>NC_136068.1:518567483-521062483 GCF_964261635.1 Lissotriton helveticus
AAAGGGGTGTGCGTCAAGGGTGTGTGCTTGCCCTTTTGCTATTTATTTTATATATAAATGACCTCAGTCTGAATCTTATAAATAGCACCGCCGATGTCCCCATGGTAAACGGTGCACCCATTCCTGTACTTTTATATGCGGATGATGGTGTATTAATGGCCCGCACCCTGAAAGCCTTACGTATTGAAGTCAATTCTTTTGTGGAATTTGTGGAGAAATTAGATCTCAGGACCAGTTTCTCAAAATCGTTTACTATCTGCTGCGGCCAGAACACATACCATCATCACCCATCATGGTAGGGTCAAATACTTTACTGCACTGCAGCGCTTTTACATATTTAGGGATTTTATTTAGCGCTTCTAGCTCATGGGTGACTCAAATCATGCAAAATAGAATGAAATGGTTGAAAGCAGTAGGCTCCCTGCTTAGCTTACCATCACCACCAGGAGGTAGGGCCCTTGTCCCATTGCTATAAATATATTCAGCTCAGTGTGTACATATTGCTACCTACAGGGCAGGAATATGGGGCATTAGTGATCCGCAGCCACCGCAAATGGAAGAAAATTAGTTTTGCTGCCTGCATCGACCTCACATTTTATTTATCATAAGGAGTTAACACTAACCTATTTATGTGGCCAAATACACATTCGTCCTGCGCTGCTGTGGCTCTCTGTGATAAGCAATGTGAAAGCCTCACTCACTAGAAATATACCTTTGACTGCCTGGCATGTGACAAAAGGCTCTCTATTCCCAGGCTGTCCTACATAAAAAAGTAATTGAAAGGAATTGGTGTAATGTTCGCTCTTTCTGAGTCAGTTATAGGTGAGCTACCCAGCAGAAAGCAAGCACAGGCCCTGTTAGAAAAATTGCAAGGTATTCTGTTGCATGAGGAATCACAGAAGCCCAGCATTGGGGATTGCTTACTTGCTCATTTTAGTGCTGTGACAACAGATTATCTGGTGAATACAACTGGAAGCTGGGTGTGGTTGCTTCTATGTCGATTTAGAGCAGGAACCCTGAAATATTCCCTCTACTTCATGCGAGGTTTCGAGCAGAATTTGAGTTTACGAGATTGCGCGTGCAACAATGTATCTAAGCAAGCCATGATTCATTTGCCCTTTTTCTGTGGAAACTACCAATTAATTATGAAAGTGCATTGAGTACCCTTTTAAGGCTCAGAAATTATTGAAATGCCAACAAGCTTTTAGGTGTCTGCAAGATTTAATTGACAATGAAACCTGTTCTAGAGTAAGCTTGTTTCTGAAAGCAGCTGTACGTTTAAGAAGTACCATGCACTTTGACTGACATCTTGTACTTTTTTAGTCTATTTATCTATGTATGCCATGCTTTTATTCAAACTCTATATGATACATGTTGGTCGCGGTTGATGTTTATTTAAATTCTTCTTTGCATGTATTTTAAATTGCTTTCATTGTGGGTTTCACAGCCGAATAAAGATGCTTTGATTGATTGCTTAGTCAGATAGAAAATAAGCTATCATCAAGTGACTCAAGGAACTTTGCTTAGCCCCACCCTCCTCAGCGCATACATGATCCCTCTGACCAACGTCATCCACGCACATGACATCAACAACCTCTGTTACGCTGATGACATACAGCCCATAATATCTTTCTCGGGCAGGAGTCCCAAAACAAGAAACAAGTTCACTGCCTGCATGATTGATGTCCCAACTGTATGAAAGCCAACTGTTTCAAGCTAAACACAGATAAGACAGATATATTGAGCTTCAGCAAAAAATCCTCTCCATGGGACTCCAACTGGTGGCTGGTTGAACTCTGATCCACACTCAGCACCCTCCCCAAGAACCTCAGATTAATCATTGACAGCAAACTTGACATGGCATCACAAGTCAACTCTGTCACTGCATCCTGCTTCCACAGCCTGAATATACTGAGGAAGATGTTCAAATGGCTCCCAAGCAACACTAGAAAAACTGTCACTTATGACCTAGTCACCAGCAAGTTGCACTATGGGAACACCTTCGACACCTGGATCACCAAGCAACTCAGTAGAAGACTACACAGACTATAATCAGAAACGTGAACCCCGGTTCAAAGAAGTAGATGGAACATCACTAGCGTCGCAATCCTGACCTATGTGTCAAATCCATTTTTACCTGGGGTAAGTGACAACTAGATGGGTGATCTGAGTCTAGGAACCTGCTAATAACCGCCAGCGATGAAATTAGTGTAAGAAAGAGCAAATTCTCTATATAGGTATCTGTAAAAAAGATAAGTATTCTTTTAGAGATAAAATAGATGGAATAGGCACTCTCTTGTGTTTTAAATAACCAAGATTTCCTCATAGTGATGAGAAGTGGCGACATAAAATATAAAGCACCTAACTATTAGACTCTTTCTTGTCTTTTCCATCTAATATCTCCTTTGTATCTGTCCTATTTGAATGAGATTTATAGCTTTATTCTGAACACCTATGACTGATGTAGACATAGAGAATTCTTTCTGACACGTAAATAAATGTATATATTTTTGAGACTATCATGTTTTTTTATAAATAATCATTTGTGAAATAACGTTTATTAAATATCAGGGCATGAAAGAATGAGAATATGTATTAATAGTACATTAGGCCATTAACACACGTTGGAATGAATTTAAATAACAGCAGGCTATAATGGAGGTTATGTTATGTGATTGATGCCTTGCCAATTTTGGATTATTTTAGGACCATTTGTTGTCTGAACAGCGTTTCCTTGTTTAAATAGAACACATAGTTGATACTAGTCATCTTCCAAGTTATTCATATTTATGTTGAGATAACATTACAATAACTGAGAATGGAAAAATTAAACTATACACTGTTTTATTTTTTGCAGAAAGTTGTAATCTGTCTTGAGAAAGGCGCTGGTCGCCGAAACGCGTCGACACACAACTTACTCTTTTATGTTTAACATTTTTATGTGATGATTAATATATACTCAATTTTCATGAAATGTATATTTTTTAGCTATTGTTTATGTGTTTACAATAAACTTGTGTAACTATTTGGAAACTGTTCACTCTTAGTGTTGGTCCTTGTATTACTGTGTATTTATTTTACAATTACTGCCTAGGTAGTTTTTTCCACTGATTTATTCCCTGACCTAGGGGTTGACTGTTATTTTGTTGCATACAGGGAACCCTTGTTGTTTACAAGTATTATACCCACAGCTTGTCTGTGTAGGGTTGGCTGTCCTTATTCTATATATTATATTGTTATCCTAACCTCTAGTTACATTGGTAGCCTGGTTTAGTATCTTCTATAAGAGATATTTTTCTATTTCTTCTGCATCCTTTATCTAAAATCTTCTCTCATCACTCCATTCTTTGAGTAAAGAGATATTAACATCAGAATCAAATTAAGAGATGGCACAAATTCAAACCTTTGGATTCACTGATGCAGAATTTGCATTATTAATAGGTACATCAAATACCTTGTCAGATGCCACAAACTCCTCGTCTAATACTCAGAGAGGACAAGATGATTACAACAAACTATTTGATCTTGAAAAGAAATTAAGACGAATGGAAGCCCATGGGGAATTTATGCTAGCTTATTTTAAATCAGGCATAATCCCTATGGGGCTGCGAGTAAGAAATATCCCAGGTTTATTCGTACACCATCGCAACTTTATAGAAAAATGGAGCATGATCGCGAGTCGCTGCTCGCGAGATTTAATGATGCTTATAGTAGAGACGGCCAAAGAACTAGCATTAGATATTAAAAAAGAAATAGAGATTTTAGAAGAAGCTATTAAACAACTAGGTAATGTAGAAGAGACTATGAAAAAATTAGAAGACCTCAATAAAGAAGTGGAATCGTTTGTAAACTATTTAGAAAAGCGTAAAAACGACAAACTCATAAAAGAGAAAAGATTTTATTCGATAGAACTAGCTTATCCATATCTTAGACCTGATTTTTATAAACAAAATCATTATATGGATACCAATAGAAATCAACAACAGAGGGTCAATAATTTCTCTGCCTCATCTGAATCAGGAGGAGAAGGAGAAGATGCCTTCTATGAGTCAGATAGCAATTACAACTCTGCTCAAGGTAAACGAAACAAAAATCAGACTCCTTTTTTAGGCAACCGCGGGGGTCGCCGTGGGCGATCCAGAGTGAGGTTCCAAACACAGACCAGGGGAGGATACAAACCCCAGCATCATTACCAACAGGATCCCAACTATCAACAAGATCCTCAGAACCATTACCAACAGCAGGAACCTCAGTTTGTCAGAGAGACAAGAAACAGACAATACTGGAAAGCGGGAATGTAATTCCTATATTTAATCTTTCCAGTACCCCTCTAAATGATTCCAGTGTTAGTCTTTTATCGAAAGGATTGTCGTTTGTTCCCCATTGTGGCACTAACGTCTTCGAGTTATATAGTGATATAATATCTTTCTTTCGGAAGATCCGATTAAAAAAGTTCTTCCAAAATGAATCGGCTGATGCATTACCAGTAGAACCTGTGACCCTTAGACTTCCATCCACATTCAGCCCATCCCTAGATCAGATTGGACCAGAGGTAGCGGCTTTTGAGTTGGTTGTCCTTAAAAAACTGGAAAAAACCATTCGGTTTATTCCTAAACCAATTTACAATTTAGACAAATTAGAACACGCTGCCCTATATGAACTTGCCTCAGATACATCAATCACAATCAAGAGTTGTGATAAGGGAGGAGGAATAGCAGTACTTGATTCCAAAGTCTATGAGCTCAATATGCTAAAAATGCTGGAAAACCAAACCTTTTACCAGCCAGAAAGGTACAATCCAATTAACAAAATTACGAAGGAGATTCGTTTGATCAGCGCCTGAGCATTAGAAAATGGTGAAATAAATGCCAAAGAGTTTGACTATTTAAATACTCATGCAGGCAAGACTGCTTGCATTTACGGACAACCGAAGATTCATAAGGATGAAAAAAATCCTCCTTACAGACCTATCGTCTCCACGATAGGCACACCCACTGAGGCACTTTCTAAATATGTGGACACTTTCCTATGTCCCTGTATACCCAATGTTCCATCATACATTAAAGATACTAGTGCTATGATAAACAAAGTGGAGAGTATTAGTTTTAACTCGTCACGAGAACTTCTCGTTACTCTGGATATAGAGTCTCTCTACAGTAACATTCCTATTAGAGAGGCTCTAACAGCAGTAGAATGGTTTATTGACCTCTACTCTGTACCTTGCCCTAAGACCTTTTTACTGCAATGTCTCCGTATGGTGCTTACGGAAAACATATTTGAATTTGGACACAACCTTTATCGACAAACAAAAGGAGTCAGCATGGGGGCTTCGGTGGCACCTTCTGTAGCGAATATTTATATGGCTGAATTTGAGGCTCGCCATATTTATAATGAAGTAGCGCCCTTCCATGAGTCCGTTTCCCATTGGTCCAGATATATAGACGATATCTTTTTTATCTGGACTGATGGGAAGGAGGCATTGGATGAATTTTTGGCATGGCTAAATTCATGTGATCAAAATCTTAAATTCACCTCTCATATTAACTCTGAGATGGTGGAATTTTTAGATATTTGGATCTTCCATGAGGAAGGTAAATTGAAAGTAGATCTTTTTATAAAACCTACGGCCAGGAATACTCTCCTGCACTTTCGAAGTTTTCATCCCAGAAATCAGAGACAAAGTATCCCTTTCTCTCAATTTTTGAGAGTGAGGAGAAATTGCTCTAACCTCCAAGATTTTGATTTACAGGCAGCTCAGATGAAACAGAAATTCTTAGACCGTGGCTATCCACACCGACTAGTGCGAGATTCGTACAAAAGAGCCCGGTACTATGATAGAGACTGCTTGTTGAGAAGTAAACCCAAGATAGAAGCGAACAAACTAGTTTGCATCACACGTCATTCAACAGTCAATGCGAAAGTGAAACAAGTTATTAACTCCTCATGGCATATTTTGAATAGCAATGGAGCAATTAAACTAGAAAAACCTCTTTTCGCCCACAGGCGAAACAAAAATATTAAAGATCATATCGTCCATTCTAGAATGAAAAGATCCACAGATTCCCACCACTTGGCACAGAAATCCCTTACAGGAGATAATCCTGTGAAAGGCACGTTTCCTTGCTCAAGTTGTAAATCTTGTGCAAATATTCATAAAGGAGTAACTTTCACTCACAATGGATATACAACCAGTGCCAACGAGATGTTTAATTGTAAAACATCAAACGTTATATATTTTTTAGAATGCCCGTGCCCGCAGGGGTATGTGGGTGAAACATCTCGTGCAATACAGACAAGATTGACCGAGCATCGCTCAGCGGTCAGAACGAAGAAAGTCACTGCACCAATTGTGAAACATTTTTTGGACCATGGCCATGGTCCCAATGATTTTACTTGGCGCATATTAGAAAAAATTAATACTGCAGATGACAAAGGAGATGAGGCGATACGCAAAAAACGCGAAGTTTTCTGGATTTTTTCCCTCAACACATTCCGTGAGGGGTTGAATAGTGAAATCCCATGGGAGAACGCAATTTTTTAAATATACAGCTAGAGAAGTGCAACAGTAGAGGGGAATACATAAAGAAATGCTTCCTTTTATTTAGCTGAAAACTAGTTAAAACATAGCCTTTTTACTGTTGCACCGATAACTTTTATATTTTCTGTTTTATTTAATTTGTTGTCGATTTTCACATTGGCAAGTAAAGTTTGATATAGAGTAGCACAGAACAGAGAACAAATTGTTTATTTTGCCCTTCAAAAAACTACAGATCGCTATTAATGGTGTATATCACTACAGCAGAGTCTGTTCTCGCGTTCTATGAGCCTGAGTGACGTCGGGTTTAGTTCAATTACTCGCAGCAGTGGACACATAAAAACGCGCGAATCCGTCCTAATCTTTATTCGACCACGGAACCACGTCCGAGTCAGACGTTCGCCTCCACGCGGTTGCTATCTACGAATCTAAGGTAGGTTTTCTGCTGACACAGATTAAGAGAAATTACTCGCTTTGACTTAGAGTCGGGCGCCTTGAATAAGCCTTTTGAAATCACCGGCAAGATTTATAACGCAATGCTATTTGTCATCCGGTAGGAATTTGACAAGCTGCGGAAACGTAAATTATTTCTGTGAACTCCATTACGCCACATCACGGGAAAGTTGAAGTGTTCACCATATAGGTACGTTATATGGAAGCGTTATCTACACTTTGAAAGAGGAGAGCTTTAATGAGAAGCCCCTTCTTTTCTATATAATAACAATTATGGTGTTTGTTCTTTTGTCTTTATTTTTTGGATTCGAGTTTAGCTACGCACACGGCCATCAAGAGCCTATCAAGTGTTAATCGGTTACCAATTTCCAATTACCGACGTCTGTTATTTAGCAAGCAGCCCGGTAAGAATCTAACAGGGTGCGTCATGGATAATATGTCGCATTTTGACATAAAGAATTTATCGATTTTTTATGTTTTAATTGTATCATTCAACAGATATCGTTGGGAATCTAGAATTCTAAAAGTGATTACAAAATAAACAAAGTGTGGAGGCAACGCTATTTAAAGCATTATCACGGGTAAGAAGCGTATTTAGGCTACATATCTCTTTGAGAGTTTGCATTTGATCGGACATGGTCACCATTATAGCGTGTCTTGACCAGCAGGCAGGTCTTTTATCTTGGCGACATAAACTGAAATATTCAAATAGTCGCGATACAATATAAAAACTGAAGAAGCTTGAGAAGAGGTTAGTTGTTCTCTCTTTAAATAAAATGTCCTTTTCAGAAATGAATTAATTGACTGTAGCCCTGCACACCTATAATAATAAATGGTTTCTGTCTTCATTAACAACATTACAGAATCAATTTTATAATCAGAAACGTGAACCCCGGTTCAAAGAAGTAGATGGAACATCACTAGCGTCGCAATCCTGACCTATGTGTCAAATCCATTTTTACCTGGGGTAAGTGACAACTAGATGGGTGATCTGAGTCTAGGAACCTGCTAATAACCGCCAGCGATGAAATTAGTGTAAGAAAGAGCAAATTCTCTATATAGGTATCTGTAAAAAAGATAAGTATTCTTTTAGAGATAAAATAGATGGAATAGGCACTCTCTTGTGTTTTAAATAACCAAGATTTCCTCATAGTGATGAGAAGTGGCGACATAAAATATAAAGCACCTAACTATTAGACTCTTTCTTGTCTTTTCCATCTAATATCTCCTTTGTATCTGTCCTATTTGAATGAGATTTATAGCTTTATTCTGAACACCTATGACTGATGTAGACATAGAGAATTCTTTCTGACACGTAAATAAATGTATATATTTTTGAGACTATCATGTTTTTTATAAATAATCATTTGTGAAATAACGTTCATTAAATATCAGGGCATGAAAGAATGAGAATATGTATTAATAGTACATTAGGCCATTAACACACGTTGGAATGAATTTAAATAACAGCAGGCTATAATGGAGGTTATGTTATGTGATTGATGCCTTGCCAATTTTGGATTATTTTAGGACCATTTGTTGTCTGAACAGCGTTTCCTTGTTTAAATAGAACACATAGTTGATACTAGTCATCTTCCAAGTTATTCATATTTATGTTGAGATAACATTACAATAACTGAGAATGGAAAAATTAAACTATACACTGTTTTATTTTTTGCAGAAAGTTGTAATCTGTCTTGAGAAAGGCGCTGGTCGCCGAAACGCGTCGACACACAACTTACTCTTTTATGTTTAACATTTTTATGTGATGATTAATATATACTCAATTTTCATGAAATGTATATTTTTTAGCTATTGTTTATGTGTTTACAATAAACTTGTGTAACTATTTGGAAACTGTTCACTCTTAGTGTTGGTCCTTGTATTACTGTGTATTTATTTTACAATTACTGCCTAGGTAGTTTTTTCCACTGATTTATTCCCTGACCTAGGGGTTGACTGTTATTTTGTTGCATACAGGGAACCCTTGTTGTTTACAAGTATTATACCCACAGCTTGTCTGTGTAGGGTTGGCTGTCCTTATTCTATATATTATATTGTTATCCTAACCTCTAGTTACATTGGTAGCCTGGTTTAGTATCTTCTATAAGAGATATTTTTCTATTTCTTCTGCATCCTTTATCTAAAATCTTCTCTCATCACTCCATTCTTTGAGTAAAGAGATATTAACATCAGAATCAAATTAAGAGATGGCACAAATTCAAACCTTTGGATTCACTGATGCAGAATTTGCATTATTAATAGGTACATCAAATACCTTGTCAGATGCCACAAACTCCTCGTCTAATACTCAGAGAGGACAAGATGATTACAAAAAACTATTTGATCTTAAAAAGAAATTAAGACGAATGGAAGCCCATGGGGAATTTATGCTAGTTTATCTTAAATCAGGCATAATCCCTATGGGGCTGCGAGTAAGAAATATCCCAGGTTTATTCGTACACCATCGCAACTTTATAGAAAAATGGAGCATGATCGCGAGTCGCTGCTCGCGAGATTTAATGATGCTTATAGTAGAGACGGCCAAAGAACTAGCATTAGATATTAAAAAAGAAATAGAGATTTTAGAAGAAGCTATTAAACAACTAGGTAATGTAGAAGAGACTATGAAAAAATTAGAAGACCTCAATAAAGAAGTGGAATCGTTTGTAAACTATTTAGAAAAGCGTAAAAACGACAAACTCATAAAAGAGAAAAGGTTTTATTCGATAGAACTAGCTTATCCATATCTTAGACCTGATTTTTATAAACAAAATCATTATATGGATACCAATAGAAATCAACAACAGAGGGTCAATAATTTCTCTGCCTCATCTGAATCAGGAGGAGAAGGAGAAGATGCCTTCTATGAGTCAGATAGCAATTACAACTCTGCTCAAGGTAAACGAAACAAAAATCAGACTCCTTTTTTAGGCAACCGCGGGGGTCGCCGTGGGCGATCCAGAGTGAGGTTCCAAACACAGACCAGGGGAGGATACAAACCCCAGCATCATTACCAACAGGATCCCAACTATCAACAAGATCCTCAGAACCATTACCAACAGCAGGAACCTCAGTTTGTCAGAGAGACAAGAAACAGACAATACTGGAAAGCGGGAATGTAATTCCTATATTTAATCTTTCCAGTACCCCTCTAAATGATTCCAGTGTTAGTCTTTTATCGAAAGGATTGTCGTTTGTTCCCCATTGTGGCACTAACGTCTTCGAGTTATATAGTGATATAATATCTTTCTTTCGGAAGATCCGATTAAAAAAGTTCTTCCAAAATGAATCGGCTGATGCATTACCAGTAGAACCTGTGACCCTTAGACTTCCATCCACATTCAGCCCATCCCTAGATCAGATTGGACCAGAGGTAGCGGCTTTTGAGTTGGTTGTCCTTAAAAAACTGGAAAAAACCATTCGGTTTATTCCTAAACCAATTTACAATTTAGACAAATTAGAACACGCTGCCCTATATGAACTTGCCTCAGATACATCAATCACAATCAAGAGTTGTGATAAGGGAGGAGGAATAGCAGTACTTGATTCCAAAGTCTATGAGCTCAATATGCTAAAAATGCTGGAAAACCAAACCTTTTACCAGCCAGAAAGGTACAATCCAATTAACAAAATTACGAAGGAGATTCGTTTGATCACCGCCCGAGCATTAGAAAATGGTGAAATAAATGCCAAAGAGTTTGACTATTTAAATACTCATGCAGGCAAGACTGCTTGCATTTACGGACAACCGAAGATTCATAAGGATGAAAAAAATCCTCCTTACAGACCTATCGTCTCCACGATAGGCACACCCACTGAGGCACTTTCTAAATATGTGGACACTTTCCTATGTCCCTGTATACCCAATGTTCCATCATACATTAAAGATACTAGTGCTATGATAAACAAAGTGGAGAGTATTAGTTTTAACTCGTCACGAGATCTTCTCGTTACTCTGGATATAGAGTCTCTCTACAGTAACATTCCTATTAGAGAGGCTCTAACAGCAGTAGAATGGTTTATTGACCTCTACTCTGTACCTTGCCCTAAGACCTTTTTACTGCAATGTCTCCGTATGGTGCTTACGGAAAACATATTTGAATTTGGACACAACCTTTATCGACAAACAAAAGGAGTCAGCATGGGGGCTTCGGTGGCACCTTCTGTAGCGAATATTTATATGGCTGAATTTGAGGCTCGCCATATTTATAATGAAGTAGCGCCCTTCCATGAGTCCGTTTCCCATTGGTCCAGATATATAGACAATATCTTTTTTATCTGGACTGATGGGAAGGAGGCATTGGATGAATTTTTGGCATGGCTAAATTCATGTGATCAAAATCTTAAATTCACCTCTCATATTAACTCTGAGATGGTGGAATTTTTAGATATTTGGATCTTCCATGAGGAAGGTAAATTGAAAGTAGATCTTTTTATAAAACCTACGGCCAGGAATACTCTCCTGCACTTTCGAAGTTTTCATCCCAGAAATCAGAGACAAAGTATCCCTTTCTCTCAATTTTTGAGAGTGAGGAGAAATTGCTCCAACCTCCAAGATTTTGATTTACAGGCAGCTCAGATGAAACAGAAATTCTTAGACCGTGGCTATCCACACCGACTAGTGTGAGATTCGTACAAAAGAGCCCGGTACTATGATAGAGACTGCTTGTTGAGAAGTAAACCCAAGATAGAAGCGAACAAACTAGTTTGCATCACACGTCATTCAACAGTCAATGCGAAAGTGAAACAAGTTATTAACTCCTCATGGCATATTTTGAATAGCAATGGAGCAATTAAACTAGAAAAACCTCTTTTCGCCCACAGGCGAAACAAAAATATTAAAGATCATATCGTCCATTCTAGAATGAAAAGATCCACAGATTCCCACCACTTGGCACAGAAATCCCTTACAGGAGATAATCCTGTGAAAGGCACGTTTCCTTGCTCAAGTTGTAAATCTTGTGCAAATATTCATAAAGGAGTAACTTTCACTCACAATGGATATACAACCAGTGCCAACGAGATGTTTAATTGTAAAACATCAAACGTTATATATTTTTTAGAATGCCCGTGCCCGCAGGGGTATGTGGGTGAAACATCTCGTGCAATACAGACAAGATTGACCGAGCATCGCTCAGCGGTCAGAACGAAGAAAGTCACTGCACCAATTGTGAAACATTTTTTGGACCATGGCCATGGTCCCAATGATTTTACTTGGCGCATATTAGAAAAAATTAATACTGCAGATGACAAAGGAGGTGAGGCGATACGCAAAAAACGCGAAGTTTTCTGGATTTTTTCCCTCAACACATTCCGTGAGGGGTTGAATAGTGAAATCCCATGGGAGAACGCAATTTTTTAAATATACAGCTAGAGAAGTGCAACAGTAGAGGGGAATACATAAAGAAATGCTTCCTTTTATTTAGCTGAAAATTGGTTAAAACATAGCCTTTTTACTGTTGCACGGATAACTTTTATATTTTCTGTTTTATTTAATTTGTTGTCGATTTTCACATTGGCAAGTAAAGTTTGATATAGAGTAGCACAGAACAGAGAACAAATTGTTTATTTTGCCCTTCAAAAAACTACAGATCGCTATTAATGGTGTATATCACTACAGCAGAGTCTGTTCTCGCGTTCTATGAGCCTGAGTGACGTCGGGTTTAGTTCAATTACTCGCAGCAGTGGACACATAAAAACGCGCGAATCCGTCCTAATCTTTATTCGACCACGGAACCACGTCCGAGTCAGACGTTCGCCTCCACGCGGTTGCTATCTACGAATCTAAGGTAGGTTTTCTGCTGACACAGATTAAGAGAAATTACTCGCTTTGATTTAGAGTCGGGCGCCTTGAATAAGCCTTTTGAAATCACCGGCAAGATTTATAACGCAATGCTATTTGTCATCCGGTAGGAATTTGACAAGCTGCGGAAACGTAAATTATTTCTGTGAACTCCATTACGCCACATCACGGGAAAGTGTTCACCATATAGGTACGTTATATGGAAGCGTTATCTACACTTTGAAAGAGGAGAGCTTTAATGAGAAGCCCCTTCTTTTCTATATAATAACAATTATGGTGTTTGTTCTTTTGTCTTTATTTTTTGGATTCGAGTTTAGCTACGCACACGGCCATCAAGAGCCTATCAAGTGTTAATCGGTTACCAATTTCCAATTACCGACGTCTGTTATTTAGCGAGCAGCCCGGTAAGAATCTAACAGGGTGCGTCATGGATAATATGTCTCATTTTGACATAAAGAATTTATCGATTTTTTATGTTTTAATTGTATCATTCAACAGATATCGTTGGGAATCTAGAATTCTAAAAGTGATTACAAAATAAACAAAGTGTGGAGGCAACGCTATTTAAAGCATTATCACGGGTAAGAAGCGTATTTAGGCTACATATCTCTTTGAGAGTTTGCATTTGATCGGACATGGTCACCATTATAGCGTGTCTTGACCAGTATATTATGTATTATTATTCAGGCAGGTCTTTTATCTTGGCGACATAAACTGAAATATTCAAATAGTCGCGATACAATATAAAAACTGAAGAAGCTTGAGAAGAGGTTAGTTGTTCTCTCTTTAAATAAAATGTCCTTTTCAGAAATGAATTAATTGACTGTAGCCCTGCACACCTATAATAATAAATGGTTTCTGTCTTCATTAACAACATTACAGAATCAATTTTATAATCAGAAACGTGAACCCCGGTTCAAAGAAGTAGATGGAACATCACTAGCGTCGCAATCCTGACCTATGTGTCAAATCCATTTTTACCTGGGGTAAGTGACAACTAGATGGGTGATCTGAGTCTAGGAACCTGCTAATAACCGCCAGCGATGAAATTAGTGTAAGAAAGAGCAAATTCTCTATATAGGTATCTGTAAAAAAGATAAGTATTCTTTTAGAGATAAAATAGATGGAATAGGCACTCTCTTGTGTTTTAAATAACCAAGATTTCCTCATAGTGATGAGAAGTGGCGACATAAAATATAAAGCACCTAACTATTAGACTCTTTCTTGTCTTTTCCATCTAATATCTCCTTTGTCTCTGTCCTATTTGAATGAGATTTATAGCTTTATTCTGAACACCTATGACTGATGTAGACATAGAGAATTCTTTCTGACACGTAAATAAATGTATATATTTTTGAGACTATCATGTTTTTTATAAATAATCATTTGTGAAATAACGTTCATTAAATATCAGGGCATGAAAGAATGAGAATATGTATTAATAGTACATTAGGCCATTAACACACGTTGGAATGAATTTAAATAACAGCAGGCTATAATGGAGGTTATGTTATGTGATTGATGCCTTGCCAATTTTGGATTATTTTAGGACCATTTGTTGTCTGAACAGCGTTTCCTTGTTTAAATAGAACACATAGTTGATACTAGTCATCTTCCAAGTTATTCATATTTATGTTGAGATAACATTACAATAACTGAGAATGGAAAAATTAAACTATACACTGTTTTATTTTTTGCAGAAAGTTGTAATCTGTCTTGAGAAAGGCGCTGGTCGCCGAAATGCGTCGACACACAACTTACTCTTTTATGTTTAACATTTTTATGTGATGATTAATATATACTCAATTTTCATGAAATGTATATTTTTTAGCTATTGTTTATGTGTTTACAATAAACTTGTGTAACTATTTGGAAACTGTTCACTCTTAGTGTTGGTCCTTGTATTACTGTGTATTTATTTTACAATTACTGCCTAGGTAGTTTTTTCCACTGAAGACTACACACCATCCAGAACTCGGTAGCCAGACTCATCCTCAACCTCCCACACAGAACTCACAACACACCAAACCTCAGGAAGCTCCTTGTGCTCCGGATACATGAAAGCAGTCATTTCCAACTCCTCACACACACATTCAAGGCACGACACAACTTAGGCCCCACCTTCCTGATCAGTCACACCTCCTTCCAGTAACCACCCAGGCACGGTCACTCTGCAGGACTCCTGCTCGCACTCTTCCCGCACATACACAGAACTATATTGGGTGGACCTGCATTTTCTTAACACTACTCCTAAAGCAAGAAATGTCCTCATATACCGTATTAGAGCCCCCTCCTCTCTTCTTGAATTCCACAATAATTTGAATTCCTGGCTTTTCAACTAACCAACCTACCATAGGCCGGGGTAGACGCACACACCTGTTCAGCACCGGGATACCTTTGCAGGTGATAGTAGGCTTAACAAATACACATAACATAACATTGCATGTAGGTTATGGTGCAGTGCAAGATTCCCTCTCACTTATAGAAAACACAGAGAACAGTGAACTGCTCTGTAACCTCCTGTCATAACCGTCATAGCCCAGGCACCAGCAGGTTCCTGGTGAGTCCAAGCGGGGACCTGAACTGCTAGGGTCCTGGACTTGAACCCCATTTGACTATGCCTTCAAATGCCTCTGCGCCGCCGGTGCGCCAAAGGCAAGCCCGTCAGTGCCTGGACCAGGCCCAGGGCTATGCCCCCTGGCCCTCTGAGACCCTCAACTGGAGAAAAGGTACTATCCTACACTGGCTCTCAACTTATGGACATAAATAACATCACTAATACCCTTCGCTGCCCCCACTTCAATCTTGACTCTTTTCTCTACTTACCTTCCACACGCTGTCCCAACTGCTCTTACAAACTGGTCTTACCCACTCCCCCACATCCCGCCAACCCGTCTCCCCGAGCTTTAAATCCACAACACATCTACTGCGCCCTCGTTAACGCTCGGTCCCTCCCTAAGCACAAATTTGATATCTCGGAATTACTAACTAGCCACAATCTTGACTTCCTCTTCTGAAACTTGAGGTGACCCAGCATCCGGTCCCGACTTCTGCTTCGCCACCCCCGACAGCTATCGCGTACTCAGACAGGACAGACCTCTAAAAAAAAGGGTGGTGGCTTAGCAATTATTTACAAAGAGAACTACACAACCAAAATAGAATCAATTGACTTCCCAGTCACTGAAGCACTAACCTTCTCGATCATGCTCTCATACACCCAATCCTTCAAAGGAACCCTTGTTTATCGTCCACCGGGCTCCCGAGCCGACTTTCTTGCAGCCCTAAACAACCTAATAGAGCCAGTAGCCGCAACCCCTGACTACACCATCTTAGGTGACTTCAATTTCCACTTAGAAGCCCCCAATGATAAGGACTCCTCCTCCCTTATGAACGACCTTCTCTCAGCGGGCCTCCGACAATTAGTTACAGAACCCACTCACCTGGCTGGTCATACTCTTGACGGCCTCTTCACCAATAACTGCCACATTTTTCTGTCAGCCGTTATCCCATTAACCTGGACAGATCACTTCGCAGTAATGTTCACCTTTCAGACCACTAATCACAATCTCCCACACGCTAGCTCTCGTGCCCCCATAGAATTTCGAGCTTGGAAGAACATCGATGCTCACACCCTACAAACAACCCTTTCATCCACCCAACCCGATGATACAAACGACCCGCATATAGCCTCCAACAATTATTCACACTGGCTACATAACGCCTTCACCACCTTAGCACCCTCCAAGAATATTTCCTCCAACCGAAACTCTCCTTCCGCCCCCTGGTTCTCAGAAACACTCAGACTTGAAAAGCAACGATGTGGAAAACTTAGAAAGGCGCAGGTACAAACACTACAACAATAATGACAAAACTTTTTACAAAGATGCGCTAGTTAAGTACAAAACTCTCATCATCACAGAGAAAAGCCAATTCTACCTCACACAAATAGAGTCAGCCCAAAACTCCTCCAAACAACTTTTCCAGGTGGTAACCAAACTATCCAGCCCAGCGGTGAGCGCAACCATAGATGCCTCCCAAGCTTTCTGTAACTCCCTTGCAAACTTCTTCAAAGGAAAGGTCAATGAAATTTACTCTAATTTCTCAACCCAGGTCAGAATCAACCACCCGAAACACACCACAATCACCAATGCCCCTACCACTACACATTCCGAATTCAGTCAAATCTCGCCTATGCAGATAGAAGAACTAATCTCATCCATTAAATCAGGATCCCCCCTTGCCCACCTCCATCCTCAAACCTATTTCAGACTTAATAGGACCTGCTCTTACCAATATCTGCAACTCAATGTTCCAATCAGGTTCCTACCCATCAGGCTGGAAAAAGGCCATCATCAAACCCCTACTAAAAAAAACAACCTCGATCCCTCAGAATCAAAAAGCTACAGACCCATTGCATGCCTACCCTTCCTATCAAAAATCTTTGAAAAAATCATGAATATTCAACTATCCCAATTCATTGACCACAACAACCTCTTGGATGACACCCAATTTGGGTTGATGAATGGCCACAAGACAGAACTGCCCTTATTAAGGCATCAGACAAGGCCAGGATGACCCTTGACCAAGGCGGCGCGGCAGTCCTGATACTACTGGACTTGTCCGCGGCCTTTGACATGGTCGATCACACCATCTTGATCGACCGTGTGTCCGCCATCGGCATTCATCACAAAGCTAACTCCCTTCTAACCTCCTTCCTATCTAACCGTACCCAGTCAGTCAAACTCGGCGACTTCTACTCCCCCGTTTTCACCCTTCCCTGTGGAGTACCCCAAGGATCCTTGCTAAGTCCGACCTTATTTAACATCTATGTGTCAGACTTGGCCAGGGTCATCAAAGCGCATGGGATAAGACTAACCTCGTACGCCGATGACACCCAATGGGTGTTGGCCGTACATAACGATGGAGGAGCAGTTGCCGCCAGTTTCCAGGAGGGAATGCTAGCCATCAGCTCCTGGATGGCAAACAACGGCCTAAAACTTAATTCAGATAAAACGGAGGTCATGATCTTTGGCAGTCTCACCCCTTCATGGTCCCCAACCTGGTGGCCTTCCGACCTGGGTCCCCCTCCATTACCTGTCACGAAGGTTAGGAACCTGGGTGTAATGTTTGATGACAAGCTCTCGTTCATCGACCATGCAAATGCAGTCGTCTCCTCTTCCTTTTACACCCTTAGAATGGTTAGGAAACTCCTGCCTTTCCTTACACCTAGCGCCGGCAAGACCCTCATGTGCACCTTGGTGTTTTCCAAGGTGGACTATTGCAACGGACTCCTCCTGAATGCTCAGGAGAAAGTCCTTAACAAATTGCAGTTAATCCCGAATGCGGCAGCAAGAATTCAGTCCCGCACTTCTAAGTTCACATCAATCTCCCCTATCATTCGTCAACTGCACTGACTACCTGTCAGAAGCCGCACTAAATTCAAGGCATTGTGCATTGCATATAAAGCTATCAACAATATAGGGCCGGAGTTCCTAAAAAAAGTATTGCGCACATACACTCCCAATAGATTCTTGCGCTCATCCTCGGCTCATCTGCTCACCATTCCCCGCACCAAGAAAGTTTCCTGGGGAGACAGACGCTTCACAGTTGCCACAGCCAGACTATGGAACACTCTCCCCCTCCACATCAAAAACAGCCCCTCCCTCTTGACATTTAGGAAACAAGTCAAAACTTGGCTCTTCAATCAGTAGCCTCCCATCTAAGCGACTCCTCGGTTGCCTTACAGCGTCGAGACTCCCGAGGGTATTTGCGCGCTATACAAATCGCATAAATAAATAAATAAATTATTAAGAGGTGGGTTGGGACTCAAGCTTGGAGAGGAATCTCCAAAATTGGCTAGTTTTTGGTATTTTGTAGAAAGTGGGTTGGTTGGTGGTGGTTGATAGTTGTATCTGTAATTCTTCATGTTAATAATAAAACAAAATAAGTGCAAAAAGGAACCACGATAATTACGCCAAGACACCAGAGGTTTTGGTTGTTAATTTCACATATCATAACCAAGTGTGCCCAATGGACAAATGACCTACCAAAGCAAAAAATAATAGTGATGTGGCGTATCAATCTATGGAGATCTCCTCTTCTTTTAAGGTCAGAGACCCTTATCCAGCAAGTAGTGGCATGTTTCATCACAGGGTACCACGTCAAGCTGACGATGGTTGTCACCAGTGAGGGCTGCAACCCTGTAAAACAGGGGAGCTTTTCTGGATGTTTTTCTGGGGTGATTAATCATCGATGAATAGATGTAGTGGAGGTAATCTCAATGAAGAGAGGTAACTAATAATTTAGGATTACTCTAAACTGCTCAGCAGACATCACAGTAGTATTTCTGTGCTAGATACACCGCAGCCATTAAGAAAACACTCTTGCACAATTAGGGGACAAAGCGCTGGGATCCGGAAGTGCACAAGTTGTAAGAGGCAAACATAAACACAAATTTGCATTTATGTATGTTTGGTTTATTTGTTTAAAAAAGTTTAACTGCCTTTGATATATATACTCTCAATCACCAGACCATAACAGGGTACGAGCCAAGCATGGTTTTTATTGTTTTGCTTTGTCAAATTGCTGACTTGGGAATAAATAAAATGTATATTACTATTTTTGATTACAAAATATTTTGTTTGTGTGGATAATAAATATTTATGAATAATGTTCTTCTGGCGGAACTGTATCATCTATGTCAAAGTGTAAATAATTGTAATCATTTATTAAACTGAATTATTTGATGCGTTATAAAACATTTTTTTTAACATTAAACCTTGTTCATTTTGTCAGTAAATTAAAAAGAAAAAGAAATGGCAAACTACAACTCACCATAAAGCACCTAAATAAACATGTGTAATGCAGGAATGAAGAACCAAAAGTAATTTATTCTCAATTGCGTTATTTAGCATTTTTTTTAAACCGAAAAAAACTGTGTAATATAAAAGGTTATTATTTAAATGTATGCATATTTTTTTTAAAATATTTAGACTTGCCACTTTTTGATTTACGTGGGGCTGAAGTATCAATGTGTCATCCCTGACACTGCTTTGGCTGTTAAAGTAGATTCCACTAGTTCTTCTCAGGAAGTAAGGTGACTTCCTAAAGTCTGGCAGCTAGTATTTCCTTTGTGTGCCCCCTTAGGTCATACCAGCACTTTCTATTTAATTCAGTGTCAATTAAAGTATTATTCCGATCTTTGACCGAGAACCAAATCCTTTTTTGCTGGTGTTCAGGGCAGACAGGGATTTCTTCCCAAAATGTTCATCATTGTGGAGTACACACTCCTCAGCCAGAAGCACTAAACCAGAGAGAACATGTGGGAATGAACTGCCGACGATGGATATAAACAACCTATGGCAAGTATCAATGAGCAAATGCTGGTCAATTGTAACATCTGCCACTTTAAAGAGAAATCATGTATTTACATCTCATAGAACATACTGGACGCCGAAAAAGCTGTCCAAATTTAACGGGTCTACAGTGAAGAGCTACCCAAAATGCGGACTACAAAAGGCTGATGACCTACACATGTTCCGGCAGTGCCCCCTTCTCAATGGTTTCTGGAATGATGTGGGTAAGACACTAGGGGCCAGATGTAGGAGAGCAAATACCGGTCGGTAACAGCCGAATTCGGCCGCTACCGACCGGTATTTGGGTTTTCACATGTAGGGGCCATTATTTTACAGAATCGGTAAAATTACCGATTCGGTAAATTTACCGATTCTGTAAAATACCGAATCGGTAATTTTACCGATTCGGTAAATCCAAATGTAGGTGACACTCCTGAGAGTGTCACAGGCCCTTAAGAGTCGGTATTTTACCACCCAATCCTATTGGGTGGTAAAATACCGAATCCAGGTGTGCATGCACATCTGTGCATGCATACTGTGCAATGTGACACACAGACATGCCCTTAGGGCATGTATGTGTGCCACATGTCACACATGCCTTTACTTCGGGTGCTAGAGGGTGTCAAAGTGACACCCCCTGCACCCTTGCAACATTCGGTATTTACCGATTCTGTAAATACCGAATCAGCATTTCTCATTGATTCCTATGGGCTTCACAGCCCATGGGAATCAATAGGAAATACCGATTCGGTATTTACCGAATCGGTAAATACCGAATCCTACCGATTCGGTAAATGGGAAAAGAAATTTACCTACATCTGACTACTTCTATTTTACCGATTCATAAATACCGAATCGGTAAAATTCGGTATTTATGAATCGGTAAAATAGAATTACCTACATCTGGCCCTAGAGGAGGTATTGGGAAGACATCTAACTGTAAGTATTCACTTAGTTATCTTTGGGGTGATGGGATCAAATGTGTTGGAAAAACTAACTAAATCTCAGGAATATCAGGTATTCATATTGATACTATTGGCCAGGAGAGAGGTGTGTGTTAAATGGATAAGTCCAACCCCTCCGCTCCATAGGGAATGGCTGATTTCAGTTTAAAAAATCTATAATTTGGATAAAAAAAATCATCCTCTAAGAAGTATACATTTTGGGAGATATGGGAAGAATATCATAGGAGATAAATACAGAGAATTTTCTCTGTAAGGCCGTAGTAGCGTGAACTAGTCTTTTCCATTCTTATGTCCAATGATTATGTGTTAGCAATGCAAAATCAGGTGAAGGCCTGCTAGAGTAGCCAAAATGACTAGCTCAACCCCCTTGGAAAAACCTTCTTCAAAGTAAATGGAAGTAAGGGGATCCTTTTTTCTTTAAAGCTTGAGGGGACTGCCTAGACCCAGCCCGATGGCAGTGAAGGTAAAGGATGGAGAGAAAAGGGACCCCAAAAACTCCTTACTATCAATGTTGCACAATGAGGACAAAAAAAACAAAAAACAAAAGCACTAAGCCACGTCAGAAAAAGTTTGTTTCCTCTTTCTGGCCCTCTGCTTTTTGTCGACATTGTGAAATGTGATCACCAAACTCCAAACATACTCCCCACATACCTCTAGAGTCCACCAATGTGCCGTGAAAAACAGATTTTCTGGTTGTGATGTCATCATCGCCTTCCAAGGTGACATTCGTAATTGAGGGTCAAACTAATTCCTTAATAGTGGTTTGGCATGTAGTGAATGTAAATCAGACCAACCTGCTATTAGAAAATTGTACATTAGTACATAAGACTTAGTGAATAGCAAATTGTGATTCCTTAATGATAGCAATTTAGAAACCTCTATTTCTTACTTTTGCACATCAGGCCGCTGGTCCATTGAATCTCTTTGAATGGTCATACGTGGACAGTTTCCCAATCTCTCAACTGTTAATTCTAGTATCCTTTGTTTTATTCCATCCTGAGGCCAAATATGTTTCCAAACAGCGATGGCAGAAAAAGCCATCAAAAGACAGCAGTAATTCACGTGGCATCGTTGTTTTCGGGTCAGAGTCAAGCAGGCCATGGGGAGGCTATGTTTAAATTTCAATATTTTTCTTTTAAACAAAAACAAGACAATATTTCTAATATTCCTTCTTACAATGTGGTTGTATTTCGTTTGGGTCCTCTTCTGCTACATACCTCATAGTTATTTCAAGCAATTAAAGAAAATTGTCACTTGTTGTATTTGGGTAACTGGCAGGTACACAGAGTCAATTTGGGTAACTGGCAGGTACACAGAGTCATCAACAGGATAAGGTGCTCGAATTATGGAGAAAGGTGGAAGCATCCTGATTCTAAGAACTTTTCTGGTTTAGCTATGGGGTGAGAGGCGTATCATACCAGCAATTAAATGTGGCTCTGCCAGTGGACCTCAATCTTTTAGTTAGTGGTAGGAGATATACATGGTGCCACGTTCTAGGATCCCATCATTTGTTTTATTAGAATAATGATCAGCTCAAGGTTATTCAAGCTCTGCAACAAGCATAGTCTCATATGGCATGCCTTTGTGCCATACCAGTATTCATGATTACACCTCTCAGTGGCACAACCTTTTCAATTTGTTTGCCGTTTTGACAGCTAGGATAAAGTATGAGAAGCTAGTAGAATTCATTCACTTGGGGACTAGAGCAATAATAATTGTCTTAAAATGCTTCAGGATTTAAGGGCCAGACATAAGTTGCCTCCCAGGGATGTGTAGTGTTTTATCCTCGCGCAACCCCCTGCACGAGGACATTGTTGTACGCTCTGACTCGAGCTGCCCGTTGGCACGCGTGAGTCCGTTATATTATGACAGTTGAATCTGGATGTCAGTGGATCTACACTCTCTCAAGTGCTTGCATGCACACCAGCGCTCGCCTGTGGGAGCTCTATATATGAAATAAATATATTTGAATTTACTTCGCCTGATGTCTTCACTACATCTTTGATTGGCGACGAGGACGGAGGAGTTCCCACAATATTCCCACGCGTGAAAATAAGAAAAACGATATCTTCAAGCATATTTAAAAACGGATTACATGGAAATCGATTTACAAGGTGAAGGAATATTTCCAAAAGTTATTTTTACCTTGTCGGCGAGTGTTCGTGAGTCTACACAGGATAAGAGTTCGTAGTGAACGGTGTGTGTAAGCAAACATAGAGGATCTTATCCAGGACGCAGTTTCATGGTGAACATCTTTCATGAGAATCATCTAAGACAGAAAGAATTCATATGAGGAAACAAACATAGGACAGTATCATTGTGGATCGACATCCTCTGGTTTTCCTGTCAGCAAATCAACCACGGACTGAAGCTCCACACAAGTTTTGAAGAAAATATTTATTTACCCCCCCTAGTGTCGGCAGCGGGTAATATTTCTCTTTCAACAAAGTGTGTTTTCTCGTCAGCAAAGAAGATTCTGCGCTGTAAATTGTGTGGTTGAAATACAGGTACTGTGACACGAATTTTAAATACATCTTTGTCTACCACACAGAGGTGCGAGTCTTTCTCAATGGTGACACGCACACATTAATTTCACAAAGACTCGAACTCTTTTAAGCTCCGTGTTGCTCACACATATTTTTAACACAAAGGAACTCCTACAGCGTGTATCGAATAAATTGGTGACACGCACACCTTTTTCCTTCCTCATTTTTATGTGAATTTAAAGTATATTTAGTATATAGAAACTGTGAAACAAATTGAGTAATAATGCTTTTCATGTTAATTCACACAGTCTCTGACATTTAATATTCTAGGAGGTAAAACATATTATCCAGGACATGTTTAGTGCTAACGTGTGGTGTATTTAAAGGTGATTTGGACCAGCATATAGCAAGTTGTATTTAAAATATTTAGTAAAAACATGCAAGCAGTACAGGCACCCCCACCTTTTCTTGACACACCTGGTGAACCACCAATAAAATGGCGCAAATGGTTTGATGCATTTGAAAATTATCTAGGTGCAATAGGGGCACACTGGTTCAGACCTGAAAGGAAACAATATTTATTGTTAAATTCGTTTGGATTTGAAGGTAGAGACACACTAAAACATTTACCAGATGCAGAAGCAGTGGAAGAGGAGGAACCTGATGAATATTTGAGCACCATTAGGAAGTTAGTTAAAAGATACGACGGACAACCGAGTATAGTGGTACTGAGACACACATTTTTTAAACGTGCGCAAAAGAGTGATGAAGATGTAGACACTTATATCACAGCACTCAGAAAAATGATAGCAGACTGTGGCTTTGAAAATTTTAGTGAACAAATTGTTCGTGACCAGTTTATCAGTCAATGTTCTGACAGAACTGTCAGACAGAAACTCCTTTCCAGAAACTCCTTTCATTGGACAATCCCTCTCTTGAAGAATCTATTCGTATTGCTAAAAGTATAGAAACATCTCAGGTTTCTGTGAGGGAACTCAAAAATAAGAACAATGAATCTGTTAATTCTGTAAAATTTACAAACATAAAGAAAAGAAATTCATCAAAACAATTTCTTCGGAAGAGCTGACATTTGTTTAAGATGTGGTAACTTACCTCACAGGAAAAATGGTAGGCCATGCCCTGCTAGTAATGTTGTTTGCAGATCTTGTGGTAAAGTGGGCCATTTTGACAAAGTTTGCCAGACAAAGAAGAAAGAAAAAGTGTGTGTTAGTCTTGTTAAAGATTACAGTGGCAGTGATAATGATGATCCTTTAGAGGAATTGAAAGACTTGTGGTAAATGATTCTGACATCAGGTCTGGTGACCCAAACAAATGTATTGATCGATATGTCAATATTGTTGTTGGTGATAAGAACTTACGCCTCCTGGTCGATTCTGGTGCGCGCTTTACTATGATCACTGATGCTCTTTTTAAAAGCAAATGGAGTAATAGAGAACTTTTACCCCCTGATCGCGCACCAGTGTCGTATGAAGGACGCAAAATAGAACGATCAGGTTACTTTGAAGATGTCTTAGAATTCAAAAACTGACGAATACATGGTAAAATCTACATTGCAAAACACAGATTAAATATACTTAGGTGGTTTCATCAAGGTTTGTTTAGCATGATGCTATGTCCTGGCAAGAAAGAACAAATTTTAGCCATCCGAGATCTTACACAAGTTGAAGAATTACCTAACAATTTTCCAAGAGTTTTTCTGAAGAATTAGGAAAAATAAAGGGGTTCAAACATAAAATAAAGGTTATGAATGAGGCAGCCCCTGTGAAACATAAAATAAGAAGTGTGCCTTTCAGCATTAGGGAAGACCTTGAGAAAGAGTTGTCATCTATGCACAAGAGAGGAGTGATCAAACCCATTGAATCGTCAGATTGGGCATCACCCTTAGTTATTGCACGAAAAAAAAACAATGAGTTGAGAGCCTGCTTGGATTTGCGTAGCCTGAACAAAGTTATCTGGGTAGACTCACACCCATTAACCAACATCAATGAAATGTTGGGAGTAGTGGCTGGGGCAAAGATTTTCACAAAACTTGACCTGGCGTCTGCATACCACCAGGTAGAATTAGACAAAGACTCACGTCATCTTACTGCTTTCAATAAACCTTTTGGCATGTATCAATTCTGTCGAATGCCATTTGGTATGGCCTCGGCAGCTTCTGTTTTTCAACGGCTTATGGTCGATCTACTTAAAGATGTCAAAAAAGTTGCAATTTTTCAAGATGATGTCCTTATATACGCAAGTGACCAGGAAGAACATGATGTTACCCTGAAACGTATTTTGACAATTTTTGAAGAACATGGCATAGTTCTTAAGCGGGATAAGTGTATATTCTCAAAAGACTCAGTTGAATATCTGGGGCACACAATTTCCAGTGCAGGAGCCTCTCCCAAACCTAGGGGCCTATTATGATTGCGTTTTTTCCGCATCCTCCGGGCCGGCGGAAGCCACTGCCGGCCCGGAGGAACTGCAGCGGACCCACCAAAGACCCACCCCCACATTAGGATGGCTGGTGGGTCGTGGTTTCCGTCCGCAGCTTTTCCGCCGCGGTTGGCTTACAACCACGGCGGAAAAGCTCTAATATGGTGGCGGTGTCTCTTAGACACCGCCAGCCATATTAGGATGGGCTTTAAAAAATGCTTTTCTGCGACGGGTTTTCCGCCGTGGAAAAGCATGTGGAACTTCACTGCAGGGGCCCGTTGCGGGCCCCCTGGGTGAAGGGGGGGTGGGGGTGCACATGGGGGGTACCTATGGTACCCCCCTGCATTTGTATGCAGAAATCGGCAGGCACCGCACGGTGCCTGCCGCTTTCTGCATACAAAATGCAATGTATGCATTTTTACCATTGCGGCGGGTGCAGCGTGAAGCCGCGCCCGCCGCAATGGTAAAAATAGAGGATGTGACCGCTAGGGTGGCGGTCACATCCTAATTGGACAGGAGGGAACTCCGCAGGCCATGCAGAGGTTCCCTCCTCCTCTATGGTTGCGGACGGACTCAAGTCCGTCCGCGATCATAATGGGCCCCCTAGTTTGGTTCAAGCCATTGTAGATGCTTCTGCTCCTAAAGACAAAGTTGGTGTGAAGTCACTCTTAGGGTTGACAGAATTTTATTCTCGCTTTATACCTGATTATGCAACCCGTGTTCATCCAATTTCAAATCTTTTAAAAAATCAAACTGAGTTTATATGGGATGAAGTTTGTATTCAAGCCTTTTCTTGGCTAAAAGAACAGTTGTGCAATGTCAAAGCCTTAAAACTATTTGAACCTTCTGTACCATGCATTTTGACAGTCGATGCCAGCAGTTATGGGTTGGGAGCAGTCTTGACCCAGGAAGTTTGCACGCAAGAAAATACTATTGGTTTTGCTTCAAGGGTATTGAGGGAAACAGAATCACATTATTCTGTGATAGAAAAGGAATTACTTGCTTGCTGGTGGGGTATTGAAAAGTTCAAGAGTTACTTGTGGGGAAGGAAGTTTACTTTAAAAACTGATCACCAACCCTTAGTAGGCATATTAGGAAACACAAGCCACAACAACACCACGCCACGCATAGCCCGTTTGGCATCAAAACTTCTTCAATACAATTTTGAGGTCATACACATAGCAGGTGGAAAAAATGTTTGTGCTGATGCTTTATCGCGTCTTCCCTCGGAAACACATGCATTGACTCAGGGTCAAGACAACATTGAGGATTATGAGCAAGAAGATTGCATTATTGCAAGTGTTGAGTTACAAAATGTGTGTTCGGTGTCAGAAAGCAGCTTGTAGGCTGCAATGGATTCGGATGACACTTTGAAAGATGTAATACAATACATTACACAAGGGTGGCCAAAAGAAAAAAACGTAAATGATGATCTTCAACCGTTTGTAAAAATATGGGATGAGCTATCCTTAGAAGACGGTCTTGTATTCAGGTGTGACAAAATTGTTCCCCTGAAAAGTGTTAGGAAGACACTATTGACTAAGGCACATGAGGGACATTTGGGATCCACTCTCACAAAAAGAAGAGTTAGGGAGTACTTTTGGTGGCCAAAAATGGACAGAGATGTTGATGAAATTGTACAAGAATGTGCAATATGTGCTAGTAGTGATAAAGGACTCCGTACTTCTAATCCCCCTCTCACTCCCATTCCTTTTCCCGAAAGACCTTGGGAGAAATTGGGTATTGATGTACTAGGACCATTTAACATTCTGGCTCAACAATCCAAATTTGCTATTGTCCTAATAGATTATTACTCAAAATGGCTGGAGGTTAGATTTGTATCCAAAGCTGAATCCAAAGAGATAATCGAATTCATGAAAGAGATTTTCATGAGAGAGGGTTTCCCTAAGACTATCATTTCTGACAATGGTGTACAATTTCTCTCAACTGACTTTGAAAAATTTCTCAAGGATTCTTCCATTACGCATCTAAAAAGTTAACTTTATCATCCCCAGACCAATGGTCTGGTGGAAAGACTCAAAAGAGTCATTGGAGATTGTATAAGGTGGGCCATTCAACATAACAATGACATACCTGCAGCAGTGAGAAGCATGTTGTGGTTTTACAGAACCACTCCACACTCATCGACTGGTTTAGCACTGTTTGAATTGCTGAGAGGCAGGAAACCTTCCACCGAATTCACCCCTGCTTGGATGTCTAAATGGTTTAAAAACAAAGAATCGCAAAAAGAATTGGATAAAAGGGTTAGGACCAAAGTCCATGAGGTGCAAAACAAGCAAAAAAATTATTTTGACCAAAGAAAATAAGTTTCTTTACAGAGTTTGGCAGTAGGTGACATGGTTAAAATAAAGAAACAACGTTTTGTGAAAAAAGGAACACCTAAATACAGTGAACCAGTTGTCATTGAGAAAATTTGTGTCAGTGCTGTACGTGTCATTGGAGGTAACTGGTGGAACATGAACAAGGTTGTAAAAGTAAATGACAAGTTTTGTTTAAGACAAAGTGTGAACAGTGATACGGACCTGAAACGTGCTGATGTATCTAAAAACTGTTATGGAGATTCTGCTCAGAGCAATATGGTTAATTCTAGGAAAAGTAGTAGAGTGACCAGGTTACCAGCCAGATACCGATGAATTTTTCTCTTCTTCTGTGCTGTTTTGGTTCCTGTTACTTCTTTTCTCACTTTACCGTTTCCTTCTTTTTTCTCTTCCCTTCTCTCTATCTCTTCCTTTCTTCTTTCCTTTTCCCTCTCTCACTCTTTTCACCTTCTCTAGTTTTCTTTCGTTCTCTCCTTTTGTTCACTGTTCCACTTTTCTCTTTATAGGAAAGGAGATATATGTAGTGTTTTATCCTCGCGCAACCCCCTGCACGAGGACATTGTTGTACGCTCTGACTCGCGCTGCCCGTTGGCACACGTTAGTCCGTTATAATATGACAGTTGAATCTGGATGTCAGTGGATCTACACTCTCTCAAGTGCTTGCATGCACGCCAGCGCTCGCCTGTGGGAGCTCTATATATGAAATAAATATATTTGAATTTACTTCGCCTGATGTCTTCACTACAGAATGTTTCTAAGTATAGGAATGCATGCCACTCTACACTTATCTGTTGACCATCTTGTAGAGAGTGGTGTGCCTTGTACTGCATATGTTAGATGGAAAGTGCCCTGAATGACTCTGGAGAGTAGTGCTGTCCTGCCCTGTGTCTTGTGAAGTCTTTGTGTGTTTGTTATCATGTTTACACCAATGAGCTGACATTTATGCAGACACATTGCTGGGACTCCTTTGTGAACAGGCTAAGTGAGACCCAAGAGCGGTGCAGTGAGGTGGAAGGGCACACCGAGTGAACTCTTAAGTGATGGGGATGCGTAGTCGCAGGAGGTTAAACGAATATTCACTTTGATTTGTAGGATGTGGCCTAACGGCTAGAGTGGTGAACCTTGATGCTGAGGAACCGCGTTCGAGTCTCGGCAGGGACGCTCAACATCCTGTGATTCTGGGCAAATCACTTATTCTCCCCACGCCTACCAAGAAATGAATGTGTTGTCCAACGCAACTGGTGCTCATGCAAAGCGCTCTGACACCTTCGGGTCTAGATCGTGCAACATAAAACTCCAAAAAAACACTAACAAAAATACTTCTAAGATACAGAATCACTGCACCCAGAAGACTGCATCCAGTCACCAACCGCTTCTCTCATTGTGCCCATCAGTGTTCCGTTACAGAACCTTTACACGTCACTACATTACCTTAACATGCCACTAGCTACTAATGGATGATGACATATACACTCAATAATTCCACCTATAACTATACCACAGACCCCTCTTTCAGAGAGGAATTGCTGCCTCTTCAACCAAGCTCAGTGTAGCCGGCAGTGGTGTAGAGTGATCTGTAGTGGTTAGTGGGTGAAGCCATTTTAAATGATCCCTTCAGTTGTCTACTTCCCCTCATGTAATATTCTGCCTTGCGTCCTTAAATGGCAGTGGCGCCACAGGGATGGGCCCACTGCTTATGTCCTAGCTACACTCCTCCAACCCCCATTGTGCCCAAAGACCACGTGTACTGTACAAAGGTAAGAACAGTAAAAGAAACACAAAAAAGCACGACGCTAGTACTGCAGGAGGGCAGTAGTGGAAGACATAGAAAGAAAGCGAGAGAAAGAAACTGGAGATGAGATGACCATTAAAAGCATGGAGCAGAATTGAACGGAGGATGGATGACAGGAAAGAATAATAAACAAGCGGAAGAAAGAGCCTGGAAGAAGAGAGTATGAAAGAGAAAATGAATACGGAATAACTGGAAAGAATGGAGACACGGCTCCAGTGAGACCTGGGTTGCAGGAGCAACATTATGCTAGGGGTTGTCCTCCTTTCTAAGCTGGGGAGAAGGTTAGACAATATAAATTCAATAAGAGGGGCCGCTGAGGTTGTCTCGTGCGACAGTGACGTTGTCTCAGAAAGAAGACAGTGGGCAGTCCCTTTTACGGGAAATGCTCGCCTGCCAGGAAGCCCAGAGCACAGAAGTACAGAGTAGTACAGAGAGGACCTGTAGGAGACTTCATGGACTATATCAGCTCTGCTGTATGAGAGTCTCTTGCCCAGATGCTTCAGCACATCAATGAAAAACATCTGCCTTTATCACGTGGGGCTCAAAGTAAGACCTGTCACCACCTACCACCAGGGATGCACCTCCTTTATCCCTGAACCCATCTGTGCTGCAGGGAAACCTATGCACAACTTCCAAATTCCTCTTGAACTTTGAGGATCACCTTAGCTCCAACACCAGGTCTAAGAATTTGGAGAGTTGGCCAGGGACATTCAGCCTGGGATCATAACCACTGACTTCCTCCAAATCCTTCAAGCTATCTCAGAGATATTCACATTTAAACCCTGGTCCCTTGTCTCTGCTTTCACCTTTGTTGAAGAATGCCACCAGTGTCCATGCCCCAGGGCCTCTGATTCCCCATCATGATATAATTTCATCCTCAACCATTGGTCCATTTACCTGTGTTCTAGCCTTGCAAAGTCAGGCTGCCGCTCAGATCCCCATGGCATAACACTGGCTTTGGGTTCCAGCACAAATAGAAAATATAACATTGGGGTGTTGTAAAAATATATGGGGTCAGATCTCTACTTAGGAAGAAGGGAGAGAGTTTTTTTTCTTTAAATATCATCATTTACTCTCCGAAATTCACTTCATATGTATTAAAGTATTTTCTTTTTATTGGAAAGCCCTGACTAGGCATTCAGTTTGTAATAGATAATGTTGTGCTTTATTGTATTATGAGTGTCCAACCCTCGTAACCTCCTTGATCAAATTTTGGACTGCTCTACATCATTATCAGTGAGAGTCAAGTGCTAAAGGGGAGTACTTGATACTTCATTTGGGGGGGTTCAGTATTACTAGGGATGTATGTCATGACAACGCGGGCTTTACACCGCGCTACCATTACAACGACTTGCGCTGTAGGCGCTCGATTTAGGAATAGTATAATTTACTATTCCAACTCCAGCCTACGTAACAGTAGGGAAGGTGTTGGAATAGTAAATTATACTATTACTTAGTATATAGCGCCATCCAGCGCAAGTCGTTGTAACGACTTGCGTTGTGATGGCTGCGTCGTAATGGTAGCGCAGTGTAAAGCCCGCATTGTAATGGCTGTCTCCCATTACTAGGGGCTCGGGATACTAGTGGGGTATGTTACACCTACAACGCAACTTTTACGTAGCATTCCGTTACAACGCAGATTTTACAACGCGGGATCCATTACATCGGATGTCATTACAATGCATGGCATTACATCGCAGATGCTATTACAACGCATACTATTACATCGTAAGTATTGGTAAGTATTTAAATTTTTTTTTATTTCATTTAATATTATTTAATTGATTTAATTATTATTAATTATAAAAAAAAATATTTATTTTTGTTTTTAAATATTATAAATTAAATATATTAATTTAAGTGATTTTTTAAATAAGTATGAGTATAGGAGTATATGTTTTGGGGTACTGAGGTATATGTTTTGGGGTGTTTGGGTATTTATAGGTTTTAGGGCAGGGTTTGGGTTTTGGGGTACAGGGGTGTTTTTAGGTTTTAGGGTAGGGTTTGGGTTTTGGGGTACAGGGGTGTTTTTAGGTTTTAGGGCAGGGTTTGGGTTTTGGGGTACAGGGGTGTTTTTAGGTTTTAGGGCAGGGTTTGGGTTTTGGGGTACAGGGGTGTTTTTAGGTTTTAGGGCAGGGTTTGGGTTTTGGGGTACAGGGGTGTTTTTAGGTTTTAGGGCAGGGTTTGGGTTTTGGGGTACAGGGGTGTTTTTAGGTTTTAGGGTAGGGTTTGGGTTTTGGGGTACAGGGGTGTTTTTAGGTTTTAGGGCAGGGTTTGGGTTTTGGGGTACAGGGGTGTTTTTAGGTTTTAGGGTAGGGTTTGGGTTTTGGGGTACAGGGGTGTTTTTAGGTTTTAGGGTAGGGTTTGGGTTTTGGGGTACAGGGGTGTTTTTAGGTTTTAGGGCAGGGTTTGGGTTTAGGGATAATTAAATTATATTTACCATTTTAAAATTAATTGAAATATATTTAATAAATTAAATTAATTATTTTACATTAATAACATTTTTTATTAAATTAATTAAATTAAATAAATTAATATTATTAATTTAATTTAATTTCATTATAAAAAATATGTACATTAAACTAATTACTTTTTTTAATTAAATTAAATCAATTACAATTTTTATTATATTTACATTTATTAAATAGATATTATTTTATTAAATTAAATTAATGACAATTTTTAAATGTCTTTTAATTAAATTATTTAAAAAAAATTATTTACAATAAACTAAATAACATTTTTAACAAAAAATTCAACTTACCTATACTTACGATGTAATGCCATGCGTTGTAATAGCATCTGCGATGTAATGCCATGCATTGTAATGACATCCGTTGTAATGGATCCCGCGTTGTAAAATCTGCGTTGTAACGGAATGCGTTGTAATACAACGCGTTGTACTGACACCAATCCCCTAGTGGTAAATGAGTCTGTTTATCACAACTGGACCCCAGGAGCCCCTAACTACCCAGGGACCACATTCACCATTTCACACAGCACATGAACAATATGAGTTATTATGCTCATCTTATTAAGCATTGCGAGGTTGACCAGATGAACACGGAAGAAAAATTACATCTGAGTGTTCTTGACTTCTAAAACACTTGTGGAATGTGCTAAACCGAACACGTCCCTTACAAATACTGATTCCTTATGGTATGTGTTGACGTTTTCCGACTGAAATGCGATCCCAAAGCATTAATATTTTACCACCACCTCAAAGGAGATGGTAACCTATTTGCAAATGAGAAGGGGTCCCTAAGCGACCCCTTCCCCTTTGTGAATGCTTACAATACATTATGTATGAGTAGGCTATTGTCCACCGGACCACTGTTTACTAAAAAATATGTTTATAAAACAGTTTTTTTTTTTAAACTCCTTGGCGGCTAAGCCTGTTCCCCCTAGAATGCTAAACATATTTTTGAGTTTTTTAGGGTTAGTTCGAGCTTAGGCATCAATAACTTTTTCCCCATGCGATCAGGGGCAGTTCCGGGCACAGAACACACTTCCGGTTTCACCGGAAACGAGGTTGGCGCTGTAGCTGGCCGAGCAGACTTGACTATTTAATCTGGGGCTTGGCAGAAGCACAGCGGACGCGCCGAATGTCAGGTCCTGATGGAAACTTAAGCTCTTTGGCCTGTTCTTATTTTTAAAACATTTTAACTCACACGCCATCTTTATTTTGGAATGCAAACTTCTGGCACTTTGCTTTAAACAAAAATTATTCGGGACACTCACCCCACGCCGCCTTCCAAGATCTCCTCTCCGTTCCAACGCGGGCTTGCTCATTGCGTGGAGAGAGGTAGAGCTGACGGATAGCGATCAGGGGCAGTTCCGGGCACAGAACACACTTCCGGTTTCACCGGAAACGAGGTTGGCGCTCTAGCTGGCCGAGCAGACTTCACTATTTAAACTGGGACCTGATACGGCGCGCCGAAGGTGCGCCAAAGGCAAGCCCGTCTGCGCCCGTCCGTCGCCAGGAGCCAGGACTCCATGTCATTTTAAGCCTGATACCCTAGATAGCTCCTCTAAAAGCTTACCTAAGCTCACCTACACAAGAGAATTCTTGCTAATGCTTAGACCGACCTCCTATAGATGTCCCCTCAGAAAATGGCCTGAAGGGCCTTTTTCTTGCAAAAAATGTAAGTATCAGCCTAGTCCTCTCCAGAACACTAAAACCACAGCTAACTCTATTGCTATTAAATTACCCCCCACCCCTGAGGCACGGCCCTACACGAGCCCCCCTGCTAACACCACATGGAAAGGCCTCCTAGCAAATGTTAGATCTCTCCCCCGACATGCCACTGCCATCTGGGATCTCTTAAAGGACACTAACCCAGATTTGGGTTTTTTCACGGAAACGTGGATCAAACCCTCTGCGGTTCCTGCGATCGCTCTAGCTCTCCCACCTAACTTTGGTATTCAAAGACTTGATAGGCCTGAACGAGTGGGCGGTGGCATAGCTATAATTCACAAAGAACAGATATCAGTTATCATTCTCGACCAGTTCTACTCGGAACTATTCGAATGTCTTATCTTTAAAGTGGAGCTACACCCCAACAGTGTTGGAAAGGAGCACTGGTTTATAGGCCCCCAGGCCCAATAAATGACTTTAATAGTCGCCTTTTAGAATTTATCTCCCCCCATATTGTTGCTATCCGCAATTTCCTACTTTTAGGAGATTTTAATATTCATAGTGAGGACCTAAACAACCTAAACGCCAGAACCTGTCTAGAGGACTGGGCCTCCCATGGGCTTCTCAAGCTCAACAACGACCCCACCCACCTAGCGGGGCACACCCTTGATCTCATTCTGTCTAACTCACAATGTATTGAATATAGAGATACTATACCGCTCACTTGGTCAGATCATTCTGTGGTCAATTTCCATCTGACAAGCCCCTTCACTTTACCTTCTCCCATACCCCTTACTGATAGGTGGTACAGACCTTGGCATAAAATCGAAGCTCAACACCTTGCCTCTCCTTTTCGGACATGGGACACTGACACCCACAATCTCAATGTCGACCAACAACTACACCACTTTAACAACATTATCTCCAGCGTTCTGGATAAAGTGGCACCTTTAAAACCAGCTACTCATCCCCCCAAAAACTCTACTGCCACTACTGAATGGTACTCCCCGGCCCTACGTACCGAAAAGAGTGGATGCAAAAAACTGGAGCGCACCTGGCGACTCACTCATTTAGAACAAGACAGAATTAAATACAAATGTGCCCTAGCAGTGTACCACAATAACATTAAAATGGCATGCAAAATGCACATTACCCAACAATTAGAGAAGGCTGGATCCAACTCCAGGGAACTATTTAAAATCGTAAAAGCCTACTCGAGCTCTCGGCATGTGATACTGCAGAATCCCCCTCACAGTCCATATGCAACAATGTTGCGGAACATTTCATTCGTAAAATTGACTCCATCTACGAGAAAATTATTGCGGCTAACACCTTGGCCCTTCCCTCCACGGCCTGCCCTCCGGACACTTACGCCACATCTGCCCAACTCCACACCTTTCCCCAGCTTTATATGAAGGAAGTTACTTTCCTTATAGATTCTATGAAATCTGGCTCACCCATGGATATCATCCCTGCCAGGATTTCTGCTAAATTTGCGGAACAACTAGCTCCCCCGATCTGCTCTATTCTGAATTGCTCCCTTAGGGAAGGCCGCCTGCCATCGGCATGGAAGGATGCGCAAATTAGACCCATACGGAAAGACCCCAAGGTCCCGACCACCGAAATCAATAATTATCGACCCATATCCCTTCTACCCTTACAGTCAAAACTCATCGAGAAACACATTAATAGACACCTGGCTAATTATCTGGAAACTCATCAATTACTAGATATCTCCCAATCAGGATTTCGGGCTAAACATAACACCGAGTCCGCCCTTATTGAGGTCACCGATAATATACGCATGGCTGCTGACAAGGGTCAAGCGGCACTTTTGGTGCTGCTTGACCTGTCAGCAGCATTTGATACTATCTCACATCACATCCTTCTGGAAAGGCTTCAAGATCTAGGCATACAGAGTCAAGCGCTGAGTTGGATTACCAACTTTCTTACAGATAGAGCAGAAACAGTCACCATGGGATCTTATACATCTGCCACTACCAAAGTGAGCAAGGGAGTCCCGCAGGGATCCTGCCTAAGCCTAACCCTCTTCAATATATATGTCACCCCCCTGGCCAGACTCATGAGATCTCTAGGATTCACTCCAGTTTCATACGCAGACGACACCCAGCTCCTTCTAACATTTGACAAAAACACACCCAACATTGATCTGTTGTTCGCCGAGGACATGAAATCTATCGCTGCTTGGATGCGTAACAACTATCTGCAACTTAATGGGGGCAAATCAGAGATCATGTTGTTTGGAGGAGCAACCACTCACTGGTCACCTACTTGGTGGCCGGAAGAGCTGGGAAGTGCCTCCACTCCCAAAGAAGTGGTTAGGAACTTGGGTGTCAGGATTGATCACAGACTCACATACAACACACATTGTATTGTATTGTATTGTATATTGCTCTTATATAGCGCAACTGCCACCCTACGGGTATCCTGGCGCTTCTTAGAAAAAAACCTAATCAGATGGAAACGGCATATAGAAGCCTATTTTACCACAGTTTTTGCATTTGTCAAAGAGGCAGCACATTTTTCCCCTAATTTGTGTGCTTTCCAGTTTGTAGTAGGAGCCAGCGTGAAACACAAGGGTGATCTTGGAGAGCTATTGATTTTTGAAAGTAGACAAAATTCCTAATTCAGCTAGGGGTCAGTTGTATAGATGCCTCAAGGTTTTCTCAAAGAAACTAAGGGGCATATTCTTAAGAGCGTGTGATAACCATCACAAAAGTTACTTAACGCAACCTCCAACATCGCAGTGTGTCGCGGGAAAATTATGCTGTGTTAACCAAGCATTCTCAACACGCCGGTACCATGCAATAGTCTCCAGATAACGCATCAACTGACCGCGTTAAAATCAACGTCACGTCGCAAAAATGCGAACCGCGAACACAAAAAAACCTGGATGAGGCCATCGCGATACTGAAATCCGCGAAAACGAGCTACAGGCCTGCAAGTCACATGCGCCAGGCGGGAAAAATCACCATAAAAGTAGAAAAAAAAACTGACAAACAAATGCCAAAAAAACAGCGATGTGAATATGGCCTGGCCCCTAGTGGCTGCCAAGACTCGAGAGCGCACCGCGCTCTCGAGTCTTGGCAGCCACTAGGGGCCAGGCCATATTCACATTGTTAGTGGTGTAAGCAGGCACCAATCGGGGGCAGCACACAAAAGGTACAAAACGCATTAATGTGACAATTAGTGTGCAGTACCCACGCACATTCACTGATTCACACATACCTCAAACGGTGGGCACTAGCACCAAAGAAAAATGTCGTTTGATTCGATAGCAGGAAAATAGTGCGCTCTCGAGTCTTGGCAGCCACTAGGGGCCAGGCCATATTCACATTGTTAGTGGTGTAAGCAGGCACCAATCGGGGGCAGCACACAAAAGGTACAAAACGCATTAATGTGACAATTAGTGTGCAGTACCCATGCACATTCACTAAAAAAAACAGCGAAGCACAATGGACGTTGCTGGAGTAAGGACAGAGGAGAACCAGAACCCTGCAAGCCCCTCGGAGGACCTGCCTGGGGCCTCGGGTCAGGGAAGGCCAAGATGAAGAAGAGTAGGAAGAAGCGCTTCAGTCCGCAGAAAAACAGGATCCTGATAACGGAGGTGGTCGAACACCTTCAACAACTGTTCGTCACCTCCACTGTGTCATTGACAACAAAAAATGAACTATGGCAGTCCATCATGGACAAGGTGAATGCAGTGGGAGTGCTGAAGAAGACAATGGAAGATGTCAAGAGGCGCTGGAATGACGTCAAGCGCAAAACCAAGCTGAAACTCGCTAATAACCGGAAGGCAGCAATGCAGTCTGGAGGTGGGAGTCCTGCGCCACAGGAGGAGCTGGACGACATGGAAGAAATGGTGTCCACAGTCATCAGTGGGGAGACGGGGACTGGAGTCGGGGGACCTGACACTGCTCAACATGACCGGACACAACAGCAATAGGGTGAGTAACGACCATGGACTGGGGGGACGGGGGAGATGGGCACAATGCACACATGCACAATTAAGTAGAGCATATCTGCGGACAAACCGTGTCCCAGACCCCCAACACCCACCAAGATACCAATGTACCCAAGAATGACACATCTCAGCACTGTATAAGCTCAGAAGGCAAAGGCACATCGCAGGAAAGGGATAAGGGGCAGCACAACAGAGCAGCATGGGCCACACCCCAAAATACAGCACACACACATAACATGCAGAGCACTGCAACACTGACAACAATGTGGCACAAACAGCAACACTGATTCCTGTAAATGGGACATGTTTATGCCCCAACCAAACGCACAGCTTTGTGCCGTATTTGCGACATCAAGTATGTTTCAGTTTTATCCATATCTTCGTTTTTAGACCATCCATTTAATTCAATTTCAAACCATTTTTTCTTTTTCATTTATCCGAATCCACATGCGGAATATGTTGCTTATTTTCTAGTTTCTTGTATTTAAACTGTGCCCATCCGGACCTCGTGAATAAATGCGATTGATTCAAAGCTCATCACAGGCAGCGTTTATTCAATGAAAACCCAATGCATTTCGGGCTGTTTAGAGCCCTTCTTCGGGGGTCGCTAAAAATAATAATAAAACATTTGCCCATTACTAGTCAAATCTCCACTTACACATTTTCAAAAAAACAGAAGCAAACACAGCCTGAATTACTGTTGACATTATTACAGGATTCCGTTTATACAATGTGAAATATGTTCGTGAAAAACATCCCCATTTTACTTTATAGGCCTAATCCATCCTTCGTTTCACCTGGTTGTAATCTAACCTTCACACTCAACCTCATTAATACATTTCCCTCCCTTCCCCTTTGCCATCCTCTATCCCATAATACTCAACCAGCTTCTTACTGACCTTTAAATTGCCAACAGTGTGCACTGTTAAAACCCCTCGGGCTGTTGTAATAATACCCACTCATAAACACCTTAAACAGTCTGCATACTTTGAACATTCTATCGTTCCTCGTTTTTAACTAATGCTGCCTCTACGTCCGGAAGAGTCTGCATAAACTGTAATCCCCACATTTTCTCCAACAGTTATCCCGTTTAAAGTTCTACATGTTCTTAGCGTACCTGCTGTGCACCTTTAAAAGCCTCTCGTCCTCTCCACTTCTCCCATCATACTATTCACATACTTTTCCTTCCCATTTAACAACCAGCTAAACTCCTCCTACTTCCTACCTATTAACCGAGTGCTTACTTGCTCCTAATTGGCCCCATTACATCACTGTCGTCATTTAAATAGACTCGGTGCCCCACAATGCAATGTCCCAGGCTTTTAAAGGTACACAGCAGGTACGCTAAGAACATGTAGAACTTTAAACGGGATAACTGTTGGAGAAAATGTGGGGATTACAGTTTATGCAGACTCTTCCGGACGTAGAGGCAGCATTAGTTAAAAACGAGGAACGATAGAATGTTCAAAGTATGCAGACTGTTTAAGGTGTTTATGAGTGGGTATTATTACAACAGCCCGAGGGGTTTTAACAGTGCACACTGTTGGCAATTTAAAGGTCAGTAAGAAGCTGGTTGAGTATTATGGGATAGAGGATGGCAAAGGGGAAGGGAGGGAAATGTATTAATGAGGTTGAGTGTGAAGGTTAGATTACAACCAGGTGAAACGAAGGATGGATTAGGCCTATAAAGTAAAATGGGGATGTTTTTCACGAACATATTTCACATTGTATAAACGGAATCCTGTAATAATGTCAACAGTAATTCAGGCTGTGTTTGCTTCTGTTTTTTTGAAAATGTGTAAGTGGAGATTTGACTAGTAATGGGCAAATGTTTTATTATTATTTTTAGCGACCCCCGAAGAAGGGCTCTAAACAGCCCGAAATGCATTGGGTTTTCATTGAATAAACGCTGCCTGTGATGAGCTTTGCATCAATCGCATTTATTCACGAGGTCCGGATGGGCACAGTTTAAATGCAAGAAACTAGAAAATAAGCAACATATTCCGCATGTGGATTCGGATAAATGAAAAAGAAAAAATGGTTTGAAGTTGAATTAAATGGATGGTCTAAAAACGAAGATATGGATAAAACTGAAACATACTTGATGTCGCAAATACGGCACAAAGCTGTGCGTTTGGTTGGGGCATAAACATGTCCCATTTACAGGAATCATTGTTGAATTAAGTGGCATTTGGGCAGGCCGCCATACCTTGCTGCACGCAATCATTGATGAAAAGAAAAAAATGGGAAGAATTCTGAAAATTAGGTGTGCATCCCATCTCTTTGAAATGCATCGTCACAAACAGCAACACGCCCACAACAGAACACAGGACACAACTGGTGCCAACTGGGTGTAGACATTGGCCAAGCACAAGTGGCATTGCAGGGAAATGTGAGACACAATGTACAAGTACGAACCCACACACGTCTGTTGTCGAAATGTCCACTGTCCCCCATCAAATAGGCAGCTCCTCCCAAACAGCCACAATGTACACAGTCATGCAGTCTGTATGTAAACATGTACAATGCGACAACACACATGTGAATACATTGTTAAACTGCATTTCCCCTTCACATTGCAGGGGAACAATCAACACCTCCTGCAGAGCAGCCAGGCCCTCTCCTCTGATGATGAAGAGGACCACCACAGCTTTGATTCCGACGCCCTCCAAGAGTTCATTGACAGCTACGTCAACCCACCTTCAGAAGCAGGGCAGTCCAGCTGCAAGGAGGACACCCCACCCCCTGCACAGAACACACAGCAGGCATCACTCACCACCACGTCTGCCTCCCAGGACCCCCACAAAGAACACATAGCCTTCCAACGCCGTGTGTTGGGATGGCTGAACAGGTGCGGGTGGGCTTCGACATATGCAGACAAACTAGATGCCATACGTGAGTGTCTAAGTCCCATCAGGGACCACTCACAGTCCCTAACGGACACCCACAGTCCACTCCATGCTCTCCAACGAACCATGGCTGACATCGCCAGAGTGCTGACTCGGAGACAAGAACGACTGACTAGTCAGAGTGGCTCCATCGAGCTCGCCTGTCAGGTGGGAAACATGCGGAGGCTCATGGAGACCATGGAGCGGGCCAATGCGGAAAGAGCGGTTGCTACGGCTGCACACCAGGGAGTGGTAGCTGGGTTCCTCAATGACCTCAAAACCATCCTCATGGCATTGCTGCCACAAAGCCTGGCACTGATGCATGCTGCTGCTACCACTACATCCACATATCCGCCCCCTGAAGTGTCAGTGTCACACAGTGCGGCAGACATTCCACCTCCGGCCCCTGAGGTGTCACTGCCACACAGTGCTGGAGAAAGGCCAGCACCACCCACACGTGAGGCACATGGTACAGCAGAGGACGAAGAGGCGGATGAAAGCGCCATTGTGGTAAGAAGGACGCAGTAGCATTCATCTCCGCCACATGGCCGGTTTCATCTTGGTTCTGCCCTCTGCATCATCACCAACCACTGTCCCCCGATGCGCTCTGCAACACTCACCTTGGACCTCGCAATGGACTGCCATATTCTGTTTGATCGCTAATGACACAGTAATCAACTGCGGACTGAACTCTTCCTCGTCCTTTGGACTTGTTATTCCCTGAAGGACTCTGGCTGGCCCTCCATGGGCCAACATCGTCATGGGGGCGTTTGCATGGCCCTGTACCGCTCCAGATGCAACATTCACTGAATTCCCCCTACGTCCATGTGGCTCATGTCGTTGGACTTGGGTCACAGGGTGACACATTGCAGACTGATGTCCGGGTGGTGCCGACGCAACAACGGAGACACAAGTATAAGTACCTTCCTTGTCCAGCCCCGTACAGAACCACGCCCAGAGACCCGGGGTCATTGTTCAAACTCTTACGCTGCACTGGCATACGCCAGGCCAGCCCACTACATTTACCCTCCAGGGGGGGAAAGCAACGCTACGTGTGGAAGGTCTTCCCTGTAGTGATCTGCTGTTCATAGGTCTAGTTGTCAGCATGCCACAGCCACTCCCTCACGGCTGGTTTACACCCACACCACACCCATCCGGCACACGCGTCACAGCACATGTGACCCTGCCAAAAAAAGGGCCGGGCGCACGTGCACAACGCCATTTCGAACCTCTCTCGGGGTGTATCCGTGTGGTGTGATGTAGGCATGGAGGCCCAGGGGCCTGCAATATCACATTCCACAGGCCTGGAGGTGACATGATGGCGTCTGCACAACGATACCCAATCATAGAGGGTCCATGACTAGCAGGCCACCGGATAAACTACGACCGGCACAGGCACACCGCCACAGGACGGTGACTTTGGGTACACTGAGGTAGGGGCACCTTAAGTGCTGACCAGGTGTGCAGCCTGCGATGATGCCCATTCCGGCAGTCCGGACGGCTCAGGTTTTGTGTGCCCTGCTGGATTGTAGTATAGGCCAGAGCCAGCGGACAGCGCGGGCCTACCCCACGTGGTGTCGCCTCCTGAATCACAGAGTTAGTGGCACCCATGAGGCTGAGTGGGTGTGCAGCCTGCGATGATGCGGGGTGCACTGGTATGTCCTCTGCCGTGGAGAAATCAAGACCCAGCACCAAATGTGATACCTGGGGGCCCGCGGAGCGGAGCTGCATGATGTGGAGGGTGCCATGTCCGTGGGCCCCAGGCTCTGGGGCTTGCACCAGCATGTGGTGGGCCCTCATTTCTACACACCGGTGGCGGCAGGTGAGCAGTGAGGCCTGGGTGTGTGGGGGGTAGGTATGTACCGCTGGATGGCAGGAGGGGCAGGGGTGCAGCGGCCTGGGTGCACAGGGACTGGGGTGCAGCTGCCTGGGTGCGCAGGAGCAGACAGGCAATGATGTGTGCAATTGTATGTACTTTACCATTCGGGTATCTGGACTCTGTTTCAGACGACGGCTCTGTCTCAGATGTGGGGCCTGGTGAACTGCACTACACACCAGCACGTGGTCGGAGGCGCACTGGTGGCAGCAGGTGAGCAGTGTGGCCTGGGTGCGCAGTGTCAGCACTCTCTCTCCCGGTCCCTCTCTTCTTTTCTCTGTGTCTCTCTCCCCCTCTCTGTCCGTCTATCTCTCTCTCCCCCTCTCTGTCCATCTATCTCTCACTCCCTCTCCTTCGCTCTCTCTTTGTCCCTTCTCATCATGGTTTTTGTCTTACAGGCTGTGAACTAAAGAGTGTCCCGAGGGGTGCCACTATGTGTCTTCATTTCTGTTCTGTGTTAGTTTTAATACATTTCCATTTGCTGCTTCGAAGGTGAATGTGTGATGCTCATTTTTGTGTCGACACATGCATATAACCAGATGTGATTATGCCTCATCCAGCGGAATGTTTGGTACATGATTCCGTGTAGTCGATATGGCATGTCTTTGTCCGGGGGGTTGGGGGGGCGGGGAGGGGGCTCCTGGGTGTGGTGGTGGTGGGTATTGTTGCCCTCTTGGGTGCCTGGGCTGTATGATCAGTGGCTCCATGGCATCTGTTGTTCTTCAGATGTTGCTCTGGGCTGGGCTCCCATTCGTGGTGCAGGCTGTGGTCCGACCTTACACCAGGTCAGAGCAGGTGCCAGTTTCCAGCTGCTAACGTGCCTTATCGAATGTTTTGTGATCTTATCGCCGGTGTGGCTGGTCGTTGAGAATGTTGCGGAGTGGTGTTGTTGCAGCTTTTGGCACGGGAATGCCTACTCTGCCTCTCATTAGCGATAGTTGCGGGGGTCATCTGTGGCAATGTTTTTTGCGGATGCTATCGCAGGTAAACTGGTGCTATGGGCTGTTAGCACCAGCTTGTGAATGGGGCGATATATTTATTGCGACTTTGGCTGCGATAAAGTGCAGTTAACTGGGCAATAGCTCCTTGAGAATATACCCCCAAGTGTTGAAATAAAATAATGTTGAAAATGAGTAGGAAGAAATGTCTATTTGTCACAGCGTTTTCATTTCTAACTTCTGGTCATGATGGCTGATTTACAAACCCAACACACCATTGCATCTGCTACACCCTTCGGGTTGCGGGGATATATAGGGTTTGTGGATTTTCCAAGAACTTGAGGTACCCAGAGCCAAACACTGAGCTGCACCAATGTTTTTTAATTGTGTACCGGGTATAGAACAATTCATATGGTAAAATGTGAAAAGTGAAAAATAGGTATCAAAGAAACCTATGTATTACCGAAATGGGCACCTCACATTTTCCCACTGAAAACTGACCCTTTTGTGCACAGGGGCTAGCTGTGGATTTTGGGCCCTAGCTCAGCAGACACCTAACGAATATAGCAAATATGCTCATATATGAAAACTAAACACCTGGGGAATCCAGGGTGGGGTGACTTGTATTGCTCTCATCAGGTTTTCTTACCCAGAAGCCCTTGCAAACCTCAAACTTTGACTACAAAACAAATTTTCCTCATATTACTTTGAGGGAAAGTTCTAAAATATGTAGGAAGCAACTAATAGCCTACCACCTACTATTCCCCCAGTTCTTCCAATACAAAGGGTACCTCACTTGTGGGTGTAGGTTTAGAGGCCATGACCGGAAAGGCACCAAAACGCAACATGGGCTCATCACGTTTTTTGCACTGAAAACTGACCCTTTTCTGCAATATGGCTAGCTCTTGATTTTGGGCCCTAGTTCAGCAGGCACCTAGGGAAACCTAGCAAACATGCAAATTTTTGAAAACTAGACAGTCAGGTAAATCCAGGGTGGGGTGACTTGTGTGGATTTCATCAGGTTTTATTACCCAGAAGTCGTTGCAAACCACAAATTTGAGGAAAAAACAAATTCCTCATATTTATGTGATGGAAAGTTCTGGAATCTGAGGGGAGCAACACATTTCCTACTATTCCCCCATGTCTCTCAATAAAAATGGTACCACACTTGTGTGGGCGGAGCTAGTGGCCGCGATAGGAAAAGCACCAAAACTCAAGATGGACACATCACATTTTTCTAATGACTGTTCTTCTACGCAATGTGCCTGCCTGCAGATGTTGGGCCCTAGGTCAGCCAGTACCTAGGGAAACTTACCACGGTCAAGGGATGTCCCTTTGCAAGGACTCCTATTGATGTTAGTTTGATCCGTTCCTGTTGCAGGCACTAGGCCCAGCCACACAAGTGAGGCAGCATTTTGATTTGGACAAGTGGGGAAACGCTCGGGGGTAGGAATTTTGTGGATTCCTTCTAATTCTGGAAGAATACGTCAGAGAAATGCAAGGAAAATGAGCAATTTTAGTCACATTTTGAGGTTTGCAGGGCATTGTGGGTAAGAAAATGTTGTGGCATCCATGAGAGGGACACCACTCTGTACTCTCCGGGGTGTCTAGTTTTCAGAAATGCGTGGGTTTGGTAGGTTTTCCTGGGTGGCCACCGAACCCAGGCCCAAAAACTGCAGCTGCCCCTTTTGTTGAGGTTACCATGTTGTGTCTTGGACCCTGCCCTTTTGCCGGCACTAGTCCCACCAACACAGGTAAGGTACCATTTTTATAAAGAGATATGTGGGAACTCTAGGTGGCAGGAAAGTTGAGGTTCCCAACAGTTTCTAGTACTTTAATGATCCCCGCAAGCCACCCTGGTGTCCCCCTGGTGTCAAGTTTATGAAAATATCTAGAGTTGGAAGATTTTCCCTAGAGACAATATGCACCCTGGCAGAGAAAGACAGAAAAGACAAATAATACTACACAACCTTATACTCCTCAAGTACACACAAATACAGATGTAAATTTTATTAACTAAAGATTTCCTGAAAATGAAAATCAGTGTTAATAATACAATAAAAAGTTCGGAAAGCTGATCCAATTACTAACAGCTTGTTAGCTGTAAAACCACGACAAGTAATCAACTGCTTTACAGGCAATTCATACACCTTTCATGCAACACACACACAAACCTTTACACTGCGAGCTGCGGGTCCAGCACATTACAACACTCACATCAACAAACATCATCATTCAAGGGCCCATCACTTTCATATGCCCACAGGACTGGCACAGCAATCACCCCGCTTGCAGCTGATGGAGTGTGTAGACTGGCATTTGGCTGGCAATGTGTGTGTAATGACCAGCAGCAAGTCAGCACACACACACAGCCAGCCAAATGCCAGCTCACAAACAGCGACCCGGAGGCCAACCACAAACACTGCCTTCGCACACACCACCAGCCAGATGCCAATTCACACACAACAATCACACCATCTGGAAGCTGGTAGAATATGTGGACTGGTGGTTTGGTGGCAGTGTGTGTGTGTGTGTGTAGTGACTTGCTGCTGGTCACAACAAACACACACACTTGCAGCTAAATGCCAGTCAACACACACCACCAGCCAAACACCACTCAGACATCACCATGAAGCTCCACACCACTTTAATTTCTAAAACCATCGCACAATGAACAGATTACACAAACACACACACAAAGCACAGGCAGGGAAAAATAAAACAACTAACTAAAAACAGCATTTTTTTCAAATAGAAAGAACTAACCTATTGGAAGAAGATGAAATACTAATTGACTGCATACACAATAGGTGTAGCTAAGCACATCAAACTACTGTGAACCAGGTATCTAAACAGAAACAATATCTAGCAATATAGACCACAGTCAGTTTCTTTTTATCGTCATGGTTGCTCCCAGTAGTTTTGTTGAGGACGGTACAATTTAAAACATGTGGGCACACACAGGGGCAGGATTAGATGAACACTTTGGGCAGTACATATGGCTCACCTTATGTACGACTCTTTGGACAAAGGCTCTACATCTCCAACAAGGAAATTGTTCTTTGGATGTTGGAGGAATGGATTCAGAAAAATGGCAATCCTTCGATCTAGCTACATCCTCCACCACTCTGACTCTTGGAACACTTGCCTACTGAAGTGCAACAAGGCTGTCTGTTATAGACTCCAGAAACTGTACAAATGCCATCTTGGAATCTGGAGCACGATCTTGAAAAACAGCGTAAGCATTGAAGGATGGCAAATGAAAAATATGAGAAGCCAACTTCTTACTTTTGAGCAGCATTATAAGGCTCTGACTGTTGATCTGCTCTATCTACACCTCCCATGTGCTTGTTATAGTCTAAAATGCACACAGGATGCACGCTTCTGCAACTGACCCCAAACAGTCACAGGTGAAGGGCTTTCATCATGAATAATTGTGATCATGCGGACATCTCTTCTATCTGAAAATTTAAAAGCAAGAAGCTCATTACTACATGAGGCACTGCTTTGTTCCCTTTGACGTTTTTTACACAAAAGTTCTGTTTTATAACCTTTACATTAAGACCAGATTGGGGCACATATCACAGAGTCCACCTTCAACAATTCCTTAAATAATTGCATACCTGTGTAGAAATTGTCCATAAAAGGTGATCTTTATTAAAATGTTCTCTGGAAAGATTCCACACAATTTTTTTACTGGCTCCAAAAGTGGAAGGGCAACCAGGGGAGGTCAATTGAAGAATCCCTACCAGTATACACATGTGGAGTAGCATTTTAAGGCAAGATATACATTTTGATACTATAATGTGATCTCTTGCTGGAATGTATTGCCTGAAAACCAAACAGCCCTTCAACAGGATCAGAGACCCATCTACAGCTATATCTTGCCCTGGAGCATAGATCTCTGAGAAACGATCTACTAAATGGTCAACAACAGGCTGAATCAAGAAGATCTCGTGGGAATTCTCTAGCATTATCCACAAAATGCAGCATCTCTGCAGAAACAAATACCGGTCTGGACTTATGGTCACTGGAAATATAGCGGTTGCCATCAAGGGGCTAGTAGACCAATATTAAGACATTGATGGCTTTCTTAGCAATCCTATCAACAAAGTTAAATCACAGAGCTGCTCAATCTCATGGAGATTATTCGGAGTCCATCAGTAGATGTAGAGTAGATCTTAAGTGCGGCACTGTTGTACCGCAAAACCTTTCTGCATACAACTTAGTCTGCTCAACAATATCATCAAATAACACATCATCAATAAACAGTTGGAAGAAATTGATAGGCAAAAAGATCTCTGTATTGACTCTACAACCTGACAGACCACTAAAGGTAGGCAAAATAGGCTGCACCATATTAGGGGCAGGTCCCTGTGTCTGCTGCCCCTCCTACCTTGGTTGTCTTTACCTGAGATTAGTTTACCTCTGCTTTATTATTTGTATTGCCCAGATTGCTCTCTGTATTTGCTGCCTTTGTATTTACATTGCCCAGAATGTGCTGTTTTTTGTGACTTAGTGTTTACATTGCCTGATTGTTGTTCATTTGGTGTTTGATTTCCCCCGCCACCTGCTCACTTCCTGCCATATTTACTCCCTCCAGAATACTGGCAGCCCCACCCACTGCCTCCCAGTGACCTTCCAATAACCTATTTAATAGAAGCCGCAGTGCGCCGCTGGCGAGGCAAAGGCATGCCAAAGGCAAACCTGACTGTGCCTAGACCCCTGCCCCTCCTGCCACCCACATGCACTCTGCTACAGAGCTCTGAGCCCTGGACCCCAGCCACGGCAACAACAACTGATGCATCGCATTTCCTCGATCAACTGTAGGAAATGTTTCCTGCCTCTGCTGCCATTTCACCTTCAACCCAGGACCTCCCGCCCTCACGTAAACCTGAGCCACACCCACTGCACAGACCACCACCACCCCTCCATCACTCCATTGCCCCCTGCTCAACGCCCAATTACTCTGCAAACACACAACTGAAATATGGGACACAATCACCGCCCTCACCCTCAACGTTATCTTATTCACAGAGTCTTGGCTCAAACCCTCCTCCACCCCAACATCACCACCTTGATGCCCAATGGCTACAAGATGTTTCACCGGCACCGCCTCAACAAACACGGAGGAGGCCTCCCCATCATCCACAATTATACTATCTGCTGCACTACCAGCGAAGACAACACCACACCGATCCTGGAGCACCTCAACTTCCAACCCCAAACCAACTACAACATTTCCATCAGAGGCACCTCTGCCTTCAGAACCCCAGGACTACACCCTGATTTCTGCAACACCATCCCCGAATTTATTGCTGCGCTTGCCAGCACTACATCTTCTTTGGTGACCTCAACTTCCACCTAAATTACTCCAAAGATGCAAACTCCACCAACTTCCTGGAAATCATGAGCAGCCTCAGCCTCACCTAACTAGTCATCGACCCCACTCACAGCGCAGGACAAATTCTCAGCCTGATCTTCATGGCCAGCATCAGAGTCAAGTACAGCCATGGCACCGAACTCACCTGGACGGACTACGCCGCTGTTGACTTCACCATCCCAGGCCCCCCATGCACTATCCTCAGGCCCCCCAGCCCCTTTCACTACAACTGGAACAACGTAATAGAGACCCAATAGACAGTCGCCCTCAACACCACGCAGAACCCTCCTTGAATGGGGGGAAACAGTGGCCTTGATCCTCTTCGACCTCTCAACAGTGTTCGACACAGTATCCCACCATGCACTCATCAAGAGACTCCACCGCATTGGGATCCAAAGAGATGCTCTTAAATGGATCGAATCATTCCTCACAAGACTAACCCAGAGAATCTGCCTGCCATCCTTCACCTCGGAACCAAACCACACCATCTGCGGTGTCCCCCAAGGGTCCTCACTCAGCCCCACCCAATTCAAAACTTACATGACACCACTAGCCAACATCATCAAAACTCTTGGCCTCAACATTATATCCTACGCAGATGACACCCAGCTCATCCTGTTGGTCTCAGAAGACCCTTCCACCACTAGGACCAGCTTTCACAACTGCATGACGAGCGTTGTCGACTGGAGGAAGACTAACTTCCTTAAGCTCAACACAGACAAGACTGAAGTGCTGATCTTTGGGAACAACACCTCTGAGGGAATGACACCTAGTGGCCCTCCTAACTCAGACCCAAACCGACAGACTACAGCTGCAACCTCAGCATTATCCTGGACAGCTAACTCACCCAAAAATGTCTGATCAATGCAGTCTCCTTCACCTGCTTCCATGCCCTCCGCATGACCAAAAAGATCCTCAGATAGCTTCCCATCAAAACTAGGAAAACCATTTCTCAAGTCCTAGTTACCAGCCAGCTGGATAAGGCAACACGCTATATTCAGGAATCACCACCCAACTCCTGGAGAGACTACAGACCATTCAAAGCGCAGTGGCTAGACTCATCCTCAACCTCCCCAAATTGACCCCCACCACCCCCCACCTCAATGACCGCCACTGGCTCCCCATCCAGAAAAGATGCCACTTCAGGATCCTGACACATGCCTACAAGGACCTCCGCGACCTAGGACCAGTAAGTATCAACCCCTGCCTGAACTCTCACCAACCTCTCCAGACACGTGCGCCCGCCTCCCCTCGCCATTAAACACATTCCCTGCATTCGCCAAAGCTACTGTGTAGGACAATCCTTCTCCTACCTATTTTTTTATTTTTAATTATTTGTAAAGCATCCTAATCTCCCCCTGAGGGGTATCTCCACTCTGTGGGGCATGCAACAGTCAGAGCAAACCAGATGTGGCAATTTAGAAGAGCTCAGTCTTCAGACATTTTCTAAAAGAGAGATAATCAGGGCATTTCGGAGGTGGACCTGGAGCTGATTCCAGTAGTAGGGGGCTAAATAGGAGAAAGCTTTCCCGCCCTTACTGGATTTCTTGAAACAGGGAATACGGAGCAAAGATTTCTCACCTGATCGAAGAGGTCTAGTTGGAGGATATTAGATGAGTTTTTTAACTAAATAGCCAGGTCCTTTACCATTTAATTCTTAGTACACAATACAGCATATCTTGAATCTAATTGGTTTACGTATCTGTAACCAATGAAGATGTTGGAGGAGGGGGAGAGAGGCAGAACTGGCCGGTAAGTTCTTGACAAGTCCAAGTAATCCAAGCGTCTTATCACTAGCACCTGGATAAGTGTTTTCTGCACAGTGAGGGGGAGGAAAGGAAATACCTCATGTAAGAGGCTTAGCATATGGAAGCAGGTCCCCATGGTAGTTGAGACCTGATCTTTCATTGTCAGTTTCTGGTCTAAATGTATGCCTAGGTTCTTGACTACCATCTTGGGGAGAGGGGCAGTGCCTAATTCGGTGACCACCACTCCAGAAACCAGACCAGTGGGGCATCCCCGAAACGCATGATCTCAGTTTTCCCAGCATTTAACTCCAGAAAATTGTTCGTCATCCAGGCAGCAACTGCTGTCATACCTTCTGAAAAAGAGGCCTGTGTATTCTTAGAGTTTTATCGAATGACAGCAAAAGCTGCATGTCATCAGCATATGAAATTGGTGTAAAGCCAAGCTTTCAGAGAAGCTTTACCAGCGGAGCTACATAAATATTAAATAAAGTAGGGCTGAGGCTACTGCCATAGTTCGCGAGCAGAAGGAGCCAAGAATAATGGTCTGTGGCCGATGGGTATTGAAACTCAAAAACCATTGTAAGGCTTTTTCACAGATTCCAATCTCCCTGAGTCTTCTGAGCAGAATAGAATGAGATAATGTGTCGAAGGCTGCTGACAGATCCAGCAACACCAATAGTACTGCCTGGCTGTTATTGAGGGAGTGTCTTATATTATCAGTGACAGCAATTAGTGCTGACTTCATGCTATACATTGGTTTTAACCCAAACTATGAGGAATCGAGGCATCCTGTGAATTCAATGTATTCAGTGAGTTGTTTGTTGATATGTTTTTGTAATAGTTTACTCAGAAGTGGCAGGTGAGAGATTGGGCGGTAATTAGATAGATCCTCTACTGGGGCATTAACCTTCTTTCAAATGGGGATTATCAGTGCAGCCTTCCACTCTAGTGGTAGTTGGCCCTCCCTCATAGAGAGATTGAGTATTGAGCAGATAGCTGGAGCCAGCTGTTTGTACAGTGGATAGGAGATTCTGGCTGGGATAACATCCCTGGCTGACCTAGATTTAGCTGCTTTCAGTAATGTCTCCACTATGTCTACTGTAAGAGGGGTAAAACTTTCCCAGAGATGTTTGTTGGTTACGGTTAGAGGACAGAGATTTAAAGTATCATTTGCGGGGCTCCTATCTTTAGTGAATTTATCATAGATGAGATTAATTGTATGCTCAAAATGATTAGCAGTCTCATCGCCCAATTCTTGGGATGGAGGAGCTTCATTGTTGCAGGCCTTTGGGTTAGTAAAGGATTTAAGGATTTGATATCATTCTTTAGGAGCATTCTCTGCCTGGTTAATTTGTGATGCAATGTAAGCTCTGCGGGCATTTTTTTAAGTTCTTATGATAAAGAGCTAAAGAGGTCTTATAAATCCTAGCCACCAAGTTCTGGAATGACCTTCTCCTCCGCCGAACAGCATCCTCCCTGCAGGAATTCGGAAAGGGACTCAATACATGGCTTTTCAACTGAGCCCAGCAAGAACCTGTTGCCTGGATACCCTCTCAGGTGACTAGCCTTGCTGTATACATCTGAGTTGAATAATTGATTGATTGATTGGGGCAATCCCGGTTCAGCACTACCGGCATATCACTGTCCTCCTCTAAAAGAGGACCTTATCAGCACTAATAGGGGATTCATCTTCAGATGATCCCTCTCAAACAGAAAATTCACTAGCAGAATCTTCAACTTGGTCCTCTGCCTCAGATATAGAGTCAGTCACAGAGACATCTTTAGAGGCAGGTAAAAAAATAAAAAACTGACAACCTTTTGGGTGGTCAGCTTGCGGGCAGCCATAATGCTATCTTATGAAACTAACACAGCAAACAGGACAACAATACAACATTGTGTAAACTTAGAACTAAAAAAACTCACCTGGATGAAGCAGTAAACATAACTATTAATATATGATCTGGAAAAAACTATTAATACAATCCACATGAACTTGATACTCTAAAAAGATACCTCTCACTTGCCACAGACAGCTAGACTGAGGATCGACTACAGCTACTCTGCACATACACAGCAAGCACCAAAGATATTCCACTAGAAAACAAAAACAAAAAAAGATTAGACACAAGATAACACAATACACATCTTGCACAAATCCAAACATAAATTAAAACAAAAATCATGAGCTAAATATGCTACAATTATTGCAACTGTTAAAATAAAAAAAACATCCAAGCAGGACAATAATACTCATTTGGAATAAACATTACAAAAAAGGGTCCTTCCCAAACACATGCAACTGCACAAACTGCAGATCTACCAGTCGCGAAACCGCAAGCAGGAATCGCCATCAATGAAATCACAAGCTTTGACCCACCCAGACAAATACATGCTGTGTAGGACGTAATGTTGAAACTTTTCTTCTAGTTTGTTTAAATGGTACCAACCAAAAGTTGCCAGATAACATTACTGCGTCCTTGGTCAAGTATCATCCTTATGCGTTGGAGCATTACCAACGGCGCTGCTGTGTTGATGCGTAAATATATTACTTGTATTTACTCATTTTTCAGCAGAATGTTTGCTAAAGCCTGGGTGTTCAAATCCTTTCTAATTGAGCCATGTTTGTGTCTTTATCTGAAATGTTCCTGTTTACTTTTTTCTGCTGTTTCATGTTGCATTTCTTTTAGGGTGATAAATGGGTGTCCAGTTCCGCTCTTTCAATTCCAGGCTGGTTCGATTGTAGGGTATTGCAGGGATCTTACTAACAAGGAGAGCCTCAACATGTTGGCATGGTCTCACCTGCCATTTCGGAACACAGATGATCATTTTGGCAGAGGCATGGTTGCAGAAGCATAAGAGGAAGAGCATGTTCCGAATTGGCCTGCTTTCTTTAAAGTTAGTGAGTTTGAAATATTCTACAATCATTTTCAGGGCTATGCACAGTGTTTCGCTTAACCACACCATTCTCTCTTTCAATGTGGGGGATTTCTGATTCTGTTGAGATGTTTACTGACAGAGTATGCTGAACCTCAATGTGCCCCATGTGCCATGGGTGGAAAACTATATTCAGTGTTCTGCAGTTTCAAGTGCCACAAAGCAATATTCTATCAAATACATTCCAGGTTCGTGGGTTAGTTTTAACAATTGACCACTATTCGGTTTGACGTCTTTTCACCAGATACAGTCAACTCTATTTTGAACAGAATGCATCAGTCATATTCTTAGCCTCGTGTATTCAGTTTCATTGGTTGCAGTTCTGGTCACATGAAAATTAGCAATCTTCTTATGCTGGGGAATACCCAAAATCTGATACAACAATTTACACACAACAGGATCATGATAGTGCAAACTCTTACAAATTTCTGTTTGTTTAATTAAGCCGCATCTATCGGGACCATACTGCCATTTGGTTAGTAGTCACCACTGGTTCTAACCACAGTCACTCGATATATCATAGTTGTGATTTATTTTCACTTGAGCTTTAAAACCCAATGATTTATATGCTACACATTTATATTACAATTTATGTCATAAGACGCGTCGAACATAGTTTCACCCGGTTAGTTCTCTTGCCAAATGTGTCAGCAACACAGCTAACTCCTTACTTGTTTTTAGCTGTGCTTTTTCACTCCCTGTGGTTTCACCAAAATCCCTACTCCCACTCAATGGCTTTCCCACCTCAACTTATGTGACCCCCTGCTGTTTTTCATGAGGGACAGGCTGTGCCTAGAGCAGTGCGGAGGAAGGGGGTGTGGTGGGTGCGGTGGGTGCGGGCCGCCCTGGGTGTCATCACTGAGGGGGGTGAAAAAAAAGTGAAGTCATGAGCCACTTTTTCCCCCTTCTTTTAATAATTTCAATTGGGGGGGGGGGGGGGGTTTGACAAGAAATCTTCTGCACCGGGTACTACCTGACCTTGCTACGCCACTGGCCTAGAGCACTCACTGACCTTGCATATAAGCGCAGGCTGACCGCAGCCAGCGCTCACTTACCTGAGCTTTCACCTTAGCAAACACCCCTGCCCTTGGGGCCCCACTGCTCCTACAAAGACACACACAGTGCCCCAGCTGGAACATTCAACCCACCCATGATACAACATACAGAAGAAACACAGAGGGATAAGTTCACCTCCCATACCTGCCAACTTACAAAATATTTTCAGTGTGAAGAGAGGGAGGTGGCACTATGTGAGTTGAAAGGTCTGACAGCCATACACACCATAAGTGATTTGATTTTGTATTTGTAGAGCGCAAACTAATGCCCGGAGGCGTCTAGGCGCTGCTCACACTAAGCATAGAAGAAGGCCTATTTAGGAAGTGTAGGTAGCTAGAAATTAGCAATGGGACAGGGCTTACTAAATAAAAGCTACGTTTTGAGTGCTTTCTTAGTAGGGAAGCTGGGTGGGACACTCCATTGTTTTAGCAAGGTGAGGGAAGGGGGTTCACTGATATCACAGAGGCCTTACACTATATAGGGGGCACACTTCCACAATGTTCTAATAATTCATGACACATTTTACACACTTGATTCGCCATGCTTTTAATAACAAGAGCTGGGCTAGCCTTCAGAATTAGCATACCTTGCTCTAGTGTGTGCACATACTACCTCGGGGCTAGAGTAAAAAATGCAGAAGAAAGACATCTTCAAGTTCAATGGTAAGACGAAAGCAGAGAATGTGTGTGGGAAAAAGTATATCGTCATTTTAACGTTCATCACTCGGTTCCCAGCACTTTTTCCACATTTTACTTCAACACACTTAACTGCCTAACTGTGATTCAAACAGTGCCCCGTCGCTTACAGAGATCTCTGAGCAGTCAAATTACCCCACTGAGCTATCTCACTGGGACTGGAATTTACAACGCAGAATACAACCACATCTCCTAAGCAACTATGTAAGTGCACCGCGCGATTTATTTTAATTCCGTTTTTTTCATTGAGACCTAGTGACTCAAGGTTCTACCAGAGTAAGACGGGGTTGCAAATTGTCAGCGAGCGGGCTCTATTTCTCACTCGTATGCACATAAACTCTCATGAGGTTACTCGGTTGGCTAATGTCCCTGCAGCAGAGACCACGTGTGTAAGTACATGGGCTTCGCGTTACTACATAGAGACCTCAAGAACGGGTGCACTAATCTGCTGAGTTATTTTATTGAGTTTAAATCAGCTGATTGGCCACCTACTTCTAGATCAGAGATATTAGCCAACCACAGTCTTACAGGCGGTTGTGTATGTTGCTCTGATTGTAACTTGTGACTCCTTACATACAGACCACAGCATCAGGTGCTTTAACCCTCTGAGCAGATTCATTCAAGCTGCGCTAGTCTACCAGAGGTTTGAGTAGATTCATTTCCTGCCGCCCCCCCCCCCCCACTCAACCATGGGGAGGCCAGCCCATTTGGCCCTGAATTTTGCAAAACTCCCACAGCCTGGCACTGACGTGAACCTGGAGTGCAGATGGCAGCAGGAGCCTGACAAAAGTTTGATTGAAGACTGGGGTTCTAATTCTGTGGATGTACTTACACAGTGTGCAACACAAGCAAGAGCGTTATATGATTCCCAGCTGTTTATGTATACCGCTTAAGAGAATCTAAAGCCTTTGTCGGTTATTTATTGTTCACAGCACTTCTTTACAATCTTACAGGTGCTTTTTACCCACTCAAACACTTAGTGCCCACACCATCAGGCTTACTTCGCCCTGCATGCATAACTTACATACCAAGAAAACCATGAGAAGACCGTCCATCCCAAGGCCCAAAACCCGACCTCTTCTAGACCGGCCTACACTGCCCCGGCTGCGCACGCACCCACGACTAGCGAGGCCACCTCTCACTCCCCCGGTGGCGTTCCGCCACTGGGGCCCCGTGCAACCTGGTCATGCCCAGGGACAGGGCCGGGGGGAGGGAAGAGAGCAGCACTTACCAAGTTGTAATCACCCGACGATAACGCCCGACGCACGATCGATACAGCGTACAGCGCAGAGCAGCCACGGCGCGGGAGAGAAGGCCGAGCCACGCTGCTGGCCAGGATATACTTGCGAAACGCCCTCCCCCGTCCACAAAGAGCCCTCCCTATTGGCTGTTGTCCGGGGGGGGCGGCAACGAGGGCGCGCTGCTGGCTGCGCTCGCCAGCTGTGTGGTACTAGGGCGCTGTCCCCCCATACTCCCCTTCGTGTCGTGGTGCCAGCGGCATAGAGACAGCCTAAAAGTTGCTTCAACAGTGGCTTCTTGTATGGCCACAGATCTGGCTCACTTTAGCTTTGTTCGGCTTATGCTTCTGCGGTGCAACATGTTAAAAAAAACATTGACAAGGCCAACAGATTTTGCATAGGAGAAACATACCAATGCTTGTTTACAGAGCTACGCTGCTGGAGTCAAAGCACAAGGAAATAGCGTGCATGCATGCAGCGGCATGAGTTGGGAGAAATGCACATCAGTCAGTTTTTCCTCCTTTACATTTTCCTAGTAAACCCTGGAAAAAAAGTGAATGTGAAACACTACTCGGAAGAGGCAAAACATATGGAAATCAGTGCACAGAGATCTGGTTCTGCATGCTGTGCCTCAATCGAGCAGAAAAACTAGGAATGATGCTATAACATCACACCCAGTAAATACCGCACCAATAGCCATGGGTATTCACGGGGTTCGGTTTTACCAAGCCAAAAGTGCGGGACTCAGAATGTACCCCTGTGTTTGCTAAAAACATGAAAAGGAACACATCTGGGCAATAGAACGAATCCTATGAGGCTCTGATGGGTTGTTGGTGTAATACGCCGGGGATGCCTGGTTTCACCTTGGAGATACCGAGTAGGGACCATCTCACAGGGAAAGTCAGGACGGGTTCCCCAGCAGTCTATAGTGCAGAGATACTCCTTCGGGAGTCGATTCGCGCGTTAGAAACCCACAATTAATTAATCTGACATTTATCCAAACAAAGAATCTGATCAAAATCAGCCAGGCGGCACTCACCTCATACATGCCAATAGACCCGATTCAGATTCAGACAGTAGACTCCTGATTTTTGGAGCAAAAATGGATTTGTTTTGGCTGTCTCCACTTCAATAGAATTCAATGGGGGAAATCCATTCTCCGGATTTCTTTTTTTTAATCTCCCACTTTCCTCTTCTAAAATGTTAGCATGTATGCTACCTACGTATTGCTTTACAGACTTTTGGCGAAACCGTAGATTTCTACTGATCGCAGCCAGTGTGAGGATCGGCAAGAGTCAGGTGCCATCAGGCCACAGTCGTGCATATATCCAGTTCTCCATTCACCTTCAGGGCACGCATGGAAGAAGAGGTCTATCTTCATCCAATGCTTCTTTTCAGTTGACTGAGAAGCAAGGGAGTTAACAACGAATTTACAATGTAACTTTTCATGTAGGCATTTGGCCACAAAGTGAGACCAGGAATCAGTAGGTAAACTTTAGTAGGTTTATTACAATTTAGTAATTAATCCAATCAAGATCACATTATAAAGATACCGAATCATAACCAGCAAACTGAAATGCCGGAATAGGTTCAGTCTCGGTAGCATAAAGCATACAAAGAATACTGTCACAGCAATGCAAGATAGTAAGAAACAGAACTTAACGTTCCTTAAAGAAACTCGGATCCTCCTTTCTAAACATGAACAGAATTACGGGTCATCCTATCCAGGCTCTAAGCTAGAATAGGAATGGTTTAGAATAGAGGGTCTCAAAGGATTTAGGAATAAAGCAAGGAAGATGTCAGCATAGTGAAGACTCCTGTAGAAGTCTTCTGCAAAGGTAAATCAATGTTTAGCATGAAGCCACACACTCGCAAGGTCTGTACCTCTCAAAGTTAAAAGATATCTGCCTAAAAGTCTAACAGTGTGATCACTAGTTAAGACCAGAAAGTTCCAGGAGTATACGTATCTCTTAATACGCCACCAGAAATCTCAAATATTTCCCTTTCTCACAGTGTGTATCTGCAACATCCATTAATTTTCCCATCCTACAGTGCTCGAATGACCAAATTAACCTGAGCACCCTGGTTTGCTGATACGGGAGGGAGGTTCTCTTGTTACCACCCTGGGCGTAACTTGCGTTCCTCCAATGCCAACCTGTTGTCTGTCCCTGTTTTCAGACTGAGTTCAAGGGGGGGTAAATCTTTGCCAGTTCTGGGGGCAAAGGCATGGAATAAACTCCCCCCTCACCTCCGGGCAATAGAGCGGGAGCTAGAATTCCGAAAGGCACTGAAAACCTGGATCTTTAAGCTTCCTGACACCTGTGCAAGAGTACTAGTATGAAAGCCGGGCGGAATTACTAATAGCAGCATGACCAGTGTTTATATCTTCCTGGTCAGTGGTGGCGCCTAGATGCTCCCTGGAGCGACAGTTGCGCGGTACAAATATCTGTTTACATTACATTACATACGCGATTAATAGGAGGCTTATTCTACTCGGTAAATCTTCCTGTTTTTGCCAAGATTTCCCTTCTCAAGATGCACTATCTCTAATACACAATACTTCTTTCTCGAGCTATCAAATCAAGAAAATGTACCTGCAAAGTAAAAGAATACGCAGAGCAAGGAAAAATATATTTTATGATAAGAAATAAAGGCCTAGTCAAGCTAACTTTAGTTAATCATTTTCAATGTGCTCTTCGAATACATGATTATACGTGCAGGCATAATTTCTGAATAAATGCTAAGTGTGAATAATGAATTTATGATTACATATTCAATGTACTTCCAATAAAGGCAGTGTGTCTTGAAATACAAGTGTAAATGTGAATGAAAACTACAAATCTTCATGTTAGGCATACATTAGAGCATACATGTATATACATCTCTAATTTCTACACTGAATACACCTCAGTAATATATTTATAGTGCTTCACTTTACATTAATAAAGTTAAGGCACACAGAGTATATAGTGCCAGGTACTTATATATATTGCTTCTATGACGTGTAGGGGTGAGGCCTAAATTACGCTGCTCCAGCGTCTTGACTTCGTGGGTCTGTTTTGCCTGATCGTAGCCAAACACTAAGAGAGCCATGCAGTCATTAGGCAGAGATGTCTGAGGCGACCAGGTCAGGAACTCTGTGAGTGCTTGGGGCTGCAGGGATATGAAGACGACCCAATGGAAACTGAACCACACCTCAGCAGCTTGCCAGGTAGACTGAAATTGCAAAGTCGTGGCCTGACTGCACTCCCTGGACCCTTGGAGCTCATCTAAGCAGCACCGAGAGGCCTGGGGAACTAGTAAAAACACACTCCTTGACAGCCTAATGGTACAAACCAACTATGAGACCTTGCAACAAGGCAGCATGAAGCCCTCCACCCCCGGCACAGCATTGTTTTTAGGCAGGCGTTGCAGATATATTTGTGCTGGGTGGGAGATGTGACTGGCTTTCCCCCAGGATTGTAAGAGGTGCCAGAGCTACTGGCACTTAGACACTTGTGGGACTGCAGGGGCCAGCAATTTGAGGTGTGTCAGGACATCAACCACCCTAGCAGTTGAGCACCCATCTGCCTCTTGACTACTGATTGACAGCTCGACTAGGCCTTGGTCTCAGTTGGACACCACCCCCTGGGTGGTAGCGACCTCTAATAAATGACAGTGCACCTCTCCCGAGACTTCAAGTAACTCAAGAACAGGCGGGTGGACCTTGGATTACCACTGGTGAGCAGGGGATCAACAGGGATTGAGTCACGTTTATTCCCCACGAGGACCACTGACTGATACCATGCCTGGGCTGGGACCCCAGATGATGCTGCAGGTGCCATCACTTTCCCTCACCGCTCATGTGCAAGTCTACTCATGTCCCCTGGCCCTTTTTATGGAAACTGATGCTTAATTAGGGGATGTGGCAGGACCACAACTGGACCAGAGAACTGCCATCATCCACTTCTGGGGACCCTGGTTCGGCACTAAACTCTTGCAGACCCCATTAGATATACACAAGTCTGGTCAGGCCAATATGTGAACAGCAATATTGGTCTTCCATAGTGGTAAAGACAGATGGTAAACTAGCTAAGTTGCTCTTTGAATCCAGTCGCTCCAACAGCTAAGTGAAGAACCAGAGCTGAGACTCCTGCTAATTGACATGAAATACATCCTGGAGAAAATAGACTCCAAAATAGACACACTTACGGACTGTGTAGTCTATTTGAAAGAGAAATTTCACGGGTATCACAAACCAATTGGCCACTTAGAACAACAGGCCTCGGATACTGACAACTCCACAGACTTAATGAGAAGCTACTCTATGTTGAGAAGTGATAGAAGTCATCAAGGCTAAGAATGAGTACCTAGAAGCCCAGTCCTGTCACAACAAATGTAGAATCCTGGGGATCCCAGAGTCCTCAAACGTGGAGAAAATGGAAGACTACATTGTGCACATGCAATGTCCTTGATAGAACAAGCTCATACATCGCTGAAACCCAGGCCTCCACCCTGAGACCCAGTCTGTCCTATTATTGCAAAGCTACTTAACTTTAAAGATCAAGACACAATCCTCACCCTGGCATGAAAAACACAAGACCTCAACTACAAAGAAAGCTTAGTCTCCATATACTCAGATTTTACTATTGTGGTGCAAGCAACATGCTGCAAGTTTCTACCGAAGAACACTGCAAAATGCGGGCATTCAATATGCTCGCCTTTACCCTGCCAAGCTGCTAATCACAATGGATGGCAAACTATCTATTTTCAAGATCCCCAAGATAGCCAGCAAGTTTGCTCGAAGCCATTCAAAAAAACACTTACTATTCAAACAGGTTCAGATGCACCTGAGTCCCCAGAACATCATAGCGGCTGTGACTGATCAGTTGTCCAAACCTCGTCTATTCAGCATAGACTGCACTGGCAAGAAAGTACATAACTACTAAACCCCACCCTACGTCTACACTGATGGGACCTACTTTACGTAGACTATGTCCTCGAACCCAGAAGCCTCACCGACGCAGCCAGGTGCCTGTCCTTGGGGTTGCGGTTGGAGCTGGTGGTGGGCTGTCATTGAGGAGTCTTCCGACCCGCACAGGGGAACAGGCTGCCTGGGGTGGGGTATCCCTCCCTGGAACATCATGCATGGACATATAATCCTTTTGCTTCCACAACTCAAAATCCCTCCCCCAGCCACTGGCTATGATAGAGCCAGTTCAGTCTTGCTCTCATGCATCCCAATGGGAATTCCCCACACAAAAGCATTGTTATGGTTTGTTTTTATTTAGCTGTTCTGGGAGGAGGGAGAGTCATGTTTATCTCTCTGGCAAGTTCGGGAGGTCAGAGTGGGTGGCGGAAAACTCTTGCATAGGACAATCACAGAGGACAGGATGGCCAGACTACATGTCCGCGACACCAAGAGCACCCAAGCACACACTTACATGAATGTGCATTAAGGGAAGACAGCAACTCTCTTTCACAACTGTCACCTTCCAGGCTGGAAACCCTGATACAACATGCACACACTCAAACCATTAACTGGCACTATAAGGGTGCTCAACAACCCACAAAAAGGCTGTCTAATTTAACATACATGAATAAATATGAGATTGATATAGGAAGCTCAAGAAATGCATCTTAAGAATGATACAGATAGCGGCTTGCAGGCAAAATGGGTCTATAAAAAATGCAAGGCATCTTCTTCCTCATATGCCTGCGGGGTAGCCATCATAGTAAGGAAGTGAGCGCTGGTAGGTCAAATGAATGTAATTATGTTCTCTGAAGGCAGGGACGTAATTCTGCATGCCTAGCTTGGCAAATAACCCCTTAAACTAGTCAAAGTCTAGGGCCCACACTTCGACGATCCGGTCTTCTACCAAAGCCTGTATTCCAAACGTATGCATTTAAATTCCCGGACATTCCTATGGGGAGGAGAGTTTAACATTTAGACCCACTCCACAGATCAGGATGTTCCTGGCTCCCCAATCCCCAATCCACTAAGGAGATGATAGACATCATAGATGACTGGGAGACCTCTGGCTCCTAAACCCTGCAGTACGTGAGGGCACATGCTATTCTTCAGGCCACGCCACTTTGTCCCAAATTGATTACTCTTGAAATGCCAAATCCCCGCCCTTCACCCACCAATGTTTGCTTGGAGGTTACAGCCCCTCCCCCAGCGCCCTACAATACCAAGGGGCATATTTACCAGCCCTTGTGCCACAGGTGCGTTACTTTTTATGACACACGGGTGGTGCATTTCCTGCCCCACATTTACAAGGACACGTAAAGCCACCCTGGGTGGCTTTGTGTGTCCTTGTAAATGCAGCTCCTTTTCACGCAGCACTTTGCGTGAAAGTGCCGTGTCATGGTTGTTGCTGTTGGTGTTCCCATGTAACACCCATGGCTTCTGCCGCATTCCCAGATTTACAATCTTTAGTAAACCTGGGTATGCATCAGAATGCTATGCATTCCTAGGGGAGGGGTAGGGAGGCTCAACAAGGAGAAATGTTTTCATTTCTCCTCGTTTTGCAGAATGCAGTCCACATAGAAAGAGGAAATCACCTCTTGTGATTGTTTTTGTGCAGGAAGGTGTCCCTTCTTGCTCAAAAACAATCTCCCTTAAAACGCAGACACCCTTGGACCATGGTGCAAGGGTGCCTGCACTGTCGCATGGCAGCCAATTGTCCACCAGTGCAGGGAAAAACAGAGTGATGCGACATATCCTTTTAAATATGTCACATCCCTGTGCGTTGAAAGTTACTCAGTGCGGCGCAGCCAAATGGCTTGTGGTACCGCGCTGAGTCACTTTCTTGTAGATAAGTACATAGAGAAGGACTAAAAAGTGACATAATTGATTGTTTCATGCACAACAAGAGCACTGCCTAAAGTCCGTGCGCGTTATGGAAGGCCTTAAAGTTTTTTTTAGAAGGGAATCTTGCATTGCCAAACAGGTATTTAAAGACATATGAGGTCACTGAGACAGGCTAGAAGTAAGTCCAAACAAAATAGAATAACATGAAAAGAAATGCAACATGATTTCACCACTACTCTGTGAATATGTGGCTAAATCAAGTATATTTACTGAAAGTCGCAGGATGTTGTGCGAAATGTGGCATACGTATAGGCTCTAGAAAGGTCTGGAACACATCATTCCTATTGAGTGTCACCTGCATACCGTTATTAATCATACGGAGGGTGTTATTTTCACAAACAATTAGTAGCAATAATCAACCAAAGTTGGCAAGTTATAACGTTCCTTTTTGACTCACTAAATGTTTCTTATAGCTCAGATAACAAAATGAATAGCGTTGTTTCCTTATAATAGGTTTAGCATGATACAAAATCATTCCAAAAGAAAAAAATGACACGTGTCATACCAGGTTTACCCAGAGATGGGATTACACTTAATAAAACATAATTGATACATATTTTCTACTTCAATTTACTTTAAGGTACAATATATTGGGGGCGTGGTCTGGCCACACAGGAAGATGGCCGCCTGAACGAGGAGCTCCGCTTCGGGACGAACTCCTGATAGAGGCAGCACTCTTTGCAGCAACAACGTGAATGCAAGAGTGGCGGTTTCGAAGACCCGAATTAAGCAGCTACATTTGGTCCGAATTTCGGGACCAAATAAATACTTTTAAGGCATTGTTTCCCTTGAAAGTCTCCTGAACTTGGTATTGCCTGTTGGGCCTCGTGACGCAGTGAAGCACCGGCTCTTGCGTAGCTGGAACGCCGATTCTCCCGCCCACATGCGGGACTCTGATTTCGTGCCTTCAGCTTCTGAGGAGGAAAAATGCGCTTCTTTGCTCCGGCTCTTCTCCTGTGGTAAGAGCAGTCGACGCTCCATGCAAATTTTCTGTTTTATCAATGGAGAGTCAGGGAATTATATTCTCAGTCAACAATTTTTCTTACCTCAGTCTTATAGCCTAAATGACTGAAATTCCTTGTTGACATACGCTGGCATTTTTCTTTGATACATGGTCACTATAATTTTTGTATTGAAGAGCAGTGTCTTTTGATAATTCCACATCTAAAAGTGAGGTGAAGCTCCTCATGGTGTATCACATGCTAAGCACCAGCTGTTTCAACTGCTCTGACAGGATTAAATTATCTTTCATGATGTATGATGCCATGTGAAAAAAATTTCTTACTGTTGATAAGTCAAGCTATTTTACATTTTGACGGTCAGTCTGACAGACTTTGAAGAGTGGCGGTTTTGATATACCCCTCACGTCCAGTATTTCAAATATTTCTGTCAGCTGTGCAGTGAATTTTGTAGGCAATTCTTCAAGTTACTAATTCAGCTAATACTCCACAAATGTATACCCCAAAAAATAGAAACATGTCTTCTAAACAACCTACTTTTGCAGAAGCGCTTAAACAACCGCGCGCATGTCGGTAAAAGGTTCAGTCTCCCCAACTTCTAGTTCACCCTTGTCTACCTCAACTGTTTCTTCAGAGGATACTTTGAGCCGTATTTTACAAAAAGTCCCATCAATCAGCTCTCGTTTGACAGACATGGGCACCAACATCCTTTCCCTCACGTCAGAGACCAAGTCCATGAGGGCGGATATTACACAATTCCATTCTAAAATGGAGGAATTAAACCAATGATTAACAGTGGTTGAAGCAAGCTTTGAATCAGTTCAAAGAAAAGACCAAGACTTATCATTTCTTCGCAGTAAGCTTGTGGACTTGGAACACCGAAATAGATGGAACAATATTAGATTTCTTGGTTTTCCAGAACAAGTTGAAGGTCATAATGCTCCATTATTTTTATGTAATGTTCTCCCCAAGCTTCTTGGTATCACCTTTGAACCATTGTTGGAAATCCAACGTGCCCATAGAATCGGTCCACCACGCAAAGGATTAGGTTCTCGCCCAAGACCTTTCACTGCTGGTTTTTTACGATATGACCAAGTATGACAAATATTGATTGAGGCACGCAAGCAGGGTTCCTACATTTATGATGGTCAAGAAATACATATGGCTGCTGACTTTTCATGAAAAACCAACGAACGGCGAAAGGCATTTCTATCCATGAGGCCACAACTCAGGCAAATGGAAATAAAATATGGTTTATTTGACCCTTCTCATTTCCGTATCACCAAGCATGGAGAATCAAAGGATTTTTATAATCCTGAGGACCTGCAACACTTTCTGGAAAGTATCTCACTTCAAGATATGGATGTGCAACACCCTCCTGCTGATCATTCTACTTCAAGTTCTACATCCTTTCATCGACTTTCTGATAATCTACACCACAGCTCCAGTGAAGTTCGTCATCGAGGCAGAGACCTTGCAAGACTGAATCGCATACATGAAAACAAAGCTTCAGCTTTACAGGCAGTCTCCACTCATACGCAAGATCGTCATAGGGACAAGTCCCGATCTCCTCTAAAATCTGCCTCAGATGGAGAATAGGCTCTGATATTATCTTCCTTTCCATTATAACCGTACCTTATTCTACTGTATTTTCATGAAATTCTTCCAGGATATAGATAGATAAGTATTTTCTAAGGCCATTATTAATTTATATAATCAATTTAACACTTATATTATGTTTAGAACTTCTTAATTATCTATTGTATGTGATTTACAGTGGTTTAAATTTCGATATAATCCTCTATAAAACTCTTAGGTCCTGGGTCAGGTAAGTATTGTTCAAGAGTTTCTTACATACATATTGTTATAATATTCTCGATTATAATTATATACATTGTCACACTAATATTATATCTTTTCAAATTAGTTATTATATTTGATATATAAGATTTACACTTAGTTTAAGTATGGGACTTTTATAATATTAGGAGACTTAAAAATATTCCTGATTATATATATCCTTTTCGTATGCTCCTGTCTGGAGATAATTTGTAATTATTCTCCCATCTACTCTTGGTGTAAAATAGTTTTAATATTAAATGTTATGCTTTATATCATATAATAATTATAGTTGTATATTTATATATTTATCTTAATATATTTCAACTTCTTGAATTTATATGAATGTGTTGACAACTTTACACTCGTTTTACTACCAATTTTATATTCATGAATCTTCGTAATCAAATGCCTTTTAATATATACTAGTTTTTTTCTTTTGTTGTCACGATTGTTATTCTCTTGATGGAGTTCCTACCCGCGGCGGTGCTCTAGCGAGCCCAGACATGCGGTTGACAGTTAGAGGTATATTGAGTATCTAGTATAGTTTGGTTTTCTATAGGACCTCTCTTTTTCTTTTTCTTACATCATCTTCTATCACTGTTTATGACTTTTGTAGGTTAGCCTGTTCTTCTTTTATACCTCTATTATGTTTCTTACTCACAAGTTTTCAATCTTCGCTTTAAACACTTAACCTTTCAACTCATAAACTCCTTCTTCTCTTACACTTTTCTTGTATATACTAGCCAGAGTACCCTTCCCCCTTTTCTTCTTTTCCATTCTTCCTTATTTCCTCTTATTGTATTCCCACTAATATATCATATCTTTTACTTTTACTAATACATTTATTACTGAACTCCTTCTCACTATATTTCAACAAGGCTCATACTCACTCTCTATATAGTATTACGTGGAATGTTCATGGCCTCACCCATTATATCAAAAGGAAAAAAGTACTTTCTTATTTGCAATCCAAACGTGTAGATATAGCTCTACTACAAGAAACACACCTTGATGAGAGAATCTGACAAACTCTGCAGAGATTGGGTGGGGAAGGTTATTCACAGCAGTATTCAAAAAATTGATTCTATGGATGCTAACCCTGTTCGCAAATGTGGAGTTGCAATCCTTATTCGTAGATCACTCCCAGTTACAGTTACCAAGACCTGGTCAGATCCTGATGGTAGATATGTATTTGCCAAAAAGCGTATTGAAAACTCTTACATTTACCTGGGATCAATCTATGCTCCAACTGGTATTAAAAAGTCATTTTTTTTCTGCAATTGAACCGTCTTCTGACAGAGATTGACGCCTCACAATACCTTATTAGTGGAGATTGGAATCTTGTACGGGGTCCTATTCTAGACAAAACAGGTCAATTTGACAAAGCCAAAATAGCGGATAGAGCTATTTTAAATGACATACTCTCGGATCATGATTTGGTTGATCATTGGCATCTCAGTCATCCACAGGACAGAGAACACGTTCTTTTCTTCATCGCATGGCACATTTTCCCGTTTAGATTACTTCCTGCCATCACACATAACAGTACAACTGGTCACAGAGTCTCATATCTTAGAAGCGGCCCTATCTGATCATTCTACTGTTCTTTTATCTTTAGATTTAGGCTTATCTTGACCAGGGCGTAAACCATGGCGTATGAGTATTAAGCGACACAGGACACCCAAGGGTAAACTTCAATTACAATCCCATCTTCAAGATTATCTTTCTGTTAATCAGGGCTCTGTTGTTTCCAGTAGGATTGTATGGGCAGCAGCTAAGGCTACTATTAGGGGTCAGTTAATGAATGATGCAGCACTTTCTACTAAGAGTAATATTGCAAAGCAAGCAGAATTAGAACGTGACATTCAATTATACTTTCGCTTATATACATCAGATCCTAACCTGCATAATCGCAAATTATTGGAACAAGCACGCATGTCCCTTAATAGTTTTAGCTGAGTTTTATAAATGGGCAGGTCACCATATTATCGATACTTTACATGCTACATTTCTTGAGAATGATAAAGAATCATCATTGGGATCTCTTTCTAATAAAGCAGTTATAGCTGTATTGCCCAAACCTGGCAAAGACCCTCTTCTGTGTGGTAGTTATTGTCCCATTTCTTTATTAAACTGTGATATTAAAATTCAAGCCAGCATCTTAGCATCTCGATTATGTAAAGTATTACCCTCTTTAATACACCATACTCAGGTGGGTTTTGTTCCAGGACGTTCCTCTCGGAATCATCTACGTACACTGGCCCATACATTGTGGTCTGCTAAACATCTTTCCGAAGATGCCTTGGCCCTTTCGCTTGAAGCAGAAAAAGCGTTTGACTGCATTGAGTGGGATTATCTTTTTACTGTAATGCAAAGATTCGGGTTGGGTGATGAATTTATACAAAAAGTGTGTTTGCGCTATGATAAACCCTCAGCTCAGGTAAATTGTGGTGATGTCTTATCTAATACTTTTCTGATCCGGAGAGAAACGCGCCAGGGTTGCCCGTTATCCCCTCTTCTCTTTCTTTTAGCAATGGAGCCCCTTGCTGCTACAATTCGTCAATCTTAGGATATTATAAGTGTCCCTCTTCCCATTGGACATTCTAAAATTTACTTATATGCAGATGATATCCTTCTTACTCTCACTAATCTCCCCCGATCCCTTCCATCCCTCCTTCAAATTATTAATGATTTTTCCTCCTTCTCTGGATATAAAATAAATTGGGACAAGAGTGAAGCATTACCTATTTCCGATGGTACTACAAAGGCAGCAATTCACGGATTTCCTTTTTATTGGCAGTCTTCACACCTTAAATATTTAGGAATATTTAGGAATCTTAGTCAATAAAGGTTTACTAAATAAATATGGTTGAAGACAATTTAGCTCCCCCACTCTCTCGAATTTGGAGGGATTTTGACAAGTGGAAAACTATGGGATTATCTTTATGGGGTAGAGTTCAAGCTATCAAAATGGCCACGCTTCCGCGTTTTATTTATATTCTAGGCATGCTTCCCCTTCAGATTCCTCTAGTTACCCTTAGATTAATAGGTTCTAAGATCAAGGCTTTCATATGGGGCTCAGCGAGTCCACATCTCGCTATGGCAAAATTAAAGGCCCACCAGTTATATGGAAGTATGGGTCTTCCACCATCAAACATTATTCCCTTGCTTTACACATCTCCCAATTCTCTTATTTTTTGTCAGAAACTAAATATTCCACAATGGGTTTTCATCGAGCGTCATCTTTTATCTGAGGTTTCAGGCCTTTCTCTTCTATATGGTAGCGGTACTAGTTCTTGTGACCCCAAAAACCCGATTTTATCAGCCATGCACAAATCTTGGCAAAGGGGACATTGTATATTAGCATCAAATGCACGTATTCATGTTAAGGCTCCTGATGCAGCGGTTCTCCGGAAATAATTTCTAAAAACATAACACCTTTCCCTGAAGCACAAAATCATACATACTCTCGACAGTGGGGCCCATGACACTGCGAGTTACTCAGAAACACTTACACCTTACTCCATGGATCGGTGAAATTCAAAGGAGAGCGGCTGTATCATAGTGGAGTGTCTAAAATTAAATCAGATATTTATACTATTTACACTTGCAGTTTAAATGAGTTTACCATGGTTTTCATTACCAAAACATTTATTTAGACACGCCGCCACTCAAGACCAGCTTAATTCTCCATTTATCTAATTTATATTAACAGCAAATTTAACATGTGTGAAATTGTATTCATTTTATTTATTTCTTTATTCAAAACCGACATTCAAGGAAAATAAGGATTTTATTTCAAAACAGTTAATTTCATTTATTTAGGAAAATTCAGAAATAGATATTTTATTTAGATTTCAGAAATGCAAGTATTAGCAAAAGACAGATAGTTCCCAAAAATCATTCTTTCGCCTAACTTCCCTAACCTCACCTAAAGCAGCATACGGACAGCGTCAGGAGTTTTTTCCTCACTAAAATCAGCACTTTTTATACCTTTTTCACTAGCTCTATCTGTCTAAAAGTGTAACTTTCAGCATAAATTCAAGTTCTGATTGGACAATTTTGGGGTGGATGAGCATCATCTCATCATTACAATATCTATTCCACTTCCGTCAGCTAAAATCCAAAGGGCTTATTGTTTTACGGAAATGTCCGGCCTAGTCTTGTTCTCAATTCGCAACTTCAGAGTCTTTTCCCACGTTCAGTAGCTTAAGCATTCATCACACTTGGCAGTCATCTGGACTTCCAGGGCAGCCTGTCCTTGAACTAACTTCATTCCGTCACAGGCAGCTCGCATTCAGACTCGGTCTTGGGCTGCACATGCTCAGTTCATCTTTCTTTCACAGTTTACTAAGGCAGCCATTTTCTAGTAGGCCTCACAGGCCAGAATGGGAACTATCATATAAACAAACACAAACAAACATTAATTTTAGAATTTTAGCCCTTATGTTTACCGCCCCCTTACTAAGGTTTTCCCTATTAGTAGTTACCTAGCAGAGAAGCAACACTTAAGCGAAATATACTCACTTATCCCTAGGTTTCTGCCACAAATACGTAAACAAAAGCACATTTATGCTGTATTTTTATTATTTCAAAGCTGCTTATTAGTTTAGGAAATGACAGAATCACACAATTAGTTAATTATTATTGCAACACATAAGCAAAGTTAATTCCCACATGTACTTGTGTAGGTGCAATTTTACTCTATATTGAATAGTTTCACACGTCATTCCATTAGTTCATGTTATTGTTATTGAAGTATGACTTCACAAGGGGTACACAAAATTTTGTTTATCCACCTTGCTCCATCACTCCCTTATAGAATAATTCAGCTATTCATATTAATGGTCGTCCTTTATTTTGGCCTTTATGGCATGCAGCTGGCATTCGCTCCCTAGATCAACTCTTTCATGATGGGAATTTTAAAACCTTCTCTCAACTTTGTGAGGAATTTAATATTCCTACACAACACGCCTCTAATAATTCTCAACTTCAAAGATGTTTGAAGAAATACTTAGGCTCTTCCCCTTCGCTACTCCAGGTATCTCCAATACTGTCTTACTTACATTTGTGGGGAAAGTTTAAAGGAGTGACTTCAGGCCTTTATAAAACCTTTGTGTCTCCTTAGTTTTCACAATCATTATCTAACCCTCTTCAAACTAAATGGCAATCCCGTTTATCTGTTTCTTATACGGACTCCGAGTGGGATCAGATTTTAGAGGGATTACATAAAGGAGTTCGTGAAGCAAGGCTTACATTTTGTATATTTAAAATTCTTCGCGATTGGCACTGGTCACCGATTAAATTGCATAAAGCTGGATTACTCTCACACACTAATTGCTGGAGATGTTCTATTCCCAGGTGTGGCATAGCCTATATCATTTGCGAATGTCCAGTAACCAAGTTCTATTGGACTTTCATAGGCAAAGCTTTACATTCTACAATGCCATTATCTTTCCCACTTACATCTGCCACCATTCTCTTACACAATTTTCCTTGTTTTTCAAAGCTCTCAAAACCACAAATTCGTCTCTTACATACAGCGCTAGCTACAGCAAAATGTTTTATTTTGCGTCATTGGAAATTCCCATCTCCACTTTCTCAAGAAGAATGGTTGGTGGCAATGATGCAAACAGCCTTGCATGAACGTGCAATCTACAACCTTCAGGACCAAGTGGATATTTTTCTTCAAATTTTGTCTCCCTTTCTAAAAACTAAAATTGACGATTCTGCAAATTCCACCCTCCTTCCTGACGTAAACACCTGAATCACCAAATTCATTATTTTATATTCATATATATTATATTTTCTCCATCTTTTCTTGCTGCCTTTCTTCCTTACTTCTTCCTTTTTCCTCTTACATTCCCTACTTCTATCTTCACTTTCTACCTTTCCATTCTCTGGCTATACTCTTTCTCACTTACTCTTTCTCACTGCTCTCTCATTTTATTTTTTCAAAGTTTATTTCCGTTCTCTCATTTTCCATTCCTTTTTATTTCTTGTGCCCTAATATTATTACTATGACTATTTTGTGTAAAGTTATTGTTTACTATTTATATTTAGCTCTATTCATATATTATAATGTATACAATAGGTATTTCTTATTTGTTAGTTTTACTATTTATCTAGTTACTCATTTATTCATTCAATATTTATACATAACATGATTCCTTATTTATTCTATTTATATGCACATATTTATTATTCAATACGTATTACATATCTTTCATATTCTATACTCTCTTCTTAAGTATTTATTAATAATTTATTGTCTTACTAATCTTGTATTATTGTGTATTTTATTGTAAAATTCAACAAAAAATTTCAACACAAAAAAAAAGGTACAATATATTGTGCAAAACATAGTGTTCCCCTCGCAAAGGGAAATGGTTACAACATCAAAGGTCCTATTAAACATTATCTATATAACAATAAAGAATCATACAAAAGTGGGCTATTCTCAAAGAGTGACCTGCTATTAGCAAAAACTGGCAAGTTACAACACCCCTTTTCCACTCACAAAGTACTGATCGTTGAATAGGTAAGAAAAACCGTCATTTTTTTTTACCTTGTAATAAATGTGTTCTGATGTAGAATTGTACCAGGAAAAAAATCCTGTGGTCATAAAATGCTAAAGGGATGCCCAAAGCTGCCATTCCATGTGCTACTTGCTACATCTGTATTTTCCACCAACGGTGTAGCCAGTGTGTCATGGATTCCTTTGCAAAAAAGGAAATTGCCTCTCTGGCTGCTGTTAGAACTGTGAAATACAGCAATATTCGGGGTTGTGGGCCCTCCTACCTTTGGGAACTGGTGCTAATGCACCTCCTGCGCCAATGGAAGCTGCATTCCTGTTTTCTACCTCAATTCGCCTCTTTCCAGGTCTAACTTTGGTACGGTAAATTCTCTTTGGGATTTAAGCTAAACATATAAGCTGTCACTCTAGATACAGTCACAATACAAGACAAAACTTACTTGTCAGACTAAGAGACAGCTTGGTAAAGGCTTCTGTGAGTAGGTCAGACTTACTCTGACTTTTTCATGATTTTCCAGGGGAATATCACAGACTTTTTCTGGAAGACAGCTTTGTGAAATGGGCTATAGGTGTTTGAATGTAAGACATGGTCTCTGGCTTAAAAAAACAGCCCTTTTTGTAGACGTAATGAGCTACAGTCAGTTTTGGTTTGAGCATAGTTAGGGTACAGCAATTGGATATTGTCTTTGGCATATAAATTGAAGAATGCCCCAAACCCTGACAATAAACCATCACATAGTCACATATTAAATCAGTGATAAGTGTCATCAGAAACGCTTGGCAAGAATCTCTCTTTTGGACTTTGGAAATATTGAATTTGAATGAGCACAGGGACATGGTAATGAGTGTTGAATTGCTTTACAATGTTTGAATAAATCTTTGAAAGTATCCTCATATGTTGATGACCATATACTTTTATGCAAATAACTCCATGCTTGGGTGGTTATCAACAGGTTTGGACCTGGCTATAGACAATCTTACTTTGGAAAATATTCCTCCTTGAGACTAAAAACTTAATAAATGAGGTTTCAGTTTGGTATGTTCCCATCAAAAGATCTTGCACCTTCTTGGAAGGGAACATTTGACAATAACCAATGCAGACTGTGATGACAAAGAAGAAACAATTATGTATGTAATATGGGGCCGATTAGGATCGCAGACGGACTTGAGTCCGTCCGCGACCCCTGAAGAGGAGGGAACGTCCGCATGGGCTGCGGCGTTCCCTCCGAGCAGATTAGGATGTGACCGCCAGGGTGGCGGTCACATCCTCTATCTTTAACATTGCGGCGGATGCAGCTACAAGCTGCACCCGCCGCAATGTTAAAAATGCATGCATCGCATTTGCATGCACAAAGCAGCAGGCACTGCGCAGTGCCTGCCACTTTGTGCATGCAAATGCAGGGGGGTACCATATGTACCCCCCATGTGCACCCTCCCACCCCCCTTTCACCCAGGGGGCCCGCAACAGGCCCCCGAAGTGAAAGTCCGTATGCTTTTCCACGGCGGAAAAGCCGCAGCGGAAAAGCATGTATTCACCACCATCCTAATATGGCTGGCGGTGTCTGATAGACACCGCCAGCCATGTTAGAGCTTTTCCGCCGCGGTCGGAAGGCGACCGCGGCGGAAAAGCTGCGGACGGAATTCAAGACCCACCAGCCATCCTAATTTGGCGGTGGGTCTTTGGAGGCTCCGCAGCGGTTTTTCCGCATCCTCCGGGCCGGCGGTGGCTTCCGCCGGCCCGGAGGATGCGGAAAAACCGCAATCATAATCGGCCCCTATGTGTTTGACCTGCACTCAACAATAAACGTAAGCAATTAATTCAGACCCTCTTAATTAACAGTAAGTCCATACCCGGTGAGAAGCTCTCATTTATACTCTCAGATGTGACTGTCCAGTCCGTAGGGGTGGCCTAAAAAATACCAGACATCTATGCAGAATTCCAGACAGTATTCAACGAAGAAGAAGCCACAAAATTGCCCCCTCATCGGTCCTACGACTGTCGCATTGACTTGCTACCTGGGGCTGAACTCCCTAACAGTAGGATATACGCTCTGACTTCTGCTGAAACGGAATACTTAAAAAACTATCTTGATGACATGCTACAAAAAGGGTTCATCAGACATTCAACCTCCCCAGTGTCCTCGCCCTTATTTTTTATCCCGAAACGGGAGGGTGGCTTGAGAGCCTGTCTGGATTACAGGGCTTTGAATAGAATAACCATCAAGAACAAATACCCGTTACCACTCATCCCTGTATTGTTGGACCAAGTGCGAGGAGCAAAAATCTTCACAAAAATCGACTTAAGAGGAGCCTATCATTTGATTCGGATTAAAGAAGGCGACGAGTGGAAGACCGCGTTTCGCACTAAATTCGGGTTATATGATTACTGTGTCATGCCCTTTGGGTAATGCAACGCGCCAGCAGCGTTTCAATACTTCATCAATGAAGTACTTCGAGAATGCCTTGATGTTTTCGTCATCGTGTACATAGATGACATTTTAATCTATTCCCAAACAGAAGAAGAACATGTTGTACACGTCAAGAGAGTGTTGAAAAAATTACAAGAGAATGCCTTGTTTGCCAAGTTGGATAAAACCACCTTTCACACTGATACCATCGATTTTTTGGGGTATGTAATTTCTCCTCAAGGGATACTTATGGATCCTAAGAAAACAAAGGCGTTGATGGATTGGCCTAGCCCCACCACAGTTAAGGAAGTACAGTCCTTTCTAGGATTCTCTAATTTTTATAGGAGATTCATAGACCACTTTTCAGAAACTATTCTTCCTATAACTAAGTTACTCAAGAAAGGGATCAAGTTTGCTTGGAATGAAGAAGCAGAACAGGCGTTCTGCGACCTCAAGAAGAAATTCATGTCTGCCCCCATCATTCGGCATGCTGACAACACTTTGCCATTTTTTTGGGAAGCTGACGCTTCACAAGCAGCTGTGGGTGCTGTCTTGTCTCAAAGAGACCCTGGAACAAGACAACTTCATCCGGTGGCCTTCTTTTCAAAGACTTTGCTCCCCGCAGAGCAAAACTACACCATAGGTGAAAGAGAACTCCTTGCTATCAAGTTATCCTTTCAGGAATGGAGACATTATCTACTAGGATCTCCACATGTTATCACAATATTTTCTGACCATCGGAATTTGCAGTTTTTTAAATCTGCCAAAGCTCTTACACCGAGACAGATGCGTTGGGTCTCCTTCTTTAGTGAATATGATTTTGTAATCACCTATAGACCTGCTGCCCAACATGGCAAGCCTGATGCTCTCTCAAGAATCAACAACAACAACATAGAGCATATGAGCAGACCACCTCCTATAATCCCAGACCAGAAAATCATTGGAGCCGAAGAACATCACTCTCCATCCTTTTTGGATCTCCTAAAAGAACAATACAACTTGATTGATAAACAAGAATGGATGAAGAATCCGTTGAACACTGTCAAAGAAGGGTTATATTTCCATGACAACCGATTATACATTCCCTTTCCCCCCCTACAAGATCAAGTCTTAGAATGGTGTCACAATAGTGTGCTTGCAGGACACCCAGGAACAGTCAAGACGATTAGTTGATGTCAGAGATGGTTCTGGTGGGACCATATCATCAAAGACACCACGGCTTATGTCAAGGCTTGTTCAGTGTGTGCTAGGCAAAAGTCTTTCCATTGCGCCCCTACAGGGTTGTTGAAAGTAATCCCAGTTCCGCCTAAACCTTGGCATACCATAAGTATGGATATTATCACCGAACTACCCAGTAGTAAAGGGTACAATACCATACTGGTAGTAGTGGATATGCTGTCCAAAATGGCCCATTTTGTCCCACTAAAAAAGATACCATCATCACAAGAATTGGTACACGTCTTCATCGAGCAAGTCATTCGCTTACATGGTACTCCAGCAGTGATATTTTCAGATAGGGGCCCTCAATTTGTCTCAAAATTCTGGAGAGGAGTGTGTTCAGTGTTACAAATGGATCATAGATTGTCCACGGCATATCATCCTCAAACGGATGGACAAACTGAGAGGACTAATCAGACACTAGAACAATATTTGCGTTGTCTCCTGACCAGTTTACCTTCCACTTGGTTAGAAGCATTACCATTGGCAGAGTTTGCATACAATAACTCAACACATTCAGCCATAGGAGTGTCCCCTTTTTACTTCAATCATGGCCAGCATCCAGGGTTCCTGCCTATACCTTTCCCAATCGATCTTGACAAGATACCTGCATTAAAAGAACACCATCAACACATAAAGATGGTATGGGAAAATGCCATCCAAGAATTGAACAAAGCCAAAGAAAACATGAAATATCAGGCAGATAAACATCGCAGGGAAGAGCCGCAGTTTACCGTGGGTGAACAAGTATGGTTATCCACTAAAAATCTCAGACTTCCTGGTTCCAAGAAATTACAGCCTCGCTTCATAGGTCCCTATCCTATTAACAAGGTCATAACTCCAGTGACTATCAAATTGCAGTTACCCTCACACATCAAGATCCACCCAGTATTTCATTGTTCCCTACTCAAGAAATATATTCCCCCGCTGAAACCCGAACAACCTCCTCCTCCTGTAGTGATTGAAGGCGAGGAAGAATATGAAGTACAACAGATCCTAGACTCTAGAAGACAGAGAGGAAAACTCCAGTATCTAGTAGATTGGGTGGGGTATCCCCCTGAAGACAGAACATGGGAACCTGCTGAGGGTGTTCATGCTCCTAGATTGATAAGGAGGTTCCACCGGTTGCATCCATTGAAACCCGGCCCCGGGAGGGGGGTTTTGAGGGGGAGAACTGTTAGGGGTGGTCGGATTTGACCCCATTCATGAGTGTTCAACGTAGATTCCTCAGGGCTGCGTAGAATGCTCCTTTTTACAATTGTTCTGTGCCCCTGAGCTTCTTTTGTGACATTCCCTAATTCTCTGACAACCCTTTTACAATGGTATTTGGTGACGCTCCCTAACTGACAGAAAAGGAAGTTTCACCCGCGAATCCGTGCTTGGCTTACTGTTTTGTTAGTGACCACGCCCCCTCTACTCAGCGTCCTGCTCCGTGAGGTTCCTGTATCTTTCCGAGATCCTGTAATGCCTTATTGACCCCGGTTGTGCTCCTTTCTTGTTCCGGTGGTATCGTCCTTGTCTTACGGTATTTCCTTCCCCTGCCCGTGGACAATTCCGCCCGCTCTTTCCCGCTACCTGCTCCTTTCCCGGCACGCCCTTCCCCGGTGCCTTCTCTCCCTCCCGCATTGTTTCCCCAGTTTTCCTTCGCTCCTTGTTTCCTCAGACTTGTTATTGTTCGCAGATCGTTTCTGTTGTCTGTGCAGATTGATCAACGGGGTTTGTTTGTTTGTTTGTGTTACGTGCTCCGCTTAGTATTCTTGATACACCCGCTCCGCTCCGTCCTTTACCCCCGAGTTGGACGCGGTGTGTATTTTGTAGGAATTGTTTGTATGGTGTATTATCCGTTCCTCACTCCGTTCTGTCTTAAGTTTAAGAGCAGGAAGTGGGGATTGTCTTGGTTGTGTGTTATTCGTTCCTCATTCCGCTCTGTCTTGAGTTTAGGAGCTGGAAGTGGGGATTGTCTGTGTGGTGTGTTCTTTGTTTCTCACTCCGCTCTGTCTTAAGTTTAAGAGCTGGAAGTGGGAATTTCTGTGTCACTTTGTCTTTAGCTCTATAAGTGGCACAAGCTTGTCATCAGCTGCGCTTGTGGCCCCAGTCTTGCTCTGTCTTCAGTTTATGAGCCGGACTGGAATTGTACCCCTTGTGTATCTACTGCCTCGAAGATACCCTTGCTGGTAGTCACTCCAGTTCCCTTGGTACCTCTTGGTACTCGCCTTGACTGCTAGCTTTAAAGCCCTGACGCTCACCTGGTGAGGTAAGTGGAATACTATGTTGAGCACTTATGTACTAGTCCTGTAAAGTGTTGGTGAGGTTAGTATTGTTGTACTTTTATTTACAGCCATCTCCTGCCATCGAGACTGCAGCTACATCTTCCTTGCTGGGGGAGAGTGGTATACTCCCTGGGAAAATTCCCCCCACACTTTTTGGTAGCAGCTGACTTTGAGCGAGTTTTCTCTTCTCGCTTGGGTCGTTGGTGTCTAGAAGTGTGTGGGACATTTCATCTTTGCTCCTGTGGATGAACAGCCTCCTCTACCGAGGAGGATCCTTGACACTAGCATTTTAGCCAGCTTAGTGTTATACAGACGCGTCAGTGGGTGGTTGCGTTCATATGGCGCGTCTGAAGAAAACATGGTTCTAATGTTGCCCTGGACCAAGCATTTACGGGATGATAATGACTTCGTTGACCCAATTTTGCTCGCTGGTGAACTTTTGCGCGTTGGTGTCTCACTCGCTCCAACACTCTTAGTGTGCCTCACATTGGGTGTGCTGCTGACAGGGGTACTGGTTGTAAGTGAAGTGTTTGACACGTCTTCTTCCTCCTCGTCATCATCAGGTGAAACATCAACGTTTTCTTGACTTCCAATTCGGGCTTCCTTGATCGCCTTTAGGTGCGCAAACCATTGGACAGTGTGCTGTCTCCTAAGATGACCTCTCTGGCCTCCGGTACCATAGTTGGTACCCAACTTACCACGACTAACTGCAAGCTTACAAAGGGTACAAATGGCGAACTTTGGCCTTTTTTGGCAAACAGTAAAGAAGTCCCAAACTGGGGACTTGAAGTGTCTGTGGGGGCCGGAGGAGGCGGCGATACTGGTGGTGGTCATACTGCTAATGCCAGATGAAGTGGAGGATCTGGATTGCCCAACTTTTGTACGTTGTGCACTTTCACCACCACTAATTAAGGTCGAGGTGGATGGAGGTCCCTTCTTGCCAGAAAGAAATATGGAAGCGGTACGAGTTGGTGTACTACTTAACTCTAATGATTGTGGTGGTGTTTCCACTGCCTCCTCGTCGACAACATCATCATCATCACGCTCAGCAGCTTCTCGGGCTAGGGTCAAAATGTCTGTTTGCTGCATGCCCGCTGGGGCTGCAGTGACCTTTATGATGACTGGGTCGTCGTTGTCAGAGTCTTCATCAGCAGCAGTATCCGCCACTTCTTGTTGAGCCTCATCATCACACTCCATAAGTCTGAGACTTTGGACGAGCTTCCTTTTACGCTTAACTACCTTTGTCAGATCATGGTGTGCCTCACTCTCAGACGGCAGTGGTGCTGGTTCCCAATTTTGATCCATATCATCAGAAGGAGGTGTGCTTGAAGAAGATGTAGACACCACCCTTGATCTCTTCCTTGCTAGGGGTGTGGAAGACAATGAATGATCATCAGGAGGAGTGTCTTCCTCAAATGATACCTCGCCTTGATTGTCGATTTCCTGATGTGCCCCTACTTCGGGAGGAACAACTATTGTGGGCACTTGTGACCCTCCATGCACCTCTGCTTGCGCATCTCCTTGCGCTGCCTCTCCTGCCACATGTACTTGGGCTTGTACTTGCACATGTGATTGTTGTTGCGGCTGTGGTTGTTCAACACTCGTCAGATGAGCTACAACAACCTGTGTTGATTGAGGGACATTGCTGCTGCTTTCTTGCGATGAGCCAACATCACTGGTCGACGGTGATTGAAGAACTATACTGGCTGCCTCTGCAGCACTCAAGGGCTTGGACTTAAGTTGGCGTGGTGGTGGCACTGAGCCCAATGGAGCGGGGGTGCTGCTGCCAGCTTGGTCCCCAGCAGATCCCGCTGCTGCTGCAGGTGATCCAGCGGCCTATAGGAAATATGCCATAAGCAATGCTACCCACCTCTATAATCTACGACATAAAATACTACCCTAACTCATGGACCCATTAACCAAACATGACATATTTGACCTACTGAATCAGGTGATCAAATTAAACCTAAATATACCTTATTTACAAATTATATACAAACTATATACAGCCGCAGCAAATGTTGACGTCATTTGAACAAAACCTAACTATTTAAATGACCACCATGGCGATGGCATCTAGCTAATAGTAACCTACGCTTCTGAATAACCAAGACCAGCTTGTTTCAAAAGTAAGATTTTTATTAACTAATTGTAGAAAATTCAAAATATAGTTTCATAAATGTAATTTTATTAGAATTATAGTAAACATGTTTGAAAAGTGTCATAAGAAAATTACGGTTTTAAGCAAGAAATTATAAGTTTAGCATTTCTAAAATCCTAAGTCCCTAGCTAAGCTAAATAAATGAGAATGTAAAGTTCTTTGAGGATTCTTACGTGCTCCACGCAAAGTCCAGCAGCACGACACCCTCATCGGAAAGTCAGAAAGCAGCAGCCAGCCCATCCCCAGGGCATGGACTTTTAATACCTTTCTATGCTAGCTAATCTAAGTAAAGGAAAATTTTCTGCAAACGACGATGTCTCATTGGTCGGAGAGTGACAAGTGACATGTCACCTACATTTCAAAACTTCCATTCGGTCATATTCTTTGGGACCATTGTCTTTCTTGTACGTGTTCCAAAGCTTCCTTGATTTGCAACAATTTTAACAAGAGTTCTCACTGACTCCATTGCACTTCCACGGATGCCAAGTTAACAAAATTGTTCTTTTCTACCGGTTTCTGACCTTGGCCACGTCCGACAGAATGATGACAACACATCATCTTTGTTGAGTGAATGCAATTTTGACGGAAAACTTTTCTTTCACAGAGACATCTCGTGCTGCTTGCAGAATTAAATTCATCATTTAGCAAACTCGAGCAAACTAGGCCCAAAAGCAGGCAACTTATTTTTCTAGTATAAAACAAACACAAGAAAAGTATTAATGTAAGAAATATTATTTATTCTGTTTCCACCCTTCGTTTACTAATTGATTAACCCACCCAATTAGTCTAATGTTACCTAGCACAAAGCAACAAATAAGCAGCATTTTATATCTACCAGTCTTCATGAATCCATAAAAACCTTATGTGCACCTAGAATAGTAGAAATGACATCACATAGACAAGGAAAGCAAAATAAGCACATGCTTCTTTTAAATCTGCTGCAGTTTAGTAATGACAAAACGAAAACGACAAATTAATTTATTATTTTTGCACGAACAAAAGATGCAACATTTATGCACGTTTATGAGCACACGTGTTACCAACCCCATGTGTAAAGTTTAATCTAGGTTGTGTTAACAAAACACATCACAAATCATTAATATTATTATTTCTGTTATGGAAATATGACTTCACGAGTTTAAACAGATTTCTGTTTTTTATCTCGCTCCATCAACTCCCTCATCTGGTGATTAACAAATCACCACACCACCACCCAAAATTTGGAATTTTAAACTTTCTGGAAAATGATTCAAATTCATCTGTGTCAGTATTTCTAAAAATCTGTTTCTGCAAAATCCTTGCAATTGTCATAACGAGCTCTGTGTAATTCCTGTAACTCAATCTCCCTCTCCTCTTCTTTTTTGAGTTTATAAATTCTTCTCTTTTCCTTCATTTGTCTCTTTCTCTTATGCAACAAACAACCAATTTTTGTCAAAATGAAAATGAATATTATCACAATCAAAGGTGCCAAAATCTTGCCAAGAACTGAACTTCCAATATCATGAAACCAATTTTTGATTGATTGGAATCTTTTTGAAAGTCTTTCTGTAAAATCTTCTTCTTCTAATGGAATTATCTCTGAATGCATCTCTGTGATGTTCTTGATGTACATCTCAAGGTTCTTACTTTCATCAGGGATATATGTGCAACAATGTTGCACATGTAAAATGCCACAGACTCCTCCCTCTTTTGCCAGGAGTATGTCTAAAGCAAGGCGATCTTGAATCACCATGGATCTAATTGCAATGACCTTAACGTTCACTAATTGGAAACCATCAGCTGTATCTGTTGACAACCTGTCAACAATTGTAGACAATTTTCTGATTCTACCTGCGTTCAGGGTTATACCTACAATAGGTATCACTGCTTGAAAAATATCTCCCAAAACTTCTGTAAAAGTTTCTCTTTTAGCCCTATTTACATAATTGTGAATTTTGAACAAGCCTTCCGAATCTCTGTCAACATGAAACATTTTAGGAAAAACAATCCCAACATAACAAGTTCCATACCAATGGTCAGGAAGGTTGTAGTAAGCCTTGTCACCACACACAAAATAAATCCCAGGGAAAATTGGATCTTTTCCACCTTTGAATCCCCAACCTCCCAAGATCTGATAAGTATCTTCACAATTGCTTGCACCCACAAAGTAATTATCAAAAAGTGTATTGTCTCTTCTAATGCAAAGTTTACCACTAACTGGTTTGTCTATGTGAATTGCAACATTTTCAAGCGTTTTGCCATTAAGCTTCTCATCCTCTTTCTGCCAAAACCTGGATTTAGTCTGTTTGACTATCTCATTTCTCTTGTAAATTGCTCTCCTCTCTTTAACCAGGTTCAAAAACTTCTTTCCCTCAGCGCTTAGTTTGCAGGTTAAATTGTTCTTGTAAGCATACTCATAGGTAAGTTCATTAGTAACAAGGAAAAATTCCCTCATCTGTTTTGCTCTCTTATGCTTATTCAAAGCACCTTCAATTTTTAAATTGGCAAAAATCTCGTCAAAATCTGAATAATAGTATTCTAATCGACCAGTCTGATAGAACAAGCTAGCTAACACACTGCATGTCACACCATATGTAAGAGGAAGCATATTGTATGTCACTCCCTCAGAAACAGAAGCAGGTAATTTAACACAGACATAACAATCTTTTGCATCCATTACCTTGACATATTCACTCAAAAGCTTTGTGAATGTATTGCTTGAAAAATCACTAATAGATTTGTCCTGATGAATGTTAGGTTGATGATCAATAACTTTGCCTGTTGCACTATGTTTGTTTTGACTAACTGAAGCTTTGCTTGTCATATTGGCTTTGTGAAAATCCTTATTAATTTCAAATGGAATGATAACAGCTAAAACTAACCAGAGCAGAATTAGAATGAGCAGACACACCAGAGTCATCTTACAGCATCTCTTAAAAATGGAACACCTTGAAGTACTCTGTTCCATAACGTAAGGCATCTTTGGTTAGTTTTGCCTTTAAAAGAAAAAATTTAAAACTATTTTAAAAATTTAATAAAAGATTATTATTTACACCCCCCTTTTAAAATATATATATATATTTTTTTAAAACCCTAACAGTATTTCTTCGACCTTATGTCACAAGTAAATTTTTCTTCAACTAAACAACTTTTCTTCGACCTTGTGTCACCTAACAAGATTTCTTCAGCCTTTTGCCAAAAACTAAAAACCCCAAAATTCAATTAAAAATTCTGTACTTCAATCATTGTCACTAATTTCTTCAATGTCTTCTTCCTCTTGACTACTATCATAAATGTCAATGACAGGTGGAATTACTAGATAAGTCCACTCAGGTGATTTGTATTTTTGATTTGGCCTTATAATCCTCTTTCCTTTTCTTGTTACTACTTCGATTTTTCTTCCAACTCCAACTTCCTTTTCAGAATCCTTTTGACTACTGATTTCTTCCACCTGCTCCTTCGGTTTTTTGATCAACCTAACTCTCAATCTTCCACCAGGCCAGAAATCCGTCTTTCTCACAAACTTTCTCTTTGGTTCTGAAGTTTTCGTTTCAGACTTCCAAGACCTTTTCTTTGGACTCCTATTTTCACCATCCACATCACTTTCTCCAGTATCACAATCTGAAACTTCGATTATTGACTCAGGAACTTCTCTATTCGGCAGTTTCACTCCTTCAGGAACTACACTTTGTCTTCCATCACTGGTACTCGGTAATTCGTCTTCCTCCTCCTCTTCAATTACCTCCAACTTCCCAGATTCTGGACTTCCGTTCCTTACTTCAGAGCTTAACTTCTGCTTTTCGATACTCTCCTGGTCAGAAATTTCTTTTGGCTCAGCCTCTCTGTCTTCAATGGAATTCACTCCATTATTCTTCTTGACTGAATCCTCATTCGTTTTTCCTTCTGATAGATTCTCTTCTTCTCCAGAATCTATTTCAATTATTTCAGAGCTTTTTCTTGTCAATTCTTCATTCACAGGCACAGGTTCCAGATGTCGACCTCCTTGTCGATCTTCAGTCTCTGGAATTGTTTCGCCTTCTACTTCTGAATCAGAATCTTCTGTAGTATCACTTTCTACATCAGAACTCTCAGGAGTAGGCACTGGAATGGTATGACTAGGATGTATCCACCTTTTCAATCCTCTGCATTTCACTGCGTTTGTAGTAACCAGAATTATTTGTCTAGGCTTCTGCCACCTAGGAGCCAAACAATTTCTTCTCCGATGTACTTTTGTTCTGACCCAATCACCAGGTCTCAAATCATGTGTCAGAACTTTCTCATTTGATTGTGCTTCAGTTCCCACCTGATTAGACACAGAAGTCACTATATCAGATAACCTTTTACAGTAATCCAAAATAGCACTGTCATTTATGCTCAACAATTTGCCTACAGGTACAAAAGCCTGCCTCATGACTCTTCCCATCAGTATTTCATGAGGACTTAAACCTGTCTTTTTATCAGGTGTACTTCTCAATGACATTAATACAAGTGGAAGAGCATCGGTCCACTTTACACCTGTTTCCAGACACATTTTTCCAATCCTGTTTTTAATTGTCCCATTAATCTGCTCAACCACCCCAGATGCCTCTGGTCTGTATGCACAGTGTATTTTCTGCTCAATGCTTAATGCCTCACAAATTAGCTTCATCAATTTGTTATCAAAATGGCTTCCTCCATCACTCTCAATAGTGACTGGAAAACCGTACCTTGGGATGATTTCTCTCAGTAGCAATTTTGCCACTGTGATTGAATCACAATGTCGTGTAGGAAATGCTTCCACCCATCTTGAAAACAAACAAACAATCACAAGAACATATTTCAGACAATTGTGTAGGGGCATTTCAATGAAATCCATCTGCAATCTGGTAAAGGGACCACCCTCTCGACCAATTACTCCTGTACCTACAACTGATTTTCTGTTTGGGTTCATTTGTTGGCATGACAAACACCTTTGACAAAAAGACTCTGCAATGGTTCTAAATTTTGTGTTGAACCAAGTCTCTCGGAAAAGTCTAATCATAGAATCTCTTCCAAGGTGAGCTGGACCATGATACAATCTGGTCATATCAGCAATCAAACAATTTGGTAAGACTACTCTGCCATCTTTATAGACCCACACTCCATCCTCATCACGTGGTCTACAATCTGCTCGTAGCCATAGATCTTTTTCCTCATCATCTGCCTCATTTTGTAAATCTCTGATCTCATTCCATGTTTCTACCACTGTTGTTAGCATTAATGAATTTGAATCAGTTTCTTTACTCTTTTCCCGATTGTATGCACAACATTTTCTTGCGCAGTACTTTGCTGTCTCATCTGCATAGGCATTGCCTTTTGAGATATAATCCACTCCTTTTGTGTGTGCAGCACACTTTACAATCGCAATCTCCTTCGGCAACTGTATGGCTTCAATTAATCTTTTGATGAAAACTGCATTTTTAATTGGTGAACCTGCTGAGGTCAAATAGCCTCTCTGAGACCAGAGCTGTCCATAATCATGCACAACCCCGTACCCATACTGACTATCAGTAATGATAGTAACTCTTATGTCCTTTGATACTTCACAAGCACGAATCAAAGCAATCAATTCAGCCACCTGTGCTGAACGAATTCCTTCAAGACATGATGCTTCTTTGACATCTGCAACTGTACAGACTGAATATGATGCTTTCAAAACACCTCCCTCCGTTCTCAGACAGGAGCCATCCACAAAGTAGACAACATCTGATTCAGGCAAAGGTACATCTTTAATGTCCTGCCTTGGTTTGGTGCAAAATTCCATGACATCCAAACACTCATGGTCTACTTCATTTTCATCAACAATTTCAGAATCAGGCAGTAATGTAGAAGGATTCAGATTCAAACATCTTGAAATGGAAACATTATCTGCTCCTAGTATGATTTTCTCATACTTAGTCAATCTGCTGCTTGTCAAATGTTGAGTTTTACCTCTTGTCAGTAGTATTTCAACTGAATGAGGCACAAAAACTTTCACAGGAAATCCCATTATGATTCCTTCGCTCTGCTCAAGACTGACACTTGTAGCTGCAACTGCTTTCAAACAACCTGGTAATGCTTTTGCAATGGGATCAAGAACTGCAGAGAAGTATGCAATGGGTTTCTTTAGATTCCCATGTCTCTGAATTAACACAGACAATGCACATCCTTCTCTTTCACTGCAATATAGTTCAAAATCTTTCTCATAATTCGGCATGCCCAAAGCAGGAGCTTGACATAAGCTCCTTTTCAGGTTCTCAAAAGATTCCATCTCAGCCTCATTGAGAATAATTGGATCTTTCACATCAGATCTTGTCAGTCTCTGTAGTGGTTTCGCAATTACCGAAAATCCACTTATCCATTGTCGACAGTAGCCAACCATTCCCAAAAACATTCGAACCTGTCTCTGTGTTCTGGGTGGTTGCATTGCTTGAATCATTTTTATTCTCTCAACTGTCACCTGTCTTTTTCCCTTTGCAATTCTGTGACCAAGATATTTCACCTCTTGTTTGCAAAACTGTAATTTTGCTGGAGACACTTTATGTCCCTCGTCTGCAAGATGATTCAAAAGTATTATTGTGTCTGTCACACAATTTTCTCTCGTTTTAGCAGCTATCAACAAATCGTCGATATACTGCACCAACGTAGACCTGCCGGGTAAATCTAAATTTTCCAAAGATCTCTTTAACAACTCATTAAAGATTGAAGGACTCTCTGTATACCCTTGAGGGATTCTACACCATGCGAGGGTCCTACTCTGGAATCTGAAAGCGAAAATTTCCTGACTCTTTGGATGTAGAGGAACAGTAAAGAATGCATTGCAAAGATCAATGACAGTGTACCATTCAGCATCATGTGGAATTTGATATAAGATCACTGCTGGGTTTGGAACCACAGGGCAACATGGAACAACGATCTGATTAACCTTTCTCAAATCCTGAACTATCCTGTACGTTCCATTTGATTTTTTAATTCCCATGATCGGTGAATTACAAGGGCTACTCTCAATTTCTTTTAAAACACCTTGTTTAATGAATTTTTTAATCACAGGTATGACTCCCTCAATTGTCTCTGCTTTCATCTTGTATTGAGGAATATTAGGAAATTCTATTCCCTGCTTCAGTGTAATTTTGACTGGATCGACATGTTTCATCAGACCCATTTCATTCCCAGTCAAATCCCAAATTTCAGATTTTACTGTTTCCTTGAGCTCTTCTGGCAGATTTTCTTTTTCAAATGCAGGAAACAATTTTGTTTCCTCTGTTTCCATTAACATCATTGTCAACCTGTACAAGCCATCTTCCTCCATTGTTTGTAATTCAACTCCTTCAGGAGAACAATATATTCTGCAATTCATCTTGCACAATATATCTCTGCCCAATAGATTCACCGGACTACTGTTACAAACCACAAATCTGTGTTTGTCTTTGAAATTTCCAATTTCAACTGGTACTGGATCAGTCAAATCAGTCCTGATTTGTTGATTGCTTACTCCAACAACTTGGATGGTATCCCCAGAGAGAGGTAGGTTTTCAATTTCCACTGATCTAACAGTAGAACGGGTAGCACCAGTGTCCACTAGAAAAGTGATGTCTACATCATTAACTTTCCCATTTACAAATGGACCGGACTGGTCAACCTCAAGAGTGGCTCCAACAACACACTCTCCCTCCTCTCTCGGGCACCGTCAGTAATAATCATCAGAATCACTCTCCTGCCCCTCTGCTAACAAAAACTGTTGTGCTGCATTTTGCACCCTTTGCCTTTGCGGTTTAATTACCTGATCATCTCCTTGAAATCCCACACCTGAATTATATTTCTGAGTTCCCCCACAATTTGGAAACGGTGCCTGTGGCAATTGATTCTGACGGTTATTCACCTGATTCACCTGTTGCTGATTTACCTGTTGCTGCAACTGTCGTTGAAGACTTAATTCGCTTAAACTCTGTTGCAACTGTAGCTGTTACTGCAGGTCAACATCATTCTGCATCTGTGGATTTAACAATGGACCTTTTAAATTTCTAGGTGGTTTCTTACACTCGTCTTTCCAGTGTCCAATCTCGCCACAATTAAAACAAGGTAATCTTTGTTTCATCTCTTCAATCCTTGGGTTAATTTTTCTCACAAAATTATTACTTTTAAACTTCCCTTGCCCTTGATTCGAATTTGAAGTTTGCACAAAATTTGTGTTTTTATTACCAAGACTAGCAATCTGTTGCTCAGCCACTTTTACCTGAGCCCACATGGCTTTCTCCTTGAGCTTCTTTTGTCTGACTTCTAGCTCATCACTGCAGTACTTTGCCTTTCTCAAAATGTCATCAACAGAAAGTGCTTGCCATCCGACAATACTGTTTCTGATCATGTCTGCAATTTCTGGTTTCAGGCCATAAACAAATCTATAGACGAAATGACTCATATCTTTCTCGTCTAATTTCTCATAGCCACTATATTGTTTAAAAATTAACAGTAACCTTTCGTAAAATGAATGAACTGATTCTTTTGTTTCCTGATTTGTCCTTTCTATTTTAACCCAATCAACCTCTTTTGGTGGAATTTTATTTTTCAACCAGTAAATCACTTTTTCATAAAAATCCATTACAAGGGGATTTGGAGCACCTGTTTCTTTATTTCGATCCGGTTCTACTTTTGGCCAACTTATGGATATTTTACATTCTGTCCAAAGATCTGATGGGACAACGATATCAAAAAATCCATCCAGATCAATCCACAGAACTTTTGAGACTTTGATGAATCTGTCCACTTGCCTATACCACTCCACTGGCTTTTCCCTCAGTTTCGGAAAATCATTTGTGAACAGCAATATGTCCTGTCTTGACCATGGGACATGAACATATCCTCCACCTGCAATCTCTCTCATTGGAAATTGTTTTGACAATTTTTCCAATTTCTCATCTTCCTTCTTTTTCGTCCATTTCACTCTCCACTTGCTTAGTTCTCCCAGTTTTTTAATGTAAACAATCAAATCTTTTATGTGCATTATTCTTCCCATTGAGTTCAAACTTTCAATGTCACCTTCTGAAAAGTCTAATCTGTAATGTTTTGCAAAATTCTTTTGCCTGCTCACATCAATTTCAAGTTCAGTTGCCAGTTCTTCCAACTGATCATATTTGTTTTTCGTTTTCCACTGCATACTCTTGCAAATGAACAGTAGTTCATCATCTCGATAATAATTTAAACTGTCAGGACCAATTGTACCAATTATTAATTCCTCAATATTTGCTTTTAATTTTGCAACATCAAGTTTAGGTTTTGTCACCCTGACTTCAGGACTCTCAGCATCAGATTCTGCACCCATCGGTGTTTTTGGAGATAAATCTTCATTAAAAGTCAAATCAGGCATTCTCGATCTGGAAGAGTTTATTTCAGATATGTCTGAATAAAATTTTTCAGCAACTCTCTGCATTTCTGCATTTAAAGGAACAGTCAACCCTGTCTTATTAGCTTCTCTTTGCTCAAAAACAGGCTGAACAGGACCAATTGTTACTGGAACTGTCACAGCTTCCATGCTTTTTGTTATTTGTCGAATTAATTCTTCCTTTGATCGTAAATACTCAGAAGAATCTCCAGCCTCCGCATTTCTGGCTTCTCTCACATAATTTTTTGGAGCTTCTCTTGATCTTGGAATTAATGAAGAATGCCTACCCTCATTACGGACATTTGCATTTATCTCAGATTCCGGTCTTCTTGGAGTTTCAACAATTTCACAATTATTTGGATAAAGTTTAGGAGCTTCATTAATTGGAGGTGCACTTGGTGTAGTTTCTGTAGAAACCACCGGAGTAGACCATGATCTAGGAGGTCTCAAAGGCTGATTCCTTTTATCTGAAGTGTAAATTTCTTCTAAAACTGCATCTTCGGATTCACTCTCTAACGGGGCATTATTTCTCTTTTCGGTTCTTTTTCCCTCAGGAGAACCTAAAACCATCTCTCTAATTACATAAAGTCCCTCACTCATGCTTCCCTGTCTCCACATTCTCATCCTGTCTTCATGTGTCTCTCTTCTATAACTTGGAGGTTTAAAAGGTCTTTTAATTCCGCTTGCTTCTCTTTGTAATTGGTACATCTCATCCTCCCATTCAACTAAAGCTTCAAATTGAGTTGGCCTCGGCTTGGGTTTAAGAGCATTCATTTTTTCTCTTAAATTTCTCAAAACTTTTACATTAAACAAACCATCATCAGGCCAAGTCAAAACACCGTCATCCTTTGTATATTGTTTCCAAGCATCAAACCACAACACAGTATGATAACCATATTCACCTTCCATATACGCTGCAGGTGTTTTGTACTTATGAAGTAATTTACCACCTCGCGTTTCAATTTTCTTGTCAGGCGAAATAAGATTTTTAAGTTTCTGGAACAACGTTGGCTTTTTCTCAACGTGTTTAAAATGATAACTCATTTTTAAGAGTTAAATTCAATTAACAAATTTGTTCGTAAAATATTTCCGGGATGTTCCGCAAAACAACCAATCCGTGCGCGAAACACACCAACAGGCCAATGAGAGTTGAGCTACGTCACTTTTTCACTCAACCAATAAAAATGAAGATTTTCTGAAGAACCAATCAGCTTACAGTTCGTCAGAGACTCAAGAACCAATCAGAGCACTGCTTGTGACGTATGTCACCCAATCCCAGCGCGGCTCTGTGACGTACACAGCAGCTGCGGTTTCTCGCTTCTCACTCTTAGCGCTTACCCCTCCTTCACAAAATCTTTTCACAGCGCCATTTTGAGAACACTTTCTCGGTGTAAATTAAATTTTAACAATGACAATAAGGACTCATCTGTCTGTTTCTCTAAATAGGATAGTTTGCATGCATTCAAGTATTCACAACTCGGAATAGTCGGCGCTATTCTCATAGAATAATTTTCATTCGCCAGTAGAGTAATCTTTTTACTCTGCCCTTCAAACAAGTAATTATGAACTCATTTCCCTCCGAACGCACAACTAAGCGACTGTTCAAAAGTTCTACTCGAACATAAATTACAGAACAAACTCGCACTTTCACACGGAAAAATCCCTAACTTCAATCACACATGAAATCCGTACAGGACTCTCACCTGTTTATAGAAATCATGCACCGTTAGTAAAATAACGACGTTATCCGTACAGGACTCTCACCTGTTTATAGATATAAAACATGTACCCCTACAGGACTTTCACCTGTTTATAGATAATCATGTACCGACGTTACCCTACCCTTCACTCAAGCTCGAATATAACTAATACTCTCATCACAGTGAGTTTTACAACAGGCGCTTTGTCCCTATTCTCATGCTGCTCAAATTTCTTAGAAAATCCTCACTATACAAGATTCACACCTAGCCCTAAAACTGTGTTGCACGACCACAACACTGTGTTGCACGGCGACAACACGTGATACACGGCGATATCACTTGTGATACACGACGATATCACAAACAGATCAGATGTCTTGCGTGACTACCTTCTCATCACACAATCTGTACCGGTACGATTCACATATAGCACGAGAACTAACTCAACATATGTTAAACATCGATCCTATTTCTATACCATAACATACCAATAACACCTTGGTTACCCCTAGCAACACCTTGGTTACCCTTAGCAACCATCAATTTCTGCTACCAGAAGAATTGATCCAGCGGCCTATAGGAAATATGCCATAAGCAATGCTACCCACCTCTATAATCTACCACATAAAATACTACCCTAACTCATGGACCCATTAACCAAACATGACATATTTGACCTACTGAATCAGGTGATCAAATTAAACCTAAATATACCTTATTTACAAATTATATACAAACTATATACAGCCGCAGCAAATGTTGACGTCATTTGAACAAAACCTAACTATTTAAATGACCACCATGGCAATGGCATCTAGCTAATAGTAACCTACGCTTCTGAATAACCAAGACCAGCTTGTTTCAAAAGTAAGATTTTTATTAACTAATTGTAGAAAATTCAAAATATAGTTTCATAAATGTAATTTTATTAGAATTATAGTAAACATGTTTGAAAAGTGTCATAAGAAAATTACGGTTTTAAGCAAGAAATTATAAGTTTAGCATTTCTAAAATCCTAAGTCCCTAGCTAAGCTAAATAAATGAGAAAGTAAAGTTCTTTGAGGATTCTTACGTGCTCCACGCAAAGTCCAGCAGCACGACACCCTCATCGGAAAGTCAGAAAGCAGCAGCCAGCCCATCCCCAGGGCATGGACTTTTTATACCTTTCTATGCTAGCTGATCTAAGTAAAGGAAAATTTTCTGCAAACGACGATGTCTCATTGGTCGGAGAGTGACAAGTGACATGTCACCTACATTTCAAAACTTCCATTCGGTCATATTCTTTGGGACCATTGTCTTTCTTGTACGTGTTCCAAAGCTTCCTTGATTTGCAACAATTTTAACAAGAGTTCTCACTGACTCCATTGCACTTCCGCGGATGCCAAGTTAACAAAATTGTTCTTTTCTACCGGTTTCTGACCTTGGCCACGTCCGACAGAATGATGACAACACATCATCTTTGTTGAGTGAATGCAATTTTGACGGAAAACTTTTCTTTCACAGAGACATCTCGTGCTGCTTGCAGAATTAAATTCATCGTTTAGCAAACTCGAGCAAACTAGGCCCAAAAGCAGGCAACTTATTTTTCTAGTATAAAACAAACACAAGAAAAGTATTAATGTAAGAAATATTATTTATTCTGTTTCCACCCTTCGTTTACTAATTGATTAACCCACCCAATTAGTCTAATGTTACCTAGCACAAAGCAACAAATAAGCAGCATTTTATATCTACTAGTCTTCATGAATCCATAAAAACCTTATGTGCACCTAGAATAGTAGAAATGACATCACATAGACAAGGAAAGCAAAATAAGCACATGCTTCTTTTAAATCTGCTGCAGTTTAGTAATGACAAAACGAAAACGACAAATTAATTTATTATTTTTGCACGAACAAAAGATGCAACATTTATGCACGTTTATGAGCACACGTGTTACCAACCCCATGTGTAAAGTTTAATCTAGGTTGTGTTAACAAAACACATCACAAATCATTAATGTTATTATTTCTGTTATGGAAATATGACTTCACGAGTTTAAACAGATTTCTGTTTTTTATCTTGCTCCATCACAGGCATACTTTTTTTTTACTCCCAAAAAAAGGGGCGGGCGGCACACCAGTCTCCTTGGTAACTTGCTTCTTCTGCTCCTTACTGGCACCTTTCTTGCTAGAGAAGCTACGGGTAACTTTTTTTGGGGCCATCTTCTTCAGAGCAGGTCAGAACAGCAGGCAGCAGTTGCACGAGTTGCAGAGTTGTCTGTGTCCAGACGTGACGTCGCGTGACGTTATGCTGCACACACACACCGCTGCAGGACTTCTTCCTGGCACTGGTGGTTCTCTTGAGTCTTGTGCACCTAAAAGCAATGGAAGACAGAGGAACATCAGTTCAGTTATACACCCCAAAAAATCGACAAAACACAGAAAAATCAGCACAATCCCATGCCATCCATGATGTTTACATTGAAGACACCCCACAGAAAGACTAGGGCCATGCAAGTATGCAACACTCACTACCCCTGGGCATAATGGATGAAAAGTAGGCAAAATAAGTGCAGGCCTCAGACACTGCCTCTCTTCAAAATGGCCCCTTACACCCCAAGCCAGTCCACATCAACAGTACACCCCAAAAAAACAGAAAAACAGCCAAAAATCACCACAATCCAATGCCATCCAGGATGTTTACATTAAAGAGAGTGAGACCACACTACAGGCACACTCAGTCCATGCACCACTACCCCTGGGCAAAAGGCCACACCAGCAGCCCCAAAAAAACGACAAAAACAAAAAAAAACAGCACAATCCCAGCCCATCCATGGCCTCAATGGTGTTTAAATTCAAGAGGACACCCCACAGAAAGACTAGGCCCATGCAACACTCACCACCCCTGGGCAAAAGGCCACACCAGCAGCCCCAAAAAAACGACAAAAAACAATAAAATCAGCACAATCCCAGCCCATCCATGGCCTCAATGGTGTTGAAATTCAAGAAGACACCCTCAGAAACACTAGGCCCATGCAACACTCACTACCCCTGGGCATAATGGATGAAAGGTAGGCAAAATAAGTGCAGGCCTCAGACACTGCCTCTCTTCAAAATGGCCCCTTGCACCCCAAGCACATGTTGCCTGTACCAGCCAGCACTCAAGATGGCCACCACCACCACCCACATGGCCAGTCCACATCAACAGTACACCCCAAAAAAACAGAAAAACAGCCAAAAATCACCACAATCCAATGCTATCCAGGATGTTTACATTAAAGAGAGTGAGACCCCACAGGCACACTCAGTCAATGCATCACTACCCCTTGGCAAAAGGCCACACCAGCAGCCCCAAAACAACGACAACAAACACAAAAAACAGCACAATCCCAGCCCATCCATGGCCTCAATGGTGTTTAAATTCAAGAGGACACCCCACAGAAAGACTAGGCCCATGCAACACTCACCACCCCTAGGCAAAGGGCCCCACCAGCAGCCCCAAAAAAATGACAAACAACAATAAAATCAGCACAATCCCAGCCCATCCATGGCCTCAATGGTGTTTAAATTCAAGAAGACACCCTTCAGAAACACTAGGCCCATGCAACACTCACTACCCCTGGGCATAATGGATGAAAAGTAGGCAAAATAAGTGCAGGCCTCAAACACTGCCTCTCTTCAAAATGGCCCCTTACACCCCAAGCACATGCTGCCTATACCAGCCAGCACTCAAGATGGCCACCACCACCACCCACATGGCCAGTCCACATCAACAGTACACCCCCCAAAAACAGAAAACCAGCCAGAAATCACCACAATCCAATGCCATCCATGATGTTTACATTAAAGAGAGTGAGACCACACCACAGGCACACTCAGTCCATGCACCACCACCCCTGGGCAAAAGGCCACACCAGCAGCCCCAAGAAAACGACAAAAAACAATAAAATAAGCACAATCCCAGCCCATCCATGGCCTCAATGATGTTTAAATTCAAGAAGACACCCCACAGAAAGACTAGGCCCATGCAACACTCACCACCCCTGGGCAAAGGGCCCCACCAGCAGCCCCCAAAAAACGACAAAAATCAGCACAATCCCAGCCCATCCATGGCCTCAATGGTGTTTAAATTCAACAAAACAGTTGTATCATGCACCCATAACCAACCCTGGTCCTACTGGATACTGTGGCTACCCACAATATAATTTATTTAATGTTCTGAAAAAGTTCAAAAATTGTAGTTGCAGCAACTGTAATGCCCCAAACAAACTTACTTGTGAAAGTTGATTTCTAATCCAAAAGTGATCCAAAGACAGTCAAAAAGGCCTCAAATCCAAATATCCAGCAGCACCCACAAAAAGTAATCCTTCCAGCTCCAGATCCAAATGAAAGTGACCAGGAGATGGACAAAGCACTGGGAGGAGCCTGCTGGACAGGAACAGGAAGTTGGAGACTGTGGGGCACTTCCTTCCCTCCCCCCCAAAAATGGACTCCTTGCAAAAAATAAAGGCCATGCAAATGTCAACCTGAGGAGTGATTCTGATAAAAATCATCATTTTCTGAAGGTTTATCCTGTTTGCTGGTGGATTTCTTGTGCAGAATTGCAAAATCTCTATTTCGCGAGTGTGAGATTGTTCCTTTCCGCCGCAACTACGTGTTCGCAATTGCGAACTCTCGCGAGGTCTGCTGTGCAAGGTGGCAAGCCGCGATTACGTATTCGCGGTCACCAAACTCCCGCGGGATCACGCAGCAAGATCCAAAATGGCGCAGCACTCGCAAAATATGATCGAGAAAAACAACTGGGCAAACTCTTAATGACGGAAAGTGAACGCCGTGCACCACGCCGCGCGCCGCAACCAAGCAAAAAATCCGCCGCGAGCGGATTCACGGTTTTTTTGACAAATCCGCGAGAGTTCGCGGATTGCGAATTTGCCGAAAATCCGAAAAACCCGCGAGCGGAGCGGATTTTACGCCCATGCTTAATAACAAATTTAGGAAATTTTTAGCAATTTTGAAAAAAAGATTTAAATCAATCATGCAATGTATTGGGGGGGCGCTAGAGGGCGCACTGCGGAATGGCTGCCTGGTGAGACAGCTCCGCCGGCCAGGTGCTGGGATTGGCAAATATCACAGCGCAACAGACTCCAAAATATGCCGGAGTAACTCCAAAAGGGCGTCGGAGGGAGCCGTGCCTCTTGTGATCTACTTACCGCGAAGGGAACACGGCTGCATATGCTAAAAATTGCCGCCGAGCTCTGCTAGCCTGGTCAGTGCGGCGCTCGTGAAAATGGCGGCCATCAGTGAACAGTGAGTTGTCAGACCCCAGGAATGAGCCATCGGCCGGTTCTGCTGCTGAGTGTTGGCGGAGTACCGGGAGATTGACAAAGGCATACGGTAAAGATCGAGGGCATTACTGCTAATGCTGCACGACTAAATTTATTTATTTATTTATTTATTTATTTTTGCAATTTTTAAAGCGCTACAATTACCCATAGGTGTCTCGGCGCTGAAGCTAAATCTAAATAAACCAGTGATTAAATCGAAGGGACAATAGTAAAAGGATCTAAGTATCGTGTCGATGAGAAAACAGCCAAGTCTTTAGCTGCTTTCTAAAAACTATTAAAGATGGACTGGTCTTTATGTTGAGGGGAAGGGTGTTCCACAGTTTTGCTGCTGCTGTGGTGAAACACCTATCTCCCCAGTTAACTGTCCTTGTTCTAGGAATTTGAAGCATGTGAGCTGTGTTAGAGCGCAACATTCTAGGGGTTGCCAAAGGTTTAAAAGAACTTCTCAAGAATTTAGGTCCCGTGTCTTTTATTGCCTTATAGACAATACAGAGGGTCTTAAACTTCGTGCGGCTTCTGACTGGAAGCCAGTGCAATTGGTCTAGATGTCTGGAAACCGAGCTATATTTGGGAATCCCCAGAAGAACTCTGGCAGAGGCATTTTGTATTAATTGCAGTTTAGAAATAACCTTTTTTTGGGCATTGAGGAAGAGGGCGTTGCAATAGTCAGTGCGCGAAAACACCAGTGTGGATATTAGTGTTTTTCCCGTGGCTATGGGAAGGTACAGTAGTATTTTCTTTATTTTCCTTAGGATGTTAAAGGAAGATGAAACTACCGCATTCGCATGATGATGAAAGAGGAGCTTGTTGTCAAATATCACTCCCAGATTTCTGACTTTGCTAACAGGTTGTGGTGGAGTTCCCAGTTCCTCAGGCCACCATGAGGGAGACCACAAAGGTTGAATCTTTCCAAAAAGCATAACTTCCGTCTTGGATGAATTGAGTTTTAAGCAGTTGGAGGCCATCCAACTGCTAATAGCCCTCATACCATTCTTGAAGTTTGCTGCCACAGTGGGTCCGTCCTTATGTATGGATAACACCAACTGGGTGTCGTCGGCGTACGTTGTCAGGTTGATGTTGTATTCTTTCATTACCCTCGCTAAGTCCGAAACATAGATATTGAAAAGGGTCGGACTTAGCGAGGAACCTTGAGGGACTCCACAGGGAAGGCTGAAAGTGGGTGAGGTGAAAGTGCCCAACTTAACTGCTTGTCTGCGATCGGTTAAGAAAGATGTAATAAGGTCCCTGGCTCTATGTTTAATACCAATGGCCTCGACACGGCCGATCAAAGTTACATGATCGACCGTGTCGAAAGCCGCCGACAGGTCCAACAAAATCAGGACAGCCTGACCACCCTTGTCCATTGTGGCCCTAATTTCATCTGTCGCCTTAATTAGGGCGTGTGGATCCTTGCATGCACATGGCGCCTGGAGAGGCTATGGTGCACTGACTGTTGAATATAGCACGCAGCCGGTAACGGACACCCGCTGAGCCCCTAATTTAATGCGGGCAGACATCGAACCCTGAGTTGTGCCCCATATGCGCTCTGGTGCTGTCTTGATGCGTTTGTAGCAGTGAGGAGGGTGCCAGACCCCTTGATAGCGAAGCGCGGGCAGGCTCCACAAGATGGCGGCCCCGTGTTGCTGATTCTCTGCCCCCGGTGCTCTGAAGTTAAGGTGGCCATCGGCGCTGTCGCGCAGTCCCACGAAGACACTCCTATGGTTAGTACATGGGCGGAGGACACCTGCTATGGCGCTGGAGCAGAATTGCGAAATGCTACACGATTGATGGGGGAAGCTGGCGATCATCCTGATGAAGTACTAAGGGAGGAACCACGTGGCAATATAATGTTCCTTGCATCCCAGTGTAGTTCCATGAACAAACGTGCCAGACGATCGGACTAGAAGTTAGATGGAGATATCGTGGAGGTGAGCAAGCGGCGACATGTGCTACGCACTATGGGTCATTACTCCACATGTATGTGTCTTCTGGTATCTGGCAGTGCCACGGACTTCTGGCCACAATTCGTCTACTAGATGTACTCCTTGCTGCTGTAAGACATACAGAGGACTGTTTGGGCAACGCGCTTGGTGACTGATGATCTGGCTGTGTTGCGGCGCAACGGAAAGGGCGGACGAAAATATGTGCCTAACTTATGCTCATTAGTACTGGTGTTCCTCTGTGCATACTGTTCCTGGGGATACACCGTGTTTGTTTGTGGGCGCTTGTGCTGGTGTGTATTCATTCGTTGTAAAGGCATGGTCTGTTGGTGAGAAAGGCCTAAATGGTAAGGCGTAGACGGTGGACTGCGGCCTCTCCAACGCATTGTGATCCGTGCCTGATTGACGCAGTCGACTGGCTGCACTCTTGTCTCCAACCATGGGCAAGCCAGACAGGCAACAACCTAAACTCACTTTCGAATCAAAGTGGCAACCCAGGAATACAGCTGCTCACTCTGATACCGAATTAGACACGGAAGCATCAACCAGCAATGCCATGGAATCCGTTCTTAAAGCCATCCAATTCAGTCTACAGGATATCAATGGAAAATTGGATCATCTCACTCAAAGAGTTGACTGTATGGCAGCGAAACTGGACAAGCAAGGTGAGCGATTGGATGACGCTGAAATGAGAATTGCTGCCATTGAAAATGAGGCACATGCCACGACCAGTAAATGCACGGGGATGGAGAAAGTACTGGACGTGATAAAAAGCAAGGCTGAGGACTTAGAAGCGAGGTCTCGAAGAAATAATGTGCGAATTGCAGGCGTGCCGGAATCCACCAACACTGGCCATATGGAAATGTACGTAGAGGAAATGTTTTGCACAGTCTTTAGGGCTGAGCACTTTTCTTCAGTATTTATTGTGGAGCGTGCACATAGAACACTAACACAGCATCCGCCTCCAGGGGCATCCCCGCGACCAATAGTGGCTCGCTAACTGAACTATCGAGATAGGGATGCTGTACTTCAGATGGCCTGTGAGAAGCAACAGGTGACATACCAGGGTAATAAACTGGAGTTTTATCCGGACTTCACGATAGCGGTACAGCAGGCTCGCAGGGAATATTCACAAGTGAAGGCAAAACTACGTGAGCTAAAAGTGGAGTATGCCATGCTATACCCAGCGCGCCTGAAGGTGTCATGTGATGGGCGTACGGCGATATTTCAATCCCCCAAGGCTGTGCAGGATTTCATCAAAAAACTACATACCAAGCGTAAAGAACAGAGGCGCACTGAACAACTGCAGGATTTAGATTAAGAGATCCTTCACCATGCTTGATGGAGATCATCCGTAAGTGCTCCTGCTCTGGTGATGGGACCTTCCGATCTTGTCGACCTGCAGATCATTGGCTTCTCTGAGGCTGGTATGGGTGCGGTGAGTACTGGACTGATATTAGGCCAAGACTTAAGCTAATTGGCATAATGTGGAACTGTTCCTGATAATGCAGTCCTAGAAGCGGACTCTGGTACTTGCTGGAGTGACGATCACAGAGCTGTTGGGTATGATACACATGCCTTGTTTCTGATGACTGGCCTCAGTCTCCTCAGATTACTTTGCGAGAGGATACCGCATATATAGTGTGTGACTGGGCTATTAAGATCTGGAGTAGTACCAAGTGGGGTGGCCATTGTTGTATTATCAAAGTTTGTTATTACAACCTTCAGTTTTTTGCTGAAATGTGGATTTTTCAGATTGCTGATGAACTGTTCTACGATCTCAGTTATTAAGAAAGTGCGTGGAATAGCCGTCCTGCCATGTATGGTTGTGGCGGACTTGGGGGAGGCACCTTTATATGTGATGTATGCCTCAAGCTGGACATTTTTTGTCACATTTGTTTTTCACCAGGTTCCTGATCAATAACTGCAGCCTGCAGAGACTGAGCATTAATATGTAGGATGTCACCACTGCAACTAGTAATGAGCATGGAACGGAGATTGGAATATGGAAATGTTCTGTTAATGTTGTGCTACCACCTGAGCTGAAATGTATATATCCTTTATGGTGAGAACTGAGCATTTAGGCTTCACACATATTTGCACATTGATGTCAGGTTCACGGTAGGAGTGGAGAGAACCTCTCAATGCGGACACGATACACTGGCAAGAAATACATTGATAGATGTCTCCAGAAGTCACTATGGCACAGTCCTACACAGGTGGGTTGAGTTATTACCGATTTTATATCCGCTTTACTTGTTTATGATTAGTCTGTGCATGTAGTGGAGACCTGTCCACATCCACTAACGTGGATGGTGTTGTGTTACCATGGCGGATCCTTGTGTGGGGGCTCCCCAATATGTTTTTGCTGTGTTGGGCGGTTGTGGCTAGGGTTTGTCTTTGGCATGATTGGGATGCTAAAGTGGGTGGGGGGTGGAGGGGTGGAGGTTGGGTTTCGTTTTACGAACCAGAATGCTTGAGATGCATTGCTGATATCCGAACTGCACATCTCCTACAGGATACATCACATGTTGTACCACACAGGCTGGATTGCACACAGTTGTTACCCATGCTAGACAGTATAATTGAACGTCCCATGTCTGTATATGTCGGATAGGCTTAAAAAAGAATCAAAACGCACACATTTAAATTTGCTCACATGGAATATTAGGGGACTCAACAACCCCAAGAAAATTATACAGATGTTCGCATACTTCGTCAGATGGCAGGTAGATATTGTGCTACTACAGGAAACCCATATTGCTCCACACACGGGTGACCGTTTGGGTCGAAAATGGGCTGAATCTATCCATACATCAACGTATTCCTCATATTCTAGAGGGGTCATGATCCTGGTGAAAAAGGGCACGAATTTTACAATTGATAACGTGGTCACTGATGATGAGGGGCGTTATGTAGTTGTCAACGGTAAGCTTCGTGGGCAGCAGATTACCATCATTAATACGTATGGCCCAAATACGGATGAGCCAGTCTTCTATCATGAGCTTTGGCAGAGGTTACATGAAGTGTCAGGTCGGACGGTACTCTGGGGGGGTGATCTTAATTTAGCTTTAAATGAACACCTAGACAGGTCAGGTGCTATGACAGAACCGCATCGCAGGGCTGCAATGAAGGTACTAGATATAATATCAGAATTGAAGATACATGATATTTGGAGGTCCCGTAATCCTGGGGGTATGGAAGCAACGCATGCGTCGGCGGCCAATAACAGTTGGTCCCGTATAGACTATTGGATAGGGTCAAAGGAGATTTTGCTATGGACTAAGGATATAACACATCTCCCCAGGACATTATCTGACCACAATCCTATATTGTTGTCGATTGATGTACCATTTTAGGTGCCACTGCCATATAGCTGCAAGGCAGGCTGTGGGAGAACCCACAGTTAGGGGAATGCACAGCTCAAAGACAATAATGTCTAAATCAAATTTATCAATGACAGTTTAGAATTCTTATGAAAAGCTCTGAGGCCAACAATTATATGTTTCATCACATATGTTTTACTGTTATCGCATTTTACAAATCACAACTCAAAAACATTATTAGCATGTATATGTCTACAAACTGTTCGTATCAATTGTCAAAATAATATCAAGTCAACAATGCGTTTGAGCACTTAAGAGGTACATAACATTCTTATTTCATCCATCCCAATGCATTTCGGGTTACGTGGAACCCTTCGTCAGGGGAAAGCGTTCAAGGGTGAAGTTTTCTCATTCAATGTCGCCACTGGAAATTAAAAACACAACAACATGCAGTAAAAATACTGCTCGGCTATTAGGATTTGCACCCCAAGTTGTGCATTGAAATAAAGAGTGTTGGAGATAAGCCAGTATAGTAGTTGAATGAAATGAATCCTCCAAGCAAGGAGAGTGAAAAGGGTCCAATCACCATAAGGTGAAAATAATATAGAATAAAAATAATAATAATATGGTGATAACGTCTTGGTGATACCTTGCAAAAAGTGTTGATCCGGACTAGAGATCAGGTGCTAAGGGTTTCAGTGCTGAGCACTACTGTCTGTAAATACAATGATACAATGATGTATTATAATGGAGACTGTCCTGTGGCAGTAGAGAGAGGGCAGAGACCGTGAATGAAACGTGACATTCTTGTGCTCGCTTACCGGAAATGTAGTTATGTGAGCACTAGCGAGAGTGCTGGTAATCCGGAGTAATGGGGAGAAGGAAAACCCTCTGTGTGGCTCGGCTGCGGGTCACCGTACTATAAAGATAAACATGGGGAGCGAAGTTAGACTCCTCCAATTATCGATGTTTTCACTATAGACATAGCGTCTACTAAAGAATAAGGAGCGGGATAAACATACCGGAGGTTTGCCAAGTTCTCAGACCGTCAGTTGCTTCGAACGCGATGAATGGGAGATAATCCAGGGTGCAATGCGCGACCGGGGAGGTTCTATACAGAAGGCAGTGGGAGGTCTACTGTGCGTAAAAATAGACCCAAGGGTGAACAACGATGTGGAAAACGGAATGGAGCAGTGTCCCCAAGGATCAGGAAATGAAACGAAGGATCAAGTGTATAGAAGATAGAGATAATTATGAAAATGAAATGAAAGGGGTGAAAAGAACACAATATGTGATGTGTGGTGTTGAAAAAGATAAATAAAAACAGAATCTAAAACGAGAGTAATTTTAGGGAAAGACATATTTTAGAAGAAAGAAAAAGAAGAATGAAACATTTGTGAACAAGCAGTCAAAGTGGAAAACAAGATAAGAAGTGGGTGCAGATCCTGTACAATATTGAGCTGAAAGGAATACTTTATACAAAACACAGCATCTCATAATGGTCATTGAGCCCATTTGGGGCTATCGTTCTCAGTGTTTTTATCCAATGTGTTTCCCTACGAGCTAATGATGTGTTGATGTCAGTGCCTGACACCTTTTTGACTCTTTCTAGTATGGTAAATCGTAATTGGGGTATGGTGTGACCCGATGTCTCCCAGTGTGTTGCCAGTGGGGATGTGGTGTTCTTGTTCCGAATCCGGCTTTTATGCTCTATTATGCGAGTTTTTATCTTTCTGCTTGTTCTGCCTACGTACACTAGGCCACATGGGCATTTAATTGCGTATATCACTTCTTCAGTGTTGCAATTTGACGTATGATGAAGTTTTAGTTTGGTGCCCGTTTGTGGATGCATAAAAGTGTCACCTGTGATTACATTACTGCACTGTCCACAGTTGTAACATTTAGTCATTCCCTTGTAACCTCCTATGGGTTTGTCTTCTTGTGGTTTCAAAAGTTCACGAAGATTCTTCGCTCTTTGGTGTGCAAATAAAGGAGAATCTAAGAAGATACCTTGAAAGTCTGGTTCATTTTCAATGATTTCCCATCTTTTCTTGATGATATTTTTTATGCGAGGAGCTTGTGTGGAGTGTTTCAGTACAAATACCTCTCTGCGGGATGGCGTTCTTACTGTGGTTTGTAGCAAATCCTTCCTTGGTTTCTTTTCAACCTGTTCTGCAGCTTGATCAAGTATTTCTACTGGATATCCTCTTGTTTGATATCTGCATTTTTGTTCTTGGATTTTGTGGGTACATTCTTGGTTATCCGAGGTGATTCTCTTTATGCGCATGAACTGCGAAATCGGGAGATGTTTCTTAAGAGAAATGGGGTGTGCACTGGTAAAGTGTAATGCACTGTTCACGTCTGTGGGTTTAGTGTAGACTGATGTACTCAAGCCTGTGGTTGTTTTTTGAATTTCTATATCCAGGAAATGTATCTTATTTTCTTGAATATCATAGGTGAATTGAATTCTCGGATTGTGCAGGTTTAAGGTCTTAATGGAATCCTCCAATGTGCTCTTTTGACCATTCCATATGACCAGGATGTCATCAATGTAGCGAAAGATGGCTATTGCATTATTAATCCAGATGGGGTTGGTAAGTATATGCTGGTTTTCAAAATGAGCCATATAGGTGTTTGCATACGAAGGGGCTCCAGGAAAGCCCATGGATGTGCCCGTCTTCTGTAAGTAGAATTGATTTTGCCAAATGAAATAGCTGTGATATAATGAGAAATGAAGTAGCTCAAGAAGGAAAATTGATAATTCAGGTGGTTTGGATGAGGTCAGCAACCTCCATTCCACTGCTTCTAGGCCTTGGTCATGTGCTATGGATGTATACAAAGCCACGACGTCTATCGTGCATAGTAAAGTGTCTTGGTTCACTTGGTGTTCAATGGCTTGTAGTTTCGTGAGGCAGTCTGTGGTGTCACGTATGTACGTGCCCCAAGTTTGAACTAAAGGCTGGAGGTGATGGTCCACAAAGTACCCAATGGCTTCATGTATCGAATTGCACCCTGCCACTATGGGCCTGAAGGGTGGTCTCAAAGAATCCTTATGCATGTTTGGAAGCATGTAAATATGTGGAACTTTTGGTGTTGGGTTTACAAGAAATTTGCCAGTAGGTGTATCAATGGTACCTGCCTCTACAGCTTTCGTGACTATAATAGTCAATACAGTCAATAGATCGTCCGTGGGATCTTTATCCAATGTCAAGTAAGTATCAGTGTCAGCCAAGTGGGCGTCCACGCTATGGTTGTAAAATGTGGTATCTAATACTACAAGGGCGCCACCCTTGTCAGCTGGTTGAAAAGTAATGGACTTGTCTCTTCTGAGAGATCCTAAAGTTTTTTGTTCCTTTGCAGTCAAGTTGGAATGAGATGGTTTAGTATATTGGATTTTTGCAAAGTCCTTCTTGACCAAATGTTCGAAGGTGTCAAGTGATTTATGGGTGATAGGAGCCATAAATTTACTCTTGGGACGGAATTTTCTGGATTCTGGGCTTAGATCTTCAACATTAGACAAGGTTGAGAAGAACCACCTCAAGCGTAATTTGCGCATGAATCTGAACATTGCGGTTTCAGTTTCCAATTCATTGGATGAATATGTGGGCACAAAAGAGATACCTTTGTTCAAGGTGTTAAGTTCCACTGGATTGAGAGTTCTGGAGGAGATATTCATCACTAAGGATTCGGTTTCTTCACCGTCCTTTGTGGTCTTCCTGTTTCGGGTGCTTTTTTTGTTTTGTCCCCTTCTGTTGCGGGTTCTGGTTGTGGTGTTATTTTGTCTGGAGGTCCCTTGGTCGGTGGGCCACTCTCTAAAAAAGATTGTTGATTACTGGATGTTGATGGTTCCCCTTCTGTTGTTGGGATCTGGGGTGTGGTAGAGGGTGGTTTCGGACGTTGAACCGTGAGGTCTTGATCAGGTACCAGACTTTCCTCAGAAGAATTAGAGTTGGGTTTTTTGAAGAAACGTTTCTGGGCATAGGTTTCCGCCCATGAGTAAACCTCATCCAGTTTGTAATCTATGGTGTCCCTGCGGAACTTCCTGGTCTTCCGTTCGTGCACTTCTTTTGCATGTTTATCTAAATTGGTATTAATGTTTTCCAATACCTTATCCCAATCATCAGAATCCATTTTTTGTGCAAGGTCATCCTTCAGTTTGTCTATGTCTTTTGTCAGCTCAGCCAGGATAGTGGAGATTTCTTCTATGATGAGAAGTATCAAGTCCAGCGAACATTTGTTCAGTATAGCGTACCAGCGTGACATGAAATCTTTATTAAATTTAAATAGCATGGGTTTTAAGGCTATTCGTAGACCTCTAGGGATTCTTTTGACTTTGTGATACTCAATGAGAGTAGTGGCGTGGAGGCGCTGATTTATTTCTTTTTTGAGCAAGTATTCAAGTTGTTTCAGTTGTTGTGAAATATTTCCTGTGGAGGCACCAAAATCGCGTGCTTCTCTTATAAGTGAGTATATTGACTCTGCTTCCTCTGAGGTATATGCTTTTGTGGCGGCTTGATTTGTAGTTATGTCCGCTATATCTTTCCAAGACATTTTGAGAAAATTCTGTGGGTGCTACCCTGCTAAGAGTGGGTCCGATATAAAAGCACTGATAGGGGGGTGCAGGTGCACACCTGTGTGTAGACTTTAAGTGGGTTTCTAGTTTCTTATGAGATATTTGGTGGGTTTGTAAAGAATGTGCGTGCAATTCCCGGTGGGGAAATGACCCTAATTCCCCATGTTAGAACAGCAAGGCAGGCTGTGGGAGAACCCACAGTTAGGGGAATGCACAGCTCAAAGACAATAATGTCTAAATCAAATTTATCAATGACAGTTTAGAATTCTTATGAAAAGCTGGCATTTCAACGCAAAGGCATTGTCAGATTCAATGTACAAAGATACCATTGCCACAGCCATCACAGATTATTTTGCATTGAACAAACCCACCACTGAGGATTCCGGTTATTGTGGGAGGCGTTCAAGGCCATGATACAGGGGGTCTGTATTAGTACTAATGCAGGTATTTTGAAAGACATACGGGGACAACTCTTCAGATGAGAAAAAAAGCTGAAATCCCTAGAACATGAATACGAACTCACACAATCCTCGCAAACGCTAGGACAAATTAGAAACGTCATGTCAGAATATCAATCGTTTGCGGAGGATGAACTGAAGTATTTGTCGATACGTTATTCTGCCAGGGCTTTCGGTGAGGGAGGTAGGCCAGGTAGAGTGCTGGCATCGAAGATCTGTTCAGGACGCTCCCCCCAGTCGGTCTTGCAAATTAGAGAAGCAGATGGTACTGGATATTTTGCAGAGTTTTATTCAAGCATATAGCACGTTATATGAATCTCAGGGTACGGCTTCGAACACGGAGGTAATGGAGTATCTTACATACGTGGAAATTGCTTGGCTTCCGGATGCACACCGACAGTATTTAGAAAGGCCAATTACAGTAGAAGAAATCACGGAGGTTATTAAAACGCTCCCTAACGGCAAAGCCCCGGGTCCAGACGGGTTCACCGGGGAATTTTATAAAGCCTTTGTGAACCTACTAGCCCCCCACTTAGTGGCCATGTATGGTGACGCGTTTGATAAAATGGTACTCCCTCCATCCCTCAGATAAGCCATCATAATAGCCCTTCTTAAACCAACTAAAGACCCCCAGTGTTGCGATTCTTATAGGCCTCTGTCCCTTCTCAACGTAGATTAAAAAATTTTGGCCAAAGTACTCGCCATCAGATACCACTTATGACCTCATTGGACCTCATTGGTCCGCCCAGATCAGTCTGTATTTATCCCGACCAGATCGACCGCACACAACACTAGATCCCTGTTTGCTCTCTCCCATTACCTGACACCTGAGACGGAGGCTGCTGCGGTCATGCTTGACGCAGCCAAAGCTTTAGATTCTATTGAGTGGCCTTATTTATTGTCTGTCCTACGGAGGTTGGGCTTCCCCCAAATATTTATACAATGGGTCAAATTGCTATATAATAAACCAGTGGCTCGGGTTCACTTTAATGGTTATATGTCGGAGGCAATAATAATAGCACGAGGGACTAGACAGGGAGGCCCACTCTCCCCTTTATTATTTGGACTGTTCCTCGAACCACTGGCGTGTAAGATTAGGCAGAAATACCGTCAATCGGTCCTGCAGTTCCCGCAACGACCCCTACACATCTCTCTATACGTGGACGATATGATGCTGTACGTCCGAGACCCAATGCAAAATTTAGCTCCACTGTTGCGCGAATATATTAAATTTGGATGGCAATCAGGACTACATATCAATTGGTCTAAATCAGTAATTCTCCCACTTACGGACACCACTCAACCCCATCCCACGGTATTTCCCCTGGAGTGGCAAACTGAACCAGTTCGTTATCTAGGAGTTTGGTACCATAGAGACCCTGAAATTGTCATACGCACCAATTATGGTACGGTAATAAGTAAATTGGAAGACAAAATATCTCGCTGGATTCAATTACCGTTATCGCTAGCAGATAGAATGGCGATAGTAAAAATGGTAATCTTGCCAAAGCTCCTGTACGTGTTTAATAACATCCCCATCTCTCCCCAAATGGAGGTATTTCGACGACTATCATCATTAGTGACTAGGTTGATATGGGCGGGGAAACAGGCTCGCATAGAATTGCGAGTTCTCAACTTGCCGTACTCCAAAGGTGGATTTAAAGTGCCTGATTTCCTGCTATATTATTTGTGTGCACAGGCGCAATATGCTCATTATTTGTACCATCAGATTCCCTATCTAACACATACAGCGATCTAGGAAGGGGATGCACTGCAGGTGCCGCTGCGGGCGATAGTCACTCATTGTAGGCCACCTTTACACTCTAAAGATATCAACACAATCGACGCTACAAATATGGCCTGGAGGCGACTGGGGGCTTAGCTCACAAATTGCCTCTATATGCACCGTCGCTGTCGCTATCTCACCATCCGGCTCTCTTGGTCACTGGGGAAGAAGTGGGCATGCGACTATTACAACAGGTGGGCATTGACACTATGGGTGACCTTTACCATGATGGGGTCTTGAGGACACTACACGACCTCGCCTACATACGCAATCAAACGTTATTGTTTCGTTTCACATATTATAGGCTTCAAGTGGCGATTTGGAATTTTTATCCTAATTATCCGATTGTGCCCCCGCAGCTGAATGCATTGCAGATGGTCATACAATCTCCTAATAGCGCACACTTAGTATCTAGGTTGTGCACTGTAGCGCAGGATGAGATAAACAACACAGCGAGTAAGGCATTTGTCAGGTGGAATGTGATACTGGAGGATGCTATGGGTGAAGACGAATGGCAGATTGCATGTTCCCTCACGGAAATCTTAGGATACTGCATTATAAATACCTGCATCAAACTTACTATACACCGGCTAAACTATATAAATATGGTTTACGTCAAGATGCGCGATGTAAACGGTGTGGGGCAGCAATGGCTGACTTTGTGCATCTTGCATGGATTTGTCCACTAGTTCATGATTATTGGATTAAGGTCACTGAATCATTGAGCGCGATGGTGGGGGTTGAAATTGAATGTACGGTAAAAATGTGCTTGCTGGGTCTCCCACGTACTGTACAAGCTGCTAAACGCAAGTTTTGTATGGTAGCATTGCTCCTGGCAAAAAGACGTATTTCAATGTGTTGGGACAGTAAAGAAGTGCCCAAGTGTGCTCAGTGGCTAACTGCTGGGACACGCTCAAAACATATGAGGAAGAATTGCCCATTGGTGTACGCCCGCGAGAGTATTGGAAATATTTAACTGACTATCTACGAGCACACCCGGTTACATGACTGTCTGTATACCCGGTATTCTTAATACTGTGTGATGCTTTATTTTTCATATGATGTAATAATTCTTTTGTAAATGGATGAAGGATGCGGTATCACTATGGTTCGTACTGTTGGTTCTATCAGAACTGTTGTGTAACTGTTGTAAATGCAAATAAACAGAATTTTCAAAAAAATAAAAAATCATGCAAATTTGGGGTTACAGCCAGATAGGGATTCTGAGTAGTGCTTCCGAGGTCCTTTCCACACATGCATTTCACCAAGAAAAACTTGGTAAAGTCTGATTGTGAAAAGGTTGCAGAATGTGAGCCGGTGATCAAACCTGATCCTTGCAGTTATTCTGCATCTCTAAGTTTAAACATCCACCCCACCACTTTTTTTGTATGTTTGAAAATCCAAATGTGTGGTAAAACCACATCCCAAAAGTACTGTACCCCATAGAATCAAAACCTGTTTACGCAGTAATACTGCTGCAGTGTTCCCACAAATCAGTACTGTAACAAAACCTAAGGGGGGCCCCCTGCAAATTTCAAAGAGTTCCCCCCCATGCCCTGGACCCAGTAAGGAGCTTTAAAGACAGGGACCTAACAGCCCGTGCACACTGCAGGACGGAGCACCCTGGAGCCCGGGGGCCCTCCACATCATGGGTACTGCAGGGGCTATTGTTACACCAGTAGCCACACACCAAGGATTTAAGTGGCTTGTGGGAAAGTTGATGGTGTGACCATGTTTTACATGGAAAAAGTACATGCTGCCATAGATGATAATGATATTGTAAGTCACCTCCGGCCTTGTTCCATCATATGGTCATTGAACTCCTCAGTGAGTTGCAATATCCTCATAATGTATGGCAGGGGCTACTTTATCTCATAAAGTACAGCCACCAGTTTAACTATGGCCTAATGTATTCCCCCCAACAATTTACTTCTAATGATACTACAGATAGTTCCACTAGTGATATTCTAGACCATGAATACATTAAAAAACGTATAGAGAAAATAGTGCAGATGTCTGTGAGAGTCCATGCAGGCATGGGTAATTGCTGATTTGGGTAATATATTTAAAATACTTGTAATTGAATTACCTTTTTAATTTACATGCTTGGATTGAAATATATTACTTCCCCACACAACCAGTGCTTAATTTGAGCCGGTGGTTTCCAGTGCTTAACACTGGATCTTAATTTGTTTCCTGTGCTCCGCACCGGCACTTAATTGTTAACACCACACTTAGGACAGTCTTCACATGGTGGCGCTGCTCCTCTAATTTAGAGATGAGCAGAACAACGGTTGTTTATAAATACAATATACATTAAAAATGACTAATATCTGCCGGCATAGTCATTCCTTTAGCTTTGAGGACCTCGAATAATCTGAACTGTAGCACTTGCTGGCGAGAGAGATGGCTATTAGTTGTTTTTGACAGCAATGACAGGAGCGATGGCTGGTGCATGTTGCAGTGGCCTTCTGGTCGGGGCCCTGGCACTTAATATTTTACAAATTAAGCACTGCACACAACTCCCCTTGGGTGCAGTGGACACCATGCCTGCATTTAACTATTTAAAAAAATGCGATCCCTGTCCCCTTGCAGCAGACCATTAACAAAACAAGATCCATGTGCAAGGCACAACTGTGCTTGTCATTGAGAAAAAATGGCTGGTGATTTAGGAGAGCCTTTTGGGGGAGGGGGTCCACTTCTTTAGTGCTCACCTACCACAATCACTCCGTGGAGAAGTGTGGCTCACTGGTTAGAGGAGGCAGACCTGGAAGCAGAGGTCAGCCCGGGACCAGGGTTCAATTCCCGGCTCGGCGGGGTCTTGAGCCCTAAAATGTCCATGGACTCGACAATTCTCGCTCCGGTGCCTACTTGATTCACGGGTTCACACTCTGCGACTCTGGGCAATAGCTTGCTTAATCTCCACAACGGCCCCTCGCGGCGGGATGCCTGGCTTTCACCTTGCGGATACCCTGCCGGGGTTATCTCACAGGGGAATACCAGGACGGGTTCCCTAAGCAAGCGCTTAGAAACCGCTTGGTGATTTGCGCTATATAAATTCCTGTACATTTACATTTACATTTAATCACTCATATGCAATTAACCCTCCACACCCTTCACCACTCATTCAACATTCCAGCTATATTTTGTCCCTTCATTGCCCCTAAGTAGAGTCGTGGTTATGCTCTGCAGTTGCACACATCCTCTTCCTATGGTTGCCACCTAACTGGTTTTATATGGGTAGGAGCTGTATTTTAATGTCCCGGCTGGTACCACAATTAGAAATATCAGATTGGTATTTTTTCCATTATAAGTTCATAGTTTAAACAGGCAATGTAATAAGAAAACACTTTAAGTGTGCTCTACAGCTGCCCTGGTGACCCCTGACTGACAAAGACAGAAAGGCCATATTCAAATGAATAACAATGATTTCTTATAAAGTTCTATTTCAGAACCATATTGGGGCCTTTTTACAGAATGTTAAATTGTGCACAGATGGCTATATTTGTCTGTTGCAATGAAAGATAGCATCCTTATCTCTGCCCCAATAAGGTCTGTGCAGCCTCTTCCCCTCAGACAAGCAGTGCTCTAAGGAAGACGCTTTCAGTGAGGAGGAGTGGGAGTGGGGTGGGGGGTATCTGCTCTTGTAAGGGGCCTGAGTGAAAGAGAAACAAAAGTTGTTATTTTGTTTCTCTTCACTTCTGAGTTGGCCCATGTCAGCACAGAAAGGCTCAAAGGAGGCTGCAAACTGCATCTGCTTTACAGGAGACAAGACACACACCCTGGACAAACAAACTGAGGGGGGGGCCCTCTTCATATATACATATAGAAGAGTGCCCCCCCGCACTGCGGGGGCTGCAGGTGTGTCCGTTACGCCACTGCTACAAATGTGGCAATGAGGGCCATTGACTTTATTTAGATGTTCTAGTGACATTACTTCAATTAATGGAGCTTACTATGACTGTAGTATTCTTTTAGAACATGCTCTTCCCATACAGGCCTGAGTTTCCGTTTGAAAATGGCAAATGAGGTGAAATACATTTAAGTGTCACTGTGTTAGTCATATTTTACTAATATTGCCAATCAACACCCCCATGTATGAATTTCAAGTGTGAAAGTATGATAGGTAATTTTGGAGATTAAAACATAGCATTAGTAAAAAAAAAAAACATGTTTGGTGGATACAGATACTTTAGGGCGAGGCAGGCCCGGACTGGCTACCGGGCGTTTTGGTGTGCTGCCAGGCTGGGGCTTATTTCATTGATGGGGACCTGCATGTGCTGAAAAACATTTGTTTTGCTTTGTTTATTTCGAAGCACACTCAGGTCCCCATCAACTAAATCAGCCCCCACCGCAGTGAAATTAGCCCCCAGCTTGGCAGCACACCAAAATGCCCGGTAGCCAGTCCAGCCCTGGTGCTAGGAGGCGCCTATGGGCAATTGTGAGGTGTAACAGAAAACTGCAACATAACATAGCACTAACAAAGCCAATGAAGCTCATATATGCTTGCATTTATTCATATTTAACAAGAAAATAACAAACATTGTATCAATGACCTAGATCAAAAAAAGTCACAAAATCATCAAGCACAATTCAGAAATCTACTGACCCACCACCTGTAGACACACGTTTTCACTAAAATCAGCACACATTTACACACATAACAAAATAGTTTAATAGGTGAACGTAAAACTGACAGAGGAACATGTTTAAGGGCAAAACTGCGGGAAACAGCCTTTAGCACGAAGCCAGAACCTTGCATGTCTTTATCGCGCAGGCTTAACCATGCAGGCTAAACTACCACTCAAGTCTTTACCACGCAGGATTTTACAATGAATATGCCTTTACCACTCATGCCATTACAACAAATTTCGTTGGATAGGCATGCGTGGTAGAGGCATATACGTGGTAAAGACGTGCGTGGAAGTGTCGCGCTCGTTTCAAGGACCGTGTTGTAAAGTCATGCGTGGTAATGGCTTGAGTGGTTCCACCATACATCCAAAAACTGCCCATGGCTGAAAGATGTGTTCTGTAGGGAACACTTCACTTTCTCCAGGTTGAGAAGACTTTCCATAGCGCTTGCTTCAGTCTGGTGTTTCCAAGGATCAGGGTGACGGAATGTGCGGAGACACAGGAGACAATGATTATCCAGAACACCATGGGCAGAAGATCAATGGATGAAACACTCTTAACTACCATTGTCAGCAATAGGATGATGTTGATCATTAGGAGGGAGCCAAGTATCCTGGCTGCACTAGTATGAGCCTCTAACCGGGGTTTGCTGATCCCTGAGGCACCCTCTTTCATCCGCTGGGTGTGTCTATAGAGGGAGGTGAGGATAGGTGTGATGAAGAAAATGCCAAGCAGAAGAGGCAGGCAGAAGCCAAGAACGCCCAGTGCAATCATGTAAGGAGTTTGCATGTCCTGAGCTGCACCTGAGGCTGTAAAAGTAGACATCATGTCAGTTGTTGAATTATGATTGAAGGCACAGTTTGAATACCAGTGGATGGGGACACTGAGGGCCAAAGACCCAACCATCAACCCGAGAAGCAGCCAGTGCACCACCTTGGAAATCCGGAGCTTTAACCAGAGGAAGAGGCGATGCTTGAAGTCCACGATCTTTATGCAGTAGAAGACGCAGAGACAGGTATTGAGCCAGATACTGAAGCTACCAGTCCACATGTGAAGTTGAAATAACACCAGAAAATTGCAATCCACAAAAACCTCCAGCCATAACTTTGAAATGCAAATCTGTACAATGACTGTACATTGAAAAAAAGCATCTGAGATTCCCGCTGCTATTAGAATAAATTCTAAGGTGTTCGGGGTTCTGCCACGAGCCCAGTCCACGAGATTCAAAGCAACAATGAAACCAGAGGTGACTATCCCAGTCAAGCTCAGTACTGATGTAATAACTAAAGAAAGCACTTTAATTATAGGCACCATTTTGGATCCTTCTCCTTGGAGGCCCCTTGCAGAATCTTCAGATTGCCGTGCCTCTGTCACCAGGTGTGCTACGTGTATGTTGCAGGGAGAGATACGCTTCCTAGTCTCTTAGAAACCTGCAGCAGTGCTAGGTTTAAATTACTTGGGCATCATTTCCATAATTCCTATGACCTTCCTTTGAATGGATGCAAATCAGACACTTTTCATGGGGCCTTGGAGCTCTCTTCAGTCCTTCCCCACTTTCTAGCAAGCCACTTTGGTGTGTAAGGGCTGAAGGACTGCTTCCATCTTTGTGTTACAGTGATGACAATGAGCATGGGACTGTCTAAGATTCATAGGATATATATATAATTCAAACCTCAAGTGTGCTCTGGAAATATGGGGTTCCCAGTGGAGTTTGTGCAGAGTTTGGAGAAGGGACACTTCATTGTAGAGGACTCTTTAAGTAAAAGGCTTGGCTGTCCGGAAGGAGCACCAGTCACTTAGGGACTATTAGTAGATGGAAAGAAACAGAAAAAGTACCAAGTCATGGTAGGTGTGTATTATTTGGGGTACAGAGAGACAGGTGATTACCAGAGTGAAGAGTTTACAGAGACCTTTGGGGCTTATTTACAATCCCCTTGCGCCACCGGTACCGTCACTTTTTATGACACACTGCCGGCGCATTTTGCTGCCCCATTTTTACAAGGACATGAAAAGCCTTTCATGTCCTTGTTAATATGGGCCCCCTTACACGCAGCACTTTGCATGAAAGGGGCGTTCCATGGGTGTTGCTGTGGCTGTTCCCACACAACACATATGGAACCTGAAACAGTTTCAGATTTACGAACAATTGTAAAACTGGAACTGCATCTGAGTGCTACGCGCCTCCCCAGGGGAGGCGCAACGAGGAGAAATGTATTAATTTCTCCTCGTTTATTTGCTCATTCTGCTGCACACACAGAACGAGGAAACCACCTATTATGATTGGTTATGTGCAGGAAGGTGTCCCTTCCTGCACATAAACATTTATTAAAAGAATTGACGTTTTACAAGTTCTATGTGTGCTTATGCAGCACACAGAAGTTTAAAAACACCATTTCACCTTGTTTACGTGCAGGAAGGGACACCTTCCGGCACATAAACAATCATCCCTGTGACACAGGAATCCTTGCACATCGTGCAAGGGTGCCTTCTACAGCGCATGGCAGCTAATTGTGCGCCAGCGCTGGGGAGAGCAAAGGAACCCCTAAAATCCTTCTAGATGTGACATATCCTTGTGCTTTGAAAGTGCCGCAGTGTGGCGCAGCAAAAGTCTTGCTGTGCAGCGTTGCAGCACTTTCTAGGCCCCTTTGTATTTAGCAGATAACCTTCCAGCATGAAGGCATTCTTTTTTATTTGCAATTTCTATTACATTTTTTAAACATTCTCTAAGAATCACACAGAAACGGATAGGCAGGTGAACAGGAACGTGCAGTAATTAAATCTAGTGGCTTGCAAGCAAAATGTGTCCATGACACACGCAAGGCATCTTCTTCCTCATACGCCTGCAGGGTAGCCATCATAGTAAGGAAGTGAGAGCTGGAAGGTCAACTAAACTTAATTAGGTGCTCTGAAGGCAGCAATGTAGTTCTGCATGCCCAGCTTGGCAAATAACCCCTTAAACTAGTCAAGGTCTACGACCCACACTTCGATGATCCGGCCTCCTACCAAAGCCTGTATTCAAAACGTATGCATTTAGAAACCTGTTCATTCCTTTGGGGAGGAGAGTTTAACATTTAGACCCACTCCACAGATCAGGATTTTCCCGGCTCCCCAATCCGCAATCCACTAAGAAGATGATAAACATCATGAATGACTGGGAGACCTCTGCAGTACGTGAGGGCACATGCTATTCTTCAGGCCACGCCACTTTGCCCCAAACTGATTACTCTTGAAATGCCAAATCCCCGCCCTTCACCTACCGATATTTGCTTAGAGGTGACAGCTCCTCCCATAGTGCCCTACAATACCAAGGGGCATATTTACAAGCCCCTTGCACTGCCAGTGCGTTACTTTTTATGATGCACGGGTGGCCTATTTTCTGCCCCACATTTACAAGGACACGTAAAGCCATCCTGAGTGGCTTTTTGTGTCCTTGTAAATACTGCTCCTTTTCACGCAGCATTTTGCGTGAAAGGGGAGTGCATGGGTGTTGCTGTTGGTGTTCCCATGTAACGCCCATGGCTTCTACCGCATTCCCAGATTTACAATGTTTAGTACAACCAGTCTATGCGTCAGAATGCTACGCCTTCCTAGTGGAGGTGTCGGGAGGCATAACAAGGAGAAATGTTTTCATTCCTCCTCCTTTTTTCTCTTTCTATGTGTGCTGCAGAATGCAGCACACATAGAAAGAGGAAATCACCTCTTGTGCAGGAAGGTTTCCCTTTCTGCACAAAAACAAGCTCCCCTAAAACGCCGAAACCCTTGGACCATGGTGCAAGGGTGCCTGCACTGCCGCATGGCAGCCAATTGTCCCCCAGCGCTGGGGAAAGCAGAAAGATGCAACATATCATTTTAAATATGTCGCATCCCTGGCTTTGAAAGTCACTCAGTGCTGCGCAGCCAAATGGCTTGTGGTACCGCACTGAGTCACTTTCTTGTAGATAAGGCCCCAAGTACATAGAGGAGGACTAAAAAGTGACACAATTGAGTATTTGATTCACAACAAGAGGACTGCCTAAAGTCTGAGCGCGTTATGGAAGGCCTTCAAGTTTCTTTTAGAAGGGGATCGTGCATTGCCAAACAGGTATTTAAAGACAGATGAGGTCACTGAGACAGGCTAGAAGCAAGTCCCCATGCAACATGACTTCAACACTACTCTGTGGATCTTTGGCCAAATCAAGTATATTTACCGGATCTTGTGCGAAATGTGGCATACATGTAGGCTCTAGAAAGGTCTGGAACACACCATTCCTGTTGAGTGTAACCTGCTTACCGTTATTAATCATACACAGGGCGTTATCTTCACAATTAGTTACAATAATCAACCAAAGTTGGAAAGTTATACCGTTCCTTTTTGTCTCACTGAATGTTGCTTATAGCTCAGATAACAAAATGAATAGCGTTGTTTCCTTGTAATAAGTTTAGCATGATACAAAATCACACCAAAAGAAAACAAGCATTTGCAATGCAATAAGCCTCGCATTAGCGAACGTTTGAGATATTGGTCTTGCAAATAATAACATAGTGTAGAGCAGCCGCGGGCCGTGGAGGGAGTTACGGTGGGGCAGGGAGGCGGGGAGGGGGAGGGGCAGGGTGGAGGGACATAAAAAATGGCATATGGATAATTGCAGGTAAGTAAACAATTTAATTAATAAAACGAAATTCGTAGCACGCACAGCATCGCATTTTGCGATGCAGTGCTCGCTACGAAATTCGTTTTAATAATTAAATTGTGTACTTACCTGCAATTATCCATATGCCGGTTTTTAGGTCCCTCCACCCTGCCCCTCCCCCTCCCCGCCTCCCTGCCCCACCGTAACTCCCTCCACGGCCCGCGGCTGGTGTAGAGTGGTGCAGAGTGGAGTGGTGCAGATAGATTACAATGGTATGGAGTAATGTGGCATAAAGTGCAGGTCATAGATTATTTCAGAGTAGAGTGAAGTAGCATAGAGTGAAGTGGTGCAGGGTAGATTAGAGTAGCGTAGAAGGGATTGGCATAGAGTGTACTGGTGCAGAATGTAGTGGTACAGATGAGAGTGCAGTGTTGCAGAGTGGAGTGGCATAGAGTGGAGTGGTGCACAGTAAAGTGGAAAGGCCTAGAATGGAATGGTGTAGCGTGCATTTGCTTGGAGTGAAGTACAGTGGAATGGAGGGCATTGGCATAAAGTAGAGTGATGCTAATTAGAGTGGTGCAGAGTGGAGTGCAGGGGCTTGGAGTGGTGTAGAGTGGAAAGTAGAAATCGAACCCTGGTGAAAGGATAGGGTCACTGGAGGTACAAACTCTAGCTGGACACTCTAAAACAAATAAAGTCAGCAACCAAGCATATGTGACTTACAAACAACATAGCCATTGGTAAACAATGGACCAAATGCATTTCCTGTGAAGCTTTCTGAATGTCCCCAAGAAGTCTTTAGCAAACCAAACAGCTGCGCTATTTGGTAGGTTACGAACTAAAAATGGGGTGGGTAGTAGTGTTGTGTAGGCACAGAAGCTTTAGCTTGCAAAACACTCTGAAACTAATTGGCTGGCCATTGCAAAGGTACAGTAAGAACTAAACAGCATCCAGTGCTCTCAAACACCAAACCATGCTATAAGCAAATCCTGGTGATCAATGTGTGGGTCTACAAGATCTAAACTTTGGCCTCACCTCTGTTGAACTACTCCAGCACGGTATCAAGCTTGGTGACTTTAAATACAAAGTGCAGTGGGTGGTTGTAGAACTTGGTGATGGTGCCGAGGGGCGTTCAGTCATCGGGTCCACCGTTCCAAGGCCCTTGACATAGAGGATGTCCACAATTTTAGAGCTCTTTTACTCATAGAGAGGGATGCATGTATAGCCACTCTGCAAGATCTGTGACATGGTGCTGAAGTCACGCATTGCACTCAGCATGAAGCAGTCCTGCCCCGGCATCACAATGCCCTTCACAGTCATATTCCTCAGAGCATCTTTGCTGAACTCCTTCTTCACAAACTTGTTGTAAGACTCACCATTGTGCATCATGTCCACCACTTTATCTGACAGCAGGCATGGACTGATATCGTGACGGAAGGCCAGATTCAGCAGTGGGAAGCTCGCAGAGTATGTCATGAATAATTTTATACAGAAATTATCTTTAGGTCAGAGATATCACCTGTTCCATATGGACATAATTTGTTTCAGGTATGTTCCCCAATCCTTGCAGTCACCGTCTCAGTTTAGCACTATCTCAGGTAGGACTGCAGATGTCCGCTACTAACTGTCAGCTATGGAATGGAACGTAGTTGCCCCAAGTCTCCTCAGCTCTCTGTGACAGCTTGGTTGAGCAGTCAAGGCCTAGCTCAAAGGGAGAGGTACATAGGTTGACCCCAGAAACAGTGCAGCAAAGTTATTAAAGTTGTTTTTTATCACCGCATATATCAATGTGTGCATTAGAACACTGCTCAGGTTCTTTACACACAGCATAATAGTGTTTGAAGCCATTAACGGACCATGACTGCCATCCTATTTATAATGGAATTGAGAACATGGAGGATCGCAGGCTTTGGATCGAAAGAGAAACTCTTAAAATGCTATTCGGAGAGGGTCACTAGCGTATCGCGATCCCTTGGAATTTTGTGAACATGACACAGCACAACAGATGCAACCTTTAGAGAAAGACAATATCCTATCACAGTAAAATCAAGCATCTCAATGTTGGTGGTAAATAAATGTGGGCGGATTTTGCGAATTGGCAATCCGCGAACTTGCGTATTTACGGATTCGCAATCCGCAAAATCCGCGAACTCTCGCGAATTTGCGGATTTTTTTTTGTGTTCGCGAGGGTTTCTGCCAGTTCGCGAGGGTTGTATACCAGTTCGCAACTGCGAACTTACTTGTCGGCTCGCAACGGCCGCGACTATGTTGTTTCTATGTCTGGTTCATCATCACAGGTTCACAACACCCTCTGTTTCACCACTGCCACCCTCTGGTACACCCATGCCACCCTCTGGTACATCACTGCCACCCTCTGGTTGGTTTATCACTGTAGATTATGGGGGTGAAAAAAAGCAAGCACACCTGCCCTGCTTCCACTGACATGAATTAATTTGGGGTTGATTAATGTGTCACTGAATTTAAACTTCCAGTCTGGCTGGCACCTGCTTCCTTATCTGTAATTTGCTTTCTGTTGCAGTGCAATTTTTTTTCACAGGACCTTTGTGGCCTACTTGTAGCTATTCTATGAGCCTGCTGTGAGGGTCAGAGCAGGGTCATAGAATAGTTGCAAATAGGCAACTGAACTCTGGAGGGGTCCCTCAGGAAGCACTAGAGGGAATGGTTACTAATGTTAAGATTGAACTTTTGCACCTGCTGAGTGCTTTCAGTTTTGCAAAAATCGTTTTTCTGCAATTACGCGCGATTCGCGGGGCGCGAATTCGTGCGAGATCGATTTCGGAAGCCGCGAATTCGTGCGAATACACAATTTGTTTTTTTTGCGGCGTGTTTGTTCGCGTGATTTTGTGCGTGTTCGCAAGCCGCTTGTAGCGCAACGTTTGCGAAGTTACCCGAGCGGTCGTACAGGGGCGCGGCCATCTTGTTTGCGTGACGTATTTCCGTTTCCGGGCGCTATGTGTAATCTCGCAAAGTGTGCGGCTCGCTAGTACAATTTCGCGTGTGATCGCGAGGAAAATCTCGCGCGAACTTACGCACGTGGTCGTGAACGGGCGCGGCTATCTTGTTTCTCATTCATTGCTATGGTTCTGGGCAGGCTTTCTGTATCCTCTCTGAATCTCTGACATCCTTTGCTTGTTTGAAGTTTTTTTTAATCTATTTTACTTATTATCTATCTCTCTATTTTTCTAGCTCTATATTTTTGTGTTTTCTGCTACTTTTGGTTAATTTTAAACTACTTTTTTTAAACTCTTTTCTTTTCTTCTTCCCTATTCTATTTCTTCTTTATTATTTAGCTTCCTTTCTGCCCAGACCATGGTAAAGGGAGCCGGGAAGCATCCTGAGAAGGGGAAGGGTCACGCACCCCGTGCCCGGCTCCCGTGCGGGCGTTTGAGGGGGGAGAATGTCACAGCCCGGGAGATCTTCAGCGCGGAGGAGGTGGCCGCACTAGTTTTTTATGTTCAGCGCCGCCTCCCCAGGACCATCATGGCAGGCGGCAAGATCGCTAGCGGGTACGGGATCCGGGAGTGCTGGAAGCGGTGGAAGAAGGTGTGCCGGGCCATGTACCAACACTCTCGGGTCCGGCGCACCTACAACCAGGTCACCCACCGTTGGACGGATATCCTGGACGGGGAAGGCGATCTGCTCGACCTGCTCGGCCTTGAGACCCCCGGGCTTGGTGAGTAGTAGTAGCTATTTCTTTACTACTCTGTTTTCTCCTGCTCTGTGTGTTATTATCTTGCAAATTTTTGTTTTTTACCAAGAGCAATAATGCTGCTGATTACATTGTAGGTAAATTATATTTCAAAATCTTCTGTGCATTTCAGGTGCACTGCTCTCCTTCTCAGTAGCGCTGCTACTATGCTTATTTGTTTTCGATTTTGTGTTTATTTCATTGGCCTGTGAAATTATGCATGAGTGTAGTTTTAAGAACTGCGTAATGCTAGACACTAAGGGTCAGATTTTTAATTACCGGCGCATCCCTGCAAAGTTGCAGGGATGCGCCAGTAATTGTGCGGCACGCCACCACCACCCATGGTGCGCCGTATTTACAATGCAGCTCACCATGTGCCCAAAACGTCACCGAAGCGTTACGCTTCTGTGCCGTAAAAGCGGCGCATTGCTGGAGTTGCGTCGCAACGATGGTGCAGCTCCAGCAATGCTCTGGGGTGCCCTATCTCCCCAATGCTGCGTCAAGCCGTACGTCTGCTTCAAGCAGTCGCAGGGTTTGAGTCACGCATCATTGTCCTCAAAGTGACTGATTGAAATCTTGTAGATGTCCCTCAGCCACTTTTAGGATGCGTTCCTGCGCAGGAACGCCCTCCCTTGCGCCGGAACGCCCCCTGATGGCGCAGGGCTTTACAACGTGATGCATCTCCCATATGCGTCACGTTGTTAATATACGCCGCACCATGGCGCCTCTTTTGTTCTGCCGCTGCGTCTCAAAAGTCACGCAACAATGGAGCAAAAGAGCCGCAAGGGGCTTCAAAATCAGCCCCTACTTTGTACACATGGCGATAAGAAGAAATAGTGGTGGTGGATTGATAGTTTGAGTATTTTAATGACTGGTTAATGTAGTAGGAAACTTTTTAGTGTTGTCGCTGATCTGCAATCACGATGGACTTTGTCTGTCACTTCGCGTGCTGCGGACTGCTGCCTGCCAGTCCTAGGCGAACCTTTTTAGTAGTTTGTTTAGTGAGTTACATAAGAACTTTCCAAGTCGACGGTCCGCAAATCAAGCAATACTAATAACGTAGTAGACCACATGAGATCGGTCAATATATCCCATGGAATAGTTGTCTATTTGCTATTTCGCCAAAATAATGTGTTATTGTTCTTTTGAAATGTTTGATTTGGTTGACAAATATCATCCATGTTTTCTGGTCTTTCTTTCTTTCATGTTGTACATCAGCTCCCACCAGGGGCAAGAGGGCATTGGAGGAGGCTGCTGCTGCTGCTGCTGCTGCTGAACAGGATCGGTCAGGCGAGGGCTCCTTTGCTGGCCCCGGTAAGTTTTAATTTTAATATAGAGTACCTATTTTTTCCTAGCGTTCCTCATTCGTTTTTTTCTAAATCGTCTTTGATCTTCTTGTAGACTGTATCTAAATTCTTATCCTGCCTCGACTATGACTCCCTGTGGTATTACTATATTATTCTTATTAGTCTGTCTGTGTAGCTAACTAAGATTGCATATTTGGCAATTCCAATGGACTCCAATTCTAGTCAGCAATAGCTCGATGCACTGAGTGCAGTCCTCTGGGATTGTCCATAATGTCTTTTCAAGTCTTCTAAATGTTTATGCTTTGACAATTGCCAACAATAAAAAGGTGAATGACCACCAAGAAAGAATAAGATACTACTTTACTTTTGGTTTGGATAGGAGCACAATCCATTCTACTACTGTTGCAACTGTTGCAGGGACAAATCTGCACAAACAGAACTATGGACACTAAATAATGCATTGCTCAGCTTATCAATTATAATAGGCGCTGTTAGACTTTCCACATACCTCAGTGATAACAGACTTTGTAGTTGAACCCCCAATCTCCTTACTGACTAGATAGTGTGGCAGAGTCATTTAGCTCCCAAAGTCACCGATGATTGATCCCCAATGATGATTATCCAACGCAGGACAAGAGTACGGAGTCAGAGTCAAGAAGTGTCAGAGGCACGGACTCATGCTTGCAAAAATTGCAAAACCTTTAGCTCAGCCACTCTAGTCTGGAGGACCAAAAACTACAGAGTCTATTTAAGTTTAAAAGCTTTATTAAAAGTAAACACATTTATTAAAATCAAGTTTGTCATAAAACTAAACGTTTAACTGAAAATGGAAAAGTGCTTAGTGCTGACGATTAATTGAACACATTTCTTGTGGTCGAGCCGAGCTCTCACCTGGTTTGAACTTGATCTTGCTCGTGTTCTTAGAAGTCAAGCTTCTGTCTGTTAGGATAAAAAGTGGTGCGTGTTAAAAATAAAAAGCAAGCATTCATCAGTTGTGCCAAAAAGTGCAGCAAGACAACAGCCTTCCCTGGAAAAAGGGACATTTTTACTTTAGAGTAGACAGTCACAAATTATTACATTGTTTTCTGTTTTTTTCACATTTCTTCATTCCTAGACCAAATATTATATAGTAGTGAGTGGTGTATTCTAACATTCTTAAATGTACTTTGTAGGTGGAACATCTGGTGGCGGGGCCAGCGCGGAGGTGGTGGTGCTGGATGAGGAGAACACTTCTGGGGAGGAGGCGGTGCAAGTGCCGGACGACACCAATGTGCCTGTGAGGGTTCACACGGTGGTGGCGGGCAGAGGTAAGCTATATATTCCTTACTTATTGAGATTGAAGACTGCAGAGTGTGCTTTCTGCAAGGGTGTATTATAAATCAACCAGGTAGTAGCCTCCTCTAAATGTACTTCGACTTAGCTGTGAAGTTTTTGGCGAGAAGAATCCCAATCAGATCTGAGATGAACTTGATGGATGGGATGAACGAAAAGCGAAAGAAGGGTGTAAGTAAGTGTGGAAGGACGAGAAATTTAATGATGACTGGCAAAGAAGAATGATATGTGTTTGCTTGGTCCCCGAGGTGGCTGGGAAGGATAGAATATGGTATGGTGCATGGCTGGGTGAATGATGAAGCAAGGAAGGGTGGAAGGAGAACAGCCTGGGTGGGTGAAACAGAAACTGTATGTGTGCATATACTTTGAATGGATGGATGCCTGGATCATGGTACTATCAGACTCTTAGATAGCATATGTGTATCTAGAGAGAGTGGACGGTCACTGGATGAACTAAGTGTTACTTTGAAGAGCATGTAACACCGCACCCGCACGTCCGTTCTAGTGTAGGATAGGCAAGGAAAAGAAGTTGTAATTTTGTCCAAATACTACCATGAATAGTAGCAGTAGTTTGTATTGCAACTGCAAGCACAGCATATATCCGGTTAATACGGTGGACACTCCCTACCTCTCTTAATAAGTTTAGTTTAGTAGTAGTACGTCATTCATGTGTGGGTGTATCACTGTTCACTCAATAAAAAGCAAAGCACCTAAAGTCATCCCATATGTAATCAAATACATCCCATGTGAAGTGATAGATAATCAGATTATTTAGCTTCTTCATTTTCCTTTTCTAGTACTCATTTGCACTGTAGGGTGAAAGTTAAATTAATTAAGCAGTAGCCCTTTTAACAGAGTATTCGCAGTGCCACCAGTAATAGAAAAGTAAGAGCTTCACCACCTGCATGTACTGGACCGGTACAGTAACGCAAGTCTGTCTCACTCATCATGGTGTGCGTCTGTTTTTCTCGGGTGCAAGTTCACTGCGCTGGCATTATGCCGGCTTGCATAAGATAACGTACCAATTTTCCTAAACAAGAGAGAAGAAGAAGAATAAGACTGGTGTACTGTCATAGTCGACTGTAATGGAAGTCCATAGTGCTCGTAGAATTTGTTCCTTAAACTCCCACTAATGTTAGGGCAAGGATGAAGAAGTGGGAGGTTAGATGGATACTGGCCTCAATAGTTATGTACTGTGCTTTCAAGTTGCTAGTTGTACTGTGACACAACTTTCTGCTCAATCATTTTGTGTTAATCTTAAGGAGTATTGGTTACAGACTATGTCTTTCTTTCTTCATATAGTTGCTCCTTCCAAATCCAAAAAACCAACAAGGAAGGAGCTGGCTCGAATGGCCCGGCAACGGAGGCTGGATGCCACTGTCGCCGAATATCGGCGGCTGCTGGCCCTGGAGGAGGAGGACACGCAGTCTACTGGTACATCCACTGGGACAGCTGCATCCTCCTCCGTGCCCCCACGGGCTGCCAGCCAGCGCAGTGCTCCAGCGGTACGGAGCCGGGCTACCAAAGCCAACCGCCACCGCCGAGCAGCAAAGACAGCAGCTGCCCCCCACAGGAGTTGCAAGGCACACCAGCACCGCTTATGCCTCAGAGTGTCCTACCTGGAGCAGGAGGTCCTAACATATAAGACCTAGGTGGAGGGCCTCCGCTCCGACCATGCCACCCTCCGCAAGGAGTATGATGCCCTGGCCGCTAAAGTGAACAGCATCCTGCCGTAGTGCCCCTTGCCCCTTTTTTAGAGACTTTTGGGGGGTGGGAATTGGGACTTGGGTTGTTTTTGGGACTTTTGAAGGACAATCGTTGGGGTTAGGGAGGGTCTTGCGGGAGATTATTTTGTTAGGGCTACACAAATATACTTTTTTAAACTTTATCTGAGCATACCTGTTTTTTACTGCTTTTGAGTCTGGTGGGTGGGGGTTTAACAGTAAGTTTGTTTTCCTGAAACTTAAGTCTGTGTCATTTTCTTCCTTTAAGTGTAAATGGCTAAATGTTTTCAACACTAAGTGCCTCTCACAGAGTAAGTGAATTCTAGAGTCCTAGGACTTTAGTAGTACTACCGTCAATCTCTCGTCTCTCCTAATACTCCATTATACTACCTCCCACCAAACGCTTATCTTACCTGTAATTTGTGTTTGAAAGTAGGGCTAGGCCCAGGGCTGGCTCCACGGGAAATGGCGATTAAGGTTGGCAATCCTGGGCGGATGAAATGTCCTCATTGCGGTGGTACTAGTGGTGTGACACAGTGGCAGTTGCATGCCTATGGAAAAAAAGAAAATGAAACCTGCTTTGTCCTTACTGGAGCATTACAACGGTACGATAGAGAATATAGCAGGTGACAGTACACTAGAACAGTGCCACAATGTAGCCTAACAAATTGTAAAGTATTGAAAGTATAACTAGTACTTTCGTTGAATTTCTTTGACATTGCCTACTAATACAAGAAATAGTACTGAAGCTGAGTAAGTCTAGAATATATCCTCGATTCCTTCACCAGCCTGTTGCTATGACCTTATCCTCCCCAGCAAGTGTGTGGAATTATTGCTGTCATTTAGCCACACATCAATCAAAACCACACAGCCCGGGGGAAGAGGGTTAGGGTTTGGAAAATGGATGGGAATGGGTTTTTTTTTTGGGTAAGTTTTGTTGAGAGAAGAAAAAAAAAGCACAGCATGGACAAACAATAATTGAAGATAAAGAAATCTTTGGGTACAAAGCTAACCATAAATCTTTTAAGTGACATAAAGGAAGTGCATGCACGACTGCATGCATGGTTACTGAAAAGTAAGTACTATTTTCGACAACCGTGAATGACAGAATGCGACAGTACAGGGCTGCAGCGTTTTCACTTGCCTATCTCTGCACTCAGAGAAACACTTCTTACATTAAATTAGGTTTAAAAAAATAGCAGAAGTAAAACCTATAGAATGGCTGTAGGGATGAATTTAGAAGCAGAAAATGGAGATCCAAGAAATGCAGCGTCACACTCATAGAAGTTCACAGCAATAACATTACTTTAAAGATAATTAGAAAAGAACGGATACTGTATCTGTATGTTGTTGTAGTTGTCCTGTTGAATTTGGTAAGTTGCATGCATCAAACCATTCCTCTTATTAGCGGGACTCCTCCATTCCAGCTGATGCTCCGTCCATCAATGTTGGTGACCAGAAGACACCCTGTCCACTGCCTGCCTGGCGGATGCTGAATTGCGGCTCGCTAATGTGAAGCCTGACTTCATCCTTTTTTCCCATTGCACAGACTGAAACCCGGCCTGTAATTATTGATGGAAAAACAGGAAGTGATATTAGAACACCACTGACAAATAAATATAAGGTATGTAAGCTGTGTAGTGCAAAAAGTCACACTTTGAGTTTCCTAATAGACAGTACAATATTTTTGAAAGTGCGTACTCTGTCGGAGTCTCCTTTTGAAGGATAAATAAGTATGGGCAAATTAATTTAGCGGATCTTTCCCCTCAAGCTAGGTGTACTGTAAACTGTGTTTTAGAACAAAATTAGACCTTCCCAGCAGTGCTCCCACCCAGACCCTTACTAAAGCCAGTCGCAAAAATGTAGAAGACCCCCAATCAGATCTCAAAAAACGAGGCCTAGTAGAAAACTGGTGACAAAACGTACTTTGAAAGTAAAAGTAGGCCCAACCCCCCCCTTACCCACCGTGGATTGTATTCAAAGCACTTACAAGCAAGCAAAAGTATCCATACCCAGCATCGCTCCAAGACTCGCAAACCCCCCCACAAACAGCCCCCTGCCCAAACACATGCAATACAAATACTGCTAACCCTAACGAGCCCTAAGTTAAGAATAGTGGCAAACGCTTTCTTTAACTATGCCAAATCCCCCCTTTCCCACCATGGATTTTCTTCAAATCACTTGCAACCAAAATTACACATTCCCACGAGTGCTCTAAGACCCCAGAACTCAGTTGCAAAAATCAAGAACACCCCGAAACACATGCAATCCTGCTGCTAGGGCTAACCCTAAGGAACCCTAAGTTACAAAAAGTGCCAAAAGGCTTTTCTGCATGGATTTTGTCCAAAGCAGTTTTATCCGGTATTAGACCTTCCCAGCAATGCCCCAAGACCCGCCAACCCACCCGCAAAAAAGCACAACACCCCCAAACAGCCAAAAAGCCAAAATGGAAAATCTCATATTACTTACAGTATTTTTCGGCCTTCTGTCCAAACGCGCTGTGCAGCTAGGTCATAACTCCCGTTTTCCACCATGGATTTCCTGAAAAGCAAATGCAATCAAAACTAGACTGTGCCAGCAGTGCTCCCAGACCCCAAAACCCACCCACAAACACCCGGAACACCCCCAAAGAGCACCTCAAAGACAAGCAAGTCAGCAAATACGCAAAAAAATATTTAGCCTCCGATTTTGTCCAAACCAGTTTTATCCGGTATTAGAGCTTCCCAGCAATGGCCCCAGAGCCGTCAACCCAGGCGAAAACAAGTAGAAGACCCCCAAACAGCCAAAAAGCAAAAGTACAAAAATGGGGACTTTGTCACTTTTGGTGAGATTTCCAAAATCACTCAGCGCGCGCTCTGCAGCTAGGCCCTAACTCCCCTCTGCCTCCATGGATTTCCTTCAAACCTCTTGCTATCAAAACTATCCATACCCAGCAGTGCTCCCAGACCCCGAAACCCACCCACAAACACCAGGAAGCCCCCCAAACAGGCCCCCGAAAACGCTACATTGAGCGAAATGTCAGAAAATGCAAAAACTTTTTCCTCATGGATTTTGTCCAAACCAGTTTTATCCGGTATTAGAGCTTCCCAGCAATGGCCCCAGAGCCGTCAACCCAGGCGAAAACAAGTAGAAGACCCCCAAACAGCCAAAAAGCAAAAGTACAAAAATTGGGACTTAGTCGCTTTTGGTGAAATTTCCAAAATCACTCAGCGCGCGCTCTGCAGCTAGGCCCTAACTCCCCTCTGCCTCCATGGATTTCCTTCAAACCTCTTGCTATCAAAACTATCCATACCCAGCAGTGCTCCCAGACCCCGAAACCCACCCACAAACACCAGGAAGCCCCCCAAACAGGCCCCTGAAAACGCTACATTGAGCGAAATGTCAGAAAATGCAAAAACTTTTTCCTCATGGATTTTGTCCAAACCAGTTTTATCCGGTATTAGAGCTGCCCAGCAATGGCCCCAGAGCCGTCAACCCAGGCGAAAACAAGTATAAGACCCCCAAACAGCCAAAAAGCAAAAGTACAAAAATGGGGACTTTGTCACTTTTGGTGAAATTTCCAAAATCACTCAGCGCGCGCTCTGCAGCTAGGCCCTAACTCCCCTCTGCCTCCATGGATTTCCTTCAAACCTCTTGCTATCAAAACTATCCATACCCAGCAGTGCTCCCAGACCCCGAAACCCACCCACAAACACCAGGAAGCCCCCCAAACAGGCCCCCGAAAACGCTACATTGAGCCAAATGTCAGAAAATCCAAAAACTTTTTCCTCATGGATTTTGTCCAAACCAGTTTTATCCGGTATTAGAGCTTCCCAGCAATGGCCCCAGAGCCGTCAACCCAGGCGAAAACAAGTAGAAGACCCCCAAACAGCCAAAAATCAAAAGTACAAAAATGGGGACTGTCACTTTTGGTGAAATTTCCAAAATCACTCAGCGCGCGCTCTGCAGCTAGGCCCTAACTCCCCTCTGCCTCCATGGATTTCCTTCAAACCTCTTGCTATCAAAACTATCCATACCCAGCAGTGCTCCCAGACCCCGAAACCCACCCACAAACACCAGGAAGTCCCCCAAACAGGCCCCCGAAAACGCTACATTGAGCGAAATGTCAGAAAATGCAAAAACTTTTTCCTCATGGATTTTGTCCAAACCAGTTTTATCCGGTATTAGAGCTTCCCAGCAATGGCCCCAGAGCCGTAAACCCAGGCGAAAACAAGTAGAAGACCCCCAAACAGCCAAAAAGCAAAAGTACAAAAATTGGGACTTTGTCACTTTTGGTGAAATTTCCAAAATCATTCAGCGCGCGCTCTGCAGCTAGGCCCTAACTCCCCTCTGCCTCCATGGATTTCCTTCAAACCTCTTGCTATCAAAACTATCCATACCCAGCAGTGCTCCCAGACCCCGAAACCCACCCACAAACACCAGGAAGCCCCCCAAACAGGCCCCTGAAAACGCTACATTGAGCCAAATGTCAGAAAATGCAAAAACTTTTTCCTCATGGATTTTGTCCAAACCAGTTTTATCCGGTATTAGACCTTTCCAGCAATGCCCCAAGACCCGCCAACCCACCCGCAAAAAAGCACAACACCCCCAAACAGCCAAAAAGCCAAAATGGAAAATCTCATATTACTTACAATATTTTTCGGCCTTCTGTCCAAACGCGCTGTGCAGCTAGGTCATAACTCCCGTTTTCCACCATGGATTTCCTGAAAAGCAAATGCAATCAAAACTAGACTGTGCCAGCAGTGCTCCCAGACCCCAAAACCCACCCACAAACACCAGGAAGCCCCCCAAACAGGCCCCTGAAAACATGATAGTATTAGAGAGCAAAAAGTCAAAAACTTTTCAAGTCTGATTTGGTCAAAATCAGTTTTAACCGGTTTTAGACCTTCCCAGCAATGCCCCAAGACCCGCCAACTCACCCGCAAAGAAGTAGAACACCCCCACAAGTGCAGAGTCTTTCTTCATTGGGCGTAATCCAGCCCTCTGCTTTGAGGGAAATAGGAGTCTGGAGGAGGAGGATAGAGGATCATGTTCTTGTGAACTTGTGAACCTGAGGAATGCAGACTGCGGCACCTTTAAATCAATAAGCAAATAAGTGAAGACAGTTCTGCTGATGGGCTTGTTTTTGTGATTAGATGATTAAAGTTTTAATTATATTAACTGTGCAAAACAAAGAAAGACAGACACACAAGAATAAAAGTGAATAAGGACGAAAAAGAAAGTTATTGATTCATTGGCTCATTTTCAGGGCTCGGTGTCAGGGAATAAGAGTTCGTCCTCATACTCCGCGAATTCAGGCACGAGTAGGTCAGTGTCACCTAACTGAGAAGAAATTCCCTCATCTAAGTTGCTGTCCTCCTCGTCTTCTTCCGGCGTGTATTCTCGTACTTTGTAATCTGGTGGTATGAGGTGCTGATTCATCTAGATCATTGTTAACCTCTCCACATTTTTGGGCGAGAGGCGGGTCCGTTTGCAAGTTACAATGCCACCAGCAGCACTTAAAACACGTTCAGAAGACACGCTTGCGAGTGGGCAAGACAAGTAATTTATAGCCAGGTTGGTGATCTCTGGCCACAATTCTTTTTTCCCATGCCAATACGCCAATGGGTCAGCATTAACATAGACCTCTGTTGAGTCATTCAGATAGTCCTGCACCATCGACTGAAGGATCTCCGCGGTTCCTCCACTTTGCTTACTTTTTGCTGGGACCTTTTGAGAACCAAACCCAAGCTCAGTTAGCCAATCCTCTTCATCATCATCACCCAATGTTTCTGTTGTGTCTGGTGCAGATGATCCGGTTGCCGGTGTCTTTAACGGCTGAGAGGTCACTTCTGCCACAGCCACAGGTGCAGAAGTGAATTCTTTTGACTGGGGATGGCCTGCTGATGCTGATGTACTGCCTTTTCCTTCAATTTTCTGCCGTTCTCTTTCAAACCTCATGGCAGACAAGGCTAGCCAACGTTTGTACTTTGTAACATCTTCATCACCAAAAGGAAATAATGCTCTGCCTGCCAGCGCCTTTTTGTAGCGTGGTTGCAGAATAGTAGCACAAATGTAATGCTGTTCTGAGTGGATCTTTTGAAGACGTTCATCGCCAAGTAGGCGCTCTAATAATTTCTCCGCCAAAACAAAAGCTTCTTGCTTTTCTTCATCTTTTTGAAACTTAGAAGACACCGCCTTCAGTTTGTGCTCCAGCATGCGCAACAATGGAATAGCTTTTCCCAAATTACAGTCCTCCCTGCTGACTGCACGCGTGAAGACCTCAAAAGGACGAAGCATATCTGTCAGGCTTTTAACTAGCTTCCATTCCGCCGCATCTAGCCTCAGGTCCTTCTGAGCTGTATCCAGTGTTAAGAAATACTGATCGAGTACCGTAAACTGCTCATACAGACGCTCAAGCAGGTAGAAGGTTGAGTTCCAACGTGTTGGCACCTCCTGGATGAGTGCTTTCACTGGCATTCGACGTTCATGTAGCAGGCTCTTCAGATGCTTCCGGGCCTTAAAAGAATGGCTGAAATGGTTGCACATTCTTCGGCAGGTGGCCACTAACTCGCACGCTGGACTGTCTTCACTCAAGAATTTTTTAACAACCAGGTTTATGCAGTGTGCCAAACACGGCACTCTGAAATAGTGACCCAGATCCATGGCCTTAACTACATTGGCGCCATTATCCGTGGAAACATAACCAATCTGGCGTTTTTTTGGGGACAGCCAGTGAAAGACCTTTGTGTTAAACTCGTTCAAAATGTTTTCTGCTGTATGACGTTCCTCCAAGCCAAACATGGCTAGTGTTGCATGTTTCCGAGCAGCTTTAAAAACTTGGTCCAGGTCAACACCTGCGTTTAGCTTTGCTTTAACCCCTGAAAAAGAGACCCAGTGTGCAGTGATGCACATGTAATCAGTGCCTGCGCCACTGGTCCACATGTCTGTTGTCAGATGTATAGTGTGAACAGCACTCTTCTGCAAAGCTGCCCCAATCACCTCCAGCACATCTTCATGTAGTGCTGGAACCGCAACTCTGGAAAAATAGAACCGGCTAGGAACCTTCCATTTAGGGCAGAGCGCTGCCACTAATTCTAAACAAGCATTTACAATGCAATGGTCTCGGCATTGTTATAGTTAGAGCTATTGGCATTGCTCATGCCATTTTTATTTATGTTTTGGTTTTTAAAACATAAATAAATGGCATTGTCATTTACAATGCCAATAGCTTAAATCGCTCGCAAATGCATGACCTATTGCATTTACACCCACACAAAGCCACCCACATATACAGAGCCACCCACACAGAGCCACCCACACATAGTCTATCACATAGAGCCACCTACACACACACAGCCACCTACAGAGCCACCCTCACACAGAGCCACCCACACAGAGCCACCTACATAAAAAGCTATCCACACAGAGCCACACACAAAGCCACACACACAGAGCCACACACACAGAGCCACACATACAGAGCCACCCACATACACACAGAGCCACACACACACACAGCCACACACAGAGCCACACACACACAGCCACACACAGAGCCACACACACAGAGCCACTCACACACACAGAGCCACACACACACAGAGCCACACACACAGAGCCACACACACAGAGCCACACACACAGAGACACACACACAGAGCCACACACACAGAGCCACACACACACAGAGCCACACACACACAGAGCCACACACACACAGAGCCACACACACACAGAGCCACACACACACAGAGCCACACACAGAGCCACACACACACACAGAGCCACGCATACACGTGTTACCATCCTTGTGGGGACTATGTGTTTACACCAGCCTTGTGGGGACTAACCCTTCCCAATGTTTTAAAAATATACCAATAACAGAAAAATGTTAAGAAAAAATTCATAATACAGGATCCTGCTTCAATTTGACAAATATGTTGTTATTTAGTCACGCGCACAGAACCATCATTGTGGGGACTTGAACATGTGTTACCATCCTTGTGGGGACCTACTCAATAATTCTCATTTGCGATTGAATACACTCATTATCTAATAGATAAATGCTATTTTTCAGTGCCATACATACATAACATGATACTTTAGTCAAATTTGAATAGGTCCTATGTCCTAGGTGCACCTAAAACAGGTATTTATCTAATAATGCATTTTACAGTAGAAAATTATCATATATATAAAGTGCATGGACAGGGATTCACGGATGTTTAGCCTATTACTGAGTGCACACAAACATTAAGGAATATGAAAACAACACAGTTAAATTAATTTAGAGGCTTAAGATCCTGCAATGGGGTCAGATGGCAAAACCAAGTTGCCATCTGACCACCTGGTTGTTTTTCATCAACCTCACCAATTGGCACCATCTTCGTATGGCTGTGCATTAATAGTCCCCAAAGAGATGGCATGATATTATAATAATATTCTAGAGCTGACAGAGTAAGTGTATGATGATGATAATTTTCAAGCCCCCACAGAGATATTGCATGATTAGATTGATGCCCAAGTCCACACAGATATTGTGGTTTTGGTGTACGATGATAGTCATGCTGCAGTTCATGCAGAAATAACACTATTAAAGTAATGCACAGGTCCCACAGAGATAGTTTGTGATTATAGGAATGCCCAGGTCTCCACAGAGATAGTGTGGTATTATAGCCATGTTCAAGTCCCCACAGAGATAGTGTGTGATCATATTCACGTTCAAGTCCCCACAGAGATAGTGTGTGATCATATTCACGTTCAAGTCCCCACAGAGATAGTGTGTGATCATAGTAATGTTCAAGTCCCCACAGAGATAGTGTGATCATATTCACGTTCAAGTCCCCACAGAGATAGTGTGTTATCATAGTAATGTTCAAGTCCCCACAGAGATAGTGTGTGATCATAGTAATGTTCAAGTCCCCACAGAGATAGTGTGTGATCATAGTAATGTTCAAGTCCCCACAGAGATAGTGTGTGATCATAGTCATGTTCCAGTCCCCACTAAGATAGTGAGTTACTATAGGAATGCCCAGACCCCCACAGAGATAGTGTGTGATTATAACCATATTAAAGTCCCACATAGAGAGTATTAGGATAGTGCTGTCCAAATCCCTGTAGAGAAAGTGTACGATAAGTCATTCTGACATTCATTCAGAATCGTATATCGCTTAATTATAGTCACTCTCAAGACCCAGTTGACAAAATGTGTGATTATATTCATGTTCAAGTCACCTCAGAGATAGTGTGTGATTATTGTTATGTTACATCTCCGCAGAGATAGTATGTGATTACAGTCATGTTCAGGGCCCCACATAGAGAGTGTTATAACAATGATGCTGAGGTTCTTGCTGTTATAACAGTCATGCCTAGGCTCCTACAGAGGTAGTATGTGATTATAATGATACCTAGATGCCTGCTCAGGTAGTGTGTAGTTACAGTCATGTTCAAGTGATGTTGAGATATGTTGTGATTATACTGAAGCTTAGGTCCCCAAAGCGATAGTGCATGATTACAGGGATGCCCACTAAGATGGTGATTATTGACCTATAGAGAAAATGTGTGATACATGTAAAGTTCCAGTCCCTCTAAAGACAGTCTGTTATGATATACATGTTGATGTCCCTGAAGAGATAGTATGTGATGACAGTCATATTCAAGTCCCACAAAGTTAAAGTATATTGAACCCATGTCCCCACAGAGATAGAGTATAATTATAGACATGCCAGGTCCCCATAGAGATATGTGTTATGAAATTCATGTTCAATTACTCAAAGATAGCGCTTGATTGATTATATTGATGCCCAGGTCCCCACAGAGATAGTGTGTGATTATAGTGATGTCCAGGTCCCCACAGAGATAGTGTGTGATTATAAGGATGCCCAGGTCCCCACAGAGATAGTGTGTGATTATAAGGATGCCCAGGTCCCCACAGAGATAGTGTGGTATTATAGCCATGTTCAAGTCCCCACAGAGATAGTGTGATCATATTCACGTTCAAGTCCCCACAGAGATAGTGTGTTATCATAGTAATGTTCAAGTCCCCACAGAGATAGTGTGTGATCATAGTAATGTTCAAGTCCCCACAGAGATAGTGTGTGATCATAGTAATGTTCAAGTCCCCACAGAGATAGTGTGTGATCATAGTCATGTTCCAGTCCCCACTAAGATAGTGAGTTACTATAGGAATGCCCAGACCCCCACAGAGATAGTGTGTGATTATAACCATATTAAAGTCCCACATAGAGAGTATTAGGATAGTGCTGTCCAAATCCCTGTAGAGAAAGTGTACGATAAGTCATTCTGACATTCATTCAGAATCGTATATCGCTTAATTATAGTCACTCTCAAGACCCAGTTGACAAAATGTGTGATTATATTCATGTTCAAGTCACCTCAGAGATAGTGTGTGATTATTGTTATGTTACATCTCCGCAGAGATAGTATGTGATTACAGTCATGTTCAGGGCCCCACATAGAGAGTGTTATAACAATGATGCTGAGGTTCTTGCTGTTATAACAGTCATGCCTAGGCTCCTACAGAGGTAGTATGTGATTATAATGATACCTAGATGCCTGCTCAGGTAGTGTGTAGTTACAGTCATGTTCAAGTGATGTTGAGATATGTTGTGATTATACTGAAGCTTAGGTCCCCAAAGCGATAGTGCATGATTACAGGGATGCCCACTAAGATGGTGATTATTGACCTATAGAGAAAATGTGTGATACATGTAAAGTTCCAGTCCCTCTAAAGACAGTCTGTTATGATATACATGTTGATGTCCCTGAAGAGATAGTATGTGATGACAGTCATATTCAAGTCCCACAAAGTTAAAGTATATTGAACCCATGTCCCCACAGAGATAGAGTATAATTATAGACATGCCAGGTCCCCATAGAGATATGTGTTATGAAATTCATGTTCAATTACTCAAAGATAGCGCTTGATTGATTATATTGATGCCCAGGTCCCCACAGAGATAGTGTGTGATTATAGTGATGTCCAGGTCCCCACAGAGATAGTGTGTGATTATAAGGATGCCCAGGTCCCCACAGAGATAGTGTGTGATTATAAGGATGCCCAGGTCCCCACAGAGATAGTGTGTGATTATAAGGATGCCCAGGTCCCCACAGAGATAGTGTGTGATTATAGGGATGCCCAGGTCCTCACAGAGATAGTGTGTGACTACAGGGAAACCGGGTCCCCACAGAGATAGTGTGTGTTTATAGGGATGGCAGGTCCCCACAGAGATAGTGTCTGTTTATGGGGATGGCAGGTCCCCATAGAAATACTGTGTGTTTATAGGGATGGCAGATCCCCATAAAGATATGTGTGATGATAGTTATGTTCAATTACTCAAAGATAGCGTTTGATTGGTTATATTGATGCCCAGGTCCCCACAGAGATAGTGTGTGTTTATGGGGATGGCAGGTCCCCACAGAGATAGTGTGTGATTATAGGGGTGCTAGGTCCCCACAGAGATAGCCTATAATTATAGAGATGTCAAGCTCCCCACAGTGATAGTGTGTAGTTATAGAAATATCCAGGTCCTCACAGAGTTGGTGTGTGATTATAGCATTACCACAGTCCCCGCAGAAATAGTGTGTGATGAGAGTCTAGTTCAATTACCCACAAAGGTAGTGTTTGATTCATTATATCGATATCCATGACCCCACTGAGATAGTGTATGATTATAGACTTGTTCAAGTCCCCACAGAGATAGTATGTCTCCACAGTGATGTCTGTGATTATAGGTTTTATGAAGACTACAGATAGTCTTAGTCTGGTGGTTTAGCAAACTAATGTAGCCACTTCAACAGTGGCAGCTGCCCTGCTAAGGTGGAGGAGCGTCGCCCCACTGCTTTAAAGCAGGGCAATGGAAAAAAGGAAATATAATAATGGACCGTATTATCATTTTATTTTTAGTATTCCAGTTGTTTGACATGGTGTTTCTGGTTGGCTAGTGTATGCAGGTATGGTAGGGCAGAACCCATCAGTCTAGTAAGGGTAAGATAGTAACACATCAAAGACAACCCCTGGCAGAGCAGTCAGGCTTATCCCAAAGGCAATGTCTAAAGCCTTTGCACAACACACTCACAGAACAGTGACACTTTAGGCGCACCACAAAAAGCGACTCCACACAAGGTTACATAAAAATATCTTTTGTATTATTTATTTTAAAAAAAGTTAGACCACAATCAAATAAATCACTGTGCCACTAGGCACTTTGTCATGACATCACATAAAGTCATACACCACTTTTGCCAATTGGATAATTGTCATAATTAACAATGTTAGTGAACTTTAGTAAATACTTATAAGTGAACACCACACTGAAAACATAAGGCCTAACATTACAGTTAGTGCAATCAAGACAATAAAGATTAGTTGAACATGTTCCCGCTTCAGCCGGTGTCACCAGTCTGACAGGGCAATTTTTTAAGATAGTTTCTTCCAGCTTTGTTAACACCCAACTACATCCCCCTGCCTCCTTCCACATGAAAATGCTCCACTGGTTCCCGCAGAAACAGAGAAAATGCCAGGAATTACAGAGACGCCCTACGGGGCAAGAAAACGCCAAAAGATCTCCTACCTGCATGACGGGGAGAGAACACAGTCTATGGGTGCTTGTGCTCACCAGCGTGATAGGGCCACTGGCCTGCACTCTCTGCAAGGAAACACTACCGGTTTCCATGGAAGCAGGGGAATGACGGAAGTACAGGGGTGATCTGCGGGGTAAGGAAACACCAAAGGATCTTACTCCTGGAGATCAGCCCAATGGGAGGTCTGTTTGTTGGTGCGAGCACACTATCCCTGGGTGCTCGCACTATCTAGCGTGATGGGTCCACCTGCCCCCACTATTCACAACAACGGGGCAAGACGCCAAGGGGAGCCAAATGCCTCCGGTACCGCTCCGTAGTGTGGCATGGGTACGAATCTCTTCATGTTTCGCTGCAAGCGGACTGGTGCAGCTGGGAGGCTCTTGCCTTCCTTAACAATGCCCGCATCCAGGGGCTCACGTCGGCCACCTAGGGGCTCACATCGGCTGCATGTGGAAGCATCTGAATGGACACGTGAGGCTCTGGTCACTTCCGGGTGCGGCTGGGCCACATCTTTTTCTGACATCCAAGGGAACTCCCGGGCAGATATTCCTTGCTGCTTGGGCATGGCCTCGCAGCCATGTAGCAGAGCCCCGGCTGCAGGCCCACATAAACAAAGGCAAGCAATACGAGAGGGAGAGCGTTTTGTTCCGTTCACCTCCTCCTTCTCAATGTTCAGGCCCTAGATGAGGGAGCTGTGCTGCCCATGCTGCAGGGTAAAGGCGCTCCTGTATGGGGTTAGCACAAATTGAGCCAACTCCTTGGGCAACAGAATTGAAAACGCTTACCACGCGCTATTAGCAAACTGGGAGGCAAGCACTACCTTGTCCCTGGAGACACTGGGGCAGAGAACAGGGCACAGGCAGGCTAGCACGGAAGGTCCCTTAGCAGAGAGGCAGTCACTTCAGCCACCCAGCAGGCAGCAGGTTAGTTCCACAAGAAGGTATTCCCAAACGGCGGTTCCTCCTGGCACACAGCAGTCATTGGGTACGTGCTCCACATAGTGTCTTTTTATTTTCATGGGCTCATAGCCCCTGTATTTATAGTGCCAAAGTCTTTGTTCTGAGGGAACTTCAACCACATATTAGAAGTGCATAACACTGCCGTTCATATTGAAAGCCTTGGCCCCAGACACACCACAGGGGGTGAAGCCATTATTGTGGAATATAGGCACAGACCTATTCAGGTGCATGTGCAACTCCTCCCACCACACCAAATGAAGACCAGGCCTATTCAGGTGCAAGGAAAACTCCCCCTGCCACTCTAAATTCAGGAAAGGTCTATTCAGCCTAGCACTGAGTCACCCACGCAGGGCAGGACACACCTCAACTACCCCAGGGACTAGAGTGAATGCACATCCCTTCTCTGTCAGTCAAAACCAAACGGTCAATACACATCGGGCAGGCTCAAAAACTCATAAGCACACAGAAATACCCACTTCTAAAAGTGGTATTTCTAACTCTGTTTTCACCAATAAGCAGGATTTATCACAAGCATGCCTGCCCGCTACGGGCCACCAATGTTAAAAACTGCCTGCCTTTCCGTGGCGGCATACAAATATGGATGACGGTGTCTACCAGACACCGCCACTATATAAACTGCTTTTCCACCCGGTAGGCAATCGGGCGGATTGCCTACCTGTGGAAAACCGGCAGACAGTATTCCCGTTCGCTGGGGTCCCCCCCGCCATGATAATGTGGCGGGGGGAGTTAGAGGCGGGCGGTGGTTTTTGGCGGGTGGATCGCCACCGCCATACGGGCAGTGGCGATCCGCCCGTTATCATAATGAGCCCCTTAATATTCCCTTGCCACCCAAAAAACCCATACCCACCCTAAGCCCTAAGAAATCCCTTACAATCCAAAAACACATACCCACCCTAACCCTAAAAAATCCTATGTCAACACAAAAACCTATACTCACTATAAACCATAAAATATACCATGCTACCCAAAAACCTATACTCACCCTAAACCATAAAAAAACCTTTCCACCTAAAATCCCATACCCATCCTAAACCCCCAATATTCCCTTGGCACCAAAAAACCCCAAGACCACCATAAACCCTAAGGCACAACTTAGAATCCAAAAACCCATAACCGCCCTAAACCCAAAAAATCCATTATCACTCAAAAACTCATACACACCCTAAACCATAAAATTTCCCTTGCCCCCAAAAACCCACACCCACAATAAACCTTAAAAATTCCCTTGTGACACAAAAACCCATACTTCCCTACAAAATCCCTTGCCACCAAAATCTTAAACCCATCCTAAACGCTAAAAATCCCCATCAAACCCACAAAACCCATAGCCACCCATAACGCTAACAATCCCTTACCACTCAAAAACTACACCCACCCTAACCACCAATAATTCACTTGCCACCCAAAAACCCATTCCCACGATGAAAAATCCCTTGAGTCCCAAAACCCATCCAAATACTAAAACCTAAATCATTCATTACCATCCAAAAAACCCATTTCAGCCCTAAACCCTAAAAAAGCCTTACCACTCAAAAATCCATACCCACCCTAAACCCTAAAAATTCCTTATCACCCGAAAACTCAAGCCCACTTTAAACCTTTAAAACGCCGTTGCCACCCAAAAGCCCACACCCATCCTAAATGCTGCAAATTCCATTGCCAACCAAAAATCCATGCCCACCGTAAACCCTAAATAAATCCCTTACCAACCAAAAACATATACCCACTCTAAACCCTAAATATTCCCTTGCCACCTAAAGACCCGTACTCACCCTAAACCCTAACATTTACCTTGCCGCCCAAAAACCCATAACTACTCTATACCCTAAAAACCACTTACTACCCAAACCCACCCTACACCCTAACAATTCACTTGCCACCCAAAAAACCATACCCACCCTAAAAAATCCCTTGCCACCCAAAAAAACAATACAAACAATAAACCCTAAGTAATTCATTAACACCCAAAAACCCACACCCACCCTAAACAATTCTGTACCACTTAAAAACCTACACCCATCTTAAACTCTAAAAATTCACTTGCCAACCAAAAACCCATAATCACTCTAAACCCTAAAATATCCCTTACCATCCAAAAACGCATACCCACTCCACACCCTAAAAATTCCCTTCCCACCTAAAAACCCACACCCACCCTAGAAAATCCCTTGCCACCCAAAATCCCATACAAACCCTAAACCCTAAAAGATAAATCACCATCCAAAAACCCATACCCACACAAAACCCATGTCCACCCTAAACCTTTAAAAAAACGCTTACCATGGAAATACTCATGCACACCCTAAGCCCTAAAAAATACCTTACCACCCAAAATCCTATACCAACCCTAAAACCTAAAAATTCCCTTACAACCTAAAACCCATACCCACCCAAAACCCCAAGAATTCCCTTACCACCCAAAAACCCATACCCTCCCTAAACCTTAAAAAATCTCTTACCACCCTAAAACCCATACACACCCTAAACACTAAAGGTTCCCTTGCAACTCAAGTCAAGTCAAGTCATGGATATTTATATGACACACAAATCACTTCCAGGAAGTCTCATGGCGCCTCAAAACCCGTACACCATAAAACCTAAACAATCCCCAATCACCCAAAAAACCATACTCACCCTAAATTCTAAATATCCCCTTGCCAACCAAAAACACATACCCTCCTTAAACCCTAAAAAATCCCTTACCACCCAAAAATCTATATTTACCCGAAACCCTAAAAAATGTAGCACCACTCAATAGCCCAAGCCCACCTTATACCTTAAAAATAGACATCTGTACCACCACTGCTTTCCTCCACGGGTAACTACAGGGTATGGTTGCTTCCCTGTGAGCCTATCACCTTGAGTCTTTCTATGTATGCCACTACAGAACTAGGTATAAGAGATGCTGCCACAATAGTTGGTTATAGTGTGCATCTATTTTCAGTCACTACTACTCCCCATGTTGCACTTGTTTAATGTGATGGAAACTTCACTGCTAAAGTTAGGAGAGTCTCAAAAGTTTGTCATTCTGAAAATTGGACTGTGGTTCTGAAATGTTTGGGCTGTACCGTCTTACTCCTCCAATGTGCTTCTGTTGAGTAGGTAATCAGCTTGAACTGCTGCAACATGTGCTGCACATGTTTTTGTCTGAGGAAAACATGCTTTTCTGCTGTTTGTACTTAATCTGAATGTGGGTTAGGAAAGCTTGCATTTCTGCTTACCACACTGTAAATGCTGTGTGTGAGATGCTTACAGGGCTGCTGCATGCTCCGTGCCTGATCTGTGTGTATTAGGGAAGTTTGTACTCCTTGTGCTTGAGGAAAAATGTCCTAGTTCTTGTGTCATTATTGTGTACATTCAAGGTTTCACTATGTATGGCCATGCTATACATGCCCTATGTGTGAAAGGAAGTTGGTACTATTATTGTCTGTATTGTACCGGTTGCATATCCGAGTGACTCTTCCACTACTGCTGCAATGGTATACCTGTTCGATGTGTGTTGTAGAAGTTAGAGAAAACGTTTTCATTATATAAACTTCAAGGCCATTTGGTTGGTCCATAATTGTACTATATAAGCTGCAAGAAAGAAGACTTGACACTAAGACGGTGCCTTGTGTGTATTGTCACAAAGCACATGTGTGAGGTTTAAATGCACCTTTATGGCAACTTGCCTTTCAGAAAATGGAATATCCACTATGCTCCAGGAGCGAAGGGGAGTTTTAATGATAATAATATTTAGTATAAGTATATACAGCACATAATAAATCAATCAAGAGTTGTGATAGGTGCAATCATTACACTATCCACCATTGACCTCAGAAAGATAAAAAGCCCTGGACATTCACAGCAGGTCTCAGGGAAGCATTTTCCTATTGTACCACTCTCCCTGCTGTGCAGGGAAATGCAACCTTCGTTAAGCATGAAATCCTTTAATTGCAAATTAGCCTTTACGATTCATTTGTGCTATAAAGTTTAAAAAATACCAATATTTCAACTTCCTTAGTTTCCAAGATGTGCTTTTTGAGGCATTGAAGCGCTGCTGTTCCATTTAAAGTCTTATCACCAAATACCTATTTTTTTCTAGATCTTTTAAAATGAATCTCTTACTTAAAAGGTTAACCAGTGTTTCATGAATGTGACAACAACATTCTTCACAAATCATTTCAATAGCACATTAAAACATGTTCCTCTATTGCAGCAGTGAATAGTGGTCTTTTTGAAGTACTTCAAATTTGACTAAGCCGAGGGTCCGTAAAGAGGGCCCCGTCTATCATGCCCCCTGTCTGTGGACTAAACAAAATATATTGGTCAGAGAGTGATTGTTTGCTGTTAGGTCTTACTTCACAATTTAAGAGATAACTGGCATTTTATCGATTTCCCTTTGGAAATAAGAGAAAGAAAGGCGTTTCCACCTCCTCTTTCAAGTAACGAACCGAAAATAAAACAAAATGCATTCAGGGCTACCTGTGTTTCTTAGTATCCCCCTCATCAGCATTAAAACAAGGAGGGGGTACCAGACTTTGCATTTTTCACGCAGAGTTAGGACGAGACCCTGCAAAGCAGTCCTTCTCAAAACCCTTCTCTGAACAGCAGCGCAGACAACATGGATTAACAACACAATGGTTTCCAGGGCTCCTACCTGAAGAGGTGTTAACGAATGCAAATCACGGCTTTTGTTTGGCCTTTGTGAGGCTGGAAACGCAGGTCAAAGTCAAAGGTTGAGCCCTGCACTAAAGGAACTAAAGGACACCTCTCCCTTCCCCCAGCCCTTAGAAACTCGCTACGGGCTGCAGTTTCAACATTATACAGGCAAAGAGCTGAAAGCGAGCATCAGTGTAATGCAAGCAGGGAAATTGCAAACAAACGAGTTGAGTCACTTACTTTTGACTCATGCACCTGTGAGAATCCACGCAATAGATAAGGCCTGTTATTTAATTGTGTTAGGTGTTCATTAAATTCTTACCTATAAAGCAATGCATAAAATGGTTTATAAGGTCCAATGCGGCTAATTCATCCGGCGGTCCTTGTTCACCTTTTCATTTTTTCGTTTTTTATTAAACCATTTATTTTTGTAATTATAGTTTATAAAAGAAATGCAAACTAAACAGAACTGGTTAAACCAAATATTGCTTTCAGAATATATCCCATAAGTACCAAGAAGTCTGAAGTATGTAGCAGACAAAGAAACAGTTTTACATGTTAGTGCATTGTCCCTGTCCTTGCACGTTTTTAACACAGTTAAATATCTAATCATGATTAAAGAATATAATTTAACAGATTTCTTCAAACGTGAGCGGGATGACAAAACACCCTACTGGGATATTTTGACCTATGCACTACTGCAAAAATGACCGCAAATGCAAATTGTGCCGTTTAAGCAATACCACTGATTAGTTCACATTTAGTTCGCTCCACCATTACCACTGGAAAGTACCTCCAGGTTTTACTGAGTTGTGTCTGTTTATTCTATTTAGGAGAGTGTAAGCAATAATATTATATGCAAAGTGAATGTTAAAACCTGTTTGAGCGTGTTACTTCCTATTTCATTGGAAGCAGATGATAATTGGCTGCAAATAAAAAAAAAGCATTGACAAAGCCAATATGCCTCGCTTATTAGACATATTGACTTGGAGAATGAGTTTCAGCCATGCTGCATCTTATGATTAACGTTATTATAAAATTAGGTTCCCAGTTTCTGTTATGCTTTATAGCATAACATTTGTAAATAAAGAAAGTTCAGGCCTTGGCACAGAGAAAAGGCAGGTCTTTCGGTTCGAGTACAATGGATTCGGGGGGACTTATGCGAGGGCCAGGGAGGCAGACCACAGGTGGCTGGTGGGGTGGTGGAAGGTCAGGCGGCTGTTCGAATATAAACGCTAAAAGTTCCATTGAAATCCATAAAACCCATACACACCCTAAAAATACCTTACCACTCAAAAACCTACATCCACCTTAAACCACAAAAATTCACTCGCCACCCAAAAAATCCATACCCACCATAAAACATCCCTTCCCACCCAAACCCCATACAAACACTAAACCCTAAATGTTCCGTTGCCACACAAAACTCAAGCCCACCCTAAACCTTAAAAAATCCCTTTCCACCTAAATGCCCATACCCACCATAAAATTTTAAAAATTACCTTGTGACCCAAAAACCCATACAGATTGTAAAATCTACAAAATCCCTTGCCCCCCAAAAATCCACACCCACGCTAAACCCTAAATATTCCCTTGCCACCCAAAAACCCATACCCACCCTAAACCCTAAAAACTCCTTTTTCAACCAAAATCCTATCCTAACCTAAACCCTAAAAAAATCTATTGCTACCCAAAAACCCACACCAACCCTAAACCATAAAAATTCCCTTGCCACCCAAAAACCCATACCATCTAGTTCTGGGCCCTTGGAGAGGAATTTAGTGCTGCAATCAAGAAACCAATGCATCAACTCCAAGCATCTGTTTGGAATTGGTGCATTCCTGCAATATTCAATGCATTGCTGCTGCCGCACCGATGCTGTGATCCCTACTCACCAAGGGCACGACACACTGACCATGACTACTTGTCCATCTACTCTGTCCATATGCTTCCATACACCTGTAAATCTTTTAGTAGCCCACATCTTTTTTGCATACGCTTCCTCAAATGTTTTCGTTTGAATAATTTTATTTTGCCAGTTTCGATAAACTGGTATTTTGTTGTCCTCCAATCATGAAGAATCAAAGACTGTGCCATTAGAGAGGATTTTGCTATAAATGCTTCTTCTCCTTTAGAAATTGGGAAATCTTGCCCTCTGCCTTAATAAGCCAAAAAGTGCCATATTCCGCCTTTGGTTCTAGTTTTCTTTGTAGGCCATAACTAAGGGCGGAGAAAACTTTTTCTCAAAACCGGGCTAACTCCGGGCAGGTAAGAAATATATGAAGCCAGACACCCTGTCCCAATTGATGGCAATGCAAGCATCTATCCTCTATTCCTGGATGGATTTTATGTAACGCTCTGGGAGAACAAAATGCCATCCCGCATGATAAAAATGTCATTCTTTTAAAATGTGCTGCTCCTAATGCCTTATTACCATAGTGCAAAAACATCTGCCACTCACACTCTGAAAAAGTGCATTGCTTTTTTTGAGCAATCTTATCGAGAATTCTTGTTACTATAGAGCACTCTCCTTGACTCCGTAAAAGTCTGTAGCAATTTCCCACGCCCCTTAGCTTTGTACTGAAAAGAGGAGCCAGTTCAGATATTCAGGCAATACTCGATGGCTGACAATTTTTCAGCAGCAGCATAATGTGGAGATACCCTAAAAAGAAGAGCTTGCACCGCACTCCACACGTAGCCTGAATCTCCTGCCAATTGAAATACCTCTCTCTTCTTCCTCGGTCAGCACGGCTCTTCAGCCCTTCTTCTTTCTTCCTTGAATCTGAGGAGGCAAGGCTCAGGGTGGCCACTAAATACTAGATTTAGGGAGGTTAAAAGGGGTGTGTAGGCCGGGACTAGTTAGTTCATTCTTTGGGGTGGGGACACCCCCTGTCATTCTATCCTCCAGTGGCAGATGGCAGGCACTGAAGAGTGGGTTTCACCTCATCTCCCCCACCTGAGGGGTGGGTTGGCAAAGGTGGGCATACCTCTCTTTCTAGCTTGCGGCTGGGGGCAGCAAAAGGCTGGCACAGCTTACAAAGGTGACTGGCCTTGGAAGCTTCCCCTTCGTTAACCCAATCCATACTGGGGGATGAGGCGTGACACCTCTGCCGAGGATAGGTTCTGGACCCAGAGAGTGAAGGCTCTCAACCCAGGGGTCCGGAAACCTGTCTGGTAGGTGCAAATTATAGATAGCCATTTAGGAACCACACCAGGGTTGGTCATTTTTCAGGGGGCACCTTTAACTCCTTCCATGCTTATGACGAGCCCAGACCGTCATAACGGTCCCGGTCCGCCCACGCGTAATTGATTCCCCACCTGTGCAGGAGAATCAATCAGTGGGCGGAGTCCTGGCGAGCCCAGCTTGTCATGAGCTCTTCTCCAATGTGCCTCATGACGACCTGGGCTCATCACGAGCACTGCGAAGGGGCTAAGATGCCCTCTGAGTGCTTCTTACATTAAATCCCATACAGGCATCAGAGTGGGTTTCGTTTTTTGAGAGGTTTGCTACCAAATGTCCCAGGTTTTAGTAAAGCCACGATGGAGCTGTCGAGTTTGCATTGAGCAACTTCCAGACCATATACTCTTTATGGCGGCACTACCTTTACAATGTCTAAGAATGGACTTAGACATTGTAGGGGTATGGGGCACATGCCACTGTACCCTCATCTGCTAGAGAGGTGACTTACCTAGACCTCAGGCAGTGGATTGTAGGCAAGGCACACAGGGATGTGTGCCATGTCAACTCTTCACTTTTCTCTTCACCATAACATGCAGCCTGCAATGGCAGTTTGTGGGTGTTAAGGTACAGGGTCTTTAAGGGTGGCACACTAGGTGCTGCAACCCTTAGAGGGAGGCCTTCTCTGGTCACAGAGCCCCTGGTACCCATGGCACCTTTTACAAGGGGCTTACCTGTGGCAAGAGATGTGCCGATTGCGGGTACAAAGGTAGAGTTTTGGGGAAAGAACACAGGCGCTGGAAACCTAATTGGCAGGGACCCAGGGCACATCAAGTCAGGTTGCATCAGATGTCAGGCAAAAAGTGGGAGGTAACCATGCAAAAAGGGGCACTTTCCTACAGATGGGCACACCAAATTATGTGGCAGGGATGACTAAATTATGCAGTAGGAAGGGAAAATGATGCAGCATAGTGCAGCACACTTATTGATAATATTACTTCATTATTTTGTCATTTTTACGTATGGTAACCATGCCAGTGTAAAGATTTTGCCCTGTTAGGACAAGTTCAACAACCAACTACGGAAAGCTGCTACTGAAAGATGACCAGTTAATTTCTGTCAAACATATTACCACATTGTTACTAACTTTTGATCTCTGACCTAGCTAGTTAAAATCTGCAGATTATGCAGCAGATGACAGAATATGTGGCAAATTCATAATTATGTGAAAAAAAGACAGCTGCAGAATTGCATAATTCTAGTTGCCCTGGTTATAAGGCATATCTGTGCGTAGATGTTTGGGTGTGCCACTTGGTGCCATTTCCAATGGATACAATACCATGAAAGGGGCAGCTGTCCGGAAGTGATTATAAAGTCTGAATAAAGGCAAGAAAATCATGTTCCCAAATATATCAGCCATCCTGAGAAGTGCTGGTATTGTCTTTTTGCTTCTCTTCCCAGCATTCTCTGTCTCTGGCGTTCCATGTATGTGCATGTCTTTCTCTCTGTCTCTGTACATGTCTCTCTCTCCTTTTGTCTTTGTATGTCCCTCCCTTTCTTTTTTTTCTTTTCTGTCTCTCACTCTCCCTGAATTTTCTCTCTGCCACTTGCTGTCTCTCTCAGCATCCCCTCTCTTTTTCGCTGACTTTGTATGTATCTTAATGTCTTATTTCTCTTTCTGTTTCCCTCTCTCAATGTCTCTGTCTTTCTCTTTCACCCCATATCTCCCTGCCATAGGCCGCTTCGTATTAGCTTGAATAAATTCCAAATGTTGCATACTCTGAACGTTATTTTTGCAGCCTGCTTTGCAAATTGAAAGGTTCCAGTTGTGAAATTATTTGAATAGGTTTGTCCGAATAGTGTCTGCTGTGCAGGGGTCTTTTTTCATTACTGCCGGTTGACTTTGCATCCATGGGGACAGCAGACACTTCACCCTCCTAAATCTCTACTATGCTTTTCTCTATGTGAAAATGTTGGGTGCAAGTCATTTAATTCCCTCCCATATCGCCCTAGATTTCACCATTTCTACCTCATCGCATATTTCATATACCAGACCTCCAATTAACGTCAATGTGAGAATCCTTTGAAAACGCTACAAAATATGTGTTCAGATTTTGAAGGGATCTGAAAAGTATTTGTCCCTTTTATTGAGTAAAAAAACGCCCGAGACAACTGTAACCATAGAAGGAATTCCTTGTGAATTTACAACTAGAACTAGAAAACATGGATACCTTTACATATGCTATCCACATTTTCAAATTGTACAGGTTGTCTTATTGCTGTTAATGTAAACTCGCTCAGATGTGGGGGCTACGATCAGTGTGCCTCTTCCTGGACGCCTTAACGCCATCCTTGCTGCACTCAGGGTTTCAGATCTGAGGCACCTGATGCTCGTTTCTCAAAGGTGTTTTCCTGGCTACAGGGCCCATCCCCCAGTCTGCAGCGTAAACTGACTTAATGAAATTTCAGCGCGCACTGGCCTCTTGACATGCTAATGGCCCTTTTGTTATGCACAGGTTGGTATTTGCACGTAGTTAGCTGCCCATCCCAAGTCCTGCCTTCAGCTTCCTCTCAAGGCAGATAATATTAAAATCTCCAATAGTGGACTGTGGAACGGGCTTTGTCTATACTCTACAGAGCAAAAAACAAACAAAAAAAGGCTTACATGCTTTGAAACTAAATATTGCGAATGCACAGGCCCCTAATCATCACGCATAATTTCTGAAGGAAGCACAAGTTTAAAATTCTAAAAATGTGCCATATCAATAGATTTTGTAGCTTTCAGGTAACCTGAAATGATCATTATACTTTTTTTGTCAGGAATATGCTAAGCGCTCCTAGCATGCACGTTCATCAACATTTCATATATTTTTCGTCTAAATTAAAAAAAGAAAATTCCATTCAGTCACATGATGGCTTGGGCGTACAGTGACATGTGCATTATTTACCTATTGCTTGCCCCCGGTGTCTGATCTAGCCTTTATTTGACACAATCTATTTTCCAATATTAATAGTTTCCCCCTTTCCGGAGGCCCACGTTTGTTTTATAGAGGCAAATCCTGTACATTTTTATGTGTTATCATTTAATGTTTTACCATTACTTTTATTTTACCTTTTTCAAAAGATTGGGAAATGCCTTTTGTGCTGTATCCAATATTTCCAGACGATAGTTTTCATACTGAGGGGCAGATTTACAAGCCCCCTGCGCCACCACTACATCACTTTTCGTGACGTACTGGTGGCGCAGGGGTCTTCTCCATATTTACAAGGAGAGGAAAAGCCACCCTGCGTGACTTTTTCTCTCCTCGTAAATATGGCCCCTTCACACACAGCACAGTGCGTGGAAGGGGCGTTCCATGGGTGTTGCTGTGGGTGTTCCCACGCAAGACCCTTGGAACAAGCACATCTCCAGATTTACGAGAAATCGTAAATCTGGAGATGTGTGTGAATGCTACGCCACCCTAGAGGTGGTGTAGCGAGGCGCAACGAGGAGAAATGTTTTCATTTGTCCTCCTGTTTTTCTCTTTCAATGCGTGCTGCATTCTGCAACACGCATTGAAAGAGGAACCAGCTTCTTGTGATTTTTTTTTGTGCAGGAAGGTGTCCCTTCCTGCACAAAAACAATCACCCCACAATGCAGGCATCCTTGCACCATGGTGCAAGGGTGCCTGTGCTGGCACATGGCTGCAGTTTGTGCACCAGTGCAGGGGAAAGCATAGAGATGCAACATATTCTTGTAAATATGTTGCATCTCTGTGCTTTCCAAACTTACGCAGCATGGCGCAGCAAAATGACTTGCTGCACCGTGCTGCGTTACTTTGTTGTAAATCTGCCCCTGAGTGCACATCTCCTGCAAAACAGAAGATTCAAGCAATGCCATAGCAAACACCATAATGTGCTTTCTGTGGATTGTTTGCAATTTTCAACTTCTGGTATAAACTGTTGTGCTAAGATATGTCTTCCTCAAAATTAATGCATGTCGTCACTGTTAAAGACAGTTTTAACTATTACCTTGCTCTCCTCCGGAACATAGGTTTTGCTTCCATTGAACACACAATGTTTATTGTATTTAATAACCTGCCCTGGCTCCAAATGTTCTGAGGTGACAATAGGCTGGTGTGAAGTTCTTTGTGAGTAGGATGAGGCAGCCCTTTTCATGTGCATGTGTGGTAGGTGACAACTCCATCGCCACCTATACTGCCAGGATGATCCATCCTGCCCACAGCTAGTCCCCCTTGTAATATTGTCTGGGAGGAATACATAAAGGCCAGCTACCAGCCAACTACATCTAGTCATGGGACAGCTGCAGGCATGTGGAGAGAACAAGAAAAAGCCTTTCTAAAATTAGCTTTTTCAAAATTGTGCCTTAAAATCCGACTTTACCATTAACCCCTTCCATGCGTCGGACGGCCGGCGGCCGTCCGACGTCACGGTGGGCGTGTGCGGAGGACAGCCGGGTGCCGTCCGAACCACGCCCACGCCGTAAATTACCCGCACCGCGGCGGAATTTTCGCCGCGGTCAAAGGGTTAAAAAGGATTTTAAATTACAATTAGTTTGAGATGAAGCGTGACATTTCAATCTGTTCTCAATCAAAAATGAGCACTTATTAAAAGTAATAAGATAACCCAATGTAATCCTATGGGAGAGGTAGGCCCTGAAGTAGTGAAAATGGAATTTAAGAGTTTTTCACAACCAGTACATGTAAAACCTAAAAGTACTTGTCCAACTTTTTACATACACTGCACCCTGCCCCAAGGGCTGTTCGTGGCATACCTTTAAGGGTGACATACGTAATAAAATAAGGAAGGTTTAGATTTGGCAAGGGGCTATTTTCCCAAGTTGAATTGGCAGTTCAAAGCTGTTCACAGGCTGCAATGGCAAGCCTGAAACATGTTTTAGGGGCTACCTAAGTGGGTGGAACAACAAATGCTGTAGGCCCATTAGTAGCATTTAGTTTACAGGCCCTGGGTACATCTATTACTACTTCACTAAGGAATGACAAGTAAAATACATTTGCCAGTTGAGTGTAAGTCAATTTTACCATATTTAAAGGAATGAGCACAGGCATTTTAGCCCTGGTTAGAAAGGGTAAAGTGCACAGCGTCCTAAAACCCCCAAAACACAGGTTCAGGAAACACAGGGATATTCTCAGCAAGCTGGAATATTCTATGGTTGTAAAATGTAATTCAAACGTGCATCAGTATGTTTGTCTGCAAAGGAGCAATTTTTATTTGTGAATAAACCATTATGCCTGCATCATCAATAAATATTGGAATTTTCCCTCCAAATCCCTATTCAGGACATACTTTTTATCTTGTCTTTAACAAATTAAAATGTTTTAAACTTAGAACCAAATAAATACATGTGGTAGGTGAATTACCACACATGTAGTGATCACCTGCATTGTAATAGTCCCTCATCAGAAGCAAACAATCCACAATTCCAACCCAAACTCTGAACTTGCAAATGCAGCGAATCCATCCACCATACAGATGAGTTCTCCTGAGTTATAGCAGGCACAGCTGCGATGCTGCTCATTATAAGAATCCTACCTGAAGTTGAGGCTCCGGTCAGACTCCCATTTCTCCAGAGGTCTTCATATTCCGCACTTCTCTCCTTAGCCGTAAATATTTACAGACCCATCAGAGCAGTATCTGTTTTGCAGTATCCTTATATATCTAAACGCACTACATTTCTCCATTACTCAACACGTTGCCTAATCTTGTTCTTCACACTACATGCACCTCCCCTTAACCACTTTATATCCGGACAGCTAGTACTAACTTTCAAAAGCTTCAGTTTACAGCCTGACAAACCTCGCCAGAACTCCAGGTTGTTTTCAATACCTTCTTAACCATATCTCCTTAACCCTCCACAGCTCTCTCATAACCTTCATAGATTTACAGCCCAACCATATTTCCATAGCTCATTTATGCTGTAATATCTTCACAGTTTTCCACAGGTATAGCATGTCTTAACAGACACCATCACTCAACTAAGGCAATACTTGAGAACACACTCCAACATCAAGAGAGTGGCCAGCGCTTGACCACAACAATCAATCAATCAGTGAACTTGTAAAGCGCGCTACTTACTAGTGAGGGTCTCACGGTGCTGGGGGTGGGGGTGTGCTGCTACTGCTTGAAGAGCCAGGTCTTGAGGAGCCCTCTGTAGGTGAGAAGGTCTTGGGTCTGCCGCAGATGGGTGGGGAGGGTGTTCCAGGTCTTGGCGGCGAGGAAGGAGAAGGATCTGTCGCTGGCAGTTGTTCATCGGATGCGCTGGATGGTGGCAAAGGCGAGGCTGGTGGAGCAGAGCTGGCTGGCGGGGGTTGTTGAAGTTGAGTCTGTTGTTCAGCTAGGCTGGTCCGGTGTTGTAGAGTGCTTTGTGTGCGTGGGTGAGGAGTTTGAAGGTGATCCTCTAGGTGATGGGGAGCCAGTGCAGGTCTCAGGTCTGAGGATCAGTCGGGCGGAGGCGTTTTAGATGTGTTGTCGTCGTCGCAAGTGTTTGGCCGGGATTCCTGCTTAGAGTGCATTGCCGTAGTCCAGCCTGCTACTGACGAGGGCTTGGGTCACCGTTCTTCTTGTTTCAGTCGGGATCCACTTGTAGATCCTGCGAAGCGTGCGGAGGGTGTTGTAGCAGGAGGAGGAGACGGCGTTGACCTGCTTTGACATGTAGAGGGAGGAGTCGAGGATGAATCCTAGGTTGCGTGCGTGGTCCGTGGGTATTGGGGCTGTTCCCAGTGTGGTAGGCCACCAGGAGTCATCCCATGTAGAGGGGGTGGGGCCGAGGATGAGGACAATCATTGACAAAGCCAGTATATCTAGTCTTTTGGGCCTACTGGCTTTGCCAATTGCTTTTAGCAATGCTGTACACCATTGGGATGCTGTGCAGCATCATCAAAATAACAAATAAAGAAAGACACAATAGTGGTAACATCTTTTCACTGATGCATACATGCATCAATAAGCATATGCTCACCAGTAGAAGGACACAGCTGACATTTATTTTATGAGCAGATCCAAGATGAACAATGTCATTTGGCTCAGAAAATACGAAAAATATATTTTTTAGTACAAAAGTGGCAATTAAAAAAGGCTGTAGGTTTTGGTGGTGTAGGTGCCTGGTATTGTAGGAGCGGGGGAAGGGGGAAATCAGTGCATGATAGCAGGGGAAGCACAAGAGGCAGAGAACACCACAGAAGTACACAGGTAATAAAGAGTGTGTGGAGTGGAAGGATGGAAGCATGCAGACGAGAGATGGCAGCATGGGGAGAGAAGCAAACGAGTGAGACAGCAAGAAAACACATGCATGTGTGGAGTGCTTAAACAAAACAAAACAAAAGTTAGCAGTAAGGAGTGAGAAAAGCAGACAGGAGAGAAAGAAGAACAAGAAAAGGGAGAAGTAGACACACACACAGACAAGACAGCTGGAAAACACATGCACTCTTGTAGACTGCTGAAGGAAAACACGAAATGAGTTCCCTTAAAGTGAGGAGTGTAAGGACACAACTAAAGAGGTTATTCTCCACAGGAGGGATACACAGAAGATAAGATAAACTATCTAAACAGAAGTAGGCAAATGAGAAAAAAAATAAAGCCCAAAAAAGGCAAGCAATGGTTGGGCTTTTATCCCAATGTAAGATCTTGATAAGCTGATAATCGAGGCCCCCTTTACAAAGTTTAGGCACAGGGCAGAGTTGCAAGGCTTCGTGCTGCTCTCACCTGCATCACAAGAAAAGGGCAGGAATGCACAGTATTTCTGGATATGGTGCATTCTTGTCTTCTTTCACAGCACTGGCACACAAATGGCTTCCATGTGCCAATGCTGGCACCCTTACACCATGGTGCAAGGATGTCTGAGTAGAAATCAGGTTGTTTTTGTGGAGGAAGGGCAACCTTTCTTCACAGAAACAACCCTCATACCACCCCTGGGGAGGTGCAGGACTTTTGATGCACTCCCATATTTATGCTTTGTTGTAAATCCGGAAATGTCAAAAAACAGGGGCTTTGAGTCGGAACACCTACAGCAAACCACATGGCATGTCTCCCCGAGGCAGTGTGAGGCAACGCCGTATCTACAAGGCCATGAAAAGCCATGCACTGTAGATTTCTGTGGCCTTGTGGATGTGATTCAGAGGCCTGGGGCAACAAAGCATCAATAACATTGACGCAGCGCAGGCCTCTTGTAAATGAGATGCTTGGTCTTATGTCTTATTAGATGTAAGCTCCGTCTGGGAGCTTACATCTAAAATTGCTTGCTCACAACAAGAAAAACTGAAGTATACAGCAAAGTGAAGGAAGATAAACTCTAATTAATCTCAGCAGCTGGTAAATACTCAACGTCCCATCCTGGTCCATTGTTATTTTGTATACTATCCCACCTAAGGTTGGATCCAGATATTGCAAATCAGTCTGGACCCTGTTTCGATGGGAACAGCCCAGCCCGAACTGCTACAGCAGGTCCACCATAAACTCGAACACAAGCAACCCAGGATGGGTGTTGCCCTAGTAGGACTCCTCAACTGGGTATAATTTGGTTCCAGCGGCTCAGTGGGCAAGGAGCCACTTCTGAGCATGTCAATTCCTTTTACATCACACTGAGGTATGCAAAAAAATTATGGATGGAATGCTTGAACTAATACCAGCCACTGGTAATTACTCTGGCCACATCGTAGCCCATTGCTATTTTGCATACCATGCTACCTCAATTTGGACCCAGCCATTTGCAAATTAGTCTTGACCCTGCTCCAACGGGAACAGTCCAGCCCCAACTTCCAGACCAGGTCCTCCCTGAACCGGAATACAAGGAATCCAAGATTGTTTTTGAAAGTTTTAGATCTCTTTAGTCTGGCATAGCTTGGTTTCAGTAAAACTAGGGAGGACCTGCCTTGGCAGTTCAGGCTGGACGTTTCCCACTGGAGCAGGGTCATGGTTTCACTCATTGGTAGTCCAACCTCACTTTTGTGCTATTGCATGAAGTTTAGCCTCTGGCTAAAATGACTTTTTATCACAAATGCTTGAGGACGTCAATGTTTGACTCCTTCCACACATGGTACTGCATAATATTTTTCCATTCATTCAATGCAGTACTGCTGATTATTGCACAGCTTTGCTATGCATGTCATTTTGTGAATCTGGTCCATACTTCTCTTCTTAAGAAATAAGGTAGTGCCCTTTCTTATTTTGTTGAAATATTACAAGAAAAAGAAAAAAATCAACCAAAACTGCAAATGTAAAAACTGTAGCTTCAAACTAGTAATTCAGCCTAAGCCTTATCTTTTCATTAGAAGAGCAGCTCTTAATATATCACAAACCAACAGGCTGTGCTCATCATGGTTGTATGAGGATTCCACGAAAATTCTAATGCACTTTTCATTTGTTTGGTACCATTTCCAACATTGTGCATTACATTTCTAACATAGCATATTCTGCTGTTTTAGTTGTAGGTGGCATAAAATCAAAATAGTCAGCCTGACTGCCCTGCTTAATTTGGCTGTTGAGAATTTCTTAAGCCACCAAGACACATTATTTTTGCTCTCTATGTGTGGGGCCACATGAATTATGTAATTTTACAGCCCTGGCATTTTCAGTATAGTTATGCTTTTGCCACATAATCGATCATGTGCTGCATAACCTGCAGATTTTAACAAAAAAATATGTTTCTACTTTAAATGGACAAAAACGACTAAACCCGAAGTGACACACTTTGCCCAGCAGTCGAATGCCCTTGGCAAAGGTTCTGTGGTCTTCTTTTTGGTTGCATATTGCTACATTTGGGGTTTAAACGGGTACTAATGAGATGAAAATTTTTCCCAAACAGTGTTAACCTGTTTGAAAAGCATGACAAAATGAGGAAGTATACTATCACAAGTGTGCCCGTGTTATGCTGTTTAATTTGCCTTTTCTCATCAACCCACCCACATTATATGATACAATGTGATATAAATGATTTTGAAATGTTCAAAGAAAAATAAAATGGAGACGCCCAAAATGTAAATCTAAAAGTTTTTTTTTTTAATCAAATGTAGGAAAAGTTGCCATTAAACTTTCTACATTTGTGCAGGTGAATTAGGTGTGCAGCTAGAATAGATATCTATGCTTAGAGTGCATGACTGCGGATGCCCTGGCCTTTCTCTTTTTTTCTTTACAATATTTGTCAGTAATATATAGGAATAAATGTCCCACTGAATGGGTTTCTCTTGAAAGGCACTTTTTACGTTGTGTTTTTTTTATTATTGGAAGTGCAAAAACAGATAAAGTGTCAGGTGCTCAGCCTCATTCTGAGTGGTGCTGCTGAAGTTTCAGGCCAAGCAAATCTAGTGCTTTTTGCTGGTGTATCTGCTCGCCTAACATGGTGTTTGAAATCTGTTGCAACTGTGCCCATCCCCAGTCTGCAACAGTCACTGACATTAGGTGTTTTCAGCTCTGCTAGTTAACTCGCCCTTTGTTATGCACGAAAGTGCATTTGCACATCTTTGGTTGACCTTGGCAACGCCCTGGCTACCTTTCCTTCTCTGCATGAAAACAAACTGCGGAGAATACTTGCATTCTGGTAAAAAGACTCTAAAGAAATAGTTAATTTTAAATTAAACCTCCTGCACATCTAAGAAATGAAATAGTGAATGTTTTAAGAAATAAGTATACCAAACAACAAAGTTCATCTTATGGCCAAATGTACATGTTGGCATTAGATGATAAAAGATAAAATAAAGCTAGAACGGATGCAATTAGTTTGTTTGCATTTTCAGAGGTCTGGCAGTTAGATATTTGAAGCATTTCTTTTTTAAATATAAAATGAAATATTCTGCGTAAGGTTTAGCTTAACTGAGTCAGGTACAAACACAACTTGGCTCAGTAAATATTTTTTTGATTTGAAAAAAAAAAAGATCTATTCACAACATATATGTATAGTGTTTGCTATCTCTATGCTTCACAGTCGAAGTAATTATCTGGTTTCAGAGATTTACTTTTTATTTCTATACCATAGGATTGTACAAGTTCGCCCCAATAATTTAAATTTCACCCAGGCCTACTCGGAAGTTTACAGAAAGAAGCCACATGCACTTTGCTTTAGGAAAGAAATAGTCGACATAATTCACCTACCTGCTACAGTGTTTACTGATGCTATTTCCTGAAGGAACCCTTGTGTATCAAACACATTAGGCATTTCTAATGTGCAGTGCACGGCCTACTAACAGGTTAAGGACAAACAATAAAATAGCCCCAAGTATTTCAGTTTGGAACGCCTCAATTTCTGTATTGAGCTCAAACTCGATAATCTGCAGACTGCTTACAAAGAAATACACATAATTATAAAGTAATTTTTCAAGGATGTGTGCTATATCATCTTGACTCGAAAGTGATGCATTTTGCATTTTAATAGCAGGCGTGAAATCAGCAGCAGCTTTTGCTCGAGCACCTGACTCCCTTCTTGGCTGCTGTCAGTCCCATGCTGAACTACAGCTCTGTTTGAAGGTGCATTGGCAGCAGCGCCCACCACCAACTCAGACAGACTAATCAACTCCAAGAGCTTTCAGCACCCTGATATGCAGTCCTGCTAATGTGTTTTTTGTCAGGCACAAGTGTGCGTTTACATGTCTGCGGCTGCCCATTCTAAAGTATTGTTTTTAGTTTCCTCTTAAGGCAGATTCTGACATCTCCAAGTGATGTAATGCAACAAGGGATTTTCTTTTCTTGCAGCAAAACACATTGCAGCAAATTCGAATGTGATTCAAACAGGGTGTTGCGTGATTTCATATTTTGGTACAACATTCTTTTTTTTAATGGGCTTTCATTTATATAATCACATGCACTACCAGCAAAGCAGGGGCTGTTTAAAATATTGTGTTGTAAACGCCATCATTATTTTAATAAGGTGCTTGGAATTTAGACGGGTCCTAATGTCTAACATATACTTTTAAAAACTGATGAGTTTAATGCCAAAGTACATATTAAAGGGGAATTCTGGTTAAGGATTCAAGAAAATGACAATAATTTTCCACATTTTTGGACATTGATATGCCTTTTTAAAAATTAATATTTGTATTGTTGTCACATCCATGAGTACTGATAAGATGATGAAGTGCACCATTTCTTAATTAGGGACTCTGTCATGTGTTGGAAATGTAAAGCAATAGTATTCAATGAAATGTGCATTTCTTAGCTTTTCAAAGAAAATAGCTACTAAAAAATAAAAGTGCAAAGTCAGTAGCCTCATTTGATCCATGTTTTGTTTCTATAAAAAGATTCCATAAAAATTAAAAAGGCCATGGCATTCAGGTATTATGTTTTCTGATGGGTATGCTCCTTCAAAAGCACTATCCTCTGTTGCTAAATGGGATTCAATCACTGAAGTGTGTTTAATATGCTAAGTGTGTTTAAGGCTGCAGTACCACCGCCTGTCTATGGGGGCAGAGCGAGCAAAAAAATAAACACACATGATGAAACACAGGTCCCCACAAGGCAGTTTTTTAAAAAGTTGTAAAAATTGGCACAGATGTTTCTGAAGTCATTTCCAATCATTTAGAAGACTTTACCTTGTGGGGACTTGGGTTCAGGTCCCCACAGTGCAATCAAGTCCCCACAGCGTGAGTGTGTTATCATACTCAAGTCCCCACAAGGATAGTAACACAAACCCACACATACACACAGAGCCACACATATACAGAGCCACACACACAGAGAGCCACACAGAGCCACACACACACAGAGCCACACACACACAGAGCCACACACACACACCCACTTGCAAAAGTTTAAAACAGCTGAAAAGACCATTTTGTTAAAATACAAGACCCTTGACAATGCAACTTTGTAAAATTTTAAAACATAGCGGACAAGTGACCAATTCTGCCATTTTACCCAACAGCAATGTGTATACTGGGGTTTTGACCCATAGTGAAACTATTAAAAAAAAGAAAAAACTACAACTAAAAAAACAAGCCACACAAAGCAGTATGCCGTTGGTTAAAGAAAAAAATGTATGCTGATGTACTATGTCATAGTGCCAAAGCGCAGAGTTGTGAAACGAAAACTAAAATTACGTTCCAGACTTCTTTTTATTGCAGATAATCACGTTAAACAGCTCAGTGAGTGAGAGGGCAAAGATGTGTTTCAGATCCAATTGCAAGCATCGCACTGCTAATTGGCTAATGCTAACATTCCTTAGAAAACCTACAAAAGGCGTCATTTACATGAACAGTGCGAGCAGCAACAGTTAAAAACGTCAAGACAAACTCAGAAAGTTAATCTAATGTCATATAGCCACTATTGCCAAACATATCCTCGCCTGAAACCTGGTGCACGGTGGCACTTTCACTGGGTGTTTTCCAAGCTACGGGCAGCTAGATGTGCGCGAGGAAATAAAGTGGGCACTCAAGTGCTGCCTCGTTGTGCATTAAGCATGTGTGCTAGCTTCTGTGTGGTGTGCACACCATGTGTCCGTCGAATACGAGTTCACGTGCGAGACTGGTGTGCGCGAGTGAGCGGTTCTGTGGTGTTTTCACATACAAGTCTTTGCGGTGTGCACCTGTGCCTGGTGCATCCTGGAATTCAGGTCTGCGGAGCCAGTGTGAATCCGTTAAAGTATCTGAATGGCACGGGTATTTCTGTGCCTCAGAGAGTCGGGCTGGTCATGTGCACAAAGTGCACTGGTTAGCTGTAAGAAGCCTCTGGGAGCTAGCTGCCATGGTCACGCACATCCACTAGAGTTGGGCTGAAGCTGCTTGTGATGCGCAGAGCTTTGCTGAAAATCGATCAGATGGTGTGACGACGGAAAGGAATTGTCACACAAACGAGCCAGTATTCCGCAGGAAGCCGCTTGTGATTCCACACATTCTCCTGCTGCCCCAAAAAGCTGCTGGGGGCCCACGCATTTACCGGTGATCTTGACGGTCCTATAAATAAAGTCAGTGGGATGAAACAAGTATGCTGCTGGTCGACGGGAAGCTGTCGATGATTGCACACATTCGTTTGTGATGAGAGTGCATCTTGCATTATGACCCAAGCCACTGGTGATTCCTCGGCCGCTGCCGGCAATCGTGCACATTCCCTGGTGAGTGCACTAGGCATCCCGTTTTCGTACAAGGCTGCTGCTAGTAGTCTGCTCAAAACAGCTGGTGCTCCGAGGAAGGCTTGTCATGAGCTCTGGCACAGAGCACGGGAGCCTCCCAGCTCCCCAGTACGGGAAACGGGAAATACTAGGAGCGAGGGAAGTGTGTCGAAAAGTGAAGTCACATGTGTCACCACCTGGCCCCTCCCCACCAAGGCGTATGTATAGAAAAGGACAATTGCAGGGCAGGGCACTCCCTGGACCCGGGTCAAAAGCAGGGAACAGAGGCACGAAAAGAGGAGCGCAGGCAAGGAACAGAGGTAATAAAACTTACCAGCGGGGGGGGGGGGCTCTGTCTGTTGCGTGGCCGGTCGGACAACGCCATGTTTCTCCGAGGCGAAGCAGAAATGCCTCGGAGAAACCACCTTCATTTTCGGATTCGGGGGCGTGTTTTTATTTCTCTCCTCTTCCCATTGGCTGGAAGGTAAAATTCCTGCCAATGGGAAGAGAAGAGAAAGAAAACAGAAGGAAGCGAAAAAACACGCCCCCGAATCCGAAAAAGACGGGGCTTAAACGGAGTGACGCCCCTCTCCTCCAATGGCTGGCCAGCATTTACGAGGCCAGCCAATGGAGAAGAGGGACGGGTTTAAGCCCCCATACTGTAGACAAAGTCTCGGAGCGAGACTGCGCAAGCGCAGCTTTCGCTTGTCAGAGACCTAAAAAAAGGAAATAGCCTTGACAATGTGGGCTGAGCCAAGCGGAACAAACTACACAGCTGCCTAAACCACGTAGCTGCCTAAACCACGCATATGCGTGGTTAAGGCACCCAGCTGTCTAGATGAGAGGATGGGCGGGAACAGGAAGGATCGGGAGAGAAACTATGGGACACAGCCTGGTAAGTGGGTTTGGAGCCAAGTTTGAGGGGGGGGTATTAGCGCTCAGGGTGGGCAGGCAGTTTTAGGTCTCAGGGCGGGGGGTGGGATCGTTTTTGGCAGGGTTTTAGGGCTCAGGGTGAGGGTGTAAGGGTAGTTTTAAAGTCTGGGGGCGGGTTTTAGGGTGTATGGCGGCGGGGAGGGGCAATTTTCAGGGGGTGGGTCAGTTTTAGGGCTCAGGTTCGGGTTGTTTTTGGGCAAGGGCAGAGTTTTAGTGAGGGTGAGGACCTCCTCGTCCTCTGCTCCAACACCTGATCCCTCCCGTGGTTTTATGGGCAGGGGCAAGGGTGGACTGCAGGGCTGAGGTATTGGTTGTTAGGTCACAAGGTGGGGGGTGCATGGTTGTGCAATTTACCATGAATATCCGTTTAGTAATCATGCCTTTGCAATGAAATTTATTGTACAGGCATGCATGGTAAAGACGTGGTCGATGTCTGAGCGAGTTTTACAGGGATTTGTGGTTTTATCCTACAACAATAAAAAAAGTCTGCATTGACCACAATATATGAGATACAACCATTTCATACACTGCGCAAAGTCCACCCAAAGCACTTTGCACATCCCACACTAGCAGAACAACTGCAGACCAATTGGCATTTTCTCAATTCCGCATAAGTGCACTCTATCCACATTTTGATAACTTGAGATGACCATGTTATTCCATAAGTGAGTACACGTGAAGTGTGTGATGCTGTGGCCGCTTCAAAGTGGAATAGCTTGCCTCCTGACTGCACCAAACAAGTAATGCTTGGAGGTGCTTGAATTAGTTGCTTAATTATCATGGGTGAATTCCATTCCCATTGTGTTTTGCTGGTCTGTGCGATTAAAGGCGACAATCGGGCATATGCTAATCAGTCATTGTCCCACCACGAAAACACCAGTCTGGCTGAGACAGCGAGGCTAGACGCATCTTTGAAATGCAACTCAAGCAAGTCCAGGGATGCTTCAGCCTTATTGGGTTCAACAAATGAGGTGTAGCTTGAGTTTTTATGATACAGTGAGGTCTTGATCTGGTCATAGTCAGTTTCTACCTCTACAGACCAGCGTCTATCAATCTGCCTCTAATGGGTCAGCTTAACCTAACCACTTCCCTGAACGCAAGCAACTCTAGATGGACTCAGCCGCCCCACCCAGGCAACATGATGATATTAAGGGGGGACATCCCATCAGCTATCAATCGAATAGGTCTCTTTACGGTGCATGCGGTTTTAATGAATGCCATTACAACGCAGTCATTACAACGACCGCGTTATTACATCTCAGACCCTTACAACGCAAGTCATTACAACGACTTGCTGTAGGGGAGGCACTGGATGTTGGAATAGTATCAATTGCTATTTCAACTCCCGTCTGTGCAACAGTAGGGAAGGTTTTGGATTTAAAATCTAACACCTTCTGCCCCCTACAGCAAATTGTTGTAACGGTTTGCGTTGTAACAGCATGCGAGGTCGTTCTAATTACCGCGTTGTAATACCATGCGATCTGTAAACATTGTTGTAAACTAGGTTTACTCTATGATCATCTATGATTGTTGTAACGGTTTGCGTTGTAACAGCATGCGAGGTCGTTCTAATTACCGCGTTGTAATACCATGCGATCTGTAAACATTGTTGTAAACTAGGTTTACTCTATGATCAAACACAATACGCCACTAAACTACACGGTGATGCAAGGAGAGGAGTATAAACTATCCACCAAAGTCATTTTTAAGAAGGTGTTGGATCAGGGAAATAAGGAGTTTATTTCATTCCATGCTACTTTTCTCCAAAATGTGTTTGTTTTTGTAAATTTTGGTTAAGGGACACTGAACATACAAATAGCCACTTTTTCTTCAAATTTGTAGGTATTTTTCGCTCAGTAATCAGCTCTTGCAATGACCTCAGTATTGGCTCATGAAAGAATTCGGCCATGGGCTTCCTGCTGCTGGGAACGTTTTCTTGACTATTTAGTGAACAGTAAAAAGTCTGACATTGGAGCCTGTTGAAGATGTCGTAAAAGTTAAAACCAGTGATAGACTAACCAGAGCTGCTGGCCTGTGCAGACTGAAGGGCCCATTCAGACAGGCATTTTGGAGTACATAAAATGCATGCCTTTGTGAAATAACATCAAAACATCTAAAATGCAAATACTCATCTGCAACTAGTACAAGGAGAAAGGACAGTGCCCTCAGTACACTTTTACTAACAGTGAGTTGTCAGTTTCAGGCAATGCAAGCATACGCAAAACATAACTCCTGTAGTACTGCTTCACTCATGCTTTGTGCATAGGCCCCACTGTGCCAAACTGGTAAAAATTTCAAAAAGTGCAGCTGGCCTAAATTGTTCTTAGGATTGCCAAAGCACAAGTCTTAATTCAAAGTCATGCCTCCATCTTCCACCATCCAACACTTCTTATTTCTTTCGCTTTATTCACACTTACAAGTTCTTTTTCGCCCCTCCTTTCGCCCTTTCCCACCATTTTCATATCTTTCTGTTTCTTCGTCTAACTCCATATTCTGCCTCTCTCTCCACTGCCCAGGGTCAAGTCTTAAGATTAAAATAAGTTCCGTGTATCTAGCGCGATAAATGGAAAATTAGAAGAGCAGGTACTCATTATTTAGAGTGCCAGTTTGCTCCAGAGAAGTGCCGGTACTCTCTCATGAAATGCATTGCAGGAGTGCTGCGAAGTGCAAGTGCTTTACCTCTACAGTTAAAGAAGTATCTGCCCATTCAAAGCATTCAGCGGCTCTCTGACGCGAAAAAAACACCGCAAACGCAAAGGTGTTCACATGTGATCTCCAAGTCAGGATCCCCTCTCAATATAGTTAATGCCCCTCCAGGGGGCACTTGAGCGAATGCTGTTACTTTAGCCTCCATCAAAGAAAAGCAAGCTACATTAGTTCAGACTAACGCGGCGTAAACTTAATCAAGCGGCTCAGAATATTCCAGCCTCTGCGAACAGAAGCGCCACCTTCTTGGGCGAGACGATAATTCAGCGTAAGGAAAACCCGCACATCGAGCTGCATTACCAGGTAAAAGAGGATACAGGAGACAACGCGTCGACCTGCAGTTCACCCACTACCGTGCAGAGTGAAGCAATAGTTCTACGCTGTCGCTGCGCATCTACTCATTTCACAAAGGCACCCCACTCTCCCGGAAGATGGTTATTCTTCGATTACTTCGACAGGCATTGATTGAAAGAGTTACCAGCAAAGACAAGTAACCAGGTCTGCCGCGGCCGGTCCTGCAGTAAGGGGCACGGCGCATGCGTAAACCCGAAACCTTCCATGGGGCACGGCGCATGCGCAAGCAGCGGGAGGAGCTCAGCTTCCGAGGAGGACAGCATCTGGCCACTGCGAGCGCGTTCGCGCGCGCGTGGCCGGCGCAAATCGCCTTGCGCGCGGCCAGTGCTGTACTCCTCGGAAGCTGAGTCGCTAACTATAGATCTCTGGCGAGAGCGAGCTTCGCTCGCTTCTAGCCGAGACCTAAAAACCAACCCCTTCTACAAAAGAAAAAGGGAGAAGGTCCAGCGCTAGCATTTTAGCCAGCTTAGTGTTATACAGACGCGCCGTTGGGTGGTTGCGTTCATATGGCGCGTCTGAAAACAACATGGTTCTAATGTTGCCCTGGACCATTTTACGGGACGATGATGATGACTTCTTCGACCCAGTTACGCTCGCTGATGAACTTTTTCGCATTGGTGTCTCACTCTCTCCCACACTCTTAGTGTGGCTCACAGGGGGTGTGCTGACAGGGGTACTGGGTGCAAGTGAAGTGTGTGACGCTTCTTCCTCCTCGTCATCATCAAATGAAACATCAACGTTTTCTTGACTTGCAATTCGGGCTTCCTTGATCTCCTTTAGGTGCGCAAACCATTGGACAGCGTGCTGTCTCTCAAGATGACCTCTCTGGCCTCCGGTCCCATAGTTGGTACCAAGCTTACCACGACTAACTGCAAGCTTACAAATGCTACAAATGGCTATGTTTTCCTTTTTTGTGCAAACACTAAAGAAGTCCCAAACTGCGGACTTGAAATGTCTGTGGGGGCCGGAGGAGGCGATACTGGTGGTGGTCATGCTGCTAATGCCAGATGAAGTGGAGGATGTGTTTTGCTGAACTTTACTACGTTGTGCAGTTTCCCCACCACTAATTGAGATCGAGGTGGATGGAGGTCCCTTCTGGCGAGGAAGAAATATGGAAGCGGTAGGTGGTGGTGTACTAGTTAACTCCAATGATTGTGGTGTTCCCATTGCCTCCTCGTCGACAACATCATCACGCTCAGCAGCCTTTCGGTCTAGGGTCAAAATGTCTGTTTGCTGCATGCCCGCTGAGGCTGGAGTGAAGCCTATGATGACTGCGTCGTCGTCGTGAGAGTCTTCAGCAGCAGGAGTATACGCCACTTCTTGTTGAGCGTCATCACACTCCATAACTATGAGAGTTTCGACGACCTTCCTTTTACGCTTAGCTACCTTTGTCAGATCATGGTGTGCCTCAGCCTCACTCTCAGACGGCAGTGGTGCTGGTTCCCAAGTAAGATCCATATCATCAGAAGGAGGTGGGCTTGAAGAAGATGTAGACACCACCCTTGATCTTTTCCTTGCTCGGGATGTGGAAGACAATGAATGATCATCAGGAGGAGTGGCTTCCTCAAATGATACCTCGGCTTGATTGTCGATTTCCTGATGTGCCCCTACTTCGGGAGGAACAACTATTGTGGGCACTTGTTGTGCCCCTCCATGCACCTCTGCTTGCGCATCTCCTTGCGCTGCCTCTCCTTCCACATGTACTTGGGCTTGTACTTGCACATGTGGTTGTTGTTGCGGCTGTGGTTGTTCAACACTCGTCAGATGAGTTACAACAACCTGTGTTGATTGAGGGACATTGCTGCTACTTTCTTGCGATGAGCCAACATCACTGGTCGATGGTGATTGAACAAGTAGACTGGCTGCCTCTGCAGCACTCAAGGGCTTAGACTTAAGTTGGCGTGGTGGCACTGAGCCCAATGGAGCGGGGTGCTGCTCCCAGCTTGGTCCCCAGCAGATCCCGCTGCTGCTGCAGGCGTACTTTTTTTTTTATTCCCAAAAAATGTGGCGGGCGGCACACCAGTCTCCTTGGTAACTTGCTTCTTCTGCTCCTTACTGGCAACTTTCTTGCTAGAGGAGCTACGGGGAATTTTTTTTGGGGCCATCTTCTTCAGAGGTCAGAACAGCAGGCCACAGTTGCACGAGTTGCACAGTTGTCTGTGGCCAGACGTGACGTCGCGTGACCTTATGCTGCTCACACACACACCGCTGCAGGACTTCTTCCTAGCACTGGTGATTCTCTTGAGTCTTGTGCACCTCAAAGCAATGGAAGACAGAGGAACATCAGTTCAGTTATACACCCCACCACTCACTACCCCTGGGCAAAAGGCCCCAAAAGCAGCCCAAAAAAATCGAAAAAAACCCACCAAATTCAGCACAATCCCAGGCCATCCATGCCCTCAATGATGTTTAAATTCAAGAAGACACCCCACAGAAAGACTAGGCCCATGCACCACTCACTACCCCTGGGCATAATGGATGAAAGCTAGGCAAAATGGGTGCAGGCCTCAGACACTGCCTGTCTTCAAAATGGCCCCTTGCACCCCAAGCACATGTGGAGGGCCTGCCTGTACCAGCACTCAAGATGGCCACCACCACCCACATGGCCAGTCCACTTCAACAGTACACCCCAAAAAAACGAAAAACACACAAAAATCACCACAATCCAATGCCATCCAGGATGTTTACATTAAAGAGACCCCACAGGCAGAGTCAGTCCATGCACCACTCACTACCCCTGGGCAAAAGGCCCCAACAGCAGCCCAAAAAAATCGAAAAAAACCACAAAATTCAGCACAATCCCAGGCCATCCATGCCCTCAATGATGTTTAAATTCAAGAAGACACCCCACAGAAAGACTAGGCCCATGCACCACTCACTACCCCTGGGCATAATGGAAGAAAGCTAGGCAAAATGGGTGCAGGCCTCAGACACTACCTGTCTTCAAAATGGCCCCTTGCACCCCAAGCACATGTGGAGGGCCTGCCTGTACCAGCACTCAAGATGGCCACCACCACCCACATGGCCAGTCCACATCAATAGTACACCCCAAAAAAACGAACAACACACAAAAATCACCACAATCCAATGCCATCCAGGATGTTTACATTAAAGAGACCACACAGGCAGACTCAGTCCATGCACCACTCACTACCCCTGGGCAAAAGGCCCCAACAGCAGCCCAAACAAATCGAAAAAACCCCACAAAATTCAGCACAATCCCAGGCCATCCATGCCCTCAATGATGTTTAAATTCAACAAAACAGTTGTATCATGCACCCATAACTAACCCTGGTCCTACTGGATACTGTGGCTACCCACAATATATTTTATTTAATGTTCTGAAAAAGTTCCAAAATTGTAGTTGCAGCAACTGTAATGCCCCAAACAAACTTACTTGTGAAAGTTGATTTCTAATCCAAAAGTGATCCAAAGAAAGTCAAAAAGGCCTCAAATCCAAATATCCAGCAGCATCCACAAAAAGTAATCCTTCCAGGTCAAGATCCAAATGAAAGTGACCAGCACATGAAGAAAGCACTGGGAGGAGCCTGATGGACAGGAACAGGAAGTTGGAGACTGTGGGGCACTTCCCCCCCCCTCAAAATGGACTCCTTGCAAAAAAAAGTGCAGGCAAATGTCAACCTGAGGAGTTATTCTGATAAAAATCATCATTTCCAGAAGGTTTATGCTGCTTGCTGGTGGATTTCTTGTGCAGAATTGCAAATTTTGCAATTTCGCGAGTGCGAGATTGTTGCTGCCCGCCGCATCTACGTGTTCGCAATTGCGAACTCTCGCGATGCGTGCTGTGCAAGGTGGCAAGCCGCGATGACGTAATCGCGGTCGCCAAACTCCCACGGGATCCCACAGCAAGATCCAAAATGGCGCAGCACACGCAAAATATGGAGAAAAACAACTCTGCAAACGTTGAATGACGGTAAGTGAACGCCGCGCACCGCAAAATTGTATCATCAAGCAAAACAAATCCACTGCGTGCAAATTTACGAATTTTCGGCAAATTCGCGAGAGTTCGTGGATTGCGAATTTGCCGAAAATCCGCAAATTCCGCGAGCGGAACGGATTTTACGCCCATGCTTAGTGGTAAAGAGCCATGACAATTGGAAACATTGTTTTGTTCAGAGTTTGGGTTTGTAGGCACCTTGAAACTGGGATATGCTGAGACCTGAAGTTCCTAGCAGCATAGAGTCACCAGCTGCATGTCCAGAAATGACAGAATTTGGTGCTAAATGGGAGCAGACCAGGAGTCTAACTGCCAGGGAAAAAAATTCACACAACTGGGCAACCGAATTGCAGGCAAAATAAATAGCTGGTATTTGAGGCCAATATAAAAATCAGATAAAAACACTCTTTTAACCATTTTTATTACGGAGGGAAAAGGAACAATTTTGGGTGGATGAGAACACTGCACACAGGCTTTGTGTAGTCATTAAAAATGAAGGGCAATAAGCGGGCTACTCGCAAAAAAAAGCACTTCTATGCCTCGTCAGGGGTAGTAAGCGCTATATAAATGCAATTATAGAAATGGTTGCCTGATTGCCCTATGCTGTTGTGGGTGAAAACAATGATAATTTTAAAAAACAATGGATGAGCCCTGTGACCAAAAGCCCCTCTATATATGCAATATTATATCGGATAATAAAGTACCTCATAGGCCAGACCTAAAAATGGAGGGAATGGTACTGCTGCCTTACTTACTTGCAGATTGTGTGTGTTTGGTCAGAGGAAATAACAACCTTTTGGTATCCTACAGTTTTAGAGCTTGGGAATTGGTGGAAGTCTCTCTTTCACTGTTGCAGCGCCTGGAAACACACAAATGTAAGTGCAGCCTTGTATGTTAATGTGCTCATGAAAAGGTGAGAAGCAGAGGTGTACGAAAGCTGTTAAGTATTACACTAAAAAAAAGAAAATAGAAAGAAACCTGAGATTTGTGTGCGTTAAGGAGGATAAGGGCTTTGCTGTGAATCACACATCTAACAGACACTGCATAATTCAACATAATGCAGTTTTCTTCGTGTTGGGACGCATGTCATATACGTAAAACGACTCACTTCACAGATCGTGTAAATAACTCAAGTCGGCTTTCGCAGGTTCGTGCCCGTGGTGAACGTGCCAGACTTCACACTACAAAGTGTGCAGGAGGCCTCCTTCAGCAAACTCCAAGCATGCTTCACTGGTAAAGTGTGGCTGTGGCCTCTGTGCACCGCCATGGGTGCGAACTTTGTGCAGGTGCTGGGGGGACACGTTGTGTAAAGGTGATCAGTGTGCCCTTTGCACAGACTTTGCATGGAACAATTTGCACAAAAGTGCTGACTGAGTCCATTGTTAAAAGTGCTGGATGTGGTGGTGCTGTCCTTGTGCAACATGTTGGAGGCGACCTTTGTGCGGGGTGCTGCTTGAACACTTTGTGCAGGGTGCTTGTTGATTGAGCTATTTGGGTAAAGGTGCTGAGTGAGCCCCTTGGTTTGCGGTTCGAGGCCCAGTTTTCGTGCCCTCGGCCTTTCGTCCGACTGGGACCAGGGGGGTCAGGGGCAGTGTGGTGTCGGCCGCGGAGAATGCGGGCGCTCGGTGCGGGCAGAATAGGGTGCGTTGGGGTGTTGGGGGTCGTCTATACTGTGGGGCATGGCCATGGGCGAGTGCTTTGAGATGGCGGTTTGGGCGCTAATAATAGATGATTGGGGTGGTCATCTCGGAGTGCCTTAGACCGGGTGTGTGGATTAGAGAGTGATGCACGGAGGATCGGGAGGGGGCGGGGCTTCGATGTGGAGTCGGAATGGTGCATGGGAGTTGGCGCGTGAGTGGGTGGGGGGTGGCTGCTGAGGGAGCATCGGCTTGGGAGTGGTGCATGGGGTGGGTGGCAGCAGGAGGGGAGGGGCCCTGGGTTGAGAACTGCCGACGTTGGAACGGGGCAAATTGATGTTTAGATCTCGGCGCGTGATCCTGGGCAGATGAATAATCACCCACAGTATCCAAAAAGAGTAATTCGGCCTGGGGTGACGCAATGGGGGGGGGGGCAAAAAGGTGATGCAAGGTTAGAGGCAGGGGAGCGGCGAGTTGCGTGGGGGCCCTCGTGGAGGGGGCGCTCATGACTGGGGCTGCTGCTTTCAGGCACAATCCTGTCTCGTGTTCAGCGTGTTTGGTGCAGGGTGTCGAGCTTCCTCTGCTCGTCCCTCTCTGGCAGCAGGGCGCATAGATACATCAGGGCGACAGGGACACCCGACCCCACACTTAGCATGCATCCCGCAAATAACACACCAGACACCAGTGTTACATTGGGATAAACTGCTGCAGGTTTATTTTATTACATACAACGTTATGTAATCATAGTGGGTTATCTTACGGGCAATCCAAGGGCAGGCCGCATTCTCACCACCTGCCCGCCTGATGAGCCAGGCAGCACCGTGGCGAACCACCATGTGCTGCCCCTTATGGTAAACATTATACTCACGCCCCTTGCGGGGCGTACTAGGCAAACCCCCGGTTGCACAGGCCCACAACCGCCCGAAGGACGAATGGGGCGCCGACACGTGTTCCCGGAACCTCCCATGAGGCCCCAGGTCTTAGGCTCTGGCACCCTGTTAGACTTGGGCCTTAGGGCAGGTTCACCCCTAATCTTTTTGCCTTTATTTATGACCCTGTGTAGTGATTTTTGGGTCTTGGCGCACTTTTTCCCTGTGTCCCAGAGTGAAGGTGCGTGCGTGTAGTATGGCTGGCCTGCCCTCCCATAGGAATGCATGGGGAATGTGTGTGCCCTGGTAGTTCCTGATGTGTGGGGAGTGCAGGCTCGAGTTTAGTATGTATAAACTCGTGAGAATGAATGCTGCGCAATGGTATGTGCGGCTTGTATGTGTCTAGAAGGGAAGTGCTACTTCTGGACATTGATGTATGTGTGCAGTGAGGATAGTGGAGCGTGATTGGCTGGAGCTGGCTGGCATGCCAGGCTCCAGGAAGTCTGGATGGGTCTGCCCGGTGGTAAGTGTGAGATCAGCATGAGTGATGTGTGGGAGGAGTAGATCTGTGTCCTGGATGGGCTGGGTTTTTCCCCACACAATGCTGGCTCCGCCCCCCTGTGGTTTGTCTAATGACCCTAGCCTCCCCAGTGAATGAAAGGGGTGGTTGGGCCATCAAGGGTACTCCCAAGCCAGCTGCAACTGGTTTCCCCCCACCCTGCACCTCCTAACAAAGGATTTCTCTGTATAAATATGGGGCTGTGTCCCCACAGAAGTTGTTCTACTTGTGGATCCTTGCCAGAGGGGACTGTTGCTGCTGCTGGGGCCAGGAGGACCGCCACTTGGACTGTCTCCCTGCCTGGAGACCCAGTGTGCTGGCTCTGGCCCTGCCCTGCCCCTCTGCCTGCCTCCAGTCCCTGCTGGAGCTTTTGCTTTTGACTTAGAGTGCCTGGAGGCGCTCTTATTTGATTTATAGCGCTAGGCGCGCTTTCCTGGTGCCCCAGCGCTCAATAGCGCTTTGCTTCTATTTTTAGCGCTAGGCGCGCTTTCTGTGGCCCCTAAGCGCTTGGGAGCGCGCTGTATGCAGCCGGTGCCTACCCGGCATCTGTCCGCCTGATTTCGCCGATTTTCGGCGTAGCGAGTGCCACCTCGCTTTATCTTATTAATTGAAGGCCGGTGCCACCCGGCATTGCCCCGTGGTATTTATTTGTTTACGAGCCGGTGCCCACCCGGCATTGTCCCGTGTTCACCGCCGCAGCCCAGGAGCATTGGAATCCGTTGCCGGGCCGCTGCCTGTTGCGACCCGGAAGTCCCGCCTCCTGACCTCCAGGGCCGCGCTGCCATTGGCGGCCCCGGCGGAAGTCAGGCGGAGGGAAAGGAGACGAGGCCAGGCGGGAGACCGAGGACGTCTGCTCCCGTGTCTGCGAGGCTCCCGAGTGAGGTGAGGAGCCCCGCGCTGCTCCAGCAGCGAGACACCCGGTGAGTGCCTGAAAGGAGGGAGAGGGGCCGCGGGACACATTGCCGGTGTCCGCCCCTCCCCCATAGCGCGATCTAGCGCTTGTAACTGTTTGGAGCCCCGAGGCTCCTGGGGGCATTACTGATTCCTGAGTCCCCCGTGAGGGACTCCAACTAGAGGGGCCATCCTTTGTTCCTTGAGCCCTGAGAGGCTCTCGTGCCCTATTTGTTTATGAGCCCCAGAAAGGCTCTTCATTGCCCACATCGTTTAGAGCCCTGAGAGAGGCTCTGGGGGCATATTCATTATTTAGAGCGCTGAGCTCTATTGGCACATTTTGCTTGGTGAGCCCCTGAGAGGCTCCTTGCCCATTTGGTCCTTGAGCCCTCCTGGCTCCAACGTTTGCCCAGTGCATATTTACAACTGTCCCGCACTTAGTGGACAGTTGCTACGTTTAGGCTTTTGTGTCTGTGCTGCCTGCGCAGACCTCCCTGACACTGAGACTCAGGGCATTCCGCCCCTTTCGAGGCCAGTTGGCCTGAGGGACATTTTGAGTGGTGTGCTACATGCACCCTGCGCATTGTGATTTCTTTGCTATATGATTCTTGCGCAAAAGTTCTAACCTGCACCTCTGAATGTGTTTTAATGTTACATGTGCAATTCTTGTTTATTATTACCTTTGCTAAAAGTGACCTGCTTAGGTAATTCTTTATGTGTTTATCCCCTTTGCTAAAAGTGACCTGCTTAGAGGATTGGTTGTGTCATTACCTTTGCTAAAAGTGACCTGCTTAGGTAATGCCTTGTGATTTTATTTCCCTTTGCTAAAAGTGACCTGCTTAGAGGAATGTTGATGTTTTATTGCCTTTGCTAAATGTTACTTGCCTAGGTGATTATTTTAGGTTTCCTTCCCTTTGCTAAATGAGACTTGCTTAGGTGATAGGTTTTCCTTCCATAGGTCCTGATGATAAGGTCCTAGTTCCCTGCGTGATTTCCCTACAGTGTTTAGGGTGGCGTAGGAGGTATTTTCCCTTTACCAGTAGTTACTGGTTGTATGCTACATTCACTATTTCTGTGTTACAGTCATTGTATGTTTATGTGCTAAAGTGTTATACCTACAAGTGTTATTTCTAAAAAGTGCATACCCCTGACAGTGGTCCAGGTGGCCCTGTCCTGTACATAATCCCTTGTAAATCTTGCCCGTGCCTGTTGGCACATTGTAAAGTGTGTGTGTTATCTAATGTGTTTTTATTATTATAATACAAAGGCTATTTTTGATATAACCTTGTGTGGAGTTTCCTTTGTGGTGGGCCTTTGGTTGTTGTCGCTGGGGTGCGCGCGCAAACGCTTTACACATCGCCTCTGAGATTAGCCTTGCTGCTCGCGCCACGTTACCTAGAGGGTGAGCGGGGGTTATCTTGGTGTGTGACTCCCTTGCCCTGACCTTGGAAATGGTGATCCCTGACTGACCTTGGCGCGAGTCTTGGCCGGCCAGGGTCCCGTTTCTAACACACCCCTATGTGCCCGCTGAGGTCCAGTGCTGAACTTCTCTGCTTCCGGATTGCCCTGTAACTCCGCCTGCAACGAAAATTAAAACATTAAAACGTTCAAACTGTCCTCCACAAGCTGACACACAGGGTGAGAGGTCGGGAGGGAAAATGTGTGTCCCCACACGAGGACACTACGGCGCGTCCGGTGCGGCAAAGAGGCAGAGAAAATGGCGAGGGGGTTTAAGTACCCCTCGCCCCGCCTGCCGCACCGGACATGCCCACCCAGCTCCTCCTAACTCCCCTCGGGACTGCGCCTGCCCGGGGGAGGAGAGAGGCTAGAGAGGGTCGGGGGGGAAGCCCTCCGTATCTAAGGGGCCGCCCTCCTGATGGCCACTGCGTGGCCTCGGGCAGCCGCATAGATACATCAGGGCGACAGGGACCCCCCACCCCACACTTAGCATGCATCCCGCAAATAACACACTAGACACCAGTGTTACATTGGGATAAACTGCTGCAGGTTTATTTTATTACATACAACGTTATGTAATCATAGTGGGTTATCTTACGGGAAATCCAAGGGCAGGCCGCATTCTCGCCACCTGCCCGCCTGATGAGCCAGGCAGCACCGTGGCGAACCACCATGTGCTGCCCCTTATGGTAAACATTATACTCACGCCCCTTGCGGGGCATACTAGGCAAACCCCGGGTTGCACAGGCCCACAACCGCCCGAAGGACGAATGGGGCGCCGACACGTGTTCCCGGAACCTCCCATGAGGCCCCAGGTCTTAGGCTCTGGCACCCCTATGTGCCCGCTGAGGTCCAGTGCTGAACTTCTCTGCTTCCGGATTGCCCTGTAACTCCGCCACAGCCCGGCCGGCGGCAACCGTCGCCGCCCGGGCCCCCCACTACTTAGCTTCCTTCCTACCTGCAACCTATATATGTATGTCTATCCACTAACCTTTCTCAGTAGCAGTGAATCACATAACCGGACTGCTTCCTGCTGGACAGAGGAAAGGTTTTTTGCAGAGAACCTATCCCTGCAAAATTAGGCCGAAGCTGTTACCCAAAACATTCTTGCCGGCCAAGGCCACTCAAGCTGACATAGGACTTCGTAGATCCTACGCTGTGCACACTTTATTTACATAAGATGAGGGGTTAAAGCTATCCTTCTGCGCTAGGAAGTTTTGCAGCAGAGTTCCATAAGGATCATATTCTGACCCCCGTGGGAAGCTTGTAGCACCCTGTCATCTCTAACATACTGAGATATGCGGCATAACCTTCATCTTAAACGTAGTGCCTGCACAGGCCTCTCACTTCTTCCCAGGAAAACGGCATTAGAAGGCCCAAGATATCTGTCAGCCACAAGAGCCGGGGGCGTCATGTACTCCTGCTGCACTCGGGCCTCGTACACATACAACTGCCAACAACGCTTGCTTGATTCCTGTTAAACAGACATATTCGCCGGCCAAGGCCCAGACACAATTGCTTCAGGGTGATGCTGGCATACACTGTGCTTTAATTTAAACGCTTGAGATTTTATACTCTAAGAATACAGGCGAATATTGTAATGATAAATACCAAAGTATTATCATAAATAACTGGTGAGGTGTACCTCCATTAGATATAACAGGATTGAAAGGAATAAACAGCTGGCTCCACATGCCCTCTTGAGTTTTGCCTGGAGACTGCTTAGTCCATGCTACCTCAAGATAGCGATGTTTAAAGTTGACTTACAACCACCCACATAAGGGATAGCTTAGACTGGTACAAGGTGCCTCCAGGAATTGGGGACATCGAGCATCAGGCCCCAGCTCACATTAGGAGGAGCTCCCTGAGAATCTAAGGATACTCCAGTATACTCACGAGGCTGTTCGGCAACAGGCCAAGGGGAGCCCAACCACACATAAACGTGTTTGTGATGCCGCTCGACCCAATCCTGAAAGAAACACACGGAGCACAGCCACCCCCCCTCTGAGTGAAACAAGCAAAAGGGGTGAAAATTACCAGACAGAACAGTCAGATCCCCCGCCAAATCTGGGAAAAAATGTGAGGGCCACTTTCCAATGAGCGCCCCAGGCAAAATGCCCCGACGGCAAGTATGAAAATTGTATAATTGAAGGTGGCCAGGAAGTTATCGCACAGCAGTGAAGGCTGCGAAAAGGCTGATAAGAGCAATACCAATAGCTCAATACACAGGAGTGTCCAGCATTAAATGAACCTCCGTGTACACCTAGGAAGAGACCGCCTGGTGTCCGAGGGGATTTATAGGTCCAAGCTGGCCTCCCGTCTGCTCGGGCAAGGACGCCGTCACACTCCGTTACTCCTAGTGAGGCTGCCTGAGCCAGCATGCTTACCCCCAGACAGCGCTGCTTACCGACAACAGATGCAATAATGCCCCGTCAAGCAGCACCAGCCCCGTCGCTACAATGTTCTATGAGAGCACACATGGGAATATGGTACAGAAGCTACCTCTGAGCTCCGGGCCCAGATAACTACTACTGTAATACTTCCAAGGGGTGAACCAGTTTACCCCACCACATGGGCCTAATGACACCTGGGGGGGGGGGGAACCAAAGATAGACCCAAACCCTGGCGGGCTGCCCCCAATGCGCAACCTTACACCGGATGGTGGTTCCGCTGGCCCCCCTAGGGTGGGGCAGTTCTCCAACTTTGATCCGGTATTGGACAGAAAAACATCCATTAGCAGTCCCCCCCCCCCCTCATATACCAATCTGCAACACAGAGCGGGAAGGGGGTCCTGGATGCCCCCCCTGTCCCCCAGGCCAGGCCTGATTGCCAGTTACCAGTACCAGCAGTACCACCGACCCTCCCTCCAGGAGATAATTGGGCAAGTGCTTACGTACCGCCAGCGCCTGATGAAGAGGTAAGGTAAACGCGTGGGCCTTCAAACTAACCTAAAATACCTCCCACAAAATGACACCTCCAATAATACTACCTGCCCTCACCAATGTCTGATGGCAGACCTTACAATCTAGGGAATTCTACTTTCCTTGAGTGTAGGTGTCAGCCCGGTAATACTTGTTGTAACAGAGACCGTAAACACGCGGGAATCTCTCCTACCAGTCTAAGGGACTCGTAGTAACATGCCATATTACTAATCTCCTGTCACCATGTGAGCTACCTATGCAATGAGGTGGATATCTGCAAAGCACCAGTGACACCAACACCTGCGTAACATTCGTTCCTGGGTATGTCTGTCGCCAGCAGTGAGGATTGGGATCACTATGCAGCCCAGGAAACCCACGAAGAAATGGCCCACAAGCCCGGCCAACAACCACATATACAAAACAAAAACATAAGGCTGTTATCGCAGGGCTCATACTTGGGAAATGATTGATACCTATCAAACATTAATACTCAGGAGCAGCCACATCGGGGAAAGCCAAGGCACTACTTATTGGCTGGTGAAATACAGGGAGAAAAATGTCCGGAAGCCGGGGATGCGAATGTGGCGCCTGCCAGACATATGCTTGAGCTGATTAGCAACTTGTATAGAAAACGCTAACCTTAGACGTCCCGAGGACACCCAACAGTATTGCTGCACAAGTATACCTATAAGTCCAGACCTATGGCTTAATCAGTGGCAGAGTGCTGCCAAAAGATCACACAGATGCGCTGCGCCATAATGAAATATGAGTTTGTGCAGTACTCCACCGCCCTGCCCCCCCCCTGATGCCAGTACATATTCTCAGGACTGCATGGTTCCTGTAAACAGTTGTCTGGAACTCTATCAAATTCCGTTGTAAAACAAAGATTCCCCTTCGGCCCGTTCCCTATGGTTGACATACTCAGGAAGTTGTTTTTTAAAATTTTCTTTTGTCTTTTAAAATATGTACTAAACATTATAAGATGCTGATAAATACTGCATAGTTGCCAAGTTTTCAGACTCCTTTTGTGTAACATCTGTGTTTATATAAACCTGCTTACTTGTGACATGTGAAGTGCTTACGAGTGACACCTTACCATGAGTATACCAAAGCAGTTATGGCCATGTTGTGAAATAGATTTACAACTGTAACCCCTTTTGTGCAATGTGAGGATCTAGAAATGGCTGCAGTGCTTATAAAATGCTTATGCCTCCGGTGCAAGACATACATGTGTTGCACTGCACTGTAAGGAGTTAGCGTCTGCCTTATAACTACACCACATCATGGCAAGGCATTTCTTGGGCTGTAATAAGCTGCTGTCCTTGGCCCCATAAGGCCCATTTCTCATCGTGAAGCGTGATACTTTTAGCCATTACTTGCTTTTGTACGTGATAACAGTTGCATTCTGCGATTTGTAGTTGCTTTTTATATCAGCTGTTGACTACAAAGCCAGAACTACTGAAAACGTGTTGCAGGCCTCCACCCCATTTACAGCTGCAAAGTTTACCAGGTCCTCACCCGACTAGTTAATTCAGCCTGCTTTTTTCCTAGAATTCTGGGACTTGCTGTTCTTGTTCCAGCAATGCCCGCACTCCACCCAGGCCAATCCTGCTAGACAGGCACGCAAACCAGAGTGAGCAAAGTACCTACTCGCCTACTCGTAAGGGGTGGATGAGGCAATCATATGCCTACTTCCAGCGCCATGGTCAATAGTATGGAACGTGTCATGCAACTCTGACGACTATTCGACCCGACAGGACCTATCCCACCTGGTTCCTGCCCCTGTCCCAAGGCGGGAGCGTGATTGTTTGAAGTTATGTTTTACTTTGTCGTTGGCAGAGGCAAAGAGTGGTCTGAGCTACATGCCTCCCGCCCGGATCCCCGTTATATTGTTACGAAGTAATGACCCGCACTGTGCTCCTTTGCACTCGGGGGGGGGGGGAAGGGGCAAGGGCCCACGGCTGGACCTAACCTTGCCCCTGCCTACTGTAATCTGGACATGAACCCGGGCATAAAATCCTACTTTCTTAGCGCCAAAACAAGGTCCTGTACCGTTATAGGTAGGTAGGCCCATGGGTACCTAAGGCAACTCTTCAATTCTGGAATGACAGGCTGGGCCAGCACTGAACTAAGTCTCCGCCCACCTGAGTCACCCCACAAACCAGGTAGTCCTGACTACTTGGTGACATGGTTCCAGATTTGGAAAAGTGTTTCCTATTTCCGTCACCCCAGTGCTGTTCAGTTCTCTCTCTACTGAGGTCATCTAAGTTGCACAACTGAACTGCACAGGTTTGCTTGTCCATCACCTAACCTATGCCCCTATTAAAACAACATTTGCACAGCTCGCGCCCATGGTCGTGGTGGCAATCCCGTAGGACCTGGCTGCATCTAGGTGTTGGGAGCTAGGGGCAGGGTGTAGATAAGTGTCTTGCTACTAAGGCAATTATTAAACTGCGGAGCTGCTGGTGGCCATGGCGCTTAGATGTGTGTGCAGAAAAACTGTCCTCACCGTTCTCCTTCATGCAAGGCACTACAGGTTAATGTGCGCCCCCTCTGTTATCTGAAGGAAGACCTTGTGTTATGGCCAGTTCTAATGTCCTAGACTGTGGGAGTGTCTTCCTCGTGTGTGCTTGTGCCCTTCTCCCCGAGTATGATACTCCTATGTACATGCACACGTCACTTATCTCTTGTTGCACACTGTTTGCTACCTCTTAACATGTCTTTTCTTCCAGTACTTGCACACATGCCACCAAAGCCTACGGAATCTGGTGTCCTTGTCTTTGACTGCCTGCCATGTATTCCCGTATTTTACCTCTATTTGTACATTGCACGCATTTGAAACTTGCATTTATGTCTCATCTGTCGGTCCTGTGCTTCAGGGAAGCGGTAACACACCCATGGGTAAGGTCCGCGCTATATAAGGCAAGAGGAAGTCTGGACTGTGGATTTGGGCGGGATGCCTAGCGTCCAGAAAAGCCTAGAACCCGGTTCCCCTGTGTCAACCGGTGATCGGCACAGCAAGGACACAAGCAATAAACTACTGTTATGCCACCAAGCTGGCCGCCCCACGGGCCCCAGCCCCAAAACTGCTGAAAGCAACCACCGCTGCTAGCCGCGAGATGCCGGCTCAAGGAATAGAACGGCTCCCTGCCCGAACAAGGCCGTCTGGTGCGAGAGTGTCCAACGGGGGGCTGGATGTCCAGAACCGGGGCAACGGGCAAGGGGATTCGGCAGCGGTGACGTCGGGCTGCGCGACCCCCGCCGAGCTTCGTTCGACAGAAGAAAGGGGGGGTCCACCGTACGCACTGCACCCCCGCGCACCGGATATCATTGGAGGCACAAACCCGCCATGAAAGAGTTCACGGCATACCAGGAGGCTGTGGCGAGCACACTCACCGCGAGCACAGCGTGCTACCCTCCTCCCAGACACTGCTTTATTGTGGCGTCAATGGGGGGGGTGGCGGGGCTGGGGGAACCCCCGGGGGGGCGCTCCCCCCATGCTGCTTGCAGTTCCACACTGCCCAACGTACTCAAATGATCTGCCGCACGGGGGTCCCGGGCAGCTGGCTTGGCTACGACGACCGCCAGCCCCGGCGGAAACTAACAATGGACCCCCCAATGTCCGCTAATTAATGGCCGAGTAAACAGGAATGTGGGCCCATCCCTATGCCCTGGGGTCTCCCGCTATGCTCGTAAGCCCCCAACTGCACCGGACGGTGACCTGTGGCCGCACTCGTCCGGTGCCCATCGGCACAATGACAAAAGAGCGGAGCCTCACGAACGCATCTTGTGGCCTAGCCAGCATGGAGATACCTGCCTCCCTTGCGACCAATCAAAACTAGCGTGAGGCCATCTAAGATCATCGTCGCTGACTGCCTTGCAACAATATCAGTTGTGTTCCTCAACACTGGACAACAGCGCGCAGAAATAAAAAGGAAGTGTTTCCCCCACGGAACAGTGGAGCCGCGCCGCCATATGCAGAAATACCCGCGGCGGACAGGCCTATCCGGTGGGACTCGTGCTTTGAGGGCCTGCCCAACAAAAGCCGGCTTACCATATCACCTGAGATAGGCTCTATTGTGTAACACACACACGCACTTGTAATTGAAACACAGATTGCTACTTCTTAACAATATAGTTCCTATAGATGCTTGCCCAAGCCAGCATTCCTGCGTAACTATAGTTCTCGTAAGTGTAGTGTCTGCCCAGTATATGCAGTGCGTTACCTCTACTTGTACTTTATCCACGGTCGCGGATAGCGCGCTACATTTGGGCCAAGCACAGTTATGAAGCAATCAGCGAAAGCGCTTACATTGCGTGCTCCATCGTGAGCCTCTCCCCAAAGCGTCCTCCCAGCACTGCCCCCGCCGCAGGACAGGACAGTAAAGGTGCGCCAGTGTGCACCACCATTCACACCATAGGCGTGCGAGAAATGAGGATTAGCTCATCACCTTATGACCAAAGGGGACGTGACACGCAAGTGTTTAGCGAGAAAAATAATGTGTGCGAAAAGACACAGGCTCTGAGACTAAACTGGACAATGGGTTGGACCCGTTAATGATGACTTGTCCTTATAAGGTCTACGCCTCTGAATACCCAAAGTGCTTACTTTGCATGCAATAGACACCGGAAAACACCATTCGTAATGAAATATTCCCTCCCCCGCGCATGATTAGACACACCCTATTGCGCAGCTCAATACCTGAAGGAGAAAACCCTCCACCATCTTACCAGCAAGGTAACCATAGGAGGTGTAAAATACGGGAACTTGTGAGCCTACCTGTCTGCGCATCCAATGTAATAGGGGAGGGATTCGAAACTATTAAGCAATGCGTAGGTGGAACATTATGAAGTCGCAAACTGCGACTCAGCCCGTACGAGTTCAACCTAACCCTTGCCATCGGCAGGCGTGCTGCTAGAATAAATAAACAAGAATACAGGATATAATAGCGCTCACCTGTCCACAAGGCCAACTACAGCTCAAAGCAAAGTTACCTGGGTTTAAATATCAACATGCTGCCCTGAACACACCCCGGGTCCCCTGCGGGCATCCTTTGAAATTGGGCACCATTTTATAAAAACTCGTGGCCCCGAGGGAGGAGGCGGGGCCTCGTTCCTGTGGGCGCCAAATTCAAATTGCTGCTTGACCCCCTGTGTTGGGGGCTCGGGCAAGTTAGGCCATCGCCTTAAATGGCCTGCCCATGTGCGTGGAGACCCAGTACAAACAGAGCTTATGCCGCGGCACATGGTGGTGGAGCCCAGGCGGGACGAGAGCCTGGTTGAAGGGCCCTCACGTGCCTGGCCAAGAGCCCCCTCCACCCCCCCTATCAACCTCATAAAGCAGGATTTAGTGTGCACAATGAAACACAGGGGGGCATTAGCAAGGCCCACTATCAATTCAGACTTGATAGCAGCCGTCGCTCGCGTGCAAAGAATGCCTGTTTACACAACAGTTGCGCGCTACCAGTCTGACCTACGCTGAGACACAGCTGGCCATCGCGATGCTCTCTGCACATTGTAGCCAAGGAAAACACCTTACTCAACTGACAACTAAGGTCCGTGTAGGAGGAAGTACATAACGAGGAAAAGTGTTCAGAAAATACTTGCACGATACCTCCGTAAACTTAATGAACACCCGCATAGCTTTCCTTAGTGCCGTCCTACTACAATTGGGCACGGTGTTCCTTGTCTAACAACCATAATATTAATTAAAATCTACTTAGCCGTCTCGCCGCAACATGGCCTCCCCGAAGAATCAATCACCATGATTCCCTTTCATACCGTCAACGCAGGAGCACTCAAGCGACCCAAACCTTTACCCGGAGCATCAAAGAGGCCGCGCACCGGTGATTTGGGTGCAGGACAGAGGAGTCGCGCGCGCCCCCACGATTGGTCTCTGCACCCCCACAGCCCCCTCTCCTGAAAAGCAGGACGTAAACCAGCCCCGAGAGGGAGCAACTCACAGCCCAATAAGACGAACTCGGCGACCGCCGGAAACATCACCCCGACGCCAGACCGTGCTCCAAACGACACAGGCGGGGGAACAAAATGTGTGTCCCCACACGAGGATACTACGGCGCGTCCGGTGCGGCAAAGAGGCAGAGAAAATGGCGAGGGGGTTTAAGTACCCCTCGCCCCGCCTGCCGCACCGGACATGCCCACCCAGCTCCTCCTAACTCCCCTCGGGACTCCGCCTGCCCGGGGGAGGAGAGAGGCTAGAGAGGGTCGGGGGGAAGGCCTCCGTATCTAAGGGGCCGCCCTCCTGATGGCCACTGCGTGGCCTCAGGCAGCCGCATTTCCTCCGTCCTGGTAGAGCGGCGCTGGCCTGGTTTCCAGCCTTGTGGGGAGCCCTACAGGAGATGGTTGTGGATAGAGTGAAGGGCTCATTACTTTCTGTAAAGAAACCTATCCCTATGTTGCTGCTGGGACGCCCCCCCCCCCCACCTTCTTATACTGCGACTTCCAGCCAAAGGAGCTGCTCTTGGGCTATACAGTGCCCTCGCATTTCTGTACTTTATACGTTTGGGTAGTCCAGCCCCCTCCCTTCTCTTCTGTTTATGAATATACAGATGCCTGGGATTCTGAGGAATATGTAAAAAACGTCGGTATGATTTCGAATTATGTCCAGAAAAGGCAACATTCGTGTATTTATTATAAACAATGTTATGCTTATATGTGAAACAAAACAAATGTAGAAAGAAAAAAAACATAATTTGCACATGGACGTTCAAGACCCTGTATGTGTGCGCTTTTATGGGTACCACTGCGTACATTTTGAAAGAAGGCGGCAACCATCCTTATACTGATGAGCAGAAAGATACCCCTTGTGAAAAGGCCTGGGAATATTGTTGTTTTCTGTCCAGTAAGGCAGGTGCCTTGCATAAAATACCAGGGCCTACCCGGCAGCGAGATAGTCTGTGCTGTGACGAGGCCGCGGACAAGTACTCTGCAGCAGTGTTGCCAGATTTTTTCACAACTTTCAAGCCCAAAAGCAACGAAACGGTAGCCCAAAGTAGCAAAAAGTAGCCCAATTTTGCCACTCCATTAACTTACGTGTAGCCTGACTACAACATTCACAAATATACTTCTATTTCAAGGATTATATATTTACCTCCCACATTAATCAGATAACTTACATTTTGTACACTGAAATCAAAGTTGGTCTGTCAGGAAAACTGTCACTCACTTGATATCGCATGGTGTGGAGCAAGCCGGCCCAAAATATTCTGGGTTCAATTTGGGGGACTGCAAGTGCGGAAACGTTCTTCTTGGGAAGGGTGCTCTTCAGCTTGCATACTCACGTCAGGCCCCCCAGAATAACGGATAACGGCAATATAGGCCAATGCTTCATGTTTTTTCACACTTGTTTGAATTCTCCCAAAGCAATGCTGAACATCTCTTTACATACGCAAATTATGTATGTTTTGTACTTTTTGGTACTCATCAGAAGAGAGCAGTTCGAGGCATGGGGTGCAGGGCTTGCTGCTTGATGTTCCCATGAGCTGATACCTGATAAAGTGCAAGTGCATTTTGCAGACTCACACAAGCGCCATCTCCTGTTTTTTGCCAGGCAACAGCATGGTAGATCCTTGTTCAGACAGTGGAAAGTTCAATTGTGCCAAAGAGTTCTTCTGGGCCAGGCAATGGCAAGATAAGCAGCAGCCCATAGTCTGGCAGTGGCATGGTGAAGGCTAGCAGCATCTCAGTCTGTGGTTCTGCCAAGATTAACAGCATCATTCAGGGTCTGGCAGTGGCAGGTTGAGGTGGGTAACATTGTTCTGACTGGTTAAGGTGCACAAACTTCTTCTTCTGGGCCAGGCACTGCCAAGATTAGCAGCAGCCCATAGTCTGGCAGTGGCATGGTGAAGGCTAGCAGCAGCGGAGCACTGATGTGGAATTGCTTGGCATTGGTGGTAAACACTCTGGCAGCTTCTTTGGATAAGGAAAACTGCCCTTGCTTGACATTGGTACTTAAGACTGTGGTATACTTTAGACATGGAATGGGTTTCAAAAACAGTCACTATTATCAATAGAGACTGAATCCATATGTCACCCTTTGCTTGATTACCCAGCCAAATATTACACCTGGAAAAAGCAAACACTCATAGGGAATGAAAGATTAAATAAAGCATGTAAAATGTAAGCAGGAACAACATGGTGAACTTAACGCTTTTACATTTATGCAGAAATCAACGAGTATTTTTGCCTGCAAACTACAGGGCCCAGAAAGGACCCATTTCAATGTCCCCTGCTTATATGCTCACAAAACGTAAGCAGTATGGTTTAAAAAGACCACGGGGCATATTATCAAGGAACGGCGATAATGTTATCGCCGTTACTTGCTAATATGGCCCCACATTCGTGAACACAAAGCCGCCCTACACATTTTGTATTGCAATACTTCCAGGTTTGACGCACTTCGCCAGGGGGGCCGTGGAACAGCGCTTCACTGGCAAACTCGGTAAAATGACGCTAATGTTTTTGTGGTTTGAATAAAACCAATCTACCCACTTTAAGAACACTCAGTCTTCCTTTATTTCATTATTGATTTTTCATATTTTGAACCTTTTTATTTCCGAGGCTGCTGCAGGATCGGACATTTGAAACGCAAATGCACGGTTTTTCCCTTACCTTTCTGAAGCATGGAGCGCAATGGCAGGCAGAGAGAGGGTGATGCAAGTGTTGTGCACCCTGGCAGGTTCCTGGCAGTGCGTCCCCCCCCCGTGGCAGCCTGGGCTGAAACTGCTTGTTAATGGGGCTTTGTTGGTTTTTCACCCCTCCTAGAGCCCCTGCATCGCCACTCTAACTATTGCTGGAAGAATTTACGTTACACAATACCAAGCCCGAGGCGGGAGACTAGCCTTGAAATCGGTAGTCTCCCGCCTGAATCGGGAGGGTTGACATGTATCCATACAAATAAAGTAGGGGCACGCTGTGCCCTGCCGATCCCGCCCACTTCGACCATACATTTAAAATTACACACCTGCCTCACCTTTAAACTTGCTAGGGACGGCCGCCGGTGCAATCTGCAGAGTTCACAGGAGAGGAGGGGCTGGGGCCGGGAGGAGCAGCTGACTGCAGGGCAGGCTGAGGCTGCTACAAGTCGAAGGCCAAAGACGAGGAGCCACGCAGAGGCCTCGTCGTCGTAATCAAGATGGTCGGTCAGTCAGTGGTACTGGTCACTCTCCCTCGCAGTCCGTAGTCGCAGCGCAGGCTCAGCTCGGAAGTTGAAAAGGAGGAAGTGGGGGGGGGGATCCCAAAGATAAAGGGCAAAGGTATGGGGCAGGGCAGTACCCTACCTGACACGCCCACCACAGCACCACTGAGTAAATAATCTGACCCACGATTGGGTCACAGGAACCCCAGGGCAGGTCAGCACACTTTTGGGGGCAGGTCAGGAAGTCGCTGCTGGTATAGCAGGACCCTCATTGGAAGCAGCTTCCCGCCTGCAAAGATATACGGCCCTGCAGGTGTTACTTGTGGGCAGGGGCCGCAGGGCACAGACACCTTAAGGTCAAAAAGGGGTGTGATGAGGAAGGCAACCATCGGCTGCAGCGTGGGCGGGGCGGCGCCGCACAAAGCTTTGAATCCGCCGCACACTCGGCGGATTCTAGCCCAAATTTCAGCAGCCCGCCCAACACAATTTTTTCTCGCGCAATCGGGCAAAATATCGCCAATTGTGCGAGAAATAGCCCAATCTGGCAACCCTGCTCTGCAGAGTGGCACGCGCGTCACGCCTGTGACTGGGCATGATCATTGCTCCTCCCACGGCCTTACACCAATAGGCCGCGGCAGGAGCTATGCGCGCGCCTCTGGCCAATTGCGTGCAGTCTTTTACATTAAGACTCAAGCTAAGGCCAATGGGGGAGCTGAAAAGGAAAGGCACATGCACGAGCATGTGTGATTCCTAAGTCAGCTCACAATTCCCCGTTTTTCAACTCCAAAATGCCTCGTGCTGCGCAGTGCACCGCTAGGCGCGAGGCCTAAAACTGCCACGTGTCATACCAGGTTTACCCAGAGACGGGATTACACGTGTTACTTAATAAAACATAATTGATGCATATTTTCTACTTCAATTTACTTTAAGGTACAATATATTGTGCAAAACATAGCGTTCCCCTCGCAAAGGAAAGTGGTTACAACAGCAACGGTCCTTTTAAACATTATCTATATAACAATAAAAAATCCTACAAAAGTGGGATATTCTCATAAACAGCGACCTGCAAATAGCAAAAGCTGGCAACTTACAACACCCCTTTTCCACTCACAAAGTACTGATTTCCTTTTTTCCTTGTAATAAATGTTTTCTGAAAGAATTGTACCAGGAAAAAAAATCCAGTTGTCATAACATGCTAAAGGGATGCCCAAAGCTGGCATTCCATGTGACACTTGCTACATCCATATGTTCCACCAGCGGTATAGCCAGCGTGTCATAGGTACTTTTGCAAGAAAGGAACTGGCCTCCCTGGCTGCTGTTGGAACTGTGAAATACAGCAATATTCGGGATTGTGGGCCCTCAGACCACTGGGAACTGGTGCTAATGTACCTCCTGTGCCAATGGAAGCTGCATTCCTGTTTTCTACCTCAATTTGCCTCTTTCCAGGTCTAACATTGTTATGGTAAATTCTCTTTGTGATTTAAGCAAAACGCATAAGCTGTCACTCTAGATACAGTCACAATGCACGACAAAGCTTACTTGCCAGACTAAGTGGCAGCTTGGTAAATGCTTTTGTGAGTAGGTCAGACGTACTCTGACTTTATCATGGTTTTCCAGGGGAATATCACACTCTTTTTTGGAAGACAACTTTGTGAAATGGTCCATATGTGTTTGAATGTAAGACATGGTCTCTGGCTTAACAAACCAGTCCTTTGTGGAGACTTAATAGGCTACAGTCTGTTTTGGTTTGCGCATAGTTAGGTTACAGAAATTGAATATTGTCTTGGGGCTAGAAATCGAAGAATGCCCTAAACCCTGACAATAAACCATCACATAGGCAGAAATTGAATCAGTGATAAGTGTCATCAGAAACCCTTGGCAAGAATATCTCTTTTAGACTCTGGAAATATTGAATTTGAATGAGCACGGGGTCATGGTGATGAGTGTTAAATTGCTTTGCAATGTTTTGAATAAATCGTTGAAAGCATCCTCTTATGTTGATGACCATATACTTTTATGCAAATAACTCCATGCTTGGGTGGGTATCAACACGTTTGGATCCGGCTATATCAATCAATCAATCAATCAGAATATTTATAGAGCGCGCTACTCACCCGTTAGGGTCTCAAGGCGCTGGGGGTGCGGGGTGCTGCTACTGCTCGAAGAGCCAGGTCTTGAGGTGCTTCCTGAAGCTGAGGTGGTCCTGGGTCAGTTGTAGGTGAGTTGGGAGGGAGTTCCAGGTCTTTGCTGCCAGGTAGGAGAATAATCTTCCTCCGGTGGTGGCTCTGCGGATCCGTGGGATGATGGCGAGGGCGAGGTTGGTGGAGCGGAGCTGGCGGGTGGGGGTGTAGAACGTGAGTCAGCTCTTGAAGTATTCCGGGCCCATGTTGTGGAGTGCTTTGTGTGCGTGGGTGAGCAGTCTGAACATGATTCTTTTGTTGACGGGGAGCCAGTGGAGGTTTCTCAGGTGGGTTGAGATGTGGCTGCGGCGGGGAATGTTAAGGATGAGTCGTGCGGAGGCGTTTTGTATGCGCTGGAGACTGTTCTGGAGTTTGGTCGTTGTTCCAGCGTAAAGGGCGTTCCCGTAGTCCAGTCGGCTGGTGACGAGGGCCTGGGTGACTGTTCCTCATTTTATCTTATTTTGGAAAATATTACTCCTTGAAACTAAAACCTTCAAAAATGAGGTTTCTATTTGGTATGTTCCCATCAAAAGATCTTGCACCGTCTTGGAAGGGAACATTTGACAATAACCAATGCAGACTGTGATGACAAAGAAGAAAAAATTCTGTATATACTATGTGTTTGACCTGCACTCATCAATAAACGTCAGCAACTAATTCAGACCCTCTTTATTAACAGTAAGTCCTTGCACGGTGAGAAGCTTTCATTTATACTCTCAGATGTGACTCTCCATAATGAAACACTCACATCACTAAGTTTATTGTAATCGTTGGGATAAAACTATGAGAAAAAGACAATGAATTATAAAACTAATGATACCAGGTTAAACCTTTATTATCTTGATGACTGTAATTATTATAATGCACGTGAACTCTGCTTGATGCTTTCCATGAATAACCATTGTTTGATTTCGTAAATAGAGAGCTGGGTAACAATCAGCTGAAATCAAAATGGTTTATATTTTATTTTTACACAATTCTATATTTTTTTTATTGGATTACGTAACAAATTGGGTTATTAGTAGAGGAAGCCCCACTGAAATAATAAACACAAGCATTGTTTAAGTGGGCCACCAAAGTCACCAAATAAACCTGTGCTTAACCCTATGATACCATGGCTTAAAAGCACTGAGTCTTAACTTAGATAGAGGCAATTTGTTAAATATTTATACAGTATTCAAACAGTAATAAAGTGAAAACACACCCAGGAAAGATCTCAAAACACTAAAACAAAAAAATTAACTTTAATACATAAAATGACCAAAATGACAAAAATCCATTCAGAAGAACCTGAGTTCTGAATTTTAAAAGTTTTTGGTGAAAATAGCGTCAAAAAGCGCCACTCGCAGCTGTCTGGTTGCACTGAAGCGCGGGTTAGATACAGGGACCAGGTTCTTCCCACTAAAGAGTAACCTTCTCACGGCCTCGCAGGGAGCTGCTGTTCGTGTTGGCAAGGAAGTCATTGTCAGTGCGAGGAGCAGGCTAGTCATCATGAATAGTCGCTGTTTAGACTTAAAGAACCGGTCATCCATGGAGCTTCACATGTGCTGTCACAATTGACGCATCGTTCAGGTCTTGCTGGGACCTCGCATTGGTGGTGGTTGCTTGTGATCGCCATCGGCACAAATTGCAGGCCTCTCTGGAGCTTCGCATTGGCAGTTGTCGCTGAAGATTATTGCTCAGCACGAAAACTCCATGTCAATAGGAGCCCAGGACAAAAACACTCTGATGCAAGCCAAGTGATCAGGACCTGCTGTCACCTCTTGGGGATCAGGATTAATTTTTAGCAGAGGCGAGCAGCAGGGCGAAGGCAAACCCAATTGGTGCTGGACAGCTGGGCAGTTGCAGGGAGGCCTATAGAAATTTGTTGTGTTCCTGTAGCCCATACGGGAGGTCAGTCAGCTGACCCCTGGAGTCACTTCTGTGGAGCGTGGGTTCGAGGCAAGCAGGTCCAGGTCTTCTGTATTTAAACAGCAGGGAAGTCCTTCTTCTAAATCTTCCACCGTTCCAGGAATTTTTCTAATGAGAGGTTCTGAAGGTGCCACTTTTTTCCCCAGTGCCAGGCAGTGGGTAAGGGATACCCCTTTTGTCGGCCTGTCTCCCTTTTTGGGGTTTGACTCCAAACTGGTTAGGGTAACAAAGGGCACACAGGCCCAGGGTTGAACTGTATTTGTCAGTAAGGGGGGTAGGCAACCCTTAGAAATCAAAATGGGGTGCAGGCAAGCTCTGAAGCTACCCTTTTGAAGCTAAGGAAGGGTTGAGTGCACTGCCCTTACAACATATTCCTCAGGAGAGCATCACCCAGCTCCACACCCAAGGTCCTTTCGTCCCCATGTCTAGAGGGAATACACAAAACACCAGAGGTGAGTCAGTCACAGTCCTATGGCCCTGGATACTGGCAGAAAAGCACATTTGGTTTAGGCAGAAAAAATGCCAACTTTCTAAATGTCTAAGAATTGCAGTTTACACCGCCTAAACATTTTCATCAGTTTTGCCAATTTCCATTTTCAACTTTTCTCCGTTTGCGTGCTCCCTGGATAGCGTGACCTGCCCTAATGTCACGCGCGGTAAGCAGAAATAATATCGAAATTTTTATATCGATGTGACAGAATATCGAAGTTAATATATCGAAGGTAAAGTATATCGAATCAGAAAATATCGATAGCAAAAATATTGTGTAAAGTATGTGTAATTTTATATCGAAAACAAAAATATAGTAAGTCAAAATATCGTTGTATAAAAATATCGAATAATAGTAATAATTAGTAGAAATTTTTATATTTTTACAAATGTTTAGTGTTTATTAATAATTAGTAATTTCAATGTTTTATTTAAAAGTTTTTTATATATAATTTTAAAAATAATATATAATTTTAGGAGCGGGATGTTGGGTTCATAGGGGATAAGGGAGGGGAGAGTTTAAAAAAAGTTAATTTTTGAAGTAATATTTGTTAAAAAAATTAATAAAAATTAAAAAATAATAATAACAATTTTTTTTTAGTAGCGGGATGTTGGGTATATAGGGGATAAGGGTGGGGAGTGTTTTAAAATTTTTAAATTTTGAAGCAATATTTAAAAAAAGAAAAAAATATATATATATATTTTTTAGTAGTGGGATGTTGCGTTTATAGAGGATAAGGGTGGGGAGTGTTTTAAAAAATTTAAATTTAGAAATAATATTTTTTTTAAAAATGTAAAAAAAAAAATTTTAGTTGCGGGATGTTGGGTTTATAGGGGATAAGGGTGGGGAGTGTTTTCAAATAAAACATTTTTTGATTAATATTTGTTAAAAAAAAGTAAAAATTAAAAAAAAATAATAATTTGTAGCGGGATGTTGGGTTTATAGGGGATAAGGGTGGGGAGTGTTTTAAATTTCAAAATGTTGAAGTAAGATTTGTTAAAATAATGTAAAATAATTAGAAATAAAAAAGTTTAAAAAAAAATTACATTTAGTAGCGGGATGTTGGTTTTATAGGGGATAAGGGTGGGGAGTGTTTTAAAATTTTGGATTAATATTTGTTAAAAAAAAAGAAAATTGTAGCGGGATGTTGGGTTTATGGGGGATAAGGGTGGGGAGTGTTTTTAATTTAAAAATTTTGAAGTAATATTTGTTAAAATAATTTTACAAAATTAAAAATTTAAATTTTTTAAAAAAAATGTCATTTTAGCAGCGGGATGTTGGGTTTATGGGGGATAAGGGTGGGGAGTGTTTTAAAATTTATATTTTTTAAGTAATATTTGTTGAAACAAATTAAAAGATTTTTAAATTAAAAAAAATTAATAATATTTAAAAAAATATATAGTTTAAATGATAATTTATATTTGATAAAATATTTAATTTGTATTCACAAATAATATTTTTGTCATATTTAAAAAATTAAGGTGCATACATTTATAAATTTTAAAATAATATTTATGTATAGAAATCACCTAATATATTACTATAATGTTTAATTTGTTTCTGTAAAAGTAGATTGATGTATTATTAAATATTATTTTTTAACAGGTAATACTCAAATTGGATTTAGAATGGAGTAGGAATAGTAAATATAAATTAATTAGTCTACAGCATTTACACCAATTTAATGTAGACCGGAGTGGGAATAGTCAATTATAATTAATTAGTGTCCAGCATTTACCCACATTTTATGTAGACTGGAGTGGGAATATTACATTATAATTAATTAGTGTCCAGCACCTACCACACTTTAATGTAGACTGGAGTGGGAATAGTAAATTATAATTAATTAGTGTTCAGCATTTACCCCAATTTCATGTAGACTGGAGTTGGAATAGTAAATTAAACATTAATTAGTGTCCAGGGCCTACTTAAATTTAATGTGGACTGGAGTGGGAATAGTAAATTTAAATTAATTAGTGTCCAGCATCTACCCCAATTTAATGTAGACTGGAATGGGAATATTACTTTTTAATTAATTAGTGTCCAGCACCTACCCCAATGTAATGTAGACTGGAGTGGGAATAGTAAATTAAACATTAATTAGTGTTCAGCATTTACCCCAATTTCATGTAGACTGGAGTTGGAATAGTAAATTAAACATTAATTAGTGTCCAGGGCCTACTTAAATTTAATGTGGACTGTAGTGGGAATAGTAAATTTAAATTAATTAGTGTCCAGCATCTACCCCAATTTAATGTAGACTGGAATGGGAATATTACTTTTTAATTAATTAGTGTCCAGCACCTACCCCAATGTAATGTAGACTGGAGTGGGAATAGTAAATTATAATTATTTAATGTCCAGCACTTACCACAATTTAATGTAGACTGGAGTGGGAATAGTAAATTAAAATTAATTAGTGTGCAGCACCTACTCCAATGTAATGTAGACTGGAGTGGAAATAGTAAATTATAATTAATTAGTGCCCAGCACCTACCCCAATGTAATGTAGAGTGGAGTGGGAATAGTACATTATAATTAATTAGTGTCCAGCACCTAACCCAATTTAATGTAGACTGGAGTAGGAATAGTAAATTATAATTAATTAGTGTTCAGCATTTATCCCAATGTTATGTAGACTGGAGTTGAAATAGTAAATTAAAATTAATTGGTGTCCAGCAAATACTCCAATTTAATGTAGATTGGAGTGGGAATAGTAAATTATAATTAATTAGTGTCCAGCATCTACCACAATTTGATATAGACTGGAATAGGAATATTAAATTATAATTAATTCGTGTCCAGCACCTACCCCAATGTAATGTAGACTGGAGTGGGAATAGTAAATTATATTTATTTAATGCCCAGCACCTACCACAATTTAATGTAGACTGGAGTGGGAATAGTAAATTATAATTAATTAGTGTCCAGCACCTACTCCAATGTAATGTAGATTGGAGTGGGAATAGTAAATTATAATTAATTAGTGTCCAGTACCTACCCCAATTTAATGTAGGATGGAGTGGGAATAATACATTATAATTAATTAGTGTCCAGTACCTAACCCAATTTAATGTAGACTGGAGTGGGAATAGTAAATTATAATTAATTAGTGTCCAGTACCTACCCAAATTTAATGTAGACTGGAGTGGGAATAGTAAATTATAATTAATTAGTGTCCAGCACCTACCCCAATGTAATGTAGACTGGAGTGGGAATAGTAAATTATAATTAATTAGTGTCCAGCACCTACCCCAATTTAATGTAGACTGGAGTGTGAATAGTAAATTATATGTAATTAGTGTTCAGCACCTACCACAATTTAATGTAGACTGGAGTGGGAATAGTACATTAAAATTAATTAGTGTCCAGCACCTACCCCAATTTAATGTAGACTGGAGTGGGAATAGTAAAATATATGTAATTAGTGTCCAACACCTACCACAATTTAATGTAGACTGGAGTGGGAATAGCACATTAAAATTAATTAGTGTCCAGCACCTACCACAATTTAATGTAGACTGGAGTGGGAATATTAAAAATGGTAAATTAGTGTCCAGCACCTACCACAATTTAATGTAGACTGGAGTGGGAATAGTAAATTATAATTAGTTAGTGTGCAGCACTTACCCCAATTTAATGTACACTGGAGTGGGAATAGTACATTATTTATGAATATAAATAATTTTGAACAATTTTTGTGTAGTTTGAATATTTTATTTTTTAATAACATGGGAAAAAAAGGAAACATTAGTATTACATTTTTATTTCAAACTAATTAATTTTGTTACATATATTTTAGAAAACATTTAAGGTTCAATTTACATTTTTATATTTTTTCCACATTTTACATTTTGTAAAAAAGAATATTTAATACAGACGTAAGTATGCTTTAAAATTATAACAAAAAAGTAAAACAAATTCACATAATATATAACATTTTTATATTGTTATACATGTTGGTTGTACATATAGTTTTTAAATTAATATTAATATTTAAAATATTAATATAAGTTTTTTAAACAATATATTGTAACGAAATTAATATTTTAACAGAGGTATATTTATATACAAAATCAAAATTTGGATCATAAAAATTTTTAACAATTTTTCCATGTTTTAATAATTATAATAATAAATATTATGTATTTTATAATATTTATTTTTATAATTTTACACAATATATACATTTTGTAAAATATTTTAATACAAATTACAAAAATAGATGTTTTTTTTAACAGTGTATTTATTTTACATTTGGTAAAGCAATATTTAAGTAAATTAAATTATATGTTTGTAAGGTTAATCTATTTTATTAGTTTTGGGTGTATTATTTTGTAACCGCTTTAGGTCGTTTTGTGTCATTTGGATGAAGACTAGCTCGCGGTTGGGAGACACTTCACTTCGCTAAAGTTAAGGTTTGTTTTATATGTTTTAAAGTAATTTTGATAGTAGTGTGGTACTGTTTAGTGTTGTTAGAAGTAAATTAGTTGTATTAAACTGTTTTATATGTTGTATTTACCTAAGCTGGATGTACGTAGTTTTAGCTTGTTCTAGGCTTGTTTGTATAGTTAGTATTTCGATGTTAAAAGTACATTTAGGTGAAAGATAATGTTACTAGTGATGTTAGTATGTGTTTATGTGTTGTTTCATGTGGGTGGGTGGGAATGTATGTTTTATATATTTTTGTTGCAGGTGTTCCTGATATCGGAAGCAGTCGTTTTTTTTTTTTAACGAAGTGTTTGTTAGTTTTATTAACTAATGGATTTTGAACACTTCTTTAAATTTTTCGGGTTTCCTGGAGCGTTTGTTTTATATTTTAACAATTTCCGGGATTTTTATGGTTATTCGAAGGATATTCGTTGAATGGATTATTCAGATTTGGGACAGTTGTATTTTTTCATTTTTTTTGGGCAAATTTTTTCTTAACTGGTTTGTTTTGGTGAAGATGGATTCTACAGTACTTGGAATATGGTTGGTAAGTTTTTTTAATTTTAATTATTGTGGATGGGTAATGTTATTATTATAATTGTTATGTTTTATTTATTTCAAATTTAATTAATGTGTGTATATATATTTGAATTTTTTTTACATATATTGCACACATTAATTTTGTATGAAATAAAATATATTATTGATATTTATATTGTATTGGTTTTATTTTTTAGGACTGGTTTGTTCTTCACAGTAATTTAGAGTAGTGTTTTGGCAAATATGTTGAGGTATTCAATGCCTTTTGTGCTAGGGTACAACTTTACTTGTTGGTCTAGGTATTTGTGCATTTGTTTTGTTTGTTTAGATGTTTTTGGAGTTAGTTCAGTAATGGATTGTTCCATTCTGAACTCTTGATAGCTTTGTTCTTTTTGTAGGCATTTTATAAATTTATCTAAACTTGGTTTAGTTCGGCCAGTTGATTGTAGGAAAGCATTGTGCCAGCCTTCAACAGCGTTGTTTGTTTTTTGATTCACCATTTATGGTGCTTCGGTAAACGTTCCACCAGGGTATTAGGAATTTAGGATTTCTTCTGTGGCCAGATCTGTGGAGTCTGCCTACCCACGTATCTTCAAAGTAGTCTAAAAGTTGACTTAATTTAGCTTCATTTTGTTTATAATAGGTGCTATCAATTAAAAGGTTGTAGTGTTCTACTACGTCTGTTTTTGGATCGTAAGCCAGTGCTGTGAGTTTTTTTATTTATTATGCAAAAGATGAGTTTGTTGCATATTCTATACTTAAAGTAGTCTTTTGTAAATGTCTCCATAGACACTGGTTAAAATGATAATAGCAACCTTGAATACAGGTATGGGGGTGTATTTTTAAAATGCTTGAAAGCATTGCTTGTTCAAAATCAAGTATAATTTTTTCTGGGGAGTAGTCAATATTTTTTTGTTTGATTATGTTTAATAATTCCATTTATGTGGAATTAGTTTTATTTGGTAGTAGTGCATAAAGTAGAGGTATGTTGCAGTTTTGATATAGGCCATGTATTGTATATAATTGGAAAAAAGGTTTGGGACAGATGTTAAAAGTCCAATCCATCATCCAATATTGGCTTTGCTGAAGTTTTATGAGGTTTATATTTGTGCCAAAAATTATGAGTCTTTTATCATTGCTTTCATTGTCGTAAATGACAAATGGTCGTTTATTTAAAGTTATAGTGTGGTTAGCATTTAAATTTATATCGCTATATGTTCTTGGAGGTGGAGTGGTAGTAGTAGTTGTTCTTTTTGTTCGGGCTATTGTTCTTTTGAGGGGAAATAATATTTGGCATTTGAGTAGTTGCAGTTTTAGGTATTTTGGGAATGTGTTCTTTTAAGATGGTGCTTGTTGCTTTTTGGGAACCTGTGCTTGCCTCTTTTATGTTTTCCAATGCTGTTCTAACTTCTATTTCTGTTACGTTTGGTGGGTGATTGTGTTCCCTAGTATAAAGTACTGTTGCTTCTCTAGTTGTTGCCCTTCCGTAACATTTGTTGGAGTAATATTTTCAACATTTCCAATTAACTTTCATCTCAAATTGTTTTTCTTGGGTATAAGTGTAACCCATGTAGCAGAGTAATAGTTTTCCTTTCTGGCTGGTAACAAATTCTGCTCCTTCACTCATTTTGTTGTTTGTTGTTCTACAAGAAATATATTTTGCAGTTATTAAAATAATAATGTATGTATTTTAACTAAATTAAAAAAATAATCTATAGTATATACTTACATTTTTAGAAAATCTGTCTTTGATTTTGATGTACTTGACTGTTTAGTTGTGGCTTTTATTTTCTCAGTTTTCTTGATCTGTTAGGAAAAAATGCATTTATTTGTGTTAATTGTTCAGAGATATTTTTTAGGTTGCAATTACAGTTTTTTCGAAACATTTAGCTTACACTTAATTTATGTGTTTAAGAACATGTTAGAATATACTTACTTAATTAGTTTTGTCTTGGTTTTCGGGAATTAGGTTCTCTGTTATTTGTCAGTAGAGTATTCTGTAGTGGTAGGAGAAAATAAAAATGAGATATGTTATAGTAATTTGAGCATGTTTGTAATTTTTAACATTTTAGCAGTTAGTATAATGTTTGAATATACTTACGTTGTTACTTGTATTTTGGTTTTCAGCAATTTTGTTCTCTGTTGTTTGTCAGTAGAGTATTCTGTAGTGGTAGGAGAAAATAAAAAGTAGATATGTTTTAGTAATTTGAGCATGTTAGTAATTTTTAACATTTTAGCAGTTAGTTAAATGTTTGAATATACTTACTTTGTTAAGTGTATCTTAGTTTTCAGAATTCTGTTCTCTGTTCTTTGTCAGTAGAATATTCTGTAGTGGTATTAGAAAATTAAAAGTAGATATGTTTTAGTAATTTGAGCATGTTTGTAATTTTAAACATTTTAGCAGTTAGTTTAATGTTTGAATATACTGACTTTGTTAGTTATATCTTGGTTTTCTGAATTCTGTTCTCTGTTCTTTGTTAGTAAAGTATTCTGTAGTGGTAGTAGAAAATAAAAAGTAGATATGCATTACTAATGTTATCATGTTTGTAATTAATCACATTTTAGCAGTTAATTTTATTAAGTTTATTTTAGTTACTTACTTGAAATCCGTAGAATTTTCGGTTAATTCTTGATGTTCTTGTAGGTTTAGTCGAAGTTTTCCAATGTATTTTCTCCTTGTTTTTTTTCTTCAGTGTGTAATTGTTTATATAGAAACTAATTACTAACTCCAAACCACTAAATATGGTGTTGATTGAGGTTATGAATGAGAATATATGTTTTGGATGACTGTGGGAGTAAGTGGGATATGAAGAAATGTTTGTGATTCATAAACCCTTGTGACATACTGTATATTTAGAATTTATTTTTGATCAACCACAAATAAAATATATTTATTTTTCTTAGAGAATTGTATGGACTTTGTGTTATTCTATGTCTGCTCTGATATGGTAATTTTTGTCACCGTCCGTTTAAATATAAGGATTCTCTAGTGGGACCTTAAAATTAACCCTGGCAGGGTTCTCTCCTTTTCTATTTTGCTGCAGCTGTAGCATTTTGCTCCGTACTAAGAGGGAAAGTGCTGTGTAAGAGTCAATTTGAGAACGTAGTTTGAATGTGTCCATGTAAAAAGATTTAATGTTGCACATAGCGGTTTGAAGCCACATGTTAAGGGCAATACTTTTTCTTTTGTAGTGAACCCCTGAAGAAGAGCTAATTTGTAAGCTCGAAATGCATTGGGTAACAACAATTCGCAACTGAGGATGTATTATGTTTTCTGGCGTGCCCAGGCAAAGGCTCGGATGGGCATATCTGTGGCATGAGAAGCTGTTGAAACATAGAAGTGTCACACGAGTTCAAACAAAATAAATGAAGTTTCAAAAAGACTTTGGAGTACATGGTATAATTAGTGATAAAAGTGCAAGAGTGTTTGAATAAAACCTGTTAGAATCACAATTAAAGCTGTGCACCTGGTATTGGAGGGAAACTTCGCGCCATTCCTTAAGATGAACTTTCTAAAAGTGGCATTTTCAGTGTAGTAACTTAAAATCCGACTTTACCATTAAAAGGGATTTTAAAATAAAATGTATTTGATTGGAAGAAGCATTCCTCTATCTGTTCCAAGACTGAAGTTATCACTTAATAACAACCCAGGGCTAGTTTAAAACTGTACACAGGCTGAAAATGTAGGCCTTATATTATGTATTACAGTGCTACTTCAGTGGATGGTACAATGAGTGCTGCAACCCACTGGCAGTATTTCTTTTACAGGCCCTGAGTATATGTAGTACTGTATACTAGGGACTTAAGTCAATTAACTGTACCAATCAGGTGCAGTTCAAACTTACCATGCTATAATAGAGAAGGCATAGGCACTTTGCCACTGATTAGGAGGGGAAAATGCAGAGAGTCCTGAAACTCAGCAAAAACGGCTTCAGAAAAGGAAGCAAAACTCTGGGGTGACTCTGCAGAAAGGGCTAGGTCCAACACATCGTATTTATAGAGTGATTGAATAGTTTAGATCTATGGCTATCCCTTCCAGGAACAGGTCTGAATGGAGCACGTTCGTGCAAATAACATTTAGACTCCCTGTCCAGTGTTGAATGATTGAAAAAAAAATAGTACCTAATACTTAGTCCAATGGATTCCTGAGTCCCATTCTGAGAAACTAAACAAAACAATGATGCCCGGGGTGACTATTGATTGCCGGAAGACTTGCAGCCTCTGACTTGTGCAAGCACAGCTTTTCTACCCAAATTGGAGAAGCTCTTCCTTCCTATTTTCCATTAAGCCAATAATCAACTTCTATAATGCCTTATTCTGGTAAAAAAAATATGGTACCTGGAAAAAGCAGAGGATGTAGAAGATTAAATAAGGTAAGGAAACAACCAAGCCCTAAGAAAAACCCACAGAATAATGTCTTGCCTGCAGGTTACAGACAGGAGTGAAATATATGGAAGCTTCAAGAGAGGCATGCAAATGTCTTACGGCATGCAAATGCTGTACATGGGTGCATGTTCTGTCAGAAACCTTCATAATTTGCATTTCTCAAGAAGGCGAGTCTTGCTGCACAAGTCCACACAGTATCAATGATCTCAAGAATTGACACATGAGATTTATATTTAGAGAAGAAGCGTGAAGGAGGGATAGATTCTTCCCTGTGGCACAACCATGAATCTGACAATGTTACAAGGATTGACGCGATGGAGGACTGTTAGCAGACTCATTGCATTAGGTCCATCACTTCTCTGAAGATCGGTCATCCCTTAGATGTTAGCTCAGTAGGCAACCCAGTACCATAAAATGTGTGTGTCACGTATGGGTAAAAACTGGGGAGCATCTCTGTAACTGAAAATCTTCTGTTCTCTCCACCATGGCTCCCACCATGAAATCAATGGACAAAATAACAACACCTGCAAAGCATATATACCCTTCCAAACTCAGGCTACTATTGTAAGAAATTGGGTTACTAGTTGAGGGGATGACCCTTTTTAAGCAGGAAGCACAATCCTTGTCAGGGTAAAGTCACAAGCGACAGTAAATTAACCCATGCTCAACCTTCGGGTTGCTTAAAACACAGCAGTCAAGCTTAACTCAGAGGCAATGTGTAAAGTATATCTGCAACACTTCTTATTTGTTGGGATGATTGTACCCTGGCTGGGAGTGGCGCTCACAAATTACAGTAGTTATCTAGTAGTTTATTCGTTATAGGTGCCTAGGGTGGAGGTAATCATCCAACTCCTCCTGATAAAGATCCACGGAACTCTAAACCAAAAACACAGATTATGACAAGTCAATAACTTGAAGTTCAAGATAGATGCAATAACAGAGTATGCGATTTAATGATATATTTCTTGTTCTGACTCCAGCCAACACGTGTTTTGTCGTTTGGGACAAGACACCCGTGACTTCCTCAGGGCTGGAAAACATATATAAAAACATAGTTTAAGCCCAGAGCCCTTCGGGCAGGGATGTTACAATTGTTAACATGTGACTGATAGGTATTTCCCAAATGTGCCATACCTATTACATCATAGGTACATGATTATTCATACAGTCAGAGTGGGAAAGGAGGGCAAGATGCTGTGTTTCCAGAAAAATATGAATCAATATACATGTGTGTAGGTTAATAGATGGTGTCTAAAAGGCCAAGCCAATCAGTACTGACTAACACCCTATAATCAGGGAGGTGGAGGGCAGTGTTACGTTTTGGGGAAAAGGAGAAATTGAAGTGCGAATTTATTCTTATTATATCTCAAATCATGTGATAATCCATGTATACACTAATAATTTGCAAATATTGGGGCAATTCCCAGGCCTACCTGTCAAAATCTTAACGGATATTTTAAGCCTGAATTAAAAAACATAAAAAGATGTTCAGTTAACCATAAGTATCATTAGGTTTTCTAGACCTAATGGTGGTCCTCAAAGAGTCTAGAATGTACCTTCTGGCTAGTTGTAATTCCGTCCCAGCCTAAATGTGACTGGGTGTTTTGATATTATTTCGCAAGAAACATATATCAAGTATGTATCTGTAAGACACATGGTGAATTTCCATTAATGTAGGGGCCGAGATATTCCCAAGGAGCTAAAATTATATTTGCAAGGACATAGCGTGCATGCTTACAGTAACTAATATGTGAACGAAGGGGGACCATCTAATGAATCAAACCCCGTGTAGATTTAAGTCTTCATATTGGGATATTGCGGTCCTCAGTAGAGGGATATGTCACTCAAGAACCCAGTGTGTATATAATACATAGGACAGGTCCAATTCGAAGTGCACTTATTCAGAGAAAAATAATAAGAAAAGTTGCCCGTGAATTCCTGGCCTATAAGTGCGTGTGTTAGTATCGGCTCTTATGTCTGTATTGCCCGAGCTGAGTTGTCTCGCGCCACAAGGGACGTAATTAAAGAGACCATATTCAGTCAATGTTATCTTTCAGATATATAGATATCTGTCTCGAGAAATCTGTGTGTACGTGATGAGTTGAGGAGTTATAAAAACCAAGGTGCATCCCTTCGTAAATAAAAGTGAACGTTAGTGCTTTGGTTGGACGTGCATATGTTAAAAATTCGCGCGTACCAATGTAGTACGAACTGAATCGTCTTGTGTCAGAAAACAAACTCAATATCTGGTCCGCTAATTGCGCGCTAAATGAGACAGGAAAGAAAATAATAAGTGGTACTACTCTAGACTTAAGAACATCTTAAAATGAAAGTGGCTTCTAGGCGATCAATACCTGAATATGCAGCGTGAAGTCCTGTAGCCTTCCCGCGGCACCTCGGTATGGCCGCAATGTTTAACGAAGGAACCGGAAGTTCAGGTGTAAAGGAAAAAGCATACCAAATGCTAAAATGCGAGTATTGCCACCATAGTGGCTATATCAGCCGCCATATTAGGTTGCTCAGTATGGCGATCTGTGGCATCTTCTTTGGGTCTACCAATATATGGTTATACCAACAGACTTGTATACGATAATAACGGCGCAAAATTAACGGCCGGATCGGTGTCATATTGACATATAATGTATTTATCATATTATCGTGCTCGTTTGAACCAGTAAAGAATCTGTTAACGATATCAGAGAAGATGGCGTAAATCGCAGTCGCCATCTTAAGAGTGTGAAAAAAGCCCTAAGTAGTGGCAGAGTATGGATAGCTATATGTTTTCATGGAGCAAAAGTAGAGTAGGGAAGAATCATGAATATTAAGAATCAATGGTATTCGGTGTATGGTATCTATATTGGGGGGTAAATCCCTCAATTAATAGACGCAAATCCAGAATATCTACGTCTAATGATATCCAGTTTCAAAATTTCAAGCGGTACCGGCCGAAAATTGCATTTCAATCAAATCTGTATACAGGTGTACATGAAATAAGATAAGAAATATGCGTGGAAAGAATTTAGGGGGTAAGTTATATGTATATACATGGTGAGTTAATAATGCTCAGCTTAGATATTTAGCCAGTATCTATAGCGCTCGAGTTTTCACTCATCTTCATACATCTAATACAGTCGGGTTGCATATACATATAAAGGTCCTTTATCAGTGAATATTTTCGTTTTTCAAATTTATGTGTAAATTAGTCTACAATTTATGTACAGTCCTAGAAGAGTTCCAGTATCAGCAGTTGGTATACAATTACATCATAAGTCCTATGTTACATACATTGATTGACTTATTCCTATGATCTCCTATTCAACATTTACATTGTTGCATGTTGTCCCGGTTCTCATCCATTCAGTTACTATGGGATATGTTAGTATGGCTGTCACTTAAATCCTGGTTGTTAACTGTTCAATCACCTAGGAAATAGTGTGGTTCATGGTCTGTATTCATCCCGTACTCTACAGCTTTAAGCTTCATAATCCATAAGGCTTCTCTTCGTCTTAAATGTAATTCCTTATTGCCACCCCTTCTGGTCCATGTTGATCTGATCAATACCACAAAATGATATTGATTTATTTGTTCTCTGAGCGTGGCATTCATTTATGTGTACTGCAGTTGCGTATCAGGTGTCCTTGTGTTTGATGGCCCTCACATGTTCGTATATTCTCTCCTTGAGTGGCCTAATCGTGCTGCCTATATAAAAGCTGTCACATCTACACTTGATCATGTAAATTACATAGCAACTGTTGCAATTAATCATTTGCCTGATATAATATTGTTTACCCAGGTGACTGTGGAAAACATTGGTTTTGTCTAGTGCCAGGGGGCAAATTTTACATCCTCCACATTTGTGGAACCCCATGCAACTCTGTGTAAGCCAATTTTGTCTCTTAATCTGTTTAGGATAACTAGGACTGATCCAGCTTTTGATGTTCTTTCCGTCTATATGTAATCAGAGGTTGATTTGTGATGTATTTACTTAAGGATTTGTCATTGATTAATATCCTCGAATGTTTTTTTATGCTATTCCGGAGGGCTATTGCTACCTCATTGTAGTTTATTATCATTCTGACTTGTGGGGAGGTTTTGCGTTTGGTAGGTTTGCCCTTAAGAGTGTCCTCTCTTTTAGTTTTCATAATCTTCTGTTCTGCCAGTTTGATTGTCTGGGTGCTATACTCTCTAGCTTGAAACCTTTGTTTCATGTTATCCTTACATGCAATAAAATCAGTATCCTTACTACAGTTTCTCCTTGCCTTAGTCAGTTCAGCATATGGTATGGATTCAATTTGGTGTTTAGGGAGTGAGCTATTTGCATGTAATACAGCATTACATGATGTGGGTTTTCGGTAGAGTTTTCTCTGTATTTGGCCGTCCTCTATGAAGAGTGTGAAATCAAGAAATTCTATTTTAGAGGTGCTTAAATTATGTGTGAGGTGGATGCCTATATTGTTTGAGTTGAAGTATTCACAGAATGTGATCAAATTTGTCATGGTACCCGACCAGATCATAATGCAATCGTCAATATAACGTCCCCAATAGTTGATGGAATCAATCCAAGGGGTAGCTTTTGGGCCCCAAATCCACTCCTCCTCCTCAAACCAACCCATGAATAGTTTAGGCGTACGAAGGAGAGAGTGAAAAAGAGGGGGAAATCCCTTAGTGGAAACACTCAAATCAATCAATTGGTGTACTATTTACACCAATATTTACACCAATATTAGCCCGTGTATTAGAAATGGTCTCTAACACTATACAATACACAGTCTGTGAGTTCTATGGTTTTCTTTTTATTTTTTGGTTAAAAACATATCCTAGGTATTACAAATTCTAAAACCAACATATTACAATTGAGTTAAAAACATGTGCAATATCTCCATATTACTATTCATATATATTTCATCAATCTATTACAGGCAGAATATAAAAGCAAAGTTATTTCTAAACAATGTGTTATAAGAAGAGAGACAAACAACAGACACTACTATTTGTCATAGGTATACACATCAGGGAAACCAGATTTCCAAAAGCTAATCCTGGATACCCTTAATTTTTCATGTCTGCAGAATAGGCTCTGTCCCCTAATTGTGTGGATGTAGGCGTCGACGCGTTTCGATGGTTTTTAACAATGATAGACCATCTTTTTCAAGACAAATTGATACATCTATCCTATAAAGGGCACTGGTTGGTTGCCACTTTCAATAAATTACTGCAAATAAACGTATTTGCATGAGTGTTTGTGTATAAATGACACATTGATAATGTCTAATACAATACAATTGTTTTTCTGAATACTAGGGTTATATTAAAATGCATTCACAGGCAGTCCTTTTTGATTTATCCATTTCTAATACATTTCATCTTAAAGCGTAGTCTTGACTCGTTATACTACTGCATTTATAGGGTCAGTTTATACAATTTGCAGAGATCACAATATTTTGATAAGCATGCATTAACTTGTTATCAGTTTCACTGTTTATACATATTCAGTTTTGTTTTTCCAGTTTTGATATATGGGCTCTGACACTACTCTCCATGTTACCCTCAAGCTGCTTGTAAGGAATATGTATATACATGTGTCAGCGTGACTTTCCGCCCCCCTAACATTGTATAATTTGTTTTGGCCAATTTTTCACGGGCACTTTTGAAAGAATATTATTTATTTACCTTATCGCATGTTATTTTCTTTCATTAATCCTGTTCCACATCTCTTATTTTTACAACCCTCGTGTCTCAAGGTTGTTTCTGTAACATAGATTTATTTATATTAGCTCTCTGGTGTATTTAGAGCTATAGTTATACTATCTTGTGGACTCATCTCCGAAGGATTACCTTAAAATCTTTAAGATATTAGTCTGTCTTGTTGCTGCAGCAGTTGCTTTTGTGGATAAACGATTTCCCATGTGCGATGTCCCTTCAAATTATCTGAGAAAAGATATTTAAGGGCTTCATCCCTGGCGATTTTTGATTTACTTAGTTTATAATGGCATATATTTTTCTACTATACCTCCTTTGGAGCATCCCTGTGTTGAATCTTCTTCTTCACCCAACAATATTCATTTAAAAAAAAAAAAAGGGAACTGCAGGGGAGATTCGTTCTATAGACTTAAACGTTTTGCCCCTGTTTCATTGCTCTGTTCTGAAAAAAGAAAAAGAGGGGACTCTGTTCACTGTGAGTGCTGGGATTATGTTTTAAAGAGAGATTCTCTCGCACACATGTCCCTTACCTAAATTCAAAAAACCAAAAAAACGCAATTTATAGTCCCAGGTATGATTTCTTCAATCTTTAAACTTCCGTGTTTGTTCGATCTTGGCTCACTCTAAAAAAAAAAATAAGACAAACATGGGGTCTCGTGTTAGCATTCTCTGTACCCCCATGGGAATAGTTCCACATCTATTACTATGAGCTGGAGACTATGTCTTCATTCCTTACCGGAAATCAATCGTGCCACTCGTCCTCACACCCGGGTCGTCCTCACAGAAAAACAGCGTAATTAGTGTGGTGATTCTAGTTGCTTATTTAAGGTAAAACCCCGTCTCTCATTGGTTATTTCTAAATTATTTCCAGGTGTGCCCCCATTTTATCGCGCTCTTCCTCACCGAATTACTTCTTCTAACCCGGAAGTCGACATTTCTATATCCGGGATCACTGATCTCTTTTGATTTATTTGGTTTTCAGTTTCAAACCTCGTTTTGACCGGCATTTAAAACTGTCTATAAAGCTCTAACTCCTTTACTTCAATATTGTTGTTTAAACGAACAAATCCTGATTGTACCCTTTCCATTTCAACAGCTTCTCTAGAAAGCTTTATTTATAAACTTTACTTATGTTTTCAACAATTTGCTTTCCTAGCCTCGTTTTGGTCATATAAGCAGGTGGGTTTCAAGCCTCGCTTTGACAGCAAACCCAGCGGGTTCCAAGCCTCGCTTTCATTAGTGCCATCCACCAATAGCAGACCTAAACGATCTGTTTCTGTTTTAGGTTACCATCCATTATTGTATTTTTTCGTTGTTATAGGGATAAAAATTACAGATCTCATTTTATTACTACATAGATAGATGATTAGGTTTCATATAGGGCCATCCTATTTTCATTTTGTAACCTGGTATTTTATTATCATAATTCGATACCTATTTTTAGTTCGGTAATGTACTATTTTTACGCCCACCTGAATTCTAATTTGGTGGATTCTAGTCACATCAACCCCCATATCAATGTCTATATAGTTAGTAATATAAACGATCCAACAGGTCGTCAACCATAGATAATACGCCTTACTCTTACTTGTATTCAACTTTATATGCATGTATATTTACCACACATTTCAGACATCATGATAAGATGCAACATTCTATCTTAGGATGTTATTGGATCTCACATGTTACTACCAATACGGTTTAAAGGGCCTCATCATGGTTATTTTTATTCTTATCAGCGATGTTATGGGTTATTCCTCATTAAACTTATTGGGTCCCGAGATCTAATATCACTGCTATTTATTTGAACTCATCCTAATTTGTTATTCTTTTTTACACAGTTGTATTTGACCCCTCCTTTGTAGTGTCTTCCTGATTGGCTTCTAACTTCATCCATTCTTCTCGGGTGTTGAGGCCTTTATCAATGGTATTAAGGTAACACATGAACCATTGTTCACGCGTTTTCCTTAGTGCTTCTAAATTACCACCTCTTCGGCTTACATTAACCTTTTCCAAAATGTACCAGGTAAATTGATTACACCCGTGGTTACTTTTAAGGAAATGGTCGGTCAAGGGCACGTTCTCCTTTTTGTTCTTTACCGATTACCTATGTTCTAGTAGTCTTATGCAAAGCTCCCTGCCCGTCTCACCCACATAGCCAAATCCACAGGGGCAGATAAGTAGGTATATCACACTCTTGCTTCTACAGTTGTTGAGTGTTTTGGAAACCAGGGCTTTCCCATTAAAGTTGAGTGTCTTGGTTTCTATGCAGTTTGGGCAGATCGAACAGGAGCCACACTTGTAATTCCCTGAGGCTCTTTTGTTGTTTAAAGTAGTTTGAATGCAATTTTCAGGATTTTTAAAGGTTTTTACTAGGGCATTTTTGATGGTTTTGTTTCGCCTAAATGAAAAAAGCAGTTTGGGTAGAGGTGTTGTTAAGCCGTTGTTAAGAATTTTCCAATTTCGATTAACAATATTTTTTATTTTATTGCTTAATCCAGAATACTGGCTTACAAATACAATCCTATCTTGGACATTATTCTTTTTCTTTTTATTCATATCCAGGAGGTGGTCTCAATCATAAAATCTTGCCCGTTTAAGGGACTGTTTTACTAGTTTTTTTGGATACCCTCTCTCAATTTTTTGTCCATGATTTCTGCACGGTAGTAGAAATCCTTCAAAGTTGTGCAGTTGCGCCGCAACCTTAAAAATTCCCCAAAAGGAATGTTGTCCTTTTGTGATCTTTGGTGATTACTTTGATATTGAAGTAGGGTGTTCTTATCGGTTGGCTTTGAGAAAAGCTCAACCTTCAACAACCCTCCGATTCCTTAATCTTAATATCTAAGAAATCCACACTATTGTCACTATAGTGTGCAGTGAACTTTAGGTTTTCGTCTCCCAGGTTTAGCCACTCCAGAAAAGACGTAAGCTCTTCACTGGCACCGTTCCAGACAAAAATGATATCGTCTATGAAACGGTGCCAGAGAGAAACATTTTCAAAATATGGTGCCATTTCATTGTAAATGTGCCTTTGCTCGAAGTGACCAACATAAAGGCACGTCAGACTGGGGGTACATGTGGCCCCCAAACTGGTCCCCTTCACTTGTTTGAAGAGCTCCTCTTTAAACAAAAAAACGTTATTTTTCAGGACTAACTCTATACAGCCAAGAATACACTCCTTGTGTCCACCATTTAGATTTTCTTCGTCCAGAATGGAAGACATAACCCTGATTGTATCGTCCTGAGGGATATTCGTGTACAGAGCCTCGATGTCCAAGGTGACCAGTAACTGGGTCACCTTGTCGAAGCTCTGTCCCTCGAATATTGAGATGGTGTGAGAGGTGTCCTTCAAGTATGACCTCTGTTTTTTGACAATCGGGCTCAAGAAAAAGTCAGCATATTTGCTGGGGGGCTCTAACAGTGAGCCCAAACTGCTGACAATGGGTCGCATTGGTGGGTTAGCTATGTCCTTATGGGTTTTTGGCAATCCTTAAATAGCCAGAATAATTGGGTTGTTATTAAATAAAAACCTATATTCATCTTCACATATCATGTTGCTTTCCCTACCATGGTGTAGAAAATGGGCTACCTCTTTCTTTAACCTATCAATCATGTTAAATGAGACAGGTATATAGTGATCAGTTACATTTAGAAGGGTCCTCATCCTGCTTGTCGGCGGGTTTTATAGTTATTTGATCACATTGTTGTAATTGTTTGAGAGCTGATCTATGGCATTTTGAGAGATTGTTGGCTTGTCCCTGTTTGAGGCCAAAACTAGTTTTGATTTCAATTTCCACAATTCTCTCAAATAACTCTACATTTTTCTCTACCTGACTCAGGTTTGGAGTAAAGGTGGATTTAGGTTTAAAGCCTGTCGTATTACATGCGGGTTCATATTCTCTGTCTGCAAAAAACCTATTTAATCTGATCTTTCTAAAAAAGCATTTCATATCTTTTTCAAGTTCAAATTTATTGGGGGGAGCAGTGGGTGCAAAGCTGAAGCCAAATCTTAAAACTTCCTGTTCCTCCACTGTTAGTATCCTGTCTGAAAGGTTGGTAATGGGAAACTCATTTTCCTCCAATATCGTTGATTCCTGGTTTTCAGGTAATTCAGCGTTGCCTGATTTGGAGGTGGATGGTTCCTCATTGGTTCTTCTCCAGTTGTTCGGGGGTTTTGATTTAACAGCCTATTCAGCTATACCAGGAGTATCTAACAAATAAGAAATCAATAAAAGTTAGAAAAGATATAGAAAAATTTAGTGCAGAATCTGTGTATCCTTTTCTACACAAAGATTACTATGCTACCAGAAAAGAACAGAGATGGGAGAAACCCCAGTACCCAAGACAGGTTTATTCCAGAGGAGGTAACAAGAGAATCACATTCTCAGAAACCTCCGGGTCCAGTGAAGATGAGGAACATACCAATGAACAGGCATGAAGACCTGTTCCGAACTTTCAACAAGAACCCCAACATTTTTTAGGGGGTCGCCCATACAGGGGCCAGAAAGGTTATCGGAATTATTCTCGAGAAGAACCAATGAGCGACCATCCACCTCCAAATCAGGCAAAGCCGAATTACCTGAAACCAGGAATCAATTATATTGGAGGTAAATGAGTTTCCCATTATCAACCTTTCAGACAGGATACTAACAGTTGAGGAACAGGAAGTTTTAAGATTTGGCTTCAGCTTTGCACCCACTGCTCCCCCCAATAAATTTGAACTTGAAAAAGATATGAAAATCTTTTTTAGAAACATCAGATTAAATAGGTTTTTCGCAGACAGAGAATATGAACCTGCATGTAATACGACAGGCTTTAAACCTAAATCCACCTTTACTCCAAACCTCAGTCAGGTAGAGAAAAATGTAGAGTTATTTGAGAGAATTGTGGAAATTGAAATCAAAACTAGTCTCGGCCTCAATCAGGGACAAGCCAACAATCTCTCAAAATGCCATAGATCGTCTCTCAAACAATTACAAGAATGTGATCAAATAACTATAAAACCCGCCCGACAAGGGGGGCGGGGTAGTAGTTCTGAGTAGTATAGACTATGATAGCAGGATGAGGACCCTTCTAAATGTAACTGATCACTATATACCTGTCTCATTTAACATGATTGATAGGTTAAAGAAAGAGGTAGCCCGTTTTCTAAACCATGGTAGGGAAAGCAACATGATATGTGAAGATGAATATAGGTTTTTATTTAATAACAACCCAATAATCCAGGCTATTTATGGATTGCCAAAAATCCATAAGGACATAGCTAAGCCACCAATGCGGCCCATTGTCAGCAGTTTGGGCTCACTGTTAGAGCTCCTCAGCAAATATGCTGACTTTTTCTTGAGACCGATTGTCCAAAAACAGAGGTCATACTTGAAGGACACCTCTCACACCATCTCAATATTCGAGGGACAGAGCTTCGACAAGGTGACCCAGTTACTGGTCACCTTGGACATCGAGGCTCTGTACACGAATATCCCTCAGGACGATACAATCAGGGTTATGTCTTCCATTCTAGACGAAGAAAATCTAAATGGCGGACACAAGGAGTTTATTCTTGGCTGTATAGAGTTAGTCCTGAAAAATAAAAAATTTTTGTTTAAAGAGGAGCTCTTCAAACAAGTGAAGGGGACCAGTATGGGGGTCACATGTGCCCCCTGTCTGGTGTGCCTTTATGTTGGTCACCTCAAACAAAGGCACATTTACAATGAAATGGCACCATATTTTGAAAATGTTTCTCACTGGCACCGTTTCACAGACGATATAATTTTCGTCTGGAACGGTGCCAGTGAAGAGCTTACGTCTTTTCTGGAGTGGCTAAACCTGGGAGACGAAAACCTAAAGTTGACTGCACACTATAGTGACAATAGTGTGGATTTCTTAGAAATTACGATTAAGGAATCAGAGGGTTTGTTGGAGGTTGAGCTTTTTGCAAAGCCAACCGATAAGAACACCCTGCTTCAATATCAAAGTAATCACCCACGATCACAAAAGGACAACATTCATTTTGGGGAATTTTTTAAGGTTGTGGCGCAACTGCACAACTTTGAAGGATTTCTACTACCATGCAGAAATCATGGACAAAAAATGAAGAGCGAGAAGGTATCCAAAAAAACTAGTAAAACAGTCCCTTAAACGGGCAAGATTTTATGATAGAGAGCACCTCCTGGATATGAATAAAAAGAAAAAGAATAATGTCCAAGATAGGATCGTATTTGTAAGCCAGTATTCTGGATTAAGCAATAAAATCAAAAATATGGTTAATCGAAATTGGAAAATTCTTAACAATGGCTTAACAACACCTCTATCCAAACCGCTTTTTTCATTTAGGCGGAACAAAACAATCAAAAATGCCCTAGTAAACACCTATAACAATCCTGAAAATAGCTTTCAAACTACTCTAAACAACAAAAGAGCCTCAGGGAATTACAAGTGTGGCTCCTGTTCGATCTGCCCAAACTGCATAGAAACCAAGACACCCAACTTTAATGGGAAAGCCCTGGTTTCCAAAACACTCAACAACTGTAGAAGCAAGAGTGTGATATACCTACTTATCTGCCCCTGTGGATTTGGCTATGTGGGTGAGACAGGCAGGGAGCTCGCATAAGACTACTAGAACATAGGTCATCGGTAAAGAACAAAAAGGAGAACGCGCCCTTGACCGACCATTTCCTTAAAAGTAACCATGGGTGTAATCAATTTACCTGGTACATTTTGGAAAAGGTTAATGTAAGCCGAAGAGGTGGTAATTTAGAAGCACTAGGGAAAACGCGTGAACAATGGTTCATGTGTTACCTTCATACTATTGATAAAGGCCTCAACACCCGAGAAGAATGGATGAAGTTAGTAGCCAATCAGTAAGACACTACAAAGGAGGGGTCAAATACAACTGTGTAAAAAAGAATAAAAAATTAGGATGAGTTCAAATACATAGCAGTGATATTAGATCTGGAGACCAAATAGGTTTGATGAGGAATAACCCATAACATCACTTATAAGAATAAAAATAACCATGATGAGGCCCTTTAAGCCGTATCGGTAGTAACATCTGAGATCCAATAACATGCTAAGATAGAATGTTGCATCTTATCATGCATCTTATCATGATGTCTGATATGTGTGGTAAATATACATGCATATAAAGTTGAATACAAGTAAGAGGAAGGCGTATTATCTATGGTTGACGACCTGTTGGATCGTTTATATTACTAACTATATAGACATTGATATGGGGGTAAGATGTGACTAGAATCCACCAAATTAGAATTCAGGTGGGCGTAAAAATAGTACATTACCGAACTAAAGATAGGCATCGAATTATGATAATAAAATGAAAATAGGATGGCCCTATATGAAAAATAATCATCCATCTATATACTAATAAAATGAGATCGGTAATTTTTATCCCTATAACAACGAAAAAATACAATAATGGGTGGTAACCTAAAACAGAAACAGATCGTTTAGGTCTGCTATTGGTGGATGGCACTAATGAAAGCGAGGCTTGGAACCCGCTGGGTTTGCTGTCAAAGCGAGGCTTGAAACCCACCTGTTCATGTGACCAAAACGAGGCTTGGAAAGCATTTGTTGAAAACATAAGTAACGTTTAGAAATAAAGCTTTCTAGAGAAGCTGTTGAAATGGAAAGGGTACAATCGGGATTTGTTCGTTTAAACAACAATATTGAAGCAAAGGAGTTAGAGCTTTATAGGCAGTTTTAAATGCTGGTCAAAACGAGGTTTGAAACTGAAAACCAAGTAAATCGAAAGAGATTAGTGATCCTGGATATAGAAATGTCGACTTCCGGGTTAGAAGAAGTAATTCGATGAGGAAGAGCGCGATAAAATGGGGGCACACCTGGAAATAATTTAGAAATAACCAATGAGAGACGGGGTTTTACCATTTAAATAAGCAACTAGAATCACCACACTAATTACGCTGTTTTTCCGTGAGGACGACCCAGGTGTGAGGACGAGTGGCACGATTGATTTCCGGTAAGGAGGGAAGACATAGTCCCCAGCTCATAGTAATAGATGTGGAACTATTCCCATGGGGGTACAGAGAATGCTAACATGAGGCCCCGTGTTTGTCTTATTTTGTTTTAGAGTGAGCCAAGATCGAACAAACATGGAAGTTTAAAGATTGAAGAAATCATACCTGGGACCATAAGTTGCGTTTTTTTGTTTTTTTGAATTTAGGTAAGAGACATGTGTGCTAGAGAATCTCGCTTTAAAATATAATCCCAGCACTCACAGTGAACAGAGTCCCCTCTTTTTCCTTTTTCAGAGGAGAGCGATGAAACAGGGCCAAAACGTTCAAGTCTATAGAAAGAATCTCCACCTGCAATTCTTTCAAAAGTGCCCGTGAAAAATTAGCCGAAACAAACTATACAATGATAGTGGGGCGGAAAGTAGGCCTGACACATGTATGTACATATTCCTTACAAGCAGGTTGAGGGTAACATGGAGAGTAGTGTCAGACCCCATTTATCAGAACTGGAAAAACAAAACTGAATATGTATAAACAGTGAAACTGATAACAAGTTAATGCATGCTTATCAAAATATTATGATCTCTGCAAATTGTATAAACTGACCCTGTAAATGCAGTAGTATAACGAGTCAAGACTACCCTTTAAGATGAAATGTATTGGAAATGGATAAATCAAAAAGGACTGCCTGTGAATGCATTTTATTATAAGCCTAGTATTCAGAAAAATAATTGTATTGCATTAGACATTATCAATGTGTCATTTATACACAAATACTCATGCAAATATGTTTATTTGCAGTAATTTATTGAAAGTGGCAACCAACCAGTGCCCTTTATAGGAGAGATTTATCAATTTGTCTTGAAAAAGATGGTCTATCATTGTTAAAAAACATCGAAACGCGTCGACGCCTACATCCACACAATTAAGGGACAGAGCCTATTCTGCAGACATGAAAAATTAAGTGTGTCCAGGATTAGCTTTTGAAAATCTAGTTTCCCTGATGTGTATACCTATGACAAATAGTAGTGTCTGTTGTTTGTCTCTCTTCTTATAACACATTGTTTAGAAATAACTTTGCTTTTATATTCTGCCTGTAATAGATTGATGAAATATATATGAATACTAATGTGGTGATATTGCACATGTTTTTAACTCAATTGTAATATGTTGTTTTTAGAATTTGTAATACCTAGGATATGTTTTTAACCAAAAAATAAAAAGAAAACCATAGAACTCACTGACTGTGTATTGTATAGTGTTAGAGACCATTTCTAATACATGTGCTAATATTGGTGTAAATATTGGTGTAAATAGTACACCAATTGATTGATTTGAGTGTTTCCACCAAGGGATTTCCCCCTCTTTTTCACTGTCTACAAGTACTCTAATCCCCTGGTGTGTTAAGGGGTCTCTCTCAACTAATAACGCATACGAAGGAGAGAACCTGGAGCCCATGGCCTAACCCTGTATTTGTTTATACCATCTAGATTCAAAAAGGAACACTTTGTTCCTGAGAATTAGTTCAATCATAGTAATGATCATCTCTACATGTGCCCACTGTGATGCCAGCCTTTTGCTCAGAAATTTCTTAGTCGCTTGGATTCCATGGTCTGTTCTAATATTTGTGTACAGGGAGGTGACATCAAGTGTGGCAAGCATCATGCCATCCTCCCATGTAACATCTGATAGAATACTGAGGATGTGTTTTGTGTCCCTGATATATGCCGGTAAATTTTGCACCAAAGGTTGCAGGAATGTGTCCACATATTGCGACAGTTTTTCCGTTGGACCCCCATTACTTGATATAATTGGTCTACCTGGTGGGGATTTCTGGTTTTTATGTATCTTGGGTAATGCATAGATACAAGGGAATCTGGGTTTGTCTACTTTTAAATACAGATATTCATCCTGGTTAATCAGCACACTATTCAACCATTCCCTGAGGTATGTATTGATTAGGGTTGTTAATGGTCCTATCAGGTTCTCCTTCAGTTTTTCATAGTATGTCTGGTCATCCAATTGTGATAACATTTCTCTATTATAGTCCGTGGTGTTCATACCTACAATATTTCCGCCCTTGTTAGCCTCCTTGATAGTAATGTTGTGTAACTGGCATAAGTCTTTTAGAGCTCTTCTTTCACTTATTGTCATATTATCAGACATCCTGTGGCCCTGTTTGTTGTCATGATATTGATATTTGTACATGTCTTCTGTAACTAGTTTATGAAACATGTCAATACTGTTACCACTAGGTAGAATTGGGGTCCAGCTGGATTTATTTTTTAGCCCACTAGTAATGTTGACTTCAGTTTCTATGTCGTATTCCCATGATAGTTCATCAATTGCCATATGGTCCCGATCATCATCAGCAATTGATAACATTAATGATGTATCCCTAATATCTTGTATAGTTACAACATCATGAGGCATATCAGTTGGGTCTAGGTTCATGCATTTATTTGGTTTGGGATTACATTTAAAAATAAAATTCAACTTAAAATTTCTAGTAAATTTAAATAAATCAATCATGGAATAACACATTTGTTCCTGTTCTTTGGGGCAAAATACCATCCCTTTCTCCAATACTGTAATCATATCTTTCGTCAGTGTATGGTCACTTAGGTTGATAACCTCAACACCCTTGATGTTACATGAATCTACTTCTGTTTGTTCCAAGATCTTAATCTCATTCCTGGTTTGTACTGCTCTGTTCCCCCCTCTCTTTCCTCTCCTGGTCTTCTTGATATACTTCCCTTTTGTTTTGGCTGGTCTCTGTTCCCCCGTATGATCCTTTTGACCTCTCTTAAAAAAACATTGTCTTGGTTACTGCCACCGGACCCACCATCAGTGTCACTCTCACTCGGTATTGTGTCTAGTGAGGTAGAGCTGGAATTCACAGAGGTCGTATTACGAGAGGGATTTGCTCCCTCTTTCGTATCTTTATCAATCAGGTGATCATATTTTTTTGCAAAAGTAAATATCCGACCTTGCTTGTAATCGATCTCGTCCCTTTTTAATTTACGTGCATTTCTCTGCTTAATCTCTTCTTGATGCTTACTTACAACATCTTTTAGTATCTCATAGTTTTTGTCTGTGACTTCTTTGAGGTCCAGCTCTCTAATTTCTAGTTCCACCTGTGCTATTTCTATTTGTAGTTTTTTTACTTTCCGTTCTGCATTTTCTATCAGGATAGTCATTATTTTATTAGAGTTAGAGGTCAATTCTTTTTCCCAAGTCAATAAAAGGTCATCATCAAGATCATCATATGTTGGCAATATCTGCCAACAGAGCCCTCTTGGTATTCTATTGAGCCTTATGTATTGTTCCAGTGTCGCACCATCCCACCACTTCGAGTTCTAAGAGATACGTAATTTTTCCAATTGAATGAATTTGTCCCTCAATCCCTCTTTCTTTTTATTCGTATTACCACTAGCTAAAGAGGATACCACTATTTCTCCTCTTGCTAAGCTTTCAAATAAATCTGCTGCTTCTTTACCTCATTCTGGGGTATCTCAGAGTATATATTACCGTTGGAGCCGCCCTACCAGGTGCGAACCTGAAATTCTTATTTGTTGGGATGCTTGTACCCTGGCTGGGAGTGGCGCTCACAAATTATGGTAGTTATCTAGTAGTTTATTCGTTATAGGTGCCTAGGGTGGAGGTAATCATCCAACACCTCCTAATAAAGATCCACGGATCTCTAAAACTTATATACCAAGCCCTGGCACACCAAAAACACAGATTATGACAAGTCAATAACTTGAAGTTCAAGACAGATGCAATAACAGAGTATGCGATTTAATGATAATTTTCCTGTTCTGACTCCAGCCAACAAGTGTTTCGTCGTTCGGGACAAGACATCCGCGACTTCCTCATGGCTGGAAAACATATATAAAAACATAGTATAAGCCCAGAGCCCTTCGGGCAGGGATGTTACAATTGTTAACATGTGACTGATAGGTATTTCCCAAATGTGCCATACCTATTACATCATAAGTTCATGGTTATTCATACAGTCAGAGTGGGAAAGGAGGGAAAGATGCTGTGTTTCCAGAAAAATATGAATCAATATACATGTGTGTAGGTTAATAGGTGGTGTCTAAAAGGCCAAGCCAATCAGTACTGACTAACACCCTATAATCAGGGAGGTGGAGGGCAGTGTTACGTTTAGGGGAAAAGGAGAAATTGAAGTTCGAATTTATTCTCATCATATCTCAAATCATGTGATAATCCATGTATACACTAATAATTTGCAAATACAGTGGCAATTCCCAGGCCTGCCTGTCAAAACCGTAACGGGTATTTTAAGCCTGAATTAAAAAACATAAAACGTCGTTCAGTTAACCATAAGTACCATTAGGTTTTCTAGACCTAATGGTGGTTCTCAAAGAGTCTAGAATGTACCTTCTGGCTGGTTGTAATTCTGTCCCAGCCTAAATGTGGCTGGGTGTTTTCATATTATTTCGCAAGAAACACATATCAAGTAGGTATCTGTAAGAAACATGGTGAATTTCCATTAATGTGGTGGCCGAGATATTCCCAAGGAGCTAAAATTATATTTGCAAGGACATAGTGTGCATGCTTACAGTAACTAATATGTGAACGAAGGGGGACCATCTAATGAATCAAACCATGTGTAGATTTAAGTCTTCATTTTGGGATATTGCGGTCCTCAGTAGAGGGATATGTCACTCAAGAACCCAGTGTGTATATAATACATAGGACAGTTCCAATTCGAAGTGCACTTATTCAGAGAAAAATAATAAGAAAAGTTGTCCGTGAATTCCTGGACTATAAGTGCGTGTGTTAGTATCGGCTCTTATGTCCGTATTGCTCGAGCTGAGTTGTCTCGCGCCACAAGGGACGTAATTAAAGAGACCATATTCAGTCAATGTTATCTTTCAGATATATCGATATCTGTCTCGAGAAAACTGTGTGTACGTGATGAGTTGAGAAGTTATAAAAATCAAGGTGCATCCCTTCGTAGATAAAAATGAACCGTTAGTGCTTCGGTTGGACGTGCATATGTTAAAAATTCACGCTTACCCGTGTAGTACAAGCTGAATCGTATCGTGTCAGAAAACGGACTCAATATCTGGTCCGCTAATTGCGCGTTAAGTGCAACACTTCAAACAGTAACACAAAAAGATCCCACAGCAGTTTAGAAAAATAGAGTAATTTTTAATAAAAAAACACAAGATCACAATGATAAAAATCCAATGAGGTGAACCGATGATATGGAGATTTGAAAATGTCAGTGAAACCAGCTCCCAGCAAAATGTGTCACCTTTGAGGCCAGGAGGCATAAGGAAAGTGGTCCAGGTGGCTAGGGCTCACCAACCGAAGCATAATGAGCCCAAAAACATGCAAAATGGCCCAACGGGGCAGGAGAAATGAACAGGAGACGGATGTTGATCTTTGACCCCCCTCCAGCGAAGCCCGGAGTGAATGGTGATCTGCTGCCCAGGCTTTTTCAAGCCTCCAGGGAGTGCCAAGGCCCTGGGGTCACCACAAGGAGAAGTCCTAAATGTTATGCTAGGAGGGGTCCTACCTGGGGACTCCTCCCCATTGTTCCAAGGGCCTGGGGACCTCAACCCCCAGGCCAATTATTCATTAAGGGGGGCCACGGACCCCAACTCTGGGCCCCCAATGCCGCCCATGACAGTGGAGTGGCGCTGCACTTCCCCCAAGCTGGGGAGAAACAAGGAGGGGCCCATGACCCCATCCCTGAGCACCAGGAACAAGAAGCTGCTGGGATAGCGCCACTACGCTCCCTCCAGTAGTGGTCAGCCACCTCACTTTCCCCATCATGGGCAGCGTGCTGGGTGCCTGGGTGAGACTGGGCACCCCCAAAGAAAAGAAAAGGCTGTGTTGCACAAGGCAGTACAGCGGAAAGAAAAGAAAGTCAGCGGCTCTCCTTGGTGCAGCGGGAGAGCTGCTCATTGAATATTCTCTGTGCCCGAGGATACGCCCCATAATGCCCAGCGGGCTTCTTGGGTTTTGCACGTTTTGGCCCTTCGTGGTGGTCACAGGACAGTTAGTCCAACACCAACAATGCTTAAAAGAGTGCATCAGAGCGGCAGGAGTGGTGCATCCTACTCGCCAAGAATTTAAACAATACTTCCCCTAAATCTACAGGGTCCAAAGGGGAATGACTAACCCAGGATTTCCTGCAAGTTTTTGAGTATTCCTAAGGTTGGAGCATAAGCTTTTCAACTGGAACTGCAGTGTTCTCTAGGAATGAGGTCTATGACTACAGCAAGTGTGGCCTGAAACCACCTACAAGAGTGGACATGTTGTACAAGGCCTTCTAAAGGCCGAGCTGATGATTACAGGTTTTGAGATCAAAATGTGACCCCTTATCTAGACTACCACCACCCTTGAGTAGGCCTTGGACTGCTCAGCTCCGCGACCGTAAGAGAGTTAAGCGCTGCAATGGGGCATTTGTTTAGTTCTCAGTGGAGAACAAATGTGGGCCCATTACTTGTGCAGGCCACACAACTAATTGCCTGTTTCCTTATATAACTGCCAGTGATAATACCGCTAATTTCTAAAACTTTTTTGATTCATGGGTCCCTATTACTGTAACTAGTCCAACAGTTGGCGTGTTTCGTCCCACTCATAATTTTTCTTGTAATACATTTTAGATGTTATTATATATATGCTTATTGGCCCTTTGTGATTAAAAATGGTCTTCCCTGAATAGACTGACCCAACCTGGCATTGTGTTTGTACATAGGCACTCTGACTATTTTTTGATTACCCGTGACCCAGTGTATTTGCACAGGTTTTTATTATTCGTGTAATAAGAATATTTTCTCATTTATTTATTCAATTGCATAGCACACATGCACACACTTTACTTCTGATGGTCATTTATAAGGATATATTCATTGGATACCTGACTGAGCCACAATAATTTTATAAGCCACTCTGAGCATTTCCGTAACATCAGCCAGGACAAATTTGTTCCCCATATTTAAGGGAAAGCTCAGCACTTAACACAGTGTGAAAAACTAGCTGATCAGTAAGGCATGTATGCCTTTTATGGTACCTTCTATATGGACATTTCTTTGGACACTCTGCCATTTTATGTCTTGAGTAGAATTTGTCTATCGAATGGCGTTAATAATTATTTCATTTTTGTTACCGTATGTACTTTACTGATGATTTTATAACAAAGGTAGAAAATGTATAGCAAATTTTTTTTAAAAGATTTAAATCAATCATGCAATATATTGGAACTACGATGGTAGTCCAGATTTGACCTTAAATTTTGGTTTACAGCAAGATAGGGACTCTGAGTTGCTCTTCCGAGGTTCTTGCCCCTCATTCATTTCACCAGGAAAAACTTGGTAAAATCTGCTTGTGAAAAGGTTGCAGAATGTGAGCCGGTGATCAAACCAGATCCTTGCAGGTATTCTGCATCTCCAAGTTTAAACAGGGGTGGCTCCTACGCAATCCCGGAGGAGCGTCGCCCCAGTGGCTCAAAAAATAAACGATATTTCAGTATTGTTTTATTTTTAAGCCGTTGGCTCAGCCAGTGTGTGCAGGGAGGGGCAAGGCTGAGGCATGGGAGGAGGAGGAGTGCTAGTGCACTCCCAAAGTGTTCATGTTTCTCAGGCCGACCAACGCTCACATGCGCACTTATGGTTCTCTATTGAACAGCCGGGTTAGAGAAACCCCACAGACCCTCTGACCTGAGCGGGCCGTTAGGCCAATCCACGAGCTGCTCTGCAGAGCAGGCATTGGACAAGGGAGCCTGTGATGTGGTCACAGTGTCTGCTGGGACAAGGAAGTACCAGCACCAATGCGCGATGCAGGACGTGGCTGGCAGCAGGTAAGTTAACTTTAAATTTTTAAAAAAATAATTATTATGGACCCCTCCGAGCCCCCTCCCACGCTCCATCTCGTGCCCCCCACCATACCCAACCATCCACCCCACCACGTTTTGTATGTAGCGGCTGCCACTGCGTTTAAAAATCCCAATGTGCGGTAAAACCACATTCCAAAAGTACTGTACCCCATAGAATCAAAACCTGTTTGCCCAGTAATACTGATGCAGTATTCCTACTTTATTTAGATGTGCTAGTTACATTACGTCGATTAATTGGGCTAAATATGAGAGTAGTATTATTTTAGAACATGCTCTGCCCGTGCATGCCTGTGTTTTCTTTTGCTAATGGCCTATGAGGTGAAATACATCACATCAAAAGTCTTTATTTCGGTTTTACAGTACCATAAAAGAAGTAGGCACATGAATCGTATATGGCAATAAACAGAATAAAAGACACTATAAACGCTCCCTACACAGACTCTTGGAAAATGAAGAAAAACTAAAAAAAATTGGCAAAAAACGTAACACAAAAATACGAATACATAAACGATACAAAGCTAGACGAATTTCAGTATTTAAATGATTAATACTATCAAGACAGAGCTAAAGTGCTAGTACCTATGTAACTTTTGTTTTTATCTCAAATTTGCAAATTTGCAACCCAATTACACAACAACATCTGTTTTAAAACCTATGCCCCAAGTGACCAATAAAAGGATAAACGTTTAAAACAGAAGCTTAAAAACCAATTATTTACAAACCAAAGTGCTAGTACAAGGTACACGCCTGACTGGTCTGATCATTTAGATTTCAGTTTGTTTTATTAGCGCCAATCGGGGAAGTAGATAGAGCCCCCCTTCTAATGGCCCAAAATTGGCCCAGAAATTTTGCTGTTGCACAAGCATAAAGTGGTCTCACATCTGACTTTAAAATACGTAGGGCATCTTTATGGCTATGTGTCCCAAGTTGTCTGCATACCGGAGTTAGCCAGTTCCTTCTAGGTCACAGGCAAAGAATATATGGCCTATTGTTTCATTAGGGCATGGACAAGAGGGACAACCCTTGTGCAAACTGGAATGGCATGGTGAGCAAAAAAACGATGGATTTAGGCCTAGATCTCTGTACTGGAGTGAATGTATGACATTGTTCTGCATTCTGTCCATCAACTGTTGTTTTTGCATTTGTCACCCCGAGTAGGACGGTATTCTCAGATGTGAGTCCAGTGCTCTCCATGCCACTGGAATCAAGCTATCCTGGCTGATGAGGGCTGAAAGCCAGAAACTGGTCCTAGGATGCTTGTTTCCAGTCCAGGGAGGACCTGGCTTTGCAGTTCGGGCTGGACTGTTCCCATGGGGCACAGGTCAAGACTGATTTGCATATGGCTAGGTTCAAACTGGAATGGCATGGTGAGCAAAAAAACGATGGATTTAGGCCCAGATCTCTGTACTGGGGTGAATGTATGACATTGTTCTGCATTCTGTCCATCAACTGTTGTTTTTGCATTTGTCACCCCGAGTGGGACGGGTATGCTCAGACGAGAGTCCCGTGCTCTCCATATCACTGGAATCAAGCTATCCTGGCTGATGAGGGCTGAAAGCCCGAAACCGGTCCTAGGATGCTTGTTTCCAGTCCAGGGAGGCTCTGGCTTGGCAGTTCGGGCTGGACTGTTCCCATGGGGCACAGTGTCAAGGCTGATTTGCATTTGGCTAGGTTCAAACTGGAATGGCATGGTGAGCAAAAAAACGATCGATTTAGGCCCAGATCTCTGTACTGGGGTGAATGTATGACATTGTTCTGCATTCTGTCCATCAACTATTGTTTTTGCATTTGTCACCCCGAGTGGGACGAGTATGCTCAGATGTGTCACATGCTCTCCATGCCACTGGAATCAAGCTATCGATAAACTCGAAAAAAAAAAAACTTGAATGTAAAAACGTACATGGAGAAAACATTACAGAACAGAGGATAAGACTAGTTACAAACTTATCATCGCTCAATACAAAATGCTGCTGATATCTACTAAACAACAATATTTTGCTAACAAAATCATGCTTGCCAGTAATTCATCCAAGGAACTCTTCAAAATAGTCACATCACTTTCCGCCCCGCCCCCTGCTCCCATTGCTCACAGTCAGGACCTATGTGATAAGATTGCAGATTTCTTTTTTAAAAAGGTTGATAATATCTTTGCATCCTTTACACACCCCAACAGCATATCTTCTCCCTTAGACACCTTCCTTCCGACCTCGGACTTTAACCCCCCAATTGCCAAATCTCAGCAGCTCTTGCATATTGCTTCCCTTACAACTGCAGACACTATTAAATTAATCTCTACTTTGAGATCTGGCCCTCCCCTACACCCCTGTCCCATTTCCTTCATTAAACTGGCCCCGGAACCCATTGCCCACGTTCTTGCCACCATCTTTAACAACATCCTGCAGATGGGTGTCTTTCCTACATCCTGGAAGAAGGAGTCTATTGTCCCTCTTCTTAAGAAACCCTCACTTGATCTGAATGACCCTAACAACTTCCGTCCAATATCGAGACCTCCGCTTCCAGCCAAGATCCTAGAGAAGGTTTTAAACACTCAGCTGAGCTCATTCCTGGTCAATGGCGGCAGACCTGAGAGCAGAAGTCAGCCTGGACCGGGGTTCAATTCCCGACGCGGCAGGGTCGTGGACCTTGGTCAGCGGACTCGATAATTCTCGCTTCGGTGCTTACTCTAATCAGGGGTTCCACTCGGCAACTCTGGGCATTAGCTTGCCTAATCTCCACAACGGCCCCACCAATTCCGGGGATGCCTGGCTCCACCTTGGGGACTCCCAGCAAGGGACCATCCCACAGGGAAAGCCAGGACGGGTTCCCCAGAGTTATACAGCGCCGGGACGCCCCGTTGCTGGGGCAGCTGTGCGCTTTACAAGTATACTACATTTACATTTACATAACAACCTGCTAGATCCCACTCAATATGGCTTGCGGAGCTCTCACGCACAGAAACAGCCCTCATTAAGTCCACGGAAGAAATAAAAATCACCCTGGATCAAGGAGGGCATGTGGCCTTGATCATGCTTGATCTCTCCGCCGCCTTCGACACCGTCCACCACTCCCTTCTTATCAAAAGGTTGCATAAAATAGGTGTCGACGGCACAGCCCTTAAGATGTTAGCGTCTTTCTTCTCTGAGCGAGTCAACTCGGTCGCTCTAGGGAACTTTGATTCAAAGCCTTTTCGCCTTCCCTGTGGAGTTCCTCAGGGTTCCTCTATTATCCAACCCTATTCAACATTTATGTTTCTAGCCTGGCCCCCCCCTCATTGAATCCTTTGAGTTTAACCTGACATCTTATGCGGACGACACGCAAATCGTCATCTCGTTGGCCCCTCAGCACTCCAAAACTGCACCTACCCGTTTCAGGGACTGTATCACGGCCGTTGGCTCCTGGATGGGGCAAAACAGTCTAAAACTTAACACAAACAAGACTGAAGTCATCCTGTTTGGCAATAACCCTGTGTTTTGGAACCCCGCGTGGTGGCCAGATAACATGGGTTCTCTCCCCATTTCTACCACCAAGGTTAAAAACCTGGGAGTACTGATAGACAGCAAACTGACGTTCAAGGACCAGGTGAACGCGGTTGTTTCTTCAGCCTACTACACCTTAAGATCCTGTAAAAAACTGCCTGCATATCTCCCCAAACCTTGCCAGCTAACTGTGATTACCTCCCTTGTCATGGCCAAGTTGGACTATTGCAATGGGCTGTACCTCAATATGCAGGAAGGACCCCTCAGGAAGCTACAGCTGCTTCAGTACGCAGCGGCTAGACTTCTCACGAGCACACCAAAATTCTCTCCCGTTTCGGAGAAAATCAGAGAGCTACATTGGCTTCCCATCAGAAAAAGGATCCAATTCAAAGCTTTATGCTTGGTGCATAAATCATTACACAAATCGGGTCCTCTCTTTCTTCAAAACAACATTCGCTGGTATATTCCATCCCGATTCCTACGATCCTCGAACGCCAAACTGGCTTTCATCCCCTTTACCAGGAAGGCTACATGGGGTGACAAACTTTTTACTGTCTCGGCCACCAGACTCTGGAATAATCTCCCCATTGGGCTCAGATCTACTCCGGACCACCTCAAATTCAGGAAGGCTCTGAAAACCTTGCTTTTCAGTCAATAATCCATCCTAACTGCTCAACTCAGGCTCCACACATCGAAAGCGCCAGGAAACCTTATGGTAATAGTAGCGCTCTATAAATCTATATAACATAACATAACATAACATAACATAACATAACATAGCATCCTGGCTGATGAGGGCTGAAAGCCCGAAACCGGTCCTAGGATGTTTGTTTCCAGTCCAGGGAGGACCTGGCTTGGCAGTTCGGGCTGGACTGTTCCCATGGGGCACAGGGTCAAGACTGATTTGCATATGGCTAGGTTCAAACTGGAATGGCATGATGAGCAAAAAAACAATGGATTTAGGCCCAGATCTCTGTACTGGGGTGAATGTATGACATTGTTCTGCATTCTGTCCATCAACTGTTGTTTTTGCATTTGTCACCCCGAGTGGGACGGGTATGCTCAAACGTGAGTCCCGTGCTCTCCATGCTACTGGAATCAAGCTATCCTGGCTGATGAGGGCTGAAAGACAGAAACCGGTCCTAGGATGCTTGTTTCCAGTCCAGGGAGGACCTGGCTTGGCAGTTCGGGCTGGACTGTTCCCATGGGGCACAGGGTCAAGACTGATTTGCATATGGCTAGGTTCAAACTGGAATGGCATAGTGAGCAAAAAAACGATGGATTTAGGCCCAGATCTCTGTACTGGGGTGAATGTATGACATTGTTCTGCATTCTTTCAATCAACTGTTGTTTTTGCAATTGTTTCATTAGGGCATGGACAAGAGGGACAACCCTTGTGCTGTGATGTATTTGTCAGTCAAGTGTTAGTAAAAGCATTGATGGGTAGGCAGCCGTATCTGAACTGAGTATGCAATTTTCTGTCTGCCGGCACTTTTATAAAATCTAGATAACCTTCTAACCAGCTGCTGGATATAATATCAGTGAACACATCAGTTAAGCAGCCATGGCGTATTTTCAAGAAATTCATCTGTTCTACCAATGCCCAAAACTGTGATTTTAGTAGGTTCCTAGAGTATGTGGGCGGATGACCTTCTAGCTCCTTAGGAACACCTATGTTTGCCCGGATGGTATTTATTTATTTAATCCACCCAATTTTGTGGTTAGTGTCCAAGGCAGAAACTTCTGTATAAGCAGCAGTGTAGGACGTCAGTTCGGGGGTTGCGACCAATCTATGCCAGAAGAGCATGGACGTAAGCTCGCCTGGTCATTGATAGACTTGACACCCATGTCAAGGTTCAACGGAAGGACGGGAGTGCTCTGTGGAAGTGATACCAGACTCCTAAGAAACTTGTTTTCTACTGTTGAAAGGATGTTAACATTTATGGAACCCCAGAGTTCTGCCCAATAGAGCACACTACTCACTACTTTGCAACTATACAGCTTAAGGACGGGGGCTACAGGCCTGGTATAAGAGAGGCAGTGCTCGCGTCGCAAGGCCCCAGTTAACTGGGAACATTTCAGGGACGCCCTCTCTAGGTGTTTCTTCAATGCCATTCCCTCAGACAGCTTGATTCCCAGGTAATCAAAGGAACTCACTCGTTTGAGTGGAACATTGTCAAGGACCAGGTTACTTTTAAAGGATTTGTGGGGATTTAGCATCATCAGCTTTGCTTTAGTGGTGTTGATGACTAAACCCCTCTCATCACAAAAAGTCTTAAAACAATGTAAAAGTTTTTGTAGGCCCATGGTTATTTTGGACACCAGGAGGGTATCGTCTGCAAACAATAGAGTAGCTATTTTGTGGTTTGCCAACAAGGGAGCGTCGGCTGGAGTAGAACACAAAAGGTCGGCCACCTGGTTTACATAAAGGGAGAAGAGGGTGGGGGCCAGGACACACCCTTGGCGTACCTCCTGCCTGATCTTGAATGGCTCGGTGTTTTGGCCCATGGTTTACCCACCTCACACAGGCAAAATTATCCTCATGTAGCCTGATAAGTGGTTCTAGAAGTTCCAAAGGCATACCCATGTCCTGAAGGACCTGCCAGAGTAAGTTCCTGGGGACTAGGTTGAAAGCTGTTTTAAGATCAATAAAGGCAAGATATAAACTGCCTTTGCCCAGCACAACGCCTGGTCGGTAGTGCCGGTCTTCCACCGAAAGCCCGCCTGGAGAGGAGAGAGGATGTCATTCTCCTCCATCCAGGTCAGGATTTTAACAAGGAGCGAGCTGCAGAAGACCTTCTGGGCACAATCTATCAAGGTAATTGGACGGTAGTTGGCGGGCTTTGACCTGTCCCCTTTCTTTAAAATGGATATTACTTCCGAGCCCTTCCAGGCGTCCGAGATGCTCCCCCCACTACTGATATTGTTGGCCAGTCTCATAAAATAAATTGCCCAGTGTTCCCTGTCAGCACGAAAAAGGACTCCAGGGATGCGATCGGGACCAGGGGCTTTTGCTGGAATAATGGCATTGAGGGAGCACAATATCTCCTCCCTAGTGAACGTGAGTGTACATGCAGGAAGACCTATGTCATGGAGAGTGTGGGAACTCTCAATAAAGGGACCACGAGAATATAGCTCACTAAAATGTTTATGCCATTCAACGGCCGGAATATTATTTGCCAAGGGAGGTGTACGTTCGAAATTACTTTTGGACACCTGGGACCAAAACATCCGATCATCAGCATGCCCAATGGCCTCTACTAGCTCCTCCCATCTCCTCTCATCCCATTCTTTTTTTGCTTTACCCTGCGCCTGTTTATAATCCTTCCTAGCTTTACGGATACTGTCTGGCTCTTTGTTCTTAATAGCAACAGTCAGTCTCCCTCTCAGGGTCCTGCACTCTTTATTGAACCATGAATATCTTCCCAGAGATAACCTGGTCTCATTAATCGGGGGGTGAAAAAAACAGGCCAGGTGATCAGAAAATTCCCTACGGAGGGTACTACAACTGCTCTGTTTAGGCGAGTCCGTGGTCGCTGATGTTAGAGTCGTTAATGGTTAATTAGAGCATCCTTAATCAATTTGATCTTTGATTTGGTCGTCAAAACCCCAGGCCATTTGAGTCATCGCTTGTCGCTTGTGGGGGTTAGAATCTTTGTGCTAGGTGTCGGGGGCACTCTCCCAACACCACCCCAGAGATTATAAATGAACAGAATAAGGGGGTTATGATCACAGTCACATGATGGGATTATGGCCATATCCTGTACCAACGGCCAGAGTGTCAGATCCACTAGTAAGTAGTCAATCCTACTTGACCCATTTGGTCCAACAAAGGTCATTCCTCCTCGTCTGTCTGAAATAGTTCTACCGTTTGTAACCCTTAATCTATATTCTACAGATATCGCGTTTTACTGAAGTGCAGCTTGCGACCATTTTTTGATCCGGGTGAGTTCCAGCGAGGGTACCCGCCAATATTTGTCCTCCTCATTCACATTGTTGGCCTCTGCCCAATCGAGTGGTTTGAAGGTTACGTTAAAGTCACCACCAACTATTAGTGGATAACTATCAAGCCTGGCTTCCAATAAGTTGTCCATGACCTGAAGAGTTGGAGATCTACCACCTCTGGTACTCCTGGCGTATACATTATATATATATGCCGTCTTACCCTTGCCATTGGTTATCCTAATCCCAAGGACATCTGGACTGTTCGTGACCAACTCTTTGGCATCACAATTTAATGTAAAATTTACAAATATGAGCCGCCCTCCTTAGGGCCGACCATGTTTGGATGGTATTGCGGGTCGGTGGAAGGTCATAAAGCCTAGAATGAACGTAGGGGTCAAACTCCAGGTTTCTTGGAGTAAGCAAATCTCAGTCTGTGCGATGAGCTCCTGCCAATGCGGGTGGTCAAGCTTCCCCCTTATACCCGCCATATTCCGTGACGTGATTCTCAATGTTTGCCCATTGACTTTAGGAGTGGGAGCCAAAATAAGGGTTGGGACATCCAATTTGGGCAATGCTTGGCAATCAATGGTCATTTCCGGGCAGCTGGCCCGAGTACAATCACTCATCACCGGCGGTTGGTCATGGACTAGAACCAACTGTGTAGGGTATAACATGCTCTCTTGCTCTCTAGGTGTAACGCCAGGATGAGGTAATACACGGTCGGTGTTGTTCGTCGGACCTACAGTAAGGTTGCCGGGGAAAACTTTGTTGGAGGATAGGGTTAGTCAATCATTCTGGGATAGAGATGAGATCAGAGGATCCCCAAGAGGCAGTTGCGTATTTCCAGCTTGAATTGGTCTTAGAGGGATGCTTAATCTCAACCTGATTTTAGTGAAAGGGCTAGAATGGGATCTGGTCTCTAGGGCAATTAAGGCATGCACCATGTGCTTGGTCGCTAGTCTTAACTCAATTGCGTCATCTGTACTCGGGTGTGAGGGGCACCTTTTGGCGTATACAACATCATCTCTAATTACTGATCTACACCCCCTAATATACCTCAACCAATGTATAGCTTAATTTTTTTAGGCATCATCATTCTCATACTCAATATGTTGTGGGTCTACTTTAGGAACATTGGTCATGTAGATTGACAATAATAATGTGTTGCTCTGCTTACGATGTAAAGGCGAGGAAGGCTGGCCAGGTAGAGACACCCTATTTCAATTTGTGGCCATACTCCGCACAGGTGGCCCTATCATTAGCCCATGCCCACCTTGGTCCTGTGGCAACCCCATAATTTTCCTACCCTGCTCGACATTTGACCCACGTGGCTCTAAGGATATACCTGTAGTTGCTCTTGTGCTGAGGATGGATTGGTGGTCGGAATACAGGGGCAAGGCATTGCAATAAAGTTGCATCCCAGAGGGCGTTGGAGGTTCCATATTTGGACCAGCGTTGGTGAAATACATTTAAGTGTCACTGTGTTAGTCATATTTTACTAATATTGCCAATCAACATCCCCACGTATGAATTTCAACTGTGAAAGTATAATAGGTAATTTTGGAGATTAAAACATAATAGAAGTAGTAAAAAAAAAAACATGATTGTGGTAATAAAATGTAGTAATGCATTCGAAATATTACGTTTGGTGGTTACCGATACTTTAGTGCTAGGAGGCGTCTATGGGCAATTGTGAGATTTAACAGAAAACTGCAACATTACATAGCACTAACAAAGTCAATGAAGCTCATAGTTGCTTGTATTTATTCATATTTAACAAGAAAATAACAAACATTGTATAAATAACCTAGATCAAAAAAAGTTAAAAAATCATCAAGCACAATTCAGAAATCTACTGAACCACCACCTGTAGAGACACGTTTTCACTAAAATCAGCACACATTTACACACATAACAAAATTGTTTAATAGGTGAAGGCAAAATTGACAGAGGAACGTGTTTAAGGGAAAAACTGCTGGAATCAGCCTTTACCACGAAGACGGAACCTTGCATGCAGTTTTAGCGCAGGCTTAACAATGCAGGCAAAACTACCACTCAAATCATTACCACCCAGGATTTTACAACGAATATGCCTTTACCACGCATGCCATTACAACAAATTTCATTGGAAAGGCATGCGTAGTAAAGGCATATGCGTGGTAAAGACGTGCGTGGAAGTGTCACGCTTGTTTCAATGATCGTGTTGTAAAGGCACGCATGGTAAAGGCATATGCGTGGTAAAGACAAGCATGGAAGTGTTGCGCTCGTTTCAATGACCGTGTTGTAAAGGCACGTGTGGTAAAGGCATATGCGTGGTAAAGACGTGCGTGGAAGTGTCGTGCTCGTTTCAAAGACCATGTTGTAAAGTCATGAGTGGTAATGGCTTGCGTGGTTCCATCATACATCCAAAAGCTGCCCGGGGCTGAGAGATGTGTTCTGTAGGGGACACTTCACTTCCTCCAGGCTGAGAAGACTTTCCATAGCGCTTGCTTCAGTCTGGTGTTTCCCAGGATCAGGATGACGGAATGTGCGGAGACACAGGAGACAATGATTATCCAGAACACAATGGGCAGAATATCAGATGAACAATGCTTAACTACCATTGTCAGCAAAAGGATGATGTTGATCATTAGGAGGGAGCCAAGTATCCTGACTGCACTAGTATGAGCCTCTAACCGGGGTTCGCTGATCCCTGAGGCACCCTCTTTCATCCGCTGGGTGTGTCTTTAGAGGGAGGCGAGGATAGGTGTGATGAAGAAAATGGCAAGCAGAAGAGGCAGGCAGAAGCCAAGAACGCCCAGTACAATCAAGTGTAAGGAGTTTGCATGTCCAGACCTGCACCTGAGGCTGTAAAAGTAGACCACATGTCAGTTGTTGAATTATGATTGAAAGAACAGTTTGTATACCAGTGGATGGGGACACTGAGGGCCAAAGACCCCACCATCGACACGAGAAGCAGCCAGTGCACCACCTTGGAGATCCGGAGCTTTAACCAGAGGAAGGGGCGATGGTTGAAGTCCATGATCTTTATGAAGTAGAAGACGCAGAGACAGGTATTGAGGCAGATGCTGAAGCTACCAGTCCACATGTTAAGTTGAAATAACACCAGAAAACTGCAATCCATATAAACCTCCAACACTAACTTTGAAATGCAAATCCGTACAATGACTGTACATTGAAAAGAAGCATCTGAGATCCCTGCTGCTATTAGAATAAAGTCTAAGGTGTTCGGGGTTCTGCCACGAGCCCAGTCCACGAGATTCAAAGCAACAATGAAACCAGTGGTGACTATCCCAGTCAAGCTCAGTACTGATGTAATAACTAAACAAAGCACTTTAATTATAGGCACCATTTTGGATCCTTCTCCTTGGAGGCCCCTTGAAGAATCTTCAGATTGCCGTGCCTCTGTCACCAGGTGTGTGACGTGTATGTTGCAGGGAGAGATACGCTTCCTAGTCTCTTAGAAACCTGCAGCAGTGCTAGGTTTAAATTACTTGGGCATCATTTCCATGATTCCTATGACCTTCCTTGGACTGGATGCAAATCGGACAATTTTCATGGGGCCTTGGAGCTCTCTTCAGTCCTTCCCCACTTTCTAGCAAGCCACTTTGGTGTGTAAGGGCTGAAGGACTGCTTCCATCTTTGTGTTACAGTGATGACAATGAGCATGGGACTGTCTAAGATTTATAGGATATACATAATTCAAACCTCAAGTGTGCTCTGGAAATATGGGGTTCCCAGTGGAGTTTGTGCAGAGTTTGGAGAAGGGACACTTCATTGTAGAGGACCTTTTAAGTAAAAGGCTTGGCTGTCCGGAAGGAGCACCAGTCACTTAGGGACTATTAGTAGATGGAAAGAAACAGAAAGAGTACCAAGTCATGGTAGGTGTGTATTATTTGGGGTACAGAGAGACAGGTGATTACCAGAGTGAAGAGTTTACAGAGATCTTTGGGGCTTATTTACAATCCCCTTGCGCCACTGGTACCGTCACTTTTTGTGACAAAACCGGTGGCGCATTTTGCTGCCCCATATTTACAAGGACATGAAAAACCACCCTGCGTGGCTTTTCATATCCTTGTAAATATGGCCCCTTTACGCGGAGCACTTTGCCTGAAAGGGGCATTCCATGGGTGTTGCTGTGGCTGTTCCCACACAACACCCATGGAACCTGAAACAGTTTCAGATTTACGAAAAATTGTAAACCTGGAAGTGCATCTGAGTGCTACGGCTTCCCAGGGGAGGCGCAACAAGGAGAAATGTATTCATTTCTCCTCCTAGTTTTTTCCTCTTTCTTTGCGTGCTGCATTCTGCAGCACACACAGAACGAGGAAACCACCTATTATGATTCTTTATGTGGAGGAAGGTATCTCTTCCTGCACATAAACAATCATTTAAAAAATTGACGTCTTACAAGTTCTATGTGTACTAATGTAGCACACAGATGTTGAAAAACACCATTTAAGCTTGTTTACGTTCAGGAAGGGTCACCTTCCTGCACATAAACAATCATCCCTGTGACGCAGGCATCCTTGCACATCCTGCAAGGGTGCCTGCATCAGCGTATGGCAGCTAATTTTGCACCAGTGCAGGGGAGAGCAAAGGGATCCGTCATATCCTTGTAGATATGACTCATCCTTGTGCTTTGAAAGTACTTTCTTGTAAATTAGCAGGTGGCGTAACAAAACTTGAGGGGGCCCCCCTGCAAAGCACATGGAGGACCCTCCCCCCCGCGGCGTGGCTCACCATGACTCCCCGGCGGCCGGCCCACCATGTACCACTTTGCCCTACCACCCAGAAATCTAGCATATTTTGCTTTGAAACCTCCAACATTTAAATGAAATGCCTCTATATTGTCTTTCTGTAAGTTCTAGTGAGAAAGTGGGAAACACTCTCAACATACACGCTATGGCATTTGCAACAATCCTGTCAAAAGCAGATTATGTAACTGAGGCAGCAATCAGAACAATGCCAAGGAGTGATCCTATTGTCTCATGAACTGCCTATGGCTGAAGAACAAAGAACAACTATGAAGGGTCTGATATAGAATTGACAATACCTTGAAACTTTGAAAGAGAAACCCAAACCTGCAATTCCATAAAAACTCGTCTGACAATATACATGAGAAGTACACAAGCTATAACTCAGTATCCTGCGAAAGTCAAGAGAAATTGACATGTTGAATTATATGCATGCTACACAGTAGGAACTGTCAAGGGTTGTGCATGATAATAACGTGAACTGAGGAAGGAATTTCAATCATAATGTCTTTATTAGTAAGCACTGCAAAACAGGCAGGCAAACAAGCCAGGCTGAGGAAGAAAACGGTTTGGATGCTTCAGAACACTGATGCAGATGTTTGTTTTAATTTATCATTTCTGTAGTGTAAACAATGACTAAATACAAGATTTAAAGTACACGTATTACAGACAAGTGCAAGCAACACCATAAATAACACTGTATATAGAATAAAAACAAACCATATCAGCAAGTACCTAATGACAATCTATACAAACTGTACTTGGTAAAGGAAAAGAAAAAGTGCAAATACTTTCAAAGGGCAAAATTAAGCAATCACCAGGCCAGCAATATACATAAATCAAGCATGTTATGCAAAACAATCCAACTTTCTTCTTGCATCAAGGTGAAAATACTTTCAAAGTGCATGGTAAAAAAAAGTCCAGCAGTATGCAAAAATGAAGCCAGGTTAGTCAAACAATTCCCCGCTTGGTGTGTGCATAAAGGCACATATATTTCAAACCAACTGATAAACAACAACTACAGCACATTCAATAATCAAACCAGTTTAAACTATCAATTCCCTTTTTGAAGGCTCAAATATGTCAAAGTGACTAGCAAAACAGTAACAAGTACAGCAGACAGCAAAGCAGCATACATAAATCAAACCTATTTAGTCAGACGAATCCCCTTTGTTTGTGCATGAAGGCATAAATATTTCAAAGTGCCTGGTAAAGTAATAACAATTTAGCAGCATAAACATCAAACCCATCCAGTCAAACAATGACCCTTTTATTTTTGCATAAAGGTGCAAATATTTCAACGTGAGTGATAAAAACAACAACAAGTTTAGCAGCAAAAACATTAAACCAGTTATGACAAAGTATGCCCCTTTAGTTTGGGCATGAAGGCGCAAATATGTAAGGGACCGTCAAAACAATAACAAGTGCAGCAGCAAAATAAACAAAGCTGTTTACTCAAATAATGGCCCTTTTGTCTGTGCAAAAAAAAGTGTCAAGGGGGTGCATATATGTCAGGTTCAGTTAATCTGTATACATTTCTTCTTGCCTCTATAAACTCATGCTCAGAATACTGAGGTAGCCAGGCCTATATATAAATGAACAATATTTAAAGTATGATATACTGGCAGAATACCATATTACTTACTGCTTCCTCATGGGACTCCTCACAGGACAGATACATGAAGTAGGAACAGTACTTGCAGGAGCCTGATGAAATGTATTGCAGAGTTTTAAGGGTGATACAGCAGAAAATAATAGTTAAAGTGAACACAAGGCTGAAGACTGCTGCTTACATCAGGAAGAGTGACTGGCAAATTAGACCGGTGGCTGAAGGCTACTACTGCTTGGTTCACTGAACTGGAGAGATGTACTTGACTGAAAGAATGTTTGCCTCTTGGCCTTTCTTCGTGCACAGTCTTCTGTTAAAGCTTCCAAATTTATTTTTCTTGCTCGATCGCTCTCGATGCTTAAAGTTGCCAGCCCCGACAGCCTTTCCTGCGTCATTGTGCTTCGGAGATAGTTTTTGATCAATTTTAACTTTGAAAATGACCTTTCTGCACTGGCTACAGTAACTGGAATTGTTAGAAAAAGTTTCAGTGCTGCTGCAGCATCCAAAACACTGGACAGAATTGCATGGTTTCTCAAAAATAAAAGGTCAGCCAGATCCTTTATTGTGCCACCTGAGATAAGTTTTATTTGTTCTTTCAACACTGCCTTGAAAGCGATGAGTTGTTGTGGAAACTCTGGACCGTCGGAAGCGCCGGAGGGACGCGGCACAAGTGACTGTGAATTGTCCAGGTCACGGTCACAGACACGTGGACAATTGGCACGGTGTCCTGAGGAGTGACGCTGGTATGTGCTGACATAGCGCACTCCAGGTCCATTTTTAAAGTGAAAAGCTTGAGAATAACGAACCCCTCAGTTGCCCTGATGAAATCGCCACAAGAAGGAGCGATGAAACATGTCGGCTTGAGGAGATAATCTGTGTTGGTATACAAATAACCAATTTTACTTGGTAGTGCTTTGCTGCATCAGAATAAAACGGTACTAGCAAGCAAAGCACCACCACTCACCTTATTTGTTTATGGTGTGGGTTGTTGGGGTTTTCGTGACGTGTATGTGGACACTCTTCTTTGTTGAATCACTATTTGTGTCTGTTTGTTATATTTTCTCACCATTCTCAAGTCTGCACTATCTTTCTGTCAAGTGCACGTTTGTTTTTTCACAAATAGAGAGAGGCGCCGATGATGAGAAGTGGGTAAACCGGGAATTATTGACCGGGAACCCCCTCGGGTTGTTCTACCGGAGGTACTCTCTCTATTCTTCACTATTTTTCTGTTGGTGAATGATTTGGTCCTGTGTGATGCATTAGTTTTAAGTGAAAAGAGTACATCCAGACCTTACTTTATATGTTATTGGACATATTCAAGGTAGGAGTGAGAATTTACATCCCTACCCGGTCTACGTTAAATAAGGATGTCTACATGGGCGAGGCACTAATTGTTTGTGGAAACTCTGGGGACAAGTCATTTTCGTAATGAGCTGCAAGGGTCATGGCTGCTCCAAACAACTCCTCCTCAGTAGCTCTGAGGATTTCTGAAGGCATCATGAAATGGAAGCATTGGATTATGGTGTTCATACCAGCAAAACAACTTTTTATTTGATTTACAACAATGTCTATGTTAGCATAAAACAGAGACACCTTAACATTTTCTTCAGGATTGCACAGCCTTTGGTCTTGACAGAGTTCATCGAAGTGCTTTTTTTTGCGTCGTGGTCGTTTTTGTGTAAAATGCAATTGAATTCCCCATGCAGCTGCAAGTAAACATGCTGAGCTTTTAACATCGTCAAACTGTTCTCTAAAACTGGCAAATGTATTCGCCGCAGTACTTAACATATTTGATGCTTGTAAAAGGTCCAGATCTTTAGACTGAAGCAGTTTCGACACAAAGTGCTGGAGACAATTATTGTCTCCAGCACTTTGGACTGGATTACAACCATTACCACAAACTCAAAAGTCTCCATGCACTTCCTAAGACCCTGAGCTTCTGCGTGCTCCTCAACCTTTTTAGACTGCAGTAAAATTGTAGTGAGTGCTTTCATGATGTCCATAAAACGATAGCGTAGAGCATTGAGAGCATCATGTCTGGATGCTCAACGTGTTGGACAGAGTCTCTTCAGTGTTGGCTTTGAATGAGTTGTGCTCTCTTTTGTAACCATAAGAAGTTCCCACCGTTTGATGCTTTGGCTGAAAAATAAATACACTTTCTCTATAATATCATAAAATTCTGTAATTTCAGGAATGTGCATGCATGCATCATTCAACACTAAATTGAGATTATGAGCAGCGCAGTGTACATAGACAGCAGTGGGTTCTTTCTGTCGTATTCTGGTTTGCACTCCACTATATATACCACTCATTGTGCTGGCACCATCATATCCCTGACCTCTACATTTATTAAGCATTAAGACTTTGTCCTCTACAAGCTTTACAAGTTCTGTTGCTATCCCATCAGCTCTTTGGTCTGTAATTTTATAGAAACCAACAAAGCTTTCATTAATTTTGATTTCAGTTGGAATTTCCTCAGTGTTCAGGCACAGTGTCACATATCGGATGACCAGGCTTAATTGGTCTTCTTTTTTAATGTCCTGCGTTGTGTCCATTATAACGGAGTAATGTGGTGCATTTTTGATTTCACTTACTATCTCATTTTGCACTTTATTTGAAAGTATTTCAATCAGCTCATTTTGAATAGCAGGACTCAAGTATTTAACTCTACTCTCTCTTGTAATCAGATGGCTTAGAACAGGATCATATTTGGCCAAAAGTTCAATGACTGCCAGAAAGTTCCCACCATCTTTTTCTTTCAGTTTTTCTCTATGTCCTCTGAAAGGTAAATTGCAAGTTGACAACAGAAGTGTAACATCGATGATCCTACTCAGAATTAGTGTCCAATAGTTCACCTGCTCTTTGTAGTCGGATTCCAGTTGTGTATCGATCGTCTCATCCTGCCTCCATCTTCCATGTACAGCACAAGCCGCTAAATGTGAGTGCGTCATTTCATGTTCTTTAATTTTTCGAGATATGCCTTGCCAATATTTAATACCAGTAGCCCATGCTTGCTGATAGGATGAAAGTTTTCTATCTCCAAAAAGCCAACAAGGTTCACAGTATGCACTGTCCATTTTTAAAGAGTAGCACAACCACAGTCTTGGAGTCTTATCTCCAGTCCTATTTTCCTTGTAGTAGTAGTTTGTGGAAAAGCACCTGTTTTTATTATCTCGTGGGAAGGGTCCTCTAGGCGTGCATGGGCCACTTGCAATGACAAACCTTAGTAACTCGGTATCATGCCAAGGTTTGTCTAAAAAGTTCCCTCTATCACTCGGGTACAAATCCTGGCAAAACTGGGTACTGCGTGATTCTAGTTCTTCTAAGTCTAAATCCACATCCTTACTCATAAGGTCTTCAGTTTCTTCTTCAATGTTAGGCAATACTTCAGAAACAAGTAGCACATTTGAAGGTTCTTCACGTTCTTTTGATACATCTGGTGCACTTACAATTTCAGCACTTCCTTCACTTGTTTGTAATATTACACTCAGAGATTCGTCTGCTGATGGTGTATTCTCAGTCTCTGAGCTTCCTTCAGTCACTGGTAGCAGTGGCAATGCTGCTTTGTCTCCTGTTGATGAGGCAGCTGCATCGTCTTCCGGTAATGATGCACGAGATGATGATGCATCATGATCACCTTGAGACCTAAACATAGAGTAAATTTTCATAAATTTGCCTTTAAACTCCTCTTGTTTCGATTTAATTTGCTGCTTTTGAGCACCGCTTAAATACTTTCTTGGCTGTTTGCTCATTTCTTTGATTAAAATGTAATTGTAGAAAGTCAATGTAGTAGTAGAGTCCACGAATATGACGGTACCAGTAAGAATATTTTGTGTACACCACCAAGATTGTAATTGTAGGTTTTATTCCACCAATACTGCCTAAAAGTAAGGGAAATACAAAGCATTATTATTAAACACTACGGTAGCTTAACCATAATAACTATTCATGTAGAGAGTTAAGTAAGGGATACTTGAAGGCAGGCACTGGCGGAATGGATGCAAGAAGTGGAGAGATACAAGAGAGGAGAGGAGATGGCCAAACGGCTGGGGTGGTCGACCTCGAATCTGGGGAACTGGGTCCGACTCTAGCCAAGGACGCTGAACATCCTGTGCAAATCGCTTAATCTCCCTGTGCCTAACAAAAATGAATGTGTCCTCATGCAACTGGTGCGATGTAAAGCGCTCTGATAGCAGATATCTTCAGGTCAAGTTCGTGCTATATAAAACTCATTAAAATAGCAGAAAAAAAACCAAGAAGGAAATATTTATTTATTTATTTATTTAGAAGTTTGTAGAGCGCTCAGCTACCCCCGACGGGGGTGTCCCGGCGCTGAAGACATACAACAGCCAGAGAGGTTCAGTGACAGCCAGGGGATTCAGTGAGGGCTAGATCAGAGAAAAGAGCCAGGTCTTAAGTTTCCTTCGAAACAAAGGCTCTGATGTAAAAAATCTAAGTTCCGACGGTAGTAGGTTCCAAAGTTTGGAAGTGGCCACAGCAAAGGCCCTACCTCCCGTGCGTGCAAGACGAAATCGAGGGCAAAACATTAAGCAAAGATGATTAGATCTAAGATTCCGCGTTGCTTGTGTTAACTTCAGTCTGTGCCTCAAGTAAGCAGGGCCTCGTCCATTAAGAGCCCTAAAGGCAAGGGTCAGGGCCTTGAACTGAATGGGTAATCTCACTGGAAGCCAGTGCAGTTTGGCCAAATAAGGTGAAATAGAGTGGTGGTATGGAATGTTGCAAATCAGCCTGGCCGCTGAGTTCTGCACTGTCTGCAAACAATTAATGAGGTACGCTGGGGCTCCAACATACAGACTTTTTGCGTAGTCCAGATGGGACGTTATTAGGGCATGGACTACTGTCCTGCGGGAATCAAGTGGTAGGAAAGGGATGATTTTGTTGATCATTCGGAGCTTTCTGAAACATGACGACGAAACTTTATTGATTTGAGTTTTGCTGGAGAGGGCTGCGTCAAAATGGAAGCCCAAATTACGGGCAGCTAAAACAGGTGCCGGAGGAGGATTGAGTTCAGCCGGCCACCAGAGGTTAGCGGAAATGGGAGATTTCTGATTAAAAAATAAGACCTCCGTCTTATCCGTGTTCAATTTTAGATTGTTTGAGGACATCCAAGAGGCGATGTTCATCAGGCAATGGCGAAAATTTGCCAGAGAGCTTTAAAAGAAAACACAAGCAGAGTGTCATCAGCGTAAAAGATCACTCTGACGCCCCAGGATTCCACCACTTTTGCCAACGGCATCAGGTACACATTGAACAAGAGGGGGCTGAGAGCGGAACCCTGCGGGACCCCCCCATGTCAATGGTTTCTTGGTGGAGAAAAAAGATCCTAGCATCACTTGCTGAGATCGGTCCATCAGAAATGATTTGACCCAGGCCAGCGGGGTCCCACCAACTCCCACCTCATGGAGACGCGTGAGCAGAATTTCATGCGAGATGGTATCAAATGCTGCGGATAGGTCGAGGAGGACCAGCATGGCCTCCTCACCCCTATCCATGCACTCGCGAATTGACTCGGTCACTTCTAGTAGAGCTGATTCGATACTGAAGTCTGGCCTGAATCCTGACTGGGTGTCATGAAGCAGCATGTTGGATTCTAAATATTCGGACAGTTGTTCTTGTACCGCCTTCTCCAACACTTTTGCAGGCTTGGGAAGGAGTGAGATCGGTCGGTAGTTGCTGAAACACAATGGATCAACACCAGTTTTTTTTAGAATTGGAAGCAGCACCGCGTGTTTCCATGCAGAGGGGAAAAGGCCAGATTGCAGGGAGGAGTTCCATATTTCTAGCAGGGAATTAATCACTAACGGGGCTATATCGTTCAGGATCTGTGCCGGGGCTGGATCAAGCGGAGATCCTGATTTGCATTTTAGGAATAAAGTCAAGGCATAATCTTTCGTTAGAGGTTTAAAAGAGGTAAGCACTTCGGCACAGTTGGTGTCGTGACCGGATGTATGACATTACAACTCATGCTTTTACATCGCATGCCTTTACAACGCGGTTTTTACAACGCAAACCTTTACAACGCATAGCGCTTTGGGGTGCTAGATAGTGAATAGTTTAATTTACTATTCCAAATCCAGTCCCCGTGGACACTAGGGAAGGTGTTGGATAGTAAATTAAACTTATTCCCTATCTTAGAGCCCCCCCCAGCGCAATGTGTTGTAATGGTTTGCGTTGTAAAAGTTGCGTCGTAAAGGCACTGCGTGGTAAAAGTTGCGTTGTAAAGGATGTTTCCCGTCGTGACCTGGAGTTACTGCTATGAGGTTCTGATGAATTGTTGCCGTGATATTAGCGATTTTTTCATAAAAGAAATCAGAGAGGCCTTCACTAAGCAATTGGCTGGGAGTGACAGGGCAGGACAGGGCAGTGGGATTAGCGAACTCTTTAACAATGTTAAAGAGGGTCTTGGTGGAGTTTTTCGCACTGATAATTTTTTCTGCAAAGTGCTGTTTCATGGTGTTACGTTTGAGTTTATGAAACTCTTTGAGGGCCAATCTATAGAGAGATTTGGCTGCCGGGTCATAAGTCCGGCGCCATGAACGCTCCAGTTTTTTGCATCTGCTTCTATTTTCCCGTAGTTCCAGAGCGAACCAGGGGGCCGAAGGTTTGGATCTAAGGGAGGTGAGGTTCTGCAAAGGCGCAATTTGCTCAATGGCAGCAGAAAGATCTTTATTAAATGTGGAGACAGCTACATTAAGATCGGCAGAGAATGTATTTGATCTACACCTATACGTTTGCTTCAGGGCGATGCATGTGACCTTGTGCCATTTTCTGCCCTGTTCTCTAATGGTGAATTCCCTCTTGGGCGGCTGGGGTAAGGGCACTTCGAACGGGATCAAGTAGTGATCAGACCAGGTAAGAGGTATGGAGGGGAGAATCTTAAAGTCCGTCCAATTGGAAAAAATCAGATCAAGGGTGTGTCCTGCAGAGTGTGTAGGGCCACTAACCCCTTGGGTCAGATTCAAGCTTTGCATGGAATCTAGTAGATTGTTAGCACGAGTACAGTCACTTACATCCACATGGTGATTAAAATCCCCTAGTACCGTAAAATGAGGGTGTTTGAGGGACAGATCTGCAATAGCCGCCAACAATGCAGTAACGGCCGGCTGGGGGGACCCGGGGGGCTATATACCAGGACACCCGAAAAGATGGCCGTATGGGCATCTGAGATGGAAAAATATAGTGCCTCTATAGGCCCTAGGTTCAGGATTTTCCTGGACGTGATCATTAAGTGAGTTTGTAAAATAACCGCAGGAAGGGATGGGATTGAGGAGGTAATCACTCATCACTTGGATGAGGATGGTGAGAGCGAGCGAAGAATGCAGGAGTTGAAGGCAGATGCAAGAAGGCAGTAACTGAATGGACGGGTGCAAGGTTTTTGTTTGTGTTTGTTCTGATGGCATGTTTATTTTTGACTTAAGCTTAGTGTGGGCCTTCACGGTGGGCAGGCCAGGTAGGGGCCGGCCGGGCAATTAACATTATGGAAAATAAAGGAGGTGGCACGGCCATCCAGTCAGGTAGGAACCCTTCACTTGTACTAGTCAGCACCATTCCCAAGGGCCGAGCATCTCCCACTCACCCACACAGGCAGCACCCGTCCCCAGTTAGGTAGCATCGGCTTCACTGCTGCATAGAGAGTACCCCGCAAATATGGACCTGCCAACAGCGTCCCCTCCAGTGACAGAGCCCCCCCTGCAGACCAGGCAGCACCCCATCTCCCAGGCAGTGCCCTCCTTGGCTCGCTCAGTCTGTGTGTTGTCGTCTCCCGGGGCTCCTTGTGCATACGGCTACTGTGCCGGAGCTGTCATTAATTGGCATCTCTCTATCTCCTCTCCTTGCTGTCAGCACCACCCCTGCTGCTTGGCATCCTATTCCTCAGCGCCCTTTGCCCAAGCCTTCAATTTTGCCCAAATATGCCAACCTTACGGAGTCGGCTGTCCGACAAGATTTAAATCAGGCACTAAGCTTTCATAAGACCTGGAAGCCGCACAAAATGCAGGTGTGTAACTTGTTTATCCTGGCAATAAGTCATAGTGGTCATTTTGTGGTAGAGTGTCTGGCATAGCAATGCCTTCCTGGCCTAGGCTCGCTACCATCTCATTCTCTACAGTCTGCCTGCAGACAGACTTTGGCTTACGTGTGAAACAATTTGTATGGCACTAAAGGGTTGTTGACATCAATATTACATGCCGAATATCTATGCAGACCCAGGATTGTAAGATCACTGTCCGTTACCCTTGTTTGTGTAATAGCACAATGCAGGACAACAGTACTCTCATGAGGACTCCAAAGGCTACTGTGGGGAATCCTACTTTCAGACAAACAATTAGGAACGAGATAGAATACAATTTTAGGAAAATGATGAGTTGACCTGTGAGGTGCTACAGACAAGTCACTGAATCATACATTAATCATACATGCTGCTACCCAGGTTTATGAATATCGAAAGCTAGTGCGCCAGTCCGTCGTGATTTATGAAGTCAAAGTGCTGTTATTTACAATTCAACTCTGTTTTGCCATCACTTTTAAACAAAAGTTTTTTTTTTTAAATGTGTCTTATCCATTCGCATCAAAATTGCAGTTTTGACACAAGGACATTTCTCTATTTTAAACATTTCTCCAGCTTAGCGTGTACCATAAACTGTTATCAAAACTTTCAAAGCCTCATTCCCAAGATTTCCCCAGTTTATTATTGCTGCTTGAGTTGCATGCAAGTGTTGGTGCCCGTCCTCACGCGCAGCAGCGCACCTGGAAGGACCTCATCAGCTTAACATTCTTATGAAGAGGTTCTGCGCTGGTAAAGCAAAAAAAAAAACCTTGAAACAAACATGCACTCACCAGCATGTAGACTGTGACCATCGGAACTCGTGGCTGCTCGAGCTTAGATTACATACCTCAAAATCACTTGAGTAGCCTTTCCAATGAGATAGGGAAGAAAGCAAGCACTGGCAAATGCGATTGAGTTAGACTTGTGTTTGCTGAAAGGTTTTAACAGGCTTCACTGGCCTACAGCATGGTTACAGCATGGGAAGCTTCCCTAACACGAGGAGCAAGAGCAAGCTAGCAGACAATAAGTCCATGCAGTAGAGGTGGTGGAAAGTTTCCTCTCTCACCTTACCCCCCCCCACACACACACAGCAGGTAGAACGCAGATGGCAGCAGTGCAGTCAGCACTGCCTCCTATACTGCATTCACTGTATGCACCACTGCCTACGCTATTATCTGCACTGTATGCACCACTGCCTCCTTTACTGTCTTCACACTGTATGCAGTATTGCCTCCTGTTTACCGTATGCAGCACTGCCTCCTATACTGCCTTCACTGTATGCACCATATAATTTCTCTACAATGTATGTATAGCTGCCTCCTATGCTATGTTCACCGTATGCACCACTGCCTCCTACTGTGTGTCCTCACTGCCAGCCAGCATCACTGCTTATCACACGGTGTCCTCACTGCATGCACCACCGGCTGGGATACTGTATGCACCACTAACTACTGTCTAAGAAGCCCCAGAGAAGAGAAGCACCACCCTGTAAAGAACAATTTTAGAAGACAGAAGAGAAGATGCCTTTTACAGGTGCCATGAACAAGGCCATGTCAGTAACTCCCGCGACAGACTGGTCCATATCTAATCAATGCACAACACTGATGTTTTTAAGGGAGAGTCCTTTTAGGGGTTTCTGAGCTTTGAACTCGACTTTTGGAAATAGTTAGGAATTACATTTTCACTGAATACATGCAGAAGAGGGGAAGGGACGGAGAGTCTAGAATCCCCCTGTCTGTGATTCTACCATTACTTTATACTCTCCTTCCTCCCTGCCCTGCTGCTCCTAGCTCTACCTCACCCGCACACTGCCCTAGCAGGCCTCCTTGCCTAGACTCACGGAGGTGCATCCATGAGGCCATGAACATGAGGGACAAGAACTAGCTTAAGATGCAACAGAGAATGCAAAATTACCACCTCTGAGAAAGTGTTTGAGCTGGCAGTATGTGACAACGGTGAGGAAACAGGCTCTGACTGTGTAAAAATAACAGGCAATCATCGAACGAAAATAGAAGGAAAACAGAAACCTCACAATTCATCAGTCTGTAGATTATATGGCGTTTACTTGACTGTAACGCTCTTCTTAGAATTGCAATTAAAGACAAGTGTGATGTGGGGGATATGAAATGTAAATAAACGGCGTAGATGAGCCTAGACCGTTGCAGAATATATACAGGCAATGCCCGTTTACTTTCTTCCCTCCATGAAAGCATACACGGACAGACAGTCTACAGACTACAATCCTTTACCAAAGGCTGAGTGACTACAGCAAGGGTGATTGGGCGAAATGTGTCGTTTCAATATCATTGTGGGCAAAAATCCGAGCAGCGCTCGTGCCCTTCCGGACCTCCCGCTCCCCCACTTCCCTGGCGGCCTTCCTACTACCTGTGTATGTTTGTTGACAGTGTGGGCCAAGGGCAACATATGAAAATACATGATGTTTGGAATTGGAAGAAGAGTGGACCCTAGAGGCCCCGCCGGTGACCGTGGCCGTGACGGACTTACTTCGGAGTTCGGTTCGGACAGTCACACTCGACTCCTGAGCGTGGGCGGGCCTGGCTTTTTGTCTTCGAATCGAAGTTCGCTGTTCAGTTCTCTGTCTTCTTCTTCACTATGGCTATGCGAGCGCGCCCCCTGGCCACACGCACACGTGACGCCACACCTCACTCCTGACCTTACTGCTTATTGGGCCGCCGACAGTGTTATACCCCTGGGCCCGGGGCCGGCTGCCTGGCATTGGTCACCACTCACCAGCACCCCGCCCCCCACACGGCACGCGCATACGCAGCTGCGGAATGGAATGGAAAGTGAAAGAAAGTCTACTCTGTCCCTGTCCGCCATTTCATAGATTCGAGTGGCAGTGGCGGCTCAGTGTAATAAATGCTCACAGTAGTGTGCCACACTCAGACACTCTCACACCCCGGCCGGGGGCCCCCCCACCATTCCGGACTTGCTCTCTCGGGGGCCCGCACCATTTCGAAGACTCGGGCCCAGGCCGGGGCCCCGGGCCTGGCCTGCCGGCACCATTTTGAAGACTCCTCTCTTCCAGTCCCAGGGGCCCCGGCCGGGGGCCCCGTGGCCCGCACCATTTCAAAAGTCATAGATTCGAGTGGCAGTGGCGGCTCAGTGTAATAAATGCTCACAGTAGTGTGCCACACTCAGACACTCTCACACCCCGGCCGGGGGCCCCCCCACCATTCCGGACTTGCTCTCTCGGGGGCCCGCACCATTTCGAAGACTCAGGCCCAGGCCGGGGCCCCGGGCCTGGCCTGCCGGCACCATTTTGAAGACTCCTCTCTTCCAGTCCCAGGGGCCCCGGCCGGGGGCCCCGTGGCCCGCACCATTTCAAAAGTCGCAGGGGCCCCGGCCCGCGCTGCACAACATTTTAGAGCCACAGAATAGATGTATTGTATGACGTGAGGAGGGGCCCGGCCGGGGCCCCCAGGAGCGCGGGCCCCCCCCCCGCAACGCGGGGCCTGCGGGGGCTTGTGTTACGCCCCTGGCCCCTTTGTATTTAGCAGATAACCTTCCAACATGAAGGCATTCTTTTTTATTTGTAATTTCTATTACATTTTTTAAACATTCTCTATGAATCACACAGAAACGGATAGGCAGGAGAACGGGAACGTGCAGTAATTACACGGGGTCATACACAGCCGTATGGGCGGCAATGGGGCAAAATCAGCAATATACATTTTAGCTTCAGCAGAGTTCGTTATGCATTTACGGCCTTCAAGGGGGTCTTTCATCTGGAGTGTAGATCAGGGCGAAATGGAGGCCTTCTTGGGATACGAGGGTGTGCAGAGAGAAAAATAGAAATACATCTGAGTAGCAATGTTTAAGACTTTATCCAGGGGCCCAGAGGAGTATTATTGGCGGCAGCTGGTGATATTCTTCCATACTCCGACTGTTCATGATTAGGGTGTTGACAAGTAATTCGGCTGTGCCCAAGTGCAGGTCAGGCTGAGGTTTCGGGTGTCTTTAATAAGGAAGCAATGCTTATACTCGTGAAGGTTAAGAAAAATAAAAGTCATATCTGTTAAAAAATTACTGCTATGTTTCTGCTACAGGTGGAGTGAGTTTCCTTTGATGGCGCCCCGAGCACTATAACAGGAAGTTGCAGCCATGGTGGCTAGGATTTTGTACTTAAACCCAGCCCATCATGGCCACCGGTCCTTGGATCTAGGCATCACTTGCACAAACCTAGACAGCTTTTTAGATCTCGCCTATGTAGCGCGCATGCGATGCTTAGGAGACCTTTAGCAATAGATTCCCTTTTTCTGCCAAAAACGTGCACACATTGCATTGCTTTGAATGGCAACGCGTGCACGTTTGGCGATTCCCTTGCGGGAGCGAGCTTTGGAACCATCTGTTTGTAATTAACAGATGGGTCCTGCTCGCTCCCGAAAGGTAGACCGGCGCTGTCATTACTGTAATGTACTAATTTTACATGTATTTATTGTAGGGAGAAAAAACTGTTGACCCTTCTCACATGACAGAAAAATATTAAGTCTGGATAAAGATGGTGTAATTTGCTGTATCCATCGAAACGCGTCGACGCACTTTTCAAGTACAATTCAGGATTCCAACACTTTTGTTGAAATACAGATTATATCTACGTATAGAACAAAGTGTTATGACAGGAAATTTAATGTACAAATTGTATTGAACACATTTTATGTCTTACATGTTTCTGTCTGTTTTTTTGATTATGCGGGTCATAATTGAGAATGTATTACCTTTATTTTACCTGTATTTTGGGGTACTTTGCAAAAAGTTTTTTATTATATCATGTACATTACATTGTGTTTTTAATAGTTTTTGTATAATCCTATTCTTGGAATAAAAGTAAAATGTTTCTAATATTTGGTTACATATTGTTTTTAAATGTATTGAATTAACTACCCAAAGACACATCCTGCCCTGGCTACATTCACTGCTTGCGATCCCGCTGTGGTCTCACACTGCCCTGGTCATCCTTTACAGTCTCCTGGGGTGAGATGTGTGCACAACGCTGCAGGCTACACAACAATATATTAACAGTTATCTATACACTCACCGGCTTCTCACGTCTTGTCCCCGGATGCCCTTCGGGGGATCATGAGATGGATGGGAGGCGGTGCAAGGCTAAGTACACTTGTGTAGTATTGCCTCAGCCGGGGAGGTTTTGTGTGTCTACGTTTCTCAATCCTCTGGGAACTGCACCAAAGTAAAAAGGCGAGTAGCACCTTCTCGTGGATAAAGAGGCGAGGCAGACAGTCGCCCGCTGTTGGCGTCACTATGGAGGGAGAACCTTGGCTTTCTCCCTAGAGCCGGCGTCTCTCGGTTGCTGGGGGACCATGGCTTGCATAGCAACCAACCTCAGAGGATGAGGGGTGCACTGCACACTGGAACCTGACGGCCATGTTACTTCACGTCAACAGCCTCCCACATTGTTGTAAAAGATACAATCTCTCCAAATCACAGTAGCGGAAGTAAAATTCTGTCAAATCCTATAGTTTTACTGCCTCTTATCTCTAAGGTTACCAGATGACTCAAGGTGACCACAGATGCGTGCCTGCTCTTTTGCTGTAGATTAAAACAAAACAAAAAAAAGCATTGGCATAGCCAATAGGTCTCGTCTTTGGGACCTTATAAGTGCTTAGCCATGCAACAGTTGATGTTGTTTCACTAAGGATATTGTGCTGGATAACTAAACACGTATATGGTCCAAAGGCAGGACCTATTGGCTATGCCAATGTTTGTTTACTTCCTGAGTCTGGTTTTCTCTTTGCAGGTTAGGGCGTGCTGTAAAAGCCCATTATTTCTTCTAACAAACCGGGCCGTCTCTAATCAGTAAGGCTGAGCCAAATACTATACAACAACCAAACAAGGGTGCCAATACTGATAATTAGTTGTAACAAAATAAATTCCACACGTAAAGACACCAGTTCAATACATGTGTGTGCTACTAAATAGCTATTTATTTTGAAAAGATTTCATTTGAACACACTTTTAAATTAATTATAGGGTTCAAAAAGACAACACAGTATATAAAGAGGAACGATTTAAAGAAGTGGGATAAAACACCTCATACAAACATCATTCATAATATTCAAACATCTCACAGACATACCACTCTCATTCAACCAATCAAAAACAACATACCCAACGTCCACCGGAAAAGATGTATAAACCAGTGGGGTGAGTAACAGGTCTGCTGTGTTTATAAATCACTAATCATGTCATATACAGCGGGGTGCTGCTCGTAGTCGCGTGTTGCCAGCAGCCTTCTAGCGCCTTGGGATCTTGTTCCTTAACTGACATTGCCCTCTGACCTGGGAGCCCGAGTGCTCGGTCAAAACTGCGTGTGAGAGGAGACGAAGCCCTACCTACAGGGAGCGGGACTGCGAGGACCAGAGGTGCTTGCGCTGCAACATCTCGCGCACCTGGTGCCTCTTCCCGCCCCCTTCTCTCTGGGAAGCTTAAAATGACTTGCGGCCCCCGCTTTGCGGGTGCCGCTCGTAGTCGCGTGTTGCCAGCAGCCTTCTAGCACCTTGGGATCTTGTTCCTTAACTGACATTGCCCTCTGACCTGGGAGCCCGAGTGCTCGGTCAAAACTGCGTGTGAGAGGAGACGAAGCCCTACCTACAGGGAGCGGGACTGCGAGGACCAGAGGTGCTTGCGCTGCAACATCTCGCGCACCTGGTGCCTCTTCCCGCCCCCTTCTCTCTGGGAAGCTTAAAACGACTCGCGGCCCCCGCTTCGCGGGAGCCGCTCGTAGTCGCGTGTTGCCAGCAGCCTTCTAGCGCCTTGGGATCTTGTTCCTTAACTGACATTGCCCTCTGACCTGGGAGCCCGAGTGCTCGGTCAAAACTGCGTGTGAGAGGAGACGAAGCCCTACCTACAGGGAGCGGGACTGCGAGGACCAGAGGTGCTTGCGCTGCAACATCTCGCGCACCTGGTGCCTCTTCCTGCCCCCTCCTATAAAGCCCAGCCTCCTGACGCGAACGCGGGACGCGCGCGGGCGAAGACCGGGCAAAGAGCGGGCAGTTTAAGGCCGTTAGAGGCCGATTAGGGCCGGGCTGGGCCACCCGCCTAACTTCAGGGCTAAAAAAAAAATCATAAAAAAAATCAAAATTCATAATTTCTTCTAAACTTTGTTATCATGTCTCCTAGAGGAACCAGAAGTAAGACTGCGGCAAAAAAAGGGCAACTTACCGGCCCCATAGACAGTTTTATCACAAGAGCAAACTCCTTTATAGACCAGAGTATTTCACTTATCGAACGTAGGGTTTCCCAAGACCTATTAGAGGCCAGAAGATCCTCTATGGGTTATCTGACAAATGTGAGAACACCGGTCCCTCATAAGGATAAAAGACAGAGTGAGGGTGGGAATAAAAGACAAAGCCTTCCAAATACAGTTGACCTATCGGTCTCGCAACTTTCGGAATCCCAACTAACATCACATTTAGAAAAAACCCCAGACTTAGTCCTGCATCCCACCCCCGAAGAGGTAAGACAGGCAAGAGGGAGGAGGGAGGGAGCCATTAAGAAGAAGAAACAGGTAGCGGTAAGCAAAACACCAACAAGTAAACCAACGTCACCTATAATAGAGACAATAGAGAATACATTTAGCTCCCCCCTGCCGGAAACCCAGAATAGGCATACCGCGATGATACATCATGTATATGATGATGCACCTTCTATAAACTTAGTGATAGCATCTGACGCCTCGCCAATAAAGGAACCTGATTACATTTGTAATATAGATTTATTAGCAAAAATCGGAAATCTTATACAACAAACCCTTACACCTATACAAGTCACATTAACAAACCTAGAAAAAGCGATAGTTGAACTTTCAGCTTTGATAAAAATTAAGCATAACCCTAACCGTACCCAAGAGCCGCAAAAGGCACAAAAACCAGTGACGGCTAAACCGTCTAACCAAACTTCAATGGCTCAAGTCAAAAACTCGACCCCTGCACCCACTGTAGCTACTAAACCCATAAGTACGACAGTGACTAAGAAAAAAGCAACAGACAATTTACCTGCAAATACTTTAACTGCAAAAAATAATACTCCTTGCGACCCCATTAGCACAGCCATGAAAATTAAACAACCCCAAATAAATAGAGAGAGGGAGAGACAACAACTAGGCCAAACACGCCCAGTAACCCTTCCGCCAGAAGCGAGTCCATTTGTTGCTATCCTGACTGGCGTCCCAGAATTGATGGACCAAAAACTTGAGCCAAACTGGTCATTAAAAAATAAGATACAACATTGGCTCAGTATAAATCGCCCACCCCCCCCTATTGCTCTACCAGAATTTTAATGGTAAGACGAGCCCCCTGGGTTGGTCAGGGTAGAAAAACAATACAGGGTGACTGTATCCTAATCACCTTTGAAGACCCCAGAATAGTGGAGTATATTTGCTCAGGGGAGGATCTAAGCCTAAATGGGGGTATTGGCATAAAGCGCCTCTCTTTTTTCTATCCACCAAGATTTCCGGATGGTCCCTCTCAAAGCGATGGACCATGGTATACAGTGGGCCCTCGCTACCGGGGAAGAGAAAGGGAAGAGTGGAGGGGGCAAGAACAGCGGAGAAATTATAGAGAACCATCTCGATGGGAGGGTTGGAATGGAATACCATTAACAAATATGTATAGTGGCTTAGAGTCTGTGGACTGGCCATCACAGCCAAAAGATCAGGACTCTCTAACTCCAGATAACCCCCCAACTCCAGATAACCCCTCAACTCCAGATGACCTGGTTATTCCTGATAATTCCCAAACTGATAATATTTCTAAGAGCGAACTACCACCTCTGACCATGGTCTCATGGAATACCGCGGGACTACGGCCAAAGGTTGAGGATGGGAGTATCATGCACCTTGTGGGTAGATATCAAATACTCTGCCTACAGGAGACATGGTCGCCAATAGAACTTCACCTATTGGGGTACAAGACGTACTTTTCCCCAGCGCTGGTGGGCCCAAAGGGCAGGCCAAAGGGAGGACTGAACATTTATATAGCCAATACTATCCAGCATATAAAAATAAACACTATTGAACTGGACCATAATTTCCAGATCATCTGTCTCTCCCTACCCAAAAACGAGGTTGTTGTCCTTGTTAATTTTTACAACAATCTCGAGGAACCACGGCTCCAGAGAGTGCTGGTATATCTACATGAGAAACTAACTACCCTAAGGCAGAAAAGAGGAGCAAAAGGCCCAGTATTTATAATATGGGCAAGGGACTTCAATTTACATTATTGTAACTATCCAGAGAAAAAATGTGCAGGCATTGTCACTGAGGAAGGCAATCCCCTTACTCACTTTTGTCATAACAATATCGGTGGAATAATGAATGATCTTCTATCAGATCTGGACCTCCAAATAGTAAACACTCCAGTTGGTAGAACTAAATCCCTAGAATCGACCTATGTGGGAAGGGGGTTTAATACGACGGTTGACTATATTTTGATATCGGCCAGTTTGCAAACTAGAGTTAACCGTTTTGAAGTCATACCAAACACCCTAAGTGATCATTCAGTCCTTAAATTGGAAATGACTTTAATCCACCAACAACCCCTACCCTTGATAATAGCTAAAGCATTGAGCCAGAATAATATAAATCTGGGCCAATTAAATGGGTACACAATAAAGTGGGGAAAGATAAATCCCGGGGAACTTACCGTAGAGCTGATAAAATCGGCTTATCCCCAAATTAAGAAATGCCTAGATTTAATGACAGAAGACGAGGAACTCCTTACCAACTTCTCAAAAATTATGGAAAAAATTAAGTCCCTACTCACAACAAAACCAAAAACTGGCCCTCGTCGAAATAAGGGCTGGTTTAATCGCGAATGCACTCAGGCTCACTCCAAGCTCAAGATAGCACTAAATAAAGATGAAAGAGATCCCCTCATAATATCTACATTAAGAAAGGAATATTTTGCTATCCGGAAAAAGAGAAAGGCGGAGTTAAAGCAAGATTTGTGGGATGAACTCCACTCTAGTGCCCAAGAAAAAAACAGTGAAGCCTTCTGGAGAGTAGTGAGAGCTCCATTTTTGGTTGATGAAAAAACTCCAAAAATTGAAGTTGCTATAGATGAGTCAGAATGGGTATCGCATTTCTCAAAGATATTCCAAAATCAAACAATAGGACAGGAAGCTGAAGGTAGAAATTTAATAGCCTCATCTTATCCCATTCAAATAAACTTTGAAATTCAAGAGGTCCTTTCGGCCTTGAAAACAAGCAAAAACGGAAAAGCCCCAGGACCAGACGGAGTTCCGGTAGACTTTTTTAAGCACAACACAGATCTCTGGGCCCCTATCATCACTAGGGTATGCACGGCAGCTGCAAAAAAAGGAATTCTGGAGTCCTGGACGAGGTCCGTGATGGTTCCGATTTTTAAGAAGGGCAACCGCCAGGACCCCGCCTGCTACCGTCCAATATCTTTGGTGGACTCGTTGGGAAAGATAGCAGGCAGGGTGATCCTGGAGCGACTCCAGCAGTGGGTGGAAGAGAAAGGCATTTTGTCCGAGCTGCAATTTGGTTTCCGGGAGGGCTTCGGAACAGTCGAACAGGCCCTAAACCTATCCATCATCATGGGAAAGTATATAAATGCAAAGCAGGACAAACTCTATATGGTTTACGTGGACTTGTCCGCCGCGTTTGACTGTGTCTCTCACACCAAACTATGGTCTTTGCTGTTACAAATGGGGGTAGACTTGCCACTCCTGAACTTTCTGAGGGAACTGTACTCCAAACCTTCTGCTGGAGTCCGCTTTGGTACACAGGGCGAGCTGTCGACGTCTTTTAGAGTGGAGCGTGGAGTCAGACAAGGATGTGTCCTGGCGCCTTTCCTTTTCTCCCTCTATACTAACAACTTGGAGGTCGAGCTTTTGAAGGGTGCCCAGGACCTTCCACAGGCAAAACAACGCCTGATTCCCGCTCTACTCTACGTGGACGACGCCGTCCTGTTGGCGCGGACCCCTCGCGAACTCCAGAGGGTACTTAGCAGATATTCCTCATTTATGGGCACTCTAGACCTACACATAAATGTGAAGAAGACCTTCGTGATGACGGCAGGTACAGGGAGGAAACACCTCAAATACCTAATTCTTAAAAACCAAAAAATAGAGTCTACATCTGAATATTGTTACCTGGGCATCACAATAGATGACAAATTGTCCTGGAAAATGGCAATTGAAGCAAGGAAACACTGCTTTAAGAGAGCAATAGCAGCCCTGGTGTCCTTTTGGCAGAAATTGGGAAAACGACCACCCCTGGAACTTCTAGCAATCTATAGAGCTAAATGCCAATCAACATCTCTATATGGGGCTGGTGTATGGGGTCACATGGATGTCTCTGCCCTACAAGTTGCAGAAAACGCTTTTTTGAGGTTCCTCCTGATGGCCCCAAATCGATCCTCAACGTATGCATGCCACGCTGAACTAGGCGTCCCATACGTTGAGGACCTGGCAAGAATACAACCGTTACTTCTATGGCGCCGCATCTGGACCTCGGAAAAAAATGCACTTACAAAGATGATAGTGGCAGATGCTATGACATTAGATCATGCTCTAAAAATAAAATGGCTAGCTTATATTAGGAACTTTTTTATTGACCTGGGGTTAGAAAAATATTACTCCACCCCGGAAATGATCTGTGAATTATCGAAAAAAAGGTTAAAAGTACTAGCCCTTGGACATTTGGAAAATCTAAGGCTATTATCAGAAGCAGGCAAGCCGTCTGCCCAACATGCTGTAATGGTTCAATCTACTTTTTCTATTCAGCCCTATCTAAATCTTGAAATTAGCATTTTTGATTGCTTTCTTCTGACGAGATTTAGACTAAACCTATTTCATAGATTAATAGCATTCCCAGTAATAAATGCATGGGATCCGATTTTACCCCCCTGCCCTTGCGACGAAAAGTCAGTGCAATCGACTCTACATGCAGTTATCTTCTGTAAATTCTACAATGAACACCGTAAACTTTGGTTATTGACTTTATTAAAATCTTGGGGCTTTAGGCAGTGCCGTCCTGCCATGTTGTGTTTACAGCTTTTAGACACAGAAATCACCTGCTATCACGTTCTTAACTTTTTGAAATGCATATTTAGACACAGGAAAAATCTGTAAAGTAATTTCCCTAAATCAAAGGACTGTAAACAATCTGTGAAATCTATTTTTGTACGTGTTTTTTTTAAGATTGATTTATTATGTATTAACACTGCTTTTATGGATTTCTAATATTGAAATTCCGAATAAAGAAATTTATATATACAGCGGTACACTTCAAAACAATATATTTAATACTACAATTTTCCTTTCAATCAATACAGTTAAAGTGTACACGAAAGTCAAGATGCACTATGTTCTTTTTGTCACCAAGACCTAAATAGCAGACCAAGGGGGGCCTACGCGTTTCGAATCCTTGCTGTTGACAGGATTCTCATCAGGGCCAATAAGCTCGGTTTGTCCTTCAGCCAAACATGGAGAAATGTCACTAAATGTAGTGTTAGATCACCTACAAGACCGGTGGATCGGCGGTTAATAAAGTTGTTTGTACTTTCAAAAATGAGAAGTGGGGTTGCAACCTAGGACCGGAGTTAATCGTGTTATCCTGGGAACTTCCAGGGTCTGCAGGGTGAAGTTTTTTGAATTGCGCCGTCAAGGTGGGCTATTTGCTTGTCCGGTAAAGAAAAAGCGTCGAGCGGCCGTTATATGTCCTCGTTTCTGACGGTCCAGGCGTCCGGTAGCGGGAGTGGATCCTCGCTTCGGTCTTGTAGGTAATCCGCCGCCGGTGCGTCACAAGAAGTGACGGTACCAGTGGCGCAAGGGGCTTGTAAATAAGCCCCAAATGTCTCTATAAACTCTTCACTCTGGTAATCATCTGTCTCTCTGTATCCCAAATAATACACACCTACCATGGCATGGTACTCTTTCTGTTTCTTTCCAACTACTAATAGTCCCTAAGTGACTTGTGCTATATCTGGAGTCAAGTGTTTTACTTAAAGGTTGGGTACCAGGTGTCCCAGATTTGCCAGGGCAGTCCTGGTTTTTCACCAGCTGTCCGGGCAGATTTCGGCAATTTTGGCTCATGGCCCAGTTTTTAGAGGGGGTCAACTAAAACAGTGCGAGTTCTAAAGCTGTGCCAGTAAGCAGCTGTTGTAAATAATCAATGTATTGCTTGGCCCGGGGACGGAAAAACAAAGTGTGAAAACACGTAAGGGGTCAGGATACAGGTATCTTGACCCCATAGGATGCATAGCGGGGTCTTTGAGGTACCCCTCATGGGCAACAAATTGCCCCCCTAAAAATTTGGGGACTGATTCGTGGATCTGCAGTGGCGCTCAGCGCGGCCCCTAGTGTAACTTCACGATGGATCAGCGGATTCGAAGCACAATGAAAAAAGAATTGCCCCCTGCGCAGCATGGAGCTGGGTGCATGCGGAAGTTGGGCTCAGAGTCAGCCCACCTGATGAAGGACCAATCCACCAGTCCTTTGGTCCGAAGTCCATTGAGGCCAGTAAATATTGATTATGACCATGTTTGAACCAGATATCGATGCAATGTATTATAATGCAGAACATGTATGTTTGTAAGGATGAACGATTCAGGGAACTGATTCTCCTAGAGCAGTTTTACACAGAAGGACTACCCCTTATATTTAATGAGTCAGCAGTGGCACCTTTATGTTAATGCCGGCAGCTAAAGGCTGTCCCGCCCTTAGTTGCCAGTATTAATTTGACTACTATGCTATCGATATATATCTTTTGGTAAAAAGAGGGCCAGGGAAGAATAGTGTGTAACTGATTTCAGCTCTTTCCTGCATGCTGTTTACCCAACCCTAAGGACCTCAGATACTTCAAGGGGAATAACCCGATCATGCCTGTTCGTTTATTAGTAACCTGAGCACAGAAGGGATTGGATGCCTCAGAAGTGCTGGGCTGAGTACATGAAGTCCTGATGTTTCACTTGGCACCGTAGACGGTTGTCTGACACTGCATTATGCGTCCTATGCAGCTGCATAGGGTCAAGTATGTACAGTGTACGGTTAAACCGTGACTCCCAAGCAACAGTCTGACAGATTTCCTCTCTGGTCTCATCTCAGAACTCTTGATTAGGCCAATACTTTGAGAACAACCTCAGTGTTCTGTTCTCACTCCACTTCTTTTTAATGTATATGTTGGCATGTTGCCTCGTGTTATTTATTCTTCTGGATTTTCTTTTGTATGGTGGCACTAAATTAGCATTGCAAGTGAGGAAAAATGTTGATGTTACCAAGAGTAACTACCCCTCTCAGGTTTGTCTCCAAGCCACTGAAAATTTAACATGCCAGAACTGCTTAAAATCATACAGAAATTAAATGGAGATGCTGCTTCAGCTGTGGCCCTTGCAGGTAAGAGCGGTGGGGCGCTGGGGCCGGGTGGGGGGATTTCGATAGACGACGAGGGAAAATTATTATTTATTTAATTTTCCTTCATCATCGTTTGTCGAAATCCCCCTTTCCCACCTGGTCTCACCACTATTACCTGCACGGGCCGCGGCTGCAGACAACTAGACTTCCTCATGGTGACACTAAATTTGGAATTGGCCAGTTGGCTTTACTCAGTTGTTAAAAACCTAGGGATGGGTAGATTCCAAGTTGCCCCATTACTCTCCCCGTATTAGCACATTGATTCAATACTTTTTCTATCTCTATGCACTCAAGGGAATACTACATCTGTTTATGTTTCCACACAGGGTGTCTTTTTAACGAGTTTGTTTCATCACCACTGGCTCTAAAATACAATATTTTGTAAAGTGACAATATTTAGGAAAGATGTTTAAAAAACATGCCATCACTGGTCACATAGAACTGTAGCAAAACACACCCCAAGAAACTCACTTGAAGAGTGCAGCATAAAACACTGAAAGATGTGTTCAGAACAGATCTGGGTGAGATTATGCAGTGCTATTTTAATTAAATAAAGGTAAAAGCTCCAACAGAGGTGTTGACTGTGACACCATGGAGTTGGTCAGTATTGGGTATACAATGAGAAAGACAACAGGCACTAAAGAGGCACTAAAAGAGACATATAACAAAGGAAGAAAGACATTTCATAACTAGAGAGTGACTTGGGTCACAACCCCACCTTGGAATGACTTGTTCAAGAAACACAGTGAAAATACTGGAGAAGTTTGAGTGTGAAACATATAAACACTCTTGCACAGAGAAGGCAACAAAGCGGTTAACGATAGAACCACCCTCTTCATAAATGATGTCTATCTGAGACAATAAAGGCACATTGATACACACGCAATATGGGATCAATATATTTTCTGATTATTTCAAGTATTTATAGACAACATTTAGAAGGGTAGATGTTAAATTGGATTCTAGGACGCTGCCACATCTGCCGGGGATACACAGATAGGCCTTGGATGTAGCCCAGAGCAGGCTCTTGTTTTTTTAATGTGGGACTTTCTTTTTAAGGTTGAATTATGTGACCTTGGGTCCTATGTTTGTTAAATGGTCGTGGCTGCAAGCAAGAAAGCCATGGCATTTGTGATAACCAACACTATCTTATCTGACAGAGGGCTACTTTTAAGGTGGTACTCATCATGGCTGCCCGTTCTCTTCACTTCTGTTTGCCCTGCACGTTGGCATTACCAAAATAATGTTTTCACTTTATGCAAATGACAGACTCCTGTATATTTGAGACAGGTGGTAAATATAAATAGCCTAGTATAGATGATTTATCAGTTCGGCAGACTATCGGGTCTTGAAGTTAAAAGTACCACGTTTTTATTGATCACTCGTCTCTTTGATTCTGGAGGAAGCTGCCGCCCTGTCAGCACTACCACTCAAATGAGAGACCAAAGCGTTCTATTATCTAGGCATCGTCCATCTTCCCCGCTGTAGTTCTCACCTGCGAGATTCCTTATCTGTTCTACAGCCCGCTATTTTTTCAAAACTTGCTCACTCGCATTCCCGTGTCACAAAATCATGATTGTCTAAAATGTGTGTCACCAACATGAAAAGTTTGGAAAGCTGTGCGGCCTAGATGATGTCAAAAGAATCCTCCCAATATGGCTGCCACTACACATCAGTCAGTAGAAAACGAGAGGAACTGGGTTCTTATCGCCCCATTACCTTGATCAATGGGGACTCGAAAATGTATTCTAAAATACTGGCATCACGGCTAGCACCTATTATCCATAAAATTGTTTTGGAACGACAACATGGGTTCGTTCCTGGACGATCGACTATTGACCATATACAAAGAGCTATATCTCTCTTCGACTACACAGGAGTGACAGGAGACCCTATGGGGCTTATACTGCTAGACGCAGAAAAAGCGTTCGATAGGGTCTCCTGGAAATACCTATGGGCAGCTATGACTAAGTGTGGAATTGGAGAAAAATATATAATAGCAATTAAACGGCTTTATGTAAATCCAAATGCCTGCGTCTTGATTAATGGGGTTCTTTCGGAAAGCTTCACCATTAGTAGGGGTACAAGACAGGGGTGTCCCTGCTCGCCCCTCTTGTTTGCCATCTATATTGATGCATTTATACATAGTCTGGAAAAAAAAACGCCTTGATTCCTCCAATCAAAGTACGGTATCTAGAAACTAAATGCATGGCATATGCAGATGATATAGCTATCGTTACAGGTGACCCTAAAAACGCTATAACATTGATAGAAAAAGAAGCTCATGATTTCGGGTGTGTTTCAGGATACAAATTGAACTCCAGTAAAACTCAGCTAGTAGTGAATAATAAAATCACGATGAACGACCCGAGGATATGCGATAAGGCGACATATTTAGGGGTCAGTATTAGCGCTAAACTTGAAAACATCGTCGATGATAATATTGAACCCTTAATATACCGCATCAAGAAAGAACTACTGCGGTTACATAATCTGCATCTAACAATTGGGGGTAGAACTAATGTTGTCAAGATGTTATTTTTTCCAAAGTTTCTTTATTTTTTTCGAGCTATATGCTTAGAATTTTCCCCACTAATTTTTAAAAACATAGACACTATGTTTTCTCGTTTTTTATGGGGATATACTAGACCACATAGAGCACTCAAATGGATTACTTTACCCCGAGAGTGAGGTGGCTGGTCATTACCCAATTTCAAATTATATTATTGGGCTACAGTGCTAAAATACAGCGTTAATTTACTTATGGCTAACCCGGATGGTCACAACATACCTACCCCGCAAGACCTTATCCTGGGTGACGAAAGCGCTGGTTGCCTATGGCGCCACATTAATGATGATTACTTTAAAAAAGTGAAATTCAAGACAATCTCTAGTGTCTATAAAGTATGGGGCAATGTAAAAAATACTAGTAGGCTTAGGTCAATATTCTTTTTATACCCCTGTGTCACAGAATACTGATCTTCCTGAAATATTCCAGGGTGTATACATGCAGAGATGGGTTGAATTAGGTGTTAAGCAGCTCGGGTGCTTCTTTTCCATTAACGGATTGAAATCATTTGACGAATTGAAAGTAGATTTTGATTTGACGAATCGTGATTTTTTAAAATTTCTCCAGGTGCGGGACTTTATATCAAAGAAGGGGGGCGGCCGCATCAAATTCCAACCCTCTCAAATTATAGAAAAACTAAGACTAGTTAAAACTCCTAGGATTGGTGAGATATATGCGGGATTAAACCTGTTATTACCCGACGATATGGATAAACAAGGGGTGGCATGGCAGACCAGACTGGGGGTTAGTCCTCAAATCTCTCTAAACGCTTATGAACTGTCACTCACCTGCTTAATGTCCATGAAACTCCAGGCGCAATACTTTAAAACTTTCTTTTCACTCTATTATACTCCTGGAAAACTGGCCAAATGGGGGACTGGGAAAGGAACAACTTGCCCACGATGTGCGCTTCCCGCAGCTGATCTAACCCATATGTTCGCCTCATGCCCAAATTTATGTCATATAATAGCAGAAGTGTCCGATTTCATATCGATCATCGCACACTGTAGGGTTAACATAACTAATGAAGAAGTCCTGCTGGGTATAACTAGCATCGCCCGACCTTATGAACTACAAGGGCTGATTTTTGTAGCTATGGCGGTCTTCAGTATGTGCGTTGCATCAGCATGGATAGATCCGCTACCTCCATCATTCTCTGAATGGAGAGCTCGACTGCTTGCGACCTGCAGCCTGGAGGTTGCAATCTATAGAAATAAAGGGAGGGACAAGCGGAATCGGGGTATGAAGATCTGGGCACCACTTTTAGCTTGGGTTCAGGATGCTTAACTACTGAAATAACATGCATGGGCCATCCGCTGAAACTGTGATATATATATATATATTTTTTTTTTTTCTCTCTCTTAATTGTATTATGTTTTTTCAATCATAAGATTATCTATGCACTACATTGCTGTTTATGTTGTAATAATAAGCGATGGATACCTGTTCTCCGGGGGCGGGGTGGGTGGGTGGGGAGATGTATATTATTAACTTGAAAATGAAATAAAAACTGTTTAAAAAAAACAAAAAAAAACGGGAGGAACCATCACAACCCGTTCTTCTTTCTTTGCATCCTGAAGACCCTTGCTGATGTGAGGTTAAGTAAGCTTAGTGTCCATTTATTGTGTATTACAAAGTTTTTAAATATGTGTTTATTTAGAGTGCGTGCATATGCAGCACTTACAGGGTTTTATGGCTGGAAGTACCATGCCCCAGCAGGGATAACCGAGTTTCCGGTTTGTATGATGTGTTTATGCCCGACCTTGACTGCCAGAGCATATGTGCGGTCAGGCAGAGGTTGGGCTGTGTTTCTTGTTCTCTGCTTCAAAGGCAGAGGCACTTTCCGCGTTTACACTGACTGGACTTCTGACCGTGCCGCGACGATTACGGGCCTATCATAGCCCTCAACACAGCAACGTCTATACTTCGTTGTTGCTACTTATCTTCAGTATCTATTAATGTATTTTAATTTAGAACTTCTGTTGGATCTTATCACTTGTCTTTAAGAAATCATCCAAACAAATGGATTTTCGTCCTCGGGGCTCTGAGGCAGGCTTGGATTTTGTTTGCGCTAGATGCTACTGGGGCGCATCGACTCTGCGAGACCTTTGAGCTTTGAAAAAGTCGTCACACGACAAAACATGTTTCGGCTGTTCCATCTTTCGATTTCAACATGCTGAATGTCTAGAAAATAAAAGCACGATGTCTTCATATTTGGACTTTTATTTATGTTCTACCAAGTTTCTGTTATCTGAAGATTAAGCCTTGGACCTGCAGGGACACATATAACACTTATTTTCCCAAAGGGACTTACATTGTAGGCACAATGTGAAATATGGTTAGCTAAAAGAAAACAGATGCTGAGTTTACTCACATATCTATACTGTACTAATGTTGCTGCCTTCATCCTTCCTCCAAATGACATGTAAATATCTTGTCCTTTGTGCAACCTGATGTGCCACTGACCCTTCCTGCTGCCTATTAATGACTGTAGTGAATGGTTCTGGGACTACCACAAAGGTGTGTCACAACACATAGTACTCACAATTACTAAATTATCAAAAGAGATACAACTTCACTGGAGTTTCTGAAAAACTTTGCTCTGCACTTTTGTCCCAGGATGCTACTTTTTCTGCCCTGCCCAGCCTGTGACTGAAATACTGCTTAAAATATTTCTGATGAGCTTGTTACACTTTTAGGCAAACGCCTTTGGGTCTGCGGGCCTGTTGATGCGTCTTCTAACAGAGTTGACTGCAGCATTTGCTTCTGCCTTTGTCGGGGTGACCTGACTATGTTGCCGGCTTTCACAATAGCTGTCTGCAGTGAAACCTTTTCATTTCATGCACAGTTAGAGAGAGCAGTCAGGCCTCATGCTCCTTTATCCGTGGTCTATACTCGTCAAAGTACAGCCTGAAATGGACACCTCCCGCCAGAATGAGGTTGTCAATTAGCCGTGGTGGGGTAAATGATTCAAGTAAATGCAAGTGAATCATCTTTACAGAACCCGGGGCCATAAATGTCAAATTTAGTTTTCTAACTAGGCCACAGAGCCTGCCAACTTCTAACACCTATAATCAACACAAAAACAAGACATAATCTCTGCAATATGAGGCAATCCACACATTAACTGCAAAACTAAGCAGCCATGCATTTCTATGTTCCCCTTTGTTTTCCAGGCATCTGCTGCCCCCATCTTTTTTTCCTGCTTCCTGTGTAATTTTAAATTCCTTTTCTCTGAAATTTGGCTGAAGAAATACATGTGTGCATAGCACTTAGTCAAAGCTCTATTATTCTGTCAAAAAAATCTGAAACCATGGCACTGCACAATTTTGATGACATATTTAGCTGCATCCCCTGCTGTTTGTAATAACATTTGTGAATTGATTTTATACCTGCCGAAAGCACTACTAGAGCCTTAACATTATTGCACATTTACCTGTATTTCAAATGCACTGCCATCGTGTTATCCTGTGTTGCCAACTGCACATTTAGCGTTACTGTACAAGTAAGAGTTGTAACACCAGGGTCAGGAGTGTAAGGAACAGTTAAAGAAAGATACTGATGTGGGGTAAATGGGTGTATGGATAGGCAGGGCCTGGGCATTCTCAGTAGGTAAGCTCACTTTATCCACCGCTGCCTTCAGTCTGGATGGCGTCATCTTCCTCAGGCCAGCTTCTCTCTTCCGAGTTTGTGGGCGTGCCTATGCTAATCGTGGCGTCATAGCAAAGTCATCAAAGGTTGTGTTGGCACAAAGTGGCGGCACCCTCGCTAAGTTAAGAGTGATTAAAGAAATATATATATACTCGCTGTAATGCTATAGCAGCTTATTATTTAATTGTATATCACGTGAACTGGGAGGAGTGCGTGCCTAAATAACCCTCCCCTGAGCGTGGATTTGGCCCAGAGACATCGGAACTCATAACAAAAGTGAGGTTGCACTGCCCTTTTATGGCCCAGGGCAACCACTGCAGGCCTGACCACACGGAACAGTGTTCAATTCAGATGCACATACGTGCCATACTATTTATTCCTGATTCCCAAAATGTGTGCTCATCTGTTCGTGGCGCCCCTGGCAAGCTTTCACGGCGCACCAGGGAGCCGTGGCGCACAGTTTGGGAACCGCTGGGTTAAGGGACTGCATGCATTGTGCACATTTGACTGTACCATTGCTTGTCTCGATGCCTGAGTAATTCTGTAAGTGCATAGACAGTGAATAGGTTCCTAGAGGGCTAGTAGTTGACAGCAGGATACGTTTATAAGCACTTATGTGTCAGCAAAGTGATTAGATAAGGACATGCTTCTGTCAGGAAGATTGTAGGAGTAGACAGAGATGCTTTAGAGACATAGAACAGGTCAGCAGAAATGCTTTAGAGCCAGAGAACCAGGTCAGCAGAGCCAATATAGAGCCAGTGACCCAGGTCAGCAGAGCTGCTGTAGAGACAGAGAACCAGGTCAGCAGAGCTGCTTTAGAGCCTAAGAACCAGGTCAGCAGAGTTGCTGTAAAGCCAGAGAAACCAGGTCAGCAGAGCTGCTTTAGAGCCACAGAACCAGGTCAGGAGAGGCGTTGTAGAGCCAGAGAACCAGGTCAGCAGAGCTGCTTCAGAGCCTTTGAAGCAGGTCAGCAGAGCTGCTCTAGAACCAGAGATCCAGGTCAGCAGAGATGCTCTAGAGCCAGAGACACAGGTCAGCAGAGCTGCTCTAGAGGCTGAGAACCAGGTCAGCAGAGCTGCTGTAGAGCAAGAGAACCTGGTCAGCAGAGCTGTTCTAGAGGCAGAGAACCAGGTCAGCATAGCTGCTTTAGAGGGAGAGAACCAAGTCAGCAGAGCTGTTTTAGAGACAGAGAACCAGGTCACCAGAGCTGCTCTAGAGCCAGAGAAACCAGGTCAGCAGAGCTGCTTTAGAGGGAGAGAACCAGGTCAGCAGAACTGCTTTAGAGCCAGAGAACCAGGTCAGTAGAGCTGCTTTAGAGCCAGAGAACCAGGTCAGCAGAGCTGCTTTAGAGTCAGAGAACCAGGTCAGCAGAGCTGCTCTAGAGCCAGAGAACCAGGTCAGCAGAGCTGCTCTACAGCCTAAGAATCAGGTCAGCAGAGCTGCTCTAGAGCCATAGAACCAGGTCTGCATAGCTGCGGTAGAGCCAGAGAAACCAGATCAGTAGAGCTGCTTTAGAGCTAAGGGACCAGGTCAGCAGAGCTGCTCTAGAGCCAGAAAACCAGGTCAGCAGAACTGCTTTAGAGCCATAGACCCGGGTCAGCAGAGCTGCTTTAGAGCCAGAGAACCAGGTCAACAGAGCTGTTGTAGAGCCAGAGAACCAGGTCAGCAGAGCTGCTCTTGAGCCTGAGAACTAGGTCAGAAGAGCTGCTCTAGAGCCAGAGAACCCGTTCAGCAGAGCTGCTGTAGAGCCAGAGAAACCAGGTCTGTAGAGCTGCTTTAGAGTGAGAGAACCAGGTCAGCAGAGCTGCTTTGGAGGGAGAGAACCAGGTCAGCAGAGCTGCTTTAGAGCCAAGGGACCAGGTATGCGCCCAATTTAAAATTACCACTAGCCCACAATTTACAATGTCGGGTCTATATATCTACCGCCCACCTGGACCTGCCTCTAGGTTCATTGACGCCCTCCTCGAGGTGTCTACCGCACTTATAACCAAATCTGCCAACTTTACTATTCTGGGCGACCTCAACCTGCATTTTGACCTATCCAACGATCACACTATTACCAATCTTCTCACCGATCTCTCGGCATTGCAGCTTAACTCCCTCATTCAGGCTCCCACCCATCTAGCCGGCCATACTCTGGACCCAGTCTTTACCAACATCCATGAGGCAGTCACAGAAGTCCCCACACCTATGGGATGGACGGACCATTACCTCATCAAACTAACCGTCCCAGTTCCAGGACGTCAGCACAAAACTGAATGCAATTGTCGCCTTAAAAGACCATGGCACACACTTTCCACCCCCATCTTCCATGAAACCCTAGGAGTATTTCATCGGGAAGCCAATCAAGACATTGACACGACCTATACCTCCTTCAATAACTGGATCATAGGTGAACTCGACACTCTCATTCCAGCCAAACTAACCAAAGGACGATCCACACCTTCAAACCCTTGGTATGATAACACCCTTAAAGCCATGCGCAAGGACTGCAAAAGAGCTGAGCGTCAATGGAGAAAAGACTTTGACTGTCAGGACAAAGCTAACTATCTATCCAAACTTAAAATATATCATAAAGCCATCCGTACTGCCCGCGCAGCTTTCTATGCCGACAAAATCAGTTCTAACCCAAACCCTACTAAAATGATTTTCAAACTTGTCAAAGAACTTCAGAGTCCCAGGTCACCCTCTCCCAAAATTACATCCAATGAACAATGCGAACAGCTTGCCACATACTTCATAGAGAAAGTCCAGAACATCTACAAAACTTTTCCGCAGAACCCTCTTCACCCTGGTGAACCCAACAACCTAAACTCGATTATCACCCCTCTCACCCAAATCTCTGCTATCACTGCTACCGACCTGATCAAACTCCGCAAAAAAGTGAAATCTGGCTCCCCAGGGGATCCTATGAGCCCCTCTCATTTTCTGGACTCGCTTGACGTCTTCCTACCCCCCATGCTCGAAATTCTCAATCTCTCCTTCACTTCCGCCACTGTACCTACAGCCTGGAAACAGGCTTGGGTATCACCCATTATCAAAAAACCCACCCTGGATCCCTCGAAGCCAGAAAACTTCCGACCTATATCCCTTCTCCCTTGGATGTCTAAGATAGCAGAAGCCCACGTCAACGGCATTCTCTCCAAACATGTGGACCTAAATGGCATCCTGGACCCATCCCAAAATGGCTTCAGACCGGGTCACAGCACGGAATCTGCCCTATTGGCCACCACCGAATATCTCCGGACAATTTTAGACTCCGGTCAAAGTGCTGCGCTAATTCTTCTCGATCTCAGCGCAGCCTTTGACACGGTATCACACGACATTCTTCTGAAGCGTCTGGAGATGGCCGGTGTGTCTGGCCTTGCTCTAACCTGGTTCCGCTCCTTTCTTAAGGACAGATCCTTTCGGGTATCAGCTCCCCCTTTCCTCTCAAAACCTTATCCAATAACACAGGGAGTTCCCCAGGGCTCAGCGCTGAGCCCCTCCCTTTTCAACTTATATGTTCAGCCTCTTGCGGAAGTGGCCAAAGAGTGGGGGCTCACGCTGGTTTCTTACGCCGACGACACCCAGTTGGTCGTCACCCTCACTGAAAGCCCTTCCATCACGGCATCCAGGTTCAGAAATGGCCTGGCAGCAGTGGCACAATGGATGACGGACAACTATCTCCAACTGAACGCCGGGAAAACCGAGGTGCTCCTTCTTGGCAGAAACACCAGCCATTGGAACGAGCACTGGTGGCCGTCATCCCTTGGTACCACCCCTCTCCCTAAATCTAGCGTCAAAAACCTGGGAGTCTGGATGGATGCCACTCTCAGCTTCCAGACACACCCCAAAAAGGTGGCAGCCACCTGTATGGGTCTTCTGAGAAATCTTAGGCCCATACTCGGCTTTTTCGATTCGAAGGTTCGCCAGCTGATTGTCCAGGCAACCATCTTATCACGCCTGGACTACGTGAACGTCCTCCTCCTAGGTGCAAACAAAGCAGAAACTGCGAGGTTTCAACGAGTCCAAAACGCGGCGGCAAGAACGCTGGTCGGTCTTCCCCGCAGATGCTCAGCCAGAGCCACCATCCGCAAACTTCACTGGCTGCCCGTCGAAAACAGAGTAAAATTCAAAGCGCTCATTACGATCTTTAAAATCTTCAAACAGGGAAACCCCTCTCTGCTACAAAACCTCACCTGCCCCTATGCTCCTAGCCGCGAGCTGCGCTCCTCCAACCAACTCCTTCTGAAAGTACCCCGAATAAAGCTCTGTCGCATTGGAGGTCGCTCCTTCAAGGTCCTGGGACCCAAGTTGTGGAACGCTCTTCCTCTTCATATACGTTCCATAGACTGCCTCTCTGCCTTCCGTAAGGCAATCAAGACCCTTCTATTTCCTTCCGACTAGTGCAGCTCCCTTCCCCCCCCCTCCCCCGTTCTCCTCCTGGTAGAGTGTGTGACTTCTCTCAGCGCCGGGACGCCCCATTGCTGGGGCAGCTGTTGCGCTTTACCAAACCCAGAATAGAATAGAATAGGTGCTATAGAGCGAGAAAACCAGGTCAGCAGAACTGCTTTAGAGCCAGGGAACCAGGTCAGCAGAGCTGCTTTAGAGCTAAGGGACCAGGTCAGCAGAGCTGCTCTAGAGCCAGAAAACCAGGTCAGCAGAACTGCTTTAGAGCCATAGACCCGGGTCAGCAGAGATGCTTTAGAGCCAGAGAACCAGGTCAACAGAGCTGTTGTAGAGCCAGAGAACCAGGTCAGCAGAGCTGCTCTTGAGCCTGAGAACTAGGTCAGAAGAGCTGCTCTAGAGCCAGAGAACCCGGTCAGCAGAGCTGCTGTAGAGCCAGAGAAACCAGGTCTGTAGAGCTGCTTTAGAGTGAGAGAAACAGGTCAGCAGAGCTGCTTTGGAGGGAGAGAACCAGGTCAGCAGAGCTGCTTTAGAGCCAAGGGACCAGGTCGGCAGAGGTGCTATAGAGCCAGAAAACCAGGTCAGCAGAACTGCTTTAGAGCCAGGGAACCAGGCCAGCAGAGCTGTTGTAGAGCAAGAGAACCAGGTCAGCAGAGCTGAGCTGGAGCCTAAGAACTAGGTCAGCAGAGCTGCTCTAGAGCCAGAGAACCAGGTCAGCAGAGCTGCTGTAGAGCCAGAGAAACCAGGTCAGCAGAGCTGCTTTAGAGGGAGAGAACCAGGTCAGCAGAGCTGCGTTAGAGCCTTAGAACCAGGTCAGCAGAGTTGCTGTAAAGCCAGAAAAACCAGGTCAGCAGAGCTGCTTTAGAGCCACAGAACCAGGTCAGGAGAGGCGTTGTAGAGCCAGAGAACCAGGTCAGCAGAGCTGCTCTAGAGCCTAAGAAGCAAGTCAGCAGAGCTGCTCTAGAACCAGAGACCCAGGTCAGCAGAGCTGCTCTAGAGCCAGAGACACAGGTCAACAGAGCTGCTCTAGAGGCTGAGAACCAGGTCAGCAGAGCTGCTGTAGAGCCAGAGAAGCCAGGTCAGCAAAGCTGCTTTAGAGGGAGAGAACCAAGTCAGCAGAACTGCTTAAGCGCTAGAGAACCAGGACAGCAGAGCTGCTTTAGAACCATAGAACCAGGTCAGCAGAGCTGCTTTAGAGCAAGAGAACCTGGTCAGCAGAGCTGTTCTAGAGGCAGAGAACCAGGTCAGCATAGCTGCTTTAGAGGGAGAGAACCAAGTCAGCAGAGCTGTTTTAGAGACAGAGAACCAGGTCAGCAGAGCTGCTCTAGAGCCAGAGAACCAGAGAACCAGGTCAGCAGAGCTGCTTTAGAGTCAGAGAACCAGGTCAGCAGAGCTGCTCTAGAGCCAGAGAACCAGGTCAGCAGAGCTCCTTTAGACCCATAGAACCAGGTCAGCAGAGGTGCTTTAGATCCAGAGAACCAGGTCAGCAGAGCTGCTCTAGAGCCAGAGAACCAGGTCAACAGAGCTGCTGTAGAGCCAGAGAAACCAGGTCAGTAGAGCTGCTTTAGAGGGAGAGAACCAGGTCAGCAGAGCTGCTTTAGAGGGAGAGAACCAGGTCGGCAGAGCTGCTTTAGAGTCAAGGGACCAGGTCAGCAGAGCTGCTCTAGAGCCTAAGAAGCAGGTCAGCAGAGCTGCTCTAGAACCAGACACCCAGGTCAGCAGAACTGCTCTAGAGCGAGAGACCCAGGTCAGCAGAGCTGCTCTAGAGGCCGAGAACCAGGTCAGCAGAGCTGCTGTAGAGTCAGATAAACCAGGTCAGCAGAGCTGCTTTAGAGGGAGAGAACCAGGTCAGCAGAACTGCTTTAGAGCCAGAGAACCAGGTCAGCAGAGCTGCTTTAGAGCCAGAGAACCAGGTCTGCAGAGCTGCTTTAGAGTCAGAGAACCAGGTCAGCAGAGCTGCTTTAGAGCCAGAGAACCAGGTCAGCAGAGCTGCTTTAGAGCCATAGAACCAGGTCAGCGGAGCCGCTCTAGAGGCAGAGAACCAGGTCAGCAGAGCTGATTTAGAGCCATAGAACCAGGTCAGCAGAGCTGCTCTAGAGCCAGAGAACCAGGTCAGCAGAGCTGCTCTACAGCCTAAGAATCAGGTCAGCAGAGCTGCTCTAGAGCCAGAGAACCAGGTCTGCATAGCTGCTGTAGAGCCAGAGAAACCAGGTCAGTAGAGCTGCTTTAGAGAGAGCGAACCAGGTCAGCAGAGCTGCTTTAGAGCTAAGGGACCAGGTCAGCAGAGCTGCTCTAGAGCCAGAAAACCAGGTCAGCAGAACTGCTTTAGAGCCATAGACCCGGGTCAGCAGAGCTGCTTTAGAGCCAGGGAACCAGGTCAACAGAGCTGTTGTAGAGCCAGAGAAACCAGGTCAGTAGAGCTGCTTTAGCGTGAGAGAACCAGGTCAGCAGAGCTGCTTTGGAGGGAGAGAACCAGGTCAGCATAGCTGCTTTAGACCCAAGGGACCAGGTCGGCAGAGGTGCTCTAGAGCCAGAAAACCAGGTCAGCAGAACTGCTTTAGAGCCAGGGAACCAGGTCAGCAGAGCTGTTGTAGAGCAAGAGAACCAGGTCAGCAGAGCTGAGCTAGAGCCTAAGAACTAGGTCGGCAGAGCTGCTCTAGAGCCAGAGAACCAGGTCAGCAGAGCTGCTCTAGAGCCAGAGAAACCAGGTCAGCAGAGCTGCTTTAGAGCCAGAGAACCAGGTCAGTAGCGCTGCTCTAGCTGACACTGACTGACTGACACTAACTGATTGACACTGACTGACACTGACTGACTGACACTGACTGACACTCACTGATTGACTGACACTGAGTGACTGACACTGACTGACACTGATTGACTGACACTGACTGACTGACACTGACTGACACTGATTGAATAACACTCCCTGACTGACTGACACTGACCGACTGAATCTGACTGACACTGACTGACACTGGCTGACTGACTGACACTGACTGACTACTCTACTACTCACTCTCTACTACTCTCTCTACTACTCGCTCTCTACATCTCACTCTCAACTACTCACTCGCTACTACTCTACTACTCTCTACTACTTACTCTCTACTACTCTCTACTACTATCTCTCCACTACTCACTCTCCACAACTCTCTACTATTCACTCTCTACTATTCACTCTCTACTACTCTCTCTCTATTACTCACTCTCTACTACTCACTCACTACTACTCTCTACTACTCACTCTCTACTACTACTCTCTACTATTTACTCTCTACTACTCACTCTCTACTACTCACTCTACTATTCTCTACTACTCTCTACCACTCAATCTCTACTGCTCTACTACTCACTCTCTACTAATCACTCTACTACCCACTCTCTACTAATCACTCTACTACCCACTCTCTACTACTCACTCTACTTCTCTCTACTACTCACTCTCTACTACTCACTCTCTACTACTCGCTCTCTACTACTGTCTACTAATCACTCTCCACTACTCACTCTCTACTACTCTCTACTTTTCACTATCTACTACTCTACTACTCTCTCTACTACTCTCTAATACTCTCTAATACTCACTCTCTACTACACACTCTCTACTACTTGCTGTCTAGTACTCACTCTCTTCTACTCTCTACTACTCACTACACTACTCACTCTCTACTACTCTCTACTACTCACTCTACTACTCACTCTCTTCTACTCTCTACTACTCAGTCTACTACTCACTTTCTACTACTCTCTACTACTCACTCTCTACTACTCACTCTCTACTACTCACTCTCTACTACTCCACTACTCTCTACTACTCAATCTCTGCTACTACCTCTCTACTACTCTCTTCTACTTACTCTGTACTAGTCACTCTCTACTACTCAGTCTCTACTACTCAGTCTCTACTACTCTCTCTCTACTTCTCACTTTCTACTACTCACTCTCTACTACTCTCTTCTTCTCACTCTTTACTGCTCGCTACTACTCTACTACTCACTCTCTACTAGCTACTACTCTCTACTACTCACTCCCTACAACTCACTCTACTACTTACTCTCTACTACTCACTCTCTACTTCTCTCTCTCTACTACTCTCTACTACTCACTCTCTACTCTCTCTCTGCTACTCACTCTCTACTACTCACTCTCTACTACTCTTTACTACTCACTTTCTACTACTCTCTTCTACTCACTCTTTACTACTCTCTACTACTATCTACTACTCTCTACTACTCACTCTCTACTATCTACTCCTTACTCTCTACTCTCTATCTCTCTACCTCTCGCTCTACTACTCCCTACCTCTCTGCGTCTACCTCTACCTCTACCTCTCTACCTCTACCTCTATATCTCTAAACCTCTACCCCTACACCTCTAGCCTCTCTACCACTCTCTACATGCCCACAAATGCACATATATATGCATTTATATATATGTATGTGTATATATATATATACATCCATACATATATAAACATATATATAATCTGCATATCTATATAAATACAAATATAAATGCATGCATACATATTCATATAAGCATACATATGCATGTTATGTACATGAAAGTTTGAAAAACACTAAGAAAAGCAAAGCTATAAAGCCACCTAATTACAAACGGAATTGCTTTAACTTAAACGAGGGCGAGACCTATTGCATTTTCAATGCTTGTTTACCTTGGTTCCATCAAGAGGATATTTAGTTGTGTCACACATTTACCATAAATTCTGAATGTTAGCACTCTGGTTGCTCATTAGATCACTGTAGTAAAGCAACTGCTCACTAGGGAAGTCTGCTGCTGGTATTCAAAGTGCATGTTTCAGTCTGCATGTTAGAATTTTTTAATGAAATAGAAGAGGATTTGAGAAGTCAAAATGTGCCCTCATTTTTCTTTCTGCAGCACTAATCACAATTTCTATGGCAAAATGAAGCCCCTCATTTTGCTCATTTCCAAATTAAATGTTTTAAGTGTTACGAATTTATTCCAATCAAGATGGCTTCAGGTGTGAAATACTTTTGTCATAGGTAAGGCTGTTAGAACTCTAGTTGTGTTTTAGAACACTCTGGGAAGCTGCAGTAGAACACAATGGAATCAACTGACAGTCTCTGCCCTTGTTGGATGTACATGTTTTATTGAGAATGTCAGACTTCATTCTCACATGACTGAGAAAGATCATGTGAATTTACAGAAAATATGCTCTCAGTTTAGCTTATAGGTCACCTTCCAAACCTCTGTGGGAAAAGCATGAGAAAATAGTTTTCTCTTAAACATGATTCATGATATCCCAGCAGAAGGCTTTTTCACATGGCAAAATCACCTTAGAACACACCACAATTCCTGGTACCATCAACAAATGATTTATTATGTTACTAAAGTCTTAAAACCTTCTATTAACTGCAATGCTTTTTAATGAGGTGCTATCATGTATATTGGCCCCAAGATGGCTGCCAACACTTATTGGATGAAGTGCTGGCAGCCAATCAGATCTCACGATTAGATGTGTGGTTAGGCTCCGCCCATATATATATATATATATATATATATATATATATATATATATATATATATATATATATATATATATATATATATATATATATATATATATATATTACCTACTGGCGGTCGCCAGTAGGTATATATAGTTAGGATTTTTTCTCTATGGGTTTTTTGAAAATTCTATGTCTAATAACTTTGGCGTTTGTGGACGGAATTGGCTGAAATTTTCAGGAAAATGGCACATTTTGTTTCTGAGCAGCCCTTGAAAATTTGGGGGGGGTTCGTCCAGTGGGGGCCGAGAAAAAAGGGGGGTCCCAAAACGTGTTTTTAACATTGAGTTTTCCATAGGGCGGTTGGCCTCACTTTTAGCCCGAACGGCTGAATGGATTTGCACGAAACTTGGCAAAATTGTAGGGACTGGTAGCCCGATGTGCCTTTTGTAGGTCTCAATATATGTGCTCCAGTGGATTTTGAGAAATTAACGTTTAAAAAAAGATATATATCTGTAACAGCGGACCGGGCAGCGCACTGGTTCGCGGACTTTTCGCGCAACGGAGCTTTGTGAAGCGAAGCTGATTGGTTCTCCGGCGTCTGTCAACATTCCAAACAGTCCGTAGCGGCCGCCATCTTGTCTCTCGGTAGGATCGAGAGACAAGAGGAGGTCAAAACAAAGGGGGAAATAACTATAAGGGGGCATAGTAGATCCTCGCTGACCCCCTAGGTTTGATGTGGAGGTTTTAAAAGGGCCCCGCGGGGCAAAAAAAAAAAATAATAATAATAATCGAACGGCTGAATGGATTTGCACGAAACTTGGCAAAATTGTAGAGACTGGTAGCCCGATGTGCCTTTGCTAGGTCTCAATATATGTGCTTCAGTGGATTTTGAGAAATTAACGTTCAAAAAAAGATATATATCTGTAACAGCGCACCGCTTCGCGTACTTTTCGCGTTACGGAGCTTTGCGAAGCGAAGCTGATTGGCTCTCCGGTGTCTGTAAACATTCCAAACAGTACGTAGCGGCCGCCATCTTGTCTCTCGGTAGGATCGAGAGACAAGAGGAGGCCAAAGCGAAGGGGCAAATGACCATAAGGGGGCATAGTAGATCCTCGCTGACCCCCTAGGTTTGATGTGGAGGTTTTAAAAGGGCCCCGCGGGGCAAAAAAAAAAATAATAATAATAATCGAACGGCTGAATGGATTTGCACGAAACTTGGTAAAATATTAGATATATATCTGTAACAGCGCTCCGCTTCGCGGAGATAAAATTATATCTGTATTACCTAGCTGTTGCTAACACCAGTTAGCGACGGCTAGTAGGAGATAGCGACCATCTTGGGTCCCACTTTGCATGTGAGTGATATTTATCACTAATGACATGCAAAGTGGGCATGCCAAGATGTTAGCGACTGGAAACAGTCGCTAACATCGCTATCTCCTATTATCAACTTTTGGAAATATTCGAGATAAGCGCGAATATCTCCAAAAAGTAACAGCTGCCCTGAGCAGTTCTTAGCCATGTTATCCAATGGGAGGTGGATAACATGGCTAAGAGCATTAGCTCGGTAATGCATGAATATCGCGGAGTTTTCAGCGATATTAATGCATTGCGCTCGTTTTTTATCGTATTTGCGATAAACCTTGATAATAGCAAGGTTTATCTGCGATAATTTCTGACGGTAAAAAAATCTTTGCAATGCATCGTTAGGGATAAATATCGCTTAACTTTGGTAATATGCCCCAACGTCTGTTAACGTTCGATTCGAAGGAAATCAGGAATTGTTGAAAAACATTGTGTGCGCCATCTTGTCTTTTTTCAAATGCCACACTTTTGTCGTGCACGGCAGCCATTTTAGATGCCTTGACCAGACCCACTCTGTGCACGCTGTCGATCCTTAGCATGGCTCCCCACCCTCGCAAGCATCTCACCCAGGCAGTGGTCACCCCCGCTCTCTGTCTTATGCATGGGTAATAAACCTCCCCCCATCTGCGCTGCTCTTCCCTGAGAATCACACCCTGTGCCCGCCCGACACCTCCCTTTCGCCCTATTCACTACCGCACCCTCTGACACTCCTTTTCCTCTGTGTCCGATTGTCCAGGCCGGTCCTAGGCTATCAGCTAGCCCTGCAGATGTAGTTTATGGCCACAGCTGTAAAGAATCACCCCTCTTCAAAGGAGTTATAGTAGATCAAGGCCCACACTCGATGAGATCCGTCACAGCAGAAGCGTTGCTATTATCTGAAAACCATCCTGTATTGTGATTGGGGAGGGGACCGAGCGTGAAGCGGAAGATTCCAGGGATGACTCTTTGTACATCAAAGTTTTTACAATTATGTGTCACATTAAAAATATATAGCACTCCGACAAAGTAGTAAGATTATAAAACTTTAATAATTTATAAATATATACAAGAAAACAAAAATAGTAATAACATATAAACATTTTTAGAGAAAAACAACGAAGTAGCGGTCGGCTGTGCGAATAGTCCCAACGCAGCACAACGTCCAGATTTCCGGCGTGGGGCGTCGCGGGGGGTGGGTCATCAGTAGCAAACTGTTGTGCGAATAGTTCCAAGGCAGCAGAACGCGCCGAAATCTAGATGACACGAAAGTGATGTCTAGTAAGTTGCCACCCAGCAAATAACGGCGTGGGGCGTCGCGGGGGGTGGGTCATCAGTAGCAAACTGTTGTGCGAATAGTTCCAAGGCAGCAGAACGATGGCACCAAGGTGATGTCCAGTAAGTTGCCGCACTGGTTTTGGTATCCTACAATGCTGCTCCGAATAACGGCGTGGAGCGCCCCGGGGGAGGCGGCGTGAACGGGCCTCTCCAGGTGGAGTCTCATCTGTTTTAGTGGGGCGCCCCTTTACCGTTTCAGTTGCCATTCCGTCCGCTTTTGGTCCACTGTGTCAAAATCCGCCATTCAGCTGAGTTGCGCCCACTCTTGCGGTGCAGCGATAGGCGGCTGCCACAGGACTCTCAAAATGGCGGCAGGCTCTTTCCTTTTTGGGCGTGGTCCACTGAAATGGCCCTGGGACACCTTGGAAATCGGACGCTTGTCTGCTAGGTCTTGGACCCCATTCTCGAAAGCGTCCCCTCCGCCTTGAGAATTCATCAAAAGTTTTGGGGGCCCCGACTCCTGCAGGCTTCTGGTGGGGAGCGGCTGCCATGATTGCTCGCGGAATGACCACGACGGAGCTACGAGATGGTGGTGCTCTCATGCTGACGCCAGTTTAGTCTGAAACATCCAGAAACAAGGTGGGGCTTTCATCGTTTGGGGGGAAAAAAAAGTTTTCATCCAATGAAAAGTGTTGTTTTTAGGTCATATGATCAAGCCTTCCATCATTCGGAAACCAAAAGTAAAATGAACCAATGAAAAGTTTTATAAACAAGTCACATGACCTGTTATGCGGCATAGGGTATAAAATGCGGAGAAAATACGTTGGCACGTGAGGCGGCGTCAGTAGCGGACCGATGTGCGAATAGGCCGAAGGCAATACAACGCGCCAAGATCCGGATGGCACCGAGGTGGTGTCATAGTTGAGAGTTCTGAGCAGCGGTTGTAACACTGTCTGAAGCTTATTTGCAGCTGCTGCAGCTTCACTACGCGCCAAGATCCGGATGGCACCGAGGTGGTGTGTAGCAAGTTGCCGCACTGGTGTGGCCATCCTACAATGCTGAAAGTCGGCGTGGGGCGCCCCGTTGGCCTGTGAGTTTGCGTCAGTAGCGGACCGATGTGCGAATAGGCCGAAGGCAGCACAACGCGCCAAGATCCGGATGGCACCGAGGTGGTGTCTAGTAAGTTGTCGCACTTCTGTGGCCATCCTACAATGTTGAAAGTCGGCGTGGGGCGCCCCGTTGGCCTGTGAGATGGCGTCAGTAGCGGACCGATGTGCGAATAGGCCGAAGGCAGCACAACAATATTTTCTGACTGACACCACAAGGCGCTGAGATGCCAAGATCCGGATGGCACCGAGGTGATGTCTAAGTTGCGGACTGATGTGCGAATGGGGCCAAAGGCAGCGTAACAATATTTTTTGTATGGAAGATACCACTAGGCGTTGAGATGCCAAGATTCGGATGGCACTGAGGTGATGTCTAGCAAGTTGGTGTGGTCATCCTACAATGCTGAAACTCGGCGTGGGTCGCCCCATTAGCCTGTGAGATGGTGTCAGTAGCGGACCGATGTGCGAATAGGCCGAAGGCAGCACAACGCGCCAAGATCCGGATGTCACCGTGGTGGTTTCATAGTTGAGAGGCACTTCATCTGCAGTGGGGCGCCGAGATCCGGATGGCACCGAGGTGATGTCTAGCAAGTTGCTGTACTGGTGTGGTCATCCTACAATGCTGAAACTCGGCGTGGGTCGCCCCATTAGCCTGTGAGATGGCGTCAGTAGCGGACCGATGTGCGAATAGGCCGAAGGCAGCACAACGCGCCAAGATCCGGATGTCACCGTGGTGGTTTCATAGTTGAGAGGCACTTCATCTGCAGTGGGGCGCCGAGATCCGGATGGCACCGAGGTGATGTCTAGCAAGTTGCTGTACTGGTGTGGTCATCCTACAATGCTGAAACTCGGCGTGGGTCGCCCCATTAGCCTGTGAGATGGCGTCAGTAGCGGACCGATGTGCGAATAGGCCGAAGGCAGCACAACGCGCCAAGATCCGGATGTCACCGTGGTGGTTTCATAGTTGAGAGGCACTTCATCTGCAGTGGGGCGCCGAGATCCGGATGGCACCGAGGTGATGTCTAGCAAGTTGTTGTACTTGTGTGGTCATCCTACAATGCTGAAACTCGGCGTGGGTCGCCCCATTAGCCTGTGAGATGGCTGTTCTTTGGATTTGGGCCTGGTCCACCAAAATGGCCCTGGGACACCTTAGAACTCGGACGCTCGATTTTTTTTTCCTTTCCTGTACATGCAAAAAAAGGTAAATGCCCGGTACGTTACACGCTTCATCTGCCACGATGAACTCTCCAGAGGAACCGAAAAAAAATATAGTTGTGGTAACTATACCATGCATCGTCATATGGAGAGGTGGCACCAATTAATTATAGTGCTGCATAAAAGAGAGATTTGGAGGAGAACCCCTGACCTGCTAGTACATTCATCAAAGAAGTGGCACTGAGAGCTTCAGAGGCAAGGGAAACGGTCCCAAATATTTAGAAGAACTTTGGAAAGATTAAAATGACATGTTTAGATTGTGGCAAATTAATTTCATGTGGACAGATGACTGTTACTCTAATAAATACAGCATATGAACATCATCATAGTCGATGGTTGGTAGAGACATTTTGACTATATCCTGGACCTGCCCGTCCTCGCCCAAAATGGCGCCAGAATAAATGGGACTCGTAACTCCTTGTTGTGTACTGGTTGCAGAACCTTGAAATCACGAGATACGTATGCAGTTTTGAAGCACATGGCGGGCGGGGACGAGAATTGATTGAATATTTCGACATCCCTATTGATATTAAGTTCTGATGTGTTATTGATTACTGTACTGTTGAAAGTTCGAATTAACGTCACCCATGGTACTTGCCCGCAAATGTATATCTAGATAATTTTATTGTAACTGGCCCTGTCGTATTTTAATTATAAAATGTACGTCCACCGATTCCGTAACTGTTAGACACCTTAGTTCTTGCAACCTAATGGCCCGCCCGTTACGTTCCTCTACAGTGTAAATGTCTATTCATCATATACGATTACAGTTTGCTCTGTGGCAGGCCCACGTGGTTATAGGCTCGTATTTGTATAATGAAATTTTCTCAATAAAGGTTTTTAAAAGAAAACATGGTAGTAGTATATACATTGGTAAAGTTTTTAATAATAGTGACTGTTTTAGAATCATTAAAAGGCAAGTGAAATAAAGCAGACCAATTACATGAAGGGTAAAAGGTATAATACGAAGGAACGCAGTAAAGATAAATGGTCAAGGGCTGTTGTGTTTTCTATTCCTGCAACATAAAGTGATCGATAAGAATCTCATATTCAGGCGTATCGGCGACTAAGACAGCAGGTCGACCCTCTTTTGCTCAACGGCTCCGTCATGGGACGAAGAAACGCTCTTTTTCTCGAAAAAAGAATATATTTTACTTGCAGGACAGTTGTAAAATTTCCGGGAAAGTACATTAGCCTGGAACATTATAACATATATTTAAGAAAAAATAATGTTCGGAAGTAATGAAAAGCGTAATTTTTAGGTCATATGACCAAGCCTTTCATCATTACAATAAGAAAAGTAAAATGAACCAATGAAAAGTTTTATTAACAAGTCACATGACTTGTTATGCTTACGTTACGCGCTGCGCGCCCCGGATGACTTCCGGATGCGCTAACGCGGCGCGTCATATGACGCATTACGCGACAACGCAGGTACAGAATATAGTCAAAATGTCTCCACCAACCGGCGGTCGGAACACAACCCCTTTCAGCAGGCTAAATAGTTCTGTTAAATGACAACAGAAGGGACAGGCAACAAGAACCATCAGTCAAAGAGGGGAGAGCTAGTTCTTCTCTACCGGGTTACATTGGGGCGCTACCGGAACTGATCGAATTGGTAGTCTACAGTGTTTCTGGATGTTTCAGACTGAAGCTGGGGTTAGCATGAGAGCAGCACCATTTCGTAGCTCCGTCGTGGTCATTCCGCAACCAATCATGGCAGCCGTTCTTTATCGTTATTTTGGGCGGGGTGGGTGGCGGAGCCGAGCTGTTTTGCAGCCATCATTGTGTGGAGTTCAGTTCATCTCACTAGTTTTGTATTTGTCATGAGGGGTTGTTCCTAATGTTTCTATTTTAGCGAGGTCAAAAAGAGATCCCATTAGTGGCCTACTGATTTTGCTCGATTCCTTTTCTTTTTTTTTTACACGATTTTTCGTTATCTGCAAAGACTAAACAGAGTATTGCGACTCTGTGTTTGTTTGTAAATAGAGAATGAACCAAAGAGAACTAATTCTAAAACAGTAAATACTTGGATAACAATCAATCAAATGGAGAGAGAAGCAGGCACGACGGATTACAATGGGGGCAAAGACCTGCGTTAACTACCTTTCACTATCTGCAAAGAGAGAGTACTCCTAATAGAAATGAGGGGGGGGGGCACCATTCAAAGCAGATCAGTGTGCATAAACACGAAAATGTTTTCACTTACCACGTACTTGACATTCGACAGCTTATGATATTTGCTATTAAAAAACCATTGAAATTCACTGAAAAAACCATAGGTTATAGACCATATATAGTTAGGAATTAGCATTTACAAAACCTTGAAAATTCACTGAAAAAACCATAGGTTATAGACCATATATAGTTAGGAATTAGCATTTAAAAAACCTTATTTTACTCACACAAAACCATTGAAATTCCATATATAGTTAGTTGCACTAACTATATATCGCGCACCTGCAATCCACTGCTGATCATGTCACATATTACATCATTCATGACATGGTCAGTGACATCACTGATGACATCACTGATGACATCTCAAATGACATCACTGATGACATCACTGATGACATCTCATTTGACATCATTCTTGTGCTAATACGATAAACCTCTTCAGACTCTAATATAACCTTAGATACACTCAGTGTATACAGACACTCACACACTTCCACTCATCCATGGAGTTACTCACACACCCAGTCAGTCATGCAAAGAAACAATCTCATCTCCATTTCTTCAACTATACAGTTAAACACACCTTACTTATTGAAACATATACTAACACATATTTACTCTCTTATACAATCCCTGATACAAGTTCACAATGATCGATACAACCACTCACTCATTCGGTGGCTCTCATGCACAGTTATTTATATATGCCAACTCTCACATGTACTGTGTTTTACATATGTACTTACTATGACATGTAGCATTGAGATATCCATTCACTCATCAATACACTCATGCACACAGTCAACTGCCCATGTAGCTGTTTCCACATGCACTCTTGAACTCATACACCTAGTGAATAAACTGTTCACACATCTATGCATAGAGTCACACACCTTCCAGCCACCCCCACACAAACTCAATCTCCCATAGAAATACTTGGGCAAGCAATTAATAACACATATAGCCTCTCGTATAGCTAATGATCAACACATGCAGCAGTTTACAGAACAACAGACATAATGATGCACAAATTAAGACAGTTTAGTCACTAACCCATGCATTCAGTGAGACACATTTAATCACTCACTCATACAGTCAGTCACGCACCTACTAAATCCTTCATCCAGACACTTATACATCCACTCATTCTTCAATATGTAAGATATATTTTAACTTTACAGAAACATACAGTCACTGGATGTTGTCATCAGTGATGTCATCAGTGATGTCATTTGAGATGTCATCAGTGATGTCATCAGTGATGTCACTGACCATGTCATGAATTATGTAATATGTGACATGATCAGCAGTGGATTGCAGGTGCGCGATATATAGTTAGTGCAACTAACTATATATGGAATTTCAATGGTTTTGTGTGAGTAAAATAAGGTTTTTTAAATGCTAATTCCTAACTATATATGGTCTATAACCTATGGTTTTTTCAGTGAATTTTCAAGGTTTTGTAAATGCTAATTCCTAACTATATATGGTCTATAACCTATGGTTTTTTCAGTGAATATATATATATATATATATATATTATGCTCCATGGGGTTGTCCAAGTAGTGGGTAGCACCCGAGCCTGCATGCGCCTTCCCAAAGCGTTAGTTGGTATGGGCAGTTGCGTGTTTGAAATAAGCCCGACGCGTTTCGGAAATTTATTTTCCTCATCAGGGGCCAGCAGTAAAGTGCACGATGTCTACCATCTTCTTTTACGAAAACACACATTGTGCTTGTGGGAGATGCAGTCCATATATCCTGGATGGATGCACTTTCAAATTACTGCTCGTTCCAAAGGCTCTAACATGAGCCCCAAACATCACTCCTGTCCTCATCCATCGCGCAGCTCCACATACGAGACTCCTTGGATAGCGAGTCTCGTGGCCCCCGTTTCTTCGGGGTGGTGCAACCCAGCGGCAGGACCGCCGCTAATGTATTACGCTCCATGGGGTTGTCTAAGTAGCGGGTAGCACCCGAGCCTGCGTGCGCCTTCCCCAAAGCGTTAGTTGGTATGGGCAGTTGCGTGTTTGAAATAGGCCCGACGCGTTTCGGAAATGTATTTACCTTATCAGGGGCCAGCAGTAAAGTGCACGACGTCTACCATCTTCCTATACGAAAACACACATTGTGCTTGTGGGAGATGTAGTCCATATATCCTGGATGGATGCACTTTCAAATTACTGCTCGTTCCAAAGGCTCTAACATGAGCTCCAAACATCACTCCTGTCCTCATCCATCGTGCAATGAGTATGGTACCATCAACAAATGATTTATTATGTTACTAAAGTCTTAAAACCTTCTATTAACTGCAATGCTTTTTAATGAGGTGCTATCATGTATATTGGTCCCAAGATGGCTGCCAACACTTCTTGGATGAAGTGCTGACAACCAATCAGATCTCACGATTAGATGTGTGGTTAGGCTCCGCCCATATATATATATATATATATATATATATATATATATATATATATATATATATATATATATATATATATAACACAGGCTGACCTCATTAGAAATGAGAGAGACACATGCTCCGGTCTCAGATGAAGGATTTATTTGGCAAACATGAAGTCGCTTCCTGAAGTCTGTGAAACGCCGTGGCAGACGCGTTTCTGGCCCCATTGGCTGTCATCAGTGCCAGTCCCACAAGAAAACAAAATTGCAAGCGCTCCAGAGACTACTCAAATATCAGCAGTCCCTTGGATCCTCCTCCTCCAGGTGAGTGTAGTGATAGCGTTGCACCTCCCAGGAGCACTGCCTGATGGAACTTGCAGTCCACGAGGTCCCGTATACCAGTGTATGGGACAACAGACTCATTTTCGTGCCCCCAATTGCTTGGCGCTTCCTGCTTTCCACCACAGGGGTCCTGGGCATATTATTCCGGCCATTACCTTCAGATGAGCCCTTGTCAGGCAGCGCAATGCTGCCTCCTCTCTCCCCTTCGCGCAGACTCACACCAGCTGGTTAGTACCTCTGCTAGGGGGGGCGCCGCGGTGTGCTCCTCACACTCCACCACAGTTTTGATGATCACACGGAGCTCCTGAACGAGAGGGCGTGCCCCTTGCCGGTTTCAGCAGAGACCCGGCTACACATAGAGAACACAGGCTGACCTCATTAGAAATCAGCGAGACACATGCTCCGGGCTCAGATGAAGGATTTATTTGGCAAACATGCAGTCGCTTCCTGAAGTCTGTGAAACGCCGTGGCAGACGCGTTTCTGGCCCCATTGGCCATCATCAGTGCCAGTCCCACAAGAAAACAAAATTTCAAGCGCTCCAGAGACTACTCAAATATCAGCAGTCCCTTGGCTCCTCCTCCTCCTCCAGGTGAGTGTAGTGATAGCGTTGCACCTCCCAGGAGCACTGCCTGATGGAACTTGCAGTCCACGAGGTCCCGTATACCAGTGTATGGGACAACAGACTCACTTTCGTGCCCCCAATTGCTTGGCACTTCCTGCTTTCCACCACAGGGGTCCTGGGCATATTATTCCGGCCATTACCTTCAGATGAGCCCTTGTCAGGCAGCGCAATGCTGCCTCCTCTCTCCCCTTCGCGCAGACACACACCAGCTGGTTAGTACCTCTGCTAGGGGGGGCGCCGCGGTGTGCTCCTCACACTCCACCACAGTTTTGCTGATCACACGGAGCTCCTGAACGAGAGGGCGTGCCCCTTGCCGGTTTCAGCAGAGACCCAGCTACACATAGAGAACACAGGCTGACCTCATTAGAAATCAGCGAGACACATGCTCCGGGCTCAGATGAAGGATTTATTTGGCAAACATGCAGTCGCTTCCTGAAGTCTGTGAAACGCTGTGGCAGACGCGTTTCTGGCCCCATTGGCCGTCATCAGTGCCAGTCCCACAAGAAAACAAAATTTCAAGCGCTCCAGAGACTACTCAAATATCAGCAGTCCCTTGGCTCCTCCTCCTCCAGGTGAGTGTAGTGATAGTGTTGCACCTCCCAGGAGCACTGCCTGATGTAACTTGCAGTCCACGAGGTCCCGAGGTATATATATTTTTTCCTTTAATATCTAAAAAACTACTGAACAGATTTACACCATTTAACAAAAAGGCACACGTCTGAACCAAGGACTACCTCTTTGCCAAATTTGGTGTAATTCCGTTCAGCAGTTCGAGCTGTAGCTACTATGGAAAATTGCAAAGGGAAAACACGTTTTTGGACACCCCTTTTTTCTCGGCCACCGCTTGCCTAATCACCCCAAGACTTTCAGGACAAGAGCGAACCGGAGCGCCCCACGAGTTTTGAAAGTTTCGTGAAGATTCCTCAACCGGCGCTACAGTTATTGGGAATGGAATGTTGTGGATTTCCTATGGAAAACAGGTATTAAGTATAACTACCTACTGGCGACCGCCAATAGGTAATATATTTATATATATATCTCCACTGCAGCTAACCCATTCCTGGTCGACTGTAAATGAGGCGAGCACTTGTGGGAATTTGTATGAAGTGCTATTTTAATGTGCAGACCCTCCCGCACTGACAGACCCATTTCGGCACTCTGCCTTTTCCGATGTCAGCATGTACTTTTTGAACAACATTTTAAAGTGAACAAGTGCGTAACGTAAAACAATTGCAGTGACAGCAAAGACGGACTAATGGCATAAGTATTTAGTTGCATTATCTTTAGCGCCCATCTTTTAACATGTTTCTGGGTAATACCCAAAATATGGGGCACTCTACTGAAAGATTCCCACAAGTGCTCTCCTCATTTACAGTCGACCCAGAATGGGATCGCTGCAGTGGAGCTCTACATAGCAGCTCGCCACCGGTGGAGATTGCAACCGGGGGCATGGTGCGGCGGCGGTGACTATCTGTGATTTGAATATATAAATAAATATATATATACAATATATATATATATATATAAATATTTCAAGGCTGAAATGCATTATGCTAACGCTGTTTTAATGAAAGATTCTTCAAATTTATCCCCCGAGTGGCCTCTATCTGTTTCCTGTTGGAGTGGGTGTTTGTGGATATTTTCGCGTCGGCTAGAGACGCGTGAGAGGCCCCGTTCTGCAAAGAGGCCGGAGCTTCACTGGCATCCGCTGCGTGCAGCCTGTCGTTTGTTCAAGGGATTGAATAGACTCCGGCCCACCCCGAAGCACACGCCTGTACCCTGGACGGCTGCTGGATGCAGCATATCACTGATATGGAGAAGCGGATTCACTGTAACTCTGCTCTCACGTTACAGCTGGCACACGTGCAACGTGGTTAGAACGTCAAGGGGGACCAGAGGAGAGTCGGCGATTGAATCTGTGCCGAGACTCAAGAATTTTAACCCTGCACTTTACCAGTATACTTAGTCACGGCCATGCAACACTCACCCAAGCCTACAGCATTATGGGAATTGTAGTTGTGGGAGAACTACAATTAAGTTGTGCTCAATTGACCATTGGTCAGCGGACTTCCGCCAATGACAGTGACCCTGGTGATTCAAAGGCGGGGGAGGAGTGAACCTTGGTTACACAGCAGCATCTGAGGAAGGCCGTCAAGGCTGAAATGCATTATGCTAACGCTGTTTTAATTAAAGATTCTTCAAATGTATCCCCCGAGTGGCCTCTACCTGTTTCCTGTTGGAGTGGTTGTTTGTGGAAATATATATATATTACCTACTGGCGATAGCCAGTAGGTATATATAGTTAGGATTTTTTTCCTATGGGATTTTTGAAAATTCTATGTCGAATAACTTTGGCGTTTGAGGACAGAATTGGCTGTAATTTTCAGGAAAATGGAACATTTTGTTTCTGAGCAGCCCCTGAAAATTTGGGGGGGTTTCGTCAAGGGGGGGCCGAGAAAAAAGGGGGGTCCCAAAACGTGTTTTTCCCATGCAATTTTCCATAGGGCGGTTGGCCTCACTTTTAGCCTGAACGGCTGAATGGATTTACACCAAACTTGGCAAAATTGTAGGGACTGGTAGCCCGATGTGCCTTTGCTATGTCTCAAGATATAGGCTCCAGTGGTTTTTACGAAAATTAACTTTGAAAAATATATATTGGGCTACATTGGGCTATATATATGTTGGAGCCCAAATGTAGCCCAATGTAGCCCAATGTAGCCCAATGTAGCCCAAAGATGGCCACCAGAGACAAAAAAAACAAATGTAGCCCAAATATCAGCCAGATGTAGCCCAACTATAGCCCAATGACAGAATGTCCCAGAGTGTTCTAAAGAACAACTAGAGTGCTAACAGTCCTACTTATTACAAAGGTATGGCACACCTGAAGCCATCTTGATTGGAATAAAGTGGTAACTCTTAAAACATTTAATTTAAAAAGGAACAAAATGAGGGGGTTCATTTTGCCATAGAAAGTATGATTAGTGAATATATGACGAAATCCCGCATACCATCAGTCCGCAAAAAAAATCCCGCATGTACTATTAGGCCGCAAATTAAAATAACGAAAACTTTTAGAACGAATATGCCTTTAGCATACACTAAACAACTAAACTACCCTAAACCCTAAAACACTACCCCCAGCATGACCCTACACTACACAAACAGTACAACACTACCCTAAACCCTAAAACACTACCCCCAGCATGACCCTACACTACACAAACACTACAACACTACCCTAAACCCTAAAACACTACCCCCAGCATGACCCTACACTACGCAAACACTACAACACTACCCAAAACCCTAAAACACTACACCCCAGCATGACCCTACACTACGCAAACACTACAACACTACCCTAAACCCTAAAACACTACCCCCAGCATGACCCTACACTACACAAACACTACAACACAACCCTAAACCCTAAAACACTACCCCCAGCATGACCCTACACTACGCAAACACTACAACACAACCCTAAACCCTAAAACACTACCCCCAGCATGACCCTACACTACGCAAACACTACAACACTACCCTAAACCCTAAAACACTACCCCCAGCATGACCCTACACTACGCAAACACTACAACACTACCCAAAACCCTAAAACACTACACCCCAGCATGACCTTACACTACGCAAACACTACAACACTACCCTAAACCCTAAAACACTACCCCCAGCATGACCCTACACTACGCAAACACTACAACACTACCCAAAACCCTAAAACACTACACCCCAGCATGACCCTACACTACGCAAACACTACAACACTACCCTAAACCCTAAAACACTACCCCCAGCATGACCCTACACTACGCAAACACTACAACACTACCCTAAACCCTAAAACACTACCCCCAGCATGACCCTACACTACGCAAAAACTACAACACTACCCTAAACCCTAAAACACTACCCCCAGCATGACCCTACACTACGCAAACACTACAACACTACCCTAAACCCTAAAACACTACCCCCAGCATGACCCTACACTACGCAAACACTACAACACTACCCAAAACCCTAAAACACTACCCCCAGCATGACCCTACACTACGCAAACACTACAACACTACCCAAAACCCTAAAACACTACCCCCCAGCATGACCCTACACTACGCAAACACTACAACACTACCCAAAACCCTAAAACACTACCCCCAGCATGACCCTACACTACGCAAACACTACAACACTACCCAAAACCCTAAAACACTACCCCCAGCATGACCCTACACTACGCAAACACTACAACACTACCCAAAACCCTAAAACACTACACCCCAGCATGACCCTACACTACGCAAACACTACAACACTACCCAAAACCCTAAAACACTACACCCCAGCATGACCCTACACTACGCAAACACTACAACACTACCCAAAACCCTAAAACACTACCCCCAGCATGACCCTACACTACGCAAACACTACAACACTACCCAAAACCCTAAAACACTACCCCCAGCATGACCCTACACTACGCAAACACTACAACACTACCCTAAACCCTAAAACACTACACCCCAGCATGACCCTACACTACGCAAACACTACAACACTACCCAAAACCCTAAAACACTACCCCCAGCATGACCCTACACTACGCAAACACTACAACACTATCCTAAACCCTAAAACACTACGCCCAGCATGACCCTACACTACGCAAACACTACAACACTACCCTAAACCCTAAAACACTAGCCCCAGCATGACCCTACACTACGCAAACACTACAACACAACCCTAAACCCTAAAAAACATCACCCCAGCATGACCCTACACTACGCAAACACTACAACACTACCCTAAACCCTAACACTACCCCCAGCATGACCCTACACTACGCAAACACTACAACACAACCCTAAACCCTAAAACACTACCCCCAGCATGACCCTACACTAAACAACCACCACAACTCTACACTACACTAACACAACACTACACTACACAACACTACACTACACTACACAATCACTAACCCACGAAAAAATTAACACAAACCCACTTACCTCTCTCGTCATCATGGTTTTCACAGCGCAAATGCATTTACCATACATGCCTTTAAAACGTAATTCTTTGTAAAGGCATGCGCGATAAATGCACATGCGTTTTGAAAAAATGCGGGATAATGGTATGCGAGGTCAATGACCTTGCGGGATAATGGTATGCGGACTGAAAGTCTGCGGGATAAAAAATGCGGGAAAATGGCTGCAAACCATGATTAGCAGCAGACTTCCCTGGTGAGCACTAGCTTTACTACAGTGATCTAATGAGCAACTAGAGTGCTAACATTCAGAATTCATGGCAAATGTGTGACACATCTGAATGCCTTCTTGATAGAACCAAAGTAAATAAGCATTGAAAATGCAATAGATCTCGCCCTCGTTTAAGTTAAAGCCATTCTGTTTGTAATGAGGTGTCTTTTTAGCTTTGCTTTTATTAGTGTTTTTAAAACTTTCATGTAAATAACATGCATATGTATGCATATATGTATATGTATGCATGCATTTATATTTATATAGATATGCAGATTATATATGTTTATATATGTATATTACCTACTGGCGATAGCCAGTGGGTATATATAGTTAGGATTTTTTCTCTATGGGGTTTCTGAAAATTCTATGTCTAATAACTTTGGCGTTTGTGGACGGAATTGGCTGAAATTTTCAGGAAAATGGCACATTTTGTTTCTGAGCAGCCCCTGAAAATTTGGGGGGGTTTCGCCAAGGGGGGGCCGAGAAAAAAGGGGGGTCCCAAAACGTGTTTTTCCCATTCATTTTTCCATAGGGCGGTTGGACTCACTTTTAGCTCGAACGGCTGAATAGATTTACATGAAACTTGGCAAAATTGTAGATATGGTTTGCCCGACGTGCCTTTGCTATGTCTCAATATATGTGCTCCAGTGGATTTTGAGAAATTAACGTTTAAAAAAAATATATATCTGTGACAGCGCTCCGGTTAGCGCCCCGGTTCGCGTACCTGACGCGTAACGGAACTTCGCGAAGCGAAGCTGATTGGCTCTCCGGTGTCTGTCAACATTCTAAACAGTCCGGAGCGGCCGCCATTTTGTCTCTCGGTACGATCGAGAGACAAGATGTGGTGAAAAACGAAGGGGGAAATGAAGGAAAGGGGCAAGGTAGACCACTCCTGACCCCCTAGGATTGATGAGGGGGATATTAAAGTGCCCCGCGGGGCAAAAAATATATATTTTTTTTTTTGCGATTTTACGCCGTAGAGGCGCGTCCCGGTACGTGAACCGGGCAGCTCACCGGGCAGCTCACAGGGCAGCTAACCGGGCAGCTTACCGGCAGCGTAGCTGTCAACATTGTAAACAGTCCGGAGTGGCCGCCATCTTATCTCTCGGTAGGTTCGAGAGACAAGATGTGGTGAAAAAAGAAGGGGGAAATGAAGGAAAGGGGGCAAGGTAAACCCCTCCTGACCCCCTAGGATTGATGAGGGGGATATTAAAGTCCCCCGCGATTTTTCGCGGTAGAGGCGCTTCCCGGTACGCGAACCGGGCAGCTAACCGGCAGCGTAACGGGAGTCAGCCATCTTGTGTTTTTGGAGCGTCCGGTTCGCGTACCGGGTAGCGTCCCGGTAAGCGTAACAAGGGGAAAACCAAGAGAAACAGTAAAAAAAAAAGTAAGGGAATAGATTTCCAGCAAACTTGGCAAAATTGTAGGGACTGTTTGTTTGATGTGCCTTTGCAAGGCCTCAAGATATGTGCACGTGTGGATTTTGTCTAATTAAGGTTAAAAAAAATATATATATCTGTAAGCGTGCTCCGGCACGCTTACGTTACGGGTTTTGTTTGCGCTGCAGAGCCGATACGTCACGGTTATGCGACGCGTCATGAGGCGTCTCCCGTGGCTACGTGATACGTCACGTAATAAAGAATATATTTTACAGCTATAGATATTAGCTTTTAAAAAACCAATGAAATTCACTGAAAAAACCATAGGTTATAGACCATATATAGTTAGGAATTTGCATTTACAAAACCTTGAAAATTCACTGAAAAAACCATAGGTTAGAGACCATATATAGTTAGCTGGACATTTTATTGACATAAAACCAATGAAATTCCATATATAGTTAGTTGCACTAACTATATATCGCGCACCCGCAATCCACTGCTGATGATGTCACATATTACATCATTCATGACATGGTCAGTGACATCACTGATGACATCACTGATGACATCTCAAATGACATCACTGATGACATCACTGATGACATCTCAAATGACATCACTGATGACATCATGACACACCAATACCAGTTACTACATACGCACTCACTGATTCCTACGTCTACACACACATTCACTCATTCACCCATACAATCACTCATACATACAGTCACTCATTATTACAACACTATCATATGCACTCATACACCTATGCAGACACTCACACACTGCCACTCATCCATGGAGTTACTCACACACCTAGTCAGTCCTGTAAAGAATCAATCACACTTCCATTTCCTCATCTATACAGTTAAACACAGAACACCATACTTCAGTGACATCACTGATGACATCACTGATGACATCTCAAATGACATCACTGATGACATCTCAAATGACATCACTGATGACATCATGACACACCAATACCAGTTACTACATACGCACTCACTGATTCCTACGTCTACACACACATTCACTCATTCACCCATACAATCACTCATACATACAGTTACTCATTATTACAACACTATCATATGCACTCATACACCTAGTCAGTCCTGTGAAGAATCAATCACACTTCGATTTCCTCATCTATACAGTTAAACACAGAACACCATACTTTTCACACATATACTAACACATACTTACTCTCTTATACAATCACTGATACAAGTACACATTGATATGCACAGAGTCACACACCTCCCAGCCAGCCACACACACACTCAGTCTTCCATACATCCACTCATTCTTCAATATGTAAAACATATTTAAACTTTACAAAAACACACAGACACTAGATGACGTCATCAGTGATGTCATTTGAGATGTCATCAGTGATGTCATCAGTGATGTCATTTGAGATGTCATCAGTGATGTCATCAGTGATGTCACTGACCATGTCATGAATGATGTAATATGTGACATCATCAGCAGTGGATTGCGGGTGCGCGATATATAGTTAGTGCAACTAACTATATATGGAATTTCATTGGTTTTATGTCAATAAAATGTCCAGCTAACTATATATGGTCTCTAACCTATGGTTTTTTCAGTGAATTTTCAAGGTTTTGTAAATGCAAATTCCTAACTATATATGGTCTATAACCTATGGTTTTTTCAGTGAATATATATATATATATATATATATATATATATATATATATATGGCATACCAATCAAACAACATATATATGCAGGTGTAAATCCTCGAGGGTCATGATTCCCTCTTCTGCCTCAGTGGTGGTAATAAACAGCATATTATACTCAGGACATCAGCGTACACAATTCAGGCTGTGGTATTTTTTCATGTGCATTTCTTTCAACAAAAAGAATTTAACCAGAACTGGGAGGAAAGTGGTTTACATTTGTGCAGCAAGGTAATATCACAGTGAAGACATCTAATGAGTGCATAAAGCAGTTATTACATGCAATGCAGTGTATCAGGCACTAACAACTATTTTCTCACGTCAATTTTGCTGTACTGTGGCACTAAACTCAGGCATTATTTTGCACTGTAGATATAAATATGTGAATGTTCTTCTATTAGAGCAGTTGTTCTAAAGTACATAGGATATTTGGATATAATTATTCTCGCTGATATATATCTATGTAGAAATATACATGTATATGACCATTGTCATGAGAGATAAATGTGCATAATCTTTATGTAGCCATATTATCAACTATCAGCTTAATAGTTCTGTACAGTATGAATGATCGACACACTCCAACACCTGCACCATACGCTCTTCCTGCAAAAAAACGGAAAACCGGTTAATAATATTATTAATAATTATTATTAGTAGTAGCAGTAGTCATACTATTATTAATAGTCGTATTAGCAGTACCGTTATTAATATGAATGATACCAATAATTTGAATAATATTTTTAAAAAATGGAATAACATTATATTTTAGCTATGTTAATGCCAATAAAAGGGCCTCAATAACACATTTAATTTTGAAAAAGTGTATTAATATATATACATTTACAGGTATTACTGGAGTAAGAAAGTTAACTCCAGTGTATTATTACACTGAAGCTTCACTGACATGAGAAAACACTGCTGGATTATAGAAGAAAAGCTCTCGGGCCATACTTCCAAGGTCCAGTTATAGGGATTTATATCACTGACATTTTTTTAAAAGGTTTTGTGTGGGGTGGGGGGCATTTAGAGGAGATTCTCTGCTAGCTCTGTCAAAAACATTGTGAGATGGAAGCAGAATGAGAAACCCTCCCTCCGAGTTGGGGGTATATATATATATATATATATATATATATATATATATATATATATATACACTGACGAAGGAAAGTGCTGAAACGCGTTTGTTTCATTCTTTTTTGTGCAATAAACCCAACTAGGTTTAACCTACTGCGAGTGCTGGTTTGTCAATTTGTTTTGACTGTGGAGCAAGAATATATATATATATATATTCACTGAAAAAACCATGGGTTATAGACCATATATAGTTAGGAATTAGCATTTACAAAACCTTATTTTACTCACACAAAACCATTGAAATTCCATATATAGTTAGTTGCACTAACTATATATCGCGCACCCGCAATCCACTGCTGATGATGTCACATATTACATCATTCATGACATGGTCAGTGACATCACTGATGACATCACTGATGACATCTCAAATGACATCACTGATGACATCACTGATGACATCATCCAGTGACTGTGTGTTTCTGTAAAGTTTAAATATGTTTTACATATTGAAGAATGAGTAGATGTAGAAGTGTCTGGATGAAGGATTTAGTAGGTGCGTGACTGACTGTATGAGTGAGTGATTAAATGTGTCTCGCTGAGTGCATGGGTTAGTGACTAAACTGTCTTAATTTGTGCATCATTATGTCTGTTGTTCTGTAAACTGCTGCATGGGTTGATCAGTAGCTATATGAGTAACTATATGGGTTATTGATTGATTGTCCAAGTATTTGTATGGGAGACTGAGTGTGTGTGTGGCTGGCTGGGAGATGTGTGACTCTGTGCAGATCAATGTGTTCTTGTATCAATGATTGTATAAGAGAGTAAGAATGTGTTAGTATATGTTTGAAAATGTAAGGTACTCTATGTTTAACTGTATAGATTAGAAAATGGAAGTGTGATTGATTCTTTACAGGACTGACTAGGTGTGTGAGTAACTCCATGGATGAGTGGCAGAGTGTGAGTGTCTGTATAGGTGTATGAGTGCATATGATAGTGTTGTAAAGATGAGTGATTGTATGTATGAATGATTGTATGGGTGAATGAGTGAATGTGTGTGTAGACGTAGGAATCAGTGAGTGCGTATGTAGTAACTAGTATTGGTGTGTCAATGGTTTAAAAAATTATATTCTGTATTTAACACTGGGTGTAACAGAGGTTATATTAAAGTGTGAGGAGATGCATTGTATTGTCACATGAATGATATCATCAGTGATGTGACCATTGATGTCAAATGAGATGTCATCAGTGATGTCATCAGTGATGTCATTTGAGATGTCATCAGTGATGTCATCAGTGATGTCATTTGAGATGTTATCAGTGATGTCATTTGAGATGTTATCAGTGATGTCATCAGTGATGTCATTTGAGATGTCATCAGTCATGTCATTTGAGATGTCATCAGTGATGTCATCAGTGATGTCACTGACCATGTCATGAATGATGTAATATGTGACATCATCAGCAGTGGATTGCGGGTGCGCGATATATAGTTAGTGCAACTAACTATATATGGAATTTCAATGGTTTTGTGTGAGTAAAATAAGGTTTTGTAAATGCTAATTCCTAACTATATATGGTCTATAACCCATGGTTTTTTCAGTGAATTTTCAAGGTTTTGTAAATGCTAATTCCTAACTATATATGGTCTATAACCTATGGTTTTTTCAGTGAATTTCAATGGTTTTTTATTAGCAAATATCAAAAGCTTTAAAATGTCAAGTACGTGGTAGGTAAAAACATTTTCGTGTTTATGCACGCTGATGTGCTTTGAACGCTGCCCCCCCCCTCTTTTCTTTTAGGAGTATTCTCTCTTTGCAGATAGTGAAGGGTAGGTAACGCAGGCCTTTGCCCCCGTTGTAATCCGTCGTGCCTGCTTCCCTCTCCATTTGATTGATTGTTATCCAAGCATTTACTGTTTTGAAATTGGTTCTCTTTGGTTCATTCTCTATTTACAAACAAGCACAGAGTCGCAATACTCTGTTTAGTCTTTGCAGATAGTGAAAAATCGTTAGAAAAAACAAAAGGAATCAAGCAAAATCAGTAGGCCACTAATGGGATCTCTTTTTGACCTCGCTAAAATAGAAACATTAGGAACAACCCCTCATGAGAAATATGAAACTAGTGAGAGGAACCGAGCTCGACGCCATGATGGCTGCAAGACAGCTCGGCTCCGCCGCCCACCCCACCCAAAATAACGACAAACCCTATGCAAATATTATAAATATATACAACACACCAGCAAAGTAACAGGGTAAAACGTTTTATTAAATAACTATTTACATGGCAGCCTGCTGCAACATCGATCCAAATGCATGCCGCCGTTCCCGGGATTTCTCCCCGACTACTCTGCGGCCTACGAGCTGGAGAGGCCGGGGCGTTGACTAGGCGGGGCCTCCGGCCGCAACCACAGCGCCAACGATCGCTGCTGATGGAGGGGAGCCTTGCCGGTGAGACCACTGATCTGAAGAACCGCTGCCTGCGGTGCCTCCCTGAGCCGCTTGACAGAGGCCCCCGAGGGGCGGTGTGGTGGCGCGGACTCGGAGGGGGCGCTTGGCTCCTGCCCCCTCCCCAAGTCTTGTTGCCCTGGTGTGGCCTGAGATCGCCCCCGACATAGGCGGCCGGCTCCCGGGGTCAGGCGGAACTTTTTGCCTTTTGGTGACTCTTCCATTCTGGACCTTGTCCCACAATCCGTTTGACCTGAAGACACGTCCTGCGGTGCCCTGGTCCGACCATCACATATACCTGCGCCAGGAGACGGCGTGGGGTGCACTGGAAGGGAGAGGCGGCGCGAACGAGCCTCCCCCACCTCCCCAGGTGGAGGTTTCTCAGCTGCACCCCAGCGCTTCACTCGGCCAGCTGAATTGCGCCCGCTCTTGCGGCACAGTGCCTCGCTCGGCCAGCTGAGTTGCGCCTGCTCTTGCTATTACAGCGTCTCACCCGCCATCCGGCTGAATTGCACCCACTCTTGCAGTACAGCGACAGGCGGCTGCCACGGAGCTCACGAAATGGCGGTCGGCTCCACAGACTTGGGCCTGGCCTGCAAGGATGGCTCTGGGCAACCCTGGAACTCAGACGCTTGACTGCTAGGGCATGGGCCCCATTCCCAAAAGCGTCCCCTCAGCCTTGAAGATTCTACAAGAGTCACCGGGGCCCCCGACTCCCGCAGACTTCCGTTGGGGAGCGACTGCCATGATTGCTCGCGGAATGGCCACGACGTAGCCACGGGGTGCTCTCATGCTGACCCCAGCTTCAGTCTGAAACATCCAGAAACACTGTAGACTACAAATTCAATCAGTTCCGGTGGAGCCCCAACGTGACCCGGTAGAGAAGAACTTGCCCTCCCCTCTTGTTGCCTGTCCCTTCTGGTGTCAGTTAACGGAACTTTTTGGACTGCTGAAAGGGGTTCTTTTCCGACCGCTGGTTGGTGGAGACATTTTGACTATATTCTGGACCTGCCCGGCCTCGCCCAAAATGGCGTCGGTATAAATGAGACTCGCAACTCCTTGATGTGTACTGGTTGCTCAGCCTTGATATCACGAGATATGTATGCAGTTTTGGAGCACATGGCGGGCGGGGACGGGTACTGATTGAACATTTGGACATCCCTATTGATATTAAGTTCTGATGTATTATTCATTACTGTACTATTGAAAGTTCGAATTAACGTTACTCATGGTACTTGCCCGCAAATGTATATCTAGATAATTTCATTGTAACTGGTCCTGTCGTACTTTGATTATAAAATTAACGTCCACCGATTCCGCAACTTTTAGACACCTTAATTCCTGCAACCTAATGGCCCGCCCGTTACGTTTTTCTACAGTGTAAAGGTCCCCTCATCATATACGATTCCAGTTTGCTCCGTGGCCGGCCCACGTGGTTGTAGGCCCGTATTTGTATACTGACATTTTTGCAAGAAAGTGTTTTCGAAGGAAGTATGGAATCAGCGTCATAACAATCGTCTAGGTTGGTAGGATTTTAGAATAATGGCTGTTATTCCCAAACAATAGAAGACAGATAATGCAGACCCTTTGCCTGAATTTTGGATTGATTGAAATTTGTATCCGTCACACCTGCCCTTTTTCCAGAATTGTTAGAAAATGGTCGACCGTAGCTTAAGGTATCTGCCGAATGTAAGGTGTGGTATTTTGTCCCATAAAATAAGACTAATTGAGAAACAAATACACGAAGAGGGAACTCGAATTTAGAGACAAACAAAATGAAACATATTTTGGCATCATAAGAAGGGGAGGATATGTTACACAGAAAAATAATGCGAAAGGGATAGCCAAGATCTGTTGTATCACACGTTCCTGCAGCTAGTCTGATACATGGTAAATAGAAGCTTTTTCGTGTTTGCGCGCGCTGACATCCTCTGAATGCTGTATCCCCCCCCCTTTCTTTTCTCCTCTGTAGGTTACATCGGAGTTCCGACTGAAGAATGGAGTGGACATGGACCGCACCGTGCTCCATGTAGGGAAAGACATAGACAAGCGCTGTGAGATATTGCATGGAGTGCAGACCATCACTAGGAACGTGAAAAATTGTATGGTGTGACTGTGCGTACATGCCCTGATTGTATGGTATGAATGTGTATGTATTCCATATGCCCGGCCGATAAACGTTCTGTTTGCGCAACTGCCGCGTTAGAAAACAACATCGTGACGCGTCGCGTAACCGCGACGTATCGCGTTGTCACGTAATGCGTCATATGACGCGCCGCGTTAGCGCACCCGGAAGTGCTCCGGTGCGCGAGGCGCGAAGCACAGCTTCCCGGAAGCGATCCGGGGCGCGGCGCGGAGCGCGTTACGTAAGCATAACAGGTCATGTGACTTGTTAATAAAACTTTTCATTGGTTCATTTCACTTTGGGTTCCTAATGATGTAAGGCTAGGTCATGTGACCTAAAAATAACACTTTTCATTGGTTTAGAACTATTTTTTGTCCCAAATGATGAAAACCCCTCCTTGTTTCCTCACTCTGACTTTCATCTTTGTGAGAGGAAGACCTTTTTTCATCACTTAGCAATGGCAAGTGTTGTAGCTTCAGCTGGTGCATCCCCACCACCACCACCACCTCCTAGGAAGAGAGTACCACCTCCTCAGGTGGTGGTTGAGCAAGAGGTGCCCCCCCACCTTCTTGTTGCCTGATTCGGCCAGCTCAATCGATCGAGCATGAGACTCTGTTGTGATCTGAAGAACTGCTGCCTGCGGTGCCTCCCAGAACCGCTTGACGGAGGCCCCCGAGGGGCGGTGTGGTGGCGCGGACTGGGAGGGGGCGCTTGGCTCCTGCCCCCTCCCCAAGTCTCGCTCGGCCAGCTGAGTTGCGCCCACTCTTGCGGCCTACGACATGGAGAGGCCGGGGCGTTGACTAGGCGGGGCCTCCGGCCGCAACCACAGCGCCAACGATCGCTGCTGACGGAGGGGAGCCTTGCCGGTGAGAGCCACTGATCTGAAGAACCGCTGACTGCGGTGCCTCCCTGAACCGCTTGATGGACGCCCCCGAGGGGCGGTGTGGTGGCGCGGACTGGGAGGGGGCGCTTGGCTCCTGCCCCCTCCCCAAGTCTCGCTCGGCCAGCTGAGTTTCGGCTATTCTTGCGGCCTACGACATGGAGAGGCCGGGGCGTTGACTAGGCGGGGCCTCCGGCCGCAACCACAGCGCCAACGATCGCTGCTGATGGAGGGGAGCCTTGCCGGTGAGAGCCACTGATCTGAAGAACCGCTGCCTGCGGTGCCTCCCTGAACCGCTTGACGGAGGCCCCCGAGGGGCGGTGTGGTGGCGCGGACTGGGAGGGGGCGCTTGGCTCCTGCCCCCTCCCCAAGTCTCGCTCGGCCAGCTGAGTTTCGGCTATTCTTGCGGCCTACGACATGGAGAGGCCGGGGCGTTGACTAGGCGGGGCCTCCGGCCGCAACCACAGCGCCAACGATTGCTGCTGACGGAGGGGAGCCTTGCCGGTGAGAGCCACTGATCTGAAGAACCGCTGCCTACGGTGCCTCCCTGAACCGCTTGACGGAGGCCCCCAAGGGGCGGTGTGGTGGCGCGGACTGGGAGGGGGCGCTTGGCTCCTGCCCCCTCCCCAAGTCTTGTTGCCCTGGTGTGGCCTGAGATCGCCCCCGACATAGGCGGCCGGCTCCCGGGGTCCGGCGGAACTTTTTGCCTTTTGGTGACTCTTCCATTCTGGACCTTGTCCCACAATCCGTTTGACCTGAAGACACGTCCTGCGGTGCCCTCGCAATGCGGCCTGGTCCCTGAATGTGTGCAGGGGGACGGTATTGATTGGATCAAGATGGCGGCTTCACACAAAGCTGACTCAAGTGTTGCTGCTGATGCTATGCAGACAAAAACTGGTTTTCAGTTTGTACATTCTTCATGATTTTTTTATCCAAGGCTGGTTGAGAGTTTGTAGAACGATGGCTTCAGATTTTCAACATACTACTCTTCAACATTCTTCATAAATGTAACAATGTGAGACTCACTAGGAGAACGGACGTTTATCTTTCCTTTCAAAATGCTGCCAACAATATTTTCTGAATGGAAGACACCATCTTGTAGCATAAAGGGCTGCGTCAAGGGTGGTATTGCCCAGAATGTCTTGTTTTCTAGTGCTCGTAATGACGAAGCCAGAACTGCCGAAAGGGATTCTGGTCCTGCCGCTACTTATTGGAGACATTGAACTATACTCTGGACCTGCCTGGCCTCGACCAAAATGGCGCCAGTATGGGAGCGACTTGCAACTCCTTATGACGTTCTAGTTACTTAGCCTTGACGTTATGGGGGATGTATGCGGTCTTTGTGCACATGGCGGGCGGGGAAGGGTACTGACTGGGAATACGGACAACCCTATTGATGTCGATTTTTCATTATTGATTATTGATTATTGGATTAATAAAGCTTCGAAGTAATGTTACCCATGATACTCGCCCATGGTGTGCGTATGGACGATTTTATTGTAACTGATCCTGTTATACTTTCAATTATAAAAATCAACCTTCACTGATCCTGAAACCGTTTTTCACGTTTAGTTTTTTCAATTAAATGGCTCGCTTGTTACATACTCCTATACCCCTGGCTTTTGAAAGACACCATCTTGTAGAATAAAGGGCTGCGTCAAGGGTGGTATTGCCCAGAATGTCTTGTTTTCTAGTGCTCGTAATGACGAAGCCAGAACTGCCAAAAGGGATTCTGGTCCTGCCGCTACTTATTGGAGACATTGAACTATACTCTGGACCTGCCTGGCCTCGACCAAAATGGCGCCAGTATGGGAGCGAATTGCAACTCCTTATGACGTTCTAGTTACTTAGCCTTGACGTTATAGGGGATGTATGCGGTCTTTGTGCACATTGCGGGCGGGGAAGGGTACTGACTGGGAATACGGACAACCCTATTGATGTCGATTTTTCATTATTGATTATTGTATTAATAAAGCTTCGAAGTAATTTTACCCATGATACTCGCCCATGGTATGCGTATGGACGATTTTATTGTAACTGATCCTGTTATACTTTCAATTAAAAAATCAACCTTCACTGATCCTGCAACCCTTTGTCACGTTTAGTTTTTTCAATTAAATGGCTCGCTTGTTACATACTCCTATACCCCCATCTTGTAGAATAAAGGGCTGCGTCAAGGGGGGTATTGCCCAGAATGTCTTGTTTTCTAGTGCTCGTAATGACGAAGCCAGAACTGCCGAAAGGGATTCTGGTCCTGCCGCTACTTATTGGAGACATTGAACTATACTCTGGACCTGCCGGCCTCGACCAAAATGGCGCCAGTATGGGAGCGACTTGCAATTCCTTATGACGTTCTAGTTACTTAGCCTTGACGTTATGGGGGATGTATGCGGTCTTTGTGCACATGGCGGGCGGGGAAGGGTACTGACTAGGAATACGGACAACCCTATTGATGTAGATTTTTCATTATTGATTATTGTATTAATAAAGCTTCGAAATAATGTTACCCATGATACTCGCCCATGGTGTGCGTATGGACGATTTTATTGTAACTGATCCTGTTATACTTTCAATTATAAAATCAACCTTCACTGATCCTGCAACCGTTTGTCACGTTTAGTTTTTTCAATTAAATGGCTCGCTTGTTACATACTCCTATACCCCTGGCTTTTGACCCTTTCCTATGCGCGGTCTGTACTACCGCCCTCGGGCGATCTATGTAATGAACGGACTACCATTGCCGAAACACAAGGGAATGCATCTCAGAGAGATAAGTCAAGTACGTGGTAGATAAAAACATTTTCGTGTTTATGCACGCTGATGTGCTTTGAACGCTGCCCCCCCCCTCATCATTTAGATTACCACCGCCCATTGCACAAAAGCGTACCGGGCGCCCCCCACGCAAAAAAAACTATTTTTTTTAAAAAAAAAAAAATTTTTTGCCCCGCGGGCCCTTTTAAAGCCTCCACATCAAACCTAGGGGGTCAGGGAGGATCTACTATGCCCCCTTATGGTCATTTCCCCCTTTGTTTTGGCCTCCTCTTGTCTCTCGATCCTACCGAGAGACAAGATGGCGGCCGCTCCGGACTGTTTAGAATGTTGACAGACACCGGAGAGCCAATCAGCTTCGCTTCCTGAAGTTCCGTTACGCGTCAAGTATGCGAACCGGAGCGCTACCCGGAGCGCTGTTACAGATATATATATTTTTTGAACGTTAATTTATCAAAATCCACTGGAGCACATATATTGAGACCTAGCAAAGGCACATCGGGCTACCAGTCCCTACAATTTTGCCAAGTTTCGTGCAAATCCATTCAGCCGTTCGAGCTAAAAGTGAGGCCAACCGCCCTATGGAAATTAACATGGGAAAAACGCGTTTTGGGACCCCCCTTTTTTCTCGGCCCCCCCTTGACGAACCCCCCCCCAAATTTTCAGGGGCTGCTCAGAAACTAAATGTTCCTGAAAATTTCAGCCAATTCCGTCCTCAAACGCCAAAGTTATTAGACATAGAATTTTCAAAAATCCCATAGAGAAAAAATCCTAACTATATATACCTACTGGCGACGGCCAGTAGGTTATATATATATATATATATATATATATATATATATATATATATATATATATATATATATATATATATATATATATATATATATATATTCCCACATGTACCTCTTTCCAAATCCGGACAGAGAAACGGACACTTTAGTTGAGTGCAAAAAAGTTTTTTCAGTTTAATGCTGCCACAAAACAACGCGTTTCAGCTTCTTGCCTTGGTCACGCTAGAAACGTCATATCCACAATACAGCATATATACAGTGAAATAGAAAGAGGACTATAATCACCCTAGTGCTTAAATCTATGGGCGCCATCTTTGCGTGGTTTCTAAATATCATTGAATTGCATTTAAAACGAGTAATGGGTTTAACGGCAATGCACAATAATTACATATTCATATAAGCAAAATAAAGTATGTACATTGTCACTGATTACACATCCATAAATTTTTCTTCATGAAATGTTGTACATCGGTAATTCAATATAATAATATCAATGGCGATGTCTGTGTCACAGGTCAGTTCCGCCCAAGTGGGCTTATCAAATTGCTGAAAGTCTCATAATCAGTATTGTCCCATGACATCGTGTAAATTCAATCATTGATTCAAAAAAACCTAAATTTCCATAGTCACAATGATGGTCAGCCGATACAGTGATACCTCCTACCTATAAGAAATACAGAATATACAATTAAAAACAGATGAGGGAAAACCTATACAGCCTGCATATATGTCAATTCATCAATTGTAACTTTATTCACTCATGTAGGTGAACTGACAATTCTTCACTAGAATTCAGACCCAAAGGGGCCATAGTTTCTAACTCTACAATATATCTAGATTCCAATTTTCTGAGATGTAAAACTCTGTTGCCACCTCTAACATTCTCTGCCACGGCATCAATAACCCGTAAACGGACCGCTCCGTTGGACAGCCTCTCGTCTCTACCGGGATCGGTGTGGCGCATATATATATATATATATATATATATATATATATATATATATATATATATATATATATATATATATATATATATATATATATATATCGCTCGACACTGGAGGGCACTTCCACAAACTCCTGGACGCCGCAGCAGCAAGGAACACGAGACCCAAAGTTCAGGTGAGTAGATTATTTAATCGGCACCTTCGTCAACATAACGTTTCGGCCTTCGAAAGGCCTTGGTCACATGACACATGGAGAGCACGATCAGAATTTAAAGTGCAAGTGCTGAAATTTCACAACATTTCATTGGACAACACCTAGTCTTCAAGATTGATATCGAAGACAGACTTAAAACATGTTACAGATCACGGGATAATCCCATGAGAATATCATTTCATTTGACAAAGTGACTTGTGCATTTCCAATGGGTTACCTGATGTTCTTCATATCACTAAATAGTTTTAAGATACAATGGACTGATTCTCGGAATAGCAATATACAATTGACTGGATAATCCAAATTGTATACACCGAGAAACGAAATGATGGAACACTTGCTATAACTATTTTCACATAAACCAAATGACTGGTTAATTGCTGTATAAATACAATAAGGCAAGTGAAACATAAATCAAATATTCCCAAAATAAAAAAAAAACAACATACGCAATAGTCACATACGTAATGTCCAATTGCATGCGTGAAAAATTAAATAAACAAACAGTGAATGTGTAAACACATAAAAACAAAAATATATATATATATATATGTATCGGTTTTATATTCTATTTTATAGGCTGATCCCAACCTATAAAAAGATGTTTTGCTTTCCTTCCAGAACCGGTTGTTTGCATAGGTCAATAGCCCAATATTATCCAATAAAACATTTTTATGTCACAGGTGAATTGGATGTTTAGAGGGGATGGTATCATAACCAAAATCAGGCACTATAAGATGTTCACTGTCATGGAATATTTGGTCAACCAACCGTCAATGGTACTACATGTCATGAGATTTTAAAGGCACGTGAACAAATCTTCAGTAGAATTTAATCCCCAAGGGGATTTGCTATTTAGCTCAATGATGTATTTGGTCTCCAAAGCTCTGAGGATACCCTCCCTATCATCACCTCTTCTCAGGGGACCCACTGCGTCAGTTCAAGCACTGATCCTTAGTCGGATCGATTACTGTAACGGTTTGTTACTTTCTGCCAACGAAGGAGTGCTGGATAAGCTACAAGTCATTCAGAACACGGCAGCCCGCCTTGTTCTGAATGCCCCCCGAGAACTGCTTCCAAGCCCCTCCTTAAACAATTACATTGGCTTCCAATCCGACAAAGGGCAAAATTTAAAATATGCTGCCTGATCCATAAGTGCCTGAATGGACAGGGGCCGGTCTATCTCGAGCGGAGATTTGTTCCTTATGTTCCAGCACGATCCCTCAGATCAAGTAACAATCTCCTCCTCGTGGTCCCCCATGTCAAAAAGGTCAGACACGGAGGTAGAGCCTTGTCTACCACTGGTCCCAAGCTATGGAACAGACTACCCCTGGCTTTAAGACAATGCAAAGAGCACCTAATATTCCGTAAACTCCTAAAAACTGTTTTGTTCAAAAATGAAATCTAAACTCCATCTTCATATCATGTTTGCTGATTTACCGGTCAAAAAGCGCAGAGATACTCCTGTCGGAGTGGATTCAAGCGCTATATAAACCTACAAATAAATAAATAAATAAATTGCAAAGTACCTGAGGAGTGCACTGTTGTTGCTGTGACACTCCTTAAAGTGCCTAGCAACTGGGTACGTGGCATCGTTCGTGTTGATGGCTCTAATGTGCTGGAGCACCCTCTTGTGAACCTGCAGTTTGGTACTCCCAACATACCGCAGGCCACACGGGCACTCCAGCACATATACCACGTAGTTAGACAGAAGGACCAAAGCAGCCAACCAGGTCATGCACAACGATTCATATAATTCCCAATATATGGTGGTGCAAACTCTTCCAACATCCGCTGCCTTGGGATGCGTAAAACAGAAGAAATATAGAAACAAAGCAGAAGGTGCACTCTCAAAATTGTATAAATTCTTCTTTATTCCAAAATTCTTTTTGACATCATAGGCACAGCCAACGCGTTTCGTTCCTTTCTTGGTTTTTGGAACTTCGTCAGGGCTGTAATAATTACAACATATATAACATGAATATACATAAAACAGAACAAACCAAACAAAAAAAGTACAAATACCAAAGAATTTTTTGACATATTAATACAATAACAATACACATTCACAAAACCCAGGACCGCACAATTTGACGAGATACACATAGTTTAAAAACCATTAGGATCAAAAGATGATGTCTGCAGTCCCAACAGAGCACCTAACTGCCATAATCCTAGAAAAGAATCATGTGGACTGGAGAACATATCGAATAATAACATAATCCAATGGTAACACGCATACTGTCAATATAAAAAAGAAAAAAATATTTTTTTTTACTTAATAAAACACACTCTTTAGCGACCCCTGTGATACCCTCTGCCAAAGCTTCACCCACAACAAATACAGTTCTTTACATCATCTTCATTACCTTAAGATAGTGTGCCAATGTTTCACCCACAGAAAATCCAGTTTTTTACAACATCATCATTACCTCAAGATAGTGTGAAACACCGGTATAGAGCAGAGTCATTATTCTAAAATTTCAATCCTAAAACACCCCTCTGTTTCTACTGAAGGGCTGAAGTAACATGACATGATTTTCCGATCCTTAAATTTGGCCATTTATCATAATATATAGACCATTCCTCCTATGTCCCCCATTGTCAAAACATGATTCAAATATACCACATTGAAGAATTCTAAAGTCAGATATACCCAATTAGAAAATTCAAGAAAACCCCATATGTAAGTAGGGTGACGCAAAGTAAATATAAAAAAAGGCATTAACTGTCCTACGCCTGGTTTAATAATCTCTGAAAAATAAAATATGCTTACCAGAAATTCTAATAAGTACAAAACTTCAGAAAAGGGTGGATGCCGAGTATCGAGTGGATCCGAATATTGATCTGTAAGGGTCAGGCGTATGCTCTGCGAAGCAAAGATATATAATATAATAACCCGGACATGCACAAATGCGTACATAAACAGTCCCTAAAGCTAAGTCAGTGAGAGCGGAGAATTATACCTCCTAGTGGCCCCAAATGGCGAGATAAATTCATTCTAATCCAGCATTCTGAATGGGCATCCACCCCTGGGCCATCATAGAGAGGAATTAAAAAAGCTTTGTCTTAGAACCATAGTCCCAAAACACAAACTAACTAGTTCCCCCAGAATAATAACACTCCCATTGATATTGGTATACCTCGAGAGTCAGAGATGGCGTAAATCTGCCTGTAAATCCTGAAGAGAACTTGTATTTCACATCTTGAGGTTAAGAAACCTGTAGGGGTCACAAAAATAAAACGAATGGATATTTGTTTAAAAGAGGTTCACAATCGAACAAATAGAGGTTGCTAGAAAACCGCTCTCTGATAAAAGAGTCAGGCTGTTGCTTAAAGTTAGAGCGAAACTAGTTCACTCAGCCTGCACCATCAATAGACCTGGGCTCAATACCCGGAACATACACGTTTGCCATAGTGTATGCAGAAACGTTAAGATACGAACACATGAAGGTCAAGCTGTTACTTAAGGTTGGGGCAAAACTAGTTTACCCCGCTTGCACCATCGATAATACTAGGCTCAGTACCCGCAACGTACAAGTTTACCATGGTGTTAACACTCCCAATTCCAATGGAGCATAGAAAGACGGGCCCATGTTATTATGTGGATCAAACATATTATATAACAAAAGGTGAGGGTTTAATTAAACTAAAGAAAATAGATAAAAAACATAAATAGTGCCCCTACCAGTTTTAAAATTTGGGCCAGCCTTTTAGCTGCGTGTCGAACCTCAGGGTTCCTCAGAAGTTAATCCCTGCCCAAATACCTCAGCGTAGTACCGGAAGTATCACAAACAACTTGCCGAACCTGGAATGGAAGTTTCAAAAAGAAACCCATGTAACAAAAAACAGGTTCAACTATCCATAAACGAACGAGCACTAAGAACCCATCTCCTGCCCCTGTCCATAGTTCATACCTGTGATAGGGTGTCGGTCATCCAGATCTCGGCATACGCGGCGTCCTGCAAAGAGCCCATACGTGCCATTGTTTTTATAACGGGATGCACTGATTAGGCACACCGGTGTGCTCGATAGGTTACACCCTGAGCACGTGACAAGGTCCAGATTGGACTCAGCCGGAAAATGAGCGCCATCTTTGAGTGTTCATTTCAACTGAGAGTTGAGATATAACATAATGAAACAATCATTTGAGAAACGGAAAAAACGAGGGTGAAGTTAAGCTAAGAAGGGGCGAAGGAAGGAAAGTGGATAACCTAATAGTCAATATTACGCATAAAAAATAAGAATTATGCTCCGAATCGAATATGGATAGCGAGGTAGCGTCATTATAAACAAAACACCCTCAACACGTGATAGGGTCCTAATCTACCTCCGGACCCCATCTTGGAACGGGGATTTCTCTTCTGAAACCACCATCCACGAGACATACCGATACATAGAATAATGGTATGCTAAAAAAAAAAATATATACCAAGTACCTATTTAATAGAGAGGTATTCCGTATGGAAATATACTAGAACCAGTCATTCTTCCAAAATAGCACCTATTACCAATTGGACCAACTAGCTATTCACAGCATGTTTTACGAACCGTTTTTTTTATTTATATATACAAGGTACCAAATACAAAGTGGAAAGGACATTCTCCTATATGTATAAAACGATGCACAACCATTGAAAGGTCCTTTTTAAATGACCAATTTTGAGGAGAAAGAGAAAAGTAGCCTCCATATATTGATTTTACTATCAATTTTCATAGTAACCCTTCACGTCATTGGAGGAAGGTGGACAAAGAAAAGAAAAAAGTCCACCAACTATCCAGTGGTAAAAACAGTAACGTAACATCTCAACATATGCCTCACAAATATTAGAACATAAGGTTAATAAGAGCATATATAAGGGGTTACCATCTAGTATCAATGTTACAATTGGAATCCATCCACAATTTGAGGCAGTATGCATATATGTCCACCATACAACACATGATGGGTCCATGCAACACTACTCGAAAAAGAAATGGAGTTCCTTATCCGTATTATGGCCCGTCTGGGTGGCCCTAAGGCGACAAATCCATTTCGCCTCCCTTTGTCATAAAGCCAGCTCACGGTCCCCACCCCGGGTGTCCTGAGGGATGTGATCAATTCCCAAAAACCAAAAGGTTAAATCTGTGGAGTGGTGGTCATTATAATGTGTACTGACCGGATAGCGACTGTCTTTATTGATAATCGCCCTTCGATGTTCCTGAATCCGATTTTTTAATGGGCGTGATGTGCTGCCAACATATATTTTGCCACAACTGCAGCCCAAAATGTATACCACATAGGGTGTGTTGCAATTGATGAAAGCATTGATCTTGTATTTTTTAGACGAAATATGTGAGAATTCACTGGTTTTATGTCGCCCAAAGGGACATATGTTGCAAGTTCCACAGGTGAAAAAACCCAAGGGTTTCGGTGGGAACCACATTTTCTTTCTTTCACTTGTGACATAACTTTTACACAGAGTGTCTCGCAACGATTTGCCCCTGCGGTATGTTACCTGCGGTTGATTTGGGATGATGCTAGATATGCTATTGATGTTACCAAGAATGGCCCAATGTTTTCTAAGAATATTGTGGTAAATAAATAATTAAATACCGGTACTATTTTTCAGGATACTATAATAACAGATAGCTCAATAAATAAGAGTCAAGATTCGAGGTATCTTGAGTTTGCAGGTTTTAATACAGCATAAAGGACAGCAACAGGACAACCTGCACGGGAATAGGATGGCAGCTGCCGGGGGGCAGGATCGGGACAACAGCTAACTTTTAATAACAGTGCACAATATTTATAGTTAAACAATTGCATTACATTCAGTATAGTAGGCGTAGCAGTGGGTGGAGTTCATAGCAGTCGCGAAAGATAAGGCATAAAGTGGGTGGAACAAGAGGCGTATACATAGACATGTGATGTAAACGTAACAGAATATGTCATAAACGGGGCGGAAACATGGAGGGGGCTACCTAAGGAGCCGGGACCTCTGACCTAGTGGTGCGCGCAAGCTGGCAATGACGTGTTACTAGGAGGAAGCTGGGGGCCATAACTTCTGCGCTAGAAGAAGAGACTGAAGTCTGGAGAGTCAGAGCGACATGTACCTAAACACTATCTAGTATCTGATGTTTAGAGAACATGTTGATAGAATCCAAAAGTTATCAGGGTAAAGGCTAACAGACTCTAAGACTGGTGCATGCATTATTCTACATGTAGTGCGTGTTGAGGAATATTAAATGATCATTAATACAGTATTTCTCTTACGTGGAGACGTAAAGGCTAGACGATGACTGAAACTATTGATGCGATTCAGTAGCTTTAGGAATGCAGAGAAGGAGGGCTGGACTGATAACTAGAATCATAACATACTTTTGGCAGACTGGCAGGCAGAGCCAGGCCAAGCCGGGCACTGTGAGGCAGGAAGTAAGTGAAGGGTCAGGGATACAGGTGGGGGCTGTATCGCTCCTCAGCGAGGGTTCAGGAGACAGGAGCTGAATCTGGTGTCCGGGCCCTTTTGAGGCCTAGAAACGGAGACTTTTCAATGAATTAACGTGCACACTGTAAAACGTGGCAACATAACTTTACATAGGCCTAATACTCGTAGCTTTAACGAGAACTGAAAACTGGCATACTAGAGATGGACACAACTAAAATTGCGTCTTTAATCGATCATAAGGGAATACATATGCATATTAATCATGCACATATAACATAAGATGGGGAACACGTAGGGACACAGAACATGGCAAAATTTACTTTTCCACATTCCCTCCTTGTCACTACGTTTCCATCAGGAAACATCTATATTCATGATACCATCTATCATTTCATACAGTATCATTTGCTCGTCTCGAATTGTCTTGGAACGGGATTTAGGACGGGACTTGGGACTAGGAATACAAGATGTAGCACAAATGCCGCAAATCGCAGGGCCACATTGTAAACAGAGGCAGCAACTGAAAATGATCATTACTGCTATACCTAGGAATGACACTACTTTCCATCCCCAGGCAGAGATTATACTCCAGAGCCAACCGGACCATGTCCAGGTGCCTGGATTCTGGTGTAACTGATGGGCAATTTTATGAAGTCTGGTTATAGCTGAATAAACAGACGGCGCGTTATTAGGAATGAAAATGCAGCAACTAGATCCGATGACTCTACATGCTCCTCCTCTATCGGCCAGTATGACGTCAAGAACGAGACGATTTTGGAGCACGACAAATCTCATAGCAGATTGCTCTTCGGTTAAGTTACCTAGAGCAGAAGTAGTCTCATTCACTACTGCTTCAAGGGTTCTGGTTAACCTACGGATTAACTTACTATTCTGGATAGGTCCTATAAAGAAGAAGAAACCTCTATTGAAGTCTGTATACTGTTCTAGAGCAGTTTCAGTTTGATCGACAATCGGGGACTCAATCTCCCTTCTATGTCTAATGTGTACTAGATGTGTGTTTCTATGATAATCGGATGGGGCTAGGAAAACTGGTGGCAGTAGGAAGGCAATGTAACATGTTCCATCCCAATCGAGGGGCAGACGAACATATGCGGTCTGACCACAAACAAAATAAGAATGACGTGAAGCTTTGAAAATAGATTTCCCACTGTCACTATACTTGACAATAGTAGTACAATCACTATGTCCTACATGTACGGAACCATTATTTCTGACACATAATTCGCCTTTGACTGGTAGTACTGAAATAGCAGGTAAGTCTGGAGTAGGATCAGACTGAACATTCAGGACCATAAAATTCGAAGAATAATTACCCAAATTATAAACTTCATTTTCTAGATCTAACCCTGTTCTGTGGGGAAGACCTTGCTTGTCTGGAAAACATGTACTATTCAGAAGGGACATATCTGTTGAGGATGACGTTAACATGGACCAGGCTCCACACGAACCATTATGTGAAAACGGATAAGGAAACAGTGGCAGAACTCCCTTCGGTGTCTGGAAAGGGGGGAGTCGACCACACACCCAACAATTAGTGGCATTGCTGGTCTGGTGTGAATAATGTAACATACGGATAAATGTATTGTTGCGCATAGCAAGACGATAGGATAGTTCGTGAGGAGGCAGATCACTAAAGGTGTGCTCTACTGTAGCATTAGAAAACATATTTACATGAGAAATTGGAAAACATAAATGAAATGCATAACTTGTGCAGGTAACCATCAAACTCAGAAACAATATAAAACTTAGAAAAATGATACATCGGATTGAGTTTTGACTAACTCTCTCACTATGGGGGTCTATCTCATACATGTCAGATACCTGTCTAACCGTTTCACCCGAGGGGGACTTAGACAATTAAACTGGCTGACTTATTTTACTAGACCGGAGCTTATTTTTATACTCCTGCTGCGGAGTTTTCTCTAACAGGGAGGGCTTTGAATCAAAGTCAATAGCGGGACAGTCCTTGAGAATAGGGCTGTTTTTAGACTCGGAAGTGTCTGCAGAAATGTTATTTAAAGTCTTGTTTCTTAGTCCATGAAATTTCTTGACGTGAGACAGGTGCACCCAGCCTTTTCTGCCTTCCAACTTCACGGCCGTGCGGGTGGTCAGAAGGACTAACTTCGGCTCCTTCCAGCGAGGCTCCAGCGGACTCGAACGATCAAAATTCCTCACAAGGACTAGGTCGCCTGGAATGACCTCATGTGGTTTCACCTCGGTATTGTCTGGAAATGCGGCGGCAACCTGTGAACGACAAGAGTGTAGGGCAGACATCAAGGAAGCTAGGTAATCTGTCAGCATATTACTGGAAACATCTGTAATACTTCGGGGTCTAGGTGTACCCCACATGTTCGGGGGGCGGCCGAATACGACCTCATAAGGGGACAGACCTGATCTGGAATGTGCGACCATGCGCATATAAAATAGGGCGACTGGCAGAGCTACTAGCCAGTCCACACCTTTCTCTTGACAAACTTTGGCGATGCGGATTTTCAATGTCTGGTTATGTCTCTCTACGAGACCTGCTGCTTCAGGATGGCGTACACAATGAAACTTCCACTGGTACCCTAACAGAAGGGAAACATACTTCATCAACTCAGATGAGAATGGCTGGCCGTTGTCTGAATGCACGACCCTAGGGAGTCCATAACGAGGGAAAAATTCACGAACCAGCTGCTTGGCAGTGGTCGCGGCTGTATAATCTGGGACTGGATATGCTTCTGTCCACCTGGACAAAGCGCATACAACTACAAGGACATACTTGAAACCTCGACATCGCTCCATCTGAATATAATCCATCTGGAGGACTTCAAAAGGGTGGTCAGGGGGCTGGAATCCACCTTGTTCCACCGGGACACTTTTACCTGGATTGAACTGACAACATATCATACAGGTACGGACTTTCTGCTTGGCTGCAGCTCGTAAATGCTTGTTGAACCAAAGGTTCTGGACACTGTCTAACATAGCTTTTTCTCCTAAATGTGCTGGACTATGTGCGGTATTGATAATGACTTGAACCATTGAGTCGGGGAGAAACCATGTGGCTTTTCCCTTCGTCAACCATCCCTGATCTGTCTGGACCCCTCCTTGTTCGGACCATTTCTTGATTTCTTCAGGAGTAGCATGTAACTGGATATCTATGACATCTTGAGTAGGGTCCTTAACTGTCATACAAGTAGTCTGTTCTAGAGTGGATGACGGTGTCTTGTTAACTGGTATATCTGGTGTCTGTGCTGTAAGCTTGGCTGTTCGATCTGCTAGATCATTACCTTGGGAAATAATGTCAGTAACTTTCGTATGTGCTTTGCACTTCATGATAGCGATAGCTGTCGGTAAATGTATTGCATCTAACAGAGCTTGAATAAGGAAACCATGCTGAATCTTGGTTCCATGAGAAGTCATGAAACCTCTCTCTTGCCAGAGCACTCCAAAGTCGTGTACAACTCCGAATGCGTAACGTGCATCTGTATAAATGTTAACTTTCAGGTTCTTGGCGTGTATGCAGGCTTGAGTCAGAGCAACTAGCTCTGCTGCTTGAGCAGACAGGGTGTCAATACGGCGTGTTTCAACAACTTCAGTGTCAGTAGTCACTGCATACGCGGCTACTAGTTCTCCTGTACTTGTTCTCATACATGAACCGTCCACATAAAGTGTCAGGTCGGGATCTGGTAATGGAATATCTGTCAGGTCTTGTCTTGGCTTTGTCATGGTGTTAACTACTTCCACACAGTCATGTGTGGCAGGATTTGAAGAAACTGACGGTAACAGTGTAGCAGGATTTAGAACGTTGCAGCGTCTGATTTCTATGTGTGGCTGGAACAGGGTCAGTTCATAACCTGTTAAACGTGCAATGGTCAAGTGCTGAGTCTGTGTTCGGTTTAAAAGAACTTCCACGGAGTGTGGAACTTGTACTGTCAGGGAGTGTCCTAATACTATGGAATCACTTTGTCTGATAGCTAGAGCTGTGGCTGCAACTGACTTGAGGCACGCAGGCAGAGCCTGGGCTACTGGATCTAATGTGCTCGAAAAATAAGCACAAGGCTTGTATTGTCCTGCTTGATCTTGTGTGAGAACAGATAATGCAGTACCATCACGTTCTGTGACAAAAAGTGTAAAAGGCTTACTGTAGTTCGGTGTAGCTAGAACAGGTGCTTGGCATAAGGCTTTCTTTAATTCATTAAAACTAAGTGTATGTTCAGATGTCCAAGGGAGGACAGTCGATACGGCTGCCTCCTGTGTCGTTAACTGTATCAGCGGCTTGGCTAGATATGCATACTGAGGAATCCATTGTCGGCAATAAGAAGTGAGGCCAATAAAAGCACGTACCTCCTTCTGTGTCTTGGGCTGAGGAAGACTCGCTATTAACTGGATACGGTCTGGTGTCAACTGCCTACCCCACTTGGACAGTAAGTGGCCTAAGTAGATCACTTGCTGGACACAGAACTGGAGCTTCGAAGGGGACACCTTGTGCCCCATCTCGGCTAGGAAATACAGAACGGTAAGTGATGCTCGCTCGCAGTCACGCTCAGAACGGGCTGTGATCAGTAGATCATCGACATATTGGAGCAGGGCAGTGTCAGTTGGCATGTGAATATTGTCTAGTTGCCTTTTAAGCGCTTGACTGTAAATACTAGGACTTTCTGTGAAACCTTGAGGAGCTCGTGTGAATTTATAGCTCCTTCCATTTAAACAGAATCCGAAAAGAAACTGACTGTCTGGATGAATGGGGACACTGAAAAATGCGTTTTTGAGGTCTATGACAGTGAAAAATGTGGCTTCAGAATCAACGGCTGTCAATAGGGAAGAAATATCTGGAACAACTGGGTACTGGGGAATGATACATTTATTAAGTTCTCGAAGGTCAATCACTAATCGATATACTGGAGGTGCATTTGGATTAGTACGTTTCATGACTGGAATGATAGGAGAATTACATACATTGGAGTCAGTTTCTACAACCACTCCTTGAGCAACAAGTTCGTCAATAATTTTGGATAAGGCTGCTACAGCCGCAGGTGGCAATCTGTACTGTCGGATTCGTGGTAACACTACACCTGGTTTGAGAGTCACACGATGGGGTGTGATTTGCATAAAACCAACATCAGTTGGACCTTGTGCCCATAGATGCTGCGGAACATTCAATAATCTTGGATCAAAATCACGTAATACATAGTGACCCTTAAAGTCACGTAAAAACAAACGTATTCCTTCTGGGGAGCAGCAAATAACTGCACCTAATTCTTTCAGTGTCTTAATGCCTAACAAATTTTCTGGACATGATTTCGTGAGTAGCAGGTCAGTAGTTCGGGACAATGGACCTACTTCTAGAGTAACTGGTTTGGAAATCTCGTTAACAATTGGCTTTCCTGAAAATCCAAGGGAAACATTTCTAGAGCCTGAGAGCGGAGCCCCTGGAACCTCGTCATGACTGATAGTAGTCCTACTTGCCCCTGTATCAATCAGAAACTTTCTGTCTTTCCCCAATACTTGACTGTGAACATAGGGACCCTCTTGATCTACAGGAATCTCGATGAGAGGCAAGCCTACCTCCCTCTCTAGGCTGTTTCATGAATACGCTTGATACTCTGGATACTCAGACTGTGCATACTGGTACATCTGCTGTGTAACATGCTGTGTTGCAGCTATAGGCTGCGGTGCTGTAACTGTCTGTGGTGTATTCTGTGGTAACTGGGAAGTCTGTGAAACTTGTTCTTGTCTAGGCGGACGTGGTCTTTCTTTAGTCTTACCAGTGGCTATGTTGTGTTTCAGAACTGCACACTCGTTTATAAAATGACCTGGCTGTTTACAATAATTGCAGGTCCCTTTAACAGGAACTGCAGGATGACTGGCTTGATTTGGACCCCTCTTCTGACTGTCCTGTGGAACAGATTGTGCAACTAATACTTTCATTTTCGTGTCTTTCATACGTTTCCTTTCATGATCTTGCTCTTCTCTGATTCTATTCTGGTGATACTGGAGCATCTGAAGCATTTGGGACGGAGTATTAGCTTGCCAGGTACTTTCGACTTTCAAAACTCGATTTTTAACTTGTGGACTTGAATTCTCGACTAGTTTAGTAACAAAAAGATGAGGGTATGACTCACTACTCGTCTTCAAACCACTGTTGATGCTAAAACATTTCTCGAATCTAGAATAAAAATCACTAGTATCTTCGTCTTGTTTCTGTTTACAGGCTGCGATTGCATCCCAGTCCTCCTTTTTCGTGGCTAATAACCTAGGCAACACTTGTATTAACAGTTCGGGCAATTCTTTACATTTCTCTCCTAGACCGGTACCTGGTACACGTGTATTTTCTTCAGCTTCTAGAGCTGCCCAATCTATCTTTTTCTCTCCCACCTCCCATTCTTTCTCCTTGAGTTTTTCATATATGCCCGCGGGCAACAGGACCTTTAACATTTTAATTATATCTGGATACGTGTATTCTCCCATACGGAGCATGTCTTTTAATTCACGGTGGAACCCTGCTGGATCTTTATCGTGACAGGGAATTAACTTTTTCATCTCTAAGAGTTCCATCTTTGTGATAGGGGTGTAAACAAATACTCGTTGCATTTCACCATCTGGTGTCCTAACTGGATGTACTTCTCGTAACGGATGCTGTCTGTCTATATAGAATGGTTTACTTTCTGGAGGTGAGACGTGAACAAAATGCGGGTTCAGAAACGTTCTATGTTTGTGGCGCTGTTCTAGAATGATACTAATTAAGTCGGTACCTAGACCTCTCCATTTATACTGGAGTAACTTGTTCAGAACATCATGTAACGGACCTGGATCGGAATGCTGACCCTCATACAATGTAATGAGGTGCTGGATCATATACATACCCACCAGTCGCTGCTCGGCTGGGGGCAGTTTCAGAAACATTTGTGCCACTATTTCGTCTGGAAAAGTGGTAGAATCAGTAGCCCATCGGACTGCTGATCGGGCTAGTTCTTGTTCATGCATGGTACTAAGTTCACTATAACCGATTCGTGATTTCAGAATGTGATCGGTAGCTTGAAATACTTGTTCCAGAGAACCTTGTTCTGGTGCTGGGGGATGAAAAACTTTCTTGTGTTCTAGGCGTAAATGTCGGTCTGGAAATCTAGATTTACCTACATACGCTATTCTGGCGGTATTCTCGTCTTCTACTTCTTCAGTATCAGAGTTACTTTCTTTCTCGCTTACTAGTGCTTCTTTGCGTTGTTCGTGTAACCTTATTATTTCTTTACGTATTTTCTTGTACATACTCTCTATACTACTGATGGTCCTGTGTTTACCCTCGGCTATATTATCACTCCACCTTGTCAGAACTTTCATTTCGGTCGGATCTTTAGTCGGATAATCTTGTTCCCTTATTAAACAATTGATTAAAAATTTTAATAGCATGAGCTGAGTCTCAGCTTTCCTTAGAGACATGATTTCGCCAATACTTTCTGGATCGTCCCCTGTACGGATGAAACGATATATTCTGTCTAGATCTTCTTTCATATTCGGTAGGGTGTCCAAATACTCGGTCACCCGTCTTACACGTAATGAATATATAACCATACTATCATCACCTGGGACCGGATCATAACGGCATTCGGTAAGAGCTCGTCTGATATCTGCAACAGACTGATGTTTGGGCGTACGCTGTAACGCACGTTCATGTAACTCGATTAATGTTACACGTTTGTGTTGCGGCGGGGTACAAGGAGGACCTCCCCCCGCGGCCCCTAAACTGGAATCGTCGACTGATACTCTTCGTGCTGGCAGAGTGACCGATGTAGCGGGCACTTGTACTGTAGGTTGGACCGGGGGTACCGTAACAGGTGCTGTAACAGGTGCCCCGGTGGCTGGAGGAACAGGAATTACATTATTTACAGGGGCTGGCGGAGCGGGATTTGCATATTCTGGAACTGTGTCGTCCAAATAGGACGAGAGAAAAATATCAGCTGCGGTCGGTTTGTGACGTAGCTTAATCGGAACTAATGGCGGCGGGAAATTACATGGTGCTTCCGGGGTTGCTTTTGGCAAGCCCTCGGCAAGAAGAGGATACATACCCTTAATGAGGGCATTTCTCTGTCTGTCTGACTGTTCGGCTTTAACTCGTTCACCTATTTCGATTAATTCCCTTTCTTGGGCTCTTTCAGAGGCTTCTCTACTTAATTCTGACTTTCTGATTTCTTTCTCTGTTCTCCTGTGAGATTCTTTGCGCCATAACTCGATGGCATCTTTCTGGGACTGTCTGGATTTCTTTTTCCATAATACTTCTTCTACTCGCATGATGCACTCGGCATCCCATGTACCCGATACGGGCCATCTATACTTTTCCTCTAATTCCTTGGTGTAATCCACCCATAAGTCTAGATATAATATGGCACTTATGCCATGCTTATGATACATAAAATTACCTGGACTGTCCCTAGGCGGGACAGGAACTGCTTCCTCGAGCAGACCTTTTCTAGTTCTTAACTGACGTAATTTTGAGAACAGAGGCATGACGTGAACTGGGATCTGGACACAATACAATACACAATGAACACAATAATGACTTGAGACTGATCACTCATACCACGACATTAAAAACACATTGAAATGACATTTAAAATAACAGTTCGAACAGAAACATTACCTGGAATACTTGAGAACAGAAACACATGAATTTCTCGAGACTAGAACTTACTAGAGTTACTAGATGCACTGCTGAAACAGTACGAAACATACCGGTCTCATAAAGAGACACGTCAGGACCCGCATCCACCTAGGTGGATACTTCGTGTTGGATTTGCGTACCCAAACCCACGGACCAGAGACAAATTAATTGACCCTGTCTAGATACTACCCCAGCAACGGTACTCACCGGGCAGCAAGAACGGAAGGCCTCGGACTGGACTGGACTGCTACGACGACGGACTACGAACTTCGGACTTCAGTTACGGGTGGGCCTCCGGATACCTCGGACCTTGGACTCTCGGCTTGGGCTCTGGTCGGGACTCGCCGCGTTCCTCCACCGCCTCGTCTGGATGCTGGACCGCAACCTCCGTCTCCTCCGTGGGCCTGAGGGATACTTGAAGCAGAAATATCTGCACGTGCACGGTATGGTTCCGTCACGGCTGCAGAGGGTCAGGGGGCTGGCGTGGCTTCTCCGGCGCGTGGGGAAAGGGCAAGTCCCTGTTCGGGCGCCATTATGTGGTAAATAAATAATTAAATACCGGTACTATTTTTCAGGATACTATAATAACAGATAGCTCAATAAATAAGAGTCAAGATTCGAGGTATCTTGAGTTTGCAGGTTTTAATACAGCATAAAGGACAGCAACAGGACAACCTGCACGGGAATAGGATGGCAGCTGCCGGGGGGCAGGATCGGGACAACAGCTAACTTTTAATAACAGTGCACAATATTTATAGTTAAACAATTGCATTACATTCAGTATAGTAGGCGTAGCAGTGGGTGGAGTTCATAGCAGTCGCGAAAGATAAGGCATAAAGTGGGTGGAACAAGAGGCGTATACATAGACATGTGATGTAAACGTAACAGAATATGTCATAAACGGGGCGGAAACATGGAGGGGGCTACCTAAGGAGCCGGGACCTCTGACCTAGTGGTGCGCGCAAGCTGGCAATGACGTGTTACTAGGAGGAAGCTGGGGGCCATAACTTCTGCGCTAGAAGAAGAGACTGAAGTCTGGAGAGTCAGAGCGACATGTACCTAAACACTATCTAGTATCTGATGTTTAGAGAACATGTTGATAGAATCCAAAAGTTATCAGGGTAAAGGCTAACAGACTCTAAGACTGGTGCATGCATTATTCTACATGTAGTGCGTGTTGAGGAATATTAAATGATCATTAATACAGTATTTCTCTTACGTGGAGACGTAAAGGCTAGACGATGACTGAAACTATTGATGCGATTCAGTAGCTTTAGGAATGCAGAGAAGGAGGGCTGGACTGATAACTAGAATCATAACATACTCTTGGCAGACTGGCAGGCAGAGCCAGGCCAAGCCGGGCACTGTGAGGCAGGAAGTAAGTGAAGGGTCAGGGATACAGGTGGGGGCTGTATCGCTCCTCAGCGAGGGTTCAGGAGACAGGAGCTGAATCTGGTGTCCGGGCCCTTTTGAGGCCTAGAAACGGAGACTTTTCAATGAATTAACGTGCACACTGTAAAACGTGGCAACATAACTTTACATAGGCCTAATACTCGTAGCTTTAACGAGAACTGAAAACTGGCATACTAGAGATGGACACAACTAAAATTGCGTCTTTAATCGATCATAAGGGAATACATATGCATATTAATCATGCACATATAACATAAGATGGGGAACACGTAGGGACACAGAACATGGCAAAATTTACTTTTCCACATTATTGTACACTTTCTTGCTGTGGGTATTGTACTGAGTAACAAATCTGACTGGTTCTTCCTTTTTCCTAGTTGATTTGGGATTTCTTTTTTTGGTACAGAGGGTATTTTGCCTGTCAAGTTTGATTGCTCTTTCCATCGCTGTTTGTACTGTTTGTTTTTTATACCCTCTCTTGAGAAATCTACTGTTTGCCTCTCTAATATTGGTGATAAACGTATCCTCCTGGCTACAATTTCTACGAATCCGTACCATCTCGCCATAGGGGATATTGTTGATCACTGACTGTGGATGAGCACTGTCGGCCCGTAGTACCGCATTGCAGGCTGTCTCCTTCCTAAAAAGTGTACTCTGGACACTGTTGTTGTCGATATAAAACCTGATGTCTAGGAAGTCAATACTATCCTTTCCATGCTTCATTGTTAATTTAACATTACAGTTGTTATCATTGAGGTAACCATGGAAGGCCTGTAATTGTTCGTCCGTGCCCGACCAAACAATTATGATGTCGTCTATATACCTCCCCCAGAACACGATATGATCGGTCCAGAGGGAGGCATAGTTGCACCATACATGGGAACGCTCGTACCAACCCATGAATAAACAGGCGTACGAAGGCGCAAATTTTGAACCCATTGCTGTCCCACGTGTCTGGTGGTACCAAGTGCCATCATATAAGAAGTAGTTGTTCTCAAGAATAATTTGTATCATTTCTAGGAGCATTTCGTTAAAATCATGTAGTTCCGCTCTCTCTTTATCCAGGAAGGACTGTACCGCAGTTAAGCCAAATTTACTGTGGATACACGTGTACAGGCTTTCCACGTCAAATGTGACAAAAGACAATTCCTCTGACCATTGTAAGCCATTGAATTTGGCTAAAATGTCGGAACTGTCACGGATATATGATGGAAGGTTGGTAACATACCCCTGTAAATGAAGGTCAACAAACTCAGAGATTTTCTCAGTAACTGATCCAATACCCGAAATTATGGGGCGCCCCAGTGGAAAGGCACCCCCCTTATGCACTTTGGGTAAGATATAGATACATGGGTATCTTGGTTTATCTACCCGTAGGTACCTAAATTCATCTTCAGAGATGAGACAAATTTCTCGCCACTCAGTCAGTTTACTGATAATTAGACTGTTGACCTTATTAATAGGATTGGCAGGGATGCGTCGGTAACAGTTGGTGTCATTGAGTTGCCTAAGGATTTCAGCCATGTAGTCCTGATGGTCCATCACAACCACATTACTGCCTTTATCGGCCTCCTTGATGACGATGGTACTGTCAGATCTTAAATTTTCAAGGGCAATTCTCTCCCTGGCAGTGATATTGTAATTGTTGGGATTGTTTCGTTGTACAGAAGTTTCTAATTTGTATAGATCACTAGTTACTTGATTATAAAAAGTGTCAATACTAGGATGGTAGTTGTATGACGGCGTAAATTTGGATCTTGGTTTTAGATGGCTGTTGTTACCCAGATCTTGTTGTATATCCAATTCGTCTAAAAGTGCCTCCATATCGTATGGTTCTTCATCGTTAAGGTTTAGCAACAAGTGTATGCCTCTAACATCAGCTACTGTGTGTGTCCCCACCTCCCTTGTTTCAACTCTTTCAGGAACCTTTGGTGACTGACGTGAGAAAAAATCCTTTAGTTTTAACATTCTCACAAATTTGTATAGATCTATATGTACATTTACAAGGTCCCCTCCCTGGGTCGGACAGAAATTGAGGCCCTTACTCAAGACAGACATTTCATCCTTGTTTAGCACTTTATTAGACAAATTGATGACCTTTAAATCAGAAGTACAATCCGTTCCACAATTAGACATTTCAATACAAATGGCATTCATCGTTTTGGTTTTGTCCCCACATTCGGTTTGTTTACCGTGTTGCTCGCCTGGTTCTTTCCGGTACCTTTACCTGCCCTTCCCCCTCCTCCCAACCTCCTTGTTTTGTTTGGTTTCCCTGAGGGCGGGTAGTGGTCTCTCTTTTTTGTTGCAATCTGTTGCTCATGCGCAACGTGGCCAACTCCTTTTGAAAAGGAGTGGCCGTTTCGGCTAAAGGGATCTCCTGGATGATATTGGAGGTTGTACTACAGGAGGAAGCAGAGGTTATACTGCTTCCCGATCTTGTTTCATCATTATCATCCCGTTCTTCACGTTGTCTCTTTTTGTCCTCATTGCCCTGGATGCTGTCGAATTTCTTAGCAAAAGTATATATTCGACCATCCTGATAGTCTCTATCATCTCTCCTTATTTTTCTCATTTTTTTCTCCTTTAGGTAGACCTGATGTTCAGTCACTACCTTTTTAAGAATCACAAAGTTTTTTTCAATCAGGTCTTTCTGTTCCATCCCGTTAATTTCCAAAATAAGAGCCTGAATTTCCTCTCGTAACTTGTCTCCCTTCTCTCGGGCATGTTTAATCAATATTTGCATCATGATTCTTGATGCATGTTCTAAGTTGCCCTCCCATTCAGCGAGAAGGACGTCACTCAGGTCCTCAAATGTTGGAAAGATCAGAATTCTAAGTCCTCTCGGTGCTTTTTTATTTGTAAGATATTGCTCTAAGGTGACCCCATCCCACCATCGGGACAACTCTAGTTTTTTCAGGCGCTCTAATTTTAAAAACATAGCTTTCAAGCTAGGTTTGCCGGTGTCAATTTGTGGTATTGAATCCCTGGGCTTGTTAGTACCAAATAGGTTGAGGGCCAGTTCCTCCCTCCCATCATCAAACGAGGCCATATTCTATAGTTTCTACAGGTAACGGAAAGAACCGGTGCAAGACGGTCAATTTCTAAACAGTTAGACAGAAGGACCAAAGCAGCCAACCAGGTCATGCACAACGATTCATATAATTCCCAATATATGGTGGTGCAAACTCTTCCAACATCCGCTGCCTTGGGATGCGTAAAACAGAAGAAATATAGAAACAAAGCAGAAGGTGCACTCTCAAAATTGTATAAATTCTTCTTTATTCCAAAATTCTTTTTGACATCATAGGCACAGCCAACGCGTTTCGTTCCTTTCTTGGTTTTTGGAACTTCGTCAGGGCTGTAATAATTACAACATATATAACATGAATATACATAAAACAGAACAAACCAAACAAAAAAAGTACAAATACCAAAGAATTTTTTGACATATTAATACAATAACAATACACATTCACAAAACCCAGGACCGCACAATTTGACGAGATACACATAGTTTAAAAACCATTAGGATCAAAAGATGATGTCTGCAGTCCCAACAGAGCACCTAACTGCCATAATCCTAGAAAAGAATCATGTGGACTGGAGAACATATCGAATAATAACATAATCCAATGGTAACACGCATACTGTCAATATAAAAAAGAAAAAAATATATTTTTTTACTTAATAAAACACACTCTTTAGCGACCCCTGTGATACCCTCTGCCAAAGCTTCACCCACAACAAATACAGTTCTTTACATCATCTTCATTACCTTAAGATAGTGTGCCAATGTTTCACCCACAGAAAATCCAGTTTTTTACAACATCATCATTACCTCAAGATAGTGTGAAACACCGGTATAGAGCAGAGTCATTATTCTAAAATTTCAATCCTAAAACACCCCTCTGTTTCTACTGAAGGGCTGAAGTAACATGACATGATTTTCTGATCCTTAAATTTGGCCATTTATCATAATATATAGACCATTCCTCCTATGTCCCCCATTGTCAAAACATGATTCAAATATACCACATTGAAGAATTCTAAAGTCAGATATACCCAATTAGAAAATTCAAGAAAACCCCATATGTAAGTAGGGTGACGCAAAGTAAATATAAAAAAAGGCATTAACTGTCCTACGCCTGGTTTAATAATCTCTGAAAAATAAAATATGCTTACCAGAAATTCTAATAAGTACAAAACTTCAGAAAAGGGTGGATGCCGAGTATCGAGTGGATCCGAATATTGATCTGTAAGGGTCAGGCGTATGCTCTGCGAAGCAAAGATATATAATATAATAACCCGGACATGCACAAATGCGTACATAAACAGTCCCTAAAGCTAAGTCAGTGAGAGCGGAGAATTATACCTCCTAGTGGCCCCAAATGGCGAGATAAATTCATTCTAATCCAGCATTCTGAATGGGCATCCACCCCTGGGCCATCATAGAGAGGAATTAAAAAAGCTTTGTCTTAGAACCATAGTCCCAAAACACAAACTAACTAGTTCCCCCAGAATAATAACATTCCCATTGATATTGGTATACCTCGAGAGCCAGAGATGGCGTAAATCTGCCTGTAAATCCTGAAGAGAACTTGTATTTCACATCTTGAGGTTAAGAAACCTGTAGGGGTCACAAAAATAAAACGAATGGATATTTGTTTAAAAGAGGTTCACAATCGAACAAATAGAGGTTGCTAGAAAACCGCTCTCTGATAAAAGAGTCAGGCTGTTGCTTAAAGTTAGAGCGAAACTAGTTCACTCAGCCTGCACCATCAATAGACCTGGGCTCAATACCCGGAACATACACGTTTGCCATAGTGTATGCAGAAACGTTAAGATACGAACACATGAAGGTCAAGCTGTTACTTAAGGTTGGGGCAAAACTAGTTTACCCCGCTTGCACCATCGATAATACTAGGCTCAGTACCCGCAACGTACAAGTTTACCATGGTGTTAACACTCCCAATTCCAATGGAGCATAGAAAGACGGGCCCATGTTATTATGTGGATCAAACATATTATATAACAAAAGGTGAGGGTTTAATTAAACTAAAGAAAATAGATAAAAAACATAAATAGTGCCCCTACCAGTTTTAAAATTTGGGCCAGCCTTTTAGCTGCGTGTCGAACCTCAGGGTTCCTCAGAAGTTAATCCCTGCCCAAATACCTCAGCGTAGTACCGGAAGTATCACAAACAACTTGCCGAACCTGGAATGGAAGTTTCAAAAAGAAACCCATGTAACAAAAAACAGGTTCAACTATCCATAAACGAACGAGCACTAAGAACCCATCTCCTGCCCCTGTCCATAGTTCATACCTGTGATAGGGTGTCGGTCATCCAGATCTCGGCATACGCGGCGTCCTGCAAAGAGCCCATACGTGCCATTGTTTTTATAACGGGATGCACTGATTAGGCACACCGGTGTGCTCGATAGGTTACACCCTGAGCACGTGACAAGGTCCAGATTGGACTCAGCCGGAAAATGAGCGCCATCTTTGAGTGTTCATTTCAACTGAGAGTTGAGATATAACATAATGAAACAATCATTTGAGAAACGGAAAAAACGAGGGTGAAGTTAAGCTAAGAAGGGGCGAAGGAAGGAAAGTGGATAACCTAATAGTCAATATTACGCATAAAAAATAAGAATTATGCTCCGAATCGAATATGGATAGCGAGGTAGCGTCATTATAAACAAAACACCCTCAACACGTGATAGGGTCCTAATCTACCTCCGGACCCCATCTTGGAACGGGGATTTCTCTTCTGAAACCACCATCCACGAGACATACCGATACATAGAATAATGGTATGCTAAAAAAAAAAATATATACCAAGTACCTATTTAATAGAGAGGTATTCCGTATGGAAATATACTAGAACCAGTCATTCTTCCAAAATAGCACCTATTACCAATTGGACCAACTAGCTATTCACAGCATGTTTTACGAACCGTTTTTTTTATTTATATATACAAGGTACCAAATACAAAGTGGAAAGGACATTCTCCTATATGTATAAAACGATGCACAACCATTGAAAGGTCCTTTTTAAATGACCAATTTTGAGGAGAAAGAGAAAAGTAGCCTCCATATATTGATTTTACTATCAATTTTCATAGTAACCCTTCACGTCATTGGAGGAAGGTGGACAAAGAAAAGAAAAAAGTCCACCAACTATCCAGTGGTAAAAACAGTAACGTAACATCTCAACATATGCCTCACAAATATTAGAACATAAGGTTAATAAGAGCATATATAAGGGGTTACCATCTAGTATCAATGTTACAATTGGAATCCATCCACAATTTGAGGCAGTATGCATATATGTCCACCATACAACACATGATGGGTCCATGCAACACTACTCCAAAAAGAAATGGAGTTCCTTATCCGTATTATGGCCCGTCTGGGTGGCCCTAAGGCGACAAATCCATTTCGCCTCCCTTTGTCGTAAAGCCAGCTCACGGTCCCCACCCCGGGTGTCCTGAGGGATGTGATCAATTCCCAAAAACCAAAAGGTTAAATCTGTGGAGTGGTGGTCATTATAATGTGTACTGACCGGATAGCGACTGTCTTTATTGATAATCGCCCTTCGATGTTCCTGAATCCGATTTTTAATGGGCGTGATGTGCTGCCAACATATATTTTGTCACAACTGCAGCCCAAAATGTATACCACATAGGGTGTGTTGCAATTGATGAAAGCATTGATCTTGTATTTTTTAGACGAAATATGTGAGAATTCACTGGTTTTATGTCGCCCAAAGGGACATATGTTGCAAGTTCCACAAGGGAGGTGGGGACACACACAGTAGCTGATGTTAGAGGCATACACTTGTTGCTAAACCTTAACGATGAAGAACCATACGATATGGAGGCACTTTTAGACGAATTGGATATACAACAAGATCTGGGTAACAACAGCCATCTAAAACCAAGATCCAAATTTACGCCGTCATACAACTACCATCCTAGTATTGACACTTTTTATAATCAAGTAACTAGTGATCTATACAAATTAGAAACTTCTGTACAACGAAACAATCCCAACAATTACAATATCACTGCCAGGGAGAGAATTGCCCTTGAAAATTTAAGATCTGACAGTACCATCGTCATCAAGGAGGCCGATAAAGGCAGTAATGTGGTTGTGATGGACCATCAGGACTACATGGCTGAAATCCTTAGGCAACTCAATGACACCAACTGTTACCGACGCATCCCTGCCAATCCTATTAATAAGGTCAACAGTCTAATTATCAGTAAACTGACTGAGTGGCGAGAAATTTGTCTCATCTCTGAAGATGAATTTAGGTACCTACGGGTAGATAAACCAAGATACCCATGTATCTATATCTTACCCAAAGTGCATAAGGGGGGTGCCTTTCCACCGGGGCGCCCCATAATTTCGGGTATTGGATCAGTTACTGAGAAAATCTCTGAGTTTGTTGACCTTCATTTACAGGGGTATGTTACCAACCTTCCATCATATATCCGTGACAGTTCCGACATTTTAGCCAAATTCAATGGCTTACAATGGTCAGAGGAATTGTCTTTTGTCACATTTGACGTGGAAAGCCTGTACACGTGTATCCACAGTAAATTTGGCTTAACTGCGGTACAGTCCTTCCTGGATAAAGAGAGAGCGGAACTACATGATTTTAACGAAATGCTCCTAGAAATGATACAAATTATTCTTGAGAACAACTACTTCTTATATGATGGCACTTGGTACCACCAGACACGTGGGACAGCAATGGGTTCAAAATTTGCGCCTTCGTACGCCTGTTTATTCATGGGTTGGTACGAGCGTTCCCATGTATGGTGCAACTATGCCTCCCTCTGGACCGATCATATCGTGTTCTGGGGGAGGTATATAGACGACATCATAATTGTTTGGTCGGGCACGGACGAACAATTACAGGCCTTCCATGGTTACCTCAATGATAACAACTGTAATGTTAAATTAACAATGAAGCATGGAAAGGATAGTATTGACTTCCTAGACATCAGGTTTTATATCGACAACAACAGTGTCCAGAGTACACTTTTTAGGAAGGAGACAGCCTGCAATGCGGTACTACGGGCCGACAGTGCTCATCCACAGTCAGTGATCAACAATATCCCCTATGGCGAGATGGTACGGATTCGTAGAAATTGTAGCCAGGAGGATACGTTTATCACCAATATTAGAGAGGCAAACAGTAGATTTCTCAAGAGAGGGTATAAAAAACAAACAGTACAAACAGCGATGGAAAGAGCAATCAAACTTGACAGGCAAAATACCCTCTGTACCAAAAAAAGAAATCCCAAATCAACTAGGAAAAAGGAAGAACCAGTCATATTTGTTACTCAGTACAATACCCACAGCAAGAAAGTGTACAATATTCTTAGAAAACATTGGGCCATTCTTGGTAACATCAATAGCATATCTAGCATCATCCCAAATCAACCGCAGGGGCAAATCGTTGCGAGACACTCTGTGTAAAAGTTATGTCACAAGTGAAAGAAAGAAAATGTGGTTCCCACCGAAACCCTTGGGTTTTTTCACCTGTGGAACTTGCAACATATGTCCCTTTGGGCGACATAAAACCAGTGAATTCTCACATATTTCGTCTAAAAAATACAAGATCAATGCTTTCATCAATTGCAACACACCCTATGTGGTATACATTTTGGGCTGCAGTTGTGACAAAATATATGTTGGCAGCACATCACGCCCATTAAAAAATCGGATTCAGGAACATCGAAGGGCGATTATCAATAAAGACAGTCGCTATCCGGTCAGTACACATTATAATGACCACCACTCCACAGATTTAACCTTTTGGTTTTTGGGAATTGATCACATCCCTCAGGACACCCGGGGTGGGGACCGTGAGCTGGCTTTACGACAAAGGGAGGCGAAATGGATTTGTCGCCTTAGGGCCACCCAGACGGGCCATAATACGGATAAGGAACTCCATTTCTTTTTCGAGTAGTGTTGCATGGACCCATCATGTGTTGTATGGTGGACATATATGCATACTGCCTCAAATTGTGGATGGATTCCAATTGTAACATTGATACTAGATGGTAACCCCTTATATATGCTCTTATTAACCTTATGTTCTAATATTTGTGAGGCATATGTTGAGATGTTACGTTACTGTTTTTACCACTGGATAGTTGGTGGACTTTTTTCTTTTCTTTGTCCACCTTCCTCCAATGACGTGAAGGGTTACTATGAAAATTGATAGTAAAATCAATATATGGAGGCTACTTTTCTCTTTCTCCTCAAAATTGGTCATTTAAAAAGGACCTTTCAATGGTTGTGCATCGTTTTATACATATAGGAGAATGTCCTTTCCACTTTGTATTTGGTACCTTGTCTATATAAATAAAAAAAACGGTTCGTAAAACATGCTGTGAATAGCTAGTTGGTCCAATTGGTAATAGGTGCTATTTTGGAAGAATGACTGGTTCTAGTATATTTCCATACGGAATACCTCTCTATTAAATAGGTACTTGGTATATATATTTTTTTTTTAGCATACCATTATTCTATGTATCGGTATGTCTCGTGGATGGTGGTTTCAGAAGAGAAATCCCCGTTCCAAGATGGGGTCCGGAGGTAGATTAGGACCCTATCACGTGTTGAGGGTGTTTTGTTTATAATGACGCTACCTCGCTATCCATATTCGATTCGGAGCATAATTCTTATTTTTTATGCGTAATATTGACTATTAGGTTATCCACTTTCCTTCCTTCGCCCCTTCTTAGCTTAACTTCACCCTCGTTTTTTCCGTTTCTCAAATGATTGTTTCATTATGTTATATCTCAACTCTCAGTTAAAATGAACACTCAAAGATGGCGCTCATTTTCCGGCTGAGTCCAATCTGGACCTTGTCACGTGCTCAGGGTGTAACCTATCGAGCACACCGGTGTGCCTAATCAGTGCATCCCGTTATAAAAACAATGGCACGTATGGGCTCTTTGCAGGACGCCGCGTATGCCGAGATCTGGATGACCGACACCCTATCACAGGTATGAACTATGGACAGGGGCAGGAGATGGGTTCTTAGTGCTCGTTCGTTTATGGATAGTTGAACCTGTTTTTTGTTACATGGGTTTCTTTTTGAAACTTCCATTCCAGGTTCGGCAAGTTGTTTGTGATACTTCCGGTACTACGCTGAGGTATTTGGGCAGGGATTAACTTCTGAGGAACCCTGAGGTTCGACACGCAGCTAAAAGGCTGGCCCAAATTTTAAAACTGGTAGGGGCACTATTTATGTGTTTTTTTATCTATTTTCTTTAGTTTAATTAAACCCTCACCTTTTGTTATATAATATGTTTGATCCACATAATAACATGGGCCCGTCTTTCTATGCTCCATTGGAATTGGGAGTGTTAACACCATGGTAAACTTGTACGTTGCGGGTACTGAGCCTAGTATTATCGATGGTGCAAGCGGGGTAAACTAGTTTTGCCCCAACCTTAAGTAACAGCTTGACCTTCATGTGTTCGTATCTTAACGTTTCTGCATACACTATGGCAAACGTGTATGTTCCGGGTATTGAGCCCAGGTCTATTGATGGTGCAGGCTGAGTGAACTAGTTTCGCTCTAACTTTAAGCAACAGCCTGACTCTTTTATCAGAGAGCGGTTTTCTAGCAACCTCTATTTGTTCGATTGTGAACCTCTTTTAAACAAATATCCATTCGTTTTATTTTTGTGACCCCTACAGGTTTCTTAACCTCAAGATGTGAAATACAAGTTCTCTTCAGGATTTACAGGCAGATTTACGCCATCTCTGACTCTCGAGGTATACCAATATCAATGGGAGTGTTATTATTCTGAGGGAACTAGTTAGTTTGTGTTTTGGGACTATGGTTCTAAGACAAAGCTTTTTTAATTCCTCTCTATGATGGCCCAGGGGTGGATGCCCATTCAGAATGCTGGATTAGAATGAATTTATCTCGCCATTTGGGGCCACTAGGAGGTATAATTCTCCGCTCTCACTGACTTAGCTTTAGGGACTGTTTATGTACGCATTTGTGCATGTCCGGGTTATTATATTATATATCTTTGCTTCGCAGAGCATACGCCTGACCCTTACAGATCAATATTCGGATCCACTCGATACTCGGCATCCACCCTTTTCTGAAGTTTTGTACTTATTAGAATTTCTGGTAAGCATATTTTATTTTTCAGAGATTATTAAACCAGGCGTAGGACAGTTAATGCCTTTTTTTATATTTACTTTGCGTCACCCTACTTACATATGGGGTTTTCTTGAATTTTCTAATTGGGTATATCTGACTTTAGAATTCTTCAATGTGGTATATTTGAATCATGTTTTGACAATGGGGGACATAGGAGGAATGGTCTATATATTATGATAAATGGCCAAATTTAAGGATCAGAAAATCATGTCATGTTACTTCAGCCCTTCAGTAGAAACAGAGGGGTGTTTTAGGATTGAAATTTTAGAATAATGACTCTGCTCTATACCGGTGTTTCACACTATCTTGAGGTAATGATGATGTTGTAAAAAACTGGATTTTCTGTGGGTGAAACATTGGCACACTATCTTAAGGTAATGAAGATGATGTAAAGAACTGTATTTGTTGTGGGTGAAGCTTTGGCAGAGGGTATCACAGGGGTCGCTAAAGAGTGTGTTTTATTAAGTAAAAAAAATATTTTTTTCTTTTTTATATTGACAGTATGCGTGTTACCATTGGATTATGTTATTATTCGATATGTTCTCCAGTCCACATGATTCTTTTCTAGGATTATGGCAGTTAGGTGCTCTGTTGGGACTGCAGACATCATCTTTTGATCCTAATGGTTTTTAAACTATGTGTATCTCGTCAAATTGTGCGGTCCTGGGTTTTGTGAATGTGTATTGTTATTGTATTAATATGTCAAAAAATTCTTTGGTATTTGTACTTTTTTTGTTTGGTTTGTTCTGTTTTATGTATATTCATGTTATATATGTTGTAATTATTACAGCCCTGACGAAGTTCCAAAAACCAAGAAAGGAACGAAACGCGTTGGCTGTGCCTATGATGTCAAAAAGAATTTTGGAATAAAGAAGAATTTATACAATTTTGAGAGTGCACCTTCTGCTTTGTTTCTACATATACCACGTACTCACTTTTACAGGTTAACTGCTTCATGATTTTACGAGGCGTTTCAGAAAATGGAGTAGTATATTCAGTTTTGCTCACACCGTGCAAACAAGCTTTGCAGCTGGAGCATTTCCTGAAACCCTTACTACCTGACAGACAGTTCTTGGGCAAGATCACCTCAGGACTAGATTTCACTAGTGCATCCTGTAGAGAATGTGCCTTCCTGTAAGTGATCGCAGGTTTCCTGGGCATACGTTCTCCAATCACCGGATCGAATCCTACCAGATCCCAGTGTCTATTCACAATTTTTCTTAAGGCCCCATGCTGCCTGTTGTAGGTCCAGATCAATCTGGTGGGTTGTTTACTGACATCATTAGTGGGTTTCAGGGTTTTCTTATGAATAAGGGCAGTGTCTCTGGATATAGCATTTGCTTTGGTCATAGCGGCATCTATAATGCCAACACTATATCCCCTAGCCAGGAACCTTTGCTTACTTGCCTCTTGGACCTGCTTGCATTGATGATCTGTGCTGCACACCCACCTGATTCTGAGCATTTCCCCGTAGGGGATGCTCCTTATCAGGTGGGGTGGATGATGACTCGTGGCATGCAGCACAGTATTGCCAGCAGTGGGTTTCCTGTACATAGTTGTTTCCAAAAGGCCCTCATTCACTTCGATTGTGACATCCAGAAAATGGACTTTACTTTGACTGACTTCTGAGGTAAATGCCAAATTGCAATTGTTGCAATTTAGTTTCTCAATGAACTGGATAGCCTCTGTCTGTGTCCCCTGCCATATTAGAAAAACATCATCGATGTATCTGTACCATCGAATGATGTTCCTCATGCAGACCTCACGGTGTTCGCCAAAGAGGACCTGTCTCTCCCAGTAGCCCATGTGCAGACAGGCATAACTGGGAGAAAAACAGGCCCCCATGGCGACACCCCTCACCTGTTGGTAATGTTGATTGTGGAACATAAAGTAATTAGTGTGAAGACAGAAGCTAATCATAGAAACAAGCATTTTGTTATCTTCCAACAGTTCCATCGGTCTTTGCCCCAGATAAAATTGTACCGCCTGTATCCCATCCACATGTACTATGCTGGTATACAGTGATGTAACATCTAGTGTTACCAACAAGTATTCCGGACTCCATTCCACCTCTGTGATCTTTCTTAAAAAGTCACTCGAGTCCTGAATATAGGATGGAAGCCCACAGACGTATTCCTGAAGGAAGGAGTCTACGTAGATTGTAGTCTTTTCTAACAATCCCCCACAAGCTGATATAATGGGTCTCCCCGGAGGCCTAATAGCGTCTTTGTGGATTTTGGGAATGAGATAAAGGACTGGGGTGACAGGGTGATCGTTTTTCAAGAATTTTAACTCATCCATGCTAATAAGACCTGATGAACGCCAGCCCATTAGCATGGAATAAAATTCAGATTGTGCTTTCCTGACCACTCCCACGTCACAATGTTTGTAGCAGTTGTTATCATTTAGTTGCTGGAGTGCCTCCTCCAGATGCAAACTTCTTGGCCACAACACGACATTGCCGCCCTTGTCCGATTGGCGGACAATCATATTGCCATCTTTCTGGATTTTCCTCACGAGATCAGAGTACATCTGATTCTGCCTGTTTTTGCACTTGTTGGTTTTAAGTGTCTTGACATATAGATCTTTGATCTCCTTAGTTGTTGCCTCGTGAAAAATATCAATATTGTCAAAAGTCATTAAAGGTGTAAAAGTTGACCGCGGTTTGAATTTGGATTGACTACTCAAGTTGGTAATGGGAATGTCCTGTATGCTTTATGAGATTGATTGTTCTAATCTCAGTCCCTCTAAGTCTTGCAAGAGAGGTGCATCATTAACTGCTAATCCAAAACCAACTGTAGTACTGTCTTGTCTCTCATGCCCTTTTCGTGACTTGCTGTTAGAAAAATGTTTCCTTAGCTTCAACTTGCGTGTGAATTTAAACAGGTCTATACGTGTCCTGGCATAATTGAAGTCACTCGGTGGGCAAAACGATAGGCCCATCGACAAAATACGCAAATCAGAATTTGATAGTTTTGTAGGGGTAAGGTTTAATACTGAGAGACCACAATCCAAGGCTGTTGCTTCACCAATTACTTTTTGTTGTTCCATTTTTTGTTGTTTTGTTTTTTCCATTTTGGTTTGGCGCCTTGCGTTGGCTTTTCTTCGCTCTCTACGCCTGTGGTTGAGGTTTTTGTTTTTGATTGAGGTTTTACCCTCGGGCGTAGAGTGTCGCGTCTGTCCTGTCGAACACAGTCCAGTTCCTGTGCCAGGGTAAGCCGGGTAAACCCCAATTGAGATCTATTTGCGCCCGCTTCTGATTCTGAGCCACTATCCATGTTTGAGCTTAGCTCAGCATTCGACGAACTTTGAGATAGCCTGGAAGACATAGTCAGATGGTTGCCGGAGGTTACTTGAGACAAGTTGGGTTTTGCTGCTTTAATTGCATCGTATTTTCGCCACACAGCTGCAAATATATATATAATTAACCAGTCATTTGGTTTATGTGAAAATAGTTATAGCAAGTGGTCCATCATTTCGTTTCTCGGTGTATACAATTTGGATTATCCAGTCAATTGTATCTTGCTATTCCGAGAATCAGTCCATTGTATCTTAAAACTATTTAGTGATATGAAGAACATCAGGTAACCCATTGGAAATGCACAAGTCACTTTGTCAAATGAAATGATATTCTCATGGGATTATCCAGTGATCTGTAACATGTTTTAAGTCTGTCTTCGATATCAATCTTGAAGACTAGGTGTTGTCCAATGAAATGTTGTGAAATTTCAGCACTTGCACTTTAAATTCTGATCGTGCTCTCCATGTGTCATGTGACCAAGGCCTTTCGAAGGCCGAAACGTTATGTTGACGAAGGTGCCGATTAAATAATCTACTCACCTGAACTTTGGGTCTCGTGTTCCTTGCTGCTGAGGCGTCCAGGAGTTTGTGGAAGTGCCCTCCAGTGTCGAGCGTTTTTGAAAACATTTGTCAGCCGGTTGTTTGCTTCTCCGGCGTTACGAGACCCCTCCTCTCAAAGTGGCAGAACGGCAGGAAGCTGTGACCCCTGGTGACCCGGAGGTGGTTTGTTGCTCCCGTTGGGGAGAGACTGTTCGAGCCCCTGGACCTTGAAGGAACGCTGATTACTGAAATTGGGCTGGGAGCGGTGGGGCGGCTGTATATATATATATATATATATATATATATATATATATATATATATATTACCTACTGGCGGTCGCCAGTAGGTAGTTATAGTTAGGATTGATTTCCATAGGGAAATCGCAACATTCTATTTGGAATAACTTTGACGCCGGTTGAGCAATCAGCCTGAATTTTTCAGCAACTTTACCTCGCGGCGCTCCGCACCTTCCCTGAAAGTTTGGGGGAGATTCGTCAAGCGGGGGCCGAGATAAAAGGGGGGTCCCAAAACGTGTTTTCCCCATGTTAATTTCGATAGGGCGGTCTGTCGCACTTTTAGCTCGAATGGCTGAATGGATTTTCACCAAACTTGGCAAAATTGTAGGGACTGGTAGCCCGATGTGCCTTTGCTATGTCTCAAGATATGTGCTCCAGAGGATTTTGAGTAATTTAGGTTAAAAAAAATGTATATATCTAGAGCCGCGCCCCGGTACGCATACCGGGGAGCGCTCCGGGCACGCCACGCGACTTGCGCACGGCAAGCTGATTGGTTCTCGGGTGTCTGTAAACATTTGAAACAGTCCGCAGCGGCCGCCATCTTGTGTCTCGGTAGGATTGAGACACAAGAGGTGGCAAAAATCAAAGGGGGAAATGAGCAAAAGGGGGCAGGGTACACCCCCCCTGAACCCCTAGGTTTGATGTGGGGGCCATAAAAGGGTCCCGTAGGACAAAAAAAAATTATTTTTTTTAGATTTTCGCGGGGGGAGCGCCGGGTACGCGTACCGGGGAGCGTACCATGGAGATAAAAGAATGACAGACATTTTTTTAACAAAAATAGCATTTTTTATAAATTGGAGGTAGTTCTGAAAAGAACATTTTTTTTTGTTTTTGTTGTTTTATATTTTTTTATACTTTTTAAAATTATTTTATATTTTTGGGGGATTTTTTCAGGGGAAAAACAAAAACAGGGATTCCAAAACTGCTCAACAGGAGCAAAAAAAATTGAAAATTTAGGGACGGGGAGGGCAGCGGTGTTCCTGTCTCTTTATAGCAATGAGTTCAACGCTCTGCTCCCCATAACAGAGCAGTTCCTCACACTCCACGCACAGAAATGTAATGCCTGCAAACACCGGCTGTATGTTAGGGACCATTCTTCCACGTGGTGGTCCCGAAGGTGTTGCTCCACCAGTGGAGGTGCTGCCGCCATCTGTTGGTAAATTCCGTGCCAGCTCCCTGACACTCTCCCTGGCAAAGTTGTTTGGGTGTCTTCTCTTGACATGCCTAATTAAATTGGCATTTCCAAAGCCATATTTTTTTAGAGGATTGCCTCTCGATAAAATACTGCCACATATTTTGCAGGTTACTTTTGCAGCATTAACTTTTTTTTGTCCTTCAGGGATGTCATAAAATTTCCAGATGAAGTGGTTCTTTTTTTTCTGGTGAGGAGGGTCCTCAGGCAAAAAACCTTCTGAATCACTGCTGGATGACTCCCTTGCAGCCATTGCTGTAGATCAGGAAAATTAGGAAAAGAAGACAATACACAGAACAGCTCTTGCTCTCTCCAAGTACAAAGCAATAGTGAGAGAAATGGGTGGGTTTCTCAAAATTTTGAGAAAAAAAATTTCTGAACCAATGAAAAGTGTTATTTTAAAGTCACATGGCTTGACGCGCTTACGCTACGCGCCCTGGGGCGCGTCCCGGGGCGCGTAGCGTAAGCGCGTCGGGGCACTTACGTTGCGCGATTGTTTGCGCTTCCGGGTGCACTTACGCGGTGCGTCATAAGACGCATCTCGCGGCTACGCGATACGTGTCTTATGACGCAAGGCGTGGCGGCTACGCGATACGTCACGATGTTGTTTTCATTCGCGGCAATAGCGCTGTCGGGACGCTCACCGGTACGCGCCCCGGGAGCGCCCCGGGGTGAAAAATAAAAAAAGAAAAAAAAATTAACATATTTATAGAATTTAAAATTTGTTTTACATTTTTTCACTTTTTATACCTATAAAGATTTGCTATTAAAAAACCATTGAAATTCACTGAAAAAACCATAGGTTTCATACCAGTTATAGTTAGGAATTAGCATTAAAAAAAACTATTAAATTCACTGAAAAAACCATAGGTTTCACACCAGTTATAGTTAGCTGAAAGTTTTACTCGCATAAAACCATTGAAATTCCCACGTTATAGTTAGTTGGACTCACTATAACTTGCGCGTGCAATGCACTGCTGATGACGTCACATATTACATCACTCATGACATGGTCAGTGACATCACTCATGACATCACTGATGACACCATCCTTGTGACAGAGTGACAGAGCTCCTTTCACTGTAATGTAACCCTTGAAACAAATATTCAAAAATAGAAACTAAAATATTGAAAAAAATGGAGATACCCATACCACTTACAACAACCAATTCAATAATTCCACCATCTATATACACATGCACTAATTCACCAACAGTTCTATATAGTCACTCCTACATATACTCACTCATCATATGTAGTGATACACCTATACATCCTGTTACACACCGACAGTCATCCAAAAGTTACTCACACACATATTCACACATGCAAATAAACTATTGAACATCCATTTATTTGCATATACAGGTATACACACACTACCACTTTACTTCTAAGGAAACTTACACATACTTACTCTCTTAAACAATCACTTATAGAAACACATACTAATTTAAATAGGAACTCTTACAATCTCTCACTCTCACATATACTCACTTATATACAACAATATTCACATATACTAAATTTAAACTTATGTAGTTTCTGATAAGGAAACTAGTGAGACACTCATTCACTCAGTAACACACACATATACACAGTCATCCACCCATACAGTCCTGCACATATGCTGTCTTCAAAACACATACAAGCAGAGAGTCAGTCACTCATGCATCTATGTGCTAAGTAATACCCCCACCAAACCATATAGACACTCATAATGATATTAAAACAAACATCTAATAACCCATATACACACACATGTAGCTAATCACCAGCCCATGCAGCCACTTATACACAAAGTGAAACACTAATACATATATTTGAATATTTAAACATTACTTGTTAATAGATGTATTCACTAAGATACACTTAATAAGCCAGTTAAACAATCAATTTGTTTAAAAAAAAAACATCAATGTAAACTCTTATTTAAACATTTATTCTTCCAGCAACTTTTACATATACATATATAACAAATATTTATTTTTTAAAAATACACACATTCACTGGATGGTCTCATCAGTGATGTCATGAGTGATGTCACTGACCATATCATGAGTGATGTAATATGTGACGTCATCAGCAGTGCATTGCACGCGCAAGTTATAGTGAGTCCAACTAACTGTAACGTGAGAATTTCATTGGTTTTATGCGAGTAAAACTTTCAGCTAACTATAACTGGTGTGAAACCTATGGTTTTTTCAGTGAATATATATATATATATATATATATATATATATATATATATATATATATATATTAATCCAAATCACCTCCTCCATGAACACCGGGACACCATGACTGCGGTGCAAGACAGGGATAGAGGGTACCCTGTATATTCTATAGCTTCCACCAGGCACAACGAACCGATGTGCCCTTGCACTCCAAGTCCAGTCTTTTCAAATAACTGCTCCAAAACAAGGCGTGTATTCAAAGTGAATATTTAATCATTTCCACTCCAGCATGTTAATAAGAGTAAGGAAAACCCCAACGCGTTTCGGCGACAACTCGCCTTGGTCACGGGTGGTTTAAGAAATGGAAATACATGTATTTAAATAAAGTTGCAATCAAACAAAGTGTACATGTGACTCCTAGCAATAAACATAAACAGAGGACATGGAACATTTCATTTTAGCGGACATCTTAGAGTGGTGTGAAGAAAATATACATCGTATTGCTAATCAAATTATCCGCGTGACAAATCAATGCATATCACTTTCCCTGCCTATAAGCCTTAGTGCGAGGCATAGAAATCCTGATTTTAACTAAACTGCAATGTATAATGGATAATACCATTTATAAATGCCCCTCGGTGTATTCACATATAAGTGCATATTGTATACTGTATAGTCTCGTTCAATTTCACGGACTAAATGGTGAGTGAACCAACCGTAACACATGACAATATTTATGAGCCAATGCTCCAATATTATAGCTCACTACCCAAGTGGGTTAATAGCTCAAAATGTAAATAAACACGGGTAAGTCTGTGAGTCTAAATCGAAAATTCAGTATCAAACACCACAGTACAAATCAAACAAATGGGAGCAGCAAGTAGCCAGGACCAATGATTTGTATCGCAGCCATGTGAAAGTATGGCTTCGGTATATAGATCATTTATTCATCATCTGCAAAAAAGTCTCCTCATGTGATGGTGAGTCTTGTATGAAAAGGATTTCAAAGCCTGAAAGAGCCCCAGGCTAATGAATGCCTTTCCTTGAGGAGTTCTTCACTGTTTGCAAGGTAAGAGGACCTTCCACAGCACCTGCTTCAGTCTGGTGTTCCCCAGGATCAGGATGGTGGATTCTGCAGGGGTGATCCAAGCAATGGAGACATCAGAAACTATGATTGACAGCTCAGAAGACACTAGTGCATGTAAAACGCTTGTCAGAATCACGACGAGGTAGATCAGTAGGAGGGCGACCAGCATCCTTGCTGCGCTAATATGAGCCCCCAATCGGGGTTGACTGAACCCCGATGCATTCTCCTTCATCCGCCGGGTATGTCTATACAGAGATGGCAAGATGGGTGTGATAGAGACAACACCGAGAAGAAGAGGAATGCAGAATCCAAGAGGTTCAGCTACAGACATGTAGGATATTTGGAATTTCACTTTTGCACTGGAGACTGTGGAATTAGACTTCAGGCCCATTGTTGAATGATCATTAAAACTTCTATATGAATCCCAGTATATAGGAACACTTAGGACCAGGGGCTCCAGCACTGACCAAAGCTGGAGCCAGAGCACCACCGTAGAGATCCTCAGCTTCAACCAGATGAAGAGTCGATGGTTGCAGTCCACAATCTTCACACAGTAGAAGATGCAGAGACAGGCGGTGAGCCAGGCACTGGAGCTACCTGTCCACATTTGAAGTTGAAGTAAAACTGCATAGCTGTGACCTAAATCACCCACATCCACCAATAATTTTGAAAGGCACAGGTCTACTATCAGTGTACATTGAAAACAAGCACCTGAGATCCCCAGTGCTATTAGAATGAGGTCGCGGGTGTTCAGGCTTCTGCCACGAGCCCAGTCCAAGAGGATCAAAGCAACAATGAATACACAGGTGAGAATCGCAATCATGCTCAGTACTGATATGACAATCAAATAAACCAAACTCATTAGAGTCACCATTTTCAGTTCTTCTCTTTGCTGGTGTCTTGAAGAATTTCGAGATGGCAGTGCTGCTTCCCCCAGGTGTGCTGTGTGTGTTTCTCGAGCAGCGATACTTTTCATAAACTATTAGAAACCTGCAGAAGCCGAAGGTTTAAATTACTTTGGGTCATTTTCATAATTGCTCTGGACCATGTTTCTAAAGAGATGCAAATCAGACAGGTTTTATATTTTTGTGTTTTTACGGCCTGAAGATAAAGTTTCTTCGTTTGACTCCTGGTGCTACAAATATGCATTGTAATATGTACTTTTCTCTGTTCAAAAGTATTTTAGGATCACTTAAAAGAATAAAGATGGAACCTTAAGTGCATTAAGGCTTTGTCATGAAAGCTGAATAATAACGCACCCAAGCCACAAAATTGTTTAACTACCTAGCCTTTTCCTCATCACAGTCCTTACAGAATGAGGTATGTCCACACAATCCAGGCAGACTTCCAGCTAGTTTCCTAACCATCCTCAAAGTTTGAGTACAATTAAATCCATTATAATCCAAATAAATTGAGCCACACCCATCTCAAAGCCTGTATTTGTTTCAGTATCTAGAGGAGCTACAAACACCCCCCATATATGGTTTTCTAGGTCTGGTCCTGGCCACATGCCTGTGGATTCTTTTGTAAAGATCCAGAACAAACACATCAGCTGGGTTACATTGATGTGATTATGTGGCTTTCCAATGTTAGCGATACAAAAGGGGATGATGGACGGAGCGCTTGAGCAAATCAAACTCTCACCCCCAGTCAACTGATCTGGGTTTAATCCATCACCATTCTTTAGCTCACTCAGCCACCCCAGTTCAGACATGGCTATATGCAAATCAGTCTGACCCTGTGCCTCATGGGAACAGTCCAGCCCGAACTGCCAAGCCATGTCTTCCCTGGACCGGAAACAAGCATCCTGGGTCAGTTGACTGGGGGTGAGTGTTTGATTTGTTCAAACGCTCCGTCCATCATCCCCTTTTGTATCGCTTTGTTCGCCCTAAGTGTGGCAGGGTATGCTCAGACGTGGGTCCCTTGTTCACTTGGCCACTGGATTCAAGATAGCCTGGCTGATGAGGATTATGAATCCGAAACCGGTCCCAGGATGCTTGTTTCCGGTCCAGGGAAGACATGGCTTGGCAGTTCGGGCTGGACTGTTCCCACAAGGCACAGGGTCAGACTGATTTGCATATAGCCATGTCTGAACTGGGGTGGCTGAGTGAACTAAAGAATGGTGGTAGATTAAACCCAGATCAGTTGACTGGGGGTGAGTGTTTGATTTGTTCAAACGCTCCGTCCATCATCCCCTTTTGTATCGCTTTGTTCGCCCTAAGTGTGGCAGGGTATGCTCAGACGTGAGTCCCTTGTTCACTTGGCCACTGGATTCAAGATAGCCTGGCTGATGAGGATTATGAATCCGAAACCGGTCCCAGGATGCTTGTTTCCGGTCCAGGGAAGACATGGCTTGGCAGTTCGGGCTGGACTGTTCCCACAAGGCACAGGGTCAGACTGATTTGCATATAGCCATGTCTGAACTGGGGTGGCTGAGTGAACTAAAGAATGGTGGTGGATTAAACCCAGATCAGTTGACTGGGGGTGAGTGTTTGATTTGTTCAAACGCTCCGTCCATCATCCCCTTTTGTATCGCTTTCCAATGTTAGCCTTGTGCAGTTGATTCTAAAACACAAATATCGTGATGCACAAATAGGGGTCGATTCCAAATCGGGAAAAACTGCTCCAAATAGCCGTTCAGAGCATTTTTCCTGTACGAATCGTACCCTGCAACGTCCCCCGTACGTACGACTAAGTACGATTCGTACCAGGAGCTGGACTCTATATGAATCGTACAGAGACCGTATGAATCAAATCCCCGTACGATTCTCCCTTGGAACCCACTGTACGCGACATCCGTATGGTTCGCGGCGGGTTTTTCCAACCCAGCAAGTACAATTCGTGTCGGGTACGCACCGTACGACGCTTTTTCTATGGGAGCTGAAAACAGCCGTAAAAGCAGAGTTCGCCTCGAAACAGGTACGGAACGCCCCCCCGGGTACGGTACGTACCCCCCATGATCGCAGGGGTACGGTGCATAACCCTGCGATCATGGGGTGTACGGACCGTACCCCATGTTTGCAGGGTGTGCGGTGCGTAAACCCTGCGATCGCAGGGGTACGGTGCGTACACCCCATGATAGCAGGGGTACGCACCATACCCCGCGATCGTGGGGTGTACGGACCATACGGTGTGTATGTAATTGTGTGCTTTTCCGTACGAATCGCCCTTACCTGACGTGGACCGTACGAATCACGTCCTCATACCCCGTTCCGGATCGTACTTGTCGGGTCGTACGGCATGTTTACGATTCGTACGGAGAGGGCTCCGGGTACGAATCGTACGGATGGTTTTTTTCCCGAATCGGAATCGACCCCATAGTGTTGACAAGAATATCAGTTTTGAGGTAATAATGTTGTAAATAATATCAATGTTTGTAATATCATTTTCACTAATATTGTGGTTAAAATATAGTTTTTTTAAAAATATTGTTGTGTTTTAGTTGATATATTAGTTGCATGTGTTATTATTGTTTACATAAATGTTATAGATTGTTTTTAAAATATAGCTTGTGATTTTAAGGTATTAGAATTTCTTAATACTCTTTAATAGTGTTGCAGCGGGTTGGTGGGTTTCTAGGGGGATAGGGTGGGAAGTTAGGTAATAATTAATTAACATTTACTTATTAATTGTTCATTACTTATTTAATTTATTTTAAATATGCAAGTTATGGAATAGTTATGTTTTTAGTTAAGTTTTTGGTGTGGGCTGCTAGGTTTGTAAGGGTACAGGGTAGGAAATTAATTTAATTTGTATTTAAAAAACAACTATTTATATATTGATTTTTAATTTTGTATTAAATAGTAATTTTGTAAATGTATTGGTTTTAATTTTTTAATACATATATAAATATATATATTGCAAGTTCATTCATATTTTTTCATTAGGAGCTTACTACGTTATCTCCAATCATGAGGTTACTTATATATGCAATGTGTTTGAAGTTAATTATTTTCTCTACTGTTGCTTACACTGCAGTAGTAATAATATAATTAACCTCTTCATAGTTTAACACTTTCCTAATTGTTGTGGTGTTTGTGAATAATAAATTTCACCCCTCGGAAATCCAATGCTTTCCCTACAATAGCACAGACTGAGGTGGGAATAGTAAATTTCCCCCCTCTGAAACCCAACACTTTCACTACTGTTTTAGAGCAGAGGCTGGAATGGGAATGGTAACTTTCACCCCTCTGAAATCCAATACTTTCCTATTGTTGCTCAGACTAAAGTGGGAATAGTACATGTTACCCCTCCAAAGTCCAACACTTTCCCTATTGTTGCACGGACTGGAGTGGGAATAGTACATTTTACCCCTCCAAAATCCGACACATTCCCTACTGTTGCCCTGTGTGGAGTGAGAATAGTAAATGTGACCCCTTCAATGTTCAACACTTTCCCTACTGTTCTGTTGTTTGGAGTGGCATAAATACATTTCACCCATCTGTAATCCAACACTTTTCGTACAGTTGCTTAGACCTGAGTAGGAATGGGAAATCTAACTTCTCTGAATCTGAACCTTCTGAAGTCTAACACTTGTTCTGTTGCTTAAACTAGAGTGGGAATAGTATATTTTTTATTCTTTGACCCCAATAGTTTTTTTAATATGGGTTAAATTAATTTTACAGCAGTCATTGTTTTATTTTATTTGATAATATTTGTTCATATTTTTAAAATAATTTTAGTGTTTATAGTATTTTTTATGAATGTGTTTTTGGTGTTTTCAATTTTTATTATTCTATTTAATATATGCATTCATTAATATGTTCCTTCTTATTTAATTGTTCATTTTTTTGTTTTGTTGTGTATGATATATATATCGATGGGGCGTGTAGTCTCTCATTTGACTGCCCCTGTTTTTCTTCTAACCTGGAGGACTGGCTGCAGCAGTTATAGGGGACACAGGACTGGCACCGTAATTTTCGTTGTTCTTCGACCACCCCACCCTCCTGCAGCGGGCATTAATCCACCATTTACTCCCACTCCCCCACACCAGCTACCTGACTATGCCGGGACTGTGCATGCTGGGATATGGAGTCCGTTACAATCAACACGGGCTGCCATTGCTGTGCTGAATGCATCAGGGGGAGGGGACTCAGGTGCCTGCAGGTATTTACACACAGGAGGAGCTCATTAGGGAGAGGTTTGTTTAAGTGTAAGGCGCAGAAGAAGGCTACCACGCCGAAATGCATCCGCCGTTGCTGGGACTCCTGAAATAAACGGCTTGTCTGTTCCCTACTCCCCTCGTTGGCCTCTCATCTGTTTACGAAAGGATTTTACGTGGCATATACTGCGCTTGCCAGACGCGCAGAAGAGATGGCCCTGCAGCATCAAGTGACCCGGGATCAAACTGGCACCACACTGTTCGCAGCTATTTTGAAATCGAGGGATCGATACTCCCGAGGTCTGCCAAGAATCACAGGCCGGAGGAAGCAGACTGAGATATTTCATCTCGATGGGGCGTGTAGTCTCTCATTTGACTGCCCCTGTTTTTGGTCTAACCTGGAGGACTGGCTGCAGCAGTTATAGGGGACACAGGACTGGCACCATGATTTTCGTTGTTCTTCAACCACCCCACCCTCCTGCAGCAGGCACCAATCCACCATTTACTCCCACTCCCCCAAACCAGCTATCTGACTATGCCGAGACTGTGCATGCTGGGATATGGAGTCCGTTACAATCAACACAGGCTGCCATTGCTGTGCTGAATGCATCAGGGGGAGGGGACTCAGGTGCCTGCAGGTATTTACACACAGGAGGAGCTCATTAGGGAGAGGTTCGTTTCAGTGTAAGGCGCAGAAGAAGGCTACCACGCCGAAATGCATCTGCCGTTGCTGGGACTCCTGAAATAAACGGCTTGTCTGTTCCCTACTCCCCTTGTTGGCCTCTCATCTTTTTACGAAAAGATTTTACGTGATATATAAATATATATATATATATATATTCCCTGAAAAAACCATAGGTTTCAGCCACGTTATAGTTAGGTATTAGCATTTAAAAAACCTTAGAAATTCACTGAAAAAACCATAGGTTTCACACATGTTATAGTTAGCTGGACATTTCACTCATACAAAACCATTGAAATTCCCCCGTTATAGTTAGTTCAGCTAACTATAAGTCGTGCACCCGCAATCCACTGCTGATGACATCACATATTACATCACTCATGACATGGCCAGTGACATCACTCATGACATCACTGATGACATCACTGATGACATCATCCAGTGAATGTGTGTCTTTCTGAAAAATAAATATTTTTTACATATGTATATCTAAAGGTCGATGGAAGAATAAATGTGTAAATAAGTGTCTAAATGGATGTTTTTTTTTTGTAAAATTGATTGTATAACTGACTTATTAAGTGTATCCTAGTGAATACATGTATTAGTGAGTAATGTTTAAATATTTAAATATCTGTATCAGTGTCTCACTTTGTGTATAAGTGTCTGCATGGGTTGGTGAGTAGCTACATGAGTGTGTATATGGGTTATTAGTTGGTTTTTTGAGTATCAGTATAAGTGTCTGTATGGTTCGGTGGGGGATATTACTTAGCGCATAGATGCATGAATGAGTGACTCACTGTATGTGTTTTGAAGACAGCATGTGTGCAGGACTGTATGGGTGGATGAGTCCGTGTATGAGTGTGTTAGTGAGTGAATGACTGTCTCAATAGTGTCTTTATGAGTAAGTACATATGTTTTAAACTAATATATGTGAGTATTGATATATATAAGTGAGTATATATGAGAGTGATAGATTGGAAGAGTTCCTGTATAAATAAGTATGTGTTTCTATAAGTGATTGTTTAAGAGAGTAAGTATGTGTACGTTTCTGTAGAAGTAAGTATAGTAGTGTGTGTATAACTGTATATGCAAGTAAATGGATGTTTGATAGTTTATTTGCATGTGTGAGTATGTGTGAGTAACTCTATGTATGAGTGTAGGTGTGTAACAGGATGTATAGGTGTATGAGTACATATGATGAGTGAGTACATGTATGAGTGACTATATAGAACTGTTGCTGAATGAGTGGATGTGTATGTAGATTTTGGAATCTCCATTGTTTTGAAAATTGTAGTTTCTATTTTTCAATGTGTGTATCAAAGATTATTTTAGGGTAAGAGGAGGTCTGCCACTCTTTCACAAGGATGATGTCATCAGTGATGTAATAAGTGATGTCATTTGAGATGTTATCAGTGATGTCATGAGTGATGTCACTGACTATGTCATGAGTGATGTAATATGTGACGTCATCAGCAGTGCATTGCCGGCGCGCGAGTTATAGTTAGCTGAACTAACTATAACGGGGGAATTTCAATGGTTTTGTTGAGTGAAATGTCCAGCTAACTATAACATGTGTGGAACCTATGGTTTTTTCAGTGAATATATATGTATATTTTTATATTGTTTTCTTTCCTGGGGATCTGCCTGGATTTGACGAGCGCAATATATATATATATATATATATATATATATATATATATATATATATATATATATATATATATATATATATATATATATGTGGATCTATGCATTTTAGAAGTTCAGGAATAGATGGAGGTGTGAGAAGTGTTTGGTTACCCTTTGGGGTCAGATATAAGGACATGCGTTGTAATTGAATAGCTGCATTGTACTATATATGTTCACTCAATGGTTTGCAAAAGATGAACCTGTACTGTATATATATTTGTATCATGTAGTGCTCTAATGTCTACTAATCATACAAGAGTTGAGAATTTGAGAGTGGAAGCCCTTGTGCACATGCAGTGCTTTAGAATGGCAGGTAGGATAATAAAGTGGAATTTTGAGTGCTCCCCTTATACAAAAGGAAGGATTTAAAATTTTCCGGCCTCCTGGTTACCATGCCAGTCGCTGAAATAGATACCAATATGTGTTGATAGAGAGAGACCTATGGGTATTCCTCTCTTCAGCCTTCTCCATTACATAGTGTTAAGCACGCGCAGTCCCCGTTATTATACTTAGAAAATTCTAGTAACTAGCTCCCGCACTCCCGTGTGGGCGCATTACTGAATATAGGCACCCGCAGCACTTGTTAATTGTTATTTAATATGGAGTCTTTTTTCCTTGCCCGGGTCGACGGACTTTGTCTGTTGTCAATGTTGCTTTAAGATAATGGGTCAATTGACCGCACGTTCCTGGTATTAGCTGGCGCGCGGAAGTGATCGCGTCCTGGCTTGTTCAACATGGAGAGCGAGCGAGAATGACTGAGGATGCCAAAAAGGAATTCTAAATTGGGACAGTTTTTCTGCTATGGGAAGTAAAACCCCAATCAGGTATTGAACCTGTAACCCGTCGTTAGTTGAAATACGCGGAGAAGGAAGAGTACCGAGAGGCACTATACTTACATGGGCCATGTGTTTTTGCAGGGAACGAGGTGGTGGATTTATTCCATTCCCCAAGGAGACGGTGGGTGACGACGTGGACCGGCTTTAAGTCCATGATACCCAGATACTGCTTTTATATATATTTTGAATTGGGTGCGTGGTAGGACAGAGATAGAGGCACACTCCACTGAGTGAGATAAAGGATCCTCTATGCATTGAGTTTAATTCCATTTCCATCGTTGCCATTATAGGAGGCAAGAGAATCTAGAAGAGGCTGGTAGCTTTGTACCCTCATGTTGGTTGACTTGATGATACAAAGAAATTTTGTGATGACTGAAGAGTCTGTGTCAGGTAACCCATGCGCTTGTCTCATTCCCACTCTGGTGGGTTTGCGGGGTGCACACTGAGGCTTGTGAACCGGCAGTGGTGTCTTTTCATGCATGTGTCTCCTTTGGATTTTTCTTCCACTTGTCACAGGATATTGTGGTGATTTTCTTTCACTTGTCTCCTTTTGGAGACACATCCTATCGAGGCACTTGAGATGCCTCTTAGTTCCTTCCACTCTGAGTACTGCATGAGTACTGTTGGGATAGATGTGTATATAGAGAGAATAGAATGTCCAGTTATGTGTTATAATTATTATTTTACATATACCCTTCTCCTGATGAAGCCGCAAGAATTGAAAGGCTGAAAGGCGACGGCGACGGCGACTGCGTCGACAAAATTAAGAGGAGTCTTTACAAAATAAAAAATGTGTTTCTTTATGGTTAGGGTGCCTAAGGATAGGAAGAGGATAGGAGGTGTGATACCTCAGGTGCTTAGGTGACTTCCTCTTAAGTGTAGCACTCTGAATAAGGAGTGTACATGCGTTTGAATAATATTTAAGGGTTTTTGTAATTGTTGTTGTATATAGTGTGTTTTTGTATTATATTGTGATTTTGAATGATATGTGATTTATTGTCCTGTCATATGTGTAAGATATATCATGTTTGATATACATGTATTTATTTATTTTTTTGTGTATCCAGCACCATCCTATGACATTCGTATTTTATAAAATTATGTTTAGGTAGTTGCCAGAAATTTCAAATGACAGGGTAATTGATTGTGCCTTGTGCAGAAATAAAATAGTTGATTGATCCCTCCCTGCTTTTTTCTATAATTCATCTTTGATGATCTATGCCCAGGCAGAGGAGGGTGATTTGGGCATACCCCTCTTTTTTGGAGACTACCTTTCACCTACAGCGCATCCTGCCCATAGGGCTAGCTAGGGCCTACATAAGGGGTGACTGATATGTAGTAAAAACCACTTTATGTGCCATGTCACAGCGGCAGTAAACTGCGTGCCCAGGCCCTGCAATTGCAGAGGCCGGAGACAGGTTTGAAAGGCTACTTTGGTGGGTGGCGCAAGCAGTGCTGCAAGCCCACCAGTAGCATTTAATTTACTGGCCCTGGGTTTATGAGATACAACTTTACAAGGGACTGATAGATACATTAAATACGCCAAAGAGGTGTAGTTCACTCTTAGCCATAGAGAGCACATGCACTTTAACACTGAACAGCAGTGAAAAAGTGCGCAGAATCCTAAAATCAACAAGTCAGTAAAAATACCAGGAGGAAGGCAAAAAGTTAAGGGATGACCCTGCAGAAAGGGCCAAGTCCAACAATGCTCTTCTTACATCTTATGTAGAGACTCAAGAGCTTTTCATCCTTTTCAGTCGGGCTTCAAGGCAAGACACAGTCCTGCATCTGCCCTCCTTGGAGTCATCGAACACTCCTGGATGAGGCCTTTACAGCAGCACTTGTTTTATTAGACCTTAGCTCAGCTTTTGATACTGAGTTTCACACTATCTTGCTCGAACGCCTATCTTCCTTGGGTTTAGAAGGAAAGGCCATTGCCTGGCTAACTTCATTTCTTAAGGACTACACATTTCAAATCCTTTAAGTCAGTGCTAGATCTGAAATCCAAGCCTTAACTTCTGGTGTCCCCCAGGGCTCTGTAGGTGCAAAGATAGAATATCAACAGTGAAATATCAAATTGCATGAATATCGAGTCAAGAAAACCGATGGTGAAAAATATCGAGGTACGTTTTTTCGTTGTTTAAAATATCAATTTTTGTGTAGTGTAGAAATATCGATATTGTGAATATTAATGGAAAATATGTTGTTGTACATAATATCAACTGCATTTTTTTGTTTTTATTTAATACTGTTTTTAAGAATGTATTTGGTAGGGGTTATTTTATATTTTTCAATACATATTTTATATGAAAATGTTTGTTTTTATTGTATTTAAATGTATTTTTAGGAGCAGGATGTTGGGTTTATAGGGCATAAGGGTGGGCAATAATGTAAAAATATTTGTTTAAAATTTTAAAGAATTTTATAATTTTTTTAACATTTTAGGAAAGGGATGTTTGGTTTATAGGGGATAACGAGGGAGTAATTAAAACACATCTATTTAATTTTTTATATATTTTTAATTGTATGTAAAAATGTTGAAACAGGATGTTGGGTTTATTGAAAATTAAGAAATAATTTTTAAAACAAGAATAGAAATGTAAAATTTTCAAAAATGTTGCATTTTTTTATGGGGCTAATATGTTGATATAAATTGTGTAAAGTATCTTATAAATATTTCTTAACTTAAAAAATAATGAAATAAATATTTGGTTGGTTTATTATTTATAGTTTTTTCACATAAGTTTTTATTGTTTCTTTGTATTATTTTAGTTTTGATTTTAAGAAATCTGGATAATTTTGTCTTTTTTAAATTTCACTTGTGATTTAGAATTTAATATTTATATGTTTTTATTTTTGTGAAAGGGGTGTCTTAAATTTTAACAATATTTCTTTTTAATAAATGTATTTTGTAATCATGTATTTTGTATACTTTTTATTTAAATTATTTAACATTTTCTGGGACAGTTATTTTACAAAACTGTCTTACATTTTCAATTTTGGTACAAACGTATAATTTTTAAAAAAGTTTTTATACTTTTGAAATATTTTTAAATTTTTGAAGTATGTAGCATTTTTTCTTTTTATCCAGCACTTTCCCTGAGTTTATTTGGCTTTGGAGTTGGAATAGTAATTCTTTGGGGCTTATTATCCAGCACTTTTCCTGAGTTTAGTTGCTTTTGGAGTTGGAATAGTAATTTTTGGGGGTTTATTATCCAGCACTTTCCCTGAGAATAGTTGTTTTTGGAGTTGGAATAGTAATGTCTGGGGGGCTCACCACTTTCCCTGAGTCTAGTTGGTTTTGGAGTTGGAATAGTAATTATTTTGGGTTTATTATACAGCACTTTTACTGAGTTTAGTTGGTTTTGGAGTTGGAACAGTAATTTATTATGGTTTATTATCCAGAACTTTCCCTGAATGTTGTTGGTTTTGGAGTTGTAATTGTACATTTTTGGGGTTTAGTATGCAGCACATTCCCTGGGTTTAGTTGGTTTTGGAGTTGGAATAATAATTTGTTGGGGTTTATTATCCAGCACTTTCCCTGAGTTTAGTTAGTTGTGGAATAGTAATTTTTGTGGATTTATTAACCAGCACGTACCCTGAGTTAAGTTGGTTTTCTGGAGTTGGAATAGTAATTTATTATGGTTTATTATCCAGCCTTTTTCCTGAGTTTAGTTGGTTTTAGAGTTGGAATAGTAATCTTTAGGGGTTAATTATCCAGCACTTTCCCTGAGTTTAGTTGGTTTTGGAGTTGGAATAGTAATTTATTATGGTTTATTATCCAGCACTTTCCCTGAATTTAGTTATATTTAGAGTTGGAACCATCATTTATTATGGTTTATTATCCAGCACTTTCCCTGAGTTTAGTTGGTTATGGAGTTGGAACAGTAATTTATTATGGTTTATTATCCAGCAATTTCCCTGAGTTTAGTTGGTTTTGGAGTTGGAATAATAATTCTTTTGAGTTTATTATTCAGCACTTTCCCTGTGTTTAGTTGCTTTTGAAGTTGGAATAGTATTTTCGGAGGTTTATTATCCAGCACTTTCCCTGAGTTTAGCTGGTTTTGGAGCTGCCTGATCCTAACATGGCTGCCAGTGGTGATTTCGCCTCTGAGCTGACCTTTTTCATTGCGCAGCCCTACAGAGACATGCCTGTCCTCACAATGGCGTCCGGATTCCCTTCTGGCCATGGTTTCTCACTCCCCCTGCGCCAATCTGTCTCTCTCTGAGCGCACGTTATCATTGCCCCGACAGCGGAGTCTGAGCATTGTGTCCGTCGCCCGGTGGAGCTGCTCGGCTTAGCTATTGAGGAGATCGGCCTTGGTTCATCCCCTTGCCCGTCACCTACCCAGCCGGACTTTGGACTCAGTGTCTCCCCTTCTCCCTGTCTCTCCCTTATCCCCTGCTTTGAATTTCTGTAATTCTGCTCTCTTCTTTAAACTGTGTCTTTTTTACCATGGAGACTGAACACTCTGACCGATGGAGCTGTCCCAGGCAGCTATAGAGGAGTCTGGCTCTGGCTCACCCCCTTGGCCGTCACCTACCCAGCTGGATTTCGGACACTGCTTTTCACTGTTCTTCATGGCTCGTCTATCTCTTCTCTGCAACTACTCGACTGCTTTATTCACACTGAGTACCTTCCCCCTTCAGACCCCACCTGTCCTTATCCACCTGCCTCTATCCGAACTACCTGTCCCCTCTATCCTCCACCTTTCCTATAACGTGAGTCTTGGTTAAGTTACGCTCTAATATATTATAGTATTATGTCAAGATCACATCTTTCTTTTCCTAGCATTTATTGTTAATTGTAATCCTAATTGATGTAACAATGTAAAAATGTTTTGATGCTCCGTCCTCAGGTAAAGCGCTCTGATACCTTCGGGTCTTGCTTATACCCTGTTCCTAACCTCACACCAGGACATTTATTCGATGAACTCCTCTTGAAAAATTGAGACCTAGCTATTTTGACTGATGCCCGGTGGACCTACCCCGCTAGCTATAGGGAAGATGGGCCATGGATTCCCTCCTCGGCTGTCACCTACCCTCTCCTTTGTCTCGCCTGATTTTATCTCCCTCCTCCCCCTGCACCCTACCCCTATCCGCTCTACTCTTCTCTTCTTTCCAGCTCTTGTCCTCTCTGTGAACTTTCCCTCATCTGTAGAGACATAGCTATCTGACCGATACCCGATGGACCTACTCTGATAGCTATAGGAAAGACAGGCTGTCGATTCCCTCCTCGGCGGTCACCTACCCAGTCGGTCATTGGGCAGACTTCTCTTCGTCTCTCCTACAGTCTTTTCCCTCATCTTCTCCCTTTACACCTGCACCTTCACCCTCCTGCTCTATTTGTTTCACCTTTCTTTTTTCTTTTACAGTGTTGTATATTTTGATGTAATGTGTAATTTTTCATTATGTTTCTATAACATTATGTAACCCAATGCAAAGCGCTCTGACACCTACGGGTCTAGCCTACCCAGCCGGACTTTGGGCAGACTCTCCCTCGTCTCGCCTTCGCATTCTCCCTCCCACCCCTTTACCTTATCCTCTTTCCCCCTCTATGCTCCATTTTCTTGTCCCCTTCCTAATGTTATTAAGTTGAGACCTAGCTATTTGGCAGATGCCCGGTGGAGCTACCTGATAGCTATAGAGGAGATGGGCTATGGACTTCCCCCTCGGCCGTCACCTACCCAGTCGGACTTTGGGCAGACTCACACTCGTCTCTCTCTATCCTATTTCCCTTCTATCTCTTTACCCTACCCCCTCTCCCTTCTTAGCTCCTTTCTATTTCGTCTTTACACTGTTGAAATATTTTTCTAGTAACTGATGTCATTGGTAACGGATATAATTTTGTAACTTTGTGGAACCTCATGTAAAGCGCTCTAATACCTCCAGGTCTAGCCAGCGCTATATAAAACTCAAATAAATAAAAAAAATATATTATACAACACTTTTCCTGAGTTTAGTTGGTTTTGGAGTTGGAATAGTAACTATTTTGGGGGTTTATTATCCAGCACTTTCCCTGGGTTTAGCTGGTTTTGGAGTTGGAATAGTACATTTTTGGGTTTATTATCCAGCACTTTGCCTGAATTTAGTTGGTTTTGGATTTGGAATAGTAATTTTTCTGGGTTTATTATCCAGCACTTTCCTGAGTATAGTTGCTTTTAGAGTTCGAATAGTAATTTTCTGGGGTTTATTATCCAGCACTTTCCCTGAGTTTAGTTGGTTTTGGAGTTGGAATAGTAATGTTTTGGGGTTTATTATCCAGCACTTTCCCTGAGTTTAGTTAGTTGTGGAATAGTAATTTTTGTGGATTTATTGACCAGCACGTACCCTGAGTTAAGTTGGTTTTCTGGAGTTGGAATAGTAATTTATTATGGTTTATTATCCAGCCTTTTTCCTGAGTTTAGTTGGTTTTAGAGTTGGAATAGTAATCTTTAGGGGTTAATTATCCAGCACTTTCCCTGAGTTTAGTTGGTTTTGGAGTTGGAATAGTAATTTATTATGGTTTATTATCCAGCACTTTCCCTGAGTTTAGTTGGTTATGGAGTTGGAACAGTAATTTATTATGGTTTATTATCCAGCAATTTCCCTGAGTTTAGTTGGTTTTGGAGTTGGAATAATAATTCTTTTGAGTTTATTATTCAGCACTTTCCCTGTGTTTAGTTGCTTTTGAAGTTGGAATAGTATTTTCGGAGGTTTATTATCCAGCACTTTCCCTGAGTTTAGCTGGTTTTGGAGCTGCCTGATCCTAACATGGCTGCCAGTGGTGATTTCGCCTCCGAGCTGAACTTTTTCATTGCGCAGCCCTACAGAGACAAGCCTGTCCTCACAATGGCGTCCGGATTCCCTTCTGGTCATGGTTTCTCACTCCCCCTGCGCCAATCTGTCTCTCTCTGAGCGCACCTTATCATTGCCCGGACAGCGGAGTCTGAGCATTGTGTCCGTCGCCCGGTGGAGCTGCTCGGCTTAACTATTGAGGAGATCGGCCTTGGTTCATCCCCTTGCCCGTCACCCACCCAGCCGGACTTTGGACTCAGTGTCTCCCCTTCTCCCTGTCTCTCCCTTATCCCCTGCTTTGAATTTCTGTAATTCTGCTCTCTTCTTTAAACTGTGTCTTTTTTACCATGGAGACTGAACACTTTCACCGATGGAGCTGTCCCAGGCAGCTATAGCGGAGTCTGGCTCTGGCTCACCCCCTTGGCCGTCACCTACCCAGCTGGATTTCGGACACTGTTTTTCACTGTTCTTTATGGCTCGTCTATCTCTTCTCTGCAACTACTCGACTGCTTTATTCACACTGAGTACCTTCCCCCTTCAGACCCCACCTGTCCTTATCCACCTGCCTCTATCCGAACTACCTGTCCCCTCTATCCTCCACCTTTCCTATAACGTGAGTCTTGGTTAAGTTACGCTCTAATATATTATATTATTATGTCAAGATCACATCTTTCTTTTCCCAGCATTTATTGTTAATTGTAATCCTAATTGATGTAACAATGTAAAAATGTTTTGATGCTCCGTCCTCAGGTAAAGCGCTCTGATACCTTCGGGTCTTGCCTATACCCTGTTCCTAACCTCACACCAGGACATTTATTCAAAGAACTCCTCTTGAAAAATTGAGACCTAGCTATTTTGACTGATGCCCGGTGGAGCTACCCCGCTAGCTATAGGGAAGATGAGCCATGGATTCCCTCCTCGGCTGTCACCTACCCAGCCGGTCTTTGGGCAAACACTCCTTTGTCTCGCCTGATTTTATCTCCCTCCTCCCCCTGCACCCTACCCCTATCCGCTCTACTCTTCTCTTCTTTCCAGCTCTTGTCCTCTCTGTGAACTTTCCCTCATCGGTAGAGACATAGCTATCTGACCGATACCCGATGGACCTACTCTGATAGCTACAGGGAAGACAGGCTGTCGATTCCCTCCTTGGCCGTCACCTACCCAGTCGGTCATTGGGCAGACTTCTCTTCGTCTCTCCTACAGTCTTTTCCCTCATCTTCTCCCTTTTCACCTGCACCTTCCCCCTCCTGCTCTATTTGTTTCACCTTTCTTTTTTCTTTTACAGTGTTGTATATTTTGATGTAATGTGTAATTTTTCATTATGTTTCTATAACATTATGTAACTCAATGCAAAGCGCTCTGACACCTACGGGTCTAGCCTACCCAGCCGGACTTTGGGCAGACTCTACCTCGTCTCGCCTTCGCATTCTCCCTCCCACCCCTTTACCTTATCCCCTTTCCCCCTCTATGCTCGATTTTCTTGTCCCCTTCCTAATGTTATTAAGTTGAGACCTAGCTATTTGGCAGATGCCCGGTGGAGCTACCTGATAGCTATAGAGGAGATGGGCTATGGACTTCCACCTCGGCCGTCACCTACCCAGTCGGACTTTGGGCAGACTCACACTCGTCTCTCTATCCTATTTCCCTTCTATCTCTTTACCCTACCCCCTCTCCCTTCTTAGCTCCTATCTATTTCGTCTTTACACTCTTGAAATGTTTTTCTAGTAACTGATGTCATTGGTAACGGATATAATTTTGTAACTTTGTGGAACCTCATGTAAAGCGCTCTAATACCTCTGGGTCTAGCCAGTGCTATATAAAACTCAAATAAAAAAAATAATAATAATTATACAACACTTTTCCTGAGTTTAGTTGGTTTTGGAGTTGGAATAGTAACTATTTTGGGGGTTTATTATCCAGCACTTTCCCTGGGTTTAGTTGGTTTTGGAGTTGGAATAGTACATGCTTGGGTTTATTATCCAGCACTTTCCCTGAGTTTAGTTTGTTTTTGAGTTGGCATAGTAATTTATTATGGTTTATTATCCATCCTTTTTCCTGAGATTAGTTGGTTTTGGAGTTGGAATAGTAATTTTTGGGGGTTTATTATCAAACACTTTCCCTGAGCTTAGTTTGTTTTGGAGTTGGAATAGCAGTTTATTATGGTTTATTATCCAGCACTTTCCCCGAGTTTAGTTAGATTTAGAGTTGGAACCATCATTTATCATGGTTTATTATCCAGCACTGTCCCTGAGTTTAGTTGCTTTATGAATAGTAATTTATATGGTTTATTATTCAGCACTTTCCCTGAGTTAAGTTGGTTTTGTAGTTGGAATAGTAATTTATTGGGATTTATTATTCAGCACTTTCCCTGAGTTTAGTTGCTTTTGGAGGTGGAATAGTACATTGTTTGGGTTTATTATTCAGCACTTTCCCTGAGATTAGTTGCTTTTGGAGTTGGAATAGTATTTTTCTGGGTTTATTATCCAGCACTTTCCCTGAGTTTAGTTGATTTTGAAGTTGGAATAATAATTTGTTTGGGTTTATTATCCAGAACTTTCACAGAGTTTAGTTGGTTTCGGAGTTGGAATAGTAATTTATTATGGTTTATTATCCAGCACTTTCCCTGAGTTTAGTTGGTTTTGGATTTGGAATAGTAATTTATTATAGTTTATTATTCAGCATTTTTCCTGAGTTTAGTTGGTTTTGGAGTTAGGAATAGTACGTTTTTATTGTTTAGTATGTCGTTTTTTAAAGAGTTTATATGTACATTCAAATAAAAAATGAGACATATTTTAGTTTTTATTGTTAATATTTTTATTTGCAAAGCATGTATTTTTTAGTTTAACAATTACATTGGGGTCGATTAGGATGGCAGTCGGAAAACAATTCCGACCACCGTGGTAGTGGAAATTAACCATCCGCGTGTTCCGTGGGAAAACTGGCGGTCAGATTAGGATGATCCACCAGAGTAATCCGACCACGGTGGGCGGAAATGACGAAAGTCCGCCGGGAGCATGCGGAGCAGGTGAAAATCTGCCTGCGGAGGTCGGATTTGATGCAGAATGACTGAAAACCGCCACATTGCCAGCGGATTGACTGCACGTGAAATTAGAATACAATTGCGCCAAAAGCGGAACAGTCAGCTGTTTCCGACCGCCGCAATCGCAACTATTGATGAATGGGAGAACCGGCGGAAGGGTTGTTGTATTCCGACTGCCGCGGTCACTCTAGAGAATGTTCCTCATACTGGCCATCGGAGGCAGTACGGCTCAGAAGAATTGCGCTGCTTAGCAGGTAAAATTAGGAGAACATGTCAATATTCTATCTTACCCTCTAATGACCTCTATAAATGCTTGCACTGTAGTTCCCACTTAACAATAGACCCTCACCCTGCCCCCATTAATCCACGGAAATATAAAATGTTTGTCCTAAATTGTAGATCACTGCCTAAACATACGGCAGAAATCTCCATCCTCCTTGAAGAGGAATTGCCTGAGGTACTGTTTCTTACTGAAACATGGCTCACCCCTAGTTCCGACCTGATCTCATTCAGGCTCTGCCAAGCTTTTATTCCATTCTGAGGTTAGATCGGCCCATAGAGAAAGGGGGCGGGATAGCCATCATTTATAAACACGGTTTAACCTGCTGACTGACTGGCACCCCGTCCCAGACTTTGAGAACACTGCCTTTTCCATTGAGTTTTCCCCAGCCTTCACCTTTACAGGTATTCTAATATACCAAACCCCTGGTCCCTCAGTGGAATTCTGCAATTCACTACCAGATCTGGCCGCAAACTTGGCCAGTTCATTTGCCAATTTCACCCTTCTGGGGGACTTCAATCTTCATTTTGATGACCCCCTTCAGACATCGGCAAATGAACTTACCAAGCATTTAGCAGCCTTCCAATTCATACAAAAAATTAGCGAACCCACCCATATAAAGGGTCACTTATTAGACCCTATCTTCTCAAACTTAGAGGACCTACTAGGAGGGAAACCCATCCATGTCCCGTGGTCGGACCATTTTCTCATTCCTCTCTTCTGGTCACCACCCCATATAGCTTCATGTAAGATCCCCGCGTATTCAAAAATATGCCCTTGGTCCAAACTTTCAATTGAACAATGGACCACAGTATTAGAAGAAGCCAAACCTGCTCCTTCCTTAGATGCGATTATGGCCAATGACAATTTTAACAACTGGCTCCAAAAATCGTTAGATGTTCTTGTTCCCGTACAAAGTATCAAAACCAACAAAGGAATCACTCACAAACCTTGGTATTCAGCCATACTACGGGGCCTGAAACAAAACTGTAAAAAACTTGAGAAAGACTGGAGGAAAAGCTTCTCATCAGACAAGAAAAAAATATATAGCGATAGAATTCATCATTATAAAACCAAAATCAGGGAAGCATAGGCATCCTACTATGGAAATAAAATTTTAGCAGCATCCAATTCCACTCATGAGATTTTTAGCATTGTCAAAACTCTTTCCAAAGTTCACCTGCCACCTCCTGATACCTCGGGAGTACAGTGTGATAAATTAGCGGAATTTATTTCGAATAAAATTGAATCTATTTTTTCCTCATTTCCCTCCATCAACCATGACTCCCTAACCCCCCAACTCTGCTGTAACCAGCCCACCTTGGACACAATCCCGGCGATGGAAATGCCTGTATTAGAAAGTCTCCTATCTAAAGTAAAAAGTGGTTCACCCAAAGACCCTGCCCCTTTAGGGAAACTTAGACAGGTGGCAGGTGTGGTTTCCCCTGTGATCTTAGACCTGATGAACATCTCACTCTTCTCGGGGGTGGTCCCCCCTTGTGGAAGGAAGCCATGGTAAAGGATCTGCTAAAAAAAACAGTCTTGATCCCTCCAACTTGGGAAACTACCGCCCCATTTGCCAGCTCCCACAGGTAAGTAAAATTACCGAAAAATATTTCAATTCAATACTTTCTTCTTACTTGGAGACTCATAAACTTCTCCATCGAACCCATACAGGCTTCCGCCCACTACAAGGAACAGAGACGGCTCTGCTCTCAGTAGTGGAAGAGTCAAGAAAGATAGTGGACTCCGGTGGCACTGCGGTCATCCTTCTTCTTGACCTCAGCGTGACTTTTGATACCGTAAACCATCATATCCTGATCCATAGGCTCAGTAAACTAGGTATCGCTGGAACTGCCCTGGCATGGCTACACTCCTTTCTGAACAACAGATCCTTCCAAGTCTTTGACAATGAAGTAACATCCAAAAGAACACCCCTCTGCTGAGGAGTGCCTCAGGGGTCTTCCCTGAGCCCCACCTTGTTCAATGTTTATACATGCTCCCTCGCAGAGGCAGTTCTTCCCTTTGGAGTACACATAGTCACCTACGCAGATGACACGCAATTGGTGATTGGGCCTAATAGAGAGGAAAGCTTCCCCCCCTGCTTACGCTCGTGCTTGGAAGAAATCATAAGTTGGATGAGTGACTCCTTTCTAAAATTGAACGAGGAAAACAGTGAAATTATGATCTTGGGTAATCACTCACCTCATGACTTAAATGAAATATGGCCTACTTCTCTAGGTTCATCCCCCATTCCCAAGACGCAGCTAAAGAGTTTGGGTGTATGGATCCATCAAGAACTAACATTTAAAATTCAGGCTCGGAAGACAGCTGCCTCATGCTATGGGGTCCTTAAAATGATCCAGAAGGTCCTTCCTCTCCTGCCTTTTCAGGCTAGGAAAATAAATTATGGTCCAGGCCCTCATCCTATCCCGGCTGGACAATGCTAATGCCCTCTATTTGTTTGCCCCTGTTGCCACTCTCTCCAAATTACAGATTATTCAAAATTGGGCATTCCTAAACTCTAGTTGGCCAAACCTGCCCTGAAATCTTTCCATTGGCTGCCAGTCCAGGAGGGAGAGTTTAGTTCAAGTCCCTCTGTATTGTTCACAAATCTCTATTTAAAACTGGTCCCCCAATGCTTTACAGCATTATCCAGCCTTATGAGCCCAACAGAAGCCTTCACTCCAAATCCATGCATCTGACCACTATCCCTAGGATTAGTAAGGCCAGAAGTGGAGGCTGACAATTTTCGTTCAATGCTGCTAGACTTTGGAATTCCCTTCCCCTCCACCTGCGAACAGAACCCAACCACCTCTCTTGCCGCAGATCTCTGAAAACATTACTTTTACCTCAAACTGGCTGAATACCTTGCTGCTGCCACTGCTAGGGCTGGGTTGCCTCCGGGTAGCCATGCGGTATATAACTGTCCATCAATGTCAATGTCAATGGCGGTCGAGAGCAAACACACAACAAGGCTACCAAGTGTGGCCATTAATCTGGCTCAGCCTAAAAAAACACCTAACACACCCAAATGACACATCCCCATGGCAAGTAAAAAATACAAATCCCAGGTCAACCCACACAACACACCTCACATGAATACTCCATTTTGACTCACCCACATAGCTGAGAATAAAGCCAGCCCCTCCCCTGAACAGAATCCTCCTCCACAACTGAAGGGCCCAACCACAAAGCACAAAGGAGAAGCAAATCTGCACACATCACACCATCACAACCGCACACACCACACACATCACCACCACCACCTTTACACGTGCACCTTTAACCCATTTGCACCTCACACACCATGTCACAGAAGAAAATGCCCAAATTCACTGATAATGGGTTGTCAGTTATGATAGATGAGGTATCAGAGTAGAACCACAAAATCAAATGTGGGCAAGGATAGTCAACAAGGTCAATGCAATAGGGACCACCCGAGCTCCCAGAAGATCAGGAAGAGGTGGAATGACCTCAAGACCAAGATGAAAGAGCGTAACAACAAGAGCCGTAAGTTGGCTCAGATGACTGGCGTTGGCCCACCTATACCACTACGAACATTCACTGTATGGGAGAAGAAGGTGCTTGCCGTACTGCATCCAGAGAGTCTCACAGGAATACCCTGGGGAGTAGAGGCTGGTAAGTACCAACAAATGTCTCCCATCACACTGCAATGTACTGTCTTGCACAACTACAAAGCAACACCTCCTCGGCCCAAATGCACTCTAGTGCACCACACTCTCCCCAACACATGTCCCACAGATCCAACATTTACTCCCTCTGATTCACCTCAAAGGTAGCTAGCAATATTTCCATGGGGCCATGTATACAGGCAGCCAGCACTACAACTCCCACCAGGCACCCTAGTCCCAAAGCTGAGCAGGATGTAACACTCCACCCCACAACCACAACCATGTGTCAGCCATTGAATTGCTCCCCACAGACTTACAGGTAGGTAGCCATCTTAACAGGGAGGGGTGTTTGTGGGTGGGAAGCCTGCACTACAACTCCCACCAGACCCCCTTGTCATAAAGCTCTGCAGGATGTAACACTCCACACCACACCCACAACCATGTGTCAGCCATTGCATTGCTCTCCACAAACTTACAGGTAGGTAGCCATCTTAACAGGGAGGGGTGTTTGTGGGTAGGAAGCCTGCACTACAACTCCCACCAGGCCCCCTTGTCCCAAAGCTCAGCAGGGTGGAACACTCCCCACACCCACAACCATGTGACAGACATTTTCACTCTCTTCAAATTAACAGGTAGGTGGCCATATTATGCACTCTTGTCCCACCCCTTAGCAGGATGGAACACTACCCCATCCAAGAGCCATGTGTAGCCTATTCTCTACCTCTGCTCCACTTCACAGGTAGGTAGCCATCTTAACAGGAATGAGGGATAAAATTGATTCTCTACATTTATCGTAAACTTTTGTGTTAGCATGATGTATCTATATTCATATGTATATCATAGTTTAGATTAATTAGTTATGTCAATACAGGAACTCCTTTCCCGCTCTTGCATTATGTTTCCTTGTACGCAGACTAAGAACCAAACAGACTCCATTTTGTTGTACATGTGTTAGATTCGGAGGGTGGTCACATGCCACCCTCCAGCAGCCGAGTTAGCCCTGTTAGTTGAGCTATACAGACAGCTGAATTCATACTATTCTTTCTTGTTCCAAGACCCAAAGTCGCATCTGGTTTCAGAGGTGATAAGCGCATTCCTGGAGGCGCCGTACCCGTGCTCCCAGGAACCAAGACGAAAGGGAGTCACCCCTCCTGACCCTCCCCAATATTAGCAGAAGCAGACTTCTAAGCGAGCTTTGTGTGCCATATATGGTCTTTCCTTTTTTTAAAATAAAATGTTTTTATTGCGCATTGCAAAAACATACATCACGTTCATGCTGACATAGTTCAGTGAAGAGCACTCATGATAATCAAACAACAATACATTGTGTGGTACAAATCCTAATAGACATTCCAGCGGTGTGCAGTGTACATCTATCCCCGTCATTGCTTTTATAATAGTTAGAACCTTTTCCCAGTATTGAAATACCTGATCACATTGCCACGCCAGATGAATAAAATTGTCGTTGTCCCTCCCACATCGCCTGCAGCAAGCGGATTCACGCAGTCCCATCCTGTGCAGTTTTTTGGGTGTGTGATACACTTGGTGTATGAACTTCAAATGTATAATTCTTGGATTATTATTGGATGTCAACTGCCCTGTCAGCTCGCAAATGTGTCCCCAGTTTTGTTCTGAAATTGGGGGGGGGGTCAGCTCGGCATTCCAATGCTCCAAGCTACGGTTAGTCTCATAAGGGGTTTCATCCTGAAGTGACCTGTAAAGTTTAGTGATCAACTTTTTCCTCGTCGGTGCAACTATAAGCATTTGCAACACCTGTAGTGTCTTCGGTTCGTCAGGGAACCCTGTGTAATGGTCTTGCATGGCCCTGTCTATAGCAGGAGTAAAGAAATAGCGGTGTGGGATTTTGTATGAAGTCCAAATCATTATTGGTGACGTTCTGTCCGGCGGGGAACAGATCCCCCAGGGAGACCATGCCCACCTCTTTAAGGCCGCGATAGGGCCACGCTCCCGAGCTACTGATAGGGCGGCGTGTCCCTCTATGGGCATCTCAGGTGCGTATAACAGTAGTTTCTGCATACGCCTCCCAATCTCCTGCCAGGCAGCAATGGTATATATTCAATGTCTGAATCTCAATTGTTGGCGTTCTTCTATCCGCGTGCATCAGGATACCACACAGCGGTACCGGGTGAGCGTCCCCCTCTTCCACCACTATGTGTGGTACGAAAGCATGCGGTTCGAACCAAAAATATGCAAATTGGGCCTGTGCACATAGATAGTACGCGTAGAAATCTGGGGCACCAAAACCCCCTGTGTCAAAGGGCAGCGTTAATGTGTTCCAGCTCGTTCTCGGTTGTTTATTACCCCAAATCAACCATAGTAATTGTGTTTGGATAGTTTTAAAAAAGTGTTTAGTCAAAGGAGTAGGAACATTACTGAACAAATATAGAAATTTTGGCAAAACCACCATTTTGACTATGGCTATACGGTCCGCCTGTGATAACGGTAAACGGACCCAACTATCTATTTGCTGTACCAATGTAGCATACGCACGGCCATAGTTTTCCTGCATTACCACCTCGGGATCACGGTGTATCCACCCACGAAGATACTTCACTGGGTCCGTAGTCCACATTAACAGATACTCCACCTGGGGTGAAGCGGTGATGCACGTCAAGGGAATGATTACCGATTTCTCCCAATTAATTTGTAGGCCAGAGAAGAGACCAAATCAAACATATTCCCGTAACACTTGGGATAAAAATCTCTGCGGATCGCGAATATATAGGACCATATCGTCCGCATAGAGAGAGATTCCGACTGGACGATTGTTAAAATTCAGCACAACCGCCCTGTGACCCTGTCTCATTCTACACGGCAGCGGCTATAGAGCAATGACTAAGAGCAATGGGGACAAGGGACATCCCTGTCTCGTGCCACGCTCTATGGGGAAAGGCGCCGATGTCAGACCTCCCACCCGCATACTCGCTGACGCGTCAGCATACAGGACCTGAATCCACCGAAGGAAAACTGGGGGAAACCCCATTCTGCGCAGTATGTGCATCATGTATCCCCTCTCTATGGAATCAAACGTCTTAGTGGCGTCCAGTAGCACTGCAACTGCTTGTAGATCAGGATTGAGGACATGAAACATCGGGAAGATTGTTCTCAAGTTAAGGGAGATAGACCGGTCCGCAATAAACCCAGCCTGGTCCGGGAGGACAAGCAGGGGCATCAATGGGAGCAATTTAGTGGCCAATATTTTCTCTAATATTTTCGCATTTAAGTTAATCAAAGATAAAGGGCGGTAAGACTCACATCGCGCAGGTGATTTATCCTTTTTGAGCAGAGTGATGATAAGGGCCTGTCGCAAAGATGGAGGGAGAACACCAGTCTTGCGGCCCTCAGCATATACCTCAAGTAGGTGCAGCACCAGCAAGTAAACATATGCTTTGTAAAATTCCGCTGTTAGGCAGTCTGGCCCCTGTGTCTTGTTATTAGGCAGCGATAATATAGCCTCTTTGACGTCCTCCTCTTCAATAGGTATGTCTAGATACTTCCTGTGCACGTCGGACAACCATGCACATGCCGTATCTTCTAGATACTCGTCGAGGGCCCATTCCTCCACCCCACTACCAGAGGTATACATGGAAGCGTAGCAGGAGCGGAACTGTTCTACTGTCACCTGCTGTGAATGATGCAGTACTCCATCATCATCTATAATGTGGTCTATCGGTGGTATGTCCAATCTATCTCATAATCTATTGGCTAAAACCCTACCCAGTCGCCCACCTTCGCCGTTATGCCCTAGTCACATGTCTCTTGGATAAATATTTTATTTCTGCGTCTGCTAATGAGTTGTACTCCTCAATTTGTTCATGTATTTGAGGCAGTATATCTCTGGAGGGTGTTTGGCTGTACTGATTTTCTAGGTCCCCCAACTTTCGTTCAGCACTCCGTCTGAGGTCACGCAGTATCCCTACCGATGTGCTAATACAAACCCCCCTTATTGTCACTTTGAAAGCGTCCCATAGCACTGCCTGACTATCGACCGACCCCTCATTTAGTTCAAATTATTGTATAATTGCTGTCCTGATAGTGTCAGCATAAATGGGATCTGTCAGCGCCACCATTCGGAAACGCCACGTGAAAGGTCTGTGTGGATTTACCGGTATAGCCAGTTCCAGAAGCAGGGGGTTGTGATCAGACAGGGTACGCGGGAGTGTATGGATCCCCTCTACTCATGCGTTAGCGTCTTCATTGAGCAGCCAGTAATCTAGCCTTGACCAGCTATTGAATGCCGGGGTAATATGTGTCCCTTCTCATTTCCCCTCGTTGCGCAATCGCCAGGCATCTACTAGGCCCAATTCCACCATCATGTCATGTATGCACCTCGCTACTTTAACCGTTCACGCTCCCTCTGGGTTTGACTTGTCTACCTGTGGTTGCAAGTGAGTATTAAGATCTCCTCCCAATAGAATCGCCGCTGACGGCCAAGTCCGCAGCACATTAAGCACCTGCGATATAGGCGAGGGATCATCCACCACCGGGCCATATATATTGATGATCGTCCTCAGAGCCCTCCCCAACTTCCACTGTACCATCGCCCAGCGGCCCTCCGTATCCACACTAGTGCGCACCGCTGAGAAGGCCACCCCTCTCTTAACCAGAATAATTACACCTCTAGCATAAGTAGAGTACGAAGAGGCTAACCTGTAGGCTGCGCATCTGCGCGCAATGGTGGCCTCAGAGTGCTTACTCAGATGAGTTTCCTGCTGAAGGGCAACCCGCACATTGTGCCTATCCAGCTGTGCCAATACCTGTCTGTTTTTTGTGGGCGTGTTTAATCCACGAAAATTCCAAGTTATGCAGTTAATTTTGTCTCCTGTCATTTGCAATGTGAGTTAGGACCTGAATCATAACATGTCATTATCAAGCATATAAACAAACAGCTACTTCGACCACTCTTTCCATCATGCATACTTTCCAGGGATTCACGATTTTGAACAACAGAACAGTTCCCACCCTCCCCCACCCACTTCAGCTCCCCCAACATGCCAAAGGTGCAACCCTTAGAACACCCCTCCCCCGACAGAAACAATACAAAATAACATTTCAGGTGGGGAATACCCATGGGGGGTCGTGGCGGCAAATCCACTCCCATAAGTAATAGGGAGGGGGCCACCTAAATGTTCACGTCCCACTACCCTGTACCCAGTGTATTTAGTCCACGTTTAACTGACCCAGCATCCGGCAAGAAGAACCAACCCCAGTGTCATAGCGTCAGATATAAGGAAAATATGACAACATCACATCAATACATTTACGGTTCCTCCGTGTACTATATCCCGGCTTCTCCAACCCCAACTATGTAACGTACATACTGATTAAAAAAAAAGCATGGAAGCAACAATAGACACTTGCAAGAAGCATTATATGCTATTTCTCCGCCAAATGAAGGGCCCTGATATGTCTTGACATATGCAAACTACCCATTTGTACCCCACAGTCATTAGATGTTCATGTCAACCATGAGTATAGCTTTAGTCATTGCATATGCCGCCCGGGTGCCCATTACTTGTCAGTCGTCCACATCCGATGTTTGATTCTGAGGGGAGCTCCGGCATCGTAGAGATTTAACGTGTTCCATTGCTTGTCATGGATTGGTGAAGATCTTGGTGTTGGCTGCCTCTCCTATGCGCAGTCTCGCAGGATAAAGCATGGCGTAAGGGATCTGTTCCTTTATGAGTACTTTCTTCACTCCCTGAAACTCCTTACGCGCTGCCTGCACTGTCGCCGTGAAGTCTGGATAGAAATTAAGCATGTTTCCACTCCTCAGCCTCCCCAGTGCTGTGTCCAGTGAGCAGCAGTCAGTAGCCAGAGTACGGGCAATATCCCTCGCAATGTGGCAGGTAATTATTCCTTTAGCAGGGAGCGTGCAGGATTCCTCAAAGAAACAATGCACAAGTTTTATGTGGGATCAGTTTGGCCTACCGGAATGTCAGGATCCAGGCGCTCTCGTAGATCCCGACTCCACAGCTGTCTCCGCTGCCCCCGAAGAGGCCGTAGCTTCAGTGAGCGCGGTCTGGAACTCCAACAGCAGCACTGCACCTGCAATGTGCCCGGATCGTCGTACCGGCCACGCTGGAGCTCAGGTTCACTGCCGCCATACACTCACTGCATGTTCCAGCTCCCGCAGGAATCAGCCCCCGGCCGCGCTGTCCACCATTAAAACGCGTCCCACAGCACTGCGTCGCAATCGATCGCTCCCAACGGGAGCACAGCTACAGCAAAGGGCAGGGGACAGGATAATTTCAGGATATGTGAAGAAGGCCGGCGAAACTACACTAGCGTGCGGCCATCTTGCCGGGTGCCCAAGCCATGCCCCATGTGGTCTTTCCTTGAAGCTACTGTGCCTACCAGTACTTTTCCATGTACGGTGATCTCATGTAACGCAATGAAAGTATATAAGCCATGTATTGAGTGTGAATCGTCAGTCTTCTCCACGCACTGAATGGGTGACGTTGGAGGGGCTCCTCTATAGAGTATTGGTTGTCTAATAAACGATTGACTTTTCTTCACTGCCAACTGATTGATTATTTGGTAAGACGATAATTGGGGGCTATTGGTAGGTATAGTTCCATAGATTATTTTTGTAATACGACAGTTGGCGACTCTGGTGGGACTCCGCGTTTGGGGTCGGCCTCCCGTAACACGGGGTAAGAAAGGACAAATGAAGGGGTACTCTGGTCGAGGGGGTGGACTGACTAACGATTCTGGCTGAACTCCGCTCTCACGATCAGAGAGCCCCAGCTGCTAGTGACCCCTCGCCGGAGTCCTACGGGCATAACCCAGGAGCTGACCGTGTTGGTCTTCAGGAGTGGGCAGTGGAGAACACGCAATCATACCTGAGTGCACCAGGTGAGTGTATTGATTTGGTGTTTTTTGGATTACGCTGTTGAGCGGCATCTTGGAAACAGTTAACTGTATTTGACTCGTGGTTGGTGTACCACAGAGAACTTTGGAGGTCTGACAGGGTGGCATTGAGGCTGCACAGGCAGATGCTCCACAGACTTGTTTGGTGAATAATAGAGGTTTTCGATTAGACGCCTTGGTGTGGCACGTGTGGTGCGCACCCAGCCGGACTGTTCTCGGAAAGGCCCGTGGTTGCAACTGGGTAGCCTTTTGGACACATCTGAAGCGGCGCTAAGGCAGCGGGCTCAGTCAGAATAGTCCTAAAGGTGAACCAGGTAGATCGCGGGATGCTCTGTAGGGCGGTCTGTGGTTAGTTCCTGTCTAATGGCCTCTAGGTAGTCTCGGGACTGCCTGTTTCTGGTATCTGTTGGTCTGGTGGTCGAAATCTACGAGTTCTCCACGAACGGGAGTGGACGGGCTCCATTCTTTGGTTGTTTGGTTTTGGAAAAAGACATGTCAATGTAAAATAGTGTACGTTTTGCTCGTCCTTTTTATGTGTCGGACCCTGTTTGAGGAGAGATTGAGCATGAGTGAACATGGCCATGTCTGAGAGCTTGTGAGCAGGTGTATTGTTGATAAACAAAATGTCGTGTTTTAGTAAAATATGTTTTGGATGTTGTTGCCGCTGTAAGAGCGGACAATTGGATGAAAGCCAGCCTGCTCCAACAAAGGGCAGCCCAAATTTTGATATGTATGTAAAACATGGCCTTACGCCTATTTTGTTTAATATTTATGGCATAAATATACAAAGGATAATGTAGAATTGGAATGGCCCTTAACTGGATCGTTCGATGAGAAAAATATACAGTATTTACAGGATCGATTGTTCGCCAAAAGAAGCCGGCAGGCAATGTTTGATTCTTTAAAACTGTGGCAGAAAGAGGCAAAACGCTGTCGTATAAGGGAAGAGAAGTTGCTCAAAGTGAAAAATGGTCAGACCATAACCCAGAAGGCTGTAGCATATGATAGAGAACAAACTGAGAAAAACGTTGAATGTATAGATAGACAGTTTAGGTTACAGGCAGATTAACCGCTTCCGCGCTACCGCGTTTTCTCGCTGTGCGCTGGAATTTCAAAAATGCGCTGTTTATGACAAAGCCAGCTCGTCATCCGCGTAGCGCAGGTAACGCCCATGACGAGCTGGCTTTGTCATTAGCGCGGAAGGGGTTAAAGTTACACAGCTCGAACCGAGCCGGAAGATGAAATTGAGGACTTATTGGATGTACGTCCGCCGCCTCCTTATGCCCCGCAACGAGTATACCCTGCGATGCCACTTGTAATGGCCCCCCCTTCGTCCGCCCCACAAGCTACAGCCCTGGCTGTTACTACAGCCTCTACGCCTATGGGGCCAACTTTCTCTCCCATTTCCCAGGTACCAGCCATGGCTACATTATTGACTAGTGGCCCATCCCCTCCCATTATGTCCTCTGTAACGTTAGCTTCACCGGCGTCGGCTTGGCCTTCTTTGTTGGCCACGTCGACTCCCGCAATGATTGATTCGACCCCCTCCCATGCCTCCGGGACTCTGGGCGCCTGGCGGTTGTATACCCGCGCTACGGTGGGCTCGAGGGAGAAACAGATAGTAATTGATCAAGCATCCCAATGGGTGCGGAACGCCATCTATACGATTACAGATATATGGGGGACTATGAAGGATTATGAACCAATTATGCAGCAATATGCTTTAGAAACTATGGCCAATCGTTTAATTTCGTTATGGGAACAATGTTTCGCAGAGGGAAGAGCCCCACAGGTCCTTTATGACATTATGTACCGGGCACATAAATTTGAATTAGGATTAGAAGATGTATATGGGAACCTCATGACCATAATGAAGTATCGGGAAAGGCTGTTCACCAAATGCCCGAGTTGGGATACTCAACATCCCATGCGGGAAGTTCATCCCATCTATCACCCTGAAATCCCTGAGGTCAGGGACAATGGTAATCAAATTATTCAAGCTTGCGTTGAAGCCCGGTTCCAAGAGCAATGAGTTTATACCCCTTGGAAAAGAAGCGAGGTTCTTTCCCTGAAGTCCCAGCTACCCTACCCTCGGAAAAATCCCACCGCTTATTATAATGAACTCACTGAGGCCGCTTCATCAAGCCGTGATGACCTTAGCTGATATAGAATTATTTTTCGGGTTACTGGTCCCTGTCGATGTATAGCAACAGGTGCATGATCATCCTCACGTTAACCAATTGGGAGGAACTTGGGATCAAACCAAAGACTGGGACAAGGATCAAAAACCCGGAGATAAACCAAGACCGGAAATTTTTGTATTATTACATATATGCATTCTTTGATTCCACCCCGGAAGGTGGATTGGTATAAATTAACCGCCTGCAAACCGAAGAAGGATGAGAGTGTGTCTGATTTCTTTACTCGATTTGAGGGGGTATTCATTGATTTTAGTGGGCAAGATTTGTCAGTGGAAGGTGGGATAAGATTATTTGTTAATCGTTTTGTGACGAACTTGTTGCCCGAAATATCTGCCCGACTCCAGGCAGCAGAAAGTACTTGGACCACTTCTACTCCTTCTGGTATTTTGAGTATAACCCAATTTTATGAACATAGGGAGAACAAGAGCAAAGATAAGTCTGACAAAAAGACGAAGGATCTTAAGACTCGTGTGTTATTACAGCAGGTAGCTAGAGGACAGGGTAGAGACAGAGTGGGAAGAGGGTTTGTTCCAAGAGGGGCGGGAGCAGGTTGAGGAGGAGGTCCAGCTGTTACTTTGGGAGCAAACCAATATGCTTACTGTAAACAGGAAGGGCATTGGCGAGCTCAGTGTTCTTTCCTCTTAGCGCACAACGGAGCTGTGAGAGGCAGGGGAAGAGGAGGAGGAGGAGTTGATCGGAGTGACATGAGAAGAGAAGAGGCGACACGAAGTGAGGCAGGGGGAAATTGTTTTGATAATTCAAAAGGGAGGCAGTACTATAATGAAGATTATGGAACTGACGGGCCAGATAGGTATTACTATGCATAGGACAGCCACGGACGGAGTAGGGGCCAAGTGGCAATACCCGTCGATCAGAGAGGGCCTTATGTTAAAAGGCAAATAATGGGGACTGTTGACGACTTTCTAGTAGACACGTGTGCAATGAATAGTTTGATTGCTCGTTCACTGGTCCCAGGGGCTGCTCTGGCCGGGCAAAATAATGTTTCATTCGGGTTTTCTGAAATCCCGGTAGTAAGCCCCATTTCTAAGCCCCTCCCGCTTACCATAGGTCCAGTCACGGTGGATTCCCCATTTTTGTTGACGTCACATTGTGGGGAAAATTTATTGGGATTGGACCTGCTGAAGAAATTGCATGCAAAGATTTATTGCCCTCCTGATGGAGTGTATTTAACTATTCAATTGCCTGGTCAGCACACTCGGCAGAGTTTTGCGAAAAATGAACCCTTCCCTCCTGAGTTTGCTGTCATTCCATCTACATTGTGGCCGACTGGGGATATGGATGTTAGCCTTTTAAATATTCCGCCAGTCTCTATCACTTTAAAACCAAATGCTCGTCTGCCCCGTATTCTGCAGTACAAGATCTCACCAGCTGGTTAGAATGCATTGTTGACAATCATTCAGGATTTAATCGACAAAGGCGTAGTGGAAGAAACGGTTTCTAATACTTGTAATAGCCCTATATTACCAATTTAAAAAAGGCCCCTACAGGAAGTGGCCCTGATTATGCTGATACTTATCGTTTTGTAATTGACCTGCGCGAAATTAATAAAGTAGTAGTGCCTCAATACCCAGTGGTCTCAGATATCACAACAATTCTCACCATGACTCCCCCAACAGCTAAGTTCTTCTCCGTTATAGACCTGAAGAATGCTTTCTTTAGCATTCCAATACACCCTGATAGCCGTCATATTTTCGGCTTCTCGTTATCTGGGCTCAGCTTTAGATTTTGTCGCACTCCTCAGGGCTATACGGAGAGTCCTAGTATTTATAGTCAAGCTTTGAAAGTACTTTTAGACGAATTGACTTTGACCTCAGGGAATGTCCTCCTGCAATATGTGGATGATTTATTAGTAGCGTCAGACACTGAGGAAGGCTGTAAGGAAGCTACGGTTAAGTTATTGTCGCATTTAGCAGCCAACGGTAATAAAGTGTCTCTTTCCAAGTTTCAATATTGTCGACAGGAGGTGACCTATGTCGGTCATCTACTGTCGAAAGAGGGGAGGAAAGTAACTCCTGAAAGTGTGTCTACTATTTTTAACATGCCTGTTCCTCAACGTGATGTTCGTTCATTTCTGGGCATAACCTCTTACTGTCGCCAGTGGATTCCTAACTTTTCCCTTCTTACTAAACCTCTTTTGTATATAACCACTAAGGATGTGCATGAACCTTTACCTTGGACTGATGAGTGTCAGAAGGCTTTCGATTCTTTGAAAACTGCTCTTGGTTCGGCTCCTCGTGGAGAAGTGTGGCTCACTGGTTAGAGGCGGCAGACCCGTAAGCAGAGAACGGCCCGGGACCAGGGTTCGATTCCCGACGCGGCAGGGTCGTGGACCAGGGTCAGCGGACTCGATAATTCTCGCCTCGGTGCCTACTCTAGTCAGAAACCACACTCGGCAACTCTGGGCATCAGCTTGCCTCATCTTCACAACGGCCCCCCCAGACCGCCGGGGATGCTTGGTCGCACCTTAGAGATACCCATCAGGGACCATCTCTCAGGGTGAGCCAGGACGGGTTCCCCAGCGGTCGAAGCGTGGAGATACTCCTCCGGGAGTCGATTACTAGCGCTATATAAAAACCCACAATAAAAAACCCACAATCGTATCGTAAGGGGTGCTTATAAAGCGCACTGACACCATGGGTTTCCTGGCGCTGGTCAGAAGTGAGGGGGGACAGAAAGACTAACCAGATTGGGGGAAGAGCCAAGTTTTTAAAGATTTACGAAAAAGAGTCAAAGAATTAGAAGTTTTAAGAGAGAGAGGGAAAGAGTTCCAGAGCTTGGGGGCCAGGTAGGCAAATCTCCGGCCTCCAGATCTGCAGAGCTTGTAAGAGGGGACAGTCAAGAAGTGGAGGTGAGAGGATCTCAAGTTGCGGGATGGACAGTAGGGTCTGATGAGGGATTTCACAAAGGCAGGGCAGGGGCCAGCTAATGACTTAAAGGTAAGGCAGCCGATCTTGAAGGCTGCCCTAGAGATGACAGGGAGCCAGTGGAGTTTGACAAGGAGGGGCCTGGCGGATTGCCACTTCGGAATCCCTAAGGCCAATCTCGCCGCCTGATTTTGGACCACTTGCAGTCTAGCCAACGATGTTTTAGGCAGACCATGGTAGATCGCATTGGAAAAATCTAGGCGGGAGAGGACGAGGGCCATGATAACCTGCAGGAGGGCATCAGGTGTAAGAAGATATGCCACTTTCCTGATCCTGCGCAGTTGGTAGATACAGGACGAGACCACGGTCCCCACCTGCGGCCCTAGGCATAAGGCGGAATCAATGGTGACCCCCAGACTCTTCACCGAAGCTACCGGGGTGGGAGAAGGGCCCAATTCCGCTGGCCAGAATTGAGGCCCCCAGAAGGTGGCGCTCCTACCAGGAAGGAGGAGCTCCGTCTTACCGGGGTTCAACTTTAACTGGTTGTGGCCCATCCACTGGAGAATGTGGGACATGACTGCCTGAAAGTTGGGGATAGCAGAGGGGGAGTTGAGAGAAAAAATGAGTTGCAGGTCGTCCGCGTAATTAAATACGGTAACGTCCCACTGCCTCAAAGAAAAGAGAAGGGGGTGAAGATAGAGGTTAAAGAGAAGAGGGGACAAAGAAGAACCCTGGGGGACCCCACAGAGCGAGTGCTCTCTAGGAGCCCTGAAGGCACCCAGACTGAGGGTCTGAGACCTGCCAGTCAGGAAGGATCTGACCCAGGCCAACGCCAGGCCCTGAATGCCAGCCTGCTCGACACGGCGGAGAAGGATGTTATGATCCACCGTGTCGAAGGCGGCTGACAGGTCTAGTAGTACCAGGGCCTGGGGGGCCCCCTTGTCAACACCGTCTCTCAGGGCATCCAGCACGGCCAAGATCACTGTCTCCGTAGAGTGGCCGGGTCTGAAGCCCGCCTGATTGACCTCGAGAAAGTTGGAGCTCTCAATGAACTGTGAGAGACAGGTGGTGACGTGGGCTTCCAGGATTTTTGAGAAGAAAGGTAAGAGGGAGATAGGGCGGTAGTTAGCCGGGGCAGCGGGGTCAGCCCCCGGCTTCTTCAGGAGGGGCACCAACACCGCCTCCTTAAAGGAGCCCGGCACCGTACCAGAGTAGAGAGAAGAGTTTAGCAGAGGGAGAATGCAGTCGGGTAAAGAGTGGCAGATGTCCCGGAGTATAGAGGGGGGGCAACAGTCATCTGGAGATCCCGACTTGATGCGGGTAGCGAGAGTGGCCAAGGAAGATGAGTCTAGGAGAGGAAATTGTGTAAAAGAGGAAGTATTGTGAGGGGGAGAAACGGATCCAGCGCCAGGAGACATAACAGGGATGGTGTCCTTAATCAATACGATTTTTTCGATGAAAAAAGTACTAAGGGTGTTACATGCTTCCTGTGTGGGGGCCTGGGTAGGGAGCGTCCTGGAGTCGGAGGTAAATTCATTAAGAACCTTAAAAATTTCCTTAGACTGGCAGGGGGCAGATAGGATTTTACCTGAGGCATACGTTTTTTTGGCAGCCATAATGGCAAGTTTATACCTATTGCGGGCAGCCACATAGGCGTCTCTGCTAGAGGGGCAGTAGTCCCTCCTCCACTTGCGCTCAAGCTGGCGGAGTTCCAGGTGGAGAACTTTTAGGTGGGGGGTAAACCATTTATGGGAATTGCTGTGCCGGGATTGGGGGAACTTAGTGAGGGGGGCAAAGATGTCACTGGCTGTGGTGAGCCAGTCTGCCACGAGCCCATGGAGCTCGTCGGTGCCAGCGTCATTGGGTCGCAGGGGGTAAGTATGGGACAGATGAGCCAGTAGTTTAGAGGAATCGACAGCCTTCCACTTGCGAGCTGAGCCGCCCTCACGTGAGGGGAGCTTGATCTGGCCAACCGCCGAAAATGTGGTGTCGATCAGATAGTGGTCTGACCACACACAAGGTGTTATTAATGGGCGAGAGGACGTGACTCCATGGGTCCAAATACGATCGAGGATGTGGCCACCCTTATGGGTGGCGGACCTGACAAGTTGGATAAAATTCAGGCTCGTAAGACCCTCGAACAATTCGGAGGCATGAGGGCCAGCGTCCTCGTGCTGAAACCAGTAATTAAAGTCACCGATGATGACAATGCGGGAGGAGCTGGTAGCAATGTTGGTCAGCTGGTCGATAAAGGAAGAGGGGAAGGACGGCATAGAGTGGGGGGGGCGGTATAATAACACAAGAGTGACTGCACCTACCCTAGTCCCCAGACTGAGGACCAGGGTATCTACTTCCGGTAGAGTCATGGCCGTAGAGGCAATGATCTTAAGATCCTTGCGTATTACTGCCGCCACCCCTCCCCCGATGCGACCCCCTAATCGATTAGAGTTCAGCAGGAAATAGTCGGGGGGTAGCGCGGCCAAGATGTCTGGGAGAGAGTCGTCGGTAAGCCAGGTCTCTGATAACAATAAGACATCGGGACTTTCAGACATGAGTAAGTGCAGGATGTCAACTTGGTGCTTGACCATTGAACGAGTGTTTAGGTATAAGACCCGAATTAACGACTCGATAGGAGCCAGGGCGGGAAGTGATGGAGTCGGCGCAAGAATAGGGGTAGAAATGCCTGCAATGCCGAGTGATGTGATGCGAGCCCAGGTGTCGGGGGGGAGAGGGCTGGCCGAGGCATGTAGGCACTTAAGGGCAGGGGACGAGTAAGATATAAAGGAAGCAGCGTCCCTAGGCCCTGGTCCCGTACGGCCGCGGACGGGCGCAGACGGGCTTAACTCAGGCGCAACTCCGGCGCGCCTACGTCGCGCCCGCTGCGCTCGTCCGCTGCGCTTCCGGGGAGTCATTGCAATTTAAGCACAAACCCCACCCCCAGCTAGAGCGCAGCGCGCGTCGCCGCCAGGGACCAGGCCCTCACCCAAGATGGCGCCTGCCCTCCACAACAATCGGCAGGTCAGCCGTGATGGACCGGGGCAGGGAGGCACACCTCGGGATGTGGGAACGAGTAGTAGATCACCCGCTGTCTGGCCAGAATTAATCAGGTAAGTGAGTTAAAATGATTTTAAAAGATTAAAAAAAAGATCGCGCTGCCAAGCGCTGTGAAGTGGTCAGGAGCAGGTAAGACCAGGAATAAAATGAAGACGGAGACAGAAGAGCCCCAGGGAATGCCAGTGGCTCGCAGTCTGTCCCCAGCGCTCAGCGGACCTTCGGTAGTGCTGCCACCACACCTCCTAGTACCGCCGAGCGCCCCAGATGTCTGGTCAATTTAAGCACAAACCCCACCCCCAGCTAGAGCGCAGCGCGCATCGCCGCCAGGGACCAGGCCCTCACCCAAGATGGCGCCTGCCCTCCACAACAATCGGCACGTCAGCCGTGATGGACCGGGGCAGGGAGGCACACCTCGGGATGTGGGAACGAGTAGTAGATCACCCGCTGTCTGGCCAGAATTAATCAGGTAAGTGAGTTAAAATGATTTTAAAAGATTAAAAAAAAGATCGCGCTGCCAAGCGCTGTGAAGTGGTCAGGAGCAGGTAAGACCAGGAATAAAATGAAGACGGAGACAGAAGAGCCCCAGGGAATGCCAGTGGCTCGCAGTCTGTCCCCAGCGCTCAGCGGACCTTCGGTAGTGCTGCCACCACACCTCCTGTCCTTGGAACTCCTGACTACCGAAAGCCTTTTGTGCTTTATGTACACAAGGTGGACAGTTGTTCACTTTTTGTGTTAACATAAGGATTTGGTGGTAAGCGAAGGCCTTGTGCTTATTTTTCGGCAGTATTGGCTTATGTTGCCAGAGCACTTCCCAGCTGTTTGAGGGCTACTGCTGTGATGGCGGTGGCCATCCGACAGTTGGAAGGACTCGTTTTAAATTCTGACCTCACAGTGATGGTACCGCACGCTGTGGATACACTCTTGAATAAAAACAAGACTCAGCACCTTACGAGTGCACGTCTTACTGGATATGAATTGACTTTATTTGCTCCCCATATCACTATTAAAAGGTGTGCCACTCTGAATCCAGCCACGTTACTACCCCTCCCTTCGGACGAGAAAAATAATGACATACATGATTGTATATTTCGGACTGAAGAAGAAACAAAGGGAAGGGTGGACCTCACAGAAAAGCCCCTATATGACCCCCAAGGGGAGTTGTATGTGGATGGCTCCTGTTTTAAGTTACCAGATGGCACAACGACAGCTGCGTATGCAATCACCACCCTTCGCACTATAGTTGAGGCTTCTCGAGTTCCCTATCATTCAGCGCAAGCAGCTGAGTTAATAGTACTGTTGCGAGCCTGTGAGTTAAGTGAGGGATTGAAGGTAAACATTTACACTGATAGCCAGTACGCCTTTGGCGTGGCTCATAGTTTCGGAAAATTGTGGGCTGAAAGGGGGTTCCTCACTTCACATGGCCAACGAATACAACATGGCATTTTGATCTTAAGGTTGTTAACTGCTTTGACTTTGCCTCGAAGTGTGGCGATTGTAAAATGTAGTGCACATAAGGCAATAGTGGATACTGTGGGAGAAGAGAACGCTTTTGCTGATCAAATAGCGAAGGAAACTGCTGGATCTAAAGTATCTCCCATGTATGTAAGTTCGGCCAGATGGGTTGAGGAGTCTGATATGTTTGCTAACACCATGGAAAGTATCCGAGAAATACAGAAAGAAGCTACCCCTGCTGAACTGCTCCGTTGGGAGAATGAGGTGGGGAGGTTGGATGATAATGGCTGTTGGATTGACTTAAGTGAGAAACAAAGGTGGATGCTTCCCAATGCATTTGTTAATGCTGTAGCAATGATGGTTCATGGAACAGCGCATGTTGGAGCAAAAGGCATTAGTGCTTTATTAGATCCAGTTTGGAATAACCCTATTATTGCCAAAACTGCAACTCATTTAGTTCAGCAGTGCATAGTTTGTTTACGACATAATCCAGGAGGGCAGGAATCTGTTCTTGGTGGAAATTTTGCACCCCCGTCCTTACCTTTTGAAGTACTTCAGATGGATTATATTCAGTTTGAAAGAGTGAATAATTTGAAATACGTTCTGGTGGTGGTTTGCGCTTTTAGTAAATGGGTAGAAGCCTACCCCACCAAGGAAAACACTGCTCTAGCGACAGCCAAAGCCTTGATTAAGGAGTTTTTCCCTAGATATCGATTACCTAGAGTGATTTGGACAGATAACGGGGGCAGTCTAATGCGAAACTTATCAAGCATATCTGTAATGGATTACACATAAAACAGAAATGTCATGCTGCCCGGCATCCCCAGTCTGCAGGGTTGGTTGAAAAATACAATGGAAGTTTGAAATTGAAAATGGCCAAAATTCAGGAAAGCACCAGGTTAAAGTGGCCTGACGCTTTGCCTTTAGCTTTAATGTCCTTGCGTGTTACCCCCCATTCCTGATCAGGACGGTCACCATACAAGGTTATTTTTGGGTGTTCAGCTAATATTTGGGGCGTTCCACGACCAAGGAACTTTCGAGAACTTGATTATCCAATGATGACAGACTACTTGTATACTTTGACTAAAGATCTTCGTTCTATCCATCAACAGGTTTCAGATACGCTGCAGCCCCTGCCGGAGGGTCCCGGACATCATTTGGAACCCGGCCAGTGGGTGATGGTGAGGAATTATCATCGGAAATCTAGCCTGGAGCCTAGGTGGACAGAGCCAGTTCAGATCCTGCTGGCTACTCGGACAGCGGTGAAGGTGAACGGTCGGAAACACTGGATCCACGTTTCTCACTTGAAGAAAGTACCTTTCCCGCCTCCTTTTGATCAACAGAACCCGGAAGGAGTTTTGACCCAGGAGAGCGAAAGAGCTCCTTGTGTTGTTCCTTTAACTGACGCCCAGGGAATCGAAAGGCAAGAGGAAGGAGCATCGGGCACGGAAGGGGTCTCATCATCGACAGTGGGATTGGCCCCGGAATCTGTTGCCCCTGTTGTTGCATGAGGAGTTGATGACCATTCAGGCATTACGAATGCCACTTCTTTTGCTTTGTTTGCTGACCAGGAGTCATCTGGTCATGTTCGCTACAACCTGCGGCCCAGAAAACAACACGGTACCCCGATGAACACGGCAGGAGATAGGGAGAGACTTGAGTACTAGGGTATTGCTAGATTAGTTTGGGGGTACTGAGCGAGACACTGGACTGAACACATTGAGAGCTGGACTATCGTATTGCTCTATTCAGAAAGAAAGACTAAGAAGCCCAAGAGGGGCCCAGGTTGAAACTGCATATAAAATCATTGCGAGGATCTGTTTTCTCTTTGATGAACGATAGGAGCCTGCCTATGAGGCTCTGGACGGACACAGGAAAGAAGTACCCTATGGCAGGTTGGACTGCATCCCTTAGTGTAGTTTGGACTTTTAGCTAGAATTTATTCCTTTGGTTGCTTCATTCCTCAGGAGGACCGCCCCCTCGCTCCTTGATATATGCCTACTTATATATCCATGTTTTCTTCTTGGACAACACGTGTGAAAGTCGCTTTTGTGGTCACCATTGCAGCATTTTTTATCATAATAATGAGTGTATTCTTATATTTAGAATTTCATCATCCTATGCATACTGTTTTAGGAACTTCCACTCCACCGACTGAGCATTACTTTCTTACTTTGGCCCCCTATAAGGAAAGGCAGCGTCAGACTTATGTTAAAAATGTATTTGTAGGAATGTTGCATCAAACGCATAGTGCTACCAATACGACAGATTATTGGATTTGTGGTCTGTTACCCTCAGTTATGCACAGACATGATCTTTTTATTTCATTGCCCTTATCTTATTTGGGAAGTTGTGAGGCTTGGTTTAAATTGCTGTCGATGATGTACCTGATATATGGTAGATTCATCTTGATACTCTGAGCGTGATTATGAAATGATCCTGGCCTATATAGAGGTACACCAGGGTTTTGACCCACAGGGGAATAACGGGGAAGGATCGCTTGACCCGAGTGCCTGCATGAATTTATATACAGAATATGAAAATGTTACATGGTTGAAAAGCGAAATTCTTGACTTTGAAGAGTTTAATTTTACTCAGTACTTTCAGCAATTTCAGGATCGAAACGTTACTGATGACAAAGCTATCCCGGTGCCTATATTAAATAGTACCTTTGCATTCTGTGTAAAAGGAACTGGGCACATTTCAGTAGGAGACAGCCGTTGTAATCATACTTATCGACTACGTACCTTTAGTAGCCCTGTGTTGTTAACGCCTCCAAATGTTTATTTCGTGTGTGGCGAGAATGCCTACACATGGCTTCCCCGGGGATGGACAGGTCGTTGTTATTTGTCCTTTCTGTATCCACCTGTCTATATAGCACCCTCCAATTATCATAAAGATCATCAATTAGATGGACAAAGTTTGCCTGTAATACGAGATAAACGGGAATTGGATACATCTGAGATAGATCAGACTGATACTCCTGAACAGCACTTTATCAACATTGTCAAGGGAGTATTTCCTATTTGGGGGCCCATCATCACTAGTAAGGAAGTAAGGCGCCTATCTAGGGTAGTTGAGAGAGTTATAAATATCATAGCTGGTATATTAACTAATCTGACTGTAGACCTTCAGGCTACGTGGCTTGTTTCTCTTCAAAATCATATGGTGCTAGACTTATCTTAGCAGATCAAGGAGGAGCTTGTCGCATGATCGGCAGCTCCTGTTGCGTGTATATTCCTAACTCCGCCCCCTCTGTCCACTTGGCTATTAAAAAACTGCATTGTTTAGCTTCTGAAATTCACGCAGACACTGGTACCTGGTCCCTCTCTGGATGGTTTTGAAATTTATTGTCTACCTGGGGTTGGATGATTCTGATGGTATTAGCTGATATAGCAAGTGCATCGTTGCCTGTTGTCTCTGCATACACTGTGGACCTGCTTGTTGTTCTTACTGTGCATCAAAATTAGCCTCCTCTGTAACAGAGCCATCCCCAACTAGAGTCAAAGCCCAAATGATCCAAAAAGAAATACGAGAGATGACGCAGATTGACAAGGGTATTTTTGAGGACTGATTCTCTTGGTTAGCTACATCATGCTAAAAGGGTGGTTCTGAGGGATAAAATCAATTCTCTACATTTATCGTAAACTTTTGTGTTAGCATGATGTATCTATATTCATATGTATATCATAGTTTAGATTAATTAGTTATGTCAATACAGGAACGCCTTTCCCGCTCTTGCATTATGTTTATTTGTACGCAGACTAAGAACCAAACAGACTCCATTTTGTTGTACATGTGTTAGATTCGGAGGGTGGTCATGTGCCACCCTCCAGCAGCCAAGTAAGCCCTGTTAGTTGAGCTATACACCCCTGTTAGTTGAGCTATACAGACAGTTGAATTCATACTATTCTTTCTTGTTCCGAGACCCAAGGTCGCATCTGGTTTCAGAGGTGAGAAGCGCATTCCTGGAGGCGCCGTACCCGTTCTCCCAGGCACCAAGACAAAAGGGAGTCACCCCTCCTGACCCTCCCCAATAATAGCAGAAGCCGACTTCTAAACGAGCTTTGTGTACCATATATGGTCTTTCCTTTAAGCTACTGTGCCTACCAGTACTTTTCCATGTACGGTGATCTCATGTAACGCAATGAAAGTATATATGCCATGTATTGAGTGTGAATCGTAAGACATCTCTACGCACTGGTTGGGTGGCGCTGGAGGGGCTCCTCTATAGAGTATTGGTTGTCTAATAAACAATTGACTTTTCTACACTGCCAACTGATTATTTGGTAAGACGATAATTGGGGCTATTGGTAGGTATAGCTACATAGATTATTTTTGTAATACGACAGGAAGGGTTTTTTTGGGTGTGAAGCCTGCATTACAACCTCCACCAGGCCCCCTTGTCCCAAAGCTCAGCAGGATGGAGCACTTCGCCCCAGCCAGAAGCATGTGACAGACATTGCATTGCTCACTTCGAACTCACAGGTAGGTAGCCATCTTAACAGGGAGGGGTGTTTGTGGGTGAGAAGCCCAAAGTACAACTCCCACCAGGCCCCCTTGTCCCAAAGCTCAGCAGGATGGAACACTTCTCCCCCCAGCCAGATGCATGTGGCAGACATTGCATTGCTCCCCTTTACCTAACAGGTAGGTAGCGATCTTAGCAGGGATGTGTGTTTGTGGGTGGGAAGCCTGCACTACAACTCGAACCAGCCCACCTTGTCCCAAAGCTCAGCAGGATTGTACACCTCCCACACCCAGAACCATGTGTTCTGTTCACCTGGACATTGACTTTGTTGACTATCCTTACCCACACTGCCATGTTGATGGCAGGTGTTTGTTGGACTTTGTCACCACATCAATGTGGTGACTACTCTATTGTCTGGTTTACCTTCAATGACAACTCATTAATTCAATTTGCACCATTTTTTTTTAAACATCTCTTGTCACACACATTCTATATAAATACACACCTATGTCTTTGTATCAGCTCCATGTTTATCACAGTATGTACAATGTTGACTCTGATTCCAATGTACCAGAAGCTCTGATTACGATGAGGCATTGAGAGGATGAAGGGACCTAGAAAGACACAAGAGAACAACATTCACTTGTCAGGTGATGGCATCACAGCCAGTACACAGCACTAGTCATCAAGGTACACAAACCTGAACACATTACAATGAGAAACAATATCAACATAGACATTATGCGGCTGGTCATGACTACACTGTGCAACAAACATCAGCCATCAGCACCGAGCCAACAACAGGCAGCAGTCAAAAAGCTCCTCTAGGCCTTTTCACTACCATCAAAGATAGCGGACAATGGCCCTGTTGTACAATGTCACTCACACTCAACGGAAGTAGCGGCTGATGAGCTATTGACACAGGTTGACACCTTCCTCCTCTCCACTATCCTCGTCACTGGACATTAGTAAGTTTGCAGGCGGGGCATCTGCTGCTCATCATCGTCCAGGAGCAGGGGGATCTCTTTGTGCAAGGCCAGGTTGTGGCGCATACAGCATGCAACTACGATCTTACACACCTTTTGGGGAGAGTAGAGTAGTGCACCTCCGCTCTTGTCCAGACACCGTAATCTAAGCTTCAGAAGACCAAAAGTACGCTCCACCACACAACATGTCCTCCCATGGACATCATTGTAGCGGACTTCGTCCGGGGTCCTGGGATTCCTCAGTGGGTACAGCAACCAAGGCTGGTTGGGATATGCAGAGTCACCTAGGTGTGAGATACACGGACCAATTTTGTAATATAACTGTAGCTGAGGACAGCATGTCACACATACAGTACACTACTTGACTCTGCAAACTCACCCACATTCCACGTATGCTCCGGATGCAGATTTGCCATCAGCTGTGGTACTATGCTGTTACGCAGTATGTAGGAGTCATGTGCTCATCCTGGAAATCTGGCACAAACATGGGAGATTATCATATCCGCTTGGCATACCACTTGCGCATTCATGGAATAGAAATGCTTCCTGTTCCTGTATATGTGCTCACATGCCTGTGGTGGAATCAGGTCAACATGTGTGCAGTCAATGGCGCTAACAACATTAGGGATGTGGGCAAGGTCATAAAAATGACCCTTCACAGCTGTCAATTCATGTCTCCTGGGAAAATGGATGTAGCGGTCCTTGTATATCATCATAGCGGACAGGACATCACGTAGCACTATGCTGAACATTGGTTGAGACATCCCAGCTGTGCTGGACACCATGTACTGGAACAAACCAGTTTCATGGCCGCCATTACCTTACATGTTGGTGTCAAAGCAGTTGGAGAGGTTCTGCGAGGCCTCAGATGGGGCTCCAACTGACCACATAGGTCTGAAGGGTAGGTCGATCCAAACGGAATTTATGTATGATGTCTTCATCCTCCATGTCCACCAGCAATTTGAATGAACGATGCGCATTTGGTCACCTCCTACATAAGATAAAAGGGGACACATGTCAATTCAATTCCCCTATGTCTAACATCTTACGTTTTGACTGACACAGCACCAACAATGACTGGCCTGAAACAACAGCTTACAGCACCACAAATCACATGCAGAGACACCTTGATCTAAAGTAGTTTTGCACGTGTTCAGTATGTACATAGTGAGTACCCCCAAAACAGATTTAGACTATGTGAATGTAAAATGGTACATTCCGGCATTTTGTGTCACCAGCCCTGAGAGTAGTTGACACAGCACATGTCTGAAACAGCAACACTGCTGGGTTCTACGTAGCTGCTGTACCTGCCACACCTTCTTGCGTGAGTCGGACATGTCATACATTAACAACACAATGAGCACAGTGTGTGCATGAAGATCAAGTATCAACATGAGTTTAGCAATCTACACAGTGAAATAGGTACATTATGTAGTCAGTCCATCATTACTGTGGGTTGCCTAGCCATCTCAAACATTGACATGTTTACATATTTGAGAGTCTACCACACATCATATCTGTCTACATGCACAACAACATCATAAGTGACATGTGAGAGAGTACATGCCAATGCATGTAATCCTGTGCACTGACATGGCACACTAGCATTGAATTTAACTATCTGGTGGCATGATTCATTACAAGAGTCTACTGTTCAATGATGAGAACTGGCCATTGCCACTGCTACAGCATGATGTGTCCATAGGTGCCGTAAGAATGTATGACGTTTCAATGCATACATTTACCACGCATGCCTTTACAACACAGTTTTTACATTGCAACATCCTTTACAATGCATACATTTAAATTGCATACCACTACAACAAATTTTTTAAAACTACATTTACAACGCATTCCATTACATCGCATCATACCTTTACAACGCATACCATTACATTGCATTTAAGAAAAGTGTCAAGTAGTGTAGAGGTAAAAATTACTATTCTAACTCCAGGTAGTGCAACAGTAGGGTAAGTGTTGGATAGTGTAGGGGTAAAAATTACTATTCTAACTCCAGGGGGTGCAATAGCACCGCCACCACAATCACGATCATTGGCACCAATTTAAAAATGCCAATTCGCGGTAGCGACCGCCTGGCCACGTGGTGTGATACCGCCAATGCCCATACCCCTTCAGCCAATGGGAACCGCGATCGCGGTAGTGAGATACCCTTTTGAATCCCGCCGTAAGCATGCTCTGCCACTACCATCACGGTCATTGGCGCCAATTTAAAAACTGCTAATTTACGGTAGTGACCACCTGTCCCCTGTGGTATGACACCGCCAATGCCCATGCCCATGCCCCTTCAGCCAATGGGAACCGCGATCGCGGTAGTGAAATACACATTTGAATCCCGCAAAAGGCGTACTCCGCTACTGCAGGCCCGGTCATTGGGTATAATTGAAAGATGCACGATTGCGGTAGCGAACGCCTGGCCCCCGCGGTGTGACACTGTAAAATGCCCATGCCCTCTCAGCCAAATGGAACCGTGATTGCTGTAGTGTAATACACTTTTGAAAATCATGGTAGGCGTGCACCGCCACCGTGATCCCAGTCATTGGTTACATTTGAAAAAAGCTGACCAGGAACACCAATTGCAGCAGCTGAGTACCACTAAAATGACCCCAGGGGGCTGTGTATGTCTGGGAAAGAGCCACTCATTTCCACTGCATCCAGATACTGCCGCCTGCCCTTCTTCATCCCCAACTGCTGTTGTTCCTGTCTCCTGGACCCAGTGATGGTGAGAACTGAGAACATCAGGGCCCGTCCCGTCACCACAGAGGAGCTGGAGGTCCTGGTAGACGAGGTGCTTTCACATTGTGGGAGGCTATATGGTGCTCCTGATGTAATGGAAAGTGTTTCAGAGTGAAAGTTTGAGAGTGCAAAGAGTGCTCACATGATGTTGCTCTGATGTAGTACGTGCCTGTGAGTGCAAATTAATATGCATGCATCCTCATTTTTGATACACCATGCTCCATACATGGCCTAGTAAATATTGCACTTGAGTATTTGGGGAGGATGGAAACATGGACATTTCTACAGACCTTCTTTAACAATAACAATACAAACGTTGGTCCGAGACTGGGTAATGCAATTATGTGGTACAATGCCTAGCATGCTGATTTCAGGTAAATGGGGTGTGTAGCCTTAATTCAACAGATCCATGGCTGCATTTAAGTATGGGAGGGACTAGCAGTATTTTTGCAGCCATACATTAACACTGCTGCTTTGGACAGTGGAAGTCTGAACGAACATTGCCTATGCTAATGGATGTCATAGTCCATGAGGTTTTCACATGCTCATTTGTGACATTACAAATGTGTTTCGTCTAGAGGGTACTGAAGGATGTGTGTGCAATTTTCATATTGCCCCCATGGATATGTATGCATTATGCACAAGATTGAAATGCCTGAGTGTAGCACTCTTGGCGGAAATTCACCTATGACACATCAGATTAATGTACTTCAGAAATATCATCCTTCCATTGTTTTCATTATGTGTTCTGACTCGCATGTGTAGGCACTGTTTTCTCTCTCATATTGAACATGCATGTGAATGTTCTGATGGCCCACGTTGAACCTCAGTGTGAGTCCCCCTGGCCTGCACAGGTACTGCCCAATTTGACAAGGACCCATCAGTAAATGGACAGAGTTAAACATATGTGTTGTCTGCCACCCTATTTCTCAATGAACTATCTTAGGCCTGAGGATTGCACAAGACAGACCTTGTGAGAAGAGTGTGAGAATACAAGATCATGTACCTAAATGTGACCTCCATGACACAGGTAGCCATTCACAGGCCAAGGACATTGAGGGGTGTGTAGTATTGGACACAGTGAGTCTGTCCCAACACATAATTTCCAATGTATTGTATGTCTTGCTAACTCACATACTACATCACAGATGAGGGTCTTCTTTACATTGCTTCCTATGCTGGCATTCTGAATGTGTATGAGATGGCCATGTACTGTGTCCATCATCATACCTGCGTGCATTTCTATGAGATTATCTGATGCAAATGTACTACGAGTCATGCTGTATTGCCTCTGCTCAACATTTCTATATTGGTGTGCTATGTTTTTGCATGCTCCTGTACTGACACACAGTGGTACTTAACATTGTGTCACTGAAACTTACTCTTCTTGTCTCCTATGCCTGCAGCTTAAAGTCTGCGAGCATAAGGCCTTATGGAGGGCCAATGCACACAAGATGCGGGTTCACAAGAGGTGGTATAAAATCTACCGGCTGAGCAAAAATGTGGCAGAGATGGCGCTGGGGATGCTCCCTCTGACTGGAAGGTTGGCGTGTAATAGCATGACACCACTACTGGCCCACATCTCGGCAGTGATACAGCCAGAGCTGGATGGATGTTTGAGGGCCCATCAGCAACAAGTTGGGGGTGAGTATTCTGTGAAGGGTGGCTTTGGGTGTGAGTGACTGCATGTATCCCAACCGTGAGCCAGTGCGGAGCTCTGTGATGTTTTTAATGTGAGGCAATGGCTTCTAAGTGGCCTCTTTGTTGAGTGCAGCTGTCATCCATTTTGGCTACATGTACTTTCTCATGTGTTTGAAACAATGGCCCTTGACATTCCAAGATGAGATTTGGCCTTAAGACATCTGCTGCATTATGGGTGTCATAGATATCACCTGGCAGTGAACAGCAGCGTGCATCATCTTAGTGTGCTTTCTTCGATGTGTGCAGCGCCTTACTTGGAAATTGTGAGAACTACACATCTGACACCAATGTGCACCAGTCATTGTGCTTCAAAGCACAACATGGTGGACATCAGTAGCTCATGGCCATTCTAAAAGGACAATTCGGAGTCAGTACCTGTGTTGTTTCCTTAAAGTGGCTCCATATGTGACTGAGACAACATGTTGAGATGTATATCTATTTTTTTTTAAAGTTTACTTTTGTATTTTTTTTTTAATTTCTTTTTATTAGCAATAAACATAAAATAAACATAACAATGCATTGGAAATAAATCGACAGTATTACAAAGTGCCGGGAGCAAGGGATGTCTGACGACAGGATATAAGCAGAGTATTAAAAGCCGGGGCTTAAGGGGGATCCGGGGCGCCAGAGTCAGCCCGCCTGGCCGGAGGAACACAAATATCTCCCCGATAGGCGTTCCATGGTCCCCATATCTTTGTCCATTTCTCAGGGCAGCCCCTTGCAACGTAAACCGCCCGCTCCCTGAACATAGACCAATCGAGATCCTGGGACCACTTTGCACGTCGAGGTGGCTGAGCGCCCCCCCACAGCTGTGCAATGTTATGTTTCGCAATCATACAGGCAAGCGTGACCCATTGTTTCAGGTACAGATTAAGGTCTGTGGGCTCCCAAATGTTCAAGAGACATCTACGCACCTCCAAGCTCACGTCACAATCCAAAACAGACCTCATGACTTCATGTATATCACGCCAATAGGCTTGGACGGAGTTACAATGCCACAGAATGTGGAGAAATGTAGCAACCTCTCCACATCCCCGCTTGCAGTCACCATTCGTCGTCCACCCCATTCTCACCAACCCAGGACCGGTCACATAAGACCTATGTAAGATCTTTACTTGTACCAAACGCAATCTCATTTGTACCGCTACAACCCTAGGGGAGGAAACCGCTTCAACCCAGTCTTCATCGTCAAGTTCCAGCCCATCAGCCGTCCAAGCCCCTCGGAGAGACTGCAGCAGATCATCCATGTGGTTAATCAGTTTACGGTAGACCAGGGAGATCGTCTTAACTGGAAGGTGTCCATCCAAGACACGATCCTCGAGGGGGGAGGCGTCTGGGAGGGAATCTCCCAACGAAATATGAGACGTTAGGGCATGTCTGACCTGCAAGTCGCGAAAGTGTTCCCTAGTGTGGAGGTGGTGGCTCCTTTGTAGTGCTTGAAACGTCAGCATCTCCCCCTTCCCCCAAACATCTTTTATTTGACTGAGCCCAATCAACTCCCACTTGTCAAAACCCTTGGTAGTCCACAAACCACCCAATTTGGCAGAGTCGAAAAGAGGGGTCGCAAGGGTCAGCCGTCCCTCCCAACCCAGGCACTTATTAGCTGCATGCCAGATTCTCACTGCATGCAAAGTAGAGCCAGTGAGGGAAAAGCGCCCCGGCCGGTTGTATAATGGTCGGAGAAAGTTTCCCCCAGGGGACAGGCAACGATCCATAGCATATCCAGGGTCATTAGGAAGACCATAAACTATGTGGTTGATAGCTGCAAGTTGGGAAGCCCAATAGTATTTCCGTAAATCAGGAAGACTGATACCGCCATCGTACCAGGCGAGGGTAAGTTTAGTGTAGGCAATGCGGGACCTGCCACCCCAAAGGAGGGATCTCTGGAGCGTCTCAACCTCCTTAAAGTACCTGGTAGGCACCAAGTCCGTAGCGTTTTGGAGAACGTACAAAAAGCGCGGAAGAGCCAACATCTTAAAGAGCATTGCTCTACCCAAAAGAGACAACGGTAACGCCCGCCAACGTTCCACATCGGCGCGCGCAATCGAACCAGGGGCGGCTGCAAGTTATTTGCGAACCGTGCTTTGGCGTCAAGGGAAACGTAAATACCTAGATACACAAAACCGGTAGTAGTCACTTGGAGCGGACAGTTCTGTGGAATCACCGGTGGTGCGCCCGACAACATCAACATCACAGATTTCGACCAATTTATAGTAAATCCTGAGAATTCACCAAACACCCTAAGAATGTCGAGGAAAACATCAAGGGAGGAACGGGGCGTAGACAGATAAAGGAGCACATCATCAGCATATAGGGAGATCTTATCCTCCCACTCAGGGGACCACCGCAAGCCACGTATCATCCTTTCCCACCGAATCCAAGCCGCCAGAGGTTCCAGAGCTAACGCAAACAGAAGGGGCGACAACGGACAACCCTGCCGCGTCCCCCTCTCTAACTCAAAGTCGCCTGATTGACAGTTGTTCACTATCACTCGGGCCAAGGGAACAGTGTAGAGCAAACTTACCCACCCGATAAATTCAGGCCCGAAACCCAATTTTTCCAACACAGCAAAGAGATACGACCACTCAATTCTGTCAAAGGCCATGGTGGCGTCAAGGGACTCCAAGGCCGCGGACTTTGTCAGCGTATGCGCTCTACCTAGGACACCATGCAGGCGCCGCAGGTTGAGGACGGTGTTACGGCGTGGCATAAAGCCCGACTGGTCCGGATGCACTAAAGTAGTAATCACCTTGACTAGCCTAATAGCCAGCAGCTTAGCCAGTATCTTAGGCTCCGCGTTCAGCAGAGAAATAGGACGATAGGAGGAGAGAGAAGTACGGGACTTACCCGGTTTGGGAATTACAACAACGTTAGCAATCCGTTGATCATAGGGAAGAACCCCGACCTCCGGGCTTTCCAGAAACATAGCACGCAGATGAGGTGCTATCTTCTGTGCATTCAATTTGTATAGTTCAATGGGGATACCATTGGGGCCCATCGCCTTACCAGATTTAATACTCCTAATGGCTCCCCCCAGTTCGTCATCCGTAAGCGGGGAGTCCAAATACTTCCGGTTATCGTTCGATAATACCGGCATAATAATATCTCGGAGCAGCTCCGCGTGTTCAGAACAGTCATGCACATCTGACGAAGAATAGACGTTTTTATAATAAGAGCCAAAAGAGTCAGCTATCAATTGCGGATTGGTCACAGTCACAGGATCGCCAATATCAAGCTCAGGGACCAACCGGGACGCGCGGTCACCCCGCTCTAGCCAGGCTATAAGCTTACCGGCCCTGTTCATAGATTCTACTCTGAACATTGTTATTTTGCGTCACCGCCGACTCCCTAGACAACTCACGATATTCGTCTTGCTTAAGACGCAGGTGATGTCGGACCTCAGCAGATGCTGAAGTCGCGGCTTCCCACTCTAAACGTATAACTTCTGCCTCCGCCGCCGTTATATCCGCCAAACGCCTCTTTTTCTTACTGGCAATGAGAGACAGCGCCTCACCACGCAGGACAGTTTTGTATGCCTCCCACAATGTCTGAGCCGAGTCAACCGTCCCCCGATTATGCTGAAAGTAACGCTCGGAGGCACCACACAGTTCCTTCTTAACAACGGGGTCACGAAGATGCCATGCATTAATAGGTGCAACCCTGCCAACCATAGGCCGTCCCAATTCAACACGGACCCAGACCGGGGAATGATCAGAAATACCTCTACCCAGGTGGCGCCCCTCTCGCACACTATCTGCCATCGCAGCCGGTAAAACAACGTGGTCAAGCCGCGACATAGATCCGTGAGCAGCTGAAAGATGGTATAACTCCTAAGTGTAGGATTCAAGAGGCGCCAGGCATCAACCGTACCCAAGGAATCTAAGAAGTCACCTAGCCACTGGCGTGCCGGGGGCAGCGTCCTCGGCGGGACACGATCAAGATCACCATCCAAAACAGTATTAAAGTCCCCACCCAATATCAGAAGGCCCAGCGGGAGAGAAAGGAATATATGGGCAAGGTCTTTAAAGGTTTCGGACTGGAGAGCAGGGGGAACATAAACAGAAAGGAAAGTCACCACTTTACCCCCCAGTCTCCCGGACACCCCTACATATCTTCCCCTCTGATCTGACCACGTAGCATACACATCGAATGGAAGGGCCCTCCTCACCAAGATTCCCACCTCTCGTGAGCCCGTTGTAAATCCGGCATGTGCAATCAATTTATAACCCCCTCTGTGAAGCGCCATACAGTGATTGCCCACAAGATGCGTTTCCTGGAGAAGCACGACATCAGGCGAGTGACGCCTGATAAACTGGCTAACCATGCCCCTCTTGATCTTGTCCCCTAAACCATTCACGTTCCAACTCAACACCCGAATCCCTAACCCCACTGAAGAGCCAGACATTCACCCAACTCCATCGCGCACGCGCACATCATTCGAGGCCCAATGCAATGTGAAACGAAACTGTAAACAAAAACCCTGCAACAACCCACCTCCCCAACTCAAAGGACCGCCCCCCTCCCTGCACCCCTGCATCAGGACCACGCCCCAAACCCAACTAGCAGTGTGCCTGTCGCCCCACCCAACAATGGTTACTAAAAGTAAGAAGAGGAGGTGCCTGCCATGTAGTCCGCACACGACCCCCAAGAATAAACATCCCAGGAGACAAGCAACACAGTCTAATATAACGCGAATATAGTTCGAAGAAAGGCCATTCCCTTCCCCCCTCACATCAACAATAAATGACAATCAAAGAATAGTTCCTCATTCTGGGTCTTGCTGTTTGTCCTCTATGTTCGGCTGGTGTTCTTCCGTGTCATCCGGTCTAACAGTATCCAACCAGTCCGACACCACCTCGGCCCTATCAAAAAACCATGTCCGATCGTTCACTTCGACTCACAGCTTGGCAGGATACAACATAGAGTATCTGATTCCTTTGTCCCTCAACCTCCGCTTGACCTGTAGGAAGCTCTGTCTCATCTTCTGCACCGCTTGAGTAAAGTCCGGGAAAAAGGACACTGTGACGATGTCATACCGCAGAGGGCCGTCCGTCCGCGAGGCCTGCAGAATAGCATCTCGGTCCCGAAAGTTCAGCAGCCTAGCGATCATGGGTCGAGGTTGCGCACCCACTTTCCGCAGCCCCCCTGGCACTCTATGAGCCCTTTCCACTGTGAAAAAGTTACTGAGGCCCTTAGGTTTCAGGTGTTTAAGGATCAGGTCTTCAACAAATAAGTCCGGCGGCTGCGATTCCGAGTTCTCAGGAACACCCAAAATGCGGACGTTATTTCGACGATTGCGACCTTCATAATCATCGAGAAGCCTCCTGGTCTCCTCACGGGCCGCCTGAAGAGCTCGGACCTCTCTCTGTAGCTCAGCGGTGTCATCAACCAGGCTCGAGGTCAGGATGTTGAGGGACTTCACTTTCTCGTTCGTCTTAGCGTGATCCGTGCGCAATAGGTTAAAGTCAATCTTAACCGAGTCAAGCTTATTATCGAGCGTGTCCATTCTAGTCGCCATAGACGTTTCGATTCTAGTGACCACATCCATGATGTCCTGCAAAGAAGGCTCTACGCCGGCTCTCGGCGGGGTGGCGTCAGTAACTGGCAGCAGCTTCTGGTCAGCCGGGGACCCCTTAGGAATGGTGTATTTGTCCAATTTATTGGACTGGACGGATCTCTGAACTCTGCTGCCCTTAACGGCAGGTTTCTCCGAGTCCGCTCTGGCAGCCATGACGGGCGACCACCGGGGGCCCAGGAGATCAAGCCAGCGATAATCAAAAGCAGACTCAAAAGCGCTCAGGGGCCAAATCGCGAGTCCTCGCGCCAAGATGTGGGAGCCCCCTCCGATATGTTCAGCGCTGATAGTCAATTCAAAGGGCGGATCGAGGTGGGGTCACCACTTCCGGTAGACCATGCCGCTGTTGTCGCATTAGGTCCCGGCCACCAATGACACCAGAGTCCGTTGTTTCGGCGACGGGCAGACCCAGAACTTCGGACGACGATTTGAAGGGGTAGAAATGGACCCTTCGAGCCAGAATTTCACCAAGACACAGCCACACTAATCACCCAGCGAAGGTCATCCTCGGGTAGCAGGATATATGACAGGATAGACGAGCGGCGGAGCGGGTCACACGGAGCTACACGATCACGCGGCCATCTTGGTCCCGCGCTAGGCTCCTCCGCTACTTTTGTATTTTATTGGCAATACATATTAAACCAGTTAGCATATCCATATTACATACAACATTAGCATAACATTAAGAGATCAGCGGTGAGAATGGCATGCGATTATATGAAGTACATTGGGACTCGTATTCATCCTTATCAGCATCTTGGTAATGGAACATCAGAGGGTGGTTGGAGGAGGCTAATGTGTCTCTCTTGGAAGCTCAGAAAATCGAATGGAGCACAAAGGGGAGCGTGTAAGGAATAAAGTACATAATGTGGAGGGTAGATAATGCATTTGTGGGAGAGCGTGTGCTTGGGGATGGTTGTTAAATATGCATTGGGTGAGCAAGTAGATATGACTTAAGTGGGCCCCATATATCTCTCGGGCGTGAGGGAAGTGGAATGAGTTCGGCGTATGTACAGGTTTGGTCTTGCCATTGTATCATATCATCAAGCCAGTCCTTGAATTTTGGGGCACAACCCTGCCCCCAACAACAGGCTACACAACGTTTGGCAAGGACCAAACTGAAAGACACAAATTTGCAGTGTAAAGCCAGGATCTGCTTAGTGTAGCCCAGCAGAGCTGTAACAGGAGACCTTGAGAGTTTTAGTGTAGTCATGCAATCTAAAGTCGTGAAGATGTGTTGCCGGTATGCGCGTACTTCGGAACAATCCTAAGCCAAATGGAGAAAGTCGGCGGCCTCCATCTTACATTTGTCACACCTGTTTGTGTCCCGTAGGCCAAATCTGTGGAGCTTCAACCGTTTTAGGAATTTGTAATGAATAATACGAAGCCTGCTATTAGAGGTAGTTTGAGCCGTTTGAGTACAGCAGAAGGACCACTGCTCATCTGTGATGTCATGTTCCAGTTCAGCAGACCACTTAATTCTAGCCGCGCATTGAGGGTACTCTATGTCAACATAAAGGCTGTGGTATAGCATGGAAAATAAGTGCGAGGCAATAAGTGTGCGAAGGACATGGTGCAGGGGAGCCACCACTTCAGGTTCCAGGGATACGACGGAGTGCACTCCCTGATCCCATGTCTAAGTCTGGCATACAAGAAGGTTTTCATAGTGGTGGGTGGAGGGTCCGGAAAGAGTTGTAAGGTACAAGTCGCCACAGCATCCAAGGCGTCGAGCAGTGGCAATTTTTTAAAATAAACCCTCCTGTAATAATGAAAGGTCTGGGTGATAAACGAGAGGGAGTAGCGGGGAATATAGGCAGGGTGTATGTACCGGCTATGTAATCCGGGACCAAGCCTTGATTGTGCAGTCTACGGAAGAGGGCTGAGGCCCCAGTGTGCCTTCCCTAGACAGTATAATCCCTTCCAAAGGTAGAGATTCTGCAAGCCAGTGCTCGGGAGCAAGAAGAGATGTATATGTATCTCAACTACAGGCACGTAGGTATGTTAACAGAGATCAGTCGGTTACAAGGAGGCACGGGCCAGCTATTTGGCTGTGTAAATATCACATGGGTCATTAATGTCCACTATGCATGTTTTATTGCATCTTCTGAGTTTTGCATTAAGGTTGAACATGCAGACTGCAAAGGGTGATGGGCAACATGGGTGTATCATATTATAATTTTGTGCTGTGCTTGCATATGATGTTTGTGAGTATGGCACTATACAGAACCTACGTCTCTGTCTATTGCAGCATCTACCGAGTACAAGGAAGGACAGGGGGCGGACATCAGTGGTAAAGCTTCTTGCACGACTGCTACACATGAGCTCACTGACAATGATGTGACCAGCTCCTTGGAGGGTGACAGAAGTGCCCTGGAAGACTCACGCCCAGAAACACCAACCTCAACATCATCTGACTCCAGCGGTGACTCCTCGATGTTGGCGGGCACAGGGAGTTCAAAATCTGCCTCTTCTTCCACCACACATTGTCCTGTGCCCACCCTCCTGGCTACTACCACTAGTGCTGCCCATGTCCATAGCCCTAGGAAGGGTAGAGTGTCCTTCCCCCAGGCACCGCTACCCCTGCCCCTGTCTCCCCTGCTGCCCTCAGTGTGAAGGCGGTGGACCTTTTGCACCAGCTGTGTGTGGGTCAGACTGCTCTCCTGAATAACTTCCAGGATCAGGACAAGAAGCTGGCACAGGTAGTTGCTTTCATGGAGTGCATTCATTTTGACGTGGGTGGGCTACACAGAACTGTCCAGTCTTTGTCCTCTACAGTGACGGCAGTCATTCAGCTATCGCAAGCTCCTAGTCCAGCTCCAGTCCCTCCAGCAACCATCCTGCCAGTAGCACCATCTGATGAGAGTGCCCACACACCACAGCCCTCAGGCGCCAAGTACTCCACACGCATCACACAACAGCAGCACTCCAAGCGGTCAAGAGCACAGACCCATCCCCAAAACAAAAAACAGACACACAGGGGTGCAAAGGCAAAAGCCCTTCATGTGACACTCAGGGGCTTCAGGCCAAGAATCAGGCCTTAAGCTCACATTCATCCAAATCACCCCATCCAAGGGCACTCCCATCCCCACACCTGCTCACAAAGACAAACAAACAGTTGCCCTGTCTGCTGTGGAGCTGGTGCTTGCAAAGACTCAGCACAAACAGCTCTCTAAGGCAGATTCACCCGCACCGTCAACTCCCACCCACAACCCTGTGAAGCTGAGACAGGAGAGCAAAGTGGGGGGGTTTACCTTGACAATAGGGGATGGAGGGGAAAAGGCAAGGCCACCCCAAGCGTACCACCAGATCCAGCAATTCCCCACAAGGAGAGCCACCTGCACCTCATATACCTTTGGTGGAGAGTGAGGCTATTGTGCCCGCCCCACTTCCCACTCCTACCAAGACAATTCTTGCCTATCAAATCTCCAAGAAGTGGAAACACAGCTCTCCACAGTCACCCTCACACACTGTGTCTCACAGCAGCATGTTTCCGCCTCCCCGTGCCACCATGCCACCCGGTCCAGGCAGCCCTCAGGCTCCCACAGCCCTGATGCCTCTACCTCAGCTGGTCCTCTTTCTCCCAGGTCCAGTCGTCCAACGGTCCCCCACAATTAGTCACCTTCCAGTTCAACTGACAGCCAAGTCTGAGGCAAAGTCCCCCTCCCAAACCCATCTCTCCCACAGCGGTACCTGGACTGCTCATTTGTATCCCCGGAGCTGGGGTGAATCTCATGGCAGTGTACGGTGTTACCCATTCCCTGTGCAGTTGTGCAGTTTCACATGCACACATACATACTTTGAACTATGGAATGGCCACTGGCTTTGCTGTTTGTCACTTTGGATGCCCATTCCCTGTGCAGTTTCTCATGCACACATGTACATACTTTGAATATGGACTGCCAATGGCCTTGCTGTTTGTCACTTTGGAAGCCCATTTCCTGTGCAGTTTCTCATGCACACATGTACTTACTTTAAACTATGGACTGGCCAACAGCCTTGCTGATTGTCACTTTGGATGCCTGTTCTCTGTGCAATTTCTCATGCACATAAGTACTTACTTTGAACTATGGACTGGCCAATGGCCTTGCTGTTTGTCACTTTGGATGCCCATTTCCTGTGCAGTTTCTCATGCACACATGTACATACATTGAACTATGGACTGGCCAATGGCCTTGCTGTTTGTCACTTTGGATGCCCATTCCCTGTGCGGTTTCCCATGCACACATGTACATACTTTGATTTTGTACTGGCCAATGGCTTTGCTGTTTTCTACTTTTGATGCCTATCTGTGTCTTATGTAATAAAGATAGTTACTCCTGTGGCCTCCTTTGTTAATGTTCTTGCTAAATAAACGGTTCTATGTATGGGTATGGTTTCATGTGACACATACTCTGTATGCCTTTTTAACATTCCAAATTCCTTGTTTTACTTTTTCAGAGTTTGCCAGAGGTGACAGACACTTTACTTCTTCTTGACTCTGAGGCTTGAGGGTACAATGATGGTTGTTTGTGATGATCTACTGTTATCCTAATCATTCTATGGTCAGGTTTGCTAAATTGTACACATGTCATGTTATGATGCAATACCACAACAGAAGTGAATGCTATCCACAGGATTACTTGTGGGGTGGCCAGGGTCCATCATATCTGTATGATCCTTCTTGATGTGTGAAAAGCAGTGTTGATGTGTGGTCAACTTGTGTAGGCCTGTCTTTCTAGTCACATGGGTACATTTGAATATGTGAACTTGAGTGGTCATACAGTGTGAATGGGCTGTCATTGTTAGTAGTGTTGATGTGTGTGTGTCCCTGCAATGACAACTGCACACATGTATGATCCAGGTAATGAGTGCCTGTTTGTTTCAATTGTCTGCCATGTGCTTCAGTTGTAGGTTGGGCACTGTGTGTTGGTGTGTCCGTGCACTCCTGGGGGACTCCTACTTGTTGTTGCTGCCAGTTGTAAGTATGCAAAGTGTGTGACTGCCAAGTCTGTGTTGTGTTTTGTTGATCAGCCACATGTCTTGTTACTGTTTGTGGTCACTGTGCTGACCTGCTCGGCCACACTGACATTATTTGTGAGTTTTCTCATGCATTGCTGACACTTAACCCACTTTTGGCTCCAGTATGGTATGTGGAGTCATGTCATCCTCTATATGTGCTTCTGATGCATAAACTTTGTGAGTAACCCCTCTATGTGTTTGTGTACTGTACACTCCTCACCTGTCCACTACTGAAGTACACACCACTTCAATCTCATGTCTTCTACCCCATGGCTTGCCAGTGTGTGAACCTCCCCACTACTTCATAGTGTGACACTATACTGTGGGAGGCTAATCTGTGTACAGGACCAATATGCCACTCAGGACAGTTTCACAATTAGTTATGTGTTATTTTCTTCTACTATTTTGCAGTCACGGTTGCTCATGTGCAGAGCATATGTTTGAGCAGCAAAGTCCTCTAGTAATGTTGTTTGCATCTGAGTTTCCCTGAGTTGTGCATGTACGGGTGAAGGGTAAGCTGTATGTGTGTTTGCTGAGGTACGGCTACTTTTCCTGAGTGTGATGTTATGTTTGTGCTGGGATGATTTGTGTTGTGGCAGTTCATGGTGTTGCACTCAGATATGTGTGCTACTGGTTTGTTTGGTGTGCACACACTGCTTGATGTGCATGCGGTGCTCTCAGTGTATGTTGCCTTGTACTTGCCTGGTGTGCATCCCCCTGATGTCCAGCTGAGTTTGCAATGTGATGGATTGGTATGTGCATCTGTTGTGTGTTTGTTGTAGCTGTATGCAGTGTTTGGCCTGTGTTAGCTCTTTCTTCTGACAGATGCTATATGTGTGTGTAATGTTCTATTTGCATGACATTGTGTGTGAGTAGTTTGTGCATTGTGATATATTCAGATGTGTGTTGCAAGTGTAGTGTGCATTACTTGTGTGTCTGTCACATGCAGCAAGGTGGATTCCTGTTCATTGGCATGTTTTGAGTGCACAGTGGTGGTTTTTCCTCCTATTTTTGACCTGTCACTTGTCAGGATTGTGCATGTTCATGCTTGTGGTACACTATGACACCATGTTCACTTGATGACTGGTGTGGTGTCTCTGTCTGTGTTAGCTGATTTGTCCAATTGATCCCAGTTAGTGTTCATGATTGGCTTTTGATGATGCAATTCTTGTTTGTGTTGGGATATGGTGTCTGTGCATTGATCCAGAGTGACAATGTTGCGTATTCCTGTTCTGTCTAGGGTCCCATTGCCTTTCCACTGGTTGGCTGCACATGTCTGGGCTTGTTGGACATCCATGGATGTTGTTTGTGAGCTTTGTGTTTTGCTATTATTTTCGTGTCAGCATTGGTTCAGGCATCCCTGAGTGTGAGTCTGATATTTGTGGATGCACCATAGGAAGTGTGATTGGTTGTCAGTGAACTCGCAGGACATCATCAGCACCATTATGTGTGTTTCTCACAGGTGTTGAGTGTTGCAGGTGTGAGGTGGGTAGAGGAGGGGAATGCGTGAAGGTCCTACTTGTGTTTTACAGTCAAGGAGTGTGACAATGAGCCCTGTGTGTTGTGCTGATGACATACACATGTCAAGCAGGTTGACATAGGTGTGTGGCTGGTCACTGTATAACTTCAGACACTTCCTATCATTCCTGTGCCTATGCATGGCTTGCATTGATGTATCCCTGAGTTGTTGCACTGAGGTCACTTTGATTAATTTCACTCACTGTGCCACTCATGTCTGATTTGATGGCCTAAGGGTGGTGCGATATGTTCCTTCTCTTGCATGTGATGTACACATGCTATGTGGCTTGCTCCATGGTTTTCCAGCACTGTCCACTTCACTTTTAGCTGCTGGCCTATGTATTGTCTTCTATTGCTGCTGACCTATGGTAGGAGTATGTGGCTGGGCGTTGGACTTGGCCCTTTTTTCAGGGTCATCCCTAAACATTTGTGCCTTTCTCCTAGCCTTTTCTCTGACATGGTGTTGGTAGTTTTAGAACTCTGGGCACTTTAGCACTGCTGTCCAGTGTAAGTGTGTGTGCTCTCTGTGTTAAATATGGTAAGATTGGTTTACACCTGTTTGGCTTATTTAATTTACTTATCAGTCCCTTGTAAAGTGGTATCCCATATACCCAGAGCTGGTAAATTAAATGCTACTGGTGGGCTTGCAGTGTTGATTGCGCCACCCACGAAAGTAGACTTTCAAACCTATCCCAGGCCTGTGCCATTGCAGGGCCTTTGAGTATGCAACGTGTGTGTACTGTCAAGTCTGTGTTGTGTTTTGTTGATCAGCCATGCGTCTTGTTACTGTTTGTGGTCACTGTGCTGACCTGCTCAGCCACACTGACATTATTTGTGAGTTTTCTCATGCATTGCTGTCACTTGACCTACGTTTGGCTCCAGTATGGTATGTGGAGTCATGCAATCCTCAAAATGTGATTCTGATGCCTTCACTTTGTGAGTAACTCCTCTATGTGTTTGTGTACTGTACACTCCTCACCTGTCCACTACTGAAGCACAAACCACAATGGTGGTTTGTCCTCCTATTTTTGACATGTCACTTGTCAGGATCGTGCATGTGCATGCTTGTGGTACACTATGACACCATGTTCACTTGATGACTGGTGTGGTGTCTCTGTCTGTGTTAGCTGATTTGTCCCATTGATCCCAGTTAGTGTTCATGATTGGCTTTTGATGATGCAATTCTTGTTTGTGTTGGGATATGGTGTCTGTGCATTGATCCAGAGTGACAATTTTGTGTATTCCTGTTCTGTCTAGGGCCACATTGCCTTTCCACTGTTTGGCTGCACATGACTGGGCTTGTTGGACTTCCGTGGATGTTGTTTGTGAGCTTTGTGTTTTGCTATTTCTTTTGTGTCAGCATTGGTTCAGACATCCCTGAGTGTGAGTCTGATATGTGTGGATGCACCACAGGGAGTATGATTGGTTGTCAGTGAACTCACAGGACATCATTAGCACCATTATGTGTGTTTCTCACAGATGGTGTTGGTGGTTTTAGGAGTCTGGGCACTTTAGCACTGCTATGCAGTGTAAGTGCGTGTGCTTTCTGTGTTAAATATGGTAAGATTGGTTTACACCTGTTTGGCCTATTTAATTTACCTGTCAGTCCCTTGTAAAGTGGTATCCCATATACCCAGAGCTGGTAAATTAAATGCTACTGGTGGGCTTGCAGTGTTGATTGTGCCACCCACCACAGTAGCCTTTCAAACCTATTCCAGGCCTGTGCCATTGCAGGGCCTGTGCACGCAGTGTTACTGCTGTTATGACATGACACCTAAAGTGTGTGCCATGTCTGTGACCCCATTTGTACTGCATGTCAGTCAACCCTAAGGTAGGCCCTAGCTAGCCCTATGTGCAGGGTGCATTGTAGGTAACAGATAGGACATATACTGTTGTATTCCGCTTTAGGTGTCTATATATTGGTTTTCCTAAAACATATCCTTATATAGGTACCATTCGCATTGCCCTTATATAGGCATAAGATCCCAGTCCTTATTTAGGCATTAGCCATGCTATCCAAATACAGGCATGGTCACCTACATCCATCCACCCCAACGTCACAACAACTTCTTGGAAACCAGACCCGTAAGCTCCTGGGAGTTCCCCTAGCACAGGATTATTGATTTCTCCAAGAACTCATTTATTATGCATGAACTGCTATTCCTTAAGGGTTAATTCCTGACGTTTTCTGCTGCCCGACTTTACGTCAATGCTAACATTCCAAGGCACCTACCAGGTATAAATAAACCTTCCCTTGCCCAAGCAAGTTAGAGGAGACCTCGACTTTAGAGGAGCCCGTGTCCCGGCCTGACGCACTGACAAGACGCTGTCATCCTGCTAACAGAAAATCCAGCTTCCAGTGTTCTGACTCCCTTTGTGGGGTGTTAGAGTTCAAGACCCGGAAAGAGATTCCCTCCTCTCTCATTCTCAAGGTATGGAGTTGACTAGAACCTAGAGGGACTCTTGGCATACTAGACTTATCATACCATACTATATCAGACTATAGAATACAGCACCTACTTCTTACCTTGTACTAAACTTAGGTTAGGTACACTGGGGTAAAACTAGTTCGAGAAACATCTTATGAGTACTCACATTTTTAGCTTGTGTTATTTATGTATATGAATATATGTGTCCTAGCTAAAAGGTAATGCTAGGCTTGCCTCCCTGCTGCAGGGCCCAGTGTGCTGGCCTTCCTGGGCCCCGCTATGCCCCTTGATACCTAAGGACTTTTCATTGTCCTAGCGCCTCGTGAGCACTATATTTAAATTGCCAGGGAGAAGAGTAGCGTTTGGGGCTTTAACCTGCAGCGCTGGGCTTAGAGTGTACCTTGAGAGAATCCCGGTCAAAGGGGGAGCCTACCCTGCATTTGCGCTATTTTGGGAGAGCCGCCGGTGTTCCTCTGAGTGGGAGCCCACCCCGCATTAATGAGTTGAGAGCGGGTGCCCACCCCGCCTCTACATGCTCTTTTACTTTGCGGGAGCCCATTCCACATTTATGTGTTGAGAGGGGGTGCCCACCCCACCTCTACATGCTCCTTTGCTTTGGGGGAGACCACCCTGCACTTTGAAATTACCGGAAGAGCCGCCGCTCTGGGAGCGAACCGGAAGCCCTGCGGCCGTACCTGGTTGTGGGCGGGGTGAAGTACCGCGGCCACCAATCGTAGGGCAGCTGGAGTGGAAGAGGCAGCAGAGCCGACCGGAAGCAAGCATCCTGCCCGAGCAGGATCCCATGAGCTGTTGGGAGCCCCAGTGCACAAAAGAGTCCCTGAGAGGAGTGGGCGCTTCACTTGGCAATTAGAGGACCGGCACAGAGAGGAGCAGATGCCCAGAGAGTCCCGGTCAGTGGGGGCTCCAAGTGTGACTGATTTGTCCCTTTCGTGGCACGTTGTTGGTGCTTGCTCTGAGTGGACCAGCAGGAGAGGGGGCCGCTCCAACGTTGGGGCACCTTTGTTTTATGCATCCCAGTGGGGGAACCAGGGCACGCTAATGCCAGTGCCCCTTTGTCTTTGTTCACAGCTGCGCCGCCGTAGCAGGCAGCTGCACCAAGGGGGGCATGTTTTGTTTTAAGGTCCCAGTGTGGGACTCCAGAGGGCCCAGTTAATGCTTGTGCTCCTTCCCTAGGGGGCATTGTGTTTGGGCAGTCCAAGGTCATGGCAGTGCCGATCGGGGCACATTGCCGGTGCTCATTTGGCCACGGTTGTTTTATAGAGTCCCAGAGAGGGGCTCATGTGGAACAGTGGTGCCAGGGCTGATTTCTTGTTCCCAGCTGCACCGCACCAGTGCGGGCAGCTGCAACGTTGGCCATGTTTGTTAGAGAGTCCCAGTGGGGACCCACCCAGAGGGCACAGTGAATGACCAAGCCTACAGTTCATCACAGCTGCACAGCAATTAGTGGCAGCTGCAACATTTAGGCCCCGGCGCAGTGCACACTTTGCTTTGGAGTTTGCTACATTGGCAGCCAGCCCTGACATTTTGGGGCAGAGAGCATTTGAGCCCCAGCAAAAGGCCTGTTGGTCAGGGGGTCAGTTCTATGTTGATAGGGCGCAAGGCCCTAATGTGATTGCGTAATGTGATTTATGCTTGTAGTGCCTATGACATAATGTGCTTATGTTTAGGACGTTTATGCATGATGTGTTTATGCTGATCAGGCCTAGTGCATAATGGGTTTATGCTAATGAGGCTTGGGCCTAATGTGATTTATTGCCTAATGTCATGTTATGATATTTTAGGATGGTGTCTAATGCTAATGTGATAATGCTTATGTCATAATGGAACCAGTACTTACTGGTTGTGTTTTAGATTTACTTACCTGATTTGATGGTTCTGACCGTGGCCTGATTGGCTTGGTCCTGTATATAATTCCCTGTGAATATTGCCTAGTGCCATTTGGCACAGTGTAAATGTGTGATGTTTCTAATGTGTTTATCATAATACAAAGGCTATTTTTTATATAACCTTGTGTGAAGTTTCTTTTGTGGTGTGCCTAGTGTGTTGCTGCTGTGTGTGTGTGTGTTGAACAAACGCTTTACACATTGCCTCTGGGATAAGCCTGACTGCTTGTGCCAAGCTACCAAGGGGGTGAGCAGGGGTTATCTTCAGCGTGTAACTCCCTTGCCCACACTAGAGTGGTGGTTTCTGTCTGGCTTTAACGCAAGCCTTAGCCAATCAGAAATCCCATTTCTAACACTGGGTGTCAGTGTGGGGTGTCTGTGAGTGAAATTTTGCAAAATTGGAAATATATTTTTTCAGACATATTTAAACAGTTTTGAAAAATGATACATTTTCTGCAGTATAGTCATGTAATAGTAAAGTACATATATTTTTAGTTCTTTAATTATAAACACTTTGTTGTTACTTATAATTTTGTATGAGAAAAAGTAAATATTTTAGTACATTTGTTTTTACCTTTTTTATACATTTTATATATAAAAAAATTGTAATGTTATATATGATGTATTTTACAAATGTATAGTTTGTAATTTATTTATTATTTAGTATAATAAATATTATTATGAGGAAAATAATATTTAATATATTAAATCGTTTACATTTTTTTTACAAATACATTTTTGTATCATTTTTTTTATAAAACTGTAAATTGCTTACACATTCACAATAGTTTTATTGTAATTTTTGATTTTGAAGGTGAGCACAGGAAACAAACACATTTTAATATATAATAAATATCTTTGTTTTTGGATAATATAATATTTAATGTATATATATATATATATATATATATATATCTTTTATATTTTTTGAGCATTTGTAAAAGAAAATACAATAAATAAAAATATACATTTAATTTTGGGGATTTTTGTACTATTTCTCTATTCTTGTCAATGGGGAGTCAGCCTTTTTTGTAATTTTTACTACACAACTATTTTTTTTCCTTGGTCTCACTTCTCTGTGTATCCATTTCTTTTTTTAGTTAATTTTGACAAACGGAACCTCACAGTTGGGAGCTGTGTTTCGTCAGTTAAGTTAAGTTTGATTTATTTTACTTTTAAAGTAGTTTTAGGGTAGGGGTGAGGTTGTAGTAGTGTAGTTAGATTTGTTAAAACGTTAACTGTTTGTTTTTGGTGTAGGTAGGTGTTGTTTTGGTAGTTTAGTGTTTTATGTGTTTGACTTAGTGTTGGGTAGAAATAGAGTGGTATGTAGTGTTAGTTATGTGTGGTTTAATTATGTTATGTTGTATTTATTCTTGATTTTAATGCTTGTGGTTTGTACATGTTATGGTGGGAGGGTGATCTTTTTTTTCTTTACAGGATTTCCGTTTCGTGAAAGGATGGTGCTGACGACGCGTTTACTTTAAAAAAAAAAATGAAAATGTATTTTGTTTCTTTGAAACAAGTTAATTTTTTTAATTTCCTTTCATTTTTCAGGTTTGTTGGAGCATTTTTTTAAGCTAATTTTCGGATTTTTGAGGGATTCCTTATTCTGAGGATCGCGTCCTTGGAGCCTTCTTTCGAAATTTTAATTTTTGCGTTTTTTTGGTGCTTATTTGCAGGTTTTTGAGGGTTCAGTCATTGAGAAAGTTGCGTCGTTGGAGCCTTTTTTCTACAGTTGTATTTTTCATTTTGTTTGGGGCTTTCTTTTTTAATAGATTCTTCTTTCGATTTTTCTACTATGGATTTATTCATTTTCGAGGACTGTTTACTGCAACATAACTGGAAGTTATTTTTTATTATAATTTTTTGGGCTATTTGGGGGAGTTCGCGCTTAGGCCCCTGTAACTTTTTGACCACATAAAGTATCCACGCCATATTTGCTTCCTTTTTTTCCAACATCATGGGGATTCTAAATATACCCAGGTTTTTGGATTCCTCTAAAGGGGACCCAGAAAGTAACCAAAATACAGCTAAATTTGGTTCTTTTTTGTGGAAAATGCATAAAAAGGGCTGCAGATGAAAGCATCTGTTTTTTTCCCTGTAAATGGTATCAAAAAAGGGTTGTGGTGCTGAAATCACCATCTTCCTAGCTTTCAGGGCAAGCAGACTTTTGTCCAAAAAAAAACATTTTTTACACAGTTTTGGCATTTTCTGGGACATAGCCTATTTTTGCTATTTTTTGTGCTTTCAACCTCCTTCCAGTTAGCAATAATGGATCCTGAAAAGCTATACATTTTTGAAAAGTAGAACAAGTTCTGAATTCAGCAAGGGGTCATTTGTGTAGATCCCTCAAGGTTTCTCTATAGAAACAAACAGTTAAATATAGGAAAAATAGAAAATTAGTTGAAAAAAACAGCCATTTGTGTCAACCTTTTCACCTGTAACTTCTTCTAATTATGACAGCTATTTGAAAGCAATATAATGTTACATCCGCTCTACCTATTTGGTTGTGGCGTTATATAAGACTTGTAGGTTCACCAAGAACCAGACGAACCCAGAGCCAATAACTGAGCAGCGTCTTGCAATGATTATTTATTATGTACCAGGTATATAGCAATTATTTTGCGAAAATGTGTACATGGAAAAATTGGTATGAAAGACACCTGTGTATTTATGAAATGGGTATAAAATATAGAGTATAGAAACAGTAGATATTTGCACATTTCCGAAATTGGGAGTACCAATACTAGCATGAGAATTACAGGTAATTTTTCTAAATGACTTCTTTTTCACACATTGTCTTTCATTTGGAAGGCAGAAATGCATCGAAAGTCAATAGGTAATAACAGTTGTTCTACAATTCTGTGTTACCCTAAGTCTCCCGATAAAAATGGCACCTCACTTGTGTCAGCCCGGTGATACCACAACTTTCATACACAGAAATGTTTCAGGTTTGCTGGAGATTCTGGGTAAGAAAACGTTGGGGGATCCACGCAAGCCATACCTATCTGGAATTCCCCGGGTGTCTAGTTTTCAGAAATGTGTGAGTTTGGTAGTTTCCCTAGGTGGCCCACCTGGTCCCCGGCTGAGAACCGCCAGCCCGGGAGGGGTGTGCAAGTGTACCCTGCCCCCAGTATTCTGGAGGAAGGCTACCCCTCTTTCTGGGAGTCCGGGTGCGCCGCCAGACTCGGGGGACCCTAGGCGCAGAGGCGCCCGACCTCCTGGAGCCCTGGCTGGGATTGGGGAGGCAAATGAGCCCTCATCGGGACTTCCAGGTCGGCCCGGCCATTTGGTCACCCCATCGGAAATCATTGCAAGCGACCAGATGGCAGAGGGGAAAAAAGCGCTATCAGATAGCTGGGACCGATGGACGCCCACCTGCCCTCCCCAAGCCTTCACAGTAGGGCTCCCGCCTGGCCTTGCAGGGCTCAGGGGCTGAATGTCCTGGGGGGCCTGCAGGAGCTCCTGTGGCCCGGATGCCCAGGGACCGATGGAGCCCGTCCCGGGTACTTTGCCCCGCCGCGGGCTGGAGGAGGGAGCCCCGGATGCCGGGGAGGTGTTGTCCGGGCCCGGCCCATTTTTCTTGACTATATAGCCTGGGGGGCTTACAGAACTCTGGGGAAGGACAAAAGTTGGAGATAACCCGGCCAGCCTGCAGGCTGGCCATCTGGTCATCCAGCCTACAAGGCCATCTGGTCGCCCGGCCCACAGGACCATCTGGTCGCCAGGCCAGGCGACCAGTTGGCTCGGGACAACCCAGCCCCCAGATGGCCTGGGAGGGTGTCTTACTCAGTCACCCTTGCAGTCACCTGGGATGGTGGCCCCCGTCCCCGCACCCCAGTGGGGCAGGGACGGGAGGGGGAGGCCCCCGTGCCAGAGGGCCCGTGATGAAGCGGCCTCTTGCGGGCCTGCCGTACCCCCTCCGCATCCCTCATGCCGGCCTGGCGGCAGAGGGGCCCACCCCTGGGTGTGGTGGAGGAGGGCGTCCATGGGCACCCATACACGGAGAGACAAAAGCTTGGCTCAGAGTATGACTTTCAGTAGATCGCAGCGAGGTAGCTGCTCTGCTACTTACAAAACCCTGACCCAGAATCAGGTAATCTACAATTGATTTAGCACCGGGTGCCCCTCGAACATGCGGTGCACTAAGGGCGATGGAGGCGGCCCGCTTCCGTCTGAGGCCGGCTATCCCAGGCTAACCAAGGGACTACGGCACTGCAGTATTGTTATGGTTTAGGGGTATTCTGACTTAGAGGCGTTCAGTCATAATCCCACAGATGTTAGCTTCACCCCATTGGCTCCTCAGCCAAGTACATACACCAAATGTCTGAACCTGTGGTTCTTCTCGTACTGAGCAGGATTACTATTGCAACAACACATCATCAGTAGGGTAAAACAAACCTGTCTCAAGATGGTCTAAACCCAGCTCACGTTCCCTCTTAGTGGGTGAACAATCCAACGCTTGGTGAATTCTGCTTCACAATGATAAAAAGAGCCGACATTGAAAGATCAAAAAGCGAGGTCGCTATGAACGCTTGGCTGCCACAAGCCAGTTATCCCAGTGGCAACTTTTCTAACACCTCTTGCTTGAAACCCAAAAAGTCAGAAGAATTGTGAGGCTCCGCTTTCACGGTCTGTATTCATACTGAAAATCGAGCGAGCTTTTGCCCTTCTGATCGACGGGAGGTTTCTGTCCTCCCTGAGCTCGCCTTAGGACACCTGCATTATCGTTTAACAGGTGTGCCTCCCAAGTCAAACTCCCCACCTGCCACTGTCCCCGGAGCGGGTCGCGCCCAGCGGGCGCCAGACGCTTGGAGCCAGAAGTGAAAGCCCCAGGGGGCTCGCCCCCCTGCCTCACTGGGTAAGTGAAAAAACAATAAGAGTAGTGGTATTTCACCGGTGGCCCGAGGGCTTCCCACTTATCCTACACCTCTCATGTCTCTGCACCGTGCCAGACTAGAGTGAAGGTCAACAATGCCATCTTTCCCCACTGATTATGCCAAGCCCGTTCCCTTGGCTGTGGTTTCGCTAGATAGTAGGTAGGGACAGTGGTAACCTTGTTCATCCATTCATGCGTGTCACTAATTAGATGGCAAGGCATTTGGCTATTTCTGTACCACCTCGCGGTGGCTCATTTCTAGGTTATTATGCTGCCCATCAGCGTCAATTCGGTTTTGCTACCAACAATACAACATTCTTTCGCTCCGGAGTACAGCCACACTGAACGCTGTCCGAACTGAGATCACATATAGGCCAGAGATAGTACACCCTACAGTTATATTCCAACAATTAAAAATTGTCTACCAACAGTCCTGAGAAATTAAAGTATGATTAGCAAGACATCAATAATCAATGTGTGATAATTATGTGTATGCGATTATTTGAGACCTATTCATCATTCAGGACATTTCAATAAGTATGATGTACACAACTATAACTAAATTGTTATAAGCACACATTTATAAAAAAATACACATCTACAAATTGCACATCTAACTAGAAAAAGCACATCTATAAAATTCTAAAAATTCACATCTATAAAATTCACATCTATACTAAATCTTGTGTCAACTATAAACCTATATGTTAAAACAATATGCTTTAATAAGTGTGCTGTAATAAAGTGTACATCTCAGTATAAGCTTGATACTCAATTGTCCATGAATACTTGGCACATTTTAAGAGTGTCCATTAAAGTAGTCAGGCAAACATTTTTCTTGAATGGGAATGACATTTGCAGACCTAAATCAGCCAGAACAACATCATTACATTGAGGCCAAATACCAAGACATCCAACGAAAAAGCCATGACATTTTAGAGTGTTGCATTTTGTGAGATCTTTGATTTGCTGTGACAAATCCTGATAGCATTTCACTTTACTCTCAAACGCGAAATCAAGGGAATTCTGAGAGGTTTCATAATGAATTGAAACATCAATCACTACATCTGTACCATTTTTGGTAAACACTACATCTGGTTTTCATAGTTCTCCTTGATTATTCTTAACATGAGGTTCCCTATATGCCATCCAACCACACCTTTTTGCTCTATCAATGAGCAATTCCAGAATTGTGTTATGTCTTTTTATCCTAATGTCCTTAGTTTTAGGACGTGCGCCTGAAATATGAGAAATTTTTTGCAAACATCATTACAATACCTACATGTATCAAAATGCACTATTTCTTCCCCTAGTGATGGTTTCTCTAGTATATAAAACATGTGCTCTTAACATCAGCGCTGCTATGTCCTGGTTTTCTTTCATTTTGTTATGTTTGCTGATCCAGAAGTTTGAGGTTGGATTACTTGCTAAGTATTTTATACCATCACCTTGGACAGGGAGATTTGCCCATTTCTCGAATTCCTCTTTTATCCAATCATATGTTGCTAACAAATTCAAATCATAGCTGAGAAACCTACTGTCTAAAATGTTACGTTTGTGCGTTTTGATGATGTTATCAATTTTTTCATTCATATCTTCTACTGCATACATGAATGAACGAGCTATGTACAGATCTGGAGCTGCCCTGAGATACACTAAACTATTGACTTTATTGAGACCAATTTGTGTACATAGTTTTGGTATACTGAAGCCCCCAAATTATTGTTTCTAATGTAGGAGACCATCATATGTGTAGGCAGGAAGGTGTAGAAAATGTTTGACACACTTCTTTATTGTTTGATCCAGAACATTTAAAGTTTTTGCTGCTGTTTCTGTCATTTCCAATTGGAATGATAGTTTAGGGACCAAGTACTGACACAAAATTTCTATTTTCTGCGTTGGCTTAAGTGGTAGATTATCAAAGTTTTATAGCCCAATTGACAAGAAACTCATTAATGTTATTGTTGCTTGTATGTTCAGTGTGTGGATCAAAGTTCAATCCGAGGTATCTCTCACTTTCTCCTGGATGAATGTTTTCAATATTTTCTTTTTCAAACTGCCATGGTTTACAATTGTTATCTTTATGGTGACTTAATGATGGTGGCTAAACCGCGGCCCCCTTTACGGGACTTGGTGCCGCGGTTTAGTGTGTTTGCGGTGCCACACGCTGAGGGGAGGATCTTGAAGCGGAATCCCCTTCTAAATAAGATTCATGTCAGAATCTCGTGCGGTGACGAGGTCCACATAAAACAATTGGCCACAAAACATTGGGAATCCCTTTGAGTTCCGTCCAACTGATTGGTGACCCATCATATGCCTCAAGAATATTGGTTGAAGTTTATAAGGATTTTGGATGATACCACAATAAACACTAAGGTTTGATGGAACTAGAACAGTTTCACACTCATGAGTAAGATTGTGATGGTCCTGAGGAAACCCCTGCTAGTTAAAGGGTTTGAAACGCGTCGACGTTGCACATTTTCTAGTCAAACAAACATATTTAAAATTAAGTTGCTGTTTGTAATGCACTGTAATATGATTCTTTGTTTACTTTGTTGATATCTTGGTGCATTGCTTTACTTAAATTGGTGGTAAAGTTTGATGTTGTTTGGCTGTGTGCGTTGTTTTCCCTTTTGGGTTTTGCTTTTCTAACAAACTGCGAGTGAATCGGGCTTTACCCGGAGGTGAACTTGGGAGTGTGTGGAGTTGGCTATGTGTCAGGAATGAATGTTGAATCGATGAAGGAGAGTATTGAGTGTTTGTGGTGTCTCTTTATAAGGGTTGTATGACGTTACATTGCGGTCAGCTACATCGCGCGCTGTAACATCGCATCTATCACATCGCCCCGTCCATTACATCGTGATCAACGACATCGCATCCTTTTGCAACGTGATTGCGTTGCTTCCCATTGGCCCGAACATCACCCCGCAGTGCATCTCCTCGCAGTGCAAAACAACGTGTTTTTTTGTATTTGCCGAGTGAAGCCGCCTTTACCCCGTGCCCCCCCTCCCGTTCCGTTCGTCACAAAAACTTCTATTTTCATTTGTTTTTTTTCGTGGTGTGTATTTATTTTGTAAACAGCTAATAATGAAAGCCATTTTTTTTAACACACTTACTTTTCAATCTTTTTCCCAGTAATGGGGGGGCTGTATAAAAGGAGTCACCCCCCTCCCTCCACTTGAATATAATGTCTTTACATGACTGCTGGAACCTGCCTCACACCAATAATGTATTAAAGGAGCTGAGCAGGACTTTGTAGTGTTGATCAAGACCATATTGAGCATTTATGGAGCCGTCGGTATAGAAATGCTTTGGGAATCCTCCTCAGGACTTTTGCAGCCCGATTAGATTACCACCAAACATGTCGGAATTCCAAATTGTACTTTTGTTAATTACTTTGTCCATTTATGAGCTAGAGCGAAGGTTGCCTTTGTGAGGCACAGACTGAAAGTTCTACCATCTGCAATGCCACGTTTGCGGAACAGACACTACAGAAAATGGTGATTTACCAACTGCTTACATGTCAAACACGGCCGGCGTGTGGCTATAGCTCTCCCACGCAAGACATCATGTACACCATGACTATTTTGCATTAAACTTCACACAGTAGTCTCCTAAGTGCCAACGAAATAGTCCCACCCCGTCAGGGACACTTCTCATGTGGATATTGAAAGTAAATACCCCACTTTTGTGAGTCTGTACAAGGTGTGGTAGCAATTGCACCACATTGCCTGGGCATGTTAGAATTGCTGATATAGTTTATATCCTCAGGTGGCTCCCGCCAGCCAAAGAGGCAAAAGCAACCCTTGTGAGGATGGGAGAACAGCTAAGACAGAAACATTCAAAAAGATCAGTCCTTAGGAACATTCAAAATGCGCAGTCCTTTGGAACATTCAAAATGGCTAGTCCTTTGGAACATTCAAAATGGCCAGTCCTTAGAACAATCCACCGTTGATAAATGTTTTACATTTGCGACACACATAAAATATCACTGTAAATACATTAAAAGTAAATGTAGCGCTGCACTTGTAAGTGTGCAATTTGATAGGAGGTGTTGATAGGAGGCTTGAACTTTGGTTGACAGCACCAAAGTCGGCTGATCTAGCAGTCAGACCACATCCTCTTCCTGTCATTGAGGGGGTAATTATAACATATATGAGGTGGTAATTATAAAATATATATATAAATGTTGGCAGATGTTTCTTAATTGCACGTTTTGTAATGAAACCATCGGTAGCACACCTTGGCATCGCTAGTTTGTTACATTTTGCCACATGTTTCTTAATTGCACGTTTTGTAATGAAACTCTCTGTAATGAAATCATGAATTTGATGCTAATTCACATAGGTACTGTTTAATAAATCTTGGCACCTGTTTGTAATATTTACATCTGTGCAACCTTAAACAAATCGCCATTGTTTTTCAAATATTAACATGTGCGCTGTAATGAAATCATACAAACATAGGCACTGTTTCATACCTAGCCAACATAGCCACTGTTTAACATTTGCGCTGTAATGAAATCATAAACATACAAAAAGATACAAAATACAGTGTTTATTAAATTCTGTGCTGTTAATGACTTGATATGAGGTGTTGATAGGAGGTTTGAACCTTGTTTGACAGCACCAAAGTCGGCAGAGCTATCCGTCAGACCACATCCTCTTCCTGTCTTTGAGGCGGTGTTAATACACTATTTCTTAAATATTATCATCTGCGCTGCTAATACACAGTTTATCAAATATTCTCATTTGATCATGTGCGTGTTTCTTTTATATTAACATATCATCTGCTCATGTGCGTACACAGTTTATTTAATATTATGTGTGCTGGTAATACACAGTTTATTAAATATTCTCATCAGATCATGTGCGTGTTTCTTTTCTATTTACATATCATCTGATCATGTGGTTGTTTCTTGTCATTGAGGCGGTGTTAATACACTGTTTCTTAAATATTATCATATGCGCTGGTAATACCAAGTTTATTAAATATTCTCATCTGATCATGTGCGTGTTTCTTTTACATTTACATATCATCTGATCATTATCACGTGCGCTGGTAATACACATTTTATTAAATATTCTGATCTGATCATGTGCGTGTTTCTTTTACATGTGCGCGCTCTTGTATGTGCGTGTTTCTTGTCTTGTATGCGCGTGTTTCTTGTCATTGAGGCGGTGTTAATACACTGTTTCTTAAATATTCTCATCTGATCATGTGCGTGTTTCTATTACAATAATCTTTAACAATGACACATTAAAAAACATCGCTAACACATCTTGGCATCACATCGCTAACACACCTTGGCATCCCTAGCGATGTAATCGCTAGCGATGTATATGTTATTGCGATGTAGTACCATGCGTCCATATAACAGGAGTTGTGATGCCCACCACGATGTAATAGTCGCGTTGCGATGGCTGCGCGATGCGATACATTCGTTGTAACGGGTGTTTCCCCTTTATAAGTTGTATAAATGGTAAGGAATGGTGTTTGTATTTTTTGTATTTGTTTCATTGATAATTTATTTGTATTTGTACGTATTTATTGAAAAATAGACTAAATATTTAAAATAAAAATGAATAAAGTTTGTGAAATTGAGTGTTCATGGAACCTGTGACGGACTTGCATTGGTACCCGTGAAATAGTGGTTAGCTAATAGTGTTCAGTACTGGCACTTGTTTTGGTTTGCGTGCACTTTATACAAGTCATTCAGACCAATCTTATCTGGCCCCACTGCTTTTTTTAAATCAGAGTCCTCGAAGGCATAAGTTATTTCGCGCAGTGTTATTTCTTTACATACATTTCTAATTTCTTAATCCTCTGGTATCCGATCAATCGCAATGAATTTAGGGTTTTTCTTGTTTTCTTTCTCAATTATGCATTTGTAGTATTGAAAAATTCCATCAGCACTGATTTGGCAAGTGGGATCTTCCGCCCCATCAGTTATAATCCTAGTGATTTTCTTTTTGTCTTTTTTAAACATTGTCTGGTATTCTTTATAGCTGCCCTTTGCTGTGGCATAATTTTTCTTGTGTGTCCGATTAAGCCTTCCGTTATTCTTGTCTTTTTTTGTTACCTTGTTCCCTACTGAGGCATTCTGATGCTCATCTTGAGCAGAGTTCATAGGCTCTTTATTGAGTTCACTTGCTGGTTCATTTGTTGGTACACTTGCTGGCACAGGACTTATATCAGTGATGTTTTCTGAGATATAATTCACTACCTCACCCATCAGATCCATAGCAGCATCATGTTGCTCTACGTTTTGGGTGTACTTCTCGATTTCTGTGATTCTCTCTTCCAGCTCATCAAAGTTCTTGATTTTTTGCGCACGTTTACAATTGATAAAGTCTCTGCGCTTTTCTGTTGTTACTTCCACTATAACCTCTGATTCATCGCAAGAGTCATTTTCAGAAACATTTGATGCTTGCAGTACATCTTTTGACGATGTTTTGCTTTTATCTCTTCTATCTCTTCCTTTTTCTGCAATTTTCTGTTTTTATTGTCGAAATGTGAAACCATCAGTGCATTAATATTCCTCTTGTTTTCATGTACTTTTTCCAATTCTGCTAGTAGCAGTATTTCTTCCTGTGACCATAATTTTGACGGTTTACTGCTTGCTAGAGCTGCTAGTCTAGCCTCATTTTGCATTCTTGGATGCGCATGCCGAGCATGTTGAGAAACACCAATCTTAGTTCCAAATCTGAGGTCACAGAAGCTGCACAGGAATGGCAGCTCTCCTTTTTGAGGTCTTCCTGTAGTGTAGTTCCTATATTCCCAATAGTCTCTGCGCATTGGAATAATATATCCTATAGATGCGACGTAGGAATTATGTCTACTAGTTCTCTATCGAATATATTAAACTTAATTGTGAGTGCCAGCTAGCTCAGAGGTCATTAGAAACTTTCTCGAATTCAAAAGAAGGGATTAGTTTCTGAGAACCGCATAAACATGACAACTTTGTTTCCCCAAGATAAAACGTATCTTCAGAGTCGTGGAAACAATAGATAGATATTTTACTCAGTCATTTGTGCATGCTTCGTTTCACCAGAGATGCAGAGAAATAGAGACGGGCGTTTTCAATAAAAGTATTTATTGAACAGTCTTCTTTCTCATGCAGAAGAAATGAACTGCTACAATCGTAATACTGGCCGTAAAGTATAATGCGTACAGCAAGAAGAGTATTATAAAATAATACTGTAAAAGCATGGTATGGTTTTTAAGCCATAAACGCCATAAAATACATACATAAATAAAGACTAAAAGTACTCAACTGGTGCTTCTAAAATACGCCTACCCCGATGTACCTAACCTAAGTCTAGTACGAGGGAAGAAGTAAGTGAGGTGTAGCATAAGTTTAGTATTCTTTTGCCAAGAATCTATCCAAGATTTCTCTTAGGGTCTAATCAGCTCCGTACCTTGGTTTAGAATGAAGGAGGTCTGGTATCTCTATGTCTCAGGACTCGATTTCTTAACACCCCGCAAGGGGAGTGTAAACTTTGGGTACAAGGAGGGACAGAGCCAAGACAAGTATAAGGGCTAAGTCGTTTAGTTTGTGATACAACAGTCAGTTCATAGAAATAAGGGGCACGCGGTGATTGTCCTGGGGCTTCGGTCTCCCTGTCCGGATCTCTTCCTGGACGTCTCTCTTCCTCTTTGCCCAGCATGAAACAAAAAGAAACAAACGTGGCTGTTACTACACAGCACTCAAGAACAACTGATATAGGGGAGAGGGTGTGAGGGAGTACGGATGTGAGTCACAGAGATACCACCACCATTGGCCTTCACCACGAGAGTGCTGTGGGAACAGAGGCTTCACTCTGCCGTCCTCCTCCCTACTACCCGGTCCCTCCCCGCCTAAACCCGAGCAAGGTACGTAAACGGCCACGCACCTGACTTAGCCACGCATCCTCCTGCGCGTGGCTGGGCGGTGGGCGGTATCGGTGGCCTCCTGGCTTTCCCGGGTCTTCCTCTCTCCGCTGCTGACCTCGCTCTGTGGGGACCTCCTGCTCCGCCGTGTATTCTTGGCTCCTCGCCTCCCGACCTTCTTTCGGCAGAACCACGGCGTTTTCCGGATACTCTCTGGAGACACCGTTCACGGACGCCTCGTTCTCCGGGTTCGCTTCTGCTTCTCTACTTCCTCCGTTCGTGGATGCAAACTCTCCGATCACCAGCGAGACGGCATCTTCCGTTTCCGCCTTTCTGTCTCCTGGAGCCGCTCCCGATTGGTACACGTGACTCCGCGTCACAGGGGCGGGGCAGGCCGCCTCGTAAGCGAAGCAGGAATTAAAGGGGTCAGTCCAGTCCTGTAGGGGAGAGGAAAAGTCCGTTACAGGACTAGAGTCCTCGACCTGCTGACAAACCTCCCCCCTAGCTTTTCCCGTTCGGGGGAAAGAGAGTAACGCGATAAGTAATCCGCATTAGTGTGCTCGGTGCCCTTTTTATGGCATACCTCGAAATCGTATGGCTGCAGGGAAAGGAACCATCGCAGTATGCGATCTTTCCTACCTTTGTTCTGATAGAGCCATGTCAAGGGGCATGATCGGTGATCAACGTGAAGTGACGGCCCTCCAAGTAATAACGGAGTTTCTCAATGCTCCACTTCACAGCCAGGCACTCCTTCTCTATTGTGGAATAGACAGCCTCACGGGGGAACAGTTTTCGGCTTAGATACAAGATGGGTCTCTCCCTACCCTCTCCGTCTGGCTGGGACAATACTGCACCTAAACCAACCCCTGAGGCATCCGTTTGTAAACAGAAAGGCTTGGTAAAGTCTGGGGTTGCCAACACGGGAGCAGAAGAGAGAACATCCTTTAATTGTTGGAATGCTGTTTTGGCTTGATGAGAGGGGTTTTTGAACTGCACTGAAGTAGCCGTTTTCTTTAACATGTCCGTTAGAGGGGCTGACAGCGAGGCAAAGTGAGGAATGAAGCGGCGGTAATAACCGACTAATCCAAGAAATGCCCTTAGATCCCTCCGGTTTTCAGGGAATGTTTTTGCCTGTATTGCTCTCACTTTTTCATCCTGTGGGTATAGCTGCCCGCTTCCCAGGACATACCCGAGATATTTGACTCGGGTGAACGCAATCCTGTATTTTTTTTAGTTTATATGGAGCCCTGCTTTCTTCAAGGCACCTAGTATCAGTTCGAGGTGTCGCAAATGGGTCTCCCAGTCTGGGCTGTGTATGACTATGTCATCTAAATAAGCAGCGGCAAACTGGGTATATGGAGCAAGTACTGTGTCCATGAGACGTTGAAACGTTGCTGGTGCTCCTTGTAACCCAAAGGGTAACACGGTGAAGTGGAACAACCCTTCTGGTGTTATGAAAGCTGTATTTTCCTGGTCTTGAGGGGACAGAGGCACTTGCCAATAACCCTTGGTGAGGTCGATTGTTGTTATATACTGGGCCTCACCAAGCCGTTCGATCATCTCTTCAACCCTTGGCAGTGGGTAGCCGTCTTGTTTTGATACCCTGTTGACCCCGCGGAAGTCGATGCAGAAGCGAGTGCTTCCGTCGGGTTTTGGCACCAGGACCACTGGAGACGACCAATTGCTTTTGGAGGGTACTATTATCCTTGCTTCGAGCATTTTCTTCACTTCCGATTGCAGCAACAGCCTTCGGGGCTCCGGTACCCGAAAAGGTCTTTGTTTAACAGTGACCCCAGCCGGGGTGGGTATGTGATGTTTAGCCAGCGTCGTTCTGCTGGGTTGGTCAGAGAATATGGACGAATGCTTGGTCATCTCGTCCACGACCTCTTTCCTTTGGACCTCCGACAGATCAGGATTTATTACGGCTTGGTTTATGGTATGCGGAGTGGGCACAGCTAGGGACACCGCTACAGAGGACTTGGGAGGCGGACCTAACCATTTTTTCAGAATGTTAATGTGATAAATTTGAGTCCGAGATGGTGTTATCTGTAGTGCATATGTGGTTCTCCCTATCTTTCTTACTATCGGGTAAGGGCCTTGCCACTCTTTGCGTAGTTTGTGGGTGGAAGTGGGGAGAAGAACAAGAGCCCAATCACCCACATCTAGTTCTCTCCATTTCTTTCCTTTGTCATAAAAGTATTTTTGTTTTGCCTGTGCCTTTTCTAGGGTGTCATAGGACAAGGTCCTTAGTTTGTGCAGCCTGTTTTTCAGTTGTTGTGCGTAGTCCGTCAACTCTTGTGCATCCTGTGCACCCTCCTTTTCCCAACTGTCTTTGGTTATCTCCAGTAGGGTACGAGGTTTCCTCCCGAACAACAGTTCAAAAGGGGAGGCTCCCATGCTGCTCTGGTGTTGACTCCGTAACACGAAGAGGGCCAGGGGGAGTAGTTGATCCCACTGTTTTCCGTCCCCTGACAGGAGTTTCGTTAATGTGGTTTTAATCAGGCCGTTGTATCGTTCAACCAACCCGTCGGTTTGCAGGTGGTAAACCGACGTGCACAGGTGTTTCAACCACAAAATAGCGCAAACCTGTTTCATGAGTCGGGAAACGAAAGGCGTACCCTGATCAGTGACAAGGTCTTAAGGGAATCCCATTCGGGAGAATAGTTCTACCAATTTCTGGGAAATGGCGTTAGTGGTGGCAGCCCGCAAGGGAAACGCCTCAGGATAGCGGGTGGCATAGTCTACCACTACCATCACGTACTGATATCCCCTATGTGATTTAGGCAGGGGCCCTATGATGTCTACTCCTATTCTCTCAAAGGGTTTCCCAATGATGGGAAGGGGAACAAGCGGAACCTTTGGCGGAATGTAAGGGTTGCGTTTTTGGCAAATGTGGCATTCCTGGCAGTATTTTTTTATTTGTGCGTACACACCAGGCCAATAGAAATGTTGCACGATGGACTCAGTCGTTTTCTCGGCGCCGGAGTGACCAGCCAAGATGTGGGCATGAGCATAGAACATAACTTGCTCACGAAAGTCCGCTGGTACAAGCAACTGAGGAGCAGCTTTATAGCTACCTACCCTGTACAAAAGCCTGTTTTCTTTAAGAAAATAGGGGTATGTATGTGGTCCTTGCCCCAGTGACTCCTGGGCACTTTGCCAGGCCGGGGCCAAAGAGACATCATTCAACTGTGCAGCCCGGAAGTTAGAGTCGTTGGCCCATGGTTCAGTGGTTAACAACCCAGGAACAGACTTGGTGGGTGTAAACTTAGCCAACGCTTCCGACATCAGGGTAGGAAAGCACTTATTGTCAGTCTCTATTATCAGGGCTTCGGGTAATTCTGGGAGAACCCCTACCTCACACTGAAGTTTTGTCCCAATCTCCGTTACTATGTTTACCCTGGCTAATGGGTACGTGCGTACGTCACCATGCACACACTTTATCCTGACGTTCCGATTCAGGAACACTGAGGAATTTGTCAGGGAACTGTTCTTCACTACTGAGTGACGACAACCTGAATCTAATAGGGCCCGAATAGGGCGGTCATCAAGGAGGACACTTACGTAGTAGGCCGGTCCTGTTTCCTGGGCATAGAGGATGGCCCGAGGAACATATCCCACTTCCATCGGTTCCTCTTCCTTCTCTTTTCTTTTTCAGCACAGTCTTGCGATATGACCCCATTCCCCGCATTCATAGCACTGAGGTCCGGTTAGAACTGGGGGTTCAGGTCTTAACGGTCTAGGTTTCAAAGATGGAAGAGGTGGATCAAGAGGGCCCTTGGTGGTTTTCTTTTCGGCTCTGGGGAAGACCTTATTTGCACTGGGTTTTTCAACTTCCTTAACCGTTGGACGGGTTTGGGCCCTGGCATATGAATTGGTCATTTCAATGGCATGTTCAAGTGTCAATCCTGCGTGTTGTCTGAGCCATCTTTGTGTTCCTTAGGGCAATGCTTCAAGGAACTGTTCTAAATATATCTTGTTCATTACGTCTTCCAAGTTGCCGTCTTGTGGTTTCGACCAACGGTCAGCAGCTTCTTTTAGTTTATAAAAGAGTGTTTTGGGTGTGTCATTGGCTAGTCCCCTCTCTTGTCTAAACCTTATTCGGTGGCTTTCGTCATCAACCCCAAGTCTGTCTAGGACTATTTGTTTCACATGCCCGTAAGCAGCCGTGCCGTCCTTATTTGCAAGTTGATAAGCAGCCTGGGCTTCACCGGGTTAAAAGGGGCGCCAAGTAAAAGGGCCATCTTTTCCCTGGCCAGGCACTAGCACGGGCTGCTCTCTCAAAATTTAGAAAGAATGAGACGGGATCGTCTCCTGCTACATATTTCTGAAGAGGAACCACTGCTCCTGGGGGTGCAGCCGCTCTTTGTTGTCCTAGAAGAGTGAGAAGCTGAGTTTGTCCTTCAGTTATTTTTGAGATGTGGTCCGCTTGTTGTTGAATAGCGGCAGTGAATGCGGCCCTATCGTTGTCTGCCTGCCCGCTGGTTTGTCCAATTGCCCATTCCATCTTGGCCTGTCCTTCTGACATCTGAGTGAGTATGGCCTCCATCTGGTCAGACGGATGTCTCCTATCTGGCTTGCCACTTGTAACCTTTGGGTACAAGGAGGGACAGAGCCAAGACAAGTATAAGGGCTAAGGCGTTTATTTTGTGATACAACAGTCAGTTCATAGAAATAAGGGGCACGCGGTGATTGTCCTGGGGCTTCGGTCTCCCTGTCCGGACCTCTTCCTGGACGTCTCTCTTCCTCTTCGCCCAGCATGGAACAAAAAGAAACAAACGTGGCTGTTACTACACAGCACTCAAGAACAACTGATATAGGGTAGAGGGTGTGAGGGAGTACGGATGTGAATCACAGAGATACCACCACCATTGGCCTTCACCACGAGAGTGCTGTGGGAACAGAGGCTTCACTCTGCCGTCCTCCTCCCTACTACCCGGTCCCTCCACGCCTAAACCCGAGCAAGGTACGTAAACGGCCACGCACCTGACTTAGCCACGCGTCCTCCTGCCCGTGGCTGGGCGGTGGGCGGTATCGGTGGCCTCCTAGCTTTCCCGGGTCTTCCTCTCTCCGCTGCTGACCTCGCTCTGTGGGGACCTCCTGCTCCGCCGTGTTTTCTTGCCTCCTCGCCTCCCGACCTTCTTTCGGCAGAACCGCGGCGTTTTCCGGATACTCTCTGGAGACACCGTTCACGGACGCCTCGTTCTCCGGGTTTGCTTCTGCTTCTCTCCTTCCTCCGTTCGTGGCTGCAAACTCTCCGATCACCAGCGAGACGGTGTCTTCCGTGTCCGCCTTTCTGTCTCCTGGAGCCGCTCCCAATTGGTACACGTGACTCCGCGTCACAGGGGCAGGGCAGGCCGCCTCGTAAGCGAAGCAGGAATTAAAGGGGTCAGTCCAGTCCTGTAGGGGAGAGGAAAAGTCCGTTACAGGACTAGAGTCCTCGACCTGCTGACAGGGAGCTTGGAAACATTTGAGCTTGATTTCTTGGCAAGAGAATAGACAGCGTTTCTCTCAGTGCGTCTGCTGGAGGGTCGGCTTCCTTCGGCACTTGCTGTAGCGAGATGCGTCAGGCAAGTAGATAGTCGAACTGCTCCAAACCACCGTGTGTTTGCTATGGCAAGTGTGGGCATATTTATACCTTGAAGGTGCCGAGTTTGACGTACAGTTGGACATAATAACGTCATCAAAGAGTTGTAGTTCTTTGAAAACTCCATGAGTTCTTGGACAAATCAATATTCAAGCCAGGGGAAGTCCCTAACTGCTGAAGTCGAGTTTTCCAAGAAATCGTTGTGGATTTTCGGAACTAGTGGAAGTATCCATGCCGTATTTGAACTGCCTGGGCTATGTCTAAATATGGTTATAATTTCTATGCCTATATAAGGACAAGGTAATTTATACCTATATAAGGGCATGAATCGGGAAAATTACACTAGGGTCCTTAAATGCTATACTACATTTCTGTACCTTTGGCATAATGGCATGCAATATTGTGGTATTCGGCATCTTTGTCACATTTTGAGCAGTAAGTTTTAAGATAGAAGCCTTTGTGCTTGTTGGAGACATGTGTTCTCAGTTCTTTAAAAGTTCCCAATATGTCTCCACACAAGTCACATTTATACTTTTCGTTTGGGTATTTCCAATAAGTGACTTTTTTTGTGTAGTCACTTTTCTTTGTTATTACATCTTTGCTGACCTCGTACACATCGGGAAGATTTTCAAAGTTTGTTGTACCAATGTCATTCTTGGCTGAGGAGACCACAAACTCGAGGGATTCGCTGAGGTCTACTGTTGTGTCTTCTTCTGATATGGAGGGTGAACTAAGGCCTATATCGTGATCTGAATCGTTGTTGCTTGCTACATTGTTTGAAGCGGGTGCTGGTTTGTCAAATTCGGTGAGGAGGTTAATGATTTCTGGGAAAGACAGCACCTCCTTACGCCATCTTAACAGAGTTTTTATTCTCCAGGAACTACCCCATCTGGAATTGGGTTTGTTTGCTTCGCCATTTCTCACTATCACGCTTGCTGCCATGATAGAACCTTGTTTGGCTTGTCTCTATAGACTTCTCTACACAGAGTCTAGCACTACAGAGGCAGTTACCGGCGAGACCACTGGGACGTAAAGGCCACTACAACCAAGAATAGGTTAAGAGAGTCATAGTTACTCCCGCCATTTACCCGTGCTTCATTGCATTTCTTCACTTTGACATTCAGAGCACTGGGCAGAAATCACATTGCGTCATCACCAGCCTCGGGCCTTCGCGATGCTTTGTTTTAATGTTGTAGATATTTTATGTTCTTTATTTTTGTTGTTGATATTTTTGTCATCGATATTTTTGCAAACAATATGTTTTTATCAATGTTTGTGTTATTTCTGATTTGTGTATTGGGTGTCGATATTTTGGTATACAATATTGTTGACTCGATATTTTTGGAGTTCGATGTTATCGTAGTCGATGTTGTATCAGTGACCCCTCCGTTATTAAATATCTATTTCTGCCCTTTATCAGACATAGTGGAGAGTTGCAGATTGACCATTTTTTCTATTCACACACAAATTATATTTTCCTTGTCATCTACCCAGGTTTGTGAAACATTTGATATTAATCTGGGCCTTAGGCAAGTGGTGACCTGTATGAGCTCTACCTCCCTAAAGCTCAGTGGTGATAAGACGGAAGTCATGAACCTGGGTAAACATGTCCAGCTTTGGAGTCCTCGACATTGGCCCCAATCCCTAGGACCTCTCCTCACTCCGTCTTCCAAGGTTAAGAACGCTGTTTTTTTTCCTTGATGACAAACTATCAATGAAACCTCAGGTGTCTAAAGTTACCTCTACCTGTTTCGCTGTGTTGAAATGGGTGAGGAAGATCATTTGGATGATCCCTCAGTCTGCCCAGAGGGTTGTAATCCAGGCCTTAATTCTATCTAGACTGGATAACAGTAAAGTCTTATCCTTTGGAATAAACCAGCCATCTATGAGGGGCCTGCAGATGGTTCCGAATTTGGCGGCCAGACTGCTATAACGGCTTGCCGAATACACCTCAGTCTCACATCTGCCAAGAAGTATGCTAGAGGTTTTACAAACAAACCTCATTGGTTCCAAGATAGTGTTGTGAGTGTATTACATGGTGAGGTCCCACAATCATACACGTAATCCTCACACCAAACGTCCTTACCATATTAACCCTGGTCTAAGCGCAATCCTTCTGATCTTGCTTCCACACTCAAAAGCATTGTTCTTGTACCTGCAGGTACATACATTTTGTCTCTGATCTTTACACTACCTAGGTTACTAAAATACTTGATTCTACAATTCCTTGTAAGACCAGAATCTCTTTCAGAACACACCTTTCTGCTTCTTTGGACACAGAGGAACTCCAAGATGCCAAGAGACCCTGAGAGAAGTTAGTTGATAAAGGCACATTCAGAAAGGAGTTCCACAGCTATAAAAGGCTGTTTCAATGACCACCCAAGCCAACAACTATCATGTTTGAAATTTGTCTACTAAGCCTCTCCAGTGGGATCTTTTCAATTCAACATGTGCTTTCCTGCTCCAACCCCATCTCCAGTTCTGTTCCACCTACCCAACCAATCCCTTAGATTTTTTCTAAGATAAAATTACCAAACTTCTCAGTTTATCCCCACTGATTGCACAGTCAATTGAGCTCATTTCCTGCTCCCTCCCACTCTCTTGTTCTACACTTCAGTTATTAACTGGTCATCTTTTGACTCTGTAACCATATCTAACTTTCTTTAACTTCTTTCTGCTATTTCTTCTGAATCTCCAAAAGATACATTTCCTGAATAGGTCCCAAAATTAGTTGCCTCATCCCTGGCCCCATTTCTGACCCTACTTTGCAACATTTAATTACACTCTGGTAAGATTCCTTCTGACTGGAAAAAGTGTGTATTATCTCCCTTTTGAAAAAGCCTTCACTTGACCCTATGATCTTATCCAACTCTAGGCCCATCTCCCTGCTGACATTGATTGGCAAAATAGCAGAATGCTGCATAAACTATGAATTATCTATGTATGTGGAGGCTCATACCCTAATAAACAACTTCCAGTATGGCTCCCATCCCATTTACTGTACAGAAACTGCTCTAGTAGCTGCCAGCAACAACGTCAGGCTGCATCTAGACTCAGGTGGATCGGCTGCCCTAATTCTCTTAGATCTTTTTGCAGTTTTTACCACTATCTCTCATTAGATCATGCCAAACAAACTCAATGCTATTGTAATTAAGGACACTGTCAATGATGGGTTCCTATACGTTCACCAACAACGCTCCCAAGCGCTGTCACTAGATCACTTTCGTTCTGGCTACCAACCTGTCACCCCTGTGGTCTCCAGGGCTCATCACTGAGCCCTATGCTTTTTAATATCTATTTGACTCCTTTGTTCACTCTTATTTCCTCCTTTGGTATTCGATTTTATGCTTATTTGGATGACACCCAACTGATCCTACGCACGGATGGAGTCCTTGATTTTTTTACAGACCCAATCAAGGATTGCCACTGTTCAGTTGCCAACTGGACGTCTTCTAACTCCCTCCAGCTAAATACTGACAAAACAGAGTTTCTTGTTTTTGGCAATTCTTCCACCTGGACCTTCAGCTGGTAGTCTAATGTCCTTGGCATGACTTCCTTCCCTTCTTCTTCTGCTCGAAAGCTAAAGATTATATTTAATAACAAACTTACCTTTGAGACTTGTATTAATAATCTCTCTTCCACATGCATTTTTCCGTTAAAGGTGATCAGGAAAATCCTTCCAATGCTTCCCAGCTCCAAAAGGAAAGGTCTGGTCCAAGCATTGATTAGTTCTAACGCAGACTATTTCTATGCTTCAGTCCTAGGACTATCCAATTATTCTCCGTATAAGGTGCAGCTCATCCAAAATTCTGCAGCCCCCTTATGCTTGAGCTCAGTAGGAAAGTAAGCATCTTCTTGCCATTCACTGACTTTCCATATGGAAATGCTGTCTGTTTAAGGCCCCCTGCATCTGTCATTATAGTTTACATAGCCTGCTCCCTGACATATACATGGCCTCTCTCTTTTTAGTTTCTCAGAGACATTCTCCACTCCAGCACTAAAATTCCCAAATTCAGGAAAGCTCTTATAGGGGGCCACTCCTTCTCGTTGGACATCTCGCAGGCTTGGATTATTCTTTCGTTGGCCATCCGTGCTGAAAAGGGTCTCCTTCGATTCAGCCAACCCCTCAAAACCTACCTTTTCTCTCCATGATTCTGCTGCAGTACAGTTCAGCTCCCTCAATACCAGGACACTTTTTATTGGTGCGCTTTACAAAGTCAAATCAAATCTAATACATGTTCATGTGAAAAGGATTAGAAATATATATGTGTTATCTAAAAGGTACCTATTACACAGGAAGAAAGTAGGTAGCATACTAGCAGCAAGAGACCAAACTGTTCAGCACCAGTTCTAAGCTGAGCTAAGGGAAAATATTTTTTCAACTAGTGAGACAGACAACATGCCATGTTTCATGACCTCCCGAACCCTCCAAGCTGGTGACAGGCAGAGAGGACCAGGCACCAAACTCAGCAACGCTACCAGTGGAAATTAGGGTTGCACCTCTGAGTGACTGGAGACCTGCTGCTTTATAGAAGCTCTAACCCACAAGCAGAACAACATCCCCTAGAGTTCCTTTTTTGACCGGGAGTGCAGCAGTGCCTCGTCCTCTTTTGAGGCATTATCTGCCTCTCCACACTGGATGTGAGCAGTACTCATTCCAACGCCAATGTTTTCTCTCATTTGGATTAAAAGTAAAACTTAATGATTGGTATAACTAAATTGTACATCTAGACATCTAGTGCTGCAAAACTGTATCCCTTCACATATATGGTGTGCATTACAGTGAACTTTTTTTTTTTTCTTCCCCGATTTTCCAGTTGTAAGTTAAATGCCCAACAGCATGTTAAACTTTGCTGTGCAAGTCCGTTACCAGAAAGTAATCTGTTTCTTGAATTCCCGAATCCCTTGTGGGAGGGCAGGTCGGATATACAGACGTGGAGGCTGAATATATTGTCGAACAGCGCCTTTATTATCAGAGGTCACAGTCTTAGGTTTAACAACAGGCTCCAATGTTCCTCCCGCAGCAACTGTCTCTTCACTTTTGGAAGGGTTGGCCGTGGCACTCAGCGTTGTTTCTCCTTCTTCAGCCTGTTGATGTGGCTCCTGGGGCGATGGGGGCTCCGTGGCGTTGGTTTACCCGGAGGGCACCGAGAAGAAAGGAGAAAAGGAGCCGTCAGTTCATCTCTTCGATATTAGCCCTTTTCCTACACCCGGTAGTGCTCAACAGATTGAAAAGTGGGGAAGATTGTGAATAGGTTCTGGGCGTAAAAGGTTGGTGAGAGGGGGGGGAGAACAGGTTCAGGGCAGATAAGGTAGTTGGGACAGCTGTAGTACAAACTTACTATTCCCAAAAGAAAACTAAAGTGCCGCTTTTAGTGCCTATTTCGTGTGAACATGCTGTTGCAGACTTCTTCCCCTTTTTATCACTTCCATCCTCCTCCCACGATATACACTCCACCACCCACCTCCCGTAACAACGAGCAACCCACAATGTACCCAGGACCAGTTTCACTCACCGGCCCCGCCGTAACTCTCCTGAGTCACGGCCCGCTCTCCAGCCTCCTCCGGGGACACCACCACTCCTCCGTCCAGCGGTCTTCGGTCTCCCCCGCCTCTTCCTCACGCTCAGGAACGCTGTCTTGACTCTCGGCGTTCAGCTCCGGCACCCGGCTCCGAGATTCGGCGTCTTCTGCGTGGTCCGTCCCAGGGTCCGCCTCCACGACGTTCTGCGACCCCTCTTCCTGGTTGGCGTCCGTTTTTACTGGTCCTCCCTCCGTAGCTCCTCCCCTTGACGTCGGTCCTCGCTGTGGAAAGAGAGGAGAGGCATGGATCGCCGTCCGTGGTTCCTGTTGGATGTGGCTGACTGGGCAGAGTCCTGCTCGCGCAGGGGAGTCTGGGTCTCATAGTCCGGCCCTAGAGTGAGCTCCGCCGGGTCCCTTCTGACATCCCCCTTCAACAGCTCTCTCCCTTGAACAATTAACAAAGGGAAGAAATTAGTCTTCACAGATCGTTTAACCAGGGGATTTATTTACTGATACGTAACAAATAATAATTTCATGTACACTGGTTTCTGCATTTCAAACTTGTAAAAATGAAAATACAAAAACGGTACAGGATGATAGCAGATTAGAAGTGTGATCTTCATAAATTGATTAGATGCACCATTTGAATGTTTTGGAGTTATAGGAATCATTACTTTCTTGGAAGGAATCCACAAAAAAACCTGTGGAAGGTGAGCCTCAGTAAGCAGACTAAGGGCATCATTACGATGGCGGGCGAACAAAGTCCGCCCGCCCCCGTAACGGCATAGGGGACCGACTGCCAGGGGTGCAGCGGTCTCGCTGTGCCCATGAGGATGCGACCGTCACCCTGGCGGTCGCATACCGCATATTGAACATTGTGGCGGGGGTGCTTCAAGCAGCACCTGCCACAATGTCCGATATGCATGTGACAGGCACCGTGAGGTGCCTTTCACCTTGTGTATGCCAATGTTGGGGGTACCATAGTTACCCCCAGGTGCAGCCACCCACCCGGGGGCCAGCAATGGGCAGCCAAAGTAAACACTGCATGCCTTTCCATGGCGGAGTCTCCGCCATGGAGAGGCATCCCACAGCACACATCACAATATGGATGGCGGTGCCTGCGACCATATTGTCTCCCTTTTCCGCCGGTTGGCAATCTGACCAGCGGAAAAGAAGGGGACAGACTTTCCATCCGCCCGGTCCCCCTCGCCATACTAATATGGCGGGGGTGATGAGGGAGCATCTGCCGGGCAGATCACCACCGCCGGCCCCGCGGTGGCGATCTGCCCGTAATCCTAATTGATCCCTAAGTTTTTTGCCATTCCTAGAAAAATATGTGGAAGCGTGAAGATTTCTTTCCAAATTCTTCAATAATTATACTGTACAAAGCCCATCCCCTTGAAATTCCCTACATAAATATTGGCTTGCACAATTCACATGTTCACTACTCAGGGTCATGCGAAACGTAGGTCAAAGTTGGGGGTAGTCTTTTTTCTGGCTACTCCCCTGCATAGAACAATATTAGAAATGCTTTCTTCGTTCTCTCAGGTAGGGCTAATATTTATAACATCTCTGTGGCAAAGAGAATGTTAAGAATAAATCCCTCCGCCCATCCACTTCATATATTGCATTGATCTGTTGTGAGCCAGTCTCAGTCAATATTTGCTATTGTATGCAGGAAGAGATGACACGCAGTAGACTAAATCCTATTCTGATGGCATTGGAGACTTAGGTCGACTTGGAGTTTGTCAGCTCTGAGCCAGTCGCCAGCACGGAACAGGAAAGGGAGCCCTGCTTCTGTCTGCTGTGACCCAATCTTCAGCGTCTCCGCGTCCCTTGCCTGGGCTGCAGCACAATAGAAGACTCTAGTGCTTCTGCTGTGGAGAGGCATTTGGCATAGGATTAGTCCGCATTACAAATTGTGAAAAATTGAGTATAATCTTTCACATCACAAATCCCAAAAACCACCTTGAGTCCCATCAATACTTTGTATGCACGCCGCTGTTCCTTCCCAAACCTCCACCAAACCCCTGAAGATACATCCATGCAGACACCTGGTGTCCATCCTAGTAACGGTTGTGCTTTGGTAAAGTTCTCCCGCTTCCACTGGAGACTTGGGGGGCAGCCCCACACAGGAAGGACTGCCCGACGGGGTTTTTGGGGAAGCGGTACAGTCCAGTGACTGCACCAGGGTTCTGGGTTCTTTTTGGGCTACTTTCATAGCCCAGCATATATGTGCCTGCCATTGTGGGTGCCAGTCACCATTTTTGTTGTGATAGCACGGTGGCTGGTACCTAGGTAGCATCAATTTTGTCCCCTCCTTCCCGTTTTAGATAACACCATTAGCAGTAGCTAACAGTGCAAAGTGGCAAGGCAAGTAGCCTGTACCAGTCTGATCAGCATAAGGCTCTCAGCGCATAGTTTAAAACAAGCATTTACAATGCAATGGTTTTGCCTTTGTTAAAGTTTGAGCTATTGGCATTGCTCTTGACAATATTTTTATTTATGTTTTTTTTAACATAAATAAATAGCATTGTCATTTACAATGCCACTAGCTTGATCTCTCGCAAATGACACACACAAACACCCACAGAGAGCCCCCCAATACACACTCAGAGGCCTCCCCACACACACCCACACAGAGCCCCCCACACACACACCCACACACTGCAAGCCCCCAACACACTGCAAGCCCCCAACACACTGCAAGCCCTCACACACTGCGAGCCCCCCCACACACTGCGAGCCCCCCAACACACTGCAAGCCCCCCCACACACTGCAAGCCCCCCACACACACTGCAAGCCCCCCCCACACACTGCGAGCCCCCCCCAACACACTGCAAGCCCCCAACACACTGCAAGCCCCCACACACACTGCAAGCCCCCACACACACTGCAAGCCCCCACACACACTGCAAGCCCCCACACACACTGCAAGCCCCCCCCACACATTCAAGATGGCAGAAGGGAGTGTCCCTCTCATGTGTTCTGAGTTCCCTCCCAGATCCAACTATATCGAATGAGGAACTACCCCCTCTTCCTGTTCTGCACACAGTTTCCCCTCCTGTGAGTTGAGATGATTGCTCGAGAATTTCTTCTGTATGAAAGCCTCTGTCACCTGGCTCCCCCTTTGTGATCTTTGTATGAAAAGGAAGACCACAACAGTCTTGCTGTCTCCAGATGTGGGTGTATTGCTTCGTGGAAGCACAACTCTTCACAACAAATTATTATGCTAAAAATAGTTACTGGGGAAAGGGTGTCCAGCAGATCATACTTAGTTTGTTTTGGCTTTCAGGCAGCTTAAGAGCACTTTTAAGTTTGGCTTGGTAGCATAGCTGTCATCAAACCATGCCTGACGAATAGAAAAAGAGATTTAGGAAGCACTACTGAGAGTTAGGCTTTGGCCACAACCAAATGTTGATTCCCTTGATTACAGATTTTGATTGGGCAGAAGATGAATGTTTCCACTGAAAAAGTGCCTGCAGAACTGCCGACAGGAATCATGGCCGCAGGGTAGCCGAGCTTCGCTGCGCCACTCCCGAAAACATCAGTCTAACTTCATCCGCCCAAATCTTCTGAGGGTACTACGGCATCTCATGGTGTGTGGTCTTGCTGCAGGCGAAGTTTGAGCACTTTCGTAGAAGGCAGATAGAAGCTACATCCAGTGCCGGACCGCTGGGGCCGAGCCGAAGGAAAGTGGCGCTTCCAGGCACAAGCAACTCACACGAAGCCGTGGCTGCGGCCTGGGTCGCATTAACCCTGCAAGTGAGCGCGGGTGGCGCAGCTGACCCTGAAGGTGTGTTGATAGAGAGCTGTTGAGAGCTGCTACTGAATGACATCAAAGGGGATAAACATTTGATGAGAACCAGATTAAAAATTTATTTTCTGTATCAATTAAGGGTCCTCTCAAAATAACACGTCCTCTTGGAGCCATCCAAACCAGGAGAGCGGGAGGGGGGAGAGCGGGAGGGGGGACGGCGGCGGGAGGAGGGACACGGACAACCTGAAAACTCACCGGACTGCTCCCAGGAGGCGGCGGGGGCGCTTGCGGTGTCCTTCCTATGCCGGGGCCTGGGCTCTCTTCTCGGGTGCCGCGGGCGGGGCTCTCCTGCACCGGGGCCTCGCTGGCAGCCGCACTCCTTTCTCCTGGCATAGAAAGACCGGCGCCGACTTCCGGCTTGCCTGCGGCCCGGCCGGACCAGATTCGGGGGCGTTCCCGGCTTTCGGCTGACGTCGCGTGACGTCGGCAAAAGCCAAAGAATCTCGGGAACGCCCCCGAATCTGGTCCGGCATTGACGGACAGGCCCCTCGTCCAATGGCTAGGCTCCATTTATGGAGCCAGCCAATGAATGACGAGGGCCGACCCAAAGCCACACTACAGTTCTCATCAGGTTTTCGCCTGCGCGAAAAAGATGCGCAGAGCGCATCTTTTCGCCAGGCAAAACCTAAAAAGGGTAATGCAAGAGATTCTGACCTTCTCTAACTAGGAACACGCAAATGAAACACAAAAAAGTATGTATCCATCTTCTTCAGTGTTAGGTCATCTCTGCCCAATGGTGAAAGGATCATTTGATGGGCTGCTATATCCTTCTTCATTCCCATGGTAATATACAAAGCCACAAACCTTATCTCTAAGCTACTAAATTGCAACTGTCCATGTATGGTTGTCTCATATTGAGTTCCCACGAGAACCCTGTTGCCTACTCTCTTAGCTATTCAGAACTCCACTGTGTTGCAATGAACTAGTCTAAAGCAGAAACATTCTAGCTGTAACTTCTACGGAATTATGTCTCGTGCTTCACATTTACAGCATACACTATTGTTTTAATATACTATTGGTATTCATTATTGTGAATAAGGGGCAGGCTAAAATCTAACCAAATGTGATGAGAACACGTAGCCATAGGAAGAAAAGAAATAAATTTCTACTGTCAGCACATTCTACAAGTATGACATGTCTAATGAAGTCAACGTGAATTATTCATTTAAGAGTACACCGTTCAGCATCTTGCTAAAACATTTATTTAAGTAAAGTTAAAATAAAGAAATGCAGAGAAATAAAGAATGAACAAGGACTAGCTTAATTTGACAATGTAAATACAAACTGTATGGATGCTTGCTACAAAAACAAAATTAGGCTTGTCATGCTACACGTTAATAAACACAATAAGAAAGTAAATGAAGAATCACAAAAACATAACCAATAACAGATTTGAAAATATCTGTAATGAGCAAATGGGCAAAGACTTCTAGAAAAAAATTGGTCTGTAAAGAAAACCTGGACTAGATTACCTTTAGACTTTTGTTAGCTGGCACAAAAATTGACATAATAAATGGCGCATTAAGAGCAATCTGAGAGTTTCAAAACATCAATGTTTGTGTGCATTCTGGAAGAAGGAAAGGAGTATTTATCCAGTAAAAATAATAGACGAATAGCGCGGCCACCATGTTGGGGTTGGCTCCATTAATACACTGCTGATATAGAGTATGTCATACCGCCTTTTGGCTTCTCAGGACTTTAGTAACCTCTAACTTGATCTCCACATATGCCCCATCCGCAATGGTGACCAGTAGTCTGATTGCGCCGGGGCATCAAAAGAAGGAATGGGTTTTCAAGGCTCCCTTCCAATGTTGCACTCCTAGTCAAAAAATCATTCCTCAAAACATTTTTAAAGCTGATAGATTAAGTTGTTCGTTTTAGAGAAAATTCTGATGTAAGGCGTTTTATATTCATTTTAAAATTGATGGGTTAATACCCGAAGATGATGCATGCGGTTTGAAGTCATGAGAGGCAACATCCAAAGGATGTTGGTTTTACTGATGTCTGGTTCAAGGTTTAAACAAACTATTCTTTTTATCTTCTGCCTGGCTTGTTCTAAGGGGAAACTTTTAATGACTATCTCATAATATTGCTACTCTAGCTGATGGATTGGATTTACTGTTTTAGTTTGCTTTTCTGAATGTTTCTTTTAAATTATATCTTTTTTATTATGTCATTTGAAATATTATGGCATGCTATCCACCATAATATCGACTCCAGAATATCATGCGCTTAATTTGAACCAGTGGTTTACGGTGCTCAGCACTGTCACTTAATTATCAACACCAGTGCTTTTCATGAGCACCAGTTAAGAACATTTATGGTAGGCACAGGGAGATTAAGGGAATATGCCCAGAATCACTGGTTGTTGAGCTGACACCAAGACTCAAACCTGGTTCCCTAGCTCCGTAGTCAGCAGCTCTGCCCATTATGAGGCATCCTTTCCCCACTTTCATGGTTAGTAGTTGGTTCTGTGTTATGTAGCATTAACAGAAGAAATGGACTGGTACAAGCTGACTCCTGACGAGATCCCCAGCACTTATCTTTTTTACACATTAAACCATTTTGATGATCAAAATATGGAGAAGGGAATTGCATATATGTGAGTTTAGATATTTTGGCAGGGTGATATTTCTGTGGTTGGTATTTCTACATACAAACCAGCTTGAGCTCAATACTCCATAACCTCAACTTTTCCCACTTTTGTCGGTCTCCACCTTACCCCTTGCAAGCTTCATCCAGAGGGAGGATTGCCTCACGATTATTTTCTAAGTGTGGTGATATTTAGGAAAATGAGTTTGTTGTGCAGGTCGCTTACAGTGCCTGGTTTGTAAAGGTTGATAAGAGAACCTGAGTTCATGCTACATGTGGCGAACTTGTTGTATGTTTAACTGTTTGGTTGTTTAATTGTCAATTCAAAGATTTAAATCATCAAATATTCGTTATTTCGTGTATTTGAATATCCTAGCCCCACAGAAATATTACCTCTGCTGGTTGGGGTAACTATGAAGAAACCAGCCTCCTAAAACATTCAGTGTGTCTGTGTGCTAGTTCGCAACTGAGGATGTATGACGTTACAACGCATGCTTTTACCACGCATGCTGTTACAACGCAGTTTTTACAACGCATACCATTACAACGCATAGCGCTTTGGGGTGCTGGATAGTGAATAGTTTAATTTACTATTCCAACTCCAGTCCCCGTGGACACTAGGGAAGGGGTTGGATAGTAAATTAAATCTATTCCCTATCCTAGAGCGCCCCCCAGCGCAATGCGTTGTAATGGTTTTCGTTGTAAAACCTGCGTTGTAATAGCACTGCGTAGTAAAAGTTGCGTTGTAAAGGATGTTTCCCTCAAGTGATAATAGGATAATATGTGAAAATACATTAAAATGTTGGTCTTTCGACCATATCATTATTTATCATCCACACATATGTTATTCAACAGGGAAAAGACAGTAAGTAATGTTGCAAGTTAAAACAAATGTAGCAGCAACAGTTAAATGTGATGTTGGTAGTAAAACCTAGTCATGAATCACACACAGTAAGTTTGCTGTTTTCAGATACTCTCTCCTAAGAAGCCTCCATGTGAACTCTAAGAAGTCACTATCATAACATCACACTACAAATAAATAAGACATGAGGTATATTTTGTTACTATGTATTCGTTTTTAGCAAGAATATTGTAGAAATGATATCAATAACCTAGAGCAAAATGTAAAAATATGATCATGCACAATTTAGGACTTTTACGAAAGCTGCTTCTAGGCAGGCCCATTTTCATTAAAAGCCCCTTAATGTAACACACTGTGGAAACCAAAATATACAGCAATGCTGGTAGAAGAAGGATCTCCAGGGCACATAAGATCCAGAAATCATGGATCTCTTCAGGGGAGCTCTCTTCACCATCTCCAAGGTCTGAGGACCCTCCAGAGCCCCCGCTTCAGTTTGGTGTTCCCCAGGATCAGGATGACAGATTCTGCAGGAAGGTAGGCGGAAGAGATTGTCCAAAGCACTATTTTGAACAGAGAAGAGGATAAAACTTGATTCAAAACCAATGTTAGAAGTGACACAAGGTACACCAGCAGGAGGGAGCCCACGATTCTGGCGGCACCAATGTGAGCCCCCAATCGGGGTTCAGTAAAACCTGATGCATTCTCTTTCATCCTCTGGGCATGCCTGTGCAGAGATGCGAGAATGAGTGTGATGGAGAAAATGCCAAGCAGAAGAGGTAATCCATAGCAAAGAGTGCTAGATAACACAAAGGAGAGTGATGTCTGCTGCAGTGTCGAAAGTTCCGCTGCTGCAGCTAGATTTGTAGAATTAGAAGCCATGACAGTTGTTGAATTCGGTCTGAAAGTGACGTATTCATTGGAGTACATGAAGACATTGAGAACTAGGGGCCCCACCACAGACCCAAGAAGCATCCAGTTCACCAGCTTGGAGATCCTCAGCTTCAACCAGATGAGGAGGCGATGGTTGAAGTCCACGATCTTCACACAGTAGAAGATGCAGAGAGAGGCTGTGATCCAGATATTGCAGCCACCAGTCCATGATAGAAATTGACCTAAAATTTGATAGCTATAACCTGAATCATAAACCGCCCTCCATAAAACTGGAAAGTACCACGCTGCTACCTGCGTATACTGACAACCAGCGCCTGAGATTCCGAAAGCAATGAGGATGAGATCACCGGTGTTCAGGCTTTTGTCGCGAGCCCAGTCCAGAAGATTGAAAGCAGCAATGAAAGCACAGGTGAGTATCCCAATGATACTCATTACTGATATAATAATCAAAGAAACCAAAGTAATAAGAGGCGTCATTTCACTTTTTCTCTTTGGTGGATCCTTGCAGTAGCCACCAACAGCTGTGCTGGTGACAGCAGGTGTGCTATGGGTGTGTTGCAGGGAGAGGTACTCCAGACTCTCAGAAACTTGCAGCAGGTGTGAAAGGTTTAATTACTTCATTTTCATAATTCCCTCTTTTGAATGAATGCAAATTGGGCAGGTTTCACCTTCGTGTGTCTTCTAGGAGCACAAGACTCAACTATATCATGTTACTTCCAGTGGCGCAAATCTCCATTGTGATGTCAATGTTGTGTGTTCACCTTTTCCACCCCTGATCAGAAGCATTTAGGATCATTATATTTATCCTATCCTGTGAAAGCTCAATAAAGCAAAAAACAAAATGGAAAAGTGATACATGGTCTTGTCTTTCCTCCTAATCAGAGTCCTTTCAGAATGAGTCGTGTGTTCACCCCAAGGCAAGATAGTTCAAACTTACTAGGTTTTTGGGGGAAAACAAGCTTCAGGCCTCTTTAATTGGGCCACCACACCCCAAAATCTGCTTTGTGTCTCACCCCTGGGAGAGGTACCCTCTCTACCTACTTATGGAAAGGTGTTTTAGGGCTTGTTCTGGGCAAATAACTCGTGATAATTCCATGAGCCAAGCGCTTAAACAAAGTAAACAAAAAAAAATTCACGGGTTAAAATTTTTGCTAATGCGTATAAATATTTTCCAAAAGCAAGCACCAAATGCTGGTATTTAGTTTTGGCACCACCGCCAATACCAGCTAAGCAAAACTCTATTTCCAGTCTTCCAGGTTGGAAACATAACAAAGTTACAGAAATCAAAAAGCTTTTTAAAAACATTATTAACCAAATCTAAAAATCAGTGACAACTATTACAGAAGAGAATCCGAATTAATGAGTGGTGACAAGCCTTTGCTGAGAAGAGATATTTTTAGGGGATCTCTCAGCCCTGTGATGCAGGTAGGTCAGTTCACAGAAGGCAGTTATGTGTGCATGATTCTCCACACTTGGCTATCCATGCTTGTTCCATTCTTCCCTTTTTGCATAAAACGTACGAACAAGGGTATCTCTGGTTTAGGGTTCACTCATTACCAGGTGGCTTTGGAAACCCTACTTTTTTTCGCTGTGTCCTTGCACCAGTCACAGTCAAGCAAAGTCAGGCATTAATCTCCTGATGGTGTTTAGAGGTTGAATACCCTGCTCAGAAGTCAAACAACAGATGTGGAGATGGGTGCCAAGAATGGCGATGCCTTTGCTCTTTATATTTTAGATTACTGGAGATCAGGTAAGCGTTTTCATTATTTGGCCTATGCTTGTTGTTCCCGTGATATGATGTTCTTTCAGTGGAAGCACAAGAGGATGATCTGCAACTTAATGGCCATCGGAGAATGTAGTGTTTCATCCCCAAGAACCTACCCTAATCCCAGAACTACTAGAAAGAAGTTCAAGGGTTAATTTGGTAGTACTCATAGCTGTAGGGCTACAAGACATGGCAATGAGTCGGGTGTCATAGAAATAAAACATATATATATATATATATATATATATATATATATATATATATATATATATATATATATATATATATATATATATATATATATATTACCTACTGGCGGTCGCCAGTAGGTATATATAGTTAGGATTTTTTCTCTATGGGTTTTTTGAAAATTCTAGGTCTAATAACTTTGGCGTTTGTGGACGGAATTTGCTGAAATTTTCAGGAAAATGGCACATTTTGTTTCTGAGCAGCCCTTGAAAATTTGGGGGGGGTTCGTCAAGGGGGGGCCGAGAAAAAAGGGGGGTCCCAAAACGTGTTTTTAACATTGAGTTTTCCATAGGGTGGTTGGCCTCACTTTTAGCCCGAACGGCTGAATGGATTTGCACGAAACTTGGCAAAATTGTAGGGACTGGTAGCCCGATGTGCCTTTTGTAGGTCTCAATATATGTGCTCCAGTGGATTTTGAGAAATTAACGTTTAAAAAAAGATATATATCTGTAACAGCGGACCGGGCAGCGCTCTGGTTCGCGGACTTTTCGCGCAACGGAGCTTTGTGAAGCGAAGCTGATTGGTTCTCCGGCGTCTGTCAACATTCCAAACAGTCCGTAGCGGCCGCCATCTTGTCTCTCGGTAGGATCGAGAGACAAGAGGAGGTCAAAACAAAGGGGGAAATAACTATAAGGGGGCATAGTAGATCCTCGCTGACCCCCTAGGTTTGATGTGGAGGTTTTAAAAGGGCCCCGCGGGGCAAAAAAAAACCAAAATAATAATAATCGAACGGCTGAATGGATTTGCACGAAACTTGGCAAAATATTAGGGACTGGTAGCCCGATGTGCCTTTGCTAGGTCTCAATATATGTGCTCCAGTGGATTTTGAGAAATTAACGTTCAAAAAAAGATATATATCTGTAACAGCGCTCCGCTTCGCGTACTTTTCGCGTTACGGAGCTTTGCGAAGCTGATTGGTTCTCCGGCGTCTGTCAACATTCCAAACAGTCCGTAGCGGCCGCCATCTTGTCCCTCGGTAGGATTGAGAGACAAGAGGAGGCCAAAGCGAAGGGGGAAATGACCATAAGGGGGCATAGTAGATCCTTCCTGACCTCTTAGGTTTGATGTACCATTTTGCCAAGTTTGGTGTAATTCCGTTCAGCCATTCAGGCTGTAGACGTATGTAAATGTCCTATGGAAAATTGCATGGGGAAAACACATTTGAAAGTGTTGAAATTTAGAACCAATTAAAATGTTACTTTGGTTTTGTATTTGTGTGTGATGAAAGTTAATTGGTTATGTATATATGTCAAATGAGAGGAAACCACAGCCATTTTGTGATACTACTGTCTGAGGTACATTTGTGAGGAATTTTTGGTGGTGAATTTCTGGTGTTTGATTTACACAGTACTAACACTTCTGCTACTTTTAAAAAGGTGAGTTGTTAATTTGTAAGGGGAACTATGTTGTACACTTGAAGATAATTTGAAAAATGTTTTCTGTTATTTATTTGCAGTCCTTCTGTTATACTAAATACTTGATAAAGTTAGTTTTATATTATGTATTACTAAAGACGATAAATGAAAGTGATTATTTTTTTCTGCAATTTACAGCAAGCAATTTCAAAATAAAATGGCTCACAATGAAGAGACCGTGGCAATTTCTTTTGAATTGTCCAACACATTGATTGAAATTGAGAGCACCAATAATGAAATATTGTCACAAGGAGGACATGACTTGTATGATTCCATTAGATTGATTGAAATGGACAGCACCAAGAATGAAATATTGTCACAAGGAGATGACTTGAATGATTCCACTACATTGATTGAAATTGAGAGCACCAATAATGAAATATTGTCACAAGGAGGAGATGGCTTGTATGATTCCATTAGATTGATTGAAATGGACAGCACCAATAATGAAATATTGTCACAAGGAGGAGATGACTTGAATGATTCCACTACATTGATTGAAATTGAGAACACCAATAATGAAATATTGTCACGAGGAGATGACTTGAATGATTCCACTACATTGATTGAAATTGACAGCACCAATAATGAAATATTGTCACAAGGAGGAGATGACTTGAATGATTTTTTTGATCAATCTCTTGATGGCGAATTTATCGAGTGTTTGGAGACCATAGAGTTACAAGAATCATCATTGGAGACTTTTAATGAGGACATTGCTGATGAGGACATGTTACTAGTTCTTTCAAATTTAGAAAATTCTGAAGAATAAATTTATATTTAGAAATCAAAAATTGTTTGAGACATTATTCATTTTTATTTTTAATTTATGAGGTTGTAGCGAAGTGATTGTAGTATAAAATGAGACTTATAGTATAGAGTGCAACATTTTTATGTTACATGGTAAGTTTACTCATATTTACTTCCCTTCTGCCACTATATTATCTCCAATGTGTATTTGACATGTCTTCTTCATCTCCGGCCTCCTTTCTCTCACTGTGTGTCTCCGATGCATCTTATCGCTGGTATTTTGTGTAATTACAGAAGAGAGTAAAATAAAATAGTTCGGAACGTGAAAAGGGGGCAAAGTAGAGTACTCCTCACCCCCTAGGCCTTTTTAGGCGGTCCCAAAAGGATCAGTTTCTGCTTTCCTGAGAGATTATGGTATGAGTTCCATATACCACAATAACTTGCATTACAACATGCAAGATATCTATCTCCTATTACCAACTTTTGGAGATATTCGCACTAAGCGCGAATATCTCCAAAAAGTAACACCTGCCCTGAGCAGTTCTTAGCCATGTTATCCAATGGGAGGTGGATAACATGGCTAAGAGTATTAGCTCGGTAATGCATGAATATCGCTGAGTTTTTAGCGATATTCATGCATTGCGGCCGTTTATTATCGCATTTGCGATAAACCTTGATAATAGTAAGGTTTATCTTCGATAATTTCTGACGATGCTTAGTGGTAAAAAATTGGTTGGTAAGCATCGTTAGCGATAAATATCGCTTAACTTTGGTAATATGCCCCAACGTCTGTTAACGTTCGATTCGAAGGAAATGAGGAAGTGTTGAAAAACATTGTCTGCGCCATCTTGCCTTTTTTGAAATGCCACACTTTTGTCGTGCACGGCAGCCATTTTAGATGTCTTGACCAGACCCACTCTCTGCACGCTGTCGATTCGTAGCATGGCTCCTCACCCACGCAAGCATCTTCCCTAGGCACTGGTCACCACCGCTCTCTGTCTTATGCATGGGCAATAAACCTCCCCCCATCTGCGCTGCTCTTCCCTGAGAATCACACTCTGTGCCCGCCCGACACCTCCCTTTCGCCCTATTCACTACCGCACCCTCTGACACTCCTCTTTCTCTGTGTCCGATTGTCCAGGCTATCAGCTAGCCCTGCAGATGTAGTTTATGGCCCCAGCTGTAAAGAATCACCCCTCTTCAAAGGAGTTATAGTAGATCAAGGCCCACACTCGATGAGATCCGTCACACCACACGTGTTCCTACTATCTGAAAACCATCCTGTATTGTGATTGGGGAGGGGACCGAGCCTGAAGCGGAAGATTCCAGGAATGACTCTTTGTACATCAAAGTTTTTACAATTATGTGTCACATTAAAAATATATAGCACTCCAACAAAGTAGTAGGAATATAAAACTTTAATAACATATAAATATATACAACAAAACAAAAACAGTAAAAACATTTAAACAACAAAGAGACCGTGGCAATTTCTTTTTAATTATCCAATAGATTTATTGAAATTGACAGCACCAATAATGAAATATTCTTGTCAGTAGCGGTCTGTTGTGCGAATAGTTCCAAGGCAGCAGAACGCGCTGAAATCTAGATGGCACGAAAGTGATGTCTAGTAAGTTGCCGCCCAGCAAAAAACGGCGTGGGGCGCCGCGGGGGTGAGTGAGTCCAGTAGGCACCACAGCTATTCTTACCGGCATTGCAGAATTACTGCTGGGGACAATGCCTGTGCTGTAGCAGGGTCACAGCAGAAACAAAAAGGATTCTGTTGAAGATGTTGTTGGTTTTCAATTTGAAAACAGTTCTGGTGTCAACTGCTATGCTAATGTAGTGGTTAATGTTTTGTTTTCTCTAGAAAATGTAAAAGAGGGGGAGGCAGTCCAAAGTTCCGTTAAAAGGGCAAAGGAAAGGATCGGTGGTTTGAACTATCAGTCAAAAAGGGGAGGGGGTGCAATAATTTTTCCTACCGGGTCACACTGTGCTTTCACCGGAAGTGAGGTCTGCAGGATTCTAGTAATTCAAAGTGAGGCTGGCGCCAGCATGGGAGCGCCGACGTCCCGCGGATACAGTTTCGTCACTCCACGGGCGATCATGGCAGTCATTCCCCATCGGGGGTCGGAGACTCCCGCGGCTCCTCTAGAATCTTCAAGGTCGTGGAGGACTACGGTGGTGGAGTCAACCAGTGACCGGGCCATTTCTTTATGTTGGGCCCGCTCTTGCCAGGTCGACCGCCATTTTGAGAGTTCGGCAGCTACCGGCGATCGCGGGGTCACATGAGCGGACGGGCTCCACCCTGCCGGGCGAGACGTTGCAGCATGGCCACAGTGGAAGAACCCTTTTCCGGGCGCCTGGAGCGCTGAGGGTGCAGCTGGGAAGCATCCACCTGGGGAGGCGGGAGAGGCCTGTTCGCACCGTCTCTCCCTCCCAGTGCACCCCACGGCGTCTCGCTTGAGATTTGTTATGGCCGGACCAGGCGATGAGGACGAGGGGGGGGTCGGAGGCATGTGCAAGACATCCCCCCCCAGTGTTGTCGCAGCCATTATAAAAGAAAGAAGTGTCCCGTCCGTCTTCGGGCCGGGCTTCCGGTGGATGTCGGCCGGACGCCCCTGGCTCTGGCCCCATGAACGGGTTTCTTGGTTTATCGGCTGCAGCCGGATCCCGTCGGCCTCGGCCCCCCGACCGTTGGTGGTCGGACCGGAAGAGCATGTGGCGGGACTACCTGCAACTCTCAAGGGCCACCGCGGCCGGACTGGGAGAGAGAGGGGAGGGTCGAGGAGACATCCCCCCCCCCTGCAACTGTTCAGCGTTGTAAAGGCAATCCCCTGGCCGGGTCCCGCTGGCCTCGGCCTCTCCTTCGGCTACACCCTACGTTAGGATCTCCTGGCCGAGGCGTGGCAGCAGGACCTGCCTTATATGGGCTGCTCCCGGCTGGGCGTAGCCGGAACCCTGCCCCACCTTGGAAGTTTCCAGAGTGGGGGTGGATGTTCTACTGACTTGCATTTTCCCTAGTCTATCGATTTTTTTGGCGTGGCAGGCGGTGGGACAGCGAGGGGTGATTTGGTTTCTCTTACTGTTTTTCTGGTCTCTCACCACTGGCATATTTTAACGTTTTCTTGTTTCTAGGACATTAATAGGTTTTATCATTACGTTATGTTATCGTTTCTTTGTTCGTTGTTTAATAAAAGTTCATGTTCATCAGTGGCCTACTGATTTTCGTTTTCCTATTTTTTTCTTTCCAGGTTGTTTCATGGTAAAGTTTCTGTTAACAGGATACAGTGATCACTTCGTTATTATTGCATATGTCCTTTTCACTAGGGGTGCTCTCTGGTCGGGCCAGATGACGTATCTCTAGTAAATGGTCCGGGTGAAAAAGGTGCATCAATCAGTGGGGAGTAGATAGGCATGACAGATTACAACGGGGGAGAACGGTCCGCATTACGTACCCTTTCACTACTTGCAAAGATTTTCCTACGTTTATTTGCAAACAGGGAATACCTCCAAAAAGAACTAATTCCCAAACAGTCAATGTTCGGACAATCAATCAATCAATGAGGAATGAAATAGGTACGACGTGTTAAAGGCTTGCGTTACCTACCCTTCACTATCTGCAAAGGGAGATAGAATATTCCTATTCTTCCTCGTTTGCAGGTAGAGAAGATCCTTAAGAGAATTAACTTCGAACAATTCAATGCTCGATTGAAACAATCAACAAGGGGTACTGTGAACACAAATGAACGCCGCTTATATACATACGCATTGCTATTTTCAACAGGTTGTTCCTAATGTTTCTATTTTAGCGAGGTCAAAAGAGATCCCATTAGTGGCCTACTGATTTTGCTCGATTCCTTTTGTTTTTTTACACGATTTTTCGCTATCTGCAAAGACTAAACAGAGTATTGCGACTCTGTGCTTGTTTGTAAATAGAGAATGAACCAAAGAGAACAATCAATCAAATGGAGAGAGAAGCAGGCACGACGGATTACAAAGGGGGCAAAGGGCTGCGTTAACTACCCTTCACTATCTGCAAAGAGAGAGTACTCCTAATAGAAATGAGGGGTGGGGGGCAGCAATCAAAGCAGATCAGTGTGCATAAACACGAAAAAAAAAATTCTTACCACGTACTTGACATTCGACAGCTTATGATATTTGCTATTAAAAAACCATTGAAATTCACTGAAAAAACCATAGGTTATAGACCATATATAGTTAGGAATTAGCATTTACAAAACCTTGAAAATTCACTGAAAAAACCATAGGTTATAGACCATATATAGTTAGGAATTAGCATTTACAAAACCTTGAAAATTCACTGAAAAAACCATAGGTTATAGACCATATATAGTTAGGAATTAGCATTTAAAAAACCTTATTTTACTCACACAAAACCATTGAAATTCCATATATAGTTAGTTGCACTAACTATATATCGCGCACCCGCAATCCACTGCTGATGATGTCACATATTACATCATTCATGACATGGTCAGTGACATCACTGATGACATCACTGATGACATCTCAAATGACATCACTGATGACATCACTGATGACATCTCATTTGACATCAATGACCACATCACTGATGATATCATTCATGTGACAATACAATGCATCTCCTCACACTTTAATATAACCTCTGTTACACCCAGTGTTAAATACAGAGTATAATTTTTGAAACCATTGACACACCAATACTAGTTACTACATACGCACTCAGTGATTCCTATGTTTACACACACATGCACTCATTTACCCATACAATCATTCATACATACAATCACTCATCTTTACAACACTATCATATGCACTCATACACCTATACAGACTCTCACACTCTGTCACTCATCCATGGAGTTACTCACACACCTAGTCAGTCCTGTAAAGAATCAATCACACTTCCATTTTCTAATCTATACAGTTAAACATAGAGCACCTTACATTTTGAAACATATACTAACACATAATTACTCTCTTATACAATCATTGATACAAGTACACATTGATCTGCACAGAGTCACACACCTCCCAGCCAGCCACACACACACTCAGTCTCCCATACAAATACTTGGGCAATCAATCAATAACCCATATAGTTACTCATATAGCTACTGATCAACACATGCAGCAGTTTACAGAACAACAGACATAATGATGCACAAATTAAGACAGTTTAGTCACTAACCCATGCACTCAGTGAGACACATTTAATCACTCACTCATACAGTCAGTCACGCACCTACTAAATCCTTCATCCAGACACTTCTACATCTACTCATTCTTCAATATGTAAAACATATTTAAACTTTACAGAAACACACAGTCACTGGATGATGTCATCAGTGATGTCATCAGTGATGTCATTTGAGATGTCATCAGTGATGTCATCAGTGATGTCACTGACCATGTCATGAATGATGTAATATGTGACATCATCAGCAGTGGATTGCGGGTGCGCGATATATAGTTAGTGCAACTAACTATATATGGAATTTCAATGGTTTTGTGTGAGTAAAATAAGGTTTTTTAAATGCTAATTCCTAACTATATATGGTCTATAACCTATGGTTTTTTCAGTGAATTTTCAAGGTTTTGTAAATGCTAATTCCTAACTATATATGGTCTATAACCTATGGTTTTTTCAGTGAATTTTCAAGGTTTTGTAAATGCTAATTCCTAACTATATATGGTCTATAACCTATGGTTTTTTCAGTGAATATATATATACATACGATTTTCAAAGGAATGCCCTGCCCCCAGGGCAGCACGAGTTTGCCACTGCCCTGGGGGAAGCACATTCACAACAATGCAGCGCACTTTCATTGTTTGAGCTGGGCACACCTTTTAAAAGTGGCACCCGGTGCTAGTGTTCCATGTCAACCAAAACCATGCAGACTCAGTCTAGTTTCGATAAAATCCCTGGTGCTTGGAGGGGCCGGGCAGAAGTAAAATATATTGTAAATCATTTCCTTAACAAGGATGATTTGGGGGAATCCACTTTAGTGGTCTGCTCAGACATGCACCCTGCTCTCCTCAGGAAGAAGTTCAAAGCATTAAGCTGATGGGTCTACATTGAGTAAGCGGCTTAATGGGTTCAAACTGTTAGATATTATCTTCATTTTCAGGTAAAAACATCTAGTAGTCAGGATGGTGAAATGAATGTATGGGACTGCACAGGACTGTATGGAATGGCAAGGGAGGAGATTTACATCTCTCAGATACCATGCTGCTTACACATATGTGAGATGTGAAATGCGTATGACTGGTGAGTAAATCTGAAACCACAATATTGTGGCCTTGTTCTCCACTGTGTGGAGTGACTCAAAACAGGTCTTAGAGTAGGCGCAAAAGATGATCAGAGGAGTATGTTACATTGTGTTGATTGTGCACTTCTTTTCTGAAGAGGAGTGTTCACTTCTCCAGCTTTTGGTTTTCTTCTCCATTTTTGGGTATTAAAGAGTGATTGTGTGTGGTCACCTCAGAGTGGTTTTCCAAGGATTGAATACTTTTTTGAGCTATCACAAGTCCTGTATGCATAACTGGATTAAGGAGAAAGTCATTTGGCAGGAACCTTTTGGAGTAGCAAGACTGGCATCTCATGCTCCTGGTGGGGCATTCTACTCTTTGACTGGAATGGGTCTTATAGCCGCTAACAGTGCCTGTTCATCTTCTTAGGATATTTGTTTTACATGTCAGTGTGGTGGCTTTTCGTGAAGAACCGTTTGGAAAATGGTTTGCTTAAAATGAATGCATTCATAGGCAGAATGGGACAAAGACACAGCCTAATATTTTGCACAGGTAAAGAGACCACTTATTCTGTTGCTTCTGGATGCACCCCATAGCTTTTCTCCCATCTAAACCAGACTTCTCCTTCCTTTGTGGCTCAGCCTTCTACACTCGTTTCGAGTGAACCTCTTTCTTTTCCACTCTGTTCCCCTCCTATCTAAAACAATTCTTTTATTTTAGCTATCGCACCTCAAACAAAGGCTGTGTTCTACGGGATGTATGACGTTACAACGCACACTTTTAGAGCAGGTACATCAGAGGCAGCACATCATAGGGAGGAATGCAGTATCACAGCATCAACAGGGCATTGTGCCCAACAGAGCAGGTACATCAGAGGCAGCACATCAGAGGGAGGAATGCAGTATCACATTATCAACAGGGCATTGTGCCCAACAGAGCAGATACATCAGAGGCAGCACGTGAGAGGGGCTAAGTGCATCAACAGTCCATAGCACTGAACATGTCCATCAGAGGCAGCATGTGAGAGGGAGGAATGCAGTATCACAGCATCAACAGGGCATTGTGCCCAACAGAGCAGGTACATCAGAGGCAGCACGTGAGAGGGGCTAAGTGCATCAACAGTCCATAGCACTGAACATGTCCATCAGAGGCAGCACGTGAGAGGGAGGAATGCAGTATCACAGCATCAACAGGGCATTGTGCCCAACAGAGCAGGTACATCAGAGGCAGCACTTGAGAGGGGCTAAGTGCATCAACAGTCCATAGCACTGAACATGTCCATCAGAGGCAGCACGTGAGAGGGAGGAATGCAGTATCACAGCATCAACAGGGCATTGTGGGCAACAGAGCAGGTACATCATAGGCAGCACGTGAGAGGGGCTAAGTGCATCGACCGTCCATAGCACTGAACATGTCCATCAGAGGCAGCACGTGAGAGGGAGGAATGCAGTATCATAGCATCAACAGGGCATTGTGCTCAACAGAGCAAATACATCAGAGGCAGCACATCAGAGGGAGGAATGCAGTATCACAGCATCAACAGGGAATTGTGCCCAACAGAGCAGGTACATCAGAGGCAGCACATCAGACGGAGGAATGCAGTATCACAGCATCAACAGGGAATTGTGCCCAACAGAGCAGGTACATCAGAGGCAGCACATCAGAGGGAGGAATGCAGTATCACAGCATCAACAGGGCGTTGTGCCCAACAGAGCAGGTACATCAGAGGCAGCACATCAGAGGGAGGAATGCAGTATCACATTATCAACAGGGCATTGTGCCCAACAGAGCAGGTACATCATAGGCAGCACATCCGAGGGAGGAATGCAGTATCACAGCATCAACAGGGTATTGTGGGCAACAGAGCAGGTACATCATAGGCAGCACGTGAGAGGGGCTAAGTGCATCAACAGTCCATAGCACTGAACATGTCCAACAGAGGCAGCACGTGAGAGGGAGGAATGCAGTATCACAGCATCAACAGGGCATTGTGGGCAACAGAGCAGGTACATCAGAGGCAGCATATCAGAGGGAGGAATGCAGTATCACAGCATCAACAGGGCATTGTGCCCAACAGAGCAGGTACATCGGAGGCAGAACATCAGAGGGAGGAATGCAGTATCACAGCATCAACAGGGCATTGTGGGCAACAGAGCAGGTACATCAGAGGCAGCAATCAGAGGGAGGAATGCAGTATCACAGCATCAACAGGGCATTGTGCCCAACAGAGCAGGTACATTAGAGGCAGCACATCAGAGGGAGGAATGCAGTATCACAGCATCAACAGGGCATTGTGCCCAACAGAGCAGATACATCAGAGGCAGCACATCAGAGGGAGGAATGCAGTATCACATTATCAACAGGGCATTGTGCCCAACAGAGCAGGTACATCATAGGCAGCACATCAGAGGGAGGAATGCAGTATCACAGCATCAACAGGGCATTGTGGGCAACAGAGCAGGTACATCAGAGGCAGCACGTGAGAGGGGCTAAGTGCATCAACAGTCCATAGCACTGAACATGTCCATCAGAGGCAGCACGTGAGAGGGAGGAATGCAGTATCACAGCATCAACAGGGCATTGTGGGCAACAGAGCAGGTACATCAGAGGCAGCACGTGAGAGGAGCTAAGTGCATCAACAGTCCATAGTACTGAACATGTCCATCAGAGGCAGCACGTCAAAAAGTCAAAAAGATTTTATTTGTATTGGTACTCGACAGAGGACCACAAATATACATTTTACAAAAAAAAGAAATTTCACATTTCATCAATATAATGGTAAAACATTTTTTTAAAAATTATATAAGTTGTAGCAAACAAATTCATTTGGTGGCTGTTTACACAACTCTAATAGTTCACTCACTCGTGTAATTCTGCAGGCGCGACGAATAGGGGCCAGATATCTTGCACGTGCTATAGTTACTTTTGAGCTAGGACATACAAACAGCAAATGCTCAATGTTTTGGTCACCCCCTTCACACAAAGGACATAGCGACGATCCTCCAGGCAGCCATCTTACCGTATAGGTTAATACGGGTAAGATGCCCAATCTTAGCAGGGTAATCAACCTCCTTGCGCCGTGGGTCAAGGAAAACCCAATGCACGGGTGAGTACGTTGATATTCCAGTGAGTCTACATAGGTTTTATATGTTGACAATTTTTTACAATGTTCATAGTCTAGATCATAACTTAGCTTCGGGGTGAAACATTTTAGAAAAAGTTTCATTTGGGCTGCTGACCAGGTAAGCATAATGTCCGGAGTAATTTTTGCCATTTTGAATACAGCTGTCATGTTATTTAAAAAAGTCTGATTTTTTGCTTCATTGTCAAAGGTTTCTTTTTTCAGTAAGTATCTTAAAGTGCCCTCCTTTGCATGAAGAAGATTATAGATCCACCTAATTACATTAGCTACCGCTGTGGCGTACGAGCTTGTAATGGAGAATTCTAAACGCAGAGCTTGTACTGATATAGAATCTGAAACCTTCATTATTTTTTTAAAATTTTTTCCCTCTTTACGATCCATAAAGGTCCACTGCTTTATTGGAATATACTCAGTTGCGTATGATAGCACAGGGGGAATTTTTACTTTATATATTTTTAACAGAGAGGAAAAGTGCCTGTTCCCAGTAGAACGATAAAGTCTTAGGACGGCCTCTGCGTGTACTTCTGATTTCCTCATTAAGTTTTCTATCTGTTTTATATTCGATAAATTCTCGGAGAGAATCCTGCCGAGATAAGGGTATTCGCTAACTATTTCTACTTTTTCTCCTCCTAGACTCCAACTATACTTGGTGCTTGATTTCTTCCCCGAGAAGGCCACAATTTTTGTTTTCTTTAAATTTGGAATTAAAAAATTTGCTTTTGAGTATTTGTAAAGGATATCCAGTGATTTTTGCAGACCAAAGGGAGTGAGATCAAGCATCACTATATCGTCGGCATAGAGTAATGCATGTATGCTGTGCTTAGCGATTTTTGGAGGTAAACTTGAGCCCTGCTGTAACTGTTTGGGCAAGTCGCTAAGGTATAAGGAGAATAATATCGGGGCCAGAAGGCACCCTTGTTTCAGTCCATTAGCTGTATTTATCATTTTCGTTAGACCTCTTTCTCCCCCCATTTGTACTTGACACCAGGTGCTGGAATGAAGATTTACTATGGTTTGCAGCAATTGTTCTGGTATTCCAAGTCGCCTGATGTAAGATGCCGGAATGTCACCATCTATGTTGCCATTCAGGATTACTCCATTTAAATTGGGTAATGTTGATAGTAATAGTTTGCCTCTTTTGTCTGTTTGTATATCAGAGGCAGCACGTGAGAGGGAGGAATGCAGTATCATAGCATCAACAGGGCATTGTGCCCAACAGAGCAGGTACATCAGAGGCAGCACATCAGAGGGAGGAATGCAGTATCACAGCATCAACAGGGCATTGTGGGCAACAGAGCAGGTACGCTGCGAGGCCCTAGGGCAGTTATGCGCTATACAAATGCAATTTTTCATTTCATTTCATTTCATTTCACATCAGAGGCAGCACGTGAGAGGGGCTAAGTGCATCAACAGTCCATAGCACTGAACATGTCCATCAGAGGCAGCACGTGAGAGGGAGGGATGCAGTATCACAGCATCAACAGGGCATTGTGGGCAACAGAGCAGGTACATCAGAGGCAGCACATGTACGTGTTCCAACCAACCCGTCCCAGGGATCACAACAGTGCAAGGCTGTTCTCAATGGACAATGGACACACCATGTGAAATAACATGTGAGTGAAGTGAACAGCACCTCACATCACAGAATCAGTTGGACTGCGTGAACTACCTGCCTCGGACACACTGCCAGCACCAGAAACAGGAGTGTGAGACACAGCCACAGCCCGAGTGACACACACATGGGCCACAGACCCAGACACACTGCCAGCACCAGAAACAGGAATGTGAGACACAGCTACAGCCCGAGTGACACACACATGGGCCACAGACCCAGGCACACTGCCAGCACCAGTAACAGGAGTGTGAGACACAGCCACAGCCCGAGTGACAGACACATGGGCCACAGACCCAGACACACTGCCAGCACCAGAAACAGGAGTGTGAGACACAGCTACAGCCCGAGTGACACACACATGGGCCACAGACCCAGACACACTGCCAGCACCAGAAACAGGAGTGTGAGACACAGCCACAGATCTACTCACTGACACATGAGCCATAGACCCAGATACACTGCCAGCACGTGAAACAGGAGAGGGCACAACTGAGACTGTGCTACTACATGATGCATGACAGCAAACATCAGACACAGTGCCACCATCTGATACATGAGAGTCAACTGCACCTGCGCCACTGGGACCACTGAAATGATGAGCCACAGGGCTGTATGGGCCAGGAGGCAGGGTGGCTCTAGGAGCTGGGGATAGCTGTACTTGAGCGACATCGGGGTGGGCAGGTGTCAATGGTGTGTGTCTGCGTTTCTTAGGGATATGTGAGTGCACCCTGGACAGGACAGGACTGGCAAGTGGTGGTGACTCAACACAAATATCACCCACCATAGGTGGATCATCTGCTGCCGGGGATCTGCTTTCTGGGGACGTGCTGGAGCCTGCTTGTCGTTTGCTGTGTGCCTGCCGCCTGGACTCAGAATCATGTGTAATGGGGGATGCAACAACAGTGGACTCCCTCCTCTGCTTCTGACTGGCCTGGATGGGAGTGGAGGTATGGGGGGACTCCGCCGCGGAGACATCTGTTTGCCGTTCATTCGAAAACATCAGCCGCAGTGCAGCCAGGGGTGATGTATGCCTGTCCTTGAGTGCTCCATTGTCCATGGGAGAAGCCTTGTCCCTAGGATGTGCCTCATCCGTAGGTGGAGTGTTGTCTCTGGACTTTGCCTGTGCCCTGGACGGAGCCCTGTTTCTGCCAGCAGACTTGTCGTCTGTGGTGTACCTGTCTCCAGAAGACACCTGCTCTCTGTGTGTGTCCCTGCCCTTGGGAGATGGCCCTTGCCCTGTTGTGTGCCTGCCCTTGGGACACTCCCTGCTCTTAGGAGGTGCCTTTGTCTTTAGACTGTCCTTGTCCCTGTCCTTGGGAGTGGCCACTTCCTCTGTTGTGGGCCTGCCCTTGGGACTCTCCCTGCTCTTAGGAGGTGCCTTTGTCTTTTGACTGTCCTTGTCCCTGTCCTTGGGAGTGGCCACTTCCTCTGTTGTGGGCCTGCCCTTGGGACTCTCCCTGCTCTTAGGAGGTGCCTTTGTCTTTTGACTGTCCTTGTCCCTGTCCTTGGGAGTGGCCCCTTCCTCTGTTGTGGGCCTGCCCTTGGGACTCTCCCTGCTCTTAGGAGGTGCCTTTGTCTTTTGACTGTCCATGTCCCTGTCCTTGGGAGTGGCCCCTTCCTCTGTTGTGGGCCTGCCCTTGGGACTCTCCCTGCTCTTTTGAGGTGCCTTTGTCTCTTGACTGTCCTTGTCCCTGTCCTTGGGAATGGCCACTTCCTCTGTTGTGGGCCTGCCCTTGGGACCCTCCCTGCTCTTAGGAGGTGCCTTTGTCTCTTGATTGTCCTTGTACCTGTCCTTGGGAGTGGCCACTTCCTCTGTTGTGGGCCTGCCCTTGGGACCCTCCCTGCTCTTAGGAGGTGCCTTTGTCTTTTGACTGTCCTTGTCCCTGTCCTTGGGAGTGGCCCCTTCCTCTGTTGTGGGCCTGCCCTTGGGACTCTCCCTGCTCTTAGGAGGTGCCTTTGTATTTTGACTGTCCTTGTCCAAGGGACTGTCCATGGACTTGGGAGTATCCCTTGCCTTGGGAGTACCTTTTGTGTTGAATGCCTGTGTAGCATGTGAAGGCATGTCCCCCAACACCACTTGTGGATCCTGTGTGTGTACTCCTGTGTATCTGACATTGTCTTTGTGAACAGATTTTGCAGACCTAGGGGATGGTGTCTGTGCCCTCCGTGCCCTGACGTGCTGTCTGATCCTGCTTCTAGTGCAATAACCTGTATTAGAGTCCTGGTCAGAATATTCACTACCCCCTGAGACATCCAGTGGTGTAGATGGGGAAACAGAGGAAGCACCCTGTCCATGCGACTGTACTATGGCAGACGACACACTGCTTGCCAATGACTGAACTCTCCTGTGTAGACCAGCAAGATCGCCATGCATCCCTTCCATGAATGCCACCACCTGCCCCAACTTCCTATCATGGTCTTGGAAAGCATTTGTCATATTGGTCTGCCCCACACACAGCTGTCGCAGCAGATCAACAGCCTCAGCACACAGTGCATTTTGGCTCACCGTGGCAGGGGCAGCGGTGCCTGCACCGAACGCCACTCTGCTCCCCCTACTCCTGCGTGCACGAACAGTACATGGTGCAGTTGGCGGGAGTGTGGGCCCTGTGTGCTGTGTCCCGACAGAAGGCGTTGATTGCCCACTCCCAGTCTGTAACAACAGTGCTGGCTGACCAAGATTTTCCGAAGAAGAGGACGATGGTGTCTCCACATGCGAGTCCTCAGGGACGGTCCTGTCCCCCTCTCCGGCGCTGCCCTTCTCTGTGTCAGTCTGCGTGTGCGCGAAGTCTGATCCGGATGCATTGCCTCCACTCATCTCCGCCGTCTGTGGCAGAGTGCCCTCTGTCAAAGCTGAAATGCACAGAAAAGAGGTGTAAGTCATGGGCACACTCACGTACAGAAGGCCAAGGATTCCATAATTCCATAGCTGACAACGTTCTTCTAGCCCCCATCCTGCACACGGCCGACCTCTACCAGTCATCCTCACATTACATAACCGTTGGTGGCCGTGACACATGTACAGCATGCGGACAGGGCAGGAGCACGTACATCTGCACACATGTCTTGCCATGGGTCCACGGACCACTACGGCATGAGCTTAAACACTCAACTACTAAGCAAGTGGCGTGTGAACATGCCTGACCTGGATGTCAAATTACACCCACCCAATGGCACCAACATGGCATCGCAGAGATACATACGCACCACGGAACTCAATACCGTGTCTGGGCACCAATACATGCATAGCACTCCCAAGTATCCTACACAGACAGTATGCTCACCGCTAGTTTGCTGTTGATCCACACTCAGCCGTTCGGACAGGTCAGGATGCGTCACAGCAATGATACGGTGCATGAGAGGGGTCATGGAGCATCGGGCCAGGCATGGCGTCCTTGGAATCATCCCCAGTGTCACTTCTGCTACATTCTTGCTCAGCCTGGAAATGTCGTCCCAGCGTTTGTGGCAGTGTGTATGTCGTCTGTTGCACACCCCCAATGCCCGTACATCTCGTGCAATGCTCCTCCACATGTCCTTGCGAAGGTGCAGCTTTACCTACCATGATGGGAGACAAAAGGGTGCAAGTCAGTGGACAGTTGGCCTGTCACACAGATAGGGGCAACACGTATCTGTCATCCGCCATGCACAATCCAAAAAATATGTCCAGCCCACAGTACAGGCTAAGATTGCAGAAGCCAGGAGTCATTGGCCACCTCATGCACACCAACATGTCCCACACTGCACTTACCACCTGTCCGGGTGCGCCGTAGAGCCGTCCATAGTTGCGGAGCACACCGTCCACGAGGACATCAAGCTCCGCGGCGGTGAAGGGACGAGACCGGATCTCTTTCTCTCTCGACATGGCAAGATCACGGAGTATGGCACTAGAGCAGCAGTCGGTGGTCAGCTCAGCAGCAGCAGGTCGAGGTGATGGTCACAGGCAGCAGTCGGTGGTCAGCTCAGAAGCAGCAGGTCGAGGTGATGGTCACAGGCAGCAGTCGGTGGTCAGCTCAGCAGCAGCAGGTCGAGGTGATGGTCACAGGCAGCAGTCGGTGGTCAGCTCAGCAGCAGCAGGTCGAGGTGATGGTCACAGGCAGCAGTCGGTGGTCAGCTCAGCAGCAGCAGGTCGAGGTGATGGTCACAGGCAGCAGTCGGTGGTCAGCTCAGCAGCAGCAGGTCGAGGTGAACAGCCAGCACTGGTTCCCAGGGTAGGATGTGTGCTTTTTGACATCACACATATATAGGGCCCTCAGCACGTGTCAGTGGCATACGTCGCCAGCTATTGGTCAGCCCTGGATGCGTGCTCGTAAAAGGGCCAATGACTGGCCCTGGAGTTGCGGTGCACTGCTTCCGCTACTTTCGATTGGCTATACGCGGCCAGCGTTCCCTCTTCCCATTGGCTGCATGTGCACGGACCGTCACGGTCACACATCGGCAACCGCACGTGCAAGATTCCGGCACGGATGCTTCAGTTGCAACAATGTTCTATCACTGGCGCCACCATGGCGGTGCACGTACTCTGCGGGGGAGGTGCAGGCCTACACACCCTTTAGATGTAGTCAATGGACATGGCAGTTCATGTCCCCTCTTACAGTCACATTGCATCATCCACCGTACACCGGTCGGACCAGCCCACCTAGGACCGGCGTGCCGGCCATGTCAGCCACCGCCGCGCCGGCCATGTCAGCCACCGCCGTGCCAGGCCGGGCCTAGGACCGGCGTGCCGGCCATATCAGCCACCGCCGTGCCAGGCCGGGCCTAGGACCGGCATGCCAGCCATGTCAGCCACCGCCGTGCTGGCCATGTCAGCCACCGCCGTGCCGGCCATGTCAGCCACGCCGTGCCAGGCCGGGCCTAGGACCGGCATGCCGGCCATGTCAGCCACCGCCGTGCCAGGCCGGGCCTAGGACCGGCATGCCGGCCATGTCAGCCACCGCCGTGCCAGGCCGGGCCTAGGACCGGCGTGCCGGCCATGTCAGCCACCGCCGTGCCAGGCCGGGCCTAGGACCGGCGTGCCGGCCATGTCAGCCACCACCGTGCCAGGCCGGGCCTAGGACCGGCGTGCCGGCCATTTCAGCCACCGCCGTGACGACCATGTCCACAACCGCCGTGCCAGGCCGGGCCTAGGACCGGCGTGCCGGCCATGTCAGCCACCGCCGTGCCGGCCATGTCAGCCACTGCCGTGCCGGCCATGTCCACAACCGCCGTGCCAGGCCGGCCTGGCACGGCGGTGGCTGACATGGCCGGCACACCGGTACTAGGCCCGGCCTGGCACGGCGGTTGTGGACATGGCCGGCACGCCGGTGGCTGACATGGCCGGCACGCCGGTCCTAGGCCGGACTGGTCCGGCCGGTGTACGGTGGATGATGCAATGTGACTGTAAGAGGGGACATGAACTGCCATGTCCATTGACTACATCTAAAGGGTGGGTAGGCCTGCACCTCCCCTGCAGAGTATGTGCACCGCCATGGTGGCGCCAGTGATAGTACATTGTTGCAACTGGAGCATCCGTGCCGGAAGCTTGCACGTGCGGTTGCCGATGTGTGACCGTGACGGTCCGTGCACATGCAGCCAATGGGAAGAGGGACGCGGGACGCGTATGGCCATTGGAAAATAGCGGAAGCAGTGCACCACCATGGCGGCGCCAATGATTTTATATTGTCAGGCGCTGCACCATGATGTGTTGTCTGCAGTTGCGTCATGAGGGTTGTGAGCGTGATAGGGAAACTTCATATGTCATGCACTATTCCATGTGTGTCTATACTATGCCCATCGGTGGGCACACAATGTGCAACAGATGTGCATGTCGACGTGTTGACGTCGGGTGTGACCCAACAGACGTTATTGCATCTTCACATCTACACAGTACATCACGGCTGTATGGCCATATTCTGAATCTGTTGTCAGTGTGTGGTTCAGGCGAGGTGACTACAATGGTGGGGGTACACATGCATTCAGTGTATGTGTGTTGGCTGTTGTGTCACCATGCATGTAATGACCGTATGCTCACCATTATTGGTGTTGGCATTGGTGCATGATGACATGGTGTGTGTGTATCATTATCGTTTGTGTCCATGCACTTGCATGTGTGTCTGTGATGTAGCGTCTACACATTAGGGTCATGAAACACGTATTGTCAGTAATGTTGACATGTGACTAAGTTGCGTTGTACGTGTTGACATACTTCCTGTTGCAAGTGGCTGCACATTGTTAAAGGGCCACTCCGTATTGTAGTAACTATCAGAGATGTCACACATATGACCATTCTCCTAAACATTTTTCTTCTTGCTAATGTTGGCTTACATGTGATGTAGTTGCGCACACGTATGCGTCGTTTGGAAGTTGACTAAAGTTACATCTCTCTCCCACACAGGAGGGCTCCAAATGTGCATCGGCCATACACTGTGCTTGAGGATATGGTTGACGAGGAGGTGATTAGGAAATTCCGTCTGGATCGACGTCGGTTGATGGAGCTTGTTGACCAATTGTCTCCTCATCTGCAGCCACAAAAGACGTATCCTGGTTCCATTACACCCACAGCAAAGGTTATGGCGGCACTACACTTTTTTGCTACTGGCACCTTTCAGTACACAGTTGGACATGCCGGGGGGATGTCACAGTCCATGTTCAGCATGGTACTTCGGGATGTTTTAAAAGCTATGATGCTGTACAAGGATGACTATATCCATTTCCCACGGCCGGAAGAGTTGCCAACAGTCAAAGCAGACTTCTATGCACTGGGCCAGATACCACACGTAGTGGGTTCCATTGATGGCACACATATCGCTATCATTCCACCACGGGCACGTGAGCAGGTTTTTAGGAATCGGAAGCACTTCCATTCGCTGAACGTGCAGGTGGTGTGCCTGGCCGACAACATAATCTCCCATGTGTGTGCAAGATTTCCAGGCTCCGCACATGACGCCCACATCATGCGGAGCAGCATTGTCCCCAACTGATGGCAAATCTGCGTCCCGGTCAAGCGTGGCTTGTTGGTGAGTCTGCCGTGGGGACTTTAGTGATCTCTGTGTGGCATGGGGTACCCACCATATCTGGTTGTGATATTTGTGTCTGTCATCCCCCTACATAGGCGACTCGGCGTACCCAAACCGGCCCTGGCTCCTGAGTCCCATACGTAATCCTACAACAGCGGGTGAAATGCGCTACAATGATGCACATGGAAGGACACGTCGAGTGGTTGAACGTACCTTTGGACTGCTAAAGTCTAGGTTTCGGTGCCTGGATAAGACCGAAGGGGCCCTGCCTTACTCACCAGGCAAAGTATGCAGGATCGTGATTGCCTGCTGCATGCTCCACAACCTGGCCGTGCGCAATGACATTGAACTGCTCTTGGACCCTGAAGACCAACAAGTTCCTCGGCCTCCCATCCCACCCATGTTGACTGATGAGGATAGTGGTGAGGAGGAAGGTGTGGACCAGAGGCGCCAGCTCATTGATCGCTACTTCCCTTGAATGTGAGTCACTACCTCTTGTGCCGGTTGACAATGCCTTATGTATGTTTGCTGGTGTTGTGTGGATGTGGGGTGCATCAGCTGTGTGTTGTGGTATGTGATGGTTGCATATGTGTGTGTTCATTGATTTGCACATGCAAGTCTCCATGATGTGTGTCCTCTCATCCAATGCTTTTGTGATGAGTGTAGTTTGTGGAATGTTGCTGTGCAGTGTGTTGTGATGTGTGTGAGTCTGTTTCCTGACGTGTGTTTGCTGTCTCTGAATTTCCCTAGGTCACTCCCGCAGCGGCATGATTATGTACGATTTGGATCCCTGCACATGGTTACGTCTGTTTCTAAGGCAATCATGTGAATAAACATGGAGGCAACACATCATTGAGTGTGTAAGTGGCATTTATTTACAGGTTGTGCATTTGTGCTGGTGAATATTTACAAGTAAGTGTGGGGTGGGGGAGTGGGAGTTGAAGGTAATGGCAGATGAAATGTCCGTGCTGACACCACATTGGGAGGTGTCAGGCTAGTCCAGCAGACCTGTGCCAATGATTGGCTATGTGGGACAGGATACTTGGCAGGGTGAATGGCTGGCTCAGGCAGTGTCAGAGTCATTGGCGGCCCCTCTTGGAGCGTGTGGATGGCGCACCCACACTGCTCTCAGCCACTTCCAGCCTCGGACGGCCCCTCCGTCTTTGAGGTGTAACAGAGTCAGCTGGGGGGCAGGTTGTTCAGGGGCCACATCCGTCGCCAGGGGCACAGGTGGTGGTGGTGGTGGTGGTGGCGGTGGCGGTGGGGGTGGGGGTGGCAGTGGCGCCAGGACAATTGGTTGAGGGGGGATGGGGTTGTTCCGGGCTATCCATTCCCTCCACATTGTTGTCTGCTGGCCCATGATGTCCACTATCTGGCCAAGGTACCCCGAAATTTCACGCAACATGTTCGTGTTGTCCACCGAGTCCTGGTGGGCACGATCTGCCTGTTCCTGGGCACGGTCGTATGAAGCCTGGCACCTGGCTAGGGCTTCAAGGGACTCTGCCACAGGATGGGGTGGGTGTCCTTCCTCAATGTGGCGGAGTCTGGATCGCCTGATTGCCTGATGTGGCGTCGCCTCTCTCCTTTGTGGCCCACTCACCCTGCTTGGGTGGGAGGCCGATGGACCTGCGTCGTGCTGTGGGTTAGGCAGGGTGGCACTGGCAGGAGTGGTGGTACTGGTGGTGTTGGTGGTGGTGGTGACTCTGCAGATCACTGAGGCCGGTGTCGCTGGAGTTACACATGCGACGGTTGTCAGGCCGGGATTCCCTGTGAGCCAGATGGCCCTGGCTGTCTGCTTGGGCCCGCACCATCCTCCGCACCGGAGCTGCCTGTGTCATCGTCCCCAGAGAGTCCGGTATGGGTGTGAGGCGAGTCTTGCGGCCGGGTGCTGGTTTCCCCAGTCAGATTACGATCACCTGAGGGACAAGATTGTGCAGGTCAGTTATGTGGACATTACATGTTCATATCAATTGGTATACATTTCAGTGTCCTATCGCACACACCCCACCCACCCTACCCTCCACCACCCTCCCTGTGGACATGGGGGCCTGTTGGGAGTTTTAGTTGTGACCTCTCACACACCCCACACACCACCACCACCCTCCCTGTGGACATGGGGGCCTGTTGGGAGTTGTAGTTGTGACCTCTCACACACCCCACACACCACCACCACCCTCCCTGTGGACATGGGGGCCTGTTGGGAGTTGTAGTTGTGACCTCTCACACACCCCGCCCACCACCACCACCCTCCCTGTGGACATGGGGGCCTGTTGGGAGTTGTAGTTGTGACCTCTCACACACCCCGCCCACCCTCCACCACCCTCCCTATGGACATGGGGGCCTGTTGGGAGTTGTAGTTGTGACCACTCACACACCCCACCCACCACCACCACCCTCCCTGTGGACATGGGGGCCTGTTGGGAGTTGTAGTTGTGACCTCTCACACACCCCACCCACCACCACCACCCTCCCTGTGGACATGGGGGCCTGTTGGGAGTTGTAGTTGTGACCTCTCACACACCCCACCAACACCACCACCCTCCCTGTGGACATGGGGGCCTGTTGGGAGTTGTAGTTGTGACCTCTCACACACCCCACACCCTACCCTCCACCACCCTCCCTGTGGACATGGGGGCCTGTTGGGAGTTGTAGTTGTGACCTCTCACATACCCCACCCACCACCACCACCCTCCCTGTGGACATGGGGGCCTGTTGGGAGTTGTAGTTGTGACCTCTCACACACCCCACCCACCCTACCCTCCACCACCCTCCCTGTGGACATGGGGGCCTGTTGGGAGTTGTAGTTGTGACCTCTCACACACCCCACCCACCACCACCACCCTCCCTGTGGACATGGGGGCCTGTTGGGAGTTGTAGTTGTGACCTCTCACACACCCCACACACCCTACCCTCCACCACCCTCCCTGTGGACATGGGGGCCTGTTGGGAGTTGTAGTTGTGACCTCTCACACACCCCACCCACCACCACCACCCTCCCTGTGGACATGGGGGCCTGTTGGGAGTTGTAGTTGTGACCTCTCACACACCCCACACACCACCACCACCCTCCCTGTGGACATGGGGGCCTGTTGGGAGTTGTAGTTGTGACCTCTCACACACCCCACACACCACCACCACCCTCCCTGTAGACATGGGGGCCTGTTGGGAGTTGTAGTTGTGACCTCTCACACACCCCACCCACCACCACCACCCTCCCTGTGGACATGGGGGCCTGTTGGGAGTTGTAGTTGTGACCTCTCACACACCCCACACACCACCACCACCCTCCCTGTGGACATGGGGGCCTGTTGGGAGTTGTAGTTGTGACCTCTCACACACCCCACCCACCCTGCACCACCCTCCCTGTGGACATGGGGGCCTGTTGGGAGTTGTAGTTGTGACCTCTCACACACCCCACCCACCCTCCACCACCCTCCCTGTGGACATGGGGGCCTGTTGGGAGTTGTAGTTGTGACCTCTCACACACCCCACCCACCCTCCACCACCCTCCCTGTGGACATGGGGGCATGTTGGTAGCCATTTACATTTTGGTGAGTATGTGTCCGACGTGCATGGGTGGGGCCTGGGAGATGTGTCTTCTCTGTTGTGTGAGACTGACCATGTCGTACTGATCGTGGTGCTTGGTTTGTACTTACCAGCCTCTTCTCCTTCCTCAAGTCCGTCTAGGCTCTCTGAGTGAAGTATAACCAGCACCTTCTCCTCCCAATCGGTTTAGGGTATGGGCTCCGGGGGTGTTCCGCCGCCAGTGTGATTGGCTCTCGCATGGTTTTTGGCGCGGATGCCTTTCACCCTGGTTTTCAGGTCATGCCACCGCCTCTGTATGTCGTGCTTCATCCTTGGCACGGTCCCTGACGTATTCACCCGACTGACGATTCTGTCCCACATGTGATTCTTTTGCGCCACGGTGGTCTGCTGGACTAGGGCCCCGAATATGTGGGGCTCAACACGGATTATTTCATCGACCATTACCTTCAACTCGGTTTCCGCGAATGTAGGTTTTTTTTTGGGTGCCATGGTGTGTGGTGCTCAGTGTGTGGTTTGAGTGAGTTGGGGGGTGCAGGTGTGTGGTGTGTGGTGTGTAGGAATGGTGTGGTGGGTGCTTGTGTGGTGGGTGTGGTAGGGTGGTGGTTGTGTGTCTTCAATGTGAGTATGCTGTAGATCGTATAGGGCCTCTTGCTAGCAGCAATGCTGTGATGCAAAGGATTGTGGTAGTGGGTGGGTGTCATTTTATAGTCGTGTCTCAATGGTTGTTGGCAGTCAGGTGGTAGGTGGGTGTGTTGACTAGTGTGCATTATTTTGTACTTAGGGGGTGTCATAGTGTCTTGTGATTGGTGTTGGTGTTTCAGGTGGGGGGGTGTCCTTTTTCGTGTGTTTGCTATTTAGTAGCGGCACACTTTTTGACATTGGTTTGACGTTAGGGATGTTGTTCGTGTTGGCCATCCGCAGTGATGCACTGTTTCTCGTTGCATTCTTTCCGCCGTGGACGTGGATGGCTGTGCGTACCGTGGTACAGGCGGCGTTATCCTAATAGCGGACACGGAGTTTTCACAGGTATAGCGGTTAATGTGGCTGTTTCCGCGGTCATGTCCGTCCGCGGTGGTGGGTGTTCATTTGGGTCTGTCCGCCGCGGACGGTGTTAGATGTGTTCCGTCCACCGCAGACGGTGTTTGATGTACTCCGTCCGCCGCGGTCGGAGTTTCTTGACATGAATATCCTAATCGCAACCGTGGATTCTCCGCGGCGCTGCTGGGAGTAAAATTTCCCCGACCATGGCGGACAGTACCCGTTTCCGTCCGCCATCCTAATCGACCCCATAGTGTGAAGTTGTCATTGTGTGGGGGGGGAAGCACTGGCTAGTAAACCTTTCATCCCCCCAGGGCATTTTCTGGCCTTCAATATGATCAGTAAGATGAGGTGTGGGGGTTTGAGAAAACAGATGATCTCACTTTAACTCAGAAGAGGTACTTGAGGAACCTGGTCTCTCTCCCACCAAGCACACTATTACTTCCTCTGAAATTAGATATGGGTGTTAAATCCATAAAGGACCTGGCCAAATTACATCCTCTCTTGTTTTGGCTGAGACTCCACTCAACTCCAGATTTGTGCCCCTATGCCTCAGCCTGGGAGGAAGTATGTATTTTAGACACATACAAGAAGATAGGCTGGATAAGGAATATAAACATTTCATTAAAAAACGTTGGGATACAACGAGGCTGGGAGGGATGCAAATGGCGACAGGCTAGGCTAGGCTAGGCTGCTTCAGTAGCTCGATGGTGTGATCCAGTGACCTCCCACTTGTTGTATATGAACGCCCGCCTGTGACAACCCTGGAGATGATCATATCTACAGTGAGTCTACTTCTAGACAACAGAGAGGAAAAGATCAATTATTGCAAAATTGTCTCAGAGGCTACATCGAAAGCAGTTGCTCTTACCTGCTGGCAGATCTGGCGCGCTCTGACCTCCGGACGTAATACGGGCCGTGAGCAAAGCAGATCTTCAACTGCTCAGATAACAGGGCAACAATACACTGATCCCAAAGAAATTAAGCTGAAGGGGCCCCCGATGACCCGGGCCAAAGCAGGAGCCAAGGATTCAACAGCTGATACCCTCCATCGGGAAAAGCGTGCAGCATACCTGCACAACCCTGAAGGCTGGAGGATGGCGCAGCTGCAGCGAGAGGAGAGACGATGCGACCGCCAGGACGATGCGGCCAGAACCCGACCCGGAAGGATCTCCCGGGAAAATGAATGCCCCTTCAACAACCAGCCTGTCCAAGTATAATGGAGCTGCTTGCGAAGAGCCGGGAGAAACAGACAAAGCAGGGGAAATCTGGCGAAAATGAAAAGACAGGCGATTTGTTGCAGGACGGGCTAGGAACAGCGAAAGACGGCCCTCCCAGACAAGACTCTGCACCTGAGGGCCCTGTTCAGGTAATGGAAACAACAGAGATGGTGATGTTAGGGGAGGATGCCTTGGCTATACTCGGTATATCAGTTGCCCCTAAAACAATCAATAGTGCCGAACTGGCCATGGTGGAGGACAGTATGGAGACTGCAGGGGCCTGGGGGAAACAAGCTGAGGAGGGTGTAACGGACACTACTGATGCTATGGTGAGAATACTTGATGAGGAGACAGGGCAAGATGGGGGAGGGCAGACACAGCAACCACAGCAGGCAAAAGACAAGCAGGACAAGGGGGGCCTTGGCGATGGGAACCCCAAACAGATAACCTTTACGCACTTGAGCAAAGATGATTTAGGACCAGCTCAACAAACCAGTAAGAAAGCAAGCTCGAGCTTCCGCCTGCTAAAGGGGAAAATAGAGTCAACAGCAATAATAACGGATGATCCATCCCATGTGCGATCCAAACATTTTGCGTGGAAAATCCATTAGGGGAAGGAGACTGACATTGAGACAACAGATTATTACTACTCGCTCTCTGAGGACAAAGAATCATTAGTGGGGTCAGCTCCTTCAACAAGTGGTAGTGGCAGTGAAGTTGAAGAAGATAATGAAAGCCCTCATGACACTAGAGGTAGAGATTCTGCTACAAATCTACGGAGTGACCACGGCAACCCTGGATGCAATACTACAGTTGGTTATGGCACATCGGGATTAGTCTAAACAGGATAATAGACACTCCCAGGCTGCTATTTGGAAGACCCAAGGCTCTGTTCGCAAAATAGCCAAAGTGTGCACTGAAATTTCTGACCGTTTAACAGATCTCGAGACAAGAACTGGTAATATTGAAACTGAGATGATGGCAACGCAGCAGCAGACCACTTCTCATGAGGCTAGACTAGTAGGCATACTGTGGAAGCTTGAAGACCAGGCAAACCGCCAAAGGAAGAAAAAATCTGCGGTTCCTGGGTATTCTTGAAGACAAAGGTGGGGCGGATATCCGATGTTATATGGTTGCCCTGTTAGCCAAGTCATTCCCTGAAATCGAAGGATGGAACTGGGCTCAGGAAGTCCAACGAGCACACCGGGTCCCAATAGCTCAGAAACAACAGACAGGTGCCAGTGCAAGACCTCAGGCTGTGCTCGTATTTTTTGGAAACTATCTCCTACACCAGACTATTTTTGAAAAAGCCAAACCAGATCGTAAAAGACGGGTGGAGGATGTTGAATTTTTTACAAGGCCTGATTTCTGTCACGTGACTTGAGAGACGATGGAGGTTACAGCAGATGATTAATCCTTTTCCAAAAGGAGCGAAGGCATTCCTCCTGAACCCGGCAAAACTAAAAATTAGAATTGGGGATAGGGTCCGTTTTTTCACATCAGAAATTAAAGCCAGGGATGGCAGAGGGAGGCTCTGCAGAAGGGGACTGCTTTTACTCCCTGAATGAGGAATCTGAGTTAGAGCAGACAAGTGATAGGGGCTCACAGGAGTTCTCGGTCTCTGGTTCTGGCGATGGTTCAGGCTCTGACTCCGGCTCAGACAAAGACACTACCGAGAAAAGGAAAAGGAAATCACTAAGGTTATCAAGACAGCTAACAGAGGGCTTTGAGGGGGTGCAAAGAAAACTATTATGGGATTACTCAGCGACCTCTCAGGCATATCAGGAAGAGGATGGCAATAGCCCAGTAACTCCACCTGAGGGTACAATGCAACAGATTCCTGTCGAGCTCCTGTTTAACACCCTTAAACAAATGCAGTCTGAGGCCAGGGCGGAAAGCCGGAGAGCAAGGCAGGATGCTAAAAAAATCCAGAACACAATGAGGAAAATGAACAAACTATATGATGAACTGGCGGAAAGAGTAACGGAAGCAGAGGAACGGACAGGCAAGCTGGAAGATGACATGGGAGACTTTAAGACCTTTAAAATAGACCAGGAAAAGCGCTCAGAAGATTTTCAATGGAAGCTGGAAGATTTTGAAAATCGACAGCGAAGAAATAACGTTAGACTTCTGGGTGTGGCAGAGAGGATTGAAGGGCAGGACACGAGGCGATTTGTAGTGAATTTACTGAAGGGGGCCTTCCCAGAGTCAGAATGGGAATGGGAGAAAGAGATCCAGCGGGCACACAGATATCCCTTCACAATAAAGCATGGAGCAGGGAAGGGCGGACAGGGCTCCTACCCCAGAGTAATCTTAGTAAATGTAGGGAATTTTTTGTTAAGAGAGGAGATTATAGCTAAGGCCAGACCCGATTCTAAAAGAGCTTTTGAGGGTACTTCATTCTTCGCTAGGCCTGATTTTTGCCATGCCACAGTAGAGAGAAGGTGGAGGCTCAGACAGCTGATTGCACCACTACAGGCATTAGGGTCAGAAGCATATCTCCTCTTCCCCGCTAAATTGAAAGTAGTGACAAAAGGGAGAATAAGAATGTTTAATTCAGAAATCAAAGCACAGCAGTTTATTGAAGAGTTGAAAAACAAGAAAGTGGGCTAAAAACGCTGAAAATACTGTTTATGATGGATCAAAAGTAATGTATATAATTGGATGAATGAATGACGAATGATCGATCGATGACGAGGGCTGCTTCAGAGAGTCTGGCAGCCTGTGAGTATGTAGGCTGAGGGGGGTTGCGATTGACGCAACTCAAAAGCGGCCACACATAGGTCATCTTGACCTATTTGCCAGTAAAGGAGGGGTGGGTGGCTGTGGGAGGGGAGGGAGGGGGGGGATGGAAGGGGAAGGGGAGGGGGGAGAGGGGGGGGGAAACGCTCACATTTTCGGTATTAATTGTTGGATTCAACACATTTGTACATGGTGTAGGTTTAAAGGCATATGGTACATAAAAATAGTAGGTTTATGCATAAGGAATTTGTCGCATTATAATGGCATGTAAGATTGCTTCTATCAATATATGTGGGCTCAACTGCGCTAACAAAAGATTGAGAGTGGCGGCTTGGCTGAAAACTTTAAAATTGGATTTGGTATGTCTACAGGAGACATATATTGAAGGAACAAGAACATATTTATTGGAGCAACTTGGATTTAAAGTGCTAGCAAACACTAAACAGGGGACTAAAACAAGAGGAGTTGCAGTACTGGGTAGGAATAGTGATGCGGAAGTAAGAAGAAAAAAAGAGGATCAATGGGGGAGGTGGGTGATTCTTGAAATTTGTTTTAAAGGGGAGGTCTTAACATTAGTATCCATATATGGATCAACCGAGGACGACCCAGATGTCCTGCAATTTTTGGATACTGAACTGTCTCAATGGCCAGAGCCTATAGTATGTTGTGGAGATCTAAATATTCATGTGCCAGATAGCTCCTTTCTACAGATAGGAGGAAAGTATGGGGGGAGGAAAAAGAAAGTGTTCAAGGCTTTAGTAGATCTGGTGTCACATAATTCTCTGGTGGACCCATGGGTTAAGTTGCACCCATATTTAGATGGCAGTACGTTTTTTTCAGCCCCACACAGGACGCTGGTTAGGTTGGATTATTTTTTAATTTCTAATTCATTAATGCAGAGCTCGCAGATGGAGAAGCAACCACGGATAGTGTCGGATCACAGCCCGTTGATATTAACTTTGAAATTGGGGCAGGAACAAAACACTAGATCACAGTTGACGTTTGAAAGAGCTCTGTTAAAAGACCCGGATTATAGAAAATATATGGAGGAATGGATTAAATTTTATTGGGAAATTAACAGAGAAACTGCACCACTGGGGGTTGTATGGGACGCTTTTAAGGCCGGGATACGGGGGGAGACCACAATCTATGTCTTAGCAAGGCAGAAGAAAGAGAGAGCAAGAATAGAGGAAGTAAGATTAAGATTGATAAAAGAGGAAGATGATTTGGCCTGGGCTATATTGCAGAACCACCCGCTAGAACTGCACTTATTCAGGATTATAGCTCTAAAGGCAGAAGCCATTGAAGGTATAGCCGAGAAAGCTGCAAAGAATTATCTGATTAAAAAAGAGAATGTTTATGAACTAAGCGAAAGGGTAGGACACATCCTGGCTGTACGTACTAGACAGAGATTGGCCACATCAGATATAAAAGAGATCACGGATCAGCAAGGTAATTTGTTAGGAGAGGCTAACTTAGTTAGAGAAGTATTTAGAGACTATTATTCCACCCTGTACACTCCCGAGAAGGAAGGAAGTATCAATGATATCACTGGATACCTCAGAGAGATTGCTCCCCCTATTTTAGCTGAGGATGGAAATGAAGTCCTAGAAGCCGTACTACACATGGATGAATTTGATGTGGCATTAAGTAGTTTACCTTCCGGAAAGGCTGCAGGTCCTGATCAGATCCCGGTGGAGTTTTATAAAGTTTTTAAAGGCTCGCTCCTGGTTGACATGTTTAACATCATGGTTTTGGCACAAAAAGGGGAGTCAATCCCCCAATCATGGGGGGGGGGCGGATATTATTGTCATTCTGAAAAAGGGGAAGGATCCAAAAGCTACGGGGTCTTACAGACCGATAACATTGATGAATGCCGACGTCAAAATATATTCCAAAATATTAGCTACTAGGCTGTCAGGGGTTATTGAGAACTTGGTAAGTCCAGCACAACATGGATTTATTCCTGGCAAAGGGACAACGCAGCATACTAGGATGGTCATCACCATGTTTGATGCGGCAGACGTCCTGGGAGACCCTATGGCAGCGCTTTTTTTAGATGCCGAAAAGGCATTCGATAGGGTCTCCTGGGACTATTTATGGCAAACTATGAGGTGGTGTGGTATAGGAGAGGGATTTACTAGGGCTATACAAGCTTTATATAATGAGCCTACGGCTAAAATTAGAGTTAACAGAGGCTATTCGACAGCTGTTAAAATTGGGAGGGGGACGAGACAAGGGTGTCCCTCATCCCCATTATTGTTTGCCCTCTATTTAGAGCCATTCTTGCGTAAGCTTGAATTCAATCCACTTATATTTCCCATGAGGTTGAACGGATGTGTGGTTAAAACACTTGCCTACGCCGCTGACGTGGCAATACTTAACCCAGACCCTCTCTTGGCAATCAGAAGCAGAAGCTGTGCTGTTTGGACAAGTCTCTGGATATAGCCTGAACAGGTCAAAAACACAGATTGTAGAAAATGCCTATTCTAGTTGTAATGACCTGCGGGTGACTACCACTGCAGTTTATTTAGGGGTGGCTATCTCGGCAGATTTAGACAAAGTTGTTTGAAAATAATATCGCCCCCCTAATATCAAGAGTAAAATCTGATCTGGATAGATTAAATAACCTACACTTATCCCTGGTAGGTACTACTAACATTATTAAAATGTTAATTCTCCCCAAATTTCTTTATTATTTAGATCTATTCCACTTTTTTTTTAAACCAAATGGTTTAACTCGTTAGAAATTATTCTGAATAGATTTATCTGGGCACAGGGTAAGACCAGGAGAGCTTATAGATTCATGTCCCTGCCGAGAGAGAGAGGGGGATGGGGAGTACCAGATTTTAGAATGTATTATCTTGCTACTGTCCTTCAATATATGCAGGGGTTAATAGGGGGGGATGGTAAAGAGCAAAGAGTGACAACTATGTCCACAAAGGTTTACACGGCGGTTTTAGGTGAGGAAGCAGAAAATTGTTACTTAAACTGCACGGAATACGGGTACTATAAGAGGACCCGATTTAAAACACTTAATGCAACAGCTCGGATCTGGAATACTTTCCTAAAAAAGATAGGCCTTGGAAGATTTAATAGATACACCAGGCTATATAAGAACCGGTCATTCCCCGAGGCAGTTTTCGCTGATGGCACAATGGCTAGCTGGGTTGAAAGGGGAATAGTGCAGATTGGGGATCTGAGGGATGAGAGTGGGATACTACAGTTTACAGACCTTATGGTGAAATATGGTATCGATAGGAGGTCGTTTTTTAAATACCTGCAGATTAGGAGTTTTCTGAGCAGTAAACAGGGAGGGCCTGCAGGGTTTCAGAGAATTGGAATTATGGAAAAAATACAGGCTTCTGCGGACTGTACAATCAGATCATTGTATGCATGCTTGATGAAAGGGAAACTAGATGATATGGAAAAGTATTGTAATAAATGGGTAGAAAAGTTGAGCATTCCGAATGAAATATTTCAGGAGTCACTTGAATTGGCATGCACGGTATTGTGTTCTGCGCCCCTTCAATCACAGCATTATAAGACTCTGTATCAATTATACTTTACCCCAGCAAGAATCGCCAAATGGGGAGGTACTAATGGTATTACCTGCCCTAGATGTAATTTCTTAGAGGCAGATATCGTACACATATTTGCTACCTGCCCCCAATTGCACACCTTGATTGGTAATATAGAGCGCTTTGTGAATAGAACATTGAGCATTCAAATAACTTTAACTCCTTCAACATTATTATTGGGGATAGGCCTAGATAGGGGAGGCACGCAGAAAGAATTTATTTTTGTGGCTACTGCAGTGTATAGATTGACAATAGCCAGAGCGTGGCTCGATAGAAATCCACCTGCTATGCAAAACTGGCTGGCTAATTTACTAGCGACTTATAATTTGGAAAAACCTATATATGCTCGGAAAGGTGCAAGAGGTAGGGCGAGAGGACTTAGAATCTGGGAGCCTATAACCAGATGGAAAGAGAGCCTGGGTTCACATTGATTAAGGCTTTCTCTTATTATATTTTTGGGGTTTTATTTGTTTATTTAATCTCCCCTTTTTTTGTTTGTTGTTTTTTTTTCATTATAGAGATATAAGCGGTACTATCTGTATATAATATGATGATTTACTTTTTTTATTATTATGTAACCTACAATTGATATGAAATGTTTGAATGTACAATGTACAATGTGCACAGTCTGTGAAAAAAAAAAAAAAAAGAAATTAAAGCCAGATCATTCTTGGATGAGCTAAGCAGCAAAGGTTAGGGTGGGTAGGCTAGATTTAGGTACTATGTATTAAATCAGGGAATGAGGGAGAGCACAGAGTTTGGGTGTCGTATGAATAAGGTATAAATCAAGAAGTGGGTAAGAAACAAAGATGTTTTTGGATTCATTTTGGGGCTTTTTTGGAACCTTTCTTTTTTTGGGATGTATTGATTAATTGATTGCGTAGAAATTGAGGGGGTTCACTAGGATCACGCCAAGAGCCGCAACATCGCTGCTAGACCAAGGTCTAGTTGCTTTCATGGGTGGGGTGAGGGTTGGGAGGGATGGGAGGGGTGGATGGGGGGACAGGCTGGGTGGGGGAGAGCAGGGGGGAAGAAATGCCAATCTAGGCACATGGAATTGAACAGAACTAGAACTAAAGAAAAGGAAGGAATAAACTAAAGATGGAGTGCTAGATTACTGAGATGGTTTAATTTTGTAGTAAAGTATGGATAAACTACAGATTTGTTCAGTTAAAGTTGCAGGCTTGAACAATAGAAAAAAAAGAGTGAAAGTGTTTGAAATCCTGTGATTTATAGCCCCGGAAATTATTTGTCTACAGGAGACTCACATCCCGTGGAATAATAGGGGTGCCATTCAGATAACAGGATATGATCTGGCAAAATGTTCCACACAGACCTCTATGATAAGAGGAGTAGCAATATTTATTAAACGTCAAGCAGGCAGCATTAACCAGACTTTGGCAGATAAATGGGGTAGATGGGCTATTATAATGCTAATTATTGATGTGACTATAGTGGCTGTTTATGCATCAAATCAGGATAATCCCGAGCTCTAGGAACAGCTAGAATTGGAGCTTGCTACATGGCCAAACCCACTAATAGTATGTGGTGATTTTAATATTCACTCTGAAAGTAAATTTTGTGATGGGGCGGAAATATAAGGGAAGAAAGCAGTGGGTTAATCTGGCTATAAATATTTCCAAATCTAGTCATGGCCTGATAGATGTGTGGGCAGCCAAGAAGGATACAGGTCCAGGGTATACTTACTTTTCATATCCGCATCAAAAATATTTTTGTTTAGACAAATTTTTGACCTCTGCCAACCTATTGGTGGAAGCAGAGATTAAAAAACTGCCACAAATTTTCTCGGATTACAATCCACTTATCCTCAAAATAATGTGCCAGGGCCTGAAAAGCGAACCCCGTTCTTGGTTGTTCGATAGGAAACTGTTGACTGATGAAAAGTTTATAAAGTATATTAAAAATTGGACTCTTCTTTGAAATAAACCGATACGGTGCCTCAAGTACGACTGTGTGGGATACATACAAAGGATGTCTAAGGGGGAGATAATAAGCAATGTGGGTCAACAGCGGAAAATACAGAGGAATCAGATCACCTCCCTAATGAGCAGGTTAGCATAGCTAGAGACAGAACATACTAAACTATTATCTCAGGGGGAGGGTAATAGGTCAATGGCAGTTAAGAAACAGGTAATCATTGGCAAATCAGAGATAAACAACTTGTTCCAAACGCAAATAGCCCAGGCATACTAAGTATATCGAAAAGGGATGTATGAATATGGAGAGGAGACGGGTAGACTTTTGGCCCTCAGGACCAGACAAAAGGCCACTAGAAATAATATATTAGAAATTAAAAACTCGGAGGGGCAAATGGAAACGTCTTCTGCTAAGATAATGGAGGTGTTTAAGCAGTATTATAGCAAGTTATACCAACAGGGTCCCTTTGATACTCAACCAGATACAGAAGGGGAATATCCACAGCTTAGAAAATTAGACCCAGCCATATGCTTGGAATTAGGAGAAGAGATTACGCTGGAGGAAACGGTTTTAGCTTTAAACTCACTCTCCTCATGGAAGGCCGCTGGCCCAGATAAAATTCCATTAGAGCTATATAAAATACTTCAAAGCAATCTGGCCGCACTGCTTCAAGATCTTTTTTTAGATGTCCAATACCGTAGGAAGGAAACAGATATAATTATATTTCATAAAAATGGGAAACCGCCATCATTACCAGGTTCATATCGACCCATCTCACTGATAAACTCAGATGCGAAGATATACTCAAAAATCTTAGCGACTCGGCTCCAGAGAATCATACCCAGTTTGGTCTCACCTTGGCAGCATGGCTTTGTGCCAGGAAGGGGAACAACGGATCATACTAGACGGGTAATCTCTCTGCTAGATATAGCCACTGCTAGGGGGCGATGGACTGGCTGTGATTCTCTTGGATCCTGAGAAGGCCTTCAACAGAGTGATTGGCAGTATCTGTGGGGGGCTTTAGTGGAGCGAGGGGTAGGCCCTAAAATGATAATAGCAATTCAGGCTTTGTACCATAAACTGCATGATAGGCTACAAATGATGGGAATGGCATCAGGCCAAATAGAGGTGGCAAGGGGCACTCGGCAGGGATGCCCATGCTCCCCAATTCTCTTCGCCATATATCTGGACCCATTTATCAATCAGATAATTGTGAACTCTGTGATTGAACCCTATAAAACTAATGGATATGAGACATTGTGTGAGTGAGGATGGCTTACCCTCAATATATCAATTAGCTGTTGGGAAGGAAGCAGCAGGGCTCCTTCTCAGACATCTAGAACCTAGCTATTATAAAAAAAGCTTGCTCCAAGTGCTTAAAGGCAGCTAGAACGCTATGGAGCAAAATAAGTAAAATTGTAAAAATCCCAAAATGTAACAGATATGCCCCATTGTGGGGAACCTCAATTTTCCCAGCTGAGCTCTTGGATAATATGGCTAGAGAGTGAGCACAGGCTGGAATACAGCAAGTTGGGAATCTACTCAATGATAACTTAGACATACTGCCGTTTTCAGAACTGGTTCAGAAATTTGAGATTAATAATAGATCATACTTTAAATATATTCAAATAAGGGGGTGTATAAAGAATTTAGCCGGCAAACAGGAAAACCTCTGAGAATTACCTTTAATGGATAAGGTTTAATGAGGAGATGGGAGGATTGGGGAGTTTTATAAAACACTAATGGAAACAATACCTGATGATTTGGAGAAAACAGAGACAAAATGGGCATCAAAACTAGGCGATAACGATATAGATCTAGATATGTCATTAAAAATGGGCTATAATATATTTCTGGCTGCAAACCTTCAGGCACAACATTATAAAACCCTCTTTAACCTATACTACACTACAGCAAAACTTTTTAGTTGGGGAAAACGAGATAACGATCACTGCCCTAGATGTCACCATAGCCCAGCGGATACCATTCATAGGTTTTATGCATGCAAGTCCTTGATCCCTTTAAAAAAGGGCATAGAAAATTTGAATCGATTAACTGTGCAATCGAGATCAATGCTCATCTGATGCTAATAGGATATGATAGTCTTATTGGGCTAGTATCAGCATATAGGGATTTTGTATTTGTTTCAATAGTGGTCGCTAGGCTACTATAGCTACAGCTTGGAAACATTCAGAACCACCGGTATATACTCTCTGGCTTCATCGCCTACTGAATATACATACTATGGAAATGGCTCTCTATAAAAAAAAGGGCCTTCGGGCCAGAAAGAAAGGGGATAAGATCTGGGCATCTATGACAAATTGGATGGAAAAAAGTCATGGCAGGCTGGGGAACAGAATAGGAATAGGGTAAAATAAGATTGTAGGTGCAGGGTGGGGCAAAAAGGAAAACAATGTAATGTGATGGTCTTTTTGTTTTCTTATACTTTCTTTTTCTGTTCTCCTTAAAGGCTAAGAATGGATTTTAGAAATGTGCATATTTTTTGTATTCTGTTTTTCTGTTTAATGATGTACCTGATGGCATAAAATAATAAAATAAAAAAAGGGGGATACAACGAGGTTGCATCCATCCCGCAGACCTGCCCACAGTTTTTACATTTATTGGGACTGGGTAATCGGAAATGAGATTAGAAACAGCAATTTAGGAAGACTAACAGGGGAATTCTTTTTAAAAAAAAACTTTTTATTAACAACCAACAATGCAAAACTTCAGGTGACATTAACCATTTTCATAATTGCCATGAGTAAAATTCCATATTATGCAAGATAATGATCACAATATACAGATAGAGGATCAAGGGGATTCATGCACCTCCACTCCTTCCACACGCATCGGGGGCGTACAAATGTCTCCACTGTATTGATTCCATTCCCCCCAGACCGTACTCCATTTCTCAGGATGACCCTGTTTCACATACACCGACCTCTCACGACCTCTCACGAAACATACACCCGACCAAGTCTTCCACCCATTTCTGGATCCGGGGCGGTTGGCTGGCTCCCCACAATTGAGCAATATTACACTTTGCTGACATACACGCCAACGTAACCCATTGTCTCCTGTGCGTGTGAATATCTGTGGGCTCCCAAAATTTAATAGACACCTGCGGACTTCCGGCCACAACTCCACCCCCAGGACTTCCCGCAGCATATCATGAATTCTCACCCAATACTCCTGTACCACGCGCAATGCCACAGTATATGCATAAAAGTTCCGATCTCCCCACACCCTCTCCAACACTCATCGCTCTACGCTTGACCCATATGAACCAGGCGTGGCCCAGTGACATACGTCCTATGGAGGATCTTTAATTGCACCAATCTAAGCCTCATCTGGACTGCCACCACCCGCGGTGAAGTAACCGGCTCACGTCAGTCTTCATCGTCCATCTCAACCCCATCAGCAGTCCAGTGGGCCTTAACGAGTACTAGTGGGTCCTCCATGCAATTTATAAACAGGGTATTTCTTAGACTTCTCAAACTGCATCGATCGTTGGAGAGTTTCCTCGATCTGATACAGATCCCATCAGATAGAAAGCTCCATATCCAATTTAGACATGGTACAGACATGGTACAATTAATTCGAACACATTTACAAGTTCTTGGTCTGGAAATGCCATGGCCAGTAAGGGATGTCCATGCTGTCATGCCCCTAGAGAGTCTACAGGCCATGTCTTTTTTCGCTGCCCAGCATACTCAGTCCCTATGATCAGATGGCCTGTTCCCATATGTAAACAACTGGGCACAAGGGACCATAATGAGGCACTCCGTATTTTAAAATCTAATGCAAGACCTTTGTTTGCTTGTCAAACTGCTAAGTTCTTAAGCCATATGTGGGGAATCAGAAGGAAGGTACGATTGAAACCATACCCTGACAATTTGTCCTAATGTGATTCCCTAACCTCAGCCAATAACCTGCAATCTGCACTGTTTTAAAGCATACTATGTATTATCATATAGAAGCAGAAGGGTTTGGGGCACATTGATCTATTTTTTTTAACATTTTTTATCTTCTTATACAAATGGTTCCTAATGGATATTGTCAATTTTTACCAATCTTACTACATATGCAAAATTGCATCATGTTCTAATGTGTGCTTTGATAAATGTAATGAATTATGTACATGTAACTTACAATAATCTTTGTATATGCACGTTGGCCCTTTTAAGATTTGCTAGAAACGTACATAAGGACGTTATGATGGATACTGTCTATTTTGATAAATTGCTCTACTGCGACTCGCTAACCTTGGTCAGTATACAGTAGTTTGGACTGTTCCAAAGTATCATCAACTTATAATAGTAGGAGGTCTGAGACACATTGGTTCATTGCTTTTGTAATGGATATAGCTGCCCATTAACTATTTTATTACATATGTATATTGCGATTATGTTTCAAAGAGTTGTCTAGATGAAATTAATGAATTATGTATATGTAATCAGCAATAATTTATGTATATTGGCACTTTTCAGGTCTGATTGACCAAAAAAGTTTTTTAAATCGACAGCTCTGGCACCCTGAACCTGAGAATTGCAAAAAACACAGTTGATGGACAGAATGTAGAACAATGTCATACATTCACCTCAGTACAAGGATCTGGGCTTAAATCCATCGTTTTTTGCACTCCACACCACCCTGGGTTAGACACTGGCTATATGCAAATCAGCTCTGACCCTGTGCCTCATGGGAACAGTCCAGTCCGAACTACCAAGCCATGTCTTTCCCAGTCCTTGGATGCTTGATTCCGGTTTGGGAAAGACATGGCTTGGTAGTTCGGACTGGACTGTTCCCATGAGGCACAGGGTCAGAGCTGATTTGCATATAGCCAGTGTCTAACCCAGGGTGGTGTGGAGTGCAAAAAAACGATGGATGTAGGCCCAGATCCTTGTACTGGGGTGAATGTATGACATTGTTCTACATTCTGTCCATCAACTGTGTTTTTTGCAATTTCACCCCGAGTGTACTGGGGATGCTCAGACGTGAGTCCCAGGCTCTCCACACCACTGGAGTCAAGCTATCCAGGCTGATGAAGGCTGATAGCCAGAAACCGGTCCTTGGATGCTTGATTCCGGTCTGGGAAAGACATGGCTTGGTAGTTCGGACTGGACTGTTCCCATGAGGCACAGGGTCAGAGCTGATTTGCATATAGCCAGTGTCTAACCCAGGGTGGTGTGGAGTGCAAAAAAACGATGGATGTAGGCCCAGATCCTTGTACTGGGGTGAATGTATGACATTGTTCTACATTCTGTCCATCAACTGTGTTTTTTGCAATTTCACCCCGAGTGTGCTGGGGATGCTCAGACGTGAGTCCCAGGCTCTCCACACCACTGGAGTCAAGCTATCCAGGCTGATGAAGGCTGATAGCCAGAAACCGGTCCTTGGATGCTTGATTCCGGTCTGGGAAAGACATGGCTTGGTAGTTCGGACTGGACTGTTCCCATGAGGCACAGGGTCAGAGCTGATTTGCATATAGCCAGTGTCTAACCCAGGGTGGTGTGGAGTGCAAAAAAACGATGGATGTAGGCCCAGATCCTTGTACTGGGGTGAATGTATGACATTGTTCTACATTCTGTCCATCAACTGTGTTTTTTGCAATTTCACCCCGAGTGTGCTGGGGATGCTCAGACGTGAGTCCCAGGCTCTCCACACCACTGGAGTCAAGCTATCCAGGTTGATGAAGGCTGATAGCCAGAAACCGGGCCTTGGATGCTTGATTCCGGTCTGGGAAAGACATGGCTTGGTAGTTCGGACTGGACTGTTCCCATGAGGCACAGGGTCAGAGCTGATTTGCATACAGCCAGTGTCTAACCCAGGGTGGTGTGGAGTGCAAAAAAACGATGGATGTAGGCCCAGATCCTTGTACTGGGGTGAATGTATGACATTGTTCTACATTCTGTCCATCAACTGTGTTTTTTGCAATTTCACCCCGAGTGTGCTGGGGATGCTCAGACGTGAGTCCCAGGCTCTCCACACCACTGGAGTCAAGCTATCCAGGCTGATGAAGGCTGATAGCCAGAAACCAGTCCTTGGATGCTTGATTCCGGTCTGGGAAAGACATGGCTTGGTAGTTCGGACTGGACTGTTCCCATGAGGCACAGGGTCAGAGCTGATTTGCATATAGCCAGTGTCTAACCCAGGGTGGTGTGGAGTGCAAAAAAACGATGGATGTAGGCCCAGATCCTTGTACTGGGGTGAATGTATGACATTGTTCTACATTCTGTCCATCAACTGTGTTTTTTACAATTTCACCCCGAGTGTGCTGGGGATGCTCAGACGTGAGTCCCAGTCTCTCCACACCACTGGAGTCAAGCTATCCAGGCTGATGAAGGCTGATATCCAGAAACCGGTCCTTGGATGCTTGATTCCGGTCTGGGAAAGACATGGCTTGGTAGTTCGGACTGGACTGTTCCCATGAGGCACAGGGTCAGAGCTGATTTGCATATAGCCAGTGTCTAACCCAGGGTGGTGTGGAGTGCAAAAAAACGATGGATGTAGGCCCAGATCCTTGTACTGGGGTGAATGTATGACATTGTTCTACATTCTGTCCATCAACTGTGTTTTTTGCAATTTCACCCTGAACCTGAGATCACATCTAGAATGAAGAAAGGACCAAAGAAGGACTACCCTGCTGGCCCCTAGAACTTGAAATAGAGGCTATACCAGCTGCTGGACTGCGCCTGCTGCTCCTTGGGCTAGTGAAGAGATGATTGTGCCTGTGGTGTCTAGCTTTTGGAAAAGATGCTCCACAGCCCTACACAGAAAAAGTGAACTCCAAAGGTTAGTTTGCAAAAGCTGTATTCCAACACCAGGGCATAAACGATTAGGCACCCCTTTCTGGCTAGTCAGTGGCCATCTTCAAAGAATCGTCACTGACCACCAAGGTGCAGCCAAGAGGACCCCAAATCAACACTCAAAAGCTGCACCCGTGTCTGTCGGACCCGGGAAAGTCATCAGAGTGCAGACTGGTTGCCAAAGGAGGACACCTGCCCTCACCTACAGGGTTTCCACTGTCTTAAAGATGACTTTGAGGGACCCCGACTCCTATGGCCAACGTCACCCTACCTTTCCCGTGAATGGAGAATAACCACAAGAAACCCCTATTGCCTGCACAACACCCAGTTCATCTTTAACCATTTCAGCATCCTACTTTACCAGCATCAGGACCACTCCATTAAAGTATATGGCGTCATGATGTAAAGTGTAGAACCTGAATTGAGACTGCTGTTGTGACCAGGTAACTGTCCATATCCTACATTCTGGCCACCCTGAACTTCCCCCTGTTGGAACTAGTCAGCCAAGTTGGGCCAGAGTAGTCAAACACAACTGTTTCAAACTTTACCACTGCTTGTATATAGCCAGAACCCTCTGGTGGATATAGCTAATCTTGGTGTCTAAAAAAATAATTAAAATATAACTATTATTATAAGTTGGTGTGAGAATTCTTAGTGTTGTGTGACTTTCTTAATCTGTTGTTTGGTACGTCTAAATGCTTTAAACCAGTGGGGTGGTGTGGCTCACTGGTTAGAGGCGGCAGACTCGGAAGCAGAGAACGGCACGGGACCAGGGTTCAATTCCTGACGCGGCAGGGTCGTGGCCCAGGGTCAGCGGACTCGATAATTCTCGCCTTGGTGCCTACTCTAACCAGGGATCACACTCGGCAACTCTGGGCATTAGCTTGCCTCATCTCTACAACGGCCCCCCACATTTGCTGGGGATGCCTGGTTTCACCTTGGAGATACCCAGTAGGGACCCTCCCACAGGGATATCCAGGACGGGTTCCCCAGCGGTTCACAGCGCCACGACGCCTCAGGGCAGCAGTGCACTTTACAAGACACATACATTTACATTTACAGTTCCTCTGTTTAAGCCTTGCTGCTCGAAGCCACTGCTGCCAAGGATTGTGCTAGAAGTTTTACAAACAAACCTGATTGGTCCCAAGATATTTTTGTGAGTGTATTACTTGGTGAGGTCCCACAATCTCATCATGTAATTCACAACCATCCTCACATTTAAAGTCTTTACCATCTAAATCATGGTGTAAACTCCATCCTTCTGATCTTGCTCCCCCCACGCTCAAAAGCATTGTTATTGTCCCTGCAGGAACATAATTTTTGTCTCTGGACTTTACACCACCTAGGTTACTAAAACACTTGATTCTACAATTCCTTGTAAGGTCAGAACCTGTTTCCTAACACATCTTTCTGCTTCATGCAACACATAGGAACTCCCGGATGCCAAGAGACCCTGAGAGAAGTTTGGAAAACAATGGAGATCCTTCTACAACTTAGTTGCTAAAAGCACATGAAAAAAGGGAGCTCCACATCTATAAAAGACTGTTTCAGAAACCACCCAAGCTAACAACTATCATGTTCGAATTTTGTATACTAAAGTCCCACCAGTGAGATCTTTTAAATTCTTTCCTGCTCCAATGCTATCTCCACTGCTGTTCTACCTACTCAACAACTCTGCTCCAATTACTTTGATTTCTTCCAATATAAAACTACCAAACTACTCAATTTTCCCCCACTGATAGAACAGTCAACCGAGCCCCTATCCTGCTCTCTTCCACTCTCTTGTTATACAACTCAATTATTAATTGGTCACAATTTGACTCTGTAACCATATCCAACATTCTTTCAATTCTTCCTGCTGTTTCTTCTGGATCTCCTGAGGATACGTTCCCTACAAAGGTCACTAAATTAGTTGCCTCATTCCTGTCCCCATTTCTGATCCTACTTTGCAACATTTCATTCAACTCTGGGAAGGTTCTTGTTGACTGGAAAAAAGCGCTCATTATTTACCTTTGAAAAAGCCTTCACTTGAACCTATCATCTTATCCAAAGTTAGGCCCATCTCCAAGCTGACATTGATTGCCCAAATTGCTGAATTCTGCATACACCATGAACTGCCTAAGTATGTTGAGAGTCATACCCTATTAAAACACTTCCAGTCTGGCTTCCATCCCATTAACTATACAGGACCTGCTCTAGTACCTGCCACCAACAGCATCAGGCTGGCTTCTTCTGGACTCAGGTGGATCCACCGCTCTAATTCTCTTAGACCTTTCTGCAGCGTTCCACACTGTCTCTCATTAGATCGTGCCAAACACACTCAATGCTCTTGCCATTAAGGAAACTTTCATTAATGGGTTCTTATTTACTTTCATCAACAGCGCTCCCAACGCCTGGGGTCTCTAGGGCTCAGCGCTATGCTTTTTAATATGTATTTGACTCCTTTGTTCACTCTTATTTCTTCCTTTGGTATACACTTTTATACTTATGTGGATTACATCCAACTGATCCTCCGCGTTGATGGAGTCCTTGATTTTTTACAGAACCAATCATGGATTGCCACTGTGCAGTTGCTTAACTCCCACAAATATAAATACTGATAAAATAGAGCTCCTTGTTTCAGGCAATTCTTCCACCTGGACCTTCAGCTGGTAGTCTAATGTCCTTGGCATGACTTCCAACCTTTCTTCTTCTTCTGCTCGGAACCTAGAGATTATATTTAATAATGGGCTTACTTTTGAGACTTGTATTAATAATCTCTCTTCCACATGCTTTTTTATGTTAAAGGCGATCAGGAAAATTATTTCATTGCTTCCCAGATCAAAAATGAAAGCTCTGCTCCAAGCATCGACTATTTCTATCCCTGACTATTTCAATGCTTTGCTGCTAGCACTATCCAACTATACAAGCTGCACCTGATCCAAACTTCTGCAGCTCGCCTCATGCTTGATCTCAGTAGGAAAGCAAGCGTTACTGATCATCTTCCTGCCATCCACTGGCTTTCCATATGGAAATGCTGTCTGTTTAAGGCCCTCTGCATCTGTCATAAGATTTTACATTGACTGCCCCCTGACGGATACATGGCCTCTCTCTTCTTAGTTTATTGGACCTAGACTCCACTACAGCACTCAGTTAACATTCTCAAATTCAGGAAAGCTTATATAGGTGGTTGCTCCTTCTCGGAGAAAAACCAAAGGGGATGATGGACGGAGAGTTGACAATACAAACACTCTCCCCCAGTCAACTGATCTGGGTTTAATCCATCACCGTTCTTTAGCTCACTCCACCACCCCAGTTCAGACATGGCCATATGCAAATCAGCTCTGACCCTGTGCCTCTTGGGAACAGTCCAGCCCGAACTACCAAGCCATGTCTTCCCTGGACCGGAATTAAGCTTTCAGTGCACACCTTCCAGACTTGAAGTGTTCTTTCGTTGGGCATCTGTGCTAAAAAGTGCACGCTTCCATTGAGCCAACTTCTCAAATTCTGCAGATTCTGCTGCAGTACAGTCCAGCCCCCTCAGTACCAGGACACCTTTTATTTGTGCACTTTTCAAAACGAAATCAAATGTAATACATGTTCATGTGAAAAGGATCAGAGATGTATATTTGTTATCTGAAAGGTAACCAGTACCAGGCAGAAAGTACGTACCATAGTAGCAGCAGGAGACCAGACTGTTCAGCACCAGTTCTAAGCTGATCTAAGTGTCAATATTACTTCACCTAGTGAGGCAGCCAACATTCCATGTTGCATGACCTGCCGAACCCTCCAGGCTGGTGACAGGCAGAGAGTACCAGGCACTGAGCTGAGGAACACTACAAGTGGCAATAAGGGTCACACCTCAGAGAGTGTAGAGCCCTCCTGCTTTATAAGAGCTGTATCCCACAAGCAGAACAACATACTCGAGAGTTTATTTTATGAGTGGGAGTGCGGCTGTGGCACGCCCTCTTTTGCCACATTATTTGCCTCTCCACACTGGATGTGAGCAGCTCATCTGTCCAATGTCTTTTTCTCGTGTGGAATAATAGTAAAGCTTAGTTATCGGCATAACTACATGTACATCTAATGCTTCAAAACTATATCCCTTCACATATGTGGTATGAATTACACTGAACTGTTATTTTTTATTCGTCCCCGATTTTGCAGTTGTAAGTTAAATGCCCAGCAGATTGTTAAACGTTGCTGTGCATTACCAGAAAGTAATCTGGTTCTTGAATTCCCGAATTCCCCTTCAACAGCTCTCTCCCTTGAACAATTAACAAAGGGAGGATGTTGTTGGTCTCAAAGATCGTTGAACCAGGGGATTTATTTACTGATATGTAACAAATAATGATTTAATGTACACTGGGTGCGGCATTTCAAACTTGTAAAAAAGAAAAGACGAAAACAAGATGATAGCAGATTACATGTGTGATCTGGGTAAATTGATCGGATGCACCATTTGCATGTTTTGGAGTTATAGGACTCAGTACTTTCTTGGAAGGAACCCACAAAAGACCGTGTGGAAGTTGAGCCTCAGTAAGCAGACTACGCTGTTTGCCATTCCTAGAAAAATATGTGGAAAACATGAAGATTTTCTTACTAAATGTTTCAGTAATTATACTCTACAAAGCCCATCCCCTTGAAATTCCGTACATAAATATGAGATTGCTCATTCACAGGTTCACTACTCAGGGTCATGCAAAACGTAGGTCAAAGTTGAGGGTATTCTTTTTTTTCTGGCCACTCCTCTGCTTAGAACCCAGGCTTCGCATAGAGCAAACATGAAGAAAAGGAACGAGGATGAATACAGAAGGGAATAGACTGATACAAAAGCCACAAAGGAAAAGGAACAGCAAAAAGGTGGAAAAGGAACACTAACTGCTGGAGTGTCAGTAAGGCAACACTGGTATGGAGACAGGCAACATAGGCAGAAGTTGTGTTAAGCTGAACATCCCAAGCGAAAGCAGCAAAACACAAAATACTCAAAAGAAAGGTATGTACAATCCATCCAAACGGAAACAGCACAGGCAGCTACCCCAGAATAGTCTAGGAATCCACTCAGCACATTGGAAGGAAGAGAGTGAAAAAACACCTGTCAGCAGCTGTATACCTTTTCAACTGTCCGCATGGGCAGGCAGGCAGCCAATCAGTGCCACAGGGGAAAGTGAGTGAAGCAACAGGTCTAACTGTCAGTAAATAATATCCATGTTTTTTTTTACATAGCTCTTTATAGTGTATTTTTGCTGCTTCTATGCGCTACAATCATCAGGTGTTACTGTTACCCAATGTGAATGGTACTCAACAGACGTCTTTCATCCCTTTTGGAAAAGGATGCCTAAAGTAATACCTTCTCTTCCACCCTCTCTGGCAAGGAAAATATTAGGAATGTTTCTTCACTCTCTCAGGTAGGGATAATATTTAAAACACCTCCGTGGCAAAGAGAATGTTAGGAATAAATCCCTCCACCCATCCACTTCATTTATTGCATTGATCTGTTGTGAGCCAGTCTCAGTCAATAATTGCCATTGCATGCAGGGACCGATGACACGCAGCAGACTAAATCCGACACTGATGGCATTGGAGACTTAGGGGTCCATTAGTATGTCGGGCGGATTGCCTCCGCCAGGGTGACGGTGGCCACCGCCACCCTGGAGGAGGCAATCCGCCCGACAAGCACTCTCGTTTTCCCCTCCGCCAGATTAGGATGGAGGAGGGGACAGCGGCGGACGGAAAGACCGTCCGCCGCGGCGGTAATAGATTCATATGGTGGCGGTGTCCAATGGACACCGCCAGCCATATTACCATGGCACAAAGTAGGGGCCTTTCCGCGGCGGCAAAGCCGCCACGGAAAGGCAGGCGGAGATTGCTGCGGGGGCCCCCTGCAGGGCCCCCAGGTTGCCATCACTGTCGGGGGGCACATGGGGGGTACCTATGGTACCCCCCCACATGTACATATGCAAAGCGGCAGACACCGCGCGGTGCCTGCCGCTTTGCATCCTGAAAGGCATCAGCATATGTTTTGCATTGTGGCGGGCGGTGCAGAGAGCACCGCCCGCCACAATGCAAAACATATAGGATGTGCCCGCCACTGTGGCGGGCACATCCTAAAACCCACAACGGGACCCCCGCCCTTATGGCGGGCGGTACCGATCTCCGTTAGGGTGGCCCGCCATCCTAATGGACCCCTTAGATCGACTTGGAGTTTGTCACCTCCGATCCAGTCGCCTGCACGGAACAGGAAAGGGAGACCTGCTTCTGTCTGCTGTGACCCAATCTTCAGCGTCTCCGTGTCCCATGCCTGAGCTGCAGCACAATAGAAGACTCTGGTGCTTCTGTTGTGGAGAGGCATTTTGCATAGAGCGGGTCAGCATTACAAATTGTGAAATATTGTGAAACATTTAGCATACTCTTTTAAATCTCAACCCCCCCCCCCAAAAAAAAAAAAACTTGAGTCGCAACAATACTTTGTATGCATGCCACTGTTACTTCCCAAACATCCATCAAACCCCTGAAGAAACATCCATGCAGACACCAGTTCCTTTCCTGGTAACTGTTGTGCTTTGTTAAAGTTCTCCCGCTTCTACTGGGAACTTGGGGGGCAGCCGACCACAGGGAGTTAAGCCCCCCAGGGATTTTTGAGGAAGCGGTGCAGTCCAGTGACTGCACCAGGGTTTTGGTTTCTTTTTGAGCTTCTTTTATAGCCAAGCACACACATGCCTGCCATTTTGGGTGCCAGTCACCATTTTTGTTGTGTTAGCACGGTGGTTGGTACCTAGGCAGTATCAATTTTGTCCCCCTCCTTCCTGTGTTAGATAACACCATCAGCTGTAGCTTACAGTCCTAAATGGCACAAGATAGTGGCAAGGCAATTAGCCTGGATCAGTCTGATCAGCATAAGCTTCTCAGAGCATACTCTAAGAAAAGGGTAATGGAAGAGCTTCTGACCTTCTCTAGCTATGAACATGTAAATTAAACACAAAAAAGTATGTATCCATCTTCATCAGTGCCAGGTCATCAATGCCCAATGGTGAAAGGATCATTAGATGGTCTGCTATATCCTTCTTCATTCCCATGGTAACATGCGAAGACGGCAAACATGATCTACAAGCAGTCTACTAATTTGCAACTGTCCATGTACGGTAGTCTCATATTGAGTTCCCACTAGAACCCTGTTGCTTACCCTATTAGCTATTCTGTACTCCACTGCGTAACCATAAACTAGTCTACAGCAGAAACAATAAAGCTGTAACTTCTATGGAATTATATCACGAGCTTCACATTTACTGCATACAATTTTATTTAATATAATGTTGGTATTCATTATTGTGAATGAGTGGGAGGCTAAAATCTAACCAAATGTGATGGTAACATGTCGTTTTAGGAAGAAAAGAAATACATTTCTAATGTCAGCACATTCTACAAGTATGACATGTCTAATGAAGTCAACGTGAATTATTCATTTAATAGTACCCCGTTCAGCATCTTGCTAAAACATTTATTTAAGTAAAGTTGAAATAAAGGCAATGCAGAGAAATAAAGAATGAAAGAGTTGTAGCTTAACTTGACAATGTAAATACAAAAGAAAGGGATGTTTGCTACAAAAACAAAATAACTAGTCATGCTACACTTTAACAAACACAATAAGAAAAAAAAATGAAGATTCACTAAAATATAACCAATAACAGATTTGGAAAATATCTGTAATGGGCAACTGGGCCAAGAGTTCTAGAAATAAAATGGTCTGTAAAGGAAAACTGGACTAGATTAACGTCAGACTTTTGTTAGCTGGCACAAAAATGGACATAATAAATGGCGCAATCTGAGACTTTCAAAACATCAATGTTTGTGCGCATTCTGAAAGAAGGAAAGGATTTTTTATCCCGTAAAAATAATAGACGAATAGTGCGGCCACCATGCTGGGGGTTGACTCCATTAATACACTGCTGATATAGAGTATGTCATACCGCCTCTTGGCTTCTCAGGACTTTAGTAACCTTTAACTTGATCTCCACATATGCCCCATCCAGAATGGTGACCAGTGGTCTGATTGCGATGGGGTTCAATAGAAGGAATGGGGTTTCAAGGCTCCCTTCCAATGTTGCACTCCTAGTCAAAACATTTTTAAAGCTGATAGATTAAGTTGTTCGTTTTAGGGAAAATTCTGATGTAAGCCGTTTTATATTAATTTTAAAATCGATGGATTGATACCCGATGCATGCGGTTTGAAGTCGTAAGAGGCAACATCTAAAGGATGTTGGTTTTACTGATGTCTGGTTCAAGGTTTAAACAAATTATTCTTTGTATCATCTGCCTGGCTTGTTCTAAGGGGACACTTTTAATGACTTTCTCATAATGTTGCTACTCTATCTGATGGATTGGATTTACTGTTTTAGTTTGATTTTGTGAATGTTTCTTTTAAATGATAGCTTTTTTATTATGTCATTTGAAATTCGTATTATTTCTTTTAACCATTATTGCTGATTTTATGGTATTGTCATATGGCATGCTATCCACTATATTATCGACTCCAGAATATTATAAGCTTAATTTGGGCAGGTGGGTTCCGCTTTTCATGAGCACCAGTTAAGGACATTTATGGTAGGCACAGGCAGATTAAGTGATTTGCCCAGAATTACAGGAAGTTGAGCTGACACCGAGACTCGAACCTGGTTCCCCAGCTCGGCAGTCAGCAGGTCTGCCCAATATGACGCATCCTTTTCCTACTTTCATGGCTAGTAGTTGGTTCTGTGTTAGGCAGCACTAACAGGAGAAATGGACTGGTGCAAGCTTACTCCTGACGAGAACCCCAGCACAAATTAACCAATTTTTGAGGACCAAAATATGAAGAAGGGATTGCTTATATGTACGTTTAGATATTTTTGTAGGGTGATATTTCTGTGGTCAGTATTTCTGCATACAAACCAGCTTGAGATAAATACTTCATAACTTCAACTTTTGTCACTTTTGTCGGTCTGCACCTTACCCCTTGCATGCTTTTTTCGCCTGAACCCAGAGGGAGGATTGCCTCACGATTATTTTCTAAGTGTGGTGATATTTAGGAAAAGGAGCTTGTTGTGCAGTGGGTCGCTTACAGTGCCTGGTTTGTAAAGGTTGATAAGATACCCCGAGTTCATGCTACATGTGGCGAACTTGTTGTATGTTTAATTGTTTGATTGTTTAATTGTCAATTCGAAGATTTAAATAATCAAATATTCGTTATTGCGTGTATTTGAATATCCTAGCCCCACAGAAATATTACCTCTGCTGGTTGGGGTAACAATGAAGAAACCGGCCTCCTAAAACATTCAGTGTGTCTGTGTGCTAGTTCTCATGTGATAATGGGATAATATGTGAAAATACATTAAAATGTTGGTCTTTCGACCATATCATTAGTTATCATCCACACATATGTTATTCAACAGGGATAAGACAGTAAGTAATGTTGCAAGTTAAAACAAATGTAGCAGCAACAGTTAAATGTGATTTTGGTAGTAAAAGCTAGTCATGAATCACACACAGTAAGTTTGCTGTTTTCAGATACTCTCTCCTAAGAAGCCTCCATGTGAACTCTAAGAAGTCACTATCATAACACCACACTACAAATAAATAAGCCATGAGGTATATTTTCGTTAATATGTATTCGCTTTTAGCAAGAATATTATAGAGATTATATCAATAACCTAGACCAAAATGTAAAAATATGATCATGCACAATTTAGACATTTTACGAAAGCTGCTTCTAGGCAGACCCATTTTCATTAAAAGCCCCTTAATGTTACACTCTGTGGAGAACAGATTAAACTGCAACACTGCTAAAAGAAGGGTATCCAGGGCACATAAGATCCAGAAATCATGGATCTATTCAGGGGAGCTCTCTTCGCCATTTCCAAGGTCTGAGGACCCTCCAGAGTCCCCGCTTCAGTTTGGTGGTCCCCAGGATCAGGATGATGGATTCTGCTGGGAGGGAGGCGGAAGAGATTGTCCAAAGCACTAATTTGAACAGAGAAGAGGATGAAACTCGAAACAAAACCAATGTTAGAAGTGACACAAGGTACACCAGCAGGAGGGAGCCCACGATTCTGGCTGCACCAATGTGAGCCCCCAATCGGGGTTCAGTAAAACCTGATGCATTCTCTTTCATCCGCTGGGCATGCCTGTGCAGAGATGCGAGGATGAGTGTGATGGAGAAAATGCCAAGCAGAAGAGGTAATCCATAGCAAAGAATGCTAGATAGCACAAAGGAGAGTGCTGTCTGCTGCAGTGTTGAAAGTTGCTCTGCTGCAGCTAGGTTTGTAGAATTAGACGCCATGACAGTTGTTGAGTTCGGTCTGAAAGTGACGTATTCATTGGAGTACATGATGACATTGAGGACTAGGGGACCCACCACAGACCCAAGAAGCATCCAGTTCACCAGCTTGGAGATCCTCAGCTTCAACCAGATGAAGAGGCGATGGTTGAAGTCCACGATCTTCACACAGTAGAAGACATAGAGAGAGGCTGTGATCCAGACACTGCAGCTACCAGTCCATGATAGAAATCGACTTAAAATTTGGTAGCTATAACCTGAATCATAAACCGCCCTCCATAAAACTGGAATGTACCACGCTGCTACCTGCGTACACTGATAACAAGCGCCTGAGATTCCGAAAGCTATGAGGATGAGATCACAGGTGTTCAGGCTTCTGTCGCGAGCCCAGTCCAGAAGATTGAAAGCAGCAATGAAAGCACAGGTGAGTATCCCAATGACACTCATTACTGATATAATAATCAAATAAACCACAGTAATAAGAGGCGTCATTTTCACTTTTTCTCTTTGGTGGATCCTTGCAGTAGCCGCCAACAGCTGTGCTGGTGACAGCAGGTGTGCTATGGGTGTGTTGCAGGGAGAGGTACTCCAGACTCTCAGAAACTTGCAGCAGGTGTGAAAGATTTAATTACTTCATTTTCATAATTCCCTCTTTTGAATGAATGCAAATTGGGCAGGTTTCCCCTTCGTGTGTCTTCTAGGAGCACAAGACTCAACGATATCATGTTACTTCCAGTGACACAAATCTCCATTGTGATGTCAATGTTGTGTGTTCACCTTTTCCGCCCCTGATCAGAAGCATTTAGGATCATTATATTTATCCTATCATGTGAAAGCTCAATAAAGCAAAAAACTAAATGGAAAAGTAATATATGGTCTTGTCTCTCCTCCTCATCAGAGTCCTTACAGAATGAGGCTTGTGTTCACCCCAAGACAAGATAGTTCAAACTTACTAGGTTTGGGGGAAAAACAAGCTCCAAGCCTCTAAATACGGCCCCCACACCCCAAAATCTGCTTTGTGTCTCACCCCTGGGAGTGGTAACCTCTCTGCCTACTTATGGAAAAGTGTTTTAGGGCTAGTTCTGGGCAAATAACTGGTGATAATTCCATGAGCCAAGCGCTTAAACAATGTAAACAATAAAAATCTCACGGTTTAAATATTTTGCTAGTGCGTATAGATATTTTCCAAAAGCAAGCACCAAATGCTGGTATTTAGTTTTACCACCACCGTCAATACAATCTAAACAAAACTCTATTTCCAGTCTTTCAGGTTGGAAACATAACAAAGTTACAGCGACCAAAAAGCTTTTTAAAAACATTACTAACCAAATCTAAAAATCAGTGACAACCATTACGGAAGAGAATCCAAATTATTGAGGGGTGTTAAACAAGCCTTTGCTGAGAAGAGGTATTTTTAGGGGATCTCTCAGCCCTGTGATGCGGATAGATGCAAAATCAACAGTTGATGGACAGAATTCAGAACAACGTGATAGATTCACCCCAGTACAGAGATCGGGGCCTAAATCCATCGTTTTCTTGCTCACCATGCCATTCCAGTTTGAACCTAGCCATATGCAAATCAGTCTTGACCCTGTGCCCCATGGGAACAGTCCAGCCCGAACTGCCAAGCCAGGTCCTCCCTGGACTGGAAACAAGCATCCTCGGACCGGTTTCGGGCTTTCAGCCCTCATCAGCCAGGATAGCTTGATTCCAGTGGCATGGAGAGCACGGGACTCAAGTCTGAGCATACCCGTCTCACTCAGGGTGACAAATGCAAAAACAACAGTTGAGGGACATAATGCAGAACAATGTCATACATTCACCCCAGTACAGAGATCTGGGCCTAAATCCATAGTTTTTTTGCTTACCATGCAATTCCAGTTTGAAACTAGCCATATGCAAATCAGTCTTGACCCTGTGCCCCATGGGAACAGTCCAGCCCGAACTGCCAAGCCAGGTCCTACCTGGACTGGGAACAAGCATTCTAGGACCGGTTTCGGGCTTTCAGCCCTCATCAGCCAGGATAGTTTGATTCCAGTGGCATGGAGAGCACTGGACTTACGTCTGAGCATACCCATCCCACTCGGGGTGACAAATGCAAAAACAACAGTTGATGGACAGAATGCTGAACAATGTCATACATTCACCCCAGTACAGAGATCTGGGCCTAAATACATTGTTTTTTGCTCACCATGCCATTCCAGTTTGAACCTAGCCATATGCAAATCAATCTTGACCCTGTGCCCCGTGGGAACAGTCCAACCCGAACTGCCAAGCCAGGTCCTCCCTGGACTGGAAACAAGCATTCTAGGACCGGTTTCGGGCTTTCAGCCCTCATCAGCCAGGGTAGCTTGATTCCAGTGGCATGGAGAGCACGGGACTCACGTCTGAGAATACCCGTATCACTCGGGGTGACAAATGCAAAGACAACAGTTGATGGACAGAATGCAGAACAATGTCATACATTCACCCCAGTACAGAGATCTGGGCCTAAATATATTGTTTTTTTGCTCAGCATGCCGTTCCAGTTTGAACCTAGCCATATGCAAATCAGTCTTCACCCTGTGCCCCATGGGAACAGTCCAGCCCGAACTGCCAAACCAGGTCCTCAATGGACTGGAAACAAGCATCATAGGACCGGTTTTGGGCTTTCAGCCGTCATCAGCCAGGATAGAATGATTCCAGTAGCATGGAGAGCACAGACCTCACGTCTGAGCATACCCGTCCCACTTGGGGTGACAAAAGCAAAAAAAAACAGTTGATGGACAGAAAGCAGACAATGTCATACATTCACCCCAGTACAGAGATCTGTGCCTAAATCCATTGTTGTTTTGCTCACCATGCCATTCCAGTTTGAACCTAGCCATACACAAATCAGTCTTGACCCTGTGCCCCATGGGAACAGTCCAGCCCGAACTGTCAAGCCAGATCCTTCCTGGACTGGAAACAAGCATCCTAGGACCGGTTTCGGGCTTTCAGCCCTCATCTGCCAGGATAGCTTGATTCCAGTGGCATGGAGAGCATGTGATGCAGGTAGGTCAGTTCACAGAAGGCAGTTATGTGGGCATGACTCTCCACACTTGGCTATCCATGCTTGTTCCATTCTTCCCTTTTTTGCATAAAACGTGCAAACAAGGGTTCTCTGGTTTAGCGTTCACTCATTGCAAGGTGGCTTTGGAAACCCTACTGTTTTTCGCTGTGTCCTTGCACCGGTCACAGTTAAGCAAAGTCAGGCATTCATCTCCTGATGCTGTTAAGAGCTTGAATAAACTGCTCAGAAGTCAAACAACAGATGTGGAGATAGGTGCCAAGAATGGCGATGCCTTTGCTCTTTATATATTAGATTACAGGTCAGGTAAGCTTTTTCATTATTTGGCCTATGCTTGTTGTTCCCGTGATATGATGTTCTTTCAGTGGAAACACAAGAGAATGATCTGCAACTTAATGGCCATCGGAGAATGAAGTGTCTCATCCTCATGAACCTACCCTAATCCCAGAACCTCTAGAAAGAAGTTCAAGGGTTACTTTGGTTGTACTCATACCTGTAGGGCTACAAGACATGGCCATGAGTTAGATGTCATAGAAATAAAACATATATTTATCTTACCTACTGGTGATCACTGTGAAAACAGGGAGCGGCCGCTTCAAAGCTGCTCCGTTTTTCAAAGGAATGCCCCGCCCCCAGGGCAGTGATGGAGCATATTTCATCTGGAGTCAGGCATTGTTTATTTTTGTGCTTCAGACAGACTGCATTTAAATTGACACGCACATTTTGGTGCAAGTTAAAACTCATGGCACATGAAAATATGAAAAGTAGTCCTGGTCAGTCTGAAATGCTTGTGCTGAATTAACATGTTTTTGCAGTGTAGAGAAAAACCTGTGATTTAAGTGGACTTTTTAGCTTTGAAGATTAATAGAATGTGTTCTGTCTTCACACCTCATCCCTTGCAATCTACATTCACTATTCCTGTCTTAAGAGACTTTGGCTTGTTGCTTTTTTGGTTAAAAATATTTCAGTTTATAACACCTCTTTTATATTGTGCGTGAATTAACAATGCATCAAACACTACACATGGGGCTAAATGGTTTTTTTGCATGAAAAGCTAAAACATTAAAGCATGCTGCTATGAGTATGTATTAACTGTGTGCACTATATTAACTGTGTGCGCTTTGAAAATTTACACTAGTGCATGTTTATGCTATGTTGCACATTTTATTTTTTTGCATGTTATCCACAAACAATAAGAAAAGCTGCATTAAACTAATAGCTTGGCTAGGTAAACATTTATGAGGGGTATTAGTATAAGGGAGGGAAACATATCGGTGTATTTACATAAAGTTAATATTCTTTTGTGTTTGTTTTGTTTTCAGGGCCTAAAATAACATGGCTGCCTGTGAATCCAGCAATGCTATGACTTGCATTAAAAAGAAGGGAGCATGCGCAGATGATACCAGCTTGCCTCAAGACATGAAGGAGTCAAGGCCACTGTGAACTGTACATTCTTGTGATTGTGCCAATGTACCAGTGTTAGTTAAAGTATCCTTCCTGCCTACGCTGTGCAAGGAAGGAAGGAAAATAGAACAAAACATTTTTCTTAGTAAATGTTGCAAAAACATATCAATGTATTAATCATTTGCGCTTCTTTTGTTAAAACTGGTATAGTTAGGAATTTAGAATGAGATCAGGATGGGGAGATCTCATGCCACCGTGACTAACCAATCCTAAGACACAGACAGGCAGAGAGTGCAGCCGATTAGGATAGAATTAAATGCTAAACTTTTAGTTTATGCTTTGACTAATCAACTAGGTCTGAAAAGATGTATTTGTCTTATGCATTTATTTCTCTTTATGGGAGATTTTTGCCAACTATTTAATTTTTGATTAGCCTTTCAAGACTTATTTTCTTAGAAACTCTTAAAGAGTTTTGACTGACATTTTGCGCCACATTTTCTTTCTACATGTGATGCTTATATGCAGACTGTAATATGTTCTGTATTAATTCTATTTTTCCTGTTTTCCAAATTCTCTAACCTGGTTGATATTTTACTAATGAATAAAGGGTTAGAAAAAAACTTAACTTGTGACTAGAAAATAAAACCCTTTAAAATACTCAACAACTTTCTTCATTGGCTTAAATAATAATTGCATGTTTAACTGTTCATGTTTATTTAAAGTCTCCTGAAGGTAATACATGGTGTCAAGGGCCCAACACCTTTTCAGCGGTAAATAGAGGTAGCATGAGGTTTTGCATTGAGAAATTACCACTGTAACAGCAGCACAAGTTTGCCGCTGCCCTGGGGGAAGTACATTCACAATAATGCAGCGCATTTTCCTTGTTTGAACTGGGCACACCTTTTAAAAGTGGCACCCGGTGCTAGCTTTCCATGTCAACCAAAACCATGCAGACTCAGTCTATTTTCGATAAAATCCCTGGTGCTTGGAGGGGCCGGGCCGAAGTAAAATATATTGTAAATCATTTACTTAACAAGGATGATTTGGGGGAATCCACTTTAGTGGTCTGCTCAGACATGCACCCTGCTCTCCTCAGGAAGAAGTTCAAAGCATTAAGTTGATGGGTCTATATTGAGTAAGCAGCTTAATGGGTTCAAACTGTTAGATATTATCTTAATTTTCAGGTAAAAATATCTAGTAGTCAGGATGGTGAAATGAATGTATGAGACTGCACAGGACTGTATGGAATGGCAAGGGAGGAGATTTACATCTCTCAGATACCATGCTGCTTAAACATATGTGAGATGTGAAATGCGTATGACTGGTGAGTAAATCTGAAACCACAATATTGTGGCCTTGTTCTCCACTGTATGGAGTGACTCAAAACAGGTCTTAGAGTAGGCGAAAAAGATGATCAGAGGAGTATGTTACATTGTGTTGATTGTGCACTTCTTTTCTGAAGAGGAGTGTTCACTTCTCCAGCTTTTGGTTTTCTTCTCCATTTTTGGGTATTAAAGAGTGATTGTGTGTGGTCACCTCAGAGTGGTTTTCCAATGATCGAATACGTTTTTGAGCTATCACAAGTCCTGTATGCATAACTGGATTAATGAGAAAGTCATTTGGTAGGAACCTTTTGGAGTAGCAAGACTGGCATCTCATGCTCCTGGTGGGGCATTCAACTCTTTGACTGGAATGGGTGTTATAGCCGCTAACAGTGCCTGTTCATCTTCTTAGGATATTTGTTTTACATGGCAGTGTGGTGGAATTTCATGAAGAACCGTTTGGAAAATGGTTTGCTTAAAATTAATGCATTCATAGGCAGAATAGGACAAAGACACAGCCTATTATTTTGCACAGGTAAGGAGACCACTTATTCTGTTGCTTCTGGATGCACCCCATAGCTTTTCTCCCATCTAAACCAGACTTCTCCTTCCTTTGTGGCACAGCCTTCTACACTCGTTTTGAGTGAACCTCTTTCTTTTCCACTCTGTTCCCCTCCTATATAAAACAATTCTTTTATTTTAGCTATCGCACCTCAAACAAAGGCTGTGTTCTACGGGATGTATGACGTTACAATGCACACTTTTACAACGCATACCTCTACAATGCATTTTTTACAACTCAACATCCATTGCAACGCATTCCATTACAACGCATGCCATTACAACGAATTTTTTAAAACTACATTTAAAACGCATTCCCTTACAACGCATAATACCTTTACAACGCATACCATTACAACGCATAACATTACATTGCATGTTTGGTAAGTATTGGATAGTGTAGGGGTAAAAATTACTATTCTAACTCCAGGGGGTGCAACAGTAGGGTAAGTGTTGGATAGTGTGTAGGGGTAAAAATTACTATTCTAACTCCAGGGGGTGCAACAGTAGGGTAAGTATTGGATAATGTAGGGGTAAAAATTACTATTCTAACTCCAGGGGGTGCAACAGTAGGGTAAGTGTTGGATGGTAATGTTATGCGTTGTAATGGTATGTGTTGTAATGGTATGCGTTGTAATGACTGCGTTGTAATGACATGCAATGTAGTGGTGTGAGTTGTAGTGTCATGCGCTGTAATGGTTGCGTTGTAAAGGCATGCATTGTAATGGATGTTGCGTTGTAAAAGCTTTGTTGTAATGGTAGTGCGTTGTAAAAGTTGCATTGTAAAGGTTGTTTCCCGTTTTACGCAATGCTCATTCCTTGGTCAAACACCATCTGCAGATGAGGACGATCTTGCTTGACTTTGCCCTAGATTTTTTGCTTTTATCACCGAAACATGGCTGAAAGGCAACTCTACTCCAGTCTTCACTCTGGCAGTTTCCCCTGGTTACTATATAAAACAACTTAATTTAACCTCCTGCCCCCGAGAAAGGATTGCAGCAATTGCTAAAGCGCATGTCTCTGTAACGGGTTTCATGCCTCATCCTTTGAAAGATTCTGCATTTTGATCTGTGAACTACACGATCAATCACAAATTTCCAATGAAAATTACTCTACAAACCTCCCGGTCCTATTGAATGCTTTACCTCATTGCACAGTATTATTTCCATCAATCTAGTTACCAACCAGGTTATAGTCCAATCTTCATGCCAACTACTCTTCTGAAAAAACTGCCAAGACCTGGTGCACTTTTGCATGACTTTCTAGGTCAGGCAAATGTTTAACGAACCACACACAAAAGAGAACATACCATGGACCTCTTTTTCACTCTCTCATGGACCTCTCATTCACTCTGCACAAAAGCACTCCTCTGTGCACCTTTTTCTGGGCAACCGTCGATTGAAATGTCATTTGTATTTACATATATTATTGATTTATTATTCAAAAAGAAAAGATAAAGTTTATTTCTTACCCAATAAAGAGTGTTTTGTTTTCTCTCTGGTATTTATGAAAACACATATTTACTCCTTTATCTCTCATATAAGAATAAATTTTTTTTAAATTCCTTAACAACAGACCCAATACGTTTCCAGTCCATAACATTGGTTGATAATTAAGAAAGGCTATTAAGGCCACTCTATTTTTGAATCAAGTCAAATTTAATGTCACTTTGAAGGAAAAGCAACTTTCAGAATGTAGTCACACTGTTGCCTAGTTTATCTGGTGGGCGTTTGCAGTTGCTGGCCAGCATACAGCCTTCAGTTCTCCCAGGGAGTACTGTGAACAACACCGAGGTTCAGGAACATAGAGGCTTGCCACAGAGGGAGTACTTACCTCCCCTTTGCAGGAAGCCAAACAGGGTGTTGACCAAAAGGAGTTCCTGGTATTGCTAGATGCCACACAGAGGGGTCGATTCCGATTCGGGAAACTTTACGGTACGGCGATTCGGATTCGTAGCAGATTCCGTACGAATCGTACGATTCCATCCGAATCGTGTAGTACGATTCGTACGGAAAAAATTCGAATGTCTGCGAACGTACGAATCACGAGGCAAAATCCGTATGACACGGTTCCTCACAGTGAACCGTACGATTCGTAGACATGCTGTACAACCCGTAAGTATGATCCGGACCGGGGTGTTAGATCGTGATTCGTATGGGAAACGTCGTATGCGCGATTCGTACGGAGAGCTACTCACCCACATACGCACCGTACCCCTACGCACCGTACCCCAGTGATCGCTGGGGTACGGTGCGCACCCCTGCGGTCACGGGAAGTACGCACCGTACCCCTGCGATTGCAGGGATATGCAACGTACACCCGCAGTAATGGGGTGTACGAAGCGTACCCCTGCGATCATGGGGAGTACGGTGCGTACTCCCCGTGACCGCAGGCGTGTGCACCGTACCCCAGCGATCGCGGTGAGTACGCAACGTATCCCTGCAGTTTAGGGGTGTATGCATCGTACCCAGGGGGGTCCGTTTGATTCGCGGTTCGAGTCGAGATATGTGTTTACGGACGATTAAAAAAGGAAAAGAGTCGTACAGAGTGATGAAAGGACAAATCGTACTTGCCTGGTCGGGAACTGCTGCTTCGATCCGTGCAAACGTCGCGTACCGTGTCATGCGAGTGAGATTCGTACAGATTGGTGAGTCGTATGGTCTTTTCTACGGATCGGATGGAGGTCTGCTGTATGTGCGAATCGTACTAGGATGTACGTATGGTGACGGAGGAGGTGTACGATTCATACAGGAAAATCGCTCCGTACGGCGATTCGGAGCGATTTTTCCAGAATCGGAATCGACCCCATAGTGTGAAGTTGTCATAGTGTGGGGGGGAATCATTGGCTAGTAACCTTTTCATCCCCCCAGGGCATTTTCTGGCCTTCAATATGATCACAACGGTTGCTCCTACCGTAGATATTTACAAAACCAAAGCAGTAAGATGAGGTGTGGGGGTTTGACAAAACAGATGATCTCACTTTAACTGAGAAGTAGTACTTGAGGAACCTGGTCTCTCTCCCACCAAGCACACTATTACTTCCTGTGAAATTAGATATGGGTGTTAAATCCATAAAGGACCTGGCCAAACTACATCCTCTCTTGTTTTGGCTGAGACTCCACTCAACTCCAGATTTGTTGCTCTATGCCTGAGCCTGGGAGGAAGTATGTATTTTAGACACATACAAGAAGATAGGCTGGATAAGGAATATAAACATTGCATTAAAAAACATTGGGATACAAAGAGGCTGGGAGGGAAGCAAGATGGCGGCAAGCTAGGCTAGTTTAGGCTGCTTCAGTAGCTCGATGGTGTGATCCAGTGACCCCCCACTTGTTGAATATGAACCCCCACCTGTGACAACCCTGGAGATGATCATATCTACAGTGAGTCTACTTCTAGACAACAGAGAGGAAAAGATCAATTATTGCAAAATTGTCTCAGAGGCTACATCGGAAGCAGTTGCTCTTACCTGCTGGCAGATCTGGCGCGCTCTGACCTCCGGGCGTAATACGGGCCGTGAGCAAAGCAGATCTTCAACTGCTCGTATAACAGGTCAACAATACACTGATCCCAAAGAAATGAAGCCGAAGGGGCTCCCGATGACCCGGGCCAAAGCAGGAGCCAAGGATTCAACAGCTGATACCCCTCCATCGGGAAAAGCGTGCAGCATACCTACAAAACCCTGAAGGCTGGAGGATGGCACAGCTGCAGCGAGAGGAGAGACGATGCGACCGCCAGGACGATGCGGCCAGAACCCGACCCGGAAGGATCTCCCGGGAAAAGGAATGCCCCAGCAACAACCAGCCGGTCCAAGTATAATGGAGCTGCTAGCGAAGAGCCGGGAGAAACAGACCAAGCAGGGGAAATCTGGCAAAAATGAAGACAGGTGATTTGATGCAGGACGGGCTGGGAGCAGCGAAAGACGGCCCTCCCAGACAAGACTCTGCACCTGAGGGCACTGTTCAGGTAATGGAAATTACAGAGATGGTGATGTTAGGGGAGGATGCCTTGGCTATACTGGGTATATCAGTTGCCCCTAAAACAATGAATGGCCGAAGTGGCCATGGTGGAGAACAGTATGGAGACTGCAGGGGCCTGGGGAAACAAGCTGAGGAGGGTGTAACGGACACTACTGATGCTATGGTGGGAATACTTGATGAGGAGACAGGGCAAGATGGGGGAGGGCAGACGCAGCAACCAAGGCAGGCAAGAGACAAGCAGGGCAAGGGGGGCCATGGTGATGGGAACCCCAAACAGATAACCTTGACACACTCGAGCAAAGCTGATTTAAGCCCAGCTCAACAAACCGGTATGGAAGCAAGCTCGAGCTTCCCCATGCTAAAGGGGAAAACAGAGTCAACAGCAATAATAACGGATGATCCATCCCATGTGCGATCCAAACATTTTGCGTGGAAAATCCATCAGGGGAAGCAGACTGACATTGAGACAACAGATTATTACTACTCGCTCTCTGAGGACACAGAATCATTGGTGGGGTCAGCTCCTTCAACAAGTGGTAGTGGCAGTGAAGTTGAAGAAGATAATGAAAGCCCTCATGACACTAGAGGCAGAGATTCTGCTACAAATCTACAGAGGTCAGCTAAATCTTTTATAGTTACAGCCCGAAAAAAGGGGGATCACAAGATCTAAATTGGGATTACTCATCCTCTAGCCATCTGGTGAGACACAAAACCAGATCACCCCTAATGTGGAATCAGTGACCACGGCAACCCTGGATGCAAAACTACAGTTGGTTATGGCACATCGGGATTAGTCTAAACAGGATAATAGGCACTCCCAGGCTGCTATTTGGAAGATCCAAGGCTCAGTTCGCAAAATAGCCAAAATGTGCACTGAAATTTCGGACCGTTTAACAGATCTCGAGACAAGAACTGGTAATATTGAAACTGAGATGATGGCAACGCAGCAGCAGACCACTTCTCCTGAGGCTAGACTTGTAGACATACAGTGGAAGCTTGAATACCAGGCAAACCGCCAAAGGAAGAAAAAATCTGCGGTTCCTGGGTATTCCTGAAGACAAAGGTGGGGCGGATATCCGATGTTATATGGTTGCCCTGTTAGCCAAGTAATTCCCTGAGATCAAAGGATGGAACTGGGCTCAGGAAGTCCAACAAGCACACCGGGTCCCAATAGCTCAGAAACAACAGACAGGTGCCACTGCAAGACCTCAGGCTGTGCTCGTCTTTTTTGGAAACTATCTCCTACGCCAAACTATTTTTTAAAAAGCTAGACCAGTTCGTAAAAGACGGGTGGAGAATGTTGAATTTTTTACAAGACCTGATTTCTGTCACGTGACTGCTGAGAGACGATGGAGGTTACAGCAGATGATTAATCCTTTTCCAAAAGGAGCTAAGGCATTCCTCCTGAACCCGGCAAAACTAAAAATTATAATTGGGGATAGGGTCCGTTTTTTCACATCAGAAATTAAAGCCAAAGAATTCTTGGATGAGCTAAGCAGAAAAGGTTAGGTTGGGTAGGCTAGATTTAGGTACTATGTATTAAATCAGGGAATGAGGGAGAGCACAGAGTTGGGGTGTGGTATGAATGAGGTATAAATCAAGAAGTGGGTAAGAAACAAAGATGTTTTTGGATTCATTTTGGGACTTTTTTGGGACCTTTCTTTTTTTGGGATGTATTGATTAATTGATTGCGTAGAAATTGAGGGGGGACACTAGGATCACGCCAAGAGCCGCAACATCACTGCTAGACCAAGGTCTAGTGGCTTTCATGGGTGGGGTGAGGGTTGGGAGGGGTGGGAGGGGTGGATGGGGGGACAGGGTGGGTAGGGGAGAGCAGGGGGGAAGAAAGGCCACTCTAGGTACATGGAATTGAACAGAACTAGAACTAAAGAAAAGGAAGGATTAAACAAAAGATGGAGTGCTAGATTACTGAGATGGTTTAATTTTGTAGTAAAGTATGGATAAACTACAGATTTGTTCAGTTAATGTTGCATGCTTGAACGATAGAAAATAAAGAGCGAAGGTGTTTGAAATCCTGCGATTTATAGCCCCGGAAATTATTTGTCTACATGAGACTCACATCCCGTGGAATAATAGGGGTGCCCTTCAGATAACAGGATATGATCTGGCAGTATGTTCCACACAGACCTCTATGATAAGAGGAGTGGCAATATTTATTAAACGTCAAGCAGGCAGCATTAAAGAGACTTTGGCAGATAAATAGGGTAGATGGGCTATTATAACGCTAAGTATTGATGTGACTATAGTGGCTGTTTATGCATCAAATCAGGATGATACCGAGCTCTGGGAACAGCTAGAATTGGAGCTTGCTACATGCCAACCCCACTAATAGTATGTGGCGATTTTAATGTTCACTCTGAAACTTCAAATGTGGTGGGGCGGAAATATAAGGGAAGAAAGCCGCGGGTTAATCTGGCTGTAAATAATTTCAAATCTAGTCATGGCCTGGTAGATATGTGGGCAGCCAAGAAGGATACAGGTCCAGGGTATACTTACTTTTCATATCCGCATCACAAATATTTTCATTTAGACTACTTTTTGACCTCTGCCAACCTATTGGGGGAAGCAGAGATTAAAAAACTGCCACAAATTTTCTCGGATCACAATCCACTTATGCTCAAAATAATGTGCCAGGGCCTGGAAAGCGAACTCCGTTCTTGGTTGTTCGATAGGAAACTGTTGTCTGATGAAAAGTTTATAAAGTATATTAAAAATTGGACTCTTCTTTGAAATAAACCGATACAGTGCCTCAAGTACGACTGTGTGGGATACATATAAAGGATGTCTAAGGGGGAGATAATAAGCAATGTGGGTCAACAGCGGAAAATACGGAGGAATCAGATCACCTCCCTAATGAGCAGGTTAGCATAGCTAGAGACAGAACATACTAAACTATTATCTCAGGGGGAGGGTAATAGGTCAATGGCAGTTAGGAAACAGATCATTATTGGCAAATCAGAGATAAACAACTTTTCCAAATGCAAATAGTCCAGGCATACCAAGTATATCAAAAAGAGATGTATGAATATGGAGAGGAGATGGGTAGACTTTTGGCCCTCAGGACCAGACAAAAGGCCACTAGAAATAATATATTAGAAATTAAAAACTCGGAGGGGCAAATTGAAACGTCTTCTGCTAAGATAATGGAGGTGTTTAAGCAGTATTATAGCAAGTTATACCAACAGGATCCCTTTGATACTCAACCAGATACGGAAGGGGAATATCCACAGCTTAGAAAATTAGACCCAGCCATATGCTTGGAATTAGGTGCAGAGATTACGCTGGAGGAAACGGTTTTAGCTTTAAACTCACTCTCCTCAGGGAAGGCCGCTGGCCCAGATAAAATTCCATTAGAGCTATATAAAATACTTCAAAGTAATCTGGCCGCACTGCTTCAAGATCTTTTTTTAGATGTCCAATACCGTAGGACCCCGCCTAATTCATGGAAGGAAACAGATATAATTATATTTCATAAAAAGGGGAAACCGCCGTCATTACCAGGTTCATATCGACCCATCTCACTGATAAACTCAGATGCGAAGATATACTCAAAAATCTTAGCGACTCGGCTCCAGAGAATCATACCCAGTTTGGTCTCACCTTGGCAGCATGGCTTTGAGCCAGGAAGGGGAAGAACGGATCATACTAGATGGGTAATCTCTCTGCTAGATATAGCCGCTGCTAGGGGCGATGGACTGGCTGTGATTCTCTTGGATCCTGAGAAGGCCTTCAACAGAGTGATTGGCAGTATCTGTGGGGGGCTTTAGTGGAGCGAGGGGTAGGCCCTAAAATGATAATAGCAATTCAGGCATTGTACCATAAACTGTATGCTAGGCTACAAATGATGGGAATGGCATCAGACCAAATTGAGGTGGCAAGGGGCACTCGGCAGGGATGCCCATGCTCCCCAATTCTCTTCGCCATATATCTGGACCCATTTATCAATCAGATAATTGTGAACTCTGTGATTGAACCCTATAAAACTAATGGATATGAGGCAAGAATACTTGCATACGTGGACGACATCGCTGTAGTTACATCGAACCCAGCAACAGAAATTTTAGAAGTCGAGAGAATGGCAGAGAAATTCGGGATCAGGTCAGGCTACTGTCTGAATAAAGGAAAGACGCAGATAATCTGTACAAGACAGGGTAATCTACAAGATCAGCGTCAGACGGATATTGCAACTTATCTCGGGGTAAAGATTGGACCTGATATGGATATATTATGGGCAAATAATATCGATCCAGTATTAGAGGAGAAAACCTCCGAGCTCCGACGGCTGGATAACCTTCATCTAACGATAGTGGACAGAGTTAATGTCTTAAAAATGAAGATCTTCCCTAAAATACTATGCTTATTTCGGGCAATCCCCTTAGAACTATCTGCTAGCACATTCCAGAAAATGAACTCTATCTTTTCTAATTTTATTTGGAACTATAAAAAAACAAGACATGCACTGAGGACATTAACCCTGCCACGAGAGAGAGGGGGTTGGGCTGCTCCAAATCTATATTATTATTATTTCGCAACTTTTTTGCAAGAAATGGTCGATCTACTGGGAATGGATAGCTGTGTGAGTGAGGATGGCTTACCCTCAACATATCAATTAGCTGTTGGGAAGGAAGCAGCAGGGCTCCTTCTCGGACAGCTAGAACCTAGCTATTATAAAAAAGCTCACTCCAAGTGCTTGAAGGCAACTAGAACACTATGGAGCAAAATAAGTAAAATTATAAAAATCCCAAAATGTAACAGATATGCCCCATTGTGGGGAACCTCGATTTTCCCTGCTGAGCTCTTGGATAATATGGCTAGAGAGTGAGCACAGGCTGGTATACAGCAAGTTGGGAATCTACTCAATTATAACTTAGACATACTGCCGTTTTCAGAACTGGTTCAGAAATTTGAGATTAATAATAGAACATACTTTAAATATATTCAAATAAGGGGGTGTATAAAGAAGTTAGCCGGCAAACAGGAAAACTTCTGAGCATTACCTTTAATGGATAAGGTTTAATGAGGAGATGGGAGGATTGGGGAGTTTTATAAAACACTAATGAAAACAATACCTGACGATTTGGAGAAAACAGAGACAAAATGGGCATCAAAACTAGGCGATGATGATATAGATCTAGATATGTCATTAAAAGTGGGCGAGAATATATTTCTGGCTGCAAACCTTCAAGCACAACATTATAAAACTCTCTTTCAGCTATACTGCACTACAGCAAAACTTTTTAGTTAGGGATAACGAGATAACGATCAGTGCCCTAGATGTCACCATAGCCCAGCGGATACCATTCATATGTTTTATGCGTGCAAGTCCTTGATCCCTTTAAAAAAGAGCATAGAATTTTTTTGGCATGAATCGATTAACTGTGCAATCGAGATCAATGCTCATTTGATGCTAATAGGATATGATAGTCGAATTGGGCTAGTATCAGCATATAGGGATTTTGTTTTTGTTTCAATAGCGGTCGCTAGGCTACTAATAGCTACTGCTTGGAAAGATTCGGAACCACCGGTATATACTCTCTGGCTTCATCGCCTACTGAATATACATACTATGGAAATGGCTCTCTATAAAAACAAGGGCCATCGGGCCAGAAAAAAAGGGGATAAGATCTGGGCATCTATGACAAACTGGCTGGAAAAAAGTCATGGCAGGCTGGGGAACAGAATAGGAATAGGGTCAAATAAGATTGTAGGTGCAGGGTGGGGCAAAAAGGAAAACAATGTAATGTGATGCTCTTTTTGTTTTCTTATGCTTTCTTTTTCTGTTCTCCTTAAAGGCTAAGCATGGATTTTAGAAATGTGCATCTTTTTTTTATTCTGTTTTTCTGTTTAATGATGTGCCTGATGGCATAAAATAATAAAAAATAAATAAAAAAAGGGGATACAATGAGGCTGCATCCATCCCGCAGACCTGCCCACAAAAACAGTTTTTACATGTTTTGGGACTGGGTATTCGGAAATGAGATTAGGAACAGCAATTTAGGAAGACTAACAGGGGAATTCTTTTGAAAAAAAATCTTTTTATTAACAACCAACAATGCAAAACATCAGGTGACATTAACCATTTTCATAATTGCCATGAATACAATTCCATATTATGCAAGATAATGATCACAATATACAGATAGAGGATCATGGGGATTCATGCACCTCCACTCCTTCCACACGCATCGGGGCCGTACAAATACAAATGTCTCCACGGTATTGATTCCAGTCCCCCAGACCTTACTCCATTTCTCAGGACGACTCCGTGTCACATACACGACCTCTCGCGAAACATACACCAGTCCAAGTCTTCCACCCATTTTCGGATCGGGGGCGGTTGGCTGGCTCCCCACAATTGAGCAATATTACGCTTTGCTAACATACACACCAACGTAACCCATTGTCTCCTGTGCATGTTTAAATCTGTGGGCTCCCAAAATTTCATAGACACCTGCGGACTTCCGGCCGCAACTTCACCCCCAGGACTTCCTGCAGCGTATCATGAATTCTCACCCAATACTCCTGTACCACGCGCAATGCCACAGTATATGCATAAAAGTTCCGATCTCCCCACACCCTCTCCGACACTCATCGCTCTCCGCTTTACCCATATGAACCAGGCGTGGCTCAGTGACATACGTCCTATGGAGGATCTTTAATTGCACCAATCTAAGCCTCATCTGGACCGCCACCACCCGTGGTGAAGTATCCGCCTCACACCAGTCTTCATCGTCCATCTCAACCCCATCAGCAGTCCAGTGGGCCCCTACGAGTACTAGTTGGTCCTCCATGCAATTTATAAACAGGGGATTTCTTAGACTTCTCAAACTGCATCGATCGTTGGAAAGTTTCCTCGATCTGATACAGATCCCATTAGATAGAAAGCTCCATATCCAATTTAGTCATGGTACAGACATGGTACAATTAATTCGAACACATTTACAAGTTCTTGGTCTGGAAATGCCATGGCCAGTAAGGGATGTCCATGCTGTCATGCCCCTAGAGAGTCTACAGGCCATGTCTTTTTTGGCTGCCCAGCATACTCAGTCCCTATGAGCAGATGGTTTGTTCCCATATGTAAACAACTGGGCACTAGGGACAATAATGAGGCACTCCGTATTTTAAAATCTAATGCAAGACCTTTGTTTGCTTGTCAAACTGCTAAGTTCTTTAGCCATATGTGGGGAATCAGAAGGAAGGTACGATTGAAACCATATACCCTGACAATTTGTCCTAATGTGATTCCCTAACCTCGGCCAATGACCTGCAATCTGCACTGTTTTAAAGCATACTATGTATTATCATATAGAAGCAGAAGGGTTTGGGGCATATTGATCTATTGTTTTTACATTTTTTTTATCTTCTTATACAAATGGTTCCTTATGGATATAGTCCATTTTTACCAATCTTACTACATATGCAAAATTGGATCATGTTCTAATGTGTGCTTTGACAAATGTAATGAATTATGTACATGTAACTTGCAATAATCTTTGTATATGCACGTTGGCACTTTTAAGATTTGCTAGAAATGTACAGAAGGAAGTTATGATGGATACTGTCTATTTTGATAAATCGCTCTACTGCGACTCGCTAACCTTGGACAGTAAACAGTAGTTTGGACTGTTCCAAAGTATCATCAACTTATAATAGTAGGAGGTCTGAGACACATTGGTTCATTGCTTTTTTAATGGATATACCTTCCTATTAACTATTTTATTACATATGTATATTGCGATTATGTTTCAAAGAGTTGTCTTGATGAAATTTATGAATTATGAATATGTAATCAGCAATAATTTATGTATATTGGCACTTTTAAGGTCTGATTGACCGAAAAAAAGTTTTTTAAATCGACAGCTCTGGCACCCTGAACCTGAGATCACATCTAGAATGAAGAAAGGACCAAAGAAGGACTACCCTGCTAGCCCCTGGAACTTGCAATAGAGGCTACACCAACTGCTGGACTGCGCCTGCTGCTCCTTGGGCTAGTGAAGAGATGATTGTGCCAGTGATGTCTAGCTTTTGGAAAAGTTGATCCACAGCCCTACACAGAAAAAGTGAACTCCAAAGGTTAGTTTGCAAACCCCGTATTCCAACACCAGTGCATAAACGATTAGGCACCCTTTTCTGGCCACTCAGTAGCCATCTCCAAAGAATCGCCACTGACCACCAAGGTGCAGCCAAGAGGACCCCAACTCAACACTCAAAAGCTGCACCTGTGTCTCTCGGACCAGGGAGAGTTATCTACTGTCTTAAAGATGACTTTGAGAGACCCCGACTTCTATTGCCACTTTCACCCAACCTTTTCCCGTGTTTGGAAGAATAACCACAAGAAGCCCCTATTGCCTTCACAACACCCAGTTCATCTTTCAGCATTTCAGCGCCCTACTTCACCAGCATCAGGACCACTCTATTAAAGTATATAGCGTCCTGGTATAAAGTGTAGAACCAGAATTGAGACTGCTGTTGTGATCAGGTAACTATCCATTTCCTACATTCTGGCCACCCTGAACTTCCCCCTTTTGCAACTAGTCAGTCAAGTTGGGCCAGAGTAGTCAAACACAACTGTTTCGAACTTTACCACTGCTTGTATATAGCCAGAACCCTCTGGTGGATTTAGCTAATCTTGGTGTCTAAAATATATATATATATGTGATCAAGGCAGGGAGCTGCTGAAACTCGTCGTGAGTTGATGTGGTCGCACTTTTGAAAATAAATTAAGATGCACTGAATTGGGTCTACCTCGTCTGATTGCAAGCCTGTTGGTGAGAAACTGTGGAGGACGAGTCTTGCAGCATATATATATATATATATGGGTTTGTTAATCGGAATATGCACATTTAAATCATGATATAAAGTAAACTTTACCTGCGGCTGCAGAATAAGGAAAAACTTTGTAATCCGTTTCTCTTTTTTCCGTGATATTCGGGACGCCGCGCGGCAAGCGGCGCAAAGAGTGGATTACTGATATATATATATATATATATATATATATATATATATATATATATATATATATATATATATATATATATATATATATATATATATATCCAAACAACAGTTGCCTGTCAATGAAGCAAACCTCAGAAAGGATAATGTTTTCGCCGTTATTTAATCAGGAGGCAATTAGCGTAGGGAAATTCACAGCATGCACAACAGTGTCAGTCCTGCCTGACGCGTTTCGTGACAGAGCACTTCCTCAGAGGCACAGGACTTCGAGGTAAATGGCACGTTGATTTTCGGAACCTCTATACCAGTGTTAGTCCCGCCCGTATGGGCGCGGCCACCCCGTGGCCTTATGGTACTTGTGGTATCCATATTTCACTTGTGTGACCTCCGTGCAAATTCTCCTTATACAAGTTCATACCCAAGTGGGTTGCATATCCATGTTCTCACCGCCGCTGTTTCGCTCGTTCCGCCCAACCTGGCTCCTCTCCCAACGCAAGGTCGTTTGTTTGACGTCCTCGCAGGAGGGCTAAACAGCCCCAGGGCTTGCTTCGCGGCTCAGGCTGGCCGCCATAAATCCAAACAACAGTTGCCTGTCAATGAAGCAAACCTCAAAAAGGATAATGTTTTCGCCGTTATTTAATCAGGAGGCAAACAGCGTAGGGAAATTCACAGCATGCACAACAGTGTCAGTCCTGCCTGACGCGTTTCGTGACAGAGCACTTCCTCAGAGGCACAGGACTTCGAGGTAAATGGCACGTTGATTTTCGGAACCTCTATACCAGTGTTAGTCCCGCCCGTATGGGCGCGGCCACCCCGTGGCCTTATGGTACTTGTGGTATCCATATTTCACTTGTGTGACCTCCGTGCAAATTCTCCTTATACAAGTTCATACCCAAGTGGGTTGCATATCCATGTTCTCACCGCCGCTGTTTCGCTCGTTCCGCCCAACCTGGCTCCTCTCCCAACGCAAGGTCGTTTGTTTGACGTCCTCGCAGGAGGGCTAAACAGCCCCAGGGCTTGCTTCGCGGCTCAGGCTGGCCGCCATAAATCCAAACAACAGTTGCCTGTCAATGAAGCAAACCTCAAAAAGGATAATGTTTTCGCCGTTATTTAATCAGGAGGCAAACAGCGTAGGGAAATTCACAGCATGCACAACAGTGTCAGTCCTGCCTGACGCGTTTCATGACAGAGCACTTCCTCAGAGGCACAGGACTTCGAGGTAAATGGCACGTTGATTTTCGGAACCTCTATACCAGTGTTAGTCCCGCCCGTATGGGCGCGGCCACCCCGTGGCCTTATGGTACTTGTGGTATCCATATTTCACTTGTGTGACCTCCGTGCAAATTCTCCTTATACAAGTTCATACCCAAGTGGGTTGCATATCCATGTTCTCACCGCCGCTGTTTCGCTCGTTCCGCCCAACCTGGCTCCTCTCCCAACGCAAGGTCGTTTGTTTGACGTCCTCGCAGGAGGGCTAAACAGCCCCAGGGCTTGCTTCGCGGCTCAGGCTGGCCGCCATAAATCCAAACAACAGTTGCCTGTCAATGAAGCAAACCTCAAAAAGGATAATGTTTTCGCCGTTATTTAATCAGGAGGCAAACAGCGTAGGGAAATTCACAGCATGCACAACAGTGTCAGTCCTGCCTGACGCGTTTCGTGACAGAGCACTTCCTCAGAGGCACAGGACTTCGAGGTAAATGGCACGTTGCACGGAGGTCACACAAGTGAAATATGGATACCACAAGTACCATAAGGCCACGGGTTGGCCGCGCCCATACGGGCGGGACTAACACTGGTATAGAGGTTCCGAAAATCAACGTGCCATTTACCTCGAAGTCCTGTGCCTCTGAGGAAGTGCTCTGTCACGAAACGCGTCAGGCAGGACTGACACTGTTGTGCATGCTGTGAATTTCCCTACGCTGTTTGCCTCCTGATTAAATAACGGCGAAAACATTATCCTTTTTGAGGTTTGCTTCATTGACAGGCAACTGTTGTTTGGATTTATGGCGGCCAGCCTGAGCCGCGAAGCAAGCCCTGGGGCTGTTTAGCCCTCCTGCGAGGACGTCAAACAAACGACCTTGCGTTGGGAGAGGAGCCAGGTTGGGCGGAACGAGCGAAACAGCGGCGGTGAGAACATGGATATGCAACCCACTTGGGTATGAACTTGTATAAGGAGAATTTGCACGGAGGTCACACAAGTGAAATATGGATACCACAAGTACCATAAGGCCACGGGGTGGCCGCGCCCATACGGGCGGGACTAACACTGGTATAGAGGTTCCGAAAATCAACGTGCCATTTACCTCGAAGTCCTGTGCCTCTGAGGAAGTGCTCTGTCACGAAACGCGTCAGGCAGGACTGACACTGTTGTGCATGCTGTGAATTTCCCTACGCTGTTTGCCTCCTGATTAAATAACGGCGAAAACATTATCCTTTTTGAGGTTTGCTTCATTGACAGGCAACTGTTGTTTGGATTTATGGCGGCCAGCCTGAGCCGCGAAGCAAGCCCTGGGGCTGTTTAGCCCTCCTGCGAGGACGTCAAACAAACGACCTTGCGTTGGGAGAGGAGCCAGGTTGGGCGGAACGAGCGAAACAGCGGCGGTGAGAACATGGATATGCAACCCACTTGGGTATGAACTTGTATAAGGAGAATTTGCACGGAGGTCACACAAGTGAAATATGGATACCACAAGTACCATAAGGCCACGGGGTGGCCGCGCCCATACGGGCGGGACTAACACTGGTATAGAGGTTCCGAAAATCAACGTGCCATTTACCTCGAAGTCCTGTGCCTCTGAGGAAGTGCTCTGTCACGAAACGCGTCAGGCAGGACTGACACTGTTGTGCATGCTGTGAATTTCCCTACGCTGTTTGCCTCCTGATTAAATAACGGCGAAAACATTATCCTTTTTGAGGTTTGCTTCATTGACAGGCAACTGTTGTTTGGATTTATGGCGGCCAGCCTGAGCCGCGAAGCAAGCCCTGGGGCTGTTTAGCCCTCCTGCGAGGACGTCAAACAAACGACCTTGCGTTGGGAGAGGAGCCAGGTTGGGCGGAACGAGCGAAACAGCGGCGGTGAGAACATGGATATGCAACCCACTTGGGTATGAACTTGTATAAGGAGAATTTGCACGGAGGTCACACAAGTGAAATATGGATACCACAAGTACCATAAGGCCACGGGGTGGCCGCGCCCATACGGGCGGGACTAACACTGGTATAGAGGTTCCGAAAATCAACGTGCCATTTACCTCAAAGTCCTGTGCCTCTGAGGAAGTGCTCTGTCACGAAACGCGTCAGGCAGGACTGACACTGTTGTGCATGCTGTGAATTTCCCTACGCTGTTTGCCTCCTGATTAAATAACGGCGAAAACATTATCCTTTTTGAGGTTTGCTTCATTGACAGGCAACTGTTGTTTGGATTTATGGCGGCCAGCCTGAGCCGCGAAGCAAGCCCTGGGGCTGTTTAGCCCTCCTGCGAGGACGTCAAACAAACGACCTTGCGTTGGGAGAGGAGCCAGGTTGGGCGGAACGAGCGAAACAGCGGCGGTGAGAACATGGATATGCAACCCACTTGGGTATGAACTTGTATAAGGAGAATTTGCACGGAGGTCACACAAGTGAAATATGGATACCACAAGTACCATAAGGCCACGGGGTGGCCGCGCCCATACGGGCGGGACTAACACTGGTATAGAGGTTCCGAAAATCAACGTGCCATTTACCTCGAAGTCCTGTGCCTTTGAGGAAGTGCTCTGTCACGAAACGCGTCAGGCAGGACTGACACTGTTGTGCATGCTGTGAATTTCCCTACGCTGTTTGCCTCCTGATTAAATAACGGCGAAAACATTATCCTTTTTGAGGTTTGCTTCATTGACAGGCAACTGTTGTTTGGATTTATGGCGGCCAGCCTGAGCCGCGAAGCAAGCCCTGGGGCTGTTTAGCCCTCCTGCGAGGACGTCAAACAAACGACCTTGCGTTGGGAGAGGAGCCAGGTTGGGCGGAACGAGCGAAACAGCGGCGGTGAGAACATGGATATGCAACCCACTTGGGTATGAACTTGTATAAGGAGAACTTGCACGGAGGTCACACAAGTGAAATATGGATACCACAAGTATCATAAGGCCACGGGGTGGCCGCGCCCATACGGGCGGGACTAACACTGGTATAGAGGTTCCGAAAATCAACGTGCCATTTACCTGGAAGTCCTGTGCCTCTGAGGAAGTGCTCTGTCACGAAACGCGTCAGGCAGGACTGACACTGTTGTGCATGCTGTGAATTTCCCTACGCTGTTTGCCTCCTGAGTAAATAACGGCGAAAACATTATCCTTTTTGAGGTTTGCTTCATTGACAGGCAACTGTTGTTTGGATTTATGGCGGCCAGCCTGAGCCGCGAAGCAAGCCCTGGGGCTGTTTAGCCCTCCTGCGAGGACGTCAAACAAACGACCTTGCGTTGGGAGAGGAGCCAGGTTGGGCGGAACGAGCGAAACAGCGGCGGTGAGAACATGGATATGCAACCCACTTGGGTATGAACTTGTATAAGGAGAATTTGCACGGAGGTCACACAAGTGAAATATGGATACCACAAGTACCATAAGGCCACGGGGTGGCCGCGCCCATACGGGCGGGACTAACACTGGTATAGAGGTTCCGAAAATCAACGTGCCATTTACCTCGAAGTCCTGTGCCTCTGAGGAAGTGCTCTGTCACGAAACGCGTCAGGCAGGACTGACACTGTTGTGCATGCTGTGAATTTCCCTACGCTGTTTGCCTCCTGATTAAATAACGGCGAAAACATTATCCTTTTTGAGGTTTGCTTCATTGACAGGCAACTGTTGTTTGGATTTATGGCGGCCAGCCTGAGCCGCGAAGCAAGCCCTGAGGCTGTTTAGCCCTCCTGCGAGGACGTCAAACAAACGACCTTGCGTTGGGAGAGGAGCCAGGTTGGGCGGAACGAGCGAAACAGCGGCGGTGAGAACATGGATATGCAACCCACTTGGGTATGAACTTGTATAAGGAGAATTTGCAGGGAGGTCACACAAGTGAAATATGGATACCACAAGTACTATAAGGCCACGGGGTGGCCGCGCCCATACGGGCGGGACTAACACTGGTATAGAGGTTCCGAAAATCAACGTGCCATTTACCTCGAAGTCCTGTGCCTCTGAGGAAGTGCTCTGTCACGAAACGCGTCAGGCAGGACTGACACTGTTGTGCATGCTGTGAATTTCCCTACGCTGTTTGCCTCCTGATTAAATAACGACGAAAACATTATCCTTTTTGAGGTTTGCTTCATTGACAACCAACTGTTGTTTGGATTTATGGCGGCCAGCCTGAGCCGTGAAGCAAGCCCTGGGGCTGTTTAGCCCTCCTGCGAGGACGTCAAACAAACGACCTTGCGTTGGGAGAGGAGCCAGGTTGGGCGGAACGAGCGAAACAGCGGCGGTGAGAACATGGATATGCAACCCACTTGGGTATGAACTTGTATAAGGAGAATTTGCACGGAGGTCACACAAGTGAAATATGGATACCACAAGTACCATAAGGCCACGGGGTGGCCGCGCCCATACGGGCGGGACTAACACTGGTATAGAGGTTCCGAAAATCAACGTGCCATTTACCTCGAATTCCTGTGCCTCTGAGGAAGTGCTCTGTCACGAAACGCGTCAGGCAGGACTGACACTGTTGTGCATGCTGTGAATTTCCCTACGCTGTTTGCCTCCTGATTAAATAACGGCGAAAACATTATCCTTTTTGAGGTTTGCTTCATTGACAGGCAACTGTTGTTTGGATTTATGGCGGCCAGCCTGAGCCGCGAAGCAAGCCCTGGGGCTGTTTAGCCCTCCTGCGAGGACGTCAAACAAACGACCTTGCGTTGGGAGAGGAGCCAGGTTGGGCGGAACGAGCGAAACAGCGGCGGTGAGAACATGGATATGCAACCCACTTGGGTATGAACTTGTATAAGGAGAATTTGCACGGAGGTCACACAAGTGAAATATGGATACCACAAGTACCATAAGGCCACGGGGTGGCCGCGCCCATACGGGCGGGACTAACACTGGTATAGAGGTTCCGAAAATCAACGTGCCATTTACCTCGAAGTCCTGTGCCTCTGAGGAAGTGCCCTGTCACGAAACGCGTCAGGCAGGACTGACACTGTTGTGCATGCTGTGAATTTCCCTACGCTGTTTGCCTCCTGATTAAATAACGGCGAAAACATTATCCTTTTTGAGGTTTGCTTCATTGACAGGCAACTGTTGTTTGGATTTATGGCGGCCAGCCTGAGCCGCGAAGCAAGCCCTGGGGCTGTTTAGCCCTCCTGCGAGGACGTCAAACAAACGACCTTGCGTTGGGAGAGGAGTCAGGTTGGGCGGAACGAGCGAAACAGCGGCGGTGAGAACATGGATATGCAACCCACTTGGGTATGAACTTGTATAAGGAGAATTTGCACGGAGGTCACACAAGTGAAATATGGATACCACAAGTACCATAAGGCCACGGGGTGGCCGCGCCCATACGGGCGGGACTAACACTGGTATAGAGGTTCCGAAAATCAACGTGCCATTTACCTCAAAGTCCTGTGCCTCTGAGGAAGTGCTCTGTCACGAAACGCGTCAGGCAGGACTGACACTGTTGTGCATGCTGTGAATTTCCCTACGCTGTTTGCCTCCTGATTAAATAACGGCGAAAACATTATCCTTTTTGAGGTTTGCTTCATTGACAGGCAACTGTTGTTTGGATTTATGGCGGCCAGCCTGAGCCGCGAAGCAAGCCCTGGGGCTGTTTAGCCCTCCTGCGAGGACGTCAAACAAACGACCTTGCGTTGGGAGAGGAGCCAGGTTGGGCGGAACGAGCGAAACAGCGGCGGTGAGAACATGGATATGCAACCCACTTGGGTATGAACTTGTATAAGGAGAATTTGCACGGAGGTCACACAAGTGAAATATGGATACCACAAGTACCATAAGGCCACGGGGTGGCCGCGCCCATACGGGCGGGACTAACACTGGTATAGAGGTTCCGAAAATCAACGTGCCATTTACCTCGAAGTCCTGTGCCTTTGAGGAAGTGCTCTGTCACGAAACGCGTCAGGCAGGACTGACACTGTTGTGCATGCTGTGAATTTCCCTACGCTGTTTGCCTCCTGATTAAATAACGGCGAAAACATTATCCTTTTTGAGGTTTGCTTCATTGACAGGCAACTGTTGTTTGGATTTATGGCGGCCAGCCTGAGCCGCGAAGCAAGCCCTGGGGCTGTTTAGCCCTCCTGCGAGGACGTCAAACAAACGACCTTGCGTTGGGAGAGGAGCCAGGTTGGGCGGAACGAGCGAAACAGCGGCGGTGAGAACATGGATATGCAACCCACTTGGGTATGAACTTGTATAAGGAGAACTTGCACGGAGGTCACACAAGTGAAATATGGATACCACAAGTATCATAAGGCCACGGGGTGGCCGCGCCCATACGGGCGGGACTAACACTGGTATAGAGGTTCCGAAAATCAACGTGCCATTTACCTGGAAGTCCTGTGCCTCTGAGGAAGTGCTCTGTCACGAAACGCGTCAGGCAGGACTGACACTGTTGTGCATGCTGTGAATTTCCCTACGCTGTTTGCCTCCTGAGTAAATAACGGCGAAAACATTATCCTTTTTGAGGTTTGCTTCATTGACAGGCAACTGTTGTTTGGATTTATGGCGGCCAGCCTGAGCCGCGAAGCAAGCCCTGGGGCTGTTTAGCCCTCCTGCGAGGACGTCAAACAAACGACCTTGCGTTGGGAGAGGAGCCAGGTTGGGCGGAACGAGCGAAACAGCGGCGGTGAGAACATGGATATGCAACCCACTTGGGTATGAACTTGTATAAGGAGAATTTGCACGGAGGTCACACAAGTGAAATATGGATACCACAAGTACCATAAGGCCACGGGGTGGCCGCGCCCATACGGGCGGGACTAACACTGGTATAGAGGTTCCGAAAATCAACGTGCCATTTACCTCGAAGTCCTGTGCCTCTGAGGAAGTGCTCTGTCACGAAACGCGTCAGGCAGGACTGACACTGTTGTGCATGCTGTGAATTTCCCTACGCTGTTTGCCTCCTGATTAAATAACGGCGAAAACATTATCCTTTTTGAGGTTTGCTTCATTGACAGGCAACTGTTGTTTGGATTTATGGCGGCCAGCCTGAGCCGCGAAGCAAGCCCTGAGGCTGTTTAGCCCTCCTGCGAGGACGTCAAACAAACGACCTTGCGTTGGGAGAGGAGCCAGGTTGGGCGGAACGAGCGAAACAGCGGCGGTGAGAACATGGATATGCAACCCACTTGGGTATGAACTTGTATAAGGAGAATTTGCACGGAGGTCACACAAGTGAAATATGGATACCACAAGTACTATAAGGCCACGGGGTGGCCGCGCCCATACGGGCGGGACTAACACTGGTATAGAGGTTCCGAAAATCAACGTGCCATTTACCTCGAAGTCCTGTGCCTCTGAGGAAGTGCTCTGTCACGAAACGCGTCAGGCAGGACTGACACTGTTGTGCATGCTGTGAATTTCCCTACGCTGTTTGCCTCCTGATTAAATAACGACGAAAACATTATCCTTTTTGAGGTTTGCTTCATTGACAGGCAACTGTTGTTTGGATTTATGGCGGCCAGCCTGAGCCGCGAAGCAAACCCTGGGGCTGTTTAGCCCTCCTGCGAGGACGTCAAACAAACGACCTTGCGTTGGGAGAGGAGCCAGGTTGGGCGGAACGAGCGAAACAGCGGCGGTGAGAACATGGATATGCAACCCACTTGGGTATGAACTTGTATAAGGAGAATTTGCACGGAGGTCACACAAGTGAAATATGGATACCACAAGTACCATAAGGCCACGGGGTGGCCGCGCCCATACGGGCGGGACTAACACTGGTATAGAGGTTCCGAAAATCAACGTGCCATTTACCTCGAATTCCTGTGCCTCTGAGGAAGTGCTCTGTCACGAAACGCGTCAGGCAGGACTGACACTGTTGTGCATGCTGTGAATTTCCCTACGCTGTTTGCCTCCTGATTAAATAACGGCGAAAACATTATCCTTTTTGAGGTTTGCTTCATTGACAGGCAACTGTTGTTTGGATTTATGGCGGCCAGCCTGAGCCGCGAAGCAAGCCCTGGGGCTGTTTAGCCCTCCTGCGAGGACGTCAAACAAACGACCTTGCGTTGGGAGAGGAGCCAGGTTGGGCGGAACGAGCGAAACAGCGGCGGTGAGAACATGGATATGCAACCCACTTGGGTATGAACTTGTATAAGGAGAATTTGCACGGAGGTCACACAAGTGAAATATGGATACCACAAGTACCATAAGGCCACGGGGTGGCCGCGCCCATACGGGCGGGACTAACACTGGTATAGAGGTTCCGAAAATCAACGTGCCATTTACCTCGAAGTCCTGTGCCTCTGAGGAAGTGCCCTGTCACGAAACGCGTCAGGCAGGACTGACACTGTTGTGCATGCTGTGAATTTCCCTACGCTGTTTGCCTCCTGATTAAATAACGGCGAAAACATTATCCTTTTTGAGGTTTGCTTCATTGACAGGCAACTGTTGTTTGGATTTATGGCGGCCAGCCTGAGCCGCGAAGCAAGCCCTGGGGCTGTTTAGCCCTCCTGCGAGGACGTCAAACAAACGACCTTGCGTTGGGAGAGGAGCCAGGTTGGGCGGAACGAGCGAAACAGCGGCGGTGAGAACATGGATATGCAACCCACTTGGGTATGAACTTGTATAAGGAGAATTTGCACGGAGGTCACACAAGTGAAATATGGATACCACAAGTACCATAAGGCCACGGGTGGCCGCGCCCATACGGGCGGGACTAACACTGGTATAGAGGTTCCGAAAATCAACGTGCCATTTACCTCGAAGTCCTGTGCCTCTGAGGAAGTGCTCTGTCACGAAACGCGTCAGGCAGGACTGACACTGTTGTGCATGCTGTGAATTTCCCTACGCTGTTTGCCTCCTGATTAAATAACAGCGAAAACATTATCCTTTTTGAGGTTTGCTTCATTGACAGGCAACTGTTGTTTGGATTTATGGCGGCCAGCCTGAGCCGCGAAGCAAGCCCTGGGGCTGTTTAGCCCTCCTGCGAGGACGTCAAACAAACGACCTTGCGTTGGGAGAGGAGCCAGGTTGGGCGGAACGAGCGAAACAGCGGCGGTGAGAACATGGATATGCAACCCACTTGGGTATGAACTTGTATAAGGAGAATTTGCACGGAGGTCACACAAGTGAAATATGGATACCACAAGTACCATAAGGCCACGGGGTGGCCGCGCCCATACGGGCGGGACTAACACTGGTATAGAGGTTCCGAAAATCAACGTGCCATTTACCTCGAAGTCCTGTGCCTCTGAGGAAGTGCTCTGTCACGAAACGCGTCAGGCAGGACTGACACTGTTGTGCATGCTGTGAATTTCCCTACGCTGTTTGCCTCCTGATTAAATAACGGCGAAAACATTATCCTTTTTGAGGTTTGCTTCATTGACAGGCAACTGTTGTTTGGATATATATATATATATATATATATATATGTCAAAAACAGCTTGCAAATAAGCAATACGCGCACTCAGGAGTATGGATGCTATCTTTTTAATTCCTTAGGAAACGTTACGCGTTTCGACACCTGATGTGCCTTGATCACAGGTATATATATATATACGAACACAGAATCCAGGTAAAAAGAATTCAGGCGAGCCCGTAGTTCGTTCCAAAGATCTTTAATTTGGCAGTCGCAAAGTCGAGAGATAACGCGTTTCGAACAACAAGTTGTTCTTGGTCACATATATATAATTATAAATTGGTGTCAGAATTCTTAGTGTCGTGTGACTTTCTTAACCCCATCGACGCGTGTGACAAGGTCAGCTCGTCATGGGCGTTACCTGCGCTGCGCGTGTGACGAGCTGACCTTGTCACGTAACGAACGTTTTTGCGAATCGCAGCGCGCAGCGGGAAAACCGCTAGCGCGCATGCGGTTAATCTGTTGTTTGGTACGTCTAAATGCTTTAAACTAGTTCCTCTGTTTAAGCCTTGCTGCTCGAAGACACTACTGCCAAGGATTGTGCTAGAAGTTTTACAAACAAACCTGATTGGTCCCAAGATATCTTTGTGAGTGTATTAGATGGTGAGGTCCCACAATCTCATCATGTTATACACAACCATCCTCATATTTAACGTCTCTACCCTATCAATCATGGACTAAACTCCATCCTTCTGATCCTGCTTCCACACTCAAAAGCATTGTTCTTGTCCCTTCAGGAATATAAACTTTGTCTCTGAACTTTACACCACCTAGGTTACTAAAACACTTGATTCTACACTTCCTCGTAAGGTCAGAACCTGTTTCAGAACACACCTTTCTGCTTCATGGAACACAGAGAAACTCCCAGATGCGGAGAGACCCTGAGAGAAGTTTGAAAAACAATGGAGATCCTTCTACAACTTAGTTGATAAAAACACATGAAAAAGGGAGCTCCACATCTATAAAATACTGTTTCAGAGGCCACTCAAGCCAACAACTATCATGTTCGAATTTTGTATACTAAAACCCCTCCAGTGAGATTTTTTCAATTCTTTCCTGCTCCAATGATATCTCCACTACTGTTCTACCTACTCAACAACTCTGCTCCAATTACTTTGATTTCTTCCAATATAAAACTACCAAACTACTCAATTTTCCCCCACTGATAGAACAGTCAACCGAGCCCCTATCCTGCTCTCTTCCACTCTCTTGTTATACAACTCAGTTATTAATTGGTCACATTCTGACTCTGTAACAATATCCATTATTCTTTCAATTCTTCCTGCTGTTTCTTCTGGATCTCCTGAGGATACTTTCCCTACAAAGGTCACTAAATTATTTGCCTCATTCCTGTCCCCATTTCTGATCCTACTTTGCAACATTTCATTCAACTCTGGTAAGGTTCTTGTTGACTGGAAAAAAGCGCTCATTATTTCCCTTTGAAAAAGCCTTCACTTGAACCTATCATCTTATCCAAAGTTAGGCCCATCTCCAAGCTGACATTGATTGCCCAAATTGCTGAATTCTGCATACACCATGAACTGCCTAAGTATGTTGAGAGTCATACCCTATTAAAACACTTCCAGTCTGGCTTCCATCCCATTAACTATACAGGACCTACTCTAGTACCTGCCACCAACAGCATCAGGCTGGCTTCTTCTGGACTCAGGTGGATCGACCGCTCTAATTCTCTTAGACCTTTCTGCAGCGTTCCACACTGTCTCTCATTAGATCGTGCCAAACAGACTCAAAGCTCTTGCCATTAAGGAAACTTTCATTAATGGGTTCTTATTTACTTTCATCAACAGCGCTCCCAACGCCTGGGGTCTCTAAGGGCTCATCACTCAGCGCTATGCTTTTTAATATGTATTTGACTCCTTTGTTCACTCTTATTTCTTCCTTTGGTATACACTTTTATACTTATGTGGATTACATCCAACTGATCCTCCGCGTTGATGGAGTCCTTGATTTTTTACAGAACCAATCATGGATTGCCACTGTGCAGTTGCTTAACTCCCACAAATATAAATACTGATAAAATAGAGCTCCTTGTTTTAAGCAATTCTTCAACCTGGACCTTCAGCTGGTAGTCTAATGTCCTTGGCATGACTTCCAACCTTTCTTCTTCTTCTGCTCGGAACCTAGAGATTATATTTAATAATGGGCTTACTTTTGAGACTTGTATTAATAATCTCTCTTCCACATGCTTTTTTATGTTAAAGGTGATCAGGAAAATTCTTTCATTGCTTCCCAGATCAAAAATGAAAGCTCTGCTCCAAGCATCGACTATTTCTATCCCTGACTATTTCAATGCTTTGCTGCTAGCACTATCCAACTATACAAGCTGCACCTGATCCAAACTTCTGCAGCTCGCCTCATGCTTGATCTCAGTAGGAAAGCAAGCGTTACTGATCATCTTCCTGCCATCCACTGGCTTTCCATATGGAAATGCTGTCTGTTTAAGGCCCTCTGCATCTGTCATAAGATTTTACATTGACTGCCCCCTGACGGATACATGGCCTCTCTCTTCTTAGTTTATTGGACCTAGACTCCACTACAGCACTCAGTTAACATTCTCAAATTCAGGAAAGCTTATATAGGTGGTTGCTCCTTCTCGGAGAAAAACCAAAGGGGATGATGGACGGAGAGTTGACAATACAAACACTCTCCCCCAGTCAACTGATCTGGGTTTAATCCATCACCGTTCTTTAGCTCACTCCACCACCCCAGTTCAGACATGGCCATATGCAAATCAGCTCTGACCCTGTGCCTCTTGGGAACAGTCTAGCCCGAACTGCCAAGCCATATCTTCCCTGGACCGGAATTAAGCTTTCAGTGCACACCTTCCAGACTTGAAGTGTTCTTTCGTTGGGCATCTGTGCTAAAAAGTGCACGCTTCCATTGAGCCAACTTCTCAAAATCTACCTTTTCTCTCCAAGATTCTGCTGCAGTACAGTCCAGCCCCCTCAGTACCAGGACACCTTTTATTTGTGCACTTTTCAAAACGAAATCAAATGTAATACATGTTCATGTGAAAAGGATCAGAGATGTATATTTGTTATCTGAAAGGTAACCAGTACCAGGCAGAAAGTACGTACCATAGTAGCAGCAAGAGACCAGACTGTTCAGCACCAGTTCAAAGCTGATCTAAGTGTCAATATTTCTTCACCTGGTGAGGCAGCCAACATTCATAGTGCATGACCCGTGGAACCCTCCAGGTTGGTGACAGGCAGCGAGGACCAGGCACAAAACTGAGCAACACTACGAGTGGCAATAAGGGTCACACCTCAGAGTGTAGAGCTGCTTTATAGGAACTGGAACCCACAAGCAGACAACCTCCCCCAGAGTTTATTTTATGAGCCGGAGTGCGGCTGTGGCACGCCCTCTTTTGCCACATTATTTGCCTCTCCACACTGGATGTGAGCAGCTCATCTGTCCAATGTCTTTTTCTCTTTTGGAATAATAGTAAAACTTAGTTATCGGCATAACTACATGTACATCTAATGCTTCAAAACTATATCCCTTCACATATGTGGTATGAATTACACTGAACTGTTATTTTTTATTCGTCCACGATTTTGCAGTTGTAAGTTAAATGCCCAGCAGATTGTTAAACGTTGCTGTGCATTACCAGAAAGTAATCTGGTTCTTGAATTCCCGTATTCCCCTTCAACAGCTCTCTACCTTGAACAATTAACAAAGGGAGGATGTTGGTCTCAAAGATCGTTTAACCAGGGGATTTATTTATTGATATGTAACAAATAATGATTTAATGTACAGTGGGTGCGGCATTTCAAACTTGTAAAAAAGAAAAGACGAAAACAAGACGATAGCAGATTACATGTGTGATCTGGGTAAATTGATCGGATGCACCATTTGCATGTTTTGGAGTTATAGGACTCAGTACTTTCTTGGAAGGAACCCACAAAAGACCGTGTGGAAGTTGAGCCTTAGTAAGCAGACTACGCTGTTTGCCATTCCTAGAAAAATATGTGGCAAACATGAAGATTTTCTTTCTAAATTCTTCAGTAATTAAACTCTACAAAGCCCATCCCCTTGAAATTCCGTACATAAATATGAGATTGCTCATTCACAGGTTCACTACTCAAGGTCATGCAAAACGTAGGTCAAAGGTGAGGGTATCCATATTTTTCTGGCTACTCCTCTGCTTAGAACCCAGACTTCACATAGAGCAAACATGAAGAAAATCAATGAGAATGAATACAGAGGGGAATAGACTGATACAAAAGCCTCGAAGGAAAAGGAACAACAAAAAGGTGGAAAAGGAACACTAACAAGCACTTTGAGAGTGTCAGTAAGACATTTTAAACATTTCATGAATGGCAACACTGGTATGGAGACAGGCAACATAGGCAGAAGTTGAGTTAAACTGAACATCCCAAGGGAAAGCAGCAAACACAAAATACTCAAAAGAAAGGTATGTATTGTATAATCCATCCAAACGGAAACTGCAGGCAGCTACCCCAGAATAGTCTAGGAATCCACTCAGCACATTGGAAGGAAGAGAGTGAAAAAACACCTGTCAGCAGCTGTATACCGTTTCAACTGTCCTGGCATGGGCAGGCAGGCAGCCAATCAGTGCCAGAGTGGAAAGTGAGTGAAGCAACAGGTCTAACTGCCAGTAAATATCGTCCATGTTTGTTTTTTTACATAGCGCTTCATAGAGTATTTTTGCTGCTTCTATCCGCTACAATCATCAGGTGTTACTGTTACCCAATGTGAATGGTACTCAACAGACGCCTTTCACCCCTTTTGGAAAAGGATGCTTAAAGTAATACCTTCTCTTCCACCCTCTGTGGCAAGGAAAATATAAGGAATGTTTCTTCACTCTTTCAGGTAGGGATAATATTTAAAACACCTCTGTGGCAAAGAGAATGTTAAGAATAAATCCCTCCACCCATCCACTTCATATATTGCATTGATCTGTTGTGAGCCAGTCTCAGTCAATAATTGCCATTGTATGTAGGGACCGATGACACGCAGCAGACTCAATCCTATACTGATGGCATTGGAGACTTAGGTCGACTTGGAGTTTGTCAGCTCCGAACCAGTTGCCAGCATGGAACAGGAAAGGGAGCCCTGCTTCTGTCTGCTGAGACCCAATCTTCAGCGTCTCCGCGTCCCATGCCTGGGCTGCAGCACAATAGAAGACTCTGGTGCTTCTGCTGTGGAGAGGCATTTGGCATAGGGTGAGTCCGCAATACAAATTGTGAAATATTGTGAAACATTTAGCATACTCTTTTAAATCTCAACCCCCCCCCCCCCCCCCCAAAAAAAAATCACCCTGAGTCGCAACAATACTTTGTATGCATGCCGCTGTTACTTCCCAAACATCCATCAAACCCCTGAAGAAACATCCATGCAGACACCAGTTCCTTTCCTGGTAACTGTTGTGCTTTGTTAAAGTTCTCCCGTTTCTACTGGGGACTTGGGGGGCAGCTGACCACAGGGAGGTCAGCCCCCCAGGGATTTTTGAGGAAGCGGTGCAGTCCAGTGACTGCACCAGGGATTTGGTTTCATTTTCAGCTACTTTCATAGCTCAGCATATACATGCCTGCCATTTTGGGTGCCAGTCACCATTTTTGTTGTGTTAGCACGGTGGTTGGTACCTAGGCAGCATCAATGTTGTCCCCCTCCTTCCTGTGTTAGATAACACCATCAGCTGTAGCTTACAGTGCTAAATGGCACAAGATAGTGGCAAGGCAATTAGCCTGGACCAGTCTGATCAGCATAAGCTTCTCAGAGCATACTCTAAGAAAAGGGTAATGGAAAAGCTTCTGACCTTCTCTAGCTATGAACATGTAAATTAAACACAAAAAAGTATGTATCCATCTTCATCAGTGCTAGCTCATCAATGCCCAATGGTGAAAGGATCATTGGATGGTCTGCTATATCCTTCTTCATTCCCATGGTAACATGCGAAGACGGCAAACATGATCTACAAGCAGTCTACTAATTTGCAACTGTCCATGTACGGTAGTCTCATATTGAGTTCCCACTAGAACCCTGTTGCTTACTCTATTAGCTATTCTGAACTCCACTGCGTAACCATAAACTAGTCTAGAGCAGAAACATTAAAGCTGTAACTTCTATGGAATTATATCATGAGCTTCACATTTACTGCATACACTTTTATTTAATATAATGTTGGTATTCATTATTGTGAATGAGTGGCAGGCTAACATCTAACCAAATGTGATGAGAACATGTCGTCTTAGGAAGAAAAGAAATAGATTTCTAATGTCAGCACATTCTAGAAGTATGACATGTCTAATGAAGTCAACGTGAAATATTCATTTAAGAGTACACCGTTCAGCATCTTGCTAAAACATTTATTTAAGTAAAGTTGAAATAAAGGCAATGCTGAGAAATAAAGAATGAAAGAGGTGTAGCTTAACTTGACAATGCAAATAAAAAAGAAAGGGATGCTTGCTACAAAAACAAAATCAGGCGAGTCATGCTACACGTTAACAAACACAATAAGAAAAAAATGACGATTCAATAAAATATAACTAATAACAGATTTGGAAAATATCTGTAATGGGCAACTGGGCCAAGAGTTCTAGAAATAAAAGGGTCTGTAAAGGAAAACTGGACTAGATTAACGTCAGACTTTTGTTAGCTGGCACAAAAATGGACATAATAAATGGCGCAATCTGAGACTTTCAAAACATCAATGTTTGTGCGCATTCTGAAAGAAGGAAAGGATTTTTTTATCCCTTAAAAATAACAGACGAATAGTGCGGCCACCATGTTGGGGGTTGACTCCATTAATACACTGCTGATATAGAGTATGTCATACCGCCTCTTGGCTTCTCAGGACTTTAGTAACCTCTAACTTGATCTCCACATATGCCCCATCCATAATGGTGTCCAGTGGTCTGGTTGCGCTGGGCCTCAAAGGAAGGAATGGGTTTTCAAGGCTCCCTTCCAATGTTGCACTCCTAGTCAAAAAAATTATTCCTCAAAACATTTTTAAAGCTGATAGATTAAGTTGTTCGTTTTAGGGAAAATTCTGATGTAAGCCGTTTTATATTAATTTTAAAATCGATGGTTTGATACCCGATGCATGCGGTTTGAAGTCGTAAGAGGCAACATCTAAAGGATGTTGGTTTTACTGATGTCTGGTTCAAGATTTAAACAAACTATTCTTTGTATCTTCTACCTGGCTTGTTCTAAGGGGACACTTTTAATGACTATCTCATAATGTTGCTACTCTAGTTGATGGATTGGATGTACTGTTTTAGTTTGATTTTGTGAATGTTTCTTTTAAATTATAGCTTTTTTATTATGTCATTTGAAATTCGTATTATTTCTTTTAACCATTATTGCTGATTTTATGGTATTGTCATATGGCATGCTATCCACTATATTATCGACTCCAGAATATTATACGCTTAATTTGGGCAGGTGGGTTCCGCTTTTCATGAGCACCAGTTAAGGACATTTATGGTAGGCACATGCAGATTTGAGCTACACTCCTGAGGCGGAAGCCGGGAGCCATTCACCCTTTAAAAATTCTTAAAACTGTCACAGAATAACGTGTGTATTTGTATTTGTATTTTTAAAAAAGCACTTACTTGTTGGGAATTGCTGTTAGAGGCAGCGGAGCCAGCCCTGACACAGCACAACACCCCTCGCGCCACGAGCAGAGGCCACGCCCCGTTTTTAGGCCACGCCCCTTCCGTCGCCTACTTATAGACGCCGAGTAAGGGCGCTAAGTAGAAGCTTTGAGCTACACTCCTGAGGCGGAAGCCGGGAGCCATTCACCCTTTTAAAAATTCTTAAAACTGTCACAGAATAACGTGTGTATTTGTATTTGTATTTTTAAAAAAGCACTTACTTGTTGGGAATTGCTGTTAGAGGCAGCGGAGCCAGCGCTGACACAGCACAACACCCCTCGCGCCATGAGCAGAGACCACGCCCCTTTTTTAGGCCACGCCCCCACAGTCCTCACTCATTTGAACAGTATAAATCATGTGCATCTTCCGGTCGCGCAGCGGGCGCGACGTTTGTGCGCCGAAGGCGCGCCTAAGGGAAGCCCGTCTGTGACCGACCGGGGCCAGGGGCCACCCCCTCTGTTCAACCGTCACGCCAGACCATAACCTATCACCCGCAGTCCCTTCGCCAATTAAACCAGACAGTTGGGCCATCCTGTCTACACACATGGGACCCCTCTACCCAACATTCCGTCTGTAATCAATGCAATTTTCGCCTCTCTCATGGTACAAAGAATCCCACTTAATTCTCTATGCTGCTGCTTAACTGCCGTTCGCTCCCTAAACACACCGCGGAAATCTCTCTATTGTTAGAGGAGATAAGCCCTGACGTCTTTTTCGCCACTGAGACTTGGTTACAGGAACATTCTGAACCTGACCTGGTACAAGCACTTCCTCCTGGCTATCAAATACTCTGCCTCGACCGGAAAAAGGGCATTGGTGGTGGTCTGGCTATAATCTACAAATCAAACTATGTTGTCACCAGCACCACCGTAGATTTCCCAGACTGCAAATGCCTTCCTTTTTTCATAAAATTAAGCGCCACACACACCTTCTCGGGTATGCTCATATATCGTCCTCCTGGACCACAAAGACAGTTTCTCTCAGACCTCACCTCGATAGCGGCAAGTCTTGCAGTTAACAGTGCCAATTTCACAATCCTGGGTGACCTTAACATCCACCTGTATGACCCAAATGACCCTATAGCAAGGGATCTATCCTTGGGCTTAAGCGCCCTTGAACTGCACCAACGTGTCACCGGGCCCACCCATCTAAAGGGTCATCTCCTGGACCCCGTCTTCAGCAATTGTAATAACCTTCACATTGGAAACTCCTCTCCCCTTCCCTGGTCTGACCACTTCCTCATCCCGCTCACTTGGACCCTGCCCGATCACTCCCCCCCCAACCCCTGATGGCGCAACGTTCACGTAACTGGTCTAAACTCCACCTATCTGAGTGGGAGGAACTCCTACAAAGTACCAAACCCACTAATACTTCCAGTCCCACTCAAGACAATGATAACTACAACCTGTGGATCACCGGCTCCCTTGATATAGTTCTACCACAAAAAAACTCCCACCCTAAACGGGGCAATCCTACAGCCCCGTGGTACACAAATGAACTACGAGAGGCCAAACGTGTAAGTAAACGATTGGAGAGGAAATGGCGCCTCAGCTACCTCCCATCAGATAAATCGAGCTATAGAACAGCAATTAAAAACTACAAAACGGAAATTCATCTGGCTCTGGCCAAATACTTCGAACTTAAGATTGAGAACGCAGCGTCCAAACCCAAAGAGATCTATCGAATAGCCAAAACCCTTCTGCAACTTCCGGAACCACCGAAGCACCATAACAATACTCAGATCCACTGTGAGGAAATAGCTGAGTTTTTCCACCAGAAAATAGAAATCATCAACTCTTCTTTCCCCCTCCCCAGCACTCTACCCACAGATTCGGTCAACACAGGTTGCACGACAGTCCCTCCTCACGATCTTAACTGCTTCCCTCCTTTAGAACTTTCTAATTTGGAGAAACTTATGGGACAGGTCAAATCTGGATCACCCACTGACCCAGCTCCCCCCATCACCCTCACCCAGATCACTCCACTGATCTCGCCCACTATTCTAGACCTGCTCAATTCCTCACTCCATACTGGGATTGTCCCTCCTCTATGGAAAAGAGCAATGGTTAAAGCCCTATTAAAAAAAACCAATCTCGACCAATCTAACCCCGCCAACTACCGTCCCATCTCCCTCCTACCATGGCTCAGTAAACTCCTCGAGAAGCATGTCAACTCCGTTCTCACCAACTTCGTAGAAGTCAATAACATTCTAGACTTCTCTCAGACCGGCTTTAGGCCCCGTCATGGAACGGAGACGGCACTGATTGCAGTGACGGAGGAGGCACGAAGGATCTTGGACGATGGTGGATCCACGGCCATCGTCCTACTTGACCTAAGTGCCGCCTTCGACACTGTCAATCATAACATCCTACTCCATCGTCTTGGAGGAATGGGAGTGTCAGGAACTGCTCTCAGCTGGATGAGATCATTTCTGACTGACAGATCCTTTAGGGTTTTTGAGAGGGATTTCACCTCTGCCAGTAGACCTCTTAACTGTGGAGTACCTCAGGGCTCCTCCCTGAGCCCCACTCTTTTTAATGTCTATCTGCGCTCCCTAGCTGATGTCGTCCGCCCATTTGGTGTGAAGATCGTCTCCTATGCGGACGACACGCAGCTAGTGGTATCCCTGGACCCACCCCAAAACTCTCATCACAGCCTACACAAATGCCTGGAAGCAGTCGCCACCTGGATGTCCGGCTCTTGTCTCAAACTTAACGGGGACAAAACTGAGATAATGCTCCTTGGAAATAACATCGCCAAAACTATCGACCCCATCTGGCCTCCCTGCTTAGGCAATTCCCCGCAACCCAAGGAGCAAATCAAGAGCCTGGGCATCTGGCTTGACCACACTCTGTCCTTCAACCATCAGGCCACTAAGCTAGCTGCCACCTGCTTTGGGCTGATGAGACTGCTCCGAAAAATTCTCCCTCTCCTTCCATTCCACTCGAGACAAATCGTGGTTCAAGGACTGATCCTCTCCCGCCTCGACTGTGGAAATGCCCTATATCTTGGAGCACCTCAATCCACACTCAACAGACTCCAGGTTATTCAAAACTGCACAGCAAGAATTCTCCTCGATATTCCCCGCCGAACCTCAGTAAGTGCCAGACTGAGAGATCTTCACTGGCTTCCGGTGAGATCCAGAATCGAATTTAAGAGCATGTGCATCGCACATCGCTCCTACTGGGGAACAGGCCCCCCCATTAACTCTCCCCTTGTGAAAGCCTACCAGCCCACCCGTTCTCTCAGATCTGCGACCTCCCACCTCGCCTCAGTACCACGCATCAGGAAAGCCAGATGTGGTGGTCGCTCGCTCTCCTACAACCTAGCCAGGATCTGGAACTGCCTCCCTCTCCATATCAGATCTGAACCCAATCTCCTCACCTTCCGGAAAAGTCTCAAAACCTGGCTATTCAGCAAAACCTCTGTTTAAAATCCTAACTCTGCCTCTCTCTTCCTACCTCTCCGGACTAGTTCAAGCTCCCTACAGCGCTGGGACGCCCCTGGGTAGCCAACGTGCTTTACAAATCCTCATTCCATTCCATTCCATTCCAGATTAAGTGATTTTCCCAGAATTACAGGATGTTGAGCTGACACCGAGACTCGAACCTGGTTCCCCAGCTCGGCAGTCAGCAGGTCTGCCCAATATGACGCATCCTTTTCCTACTTTCATGGCTAGTAGTTGGATCTGTGTTAGGAAGCACTAACAGGAGAAATGGACTGGTGCAAGCTTACTCCTGACGAGAACCCCAGCACAAATTAACCCAATTTTTGAGGACCAAAATATGAAGAAGGGATTGCTTATATGTACGATTAGATATTTTTGTAGGGTGATATTTCTGTGGTCGGTATTTCTGCATACAAACCAGCTTGAGATAAATACTTCATAACTTCAACTTTTGTCACTTTTGTCGTTCTGCACCTTACCCCTTGCATGCTTTTTTCGCCTGAACCCAGAGGGAGGATTGCCTCACGATTATTTTCCAAGTGTGGTGATATTTAGGAAAAGGAGTTTGTTGTGCAGTGGGTCGCTTACAGTGCCTGGTTTTAAAGGTTGATAAGATACCCTGAGTTCATGCTACATGTGGCGAACTTGTTGTATGTTTAATTGTTTGATTGTTTAATTGTCAATTCGAAGATTTAAATAATCACATATTCGTTATTTCGTGTATTTGAATATCCTAGCCCCACAGAAATATTACCTCTGCTGGTTGGGGTAACAATGAAGAAACCGGCCTCCTAAAACATTCAGTGTGTCTGAGTGCTAGTTCTCATGTGATAATGGGATAATATGTGAAAATACATTAAAATGTTGGTCTTTCGACCATATCATTATTTATCATCCACACATATGTTATTTAACAGGGAAAAGACAGCAAGTAATGTTGCAAGTTAAAACAAATGTAGCAGAAACAGATAAATCTGATTGTGGTAGTAAAAGCTAGTCATAGATCACACACAGTAAGTTTGCTGTCTTCAGATACTCTCTCCTAAGAAGCCTCCATGTGAACTCTAAGAAGTCACTATCATAACACCACACTACAAATAAATAAGCCATGAGGTATATTTTCGTTAATTTGTATTCGCTTTTAGCAAGAATAATATAGAAATTATATCAATAACCTAGACCAAAATGTGAAAATATGATCATGCACAATTTAGAAATTTTACGACAGCTGCTTCTAGGCAGACCCATTTTCATTAAAAGCCCCTTAATGTTACACTCTGTGGAGAACAGATTAAACTGCAACACTGCTGGAAGAAGGGTATCCAGGGCACATAAGATCCAGAAATCATGGATCTATTCAGGGGAGCTCTCTTCACCATTTCCAAGGTCTGAGGACCCTCCAAAGCCCCCGCTTCAGTTTGGTGTTCCCCAGGATCAGGATGACAGATTCTGCTGGGAGGGAGGCGGAAGAGATTGTCCAAAGCACTATTTTGAACAGAGAAGAGGATGAAACTTGATTCACAACCAATGTTAGAAGTGACACAAGGTACACCAGCAGGAGGGAGCCCACGATTCTGGCTGCACCAATGTGAGCTCCCAATCGGGGTTCAGTAAAACCTGATGCATTCTCTTTCATCCGCTGGGCATGCCTGTGCAGAGATGCGAGGATGAGTGTGATGGAGAAAATGCCAAGCAGAAGAGGTAATCCATAGGAAAGAGTGCTAGATAACACAGTGTCGAAAGTTGCGCTGCTACAGCTAGGTTTGTAGAATTAGACGCCATGACAGTTGTTGAATTCGGTCTGAAAGTGACGTATTCATTGGAGTACATGAAGACATTGAGGACTAGGGGCCCCACCACAGACCCAAGAAGCATCCAGTTCACCAGCTTGGAGATCCTCAGCTTCAACCAGATGAGGAGGCGATGGTTGAAGTCCACGATCTTCACACAGTAGAAGACATAGAGAGAGGCTGTGATCCAGACACTGCAGCTACCAGTCCATGATAGAAATTGACCTAAAATTTGATAGCTATAACCTGAATCATAAACCGCCCTCCCTAAAACTGGAATGTACCACACTGCTACCTGCGTAAACTGACAACAAGCACCTGAGATTCCGAAAGCTATGAGGATGAGATCACCGGTGTTCAGGCTTCTGTCGCGAACCCAGTCCAGAAGATTGAAAGCAGCAATGAAAGCACTGGTGAGTATCCCAATGATACTCATTACTGATATAATAATCAAAGAAACCACAGTCATAAGAGGCGTCATTTTCACTTTTTCTCTTTGGTGGATCCTTGCAGTAGCCGCCAATAGCTGTGCTGGTGACAGCAGGTGTGTTATGGCTGTCTTGCAGGGAGAGGTACTCCAGGCTCTCAGAAACTTGCAGCAGGTGTGAAAGGTTTAATTACTTAATTTTCATAATTCCCTCTTTTGAATGAATGCAAATTGTGCAGGTTTCACCTTCGTGTGTCTTCTAGGAGCACAAGACTCAACGATATCATGTTACTTCCAGTGACACAAATCTCCATTGTGATGTCAATGTTGTGTGTTCACCTTTTCCGCCCCTGATCAGAAGCATTTAGGATCATTATATTTATCTTATCATGTGAAAGCTCAATAAAGCAAAAAACAAAATGGAAAAGTAATATATTGTCTTGTCTCTCCTCCTCTTCAGAGTCCTTACAGAATGAGGCTTGTGTTCACCCCAAGACAAGATAGTTCAAACTTACTAGGTTTTGGGGAAAAAACAAGCTCCAAGCCTCTAAATAGGGGCCCCCACACCCCAAAATCTGCTTTGTGTCTCACCCCTGGGAGTGGTAACCTCTCTGCCTACTTATAGAAAAGCATTTTAGGGCTAGTTCTGGGCAAATAACTCGTGATAATTCCATGAGCCGAGCGCTTAAACAATGTAAACAAATAAAATCTCACGGTTTAAAATATTTTGCTAGTGCGTATAGATATTTTCCAAAAGCAAGCACCAAATGCTGGTATTTAGTTTTACCACCAAAGCCAATACAATCTAAACAAAACTCTATTTCCAGTCTTCCAGGTTGGAAACATAACAAAGTTACAGCGACCAAAAAGCTTTTTAAAAACATTACTAACCAAATCTAACAATCAGTGACAACCATTACGGAAGAGAATCCACATTATTGAGGGGTGTTAAACAAGCCTTTGCTGAGAAGAGGTATTTTTAGGGGATCTCTCAGCCTTGTGATGCAGGTAGATGCAAAGTCAACAGTTGATGAACAGAATTCAGAACAATGTGATACATTCACCCCAGTACAGAGATCGGGGCCTAAATCCATCATTTTTTTGCTCACCTTGCCATTCCAGTTTGAATATAGCCATATGCAAATCAGTCTTGACCCTGTGCCCCATGGGAACTGTCCAGCCCGAACTGCCAAGCCAGGTCCTCCCTGGACTGGAAACAAGCATCCTCGGACCTGTTTCGGGCTTTCAGGCCTCATCAACCAGGATAGCTTGACTCCAGTGGCATGGAGAGCACGGGACTCACGTCTGAGAATACCCGTATCACTCGGGGTGACAAATGCCAAGACAACAGTTGATGGACAGAATGGAGAACAATGTCATACATTCACCCCAGTACATCGATCTGGGCCTAAATCCATCGTTTTTTGCTCACCATGCCATTCCAGTTTGAACCTATCCATACAAAAATCAGTCTTGACCCTGTGCCCCATGGGAACAGTCCCGCTCGAACTGTCAAGCCAGATACTCCCTGGACTGGAAACAAGCATCCTAGTACCGGTTTTGGGTTTTCAGCCCTCATCAGCCAGGATAGTTTGATTCCAGTGGCATGGAGAGCATGTGATGCAGGTAGGTCAGTTCACAGAAGGCAGTTATGTGGGCATGACTCTCCACACTTTGCAATCCATGCTTGTTCCATTCTTCCCTTTTTTGCATAAAACGTGCAAACGAGGGTTCTCTGGTTTACCGTTTACTCATTGCAAGGTGGCTTTGGAAACCCTACTGTTTTTAGCTGTGTCCTTGCACCAGTCACAGTTAAGCAAAGTCAGGCATTCATATCCTGATGCTGTTAAGAGCTTGAATAAACTGCTCAGAAGTCAAACAACAGATGTGGAGATAGGTGGCAAGAATGGCGATGCCTTTGCTCTTTATATATTAGATTACAGGTCAGGTAAGCTTTTTCATTATTTGGCCTATGCTTGTTGTTCCTGTGATATGATGTTCTTTCAGTGGAAACACAAGAGAATGATCAGCGACTTAATGGCCATCGGAGAATGAAGTGTCTCATCCTCATGAACCTACCCTAATCCCAGAACCTCTAGAAAGAAGTTCAAGGGTTACTTTGGTTGTACTCATACCTGTAGGGCTACAAGACATGGCCATGAGTTAGATGCCATAGAAATAAAACATATATTTATATTACCTGCTGGTGATCACTGTGAAAACAGGGAGCAGTCGCTTCAAAGCTGCTCCGTTTTTCAAAGGAATGCCCTGCCCCCAGGGCAGTGATGGAGCAATTTCATCTGGAGTCAGGCATTGTTTATTTTTGTGCTTCAGACAGACTGCATTTAAATTGACACGCACATTTTGGTGCAAGTTAAAACTCATGGCACATGAAAATATGAAAAGTAGGCCTGGTCAGTCTGAAATGCTTGTGCTGAATTAACGCGTTTTTGCAGTGTAGAGAAAAACTTGTGATTTAAGTGGCCTTTTTAGCTTTGAAGATTAATAGAATGTGTTCTGTCTTCACACCTCATCTCTTGCAATCTACATTCATTATTCCTGTCTTAAGAGACTTTGGCTTGTTGCAAATTTGGTTAACAATATTTCAGTTTATAACACCTCTTTTATATTGTGTGTGAATTAACAATGCACCAAACACTACACATGGGGCTAAATGTTTTTTTTGCATGAAAGCTAAAACATTAAAGCATGCTGCTATGAGTATGTATTAACTGTGTGCGCTGTATTAACTGTGTGTGCTGTGAAAATTTACACTAGTGCATGTTTATGCTATGTTGCACATTTTTATTTTTTGCATGTTATCCACAAACAATAAGAAAAGCTGCATTAAACTAATAGCTTGGCTAGGTAAACATTTATGAGGGGTATTGGTATAAGGGAGGGAAACATAATGGATGTATTTAGATAAAGTTAATATTCTTTTGTGTTTGTTTTGTTTTCTGGGCCTAAAATAACATGGCTGCCTGTGAATCCAGCAATGCTATGACTTGCATTAAAAAGAAGGGAGCATGCGCAGATGATACCAGCTTGCCTCAAGACACGAAGGAGTCAAGGCCACTGTGAACTGTACATTCTTGTACTTGTGCCAATGTACCAGTGTTAGTTAAAGTATCCTTCCTGCCTACGCTGTGCAAGGAAGGAAGGAAAATAGAAGACATTTTTTTCCTAGTAAATGTTGCAAACACATATACATGTATTAATCATTTGCGCTTCTTGATTTTTGCCAACTATTAAATTATTGATTAGCCTTGGAAGACTATTTTTCTTAGACACTCTTAAAGAGTTTTGACTGACATTTTGAGCCACATTTTCTTTCTACTTCTTGTGATGCTTATATGCAGACTGTAATATGTTCTGTAATAATGCTATTTTTCCTCTTTTCCAAATTCTGTAACCTGATTGATATTTTACTAATGAATTAAGGGTTAGGAAAACCTTAACTTTTGACTAGAAAATAAAACCCTTTAAAATACTCAACAACGCTCTTCATTGGCTTAAATAATAATTGCATTTAGACTGTTGAAGTCTCCTGAAGGTAATACACGCTGTCAAGGGCCCAACACCTTTTCAGCGGTAAATAGAGGTAGCATGGGGTTTTGCATTGAGAAATTACCGCTGCAACAGTTTCTGGTAAGCAGAGGATGGTTATTATTGATTAGTTTGGTGATTAATGATGATTGATTTCAGCATCAACTATTCAACTAATGGATCATTGACCTTAAGAGGGAAGTAAAATAATTGCCCAAGTTAGATACGTCTTTGATTTCTGACTCCAATGCTCAGAACCTGAAGACTGGCAAAGCAGTACTGGAAAGTAATGCAAGAAGGTGATTGCTGGAGTGGTGTGAGTATCAATAGGGTTGTAAAATGTTGCTAATATGCTAGGATGTATTTTTAAAGTGTTGAAAATAGTAAGGATTTTTACTGTTGGTAAAATTTTGCTCATTTGAATTGATGGTGTTATTGATTATATTGGTAATTTCATAGGACAGAATTGTTTTGATTATTGATTACATGTTTTAACTCTTCATGTTAAGTAAGTTAGTGTCTTGTTCTATGTTGTCTGGAAAAACAGGTCTGTACACCTGTGGAATCCCGGGAAGGAATAGTGGGTGGTAAATGGAAGCCAAACTGCTCTGAGGTTACTCGTCTGTTGGAATAACACTGATAAGCTAGGTAGGGCTGGCAGTGTTAAATTAGGGAACTATTTTCTGTGTAAAAGTGAGAGTGATTGATAGTAAAGAGTTCGCTGGTGAAACTTTGGTGTTATATCACCTAGAACGGGTAACACTGAAGGAGTAGCAGGTTCTTCTGAGCTTGAGTGAAGGGTAAGCAGAAGGGATTTACCTGCAGTGTTTGAAGAGTAAACGGACGTTCTTACTTTGTGAAGAGTAAGCGGAATGTGTTACTCGCAGTAAAAATAAATCTATCCTTTATTTAGTGGAACAGACAGAGTAGGGAATGTTTTTATGTTGTTACTAACAGAATTTTGATTTGAAAAACTCAGAAAAATATTGCAGTACGATTTTGTGGAGGGTCAGTGGTAGGAGTTGGAGCTTTGGAGAATAGAAATTGCATTGAACTATTGTAAAAATGAAAATGTTTGAAGGTTTAAAGAAACTGTTGGGAGGTAAAGTGACTTTGAGGTTTCCAAAAGATGGTACTTTTAAATTGCAAATTATTGACAAATTAAGGGAAGTATTATGTGGAATAAAGAGAAAATCTAGAGCTGCACAATTTGAGGCCTTAAGCATGTGGGAAAAGATAGCAAGAGACAAAGCAAGTGAGGATAAAAAGGCAAAGCCCCAGATACAGGAGAAGGGAATTCATGATGATAAAAAAGCTTCAAATAAATAATGATTCGGGGGATGAAATAATGGATGCATTGTTAACTGAGTGTCCACCACTTTATGTGGTTCCCATTAAAATATTGAAAATAGTGTATCAGTAATGACAACAGTGGCTACTGCTTCTGTTGAACAAATAAAAACACAGATTGGGAGAATTGTGCAGACATTTCAGATTGACCCATTACCTGTTGATTCAGCACTGACAGTGATACCTCCAGTTGTTACTGCTTCAAATGTGCCTGATTCAGTCCAAGAATTACAAACTCCAGATGTACAGATAATGCCTAGAAAAATTATGACTCTCGCAATTAAAATGGTCCCTACTCAAAAGGTTCAAAGAGCTGCAGAAGGAGTGATAATGGCAGGGTTTATTTCAGAAACTCAGAATTCACGGATTATTGAACAGAAATTACCCCAGACAGATCATGCACTAAAAGGTGAGGGAAAATGGTATTTACAATATCTGCAGCCCAGGATAAAATAAATATATTTGAAAATGGGATTTTTCGAACCTGCTTTGAGGAAGCAACAGTGATTAAAAAGATAGGGAGCATGAGGGAACAAATTAACCCAGACCCTGAAAAAGAGAGATAGCTTAATGTTTTAAATTCAACATGTGAGCATGAAGAAATTAACAGTCCCTGCTGTTTAAATTATGAAAATGTGAACCAGTGTCAGGAAAAATAATTAATTTCCCTGAGTAAGGAAACAGCTGCATGTGCATTAACTACACATAATGGACTGACAGATGTGGCTACAAATTATGAAATTGATGTTTCAGGAAACTTTCAATTTCAGAAAAATGTCAGTGTACATATGGATGATGAAGCAAATGAGAAAAAATGTGTTCTTCAGGAATGCAATTGCACATTGCAGAAATAAAATATATTTTTTAATGCAATGGGTTTAAGAAATTTGGTGACAAGTGGGCAAGAACACATGAGAAGAAAAAGAAACCACCAGACATAACAAGGAAACTGGATGAGGAAAAGAAGCCACCAGATCTAGTTGAGAAAATTAAATAAAAAAAATGAATACAATTAAATAAATAAGCAGAATGAGGGAGAAGCTTTTCCTTACTCATTGAGAGAAAAGATGGGAGAAATGTATGTGCATATGCCACAGAATAAAAGTGAAATTGCAGAAATTCTGAACACATTCCCACTATTGAGAGACACACTTATGCTGTGCTACCCACAAGTAGATGGATTTGTTGAAATTTTCAAAGAGTTGGGCATTAATTTGGAAATGTTATTTTGTTGTGCAAAGGCCAGGTGAAGAGACAATGAAAAGGGTTTGCATGAATGCACCATCATTTTCTGTTGTTATGGAGAAAAACATAGCAGTGATTACTTTCCTGAAGGGCAGAGTGCCAGCAAAGGATGTTGATTGGGTACAGATCAAAAGAACACAGGATGGAAGTAAAGGTGTTTTGGTTTGTGCAAATTCAGGAAAGGATGTTGTACTGCTGGAAAATGTGTCCCTTTGCCATCTTTATAACAGATTTTAGCATTGAAAGAAGAAATATAAATTTAAACATGCACAAAAACATAGAGAAATGCAGATGCAAAATATGCCAATTAAGTAAATGCAAATGTCAGTTCGGAAACAGTTACCAATGGCAGTAATTTTTCAAACACAGATGGACCCACAAAATATGGAAAATGCAAAAATTAATTTAAATAAGTTGTTCAGAGATGTGAATTATTTTTAGAGACAAAATCAGAACCCAGTCCAACAGGTTGCTGTGTTTGAAAATTAGAGTTTTAACCCTCACAATTATGAATTTACCAAGTTCATGGCAGTGGTAGGTCTAGATTTAGTTACAGGAGTTTTAAGAAAAAAGAAATGACAAACCCAGTTTTAGAAGAATTTGCACCAAAAATAGGCCCATTTGAGGAAAATTGCCACGTTGTTATTTGTGACTCAGGCCTAGCAGGAAAATAATTGTTTAGCAAATTAAACAGCACAAGTTACTGTATACTAGATAATGTTCATTTTCAGATTTCTAATGAGGATGTACATTTTAAAATGGCCCAACAAGAGACAGCTGTATCATTATTTTCAGAAAAGGCAGTTGAAAAATTACCTTCTGCTTTGGAAAAAATAATAAACACAGAAACAAGAGCGTTTACAGAGAACGATGCCAGATTAATAAAATGTGCAGAACATGTCTTAATAAAATTAGAACCAGATGACATGTATCCAGGAACACCATCACTTGCAGGAATTTTACCAATAAAAGGATTTTTGATGGAATTGATTGGAAGTTTATGTAACTTTCTGATCACAGGTTCATAGAAAATAAATGAAAAGAACAGAATAGTACAGGAGATTAAAAGCATAATTGTTCCATGTTGTCCTGTGGTACCGAATCCAACCAATATATTTTTTCATATTCCATGTGCTGAAGAAGGGCTTACTTTTATTGATTTTTACAAAGTTCATGTCACAGTGCCATTGAATGAGAATAGTCAGGAGTACTGTCAAAAGGAAGACGAATACCTGGGGCACAAAATTAGAAAGGGAGGTAGAAAGGTGTCACCAGGGAGGGTGGAAGTAATTCCCAAGATAAATACACCTCAAATCCAGAAAGAAGTCAGGAAATGTTTGAGAATGGTTAGCTGCTGTAGAGAGTGGTTACTAAACCTTTCCCTAGTGGCTATTGGGCATATGTAGGAAGCCGTTTGCGATTTGCAAACACCGGAATTCGCAGAATTTTGGCATTTGCGAATCACAAACGGCGTTTTGGTATATATGGGACACATAGCAAAATAAGGAATCGCAAAAATTGTTATTACTTATTTTCGCTCAAGCATTTAAGCAATCATAATTTTGCAATTCCTTAAATGCTATGTAGGGGTGCCTCGCAAATTGCGATTTTGGCTTAAGGAATCGCAATATACCACCTACTCCAACTAGATGGTATTTTGCGATTTCCTGTAAAAATTCATTTTTTTTAAAATTCAAAGTGCCATTAGGGCATGTATGTGCGCCACATGTACTTACAGGCACATTCCAGGGGTGCAACAGGTGCCCTTTGGACACCCTGCGACCCTTGGAATTGCGATTCTCAAATTGCGATTTTCTCATAGAAAATCGCAATTTGAGAATGTATCCCCATTCATTCCTATGGGCCTCTTGGCCCATAGGAATGAAAGGGACCCTCATTCCTTAATTGCGATTCGCAATTTGCTAGTCTCAATTAAGGAATTTTAGAGATTTGCAAAAAAATTGCAATTTATTACCTACATTGCATTTTGCAATTCTCAAAAAGTGATTCCTTAAAAATCGCTATTTGAGAATCGCAAAATGGAAATTACTTACATACGCCCCTAAGCCTTTACTGAGGCTGACACACAAGGATGTGTCTGATCCACTTCCATTGGACAACAATTGCACAAAAGCATTCCTAGAGTTGAAAGAGAAACAATGAGGCACTCTAGCACTAGGAATGAAAGTTTATTTGAAAGAAAATACACCAATTTGCAGTGAGAGGGAGGGCTTCGCTCTCTCATTGCCTATTCAAAAAGATGAATGTGTTCAAAGGTCTGTGATGTATTGCCTAATGACCTTTGACCCTAACTTCACAGAAATGTCAGCAAATGGATTGGTTTGCGATGAAACTGAATATGAGTGTCTAAATGTCATGAAAATATGCATAAAGCCAAAATAAGACTTTAAGGATGAACGTCTGAGTCAGCCCTATACTGTCCATTTTGCAGATGGCCCATATTTGAAAGATAACAATGACACATTTAAAGCAGCACATGTTGTGCTCCTTATACATTATGTGGTCAAAGCTTCATGGCTTTTAGTAGTTACCTAAACCCAAAATTCAAAATTGATTGCCCTTACCGTAACATGCAGTATATCGGCTCAAATGAGAGTCACTGTTGTCATGGGAGAGAGAAATGCTAATTCAGTTGCACAAAATTGTGTTCTGTTAGCATATACATTCTATGGAGTCTTCACAGGTGTATTAAAAGAGTCTCAAGAAAATGTTTCAGAAGCAGAACAACAAGGTTGTATCAGAACTGTTTTTGAGAAAAGTGACAACTGCATAGTGGCAAATGTGTTATTGCAAAAACTGATGCCCAGGTATAGATTGCCGGTCTCTCTGAAATCAGATCATAATGAGGTCTCAAATATAATGAGTGCAGAACAGCAGATTGGACAAGGAATGGATTGTAGCTATCTGCCTCAAGTGTCAAGCATGATAAAGTAACACAATGTCAGCACAGAGTTACACTTTGCAAAATGCTGTGTTTCAGCATCACCAAAGTGGCTTGAAAACACAAATGCACATGTGGAAAATACTGATGAGAACACTAGCCATTGCTGTGTAGGTCTGGTTGATGTACAGTGTGCAGTTTCTCACCAGATTTCAGCTGCTACACAAGATCTGCATAATGGATGGTGCAACGACTTTGATCTGAGAGATGCTGTGGTGAAACATCTGAATCTGATCAAAGTGAAAATAAGAGTGAAAGGCCTTGGTTGAAAAAGTGCAAAGGATTGATGGTGCTCTGTCAGAGTTTCTCAGCACCTAAGTAGTCAAATTTGCATGGAAAAAGTACAGAATGCCACACTGTATTAGCCATACTGATGGCAAGGTGATGACAAACAGCAAATACATGCAGAAACTGTCCTGTTGAATTCTCCTTTTACTATTTTAGTTACTTATTTTAAAGAAGACTAACAGTTCCAAGAGTTCCAAGAATCTACCTACAGAACTCTGCACTAAAACATTTGAGCTTGACTAACAGTTCCAATAATCTATTTACAGAACTCTGCACTAAAACATTTGAGCTTGGCTATATATGATCTGATTACAGAAGACTTGTGTTTGCCTTAGAAATAGAAGTACATTTGTTATATGCTCAGCTTTTGCAATAAAAATGTCACCTGTGAAATTAAATATGTGTGATGAATTATAAATCATTTGATTAAGATTTGATAACATCAGAAGGGTGGATTGATGGAGCCGATTTCCTCTGGAGTCAGGCATTGTTTATTTGTGTGCTTCAGACAGACTGCATTTAAATTGACATGCACATTTTGGTGCAAGTTAAAACTCATGGCACATGAAAATATGAAAATGAGGCCTAGTCAGTCTGAAATGCTTGTACTGAATTAACATGTGTTTTTGCAGTGTAGAGAAAAACTTGTGATTTAAGTGGCCTTTCAGCTTTGAAGATTAATAGAATGTGTTCTCTCTTCCCACCTCATCCCTTGCAATCTACATTCCTGTCTTAAGAGACTTTGGCTTGTTGCATATTTGGTTAAAAATATTTCAGTTTATAACACCTCTTTTATAATGTGTGTGAATTAACAATGCAGCAAACACTACACATGGGCCTAAATGTTTTTTGCATGAAAAGCTATCTAAAGCATTAAAGCATGCTGCTATGGGTATGTATTAACTGTGTGCGCTTAGAAAATTTACACCAGTGCATGTTTATGCTATGTTGCACTTTTTTTTGCATGTTATCAACAAACAATAAGAAAAGCTGCATTAAACTAATAGCTTGGCTACGTAAACATTTATAAGGGGTATTAGTATAAGGGAGCGAAACATAATGGGTGTATTTACATAAAGTTAATATTCTTTTGTGTTTATTTAGTTTTTGTGGCCCTAAAATAACATGACTGCCTGTGACTCCAGCAAGGCTATGACTGGCATTAAAAAGAAGAAAGCATGCACAGATGATACCTGCTTGCCTCAAGACACGAAGGAGTTAAGGCCACTGTGAACTGTACATTCTTGTGATTGTGCCAATGTACCAGTGATAGTTAACGTATCCTTCCTGCCTGCGATGTGGAAGGAAGGAAGAAAAATAGAATGAAACATTTTTCCTAGTAAATGTTACAATAGGTAGGCAGACAAAATATCGATTTTTTAATATCTACCTACCATAACATCGATGTTTTAATATCGAAGGGACAGAATATAGAAGGTAAGTAATATCGATTTTTTTAATATCGAAGGGACAGAATTTTGGAGGTAAGTAATATCGATTTTGTTAATATCGATGTAAGTAATATCGATATAACTAATATTGATTTTTATATGATTTTTATGTATATTATTATGTATTTAATATGTATTATTTTTTTTAAATATAATTTAAGTAAATGTTGTATTTTAGTACCGTAGTGGGTTGTGGGTTTATAGGGGAATAGGGTTGGAAGAAATGTAATTGTACTAAATTAATTATACATTTTTTAGGAATGATAAATTAATTTTAATTAATCAGTAATTAATTTTTATTAATTGGTAATTTATTTTAATTCAGTGATTAATTGATAATTATGTTCTGTAGTGGGTTGTGGGTTTATAGGGGAATAGGGTGGGAAGTAATTTATACTAAATTAATTATAACATTTTTAGGAATTATAAATTAATTTTAATTAATTGGTAATGATTTTTTATTAATTGGTAATATATTTTAATTCATTGATTAATTGATAATTATGTTCTGTAGTGGGTTGTGGGTTTATAGGGGAATAGGGTGGGAAGTAATTTAATTATAATACATTAATTATTAATTTTTTAGGAATTATAAATTAATTTTAATTGGTAATTAATTTTTATTAATTGGTAATTTACTTAAATAATTGATTAATTGATAATTATGTTCTGTAGCAGGTTGTGGGTTTTTTAGGGGAATAGGGTGGGATGTAATTTACATGTAATTAAGTAATAATTTATTTTCATTCATTGTTTTTGCTAATTATATTATTGTAATTGATTATTAATTGGTAATTTATTTTTATTAATTGGTAATTAATTTTAATTAATTAATTAATTAATTGATAATTATGTTAAGTGTATTATTTTAATATTGGTGTATGTTGTGCGTTAGTAGTGTGTAAAGTAATTGATATGTAATTGAGTAGGTATTACATTTATAGTTGGCTATTGATAATTAATTTATTGGATATCAATTACTAATTGGTAATTTTTTTATAATTATTTATTGGTATTTGTAAATAGTTTACATTAATTTAATAAATATTAATTTAAATATTTTAAAATATTAGTTTATTTATAAGTATGTTATTTTTAACTTCTACGCTATCCAACACTTTCCCTACTGTTGCACTCTCTGGAGTGGGAATAGTAATTGTTACCCCTACGCTATCCAACACTTTCCCTACTGTTGCACTCTCTGGAGTTGGAATAGTAATTTTTACCCCTACGCTATCCAACACTTTCCCTACTGTTGCACTCTCTGGAGTTGGAATAGTAATTTTTACCCCTACGCTATCCAACACTTTCCCTACTGTTGCACTCTCTGGAGTGGGTATAGTCATTTTTACCCCTATGCTATCCAACACTTTCCCTACTGTTGCACTCTTTGGAGTTGGAATAGTAATTTTTACCCCTACGCTATCCAACATTTTCCCTACTGTTGCACTCTCTGGAGTTGGAATAGTAATTTTTACCCCTACGCTATCCAACACTTTCCCTTCTGTTGCACTCTCTGGAGTTGGAATAGTAATTTTTACCTCTACGCTATCCAACACTTTCCCTAATGTTGCACTCCCCGGAGTGAGAATAGTAATTTTTACCCCTACGCTAGCCAACATTTTCCTTACTGTTGTTTTTTTGCGAGTTGGAATAGTATATTATTCCCTCTGTTACTTAATAATTTTTGTATTGTTTTAGTTAATGTAGTATATAATTAATTTAAAAAATATTAAAACAATGTTTTTAAATTTGTTTTGCATAATTATTTAATTTTTATTTATGTTAATATTTTATGTGTATAGATGAATTTGTCATATATAATATGTTTCATTATTTATAAGTTATTACAATAAATATTACAACTGAATTTTAAGTATATATATTATATATTATATGTACATGTTTAATTATTTTTTTAATTAAATTATGTATATTACTTATTAATTTTAAATAATAACATATATTTGTACTATGTTTATTATATTTTTAAGTATTTTTTAATTAATTTTACAATTTTTTTTAATTAAAAAACGATATTTTTGAAAAAACTATATTTTTGACATTGATATGTTTTTTTCGATATTTTTGTACTTACCTTTTTGTAGATAGGATGTCGATTTTGTTGACATCGATATTATTGCTCCGATATTTTTGTAGGTCGATATTTTGTCTTTCTATATTTTGTCATACATTCGTTACAAAAACAGATAAATGTATTAATCATTTGCGCTTCTTTTGTTAAAAATGGTATAGTTAGGAATTTAGAATGAGATCAGGATGGGGAGACCGCATGCCACCGTGACAAACCAATCAGGTACAAGCTTTTCTGAATATGAAATATTTGGTTGTAGTCTGCCAAGAATTAGAGTATAAATAATGACCTTTTTGAAGGTGCGGTTGGCTTTTAGGCTCATTTGGCTTTGGCTTAGGCTTTAGGCTCTTCGGCTTTAGGGGGGCGTGTGAGCTCTTGAAAGAAGGAAAGGTTAGACCAGACATTCTATGTGTTAGGTACCTGATCATCATAGGTGCAGCTTTGGGAGGAGATTTGCTTCCGAGGAGAGTCAGGGGGAGGTTTCTTGTTCATATTTATTTAGAGAGGTCCTTGCACGTCATATTTTTGGCACTCCAGGCCACATTCCTTTGAGGACTGGTGAAGGAGGGGCTGCTTGCTCCTAAGACACAGACAGGCAGAGAGTGCAGCCGATTAGGATAGAATTAGATGCTAAACTTTAAGTTTATGCTTTGACTAATTAACTAGGGCTGAAAAGATTTATTTGTCTTGTGCATTTGTTTCTCTTTATGGGAGATTTTTGCCAACTATTTAATTATTGAATAGCCTTGGAAGACCATTTTTCTTAGAAACTCTTTAAGAGTTTTGACTGACATTTTACGCCACATTTTCTTTCTACATGTGATGCTTATATGCAAACTGTAATATGTTCTGTATTAATGCTATTTATCCTGTTTTCCAAATTCTCTAACCTGATTGATATTTTACTAATGAATAAAGGGTTAGAAAAACCCTTAACTTGTGACTAGAAAATAAAACCCTTTAAAATACTCAACAACTTTCTTCATTGGCTTAAATAATAATTTAATTTTTGACTGTTCATGTTTATTTAAAGTCTCCTGAAGGTAATACATGGTGTAAAGGGCCCAACACCTTTTCAGCGGTAAATAGAAGTAGCATGAGGTTTTGCATTGAGAAATTACCACTGTAACAGCAGCACAAGTTTGCCGCTGCCCTGGGGGAAGCACATTCACAACAATGCAGCGCACTTTCATTGTTTGAGCTGGGCACACCTTTTAAAAGTTGCACCCGGTGCTAGCTTTCTATGTCAACCAAAACCATGCAGACTCAGTCTATTTTTGATAAAATCCCTGGTGCTTGGAGGGGCCGGGCAGAAGTAAAATATATTGTAAATCATTTCCTTAACAAGGATGATTTGGGGAAATCCACTTTAGTGGTCTGCTCAGACATGCACCCTGCTCTCCTCAGGGAGACGTTCAAAGCATTCAACTGATGGGTCAACATTGAGTAAGCAGCTTAATGGGTTCAAACTGTTAGATATTACCTTAATTTTCAGGTTAAACATCTAGTAGTCAGGTTGGTGAAAATAATGTATGGGACTGCACAGGACTGTATGGAATGGCAAGGGAGGAGATTTATATCTCTCAGATACCATGTTGCTTAAACATATGTGAGATGTGAAATGCGTATGACTGGTGAGTAAATCTGAAACCACAATATTGTGGCCTTGTTCTCCACTGTGTGGAGTGACTCAGAACAGGTCTTAGAGTATGTGCAAAAGATGATCAGAGGAGTATGTTACATTTTGTTGATTGTGCACTTCTTTTCTGAAGGGGAGTGTTCACTTCTACAGCTTTTGGTTTTCTTCTCCATTTTTGGGTATTAAAGAGTGATTGTGTGTGGTCACCTCAGAGTGGTTTTCCAATGATTGAATACGTTTTTGAGCTATCACAAGTCCTGTGTGCATAACTGGATTAATGAGAAAGTCATTTGGCAGGAACCTTTTGGAGTAGCAAGACTGGCATCTCATGCTCCTGGTGGAGCATTCTACTCTTTGACTGGAAAGGGTCTTATAGCCGCTAACAGTGCCTGTTCATCTTCTTAGGATATTTGTTTTACATGGCAGTGTGGTGGATTTTCACGAAGAACCGTTTGGAAAATGGTTTTCTTAAAATTAATGCATTCATAGGCAGAATGGGACAAGGACACAGCCTCATCTTTTGCACAGGTAAAGAGACCACTTATTCTGTTGCTTCTGGATGCACCCCATAGCTTTTCTCCAATCTAAACCAGACTTCTCCTTCCTTTGTGGCTCAGCCTTCTACACTCGTTTCGAGTGGACCTCTTCCTTTACCACTCTGTTCCCCTCCTATCTAAAACAATTCTTTTATTTTAGCTATCGCACCTCAAACAAAGGCTGTGTTATACTCAATGCTCATTCCTTGGTCAAACACCATCTGCAGATGAGGACCCTCTTGCTTGACTTTGGCCTAGATTTTTTGCTTTTATCACCGAAACATGGCTGAAAGGCAACTCTACTCCAGTCTACACTCTGGCAGTTTCCCCTGGTTACTATATAAAACAACTTAATTTAACCTCCTTTGAAGCATACAAACATGTTCTACCACCTGCAAATTGTATTACGGCACTAGTGTTGATTAACTTGAGGGGAGGAGAGCACATGGGGTCTGAAAGGAGGGCGTGTTTTGGATACTCGATAGCTTGTTTTCAAACTATTCCTATTCGTTAGTTTTGTATGTTTTGGGAGTAGGCCTTGTAAATATGTATACTATAAGAGATTGTGCGCCACGAATGAAGTGGCAGTCTCCTAAGAATCTACCTTCCGTAACTTCTTGGACAACTGTGCTTAGCTGCAGCTAATAAATCTGATTTTCTACGCCTAACAGAGTGTCTCGTGTCTCTGTCTGACAAGGCAGGTGAACCCGGAGTTTATAGGCGTGCCCTGCGCCGCTCGGCCCATAAGGCCCGGTTCTCCAACTGGCGCCCAAGGCCTACTCCCAAAACATACAAAACTAACAAATAGGAATAGTTCAAAAACAAGCTATCGAGTATCCAAAACACGCCCTCCTTTCAGACCCCGTGTGCTCTCCTCCCCTCAAGTTAATAAACAATAGTGCCCGTACTTCAATTTACAGGTGGTAGAACATGTTTGTATGCTTCAAAGGATAGTTTATGTAATAAGAGAATACACAAAGAGAATAGCGAAGGCCAGTCAAATAAGATAAAGCAAGAAAGAATGGTGGGACCCAAACAGTGGAGTAAGACAAGGATTAATCAGTCTAGACATGGATTTAACAAACTCGGACAGACTCTGACATCGGTTTCGTAAACAAGGACAAGGGGTTACTTTTTAACAGAAGAGACATGTAGCAGCTGAAAAAGCAAAAACACTACGTTCGCCGTGCTGCCTGAGTGAGGCAACACAAAATGGCGGCTGGACACAAAATGGCGGCTAGATTCGAAGCGGAGTCGAAAACCACGGAACCTCAGTAGCCCAGAGGTAGCCACAACTCTAGGATGGGCTACCAAGCTCCTAATAGTCAAGTAAAGGTTCAGACATTGTGAATGTTTGCAGAAAATTGCACCCTGGGATTGCTAGATGCCACACATAGTGTGAAGTTGTCATAGTGTGGGGGGGAAATCACTGGCTAGTAACCTTTTCATTCCCCAGGGCATTTTCTGGCCTTCAATATGATCAGTAAGATGACGTGTGGGGGTTTCACAAAACAGATGATCTCACTTTAACTGAGAAGAGGTACTTGAGGAACCTGGTCTCTCTCCCACCAAGCACACTATTACTTCCTCTGAAATTAGATATGGGTGTTAAATCCATAAAGGACCTGGCCAAACTACATCCTCTCTTGTTTTGGCTGACACTCCACTCAACTCCAGATTTGTGCCCCTATGCCTCAGCCTGGGAGGAAGTATGTATTTTAGACACATACAAGAAGATAGGCTGGATAAGGAATATAAACATTTCATTTGAAAACGTTGGGATAATATGAGGCTGGGAGGGAAGCAAGATGGCGGCAGGCTAGGCTAGGCTAGGCTGTTTCAGTAGCTCGATGGTGTGATCCAGTGACCCCCCCACTTGTTGTATCTGAACGCCCGCCTGTGACAACCCTGGAGATGATCATATCTACAGTGAGTCTACTTCTAGACAACAGAGAGGAAAAGATCAATTATTGCAAAATTGTCTCAGAGGCTACATCGGAAGCAGTTGCTCTTACCTGTTGGCAGATCTGGCGCGCTCTGACCTCTGGGCGTAATACGGGCCGTGAGCAAAGCAGATCTTCAACTGCTCGGATAACAGGGCAACAATACACCGATCCCAAAGAAATGAAGCCGAAGGGGCCCCCGATGACCCGGGCCAAACAGGAGCCAAGGATTCAACAGCTGATACCCTCCATCGGGAAAAGCGTGCAGCATACCTGCAAAACCCTGAAGGCTGGAGGATGGCGCAGCTGCAGCGAGAGGAGAGACGATGCGACCGCCAGGACGATGCGGCCAGAACTCGACCCGGAAGGATCTCCCGGGAAAAAGGATGCCCCAGCAACAACCAGCCGGTCCAAGTATAATGGAGCTGCTTGTGAAGAGCCGGGAGAAACAGACCAAGCAGGGGAAATCTGGCGAAAATGAAAAGACAGGCGATTTGATGCAGGAAGGGCTGGGAGCAGCGAAAGACGGCCCTCCCAGACAAGACTCTGCACCTGAGGGCCCTGTTCAGGTAATGGAAACAACAGAGATGGTGATGTTAGGGGAGGATGCCTATGCTATACTGGGTATATCAGTTGCCCCTAAAACAATGAATAGTGCCGAATCGGCCATGGTGGAGGACAGTATGGAGACTGCAGGGGCCTGGGGGAAACAAGCTGAGGAGGGTGTAACGGACACTACTGATGCTATGGTGGGAATACTTGATGAGGAGACAGGGCAAGATGGGGGAGGGCAGACACAGCAACCACAGCAGGCAAGAGACAAGCAGGACAAGGGGGGCCATGGCGATGGGAACCACAAACAGATAACCTTGACGCACTTGAGCAAAGCTGATTTAAGACCAGCTCAACAAACCGGTAAGGAAGCAAGCTCGAGCTTCCCCTTGCTAAAGGGGAAAACAGATGCAACAGCAATAATAACGGATGATCCATCCCATGTGCGATCCAAACATTTTGCGCGGAAAATCCATCAGGGGAAGGAGACTGACATTGAGACAACAGATTATTACTAGCACATCTCTGAGGACACAGAATCATTGGTGGGGTCAGCTCCTTCAACAAGTGGCAGTGGCAGTGAAGTTGAAGAAGATAATGAAAGCCCTCATGACACTAGAGGTAGAGATTCTGCTACAAATCTACGGAGTGACCACGGCAACCCTGGATGCAATAATACAGTTGGTTATGGCACATCAGGATTAGTCTAAACAGGATAATAGGCACTCCCAGGCTGCTATTTGGAAGATCCAAGGCTCTGTTGGCAAAATAGCCAAAGTGTGCACTGAAATTTCGGACCGTTTAACAGATCTCGAGACAAGAACTGCTAATATTGAAACTGAGATGATGGCAACGCAGCAGCAGACCACTTGTCATGAGGCTAGACTTGTAGACATACAGTGGAAGCTTGAAGACCAGGCAAACCGCCAAAGGAAGAAAAATCTGCGGTTCCTGGGTATTCCTGAAGACAAAGGTGGGGCGGATATCCGATGTTATATGGTTGCCCTGTTAGCCAAGTAATTCCCTGAGATCGAAGGATGGAACTGGTCTCAGGAAGTCCAACGAGCACACCGGGTCCCAATAGCTCAGAAACAACAGACAGGTGCCACTGCAAGACCTCAGGCTGTGCTCGTTTTTTGGAAACTATCTCCAGCGCCAGACTATTTTTGAAAAAGCCAGACCAGATCGTAAAAGACGGGTGGAGGATGTTGAAGTTTTTTACAAGACCTGATTTCTGTCACGTGACTGTTGAGAGACAATGGAGGTTACAGCAGATGATTAATCCTTTTCCAAAAGGAGCTAAGGCATTCCTCCTGAACCCGGCAAAACTAAAATTATAATTGGGGATAGGGTCCGTTTTTTCACATCAGAAATTAAAGCCAAATAATTCTTGGATGAGCTAAGCAGCAAAGGTTAGGTTGGGTAGGCTAGATTTAGGTACTGTGTATTAAATCAGGGAATGAGGGAGAGCATAGAGTTGGGGTGGGGTATGAATAAGGTATAAATCAAGAAGTGGGTAAGAAACAAAGATGTTTTTGGATTCATTCTGGGACTTTTTTGGTATCTTTCTTTTTTTGGGATGTATTGATTAATTGATTGCGTAGAAATTGAGGGGGGACACTAGGATCACGCCAAGAGCCGCAACATCACTGCTAGACCAAGGTCTAGTGGCTTTCATGGGTGGGGTGAGGGTTGGGAGGGATGGGAGGGGTGGGAGGGGTGGATGGGGGGACAGGGTGGGTGGGGGAGAGCAGGGGGGAAGAATGGCCAATCTAGGTACATGGAATTGAACAGAACTAGAACTAAAGAAAAGGAAGGAATAAACAAAAGATGGAGTGCTAGATTACTGAGATGGTTTAATTTTGTAGTAAAGTATGGATAAACTACAGATTTGTTCAGTTAAAGTTGCAGGCTTGAACAATAGAAAAAAAAGAGCGAAAGTATTTGAAATCCTGCGATTTATAGCCCTGGAAATTATTTGTCTACAGGAGACTCACATCCTGTGGAATAATAGGGGTGCCCTTCAGATAACAGGATATGATCTGGCAGTATGTTCCACACAGACCTCTATGATAAGAGGAGTAGCAATATTTATTAAACGTCAAGCAGGCAGCATTAAACAGACTTTGGCAGATAAATGGGGTATATAGGCTATTATAATGCTAAGTATTGATGTGACTATAGTGGCTGTTTATGCATCAAATCAGGATGATCCCGAGCTCTGGGAACAGCTAGAATTGGAGCTTGCTACATGGCCAACCACACTAATAGTATGTGGTGATTTTAATATTCACTCTGAAAGTTCAAATGTGGTGGGGCGGAAATATAAGTGAAGAAAGCCGCGGGTTAATCTGGCTATAAATAATTTCAAATCTAGTCATGGCCTGGTAGATGTGTGGGCAGCCAAGAAGGATACAGGTCCAGGGTATACTTACTTTTTTTATCCGCATCAAAAATATTTTTGTTTAGACTACTTTTTGACCTCTGCCAACCTATTGGGGGAAGCAGAGATTAAAAAACTGCCACAAATTTTCTCGGATCACAATCCACTTATCCTCAAAATAATGTGCCAGGGCCTGGAAAGCGAACCCCGTTCTTGGTTGTTCGATAGGAAACTGTTGACTGATGAAAAGTTTATAAAGTATATTAAAAATTGGACTCTTCTTTGAAATAAACTGATACTGTGCCTCAAGTACGACTGTGTGGGATACATATAAAGGATGTCTAAGGGGGAGATAATAAGCAATGTGGGTCAACAGCGGAAAATATGGAGGAATCAGATCACCTCCCTAATGAGCAGGTTAGCATAGCTAGAGACAGAACATACTAAACTATTATCTCAGGGGGAGGGTAATAGGTCAATGGCAGTTAAGAAACAGATAATCATTGGCAAATCAGAGATAAACAACTTGTTCCAAACACAAATAGCCCAGGCATACCAAGTATATTGAAAAGAGATGTATGAATATGGAGAGGAGACGGGTAGACTTTTGGCCCTCCGGACCAGACAAAAGGCCAGTAGAAATAATATATTAGAAATAAAAACTCGGAGGGGCAAACGGAAACGTCTTCTTCTAAGATAATGGAGGTGTTTAAGCAGTATTATAGCAAGTTATACCAACAGGATCCCTTTGATACTCAACCAGATACGGAAGGGGAATATCCACAGCTTAGAAAATTAGACCCAGCCATATGCTTGGAATTAGGAGAAGAGATTACGCTGGAGGAAACTGTTTTAGCTTTAAACTCACTCTCCTCAGGGAAGGCCGTTGGCCCAAATAAAATTCCATTAGAGCTATATAAAATACTTCAAAGCGATCTGGCCGCACTGCCTCAAGATCTTTTTTTAGATGTCCAATACCGTAGGACCCCGCTTAATTCATGGAAAGAAACACATATAATTATATTTCTTAAAAAGGGGAAACCGCCGTCATTACCAGGTTCATATCGACCCATCTCACTGATAAACTCAGATGCGAAGATATACTCAAAAATCTTAGCGACTCGGCTCCAGAGAATCACACCCAGTTTGGTCTCACCTTGGCAGCATGGCTTTGTGCCAGGAAGGGGAACAACGGATCATACTAGACGGGTAATCTCTCTGGTTGATCTATCCACTGCTAGGGGGGATGGACTGGCTGTGATTCTCTTGGATCCTGAGAAGGCCTTCAACAGAGTGATTGGCAGTATCTGTGGGGGGCTTTAGTGGAGCGAGGGGTAGGCCCTAAAATGATAATAGCAATTCAGGCGTTGTACCGTAAACTCTATGCTAGGCTACAAATGATGGGAATGGCATCAGGCCAAATAGAGGTGGCAAGGGGCACTGGGCAGGGATGCCCATGCTCCCCAATTCTCTTCTCCATATATCTGGACCCATTTATCAATCAGATAATTGTGAACTCTGTGATTGAACCCTATAAAACTAATGGATATGAGACAAGAATACTTGCACACGTGGACGACATCGCTGCAGTTACATCGAACCCAGCAACAGCAATTTTAGAAGTCGAGAGAATGGCAGAGAAATTCGGGAGCAGGTCAGGCTACTGTCTGAATAAAGGAAAGACGCAGATAATCTGTACAAGACAGGGTAATCTACAAGATCAGCGTCAGACGGATATTGCAACTTATCTCGGGGTAAAGATTGGACCTAATATGGATATATTATGGGCATATAATATCGATCCAGTATTGGAGGAGATAACCTCCGAGCTCCGACGGCTGGATAACCTTCCTCTAGCGATAGTGGACAGAGTTAATGTCTTAAAAATGAAAATCTTCCCTAAAATACTATACTTATTTCGAGCAATCCCCTTAGAACTATCTGCTAGCACATTCCAGAAAATGAACTTTATCTTTTCTAATTTTATTTGGAACTATCAAAAAACAAGACCTGCCCTGAGGACATTAACCCTGCCACGAGAGAGAGGGGGTTGGGCTGCTCCAAATCTATATTATTATTATTTCGCAACTTTTTTGCAAGAAATGGGCAATCTACTGGGAATGGATAACTGTGTGAGTGAGGATGGCTTACCCTCAATATATCAATTAGCTGTTGGGAAGGAAGCAGCAGGGCTCCGTCACAGATAGCTATAACCTAGCTATTATAAAAGAAGTTCGCTCCAAGTGCTTGAAGGCAGCTAGAACACTATGGAGCAAAATAAGAAAAATTATAAAAATCCCAAAATGTAACTGATATGCCCCATTGTGGGGAACCTCAATTTTCCCAGCTGAGCTCTTGGATAATATGGCTAGAGAGTGAGCACAGGCTGGTATACAGCAAGTTGGGAATCTACTCAATGATAACGTAGACATACTGCTGTTTTCAGAACTGGTTCAGAAATTTGAGATCAATAATAGATCATACTTTTTTGATAATCAACTTTATTGACATTTTTAAAACAACAAAGAAAATCATTGGCAGCAACTCGACAATTAATAGGTGCAGTGGTAAAAAATCAGCAGTATACATAAAAGGGATTAGAGAAAATCAAGTACGTGGTTTTGCAAGAGACAAAGCATACATCTGGGTTCACGTGGAAGCAGATTGTACCATTTCCCCCAAATCTTGGAGAACTGTGGAGGTGAACCCTGGGATTCGAAGAGGGCCTCTTCTTGGGCCCCACACCAATCCATCCCTCTCCTCCAGCCCTTCACCGTGGGAGCGGAATCTCGCAGCCAGTGACGTGCTATGTCCCACTTAGCCATGGCCAGCGCCGTCCCCAGCAGGTGCTTATGTGATCTAGTGCCATCCAGGCCGTCAAAGATCCCCAGGAGCAGCCGAAGCGGGTCATGATGGACCTCCCAGTCCAAGGCCTGTGAAAGCTCTCTCTCCACTCCCCTCCAAAACCTCCCGAGCCACGGGCATGTCCATACCATGTGATAAAAATCGGCTGGGGATTGTTCACATCTGGGGCAGTCCGGGGAGGTTCTCAAGTGGGCTCGGAAAATCCTCTCTGGGGTGAGGTAGGACGTGTGCAGGTAGTATGTCTGTACCAGCCGCAACTTGGAGGACGTGGTTAGGGTACTTGGGGCCATTGTGGTATTGTGGTATATTTATTGCCATCAGGGCACCCCTCCAGTTGGCCTCCTCCAGGGGTCCCACCCATCCATCCCATCGGGTACGCAATTGGTCCAGGGACGCGTGGCTATTATTGACTAGGGCGCGGTAGATTCAGGATACTCCCCCCCTCCCCAGGTCCCCCATCATCACCTGGGCTTCTAGTGGGCTGAATTCTGGAATGGTAGTTGGCGCGGGGAGATGCGCTCGGAGGGCGTGACGCAGCTGCAGGTAGCGGAAGTGCTGGGTGTGGGGAAGGGCGTAGGTCGGCAAAGGCTCGAATGTGGTCATCCACCCATACATCCCCGAGCACCGACACCCCAATGAGATCCCAGTGTCGGAACCCGCCCAGGGACGATATCTCTCGGAGCCAGTTCCCGTGCCAGAGTGGCATCTGGCGGGTAAGTTTGCGGTCCCATCCCGTGTGACGTAGGGCCGTGCGCCAAGCCAGCAAGACTGCTCTGGTAATTGGGGCCATGGTTTGTGGGACCGGGCACCCGTAGAGGAGTGCTTGGAGCTGTGGGAAATCCGTCTCCTCCAGTTCCACCCGGTATGCCGGGTCGGACCAGCCGCCCGCATACCAGTCGTGGATGACGATCAGTTTGGTGGCAAGATAGTAGAGGTAGAGATGGGTCATTCCTAGGCCTCCATCAAAGGGTGGGATGCGGCAGTGTGCAAGGGAAATCCGCGGTCTTCCGCCGCTCCAGAGGAACCTGTACAGGGTTCCATCTAGCTCCCGGAACCAGTCACGGGGAAGGGGAATAGAGGTATTCTGTAGGATATACAGGAAACGGGGGAGAATCATCATTTTGAACAGCGCGCTCCGCCCCAGGGGATTAAGGGGAAGGGATTGACATTTTTTTCAAATCTGATCTCATTCGGGTCACTAGGGGCGTGATGTTCAGTGCCCATTCCAACTCTGGCAGCAGGGTCACCCATATCCCCAGGTATTTGACCGACTGGTGTCTGAGGGGATGGACAACTGCCAGTCGAAACATTCCCGGGAGGGGTGCAGCGGGACCAGGGTGGACTTCGCCGCATTAAGCTGAAGGCGGGAGACCTGCTCGAAGTCCAGGAGGAGTTGCAGACATTTGGGGCCCGAGTTAGCCTGGTCTGCCAAGTATAAGAGCACGTCGTCTGCATAGAGGGCGATCTTGTCTGTGTGACTCTCATTCCAGGTCCACCGCTGAATGAGGCGGTCATGCCGGATGAGCGTCCCTCTACGTATCGGGAATGCCTCTGAGAGCGTCCCGTTTACCAGCACTCGGGCCCTGGGGTTTGCGTAGAGGACCCCAATGTAGCTGCAGAACCGCGGGCCGAAGCCCATCTCCCTCAGCACGCCTTGTGGATACTCCCAGCCCACCGTATCAAAGGCTTTCTCGAAGTCGAGAAAGAGGAGGGCCAGGTAGGGAGATAGGCGGGAGCGATTGGCCAGAGCCAGATGGAGGTGGTGGATACAGTGACGGGTGCCTCTGGCCGGCAGGAAGCCACATTGGTCCGGGAGGACTAGGTCTTGTAGGAAGGGCTTAAGCCTCTGGGCCAGTATTGTGGCAAAGAGCTTGATCTCGGTGTTGATGAGGGAAATAGGACGAAGTCCGCACAATTCACCGAGGGCGAATAGGTCTTGGGAATGACCTCTATCGTGGCCAAGTCCGACTCACGTGGTGGAAGAGTTGCAGTAATTTGGGGGCCAGAGTATCCCGGAACGCCGCGTAGAACTCCTGTGGGTATCCATCCGGGCCAGGCGTTTTGCCACGGTTCAGAAGGGGGATAGCCTCCAGGACTTCATCCTGTGTGAAGGGCTGCTCCAGGGTTTCTGCATCCTCTGGGGTAAGGGAGGATAACCGGACGCTGGCCCCGTCCAGGAGGTTAGTTAGAAGCGCGGCCGGAGGGTGTGCTGCCTAGAGGCAAGTGTAGAATTCGGCGAAGGTTCCCGCTATGGCCCCGGAGGTCATCCGGAGGGTGCCATCCGGTGCACGTATCTCCGGAATGACGCAATGAATCTTAGGGTAGGACACCAGGTTGTGGAGGAGTTTGCCGTGTTTATCACCCCAGCCATATATCCGCGCTACAGACGATCGCACAAGACTTGGCGGAGCTCTTCTCGGATCAACGCTAACTGCCGGGTGGGGTCCTCCCGACCGCATTGCAGCTAGTTCGGCCTCGAGCCGGGCCGCCTGGGACTACAATTCCGCAAGCCAGGCCAGCCGGTCTGCTCGCTTGGCGTGAACCAGTTCCCTCGCCACTCCACGAATCACTGCCTTACCAGCCTCCCATAGGGTCCCCAGCGACCGGACGGAACCCTCATTGGTGGTGAAGTAGTGGGTAATTTCCTTCCCTAGGTCATCTACCAGCGCCTGGTCCTGAAGGAACCATGCATTGAGGCGCCACACCGGGATGGAACCCATGTGGAGGGAGACCGGGGAGTGGTCCGACAGTCCCCTCGGCAGGATAGTCACTCCGGAGACCAAGTGACAATCTGTGGCCGGGAGCAGGAGGAGGTCAATGCGGGAGTGGGAGCGATGGGAGGCCAAGGTATGAGTGTACTGTGTCTTGTGAGGGTTCCATACCCGCCAGGTATCGCAAAGCCCCAGGGCCGACGCCCAGCTTGAGAGGGCCACCGCAAATGAGGAGCGGGCCACCGAAGGGAGACCAGTCGTGTCCTGTCCCGGCTGCATTACAGCGTTAAAGTCGCCGCCAACAATTGTGAGGCCGGGGGGGAAAGCTGAGAGGATCTGTGTGAGGGACCGCAGCGTCGGGGGCAGGAGAGCGGGTGGGACATAGACATTCAGGATGTTCAGGGGGCAACCCTCCATTACGCCCGAGATCGCAACATATCTCCCCTGTGGATCATTATAGGCTCTAATCAGGGTGAAGGGGAGGCTCCTCCGGAGCTGGATCGCCGCCCCCCGGGACCCGCGCTGGAACCCAGAGTGCCAGACCATCGTAAATCCGTAGCGAGCTAGGAAGTTGCATTGGGTGCCAAAGAGGTGGGTCTCTTGGAGAAGGAGCACGTCCGCCAAGAGGCGATGCGCCGCTTGGAGGACCGCCGCGCGCTTGATGCGGTCAAGGAGACCGTTGACGTTCCAGGATAGAACGTGGAGGGGTCTAGTCAGAGAGTACGCCATTGGGGGAGGGGGGGACATGGGGTAGCGCAGGGCCAGCAGGGGGGGTGCGCCGCGGGGGTAGGACGCGTCACATCGCTCTGGAGCCAGAGAACAGGGTATGCAGCGTGGGCCAACGAGGCCCAGGCTCCCGGGGCACCAGTGGGGTACGAGGAAGAGGGGGCGGCCGCCTGCGGTCCGCTCCTTTGGTGGCCCGTGGGGACCCAGGGTTGCCAAAGCATCGGTGTGCATGAAATGTGTGTCGGACAGGGATGGGCGAGTATATATTTCTGGCTGCAAACCTTCAAGCACAACATTATAAAACCCTCTTTAACCTATACTACACTACAGCAAAACTTTTTAGTTGGGGAAAACGAGATAGCGATCAGTGCCCTAGATGTCACCATAGCCCAGCAGATACCATTCATATGTTTTATGCGTGCAAGTCCTTGATCCCTTTAAAAAAGGGCATGGAAAATTTGAATAGATTAACTGTGCAATCGAGATCAATGCTCATCTGATGCTAATAGGATATGATAGTCGAATTGGGCTAGTATCAGCATATAGGGATTTTGTTTTTGTTTCAATAGTGGTCGCTAGGCTACTATAGCTACAGCTTGGAAAGATTCGGAACCACCGGTATATACTCTCTGGCTTCATCGCCTACTGAATATACATACCATGGAAATGATTCTCTATAAAAACAAGGGCCATCGGGCCAGAAAGAAAGGGGATAAGATCTGGGCATCTATGAGAAACTGGCTGGAAAAAAGTCATGGCAGGCTGGGGAACAGAATAGGAATAGGGTAAAATAAGATTGTAGGTGCAGGGTGGGGCAAAAAGGAAAACAATGTAAGGTGATGCTCTTTTTGTTTTCTTATGCTTTCTTTTTCTGTTCTCCTTAAAGGCTAAGCATGGATTTTAGAAATGTGCATTTTTTTTATTCTGTTTTTCTGTTTAATGGTGTACCTGATGGCATAAAATAATTTAAAAATTTTTTAAAAAGGGGATATAACGAGGCTGCATCCATCCCGCAGACCTGCCCACAAAAAACAGTTTTTACATGTATTGGGACTGGGTAATCGGAAATGAGATTAGGAACAGCAATTTAGGAAGACTAACAGGGGAATTCTTTTTTAAAAAAAAACTTTTTATTAACAACCAACAATGCAAAACATCAGGTGACATTAACCTTTTTCATAATTGCCATGAATACAATTCCATATTATGCAAGATAATGATCACAATATACAGATAGAGGATCAAGGGGATTCATGCACCTCCACTCCTTCCACGCGCATCGGGGGCGTACAAATGTCTCCACGGTATTGATTCCAGTCCCCCCAGACCTTACTCCATTTCTCAGGATGACCCCGTGTCACATACACCGACCTCTCACGAAACATACACCAGACCAAGTCTTCCACCCATTTCTGAATCAGGGGCGGTTGGCTGGTTCCCCACAATTGAGCAATATAACGCTTTGCTAACATACACGCCAACGTAACCCATTGTCTCCTGTGCGTGTTCAAATCTGTGGGCTCCCAAAATTTAATAGACACCTGCGGACTTCCGGCCGCAACTCCACCCCTAGGACTTCCTGCAGCATATCATGAATTCTCACCCAATACTCCTGTACCATGCGCAATGCCACAGTATATGCATAAAAGTTCCGACCTCCCCACACCCTCTCCGACACTCATCGCTCTCCGCTTGACCCGTATGAACCAGGCGTGGCCCAGTGACATACGTCCTATGGAGGATCTTTAATTGCACCAATCTAAGCCTCATCTGGACCGCCACCACCCGCAGTGAAGTAACCGCCTCACGCCAGTCTTCATCGTCCATCTCAACCCCATCAGCAGTCCAGTGGGCCCTGACGAGTACTAGTGGGTCCTCCATGCAATTTATAAACAGGGAATTTCTTAGACTTCTCAACTGCATCGATCGTTGGAGAGTTTCCTCGATCTGATACAGATCCCATCAGATAGAAAGCTCCATATCCAATTTAGACATGGTATAGACATGGTACAATTCATTCGAACACATTTACAAGTTCTTGGTCTGGAAATGCCATGGCCAGTAAGGGATGTCCATGCTGTCATGCCCCTAGAGAGTCTACAGGCCATGTCTTTTTTGGCTGCCCAGCATACTCAGTCCCTATGAGCAGATGGCTTGTTCCCATATGTAAACAACTGGGCACTAGGGACCATAATGAGGCACTCCGTATTTTAAAATCTAATGCAAGACCTTTGTTTGCTTGTCAAACTGCTAAGTTCTTAAGCCATATGTGGGGAATCAGAAGGAAGGTACGATTGAAACCATATACCCTGACAATTTGTCCTAATGTGATTCCCTAACCTCGGCCAATGACCTGCAATCTGCACTGTTTTAAAGCATACTATGTGTTATCATATAGAAGCAGAAGGGTTTGGGGCATATTGATCTATTGTTTTTACATTTTTTATCTTCTTATACAAATGGTTCCTAATGGATATAGTCAATTTTTACCAATCTTACTACATATGCAGAATTGGATCATGTTCTAATGTGTGTTTTGATAAATGTAATGAATTATGTACATGTAACTTGCAATAAACTTTGTATATACACGTTGGCACTTTTAAGATTTGCTAGAAACGCACAGAAGGAAGTAATGATGGATACTGTCTATTTTGATAAATCGCTCTACTGCGACTTGCTAACCTTGGTCAGTAAACAGTAGTTTGGACTGTTCCAAAGTATCATCAACTTATAATAGTAGGAGGTCTGAGACACATTGGTTCATTACTTTTGTAATGGATATAGATTCCTATTAACTATTTTATTAAATATGTATATTGCGATTATGTTTCAAAGAGTTGTCTTGATGAAATTAATGAATTATGAATAGGTAATCAGCAATAATTTATGTATATTGGCACTTTTAAGGTCTGATTGACCAAAAATACGTTTTTTAAATCGACAGCTCTGGCACCCTGAACCTGAGATCACATCTAGAATGAAGAAAGGACCAAAGAAGGACTACCCTGCTGGCCCCTGGAACTTGCAATAGAGGCTATACCAGCTGCTGGACTACGCCTGCTGCTCCTTGGGCTAGTGAAGAGATGATTGTGCCTGTGGTGTCTAGCTTTTGGAAAAGATGCTCCACAGCCCTACACAGAAAAAGTGAACTCCAAACGTTAGTTTGCAAACCCTGTATTCCAACACCAGGGCATAAACGATTAGGCACCCCTTTCTGGCTAGTCAGTGGCCATCTTCAAAGAATCGCCACTGACCACCAAAGTGCAGCCAAGAGGACCCCAAATCAACACTCAAAAGCTGCACTCGTGTCTGTCGGACCCGGTAGAGTCATCAGAGTGCAGACTGGTTGCCAAAGGAGGACACCTGCCCTCACCTACAGGGTTTCCACTGTCTTAAAGATGACTTTGAGGGACCCCGACTCCTATGGCCATCGTCAACCCACCTTTCCCGTGAATGGAGAATAACCACAAGAAACCCTATTGCCTGCACAACACCCAGTCATCTTTAAGCATTTCAGCAACCTACTTCACCAGCATCAGGACCACTCCATTAAAGTATATGGCGTCCTGATATAAAGTGTAGAACCTGAATTGAGACTGCTGTTGTGACCAGGTAACTGTCCATATCCTACATTCTGGCCACCCTGGACTTCCCCCTGTTGGAACTAGTCAGCCAAGGTGGGCCAGAGTAGTCAAACACAACTGTTTCAAACTTTACCACTGCTTGTATATAGCCAGAACCCTCTGGTGGATTTAGCTAATCTTGGTGTCTAAAGAAATTATTAAAATATAACTATTATTATAAGTTGATGTCAGAATTCTTAGTGTTGCGTGACTTTCTTAATCTGTTGTTTGGTACGTCTAAATGCTTTAAACTAGTTCCTCTGTTTAAGCCTTGTTGCTCGAAGCCACTGCTGCCAAGGATTGTGCTAGAAGTTGTACAAACAAACCTGATTGGTCCCAAGATATTTTTGTGAGTGTATTACTTGGTGGGGTCCCACAATCTCATCATGTAATTCACAACCATCCTCACATTTAAAGTCTTTACCATATAAATCATGGTCTAAACTCCATCCTTCTGATCTTGCTCCCACACTCAAAAGCATTGTTCTTGTCCCTGCAGGAACATATTTTTTGTCTCTGAACTTTACACCACCTAGGTTACTAAAACACATGATTCTACAATTCCTTGTAAGGTCAGAACCTGTTTCCTAACACATCTTTCTGCTTCATGCAACACATAGGAACTCCCGGATGCCAAGAGACCCTGAGAGAAGTTTGAAAAACAATGGAGATCCTTCTACAACTTAGTTGATAAAAGCACATGAAAAAAGGGAGCTCCACATCTATAAAAGACTGTTTCGAAGACCACCCAAGCTAACAACCATCATGTTCGAATTTTGTATACTAAAGTCCCGCCAGTGAGATCTTTTAAATTCTTTACTGCTCCGATGCTGTCTCCACTGCTGTTCTACCTACTCAACAACTCTGCTCCAATTACTTTGATTTCTTCCAATATAAAACTACCAAACTACTAAATTTTCCCCCACTGATAGAACAGTCAACCGAGCCCCTATCCTGCTCTCTTCCACTCTCTTGTTATACAACTCAGTTATTAATTGGTCACATTCTGACTCTGTAACCATATCCAACATTCTTTCAATTCTTCCTGCTGTTTCTGCTGGATCTCCTGAGGATACTTTCCCTACAAAGGTCACTAAATTAGTTGCCTCATTCCTGTCCCCATTTCTGACTCTACTTTGCAACATTCCATTCAACTCTGGTAAGGTTCCTGTTGACTGGAAAAAAGCGCTTATTATTTCCCTTTTGAAAAAGCCTTCACTTGAACCTATCATCTTATCCAAAGTTAGGCCCATCTCCATGCTGACATTGATTGCCCAAATTGCTGAATTCTGCATAAACCATGAACTGCCTAAGTATGTTGAGGGTCATACCCTATTAAACAACTTCCAGTCTGGCTTCCATCCCATTAACTATACAGGACCTGCTCTAGTACCTGCCACCAACAGCATCAGGCTGGCTGCTTCTAGACTCAGGTAGATCGACCGCTCTAATTCTCTTAGACCTTTCTGCAGCGTTCCACACTGTCTCTCATGAGATCGTGCCAAACAGACTCAATGCTCTTGCCATTAAGGAAACTTTCATTAATGGGTTCTTATACTTTCATCAACAGCGCTCCCAACGCCTGGGGTCTCTAAGGGCTCATCACTCAGCGCTATGCTTTTTAATATGTATTTGACTCCTTTGTTCACTCTTATTTCTTCCTTTGGTATACACTTTTATACTTATGTGGATTACATCCAACTGACCCTCCACGTTGATGGAGTCCTTTATTTTTTACAGAACCAATCATAGATTGCCACTGTGCAGTTGCATTACTCCCACAAATATAAATACTGATAAAATAGAGCTCCTTGTTTCAGGCAATTCTTCCACCTGGACCTTCAGCTGGTAGTCTAATGTCCTTGGCATGACTTCCAACCTTTCTTCTTCTTCTGCTCGGAACCTAGAGATTATATTTAATAATGGGCTTACTTTTGAGACTTGTATTAATAATCTCTCTTCCACATGCTTTTTTATGTTAAAGGTGATCAGGAAAATTCTTTCATTGCTTCCCAGATCAAAAATGAAAGCTCTGCTCCAATCATCGATTATTTTTATCCCAGACTATTTCAGTGCGTTGCTGCTAGGACTGTACAACTATACAAGCTGCACCTGATCCAAACTTCTGCAGCTCGCCTCATGTTTGATCTCAGTAGGAAAGCAAGCGTTACTGATCATCTTCCTGCCATCCACTGGCTTTCCATATGGAAATGCTGTCTGTTTAAGGCCCTCTGCATCTGTCATAAGATTTTACATTGACTGCCCCCTGACGGATACATGGCCTCTCTCTTCTTAGTTTATTGGACCTAGACTCCACTCCAGCACTCAGTTAACATTCTCAAGTTCAGGAAAGCTCGTATAGGTGACTGCTTCTTCTCAGTGGACACCACCCAGGCTCGGAGTGTCCTTTCGTTGGCCGTAAGTGTTGAAAAGTGTCTCCTTCCATTCAGCCAACTTCTCAAACCCTACCTTTTCTCTCCACGATTCTGCTGCAGTACAGTTCAGCTCCCTAGGTGCCAGGGCACTTTTTATCGGTGTCCTTTAAAAACTCAAATCAAATGTAATACATGATCATGTGAAAAGGATCCGAGATAGTATTTATTAACTGAAAGGTAGCAAGTACTAGGCAGAAAGTAGGTAGCATACTAGCAGCAAGAGACCAGACTGTTCAGCACCAGTTCTAAGCTCAGCTAAGTGACAATATTTCTTCACCTAGTGACAGAGACAACATTCCATGTTGCATGACCTACCGAACCCTCCAGGCTGGTGACAGGCAGAGAGGACCAGGAACCGAGCTGAGCAACACTACGAGTGGCAATAAGGGTCACACCTCAGAGTGTGTAGAGCCCTCCTGCTTTATAGAAGCTGTAACTCACAAGCAGGACTACATCCGCCAGAGGTCTTTTTATGAGCGGGAGTGCAGCAGTGGCTCGTCCTCTTTTGAGGCATTATCTGCCTCTCCACACTGGATGTGAGCAGCTCATCTGTCCAATGTTTTCTCTCGTTTGGATTAAAAGTAAAACTTAATGATTGGCATTGCTAAATATGCATCTAGTGCTGCAAAACTGTGGGGCATATTACCAAGGGCCTTTTCGCCGCTTTAGCGGGACTTTTTCCCGCCAAAGCGGTGAAAATTTCATCGCCCAATTACCAAGCTGTCGCTAACACCAGTTGGCGACAGCTTGTAGGCGATAGCGAGCATTTTGGGGCCCGCTTTGCATGAAGCGATAATTATCGCTAATGACATGCAAAGTGGGCGTGCCAAGATGTTAGCGACTGAAAACAGTTGCTAACATCGCTATCGCCGATTACCTACAAAGGCGAAGCAATGGAAATATTTGCGCTAAGCGCGAATATCTCCAAAAGCTAACGCCTGCTAATACCAGTTCTTAGCCATGTTATCCAATGGGAGGTGGATAACATGGCTAAGAGCTGTTTCATGCTAATGCGTGAATATCGCTGTATTGTCAGCAATATTTACGTATTTTGCCTGATTTTTATCGCTTTTGAGATAAACCTTGCTAATAGCAAGATATCTCAGCGATAAAAATCGGTGAAGCCCAGCGAAAATAATTTTGCCGCTAACCCTACTTAGCGATAAATATCGCTGTTTGTAGGTAATATGCCCCTCTATCCCTTCACATATATGGTGTGAATTACAGTGAACGGTTATTTTTTCTTCTTCCCCGATTTTGCAGTTGTAAGTGAAATTCCCAGCAGGTTGTTAAACTTTGCTGTGCAAGCCCCTTGCCAGAAAGTAATCCGATTCTTGAATTCCTGAATTCCCCTTCAACAGCTCTCTCCCTCGAACAATTAACAAAGGGGGGATATTGGTCTTCAAAGATCATTTAACCAGGGGATTTATTTAATGATATGTAACGAATAATCATTTCATGTACACTGGGTGCTGCATTTCAAAATTGTAAAAAAGAAAATACGAAAACAGTACTGGATGATAGCAGATTAGATGGGTGATCTGGGTAAATTGATTAGATGCACCATTTGGATGTTTTGGAGTTATAGGAATCACTACTTTGTTGGAAGGAACCCACAAAAAAACCTTTGGAAGGTGGGCCTCAGTAAGCAGGCTAAGGGGCAGATTTACAAGCCCCCTGCACCACCAGTATGTCACAAAAAGTGACGAACTGGTGGCGTATTTTACTGCTCCATATTTACAAGGACAGGAAAAACAGCCCTGCGTGGCTTTTCCTGTCCTTGTGAATATGGCCCCTTTACACACAGCACTTTGCATGAAAGGGGCTTTCCATGGGTGTTGCGCTGGGTGTTGCCATGCAACACCCATGGAACAAGACACAATTCAGATTTACGAGGAATCGTAAATCTGGAAATACGTGTGAATGCTACACCTCCCCAGAGGAGGCGTAGGGAGGCGCAACGAGGAAAAATGTATTCATTTCTCCTCGTTTTTTCCTATTTCAGCGCGTGCTGCATTCTACAGCACATATTAAAAGAGGAAAAGGTCTGTAGTGATTGTTTTTGTGCAGGAAGGTTACCCCCTTCCTGCACAAAAACAATCTCCCCATGATGCATGCATCCTTGCACCATGGTGCAAGGGTGCCTGCACTGGTGCATGGCAGCTGTTTGTGCCTAGGGGAGAGCACAGGAATACAACATATTATTGTAAACATGTCGCATTCCTGTGCTTTGGAAGTGCCGCAGTGTGGCGCAGGAAAAGGGCTCGCGTTGCCGCACTGCGGCACTTCCTCATAATTCTGCCCCTAATTTTTGGGTTATTCCTAGAAAAATACGTGGAAGACATGAAGCTTTTCTTTCTAAATTCTTCATTAATAATACTGTACAAAGCCCATCCCGTTGAAATTCCCTGGATAAATATGGGCTTGCCCAATTTGCATGTTCATCACTCAATGTTATTCCAAACGCAGGTCGAAGTTGGGGGTATTCCTTTTTTCTGGCTACTCCCCTGCTGAGAACACAATCTTCGCATACAGCAAACATGAAGAAAAGCTTGAGTATGAATACAGAAGGGAATCGACTGATACACTAGCCACAAACGAAAAGGAACAACAAAAAGGTGGAAAAGGAACACTGCCATGCAATGCTAGAGTGTCAGTAAGAAATTTTCGTAAATGGCCACACTGGTATGGAGACAGGCAACATATGGCGAAGTTGAGTTAAACTGAACATCCCAAGGGAAAGCACTAAACACACAATACTCAAAAGCAAGAAATATAAAATCCATCCAAGTGGAAACTGCAAAGCAGCTACCCCAGAGTAGTTTAGCAATCCACTCCGCACCATGGAAAAGAGTGAAGCAACACCTGCCAGCAGCTGTATACCTTTTCAACTGTCCTGGCGTGGACAGGCAAGCAGCCAATCAGTACCACGGTGGAAAGTGAGCGAAGCAACAGGTCTAGCCTTTAATAATAACAGCCATGTCTCTCTTTACATAGCGCTTCATAGTGTATTTTTGCTGCTTCTATACACTATAACCATCAGGTGTTACTGTTACCCACTGTGATGGTACTCAGCAGACGTCTTCCACCACTTTTGGAAAAAGATGCCTAAAGTAACACCTTCTCTTCCACCCTCTGGGCAAGGAAAATATTAGAAATGCTTTCTTCACTCCCTCAGGTCGGGATAATATTATGAACACCTGTGGGGCAAAGAGAATGTTATGAAAAAATCCCTCCACCCATCCACCCATCCACTTCATATATTGCATTGATCTTTTGTAAGCCAGTCTCAGTCAATAATTGCCATTGTATGCAGGGACAGATGACGCGCAGCAGACTAAATCTTACACTGAGGGCATTGGGGACTTAGGTCGACTTGGAGTTTGTCCAAGTGTCAGCTCCGATCCAGTCACCAGCACGGAACAGGAAAGGGTTCCCTGCTTCTGTCTGCTGTGAGACAAACTTCAGCGTGTCCAAGTCCCATGCCTGAGCTGCAGCGCAATAGCAGACTCAGGAACTTCTGCTGTGGAGAGACATTTGGCATCGGGTGAGTCAACATAACAAATTGTGAAATATTGTAAAAAATTGAGCATAGTCTTTCAAATCAAAAACACAACCCCCCCCCAAAAAAACTCCCTGAGTCCCATCAATTCTTTGTACACACACTGCTGTTCCTGAGGGATAAAATCCGATTTCTCTCTTTGTAGCAGTATTAGATGTAGGCGTATATATTGTTAGCATAATGTGTCTAAATGCACCTTTCTCACACATATAAAAAGGGCTTTCTCTGTACTGACTCGACTAAGTGGTAAGGGTAATGTAATGTGCTGTTCGTATAGTGGGTAGGCCCTAACCAGACAGACGCCATCTTTGCTTTTCTCTTTTCCGGCCCGAGCAGTGATCACGTGTACCTGCAAATAGATAGGCTGAGTTATGGAAAGCAGCTGAATGCATGCTATTCTTCTTCTCTCCTGGAAACCCAAGGTCGCATCTGGCATTGAGTGAGATAAGCGCATTCTCAGAGGCGCCGAGCCTGCACTCCCAGGCACGAGGACGAAAGGGAGTCACCCCTCCTGACCTGCCCCCATAATAGCTGAGCTTAGTTTCAAACCAATCCCGTGTGCCATATATGGTCTTTCCTTTGGGCCCAGGAGCCAAAGGGGTACTTTTCCATTTACGGTGACTTCACGTATTATGCTGAAAGTATATATGCACTGTTTTGAATGTAAGCCAGTAGTCTTCTCCGCGCACCTCGAGGGGTGAGGATGAAAGAGAGGCTCCTCTATAGAGTATTTGCTTAATAAATGATTGAACCTTCTACACTGCCACCTGACTGATTATTTGGTAATTGGTATTTGGGGCTATTGGTAAGTATAGCTCCTTATGTTATGATTTTTGGTACTTCAGTTGGTGACTCCGCCGGGACTCCGCGATAGGGTCGTCGTCCCCGTAAACGGGTGGAAAGGGGAGTTCTGGTCGAGCGGGTGGACAGAAAAAGGATCCTTTAAAATGTAGCCATTTTTGGTATAAACCACTCCACTCTCACAGTCAGAGTCTTCCCAGCTGCTAGTGGCCCTTCGCCGGAGTCCTACGGGCGTAACCCAGGAGCTGACCGTGTTGGTCTTCAGGAGTTGGCAGTGGAGAATACGCAATCGGACCTCTGTGCACCAGGTGAATGATTTATTGTTGATGTCTTTGGAATGCGCTGTTGAGCAGTGCTTTTGGAAACGGTTAACTGTATTTGGAATTTGGTGGTCAGCGGGTCACGGAGAATTTGGAGGTCTGACGGGGCAGCATAGTGGCTGCGCGGGTAGATGCTCCACGGACTTGTTTGGTGAATAATAGAGACAAGGATCAGATGCCTTGGTGTGGCACGGGTGGTGCGCACCCGGACGGACTGCCCTCGGAAAGGCCTGTGGAGGTATCTGGGAAGCCCTGGGAACACATCTGGAGCGATGCTAAGGCAGCAGGCTTAGCCAGAACAGTCCCAGGGTGAACCAGGGAAGACTACAGGATGGTCTGTAGGCCGGTCTGTAGTTAATTCCTGTCTGACGATCTCTGGGTAGTCTCTGGACTGCCTGTTTTTGAGTATCTGTTTGGTCTGGAATCTGAATTGATTAATTCTCCATGAACGGGAGTCAACGGGCCCCGTTCTTTGTTTTGAAACGACATGTCGCTTTGAATTTTGAATAGACACCTGTTTGTACTTGTCTCGTTTTGAAATAAGACATCAGTTTGTATTCGTCTTGTTGGATTGGTGACTTTGACTAATGCAAAGATTGTATGAATGCATGGATGTATGAACATTGCCATGTTTGAAAGATTGATTTCTTGAGTGGAAGTGAGTTATTAGTGAGTAAGGATGTTGTGTTTTAGTAAATTGTGTTTTGGATGTTGCTGTCGCCGGAAGAGTGTGCGATTGGATGAAAGTCAGCCTGCCCCACCGGGGGGCAGTCCAAGCTATGATATGTACGTCAAACATGGTATTTCTCCAATTTTGTTTAATACATTGTGGCATAAATACACTAAAGATAATGCGGAATTACAGAGGCCTCTAACAGGGTCCTTTGATGAAAAGAAAATACAATATTTACAGGACCGATTATTTTCAAAACATAGTCGACAGGCAATGTTTGATTCCCTAAATATGTGGCAGAAGGAAGCAAAGCTCAGACGTATTAGGGAGGAAAAGCTATGCAAAATAAAAGGGGGCCAGACAATTAAGCAAAAAGCTGTAGCTCACGATAGAGAGCAGATTGAGAAAAACATTGATCGCACAAACAGACAATTCAGGCTGCAGGTGGATAAAAGCTATGCGACTAGGGCAGAGCCTGAGGAAGAAATAGAGGATCTGTTGGATGTACGTCCACCTCCCCCTTATGCTCCTCAACGTGTATACCCCGTGATCTCTGTAGCACCCATGGCGGCCCCAGTAGCCTCGGCGCCTGTAGTATCTGTTTCCTCTGCCCCTCTGGGACCCGCCTCTGCGGTTTCCCATTCAACATTTGAATTGGCCACCCTGCTACCTGAAGCGTCGCCCGCCCCCAAAATGCCCCCTGTGGTTCTGACCCCTAAAACGGTAGTGTGGGCTTTGCAGTCCTCGAGGACGACCCCGACTCTAACTGATGCCACTCCCTCCCGTGTTCCAGGGGACGTCGGCTCCCGGCGGTTGTTCACTCGATCATCTGTAGGACCGGAAGAGAAACGGATGGTCATAGACCAGGCATCCCAATGGATGCGGAATGTCATTTATACTATAATGGATATATGGATCACTATTAGAGATTATGAGCCTTTTATGCAGCAGCTCGCTTTAGAACACATGGCTACCCGTCTGATTTCCCTATGTGAACAGTGTTTCACAGATGGAAGGACCCCTCAAGTATTATACGATATTCTATGATCCCTCCCACTGCTAAGTACTTTTCTGTTATCAATTTGAAGAATGCTTTCTTTAGCATTCCGATTCATCCTGATAGCTGTCATGTTTTCAGCTTCTCATTTTCTGCTCATAGCTTCAGATTTTGCAGCGCTCCCCAGGGGTACACCGAGAGTCCCAGCATTTATAGTCATGCACTGAAAGCTGTATTGGACGAGTTAACCCTGCCCCCTGGTAATGTGCTTCTCCAGTATGTAGATGATTTGTTGGTGGCTTCTGAGGCTGAGGAAGGCTGCAAGGAAGCCACTGTTAAGTTGTTGTCCCATTTGGCAGCCAATGGTAATAAATATCACTCTCGAAATTCCAATATTGTCGTCAGGAGGTGACCTATCTCGGTCATCTACTGTCGAAAGAGGGGAGGAGACTAACCCCTGAATGTATAACCACCATTGCTAACATGTCTGTACCCAGTACTCAGCGTGATGTTCATGCATTTCTTGGCATAACCTCTTACTGTCGCCAATGGATTACTAATTTTTCCCTCCTCACTAAACCTCTCCTATACCTAACCACTAAAGATGTGCATGAACCCCTTCCTTGGACTGATGAATGCCAAAAAGCCTTTGACTCTTTGAAATCTGCACTTTGCTCTGCACCCGTCTTGCGTACTCCTGACTACCGAAAACGCTTTTTGTGTTAACACAAGGATTTGGTGGTAAGCAAAGACCTTGTGCGTATTTCTCGGCGGTGTTGGATAACGTCGCCAGAGCCCTTCCTAGCTGTTTAAGGGCAACTGCTGCAGTAGCGGTCGCCATTCAACAGTCGGAGGGGCTCATTCTGAACACTGACCTCACAGTAATGATACCGCCTGCTGTGGACATATTGTTGAACAAAACAAAGACTCAGCACCTTACGAGTGCACGTTTGACTGGATATGAATTGACGCTGTTTGCTCCCCATATTACGATTAAACGATGTGCCACTCTGATCCCTGCCACGTTGCTACCCCTCCCTTCGAACGAGAAAAATAATGATGTACATGATTGTATATTTCGGACCGAAGAGGAAACGAAGGGATGGGTAGATCTCACAGACACTCCCTTATCTGACCCCCAAGGGGAATTGTATGGGAATGGCTCCTGTTTCAAGTTACTAGATGGCACGACAGCAGCTGCATATGCGATTACAACTCTCTGCACCATAGTTGAGGCTTCTCAAGTACCCTACCAGTCAGCCCAGGCAGCTGAATTAATAGCCTTACTTCAAGCTTGTGAATTGAGTGAATGATTAAGAGTAAATATAGTTGTGTGGCTTATAGTTTCGGCCGACTATGGGCAGAGCAAGGTTTCCTCAATTCCCATGGTCAGAGAATACAACATGGCCACTTGGTTCTACGATTATTAACCGCTATGACACTACCAGAGAAGGTGGCTGTAGTTAAATGTAGCACCCATAAAACAGTAGTAGATGCAGTAGGTGAAGGAAATACGTTTGCTGACCAGGTAGCAAAGGGAAACTGCAAAATCTAGCATTTCTTCAGTGTTCCTAATGACCTCTGCCAGATGGGTGGCGGAAATAGAAATGTTTAATAATACCATGGAGAGTGTTCGAGAAATACAGCAAGAAGCCACCCCCGCTGAATTAGCTCATTGGGAAAAGGAGGTGGCAAGGTTAGACGAAAATGATTGTTGGGTTGATCGGACAGAAAAACAGAGGTGGTTGGTGCCCAATGCGTTGGTTTATGCAGCACACATTGGAGCGAAAGGCATCTGTGCACTATTAGACCCTGTATGGAATAATCCCAATATCTCTAAAACTGCTGCTCATCTGGTTCGATACTGCATGATTTGTTTATGATACAATCCAGGAGGGAGGGAATCAGTCCTTAGTGGGAACTTTGCACCAACATCATTACCTTTTGAAGTACTCCAAATGGATTATATTCAGCTGGAGCGGGTGAATAATTTGAAGTATGTCCTGGTCGTGGTATGCACTTTTAGTAAATGGGTGAAAGCCTACCCGACCAAAGAGAACACTGCATTGGCTATGGAGAAAGCCTTGATCAAATAATTGTTCCCACGATATGGATTGCCTTGGGTGATCTGGACAGATAACGGGGTACACTTTAATGCAGACCTCGTTAGACATGTTTGTAATGGCTTACAGATTAAACAAAAATTTCACGCAGCTCGACATCCACAGTCCGCAGGACTAGAGGAGATATATAATGGAACCTTAAAATTAAAATTGGCAAAAATTCAAGAGAGTACTGGGTTGAAATGGCCCGATGCCCTGCCTTTGTCTTTAATGTCATTACGAGTTACCCTACACTCTCGAGCTGGTCTGTCGCCTTATGAAGTTGTTTTTGGACGACCAGCTAATGTTTGGGGTGGATCGAGTCCCAGATCGTTCCGTGATATTGATTATCCTATGATGACAGACTAAAGATTTACGTTCCATTCATCAACAGGTATCAGCAGTGCTGCAGCCGCTGCCAGAGGGCCCCGGACATTGTTTGGAGCCTGGACAGTGGGTCCTGATTCGGAACTACCAGCGGAAATCGAGCTTGGACCCTCGGTGGTCCAAGCCTTACCAAATACTTTTGGCAACGCGGACAGCGGTCAAGGTGGACGGTAAGCAGCATTGGATCCACGTGACGCATGTAAAGCGACTGCCCCTCCCGCTTCCTTATGATCAGCGGAACCAGGAAGAAATTCTGACCCAAGAGGTCGAGCGAGCCCCCAGCTTTGTCCCTTTCTCTGATGCCCTGGAATCTGGTGAAGGGCAAGAGGAAGGAGTATCAGTGTTGGAAAGAGTTTTGTCACCTGTATCTTCCGTTACCTCTAAATCTGTTGATGTGGCTGCTGAACAAGAGGCACATGATATCTCTGTTGCAACGGATGCATCTTCCTCTGTTCTGTTCCCTGATCAGGAGAAGCCTGGCCAACTTCGATACAACTTGCAGCCCAGAAAACAACACAGTACCCCAGGTGAAGATGCTAGGAGATAGGGAAAGACTTGAGTTGCAGGGTTGATGGAAACCTTTTCTGGGGTGCTGAGCGAGACACTGGACTGAACACGTTGAGAGTTTGGAACTCTGTGTATGGCTCTGTTCAGAGAGAAAGACTGATCTTCCATTCGGGCCCAGGTTGTTTCAACGGAAGCATTTGTTTCAAGTTTCTTTTGTGATGAACGATAGGAGCCTACCTGTGAGGCTCTAGACGGACACAGGAAAGAAGAAACCCTCTGGCAGATTGGACTGCATTGCCTGAGTTTAGTTGATTGGACTTGTAGCTAGTATGTATCCCTTTGCCCGTTTTGCTCCCAAGGAGGAACGTCCTCTTGCACCCCGTTATTATCCTATTACTGTGCCCATTTTCTCCAGTTGGGCTCTGCGTGTAAAAATAGCTTTTGTGGTTACAGTTGCAATATTGCTATTAATATTGATGAGTGTGTTTGTTTATTTAGAATTTCATTATCCTATGTATAATGTTCTGGGGACAACAACTCCGCCTCCAGAGCACTTATTCTATACATTGGCCCCGCACAAGGAAAGACACCGCCAGACTTACAGCAAAAATGTTTTCATTGAAATGCTTCATCAAACGCATAGTGCGACGAATACTACCAACTGTTGGGTCTGTGGCCTCCTGCCCTGTGTAATGCACAAGCACGATTTATTTATTTCTCTGCCATCATTGAATTTAGGAAGTTGTGAGGCCTGGTTTAAATTGTTATCTATGATGTACATGCATTATACTGTAGATGCTAAACGATACTCTGAGAAGGACTACGAGATGATATTGGCATACATAGAAGAGCACCAAGGGTTTGACCCGCAGGGGAATGAGGGGGAAGGATCACTAGATCCAAATGCCTGTATGAATGTATACATCGAACATGAAAATGTTACCTGGTTGAGGAATGAAATATTGGATTTTGCAGAATTTAATTTTACACAGTATTTCCAACAATTTCAGGAAAGAAATGTTACAGACGACAAAGCACTCCCAGTGCCCATTTTGAATAGTACTTCCTCTTTTTGTGTTCAAGGAACAGGTCACGTCTTAGTAGGAGAAAGTAGATGTAATCACACTTACCGGCTGCACACCTATAGTAGTCCCCCTCCTAACGTATATTTTGTTTGTGGGGAAAATGCATATACATGGCTTCCCCGTGGCTGGGCTGGACGTTGCTACTTATCGTTTCTGTATCCTCCAGTGTATATAGCCCCTTCCAATTATCATAAGGACCATCAATTAGATAAGCGAAGCCTGCCTCTCGTCAGGCAGGAACGGGAGATAGATACCACCGACACTGACCAGACTGACACCGCCGAGCAGCATTTTATTGACATAGCGAAAGGAATATTTCCCATTTGGGGACAAATCATTACCAGTAAAGAAGTGAGGCGTCTGTCCAGGGTAGTGGAAAGGGTGATCAATACTACTGCAGGTATATTGACCAATTTGACAGTAGAGCTCCAAGCTACAAGACTCGTCTCGCTTCAAAATCGGATGGTTTTAGACGTCATCCTGGCCGATCGAGGGGGGACATGCCGCGTGATCGGCAGTTCTTGCTGTGTATATATTCCTGACTCAGCCCCTTCCGTTCATTTAGCCATTCAGAAGTTACATCGTTTGGCATCTGAAGTTCATGCAGATACCGGAGCGTGGTCCCTATCAGGGTGGTTTTGTGGTCTCTTATCTTCTTGGGGATGGAAAATTTTGATGGTACTGGCAGGTATAGTCGGTATTATATTTACCTGTTGTCTTTGTTTGCATTGTGGACCGGCATGTTGCTCTTACTGTGCTACCAGACTTACGTCCACAACGTCTAAGTCCTCCCCAGCAACAGTTGAGACTCAGCTAGTTCAGCAGGAAATAAAGGATCTGATGCAGATTGATGAAGAGATTTTTGAAGACTGAATCCTTTTATTGTTAGCTACATCATGCTAAAAGGACGGTTCTGAGGGATAAAATTCGATTTCTCTCTTTGTAGCAGTTTTAGATGTAGGTGTACATATTGTTAGCATAATGTATCTAAACGCACCTTTCTCACACATATAAAAAGGGCTTTCTCTGTACTGACTCGACTAAGTAGTAAGGGTAATGTAATGTGCTGTTCGTATAGTGGGTAGGCTCTAACCACACAGACGCCATCTTTGCTTTTCTCTGTCTGGCCCGAGCAGTGATCACGTGTACATGCCAATAGATAGGTTGAGTTATGGAAAGCAGCTGAATGCACGCTATTCTTCTCCTCTCCTGGGAACCCAAGGTCGCATCTGACATTGAGTGAGATCAGCTCATTCTCGGAGGCGCCGAGCCTGCACTCCCAGGCACCAGGACGAAAGGGAGTCATCCCTCCTGACCTGCCCCCATAATAGCTGAGCTTAGTTTCAAACCAATCCCGTGTGCCATACATGGTCTTTCCTTTGGGCCCAGGAGCCAAGGGGGTACTTTTTTATTTACGGTGACTTCACGTATTATGCTGAAAGTATATATGCACTGTTTTGAATGTAAGCCAGTAGTCTTCTCCGCACACCTCGAGGGGTGAGGATGAGAGAGAGGCTCCTCTATAGAGTATTTGCTTAATAAATGATTGAACCTTCTTCACTGACTGATTATTTGGTAATTGGTATTTGGGGCTATTGGTAAGTATAGCTCCTTATGTTATGATTTTTGGTACTTCATTCCTTCCCAAACATCAACCATACCGATACGTCCCTGCAGGCACCTAGGGGCAGATTTACAATAACTGGTGCATCCTTGCATATCAGCAGGGATGCGCCAGTTATTGTAGGTCACGGCTCCGCCACCATGGATTTACCGCATTTACAATGCGGCGCACCATGGGGCAAAAATTGACAGATGCAGGACGCATCTGTGGCGTGAAGGCGGCGCATTGCTGGAGTTGCGCCGCAAGCGCGACACAGCTCCAGCAAGGCTCTGGGGTGCCCTATCTTTAAAATGCTGCATTAATCCTTACGCCTGCTTCAAGCAGGCACAGGGTTTTGGCACAGTATGGGCTCAAAAGTGACTGAGTGAAATCTTGTAGATTTCACTCAGCCACTTTTAGGAGGCGTTCCTGTGCCGGAACGCCCCCCCCCCCTGCGCAGGAACGCCTACTTCTGGCGCAGGGCTTTACAACGTGAGCATCTCCCAGATGCGTCATGTTGTAAATATCCCGCAGCATGGTGCTGGTTTTGCACCGCCGCTGCACTGCAGCGTAAAAGAGGCACAAGGGGCTTGTAAATCTGCCCCCAGGTCCTTTCCTGGTACCTGTTGTGTTTTGTTAAAGTTCTCCCGCTTCCACTGGGGACATTGGGGGACGCGGTTGGGGAAGTGGAGCAGCCCAGTGACTGCAGCAGGGTTTTATTTTTGGGCTACTGTCGTAGCCCAGCATATATATGCCTGCCATTTTGGATGCCAGCCACCATTTGTTGTGGTAGCACAGTGGTTTGCACCTAGGCAGGATAAATGTTGTCTCCTCTCTCCCGTTTTAGATAACACCATCAGCAGTAGCTTGCAGTGCAAAAAAGGCAAGAGATAGTGGCATGGCCACTAGCCTGGACCAGTTTGATCAGCATAAGGCTCTCCGTGCATATCCTGAGGAAATGGAAAGGGAAGAGCTTTTGACCTTCTCTAACTAGGAACTCGTATGTTAAACACAAAAAAATATGTATCCATCTTGCCCAATGGTGAAAGGATCATTTCATGGTCTGCTATATCCTTCTTCATTCCCATGGTAACATGCGAAGGCGGCAAACATTTTCTACAATCAGTCTACAAATGCGCAACTGTCCATGTACGGTAGTCTCATATTGAGTTCCCACGAGAACCCTGTTGCTTACTCTCTTAGCTATTCAGAGCTCCACTGTGTGACAATGAACTAGTCTAAAGCAGAAACATTCTAGCTGTCACATCTACGGAATTATGTCATGTGCTTCACATTTACTGCATACACTATTGTTTTAATATACTATTGGTATTCGTTATTGTGAATAAGGGGCAGGCTGAAATCTAACTAAATGTGATGAGAACATGTAGTCTTAGGAAGAAAAGAAATACATTTCTAAAGTCAGCACATTTCTAATGAAGTCAACGTGGATTGTTTATTTAATACTACACTCTTCAGCTTTTGCTAAAACTGTTATTTAAGGAAAGTTCAAATAATGGCAATGCAGAGAAATAAAGAATGAATGAGGACTAGCTTAACTTGACAATGTAGATACGATACAAGACATGCTTAATGCAAAAAAAAAATTAGGATTGTCATGCTCCACTTCAATTTGCTTGTTTAGTGAAAGGCACATTTTACATAATCTGTTTCTTTAAGCATCACTGGCAATAATGTTTTACAAGCTTATCATTTTATTTCATGCGAAATTGTCTTGCTTTATAAACCTCAGTCAACACAATGAGACTTTTGTTAGCTGGCACAAAAATGGGCATAATAAATGGCGCCTTAAGAGCAATCTAAGACTTTCAAAACCTCAATGTTTGTGTGTATTCTGGGAGAAGGAAAGAATTTTCTAATCATAACAAGCAATGCAATAGGTCTCGCATTTGCGAGAGTTTAACCCCTTCGCTGCGGCGGCTTTTCGGCCGCAGCGCTAAGGGGGTGGGGCGGCCGCGCGGCGGTTCCGTGCTTGTGACGGAACCGCTCCGTCACGGCTCGCGGGTGAGCTGTGCTTGTGACGGAACGGTTCCATCACGGCCCCGCCCGTTCTTTAGAACGTTAGCGCAGGCGCGGAATTCGCGCCGCGCACGCGCGGCGGCAGGGCCGTGACGGAACCGTTCCGTCACCAGCACAGCCCATCCGTGGCTCTTGACGGAACGGTTCCGTCACGAGCATGGATGAGGTTAAGCTATTGCCATTGTAAATGGCAATGCCTTTTATTTATGTTTTAAAAACCAACACCTAAATAGAAGGCATTGTCGTTTACAATGCCAACAGCTCGAACTCTTGCAAATGCAAGACCTATTGCATTGCAAATGCTTGTTAAATTAATCTGTGACTGAACATCAAGTTTCTATCATTTCTATGAGAAATACCATAAAAAAATGGGGCTCACTCATGATCTTGTTATATCCCTGTTTTCAGCACATGGTTAGGATCATCCTTGGGAGAAGCACTCTTAGCAGAGTTTTACATATTGTTTGTTAGGCAAGGTTGCGTGCTCCCCTCTGCTTTCTTTAAACTGTATTTCTTAGACCTACCAGCAGTTTTGCTCAAGTTGCTACCTACCGACATACCCCCTCCCTGTCACAAATAATGTTTCCTGATGATCGGATTTTCAGGGATCAGGTCTAATTGGTTTACAGCATTTTTGTTGAATACAAAAGAATACATTTCTGCAGAGTAATTTTGGCGAGCATAACATATTATAATTTACAAAAGGTCCCACAAGGTTTAGCTGGCTTGTAAATGATTCTCAGATTGAATTTGTCAAACAATACTAATGTGTTTGGAGTCTAGTTGTCACCAACTTTAAAGTGGCAGCCCAATTTAGATAAATTAAAGGGCAAAATCCAACAAGTGACTGCTAGATGGAGGTGATTAAACTCAGAACATGGTGGATCTTCAGTAACACTCTTGGTAAAAAGTGTTAATTTATCAGATGCCTTTAATTCTGTCATATCCTGTGGGGATTTGCAATGAATGGTGCCCTTAATAATATATTGGATAGCTTGAATGCGAAGAACCACCTATTAGTCATGCTTACAATGCATCTAAAAAGCCTTGCTTAGGTTAGATCTGGGTTGCATTTCTAAGGGTGTAACAGTGAATATGGTTTATGTTTTCTATTCCTAAAACACTCTGATCTGATACCCACAATGTAGCATTTTTGTCTGTGGTCACATACTCTGTCTTTTGGTTCTTCAAGATGTAAGAGCTATGTTTTGCATCTAGAAGCCCTTTAGACGAAACATGTGGCATGCCGCAGAAGCGTCCTATGGTGCAAAAACTCTTCATATTCATTAGGCAAGCTGCTTATCGTATCCCAGAAATGGTTTAAACAAGAAAAAGGAGGAGATTACTTGGCAGCTAGAAATCTAGGGGCAGATTTACAAGCCCCTTGCGCCCCTTTTACGCCGCCGTTGCGTCACTTTTGTGGAGCAGCGGCGGCGCAAAAGAAGCGCCATGGTACGGGGTACTTACAACGTGACGCATCTGGGAGATGCATCACGTTGTAAAGCCCTGCACCAGAAGGAGGTGTTCCTGCGCAGGGGGGGCGTTCCGGCGCAGGAACGCCTCCTAAAAGTGGCTGAGTGAAATCTACAAAATTTCACTCAGTCACTTTGGGGCCCTTGCTGCGTCAAAACCCTGCGCCTGCTTGAAGCAGGCGTAAGGATTGACGCAGCATTAACAAGATAGGACCCCCCAGAGCCTTGCTGGAGCTGCATCGCGCTTGCGACGCAACTCCAGCAATGCGCCGCTTTTACGGCACAGATGCGTCACGCATCTGTGCCGTTTTTGCCCATTGGTGCGCTGCATTGTAAATGCGGCGCATCAATGGCGGCGGAGGCATGGCGCACAATAAGTGGCGCATTCCTGCTGATATGCAGGGATGCGCCACTTATTGTAAATCTGCCCCCTAGTACTGAAGCTCTAGTATTGTTTTGTGACGAAAAGTGTGCGTAAAACTGTAGCATGAATTCATGAAATTCTGACTGCACTCTATCAGTGGGCCATGACCTGGAGTTGAAAGAGAATTGTTTATGCCACTGGCTGTTACTTGGAAAGTATGTGCTTTGTCATGTACCGTGCATGTGTCCAGGACCGGAGTTGGCATTGAGATGTACCAAATTAGGCCTTTGGTACAAGTCATGGAGATCTGCATCTAAACCCCATATGTGGGAAAATAGTCTGCTTCATAGAATCACTCGAGAAAAAGATACTGAAACTCTAGCCACGCAAAGTTAATTCCAGGCTGTGAATTAATCTAGGGTTTTCACATGGGCGTCGCATTACCCAGTTCCTTTTTAAGACTAACGTGGCAAATTTGAGATTCTAAAAAATGATGTGGTAAGAAAGATATGCTAAAGTAATATATATATATATATATATATATATATATATATATATATATTTTTTTTTTTTTTTTTTTAAGCAGTAAGACTACCCTGGTGATTAACCTGTTTTGAGTTCCTTCATTCTCAGTTTTCAAGGACATGGATTTAATTGTTTATTGTGATATTGTCTAAAGAAGTTTGATTACATTATTTTTTAAATCTGGGTTAGGTGTTATTAACTAGTGAGCTGTAAAATACGATATTATGATGTAATACTCTCCCATTGCAATCCTGCCTGTTCTCAGTGTCTTATGTGTCCTGAATTGTTAAAAATTTCCAGGATGTGTATCACATTCTAGCCATGAGGCTTTGCTGTAATTGTGAGTGTATGGATGTATCATGGTCCTCACTCGATATGATAATCTTTATAATAATATAATCTTTGAGTAGTGGCTTCAAATATTTAATCCTTTATTTGATGCTAATAAATATCGACTGCTATGCATTTTTTAATTTATTCGAATTATGTTGTGTTAATCTGTAGACTAATACAAGCAAATAAATAATCCCTGTACATCCTACCTTGGTAAATTTGTTACAACATTAAAAAAAAAGTAATTTCATGAAGACATCCATTAATTTCACTTTCTCGGAAGAGAAATGCAGAACTCTTGTCATTGTCACTGAACCGGTATCCCGAGACTAGAGAGTGGAGAGGAAAGGAAATCCTTGCTGTTCAGACCATCAAAAACCTGACAGGGCTTTGCTTTTCAATTCGCCTTGCCCTCTTAGTGCCTTTTCCGCTTTGTTTGAATGCAGTGCAACAATTTCAAGCAGCCTCCCTTAAGCCTACAATGTGGTTATCTAGAACAAAAGTACACATACGTGTAGGGTGCAAATGAAAGATAATTGTGTGTGCAATACATCACTGTGCAGTGTAATACTTTATACTCTCAAGAGGTTAATGTAATGACGGAGCCACCCGGCCCGTCCACACACGCAACTCCGAGGGCGGGCCCGCCCGAGGCTATAAATAAAGGGGTGCGAGACTGCACGGGGTCTTCGGCCCAGATTAGTAAACTGAGTCTGTGTGCGTTATATAAGTGTCTGTAGGCCCGAATCAGTGGCGTAGGTTATCCCTATCCCCTGGTGACATACGTCACCACACTGGTGACGAGGTGGGTCTTCCCCATGCCTCGCCCCGCGGACGCACGTCAGCTTTTCAGCCTCGTGTCCGTGGTGCTCGCGCTCTGTGCGCTCAAGCTGGTGCGGCCAAGACATCTTCGCGGGTGCCTACCCCGCATGCCGTCTGCACCCGTCCGGTGCACGCTCCTGGAGAGACTGCTGCCCGCGGGTGCCCACCCCGCTTTCTGCTGTCGCACCTGGACCAGTGCTGAGGTGAGGCCTCTGCGTAGTGTGGCAGGAGTTTTCTTACTGTCTCCTGAAGCCCGGGTGTGTTCACGCCCACGTGCGCGGCCGGCAGTCGGAGATCGTGCAGTATTCAGCGCGCCTGCCATGCGCTCGCACGGGGGGACTGGTTCGGCACCCGCGAGTTGGGGCCCACGTAGAACGAGGTCCGCTACCCTCAGTTGGGTGTCTCCCTCCATAGGGACTGACTGCTGCTCCCGTAGCCCGGCCCCCACCTACAACATGCCAGATGGGCAGAGGCCGCATAGCTACAGGCCTCATTTGTTACGCGGCCAGAGCAGCGCCGGAGAAAGGACAAGGGGCAAGTGCAAGCGCTGGGGTGTTTCCTCCCCAACCCTCAGCTGCGTGAATGTCCGAGGGCATTTCACCTCGGTGGATGCGTGGGCTCACCTGCATCGGTACACTGCTATTGCCACAAGGTGCCTGGTGTGTGTGCCCTTGCGCACTGTGCCCTTCCCAACCGCTGCTGTGGGTCAGCTCTCCTGCACCTGCCGGGGGATAAGGAAGACTAGTATGGCTACAGCCCCTGCGCGTGAGAGGTCCCCGCACCCCCACGCAACTTCCAACACCCAGGGAGATGAATTATCCTGCCGCCACCGGGGGCGCTGCCCCTCCCACCGTGCCAGCTCCTCTGCCGGCGGCTCCCCAGGGCCACGCGCCTCAGCAAGTCGCCGTTCAGGCCCCTGCTCCTGTCCAGGCCGTGCCCCATGTGCAGACCACCCCTGGTCACGGAATCGCTGCTCCGCTGCCGCCGTTCAGCGAACTCTCAGACCCGTCCACCGCAGCGGCAACTATTTCATCGGCGTCAGGGAGACAGGCAGGAAGATAAAAAGGTCACTCCTCATGTGCTACCGCGGAGCTGAACTCTATGACTTATTTGAGACGCTACCCGACAGAGGCACTGATGATGACTACGCCGGAGCGGTGACTGCTCTAAATCGCGACTTCGATCCGCAAATCAACCCGGACTATGAGTGGTTCAAACTGCGTCAGACGCGGCAATTAGAACCGGACACGGTTGACGCATACTATGCCCGCCTACGGAAGCTTGCCACCTCATGTGACCTGCCAGATCAGAGGCTAGAAATTCGGGCCCAACTCATCCAAGGCTGCAAGTCCGTCAACCTTAGACGTCACATACTCCGGCAGCCCCACATTTCCCTCGACGACATACTAGTGCTCACAAGGTCTCATGAACTGTCCAATGCGCGAGCGGACAAGATGAAGGCGACCCTGAATCATCCTGGAGCGGCGGCTCGTGCACCTGTGATCAAGGAAGAGAGAGTCGACGTAGTCCGCAGGCGGCCTCAACTGTCGAGAGGAGGCACAAATGCCCCACAGACCCCCATGTGCGGCAACTGCAGCATGGACCATCTGGCAGGAAAGAGACGCTCCGCGAAGGGGAAGACGTGCTCACAGTGCAGCAAACTTAACCACTTTGCAAAGGTGTGCTGAAGCAGCAGAGGGCGGCGCAACAACCCTGGCGCACGTGGGTTCACACAAGGAGTGCGCCAGCTGACACTTGAAGACCCAGGACCCTGCAGTGACATGGCGCGTTCAGCTTTCAACCTAGAAGATGACGACGACGACGTGTTCTTTGTGTCGTTTGTCGGCAGGGAAGGCTCTAGAAGGCGACCGCCACGGATGTGCGACATCACCGTCGCAGGCTCCCCGGTACATGCCCTGATCGACACTGGGGCCTCAGTCAATGTAATGGACAGTATCCAGTACGACAAGTTGTCACCTCGCCCCCCCCCCTGGGCCATCCAGAGCCAAGATCTACAGATATGATAGTGACGAACCCCTCCCTCTGTGAGGAGTCAGGGAGGTGGAGATCGCCAGCAACGGCCAGGCCATGACGACACAATTCCACGTGACAGAAGGAAAGAGGGGGACTCTCCTCAGCTGTCATACAGCGGAAGATCTCCAACTGGTGTTCTTCGTGAACCAGGTACACGAACTACATGCGGAGGAAATGCTAAAGGATTTTCCCATGCTCTTCCAGGGTCTAGCCTGCCTCAAGGGAAACACCTTCAAACTACGCGTGAACCACACAGTCAGGCCGACAGCATTGAGGCACAGGAGGGTGCCGTTCCACTTGCGGCCGCAGGTGGGGGAGGAACTCCGAAAACTGGAAGAATTGGGGGTCATCGAAAAGGTGTCGGGCCCGACATCATGGGTCTCACCCCTCGTGGTCGCGCCGAAACCTAAGCAGCCGGGCGCCATTCGACTGTGCGTTGACATGCGCCTACCAAACAAGGCCGTGAAACGCGAACGCCATCTTACTCCTACGATGGATGATATAGTAGCAGATCTAAATGGGGCCCGATGGTTCACGAAACTAGATCTAAATTCGGGATACCACCAACTGGAGCTCCACCCAGACAGTCGCAACATCACCACATTTTCTACATACGTTGGTCTGCGCCGATACAAGAGGCTAAGCTTCGGGGTCTCTTCAAAAGCAGAAGTTTTTCAAAATGCTATAAAGGAAACCCTCTCAGGGTTATCGGGTGTAATCAACTTGAGCGATGACATTTTGGTCTTCTCCAAGACCCTCGAAGATCACCACATCCATCTCAGGGCAACTCTACAGCGCCTGGCAGATCATAGCCTCACCCGGCACTGGGCCAAATGCTCCTTTTACCAAGAATCCGTAGACTTCTTTGGTTACATCTTTTCAAGAGACCGGCTCCGCGTTGACCCAAAGAAAGCAGAAGCCATCCGCTAAGCACCAAGACCAACAACTGCGACGGAGGTCTGAAGTTTTCTGGGGATGGCCACATACTGTGGCCGATTCATCCCCAATCTCGCATCCCTCTCTGAGCCCCTCAGGATCCTGACCAAGGCGGGACAAGAGTGGATGTGGTCGGCAAAGGAAGATGAGGCGTTCAGGGCGGTCAAGAATGCCCTCATAGATGACAAGGTGATGGCGTACTTTCGCCCAAACAGACGCACAGAGGTTGTCGCCGATGCGAGCCCCGTGGGACTCGGACCAGTCCTCATGCAGGAGACGGAGTCCAGGGAGGGGGTGCCCACTGCGTACACCAGTAGGGCGTTGACCACCACGGAAATGCGCTATGCGCAGATTGAACGCGAAGCATTTGCAATAAAATGGGCATATCACAACAACCAGTGGAGGGAGGGTCAAAGGGATACAAAGTTTTAAGACTCTTACCTGGTTCACATCCCCAGCTCCACAATATGATCAACATAAAAGAACACAGGGGGTCTGGAAGCCAACTAATCTGGCTCGGCTGTCTTTAAAGACAGACACTTTTTAGTAAAGCAACATGGAGAAGCAGACTTTCAGTGGATTGTCCTAGAGAAGCCATTTATACCTTCACACATGAGCGATGTCTCTGGATATCTGTTCCTGAAAGAACAAAAATGGATGTACAAGCTTCATACATATATTCTGGGACTTAATGACGACATACCTTGGACTTCATTGTAAGGTCAAGGTCTAGGACTGAAAAGTTTGAAAATCATGACAAGAGGAGTACAAATATTACGGCCCTCGACTCTACTTACGTATGGGAGGTTTGATTATACACAACTTTCCATGGAAGTAAAGACATTAGAGGTCAAATGAGTTACAAGAAGCTCCTTCTAGAGGAGCTATTTAGTCCTCTTGGTATGTGTATGCCAACATTCAATACCTAGCAGACACATGTACCACACAAAGATTTTTTCTAGTAAATACACCTATGACATACTGATGGAGAGTTTAAGTTTTAGACACCATGTAACAACAGTGGCTGAATTAGTTTAGTTTTAGTAATAACGTTCAAATAACTACAGGAACGGTCTAAATTTTGCCCTTAGGCATTGCCGCTGCTTAGTGTATTTGACTTTTGTAAATACCGTAATTGAACACCTTCAACATAAGCAGGATCTCGCATATATTCAGCGAGTAGAGGCTTAGATAACAGTGACCGGTGTCTAGTTTGTATCTTTATTAATACATTCAACATAGTTTGAAGTAAGCAGTTAATGGAGAGACCATCTTGCATAGACAGCATCAATTGCCGAACTACAGGTTTGGACGTTATGACGTGGTGTGTTAGTTCAATAATTGGCGAGTGCAGGCGCCAAACTATACTTCCACTCCTAGCTGTCTACGCAATATTCACGAATTTAGGCAGAGCCAGTAATTTGTCAAAGAAGTTAAGGCACCTTACTCAATCTTACACATAACGAGGAGAGAAGCCACTATCTTCAGGTATACATGGCGGAACTACAAATGAGGATGTTATGACGTCACTTTGTAGTTCCGCGTTCTAGGCATTTTTGGATGCAGAATAAATTCTAATAATTCCAACATGTGCTGGTTTTACCGGCTTTGGGACAGGTATTAACTTTAATGGCTTGTGTGGGTGTGAGGCACAGCATGGATGTGTCCCTTAACAATATTCAACATCGGACTCACGCGGAACTACAAACAGAGACGCTTTGACGTCATTTTGTAGTCCCGCGATTCGGCATCATTTCGGGAATGGCGGCGACTCGTCCAAACGAGGGTTGACTGAGCAGAAAGGTAGGCCGAATATTGAAGATTTGAACCAGATATACTAGCGCATTGTTGTATTCCTTCATTTTGAAGTTAAGGGCATGCCTAGATAAATTTTATGCATATTAAGAAAAGTAGTTCCCGGCAGAGATACGGGAAAAATACGCCAAATCCTCTCTGATCGGTGCCTCCCCCAAGTCTCAGGAGTGAGCTTGAGGTACCGACGAAGAGGTAAGACTGGACTTTTTTGAACAAGCAGTATAGGAGTGATAGGGCTGGTTCTACTTTTTAAAGCCCCAATGATGAGTTTATTTAGAGAAGAGCAATACTAGCAGTGTTTTGAACATTACAAAATCTTCTGAGGTATGTAGATGAATGCCTGTTGAAGTCAGCCAACAGGCAAATGTCTCCTAGGATATAATTGAAGGAGTAATGATACAATATGGATTAATCATGAATAAAATGTGTGTTACTTTGATTATTGGACAAGCATTCTAAGGGATGCATGCCCAAAGGGGGCACTTTGAGACTGAGGGGGTGTTCCATAACTATATCTAAAAGTGGAGGAAGATGACATAATTAACAGAAGGGATTTGTTGACATTATAGGGATCTGCTGAGGTAGTAGCTGTATGATGTCTCTGCTTTCTGTTTGCATCTTCTTTAATCTATAGAGCGGGCCTCGTAGACCTGAGCACGGTCCAGGTGAGGTGAGGTCCATTCCCCTGTCATATCGGGTGAGCAAAATTGAGCAATTTACTTCATATCATGTATTTGGGAGCACTTATGTTTGGGAACTAGTGAATACTGTAACACCATATTAATACCAATGAATATATATTTTTTCCGTAGATTTACATTATTCCATTGACACAGAGGATTAGTGTGTTACGGTTGGTATAGGTTGTATCGTTTCCAACCTTGACTATTATTATTTTCACTGTTCGTGCTTTTGATTTGGTCACATTATTATTTGATAGCAGTAGCAACACTTTGAGAGCAGAGGCCCTGATGAAAGCCGAGGGATTTATTGCCCGTTAGGCAGAAACATGTTGGCCCTTTTTCTGACAGATATTTGGTCATACTGTCGTTTGCACTGTTCTGGTTTTTAATTAGGAGATGGGCCCTGCCATTCAAAAATATTTAGGTTCGAGGACACATCATCCTATTTTAACTCACCACATCTGTTTATGTTGCACTGTGTGTTCACTATTATCACAACGATCAAAGATTAGCTATCAGAAGGCGGTTCATAGATAACTGTGGACCAGATCCAATACTATTAATTGACTGTGTGGCATTTGGTCTCGATGATCAAGGGACCAGCCTATTCACAAGGTGGACAGCCAGATGATATGACTGATCTGTAAGTCTTTTTTGATGGTAATCCACTATTTGATGGTTTGGATCTTGTCGACCAGCTTTGAATATATTTTGAGTCTGTTAAGGGATTCATGTGTTCGTCAGACTGGTAGTTGTTCTCTGTTTTGAGGCTGTTCTGTGGTGACACGGGTACCCTTTGACTTTACAGTCTTTAAAGACAGCCAAGCCAGATTAGTTGGCTTCCAGACCCCCTGTGTTCTTTTGTGTTGATCACAATAAAACGGGCATGTCAACACTTTCACTTATACCTGTACGGCCATGAGTTAGGGGTAATCACGGACCACAAGCAACTTGTGCCGCTGTTTGTGGGGACCGCAAGATTGGCCCCTCCCCGAATTGAAAGGTGGGCTGTACAGCTGCAGGCCTATCGCTTCGAAGTACTCTTCCGACCAGGAGCAGACAACCCGGCTGATTTTCTGTCGCGCCACCCGAATGCAATCCCTCCTGCTCCCGTGCAAAATGAGATCAAGGAGGTCGAAGAGTTTGTGCAAATGGTATCGCAGGAGGCGTGCCCTGTCGCCCTCACGCTGGAGGACATCGGAAAAGCCACCGAGTTCGATGAATGTCTGAGCAAGGTCAAGATCACGTTGGCTAACCGGAGCTGGAAACACTTCCTGGACGGCGTCAGTTCTCTCACAACAGCGGAACAAACCTTTAGACAGCATATCTGGAGAGCTCGAAGCGAACTCAGCGAAGGCCCTCACGGTGTGATGCTACGGGGGGATCACTGAAATTATATCGACTACCAAAATATCGAGTACCTAAAATATCGAGGAAAAAATATCGAGGGACATAATATCGAGTTCCTATCTTTACAAAGGTAAGTACAAAAATATCGAGTTTAAAATATCGAGTATTAAAAATATAGACTGTCAAAATATCGTTTTTTTATATGTCTTTAAAATAATTTGAAAAGCATTATAATAATAAATATATTTAATATAAACATTATTAAAATTATTAAAGAAATGTAACATTATTAAATATTTAATGTAACTTTAAAAAAATATAAAAAATATAATACATATATATATATATATATATAAATACATATTTATATGTCTTTAAATTAAATTACAACTAATATATTAATAAATATATTTAATATAAACATTATTAACATTATTAAATACATGTAACATTATTAAATAATTAATGTAACTTTAAAAAATATATATACAAAATTAATACATATATATATATATAAATACATATTAATTAATATAAAATATATAATAAATTTACTGTAGCATAGCAAAAGGTTTAAATTTAATGTAACCACTCCAGTGGGTGCTAAATTAGGGAGATCGTTGGATAGCGTAGGGGTAAAAATTACTATTCCCACTCCAGTGGGTGCAACAGTAGGGAAAGCGTTGGACAGCGTAGGGGTAAAAATTACTATTCCCACTCCAGTGGGTGCAAGAGTAGGGAAAGCGTTGGATAGCGTAGGAGTAAAAATTACTATTCCCACTCCAGTGGGTGCAACAGTAGGGAAAGCGTTGGACAGCGTAGGGGTAAAAATTACTATTCCCACTCCAGTGGGTGCAAGAGTAGGGAAAGCGTTGGATAGCGTAGGGGTAAAAATTACTATTCCCACTCCAGTGGGTGCAACAGTAGGGAAAGCGTTGGATAGCGTAGGGGTAAAAATTACTATTCCCACTCCAGTGGGTGCAACAGTAGGGAAAGCGCTGGATAGCGTAGGGGTAAAAATGACTATTCCAACTCCAGTGGGTGCAACAGTAGGGAAAGCGCTGGATAGCGTAGGGGTTAAAATTACTTTTCCCACTCCAAAGAGTGCAACAGTAGGGAAAGCACTGGATAGCGTAGGGGTAAAAATTACTATTCCCACTCCAGTGGGTGCAACAGTAGGGAAAGCGCTGGATAGCGTAGGGGTTAAAATTACTATTCCCACTCCAAAGAGTGCAACAGTAGGGAAAGCACTGGATAGCGTAGGGGTAAAAATTACTATTCCCACTCCAGTGGGTGCAACAGTAGGAAAAGCGCTGGATAGCGTAGGGGTAAAAATTACTATTCCCACTCCAGTGGGTGCAACAGTAGGGAAAACGCTGGATAGCGTAGGGGTTAAAATTACTATTCCCACTCCAAAGAGTGCAACAGTAGGGAAAGCACTGGATAGCGTAGGGGTAAAAATTACTATTCCCACTCCAGTGGGTGCAATAGTAGGGAAAGCGTTGGATAGCGTAAGGTTATAAATTACTATTCCCACTCCAGTGGGTGCAACAGTAGGGAAAGTAAATACTTCATATATATATATAATTAATATAAATATAAATAGCAATTAAAATTAATTACAAATACCAATTAATTTGTATTAGCAATTATATTTAATTTAATTAACAATTAATAATTAATTAACAGTTATAATTAATTTACATATTTAATTAATTATAATTAAATTACTTCCCACCCTATTCCCCTAAAAACCCACAACCCACTACAGAATATTATTTACTAAAAATTAATTTTTTATCAATTATTCAATTATAATTAATTACCAATTATATTTTATTTAATTAGCAATTATTAATTATTTAACAATTATAATTAATTTACATATTAAATTAATTATAATTAAATTACCTCCCACCCTATTCCCCTATAAACCCACAACCCGCTATATAAAACAATGTACTAAAAAACCTTTTTTTATCAATTAATCAATTAAAATTAATGACCAATTATTTTACAATTATTTACAAATTAATACTTAATTAACAATAATTATTATTGTACATATTTAATTAATTATAATTAAATTACTTCCCACCCTATTCCCCTATAAACCCACAACCCGCTATAGAAAATAATGCACTAAAAATTATTTATTTATCAATTATTCTATTATAATTAATTACCAATTAGATTTTAATTAATTAACATTTATTAATTAATTAACAATTACAATTACATTACATGATTAATTAATTATAATTAAATTACTTCCCACCCTATTCCCCTATAAACCCACAACCCGCTACAGATTTATATTACACAATTATTAAAAAATATTAAAAACTTACCTTATTTCCTATCTAGTCGATATTATGTCTAGTCTATATTTTTGATTCGATATTTTGGCTATTATTATCGATATTACTCGATATTTTTGTAGTCTATATTATGTCCAGTCGATATTTTGGCTAGTCTATATTTTTTACTCGATATTTTGTCCAAACGATATTTTGGAATCGATATTATGTCTGTTTACCGCTACGGGGCACGTCGCTCGTGATCCCAACGAGCCTGCAGGAGGAGGTAGTTCGGCTGGCGCATCAAGGCCACCAAGGGGCGTCCAAAACCAAAGCCAGACTACGAAGCAAAGTGTGGTTCCCCGGGATGGACGCCATGGTAGAAGAGGAAGTACGCAACTGTCACTCGTGCGCCATCACAAGCAATGGTCCAGTGCCACACCTGGTAATCAAGGAGGAACTTTGCCTGGAGCCCTGGTCCAAGTTGAGTATTGACTTTGGGTCGTTCCCAGACAGCAGGAACACCCTCATGCTCATAGACTCACACTCATGATTCCTGGTAGTAGAGATAGTACCCTCCACAGCGTTCTCACACGTTAAACTGGCACTTGATCGGACATTCGCAATGATGGGTCTGCCCGAGGAGATCCGATCAGACAATGGGCCACCCTTCAAAGGCAAGGAGTTTCAAACCTATCTGGCTTCCTGGGGAGTCAGACACAGGAAGATCACCCCGCAGTGGCCGCAGGCAAATGGAGAGGTCCAGCGGTTCAAGCACACGCTGAATCGTGCCATTCGAATCAGGGTGGATAAAGGAGAAGAGGCAGAGGAGTCTCTCTCTCAGTTCCTCAGTGCATACCGCCAAACACCCCATTGCACCACACGGTGTGCTCCGGCACATCTCCTGTCCGGAAAATCCCCAGGGACTATGTGCCGGCTGGTCCATCCTGGAGTCCCCCAGAACTCGACCAAAATGCCACACAGAACAGAAGACAACTCACAAATGACAGAGCAAGCCAAACTCGAAGAGCCCGACCCATGTCCATCGTGGTCGGATATAGAGTAATACTCAAGGACCGTCACCCAAACTGGAAATACCACACCGCGTACGAGCCGGAGGTATGGGAAGTGGTCAACATCCATGGAACCATGGTGTCGGTGGCACGAGGCACCTGAGTGGTCACGCGGAACACGTCGTGGTTCAAGAGAGTCCCAAGAGAGTGGGAAACTGCAGAAAAACATACTGGAGACACCGAGCATGGAGAAAAACCCATGTTCGCAGAGACCTCCCAAGGCCAAAGTGGGGAAATGGTGACACAACCTAGAACCCGAAAGAACAGCTGACCAGGAGATCGCCGCGGCAAGCCCCAGTGTCCCTGTGGAGCATCCCGAGGAGCCGGAGACCAGTAAGAATCCAAGAAGCCGGAGATACAGTCTACGGCCAAATTCGACTCCCAGTCAGAGACTAAAAGACTATGCCTGGCGCCTGATCAAGATCTGAGGATCACCTTAGGTGGGACTATGTGTCCGTAACATTGGAGGGATGTAATGACGGATACACACGGCCCATCCACACACGCACGCGCGCACACACACCCCGAGGGCGGGCCCGCCCGAGGGTATAAATAAAGGGGCGCAAGACTACACAGGGTCTTCGGCCCAGATTAGGAAACCGAGTCTGTGTGCGTTCTTTAAGTGTCTGTAGGCCCGAATCAGTGGCGTAGGTTGTCCCTATCCCCTGGTGACACACGTCACCACAGTTAACATTTAGCATGTGTACTCTGTCACCTTTGGAGACAACTGTATTTCATACCAAACAAACCAGTAGTCATAATAACAAGATTATATATAGCACTTGATACCACACTTGCATTTCTAAGCGCTATGTGCGCAGTTTAACGCGCTGTATTGGCTCTGTCCAATAGGTCGCATGGAGTTAGTTACACATGAAGCTTGTGTCGCCTTCCTTGTCACTCTGTCACTGCCAGCTTCTAATGGCCATAAACAGCTCGCTTCATAGTTAAGTGTGCATGAATGTTTACACAGTGCAATAGATTAATAGGTTTATGTCCCATCCCAAACGTGAAAAGTAACTGGGTGGCGTGGGGGAATAAACTCCAGTTCGCACCATACTGACCGTATATTATCATCTGGTCCTTGGAGTTCTCTCTGTGACTCCATGGTCTGCTTTAACTGCAGTGCAGCCGCTTTGCTGGACAAGGGGAATTTATGTGACTTGTTGAATGTGTTTTCTTGTTACTTTCTTTTCTCCAGCCTATTCGAAGAGTCCTGCTGGGTCAAATCAGAGAGCAGCTTAGGCGGCAAGGCTTCATTATTAGACCCAGCATGGGCCGGAGAGATAAGGTGAATGCGATAGAGCTGGTGCACTCGCATTAAATATGTAAAGTTTTTGTTATGTAGGCTGCATACTGTTCAAGACTGGGTTACCGAGCCTGACATCTCACAAAGGACGTGTTGAACAAGGTGTGCATTATTGGAGAAGTTCATAAATTTTACACAGTACATTATTATGATTTCTAAATACTAGGGGGTAGATTTACAAGCCCCTTGCGCCACTTTTGCGTCATTTTTAACATGGGAAAAGTGACCAAAAAGTTGCGCAAGGGGCTTGTAAATAAGCCCTTAGGTGTATACCTGGAACATATTCATTATGTTTTTGCAACATTGTAATATGGATGTGGTTTGTCCCTTACTTAATAGTCTCCAACCGCTCACCATTTTTTCAATTAGCAACATATAATATTAAAAAATACATAGAGCAGACACTAATATAAATTTAAACAAGCTGCAAGATGCGCTCTGTGGTGGGGGAGGGGGAGGGCATTGAAGCGAGGCAGGCGTGACAGCAAGGAGGCAAACGAGAAGGGAATCGGACAAGGGAGGTTGTAGGGGAGGGCATTCATGAGAGCGCGATTAAAGAAGCCAAATGCCAGCTGTGCACGTCATGCGCGCTCTTGTGCGCTTGATAGCAAGCTGGTGGCCGCTTTGGTAGCACTTTCAAAAACAGCTACTAAATGTCTCGGCCTGGCCAGCCCATGCGCTGGATCAGGCCGAGACCTAAAAATAGTAGACGAATAGTGCGGACACCATGTTGGAGGTTGGCTCCAATAATGCCCTGCTGATATAGAGTATGTAATACCCCCTCTTGGCTTTTGAGGACGTTAGTTATTAAGGAAGTAACCTTTAACTTGAGCTCCACATATGCCCCATCCAGAATGGTGACCAGTGGTCTGATTATGCTAGGGCCTGAAAAGAAGAAATGGGTTTTCAAAGCTCCCTTTCAATGTTACACTCCTAGTTAAAATAATCATAAGTTGGCAGGGTATGCTCAGACGTGAGTCCCTTGCTCACTATGCCACTGGATTCAAGCAGGTCTGGCTGAAGACGGCTGGAATGCCAGAAACCGGTCCTAGAAAGCTTGAATCCGGTCCAGGGAAGGCATGGCTTGGCAGTTCGGGCTGGACTGTTCCCATGAGGCACAGGGTCAGACTGATTTGCATATGGCCATGTCTGAACTGGGGTGGCAGAGTGGGCTAAAGAACGGCGATGGATTAAACCCAGATCTGTTGACTGGGTGTGAGTGTTTGATTGGTTCAGATGCTCCGTCCATCGCCACCCCCTTTTGTACCGCTTTGTTCGCCATAAGTTGGCAGGGTATGCTCAGACGTGAGTCCCTTGCTCACTTTGCCACTGGATTCAAGCAAGACTGGCTGAAGACGGCTGGAATGCCAGAAACCGGTGGTAGGAAGCTTGAATCGGGTCCAGGGAAGGCATGGCTTGGCAGTTCGGGCTTGACTGTTCCCATGAGGCACAGGGTCAGACTGATTTGCATATGGCCATGTCTGAACTGGGGTGGCAGAGTGGGCTAAAGAAGGGTGATGAATTAAACCCAGATCTGTTGGCTGGGTGTGAGTGTTTGATTGATTCAGATGCTCCGTCCATCACCACCCCCTTTTGTACTGCTTTTGGCCGCCATAAGTGTGGCAGGGTATACTCAGACGTGAGTCCCTTGCTCACTTTGCCACTGGATTCAAGCAAGCCGGGCTGAAGACGGCTGGAATGCCAGAAACCGGTCCTCGGAAGCTTGTTTCCGGTCCAGGGAAGACATGGCTTGGCGGTTCGGGCTGGACTGTTCCCATGAGGCACAGGGTCAGACTGATTTGCATATAGCCATGTCTGAACTGGGGTGGCAGAGTGGGATAAAGAACGGTGATGGATTAAACCCAGATCTTTTGACTGGGTGTGAGTGTTTGATTGATTCAGATGCTCCGTCCATCACCACCCCCTTTTGTACTGCTTTTGGCCGCCATAAGTGTGGCAGGGTATACTCAGACGTGAGTCCCTTGCTCAATTTGCCACTGGATTCAAGCAAGCCGGGCTGAAGACAGCTGGAATGCCAGAAACCGGTCCTCGGAAGCTTGTTTCCGGTCCAGGGAAGACATGGCTTGGCGGTTCGGGCTGGACTGTTCCCATGAGGCACAGGGTCAGACTGATTTGCATATAGCCATGTCTGAACTGGGGTGGCAGAGTGGGATAAAGAACGGTGATGGATTAAACCCAGATCTTTTTACTGGGTGTGAGTGTTTGATTGATTCAGATGCTCCGTCCATCACCACCCCCTTTTGTACTGTTCATTGTGCGGCAGAGAGATGAAGGAAGGTCGCTGTCGCTGGTTATGAGGCAATTGTCGGCCATTGCATTCTTTGCTGGATTGAAAGGTGGGTCTGATCCCACTAAGGAGACACGTGTCAAGCAGGCAATAAAGGGGTGGGAACGGCTGGCACCAAGGGTAAAGGATAACAGGAGACCCATAGATGCTGGTAGGCTGGTAAATATCTTGGCAGTTTTGCCGCGGGTGTGCGGGTCCCCATACGAGACGCATCTGCTCAGTTTGGCCTATTCATTGGCCTTTTTCGGGGCCTTTGGGATATCAGAGCTTTTACCAAGCTCAAAAGCGGACAAGGAAAGGGGTATCCACATGGGGATGTGGTACTGGCTGCTGGCTTGCTCCAGATTAGAGTGAGGAGATCAAAAACGCACCCTTTAGGTAAGGGTGTTTGGGTCCAGGTCAGGGCAGTTCAGGGAGCACGCTTTTGCTCGGTGGCGTTGTCAGCGAAGTTCATGCAGGTGAGGCCTGGCGGCGGGGATCATAGATTTTTGGCACATGCTGATGGAACACCAATGACACAGTTTCAGTTTACGCGTCTATGTAGGCGTGCTCTGTTGTTGTTAGGGGAAGATGCTGCTCATTTCACATCACATTCATTCTGAACCCAGCAGCTAAGTTAGGCCTCTCATCGGATGCCATCATGAGGGTGGGTAGATGGAGGTCATCTTGCTTTGAACGATATGTTAGACCGCTGCTAGTTTAAACAGGGGGCGGGAGAAGGTGGCCTGTTACCACCGCCCCTATCTTCTTTCTTTCTATTCTTTATTTTGATTCTCATGCAGTGGTGGCGAGGCAGTGGAAGCAGGTATGCTGGTGTGGAGATACGGTTATACACAGAGCAGGGTAATGGTTCAACACGTCCAAGGAGGAGAGAGCGCAAAGGGCAAAGGGATTCAATCACCATTGGATAGGGATTCCAGGGCAATGGTTGGAGGAGCTCATAACGCATCTGCAGGGAGCGTTGGATAAGGGTATGCCCGTTCCAAGCGTTTTGGTGATTCATTAAGGGGGTGAAAGCATGATTCCGGCTGGCAGGAGGGGGGTGAAGGAGTTTCTGTTCTCCGCACTCTCATGGGTAAGGAAGGCGTTGCCAGACACCATTATATATTGGTGGGAGGTGCTACCTCGAAAGGTGTGGGGTGACAATGTGCCGCCGGGCGTGGTGAATACTTTGGTGAGAAAACTCAATCAGGAGGTGGCAAAGCTGTTGGTTGGGGCGGAGGTGTGCTCCATTAGGCATAGCTTGTTACAGGTATCAAACTTGGAATATTTTCTGACAGATGGGGTGCATCTGTCCAGGGCAGGGCTGGAATTGTTTGTACAAATCATATTGAGGGCCATAACTTTACATCTGGAAGGTGGAGCGGCTTTTGGGGGAGGTCGAGAGCGCCAGTTTGCTCCTCGTCCTGTGGCGGGGTCCCGGGAAACAGAAAAGGGTAGGGACTCCGTTTGGCGGGGACTGTCTGACCCTTGAACAGGGATCCAGTCATTGGGGCTCCGGGCTGGCAGGAGAGGGGGGCCGTCCTGCTGGTAGTCCTGGACTCTCCGGCTCTACCGGAGTAGCCGGTGCTTGGAGGAAGCAAGATGGTGAGAGAGTGAATGTGCCAGGAAGGCGCTGATAGACACCTCACATTGAAGTAGTGGAGAGGGGCTGGTTGTGTCCTGCTGGTACAACACGCCTCAAGTGCGGTTCTGGCGATGAAAATTGTAAATACATAATAACCTGTGGTACAAAATATATGTGCAACCTTATATGCATCAACGTGTGTTGGTTTGGTTTAATAAAATTGGTCAAAGGTTGACAGTTTATCAACAAAGAAAACATGGCGTTGTCTGAGAAATAATAAAGGCTACGCAGTGAAGACCAATACTTGTAAGGTGTTTTTTGTGGGGGAAACGGGGTGAAGGGGTGTCTGTGGGTCAATAGCGTGGAGGACGAATTGCATATGATATGCCCACTATGGGAGGCACCCCCCACGCCTAGGGGCGGGGTGCCTTTAGTGGAATTTCGGGCAGGAGTTCATAAGTTTCGTTTCTACGGAATGAGGTAGGGGGAGGGTCGCTGAGAAATGTGAGAAGGCAGGGAGGTGCGCTGGCGATCCCACAAGGCTAATAAAAGTGTTGGTCTCGAGGGTGTAGCCCTCTTTGTCCGCTTGCCTCGGGGATTGCTGGAGGGTCGCAGCTGGAAGCGATTCGCCCACCCACCCATCCCTAAGGTTAGGAGTAGATTTGGCGGGGTCTGTGAAGCAGAAAAGGGTAGGGACTCCGTTTGGCAGGGACTGTCTGACCCTGGAACAGGGAGCCAGTCATTGGGGCTCCGGGCTGGCAGGAGAGGGGGCCGTCCTGCTGGTGGTCCTGGACTCTCTGGCTCTACCCGAGTAGCCTGTGCTTGGAGGAAGCAAGATGGTGAGAGAGTGGATGTGCCAGGAAGGCACTGATAGACACCTCACATGGAAGCAGTGGAGAGGGGCTGGGTGTGTCCTGCTGGTACAACATGCCTCAAGTGCGGTTCTGGCGATGAAAATTGTAAATACATAATAACCTGTGGTACAAAATATATGTGCAACCTTATATGCATCAACACCACTACCGATCCTTGTATGCATGCATCAATGTGTGTTGGTTTGGTTTAATAAAATTGGTCAAAGGTTGACAGTTTATCAACAAGGAAAACATGGCGTTGTCCGAGAAATAATAAAGGCTACGCAGTGAAGACCAACACTTGTAAGGTGTTTTTTGTGGGATGAAGGGGTGTCTGTGGGTCAATTGCGTGGAGGACGAATTGCACGTGATATGCGGACTATGACAAATGATGAGAAGATACATAAAAATGTTGGTTCGTCGACCTTATCATTATTTATCATCCATGCATATGTTATTCAACAGGAAAAAGACAATAAGTAATGTTGCAAATTAAAACAAATGTAGCAGCAACAATTAAATGAGATTGTAGTAGGAAAACATAATCATGGATTACACATAATAAGTTAGCTGTTTTCAGATACTTTCTCACTAAAAAGCCACTTTTGTTAACTCTTAGAAGTCACTATCATAACGCCACACACCAAAAAAGCCATGAGGTATATTTCTGTTACTATCTATTCACTTTTAGCAGGAATATTACAGAAGTGATATCAAGAACATAGACCAAAAAGTAAAACCACAATGATACACAATTTAGAATGTTTACGCGAGCTGCTTCTAGGCAGACCCATTTTCATTTAAAGCCCCTTAATGCTACACACTGTCGAAAAACAGAATAAACAGCAAAGCTGTTAGAAGAAGGATTGCCAGGGCACATAATACCCAAGCTATAGATCTCTTAAGTGGAAGACTCTTCACCATCTCCAAGGTCTAAGGACTCTCCAGAGCCCCTGCTTCAGTTTGGTGTTCCCCAGGATCAGGATGACGGATTCTGCAGGGGTGGATGAGGCAGCGATTGTCCAAAGCACTATGTTCAACAGAGAAGGGGATGGATTTACTGTTACAAACAATGGTGGAAGTAGCACAATGTTCGCCAGCAGGAGCGCACCCATGATTCTGGCTGCACCAATGTGAGCCCCCAGTCGGGGTTCAGTAAAACTCAGTGCATTCGCTTTCATCCGCTGGGCATGCCTGTACAGAGATGCGAGGATGAGTGTGATGGAGAAAATGCCAAGCAGGACAGGTAGGCCATAGCAAAGAATGCCAACTACAACAATGGATGATCCGTTCTGCTGCAATGCCGAAATTTGCACGGCTGCACCCAGCTCTGTAGAATTAAACATCATAACAGTTGTTGAATTAGGACTGAAAATGATGTCTGTATCCCAGTACGTAGAGAAACTTAGGACCAGGGGCCCCACCACAGATCCGAGGAGCAGCCAGTTCACCAGCTTGGAGATCCTCAGCTTCAACCAGATGAGGAGGCGGTGGTTGAAGTCCACGATCTTCACACAGTAGAAGATGCAGAGAGAACCGGTGAGCCAGACATTGCAGCTACCAGTCCATAAAAGAAATTGACGTAACATTTGATAGCTATAAACGAAATCATAAACCTCCATCCAAGAAAGTGAAATGTACCTCTCTACTACTTGTGTACACTGACTACAAACGCCTGAGATTCCTAGGGCTATGAGGATGAGATCACCGGTGTTCAGGCTTCTGCCGCGAGCCCAGTCCAGAAGATTGAAAGCAGCAATGAAAGCACAGGCAAAAATCCCCATCACATTCAGTATTGATGTCATGATATTAAAGGACATCATAGTAATTTCAACCTCCATTGTCACTTCTACTCCTTGTTGGATCTTTGAAGAAGCCTCTAATAGCCGTGCTGGTGACAGCAGGCGTGCTATGGGTGTGTTGCAGGGAGAGGTACTCTAGACTCTCAGAAACTTGAAGCAGGTGTGAAAGGTTTAATTACTTTGGCATCATTTTCATCATAATCCCATCTTTTGAATGAATGCAAATCGGGCAGGTTTCACCTTCGTGTGTCTCCTAGGAGCACAAGAGTCAACCATATCTTGTTACTTCCAGTGACTCAAATCTCCATTGTGATTTCAATGTTGCTGTTCATCTTTTCCGCCCGTGATCAGGAGCATTTGGGATAATTCGGGAACACAAAGCCGGAATCCGCAGTACATTTATTCTATCCTGTGAAAGCTCAATAATGTATATCACAAAATGGAAAAGCGAGTTATGGTCTTGTCTCTCCTCCTCATCAGAGTCCTTTCAGAATGAGGCGTGAGTTCACCCCAAGACAAGCGCACAAATAGTTCAAACTTAGTCCTAGGTTTTGGGGGAAAACAAGCTTCAGGCCTCTTAAATAGGACCACCACACCCCAAAGTCGGCTTTGTGTCTCCCCCTGGGAGAGGTGCCCATGCTGCCTACTTATGGAAAGGTGGTTTAGGTCTGGTTCTGGGTAAATACCTCATGATAATACCATGATTTAATCGCTAAAACAATGTAAACAAAAATAACATCAGTTTAAAATATTTGGCTAGTGAAAATATATATTTTCCAAAAGCAAGCACCAAATGCTGGAATTCAGTTTTGCCAATACAATCTAGAGCAAAACCAGGTTGGATCATAGCAAAGTTATAGAAAACCATTACTATCCAAACCTAAAAATCGGCTACAACCATTAAGTTACAGAATCCGAATTAAAGAGTGGTGTTAAACAAGTCGTTCCTGAGCAGAAGTATTTTATGGGCGCTCTCAGCCCTGTGATGCAGGTAGCTCAGTCCACAGAAGGCAGAGTTATGTGTGCATGATTCTCCAAACTTGGGTATACATGCTTGTTCCATTCTTCCCTTTGTGCATAAAATGTACAAACAGGGGTCTCTCTGGTTTAGGGTGAACTCATCGCCAGGTTGCTGTCGAAATCCTACTTTTCATTTTCACTGTGTAGTTGCACCAGTCACAGTCAAGCAAAGTCAGGCATTAATCTCCTGACGGTGTTAAGAGGTTGAATACACTGCTCGGAAGGAATATGACTCTTTACAACGTGATTCATCACAACTCGTACCATAACAACACGGTCATGACAACGACCACGTTGTTTCCACGCAAAGCCATTACTACACAAGTCACTACATCGACTTGCAATAGATGGCGTGCTGACATTAGAAATGTATAATTTACTATTCCAACTCCAGCCTACTCAACAGTAGGGAAGGTGATTGAATAGTTAAACTATACTATTTCTAATGTTAGCACGCCATCAACTGGAAGTCGATGTAATGACGTGCGTAGTAATGGCAGTGCGTGGTAACAATGTGGTCTTGTAACAACCGCATTGTAAGGGCATTGCGATGTGATGCCCGCGTTGTAGAAGCTGTTTCCCCTCAGAAGTCAAGCGACAGATGTGGATATGGGTGCCAAGAATAGCGATGCCTTTGCTCTTTATATTCTACATTACAGGAGCTCAAGTAAGCTTTTTCCTTTTTTGGTCCATGCTTGTTGTTCCCTTAATATGATGTTCTCTCAGTGGAAGCAGAAGAGGATGATCTATGACTTAAAGGCCATGGGAGAATGAAGTGCCTCATCCTCAAGCACCTACCCTGATCCCAGAACCTCAAGAAAGAAGTTCAAGGGTTATTTTGGTTGTACTCATATCTATAGGGCTACAAGACATGGTCATGCCTCAGGTGTCATAGGAATACAAAATATATATATGACCTACTGGCGATTGCCAGTAGGTAGTTATAGTTAGGACCTAGTTTCCATAGGAAGAGCTTTTTTTGTTTTGCTAATAATTTTGGCACTCTTTGACAAATCCTCATAAAATGTTCAAAACTACTGTGCACCTGAGGTCAGCTGCTTTGGGGAAAGTCTTCGGGGTGATTCCTCAAGAGTGTTTGAAAGCAGCTCACAGGAGGCATTAACATAGACCATGAAAAGCATATTTTCATGTGCTTTCTTTGAGTTCTTTAGACAATATGTTCACACAATAATGTTTTTTCTTTCAATGAGGCACATTTTAATTTTTCCCACTGTCATGCAGGTGTGTAATTTGATTTTTTTTCAATTTGGTTCTGTGAGAAGTTGGCCTGGCATATGCTGTCCACTATTCTAGTGGGCACCGTGCACCAGTCCAAACGACCCTTATTGATGGTAGGTTTAAAGACAACCTATATAGAAAGCTATCCTAGTGGTAGCTGTGGAGAGCAGCCTTCCGGCTAAGTCTTGAAGGAATGTAAAGCAGCTTGTTTTACCAGTCTATAATCTTGTGAATGACCAAATGAAAGGAGAACCACACCAGGTGTATATATGTAAAATATATGTAATTAATCTAAACACATCCCTCTAGTCTCTTTATGGGGCTAGAGGTAAAAGTACACACAGTAAACTTATTTAGCACACAGTAAATTAGCACAGTATACTTTTAGCCCTAGGGGCATCACAAACCATATACTAAGAAAGTGGTATTAGTACGACTACAGTCATAGAGACAAGGCCTAGGGCCTGTAGAACCGCTGGGGCAACCAGGAACCACCCAAGGTAGGGACCCAGGAGACCCATGGGGGACGCGTGCACTGTCTAAACACTGCAGCAAATCACCATTGACTTCTATAGAGAAAGTTGCGATTAGAGTTTTAAAGATTAGGGACACTTAGGAGTGGACTAGGAGCGAACCTCTTGAGAACTAAACAGTTCGAGAGTCAAGACCCACGGGAGCACCAAAGTACTCGTGTTACCTCACCCAGGGAAGCCGGGTGCATAGGTGTCTTTTCGTGTTGGGTTTCGTCGTCGTTTTCTATGGCGAGCTGCGAAGAAGTGCTGCAGACGACCAAGTGGAAAGTGTCCTGATGGTTCCAAGGGAGGATCAAAGATCTGAAGAACCTAAAAGCAGAGGGGACAGAGTCTGGGTCACTTGCCAGTGACCAGGGAGGCAATAAGAAGATGCCCACTGATGTCGGGTGATTTCAGGTGCAGAAGGTGAAGCTTGACTCTTCAGCCACAAGGACCAGGAGGTGCCGACGACAACCAGGAGCTGGATTTGAGCTGTCCAATGTTGGACGTCGAGTGCTGCAGTGTCAGTATCCGGATTGGACCCAACAAGCCTTGGCAACAGCAACCCATGCAGAATGCAAAGATTGGCTTTGGAGCAGACCAGCGAGGTCTGAGGGACTCACTCTTTGGAGGGGAGTCAGAGCACGTCTGGAGTAACCAGGAAAGCCGAAGAAACAAAAGAGTTACCTTCGCGGGGATCCACCAGTTGATCAACCAGGGATCGCAAAGGGGCCTCGAGCAGAAATGCTAGAAGCGGGCCCAGGGAACACTCGGGGAGTGTAGGCCCACAATCTTCAATGCAGATGGTGCTCAGGGCTTGGACTACAAGTAGCCCAATGCAAAACTTCAGGAAAGCTCGGAAAGTAGGTGCACTAGCAAATGTGCATGGTGTCCAGGAGTTTCAGTCCCACGTCTATCGTGATGGCTACAGGTCTCAGCTTTGTTGTAATCTCATGTCGGCCTCGGAGATGTCTAGAAGTCCATGTCCTGTGTCGCAAATCCCTCGGGATCCGGCAGGGGCCTTGGAAATGCAGAACAGCAAAAATGCTTATTTGGTGCCTGCTTGAACAGGGGAGTCACTCCTTGACCCCAAGAGAGATCCTTCCGTCTTCTAGGCGAAATAGAATGTCGAAGTTCCAGGATATATGTTGCAGAGTTTCGTCCAGGGTAATCTAAAGTCCTAAAGACTGGGTTCCCTATACTTTTTTTTAAATTTATTTTTTATAAATTTTTATTTATAACATTTTGAGTTAGAACAAAAAAAAGATACCAGGTAGCAGCAGGCAGATTTCATTATTAAGAGTGTAGTACAGAATACACAGCAGCAGTGTATGATAACAATAGAACAATCAGACAGATCCCAAGTTCATACGGAGAGATGATATATAAATGAACCACATCTGAGTAAGCAGCATACAAGAATATCAGTCACTGGTAGAATGAGCCATTACATACTCATTAAACTGTCCCCAGAAGTCCCGAGGCCTAGAAGCTTGTTGCAGTTCTCCCCATAACATATCAATTGGTCATGACTATAGGCAACATCTTTCAACCATTGCGTCAGCTGAGGCGATGGTCTACCATCCCAATGAATGGACACTCTACGCCTCGCCAATAGCAAGCCCATCGCAACCAGCTTTCGATTAGTGGCCTTAAGCCTCAACACAGTACCCAGGAGGCAGACCATCATATCACATGGTACAGGCTCACCAATCATCTCCCCCAGAGCTCCTGTAACTTTGACCCAAAAGTCCGATGTCCGCGGACAATTCCATGCCAGATGACAAAATCAGCTCCCTCCACCCCGCAGCGTCTGCAGCATGACGAGGTCCTAAGCTCATACTTATGTAGCTGCAAAGGCGTATAATACATTTGATGAAGGTATTTATAATGTATTAATCGCAAATTGCCATTAGACGCATATAGACCTGTTAACTTACAGCAAGATTCCCATTCATCTTCTGTGAGCAGTTGGGGTAACACAGCATTCCATCTACTCATTGGCTCTGAGGCGACCTGTTTCTCATCAGCCTGTGAAGTATTTTAGAGTCGAGTAACTCATTTAGTTCGAAAGGGTGAGGAATACAGCATCTGTAACGCTGACAAAGTGGGAGGCTCATCAGGAAATCCAGGATATACCGCTCTAATCGCAGCTCTCAAGCGACTGTAAACAAACGTCGCCATCGCCGGCTTGGTATTCCCTCCCATAAATGACTGCAGACTAATAAACTTACCAGTGTCATAAACATCCCCCAGATTGCGTATCCCTGCCTCATGTAATACCGCGAGAGAGCCAGGTTCTCTAGTCACTGAGATCTCATCCTGGTGCAGCAGCGGCATGGACGGTGCATATAATGGCAATCTCTTAGCATGTCTCCTGAGCTCCCTCCAAGCCCGCGCCGTACATTGTACCGTGTCTATTTCTCCTTTCTCAAATACAGATGTACTGTTAACAATCATCGCTTGCAATGGCATCGGCCGCACTGCTCTAGCCTCAACCGCCACATGCGGAGTATAGGGATGGGCATTTTGCCAATAAAAAGCATACTGTGCCTGTGCACATAAATAATACAGATTCATGTCCGGCATCTTAAAACCACCTCTCTCATAAGGGCGCGTAAGGACATCCCATCGAATACGCGGTTTCTTCCACCCCCAGACCAGAGTAATCAATAAGCCACGCAGTGTAATAAAAAAATGAGACTTCAGCACTATGGGTATAGTATTGAAGTAGTAAAAAAATTTGGGCAGCACCACCATTTTAAGCAAGGTTACGCAATCCGAAAATGTCAGTGGCAGGCGTATCCAACGCGCGACTTGTTCCTCCAGCCGAGTAATCGCAGTGCATTAGTTTTCGTTGACGACACGTTGTGGCTCTCTGTGTAGCCACACACCCAAATACTTAACAGGCTCCTCACTCCACAATAAAGGGAATTCAAGCGCAATGTGCTGAGTGGCCGCCGTCAAAGAGAACACCACTGACTTATCCCAGTTGATCCCTAAACCAGAATGGCATTCGAATCTGTGGTATTCCCTGATAAGCTGTTCTAAGTAAACCGCTGGCTCCCGCACATATAAAACCATATCGTCAGCGTACATAGACACCACTAATGGTCGTTGGTGAAAGCGCAACGCCGCCTTGGCATTTCGCTGCCGCAATATACAAGCCAAGGGCTCCAGAACGAGAGCAAAATGTATAGGCGACAGCGGGCATCCCTGCCGCGTCCCACGTCGAATGGGGAAGGGTTCAGACGTCCTACCATTCACCCTCACCGTAGCCACAGGTTGTTCTTACAATCACTTAATCCAATCGGTGTAAATATAGGGAACACCCATGCGATGTAGGACCACTATCATATACCGCCAGGAGATAGAATCAAAAGCCTTCGCGGCGTCCAAGAGGACCGCCGCAGCCGGCAGGGTGGGTTCTAGAAGATGCAGGACAGCAAAGAGCGTATGCAGGTTGTGGGCCGTGGATCGCTATGGAACAAAACCCGACTAGTCCGGCAAGACCATGACGGGCAACAACAACTGCAACCTCGTGGCCAGGAACTTAGCCAGGATTTTGACATCCGTATTCATTAAAGATAAAGGACGATATGACTCACATTTGTCAGAGTCCTTGCCTGGCTTCAAGAAAGCTACTATCAAAGCCTCTAGAAGGGTGCTCGGCAACATCCGCTGCTCATAAGCATCTTCAAACATGGCATGTAATTGTGGCACCAACAACTCCGCATACTCTTTATAAAACTCCGCAGGGAGTCCATCCATGCCCGTAGCTTTTCCATTTGGCAAACTATTAATCGCATCTTGGATTTCTCCAATCGTAATACCATGCATTAAAAAGTCCTGCTGCCCCTTGGAAAGCCACACCAAGGCTATGTCGTCAAGATATTGAGCTATCTCCTCTTCTTCTGCGGTCTGTTTAGCTTGATACATGGGCGTATAGTATCGCACAAAAGTAGTAAGGATACCCGAAGTATCACAAAGCCTATCATCCCCATCCACAATGGAGTGTATCATTTTGTGTTTTGCCCCAGGCCCCTTGATCTTCTCCACTAAAGCCCTGCCAAGTCATCCACCTTCACCATAATATCTAGCTGCCTATCGACGGGATAAGTGCTTTATTTCTGAGTCTGCTAGGTCATTATATTCGGAAACTTTTGGTCTGATGGACGCCAAAATCTGAGGTTCTAGTGTTTCGTCATATTCACGTTCAAGAATTAGCAAGTCTTGCTCTAAGCGCTTCATAGATCCCCTTATCGATTTCAGGACTCCCGCCTGCAATCCTATACATACCCCTCGAATAGTAATATAGTAGATGAGAAAGATAAACTGTCCCACTAGCAAAGGCAGTACACAGGGCTGCTGGTACTACTAATTAGTGCAAGGATATTGACCTATACAGTGCAGCCCTATAGTCCTTTACCAGAGGTTTTATCTGAGCCCTATTGAGGGCTCCTTGCACCTCTATAGTATTCCCCAGAGTCAAAATGGCACCCACCGCCTCAGCAATTCAAAGTTCTGAACAGATCCTGCCCAAATATTTCTCAATAGTGATTTCAAGTTTAAAAGCGCAATAAATGCTTCCTACGCACAGCAGGTGGTCATGAAAGGGTATTACCACGCTCCCCTGTGCCGGGCTGCGCTCCCACGCTCGAAATACAAAATGGCGGGCTCACCTCCACTGCGCGAGCCATCATCGTATCTCTCCGAATGCCCTTGTTATGCCCGTCCACTTCTTTGCCCCGGTCCGGCAGGCAACTGCACAACACAGAGGGAAAGGCCCGCGGCCCGCACCAATGCCCCACACCGCCCAAGGCACACAGGGGTAGCGCGGCAGATCAGGAGCCAGCGCCGGCCTCAGCCGCCCGGAATGTCCGCACTGGGGCTGTTCAGGCGTACACTCACCTGCTACTTCGCAGCCGTAGCAGAGGCGCCAGGGCCGCTCCCGTCCGCACTGCTCAAGACCGGGCACACAGCCGGCCCCCGCGTCCGTCCAGGCACCCCACACTGCAAGCGAGCTGAAAACATTGGACCGCCCGTCCGGAAGCAGTGCAATTTCCCGGTGCTCCAATGCGTGCAGAATCCTCACGCTGCCATTACCGGTCACCACAAAGTGCCAGGCCCGATCCCTGCATGACCAGCAGCAGCATTCAGAGTGCAGCAAAAATCAAAGGAGGCACAGCAAACAATCGCCCACAGGTAGGACTGTTGCTTCCACCATAGGAGATCACAGAAGGTACTCGCAGAAGGCAGGATTATTGGCCCTGACCAGCAGAGCTGCACTAATGTGCGGCTATTTTGCTCTGGGCTATCTAGCGCCCCCTGGGTTCCTATTCTTATAGTAAGTTTAGGGATTGGACTTACTCTAGGGTCCCACCTATGGGAGGACTCGGGGTGCGGGTTCTTACACCCCTTCCCCTTTCTCCAGTTTCGCGCCAGATCAGGGGCTGACTGCCCCTGCAACCGGTTTGAACTGGGGTATGCACAGGGACATCAAGTGTGCCCCCAGCACTGTATGAAAGGAATTCACTGAATGCACCCACCCAGACCAAATACACTAAAGCCTGTCTGGGGAGGTGGTTACACTTCCCTGTGACAGGATACCTATTGCCCAGGCCTCCCCTGCTGGAGTTTCGTCCAGCAGCAGGAAGTCAGACTCGTGTCTGTGGCTGCAGCATCCATTTTGTGATGCTGGCACTCTTTTAAACTATTACCGGTCAGGTAAGTGTGTACATGTCTTCTCCCTCTAGAAGGGTGGAATTCTACCCCCGCCACCAGCAATGGTGGGGGGTAGGATTCTAAAGTGTTTGACACCAAACACAACATGTTTTGATGCAGCCATTCCAAAGTTAGCATTTACCGCAACGTTATAATGCACTTAAGAGTATATGGTATGGCTGTATCACGGAACAGCTACAGAGAAGTGATTCCGAAAGCTGCAGAGGGGCTTAGCTCATGCTTGGGCACCCTCTCACAAAAAACCAAGCACTCTGCCTTCAGGATTGTTAAGGCCTACCATAGGAGTGACTTATAGGTTTATATGTGTCTGTTATTAAAGGTAGATATAGGTAGCCTATATCTTAGTAAGGGGTGCAAGCACCACCTTACCCAGGCTGCAGTAGCAGACCTGTGGTGCCATTTTGGAAGGCTTCCCAGGGGTGGCATAATACATGCTTCAGCCCCTGGTATGCCTCTGGGGTACCTATGCCCTTGGCACCTAAGGTGCCTTATACTAGGGACTCACAAGGGAAACCCAGTATCCAATCTGAAGTGTACCTAAAGTACTTGCAAAAAATTTAGAGAGAAAGCAGCTAGGCTGAGGTTCTGCTTAGAAGGGCCCCAGCCAGACTAAAGTCGACAAATCAGTGAAACACCAGCAAAAAGTAGGGGTAACGATAGTAAGCAGATTCTACTCTTCTACACAACCCCCCCCCCCCAACGCAGGGACATTAAACTAACCTTGACCAGTTGAGTCTTCATGTTCTAAGTGGAAATATCTGGAGAGTCCATCTGCATTGGCATGGTTACTCCCAGGTCTATGTTCCACTGTATAGTCCATCCCCTGTAGGGAAATAGACCACCTCAAAAGTTTGGGATTTTCACCCTTAATCTGTTTTAGCTATAAGAGGGGATTATGGTCAGTCTGAACAGTGAAGTGAGTGCCAAACAATTATAGCCTCAGCTTCTTCAGAGCCCAAACCACAGCAAAGGCCTCCCTCTTAAAGCTGACCAATGTTTCTCTCTAGGGATCAGCCTTCTGCTAATAAAAGCTACTGGCTGGTCCTGATCTTCATCATTCAATTGTGACAGCACAGCTCCTACCCCCAACTCAAATGCATCTGTTTGGACAATGAATTCCTAGGAGTAGTTAGGACTTTGCAGAATTGGTGTAGTGCACATGGCCTGGTTCAGATCATCAAATGGCATTGGACAGCTGACTGTCCACTGAACTTTCTTAGGTATTCTTTTAGAAGTTAAGTCATTCAGGGGTGTTACAATGGATCTATACCCCTTGACAAATCTTCAGTAGTACCCAGTCAGGCCCAAGAAAGATATGACCTGAGTCTGGGTAGTGAGAGCAACCCATTCCATGATGGTTTGGATTTTGCTCTGCAATGGATGAACCTGGCCTCCACCTACATGGTGGCCCAAGTACACATCCTGACTCTGCCTTATCTGGCACTTATTAGCCTTGATAGTTAGGCCTGCCTTTTGCAGGGCCTCCAAAACATTTCTCAGGTGGACCAGGTGATCCACCCAGGTGGGGCTAAAGACAGCAATATAGCATATACTAGGGACTGACAAGGGTAATCCAGTAACCAATCTGGAGTGTACCTAAAGTACATGCAATCAATTTAGAGAGGAAGCAGCTAGGCTGGGGTCCTGGTTAGCAGGGCCCCAGCCAGACTAAAGTTGACAAATCAGTGAAACACCAGCTAAATGTGGGGATAACCATAGTAAGCAGATCCTGCTCTTCTACAGCCCCCCCCCCCAATGCAGGGACATTAAACCAACCTTGACCAGTTGAATCTTCATGTTCTAAGTGGAAATATCTTGAAAGTCCATCTGCATTGGCATGGTTACTCCCAGGTCAATGTTCCACTGTGTAGTCCATCCCCTGTAGGGAAATGGACCACCTAAACGTTTGGGGTTTTCACCCATCTGTTTTAGGCATAAGAGGGGCTTATGGTCAGTCTGAACAGTGAAGTGAGTGCCAAACAAGTATGGCCTCAGCTTCTTCAGAGCCCAAACCACAGCAACGGCCTCCCTCTCAAAGCTGACCAATGTTTCTCTCTAGGGGTCAGCCTTCTGCTAATAAAAGCTACTGGCTGGTCCTGATCAACATTCAATTGTGACAGCACAGCCCCTACCCCCAACTCAGGTGCATCTGTTTGGACAACGAATTCCTAGGAGTAGTTAGGACTTTGCAGAATTGGTGTAGTGCACATGGCCTGGTTCAGGTCATCAAATGGCTTTTGACAGCTGACTGTCCACTGCACTTTCTTAGGTATTCTTTTAGAAGTTAAGTCATTCAGGGGTGTCACAATGGATCCATACCCCTTGACAAATCTTCAGTAGTACCCAGTCAGGCCCAAGAAAGCTCTGACCTGAGTCTGGGTAGAGGGAGCAACCCATTCCCTGATGGTTTGGATTTTGCTCTGCAATGGATGAACGTGGCCTCCACCTACAAGGTGGCCCAAGTACACAACCTGACTCTGCCTCATCTGGCACTTAGTAGCCTTGATAGTTAGGTCTGCCTTTTGCAGGGCCTCCAAAACATTTCTCAGGTGGACCAGGTGATCCACCCAGGTGGGCCTAAAGACGGCAATATACCATATACTAGGGACTCACAAGGGTAACCTAGTAACCAATCTGGAGTGTACCTAAAGTACTGTCAGGGACTGTCCAGGACTATGTGGGGAACATAGTCAGGGACTTGGACAAGGACTGGAACTGGGTAGAAGACATACATAGAAAGGAGGAGTACAGTACTGCCCAGGATCATACAGGGAGTCAGAGGAGAAAAAGGGATCCAAAGGGGAAGCCTGTACAAGTGAACAAGATGGGTAAGACTCAGAAAGGAAGGGCACTCACAAGGCAATTTAGCATTCAGACTAACTACACCCAGGACGGACGTGCTAGACATATATATATATAATACAACATTAACAATAAAGGGGGGTGTGGGGTAAAGCACTCAGGAGCTCCACATGGTAAGACTGAAGCTCAGTAAGTTTCTTATCCGCAATTGCTGTTACAGATACTGACTGCAAATACCCACATGTAGGATATGCATGCAAAGGCTGGGTCTGTGGAGCTTATACCTATAGTGGTTATAAATGTAACTCAAAGGCAAAACTCACAGTGAACAAGAAACACCACCTAGGTAGTCAGCTGAGCCCATGGATCCTGGCGATCAAACAGGAACGCGCAAGGCCGTAATAGCAAAGGGGTAGCACTAAACACAAGCACAAGAGACAAGGAGCTAGCAAGGAGGAGTGCTTAACAGGAAAGGAAGGAAATGACAGAGCACACTTGGCAGAAAGCAGGTAACAAACATACAAGGTAACAGAAGTAAGACAGCAGAATAGAAAGGCAGCAAACTAGAACTGGAACCAAGGAAATAGGAAGCAAGGCAGGGACTGGAAACGGATATACAGAAGGGGAGGCTACAAGGGTATACTAGAACAGTGCAGGTTAAGGAATCAAGAAAACAAAGTAGCATAGAAGGCAGTGCTGGGGCAGGAACAAGAAGTGAGCTAAGGCTCAGGAGTCAAGGCAGCACTGCAGACAATACTGGTTCAAGGAAACAGGACATAGCTACAGCTCAGGAAACAAGAAGTCAAGAGAGCACTGCAAGCAGTGCAAATCAGGAACAAGAAATAGCTAAGCCCAGGAACAAAGAATAACTATAGCTCAGGAACTCAGGAAACAAGGTAGCACTGAAGGCAGTGCTAATTCAGGTACAGGGAATAGCTGTAGCTCAGGAACTCAGGAAACAAGGTAGCACTGCAAGCAGTGCTAATTCAGGAGAAGGGAAACGGCTGCAGTTCAGGAACAAGGAATACTAAGGCTATGGGGTCAGGGTAGCACTGCAGGCAGTGCTAATTCAGGAACAGGGAAAACAGCAGCAGGTCAGGAACAAGGCACAATTAAAGCTCAGGAAACACTGGAAACAAGAATAGCAAAAGCTCAGGGAACTCTGGAAACAAGCATTGGTCTCACTGGTAAACAGCTACAATGACCAACCTTTGCTTGAAGGGAGCTGGTGTTTAAAAGAGCTCACAGTAATCACATGCAGCTGGTTTGAGCAGGCTAGCAGCAGCCAGCCACATGTGAGCTAAATTCCTCCACCCATCCTTGGCCTTCAGGGGTGGAGACAAAGCAGTGAGCAGGGAATTCTGGGTAATGGAGTTTCAGGCATGAGTAGGCTGGCTTTAAGTCTAAGCAGGCTGGCTTTCACAAAACCCGGCATGGATTGGGAATGGATGTCAATTCCCAAATAGTGTCCAAACGGCTGGAAGTCAAGATATGCATGCAGGGGAGTGTCAGGAAGCATATTAGAACACTGGGAAACCCCACAATTCGGCCCCCTGGTGGTGGGCACGAGAGCACAGGGAGCGAATCGTGACAAGTACATGCAATCAATTTAGAAAGGAAGCAGCTAGGCTGGGGTCCTGGTTAGCAGGGCCCCAGCAGACTAAAGTCGACAAATCAGTGAAACACCAGCAATAAGTGGGGGTAACCATAGTAAGAAGATCCTGCTCTTCTACACCCCCCCCCAACGCAGGAACATTAAACTAACCTTGACCAGTTGAGTCTTCATGTTCTAAGTGGAAATATCTGGAGAGTCCATCTGCATTGGCATGGTAACTCCCAGGTCTATGTTCCACTGTATAGTCCATCCCCTGTAGGGAAATAGACCACCTCAAAAGTTTGGGGTTTTCACCCTTCATCTGTTTTAGCCATATGAGGGACTTATGGTCAGGGAGGAGAGGGGAGAGGTGTGGCGCCGCGGCCAGGGCAACTGACGCTGGAATCTGGGGATCAGGGTTCGATCCCCGGCTCCGGCGGCAGGTTAGCCCAGCACCATGTGACTCTGGGCAATAGCTTGCTTAATCTTCCCGACGGCCCCCAGCGCCTAGAGACCCTTACGGGTGATTGTGCGCTTTACAAATGTGGATTATTATTATTAGTCTGAACAGTGAAGTGAGTGCCAAACAAGTATGGGCTCGGCTTCTTCAGAGCCCAAACCAAAGCAAAGGCCTCCCTCTCAATAGCTGACCGACATTTCTCTCTAGGGGTCAGCCTGCTGCTAATAAAAGCCACTGGCTGGTCCTGACCTTCATCATTCATTTGTGACAGCACAGCCTCTACCCCCAACTCAGATGCATATGTTTGGACAATGAATTTTGGGGAGGAGTTAGGACTTTGCAGAATTGGTGCAGTGCACATGGCCTGCTTCAGGTCATCAAATGCCTTTTGACAGCTGACTGTCCACTGAACTTTTTTAGGCATTCTTTTAGAAGTTAAGTCATTCAGGGGTGTCACAATGGATCCATACCCCTTGACAAGAAAACTCTGACGTGAGTCTGGGTAGTGGGAGTAATCCATTCCATGATGGTTTGGATTTTGCTCTGCAATGGTTGAACCTGGCCTCCACCTACAAGGTGGCCCAAGTACACAACCTGACTCTGCACTATCTGGCACTTAGTAGCCTTGATAGTTAGGCCTGCCTTTTGCAGGGCCTCCAAAACATTTCTCAGGTGGACCAGGTGATCCTCCCAGGTGGAGCTAAAGACAGCAATATCATCTAGATATGCTGCACTATAGTCTGCCAGGCATGTTAGGACTTTGCTCACCATCCTTTGAAAAGTGGCAGGTGCATTCTTCAGATCAAAGGGCATTACCACAAATTGATAATGTCCACTAGGGTTGAGAATGCTGTCTTTGGCTTTGCATCATCAGCTAATCTGATCTGCCAGTAGCCAGCTGTAAGATCAAATGTGCTCAGAAAGTTGGCTGAGGTCAACATATCTATAAACTCATCTGCTCTTGGGATTGGATGGGCATCAGTCCTAGTGAATGCATTGAGACCTCTGTAGTCTACACAAAACCTCATCTCTCTCTTACCACCCTGGGTGTGAGGGTTGGGTACCAAGACTACTGGACTAGCCCAGGAGCTATCTGAGGGTTCAATCACTCCCAAATCCAACATTTTCTGGACTTCAGTCCTGATACAGTCCCTGACATGATCAGGTTGCCTGTAAATCTTTTTTTTAACTGCTCCAGGGCTCATTCCGCGCTTTTAAAGGGACTAAGGGAGACACCTAGAAATAAAATAAATATAGTCCAACTAAGGAAGGCTTATAAACAGGCAAATTATGCCCGGAAGAAGGAGATTAAAGAACAAGCATGGAATGACCTGCAATCAGATGAGGTCTTGTGGGATAGTTCCAAATTCTGGGAGGTGATTAATCACCCCTATTTTTCAGGGGTGGAGAATAACGCCGCAGAATGTGTTATACCAGATGAGCAGTGGCTATCCCATTTGGGCAACATTTATAGCCAGCCTATATCTGGCCACACGCAGGAGTGCCCTATCCATTCTCCCTCGGTGCTAATTCAAGCATTTGAGCCAGAGGATGTAGAAAAAGCCATAAATGACACACTTAAGAACAAGGCTCCGGGCCCTGATGGGGTCCCTGCGGACCTATACAAAGCGGCACCCAAATTTTGGGCCAAGATTTTGACAAATGTGTTCAATTGTGCAAGAGAAAATAAGTTTCCTCAATCGTGGGCCAGGTCAATAATTTAAAAAAGGTCTAAAGGGCGACCCAGCTTGCTATAGACCTATTTCCCTAATAGACTCTGCTGTTAAGATCCTGGGCAGAGTCATTTTGAGTAGGATAACAACTTGGTTAGAAGGTAGGGGAATTCTATCAAATGCCCAATACGGATTTAGGTCTAAAAGGAGCACCCTGGATCAGTGCCTAAATTTGCACTTGATCATTAGTAAATATACAACAGTGAAAGAAGGGGCTTTGTATATGGCATTTATGGATCTCTCCTCAGCCTTTGACCTGGTCAACAGGTCAAGGCTGTGGGGAGTCTTTTTGGATATGGGAATGGAGCGACCATTGGTGGGTTTTTTGGCAGACCTTCACCAAGGATTAGAGGCCTCTGTTAGAGTTACTCAAGAAGGAAGATGCACTGGACTCTTTAAATCTCAGAGAGGGGTGAGGCAAGGGTGCATCCTTGACCCTCTCCTTTTTACTTTATATATAAATGCACTTGAGCCAGCGCTCTTGAGGTAACGGGTTTTTAGGAACCCGCTGGTGCCAGGGGATAACACCCGAAGACCTCTGAGTTCTCCCTTGTTCCGGACCACAGAAACACGGAGTCTTCTAGTTACCGTCAGAGATCAAGTTTTATTGGCAGCTACCAAGTAACAGGTGTACTAAAAACACGACAGCACGGGTTGTGTGTTCTCAGGAGACTGTTCGTTTTTACAGAACCAGCCGTCTCCTTATATACAAAAATAATAGCTGCAAGCAAGAATTCCTGAGTTTATGATATGGCTATCTATACACATATTTCTACAATAATACAAAAGAGCGAAGTCATGTAGGCAGCCCCTATTTTAGATGTTCAGTTCGTGATAGATTACCCGGCCAGGCCCGGAATTCCCATCAGATATTGACGAAACCCCAATAAAGAAAGGCACCTCCTAGTCATAAAACTGGCCATAAACAGGGTGCGTGGACAGGTGTGTGTGTGTGTAAAAACATGATCTGGATGTAGTGAATAGTTTGTGGTATGTTGTGCATCGATGCTATCGTATTCGGCCACTGGGCGAGGAGCTGCCCAAACAGGTTTGGCTGGAGGCAATGGAGTCAGTTGGGACAGGTCAGGGGGAAGTCAAGGAAAGGTGGACGTGTCCTTTTAGATCAGACTCGGCCTTACTTAATTGACTTATCATGAGGGCAAGACACAAGATGGATGCCGTTCACAAAATGGAGTCTAAGGGTTCGGAACGGAAACTATGATTTAAGGGTGTTGGCATCCCCCAATCATGACGCAAATGCATAGGGATGATGTCCTAATCATTATCGGTCTGTTGACACCAAATTCGTCATGATACGTTGATGTTTCGGGACACGGGTATCGGACCTCGATACCGGGACAACAGCAGGGTCCAGAAATTTCAGAACCACAGACCCTCCTTTTGCCCTTATGTAAGGCAATAACTCATGTTAATCTGAGTCTAAATCTGTATTAATGAATTCGTGGAGATGTTGCTGTAGCATCATTCTGTTGCTCAGTTCGTCCCTTGACACAGGCTTCCTTACACATGAGGTAGCACAGAGGCCACATAGTGCAGGAGCGCACTGTACACACAGGCAGAACATAAACAGAAGCGCTAAGATTATCCCAATGAAGATCAGTGTTTTCCATCCCCAGGCAGAAATCAGTTCCCAGAACCACCCTAGCAAGGACCAGTCCCCTTTTTCTACGTGAAGGGAACCAGATATTTCATGTAGCTTAGAGATGGCCTGGTACACTGTCGGCGCATTATCAGGGATAAAAATGCAACAACTGGATTGGATCACTCTACACACACCACCACGATCGGCGAGTATGATATCTAGGGCAACTCGGTTCTGAAGGGTCATAAGTCGATCCGACTGAAGCTCGGTTGTTAAATTGCCAAGGGCTCTGGCCGTTTCAATCACGGCGGATTCAACTATCCTTGCTAATTGACGAATATTCCTGCTGTTCACCATAGGCCCCCAAAATGGCAGAAAACCCTTTGCAAAGTCAGCGAATTCCTGACCCGCGGTGTCGCCTTTACTCACGACACCCCTAGCTGTCCTTGTCCGATGGTAATCTGCTCTGGCCGTGTAGGTGGGAGGCAGCAGAAATGAGATAAAACATGTACCTGAGAAGTCAGGAGGCAACCATATGTAGGCTTGGTCGTGGCAGACGAAATACATGCCTTTGGCTGCTAAGAGTATAGGGGAGGTTCGGGAAGCGAACACATATGTTTCCGTGCATATGCTCTTTCCTAATTGTGCTTTGGGATCCCTACCGATACCTTGTAAACATAAGTGACCTCGGTGGGGCACTATCCAGACTGGGCGGGATTTCTTTGCTGCCTGGCTCTTACTCAGGTAAACCCCATATTTAGTTACGTTCCAACGAGTGTAGGGACTGAGTTCATCTTTTGGGATCGCAAGATAAGTGTCGAACTCCCTACTCATATTTCTTATCCCTGCCACTAGTGCCTTGTTACTGGAATCGCTCTCAGTGGAACGGGTCGGGTATGGTTCTAGGGCGAATAGGAACATGGTCTGGAAAGCCCACAGAGAACCATAATAACTGAATGGCAGGATAAAGTATGGGATACCCTTATCAGTTGTGTGTGGCATGAGTCCGCATATCCAACAGTTCGATGTGTTCATTATGGACTGGTGTTAGTGTAGAAGTTGAATGAATGAGTTATTTACAAATTCGAGTCTTCTGGCAGACTCGTGTTCAGGTAGAGGGTGAAAGGAGTGCGGAGAGAGAGTGGGAGGAGGCGTTGGCCGAGTGTCATTTGAAAACAAGGAAACTTGAAATACGAATAGAGCATAACCAGTCAAGAACATCGCTATGCTACACAGCATTAAAACACATATTATCAGGAATCTTCTTTTGGACAGTATCGTGCATAATTGTTTTTCAAAGTTCGTGAATCTGATAGGTCTCTTTACCCTAGGAAACTCCATCCTCTAGTTGCTGCCCGTGGTGGTAGATTTATTCTGCCAGGGAGTGCGCTCTGTTCAGTCCGGGGTAACTCCCGTAGACCAACCAGAACCGTTGACCTAAACGTCCCCAGTTGCACTCCCCAGACTTCAACCGCGACCCTAGCAGCAGAACCGGATGGAGGTTCGAAAATCAAAAATGAGCAAGTTTCCTGAGAGTGAGAGAGCTGAAAAATCAAAAATAGTTCTTAGGGGAAAGGAAATTCACATTAGTTTGCCTTTTATTAGTCTCTTTGTCTCGACCTTAGATTGTATCGTCGTTTCCCAGGTACGATGTGGTCGTCAAACAATGTCTCAGGTTCGGTAGTGTCCAACTGCATAGACGGTGGCACAAGTCCTTGTAAAATATGATCACTCTCCTTTTCGGAACCAGTCTCTTTCAAACGTGCATCGCTGAAAGGGATGAAGCGAGGTACGGATTCTGTCTCAGAGTCGGCAAGTCCTTCATTGACCCACCGGTCGTATGGGAGGGGTAGAGGGACCCGTTTACAATGGGTCCCGTGCACCCAGTTCTTTTTGCCTTGCACCCGAACAGCTGATCTCGTGGAAAGAAGTACCAGGTGTGGTCCGGTCCACCTCGGTTGTCCGTTGTTTGTGCGCTGGAAATTCTGCACCAAGACCCACGTGCCGGGTTCGATGGAGTGACCTGGATCGTCAGAGGCTGGCGGAGAGGAACTGTGAACCTGTTGGTGTAAGACACGCAATTTAGTTGTTAATTCGCACAAATAGTCAAGCAGTACAGGGTGTTCTATTTCGCTGAGTTTCTTTGGCCTTGGCACGCCCAAGACGTTGGCTGGGCGGCCAAACACTATCTCATGGGGGCTAAGTCCTAATCTGGAATGGACGGTCGTTCTGGTTGACAAGAGTGCTAGAGGCAAGGCGTCAGGCCATTTAAGACCTGTACAGGCTTGGATCTTGGCTAATTTGAGCTTTAACGTGCCATTGTAGCACTCTACTAATCCAGCTGATTGGGGGTGGTTTGCAGAGTGGAACTTTTGGTGTATGCCTAGACACTCACACACTCTCTTCATCACGCGTCCTACGAATTCGCTTCCATTATCACTCCAGACAATTCTAGGCATACCAAATCTAGGGAAGAACTCTTTGACAAGGGCTTTGGCAGTTGACAAGGCGGTATTGTCCTTCAGGGGGTATGCTTCTATCCACCTGGAAAAAGCACAAACAACCACAAGCACATATTTTAAGTTGTTGCACCTCTCCATGTGTATGAAATCTAGCTGGAAAACCTCGAACGGATACGTTGGAGGCGCAAAATGACCAGCTGGAGTTGGGGTTCCCCTACCGGGATTGTACTTCAAACACACCATACAGTTTCTGACCACATTCTCTGCATATTTTGGGATATTACTATTCTGCCATACTGGGGCCAATAGTTTACATATTCCTCTCGAACTGATGTGTGCAATTCCATGAGCCATTGTTACTACTGCAAGTACATATGTGTTAGGTAATAGCCATCGCTGGTGTTCCGACAATTCGACCCAACAACCATTCGCATCTAATCTACCTGTACTTTCTCTCCATTCATTCACCTCTTTCTCAGTCGCCTCGGCTTATATAGATTTCACGCTTTCAATGGTGTTCTCACACATTCCCGCATCAGTAATCCATCTAGCGGGACCTACAACATACATCCGACTCATCGTGTTCCTTGCAGTCTCTTTCGCAACCTCGTCTGCAAATGCATTCCCGCGGCCAACATCATCCTGAATCTTTTTGTGTGCACTGCATTTCATAATTGCAACTTGTAGTGGCAAGGTCAATGACTCAAGGAGTTCATTAACTAGCTGACCATGTTGTATCTTTGCACCATGTGACGTAAGGAACCCACGTTCACGCCACAATCTCCCAAAACTGTGAGCCACACCAAAGGCGTATTGGCTGTCAGTGTACACATTCACTCGCTTTCCTTTCGCCAACACACATGCTCTTGTAAGCGCAATTAGCTCTGCAGCTTGTGCAGAATTGTGGGAAATGCGCGCGGTCTCTATAATGGTGTGTAATGTCGTTACGGCATATGCTGCAGTCGTATCACCATTCGGCAATTTGAAACATGAACCATCAACCCATAAAGTATCATTGCATTCAGGAAGGGGAGTGTCCTGTAAGTCTACTCTCCCTTTTGTCTCTTCTTCTGTCCTAAAGCAGCAGTCATGTTTATCAATCTCGTCTGTTTCTGTCGGGATGGGTAGTAGCGTAGCGGGGTTGAGTGTATCACACCTCTTTATGTGGATGTGACTTGCTAACAGTGTAAGTTCGTAACTGGATAGTCGAGCGCTAGTAAGATGTTGTGTCTTCGTCCTGTTTAGCAAGATGTCTACTGCATGCGGAACCATAACGATCAGAGTATTATTCATGACTAATCCAGCAGACTGTCGAATGCAGACAGCTGCTGCGGCGGTAGCCCTCAGACAACTTGGTAGAGCTTTAGCCACAGGGTCTAGAGTTGCCGAAAAATACGCGCATGGGCGCTGCTTGTCCCCAAAGTGTTGTGTTAAGACTGATAATGCACAAGCTTCCTTCTCATGGACATATAATGTAAAAGGCTTACTGTAGTTGGGGTTTCCCAACACAGGAGCCGAACATAATGCATCACGCAACTCGTGGAAACTCGTCTGACAATCTTCAGACCAGGGCATAGGATTGGGCGTGTCTTTGCAGAGTAATGCCAGCAAGGGTTTAGCTAGTAGTGAGAAATTCGGTATCCATTGTCTACAGTACGATGTAATGCCCAAGAAGGCTTGAACCTCTCTCTGTGTCCTTGGGGCACTCAGTTCTTCAATTGCCTGTATTCTTTCTGGTGTCAGTCTCCTTCCCTCCTTCGATAAGATGTGACCTAGGTAGGTTACTTCTTGTCGACAAAATTGTAGTTTGGAAAGAGAGACTTTGTGCTTCATGTCACATAAGTGACGCAATAATGACACCGTAGCTTTCTTGCAAATTTCTTCAGTGTCTGCAGCGATCAGCAGATCGTCTACATACTGAATTAAAGTTGAACCATCTGGTAGAACAATCGTGTCCAGTTGTGTTTTCAGAGCCTGACTGAATATTGATGGGCTTTCGCAGTAGCCTTGAGGAGCGCACTTGAAGCGGAAGCTTCGTCCTCCTAAATTGAAGCCAAAAATGTCTCTACTCTCCTCAGCAATCGGGATGCTGAAGAAAGCGTTCTTCAGGTCAATCACCGAGAACCAAGCTGCTGAAGCTGGAACCATTGTCAATAAAGCAGTAATGTCGGGGACAACTGGAAACTGCGGGATAACTACCTTATTCACTTCTCTGAGATCAATCACGAACCTGTACACAGGTGGTTATGAAGGATCAGTACGTTTTAAGACGGGCAAAACTGGACTGTTACAAACATTACCTGTTGTTTCTTCGATAACATCTTTATCGATCAGATCATAAACGATCGTCAACAACGCCTTTTCGCATTCGCTAGATATTTTGTATTGGGGAATACATGGCAACCTAACGTTGGCTTTCAAAGTTATGACATACGGTGCTATCTCCAAACGACCGACATCATTAGAACCATTAGCCCAAAGTATATCAGGAAGTGATGACAATTCAGTTGGAATATTTTCCTTTGACAAATACATTGGAGAAATGACTTTCTTGCCTAAAGTAAGTTGTACTCCCAAGGGGGAACAGTATAAAGTCGCATATAACCTCTTTAGTAAATCCAAACCTAACAAATTTTCACCGCAACCTGTTGTCAGAATGAGGGGTGCTTCTAATTCGCATGGGCCAACAGAAAGGGACATGGGACTAGAGATCGGGTTTCTACCAGGGGCGCCAGAGAAACCTACTGAGACATTAATTTTGCCAGACAAAGGTGCCCCAGGAAGTTTCGAGTGCATAATAGAACTTTTTGTAGCACCAGTATCCAGCAGAAATGGCTCTGACACTCCTGAGGCAATTACCTCGACATAAGGTCCATTCTGATCTACTGGAACTGAAACGACTCCCTCTCTTTGTCCATGGCTGTCCTAGCAATCATTACCCTCATTTTCGTGTTCGGTGTAATAGTCGTCAGCATAGTACTGAGCCGACCTAGACGATGCATTATTCTGTTGGTCAAAGCTGTTCATGGAATTCTGAGGCGGAAAAGAAGCTGTGTTCTGGGAGAAATTTCCACGGCCCCTACCTCTAGGGGCATGTTGAACACCTCTTCCCCTTACACCTGAAACGCCGTTTAAGTGTCGCGCAAGAGCCGGACAATTACTTTTGAAGTGACCCTCTTCCTTGCAATACGCACATTGATTTGGGCCATACGGAAGACGCTGACGGGAAAACTCGTTTCCTTGCGCGTTTCTCGAATACTGCTGTTGTTGCTGATAATTGGGCTGACTAGCCATACGAGGCGGATAGGCCTGCTGGAGAAGAACTTTAGTTTTTAAATCTTTCGTCTTTTTGTCTGCCTTATCTAGCTCGTCTTTGCGCCTATTTTCATAGTACTGGGCTGTAGCTAAAATCTGCGCTGACGTAGAGACAGCCCAAGCACTCTCTGAATCTTTTAGTTTATTACACAGTTCAGGAAGTAAATTATGTACGAATCTGTCTACAAACAATCTTTGACCACCCTCGGTAGCCATATCCTGACCACTATGATCGGTGAAAGTCTCCTCAAATCTCGTGAAAAAGTCAGACACATTCTCATCTTTCTTCTGCTTGCACGCAGAGAGCTTATCCCAGTTTACGCGTACTTCAGGCATTATTGTTTTCATGTACGCGATAATCCTACCGGGAAGTTCAGCTATTAACGGCTCAGGTTTAAAACCACCAATTTGTCTAGCATCTGTAGTGGTAATGTTTGCCCATGAGTCACCTAGTTCCTGGTCATGATCCGTATGACGGATTTTGTTCCATAAAGGATGTGGAACAACGTTCCCAAACAACATGTCTACATCCGCTAAATTCATTATACATGAGCTTGCAGTTTGCGATAACTCCTTATAATACCCAGTCGGGTTTTTACGAGGATCAGGCAGTGTCTGCTTGAGTGCTAAAACTTCGGATCTTTTCCAGGGGACATGTACCAATACACGCTGGAAATGAGGCAGAATTGGTGGATTTGCATTCGCATCACCTTCCCTCCAAACCGGAGGAACCTCTCTCATGGGGTACTGTCTCGCTCTTTTCCTACCTGATACGTCGTTTTCGTGCAATGATCTAGAGACGTTTCCGTTACTCCTATAAGAGAGCAATAACTCTATCGCTTTCTCAACATCTGCACCTACAATCATACCTTCATGGAACTTAAAGCGCGTACGCCATAGTTCGTCCATTGTGCATTTGGGATCATTTGTCTTCACATCTTCGCACAGATATACACACATTTCTTCGAATACGTGTCTCTGAGTGGGTGCATTCCATTGACGAAAAACGTCCATAACATGCTGAACATCATATCTAACAGTATCCGTAATCCATTGGCGGGCTAGTTCATTCAGCACTTTTCTTTCCTCGTAATCAGGCAGTTGACTACGTGACTGTCTATCTTCTGTTTTAGGGGTCGTTTTAGGCGACCCAAAGAAAGGTGAAAGCAGACTAGTGACGGTACCTGTCACTCTTTGTCTAATAGAAGGAGAGCCTTGCGGAAGGGCAAGTGCATCGGAAAAGACATGCTGAGGCAAAGAAGAAGTAGAGGCAATAGCAGAGGAAGTTGGAGCGGTAGCAGACGTAGTATCATAGAGAATAGTTGGAGCTGTAGGCAAAGTCGTAGAAGTAGATGGAGTAGGTAGCAGAGACGGCGAAGTAGGAACCAGCTGAACAGTAGCTGGCGTTTGTGCAAGAGCTGTGTTACGTGCGCCGGGGCGCGGTATAGTAAAACGCTTTGGGGGTGCCGTAGCGTCTAACGCATACGGTGGAGGTGAGCTTAATAAGTGGGACATTAATGGATCTTTCTCGGATCTCTCCTCTTGACCTTGTCCCTTATGTGGTAACATCGGGTAGCATTTATCTACTGCTAGTTTCTTGCTCCTAAGCATTTGTTTGTTTTCTTGCTCTTCCTCGTTATCCCTGTATGAAATGGCAGCTTGCACCATTGACATTCCTCTTTTATTCTTTTTTGCTAATTTTATTTCTTTCTGTTTGGCTTCTTTGCGCCATAAGCGAAAAGAGTCAAACATCGCCGGCCGGGCTTTTTTCTTGAACAATTTGACCTCTAGGTTATCTAATATTTCTGAATCAAAACTACCATATTGGGGCCATTTTAAAACACCATCCTTGCGGGTGTATTTTATCCACACTTCATTATATGTGATAGGACCTACGCCGTGCTTTACATAGAGCTCATATGTTGGAGTTCCAATTGGAGGAACCGGACAAGAATCCTCCAATCGGGAGTCCTTACTACAACCAAGACAAAACAAGTTTCCAAGTCTGCTAAAACCAGGCATCTTCGCTCACTAGTCTAGCTTCAAACTTCAAAGGATTATCTGTTACGATATTTCTCGTGAAAACACGAGTCCTTCGGCTTTGGGGCTTGCAAGTACCAAATCAAAGCGTATCTCAAGGATACCAAAAACTAAGGATCAAACTAAGGACTGGGAGACGCTCCACTTATACTTAACTGAAGTATTTGAATATCTGTGACGTCGCTAGAAGACTCGGCTATCGTTTCGCTCTACCAAGGATCACTGGGTCCAAAACAAGGCGATAGTCAGGGCAGCAGTCCTTCGTAGCCGTCGGGACGCGGGGAACCTCGCAGCAAAGACCTTCGGAACCACGTCGACATACAGGGGTCGCTGAAGTGGCTGGCCGTCCTCTGGAATTTTCACACGAAGCTCCTCACGAACATCTGGCTTGGACCGTCGCCGCTTGATACCGCCCCGAGTTGGGCGCCAACTGAGGTAACGGGTTTTTAGGAACCCGCTGGTGCCAGGGGATAACACCCGAAGACCTCTGAGTTCTCCCTTGTTCCGGACCACAGAAACACGGAGTCTTCTAGTTACCGTCAGAGATCAAGTTTTATTGGCAGCTACCAAGTAACAGGTGTCCTAAAAACACGACAGCACGGGTTGTGTGTTCTCAGGAGACTGTTCGTTTTTACAGAACCAGCCGTCTCCTTATAAACAAAAATAATAGCTGCAAGCAAGAATTCCTGAGTTTATGATATGGCTATACACATATTTCTACAATAATACAAAAGAGCGAAGTCATGTAGGCAAGCCCCTATTTTAGACGTTCAGTTCGTGATAGATTACCCGGCCAGGCCCGGAACTCCCATCAGATATCGACGAAACCCCAATAAAGAAAGGCACCTCCTAGTCATAAAACTGGCCATAAACAGGGTGCGTGGACAGGTGTGTGTGTGTGTAAAAACATGATCTGGATGTAGTGAATAGTTTGTGGTATGTTGTGCATCGATGCTATCGTATTCGGCCACTGGGCGAGGAGCTGCCCAAACAGGTTTGGCTGGAGGCAATGGAGTCAGTTGGGACAGGTCAGGGGGAAGTCAAGGAAAGGTGGACGTGTCCTTTTAGATCAGACTCGGCCTTACTTAATTGACTTATCATGAGGGCAAGACACAAGATGGATGCCGTTCACAAAATGGAGTCTAAGGGTTCGGAACGGAAACTATGATTTAAGGGTGTTGGCATCCCCCAATCATGACGCAAATGCATAGGGATGATGTCCTAATCATTATCGGTCTGTTGACACCAAATTCGTCATGATACGTTGATGTTTCGGGACACGGGTATCGGACCTCGATACCGGGACAACAGCAGGGTCCAGAAATTTCAGAACCACACTCTCCACCATGGGAGTCGACGTCCCGCGTGCAGGAGAGATTAACATCCCGGTCCTCCTGTACGCGGATGACGCAGTCCTACTGGCCAGGATGGGCGTGGCCCTTAATAAGTTATTGGCCTCTTTCGGGGATTTTATGTCCTCGTTAGATCTGAAAATAAACACACAAAAATCCCAGGTCATGATTGCGGGACTCAAGGGTAGGAAAAAGAAACCCATAACCTTTAGCTGCATAGGAAAGGAAGTACTTAGGGTCTCCTCCTTTACCTACTTGGGCGTGATCTTCGTTGATAAAGGAACCTGGGGCGTCCAACACAAGTCTAAATCAAATGCAGTTACTAGATCCGCCGCAGCCCTTTTGAACTTCGCCAAAAGAATGGGGTCACGCCCAATGGAGGCCATTCTCAAGGTGTATAAAGGCAAATGCCTAGCAATCGCTACCTATGGAGCGTCAATATGGGGATATACAAACCCAGACAAGATCCAGAAGGCGGAAAATAGATTTCTTAGATCACTACTTTCCGTCCCCCAGTCCACTCCCATCTTTACCACTCACTCAGAGTTAGGCATTGGGTTTGTTACAGACCAAATAAAATCTGCCCCTGTCATCTCTTGGCTAAAAACCTGGCTAAATGAGGAAATCTCCCTAAACCACCTGATCCTCAAAGATTGCTTGGCCATGGATGGAGCCCTAAAAATCCCATGGCTGGCCTATGTAAAATCCATGTTATTACATGTGGGACGCATAGATCTTTTTTACTCCCCTGTTAGCATTCAAAAAGAGAATGTCATGATGATAAAAACATCATTGAAAAACTCTTTTATAGCAGAGCGGGAGGAAAGAGAGTTTAAAAAACCGACTGTTAGAAGAAATCACGCCCTCATTACTGTCCCAGGCCCAGAACCCTACCTGGTCTCTGTTAACAAACCATTCCACCGTTTTCTTTTAACTAGATTTCGTTTAAATTTGATACACTTTGTGTAAGGCACCTATGCTAGATGGGAAACTCCTGATAACGCAAGTCCATGTGATTGTGATCATTTTTCATTTCAGGACACCCTACACTTCATTATGTTTTGCGATTATTATGCACAAATCAGGAAAAAATACCTTTTACCGATTCTTCGGGAGGCTGGCTTTCTACAGGTCAGGCCAGCACTCTTATTTTTGCAACTTTTGCATAATGCACGAATAACTTTTCATGTAGCAAACTTTTTAGTAGCAGGAGTCCGTATAAACAAAAGGCGTAACAAAGGAAGACAAGGACAAATTCTAAATGAAATATTTTAGCAAACTCTGGTGTTTTAAATTTTTAAGATTAGGTGAAATAATTATTTTCTTTGCTTAATTTATATCGATGTATTTCTTGTGTACATATATCATCTTTTTTGAACTTATGAAATATGCTGATCTGATATATGATATACCTTGTACATATTTTATTATTGTCGTACTTTATTGTCTTTTTCATGATCTGTATCCTGCGTCTTTTTGTGAGTTGTAAAAAAATCGAATAAAAGTGATTGACTGACTGACTGACTGATTAAGATGAGGAGTGTGTATGTAGAGAGGCTGAACCTGTCGCCTCCTCACCCACACGTGAGTAAGCCCCTAGGATAGAGGCACTAGACTGCACCTGGGCTTAACACAAGGATCAATACCACGTCAGAAAATTCACTGAAAGTCCCTGGTGAGGAGCGGAGTAAACTGGTGTCCTATAATGTTAGCGTGGATATGAAAACAAACACAGAATATAGGTCAGGCCAGATAAGTTTGAGGTTCTGAGTGGTCCAGCCAGCCACAGGTAACCTACCCTCTCACTGTCTAGATTACACCAAAATGTGGATGAGGATAACAGGCGGTCCCACACATTAAGAAAGATCAGCCAAATGGAGGCTGCAAACAAATAGCTGGCTGGTAGGGTAGAGGACCAGAGCATGGTCTAGTACTTCCAGGAATAACGGCTGCCAGGAAAGATAATCCTGTTTATGTAACTCCTTTAAGGATAAACCTGGAAGAGAAAGGAAAGACGAGTGCTGAAGACTGCTGCTCGAGGAAACCTGCCTAGATTCATCAGAAGTGGTCCGTGTGGAGTGTGAGGAACCAGGAACATAGAGTGAAAAAAGAAATAAAATAACAGGGTTCCCTACACTTACCAGGTTCAAGCAAAGTACAGTAACAACGTCCTTCATGTCAACACATAGCCGGGGGGTCGGAATGTCAGAGTGGGCTAAAGAATGGTGATGGATTAAACCCAGATCTGTTGACTGGGTGTGAGTGTTTGATTGGTTTAGATGCTCCATCCATCACCACCCCCGTTTGTACCGGTTTGTTTGCCATACGTTGGCAGGGTATGCTCAGACGTGAGTCCCTTGCTCACTTTGCCACTGGATTCAAGCAAGCCTGGCTGAAGACGGCTGTAATGCCAGAAACCGGTCCTAGGAAGCTTGTTTCCGATCCGGGGAAGGCATGGCTTGGCGGTTCGGGCTGGACTGTTCCCATGAGGCACAGGGTCAGACTGATTTGCATATGGCCATGTCTTAACTGGGGTGGCAGAGTGGGGTAAAGAATGGTGATGGATTAAACCCAGATCTGTTGACTGGGTGTGAGTGTTTGATTGGTTTAGATGCTCCATCCATCACCACCCCCCTTTTGTTCCACTTTGTTCGCCATAAGTTGGCAGGGTATGCTCAGACGTGAGTCCCTTGCTCACTGTGCCACTGGATTCAAGCAAGCCTGGCTGAAGACGGCTGTAATGCCAGAAACCGGTCCTAGGAAGCTTGTTTCCAGTCCAGGGAAGGCATGGCTTGGCGGTTCGGGCTGGACTGTTCCCACGAGGCACAGGGTCAGACTGATTTGCATATGGCCATGTCTGAACTGGGGTGGCAGAGTGGGCTAAAGAATGGTGATGGATTAAGCCCAGATCTGTTGACTGGGTGTGAGTGTTTGATTGGTTTAGATGCTCCATCCATCACCACCCCCGTTTGTACCGCTTTGTTTGCCATACGTTGGCAGGGTATGCTCAGACGTGAGTCCCTTGCTCACTTTGCCACTGGATTGTTCAGGACTATCTATAAGCAGGACCATTGGAACTATGGAATTGTGCTGCCGTGATGATTTTTACAAAAATATGGATTTACAACATTTGCCACATTATCCCTTTTCTGCAGCATAATCTGGGGATTTTAACAAATAAATGTTGGTTTCTATCTCAAACGTTTCAAAAGTTACTGAAAACGTAGCAACATGTGTTGCTACGCAGTGGAAGACACTTTGCAAAGGATGATTGGCCACCTTTCTGTTGCCTGTTGCTATATTTGGTTGTTAACCCCTTCGCTGTTAGCCCCCCCTCCCCAAGTGCTGAGCCTTTTTTTTTTGCTATTTGGGGTACTTTGTGCTTAAGCCTTCATAACTTTTTCTTCCACGTACGTAATCCATGCTAAATTTGTGTCCTTTTTTCCAACATTCTGGGTATTTTAAAGGTATCCAGGGTTTGTGAATTCCCCTGCAGGGGGAATGAGAAATTAGCCAAAATACAGCTAAATTTGAGGTTTTCTGGTGAACAAGTGCTGCAGAGCCATTTTATTCCTGTAAATGGCATCAACAAGGGGTTTGTATTGCCAAAATCATCATCTTCCCAACTTTCAGGAACAATATTTTTAGCACTGTTTTGGCATTTTATTGGGACATAGCCCATTTGTCCTTTTTTCGTTGCTTTCAAACTCCTTCCAGTAAGTAGTAGAAATGGTGTAAAACCAATGGTGGATGCTGGAAAGCTAAATATTTCTGAAAAGTAGATACAATTCTGAATTCAGCATGGAGTCATATGTGTAGCTCCTTCATGGTTTTCCTATAAAAAGTTAGAGTTGAAATAAAACAAATATTGAAATTGAGTTGAAAAAACAGTCATATGTTTTCATCTGTAACTTCCTCTAACTATGGCAGATTTCAAAATCCATATACCATTACATTTTCTTGACCATTCTAGTTGCAGGATATATAGGGCTTGTTGGTTCACCAAGAACCTGAGGTACCCAGAGCCAATAACTAAGTTGCTCCTTGCAACGTTTTATCACTGTGCACTGGGTACACAGCAATTCATTTGGTAACATTTAAAGAGTGAAAAATAGGAATCAAGGAAACTCATGAATTTCTAAAATGGGCACAATATATGGAGTTTACAAGCAGTGGGTATTTGCACACCTCTAAATTTGTGGGTGCCCATACTAGCATGTGAATTATAGGGCCTTTCTCAAAAATGACTTCTTTCTTACACACTGTCTCACATTTGGGAGGTACAAATGCAAGGAAAGACAATTGGTAATAACACCTGTCACACTATTCTGTGTTTCCCTAAGTCTCCCGATAAAAATGGTACTTCACTTGTGTGGGCAGGCCTAGCGTCCGCTAAAAGGAACGTCCCAAAACGTAACGTGGCCACATCACATTTTCGTTAAAAACTGAACCTTTTTTTGCAATGTGCCTAGGTGTGGATTTTGGGTCCTAGCTCAGCCGGCACCTTGGGACACCTAGAAAACCTGTACACATTTGAAAACTAGACACAAAGGGGAATCCGTAATGGGTGACTTGTGTGGCTCTCACCAGGCTCTGTTGCCCAGAATCCCTTGCGAACCTAAACATTTGTCTAGAAAACACATTTTCCTCAAATTTCTGTGATGGAAAGTTCTGGAATATAAGGGGAGTCACACCCAGCATTCCCCTAAGTCTTCTTATGAAAATGGTACCTCATTTGTGTGGGTAGGCCTAGCATACGTGACAGGAAACGCCATGTGGACACTTCACATTTTGCCACTGAAAACTGACCCTTTTTATTGCAATGTGCCTAGCTGCTGATTTTGGGCCGTAAGCCAGTCGACAGCTAGGGAAACCTAGCAAACCAGTACATTTGTTAAAACTAGACACCTACGGGAATCCAGTAAGGGGTGACTTGTGTGGCTCTGTTACCCAGAATCCCTTAAAAACCTCAAAATGTGTCTAAAAAATAAGTTTTCCTCACATTTCTGTAATGGAGAGTTCTGGAAACATTCTTTCACCCAGCATTCCCCCAAGTCTCCTGATAAAAATGCTACCTCACTGGTGTGGGTAGGCCTAGTGCACGTGACAGGAAACAGCCCAAAACGCAACATGTACGCATCGCATTTTTCCACCGAAAAGTGAGCCTTTTTTTTAAATGTGTGTAGCACTAACTTTTGGACCCTAGTTCGGCCCGCACCCATGGAAACTTAGCCAACCTGTACATTTTTGAAAACTAAACACTAAGGGGTTTCCATGGAGGGTGGATTTGCATGGCTCTCATGAAGATTTTAACCTAGAATCCCTTGCAAACCTCAAAACATTGACTAAAAACACATTTTCCTCATATTTTTGTGATAGAAAGTTATGGAATATGCGGGAGTCACAAACCTCCATCCACCCAGCATCCCCCCAAGTCTCTCGATGAAAATGCTAACTCATTTATGTGGGTAGACCTAGTGCTCGCGGCAGGAAACTGCATAAAACACTACATGGACTCATCACATTTTCCACTGAAAACTGAGCCTTTTTATCCAATATGGTTAGCTCTAGATTTTAGACCCTAGCTCAGTCAGCACCCATATAAACCTAGCCAACCTGTACATTTTTAAAAACTAAACCCTAGGGGTATCCAGGGTGGGTTGACTTGAGTGGTTCTCACCAGGTCTTTAACCCGAATCCCTTGCAAACCTCAAACTGTGACTAAAACAACACCTTTTCCTTGCATTTCTGTGGTAGAAAGTTCTGGAATCTGTGTGGACCACAAACTTCCATCCACCCAGCATTGCACAAGTATCCAGATAAAAATGATATCTCTCTTGTGTGGGTAGGCTTGGTGCCCACCACAGGACACAGTGCAAAACGTCACATGTATGCATCACATTTTCCCTCGAAAACGGAGCCTTTTTTCCAATGTTGGTAGCTCTAGATTTTATCCAATCTCTACATTTTTTAAAGCTACACAACTGGGAGTATCCAGGGTGGGCAGACTTGCATTGCTTTTACCACATTTTTTTAACCAGAATTCCTTGCAAGCCTCAATCTTTGACTAAAAAAACTAATTTTCCCCACATTTGTTCTGTGATGAAAAGTTTTGGGATCTGCAGGGAGCAACAAACTTCCATCCACCCAGCATTCCTCCAAGTCTCCCAATAAAAATGGTACTTCACTTCTGTGGGTAGGCCTAGTGCCCGCAACTGGAAATGGCCCAAATCGCAACATGGATGCATCACATTTTTCCACAGAAAAGTGAGCCTTTTATTCCAATGTCGGTAGCGCTATATTTTGGCCCTTGCTCAGCCGGCACCTATGGAAACCTAGCCAGCCTCTACATTTTTTTAAACTAGACACTTAGGGGTATCCAGTGTGGCTCTCACCAGCTGTTTTTTACAGACAATCCCTTGCAAACCTCAAACTTTGACTTAAAAAGCACATGTTCCTCACATTTCTGTGATGGAAAGTTCTGAAATCTGTGGAGAACCACAATCTTTCAACACCTGGCATTCGCCCAAGTCTTTAAAAAAAACTGGGCCTCACTTATGTGGGTAGGCCAAGTGCCTGTGACACGAACGGGTGCCAAACACAACGCAGGTGCATTGCATTTAAAACAATGTGGTTTTTGGCAATGTGGGTAGTTGTGGATTTTGGGCCACAGCTCAGTCGGCACTTAAGGAAATCTACCAAACCAGCACATTTATGAAAACTAGACACCTGGGGGAGTCCAGGGTGGTATGACTTGCGTGGCTCTCACCAGGTTGTTTTATCCAGAATCTGCTGCAAATCTTAATCTTTGCCTAAAATACTAATTTTCCTTGCATTTCTGTGTGAAAAAGTCCTGGAATCTGAAGACAGCCACAAAGTTCCTACCTCTCCTTCCTTCTCTCAGATCGCCAGATAAAAATACGGCCTCACTTGTGTGTGTGTGGGCCTAGTGCCTGTAACAGAGAAGGGACCAAAATGTATTGTGGACACATCCAACTGATGTATCACAAAATAACCTGTTTTTGCAAGAGGGTACCTGCGTTTTTGGTCCCGGGCTCGGTGACCATCTAGGGAAAACTACCAAACCCAGAAATCTCTGAAAACTAGACTCCCAGGGGCATCCAGGGAGGTGTAGCTAGCATGGGTCCCCAATGTTTTTCTTGGTCAGAATCCCCTGCAAATCTCAAATGTAGCTAAATACATCACACTTATGCCAACCATGAAATCTGTACAGAAAATATAGAACAAGACAGACCAGTCAGTTTACTTTTACAATCACGGTAGTGTTAGGTCTTCTAGAAGGGGATTGCAGGCTGCACCACAAATACCATAATGCCTTACACTGGGAGGAGTGGTGTGTTGTCCCATACTGCCCTGAGACTGGTCAGCTGACCAGGAAGGGAGGATCTTAAGCACCTAGCGCGATGATGGCGGCGCTTGGCTTTCCTTCCTAGTCCCGCACTTCTGTTGGATTCCTCGTCGTGTCAAGCTACTCCTTCGGTGATCCCGGCAACTTCCCCTTGGATCCTGTCAAGCCCCTCACTCCCTGCCCGCCCTCCTGATTCCTCGTTGGATTTTCACTGCTGTTCGTGTTTCCTACCGGACTGCCCGCTGAAGCGCTCTGCGTGTTGGGGTCGGGTTTCTGCTTAACCTTGGAACTGCTCGGCTTGATTAGGTCGGGTGCTATCTTGGAGTTTTGTTTGCGCATTGTAAACCTCTTGTTGCTGAGAGGTGTGTCCCCGTGAAGGCAACGGGTCGACGCGTTCCTGTTTTGTTTTCCATTCTTTTTGCACAGCGTCTGGAAAACTTTATTGACTCCTCCACGCATTCCACGAACATCGTGTGAGAGACGCTGCTCCTTCTCTTCTCTTAGCCAGACGCTTGCTCAGAGTACATTTCATAAGCTGGGACATATCTAGTGCTATTTGCCGCCATAACCAGCCCTCGTGGTCCTTTTGGAATTGGCCACAATTTTTGGGGGTTCCTGAAAAAAGCGAGGGAGAAGACACTCGTACCTTTATGGTAAACCTCTTTCGAGACTCCCTCCCAGAACTTTCCGACTGGAACTGGGACACCAAAGTCCAGCGGGCTCATCGTATGCCTCTACACCTAAGAACTCCTGCCAAATCCGGAGCATACTCGAGGGCTATCCTAGTATACTTTGGCAATTTTTTGCTCAGACAGGCAGTGTTCGAGAAGGCCAGACCCGAAGCAAAGCGTACCTCCAAAGGCATCACATACTTTTCACGTCCCGATTTCTGTCACACCACCGTCGAGCGAAGGTGGAGGCTGCGCCAACTTATAAAACCTTTCCAGGACAAAAAAGCAACCGTGTATCTCAACAATCCTGCACGCCTCAAAGTTATTTACGAGGGCCAGACAAAGTTTTTTGTCTCTGAGATTGTGGCACAAGAATATCTTGACAGCCTGAAATAATCATATTAACGATTGCAGAAGAATAATATTCTTTTCCTAAATTTATGATCAGTGGAAAGGGTTTAACTTCAGCCTGACGACTAGTTGATACCAAATGCTCTGAAAGCTGTCCGCCAGTATTAATGTTGGCATTTTGTGGGGCTGGCGGGTCACTAATTGTATAGTATCACACGAGGTGTTGGTCACATATATAGTATTAGCCAGGATAAGCACTCTGAATGATAGCGCGTATGATTATTTATCATAGTCTACGATATTAACTTAAGAGCTCTCTTAATTTTTTCTTTTGTTTTTATCTCTCCTGCATATTGGTTGGGACCTGATAGCGGGCTGCACTCACATCACATTTAGACTCTAACGGAGTCTTTTTGCCTTAATTTGGGGAGTAGTGGGGAGGGAACGGGTGGGTTGAGCGAGGGGAGGCTGGGTGGGAAGGGGAACAGAACAACAAAAACGAAAACAACTCCATGTCAAATAAATCGCACAGTGAGCATTCGTAATATGATGAGCCACAACAAAGCAATAACAAATAACAGTAAATGTAAATGTAAATGTAGATTGTGCTTATATAGCACACGGCTACCCGCAGTGGGTGTCCCGGCGCTTGCTTAGGGAACCCTTCCTGATATTCCCCTGTGAGATAGCAGGGTATACACAAGGTGAAAGTCAGGCATCCCGCCGCGAGGGGCCGTTGTGGAGATTAAGCAAGCTATTGCCCAGAGTCGCGGAGTGTGAACCCGTGAGTCGAGGAGGCACCAGGACGAGAATTATCGAGTCCGTAGAATTTTTTTGGCCCAAGACCCGCCGGGGCGGGGAATTGAACCCTGGTCCAGGACCGATCTCAGCTTCCGGGTCTGCCGCCTCTAACCCCTGAGCCACACTTCTCCACAGTATAAAATGTATGGGGGCAGGAATCCTGTTCAAAGGAAGTAATGTGTTTATTGACAGACCAAAGGAATCAAATTATTTCGATTCATGGGGAGGGTAACTATTTGTAGCTGGAATGTAGCAGGGCTACATGGTAGAGATAAACGGGGGCGATTGTTCGAGATAATCAAACGGAATTCTTCAGACATTATATGTCTTCAAGAAACCCACCTACCCTGGGAGAAGCGAAATTTACTCAAAATTCAAGGTTATAGCATTCTGGCAACCACCACCCAAACGACTAATGCCAGGGGGGTAGCCATATTAGGTAAGAACCATTTAGGGAAACCTATACGCCAAGCTCTGGATCAACATGGCAGATGGGTAATAATAGAGCTCTCTCTCGGGGTAACCATCTGCTCAGTGTATGGATCAAACCTGGACGATCCCTCGGTCTTTGAGAGTCTTGAACTGGAGCTGGCTAGTTGGCCGGGCCCACTTATTTTTGCAGGAGATTTCAATATCGCACTTGGCTCTTTCTACAATGACCGAACTAAGCATATCTACTCCGGTCGGAAACCAAGAGTATTTAAGGCAATCAGCTCCCTTACAACCAGCCACAATCTTGTTGATATTTGGTCTCTCAAACATCAGGGGGACCCTGGGTACACATTCTTTTCACATCCCCATAACAAATATACCAGAATCGACTATATATTTACAACTAGAGATATTTCGGGCTTAGCAGCTATTATTAAATATCCTAAGCTAATCTCGGATCACAACGCCCTGGCTCTCACTATTAATATAACCTGTACTACCAGAAAACCATTTATCTGGACGTTTGATAGAAAATTATTGGTCAATAGTGACTATATTAATTTTATCAGAACTTGGGCTCAGGGCTACTTCGATATAAATCGGTATAGCGCTCCCAGAAATATTGTATGGGATTGTTTTAAAGCAGCTCTTAGGGGGGAGACTCTAAGCTATGTAGCAAGAATTAAGAAGCAACAGACCTCTGAATATACCAAGAAAATAGGGGAACTAGCCAGATTAGAAGCTGCTCACACAACTCTAATTGCACAAAGAATAGATGGGTCAAGCCTACTTCGCCAGATATTAATTCTTAAAACCGATTTAAACAAGGGATTAACTCAGAAGTCCGCCGAAACTTTTAGAACACATAAAAAAAATCTCTACGAAAATGGTGAAAAAGTTGGTAAACAACTAGCTTTACGAACAAGACAAAGGGCCTCCTATAATGCAATCTCATCTATAAAAGAGAATGATCAAGAATATATTCAAACAGAAGATATAGTAGAGGTGTTTCAACGCTATTATCAACATTTATATCAAAATGATATTGCTCCCACTAGTGAAGATACAAAGAAATTTCTTAATTATTTTTTAACCTGTACAGATAATAGTCTAGATAATACTACTAAGCAAGATCTTGAAAAGGAGATCACACTAGCAGAGATTGAACTTGCATTGGCAGAATTGGCCCCGGGGAAAGCAGCAGGTCCAGACAAAATACCGCTGGAGCTATACAAGATTTTAGGCAAATTTATACTACCTCTGCTACTTGATTTATTTCTAGGGATACAATGGAGCGGAAGTACACCTGTATCTTGGAAAGATACCAATATTATTATTTTTGCCAAAAAGGGAAAACCCACAGATTCCCCTTCATCCTACCGCCCAATCTCACTGATTAACTCTGATTCGAAGTTATACGCAAAAATTTTGGCCAACCGGCTAAGGGGGGTCATTGCGCATCTGGTCTGCCCGTGGCAACATGGCTTTATCCCAGGGAAGGGTACCACTGATCATATCCGCAGAACAATCTCATTATTTGATATTATGTCGGCAACAGGCGGCCAGATGTCAATGATTCTTCTCGACGCCGAGAAGGCATTTGACAGAGTTTCGTGGGATTTCATGTGGGCTATTTTAGAACACTATAACTTTGGGTATCGCTTTATTAAATCACTTAAAGCTATGTATGCCGACCCAAAGGCTAAACTTCAAATCATGGGGTACGAATCGGGCACCATTAACATATCAAGAGGAAATAGGCAGGGCTGCCTGTATTCACCGATATTGTTTGCCCTCTACATCAACCCCCTGATACTAAAACTACTATATAATACCAGAATTAAACCAGTGGTGACTGGATTATATGAAACTAAAGTTTTAGCCTACGCCGACGACGTCGCAGTTCTAACACCAGACCCCGAGGTGGCCATTGCTGAGATTGAGGCGATTACGCATTTGTTTGGATCCTTCTCAGGATATTCCCTCAACAAAAGCAAAACGGTCATATTATGTACAGGAAATATACAATGTATGGACATCAGAAGAACTGAAACAGCTACTTATTTAGGGGTTTGCCTAACCACTGAGGTTCAAAATATTACGAAACTCAATTATGAACCTCTAATTAACTCAATCAGACAGGACTTAGCAAGAGTAAATAGTCTTCATCTATCTATTATAGGGAGGGGGAACTATATTAAAATGACTGTTTTTCCTAAGATATTATATCTATTTCGCGCAATCTCTCTATTAGATGAAGACAATTTTATTAAAGTCCTGGACTCCCAGATTTCTAAATTTGTCTGGCAATATGGTAAGATTAGGAGGTCGCTAAAATTTTTATCCTTACCATATGACAGAGGGGGACTTGCAATTCCGCAATTACTCTTATACTTTTGGGCAGCCTTTCTTCAACAACTCGCTCCAATGATTAATCCAGCATCCAATTTGGACGAGTTAGACATACCCTCAGTATATGAACTAGCCCTTGGTCACAGAGCCAGAGGATTACTCTTAAGACAACTCGAGCCCAGCTATTTAAAAAAAGTTACATTTAAAATTATCACTGGTGCATGGAAAGTCTGGTCAAAAATTGTAAAGCATATGCAAATCCCTAAATTAAACCGCTATACCCCACTCTGGCGCTCATCTCTGCTTCCACACAATGTGAACAATATGATATCTATTAGCTGGGAAAGCAAGGGATTAATCTCCCTTCTAGATTTTTTAGGCACAGATATGAAGTCTAGCTTTTATACCCTTCAGAATCAGTTTAATATACCTGTGACGGACTATCTAAAATTCTACCAAGTAAGAGCTGCCGTAAATTCTAAAATGTCTACTATAAGCTGGGGCAGAGTACCTCTTATTGAGAACATCCTCAGGCCTTCCACCAGAATTGGCACAATATACTCCTTCCTTCATGAAAAAATGCCTGACGATTTAGACCACACTGAAACTCTATGGATAAGTAAACTTGATAATCCAGACGTTGACATCGATAAGGTCTTAGTATTGACATCACAATTGCTACTCTCCACGAGTCTAAAAGCACAACTTTATAAAACAATATACAATCTTTACTATACCCCAGAGAAATTGTACTTGTGGGGTAAAAGATCTAATGACCACTGCCCAAGGTGTAACTATGGACCGGCCACGCTACTGCATATGTTTTATGATTGTAATAAGCTTACACGATTTAAGAAAATGATATGGGAATTTTGGGGGGAGGTTTTCGGACGAGAACTTCCTGAATCGCCCACTATTTGCATGCTTGGGTATGATAGCACGTTAAAGTTAAATCCGAATGAGGAGGCTATTCTTTTTATTGGAACTGCGGTATACAGAATTATACTTGCTGTACGATGGAAAGACAGTGATTCTCTGAGTTTCCAAATGTGGCTAACTCGTTTCCTATGTGTACATAATCAGGAGACAGCAATATATGCCACCAGGGGCTCGAAATCCAAAAGACGAGGCGAAAAAATCTGGTCCCCAATCACCGCTTGGAGCGATGCAGTAATCTCAATTTGAATGTCCTAAAATCTTATGTCTGACATTATTTGATGCCTGCATTATTTTTTCTTTTTTCTTCTTGTTTTTTTCTTTTTTTTTCTTTCTTGCTTGTTACCTAGGCTTAAGACATTATTTTATTACAAATGTTTTTTGCATTTATTTTTATGCTCTCTCTTTTCCTTTCTGTTATTCCGGTGCGTAACGTATATCTTTTGCTGTATTGGAGTTGTTTTCAATAAAAAAAAAAAAATAATAATAAAAAAAAAGGAATTGGCCACAATTGTTCTTTTGGAACTCATTTTTTGTTATTGCTCCAAACCACCGGATATTGAGTGGTGTTTGTTCTTTCTTCGTTGGAACTATTGGAACCTGTTTTCTGTTAGAGACCAAGTCGCTACTATTGGGTCACCGTTACTAAAGTCCTGCTGCATTGATGTCACGGGTAAGTGTGGGACATCACACACACCTTATTATTTCTAGCGGGAAAGTTATTGGGTACATATACATTAGTAGAGTAACATTGTGCTGTTCTTTTTCTTGTTTCCACTGCAGCTATAGCCGCCCCTCCTACCTGACAACCCCTTCAGCGGATAGACCACTGACTTGGTCTCTTCCTTTTCTGGGGTTGCCTGTTCTCCCTGCATAGTACCTTGGACACAGTGGTGGAGGCAATCCTAGGGAAGGTTGAGGCATCAGCTTCGCTCCTGAGGTATTGGACTTCTGTCTGGATACATCCTGAACCTGACAGGTAGTTCCCAATAACTCCATTGCATGTGGTACAATTTCAGAAATGAGGGCACACAAAGCCCAGGATTAGAAGGACACTTGCGGCAATACATATGACTCTCCTTCAGCACGCCTCTTCAGACACAGACTCTGCATCTCCTACTGGGAAAGTTTTTTGGGGTGTGGGAGGAATGCAATCTGAAAAGTGGCGATCTTCCAATCTAGCCACATCCTCCACTAATCCCTACTCTAGAAACACTTGCCTGTTCCACTACAACAAGGCTCCCTATTACAGACTGCTGAAACTGAACAAATGTCCTCTTTCAACCTGGAGAGAAATCCTATAATACAACATGAGTATTGAAGGTTGCAATGTAGATTTAACTGCTTAACCACGGCGGTGCGGTGGTTTAGCGGAGTGGGCAGGGCCGCGTCAACCAATGGACGTGCGCGCAACTACGGAGGTAGTGCGTGTGACGGCTGTTGGCCGACAGAAGCAGCGAAGGGGTTAAAAAATGGATAGTCAACTTTTTATAACAAATGTAAGCCCTACAAACAGCAGTGTAAGGCCCCAACCACTGATCTACTCTATCAACACCACCCGTGTGCCTATTTAGTCTAAAATGCACACAGGTTTGTGCACTTCAGCAACCTGACCCCAAACAGCCACAGCTGAAATACTTACATCATGAATGGTTGTCAGCATCTGGACATCTCTCCTGACCACAAATTTCACAGCTAGAATTTCACCACTATGCAAGGCACTGCACGGTCCTCTCTGAAGCTTTTTACATACAATTTCTTTAGGGTAACCTTTACGGTTAGAGCAGATTGTGCCACAAGCAACAGTGTCCACTTTGAACAATTTCCTGAACAATTGCACAACAGTGTAGACGTTATCTATGTATACGTAGTGACCTTTGTTAAAAAGTCTTTTACCAAGCTCCCACACAATTTTTCACTAACTCCAAAAGAGGACAGACAACCAGGGAGGGTCAATAATGGAATCCCTTCCAGTGTATACCCTGAAATTATAGGCCTATCCAGTACTACTGTCAGTCAACATATAAATCTTAATTCTATAATGTGCCCTCTTGCTAGAAATGTACTGCCTAAAAAACAAACAGCCCCTTGAACAGAACCAAAGATTCACTGCACAGCGATTTCTTTCCTTGAAACATAGATCTCTGAAAATCGATCTACAAATTGATCAAGAACAGGCTGAATGTTAAAAAGGCGGTAACAATCAGGGTGCTCTTGTGGCAATGCTGAAGCATTATCAACAAAATGCAACATCTGAAGCAGAAGCAAATAAACATCATGACTCATGGTTGCAGGAAATTTAGCCGTAGCCATCAAGGAACTAGTAGACCAACATGAACACAGTGACGGCTTCCTTATCAAACCCATCAAAAAATGTAAACCCAAAAACTTCTTCAGTTCATCCTGATTTGTGGAAGTCCACCGGATAGCTCTAGAGTGGGCCTTAAGTCTGGCACTATTGTCCCTGAAATAATTTTCGGCATACAAATTAGTCTGGTCAACAATCTCATCCAAAAATACATCATCCATAAACAAAAACAAAACAATGTACAGGCAAAATGTTTTCAATGTTCACTCTACACCCTGTGACACCAGTAAAGGCAGGCAACACAGGCTGCACCATATTTATGGCAACCCAGAGTTCAACACTTCCAATGGGAAGCATTTCAGCCTAGGCTGCCATCCAGATACCTCTTGCTGCACTATCGGCATACCAGTGTCTTCCTCTAAAAGAGGCACTTCCTCTGCACTGACAGTGGCTTTGTCGTCAGATGATTTCTCCCGGACAGAATATTCACTGCCAGAATCCTTGACTTCCTCCTCTGCCTCAGATGCAGTGTTAATCTTAATGATGCTTTGAGGAAGATTTGAAAAGCATAACAACAACATGCTGAGAGGTAATCTTGCGACTAGCCGCAATACTTATTAATAAATGTAACATGACAAATGAGTCCACAATAACCAACACTGTGTAAAATAAGAAATAAACAAAGTGTGGCTTTGTCAAACTGAAAGTAAAACTATTGGTAATCTGGAAGGAAAAGTCAATCAATACAAAGCTCACAAAGACCTATATACTCAAACACCACTCACTTGCCAGCGACAGCTAGACTCACAAGTCCTACTCTGCACAGACACAGTAAGCACCAACGCTATCAAACTAGAAAGGAAAAACTAAAGAAAATGACTCACAAGACAACACAATACACATCTTACATAAATCCAAGGAGAATTTCGCATACAATAAAATAGAAGCTAAATATGCTGCTTTGCACCAGTCCACGCACACCGCCAGTCTACGCACACCGCCAGGCAAGCGCCAGTCCACACAAACCACCAGTCCACACACACCACCACACATCACCAGTCTACACACACCACCAGGCAAGTGCCATTCCACACACACCGCCAGGCAAGCACCAGTCTACGTACACCGCCAGTCTACACATTCCAGCAGCCAAGCACCAATCCGCACACACCACCAACCAAGTGCAAGTCCACCCACACTGCCAGCCAAATCCCAGTACAAGCACAGCCAGCCAACCCCCAGTGCAAACAGACCATCAGCCGAAGTCCAGTTTACACACATAGAAACTTTCCCTGGTGTCCAGTGGGGCTAAAAATTTCACCAAGCAGAAACAGCCTAAATATATGCCCAAAGACCTCCTCGAATTGCGCTAAAGTGTGAAATCCCTGGTGTCTAGTGGCTTCTGTCCCCCCAAAGGGCAGATCGACCTAAAAACGACTGATCTGCCTTTTTGAGGAGTGGGGCAGAATACAAAAAAAATGCCCCCAAGGGGTACGACCCTTGTCCAAGACAACAAAACAATCCCTGGTGGATTAGTGGGCTTCCCCCCCGCAGAGGGCCGATTGTTCTAAAATGTGCCAATCTGCTCTCTGAGGGGGTAGAATAACCAAATAAATTCTCCCCCATGGAAAGCCAAGTCCTACTCTGCACAGACACAGTAAGCACCAACGCTTCCACCTCCCCAGAGGGCCTAAAAGTAGCCAAACTGCCCTCGGGGGGGGGGGAGGGGTAGTGGAACAACCACATAAATGTCCTCAACCTTTACCCAAGGGGTCGTTCCCCTACCAGCAACAAATCCCTAGTGGTTATGTGGCATTACCCCGCCCCCAAAGGGCAGATCAGCCACTTCTGGGGGGGGATAACGTAATAAATTCTCCCCTAAGAGAAACGACCCTTGCCCATCAGGTCACTCCCTGTAAGTTATGAATATAAAAATATCCCTGGTGCCCTAGTGGGTGAGGCCCCCCCAGGATCCAGATCAGGCAAAAAACACAGTTGATCTACCCTCTAGGGGGACCAAAACACAGATACATTTATTGCTTCCTTGGTGAGCGACCCTTGTCCGATGGGTCGCTACCCCTACACAAAACAAAAACCCCTGGTGGTCCAGTGGGTGGATTCCTGCTCCACGATTGCTGCCCTGACCGAAATCGAGGAGCAGGAATCTACTCCATACAAGCACAGGGGGATAGGAAAAACTCTTTGTTTTTTTGGTTTATAGTTGGTCCCGTTGACCTATAGTTTACAAAAAAAAAGTACAATAAAGAGCTGGGTATTATCGCAACTTTTTCACTTACAGGAGCAGGTAGGTATATATATAAAAAAGAGTAACAGCGAAGGTAAGTGATGGGTAAGGTACATTATGTAGAAATGTATACTAAAGGAATAGTACTTTAACATTTGAAAAATCTATTTCTTATTCATTTTAAACAGTAAATTATTAAACAGTTGCTCTACATTTGTTCACATACACACATAACAATGAAAAATGTGTATTTAGTGTGGTTCCTCTACTAGTAACAATAAAGTTACTAATGTATTATTTCAATTATCACCCAAAAGATGTTAAAGGTCATGAGAGGCTGTTTGGTATAACTCTATAGGTTGTGGTAGCACTGAAAGCAATTGTTTTCCACAGCGTGCCACCTCAGTTTTGACCTAGCCATATGCAAATCACTCCTCACCCTGCTCCTTCTGGGAACAGTGGTAGCTGAACAGGCAAGCCAGGTCTTCCCTAAACCAAAAAATAAGCAACTGCGTACCGGTTTTACCCTAGGTATCGGGTCATTTTGCTCAACATGCCATCTCACTGTGCTCCTTATGGGAACAGTCCAGTCTAAAGATGTTTTGCCTTTACCGTCATTTCATATGCAGACGAAATGCAGTTGATCATCACTCTCTCTCGAAAAAGCAACAACACCGCTTTCTAGCTGAACTTGTGCCTTTTCGAAGTAGCCAACAATTTCTTATAGTTAAACAGTGAGAAGTCTGAGGTGTTGATCCTGGATAATCAGCCTGATAGTTGGTCCACTGCATAGTGGCCTGCTAGTTTGGGTCATTTTCATCAGCAAAACAAAAGTTCACAATCTTGTTATCTGGTGAGATCACAAGCTGTCATTCAACAACCGAGTAAACTTTATTGACAGAAAATACTTTGGGACATTGACAATCCTCAAAAATATTCTGGGATTTCTACCTTTGTTGGTGACTTCCATAATGGATTATTGCAATGCACTGTACCTTGGGCTTTCACAATCACGACTCAACAGATTAAAACTTATTAAAAAACTGCTGCACATTTGTTGCTGAAACTTCCCAGATGCGCCTCCCGTTAAGACTGACCTGAGAAAACTGCACTGGCTCCCATTCAAGAAATTAATTTCCTTTAAAGCTCTTTGTTACTGCTATAAGGCAGTATCTAATGTTAGTCTGCGGTACTTTAAATCTCTGATTAAACCTATTGTCCCCCTTAGGAATTTAAGATCACACAATGCCAGGTTAGCTCTTGTTCTAAAATGTTAAAAAGTTAGAATTGGAGGTAGCTCTTTTATTTATCTGGCTCCCAAGATTTGGAATTCTATAGCAGGACCGGAGGCGAGGACTATACTCTGCTTTCTTTATTTTCTACAACCAGCAATCTTTAACTTTAATACAAAAAAAATCTTTCCCTTGGATTCTAGGGAAAGGTCAACAACAAAGATGAACCAATAGGCAGCTACAGGTGTCTAGAAAAGGCACAGGCTGCTGGGATACGTCCTCCTTCTTTTCCTGCTCCACCAGCAGTTAGGTCTCGATTTCTGTGTTCCTTGTTCATAACGCTTAATTGTGCTCAGTAATGCTTGAATGTGCTTATAGTGCTAAAATGTGTTTGCCTTGTGCATGTTTTTACATGGACTGTAGGCGTTTGTTTATTTGAAGCGGCGACGCTGATGGTCGCCCTTCAAGGGGTCACATTCCCCCCCTCACCCGCCCCCCTCCCCCCCAAGCGCAAGCAAGTGTCAACTGTTGACCTGGGCACCTTTGAGCGCCTTAAGAAGGTCTTTCTCGTCCGCCCCTCCCTTGTGCAACCAGGAGTGTTAGACGAGGTAGCTCCCTTGTCTCTTCAAGGCGTGGGGATGATGATGGTGATGATATCCCCACTAAATCCACTGATGAGGCGGGTCCCTCCCGGCCCCAGTGCCCAGCCGCGGGTTGTGCAGACCCTCCCTCAGGCATATTGGTCCCGGAGGACCTCCTTCACCCTCGCTGCATGGAATGGATTCCGGGAGATAAGGTCACTCAGTTTGTGGCGAGCCGCCTGACAAACCTCTGGAGAAAGAGGTCAGGGCCTGCCTGAGGGCAGAATGCCAGCCACCCGCCCTTGCGAGTAAGGTGGCAGTTGGTCCTGAGATAGACCCTAGGATGGCGACATTCCTTCAGAAATATATCCGTGATCCTAAGAAAGGGATAGGTAGGTCCTGGAGGGCATGTCAGGATAAGCTCATGGGCGCTTGCGGGTCCCTCACTAAGATCTTGGATCTTGCGGAGGAAGCTAAGGCATCAGATACCTTGCTCTTTCCCGAGTCAGTGTCCAGCTGGGCCCAGCGTGCCATAGTGTTTCTGGTCAACTCTAACTGTGCCCTTTCAGCTGAGAGGAGACCCTCTCTATTGTTGAAGGTGGAACCCAAGCTTGGGGATTGCGTTTTCTTTTTCGTCGGGGCCAGTCGTGGCAGGGGACACTCGACCAGTCGCTTCTACACCCAGGCACCTTCTAGAGGCTTCAAGAAAACGCAGGAGCAACCCAAGCAAGAGTTCTTCCAGTCGAGAAGAAACTACAGGGGCAGGGGCTCCAGAGGCATAGCCAGAGGTCACTCTCAGACCTAATCAGGTGAGAATTTGCCTTTACCACCAGTCTCAGGTAGGGGGCAGGCTGGCTGTATTCGTGCACAATTGGGAGGCTATCACCTCAGATCACGGGTTCTCAAGACCATCAGAGGGTTCCGCATAGAATTTTACGTGAGCCCGGAGCAGGAATTCCCTCCCTATCCCCTTGTGTTTACTGAAGGCCAGAAAGCCCCGGTAGGCAGGGAGGTGCAAGATCTGTTACGCAAAGGGGCGATCACTCACTCCTCTCTCCACCCAAGGCATTTTCTAAGCAACATCTTTTTGGTTGGCAAAACCAATGGGGGTCAGCGCCCGGTTATCAATCTAAATGAGTTCAACAGCTGGTTAGTGTACCGCCATTTCAAAATGGAGGGGATCCACCTGCTGCGCAACCTCTCATACCCAGATGACTGGATGGTGCATCTAGACCTAAAAGACGCTTACCTGGCAGTTCCGATTTTTCCCCGCACCGCCGGTTCCTTCAATTTCAGTGGACAGGGCAGGTTTACGAGTTCACTACCCTTCCTTTCGGTCTGTCTTCCGCACCTTGGTGTTCCACCAAGGTCCTCAAACCCGCAATAGAATACCTCAGAGCTCAGGGTTTCCGCCTCATCATATACCTCAACAATTTCCTCCTTTTGGCTCAATCCCCAACACTGCTAACAAACCAACTACAGGCGACTGAGGCTTTATTGCAGGGCCTCTGCTTTATTATTAGCAAGAAGAAATTCCTCCTCACACCTTAGAGACAAAGTACATTCCTGGGTTTTGTCATAGACTCAGTCAGCAAGACATTGAGTTCACCAACCAGGAAGGTTTCTAAGATACGTCGGGAGACCTGGAGAACCCTGGCCAGAACTTCTATTTCTCTCCGACAGTTCGCCAGGATAGTGGGTCTCCTGTCATTCTTTGTACAGGACATCTTTCTAGGCCCTCTCCACTACATGGCCCTCCAGAGGCTCAAAGCCACTCACCTGAGGTAGGGTCTGCAGTATGCAGAGCAGGTTCCTCTCACGGACGAGGTGAGGTCAGAGATGCAGTGGTGGTTGGACCATATGGATGCCTGGAATGGGCGAGCAATCTTCGGCTCAGCACCAGACATAGTTATAGAGTCAAACACCAGAAAATCAGGCTGGGGAGCATGCTGTGAGGATTGCTTTACAGGAGGAAAGTGGTCCGAAGATGAGAAGCAGATTCACAGCAACTGACTAGAATTATTAGCGGGTACCTTCGTCATCAAGTGTTGGATGAAGGACAAGGTCAGCTGCCGTGTCCTCCTCAAGATGGACATTGTCTCTGCTGTCCGCTACATAAACCACCTGAGTGGCACAAAATCCAAGGTGCTAGCGAACATGGCCAAGGAGTTCTGGACCTTTTGCCTCGATCACAACGTCTCCGTGACAGTGGAGTATCTTCCCAGGGCGTCCAACGTGGTCGCAGATTGGTACTCCAGAGCATGGTCGGATGTTAGTCTCTGGCAGCTGGAGCCTAGAGTCATCCGGAGATTGCACGCTCTTTGGGACCCACTCTCGACAGATCTCTTCACCTCTCACCTGGACCATCAACTTCCCAGATTCTTCACCTGGAAGCCGGACCCCCTGGCGGCGGCCACTGACGTTTTATTCCAGGGTTGGTCAAAGGAGACGGGTTATTCCTTTCCTTCGTTTGCCATGATAATGCGGCTCTCAACTCAGGTCCGCAGGCAGCAAGCGAAGGTGGTGCTGATCATGCCTTATTAGAGATCGCAAGTATGGTTTCCAGAACTCCTGGAACTTTTCTGGGATTCTCAAATCCTTCTATCCCAAGATCGGATGATTCTCCGGGATCCCCAGGGAGATCCACACCCCTTGATCCTATACAATCGGATGCTCCTCATGGCCTGGTGGATTTCCGGCAATGCTGGAGACTCTGGGGCTTATCAGGAGAAGCTCAGAATATCCTGGCAGCAGCATGGGCAGAGGGCACCAACAAGCAGTACAGATCAGCTTGGTCCAGATGGGTGAGTTGGTGCCTTGGGAGGAATCAAGATCCCGTGGGGTGCAAAGTGGTCCACATTTTGAATTTCCTGGACACAGAAGGTTTGGCGTATCGCGCAATTAATTCTTACAGGTCCGCGATATTGGCAGGCCATTTTCCACTGCAGGGGAATGCAGTGACCAAGCACTCATTTGTATGCCAGCTGATGAGGGGTATTCGCCTGTCGCTGCCTCCAATGCCCAGATATTCTTAGCTGTGGGATGTCAACAAGGTGTTGACCCTTTTTAAGGCCTGGCAGTCGAATAAATATCTGTCTCAGAAGGAGTTATCAGCGAAGCTAGCCATGCTTCTGTGCTTGGTCTCTTGTAGAAGAGTTTCTAATATGAGGGCCCTGACCTCCACGGTTGAGTCTTTATCCCCCAAGTAGTCACCTTCCATATCTCCCGGCGTACCAAGTTGGGCTCCAGGGTGATCTCATAACCTGCCTTTGACAAGCACCCCAAGTTGTGCGTAGTGCATTGTCTGAAAGCTTACAAAAGTATGACGGACGAGCATCGCCCTCACGGGGAGAGCCAGTTACTGATCTCTCTCAGGAAACCCTTTAAGGCTGCTGCTTCTCCCACCATAGCTAGATGGTAAAATATGTTTTTTTAATTTCTTGAATAGCTTAAAGTAATATAGTTCAGCTTTATTGTGGGTTCAATGTGAGCAATCATCTCAACAATTTTCTGAGCACAAGAAAGGAGAATGCACAACACAATTGGCCCATTGAAGTTTTCTTTTCGCTAAGCATTAAAAAATTGCTTTAGCAGAAGGCACCTAAAGGACAGAGGAATATAGATTCTGCCTGATTTGCATTCAGTCAAAATCATTTCCTTAGGTATTAACCTTATGACGCTAGTAGTAACCGAAGCCATGCGCTGCTGTGGGTCTCAGAAGGCTATGGAAACAAGCTGAGTTTCTGATACTAGCAGAGCACGCATGAAAGGAAATCACTGCAACTTGCAGGGGGGGCAGCACAGGTAAGCGTGGTATAGAGGTGGGGTGGGGCAGGGCACGGAAGGGGGGATGCTGAGAGACTACAGAATATGTTTAATTAAATAAATAAATAATACCTTTTCCGTTGTCTGTCGGCATTCCCCCTGCCTCACCCTGCCCCGCCCCTTACCTATGCCAGCTGCCGCTGCTTGTGAATTTCTGCTAAATTCTGTTCAAGATATACGTTAATTTACAGACTCACTCCAAATCAAATGGTTAATAAAACATATGAAAAAGGGGTCTTGTTTTAAGTTTGGTAGATGAAAGAGAGGAACATATTAGGAGAAAAAATATAGGGAGAAAGATTTGGACTTGACAGAAATGGATCGCAATATCAATTCCTGCTCAGTTAGATAGAGGCCACCTAGAATATGTAGGATTTTCAGAATTTGCTAAATTTCTTAGTTGTTGGGACCATGAGTTAGAGTGTGAGAGTTTACACCTGATAAGCAGTGTCCACCACATCTCCTTTTTCCATTACTTTAAACGAGGACGTTGAAGTTATGTCAAATATGTGAATCACTAATGTAGTTAGTGACACTGGATTGTAGACAAGTGACCCTCTGATTTAACGAGGCTCATGGGTTGCATGAGAGAATTCAAAACACATTCTTGAGTTAGTGGGGAGCAGCAAAGCACCGTTAAAGTCAGTAAGGCATTCTCCATTCGAGTGGCCCCATGTAACATCTGTTTGTACAACGCTTAGCATAGATGGTGAGCCAACATTTTTGTAAGAAAGGGCATAACATCTGTGCTGCTTGCAAAGTGACATGTTAACTGTTGCCTTGTAAGTCATAGAGCATATGCCCACCCTTAAACAGAGATATTTGGGCAAGAGAAGCCCAGAGATTGGCTCCATCACACCAACGGATGGTTAGGACATCTTGCACAGAGTAAAGCATCCAGTCACCAATCAACATTGCTTTCTTAGCTGTAGGTCATCTGACTGAAGCCTTTGTTTCAGTAAGACCAACAGCCAGGGAAGGTTTCACCCAATGACACATGGACAAAGAAAAGGCCACCTGACCCTCAGCAGTTCACACTGTCAGACAACCTCTAACACTAGAGGTGATGAGAGTCCAACAGTCCCTCCTGTGAGTGGAATGCTTACATTGGGCATTGCTTGTCTTGGCCAACAGTCATACTTGGGATGGAACTGCAGAGAATTGGCCTTTGGATATTTCAGAGTTTCACCCATGGATGCAGCATTGTGTGTGTGAGGGTTACCTCTGCTAACACCACTGATGTAATGCTAAAATCCTAATAAACTGTACTTTACCTTGGCACATAATACAATTAGGGGGAACAAATATTTAAGTTGGTTTTTAACCTGAACCCTGCTTTATTGAGTGTTACTGTGCTCTACTTGTGAGCCTGTCAGAGCACTATGCTTTTGACCACCATCTTGGGTGCTGGTCTACCCTTCAGAACAGGAGAGGCTGGTGCGTACACGCTGATGGCGTGCCAAAGGTGCACCAAAGTTAGTTGCATCTGCGCCCGTCCGCGCACTGACCCTGCACAGCATCATCTATGCTGGCAGTTTTGCTCCAGGTAGGAGGGCGCTCAATCATGCCAAAACAGAAACAAGGAAAACAACTGCTCCATAACCGGTAAGCATCGTGAACAGAACTAAGATGGCTCCTTACAGCACATTATCAGTCAAGCAGAGCCTAGGCAGGCTCTTAGTGACCATAGTGGGAACCTTACTCTTCTACATTGTGCAACCCACCTCACAGCTGCAGTTCAGATCGGATCGGCTTAGCGAAGCAAAGGCTAGGTCCAGCTACGACCCACGGCAAGGAAGTGAAGTGAGGCCAGTGAGGGGTGAGACAGTGCGGGGGTGAGACACCCGCCGCCTGCATTTTTCCTGCATTTTGTAGCTGCAGCCACAGCCCTGTGCTCTGCACTTGACTCCCCGCTATTGAGGGGTGAACGGCAGTAACCTGGTCAAAAGGACACCGATGCTGCCGCCGTTGCCCAGATTTTCACAATTTTCTGCCCGGTCCAGCATCTGAGAGTCAGGACCTCTAGGGACCTCTCCTGGGAGGTACAGAGCAAGGTAGGCTGGGTGAGCGCGGCTGCCATTAGCAGGCGGCCGGTAAGTGAGTGCCTTTGGCAAAAACAGCTGAGGCGGCCCAACTAGGTCGGGAGTAGCTTGCAGTTTTGCCGTGTGTGCCACACTCGCCTGTTTTCAAAAGCACATATTTACTGGCTCTTTGACTTACAGCTTGTAGCCTCTGCAATAATAAGTTGACACATATTTTTTAACCTAAAAAAATCTAAATGTCTTCTTGTCGACACTAGCTCAGACCAGCACAGCGCAGGGAAACAGGAAACAAGTGATTCCCTAAAGAGGATATAGAGGCCATAGAAGCTACTGAGAGAAAGCAAGAAGCAGAAAGTAAGTAGTGGAAATTAAGAAGTCAACAAGCATAGCAGGAGGCCAACCTGTGCCAAATCGTGCAGGCAAGAAAACAGTGTAAAGGGTGGGGGTGAGCGTCTAGTAGTCGGCAGTACCAATCAATATCATTATCAATTTTCTACTGAGAACTAACAAAAGGCCCGCAGGCCATCATTATAAATAAGTGACAGTCATCATATACATTCAAAAGATTAAAAAAAAGAAAAAAAAATAGAGAAGACACGCACGGATCACTGCTGGAGGTTCCTGTTTGAGTGCAGTTTGAGTACAGCTTACGGAGTATTTATCGACACTTAAATCCAAGTCTGAAGGATCAGAGGATCTAACGAGCAAAACAGCAAAGGAGTAAAACTGAAACGAAAAGTCAGGGATTATTTTAACATCCAGCAAGAGGAAAGGTAATGGCAAGAAGTGCAACAAAGGCACAGTAATGGAATTAGAAATGCACTCAGGAAAAAATTGGCTCAGGGTCAGGACAAGGGGGAAGGCCTTTCACAAGGGAATCAGAGACACCCAAAGAGGCTAAGGAAAGATTCCGCCAGACAGGAGCAACAACAGGATTTAAAAGTACCCCAGAATGCCATAAATGAAAAGATATCTCCCAGTAAGGCTTTTGCTATGAAAAAAGCAAGGATGGCCCATGGCAAATGGAAAGAGGGATACAAGATAACAGACTTCCTAAACGCAAAAGGGTCAACAAAAAAGGAAGTTCGAACAGTGCGACACCATTGACGGAAAACAAAACCAAAGGTGCATCTTTAATAAAACAGCAGTCTGATCAAGAAAATGGAATAGATTTACATTTTATAAGCAATGAAGTAGCCACAAATGACGTACAAAGCCAAGAAATTGTCGCGGATGTCTCAATTCAGAAGTGCTCAGGAAGCACGCACACAGCAATAAACTCAGCCAGGAAAATAACAAATGCAGTAATTCACAATCATAAGCCGAGTGAAACACTCTTTTCCTTCAATCTCAGTAATTGGGAAGAGCAGGGGGAGGGACTCAGTCATATTCAGCAACAGGAGCCATTAAATTCACCCGCCCAAGAAAAAGAGATTGACCCCAAAACCATTGGAACTGTTGGAAACAACATCTCCGTTATTCATAAGGAGGAAACTAAACTGCAACAATCAACGGACCTCATCAGTTATAGGAGAGGTTGAGTCACCTCTACCTCTCCAAGTAGAAGGGATAGACGTGTGCAAGGCAGAACGTCCTCTACCTTTAGACATAGGGTCACAATTAAGCTTGCTTCCGTTAATAACGGAAAAATTAAAGGTCTCAGACATCTTACAACAGGTTGGTCTTGCCAAAGAAAACAACAGTACTATCACAAAAAGATTCAAACAACACAAAAACTACGCAAAACATTTATATTGGAAATATCAGTGTTAACAGAAACAAGTGAAAGCAACACAAAGGTAAAATACACCAACCCCGACTCAAGTGGAACAAAGGATAACAACAATATAGAAATAGCAGAGGTTAAGCCCGTGCTCTCAAGGAAAGAAAAAATGAGGCAAAGAAAAGCACGGAACAAAGGAAAAGCATCCCAACAAAACAAAATATGGCCGTTATTCTTGCAACATAAGAATGTCAGGTCACATACTTTAAATAACAACATAAAATCAGATTCGGAATCTATAACCCCACAAACAATCACCCAATAACTCAACCCTACAGGAAACGAGAAAATAACCAGCTTATCTGCGACAAATGATTCTGAAAATAGATCATTGTCATCAGCAGCAGCCGAACAAGAGACATCACCAAACAGGCAAAACTCTATGGCCCATAATTGTTTGGAATCCTCTACCACCAGAAAGGAAGGGAATGCTAAGTTAGAGGGACAGGACCAAAGGAGATCAGGGTAGTTACCAAAGAAGCAGTTAGAACAAGAGGTCCTCGCAGGCCGGAAGGTGAGGATATATTACTGCAGCAGCAGCAAAGTTCAAACATACCAAGGGAAAATGAATTAAACAAAATAGTGTTACTTCCAAACTATATTTCAAGAGGTAACTTTGACACCTTAAACAGAGGTACAATCATAAAACTGGCAAAGGAAGTACGGGAAATAGCCTATATTAATTCTTCCAACTTGGTATCGATTGAATTTAAACCACATCCATCTATGATTAAGAGAGAGGTAATAGTAACAACTTGGTCTTCACCGGAAATTGCAGAGCATATAATGACTCAACAGCAAAAGTTTAAGGCTTGGGGCATTGAACTACAAAGGATAGAGGCCCCATGCTACCCCGGTCCGCTTCTCCCCAAAAAGAAAAGTGAGTGATCTCTACTGAGAAGTGCCAAAGGAGCTGTAACAAATGGGGGACATTTCTGCTGTGGGGGTGAACGGCGCACTAGCAGACCACGCCACGTCACGAGACGCCTGCATACAGCGCTACCTGTCACCGCTACGAGACGCCTGCACATATCGCTACCTGCCTCCGCCGCCGCAGTCCACCAGCGGCCGCCGAGAGGGGCTGGGAAGCCAAGAACTACACTACCCAGCGTCCCCTGCTTTGCGGGGCCGCTGCTGGTCCACACCCACTTCCGCCCGGAGCTCCTGATAGCGCAGCACTTCCTCCAGTGGAGCGGGGGTCATGTCTGCTGTAGGGGTGAACGGCGCAACAGCAGACCACGCCACGTCACGAGACGCCTTTATACAGCGCTATCTGTCACCGCTACGAGACACCGGCACATAGCGCTACCTGCCTCCGCCGCCGCAGTCCACCAGCGGCCGCTGAGAGGGGCTGGGCAGCCAAGAACTACACTACCCAGCGTCCCCTGCTTTGCGGGGCCGCTGCTGGTCCACACCCACTTCCGCCCAGAGCTCCTGATAGTGCAGCACTTCCTCCCGCGTCGCGGGACGCGCGCGGGCAGCGCCGGGCTGAGCCCAGGCAGACGGCGGGCCATCTGTGGCCGTCCGGGGCAGGAGGAGGCCGGGCAGAGCCACCCTGCTAACATCTAATTCAACAAATGGGTAAGAGGAAGAAAAACCTGACTATGGAGGAGGGGGGTAAAAACGCCAAGGTACCAAAGCATTCTAACTCTATTATGTCATACCTCTCTTCTGCTGTGGGGGCCCTAACCAAGGAGATTTCCAACGCAGAACAAGAACTGGGCATTGCTCTGACCTCTCCGCATAATACAGTTTCATCTCAACTTTTGGAGGTTGAATTGCCAGGCCCTACGAACACACCCACTGGAACCACTTGTTACTATAGTAAATCCCCCTCCTATGGGCCAATTGAGTAATGATATCCTCATTACCTCACCTGCTAAATCGCGAAGTTTGACCCCTCAGCTGGGTTCCCAACCAGCTAAATGTAAAAAAGGGAAAAAGTCACAACGACGACTCCTACCGGCGATCGTACGGATATTCTGGGCGACAAACTTGAGGAACTTTTTGTGGCTAGGATTGAACCCCTTTTGGTGGGAATTGCCAAAGACATTGTGGACACTCTTAACACGTGCCTGGAAGGTCTTTTAAAGAAATGTTTTCTTATTGACAGACTCGTGAGCTCTTTACCTTCCAATATTGCTTTATTAAGTAAAGGCTTGTCTGAGGAAGTGGGTGTGGGCTTGTTTCCAGCAGGCAACATGACAAATACACTCCCCATAAGTAGCACCATGTGCAATGATGCCAGGCCTCTGGCCTCAAAATCAGCTCCCCCCCCAACAGACAGTCATTGCCCCCACATCGGGTGTTCAGTTAACGTCTTTATCATTGAAGAGCTCACCCTCCCCCAAAGGAGGGCCAAGCCAAGCACATATAAACTTAACCTTCCTCCAGAGGCGACCCCTCTGGTAGCAGTCTTTATTGGGGTAGATCCTCTCTTGGAAGGGGAGAGGGAATCAACTCGGGATCTCATGGCAAAAGTAAAAATGTGGTGCACTGAGAAATGCTGTGGGGAGAACATCGCAGATATGATCATCCATGCAAGGAGGGTAGGCTGGATTGGTAAACAACTGAAAACTACACATGGTGATTGCGTGTTTATCAATTTTTGTAGGGCCGACCTAGCAGACAGGCTGTTTTGGGACGGCTCGGCGATCTCGTTTAGGGACCACCTGAGACCTGTTCCCTTAGGTTTCTTTTATAAATCTTCAGCACATCCATTACCTATAATCAATTATCAAGCTAGATGGCAGGGTCTGAGGGGAGTAGTGGGACGCAGAAAGGTTAATGTCAACCCAACGACACAAGTCGCAATGGTCCCCAGTGCTCCATTGTTAAACCGCCCACAGGATTTAATTGAGGATGGTGGGCCGATTTTGTGTAACCATTATGCCCCCTTGTCCGGCTTGGACGATACAGATTGACTACACAACCCAGAATTAACACCGATGGAGGGGGGTACCAATCACGATGGAGTTGCAGCATGTAAAATCCTTAGCTGGAATGTCGCAGGAATTAGATCTAACATGGGCGACACTGATTGGGTCAGCTTTATTTCAGAACACAATGTCATTGCTTTGCAGGAAACCTGGGATACTTCATCCCGCTTTTGGCTGGATGGTTTCGTAGGTTTCACTGTAGCTGCAACCCCAAGTAATGCAGGCAGAGCCAGGGGAGGACTTCTAACCCTTTTTTCTCTTGATCTCAAAGGGCCGCTTAAACAGATCAAATATGATTCCCCGAACTGTTTGATCGTTGAAAGGGAAATTAGTTCTTCTAAGAGTACCCTGTTCATAAATTTTTATAACTCCGGCAATAAGGACAATGGTGGCAATAATATTGCCGCACTGGATTCGTTTTTAAACCTAGTCAGTCATAATTCTCATACAAACTATGAATATATGTTCATGGGTGATTTTAATATTCATCCCTGTGATTATGGATGTGGTCTAATTGATCGCATGGAGTTTACGGGACAGGAGGGGCCTCATTTTGAGCACACTAAATCAGGTGAAAAACTGGAAGAATTTTTGGCCAATTTAAATTTTTTTGAACCAGGGAATAGGGAGGGGGAGTCTAGAATACTGACCTTTAAGGGGACAGTTCCTGGCACAATTATTGATTACATCTTCGTGACTCCAGGCATTCTTAATTGAATTTTCTCCAATTGCACAGTTTTTCCCCCCTTAGTGACCATAATCCTGTCCCCTTGGTGGGGGCATGGGGGGACTTTATGGGCCCTATGCCGGGACAGGTCACTATTGGACCTGCCCTACGCTCAATAGACCAGGGCAGACGGCTTAAGTGGGCAAGCGTGGTTCCTTGTGATTTCTACGCTGACATTGGTCCACAAATCGAGGATCATATCATGATTTGCCAAAATCCATTCTCGCAAGGTCATGACATTATGGATGCCTTTCAAACGATCTGTAGTAAAATTTCATCTAACCTCACTGTTAAATTGAGGAAGGGAGAAAATAAACACTGCCGATGGTTTGATGCCTCTTGCTCAAAAGCATATAAATCCTTAAAATTGGCCCTTAAGGCTAATCCCAGGGACAGGGCAGCCGTTGCAAACTTAAGAAAAGATTATAAAAAAGCCATTAAGAACAGACAGGATAAAATCAAACATGAGGCTTGGGAGAACCTAATCTCTATCGATATCTTGCGGGATAGCAGGCAATTCTGGGCCATTATCAACCAGCCTTACTTCTCTGACTCCCCTAACCCAGATACGGACTGTGTCATCCCAGATGATAAGTGGTTGGCACATTTTAGATCCGTTTATGGAGATAATGGCACGGCTCCCCAATCTCTTAACATGATCATCCTTGAGGCTACCCCCATGTACTTTAACAGGGCTGAGGTAGAGAAAGCAATCCGTGCCACTACCAGGAATAAAGCCCCCGGCCCGGATGGGGTCCCGGACGATTTTTATATTCACTCACCAAAATTATGGGCCGGGATCCTAGCAAATGTATTTACTGCTGCAAATAGCACCCCTCCCCCAACAACATGGGCGACATCCACAATAGTCCCATATTTAAAAAGGGGCAAAGGGACGACCCAGGGTGCTATCGACCTATATCCCTTTTGGACTATGCAATAAAGATCTTAGGCAGAGTCCTTTTGGCTAGGTTAAGGGTTAGTCTGGAAGGTTGTGGTGGTCTGGCCGACATTCAGTATGGGTTTAGAGAGAAGAGAGGCACGATCGAGCAGTGTTCTAACTTACACCTGTTGATCTCAAAGTATACGGTGGCCAAGGAGGGGTCTTTGTACCTAGCGTTCATGGACCTCTCCTCGGCCTTCGACTTGGTCAACAGGTCTAAGCTTTGGGACATCCTTTTGAAGATTGGGATTGATGAGGCTCTGGTTGGGTTTATGGCCTCACTTCATCAAGAGCTCTTTGCAGTGGTGCGGGTCACAAAAGAAGGTAGATGCACGTCCCGTTTTAACTCGAGGCGGGGGGTCAGGCAGGGTTGCATACTTGCACCCATGCTATTTACAATTTATATCAATGGCCTAAGCACCCACTTAGAGGGCGCTGCGAGAGACGTCCCGCGTGTAGGAGAGGTTAAGATCCCTGCTCTCCTATACGCGGACGACGCAGTGCTTATAGCTCGCACCGGCGTCTGTCTCCAACAGCTTTTGGATGCATTTGGTACCTTCATGGACCACCTAGACTTGAAGGTCAACTCAAACAAGTCACATACTATGGTTGTTGGTCCGCAGAAGAAAAGAGCTATGGTGAAAACATTTAGATGTAAGGGAGAAGTAGTGTCCAGAGTACCTGTTTTTCCCTACATTGGTGTGCTTTTTGATTACAAGGGTACTTGGGGTCCCCAGGTAAGGGCCAAAAGCCTGGCGGTGACAAGGACATCAACGGCCCTTTTGGGTTTTGCCAAAAGGTTGGGCCACAGATCGATGGAAGCCATCCTAAAGGTTTATAATAGTAAATGCATCTCTGTGGCACTATATGGCGCACCTTTATGGGGTTATGCAATATCAGAAGGCGGAAAACAGATTCTTACGCTGTCTTTTGTGCCTCCCCCAATCGACACCAACCTTTTCTATACACGCTGAGGTGGGAATGGACTATGTCCATGATAGGTTAAAACTGGCGCCCCTAACATACTGGCTCAAGGCATGGCTAAATTCAGAACTAACTCTTAATCATTTGATTATGAAGGATGTCATGTCTTTGGAGCATAGTAACGCAATCCCATGGTTGGCTTACTTGAAAAAAATCTTTATGGATTTGGTATGGCCAGATCTTTTTACTGACCCCTCTGGCATAACTATACAAGATGTAGACAGTATTAAAAAACTATTTATGTTAAGGGCAAGAATGAGCCGAGAAGAAATGGAATTGTTAAAACCCACTGTTAGACGCCATTATTTGTTAGTTAATACACCTGTACTTGAACCTTATTTATGTTTCGTTACCAACGAATTTCACAGGTTTCTTTTAACGAAATTCAGGTTTAATCTTATTCACTTTTATTTGGGAAGTTTCAACACTTGGCCAAAACTTGAGTTAGCACCACCCTGTTCTTGTGATAATTTTTCCGCACAAGATACCATGCACTTTATTATGTTTTGCGATTTCTTTTCTGAACAGAGGAAAAAACATTTGTTACCTGTTTTAAGGGAAGCTGGTTTTTACCAGGTGAGACCAGCCATGTTTTACCTCCAATCATTGAATAACATCCGCATCACATTTTGCGTGGCAAATTGTTTAGTTGCGGCAGCTAGATTAAGATTACGCAAGAAACCAGTAAACTTCCCTTTATAAATTGTTATTATATTTCCTTTTTATACATTGTTTTTATTGTATACCACGTCATATGTATTCGATTGAAATGGAAATGTTTAATTATTTTTTACTTGTACATAATACGTTTTTTATGCTCTTTGTATGATTTTTAACTAAATCGAATAAAGATAAATTGACTGACTGACTGTAACAAATCACAAAGCCTTCGAGAACTTAATAACTACAAGGCCTCGGGCAACAGCCCAACTTGAAAGTAGTATAGATGAATTTAACACAATCAAAAAAGTGATTAAAGACAATCGAATGGGGCCTCAAAAACTTAATCTTAACTCCCAATCCTGACGAACCAAAGCACCACAATAAATTAGAAAAGTCACCAACATTTGCTCTTGGAATACCCACGGTCTAGAAAATCTCATAGGAAACCCTGGTGCAGTGGAATTTCTGCAAGCACACAATATTATCTTAGCCCAAGAAATGTGGAGCATAACTCCGAACAATATCATAGGCTTTGCGGGCCATCATGAGCCAGCAATAAAATCAGCAAAATTTGGACACCCAAAGGGCGGTTTGTCCTCTTATTTCTCGACCAAATTGGATTGGACTCTAGAAAAACTAACTATAGGGATGAATTGGGTTCTTGTATCCAAACTGGAACAGCACAAATGCGATGGGTCTGTAACAATATTAATACTACTTAATGTCTACATCCATCCAAGTGAGGAGACAAAAGACGAGCACATGAATATGTTGTTAGGAATAATAAATCACTACAGAGGCTGTATTGCCAGGCACAGTTCATCATCTCCGATGACTTTAATATTAACTTATGTATTTCCCCAGGGAATATGAATAAAAAGGGAAACAACTTCAGACAACAACTTGAATCACTAGGACTGATTTACCTCAATGGAAATACAAAAGAAGATTCACCAGCGGCAATGACCTTTTTAAGTGAGTCTAAAAGCTCAACCATCGATCATACCTTAGTGAGTGAATCTGTAGCACGACAAACACAAAAATTCCTAATTGTACCACGCATAGGGAGAGATCATATGCCACAATTATTGCAATTGGAGTAATTTACAGCCAGGTTAACAGCAGCAAAAAATCTATTCTCCAAGTCACAAGCCTACAATTTAAAAGACTGAAGTGGCGCGGAATAGGGATTGAAAAGGTGATGGCAGAAGTATACCGCCAAGAGGGTAGAAGTGAAGAAAGTTCAGAGGAATCCGCAAGCCCGGATCCACCACAAGCCAGGGACGTTGAAAGAGTAAGAACCTGGGACATCCTAACAGGAATCTTAATGGAATGCTTTTCGGATAACAAGAGTCAACATTCAGATAGGCACCAGAGGAAGCACACGTGGACAAGCAGTCACCATCCCTGGTTCAACCATGAACTACGCAAGCAAAAAAGCCTAATAGTGCACAGAATAAGAGCAGTCTCAAACCAGTTAAAAATAGGGGCAAAACCTGACAGAAGCGTGCTTACAAATTTAAGAAAACAGTATAAGAAAAACTGTTGAGTAGTTAAATCTAATTATCCGGTCGCAATATGGAACAAACTCCTTTTGGCTAGTAAACAGCACAACGGAAAACACTTCTGGTATCAGATAAATTCACTGACACTTGGAAAAAACAGGCACCAAAATGCAGGGATAAACGAGGAAGCATGGGCAGCTCACATAATGAGTATGTACAAAGAACCAAAGTTTAAATCAACCCCAGGTAGTCCATCATCAAAAAAGGACAGTAGGAGGCACATAGAACAAAATACTTAGAGTCTCCCTCGGTGCATAAATGTGAATAACAAACCAATCTCCACGAAATGTAAAAGCTCCGACAAATTAACAGAAGTAAGCAAACTAATAAAAATCATTAAAAAGCTAAATTCGGAGTGCGCACCAAGAACAAATGGCATCCCAAATGCCCTTTTCAATGGAGAAGCTTCATATTGGGCCCATTACTTTTCCCCCGCTCTTTAATGAATTGTTTGAAACAAACGGAATTCTGAATCCTGGAGGGGAAGTACTATCCAGCCAATTTTTAAAGGGGGGAATTCAACAATGCCGACCAACTACAGATTAATTGCTTTAATTGATGTTGAAGCAAAGTTATACGCAAGTTGTTTGCTAACCCAACTGAAAAAATGGTCTGATGAAAACAACTACATCCCGAAATCTCAAACAGGGTTTCGGCGGGAGCAGGAACTTTAACAAACCTAACGGCATTAACATTGTTAGCCGAAAAAGCTAAATTTAAGAACATCTGCCTGTTCGCCTGTTTTGTGGACCTTAAGCAAGCTTTCAACAGCGTGCCCTGTGAACGACTATGTGAAAAACTGGCCAGCTGGGGCATCCCCATAAATCTGTTAAAGGCCATCAGAGAATTATATTTGCACACATGGAACCAGGTAAAGTTAGGAGATGGCCGGTGGATAACAAAGAAAATAAACACCCAAAATGGCCTGAAACAGGGGTGAGTGTTAGCTCCTACTCTTTTTAACCTGTACATATCTGATCTTGAATTCGCCCTTGTGGAAATCAATAGTCATCCTCCATCGATAGTTAATGCGGTGCCTTCAGTACGCCGATGATTTAGTACTCCTAAGTCAAACGCAAATCGGCTTACAAAGAGGAATGAGTGCCTTAGCCAAATATTTGACAGCACAAAGGCTAGAATTGAATTTATCAAAAATAAAGGTCGTACGGCTAGTAGATGCCAAAAACAAAAACAAGAAATATGTATGGCATATAGAGGGGAAGAAAGTCGAAACAGTTGCTTCCTACAAATATCTTGTATTCTTGGTAGAACGAAAATCAACCCACAAATCACAGCTCATTTCAATGAAGTCAAAATCTCAAAACCTGATATATGGCTTCAGTGAATAAAAAATGAAATTAGGCTGTCCATCATAGGACAACTTATTAACAGTTATGCACTCACAGTTAATGTCAACAGTAACCTATGGCACTGAAATAATGAAAGGATGTGAAATCCCGGCCTTGAACAAAATACAAACAAAAGTATATAAAAAAATCTTCCATATCCAGAAAAGGGCATCGCCTGCTCAGGTGTGGCTAGAGTTTGGCTTATTAAATCAGGATTTTCGCAGCAAAGGAGCATTCATAAAACTGTGCTGGAGGTTGCGTGCTTCTGCGAGCGGAACCATAGATCACCTAGGCTGGAAATAAATAGAAAGACAAAAAGAAAAGAAAATGCAAGGATCCTGGGGTAGTTACTTAAACCAGGTGATAAAGGACCTCTCTGCCCTAGATATTTGGAATCTTAGCATAGGAAAAAAGGCATTCAACAAACTAATCAACATCACAATAAAATGTTTGTCTCACTCAACGGATGAGAATACCCTATTGCAAAGACAGCATGCCTGGACGGTTAATTAATTCATATGGGAAAAGGAAGCCTATTTATCAGCCTATTTCTCACTTACCCTAAAACATCAATTTATGAGGTTGTGTCTGGGCATGTGGGAAACAAAAGACTTAATCCCAGCATGGAAGAATAAAAGTGAAAATCGAGACTGCAGACTATGCGAATATAAAGACAAATCTATTCAACACATTTCTTGCGAATGACTATACTACTAAATGAACGGAAGGCACTATTAAAATCGCTACTGAATAGTTTGAATATACGCTCATGTAGAGAAGCTGTGATCACCTAGCGCGGTGGGACCTCAATCCCATTTGTATGTAGAGGGATGAAACTTTTAAGGGTGTATTTAAAGGAAATTGGTTGAAACTCTGTAGAGAGCGAAAACGATTCTCTATAAAAAACTAACGGTCAACCAGAAAATTAAGAAGTGTTAAAGCCCGTTTTAATAACAATGATGTTAGAAAGACATGATTTAAAAAAAAAATCATTTACAAATGAAATTTTAAATATTTGACGCATAAAAGTACCTCATAGATTAATTTTGTAAGATTTTATGTGTTTATATGTAGTAGTACTATTTAAAAAATGTTATTTGGTGTAATGATTTTTGTTTTTAAAAAGACCGATCACCCAAAAATAAAATCTTAAAATCTTGAAATCTTGTGGGGTACTCAATGCTAGATTATAGGTCAAACACATGGAGGAGATTTACTTACTACTGGATTGGGGGAGTAGGATGTATTGTTTCCAACTAAAACCTGTACCATCTCTGACTCAGCGGTAGAAATGGATACTTCTTGCCCTCCTTGGTTCAAAGCATTCCATTAATCACGAAACAACAAGAAGAGGTGGGGGGGTAGGGGTCATTTCTAAAGAAAGGTGGATACTCTCAAGATTCGAATTGTATGAGAAAGGAGGCCCTGAACTCTTAGGCTTTGCTCTGATAACCAAAAAAAGTAATATTTTTCTCAGGTACCCCATGCTATAGTTCAACACAATGGTGCCGCTCCCAGTACAGTGACGGAAGGTACTCTAAAACTGAATTGTGAGTGTAGACATCTCACAAAAAGTGAGGACTGGCCTCACACACCACCAGGTGTCATGCTTCATCATCGGCAGTCCTCGCCCTCTAGAAACTCGGTTTGGTAGAGGGCGGGCCTTCACCTGGTGGCAGGAAGACACGTCTAAACTAAGTGGGCAACCGTGAAAAGTGAGTGAAGTAAAAACCATTACAGTTACCAAATAAATTATAATAGGACGGGTAGCTATATGGTATCAAAAAGATGGACGTTGAGATGGGGGAATTTATTGTCCACTCACCGTAGTGAAGGTGCTCACCCCAGGATATTGACCACCTGGACTCTCAAATACTCTTTTTGAACCCCTGATAGAGGTTATCTTCAATATGGTGCTTACTTATGTAAACAGTTTTATCTTGGAGGATTTTAATCTCTGGGCTGAGGTGGACACCTCAGGTCCCTTTAAAGAATTGCAGGCGTTGTGTGTAGCATTGGGCCTATATCAGCTCGCATATGGCCCAACTCTCAAGGCAGGATATCCGTGAAAGAGATTATACCTTTGCATTGGACCGACCATGCCCTAATATCCTTTGACATATCTATGAAACAACCTTGTCACCCCAGAATAATCTCGGGACCACCAAGAAAAGGTAGGGCATGGTACAAATTGAGTAAACCAGATGCTGCTCTTTACTATCCTAACGCTTTTTTTAAAATATATATTTTTATTGAGATTTCATAAAAATAGAAATTACCTTACAAGACACAATTAGAGATAGGATTAATACAGTACAGGACTCGTAAATACCAAGACGTATTAAAAATTCATCAATTCAAAAAATTACTTATAAAGTGCAATGTGAATAAATATAGACAATCTGGCAGACTAAAATATAAAAGAAGAGGTTACAGTAGAATATCGACAGACAGCAAATTAGGTTTCAAATACACTCCAAAACTTTTCATATTTCTTAAGGGCCCCTGATCTCAATGCATATTTTCTTTCCCTGCCCTGGATTCGTAGTAGTTTTGCCTTCCATGCCTGAAAAGTTGGCACAAGATCTGTTTTCCAGGACTGCAAAATAAGGGATTTAGCTATTAACAAAGCAATAAAAAGGGACTCATCATGTGGAGTATAAATCAAGGAGCAGCCTAGGACAGGTATTAGATCATCAAATATTATAGTGGCTTTGAGTTCAATGGAGAGGTATTTTTCAATTTCCTTCCAGAATGGCTGAATTTTTGGGCACTCCCAGACAATATGTTTCCAGGTACCTTTTTCTTCACATCGAAAACATTTATCAGCAACTTGCAGAAAGATATTGTGGAGGAAGGAGGGGGTTCTGTAGATTAGCCATTTATTATAAAATTGCATACGTTTAAAATTGCCACCACGAAAAATGGCTTTATTAAATGTATTTATCTTGTCCCATATCTGCTGGTCAATTTCCATGTCTTCCCTTCTTTTCCACCTCTCAATAATCTTGCTGGAAGATTCCTGACCTTTATTTTCTTTCAATATTTTAATCCAGATACTGATCTTCTTTTGTATTTGCTTATTCAGAGCTGAAGAGATATTCTCTTTATGAAATAAATTTCCTATATCAAGCTCTCTGAGTTTTGGAATAAGCAAAGGGAATGACCAGTTCAAAATTGTGTGGGAGTGGTGTATCTGTCTAGAGATTTCATCCCAAGATTTCCACCTGTTAACCATAAGGAAGTCTTCAATTTTCTCAAAGCTGTTCTCCTTTCAGAGATTTAATATATTATTGTCCATACAGCCCTCCTCTCCTATACTAAGGTTGATTAAATCCGTTGTGTTACCTATTTTGGGAATATTATAAAAATTCAAAAACTGAGTTTTCTGGTTAAAAATCCACTGTAGGGACTTATAACGAACTTTCTTTGGATCTTTCGTAATTCTAATCGGATCAGTGATTTTAACTTCTGACAGCATCTTCTTCATAAAAAAATTGTCTACCTCGTGTGTCTGAAAAAAAAAAAACTAAAACTAAGATGTGCAAAAGAGGCAAAATAATATTCTCGAATATTTGGAAGGGATAATCCTCCTTGCGCAACTGAGAGATATAAAGTGCTGAGTGCAAGCCTAGGAGATTTTTTTGCCCAAAGAAAAGAAGAGATCAGGTCTTCTACTTTTAAAAAAAAGGAAACCTGGATTGCGCACGGAACGGCGCTAAAAAGAAAATTGAAAAGAGGTAATATTGACATGCGTACTAGCGCTGCTCGTGCCATTAAAGACAAGGGTAATAAATTCCAACAATCTAAAAGGGACCCAACTTTTTTTTAACAGAGGTAAAAAATTCAACGAGTGCAGGTCTTCCAGGTTATCCGATATGAATATTCCCATATATCTTTTTGGGCATGTGTTATATATCTGCCTGAATTCCGGTACTAAAGTGTCTACAGTGCAGTTTGCTAAAATAATTTCCGTTTTGTTAACATTGATCTTGTAGCCCCCTAATTTTTGAAAGTCGGAGAAGATTTTTAAAATTTTCAATTGGCTTCAGGGTTTGGAATCTAAAAAAAGAGCAATATCATCCGCATATAATTTTATATTTGTCATTCCAGCTACTGGGGCAGTGTCGGTCCTTATATTCCTAATTGAAATCGCCAACGGTTCAATAAATAACGCGAATAAAATTGGCGACAGGGGGCAACCTTGTCGTGTGCCCCTAGTGACCTGACATGTCCCGATATTGGTATTATTAATGATAATCTGTGCCCTAGAGTTCCTATAAAGTTGTTTTAAAAGAGAGAGAAAAACAATCGGGAAATTAAAACTGTGCAAAATAGCAAAAAGGCAATCCCATGACACTAGATCGAAGGCTTTCTCCGCGTCTAAGAGCCAGATTTGAGCCTTCACCTTATTAATCTTAAAATAATCTAGTTCCTCCAATAAAAAAGATTGTATTTGAATGAAGGTGCCTACCTGCAATAAAACCGCACTGATCATGGGCTACCAAAGACACAACTACTTTATTTAATCTGTTGGCTAAAAGTTTTGTAAAAATGTTATAGTCTGTATTTAAAAGACTTATGGGTCTGTATGAATTTAAATTTTCCTTGTCCTTTCCCTTTTTTTAAATGCTAACCACAACCGCTGAATGAAAAAGTCTGGTGGAGGGCCTCCATGAAGTAAGTAGTTGACTAAAAGCAGAAGTTCTTTACGTAGGGTTCCTCCAATTATTTTAAAAAATTCAATAGGGAGACCGTCATCGCCATTAGCTTTACCATTGGGGAAGGAACCAATCACTTCATCTAGTTCCAACATTGAAAAGTCCTCTATGAGGTAGTTTTTGCCCTCATCATCTAATTTAGGTATTGCGAGTGATTCTAAAAATTCCCTAATGGAATGAGATGTAGCCCCTTCAGTTGCTTGATAAACTCCCTCGTAGTGTTTCAAAAACAATTCACCAATAGAGGCAGTGGTCTTAGCATGTAATTTAGTGGTGGGATCAGTTAGTTGGTCTATCCTATTTCGGGCCTGCTTTTCTTTGGCTTGCCAAGCCAAGAGCTTCCCTGTATATTCGCTCTCCTCATATATCTTTTGGGCATAGAAATTGCTATTAGTCTCGCCTAGATCATAGTAGAAATCCTTCATCCTACGCTTTGCCTCAGACAGCTTCTGCCCAGAGAGCGATGATCTAACCCTGTAGTGTTCATGGGTTGCCTGCGTGAGTTCAGTTTGTAAATTGACTCTCTCCTCCCTTCTTGCCTTCTGCTTTGGTATCTCTTTAGAAATAGATAGAATCTGGGGGCCAATCATGTCTCAATAATGGTATATTTTCTTTCCTTTTTTTTCTGCATGACCTCTATATGGCTTATGATTTATGTATCTTTATATTGTAAACGTTAACTTACTGTTCTGACTGAATTTTCTGTAGACAAATTTGGTTGATTATGGTATTTTCTTCTTTGTCCCTTTTGATGCAAATAAAAAAATTTGAAAAAAAAAAAAAAAAAGGTATCTCTTTAGACGTGATTAGCCCCCGCAAGGTGGCCTTAAATGCATCCCACGTCGTATTTAATGGGACTGTGACTCTATTCTGTGCAAAAAACTGCTCGATCTTTTCTTCTATTTCTATACACCATTGAGGGTCTAGAAGGTTTACTTTATTGAAGAACCATCTTCTTATGGGCCTTGCATCGTGTATCCCCAATGTTACCTCCATATAGATTCCAGCATGATCTGAGAAAGCATTTGGTAGATGGACATAGTTATGTAACTCTAAATCAAGCGATGTTAAAAAAAAGTCTAACCTAGATGCAGAGTTATACTTTGCTGAATGGCACGAGTATTCTTGTTTGAGGGGATTAGAGAATCTCCAATTATCAATGACATCAAGGTCTAGTTTGCAACTTTGGATAGCCATAGCAACTCGAGGTTTATTCTGACAACGATCTTTTTTGGATGAGTCCAATAGAGGATTTTGTAAAAAATAAAAATCTCCCCCCCATATTATTGGTCCAGGAAGGCCGGTTATAGCATGTTTTAACTGTAAAATTGGCATAGGATCGTCCAAAACTGGTGCGTAGATTGTGGCGAGGATTATACTTGTATTATTAAATTTACCATGTGCAACTGCCCATCTGCCACTAGGGTCTATTAGTGTACCTTCCAGTGTGAAACCAGCATGAATTACTATTAATATACATACTCCTCTCTGCGCCAGCCCAGCTGTTAATGATATCTTGTGGCCAGCCCAGCCCTTAAGGATTTCATCTGACTCAGCCTGATCTCTATGGTGGGTTTCTTGTAAGTAAATGACATCTGGTAGAAGATTTTTTAACCAACACTCAATGGCGTTTTTTTTGCGAACATTGTTCAGACCGTTTGCATTAAAAGAGATAAGCTTCAACATGCTATCTTCAGAGTATACAAAACGTCTATAACAGCAACAAGTGATAGATAAATATATCCAAGGGGATTTTTAAACCTCAACTTGTGCAAAAAAGCAATAAGAAGCATAAATATATTGTAGCAGCAAGTAGTCATAGGAGACCTGCAACACATTTTTTGTTCTACACCTCTCTTGTGCAAAATAGGCAAAAAAAGCAGCATATAAGTGCAATATAGTAAAAGAGGTGAGACTCTCCTTGTGCAAAAATGCAGATAAGCAGCACAGTTATATAATAGCAGCAAGACAAATTGGCTTAAGCCTCCCCTTGTGCAAATACGCAAATGGACACACTACTTTTTTTTTTGTTCTAAACCTCTCTTGTGCAAAATAGGCAAACAAAGCAGCATATATGTGCAATAGATCAAAAGACCTGAGACTCTCCTTGTGCAAAAATGCAGATGAGCAGCACAGTTATATAATAGCAGCAAGAGGAATTGGTTTAAACCACCCCTTGTGCAAATACGCAAAGTAGGCAAATGGGAAAGAAAAAAAGAAAAGCAACATGGTGTTCTAAACCACTCCCTATGCCGATGAGCATATAGACAGATAAGGAGATAATCAGCACAGTTATGCAACAGAGGGAGAGCATATTATTCTAGACCTCTCCTTGTGCAAATACAAAAATAAGGAGAAATATTAAAATAACAACAGAGCAAGAGAGAGAGGAACAAAAACATATTAGTTGAACTTTAAAGTGACTGGTGCAGAATTTCAGATGTTGAATCGCCCTTTTGTGCAGAAAAAAGTCTTTTAAGTGTAACATTGTCCGTACCCTAGCTGTGTCTGTATTAAAACAAATAAAACAGATAATATTTCAGTATATGAACTCTCTTTTTCCCCCTGCAACACCCCCCTTCACCCACCTTCCCTCCCCCCCTAGAGTGGACGGAAACCCCCAGTGTCCCACTTCCATCCTTCTCTGATTTTTCTTCTTTATGGATGCCATTACATTGCATCCTTGTGTGCTTCCTGACTCCACCGCGGGCCCGCCCTAAGAATAATTGAAAACTCAACGGTGACTTATGCTCCAAGACTTTCAAGGAGGGACTGAGCTTCATGGAGATCCGTAAAGATAAAGAATTTCCCTTTGGCCAGAACTTTAAGTTTCGATTGCTGTACTATCATGGCTTGAGCTCCCTTGGTCTTAAAAGAGTCAATCATTTTAACAAAGTCCCTGCGCCTGTGGGGCAGATGCCGCCGACATATCAGAGAAAATCCGAAAGTTATTCACCCCCTCCGCATTGAATGTTTTCTTAGAAAATGCAGTGTTTAGAATGTTCTCTTTTACCCTAAAATCAGAGAAGTTGAGCAAAATTGTACGGGGGTATTTCAGGTTATTAGGTTTATAAGCCGGGACTCTGTGGGCCCTTGTGATCGTTAGGTCACCTTCAAGCTCAGGTATAGTTTTTTTCAAGCGGGACTCTGACCATTTCACTACGTCCTTATCTTCCAGTCCCTCCGGTATGCCTACTAGCTGAAGGTTGGACCTCCTGTTGTAATTTTCAAGGTCCTGCATTTTTTCCGTTAGTTGAGTTTTCTCTTTATTAGACACTTGAAGATCTTTCTGCATTGCCGTGAGGGAATCCTCCAAGGTCGAAATCCGAACTTCAGCTTCAGAGACTCTTAGGGGGAGATTGCCAAGACATTCCTCCATTTTCGTAAGCCTGCTGTGCAGCTGAGAGATTTCCTGAGCTTGAGAATTTTTAAAGTCTCTTAGTTCCTGAAGGATAGTTGCAAGCATATCTTCGATAGAATTCGCTTTTGTGACATTCGGAAGAGAAGAAAAACCGCCCTCTTGGAAAACCTGAGGTGCATGTGAACTTGAAACTTGGCTTTGAGCTTTTGTAGTTAGCTTGCGACTTGGGCTAGTGGACAGCTGGACCGGAGGATTGGAAAGTGTCTTGGGAAGCGCAATGGAGGGGGAAACTCTGGTTGATACCATTAAAGCTACCGTGGCTGCTTCTTCTGCCTCTTCTGCGACTGCCGCGACCACTTGCGCTGTCACTGGAGGCTCAGGCGTTGTAAAGCTGTTTATATCCCTTCCAGCGTTCCCTCCAGCATTAGAAGCATCCCAGTCCGGCATATCACTCATCGCTTCTTGACTGTTCTCACCCCATACGGGAGTGCTCGAGAGCTGCCCCTGTTGCCCCTGTTGGAAAAGGGGTTTCGAGAAGAGAGGGTATTGCTTGGGGGTTGATTGACTCTCAGAACCCTTAGCCAGAGGCATGTTAACAACTTTAACAACTTTGACCACTTTGTCCACCACTCTGTCCACCTGGCCTGTCTTTGTTCCCTTGTTCTTCCCATCCTCCTCTTCCCTCTCGCCGACAACAAGTAGACTCAATTCTGCTGAGAGCTCAGACAGGGTCAAACTCTCTGCATCTTCGTCTTCCTCGCCCTCCTCCTGATCATCTTTGGTTATCCTCGATATCTTCATCCACGTGTTTTCTTAAGACATTATATTTATTTTTTCTGTATATTTCGGCAGTCTCCGTTGCCCTTTGTTTCAGGGCGTTTTTCTGTTGAGCTTTCCTTCTATTTTTTTTCACTCCCTTGGCTGCTGCTGCTACTGCCAGAGGTGGAGGTCTAATCGCTATTGGCGACTTAAGTAGCTCCCTCCCCAGCTCTGACTTGGTCTGCTTGCCTTTTAATCTTGCTGCCATATCTGCGTGTAATATGTTTAGCTCACGGTATTGTCGAATATCAAAATGCGCTGGTTCTCCCAGTTTTCTCAGATCATAGAAAACACCTCCCCGCTTATTATCCAAAAATGTATTTTTTTTTTTTTTAAACATGCAAGAGGGGTGATAAGTCCAATAGAAATTCTGCCAAGTCTTGTTCAACCGCCCAGGTAAGCTCCCCCTTTTTCCTCACACTAGTATCACTAGTATCTGCTAGTATCTGCTACCCCTTTGCTTGAACCTTGCTTGAACCTTGCTTCAACAGTTCAACAGTTCTGGGCTCACAGGAGGATAACGAGGCTCCGTGGCGAGGGGCAGCTTAGTGCGTAGAACTTGGGTGCAGAGTTTATAGCAACTCGGCAAGGCAAGCAGGCATGGAGGAGAGTTAGGTAAGTTACAGAAGCAAGTATGGCATAAGCGTGTGGGAGTACAAGCAGAGTACCTCAACTTTCGAAATCTCGAAGTCCAGCAAACAGCATCTCACGGGGCCACACGGAGACAGTCCAGCAAACAGTCCAGCAAACAGCGTGGGAGCGGCACGGGAGCAGTCCAACAAAAAAATCCTAACGCTTTTGACCCAAAAAGATCGGTTAAGGACAACTGTCTGGCTTATAAGCAAGGGATTGTTGAATCCTTGGACAAAGTAATCACAATTACTAATCTGAAAGCGTGCTGTCGACCAACTGCTCCCTGGTACAATATATGTCTAAAAAAGCTTAAATTGGCATGCACAAATCTTAAAGAAGATAGCACAGTGGTTACTCCGAAGCAGACAAAAAGTGTCTTAAACTAGTGCTGGGTGACTATAAAAGAGTGGTTGGTAAGGCTAAGGACGACTTCTACACCAACAGTATTCTTTTAGCAGGTAATGGGGCTAAAAAGGTCTTTGAACTCCTTCGGGGATTAACAGACTCAGGCTGCCTAAAGCAAGAAATTATTGCCTCCCAGGAACGATGCAAATATCTGGCTGAAAGGTCAGCAAGATTCTGGAGGACATTGATACGTTTTCCAGACTGCACCTTCCTGTATTGAACAGCGCTTATAACCTAGAGTCACTGCCCGGAGAAGCTGAGCTCCACAGAATTATCAGCGGCTGACGCTTCCATGATACTAAAGAGCATAGACTCCAGTGACAGCTATAAGTACAGGCTTAGGAACTTTGACACGTTTTCAGAGGAGACATTCCTAGATATTGTAAGGTCCACTACCTCGGCATCCCATTGAGATCCTTACCTGCAAGGATATGGAAAGAGTTGGGAGAGGAGATGGCTCTCCCCATGCTGCTGGTGTGTAACCAATCCTTGAAGATGAATATGGTACCCCAAACTTGAAAGAAAGCAATTGTCACCCCCCCCCCTTTTGAAAACATCATCAGCTGACCCTGCGGCTTTGAGTAACTATAGGCCAATTTCACTCCTCCCCTTCCCTGTAATGTTCTTGGAGTGTTATGTGAGCAGAAACATTATTTCAATATCTGGAATCTCACTCCCTCCTTAAGGATGAGCAATTTGGCTTTCGACCAAGACATGGTACAGACTCAGACTTACTCATTGCTTTAGATGAGCTACAAATGCGGATAGACAGTGGGCAGTCAACAGTTTTCATCATGCTTGACTTGGTGGCTGCCTTTGACACAGTAGATCACAAAGTCTTGTTGTTCAGGTTAAGTTCAATTGGAGTAGGAGGCACAGAACTAAAGTGGGTGGAGTCCTACCCACTGGGCAGGTGTCAGATGGTCTCTCTGCCCCCTTACTGCTACTGATGGCTTGAAAGAACTGCACTGGCTACCTTTAAAGAAGAGGATACTGTTCAAGGCAATGTGGATTGTGTTCAAGGCTCTAAAGGGTGTTGGCCCGGTACCCCTACAAAGGGGATTGAAGTGGTATTCCCCAGGACGACACCTCCACTCCAGCACTGCAAATCTGGTCTACTTCAATATGTTGCTTAAGACGAGACAGGTGAGCCGGGCTTTCTCAGTTAAAGCAGACATTTAGGAAAGCTTTAAAGACATGGCTTTTTCCTAAATAAATCCTAAATATGCATTTCCCCTGGATGATTCCATGACAACAGCGGTACCTACCCACTCACCTTAGCACCAGGAAACCAGTTGGTGACATGCGCTATACAAGTGGTATAATTGAAATGGTGTTTTTTCTTTGCCCTTCTGTAGACTTTGCTGTATGCAGCTATCTGAGGCCAACGGGTGCCTGGGAAGTTCAAGATCCAGCTGAGATTGTATGGATTGAGTGATGCTGCATCTCCTTTTGCCAGTGGTTAATTTGTAAAACAATAAGTGCTGGAACCCAAGGTTTTCCTCAGAAGCCCGCAGTCTGTGCTGATGTATATCGGAGTACCGAGTAAAAAGGCTGCCTAGTCTTGATTCCACCTCATGCCTCTTTCATTCACCACAAGACATTCCCTGCCCCTTTTTCTGGTTCTTTATCATCCCTCTGTTCTTCCTTTATCAATGTTTTTTTCTGTATTTCTCTTCCTTTCTATTTCTCCTTTTTGTGTTTTTCCCTCTCTCTTGCTCTGGACGAAAGTTTGAGGAGGACAAAGAAGCAGTAGCAGCCGGCACAGATCGGGGGTGGCGAGGCAGGGGGTGGCTAAGGGGGTTATTAAAAAAAGAAAAAACGTACCTTACCACTTCTTCTCTCTGTTGTCTCTTCTCAGGAATGGAACAGGTAGCAGGCAGGGAGGCTCCCCTGACTATCACAACGCTGCAATGCAACGTTGTGATTGGTCTGAGCGCCTTGGTTCAGTGCTGAGCCAGGGACTGTGGGCCAGGGCATGTTCCCCACGCAGGATGTAATGCAGCATACATGGAGAACATGCAGATGCCTCCAGCTTGCAGTTTCTTGAAGCTTCTCTACTCAGCCTCCCCGATCCTGCCCTGCAAAGCTGCCCTGCATCCAGGCGCTGTTAGCACTTTCTGATTTCCTTCTCCTGTGCCAGAAAGAGCCACTAGGTTTCATTTTTGCTCAAGGAGGGAGGCTTGTAATCCCTCTGGGGAGGGAAACCCAGAAGCCGAAGACTATAGAAATGTTGCATTATTCCAAGCAATAGTTGAGGGTCGCTGAATCCCAGCTCACCATGCCTCAGTCACTCCTGTCCTTCTGGACCACTGTCTGCCAGAGGAACCCCCCAGGGTGATCCCCTGAACCCAGAAATGCCCATCCCTAAATATATGGCTCGAGGCCCCTCCAGGGGCTACCTTTCACTTCACTGATGCCCGTGCTGGTCTACTAGAAGTTCAATTACAATAGCACAGTATTCACAGCACACATCTATCAAAACACCAATTCATGATGAATTAATACAAATTGTACAAAAATGGTGGTTTCAAGTCAAGGCAGCCAGACACTGTCCTTTACATAGACGATCACTGCGCACTAATAACAAGGTGACTATTTTAAAACAGATTTACTGGCAGATGCATCAAGCAAAATACCTCCCGGTAATTTAGCGATTCGTTAAAACAGGCCGATACCAAACGCAAAACCTGAAAATGCAATGCATCAACCCAAATCCCTTTAAAAATAAAGAATCGCTAAATAACCCCCACGGTAAATTACCGATTAGCAAAATAGCCAATCGGTAATACCGAGAGAGAAATCAGCCTCCTGAAATACCGAATCGCTATTAAAGAATCGCAACTAAATGCATCAAAACTCGCAAATACCGAAAATGCCCAAAATCGCTATTTTGCAGGAGCAAAATAAGGGGAATCACAAACTGGAAGTTATTGGAAGGAAGACATTTTTTTTTTAACACAGGTGCAGATAATCAGAAACCCTTCAAATATGCCTCTGGAGACCCTGTATGTCTACCAAAATGGCTGCCCCCTACGTGCTTGTTAGGAGGAGGAGAATCAACGCTCTTGCACAGCGCAGGAGGATGATCCAGGACAGTCTTCAGGGTGTGCAACACATTGCTGGGCCAGACAGAGGAACTGATCTACGACAAGTACAGGCTGAGCCGGGCTATGATCATGCACCTCATTGCCGACCTGGAACCACTACTGCAGCACCAGACCCGTAGGACCAACACCATCCCAGCCCATGTCCAGGTCCTATCCAGCCTGCACATGCGTGCGTCAGGAAGCTTCCAGGGGGTCATAGCAGAAGCTGGAGGCATGCCGCAAAGCGCACTTTCACGCTTCTTCCACAAATTCCTAGATGCCATGCTGACATTGATACATCACCACATCACCTTCCCCAAACCCCACAGCAGTTGAACCGCACCAAACAGGAGTTCTACCAGGTGGCCCAATTTCCACATGTGATAGGATGCGTTGACTGCACCCATGTCCCCATCTGTCCCCCCTCAGCCAACGAATACATCTTCCACAACCGGAAGTCATACCATTCCATCAACGTGCAGGTTGTGTGCAATGCCAAGCACATCATAACGGACATCATAGCCCAATTTCCAGGAAGCACACACGACACATACATATTCAGACACAGTGGCATCCACAGGCGTCTGATCAACGGTGAATTTGGAGAGGGACACTTACTAGGTACATATAAATGCCTCAAAATTAACTCCATCCTCACATATGTAAATGTATTCATGCAGCTAACCCTTTGCTCCCCACCATGCAGGTGACAGCGCCTACGCCTTGCGTGAATATCTCCTCACTCCCTAACTCAACCCTGCAACACCTCAGGAGCAGCGCTACAACACAGCACACATCAGCACCAGGAATGTGGTAGAGCGAACTTTTGGCATCCTCAAGAGTCGCTTCCGGATACTACACAAGACAGGAGGAGCCTTGCAGTATGACCCAGTTACCTACTGCCGGATAATAGCAGTCTGCGCCATGCTGCACAACATTGCCACAAGAAAGGGATACCAATAGAGGATGACTTACTTGCACAGCAACCCCCCCCAACACCAACAGGCACAGGTGCCTAACACAGCTGAGGGACAAAAGAGGCGGACATACATCACACAACATCACTTCTGAGACAGGTATGAATGAGCCATCACAACATGTTCTGGTTTGCAAATGTTTAATGCAAATGAGCACCTGTCAGGTGCATATGAATGAGATGCCAAAATGACACAGAATCAAAATAATAATGGGATACATGGCCGTTGTCATCACGGGTCTATCATGTTGCAGTATAGTTGGCCCATGGTTACGTCACCATGGCCAGGGAGCCAATGGAACATGGCTATTTGCGCTTGCCCCGTACCCCTAGCCTCCTGACCCGTGACTCCTCCACAGCGCCGCGGTGTGTTTCTGTGGCTGTGGTGCTGCACGCACTGCGCCTCCTCTCGCTGGCCCCTGGAACAGTGATGCTGCTCACGCTTGAAGCAGCCTCACTCCCCTCCTCCCCTCCCAAACTGCTGGCACTGAAAGTCCCAGACTGCAGATGCTCCACTGCAGTGGTCACTCTCTCTAAGGACTTTGCCACATCTCCGCAATAATGGCCCAAGTCGACCTGCAGGGACACAGATCTGCGCAACAGCACAGCTATGCTGTTGCACAGCTTAGTGATGGCCCTAATGGAAGCATTGGAACGGAGCATGTTCTGCCGATGCCTCCGGCACTCGCTCTGTAGGCCTGTAATCACAGCACGTGTGAGTTCCTGCAGGCACAGTTTGATGTCTCTGTTGCCCTCAGCAACGGCTGTGGTCATCTCACGCATAGCGTCAGTCATAGTGTCATTTTTGTTTGTCAATTTTGTAATGTTAATGTTGATAGCACCCATGTGTCTCCCCTGCAGGCGCTGGACACGCAGCATCCGTGTCTCAACCACTCCATATCCGTGTGTTGGATCATCAGATCTCTCTGCATTTCTACCCTGGGGCCTGGCCCGCTGTCGGACTCGGACACAAAGCTGCTGCTTTGGCGGTCGCAGTAACGACTGTCTGTTGTGGGACATTTGTGGCTGCTGGCCTCTGCTCTGTCTCCATCACCTGCAGGGAGGGGACATTTGCCCTTCGGCTTTGTGTTGTTGTCCGCCGCGGTGGTGGTGGTGGTGTTGTCCGCGGTGGTGGTGTCGTCCGCGGTGGTGGTGGTGGTGGGGTTGTCCGCGGTGGTGGTGGTGGTGGTGGTGGTGGGGTTGGTGGTGATGGTTGTGGCGGTGGTGATGGTGGTGTTGTGGGTTCATGTCCCTGAGGGGTCTCAGCATCGGTCACCACTGGGGCTTCAGAGATGACAAGGCGTCCGCTGTCATCTGAATCAAGGGGTGATGCATCTGTGTGTGGAACAGTGCATTGTTATTATTTTGCCATATTGTATCTATTTTGCATACTTTCATCTACATAAAGGACATTTTGTACTGACATTTGGCCCTGTGCTGCTGGTTTCATTCCATTTGCATTAAGGGTCAGACATGCACTCTTTCATGATATGACTACAACTCCCATGATGCAAAACTCTGGTGAGGGGATATGCATTAGGCATGGCTACATATGCACTGTGTTTGGCCTGGGGGAATGGGCAGGGGTGGACAACACGCTGCATATCTGCGCTGGCATGCATCTTACCTTCTCCTCTTGCTGCAGCGCCGGAAGTGTCCAATTGGGTGACCCCCACAACAGCTTAAGGCTCAATTGTAGCCTCAATGAGGTCCTTAAGGGCTGTGTTTGGTGTGCCAGCTGCATCCTTCACCCTTTCTGCTATCCTCTCCTTTGCCCTCTTCCAGAGGTCATACCACCTCTTCTTCAAATCGTCAATGCTGCGGTGGGTGACTCCTACAGCATTGACTCTTTCTTTGATGCGCAGCCACATTTTGCGCTTCTCTGCCTCTGGCACCTTTAGGGACAGCTTGCCAAAGAGCCTGTTGTGTTTGCTGCTCACCCCCTCGATGAGCAGTTCAAGTTCTTTGTCCAAAAACGTTCGCTTTCTCTTCCTGGGCGTCTCTTTGTCCTGGGGTGCATCCTTCTCCATCCTGGTTCTCTGGTCGATGGCTGGTTTGTGCTGTCACTGTCTCACTCCTCACCTCCTGTGCTCTGCCTCCTCCTCTGAGCTCCTCAGGGCACTGAATGAAGCATGGGCTGTGTTACTTCCTGGTTGTGATGTCATCAACCTGCTTCCGATGCGACTTTTCTTTTTTAGCGAATTCGCTAATACCGAAATCGCAAATACCGATTCGGTATTCGCTATTTCGGTATTTGCTAATCTTTGATTTGGAGTCTCGCAAATGTGTTTTCCGAATTATTTAACGATTTTTAGCGATTCGGTATTTAATACCGAATCTGTTGATGCATCGCCGTATGCGAGTCCTTAGTAGCGATTCCTTATTTTTCGCTAATAAGGACTCGTTTAACCGAATTTTGATGCATATACCCCTTAGTCTTATATTAAAGGTACTCCCTTTAGCTACATTAGTCTAATGGGAATATAGATGTCTAAGAAGTGTGCTACAAACTATTAAAAAACATCCGAGTAGCCTAACTCTCTATTCTTCCATTGCTTGTAACAAGTCCCCAAAATGTCACTACTGAATGCTTTTTTTGGCTTCAGCTTCTGGTGTTTGACTTTCTCTCTCTTTCATTTACACTCTTCCTCTCTTTCTCTTTTTCTCCCATAATTTCACGCCTAGCAGTGGGAATTGCAACTGTCAGATTAGGGGGCATATGTACAAGTGGAGTGGTGGAGTGAGGCGTTAGCCTTCCTGGCTTAATGCCTCACTCAGCCACTTCAGAAATGCAGGGCTTCAACATATTTACAAGAATGTGGTGCAGCCCTCCATTTTCCCCTGCGATGGGGCCACACTTTACATCCTAGCACCAACGCGGGCACCCTTGCACCAGAGTGCAAGGGTTTCTGCATGCAGGGGAAGACTGTTTATGTGCAGGAAGGGGGACCTAAACAATCTTTAAACGCTGCTTTGTAACTTCTATGTGTGCTGCTTAAGGCGGCATACACAAAAGTTGCAAAACAGCATTTAAAAAAAGGGGAACCTTCCTGTGCATAAACAATCATTGGCCTTAATTCTGGTGCTGCCTCCTATTTACACCTCCCTATTAAATAATAGGCAGGGTCAGAATCAATGGGTGTTGCTGTGGAACGCCCACCGCAACACCCATTGCCCTCCCTTTTCATTAAACTTTTTTCAGTTCACATAGTGGGAAACCATAAAAGTTACAAGATAACATTATATTACAAATCATCTATAAAAATATGCAAGACACAAAATACATTCCCAAATATACAGTACGATTATTCCATTATATATTCAATGATTAAAAAGGAAGAAGGCATCACGTTGATTCAAATGTTTAAACATTTTCACTCTACGTGTAGCGTGAAAGGGGGTCTTATTTACAATGCAGCGTTAAGCCAGGTTAAGTGGCCTAATGCTGCCGTGTAAATAAGGCAAGTCCCCTATCACCATCACAACGTCTGCTTGTACATATGCCCTTCGGTCTCTTGCAAAATTGCTACAATAGATATTTATTATTTTATTTATGTTCTATCAACCAGTATGTCACGCTATGTATTGCTGTGTCACTACATTATTCTGCATTGCTTTAAAAGTGTAATATCCATTTCCAGTACTATCTTGGTGCTGTTTGGAGTTTAAAAGCCTGGTGATTGGTTGGGTCAAATGTGTGCATAAATGATGTGACTTGGAGATGTCGCTTGCCATCATGGCCACCACATAGACGTGCTCCGAGAGAGCTCCGGGCGAAGGCCCAAAGAAACTAAATATCCTGCGGTATCCTTGCCCATGATGGCGAAATGCCCGCCAGTGTCGGAACAGAGCTCCTGTCCTGGCTGCAGAGGTGCTGATGCCATTTTGTACACTGGGGTGCGGCCGGGCTGGAATGGCGAGCCCGGTGACTTCGTTGGACCCTTAGTAGGTGGTGAGATCAGCCTGCGGGTCCGGCAGGGGACAGATCCTACCCGGGAATAATTAGTGAAGATGAGCGGAGCGGGCATGCACCGTGCAGCACAAGTGTTCGGCAAGAGGTGCTGTAGCCTGAATGAAAGGAGTCGCAGTGGAGGGCCGGTAAGGTCCAGGTCCTCCGCTGCTCGGAAATTAAGAAGTTGGTGCTGGAGGAGCCATGGGGGACTGGGGAGCATGGATGCTAAGGTCCTCCCTCTCCTGACATCTGGGGAGGACCAGCATTATTGGAAATCAATGGGGGCAATGGGACAGATAAGAAGAGGCCATATTGCTGCTGCAGCCTTCTGAGGAGTTGCCCAGAACGGAAAGGCACCCTGCCTGGCTGATGGAGCTGCCCTTCAATGACAGTGAGTCAATGTGGAGCCTGGGGCATGTGTGACCGCCGGCTGAATGCAGCGAGAGTGAATTGGACTTGATGAGAGGACCCCCCTGGAGATCTGCCCTGGTAGAACACGAACCGGCACGATTGGATTGCCTGATTGGAGGAGGAGGGTTGGCACTGCTAGATGGACTGCCTGTACCCCGGGGGCCGTGAGAGAACCTCGAGCGGAGGAGAGTGGGCTGGGGCCACAATCGAGGTACCTCACACACATGAAGCCAGAGGAGGCCACCACAGACAGGGGTCGGAGCGAGGCCCAAGCCGGGAACATCGAGGCAAGGTGCCCCGGTGCGCTATGTCGAGGGCCCTTGTAGCGCTGATCCCCTTGCGAAATACCTGGTGGAGAGATCACACTGCAGAAGAGAAGAAAGAGCAGCGTAACCCAAGTGTTATAGGCCAAACATTGATGGGGTTAAAGTTTTCGGGTGTGGTGCACTGGAGGCCCCTCTGCTAATAAAGGCCCTATAAGATATTGTACGGCACCATTAGCTGGGCGACATGGGGAAGGACAAAGTGATGAAGGCGCAATCAAATAAAATATCGAACTATGCACAACCTATATTACACGGTCCAGATGTCAGAGAGAGGACACCGAGCAGGAGGGAGGCACGTTGATGGGAGCTAATGAAGGCCCACCAATGCTAACGGATGTTATCCGGGCCATCCAGTCGACCAGGGACAACATGGTTCGAAAGATAGATGCTGTGGCCATAGATGTTAATTTACTGATGTGTGATCTTCGGAAAGTTTCAGACAGAGTGACAGTCACTGAAAAAGACACGGATGCCCTAAAGGAGGAAGTAAAAAACCTCAGTGCTACGGTGGTGGAATTGAAGAGACAAGTGATAAAGCTGGATGATAGGGCAGAGGACTCAAAAGGAAGGTCAAGCAGAGGGAACCTGAGATTTGTTGGGTTTCCCGAAAAATCGGAGGGCCCCTCAGTGTAGGAATGGATTGTTCACAAAATGACTCTCAAACAGTTGTCGAAGTTTTTCAGTATCTAAAGGGCACATAGAGCACTGGTGGCCCCCCTAGACCTGGCACACCTCCCCGGGCAATTATTGCAAAGTTATTTAACTACAGGGACAGGGATCTTATCCTCCAGCTCTCTCGCAGTGGAAAGCAATTTTTCTTTCAAGGACCAAAGGGTCCAGAAAGACATTTGTAGCAGTCAAACAGAGACGGAGAGACCTACATTTAAAATATATTCTTGTGTTCCCAGAAAAACTCTGTGTGGAGAGTGTGGGCCGTGCCCTTATTTTCTTTTCAGCGGAGGAGGAGAGTGATTGGTCGGACACCAGGGCACTGGAGCGGAGACGTCTGGACCCTTCCACGGTCTCCACTGGGACGGTTTCTGAGGGGTCGGCCCGAGGGGACGCAGGCAGTCTACGTGACAGATACAGCACAAAAGGGCATCGAGCCCGAGCCGCATCACAGTTCTCCTGGATGGCACGTTGCAGGCCTTAGACGCAGAGAACGTGCCGGACTCTGTGGAACCGACACCGAAAATTAAGGTTGGAGCCGGAAGCCCAGGCAGTGGTCAAGAATGCGCTCTGCATGCCGAATACCATAAATGGAACTGTACAGATAAGTCCTTATGTATAGTAAACCTGGTGTGTTGGGGACCTTGAGAGATTGGGCCGCGAACTATTGGTGGGGGCCCTAGAAGACTTGTAAATTGAGGTCATATGGGCGGCCATATGGCCTCTCTATTTTTCCTACACTTAGTAAGACTGCATAGACCAAGGGCCAGGTTGATCATTAGTCATGATATTGAAATGGGCTGCCGCTGAAGTAGCGACGCCCTCCACCAGAGTCCAGGCCGTCAGGTAAACTTGAGAGCAATCTCGCAATCCGGCGTGCTGGCGCTCTTGCACAGCACCTGATTGACATTATCATCTGTATTTTGGACAAGGCAGGGCTGGGCCTTTGTCCTGTGAACAGTCAAGCTGATTTTGAAATGTGTACAAGGACGAGGGAGGTTTGGGGCGGTGTGTGGGGGTTTCCCTATGGATCGTAAGATGCACATTGAGATTCATGCCACTGCCCATGGGGAGGAGGGAAATGGGATTCTTTATCTTTCAAAAGTTTGTTCGTTTGTTGGGGAAACTTGAGGGTCACACAGGATTCCACTATTTCACAGTCTACTGGGTCGACGAGACGGACTCTCTGGGAAAGGGGCGATACTCTTTGGACACTCATTACCAAACTATTATGGCAGTGCAAACATTGAAGGTTCTTAATTGGAATGTTCAGGGGATGGCTGGCCTCGACAAACGCCATAGAACATTCGACTTCCTAAAGAGAAACAAAATAGCCATAGCTGGACTCCAAGAAACACATATAAGGGTAAACACTATAACGAGCTTATGAAAAAGATGGCGGGGTCAGATACATGCCACCTCGTATTCTTGTTTTGCGCGAGGGGCTCTGGTGTGGATGGTCCTGGGGGTCCTATTTCAACACCTTCACCATGTCCTTGACCCCGAGGGGCGTAAAGTTGTTTTGTTCGGGAGATGGAAAGGAAGGGAAATGTGTATCATAAATGTCTATGCGCCTAACGTGGACTGCCCAGACTTCTTTCCAATGGTTCTCAAGGCAGCAACGCCGTATTTGGGCCCTAAGATTCTCCTCTTCAGAGACTTTAATTGCATCTTTGATAGAGATTTAGATACAGAGCCCCCTCAACAGAATGCTTAACCCTGCATGTCAAGATCCCTTTAGGCTATTCTTCAAGGCATGCAGCTAAGAGATGAGAGGAGGACACGCAACCCCACCAAAAGAGAGTTTTCTTGTTTCACCCCTGCATCTAATACTTTCTCCCGAATCAACCACTGCTGCCTCTCATCTGGTCCTTCCGCCACAATCGAGGGCATTTCCTATTTATCCTGGTATTTATCTGATCATGCACCAATATTACTGACCTTGTCTAGTGGACTGGGACGACCAGCCATCCCATTATTGTGACTCTGAGCAAAGGCACTCACGGATCCTCCATATAAGCAGACTGTAGTGAAGGCCTTGCAACAATATTTCGGGGAGAATTGGGGTTCGAAAGCTACTAGAGCCACAGAGTGGGAGGCCATAAAGGTAGTTATTAGAGGGGTCTGCATGAGGACCACATATGGGGTCCAACATCAGCTGAGTACCGACATTGACTCCTTTGAAAAACAGCTAAAGAAACTAGATGAAACCCCGTACAGAGCTCCAGCAGATATGGCCAAATGGACGAGAGTTTGAGGGGAATTGTTGGAGGCCTGGTCCCGATTGAAGAAACAAAGGTACACCACGTACAGACAGAGATTACATCTGGAGGGGGATTGATCAGTAGCTAGATTGCTTAAGACGGAGAAGGAACACACACCTGTATTACAGCTTTGTAACAACTTGGGGACCGTGGTGCACACGCAGGACGTGATTCTAAAAGAATTTGCGACTCACTTAAAACAGACATGCTCGAGGTTAGGCCAGGTGCACAGCAGGAATTTCTCGATGGTATAGAGCTTCCCACTTTGGGGGAAGATGAAGCCGAGACCATAGGAGCGCCAATTACTAGGGAGGAAGTACTCACATCAATTGAGAAGCTGAAATAAGAGAAGTGCCCCGATTGCAACGGACTCCTAGCTAAGTTTTATAAAACATTTGCTCTGCAGCTGGTGGATCACATCCTAGAGGTGTATAATGAAGCCCTGGCCCGGGGGATACTTCCTGACACTATGATGGAAGCACTAGTGCCCATGATTTTTAAGCCAGACAGAGATCTCCTCTCTCCGGGCTCATATAGACCCATTTCCCTCCTAATTTGGATGAGAAAATACTAGGCGGCATACTGGCGGTACGTCTTCTGCCATATGCGTCCCAACTGGTCCACCCGGACCAGGCTGGGTTTATCGCCGGGCGAAATACCACACATAATTTGCGTAGGCTCATGCACATATGGCACCCGCCGAGCCAGTGTGAAGAAGGTTGGGCCCTATGTCTTCCGCATATCCAACAGGCTTTCGAATCGGTCGAATGGGACTACATGTGGATGGTGCTTGGTAAGATGGGGTTGGGGGAAAAATATATAGGATGGCTAAAACTGCTCTACATCAGACCGCCGGTTCGGGTCCGCCTTCGTAATCTGGTGTCCGATAGCTTCGGGCTCCAGAGGGGTACTCGTCAGGGCTGCCCTCTGTCGCCACTCCTATTCGCCCTTGTGATGGAGCCCCAGGCAATCATCCTCAGGAACAAGATGGAGAGATGGGGGATTCAGTCGGGAGCTGTCACCTATGTGGTGTCAATGTACGCTGATGGCAAACTGGTGTATCTTCAACATCCGGATGAGGCAGTAGTGCTGTAAGCCAAATAGGGTTGTACTCAGGCAGACTAGTAACAGGATTTGAGTCATTAAAATAATGTATTTATGAATTTACACTGCAGGGTGAAAGATAAAAACCACCAACAGCATTTAAAATCAAAAGGGTGAAGTTGTAAACACCAGCATTGCTGAAAATCAAAGTGGGTACACAGAAAAGACCCCTGATGTGAGTATGTCGAGTTGCATACCAATAAACTGTTAAAATAAAACAATTAGAGTTTGACACTTCTGTAAGGAATTGGAATTAAAGATCTCAAATTGATATTCCCAACAGATTTTATACACTTTTTGACCAAAAATTGATGGAGGCATAAAAGATCACAACAGAATTAATTCTTTCTGGAATCAGAGCAACATGTGCTGATCAACGAATTAGGGTAAGCTATCAGGTTATTTTAGCTTCCACACAGAGATATCAGGGAATGTGTATAGGAGTGTGAGACTATACAGACCCTATATTAATAAATCAGGGATGAAGTACGTTACCTAGGTATCAGGCTTCTGCACACAGGATGCCTACCTGGAGCGCATTGTAGGGAGGTGTGTGGAGGGCATTCACAAATCAATTGTTTTCTGGCAGGACTTACCGTAATTCCTGATTGGCCGAGTGGACTTAACAAAAATGGTGATCCTTCCACGCTGCCTGTATGTCATGCAGAACTTTCTTTACTGCATACCACAGACATATTTCCAACAATTAGACCGCCTACTGGTGGAATTGCTATGGGGATCTAAGAACTACAGAAAAAAAGGCTTTTTACTATTGAAACCTCCCCGATTTAGCGTTTTGGACCGCTAACAAATGTAAATGCCTTCGTACTGCTCAGGGCCGGACTGGGAACCAAAACCGGCGTTGGCAAAGTGCTCGTCCGCTCCCCCTCCCCCCCTTGGGGGTGCCGCCGAGCACTTTGCCGGGCCAGTTTTTGCCCGTTTTTGTTGCAGGGACGATTTTGCAGCTATGCTGGAAAAACGGCCCTGTAACAAAAACGGCCCCCAGGGGCCAAAACCGTCCCCCACCCGTGCAGCGTACCGGGGGACTGCCCGGTGCCCGGTACGGCCAGTCCGGCCCTGGTACTGCTGGCTCTATGTCTGTAAAATAGATGCTATTTTGAGTACGGTACGTGATGTTAACAGAAAGAGTGAAACAAAACATTTTCAATGACATCAGAATTATTCTTTTTCCTCCTTTTGGAATTACATTGATTGTGTGTCAGTCTTTTACCTGCTGCAGACAAACGACCCTCACCAATTACACCAAGCAGCAATGTTTATGTCACCCAGGATTTGCATTAAGTGGTTTTTTGTGCTTCGAAGGATTTCAGAGATGTTGGTGTAGGCAAACTAGCTAGAGCCCTTACTGTATCCATTAACTGGAGTTTGCTCTGAGACAAAGTCACTGATTTGTTTATTCAGTTTGACCTGCATTTAGTTTGGACGGGGACGTTTTAATATGAGTGGGTGAGCAGTGCATACCTAACAGGCTAGTATCTAAAATGTCATTATTTAGAATACTTGGGGGCATATGTGCAAGCCCCTATTGCCACCACAACGTCACTTTTTACGATGTTGTTGTGGCGGTAGGGGCATTGCCTTATTTACAAGGCAGCATTAAGCCGCTTAATGTAGCTTAACGATGCCTTGTAAATAAGGCACCCTTTCACGCTATGCTTAGCATAGAAGGTGTGGGTGTTGCAGTGGCCCTTCCACTGCAAAAACTCTTGATTTTGAGGCAGCCCCCTATGTACAAGGGCAGCGTACATAGGATGCCAAACCAATATTAAGACCAGGTTAAACCTGGTCTTAAGTTGGCGAAACGAGGAGAAATGCATAATTTCTCATCTTTTTTGCTTTTCCCATGTGTGCTGGCTTGTGCAGCAAACATGGAAAAAGCAAAATGCCTGGGATTGTTCTTGTACAAGAAGGGCGTCCTTCCTGTACATAAACAATCATTTTTAAAAAATGCCATTTTGCGACTTTCATGTGTGCTGCATGAAGCAGCACACGTAAAAGTGACAAAATGGCATTTTAGGATTGTTTATGTGCAGGAAGGTACACCTTCTTACACATAAACAATCCTCCCCTGCACGCGGACACCCTTGAACTATGGTGCAAGGGTGCCTGCATTGGCGCTACACTGCTAAGTGTAGTGCCATTGCAGGGGAAAACACAAGGCTGCACCATATCATTGTAAATATGGCTCAGCCTTGCATTTCTGAAGTGGTGGAGTGAGGCATTAAGCCATGTAGGCTAACGCCTCACTCCACGACCACTTCCTCGTACATATGCCCCTCAGTGCTGGCTGCAGGCAGTTTGAGTTTTTGGGAAATAATAGCGGTCATCAGGGCTAACTAATAAACCAGGACACTTGAGGTGGCCCTCTGACATTGTGGGTCCCAGGGTACTTCTAGCATAAGCTATCTGGGGTTCTCCTTATGTTTAGAATCAAAAGGGCCCAGGCTTCATTCTTCATGGCACCGCCTGATGCCATGAAGAGTTTATTATCCTCCAAAAACTGGAGAATATCCGTTCATCTTGCTCTTTTGTCCACTGCCTCAATGGATGACTTGTTTATGCCCCAGCAGCAGATTCACCACCAGATCTGCTCATGGAATAGCCATCATGGTGGACCCAATGCCATCAATAATAGTGTCAGAGAGACGGCCCCTGCCACCATATATACTGGTTTCGCTTCCTTGCTTGCCATGGAGGTTGCGGGCAGGAAAAGTCTGCAACCAGTCCCCCTGCACAAGGGGGCATTGGTTATATCTTTTTTTAAAGCCAGACCCCCATGTTTTTGTAAAAAAAAAAAAAAAAAAAATGGATTATCAATAGATTTGCCATGCTGGCAGGGAAAGGTAGACCAGCAATCACTGCCTTTTTTGCTTTTAACATGAATCAGCTTTTGGATAACATATGTGACCTCTGTACAGGAAAACCCTAAATTTGGAGGGATGTTACGGGCTGGGGCAGTGATTAATATGCCTCCAACACCCCAGTCAAGTCTGAACCACCGCTCTCCCAAATTATAACAAAATTATACCTTCACAGAATTGCAAATGAGGGGTGTAAAAAAACACTGTGGTGTTATTAATAAAGGGGTATCCTTATCCTGACAAAGAACTTCTTTTTAACAAAGTAGGGCTCTTCAGTGTTTGGGGTTACTGCCTTCTTAACATATCAGATCCTGACCCCCAGTAACAGATTCCGACCCTTCTAAAATTTAATTGATCATCATACTCAAAACATCAATGTTCATTAAAGCTTTCTGAACGCTTCACATCTCGTAAATTTATAGGCACCACTGTGGAGACGTTGTAATCACGACCGTACAAAGAAATGTCATGATATGTACTACACACCGGTAGTCATGTCTATGTAGGGCACTTACCTCTGGTGATGCCAGAAAACATGGCAAAGTGATAACAGCCAGAAGAAGCACAAAACCCTACATATCAGCAGCAGCACAACCACAGTGCATACATGAGAAAAATACAAAAATATTAACAGATAGATATTCTGAATCTGGAGGATTACAAATAGCACGGAAAGCAGAACTGAAGATGAAACCAGAGGGAACAGGGGAAATACTGAGAGCTAAGAACATGACAAGAAAGAGACTTTGACCGGGATGCATTATGAATTGACTGTGTGCTCTTCATTTCTATGGGCCTGTTTTAGGAAGAGGAAAAAGGTGGGACCACTTGTTGATAGTAGTGTGTAATTTTTAATTATGAACCAATCTCTCCTTTTATACAAATGTTTTTAAAGGTCCTATTTCTGATCACAGCAAACTTGTTTAATACTTATTTTAACCAATGTAAATATGTATGTAATAACTTGAAATTATTTTATATCAGCTGTTGTGCTTTTATGGTCTATTTACAAAAGATCGAATAAAGCTGTGTGACTGACTGACTATGTGCTCTTTACAGGATCGTGAAGTCATGTGACCAGAAGGAGGGAGCAAAAGGAGGTCTAAGTAAAGGAACATTCACTCAGCAATGTGGATGAGGCGGTTGTACTCTTGCACAGATCACTTAGATGGAATTGACAAACAATCTGTACGCGAAGCCTTATATAAATATTATAGGGACACAAGATTTGCACAAGAGCTTACTAAAGCATCAGTGGCACATTACATATCAGTGACAGACGATGACGGCCCCCAATCCTATAAGCTTACTTCTTCGCCTCAGATCTGGCTCATTAAAATATCTGTTGTGTTTTCCCTTAGGCTATCAACCTAACATCGAGGAACTGCCCTGCCCTTGTGGCAACCTAGGTAAGCAGTCCATGTTGCATTTTTTGTTTTTCTGTACTTTTTATCAAAAGTACAGTATGCAACTTTTGATTCAGTTTTTTAGGGTCAGTGGAATAACGGACTTCAAGGTTGCATATGAAACTTTTCTTCAGCTTAGGGATAAAGATCTAACATACGAGTCTGTACTTTTTTGAAAATGGCTATTCGCTCACGCATCTCTATGAACCACTGAATGGTGGGATAGGATGTATTATGTGCACCTTTTGATATTACACCTAAGTAAGGAAATATGTCTTATGATCGATATTGGAATGAATAGAATATTATGTATGGTAACTAATAAGCTTGCTCTCTCCCGCTGCTATCTTTTCGGACCGTTTTGCATTTTTGCACTTTTGCACATCGGCACTTTGCCACATGATGCTGGTATTTTGCAACTCTAGAGATGACCTTGTGATGATTCATCCAATTGTTTTATGCAATGTAGTTGATGTGTTTCTTATGTGACGGATTAGACTAATGGCATGTCCATCTCTGCTGCTATCTCTTTCGAAACATTTGCATCTTGCACTTTGTACTTTGGGACTTTATTATATGAAGCTGCTATCTAACGTATCTGTGATATTTATGCGATGTTTTATTGAACTGTTTTTATAGTTAAAGTGTTTCTTTAAGTAGGTTTTAAAATCAGTTGATGGCTTAATGCAAATGTGAAAAATGTCTGTGCTTTTATGGATACTGCATATCCGAATAAAGATCAAACTGAACTGAAACTGAAACTCACAGTCCTAATAATTGGGATGCTTTCAATGCCTCCTTTGGGCCTTCATTATAACTTATTCAGTTACGAGGAAATAGATAGTAAATTCCCAATATCCTACACTACTACAACAAATTAAAACAAATGAACTTTACCTCTAAATCCTGCCCTGTTTTACATGGACTGAAGACAGCCAAGGCTACCCTCAATAAACTTGTCACCACTGATGCATGTAATATCCTACTTAAGGTTAAATCAAAATATCAAGGAGGTTAAAATAAAGCTGGTCGAATATTGAATAGTTCTTTAAAAATTAAATCTGAGCATAAAAATATTGGGCCCATTTGTAATGAGCTCACGAATAACATTGCTTCCATCAATTGTGATATTTCTAGTGTCTTCCAAGATGATAACAAATCCTTGTATACAGAAGATACCAATCCCTCAAAACTTGATACAGAAACTGTTTTAACTGATATTCTTAATCCTCCTTTCATCTCTGATAAATTTGAATAATCAGAAGCTGATATAATTCTTTAAGAGATTATGGATGCTATTAAATTGCTAAAAAAAAGCTAACGCCCCAGGCCTGGACGTATTTTCCATTGAACTACTTTCCTCTTTTCCATCTATTTTTGCCCCTAAGTTACTTGAACTTTCAATTATTTTCTTTTAACTTCAAGAGCTAAAGGCTCTCTTCTGAAAGCCCTGATTGTTATTATCCCTAACCTCGACAAGGACCACACCCTTTTTAAAAACTATTGTCCTATTTAATTAATTAACTATGATTGTAAAATATTTGCTAAAATTCTAGCATCTCGTCTTGAAAATGTTGTTTCCCTTCTTGTCAAATCTGATCAATCTGGTTTTATTAAGGGTAGACTTGCTGCAGCTCATGCAAGAATGTGTTCTAATATTCTTGCATTTGGTAAGAAATATCACTCCCCCTTAAACCCCAGCCTTGTCATTTGATACCGAAAAGGCATTTGACCGCATTAATTGGCAATTTATGTTTACTACTCTCCATTGTTTTTTTAGGCCCTAATTTTGTTTCATGTATAAAATTGTTGTACTCTAACCCTTGTGCCATTGTTTTTTCGTCAATGGACGTTTTTCTCCTTATTTTAATTTGCATAGAGGTACCAGACAAGGTAGTGCCCTCTCTCCTTTGCTTTTTATTTTTTGTTTAGAACCCCTCCTTGAACATATTTGTTGTATCTCTAGTTTTAAATGCATTTCCCTTAAAACTAAGGGGCATATTATCAAGGCGGGCAATATGAGATTGTCGCCGCTTTTGCGGCTGTTTTCGGCCGAAAAGCGGCGATAATGTTATTGCCCTATTAGCAAGCTGTCGCTAACAGCAGTTAGCAACAGCTTGTAGGCGATAGCGACCGGTTTAGGGCCCGCTTTGCATGTCAGCGATATTTATCGCTAATGACATGCAAAGTGGGCGTACCCAACCTGTTAGCGACTGAAAGCAGTCGCTAACATCGCTATCGCCTATTATCAACGCAGGCATAGCGATGAAAAAAATCACGCTAAGCGCGAATATCGCCAAATCCTAACACCTGCTCTGACCACTTCTTTTTTTTGAAAATTTCTTTATTAAACACATCAATTCACCATAATATACACAGTGCGATATCTCTTATACGCAAAACAGTTCCACTATGACGGTGAACAGTACAGTATACATTTGTTATTCTCATTTTTAATTTTTATTTTTCGGAAAACACCCCAACCCCGTAATTGCACCCCCCCCCCCCCCCCTACCCCCCTTGCACTGAAAGAACCAGCTAAGAGGACCAGTGTAGGCAATGGTTCGGTTAAAATAGACATGTTAACCTAGTCGAGGGTTCTTCTACATTCTCCTGTTACGCGTGAGCAAAACATTATATGACAACATGTGAGTCAAGCAAGGTCTGCTCCTCAGGCAGGGCTAGAGGCTATTAATATACATTGAACATGTGTATGGCCCCCAACAGACAATTCATCCCAGCGCAATCCACGTCCGTCTTCTGTTGTTACTTGTAGACGCACCCCTTAATCATCAAGTTCCTGAAGACCCTGCTCAAATTCCATCAACAATTGGTTCCAGTCTAGTGAAATGGGATGTTTACGGAGTCCCCTTCTCTCTTCCCAATGTAGGTCCTGCCCCTCTGCCTTACCCCATCGTATTACTTCCCTGCCCCACTGCTCCACATCTGGTGGCCTAGCTGACTTCCAATTCATGGCAATCGTCCTTTTCGCCAGTAACAACGCTAGATCCACAAACCGAGTAGTCACACTCCGTTTCTTCTCCTTGTTGCCTATACCCAGTAAGCCAAATAAGGCGGACGTGTAGGGCCTGCCTGGTGCTACGTCACTCAGAATGTGTTGAATCGTGCCCCAGTAATTGTACAGTTCGGGGCAGGTCCAAAACATATGTAAGAGACCCGCATCGTCGTGTTGACATCTGGAGCATGTTCCGGTTGCATCAGGGAACATCGTCCGCAGCCTGTGCGGAGTCAGGTATGACCTATGGACTATCATGAGCTGTATAAACTTGAATTTAGGGTTGCGGGATATTTTCTTTGGCAAGTGGAGCGCCCTCTCCCATTCCTTGTCATGCAGAACCCTCCCCACATCCTGCTCCCAACGCATTCTGAGGGGTTGTAGTGGATTAGTTCTGCCGGCTCTGATGCCATGAGTCAGCCATTTCGTTAGGTGGCTACTTGTTCCCATCAGATATATCATAACGGTCAGTGTGTTAGTATCCGGTTCCAGACCGCCTCTCGCCCAGTGAGTGGTTATATAATGTGTGACTTGCGCATGTGTTATAAACAGTGCCGTGGGCGTCTGGTGCAGCCTGAGGAAATCTGCATTTGTCATGAGTCTACCGTCCGAGAAGAAGTCCCCGACTTGTGTCACTCCAGCGTCTGTCCATGGGTGTAGTTTCCGTTCTGTCAGTAAACCCGTTCCCAACGGTATGCCCAGCAATGGAATTGAGGGTGCATAGGACGTATTTCTGTTCGTGTATCGTACTGCCCTTTTCCATTGTGTTATCACCAGCCTAAGTAGTGGTGGCGCTGAGTCGGGTATCCTGGCTTTTGGAAGTAACAACCGGTGTATGTCCCCCCGTTGCCTGGCGGATTCCGTCATATCCAATTCTTGGAGGTTCCGCCTGCCAGCCAATACGCCAGCCATTGTATTTGACATGCATATCCGTATGCCATCAGGTCTGGCACCCCCAATCTGCCCCTGTCCGTAGGAAGTTGTAATTTTGCCAAGCTTATGCGTCTTCTGCCTGTACCTCACACCAGTTCCGTTAGCATCGTGTTTAGTGACTTGAAAAAGGGGGCAGGCACGAGGACAGGCAAGTTAGTGAAGAAGTAGAGTAGTCTTGGCAGTACCACCATTTTTGAGATGGCGACTCTGCCCGCCACAGACAAAGGTAGAGAGGTCCAGAAGCGCACCTGGGACTTCAAATCTCGTAGAGCCTTTCCCAGATTGCCCTCCAGCATGCCCTGTGGTTGGCGATATATCTGGACGCCTAAGTATTTGAAGGTCACTGGTGCTATTTGAAAGCGGTAGGGACCAAACGGGATATGTGTCTCGTTTAGTGTTTTGTGGAATCTAAATCGATACGATTTGGTGTCATTGATCATAAGGCCCGAGAGCTCGTGGAAAGCAGAGAAGATCTCCGACAATGGGTGCATTGGACCGGTGATATCATTCAAAAACAGCAATATGTCATCCGCATATGCTGAGATGACATGATGGTTTGTGAGCCTGGCGATACCAGTAGTGGCTGCAAGGGCCCGCACTTTTATCATTAATGGTTCCAGTGCAAGTATAAATAGTAAGGGCGATAGCGGGCACCCCTGTCTCGTTCCCTTTTCTATCTTGAATGGGCCCGAGATACATTTATTGGTGGGGACCCGTGCTGTAGGTCCCCGATACAGTAGGGACACCCAAGCTATGAATTCCCGTGGGATCCCAAACCTGGCCATCGCCGCAAGCATATAGTCCCATCTGAGGGAATCGAAGGCCTGTCGAAGGTCCAGGGATATGCATCCCTCTGTGTCCTTACCCTCGGCCCTAGGCACCATAATTTGGCTCAGCCTCCTCAAATTCAAGGCGGTGCTTCTGCCCGGCACGAAGCCACACTGATCAGGGTGTATCATGTCAGGAATGTACTGGGAAAGTCTCGTGGCCAGTAGTTTACTAAGAATTTTTAAATCTATATTAAGCAACGACAGGGGTCTATAGTTCTCCAGCTGTAGGGCGTCCCTCCCGGGTTTGAGGAAAGACACTATCAAGGCTTGTGAGGTCGTATCCGGCAGAGAATCCCTCTCTAGTGCCTCCCTGTAGAGTGTGTGTAATCGGGGGGCCAGCAGATCTATGTACGTTAGGTAGAATTCTGCCAGTAAGCCATCCGTTCCGGGTGCCTTGTTTCTGGCTAGCGCCTTAATTGCCTGCCTCACTTCCATTAAGGAAATGGGCTTTGAAAGCTCTGTTCTGTGCGGCCCACTCAGTTGGGGAATGCATATGTCATAGAAGAAAGACTCTAAGTCCTGGTCCGAAAGCGGTTCGTGGAGGCCATACAGTCCAGTGTAATAGTGTTGAAACGCTGCGTTAATCCCTAACTGGTCTTGTGTTAACACCCCTGCATCATCTCGCACTTCCATTATAGGAGTGCTTGTCGGGTCATTACGCGTTAGGGGTGCCAACAGCGTGCCCGCTCTATCTGCTTGTGAGTGTTGCCTGGAGGTATATTCCCTGTAGTCGACCACTCTCAATTCCTCCAAAAGTTCCGCATGCTGTATGTGGGCCTCCTGGAGTTGCGTGAGAGCGCCGTCCATGCCTACCGCCTCGGTTTCAAGCAGCGCTAGCCTGTCTTCCACGCTCTTCAGTTTCCCCAGTATAGTGTGTTTCATTCCCACCTTGGTACCCATCGCCACTCCATGGATGGTCGCCTTGAAGGAGTCCCATTCGACCTGTCTGGAGCTGGCCGTGCCCTTGTTGTCTGTGAAGTAATCGGTGCTTGCGTCCAGCAATGTTGACCTAAAGACCGGGTCCTCTAATAATCTCGGAGATAGTCTCCTGTCGGGATCGGGGTGGACAGCCTCCCCCAGTGTAGTGTCAGCTCTACCGGATTGTGATCCGATAGCGTCTTACCCATGTGTTGTACTGAGGTAATCAACGCCAGTAGAGTCTTGGAGCATAGTAGCCTATCGATTCTGGTGTGCAATTTGTGGGGCGGAGAATAGAAAGTGTATTCCCTGTTTGATGTGTGAAGTGCTCTCCATGCGTCAATCAGGTCCCAACCAGTCACCCATCGCGACAGTGCTAATGCCTGTTTTCTGCTCTCCGTGCTGTGTAGTGGTGGGTGTGACCTATCCATCGCTAAGTCCAATACTGCATTGCAATCTCCCCCAAGTATCCATTCATACCCCACCCAATCTGCTAAAACCCTGCCTATGGCTGCAAAAAACTTCTCTTGGTCGGTATTGGGGGCGTAGACACTACCCAACACTATGCAAGTGCCATTGAGCAATCCCTTCATGAACACATATCTGCCCTCCTTGTCCGCCCGTGTGTCCAACGGTTTAAACGGAACTGAGTTCCTAAACCATATAGCTGCCCCTCGGGAAAAAGCAGAGAAGGTTGTGGCGAAGAGTTGTCCCTTCCACTTTTTTAAAAGCTTAGTGCCCTCCGCCCCATTCAGGTGCGTTTCTTGGAGATATGCCACATGGATCTGTCTCCTAGTACCCTGTGTCTCTTGTGTATCGAGCCCATGCCCCTCGCATTCCAAGTGCAGACCTTGTAAAGATTAGGAGAAGTCATTACCCCAAACATTCTGGATCCAAGACCATGCCTCTGCCCTCATAGAAACTGACTTCATGGTAAACATTTTCAGTGCTTCATGCAATAAAACTACCCCAACTTTACGGTACCTCCCCCCAAAACAGAGAGGACCAAACCAAAACGCCCAACATGGGTAGAAATAGTACTCTATCTTGCCTGCGCCTGTGGGGCGTGTGTCCAGCCGGACACTCTATTCAGGTAGCAACTAAGAGTCTCGCTCGTGTGGCCCCCTTCAGTAACAAGCGTCCCAGGATCCATTCCCATCCCCCGCTGCAGCCAAATATTACAGTTTCTACGTTACCACTCCGTTATCGTTAGTCCGGTGGTTACATGTCTGCTGCCATCTGAGCTGTGATGTGTGGAAATAACTGCATGCTGCCGTCCGCCTCCGACACCGTCATGCGAGAGCTGGTCGGGCTGGCGGCCAGTGACCCATTAGCTGCATCGTGTTCCGCCAGAGCGTCCGTTGTCAGTAGCGCCGCCGCCAACAAGTCACGGCCCGTCGTCTCATCTCCCCCTGTCGCCTCCTTGGTTGGTTCATGTTGTGAGCCTTCCTCCACTGGTGTCTGTGCGCGGTTCGGTAGCGGGTCATGATCAGCAGAGCCCTGCGTCTCCGGTACTGTGTCCATATTTCGTGGCATCGGAGGCGGCGTGAGTGTCACCTCCATCCATTCCGAGGCCTCTTCCGGGTTATCAAAGAAATAAGTCTTACGGTCGTGGATGACTCTGAGTCGCGCCGGAAAGAAGAGAGCGTATTTCCCATTACGATCCCTGAGGGCACGTTTCACGCCCCAGAATGACGCACTGGCTCTTTGCACCGCTTGTGTGAAGTCCGGGTATATGGAGACTGTGCCATTGTCGTATTTTATCGGACCGTGTTCTCTCGTGACCCTGAGAACTGTGTCTCTGTCTTTGAAGTGGAGAAGACGCGCTATCAACGGCCGCGGCGGGGCTCCCGGCTTCGGTGGTTTTGGGGGGACCCTGTGCGCTCGTTCAACGCTGTACATCGGTGTAAGTTCCGTCGGGTCCACAACGGTCTTCAGCCAGTCCTCCACAAAGCGGGTTGGGTTCGTCCCCTCTTTCCGTTCCGGCACCCCCAAAAAGCGTATGTTGTTGCGGCGTGAGCGCCCCTCCGCATCATCCAGACTGTCCCTCAAGTACCGCATCTGTTTCTCCAAAGCTTCCAACCGCGTAGAGTGCTCTGTCTGCTGGGGTATGAGGTCTGCGATGGCTAACTTGTGTTCAGAGACCTTTTCCGCTAATTTCTTGTGATCGTCTTTCAGCAGGGATAGCCCCGTCGCCATAGAGTCCATCCGTGTCTCAAGGGCTTCCCTAGAGGCCCTAATCTCCGTCAAAATTAGGTCCAGTTTGGCGTCCTGCACTGCGACTCCTGTGGGGGGGACCACGTCCTCATTGGAGGAGGCCAGCGGATCCTCTGAACCCGACGTATGTGCTCCCTGTCGGGGGATTCTATTCCTCCCCATCGTCAGCGTTAGTCGGTGTGCCCCGTGGGCCAGCAGTGCACAGTGTGCGGCAACCTCAGGGTCGGTCCGCAGCCGCTGCAGATGTTGGATTGGTGTAGGAAGATATACTGGGCCTTTCGACCTTCTGGCCCGTATCACAGAATCACGCACACTTCCCCGCGTTTTCCAACCGCCAGGCCGGGATCCTCCAACCCCCCAGCAGCGCGAGGCCCTCGGGTGTGGCCGGCCCCCGCTAGGACGTTGATGGTCTGCCGTGCCCCTGAACTGTCCTTTACCAATTCCGGTAGGTGAGGATGTCCACAGCTCTGTTACGTGGATCGTGACAGTGCATAGAACCGCACCCACGTTCAGACCGGTATCGGCTATCTGGTCTGTTGTCCCTAGGTAAGTACCGCACACCGGTGACATAGGGCACGCCAAACCATGCGCCCCATCTACTGACCACTGCCCCACTCCTCCAGGCCGATAGCCCCGTCACCGTGGGCTGGGGATTCAATATGCGTGGTAGGCCTCACTGCAGATTGTAATCGGGTGTCCAGTGATCAGCTTCTATCTCGCCAGTCGTGTTGCTCCTGGAGTTCCAGCACGATAGCGGGTCTGCCCCCGCGCCTATGCAACCAGTCGGTCGTGGTATAATACGGAGCCCCGCTGTGGTAGGCAGATGGAATCGGCGACCTCGACTCTCTCCCTCTGCACGGCCGCCAGAGTCCCGTTCCGTGCACGCCAGGCAAGCCACTGTCCGCCGGGTCGGGCGCCTCGCCCCTTTCGCGGTGTCCACTCGCAGGCCGCCTCTCGATTCTGGCGTCGCACTCCGAGGAAAAGGAGGCGACTCCAGTCGCGCCGCGGACTCCGCAGCGACCGCACTTCCGGTCCGCCTCCTGGCGCACTGTGGGCCGTGGCTGTCTCCGTGCGGCTAGGCCGTTGTGGAGATGTGCTAGCGCTCAGGACGCAGTGGATAGCCTCCGGGCTCCGCAATCACCACCGGACTCAGTGCAGGGTATTAGCGCGTATCTCGCTTTTGCAGGATATATGTCAGGATTTATGGGGTTTGGCGACGGAGCAAGCCTAGCTCATGTCCTCCATGCTCGATCGGTAGCCACGCCCCCCTGCTCTGACCACTTCTTAACCTGTATATCCAATGGGAGTTGGATATTCAGGTTAAGACCCTATCGGCGTTAATGCCTGAATATCGCTGGATTCTCAGCGATATTCACGCATTTTGCCGCTATCGCCGGATATTTTACCGCTTTAGAGATAAACGTTGCTAATAGCACGTTATCGCTGCGATAAAATCCGGCGATGCGTGGCAATAACAAAAATATTTTGCTAAGCCCATTTGGCGATAAATATCGCTAGTTGTTGATAATATGCCCCTAAATTATCAGCTCATACTGATGTTCTAATAGACATGTCTAATCCCCTGACCTTTTTAAATCCTTTTTTACAAGAGACCAATTCATTTTCTAACATTTGTGATTATAAATTAAACTCCTCCAAAATGGAAAATGTACCATTAAATTCCTTATGCTATCAGTATATGTTTGCTAATACTAATTTTACATGGTTCCCTTCCAGAAATAAATACCTGAGTTTTTGGTTTCGCCTACTATTTCCATTATAATTAGCCACAATTTTAATACTTTAAAGCTCAAAACTATCCTGGCTTCCCTTTCATTTATCGGGGTAGGGTAGATTATACAACCTCAAGATGATGATTGTGCCACATGTTCTTTATACATTATCTATGTTACCTTTTAAAATACCCAATTACTACTTTCCTCAGATTAATTCTATTTGTACCAACTTTCTCTAGAATATCAAACACTTACATATTGCCTTCTCTAAACTTAATCGCCCAAACAATGAAGGAGGTGTCTGTTTTCTGACTTTACGTTATATCACTGCCTTTTTAATCCGACAATTTTATGCCTTAATTAATGACTTTTAAGACTCTCCCATATCACAATGGATTGTATTTGAAGACTCCTTACTGAAGGATTTCTCGTTTAACGATGTGGTTAACATGTTTAACTACTTTTATTTTCAATACCCGATTTTAAAATATTCACAGCATTTGTTACATATAATATTTTCAGCTGGTTTTGATTTTCATCACTGTTTTCTAGCATCTTCCATTTGGTATAATAAGTGTATTAAATTTCGTCGTAAATCATTTTATTTCAAAACAGTGGAAAGAGACGGTTATTATGTTTGTTCATCAACTGGTAAGACATAACTCTGCTATATCTTTACCCCATCTGCAAACACAATATAAATTGCCAAGCTCTTTTTTATAGGAATATAACTTAATAGCGTCTTCTCTTCAATCTTTTTTAATGACTAATAATTTTCCTTCGGACCCTGCACTAATCATACCTTTGACACATTACACAGTATTGTTCATGATTCCATTCCCAAAGCTGCTTATATATACAAGATTTTATTATTTCAAACTACTGAACAATTCTGTGTTGTTTCCTGTTCATTTACGGGATAAAATATGGCTTAAAGTATAAAACACTTCCAAAGCTGCATGCATCACACAGTCTCTATTTTTTGTTTATAATAAAGATGTGATTAATCCTGAATTTATCTCTAAATTTGATCCAACTACTTCTCCATTATCTTGGTCTTCATCTACCTCCAATGGTACCTTAACTCATTTACTTTACTTTTGTTCTGATGTGTTTCATTTTTGGAAAGTTATATGGTCCACATGTTTACAGATCTTCCAAAGTAATATTTAATTATCAATTCTGAATGTTTTCTTTGGTTCTATGTCACCTGACTTTGATCATATGTCACTTAGCTCCTTCCGTGCTCATGACGAGCTCAGCTCGTCATGAGGCACAGTGGCACTGTGCTCATGACGAGCTCAGCTCGCCATGACACGTGTGGCGCTCACACCCGGGGCTAATTCCCCCGCTGTGCTGAGCGTTCTGAGAAACGGGCGTGGTCATTACGAGCTCAGCTCGTCATGAGCACAGCGCCACCGTGCAGCGTGACGAGCTGAGCTCGTCACAAGCAAAGTTGCGCTGTGCGCGCCACCTCTCCCCCCAGCGCCGCGGGGGAATTAGCCCCGCGACAAAGGAGTTAAACGTCTGCTGTTTGATCTTTGTATTGCACTTGCTTTTAAGGTTATACTTTTCTGTTGGAAAGATTCTTGTAAATGATCAATATCAACATGGTGGAACAGTATTCGTGATGAGCATAGAATAGCCAATGTTTCTTCATTATGGGTTTGCTAGAAGAATAAATTGGATCTATATTGGTTACCTTTTACTACATATCTATCCACTCACTCACCTGTATCTTAGTTTTCATATTTCTACTTCTCTTGCTGTTTCTTTCTATCCTATCCTTTCCTCTCCTCTTTCCTCTTTCTATCTCCCCCATTTATTTTCTTTTGTTTAATTTTACCCCTATCTGTTTCTTTTTTATATAAAATTATATGACCATGTTATAGTCATAAGCTTTTGTTCCTTAATGTCCTTAGTAATCATATTACTATGTAAGTTCTATTGCTATTGTTTTATACTTATTATGTATATTGTTATTGACTTGGGGATCTTCATTTTTTTTAAATAACCGTCTTTTAAAAGCACACTTCACAGCTCAGCTGGTAACTACCTTGCAATACCACTCAAAAGAAATAAATGTGTGTCATCAAGAAGCTTCAAGTGATTCCGTCAATTAAAGCAAATATAAGCTTGCAAGCACCCTTTACACTTCTTTCAGGGAAGCTGGCGGCCTGAAAAGAATGCTTGTCTGCCCCTCCCTTGGTTTCACAGCACAGGAGATTCTCTGATTTCCATTTCAGTTGAAGCATTTCAACTTTTAGAATTGACTGTCCCAGGATGGTTGTCTTTTCACAAAAAGTAGGGGAATGTTTTTTCTTAAATAAAAAAAATCTGGTAACGTCGTGCCCCTCAGATCCCGCCCACTTTGAACTCTATGTGCACTCCCAAAAAAGTCTTGGATCAATTCAGGCTGATTTGAAAACCCTATAGCTCAACTCTGGGTAGCTTTGACTTCGAGTGGCAAGGCTTAAATAAAGGATCTAGTGTAAAGCATTTAGAAGCACCAAACCACGAAAAAAGAAAGTCTCATAACACTACACTTCACAGCAATTTATAAAAATAAATTATATTTTTATTCATTTAAAGAGACCAATATAAACAATATTCACCAGAGGGTTCCTGAGATATAAAGTTTTCATGAAAATGTAAATCTCCATTCAATCACAAACAAGCATTGGTATTCGTAAATGTGGAAACTTTTGAAAGGTTTGAAAGAGTTGTGTTTGGCTACTCTGGCCTGACTAGGGCGACTAAATCTGGCAGAGATAAGGTCAGGGTGGCCAATAAGGAGTATTTGGACAACTACCTGTCCACTAAAGCATTTTCGAGACCAGTTCTGAACTTTACAGCATGACTGCCACAGACTTCAGTGGCGTGGTCCTGATGCTGAGGTTGCAGGAGATGCAGGATGCGCAAGGATGCTATGGGTGCTGTGGAGTTGACAGGGGTGCCCTTGTGGTTACTCCTCAGTCCACAGATGAGGTGGGGCGACTTTAGTCACGGAGGTCGAGGGTCTCTCAAAGTCCTCTTTGAACCAGTGGAAGTCTTGCTGCTGCTGGTCTACTGGTCCCCAAACATTGCAGGTCCAGTAATATCCTTTGGTAGAGGCTTGTGTCCCTTGGGGTGGCTAATCAGGACTCAAGTGCAACATTTAGCCATCAAAGATTGGTCACTCGAGGTGCCTAGCGGCGGTTGGCAACGATTCCAGTAAAGTGATTACCAACTTGCCAGATGGAACTACTTCAGCTTTGATGGCCCTGGTGCTGGGTCCAGGGGGTCAGCCGACTGACACTGGTAGTCACTTTTTTGGTCTGGAGCTCAGGAGCATCTTTCCCTCGAGCCAGGAGCCACAGGCACAGTCCTCTCTATGCTAGCCCAAGGTGCGGCAGATGCACTCCAGCAGCCGGTGCAACCTCACTTGACAGGTCCAGGGGTCAGCAGGGCACTTCTTCTTTGGTCCTTTTTCCAGTTCCAGCATGAGCTGAGATTTAGGATGCCAGGGTTGCCATATTTATAACCAGAAAGTGCCCTGGTTGTATGATGCCGTCACTAACCAATGGGATACCAGGATCCCTCTTGCCCTGTGAGGACATCAGGCTATGTGTGGGATCTAGTAATCCCAGGGTGCACTATTCTGCTCACTCGAAGATGTCTAAACCCTTCCTCGGGTGTCAGGAGCCTGGTAGCCCACCCTAGAGGTGTGGCTACCTGTGGTCTACATACCCACAGGAAAACAGGTGTAGGCACTTATTCAAATCAGGAGTCTCTCTTTGGCAGTGGTATATACCCTATCCAAGTAGGGAGCCTTCCTTCTAGTCAGGGTGAGTAAAGTACACACCTAAGTTTGCCATTGCTCACCCTCTGGTAGATTGGCACAAAGCAGTCAGGCTAAACTACAGAGGCAATATGTAAAGCATGTGTGCACATATACAGCAGTCAAAACACCTCATGAAAAATTCCACACAAAAATAGTCAATATTTATCTAATCAAAACAAGACCCAAATGACAAATATACAACATACACAAATCAGGAAATCAATAATAGTAGGTGTCAATCAGTTCAGTTCATAGAAAACTATGATGATCACTTTGAGTGCAAAGTACCTGGGATGCGTCAAATTTACCAATGAAAAACAGGAGCAGGAGAGGTGAGGCACCAGAAAAGACATCGATGACTCGGTTCCTTACTTTCAGGGGAGGGAATGCGTCGGGTCTGCTAGGCAGCGGAGGTGAAGCATCGGTTCCTTACTGCGAGAGGAGGTGATGCATCGGTTTCTTTCTGCGTGGGGAGGTGATGTGTCAGTTTCTCACTGTTAGGGGAGGTGATGTGTCAAAATCCCGCCACGCCTCCTCAGTAAATTAGGGTGGGGCTTTGTTGATGAAGATTTGACGCACAACTGCAATGCGTGAGAAAATCCAGGTGCTGCAGGCAATGCAGCGGCATTCCAGTCACTGCGTCAATTTTTGTAGCCACAGATAGGTGATGCGTCAATTCTCCCAGGCACACAGCAGGTCCTGCGTCGGAGTCAGAGTGGGGATCTTGGACTTTGGAGACTTGGTGCATTGGGACTCGGGAAGCAGCTGTTCTTTGGGCCACAAACAGGCACTGCATCGATATGTGAAGTCGCGTGGCGGTGTGTGGAAATTCTTTCCGCACGGCTGTGCTGCATTTGAAAACAGCCTCCGTAAGGGTGATACGTACATTTTCAGCAACAGGAGCAGTAAAATAACCTCTAAGGACCCAGAACTGGAATTGGCACCACAAGGCAGGTCAGAACTCTCAGCAGTAAAGTTCAGTGATGCTGCAGGTGAAGTCTTTGGGCCCCTGCGACTTCTTAACAGGAGACCAGCTCTTCATCAAGCCCTTGGAGAATCTCCTTAAGCAGGATACAGTGAAGTAAAAGTCCAGTCCTTTCCATTGCTCACAGACAGAAGCAACAACTGCAGGTCAACCCCAGCACAGCAGCACACAGCCAAAGGGGCAGTGCACCTCCTGTCAGCTCTTCTTCTTGGCAGGGTCATCTTAGTACAGAAATGTTCTAAAATCATGGGGTTATAGGTCCAATACTTATACCCATTTTGGCCTTTTGAATTTAGCTTACTTCAAAGAAAGTCTCTATTGCTCTCAAAAACCAGTTCTGTCCACCCTGGTCCAGTGACACCACAGAAGGTGGAGATAGCATTGTGAAACGCAGCCACAGCCTATTCAGGTGTTGGTGCCGACTCCTCCCACTACTCTAGCTCGGAAAGACCCATCAGGATATGCAGGACACACCTCAGCTCCCTATGTGTGACTATCTACAGTGAATGCACAAACCAGCCCCTGTCAGCTTTAAACAGACGTTTATTCCACAGACAGTTGAAGGCACAGGACCGCTTTTGGCCGCCATAAGTGTGGCAGGGTATGCTCAGACGTGAGTCCCTTGCTCCCTTTGCCACTGGATTCAAGCAAGCCGGGCTGAAGACGGCTGGAATGCCAGAAACCGGTCCACGGAAGCCTGTTTCCGGTCCAGGGAAGACATGGCTTGGCAGTTCGGGCTGGACTGTTCCCATGAGGCACAGGGTCAGACTGATTTGCATAAAGCCATGTCTGAACTGGGGTGGCAGAGTGGGCTAAAGAACGGTGATGGATTAAACCCAGATCTTTTGACTGGGTGTGAGTGTTTGATTGATTTAGATGCTCCGTCCATCACCACCCCTTTTGTACCGCTTTTGGCCGCCATAAGTGTGCCAGGGAATGCTCAGACGTGAGTCCCTTGCTCACTTTGCCACTGGATTCAAGCAAGCCGGGCTGAAGACGGCTGGAATGCCAGAAACCGGTCCTCGGAAGCCTGTTTCCGATCCAGGGAAGACATGGCTTGGCAGTTCGGGCTGGACTGTTCCCATGAGGCACAGGGTCAGACTGATTTGCATATAGCCATGTCTGAACTGGGGTGGCAGAGTGGGCTAAAGAACGGTGATGGATTAAACCCAGATCTTTTGACTGGGTGTGAGTGTTTGATTGATTCAGATGCTCCGTCCATCACCACCCCCTTTTGTACAACTTTCTAAAAGTGGCATTTTTAAATACACAATATAAAAGCCAACGTCACTAAAAGATGTATTTTTAAATCCTAAGTTCAGGGAACCTAAACTCAATTTCTCTATCACTTCCTAATTGAAAGTTACACTTGTAAAATGTTACAAGGCAGCTCCAATGATGAGCGGTGGGAGAGATAGCCTTTCAATATTGAAAGAAATAAATTGGCAATATTACAATACCGGGACAGGTAAAACACACTAGCACATGCTCTAGCTTTCACATACACTGCACCCTGCCCATGGGGCTACCTGTGGTCTATGTTAGGGGTGCTTTACATGTAGTAAAAGGGAAGGTTAGGGCCTGGCAATTGGGTGCACTTGCCAAGTCGACCCAGCAGTTTAAAACTGCATGCGCAGACACTGCTGTGGCAGGTCTGAGACACATTTGAAAGGATACTTGTGAAGGTGGCACAATTGATGCTGCATGCCCATGAGTAACATTTGATTTATAGTCGCTGGGCATCCTCAGTGCACTTTCCTAGGGATTTACCCGTAAATCAAATATGCCAAGCAGGGATAACCAATCATAATCAAAATTTACATAGGGAGCCTTTGCCCTTTAGCAATGATCAGTAGTGGCAAAGGGCCCAGCGTACCTAAACCAGCAAAAATTATATCCGGCACACAGTCAAAAATACAGGAGATAGAGGCAAAAAATCTGTGAAAACCATGCCAAGGATACCAGGTCACACAGCACTGGTCTCACCACCATGTTCCCGCCGCCAGCCTGTCTACCTGAACAAAGGTGCAACCCTTCAGAAGTGTGGTTGCCATTTCCCCACCAAAGGCAGCTTCGCCTATGAAGCTCGCCTTTTGGGCCAAAACCCTGAGTTGCCTCTTGCAAGGGGGAGGCAAAATGTCCCTCTGTAGCAGGCTACTTGTTCCTAAGCCTGGGAGTCATTCACACTATTCTCCAGGAGGGCAGAAAGCTGCCTGGTGGCCAGTAGCCTTGTGAGGCTATTGCACAAACTGGTCTACGGAGTGGCAATTTTCTAAAAGTTGCTTTTGCTTAAAGGTGACATTAAGCTTGACTTTGGCATCAAGTTGGATTTAATGCCATGATTAATTTGATACCTTGAAGTACCTGTTCTTTGTAGTCCCTTTCAGAAGTTAGCTGTGCTGACGGGGTCAGCTGTTAACTCAGTGTTAGCCAATGGGACTACTAACATTTCCACAGCAAAACAACAATCTGGAATCGTTGCTGTTACAACAGATTTAAAAAGCATCTGTCCTACTTAATAATATATAACTCCCTGCCATAGGGTTCCAGGGGCCTTCCTTAGTGGAGCCCTATATTATTGTTAAGGAAAGTGGGGGTTTTGCCATCAGTTTAAATAGCAAAGTTGAATTTAGTAGTTTAAAACTGCTCTTCCTAGGCGCAGTGGCAGACTGGGAGCCAATCTGTACTTTGTCCCACACAGAGTGACACAACCAGTGCTGCAGTCCTGGGGAGGACAGTCTGTCTTACATGCCCTGGGTACCCTTGGTAACATATACTAAGAACTCATAAGTAAGTCAGCTAATTCATGTTGGGGGTAGCCAATCCAACATGCACTTTGTAAGGGGTTAGAACATAGGCACTGAGGTCTGGTTAGCAGACCCCAGTACACTCAAAAAAACATCAGCATCAGCCTAAAACTTTCTTACTGAGTTCAGCAAATGAAGGCAAAAATCTGGGGTGACCCAGCAGAAACTGCCAAGTCTATCAGGTAGACTACACTCTAATAGTGCCCATAGGATGGGTGGAGTTTTGCCTTTTACTTCCTGTTCTTTCTCCTGTCTGAGGTGGGAGACTGATGAAAAGTAATGACTGGTATGAGGATGAGGGACGTAGGAAGTGTGAATAATTCTGGCTTTAATGTGACAATAGATATTAGCTTGCGTAAATATATTTTGCACATTAAAGCCACACCTATTGGCTTTACAAATGGTTGGTAGTGGTATTGGTGTATTAATGGTGGTGGAATTGTTGGTGGTATTATTGGTGGTACAGTATTTTTGCTATGGTAATGTAGTGGTGAGATATTCATAGCTGTGGTATTAGTTGTGTAGTATTGATGGTGCTCTGATATTGGTGATTGTATTTTATAGTATTGGCAGATTTAGTGATATGTGTGTTATAAAATGGGGGCGACATTGAGAGATTGGTATTGTCAAAGTGCTGTTAGTGATACTGTCAATGATGGTGATGGTGCTACTGGTATTGGTAGCTGTGGTATTTGTGTTAGTGCGGTATTGGTGCTGTTGTGGTATTTCAAATTGTGTTATTGGTTATCATGGTATTGCTGGGATTGGCAGTGGTGGTGTGTATATTGTCAGAAATATTGTAGGTGCTGATGGTTGTATTGGTGCTGGCGCAGGTACTCTTATTATTTTGTTGGTGGTATTGTTGGCGGTGGTATTGCATGCATGAATAAAGAAATTAAATTTACAACAACATGTGATGGTTTGGTCTACTTTTAAAACAAAAGTTGTCCCCCAAGCATTGCAGTCCCAGCACTGCTCAGAAGGCAGAATGATACACAAAACAGTCAATTCCATCACGTCTGAGGATATTATCTCTTTATTGTTTCAACTCTTCGCCATACAATTTTTGAAAACACAAACAATACATTATTGATAGACAGTATAATTGCATGATACATATTAGTCCATACCGTAATCAAGATTCATGTAAGCCGCTCAGTAAGGTCCTGAGATCCGTGCAAGGATTGGGGGCTCTGGAGTAACTCATGTGTTCCTGGCATGCTCCTTTGGGACCTAATGATTCAACTTGTGGCAAAGGCCGCTCCAATCTTTTGCACTCACAATAAGACTGTGTAAAATAGACTAGTAATATTCTGGTCTATTATGCCTGCTGGCACGACTCGTGATTGGCAGGAGCGGGTATTTTTTTGCTTCTGGTGTGTTTGTGCTGCGAAATGTTAAAAGAAATGTTAAAACAGTAGCGAGCAATTGATTTGTATAAAACATGTCAAATAAAGATCTGTTAACGTCGGTCTCGGTGGGGTTGGGCTATGGTTGGTTGGTAACAGTAGTGGGGGATTCTGAACCCTCCTTGTGGTAGGCCATGCTCCCTTGATATAGTTGGACGCTAGGTTGTGGGTGTTTGGCAGGTCTAGTCAGACACAAAGTACTACTGCATTAAAGGGGGGTGTAGTTGTGTGATTACCGTAAAGGGGAATTCTCTATGCCATTCTTACAGTAAGCAATGCTCCCATAATGTAGCTTGACACAGGCTTGTAGATAATTGGCGAATCTGATCTGGCACAAAATGCCAGTGCGTCTGTGCAAGATGTAATTAGAAAGTTTTTAATCAGTGGGATCAGCCACTGTGTGCCTGGTTTTAGTGCAAAGTAGCATAAAGTGTGTTATGAACTCCCTACCTCTCACAGTGCAATCGCAGAGTTCTGAGATAGTGTAGGCTTTGGAAAATGTGGCAATGTACCTTCTATTGGGTAGGATACCTAGACTGAATTTTAAGTAGAAAGTGAGGGGAGTGCCTGGGCTAATTTGGGTACTGCTCCATACCCAGGGTATGCTGTGCGTGCAAATAGTTGCAGTATAGAACATAGGAACATGCCTTACAAATACATGTCTTAAGTTTGGTATGCAGAAATACTTCCTTTACCATGGCGGCAGTGGTACTACGAATGTTAGCTGGCTCAGACCATACATGCTCAAAACCAAGGTTTTGGAGACAGCTTTTTACGTAACTTACCCACAGGTTATGGTATATTTTCCTTGCTGGGGACACTTCAACAAATGATCTCAGGAAATACTCTTTGACAGCACCGGAGCTAGGGCAATGAGCTTTGAGATGTGAATCATGCCCGTTTCCAGGAACAGAGGAAGAAGAGGTGCACCAGAGCTCAGATGCAGCAGTGATCACAGAAGTGAGTTTCCAACTTTTGTAGTTGCTTGCTGTTACTGTACCCCCAATGTCCTGCGCCACAATGTGCTGCAGCCACTGCCTTTTGCTTATATACTTGTAGGACAGTGCTCAGTGAGTAACAGACGATGTTATAGTTAAGCCTTAGAATTCCGTTGGCTGACTGCTGCAGGGTGGCAGCTGTTTTGTCAGCATGGGCATGCCCGGATAACTTGTTGCTGAAGAAGATCCTCAGATAATCACAGACCTTGACTATTTCACATGCCTTCTTATCCAGGGAGGGGAACTAGGGGCTTTTAAATATTATACTTAGGTCCAGCATACATGCCAAAAAGACAGTATAAACAGAAGTAGTATGCAGTTCCTAATACGCGGTGCAGGTAATGGTATGAGATCAAAGGGATAACCCAGTGTATGATAAAGAGGTGGGCAGGAGAAGTGTATCCTCCTTTCGGAAAAAGACCCTCACACACCCAAACAAGCTAGGTGTCTTGCTTCATCATCGGGTCTGCTCCTTATCGGGTCGGCGCTGCAATACCCGATCAGGCACCCGTGATGGGGCCTTCTTGGCAGAAATCTTTTTTCCTAATGCCGTTGGGTGCAGTGTGTGTGGAGGCCCTAGCGAATATGTATGTATTGTAGGTGCATACTGTAATATGCTTGTCTCCTTGTTCTCTCCAGGAATATCAACTTTTCCCCTTTAGGATTGTGGAACCTCTTACCTTGATTCTGTTTGAGAACTTAATGTTGTCATCTGGCAGTTGCTGGACGTCGGTCTGTGGATGAGGTTAATAAACCAACCTTCACATCTCTTCAATCTCTGTTTGCTTCTTTATGTGGAAAATACCACATTAATTTGGCGACGATTGGCTGATAACCTCAACACGACGACATAGGATCAATCCCTGCTTTCCTCCGGTGGCTGTTTTAAAAAAAAAATGAAGCGTTGTCTTCGCAGCGGCAGTTGGGACATGAAAGTCACCTAAAATAACATTTGAGTTACGGTGAGGAGAGCGGAGAGAGGACTGGATCTTTAAAAAAATAAATATATGGATTTTATTGTAAAAGGATAAGAAAAGATCTTTGCGCGTAAGCTGAGCGCGTGTAAGCTGAGCGCGTGTAATTGCTGACGTGAAGCTTGGATGCTGACGTAAGCCTTCCCAGCGTCCTGCTGACGTAAGTCTTCCCCTGCGTCCTACGGTAATTGAAGGCCTGACGTTGCGGTCCAACTGAACGCTGCGCTTCAAGCATTGTTCTCGCGCATGGACAAACAGCGTTCCAGTCCCTTTAATGAAAAGCGATTGTGACGCTTACAAGTTTTAAACGTTCTAAAAACGAAGGGAAGATGTCTGTCTGGATTTGACATTGCCTCACAATAGAAAGAAAATATTTTTTTTACATTAGGGGAAAGAAAGGTTTCAGAATATTCTCGACAAGGGAAATAAAATGAAAAATAAACATATGAATACAATCTAAGTGAAAGTGCTCAGTGACACAGAAGTTACAATTTTTAAACCCACTATAATAGTAAAGGTTACAATTATAATTCAAGAGATGCAGTAAAAAAAAAAAAAAAAAAAGAATAGGGAAATAATACTCTTTGTGATATACATACATAAAAAAAAGGGGGAATGCAGAATGTTACTCAACCTGCATTTTTTCTAATTAGCCCAGGAGAACCAAATGTGAAATGGAAAAAATGGAGAAAATTGTTTTTGCAAACTATGCTAGGGTTTGCGGAACGAATTTAAGTGCTGAAAGGAAACACTCCCTACTTACATTGTCTTGGAGGAGAAGGGCAAGACGTATTGGAGCATTTACCTGATTTATCTGCAGCAGAACAAAGAAATTTAAATGAATATGAGATTGCCATTCTCCAACTGGATCGACATTATTTGCCTAGACTCAGCACTATAATGGAGAGATATCACTTTGGTTTAAGAGAACAAAAGAAAGACGAAACAGTAGAAGAATATGTGTCTTCTTTAAGGAAACTAGCATCTTCTTGCAATTTTGGACAGACCTTAGATGAAAGGATTCGAGATCAGTTTGTCCTGAGGTGTGCGCATGATGACATAAGGAAAGAACTTTGGCTTAAAGATGAACCTCCACTCGAAGAAGTTTTAGTTATTGCGAAACAGGTTGAACATATAACAAAGTGTGTTGGTGAATTGAAGAAGGAGAAAGAGAAGCCATCCTTTTCAGATACAAAAGAAGAAACAAAAGTAGAGGAAACTATTTGTCAGGTTAAGAAACAAGAAAGTATAGTAATACAGGAGAAACAAAATACTTTTCCTAGCACTTCAAATCTTAGTATGAGTAATAAGTTTTCATGTTTTAGGTGTGGACAAGTCAGTCATCTAGCTAACTCACCTACATGTCCTGCCCTAAAAGTTGTTTGCAACCAATGTGGTAAAAGAGGACATTATGCAAAATTTTGTAGAACAAAAATGTATAAGAGTGATAATTCTAAGAGGAAATGGTCTCAACCAGTAGTAAGATCTGTTTGTTTTGAAGTTTCTTCTAACAAGTCTGATCATCCTTCTCATTTTGTTTCTGTTGAAAGTACAATGATAAATTTCAAATTTGATTCATGTTCAAAAATAACAATAATTGATGAGAAGTTGTTTAATGAGAATTTTTGCAAAAAGGTGAAATTGATGAAATGCGATATTTCCCCTTTAGGTTATAGTGACAAACCGATTAGAATGTTAGGCTTCTTTATGGCTGAGATAGAGTTGGGTAGTCACATCATTGTTGGTAAAGTCTATGTAGTGAAAAAGGGTGATGCACTATTAGGGTGGCTTCATCAACGTCAACTTGGAGTAAAACTTGATCCTAATGATTCTCCACAAGTTCAAATTCAAGAAGTTATTGACTCTGATTCAGTAAATAGTGATAATTTGGCCAATGCCTTAGCAGTACAATTCCCAAATGTGTTTAGAGAAGGTTTGGGATGTTTACGAGGGTACAAACATCATATTAAGTTGAAAATTGATGCTGTTCCTGTAACAGCAAAGGTAAGGAGGATTCCGTTAATGGAACAAACTAAAGTTCAAGTAGAATTAGAGAAACGTGTAAAGAATGAGATAATAGTGCCTGTTGAAGCAACTGAATGGCTTACTCCTGTAGTAATTGTTAAGAAACCAACAGGAGAAATTCGTTTATGCATAGATTTAAGATCTTTAAATAGAGAAGTTGTTGGGGATAGATTTCCTCTTCCCAACATTGATGAGATGGTTGGTACACTTGAAGGGGCGAAGTATTTCACCACTCTTGATTTAGCTTCCGCTTACTACCAGGTGGAACTAGATGAGTCCTCTCAAGATTTGACTGCCTTTATTACACCTATGGGCACTTTTAAATTTAAGAGGATGCCCTTTGGTTTAGTTTCAGCAGCCTCAGTTTTTCAAAGGATTATGGCAAGAATTTTGAAGGGGTTGATGGGTGTGAAGTGTTATTAAGATGATCTTTTAATTTATGGAAAAGATGTTCAAGAGCAGGATAAATGTGTGCGTTCTATGTTAAAACGTTTGGATGAAGCAGGAATGTCTCTTAAAAAAGCTAAGTGTAAGTTTAGGGTAGAGGAAGTAAATTACTTAGGACATCGCATTAGTGGTAGAGGTATTTTTCTAAAAAAGGATCTAGTTGAAACTATCGACAAAGTAAAAGAACCAGTTAATAAGGAGGAATTACTCTCTTTTCTTGGCATGGTAGAGTTTTATGGTAAATTTATTAACAATTTCGCTGATAAGACTCATAATTTAAGAAAGTTGACAGCTAAGAATGTTGTTTTTGAATGGTCACCTGAGTGCATGAGTGAATTTGTTTGTATCAAGAAAGAGTTAAGAAAAGCTCCCTTGCTTCATGCTTTTGTTCCTGGTCTTCCCACTGTTTTATTTACAGATGCAAGTGACAATGGTCTTGGTGCAGTGTTGGTACAAAGAAAAGATGGTAGAGATTCTCTTATCTGTTGCTCATCTAGGTATCTTAAAGGCTCAGAACTAAATTACTCTGTGATAGAGAAAGAAGCACTTGCAATTTTCTGGGCATTAAGAAAGTTTAAAAATTTGATTTGGGGTTCAAAGATTTGCATTCTATCTGATCATAAGCCGTTGAGAGAGGTATTCTTAAAAAAAGGCTTGGATGCCATATCTTCAAGAATTAGAAGATGGGTTGTTTCTTTACAGGAGTTTGATTTTGAGGTTGAGTACATTCCTGGTCTAGCTAATAAATCTGCAGATTGATTGTCTAGATTGGTAGATAAGGACAATGTTCAAGAGGATGATGCTGTTGGTCTTGATGAAAACATTAATGTATGTGAGGTTACTGATGGGGCAATTGAAGAATCTGAGTGGATGAAGGAGTTGGAGAAGGATGATGAGATTTGTCGTGTTATGTCTTTGTTGAAGAGTAATTCTCGTTTGGAAAAACCTTGGTTATTGGTTTCGGATGAACTTTCTGTTACGGAGGGTTTATTAACTCGTGGAACCAAACTTGTTCCCCCTCTAGGAATCAAAAACAAATTATTGCCACATGCTCATTCTGGCCACTTGGGTATTGTGAAAACTAAGGAGATACTTTGTTTGCAATTCTGGTGGCCTGGTATGGATCTTGAAATAGAAAGATTAGTCAGGGATTGTGTGGAGTGCTGTGCTAGTGATAAGATCCTCAAGACGAGACAAATGCCCATGGTTAAAAGAGTGCTACCGAATCACCCTTGGGATGAGGTTTCCATTGATATTTTTGGTCCATTATCTGGAGTTTCTGATACCCCCTATCTGATTGTTCTCATGGACCTTTATTCAAGGTGGATAGAAGTTTCTGCAGTGAGTGAGATTACCTCTAATTCTGTGATTAGGTTTTTGGAAGGTGTGTTCAATAAGGAAAGTTTTCCAAATAGTCTATTGTCCGATAATGGTCCTCAATTTTGTTCTTCTTTGTTTTCTGATTTTTTTTAAAAATTTGGAATTATGCATAAAAGATGTTCCTTGTACCATCCAGAAACCAATGGTGCCATTGAAAGAGTCAACAGAACTCTTAAGGAGTCTATTCAGTTGGCTCGGTCTTCTGGTAGAATTGGAAGGCAACTCTTCAAGACAGGATTTATGCTTATCGAGTTGCTCCTCATTCGTCAACTGGGAGATCTCCTTTTGAGTTATTCAAAGGGAGAGTTCCAAATAAGTTGTGGTGTCCAGGTTGGATGAAGAACAATAAGGGTTTGGTGGATAATGGGATTGGTGAGTGGAGAAGTAGGGAGCTGAACAAACAATGTGCTCGTAAAGAATATTTTGATAACCGTAAAGGTGTTGCTTTTCAGGATGTTAAAGTTGGTGACTATGTTAAAATTAAGACACCTGTAAGGTGCAAACCATGGTCAAAATACACTGACGTAAGAACTGTTGTTAAGGTTTTTAGAAAGGCTGTTAAGACAGAAGATGGGAGAATGTGGAATAAGAGTCGTGTTGTTGTGCTTGATCCTAGTTTATTTGTTCATGATGCTTCTCTCCACAACATGCCGTCATCTAGCAAGTTTCTTCGTGTTAACAACAGTTCTTATAATAGTTCTGAGTTATCATCTCACAAGAGGAGTCAAAGGATACGTAGAGCTCCCATTTATTTGAAAGACTATGTTTAGCTGTATGAACTGTTTTTATTCCTAAAGATGTCTCTTAGAGAATGTTAAGCTTCTATTTTATTTGTAGGACCATGTTTATTTATTTATCTTTGTTTTGTTAGGAAGGAAGATGTGTAATATGCTTGTCTCCTTGTTCTCTCCAAGAATATCAACCTTTCCCCTTTAAGATTGTGGAACCTCTTACCTTGATTCTGTTTGAGAACTTAATGTTGTCATCTGGCAGTTGCTGGACGTCGGTCTGTGGATGAGGTTAATAAACCCACCTTCACATCTCTTCAATCTCTGTTTGCTTCTTTATGTGGAAAATACCACACATACTACTTCTGATTATATATCACATGCCTTCCCAGTAATTTTGGGAGATTTTGTCAGTGGTAGAGATTGACCCAGTGGCATTAATTTAATCTTTTATATAAGGATAACAAAATATGTGTGCCCACGGTAGCTTTCAAAGCTTCCAATCTTTCTGTGCAATTTGTTTTATGTGCAGGATAGAATTGGTGCATCATCAGCAAACCGGAGGATAACTATTTTTTGTTGCCCAGCTTCGGTGCATCTGAAACCCAATCAAGCATAAATTCCTCCTAATTGTTTAAGAAGAGGGAGAACAGCAGCAAAGCAAGGACGTATCCCTGACATACCTCTCGGAGGATGTTTAAGTAAGGTGTGCATTCTCCTTCACTACCATAGCGAATGCAGGCCCATGTGTCTTTGTGCAGTGCTTTCATGGATTGCAAGAGGTTTGTTTTGATTCCTTGTTTCCTGAGTGTATCCCATAGTTTGATTCAATTGACATTGTTGAAAGCTAATTTAAGATCGATGAAGGTAAGACAGAGCGGAGGCTTGATCATCTTTGTATATTTGATGCAGATCATAAATAGTTTTGTGGCTTGATAGATAGTACTAATGCCCTTGCCAAACCCCACCTGGGCGTCTATAAGGACTGTGGTTTTGTCTGCCCAGCACTGTAATCTGTTCAGAATGACCCGCCTGTAGATTTTCCCAATGCTGTTCAAGAGCGAGATTGTTCTATAGTAACAACCTACTTAATTTTTCATGAAAGGAGACTATGATGTCAGATCGCCAGGAGTGCGGGACATTGCCTGTTCTTAGGACCATGCTGAATATTGTAGACAGTGGTGGTGTATAACCACAGAGGCAACCCACCCACTTGAACCATGGGTAGAGAATAATTGTTCCAAACAATAGTTCAGGAGAAAGAATACATAATTCAACACATTGACAGAAAGAACTCAATTCAAACCGAAATTGTGTTATTTTGAAAGAGAGAGAAGGGGAAAAGATAAAGAGAAAGAAAAAAAAGGGGAGAATAAGAAAGGGTGAAGGAACAAGGGACCAAATAATGTTTTTTCAATTGACACAACAAGAAAAAATAAAAATCAACAGGTAATTTCGAAAAATATCAAAAGACTTTTTTATTATTTGTTATTAATCAAAATAATACGCTCATGAGTGAAATGTTGGTTATTAAAATTACAATACATCAAATAAAAACCAAACACGTGGCGAACACAATTTCTGTTCAAAATAGAAGGGTTTCAATATACACATCAAATTATGAGCCCTCTATAATTTTGGTGCCACCAATATGTCGACGGCGTTTCAACCGCAGTGAAAACTTGCGGTCATCATCAGGACAAGGAGAACGTAGGAGCGTGAGTAGTTCTAATAGATTTGCTTAGGGATACGGTGAAGTAACCACATACGAAGTTGGTATTTTCGTCCGTTTTAAAAGAAGGTCTAATCACTTTTAGGTAAAAAAGCAGGTGTATACCCTAGAGTAGTCCTGCTGGTAGAAGTCAGGCGTTAAAGAGCTGTAACATGGGACAACCAGCCTTGGCATTTAGACATAGTCTATTCGTCCAACGGAAATCTCAATTCAGTAGCGTGTCCTGTCGAAAATTAAGGAACAGAAACGGACGAAAATACCAACTTCGTGTGTGGTTACTTCACCGTATCCCTAAGCAAATCTATTAGAACTACTCACGCTCCTACGTTCTCCTTGTCCTGATGATGACCGCAAGTTTTCACTGCGGTTGAAACACCGTCGACATATTGGTGGCACCAAAATTATAGAGGGCTCATAATTTGATGTGTATATTGAAACCCTTCTATTTTGAACAGAAATTGTGTTCGCCACGTGTTTGGTTTTTATTTGATGTATTGTAGTTTTAATAACCAACATTTCACTCATGAGCGTATTATTTTGATTAATAACAAAATAATAAAAAAGTATTTTGATATTTTTCTAAATTACCTGTTGATTTTTATTTTTTCTTGTTGTGTCAATTGAAAAAACATTATTTGGTCCCTTGTTCCTTCACCCTTTCTTATTCTCGCCCTTTTTTCTTTCTCTTTATCTTTTCTCCTTCTCTCTCTTTCAAAATAACACAATTTCGGTTTGAATATTGTAGACAGGCCTATCGACCAGGCCTTGTGATCTGGTTGAAACATGCTGACTGGTGCACAGTACTGACCAAGCGCCTTGTTGGCCTCCTGGTCCAGGATTGTACTTTCTACCTATGGACGGAGCACAGTAGCTTGCTCCATTGGCAGTATTACAGTCTGCAACGTTGGTGTACAGTCACCACCAGCATGTATGCTCTTTTATTGGTCTTCCCAGGTCTGTGCTGTAATGTGGTTTTCCATGGGCCCTTAACCCTCTCTAAATATTTCAGCTATTTTTCTCCAGAAGGAATTACTGCCCTTGTTTTCTGCTACTTTGGTTAGGTCTTGCCATACTTCTTGTTGGTATGTCAGAATCTTGCCCTTGATCAGTGCTTTGTCTTCTCTCCTTTTGGCCCTGAAGAAGAGCTCTTCTCCTTGGGTATCTGAACGCTTACTGTGAGCATGTTTGAACTTGTTCTCGGCTCCTCTGCACTATTACCATACCAGATTTTTGGGGGTTTCTTGCATTCACTCTATGTTGTCCAAGGAGCAGAACATTGGCGTGTGTGTTCCATTGACAGTTCAATGTGATTTGCTAGTATTGTCTCCGGCTCAAGCTAGTTGTTGTAAATTGCTTTTCAAATATCGTAATACGATTTATGGTATGTCCCATTCACCCCTTCCCTCGTTTGACGTTACCTTAGCCCATGGAATGTTGGTGAGGCGCTCATGTTAGAACGTTGTGTGAGGCTGGCAGCGGTGAGACCAGACGTACAATAAACTGCTCTTCCTCAAGTTTCCTGTGTGAGCAGATTCATTCTTACAAATTGGCGACGGGGCTGCACGGGGGGCAGCTTCTGGTCTTCCCCCGTTTCTTCAGCGCTGCCGAGGAGCCGAGACACCTTTATGAGAAGAGTGCCGTGAGTTGACTCTGACAAACGAAGCACGTGATTTTAACTCGCACCAGCGCTGTGTTCTTTTGACGTCTCATGATAAGCCTTTGCCATAATTTATCAGCGAAGTTTGAAAGTTTAATTTTGAGTGGATATACACTGCTTGAGTGAAGCTGTGTTATAGACGGAGAGGCGGAACTAAGACATGCGAAGTATTTATGAGGTTGACAGTCATTGAAGTTGGCGTAAGTGAAGCCCGAGGAACTGTTCAACTATTTGCGTAATGATTAATACTTAAGCGGCATCTTGTGTGGAAAGAGTAAGCCTTAAAAGTCCTACAGCTTATGAGCGGAAGCCTCGGAATAAGCCCCACAGCTTGATTTAGTGGGCCAGCAGGCTTAACATATTGAAATAAGTGTAGGTGTGGCAAATCTGACTAGGAGAAGTCAACTGCTGACTGTCAGGCGAGGTGGAACCGTATGTTCAGCTGCTAAAGCTGAGGCGCAGGATCGTGAGTTAGTGCATTGCGACCACCAGAGGGCATTACCCTGGAATCCTACAGTGCTGATTGAAGGAATTCCCTTGTGAACGGAGAAACGTAGTCTGCAGAGGAAGGGTCGATTGCGCATATCTGCGGGGGAAGTCTATCGGTGCCATACAATTGTACAACACCGCGCTGATAGGCACAGCTGTGTGGAGCCTAGTGAGCCTGTCGGTGATGGATATTTGAACAACGTCACGCTGATAGGCACAGCTGTTGAGAACCAGAGAGCCTGTCGGTGACGTACATTTTTACCCTATCGCTGATTGGCACAGCCTGTTTGAAGTATATATATAAAACGGTGTACTGTGACAGTGACCCAAACCATCTAAGTGCTCTGACAGGCTCAGCATTTATGAGAGAAAAGTAAAGCCTGCCAACAAGGAACTTATAGGAAAAGATTGAGGAAACTAGTGTGGGTGCATCAGTTTATTGTGTACAGGTGCACTTTTATATGTATGGTTAAGAGAGGAATTTAGGATTTTTTTTTGTGAAAGGTATGTAACAAATGTCAAAATTGAACCTATGCATGTGAGGCGATCAGTTAAGGCTTAGATAATACATAGATGTATCTGAGTTTACCCCTAACATAATATCCAATAGGTTGTACCAGGAGCTTTTACTGAATTCATGGCAACTGCAATGTCGATGTCCCAACCACCTCCATTCCTTAATGAGGATGGGGAACCCCTAACTCCTTGGAAGAATTGGGTGAGAATATTTGAGTCCTATTTAATAGCTATTGGTGGAAACAGGTTTTCATCTGTGCGGAAGCTGCACATTCTGTTGCATAATTTAGGGAAGCATACAAGAGAAATATATGACAATTTACCTGACATTGTAAGCGAAAGTGGAAGTGGGAGTATTGAAGGTGATGTACCACCAGATGTTTATCAAATTGCCTTGATAAAGTTAGATGCCCAGTTTGGTAAGAAAATCAATGTGGTTTTGGAACGACACAAATTCTTCTCTAGGTCTCAAGGGAAGTATGAAAGAGTTGTGAATTATATTGCAGTGCATAGAGGGCTATCTTCCACTTGTGATTTTGGGACTCTTACTGACTCTCTTATCAGAGACCAGTTGGTTAGATGCACATCTGATAAAAAAATACAAGAAAAGTTGCTAGCAGATGCTCCGGATTTGAAACAGGCTGTGGATATAGCTAAGAGCATTGAGCACACAGCTTTCTGTGTGAGTGAGATGAAGGACTCTGTTGAGGTAAAACAAGTTTGTGATGAAGAGGTATTAAAAGTATCAACAAGGAGTGATAAGCAAAAGTGTACCAATGGGAAGTTCCGCTCAAAGGGCTGAAACTCAAAAGTTAAAGTGCTTCCGTTGTGGCAACCCTAACCATCTAGCAAATAATATTAAGTGCCCAGCAAGGAACGTTGTATGTAGGAGGTGTAACAAACGGGGGCATTTTACAAAAGTTTGTCATGATATGAAGAAAGATGTAACCCATGTTATTCTTGACGAGGAGGTACCTAGAGGTGACATTGTATTTCAAGTGAATGAACTTCTTGAGAGCTCTGATTGTGGTTACCCGGAATGCGATATATTGCTTGATAATGTACCTTATGAAGTGTATGCTGACTCTTGTTCCCCGTATACTCTCATAAATGAAGCTATATTTAAGGCGAGATCTGTTAACAGAGAGTATGAAGTATTGCCTCCTGACATCAACCCGGCGGGATACAACCGTGACACCATACCCCTAGTAGGAATGGTCATTATGCAGATCAAATTCAAGGACAGAGTCACCGTGGGCAAGGTATATTTGACCAATAAGGGATCATGCTTATTGGGGTGGAGACACCAGAAAGACCTTGGCATTAAATTGGATCCCAATGCTTCTGAGCCGGTGTACCTGGTGGAACAACCTAGCATAGGTACAGAGGTGTGTGAGGAGTTCCCCGAGGTATTTTCAAATGAGTTGGGACTGCTGAAGGGTTTCCTTCATAAGATAAAGTTGAAGAAACACTGCAAACCTACTGTGCATAAAGCCAGATCGGTACCGTTAGTGGTGAGAGACTCTCTAAAAAGTGAACTGGAGAAGTTGGAATCTATCGGGGTTATTGAAAAAATTGAGAGCTCGGAGTGGCTTGCCCCCATTGTGGTAGCTTCAAAGGGAGGGGGTAAAGGGATTCGCTTGTGTGTGGATCTCAGGGACCTCAATGCCAGCATCTGGGTGGAGAGGCATCCTCTCCCCAAAATAAATGAGATGTTCAGTGTAATAAAAGGAGCACAACACTTCAGTGTTTTAGACCTCTCTGCGGCGTACCACCAGGTTTCTCTTCATCCGGAGTCTAAAAGCTTGACATCTTTTATAACACCCTTTGGTGCATACCAGTACAACCAGATGCCATTTGGGTTGGCGTCCGCAGCTGCTGTTTTCCAACGCATAATGCAGCACATTTTAGAGGGTCTTGGAAAAATCTTGTGTTTCCAAGACGATATTCTAATTTATGGTGATTCAGAAACTGAGCATAACAAGAATCTGAGAGAGGTACTAAATAAGTTAAGCAAGGCAGGCTTTACAACCCAAAAAGACAAGTGTAAAATTGGTGTCAGGTCTGTGACTTACTTAGGACGCACAATTTCAGGAGAGGGGATCAAGCCAAAAACTAGCCTGGTGGATGCAGTGATGTTAGCTTCCGCTCCTTCTAATAAAGACGAACTCAGATCTTTCCTGGGCTTAGTGGAGTACATGACCAAGTTCGTAGAGAATCTTTCAAGTCACACATGCTCTATGAGAGAGCTTTAGAAGAAGGGTTGCTCCTTTGTTTGGAGTTCTGAGTGCCAACAGGAGTTCCAATATGTCAAGTCAGCCATTGCCAATGCACCCACTTTAGGCATGTTTGATCCTAATGAGAAAACTACCCTGACGACTGATGCCAGCATTAAAGGCCTGGGGGCATCCCTCACCCAAATGGTAGATGGATGTGAGAGAATATTTGCTTTTGCTTCCAGGGCGCTTAAAGAACCTGAGTCCAATTACTCTACGATAGAGAGGGAAGCCTTAGCATGCTATTGGGCTATAAATCATTTAAAGTGTTTTTGTGGGGAATCCCCTTTACACTGCGGACCGACCACAAGCCCCTAATCCCATTGTTTTCAACGAAGAACATTGAGAGGGCCACTCCACGTATTTCAAAGTGGGTTTTGTCATTGCAAGGATACAATTTCAACATGTGTTACGTGGCGGGTGTAAAGAACACCATAGAAGACTGCATGTCAAGATTACCCATACATAGTGAGGACAGCCTATGCAGTCCACCAGAGGAGGCCATTCTCACGGTTGAATACCCAGCCATCAATAAGGAGGAGTGGGAGAAAGAATTTAGAGAAGACCAAGTGTTGAGGGATTTGAGGAGATTAATTGAGAAAGGTTGGCCTGAAATCTAGCAATGAGCTGTCAGAAACTCTCAAACCATATTGGGTAGTGAGAAATTAGTTATCCAACATGAACGGTCAGGTGTGCAGAGGAAATAAAATTATTCCCCCTGGAAGCATGAAGGAACATATAATTGCATGAGCACACGAAGGTCATCCAGGGAGAAGCATGACCCAGAGTAAGATCAGGCAGCACTATTGGTTCCCCAAGATGGATGGGTTGGTGGAGAACGCTGTGAAGGACTGTGAGGCATGTGGAAGGTGTGATAAATCCAAGGTGATACATAAAGCACCACTCATTACTGTGGTGGTGCCGACTAAACCCTGGGACAAGCTTGGGCTTGATATTATAGGCCCTTTGAACCTACTTAACATCAACCAGAGGTTTATGTTCGTAATCATTGATTATCACTCTCATTGGGTCAGTACCAAGTTTGTACCTTCCATAACCACACCGGTCCTAATTGAGTTTTTGAAGAAGGTATTCTCAAGAGAGGGAATACCGAGTACCCTAGTGACAGACAATGGGGTCCAATTTACGTCCGATGTAATGAAAGAATTTCTATCTGAGTTGACCATTTCACATGTAAGAACCCCTTTCTACTGTCCCAAAGCAAATGGAATGGTAGAAAGAGCAAATAGAATGTTGAAGAACTCCATTCAAATGGCTGTTACCGTGCATGAACCAGTAGAGGAAGCCATTAGGAAAACTTTATGGTCATACTGATGAAGCAAAGCTTTGCATATTTTGCGGCTTGCCGAAATCAAGAACCTCGTTTATGTGTAATAAGGTAACAAAAAGTGTATGTTTTACTAACATTTATTTTGTTTAGGCAAAGTTCCCGAAGCTTGCCTATGTGTATTTCTAATGAATTAATCCGTGTCCCTAAAAATGGCCGCCGCTTGTATTTTAGTTACTGCGCATGCGTCAGCCACACTCACGTGTCCTGACGCGTCTGCAGAAGTGGAGGGAAAGTTATGCGCATGCGTAATTCATAGCTGTGCTTATCATGTGGTACTGCTCGTGCCACTGCTCTTGTGTCCGTATCAATGTAGCTAACATTTAGATGCAATAAGTTTATTTCTTGATGATGAGTTAAAAGTACAAACCCTGTGATGTGTTTTCATAATGACATTATTATGTATTAATTTGTTTTCGCTTACTTTTCATGTACCGCGGGAAATGGGGGTCTGAGTGAGAGGAGAGCCATATTGGAGGTCCCTTCTGCGCCTGTGCGACATTCGGCAGCACGAGGGACCTTGGCTGATGGAACATAGCCAGTTGGCAGTGATGGGCGAGATGCTCCTGAGAAAGTCACCTCTGCCCTGCGAGAACAGCGAATGTTGCTCCTCATATGATACAATGTTAAATTGTCATTGTGTTTCTGCACAGTTTCTCCTGGGAACCCCAAACCTGCTAGGCGGTACCCAAATATGTTAATGAAGGCTTCAAATCGTGTATTGTGATTGGTGTGTTACCCAAACCCTACCTTAGGACCAATCGAAATTGAGGGATTCTGACACTTTGCAACATTGGGGGGTGGTACACTGTCCCCAAACTGTATATCTACCATGGGTTCACCTAGTGAACCGTCCGACTTGTCTGGTTTAGCTGACCTGTCACTGACCCAACGCACTCAATAGGTGACTGAAGATACAGAGCGCTGCGGAGCACTCTGTCCGAATTTGACCATAGACTAAGGTTCTACTGAACCTTAAAGTGCTGGCAAGGCACTTAGCTGGGAGTTCGCTGACCCAATCGGGGTCTTGATCGATAGCTGCAGAGCGGGTGGAGCGCAGGCGTTGCTTCCGAACTGTGGGTTCCGGTCCTGTCCTGAAGAGGGTCCTGTCCTGAGGGTTTGCTGTCCTGTCCTGAGGGTCCTGTCCTGATTCCTATTCCGAGGGTATCCTGTCCTATCCTGGGTGTCCATTCTGCACCTGCTGTCCTTTGAGGGGTATCCTTCCTTGAGGGTTTCCTGTCCTTAACTGACCCGTGGCCAGGGTTTGGTTTCCACACCTTTCTAGGTAAATATTGCTCTGAACCTCTTGAAATTCTTGCACCTTCTGAATTTCTAACTTTTGCTTTAATAAAGTTCAACATTGCATATGTGATATTTTCCATGCCTTTCTGCAACTATTGAAAGTCATTTATAATTTTTGCAAAGTTATTCCTATGCCTTCTCATTTGTTAGAAATTATATTTTGCATAGCAGTGTGTCATTTCCTGATATGGTCTAGAACTTCGTTGCCTAGATTGTTCAAAAGCCCCTTCACCTTAAGTGAAGCGTGTTATTCATTATAAGCTCTCCTATAGTCACCCACACTTAGTCTATCCCTGTCTAGATAATACTGACTTGCATAGTATTTTCTCGCTACATTTTATTTAGTACCTTGATGATTACTCTGTCATTATTTCTTCATGCTTATGTGATTTACGTTATCTTGGTTATTGATTGCCTTATTTTACTGTACCTCATGCAAGAAAATATTGAACTTTAGATAAACATTTTAAAACTTCCAGTTGTCCGTGGTCATTTTAAACAGTATTTGAATGTTATTGGTTGGGTTTGTATTTTGCTGCCTTTCTTTTACAGCTAGCTCCCTGATTCATTGTGGTCATTAGGCACCCGCATCGGTGGATGGTAAGTCGGGTGCACCGAAATTTGGTAGCAGGGAACACACACACATCAACCTGGTAGAGCTCGTGAAGTCACCCGATCGATGTATATGGTGATTTGGAAAGTATATGGGCCCTGAAGCCGGAAACGGCGAAAACTATTGGCCGGGTGGCCTCGCGCGCTCTATCAATACCATTCTTCCCCCAATGCTGTGACTGGAGTTTCTCCTTTCGTATCCCTTAAAGGGAGAAATCCAGGATCTAAACTCACCCCCAACTGGTTAAATGGAGGTAATCCGGTGTGGGTGGATAGAGATTCTGTGAGAGAGAAGGTGGACCAACACCAAATTGATTACAAAACCAGATATGATCAAAATTGGGGAGCTTCCAATAGAAAATTCCATGTTGGACAGTGGGTGGTAATCAAAAGACCTGCTATAGGGCGTGCAAAAGTGTCCTCTTTCTCCAAACCATCGAGAATCCAACGTGTAAACAATAACTCTGTGGTTTTGGATGATGGCAGCACATGGAGTATGGACAATGTAAGTTGTTGCCCCAATGTATGTGTTCCAGTACCTGGCTGTGATGAGAACCAGGATGTTGTACTACCTGATGTTCAAGTAGTCAGAGAAACCAGAGTACGCCAACCACCACGTTGGCAGGAGGACTATGTGAAATAGCTGGAATGTTCAATTATTGTTGCCTCTTCTTGAGGATATGTTCTGTATCTACTGTTGATTTCTCTACAGAGGGAGATGTGTTGTAAATTGCTTTTCAAATATCGTAATACGATTTATGGTATGTCCCATTCACCCCTTCCCTCGTTTGACGTTACCTTAGCCCATGGAATGTTGGTGAGGCGCTCATGTTAGAACGTTGTGTGAGGCTGGCAGCGGTGAGACCAAACGTACAATAAACTGCTCTTCCTCAAGTTTCCTGTGTGAGCAGATTCATTCTTACACTAGTCTTGGTCTGAACCAAGAAATGTTGGAGACAGATTTCTGATGAGGTCTCGCTGCTCGAGTGATTCTATCTATTCCATTTTACTGCTCGTCTGTTGTTGTTTGGGGTAATGCTGACAGCAAAGCTTTTGTCTGTACTCTACTCAGTAGGTGATTACGGTAGTCATGGTCACTTTCTGGTCTTGTGGATCACTTCCATGTCCAACACCAAGTCCCAGTGATGTTTGGGGGGAAAGGATATAATCGATCAAGCTGGTTGTTATTCTATTCCGAAATGTGGGCGATGCGGAGCTGTGTGATGCCGATTCAGCCATTCAGAAAGAATAGCTGTGATTCGGCGAGGAAGTTGCTGAGTAGTCTCCCTTTCTTGAGCCTACTAAGGGGGGGGGGGTGTTCAAATCAGGAGATGGAATACCCCAGATAATCTCCTCTGTGCTTCTCTCTTCCTCCTATAGATCTTCGTTTACTGGAGTTTAGCTACACGTGCAGAACGTCCAAACTAATACAGCAATTCTTCTGTTACTTGACTGATCTTAGGTGCAGCATTTACAATGGGGGATGAGGTAGATGAAAGTTCCTTTGCTGTGCAATCTCGTTTCAGTAAAATCCAGATAGTTAGGCCCCCCGTAGCTCTCTCTCTCTATCTGATTTGCTTCCCTAGCTACTGAGAGAGCAGAAATTCCATCCTGCTTGGGATACGTGATAGGAGCGCATCATAACCACTTATGGGATGTACTCTCAGCTTATTTAGTGTTATTGATTAAATTAGATGGTTGAAGAAATGTGAATTACTTATTGCACCTACAACAAATTATATATAGAACTGTGGTAATTACACATAAGTTATGTAACATATTTACATAAAGTTTATTAGTGATGTGGCAAACTGACACGTTAAATGCATTTTGAATGTTTATTATACTAATGATGTAGTTGGAATAATGAAATTAATGTAGTTAAGTAAAGATGCCTAAGGAAAATGCAAATTAATTTATGCATTTTTTACCCGTGAATCATAAGTAACATGGTGCATTTATTTGTTTAGCTCAAGTCTTAGGCCTGATTGGATGTTTACGTTTTGGAATTGATGCTTAGATTCCCATGTGAGTTTCGTAGAAATGTTACATGTTTTTGTGCTTTATACTGCAGGTGGACAAACTCTTCACTAGTAAAGAGTAAAGTCACTGTTTCATTAGAAGGTTCAGGTATGAAGAAGCTGGCGTTGGCATACTCTGGTGAGGATCAAGTGGAAGGAGTAAGTTGGCATGGGAGAAGGAGAGGAGACCAAGGAAAAATTGTTGCAAAGGAGTGTACATGGAGAAGGCCGTAGAAGGAACCAATGTTATGAAAAAAAGCAGTGGTTAAGCCTATTGTCGAAAACATTTGAGAAAAGCATTATGGGACATCTGTTGAATGAGATTTGGTATATGATGCGTTGTAGCTTGGGCCACGCAGCCCGTTCCATTTTGCCTTTGAAATAGAAAGCACCTAATGGCTAAAGTGCTTTTTCCCTGTTACTGGATTTATGCTGCTTGACCCATATGATGATGGGGTGACTTCTTAGGAAGGCTCTAACCACTGACACCTTCTCTTATCCTTTTGATCTAAATTCTAAAATAGGGATGCCACTCTAGAGTAAGAGTAGGGTTGGACAGGACTGAATGCTTTTCTCCAACGAACGACTGATGCAGGGGAATCTTGATTTTTGCTTCCTGATTACCTATGTAGTAATTATAGTAATTATAGAACTGGTTCTCCTTTTCTTGCTCTATAGATTGTTTTTTTCCAAAGATTTGGATTCTTTCTTATTCCTGAAGGAGTCGGCGAGGTGCGGGACCCCCCAGCAGGGCCTTGTGAAGCATGCATCAAACAATCCGCGCACCGGTGAAGATCCGAGGTGAGCCGCGGGAGCAGCTGGTTTCCCCTACGAATTACCGGTGAGCACCGGGAGCAGCTTTAGCTCCAACACCTCTAGTGCCTCCAACGCTCCTCCAACACGCACAGCGCCCGCAATTCCCTGAGCGCCAGGCTTTGGGGAGGTTAAAGGAGGCCTGAGGCAGCGCTGGTGCACTGGTGTGTATTTGTGGGCGGTGGGCATTGTCCAGCCAGCGGTTGCGTTTCTTGTATTCAAACTTCCCCCCGGTGCTGCGAGGCTGATAGGACAAGGCTATACCCCTGAAGGCCTGTCAGACCCCTGAATACTCCAGAAGACCACAGGAGCCACAAGGGGGGGCCATAGTCATTGTCAAGAAGCTCTATTGAGAAGTGAGCGCTTGGAAAAAAAGTGCTAGCAGGGCGAAGCAGTAGTGGGAGAACTGCTGGCACGCTGATTTGTAATGCCAATGCCAAGGAGTTTATAATTTGTTCGGACAACTAGCCTTGCAGGAGTTAGCAATGACCCGAAGCAATAGATTGCAAACTGCGATATAATTCGCTATAATTGTGACTGCGACTGCGGGTCTTGTAGGGGTGTGAGAGTGCTCTTTCTGGGACTACTACAGGATACCCAGGATACCCAGCGGAGACTAAGAGCTGTATGAGCACCCTCATTGGAGTGCCGCTCGCAGTCGTGAGGTGTGTGGACTCTGCCTGATCCTCGGGCAACTCACAGAATCATCAGGTGGAACAGCGGCTGATTTGAAAAGCCTTCGTTGTATTTTCACGGACCTGCTGCTGGCTCCTTACTATTCTACCAAACTGGGCTCTTACCGGGGAGCGGGACTGCGAGGCCCAGAGGTGCTTGCGTTCTGGCATCTCGCGCACCTGGTGCCTCTTCCCGCCCCTTCCTCCTCCTACTTAGGCCCACTTCCGACCGCGAGCATGGGACGCGCGCGGGCCGAAGCATGGGGCAAAGCCCGGGCAAAGGGCAGGCCGTCTATGGTCGTATAGGGTCGGGCCGGGCCCCCCTCTTTATTTGGTATCTTGCTGACGATCTTGTGTATCATTTTATTCAAGTTAAGTATTTAATTAAGCTCTGCATTTTTATTGCCCACGCAAAAGCCGATAGGAATCAATTACAATGTCCTTAAGATCTGGGAAAGACAGACATGTTACTCTTACCTCCTCTGGTGGGGCGGTTACTGGCTCCCTAGACCAAATTTTTACAAGGGCCACTACAATTATTGATAAGGAGATTGCTTTTCCAGAGAAGAGCTTGTCCATAGATTTACTTACGGGGAAGGGCTCATTGCTAGGTCGTATTGGGACTGTGGTCTCCCCTGTACCCTCAACCGCACCAGGTCGCGACCTGTGCCTTCAGTCTGTTGTGTTAGTTGAGGATGTAGATAGCCCCATTCCCAATGACACGCCCTCCAGTCCGGTCCCTAGTATCAATATATCTGGAGTTTCAAATTCTTGTGTAGCTCACAGTTCCCCGAATAAACAAAGTGGAATCCACTCAGAGGGTGGCGGTGATCCCTAAGGTGATGGGGAACACACAGTGTTGTTTAAATGCCCCTCACACACCAACAGGCCCCTTGGTGTCATGCTTCATCATCGGGGCCTTCGCATCCCTCTACGGGATGCGGCGTGATACGACTAACGGCTACGTAGGAGCACTAAGTAGTGAACTATGTGAGGGTGTGTGTATATTAGGGAAGAGTGTGAGTGAGGTGAGGTGAAAAAGTGAGTAAAAAATACCTGGCACGTAGGAAAACAATTATTTATTATGTCCTCGGCTGGTATTAGTAAAAGGTGCAGAATCTGGTTGATAATATACGTGCTAGGGTATATCAACCATCAGGGTGTCAACATGTTTCGGAGCACAAGGCTCCTTCTTCAGGACGAGGATATGCACTCTATCCTCACCTTACTCACATGCAAATGTGAAAGTGTTTAAAAATTAATAAAAATAAATGTGTAATGTACCTATCAGTGTTTATGAATAGGTATGTTCGTTGCGCCCAATTGGCGTTTCAAAAAACCTGTAAAAGAAAGACATAATAAATATACTAGTCGGATGTCCAGGAACTTCCCCTCAACGCGGCTCCGATGAAGTGAGCCGTAGGTGAGAAGACTGGCTATTTATACTCTACGTTCTGGTAATTAGTGATGAACAAATTGGATAATTAATCTCGGAAGTATGCCCAAGTATGGCAGCAACCGCCCTGCCGGTTCCGGTGTTGACGCGATCCATGGGGATAGCGCATCGTTCGATGCGCACGCGTGAACCAGGGCAGCAAGCGCATGCGCGAGAGTGCAACACTGAGCTCTCGCGCATGGGCAGTACCGGTTTGACGGATCTTATCTGCCGGGTGCGTTGTGTTAATGGGAATGCAAGGGAGGCAATCCTGGATGAAAAATACTAACGACAAAAGTGATGTCGCCTCACAACTCTTGGGGAATATTGAGTAGTTAAAAAGGAAATACATATATAATGGGAAATAACGCCAGAGTCGATTCAGGGCGTTCAATGTACAGACCCCATACTGGTGACCCTGTCTTCGGATATAATCTCCTATATAGGTTCATAGATATCAGATATGAGTAGATATCGATTCCGGAGTTAGCGTAGTTGGCTCCAAGGAATTGAGTCATTGAGCCCTGTGGTGTCTGTGCCAAGACGAAACACCCAACGCTGCTCTTTTTCCAACAACCCTATCTCTGAGGGTAGCTGTTCGATCACTGTCCAGTGCAACTCATTGACACAATGTTGAAGTTCAAGGAAGTGGGCTGACATTTTTGTTGTTGACTTTTTGCACCTAATGTTACTTTTGTGCTCATTAATCCTCACTCTGACTTGTCTCGTGGTCATTCCCACATACTCCTTTTTGCAGGGACATGTGATCAGATAGACCACATTTTTACTATTGCAGTTAGTAAAGATGCGTTGTTCCCAACTAGTGCCATTAGTAAAGGTTAGAGTTTGACTCTTCTTGGTGAGGTGACAGCTGTTGCAATTGCCACACGGATGGTGCCCTTTTACCCCTTGTAGTCTTGTTTGTTCAGCTCGTGTGGAGGGGGTCTTGTATGGACAAGCATGTCCTTTAGATTCCTCCCACGTCGGTGGGCGAACAGTGGTTTTTCAAGGGATAGTGTGCCACTCGTGAGTATACGCCAATGTCTATTCACCAGTTTCGCCACTTGGTTGGTTACCGGGCTATAGGTGGTGACACAGACTGTTCTACTCATTTGGTCATCTTTTGTGGGTTTGTCTTCAAGGAGAGCATCACGGTTGTTATTCCTAGCTCTCTTCATAGCCTTCTGGATAACAGGGTTGGGGTATTTTCTTTGTCTTAGTTTGGTGCAGAGGTCTTTTGCTTGATTCTTGTACTTCGCCAAGTCACTGCAATTGCGGCGTAGGCGGAGGAACTGCCCGTATGGAAGATTTTCCCTCAGGTGACGTGGATGGAAACTGTCAAACCTGAGGAGGCAGTTCCTGGCCGTCGGTTTAAAGTGGGTTTCAGTTTTGAGAAAACCTGCTTCATGGTAGATGTTGAGATCAAGAAAAACCATAGTGCTGTTTGACATTTGGTGGGTGAATTTGAGGAAAGTGTTCTGACCATTGAGCCATTGCATAAACTCAGAGATTGAACTTTCATCTCCGTCCCAAATCACCAGGATGTCGTCAATATAACGTCGCCACGTATTAATCTTCCCCCTAAATGGGTTACTAGGGTGGAGAATTTTGGAGGACTCCAAGTGATGGACATAGAGTCCCGCCAGACTAGGGGCAAAAGTGCTTCCCATGCTGGTCCCATGGCTTTGCCAAAACAGGGTACCCTCGTATTCAAAAAAGTTTTTTGTGAGAGCTAAGGAGATACACTCCATGACAACGCCACGAGGGGTTGGTATTTCCAGTGTGTGGAGTGGAGTACTTCCTCAATAATCAGAAGAGTTTCATCGTGTGGGAGACTCGTATAAAGACTCTCCACATCTAAGCTCAAAAGCATTTGTGACTCGGGATCAAAAGGGTAGTCCCGCAGTAGTTGGAGCACTGCCTTTGTATCTCTAAGGTACGTATCGGTTGCCTGCACCAGGGGCCTCAAAAAGGCATCGGCAAACTTTGATAGTGGTTCCAGGATGGATGAGATGCCAGATACAATAGTGCGTCCCGGTGGATTCTCAAGGTTCTTATGCACTTTTGGTATAGTGTAGAAGTGGGCGTGCGTGGGTTTTTTTGAACCAGAAACTCAGATTCTTTTTTGGAGAGCCAGTCATGTGCAAGGGCCTCCTCAATCATTCCTTCAATCTGTACTATCAGGGACTCTGTGGGGTCTTCAACCAAGACTTGGTAGTTCCTCTTGTCAGACAGGAGTCTCCTGCATTCCTTGTCATAGGCGGTGGTGGTTTGAATAACCACTGCTCCCCCCTTGTCAGCAGGTTTGATTGTTATGTCTTTGTTGAGTCTGAGTTCCCTTATTGCTTCACTCTCCAGTTTACTGATATTCTGGAACACTCTTTGCTTGGTGTCCACATTTTTTAGTTCCTGCATGATAGCTTTTTCGAAAGCCAAGACTTCCACTGGAAGTTGGTAGTCCATTGGTGTAAAGTTAGATTTAGGTTTTAACCCAGTATCGGACAACTCCACAGATGGTTCTTTTTCCTTGAAGAAAGCCCTCAATTTTATAGTTCTTATGAAATCCTGCATTTCTTTATGTAGTAAGAAAATGTCTGGTTTATTCGTAGGGACGTTCCCTAAGCCTTTATTGAGTACCTTTTTTTGTATCTCAGAGAGAGGCCAAGGGGTTATGTTGATAACTAGGTCCCCCTCTTGCTCAAAGACGCTCGGTTCGCTGTCATGCTCCTGGTTAGGACTCTGGGGTCTGTTCCGTCTCCGGGTTGCCAGTTCACACTGTTGCCCTTCCTGTTCCTCCCTCTGTTCGATCCCTGGCCCCAGGATAAAAAAGGCAGGGTATTTTGGGGTACATTAGTTGGTTCCGGGACCCATTGTGGATACATTTGTCCCATTGGTGGTTGGACAAATTGATATGGTGGGAACTGGAAATGGTTCTGATAGGGGTTGAACTGAGGTCCCTGGAAACCTCGCCACCCTATCTGGCGGGGGAATTGAGATCTCTGCTGTCGATAACCACCCCTCTGTTTTTTTTGGAAGCCACCTGAACTCGTGCTAGTGGTACTCCCGTCAGAACTTACATTATCTGTATCACTGCCATTATCTTTCATCACATAGTCTGCCTTTGTGTAAGGATATGCTCTCTCGGGGGTAAAGCGATCTTTATCTTTCTTCAGTTTATTGAATTTACTCTGTTTCAGAGTGGTCTCAAAATCCATCATTTGTTGGTTAAGTTCTTCTAACCCTTTCTTCAGATCCGCCGGTGCAATGAAGGCTTTTAACTGTACTTCTAGTCTGGTGATCTCTGTTTTAAGTTCAAGGGATTTCCTTGTTGCAGTTTGCACTATCAAGACCAACCAGTCTCTAGTGCACTGCCATGAAATGAGTGACCATGCTTTTTTAAAAACAAGGTCGTCCTGGAAAATAAAAGGTTCATTCTTGACCAGCAGACCCTGCGGGGCTATTTTGTTTCTTAGGTATTCCCTCATCAGTAAACCATGTAGGGCTGCTCTTATTTGGATTTTTCTAGTGTTCATTAACTCATCCCAGTCTGCTACTGCTGGGCTCGGGTCACTACTGGTAAGGCCTTCAAAAGGATTGACATCAGCAAGAATTCTGTCGATGTCGTCCTCACTGAAGGTCAGTCCATGCTCATCCTCCATGATATTATCCGGAGGGAGGGGAGGTCCAAGATGGTTCAAATATGTGTTAGAAGGGTGTTTATGTATGTCCAAAGTGTCTTCTGTTAAATGGGAAGGGGCTCCCACAGCTGTGCGCTGTCTAGAACTAATATACAACAAATGGGGGGAGAGAGAGGAAAGTGGATTCAGTCTCCCTAGGCATTACGAATAAACAAAGTGGAATCCACTCAGAGGGTGGCGGTGATCCCTAAGGTGATGGGGAACACAAAGTGTTGTTTAAATGCCCCTCACACACCAACAGGCCCCTTGGTGTCATGCTTCATCATCGGGGCCTTCGCATCCCTCTACGGGATGCGGCGTGCTACGACTAACGGCTACGTAGGAGCACTAAGTAGTGAACTATGTGAGGGTGTGTGTATATTAGGGAAGAGTGTGAGTGAGGTGAGGTGAAAAAGTGAGTAAAAAATACCTGGCACGTGGGAAAACAATTATTTATTATGTCCTCGGCTGGTATTAGTAAAAGGTGCAGAATCTGGTTGATAATATACGTGCTAGGGTATATCAACCCTCAGGGTGTCAACATGTTTCGGAGCACAAGGCTCCTTCTTCAGGACGAGGATATGCACTCTATCCTCACCTTACTCACATGCAAAGGTGAAAGTGTTTAAAAATTAATAAAAATAAATGTGCAATGTACCTATCAGTGTTTATGAATAGGTATGTTCGTTGCGCCCAATTGGCGTTTGAAAAAACCTGTAAAAGAAAGACATAATAAATATACTAGTCGGATGTCCAGGAACTTAGAAAACATAATAGTCGGATGTCCAGGAACTGAAGAAGAAATGTTTCTCCTAATTAGATAAGGGTAAGCAACAGAACATAGATGGGGGTCTGGTACCCTGTAAAAGGAGACACTTAAGGAGGACATATGAACATAAACACACAAACATACATCATAAACGTAATCTCCCTTGGTGGATGGAGGGAGAAAGTGGTAAGGGTGAAGGCTTACTTATTTTCAAAAATCAGATGGCTTCATGAGCCTATGCGTGGTATTGGGGGTATCTTCCCTCGTTGCCTGGTGAACAACCTAAAAGATAGTAAAGGCTGCATTGTAGGTGGTGGATAGAAGGGATAAACAAAACATATAAGGATGCTAATGCTCAATGCGCCTCATCGTTTCTGACAACCCCACTCACGGTTACTGCATGGTTCAATCGCCTGCCTTCCCCTCAACGCGGCTCCGATGAAGTGAGCCGTAGGTGAGAAGACTGGCAGCAACCGCCCTGCCGGTTCCGGTGTTGACGCGATCCATGGGGATAGCGCATCGTTCGATGCGCACGCGTGAACCAGGGCAGCAAGCGCATGCGCGAGAGTGAAACACTGAGCTCTCGCGCATGGGCAGTACCGGTTTGACGGATCTTATCTGCCGGGTGCGTTGTGTTAATGGGAATGCAAGGGAGGCAATACATTGAACGCCCTGAATCGACTCTGGCATTATTTCCCATGATATATGTATTTCCTTTTTAACTACTCAATATTCCCCAAGAGTTGTGAAGCGACTTATCACTTTTGTCGTTAGTATTTTTCATCCAGGATTGCCTCCCTTGCATTCCCATTAACACAACGCACCCGGCAGATAAGATCCGTCAAACCGGTACTGCCCATGCGCGAGAGCTCAGTGTTGCACTCTCCCGCATGCGCTTGCTGCCCTGGTTCACGCGTGCGCATCGAACCATGCGCTATCCCCATGGATCGCGTCAACACCGGAACCGGCAGGGCGGTTGCTGCCATACTTGGGCATACTTCCGAGATTAATTATCCAATTTGTTCATCACTAATTACCAGAACGTAGAGTATAAATAGCCAGTCTTCTCACCTACGGCTCACTTCATCGGAGCCGCGTTGAGGGGAAGGCAGGCGATTGAACCATGCAGTAACCGTGAGTGGGGTTGTCAGAAACGATGAGGCGCATTGAGCATTAGCATCCTTATATGTTTTGTTTATCCCTTCTATCCACCACCTACAATGCAGCCTTTACTATCTTTTAGGTTGTTCACCAGGCAACGAGGGAAGATACCCCCAATACCACGCATAGGCTCATGAAGCCATCTGATTTTTGAAAATAAGTAAGCCTTCACCGTTACCACTTTCTCCCTCCATCCACCAAGGAAGATTACGTTTATGATGTATGTTTGTGTGTTTATGTTCATATGTCCTCCTTAAGTGTCTCCTTTTACAGGGTACCAGACCCCCATCTATGTTCTGTTGCTTACCCTTATCTAATTAGGAGAAAAATTTCTTCTTCAGTTCCTGGACATCCGACTATTATGTTTTCTAAGTTCCTGGACATCCGACTAGTATATTTATCATGTCTTTCTTTTACAGGTTTTTTCAAACGCCAATTGGGCGCAACGAACATACCTATTCATAAACACTGATAGGTACATTACACATTTATTTTTAAACACTTTCACATTTGCATGTGAGTAAGGTGAGGATAGAGTGCATATCCTCGTCCTGAAGAAGGAGCCTTGTGCTCCGAAACATGTTGACACCCTGATGGTTGATATACCCTAGCACGTATATTATCAACCAGATTCTGCACCTTTTACTAATACCAGCCGAGGACATAATAAATATTTGTTTTCCTACGTGCCAGGTATTTTTTACTCACTTTTTCACCTCACCTCACTCACACTCTTCCCTAATATACACACACCCTCACATAGTTCACTACTTAGTGCTCCTACGTAGCCGTTAGTCGTAGAGGGATGCGAAGGCCCCGATGATGAAGCATGACACCAAGGGGCCTGTTGGTGTGTGAGGGGCATTTAAACAACACTGTGTGTTCCCCATCACCTTAGGGATCACCGCCACCCTCTGAGTGGATTCCACTTTGTTTATTCGTAATGCCTAGGGAGACTGAATCCACTTTCCTCTCTCTCCCCCCATTTGTTGTATATTAGCTCACAGTTCCCCCCCATCATCCAGAACTTGGCCACAACACCTGTAAATAAGCCAAATAGTAGGAAAAGAGGGGGTGGACCTTTGAAGGGTGCTCGGGCCAAAATCCAAAAGAATTCTAGTATCTCAGTACCTCCACCTGCTGTTACTCAGCCACTTAGTCTGCCCGACCAGGTGTATTTGCTGATGATGGAGGTCTTTTGGGAAAAATCGAAATTCTAGTGAAATCATTGATGCTACCTCTTTTAGAGAGGACAAGAATGATTAACTCTAAACTGGATCTGATTGAGAAACAGTTTATAGATAACACCCATATATTGGATACCTTGGTAAGAAGGATAGATAGTACAAGGGCCCCAGACAACGCTAATATTGATCAGGGTCAAGGTAATAAACCTAGGATGGCTCCTCGGGCCTCTAGCACTAAATCCCTCAGTAAGGTGGAACGATCTTGCCCAAAGAAACAGCCAGTTGACAAAAACGCCCCAGCCAAAATCGGGGCAAGGGGGAGTGCGATTGAGGCTGTGCCTAAGCCCCAAACTCCAAAGAATGCCACAAATACAGGAAATAACAGTAACGGTAAACCCCTGCAGGTGAGGGAGGCCCGTAAAGATTGTCTCCCTTGCATTAATCTTCCCCGAGAGTCCACACCCTATTCAATAATATTGGTGGGAGTACGTGCTCTAGGGGGTGAGAAAGCTGAGTCACATGGGGATTTAAAAAACAAGGTGACCTACTGGCTCAATCGAAATAGAACCCTCGCCCCTTCCTCAAAAACAGAGATCTTGGAAGTAAGAAGGGTGAACTGGGTGGGTAACAATCCCAAGGACCTAGAGGGGGACTGTATTGTAGTGAATTTTAGGGACCCCTGGGTGGTAGATTACATTAAAAGAGAGCCTAGGTTTGGAAGAGAAGGAGATTTTCAATCCCTGAGCTTTGACTATTTTTATCCAGGGACTAAACTTGGTCGTCAAACCCAATTTCCTAATTATCATCGGGGGGGTCTCCAAGGGGCACCGACTTTTTATCGGGCAGTGCATCATCCCTTCCTACCCGTGTTTAATAGGTTTGACCCCCTGGTAGATCTAGACGGTGTGGATTGACTCCCCACTATATCTGATGGTAATGTCACGCCCAAGCAACCCGGCAGCACACATGAAGTGACGGGCTCGCTAGGGGTGATTACCGCCATGGCTAACAGTGTTGTGGAGTTGCTGGGCGACGAATTCCCTAGGGGGTCTAACAGTGCTGTGGAGTCGCTGGGTGATGAACCCCCTCGGGGGGCTGAAAGTACTCCAGCTGGTAATATAGCTACACTCCAGTTGGCTAACCAGGAAGTCCCCCTTAAAATAGTATTGTGGAACATCGCAGGGCTAAAGAGTAGGGTAATAAATGGGGAATGGCTTGAATTCGTGGATACACACGATATTGTACTGTTTCAGGAGACCTGGGCTATAGAACCCATATATCGTATGGGTTATCTTAATTTCCACACACCCGCCATCAGGGTTGGTAAGGGTAGAGCATCAGGTGGTCTGACTATCTGGGTAAGACAGTCACTTAAATATAGATCCATAGAGGTGACTGGGTCTAACCCAGATATTCTTGGAATAAAAACTCATTAGTCTTGATCACCGAGAAATCAATATTGTTAATGTCTATGCTCATGGCATACCCGGTGGTCGGAGTCCGGTGACAATTATAAAGGAGCTTGATTCACTACTTGGTCTAATAGGGAGGGATAAGTTTGTAATTGTAGCTGGGGATCTCAATTGTACCATTGAGCCCCAGGGAGATAGTGGCGAGGACTTTACTGCTGAAGAGGATATGCTTTGGAATGTTCCCCCCCTAGACTTAAAACCCATCAAAAAAGTGACAGAGGCTGCACTTCACTGATTAGGTTTCTGTTTTTAATGGGGGTTGAGAGCAGTAAATAGCCGATCATCTTCAGATGTAATGGGTAGGGTCACATTTGATAATGGGGTTAGAACGAGCAGAATTGATTACTTCCTCCTAAAAATTGAGTATTGGTCGTCTTTATTGGATATGATTGTTCTTCCTCGTCTGGAGAGTGATCATAACCCCCTGGTTCTTAGTTTGAAGTTTGAAAATAGACCAACTGAAAGTTGCCCCACCGAGTGTACAACTGCAGAAGTGTTCTTAACAAATGATAGAAGGAGGGTAAAATGGAACATGATAGTGGAAGAACCCGCAGTTTTAGATAAGATCTCTAACTTAGTTTTGAGAACTTTGCATGCCATGCAGGCTTTGTCTGACTCTCTGGTTAATAATTTGGGACAAATAAGTGCATTACATGTACATCTTTTTAGCTCTTTGAAGGACCTCTTCTCTAAAAAAAAACACAAAGTCCCTGGCTCCCTTGACTGCGAGACCAGGACATAGATGGTATAATAAAAAGTTTCGGGGGGCACAGAGTGCCTTGATCTTTGCCTTAAAGACTCGTGTGAGCGTAGACATTAGGAAGGCTAGGCATGAGTATAAAAAGATCCAGAATGAGGCTAAAAGGGATTGGGAAGATTTGTACTGGTTGGATTTATATGATGCGAGTCTGTCTAATAACCAGACTAAGTTCTGGCAGATCGTAAAGTGGGGGAGAAGTAACGATTTGCAAACCCCATCCAACCATGTTGCCGAAGATGATTGGGTAGTTTATTTTGAATCTCAGTTTAAAGGTCCTGAAAATGTGTGTAGTGGTGTATCGGATTCAATTCCCGCACAGACAGGACCGTGGTGCCCTCCTGTAGCATTTGAGTGCAAAGATACAGAGATTGCTCTGGGTCTCACGAAAGTTGGTAAGGCCCCAGGAATGGATTGTATTCCGGTTGATCTATTTAAACATGCTCCTGGGTTCTGGGTGCCATACATTACAATACTTGCAAATGCCATCGCAAACGGTGCGCCGATTCCGGATTCGTGGCTGGGAGCTGAAATTCTCCCCATATTTAAAAAGGGAGATCGCTCAGTCCCCGGGAACTACCGGCCAATTAGTCTGATAGACGCGATCTAAAAAATAATATCTAGGATGGTGTTGGCTAAAATTCAGGTCTGGAAGGATACTGAGAACATCTTATCCTCTATGCAGGCCGGTTTTAGACCCTGTGTCAGTACGATCGACCAGGTGTTCAGATTTATTCTCATCTATTGGAAGGTAGTGTCCCTGGGTGTCGGAACGATCTATGCAGCGTTTGTAGACCTAAAGTCTGCATTCGACCTTGTCCCCAGAGCTAAGTTATGGGAGGCCTTGAGAATCATGGGCATGCCTAGTGACCTTTTACATCTGGTTATAAGATTGCATGAGGCAAACTATGCTCAAGTTAGATGGGGGAAGCAGGGGCAGGTCACCCAGAGATTTCCAGTCACACGTGGAGTACGCCAGGGGTGTGTCCTAGCCCCGACTCTGTTTTTATCATTTATTAACAGAGTAGTGCAGTTTTTTGCTGACACACCGACAGATGCTCCTTTTCTGGGTGGCACTAAGTTTCCACTCCTTATGTTCACAGACGATACCCTTATTCTCTCCAAAACCCAAACAGGTCTGCAAATAGCACTGAATAAATTTGAGGAATTCTGTAATATCAATGACCTACAGGTCAATGTGAGTAAAACCAAATTTATGATGCTATCAAAAAATAAGTCCCAGGCGGGCCATGTTACAATGAATGGAATTCGATTGGAGCAGGTGAAAACAATGACTTACCTGGGGGTCATTCTTGAGAATAGGGTTAGGTGGAAAGAACAGATCGATGGACTCTCCTTGAAGTTTGCCCATTTGACGGGGTGTCTCATTAAGGAACAAAGAACCTCAATAACTAAAAGAATTGGTCCTGCACTTAAAATATACAATGCTAAAATAAACTCTGCAATATTGTATGGTGCGGACCTTTGGGCCCATTCGGATCTGTCCTCCCTGGTAATAGTGCAAAACAAATTCTTGCGTTCTCTGGTTGGTTTGCCCCAATCAACTCCCATAAAACCCCTATTATTGGATCTAGGATGTCAACCGATTGATGAAGCTGCACGCTTCAGGCCTATTGCCCTGTGGAGGAGGATTTGGTCAACCCCAGAACTCGCTTCTTTTGCAAATGAAATCCAAGATGTTAGATCAATAATAGGTTCTGGTAACCTCCCCTGGTTTAAGTCTGTTAAATTCTTGCTAGAGAAAATGGGCTTAAGTGAGTTATGGTTGAATCCTGGTGGTAATGTATTCTCGCCAAAAAGGTACTTAAAGAACTTTACTGGGCGGCTCAAAGGAACCAATGTGTGGCTCAGTCTGATTTAATTTCTCTGACTGGTAGGTTCCTGATTCACAAGCTTGACCCTTTGTTTGAAACCTACTGGGATGTAATTACCAAGAGTGCTGATAGAATATTGTACCACCAGTTTAGGGGTGGAAAGAAAGAAGGAAAAAAACAAACAAAAAAAACAGATTAACGAAAGTCATGTGAATTCCAGATAGCACATAATCCTGTGATAATGGGCTGAAGCTGATAAATCTGTTTTATTAACAACACCACCAATACCACCACTGCCTATGATTGATTGATTGATTTGGTATTTGTATAGCGCAGACTGTCACCCTACGGGTATCCTGGCGCTTCTGACTGAAGAGAGAGGCCTAGGTGGAAAAGAAGGTAGAGCCGAATGTATAGGAGGCATAAAACTATACTTTAGGGAAAAGCCAGGTTTTGAGGCTCTTTCAGAATTTTAACTGGGTGGCTGCTTGTCTCAAGTTCAGGGGAAGTTCATTCCAGAGGCGTGCACCCATGACACTGAAAGCCCTCCCTCCTGCCCTAGCTCGTTTGAACCTAGAGACCGACAAAAGGCCGGCACTGGAGGAGCAGAGGTGCCTCTTGGGTTGGTACCACATGAACTTTTCCTGCAGGGGGATTGGTCCTAGCTTATGCGCTGCTCTGAAAATCAGACATAGAGATTTAAACTGGACCCTTTCCTTAATAGGCAGCCAATGCAGCTCTCTCAGAGCCATGGTGGAAGATGAACTTTGCGGCCTATTGAGTGCTAATTTCGCCGCTGCGGACTGTACTCTTTGCAGTCCCTGGATGATATATTGTGGGGCGCCCGAGAACAGAGAATTACAATAATCCAGCCTGCTTAGCACAGTGCTTCTTACCACCAATGATCGTAATTCGGAAGGTAGTAGCTGGAGTATTTTTCGTAGCAGCCGAATTAAGGAGAGACATACGTTAGCGGTCTTTGCTGCATGGGACTCCATCTGAAGGTTGTCATCGATTAGAACCCCCAGGTTGCATACTTTCTTGACCGGCGGTATTGATTCCTCCTCAGGAGTGAGTTTGAATTCGCAAAGTAGAGGTTTAGGTATCCTTGCAGAGGAGCAATACAGCACCTCGGTTTTTCCGCTATTAAATTGAAGGGAGTTTCTCCTGAGCCAGCCAGCCGTGCATTGCATGCATTGCTGGAAAGTATCCAGGGAGATCGCATGTTCCCCTTCTAAAGAGAACGCTAACTGAGCGTCATCAGCATAGTTAACTAAGCTTACTCCAAAAGATTTAATAATAGAAAGCAAGGGCTGCAGGTATATATTAAAGAGAATAGGACTGATCGCAGAGCCCTGCGGCACTCCATATATTACCGGCGATTTACTAGAGGAAAATGATGCTAAGGACACAACCTGTTGTCTTCCCATCAAATAGGACTGGAGCCATTGCAGTGCACGCCTCTCCACCCCCAACCTCCTGAGCCTCCATTAGGATGGAGTGATTTACCGTGTCGAATGCTGCCGACATATCGAGAAGCACTAAAATAGTTGCATTCCCGTTGTCGGCTCGCATGCGCAGGTTATCCATCATGGTGACGAGCGCCGTCTCAGTCCCATGGCCTGGTCTAAACCCAAACTGATCTCTATCAAGCAGTCAGTTATCCTCCAGAAAGCACGACAGCGTCCGGCTGACTGCTTTTTCCAGGATTTTGACCGGATAGGGCAGGAGAGAGATAGGTCTGAAGCTAGCTGGAATTGATGGATCTAGGGTGGATTTTTTGATCAGCGGGTCACCACCGCCTGTTTCCAGCTATCCGGAACTGTTCCTTCCACCAATGATTGGATGCAGATCTGTCTCAGCCATGGTAAGGTCTCTTTATCAAAGGTCTTCCAGACTTTAGGGGAAAGAGGATCACAGGGGGACCCCGACATGACACTATGCGCCAAGCTGTTAAAAACGTCATCAGTAAGGACCGGAAAATTATCCAGGACCACTGGCTGGGAGGAATCATCAGCCGCCGATTGTTCTAAATCATCTTGCCATTCATTATTAGGATTAAGTGTGTTGACAATTTTTGTGATTTTGTCCTGAAAATAGTGAGAGATATCATCACATAACTCTTGTGAAGCTACTACCTTGTTATTTAGACAGGTAGGAGAAGATAGGTCCTTGATGATTTTAAAAAGAGCTTTTGCTCCATTCGGCCACCTCCACCAATATCACCATCACCGCCAATACCACCACCAATACCACCACCAATACCAATACCACCGACAATACCACCACCAATACCACCACCAACAATACCACCACCAATAACACTAATACCACTACCACCACCCCCAATACCACCACAACCAATACCACCACCACCAATAACACCACCACCACCACCATCAAAACCGCCACCACCAATACCACTGCCAATACCACCACCACCAACAACACCATCACCAATACCACCACCACCAATACCACCACCACCACCACCAATACAACTACCATCAATACCAACACCGCCAATAACACCTCCAATACCAACACCAATACCACCACCGCCACCACCATCAACACCAACAATACCAATACCACCACTGCCAATACCACCTCAAATACCACCACCACCAATACCACCACCACCAATATAACCACCACCAATACCACCACCAACAATACCACCACCAATAACACTAATACCACTACCACCACCCCCAATACCACCACAACCAATACCACCACCACCAATAAGACCACCACCACCACCATCAATACCGCCACCACCAATACCACTCCAATACCACCACCAACACCACCACCAATACCACCACCACCAATACCACCACCACCACCAATACAGCCACCATCAATACCAACACCGCCAATACCACCTCCAATACCAACACCAATACTACCACCGCCACCACCATCAACACCAACAATACCAATACCACCACTGCCAATACCACCACCGCCAATACCACCACCAATACCTCCACCACCAATACCACCACCATCAATAGCACCGCCTACACCACCACCAAAAGCACCACCACCAATACTACCACAAATACCAGCACCAATACCACCACCACCAATACCAACACCACCAATACCAACACCACTGCCAATACCACCACCACCACAAAAACACCACCAATACCACCACCACCACTAATACCACCACCACCAATACTACTACCACCACCACCAATACCACCTCCACCAATACCAACATGACAGCCAATACCACCACCACCAATACAACCACCACCACCAATACCAACACCGATACCACTACCATCACCAATACCACCACCACTGCCAATACCACCACCACCAATACCACCACCATCAATACCACCTCCTCCACCACCACCAATACCACTACCACCAATACCACCACCATGACCAATACCACCAATACCACCATCAATACCACCACCAATACCAACACCACCAATACCACCACCAATACCACTACCACCACCAATACCACTGTCAATGCCAATACCACCACCACCAGTACAACCACCAATTCCACCACCACCACTACTACCACCACCACAAATATGACCACCACTAATACCTCCACTGATACCACCGCCACCAATACCACCACAAATACCACCACCACCAATACCACCAATACCACCACCACCAATATAACCACCACCAAGACCACCACCAATACCACCACCTACCTGCACTACCAGCACCTCAACCACCAATACCACCAATACCATCACCACCAATACCACCACCAATATCACCACCACTACCACCACAGCCAATACCACTATCAATACCACCACCACCATCAATACCACCACCTCCACCAACACAATACCAACAAAACCAATAGCACCAACACTACCACCACCAATAGCACCAACACTGATACCACCACCAATACCATCAACACCACCACCAATACCACCACCACCATCACCACCACGAATCCAATACCACCAATACCACCAGCATTACAACCACCACCACTAATACCACCAAAACCACCACCAATACAACCACCAATACCACCAGAACCATCACCAATGTCAATACCACCACTAATACCACTACTACCACAACCTCCAATACCACTACTACGACCACAACCACCAATACCACTACCAATACCAGCACCAATACCCGCACCTCCACCAATACCACCACCAATACCAACACCACAACCACCAATAACATGACCACCACCAATACCACCAAACCAGTAACACCACCACCAATGCCACCACCAAAAATACTGCCACCACCACCCCCACTTATACCACCACCAATACCTCCACCACCATCAATATCATCACCAACACCAATACCACCCACAAAACCACCACTACCAATACCACCACTACCAATACCACAAATACCACCAACACCACTAATACCACCACCATCACCAATAGCACTACCACCAATACCGCCACCACCAATATCACCACCACCACCAATACCAATACCACCACCAATGCCCCAATACCGCCACCACCAATACAACCACCACCACTACAACCACCACCACCAACACCAATACCACCACCACCAATAGCACCACCAACACCACCCACCAATACCACTACATATACCACCATCACCAATCACTATCACCAACACCACCACCAAAACCACCACTACCAACACCAACACCAATACCACTACCACCAATACCATCACCACCAATACCACTACTACCACCACTACGACCAATACCACCACCTCCACCAATACCAACACCACTACCACCACCACCACTACCACCACCACCAATACCACCACCACCAATACCACCACTAATACCACCACCAGCAATACCACCACCACCATCAATACCTCCACCACCAGCAATACCACCACCACCACTACCATCACCAATAGCACCACCACCAATACCACCAATATCACCACCACCACCAATATCACCACCACCAATCCAATACTACCACCACCACCAATACCATCGCCAATACCAATACCACCACCACCAATACCATCAGAACCATGACCACCAATACCAGCACCACCACCAATACCACCACCACCAATACCACCACTAATACCACCACCAGCAATACCACCACCACCATCAATACCTCCACCACCAGCAATACCACCACCACCACTACCATCACCAATAGCACCACCACCAATACCACCAATACCACCACCACCACCAATATCACCACCGCCAATCCAATACTACCACCACCATCAATACCATTGCCAATACCAATACCACCAATAGCACCACCACAAATGCCACCAGAACCATGACCACCAATACCAGCACCACCACCACCACCAATACCAATACCACCACCTCCACAAATACAACCACCAACAATACCACCATTGCCACCACCAGCAATACCATCACCAATGCCACCAATACCAGCACCACCAATACCACCACCACCAATACCACCACCAATGCCACAAATACCACCACCACCAATACAACCACCACCACCAATACCACCATCACCAATACCACCACCACCACCAATACCACCACCACCAATACCACCACCAATGCCACAAATACCACCACCACCAATACAACCACCACCACCAATACCACCATCACCAATACCACCACCACCACCACCACTACCACCACCACAAATACCACCACCTCTAACACCACCACCAATACCACCACCAATACCACCACCACCAATACCACTACTACCACCACTACAACCAATACCACCACCTCCACCAATACCAACGCCACTAACACCACCACCAATACCACCACCAACACCACCACCAATACCACCACTAATGCCACCACCACCAATACCCCCACCACCATCAATACCTCCACCACCAGCAATACCACCACCAATACCACCAACACCATCACCAATATCACCACGACCAATACCACCACCACCGATATCACCACCACCACCAATATCACCACCACCAATCTAATACCACCACCACCAATATCATTGCCAATACCAATACCACCAAAACCATCAATAGCACCAGCACCAATACCACCACAATCAATACCGCCAATAGCACCACTATCAATGCCACCAGAACCACGACCACCAATACCAGTACCACCACCACCACCAATACCACCACCAATACCACCACCACCAATACCGCCACCACCAATACCAAAACCTCCACCAATACCACCTCCACCAATACCACCACCACCAATACCATCACCAATACCAGCACCACCAATACCGGCACCACTAATAACACTACCACCAATACCAATTCCACCATCAGTAATTCCAATACCACCACCTCAGCGCCTCTCACTCACGAATAAAAGCAGGGGCACTGTCCCAGGCCGGAGCTGCAGCCGAGACCATCCCACCTCCCTCCCTCCATGCCTGCCATAAAGCACAGCCCACCCTACACCTGGAGTGTTTTTTATTAGGCCAAAGATATCAATGACATTATGCAATGCAACACTGCACACTCAAATCAGAGAGAGGGCAGGAACTAGGCCCTCTTCCTCTTCCTCCTGAGCCGCAACAGTGTAATCACAGAGCAAAAGGTGTTGGAGCACTTTGTTAGGGTTTATAGCACAGATCATATGTAACTCTCACTTCACACTTAGTGTCTGTGTAATGTACAACACTTACACATCTTCTTCACTGCACTATTTATTTATTTATTTATTTTAAGTTTTATTGAAAATAAACAAACATACAACGAAAACAAAACAAAACTCACAAGGCAAAAGTAGAATGATACATAGTCATGAGTCCATGCGGGCAGAGCTCCAGAGGTAGATGGATGCATTGCAGTTGGCAAGCGCGGGGTAACAAGGGCGGACAAGGAAACATGCAGAATCATTGGCGATAGATGAAAATTGGATGTCAATTAGAGGGACGCAGACACATCAAAATTAACATCCTGTGGGGGAGTGCATATATTACCACGGTAAGCGCTCCATTGGGACCAGATCCTACCCCATTTCTTGGGCCGGCCCTGGGAAAGGTACACAGTCTTCTCCCGGAACATGCATCAGTCCATGTTCTCCTTCCACTTGGATATGGTGGGCGGTCTGTGAGAGCCCCAGAGCTGAGCAATGTCTCTTTTTGCGACCATATTTCCAAGGGTCGCCCATACAATCTGTGCTGAGCTGTAATCATTGGGCTCCCAGACATTCAACAGACAGCGCCTGGCCTCGGGCAGCAGTGACACACCCGTAACATTCCCCATCACAACATGTATTCGGGACCAGAACTCAACCACCTCCGGGCATTCCCACAATATAGGAAGAAAGGTGCCAGACACTCCACAGCCACGCTTGCATAACCCATCCAAGGAATAGCCCATTCGAACCAGACACGGCCCGGTAACATACACTCGATGGAGTATCTTGAGCTGGGCGAACCTCAAGCGAGCAGAAATGGCGACTTCCTTGGGCGAGGACTAAGCAGAATGCAGTCCTCATCATCCAATTCTAGTCCGTCAGCGCTCCACGTGGCCCTGAGGTGAACCAACAAGTCAGCTCTATTATTAATGAGTTTTTTATAAATCAGTGAAATCGTGCTGTCGGGTACATGACCGTCCAAAATACGGTCCTCCAGAGGGGAGGACTCAGGAATATCATCACCCGCAGCAAACACAGACAATAGAGCGTGACGGACCTGAGCATACCTGAAGAATTCCGTGTCCCCAAGCTCATACTCCACTCGCAACACGTCGAAGGACTTGACCGTACCTTTCGACCACAGATCACCCACTCTACTGATACCAATCATATCCCACTTATCGAAGCCCTTCGTTCTCCACAGATGTCCCAAACATTCAGAATCATATAAAGGGGTAGCCCGAGTAAATCTGCCACACCAACCCAAGGCCGCATTCGCATCACGCCATACTTTCACTGCAATGTTAGTGGGACCGGTCAGTGTTCCATGGAGTCCTCCGGAGTACAACGCTCTGCTAAAGGTCCCCCCTGGCAAAATAAATTTATCCATGGAGAAAGCCAGGGTAAGGCCCGGTGCGTAGGTCGCATGATTAATCGCACTTAACTGGGATGCCCAGTAATAACGCCTGATGTCCGGGAGGGCAATACCGCCATCATACCACGGGAGCGTGAGTTTAGAGAGAGCGATACGGGCACGCCCATCCCAGACCAGTTGTCTCTGCAGGCTCTCCACTTCACGAAAATAGCCCGAGGAAATCGAGTCAAAGGAGTTCTGAAGTGCGTATAAAAATCGAGGCAGAGACATCATTTTAAAGTGCGCCGCTCTACCGAGGGGCGATAGCGGCAACCTACGCCAGCGAGCAACATCGAGTTTGAGCCGCTGAAGGGGGGGTAACAAATTATGCTCGTAATGCCTAGAGGGGTCCAAAGAAACGTAAATCCCCAGGTATGTAAAACCAGTCTCAGTTACTTGGATCGGAAATCTACGAGGCAGTGGAGGGAGATCTCCTGCCAAAACATAGACGCAGGATTTAGCCCAATTAATAACGAGACCCGAGTTCTTTCCGAAAGAGGTCAGAACATCAAAAAGTACATTCAGGGACTTCCTAGGGGAGGTGAGATAGAGGAGGATGTCATTCGCATATAGCGAGACTCGATCCTCAAAATCGGGAGACCATCGGATGCCCCGCATAGAAGGTTCCCAACGGAGCCACTCCGCCAAAGGTTCCAGAGCAAGAGCGAAAAGCAATGGGGACAGCGGACAGCCCTGCCGGGTGCCACACCCAAGCGTGAAAACGCAAGACACTCTCCGATTAACAACTACCTGAGCCAAGGGCACCTCATACAGAAGTTTCACCCAGGCGATGAATCCCGGCCCGAACCCAAACTTCGAGAGGGCCGCCCAAAGATAGGGCCATTCGATGGTGTTGAAGGCCATGGTAGTGTCAAGAGAAGTCAAAATGGCCGGTTCAGCGAGCGTCCCAGCTCTCGAGAGAACTCCATGGAGTCTGCGTAGGTTTAGAGCAGTATTGCGGTGTGGGATAAAAACGGATTGATCTGGATGGATCAAGTCCCCGATCACAGTTACTAAGCGATTAGCAAGTAATTTAGCCAAAATTTTTGGTTCGGCATTGAGCAGAGAAATGGGTCTGTACGAAGCACAACAATCCCGCGGATTACCCTCCTTATGAATGACTACGATAGTAGCGAGTCGTTGGTCCAAGGGGAGGGAACCAGACTCAAGAGCCTCAAGGAACATGTCCCTTATGTAGGGCGCCATTTTGTCGGGTCGCAGCTTGTACAATTCAATGGGCAAACCATTGGGGCCCATCGCCTTGCCAGAACGAAGGGAACGAATAGCCACAGCGACTTCGTCCACTGTGAGCGGAGCATCCATGAGGTCTCTGTCAGCGTCAGAGAGGCGAGGCAAAGCGATGTCCCGCAGCAGCAACCGGGAGTCCTCCTCATCCCTATCACAAACCGAGGTGTACACAGTCCCAAAGTGGTCCGCGAAACACTGAACGATCCCAACTGGGTCAGTGATACACTCACCATCAGGCCGCTCAATCACAGGAACAACACGATTCACTCTCTCTTTCCTGTCCAACCACGCAAGCAGTTTACCCGCTTTGTCTCCCACATCATACAGCCTGCCCTGCTGCTCCCTATACATCACTCTCGCCGCATCAGTCACGAGCGCCCTATAATCAGCTTGTTTTAAGGCAAGGGAGTGCAACTTCATACTGGAGACGCCCATCCGAAGATCGTCCTCCAGTGCAGCTATCTCAGATTCCAATCGTACAACTTCCACATTTGCAGCCTTCTTAGCGGCGGCAATCAAGGACAGGGACTGCCCGCGATAACAGTCTTGAAAGCCTCCCACAGCGAAACAGCAGAGGAAACAGACCCCACATTTTCGTCAAAATAATGCTCAATAGCTTTTACAAGTTCCGAGCGGGTTTTAGGATTACGAAAGTACCAGGGGTTAATAGGGGCAACCCTTCCCTCATTGCCCGCCCCGACCTCACAACGAAGCCACAATGGGGAGTGATCGGAAATACCCCTAGGGAGCTGATGAATTTCTCTAATGGAGGAGGATTGGACCGCTGGCATTAAGAAGTAATCCAATCTCGAAAGGCTACCATGTGCCCCAGAATGAAAAGTGTACTGTAGCTGTGTGGGGTGCAGTAGTCTCCAGGCGTCCACCAGCCCGAAGGTCTCAAGCAAATCACTCAACCACATTTGCGCCCTGGGTAGATCCCTAGTAGGATGACGATCAGAGGTACCAGAGACAACCGAATTCAAATCCCCGCACAAAATCAAAAGGCCTTCAGGAAGTTCCAAAAGGACCCTGCAGAGATCAGCGTAGGTTAAGGTCTGTGGCCCCGGGGGGACATAAACTGAGAGTATGGACAATGTCTTCCCCTCCCATCTACCAGTGAGCACCGCATAGCGCCCCCTATCATCAAGTTTTACTTCATCAATTGCAAAAGGGAGAGAGGACTGAATGAGAATACCAGCCCCCCTGGCACCAGAAGTAAACCCCGCGTGGGCCACCAACCTATATCCGCGCCTATTCATTGCCTACCATGCGTTGCCTATTAAATGCGTCTCTTGTAGGAGGACAATATCGGGAGAATGACGCCTAAGGAACCGCAAAACAATCCCTCGCTTAAATCTGTCACCCAACCCATTGACATTCCAGGACAGCAGTCTCAACTCGCCATCCCCCATCCCCGAGAAATAGGCAGAGCAGATCCCACATTGAACTCAACGATCAGTGCTGAGGAAGAAAACAATACGATGCCTCGTGAATAAAAGAAAACACATACACCCCCCACCACCTCCCAACTTGAACATGTTACACCCCCCACCCTGCACCCCTGCGTACGACTCATAAGCCACCCCAACTTGAAGTGTGCCGGTTGCCCCATTACTGAACTAAGCTACGCAAAGAACCCAGGAGGAGGAAGAGTCCCCATTTACCCCCCGCCACACCCAGGCTAATCTAGCCCTAAAAGAAGACCAAAGTCCAGTCTCAGCTGAAACAGTAGAAAAGTTCAGACGCCAGGATCCACGGTGCAACCTTCACTCCGCCGCACCCCCGTCGGCACCTCCGGGGTGCCCAGTACGTTCGTCTCTTCTAGGCAGAGAGTCAAGCCAGTCACTGACATTGTCCGGGCGATCAAAGGAGAACCGCAATCGTCTCTTAACTCCCTGAAATCCAAGTCTTTGTTTCTGAACAAGCTGTGAAAAGTCAGGATAAAAAGAAACAGACACATTTTCAAATTTCACCGGGCCCTTATCCCGTGAGGCCTGAAGAATAGCATCCCGATCTCTGAAGTGGAATAGCCTGGCAATGATGGGCCTCGGGGGAGCACCTGGCTTCGCCTTCCCACCAGGGACTCGATGAGCGCGTTCAACCGCAAAGAACTTGCTGAGTCCGGCGGGAGCAAGATAATTTGTAATCAGGTCCTCAACCAAAAGTTCAACCCCAAGGATCTCGGGATTCTCCGGGACACCAATAAGGCGCACGTTGTTGCGACGGGCCCTGTTTTCGTAGTCCTTGAGACGACGAGCCATCAGGTCGTGCGAGGAACGCAGATTGCCGATCTCAGTCTGGGCCTCCGTGACATCCGCAGTAAGACTGGAAGTCTTCAAACTCAATGACTCGACCCTCTCATTGGTCTTTGCCAGATCCGCTCTAATCAGCGTGATGTTGACGGCCACCGTGTCAATCTTGGAGGCGAGGGCCTCGTACTGCTGTCCAATAGAGGCCTGCATGTTGGCAATGGCGCCCATGACGTCCTGCAAGGACAATTCCGAAGACGCTGAAAAGACGGTTTTAGGATTATCCGAGGCGCGACCCGAGGCGCCAGGCGACCCCTTAATCTGCGAATAGTGGTCCATAATGTTCGTCTGAGTTTGACCACCGCGGAGAGGTGTTTTGGTCTTGCGCTTCTCAAGAGCCGGTCCGGTGGCCATATTGGAAAAAGGACCCCTGCGACCTGGTAAAAATGGCCGGTCGTGGAGTGGCCAGACAGACAACCAAAACCAGGTCAGACGTATGTAGGCACCAAAAAGGCCGGATTTTAGGCAATCAATCGGGCCAGCACTAAACAGCAGAGAGTCGCCAGGCCAGACGAAGGTGGATCAGGGCTGCGCCTCCGCCAATCCGGGCCGGGAGTAGAAAACGAAACCAAAAGTCAGGAGGGGGTCAACCAGAAGGAGACCCCCTCAGCCGTTGTTGTTCAACTACTCCCCGGCCTGCCAAGCAACTGAGCCCCCGGTCCGCCTCGGGGTGGGCCGCAAAAAGTAGAGGCGATGTAAAAGTGGACCCCACCATCCAAATTCGATTTTTCAAAGGATAGGAAGATCAGCAAGGATGTACGAACAAAAGCCCGTCCTCAAAATCAGGATGTAGTCAGGCTATCCGTGAAGGGTGGCGCGGGTCCGGGGAGCTCTGTGCTCACGCGACCATCTTGGATGCCCGCGAAGCTCCTCCTCCTTCACTGCACTATTTATCACTACTTTGAAGATGTCGCAGGCCAGGCTTTTCCTCTGATATTTACAATCTAACAAGCGGTCGAGAAGGGCTTTTATTGCAATGTTTATTGCAATGTTTTTTAAAACCAAAAACATAAATAATAGGCATTGTCATTTACAATGCCAATAGCTCAAACTAGCATGAAATCAAGACCTATTGCATTGCAAATGCTTGTTTTGGATAGTTAATAATTTTCGACTAACCTTCATTTGGCTGCTGATCTGGGTTTTTGTGTAGCCACACTGGTTACACTGTACATTAAATTTGATTTGTGGAATTTTCTTGCTCCTCTTTACACTTTCATGCTGCAAAAAAGGACCATTGCATGTTCGTCATCAGGGATTTCCTGAGTAAATAGGCCCAGACCCTTTATTACCAAACCCCATAAAGTGTGGGGCAGTTTGCCACCAGGCCACGAAAATACCCCTCTGGGCGGAGCCAAAGCCAGATATACATGCCAACAGACCTAATTCAGGCAGGAGATTCATGATTTTTGAACCCAAATAGCTTAATGTTAGCTGTCTCCCCCTTAAATTGCCTCTGCTTCAATAGCTGTCACTGAGAGAATAAAACCAAGTCAAAAAGAGAACAAGCAGGATGCAGAGCACATATAAAAAACATTCATTTTAATGACATCAATTAAAAAATATTTAATAAAAATTAGTGTTGTGACACAATACATACAGTTTTTACATTTAAAATAAATCAAGTATAAAATTTACAATAAAAAACCGGGAAGAGAATCAATACAATTAGTGGCACAAATCAATTGACGCGCGTTTTCGGCGTACACAACGCCTTCTTCAGGAAAAGCCACAGATTCACGTTTAACTCTCTGGTAGTTTATAATTCTATAAGGGACCTGAAGGTGGAGGTCTAATGATAGAAAAATGGTGGGCAGTCTGTTCCTCAAAAAGAACCCGAGTCGTGATTGAGGTTCACATCCAACGATGATGCTATAGTAGCTGCGGCGTATTCAATAAAAATAAACTGAGAAGATAAAAAACCAATTCCTATACGGCGATATTCCCACGGTAAGGCTAAACGATGGGGGCATCAGCTTAAAACTAGGTGATCTGTATTATCAAAGCTGCCAGCAGATCTGGGTAAAATGATAATCCCACGATACCATAGGTATGGCCAGGACGACAGTCTTGGGATGAATGGTCTTAATAATTGAATAACCTGGCAGTGTTCTAAATATGTTGAAAATGATCAGGTACCTCACGAAATGATATATTCGAGGTATGTTAATCTCCCGATGCTCGGGGATCCATCACGGTAGCGAGCTGAAAGATGGCCGCCAGTGTGTTACGTTAGTGTGGGAGGAGATACATTCTCCTAATAACAATTTTTAATCTTCCACTTTCCTCTTTTAAAATGTTGGCAAATATGCCCACCCTATCTATATTTTACAATATTGGTAACAAAGGTTAAATAAAAATAAAGCTATCTGCAGAGAGACCTAAAAAAGAAATAGTAATATGAGGAAGGGGTCCCAATGAGATTGAGAACACAAAGTAAAACTTGATAAAGACAACAATCACGTAGACATTAAATCCAACCACATTGTTTTAATCACAATGGGGAAAACATGATCAATAACATCAATAGTCAGGTAATTGGTGAAAGGTGGAGCAAGGCCCCGGGAGGGGGGGGAAGGGGTGCGTGATGTTGTGAGGATACAGTGATAGGGAAGGGTTGATAGGTGACAGAATAATCAGTATTTCAAACCAAATGGTTTTGATGGTTACATACTATGTACAAAACAAAACAGGAAAAAATCCACTTTAAAATCAAGACATATCATACTCCAAACAGTACAATATATGAACAGTTGGGACGTGGAGTTGATAATTAGAACAGGTAGTTGTCGACGTTTCGACCCTCTCGAATAGGCAGGTATTGTTATGTCCTTGCAACAGGGTCTTCTTCAGGACAGTAGAATGGGGGCAGACCACCTAATTAATGTATACAAATGCTGGTATTATTTGGAATATTCTAACTAGTGGAAATAAATGACCATCATTCGATTAGGAAAGCACAATGACCTATTAAAATGGAAAGGGAAAGCGTGACACTATGCACACGATCAACATTGTTGAGAACTCCTCCTTCAACCCTGAGCTCCAAAGATTGGCGACATGGTGTCGCTCTACACATGCATTCCGCAACAAGAAGCCCTGAATGTAATAACACGCTGTCTACAACGCCGTCCGGCACCGGTTCAAGTACCCACGGAGTTCATCGTGTCCCTACTCCGGATCGCTATGACGAAGAACTTTTTCATTTTTAAAAACAAGTTCTACATTCAAACGTCTGGTGCAGCAATGGGGGCTCCCTTTGCTCCAGATGTAGCCATTTTGTACATGGCCGCTTTCGAGGAGGACACCATACTTAATCTAGTCAATCCATTCAGAGACCAGCTCGGTCTCTGGATGCGATATATTGACGATGTCCTCATCATTTGGAATGGCAATCCAGCCGAATTACTTTCCTTTTTTACTTGGCTGAACCTTCAATCGGACTTTTTGAAGTTTACGATACAATCTGACAATCACACGATAAACTTTTTAGACCTCACTATCTATGAGAATGCAGGAATCCTATTGACAACACTCTATCGAAAACCAGCAGAGAGGAATTCCCTGCTATACTACGACAGCCATCATCCTAGAGCCCTCCGGGATAATCTGCCCTTCGGGCAGTTTCTCCGAATCCGCAGAAATTGTTCAAACCGAGAGCATTATCTCACGGAATCTGAGGAGCTCACCAATCGTCTGCTGTCGAGAGGGTACCCTAGACGTTTAGTCAAAAAATCCAGAAAAAGAGCATGGTTCTATCCCCGCGGGGAACTACTGTCTCCCAAGACCAACATGAGCCAACAAGAAACAAGGATCGTTTGTGTTACTACATTTAATACCGAAACGTCGACAACTACCTGTTCTAATTATCAACTCCGCGTCCCAACTGTTCATATATTGTACTGTTTGGAGTATGATATGTCTTGATTTTAAAGTGGATTTTTTCCTGTTTTGTTTTGTACATAGTATGTAACCATCAAAACCATTTGGTTTGAAATACTGATTATTCTGTCACCTATCAACCCTTCCCTATCACTGTATCCTCACAACATCACGCACCCCTTCCCCCCCTCCCGGGGCCTTGCTCCACCTTTCACCAATTACCTGACTATTGATGTTATTGATCATGTTTTCCCCATTGTGATTAAAACAATGTGGTTGGATTTAATGTCTACGTGATTGTTGTCTTTATCAAGTTTTACTTTGTGTTCTCAATCTCATTGGGACCCCTTCCTCATATTACTAATCAACCCAGGTCCCAGTGACTCCTTTTGGGTAAAACCCCCCCAACTGTACACTAAAAAAGAAATAGAGCAGACAATGAAGAAATGTGCAAAAGAAAGATTGAGCCTAAAGAAGAGCCATGGTGTAGAAAGAAAGAGCAAGGCAAAGGAGAAAATATGTGGTGCAAGTTGCCACACAAATATGTAACTACAATTCATTTGTGCCTCTATTTTGTATTGCGCTTTTTCTATCCTGCTCTGGGGGCTTATTTACAAGCCCCTTGCTCCACCGGTGAGCCACTTTTAATATGGGAAAAAGTGATGCCGCCGGTACCACCGGTGAATAGGGTGACCAACCGTCCATAAATGTCACGGACTGCCGTAATTTGGACCTCACATCCGTTGTCCGTGAGGATCCCTCTTACGGACACCTTTTGTCCGTAATTATGGCCCTTACAGGGAGCAGCACTGCTCCCTGCGAGAAGCCTTAGTCCCTTGATGCTGGCGCCTCGCACTTCTCCTCGAGCACAAGAGCAGCCCCTCCCGCCTATTGTCATTCTTTATGCCGGCTAATTGCCGCATACAGAATGTCAAAGGTGCAGTCTGGGGGGTGTGACAGCATGTGGTGGCCTCCTCCTGCCTCAGTGTACAGCAGGGCATTCGGTTAGATAAAAGGTAAAATGCCCATGCTGCAACGTTAGAGAACATTTTATTTAAAGAAGCCTGTAAAACAAGTTAAAAAGAATAGGTTATGTTCTTTCACTATCTCATCATTTTAGAAATGAAGTATTTTCAATATTATATTCAACAAAGCCATGGTTACTGCTTTTTTATTGTAAGCAAATAACAACCATTGACAAAGCCAATAGTCCTGGCTTGTTGTTGGTGTAATGATACTTGCTGTATTATATAACTGGTTGCAATGACAGAAACAACATAATACCAGTCACGCGAAACATATGCTACGCACAGATTTTTGGCCTAGATGTTTTATACCACACCCTTAATTACATTGAATACATTGAAGAGACCCCCAGTTTTGTTACGCCACTTAAAGCCCTGGAAACAACACCATGTCACAGTCACCTCACATCCTGGCACTGTGCATCATGCATGACTCATGACTTCTAGTTTTCAGATTGCCTGTGTGCAGGGGCATAGTGAACCCTCCCCCACCCCCTGCTTTAGGAACTACAGCAGGGGTGAAGTTCTTGATGGGGCTCTTCTGTCTGCAACTCTGCAGACAAAGGGTCAGCTCATGTGAAAAGGTGGGTGAGTAAATAAGTGAAGGAATGTGTGAATGGCTGGATGGATTAGTGAAAGGATGAATGAAAGGGTGAATGGATAGATAATAAAAGAAAGGATGGATGGATGAGTGAGTGGAAGTACGGATGAGAGAAAGGGTAAATAGATGGATGTATGGGTGGAAGGGTAGATGGATGGGTAAAAGTGTGGATAGTTGTGTGAAAGGATGGATGGATGGATGAGTGAAAGGGTAGATAGTGGGTGAGTGAATGGGTGAATGGATGAGTGAAAGGATGGAATAGATTGATGAATTGATAAGTGAATGGGTGGATGGTTGGATAATTTAAAGGGTGGATGTAAGGATTGATGAGTGAGTGAAAGGGTGTAGATGGACAAAAGGATGGATAGATGAGTGAAGAAGTAAAAGGGTGGATGGTGAGAGAACGGATGGATAGATGAGTGAAAGGAGGGATGAGTAACAAGGTCAATGGATGGATTCATGAATGGATGGGTGGGTGAACGGATGGATGGATGAGTGAAAGGGTAGATAATAGGTGAGTGAATGGATGAGTGAAAGGATGGATGGATTGATGAATTGATAAGTGAAAGGGTGGATGGATTGATAAGTTAAAGGGTGGGTGTAAGGATTGATGAGTGAGTGAAAGGGTATAGATGGACAAAAGGATGGATAGATGGGTGAAGAAGTGAAAGTGTGGATGGATGAGAGAACGGATGGGTAAGTAATAGGGTCAATGGATGGATTCATGAATGGATGAGTTGATGGGTGGGTGGGTGGAAGGATGGATGGATAAGTGAAAGGGGATGGAGAGAGAAAGGGAGGATGAATGACTAAAAAGGTGAATGGGTGGAAGAATAAGTGACTGGGTGGATGAATGAGTAAGTGAAAAGATGGCTGGATGGGTGAAAGGGTAAATGGCTGGATAGATGAGTGAATAGATGGATGGGTAGAAGAGTGGATGGATGACTGTATGGATGGATGGGGTGAAAGGGTGGGTGGATAATAATGGATGGATGAGTGAAAGGGTGGATGGAGGGATGAATGAGTGAAATGATAGATGGAAGGATACATGGTGGCTAGGTTTGCAAATGGTTGAATATGTTTGGATATAGATGGGCACATAGATGGAAGGACAGAATGAATGGCGAAAGACTGAATGATATATAAAAGAATGATTACACCTTGTAGCACCCATTATCTTAAGTAACATTTCCTATACATTGACTTTCACGTTTATATAAGTCATTGTCTCTACATAATGTGTGTGTGATGTAACACACTCGGACGCCCTGCCCTACATACTTGGGATGAGTAACACTATAAAAGAAATTAAATACACATGAGAGACGGTCTATGTGAAGATAAGGGGCACCATTGGAGAGTGGTAGCAAGGCCGGACTGGCCAACCGGGCATCAGGTGTTTCCCTGGGAGGCTGGAAAGGGGGGTGAGCGGTTTTGTTACTTGGGGCGGGCACTGCCAAGTTCCTTGTATATCCAATAGTTTTGAATCAACAATAAAAGCGGCCTCACTTATATTCAGGTGTGGTTCACCATCGTCTGGTGACTAATGTAACTGCTGGAGCGAGATGCCAGTTTTGAATCGTCTAAGGTAGCAAGCAGCGGCCATACTGAAAAACCCTGAAGTGCACGATTGTCTCAACCTAATATAAACTTATTTTACCGTGTACTTAAGTGGGTGACTATTTACTTACTTATATACTGTTGCGCGACCTCCTCTGACGCGTCTGTAAAAGTTACCTTTTGTCCTGAAGTTTTGTCCTGAATTTTGACCTTTTGTCCTGAATTTTTGTCCTGAATTTTGACCCTTTGTCCTGAATTTTTACACTTGCCGTCCTGAATTTGCACCCATGCCAGTTGGTCACCCTAGCTTTGCACCTGTGGAGCAAGGGGTTTGTGAATAAACCCCTTAGGAGCAGATTTACAAGCCCCTTGAGACACTTTTGCGTCACTTTTCCCATGTTAAAAATGACGTAAAATTGACACAAGGGGCTTGTAAATCTGCCCCTTAGTGTTTTAACTTCGTTCCCATGTTCTTGTTCTTTCATTCATAAGGCACGGTTCGAAACGCAGCCCAGTCACGGTGATACATGTAAATCATTTTTATGCTTTGAGGGACAAGCTTTCCAGTAACGTGCTTTTCTTCAAATAAAATCGTTGTGCTCGTGTAAGCAATCTAATCCAGCAGGTTCGATTACTGTACAGCAAGTCTCCAACTTCCAGAAAGCATCTATTATGTTTAATTCTAGGGCGGGATTTGGGAACTGTATATACAAGGGCCAGCCAATCCCTGTATTCATTCATTCAGTAACTTGTATTTGTTGCCGCACACCACGCGTTAACGCTAGATTAAAAGTATTAAATAATAAAGTACTGGATGTACATCCCTCTAGTAACGTAGGAGCTCAGCTTTAATCTATGTTTTCCTTGGAGTGTATAATTAAAATAATTAAATGTCTAATCAGCGTCGTTACTGTAGTGACGGCATCATTACAGTTACGGTACCCACATTGGGCTTTTTATCGCAGCTAGTCGGGCGTCATATCTCTTTATTTTGACAGTCAGTTGGGCGTGTTTTCAAGCCACACCTGCAATGTGTTTCTCTTCACGTGATGTTTTAAATTGGGGGCAAAAGAGCAGAACCGCCAAACTGATTCGTAGAGACAAACTCGAGTGTAGTAGGGGTCCCGCTTGCGCCAGTAGTTTATTCTAGAACAAGAACAGATTGCGTCCCGGCGCCTCGTAAAGGAAGCGCCCACAGCAGTGTTCTCCGGGGAAATTATACAAACTCGGATTCCTCTCTTAAGGACCGCTCATGCCTTCCAATATACAACGAAGCCCCTCTCTACGGTGCCCACCTCCACCTTCCAATGGAGTGCAGTTACTTCCGCTTAAACGTAACGTGTCCTTCTCCATGACACCCCAACAACTCACTGCTAAGTGTTCCCCTCCGCCTTCCAAGTGCCCCCCTAAATGCCTTCCTTCAAGTTCAAGGAGATGCCAGCAACTCTCTCCAAAGTCCCTTCCTTCCAAAATATCCCAACAAACCTTTCTACGGTGCCCTTCTCCAAAATCCCAAGCCCCCTCGCTACGGTGCCCTTCTCCAAAATCCCAAGCCCCCTCGCTACAGTGCCGTTCTCCAAAGTTTCACGCCCTCTCTCCACAGTGCCCTTCTCCAAAATCCCAAACTCTCTCTCTACAGTGGCTTTTTCCAAAATCCAAAACCGTTTCTCTACAGTGCCGTTCTCCAAAATCCCTACCCCAGTCTCCACAGTGCCGTTCTCCAAAGTTTCACGCCCTCTCTCCACAGTGCCGTTCTCCAAAACCCCAAGCCCCCTCTCCAAAACCCCAAGCTCTCACTCGAAAGTCCACTCCTCCGCCTTCCGCAAGACCCCAGCCGCTCGCTTCTAGCTACCCCCCTACACCTTCCAGAAGATCCCAGCAACTTTCTCGAAAGTGCCCAATTTCTCCAAAATCCCAACGGCTTTCTCCAAAATGTTCACCATCGCCTGCAAAAAGATCTCAACTCTCTCCAGCGACTCGGAGAGCCATCCCTTCACCACCAAGGGTGAGTTTCCCCATTAAGAAGGGACGAGGTACGGGATGCGCGGGAATCGGTCACTAACCAGGCGGGAGGCACGATTGATAGAGGGATTGGTTTGTGGGCCTTATGTGGAATAGAAATCGAGACTTTACATTGATTTGTAAGTTGAGGCATTTGGGTTCGACTTTAATGTATTTTTACGAGTAAATGCTTGAATTGTTTTTTTACCATAGCTTTTTCCTTCTAGTAGGGAGCTAGCGACCTCACTAAGACAGTGTGGCCTGTGATGTTTAGCACGAATGTCCATCTCCAGTATGTGCACTGCTTTAAGGTTTTCTGTAAATGAGAGCCTGCGACCTACGGGCAGAACTCTGCAGCCTGTATATCAACTAAATCACCAACTGTCTTGCATAAATTAGAACTATTGACGTGCAGATTGCACTCAGGTTCCTGCAAGAGGGAGAGCACGCCCTCCTTTTTAACCTATGAGACCAGATTGTTTATTTTTCGCTGTTTTCCTTTCAGCGTTGGTCATTTTTATTATTTTTCTTGCTTTTCAAGCTCTGGCCCTTTTGTTTGCAAATTCTACCGTTTTCTTCCCCTTTTTCCTGCTGATTTTTCTTTTCATTTAGTCTGTTTTCTGTAACACTTGTAACGCTTACTCTTTTGTTGTGCGTTTTGTCACTTCATCACTCAACTTGTACGTTATTTTACTACTTTTTTTCTTGCCAAATTTACATTTTTAATAGTTTATTTTTCATCCAGTTTATTGTGTTCTGCCGTTTAGTCTGTTCCACTCTTCTGCAGCTAGCCAATTTGACTATTTTGCTCCCGATTTTTCCGCAGTATTCTGCTTCTTGTGTATTTTCATCGAGTGAAGTGGGAGGTGCAGTAAATGACCTTCATTCAGCAGTTTTATCGAGCATGTAGAAATTCTTGTTTGAAAAGCGAAGAGAACCCAAGAGGGCCTGGGACCACTCGTGTCACCAAGTCCAGTCCACTTTTGCTCTTCTTGTCTAATACTAAATTTGCTCTGGACTGCATAGGTCGGGGAGCGATGAAGTACAGGTAGGCCTGGATGTATGTGTGGTGTTTCCACAAATAAAGTAATCAGGAAACGGAGAAAGGTTGAAGAGTCCGGTTTAATAGCCTCATCCACAAACAGCTTCAGGTCGTAACTGACCTGGAACACTAAACACATTCCTATTCTAAGAACAGAGAAGCATTCCTATTCTAAGCAGAGTCCTGGAAAGCGAGACCAGAACCTAGAGGGGAGACATGCATGGTAAACAGCACAACATAACATATCTCCCTTCTTTACAATAAATAATGAGATGAAGAATAAACATAACAGGGAGATAAAAGGAGAAAGCAATTAAGAAGAAAAATGAACATTGCTTACACATAATCTTTCATGTACATTGGAGCACTGCGTAATCTTTGACTTCTCACCCGAGTATTACGTGAAGAGTTGGCACCAGAGTGAGATGGGTTGTTTATACCAAAAAGATTAGAGTTGGTATCACAGTCAGCCTGAGTAATGTTTTTCGATTTAACAACCACAACTCGACTTTTGTTCCAAATCCTCCCATCTTGTGTTTTGATAGCATTACCAAAAACTTTACTGACGGGTCTGATATTAGTATACTTTGACCAAGACCTTCTCCCCACAGGTGCCTTTATTTTAACAAAGTCACCCACTTTTACATCATGAAATTTAACACCTTTAACTTTGTCAAAATACGCTTTCCTACAAGTTTGTTTTTTTATCTCTCTCTCCCTCCAAGCACCAGCACGATTGTCCACAAACCCTTTTTTTAGATTCATCCAACCTGGACACCACATAGTGTTCGGAATTCTACCCCTGAATAGCTCAAAAGGGGATTTGCCAGTAGTTGAGTGAGGGGAACAACGATAAGCATCAATTCTTTCTCTTAGTGAATCTTTCCAATTTAAACCACTAGCTCTTGCGAGCTGAATACTTTCCTTCAAGGTACGGTTGACCCTCTCAACAGCACCATTTGTTTCAGGGTGGTATAGTGATGTTCGCTTGTGTGACATCCCACATTTTTTAAGATATTCTTCAAACAAGCTAGAACAGAACTGTGGACCGTTATCTGATAATATGCTATTTGGAAAACTCTCTCAAAAATATATCAGATAAAAATTTAATGACTGAACTTGACGTAATCTCACTAACTGCGCGTACCTCTATCCACCGTGAATACAAATCAATTAAAACTATCAGGTAAGGTGTGTCAGAAACTCCGGTGAGGGGCCCTAAAATGTCAATAGCTAATTCATCCCAAGGATGACTTGGTAATTCCCTACATACCATAGGCATTTGCCTGACTTTTAGGATTTTGTCACTTGCACAGCATTCAACACAGTCTCTTACCATGCGTTCTATTTCTAAGTCCATTCCTGGCCACCAAAACTGGGTACGAATCATCTCTTTGGTCTTTACTATGCCCAAATGTCCAGAGTGTGCATGTAACAACAACTTTTTTCTTAAAGAGAAAGGAGGGATAAGCCTCAAACCACGAGTTAGCAAGTCATCTGAAATGGATAGCTCCTGCGAAACCAAGGACCAAGGTTTATCCAGACGCTTATTACCTTTTAATAGTCATTACCCTAACCAACTCCTCATCCTTTAACAATTCCTCTTTCCACTCTTCCTTACTTACTACACCCTCCGTAACCTCACAAACATTGAGATAGTCATTCTCATCAACATAGTCATCTTCACAACCAACATCATCATCTTTCACCAACCTAGAAAAACAATCAGCAGCCTTGTTTGACACACCAGGTAAATATTGCACTTCAAAGTCAAATTCCTGCAAGGATATGATCCACCTTCTAATCTGAGAAGAGATAGAATCTAATCCCTTTTTGCAAAAAACTTCTTTTAGTGGCTTATGATCAGATTTGACAATAAATCTAGTCCCCCAAACTAAATTTTTGAGTTTTTTTAGTGCCCAATATATAGCCAATGATTCCTTTTCAATTACGGAATAGTTTAACTCAGGACCACGAAGACACCTGGATGCACATGCAATTAAAGAATCCTGGTCATGTTTATTTTGGACCAAAACTGCTCCTAATCCCTTATCACTCGCATCAGTGAATATGAATGTAGGTAACCCAGGAACAAATGCTTGTAAGCATGGAGCTTTCTTTAATTCCTCTTTTATACCCTGAAATTCCTTCTTGCACTCATCAGACCAGTCAAATGTGACACTTTTCCCAGTGAGTCTCCTCATGTTCTTTGTCTTGTCCGCAAAATGAATGATAAATTTCCCATAAAATTCTACCATCCCGAGAAAGGATAACAATTCCTCTCTATTAACAGGCTCTGCCATATTATTGATGGAAGTAACTAGATCAGATTTAGGAAAAACCCCTTCACTCTTAATACAATGACCTAGGTAATTTACCTCTTCCAAGCCAAATTTACATTTTTCCTTTTTGAGGGACAGACCTGAGTCAGACAGTCTTCTCAACACATCACACACCCGTTCATTGTGTTCTTGTAAGTCTGACCCATATATTAGATCATCATCTTGGTAACATTTTACCCCTCGAAGACCTTTAAGTATGTGAGTCATGATTCTCTGAAATACCGAGGCAGCTGATATTAATCCAAAAGGCATTCTTTTGAACCTAAAAGTACCCATTGGTGTTATAAATGCAGTTGTGTCTTGACAAGAGACATCTAATTCGACTTGGTGGTAGGCAGATGCCAAATCCAGAGTGGTAAAGTATCTCGCTCCCTCTAATGTGCCTACAATCTCATCTATATTGGGTAATGGGAATCTGTCTACCACCACCTCCTTATTTAACGCTCTTAAATCAATACATAAACGAATCTCTCCAGTTGGCTTCTTTGCTACTACAATTGGAGCCAACCATTCAGTGGCCTCTACAGGTTCTATTATGTTATTTTTAATTAATTTCTCAATCTCTTCTTGAACCTTCACTTGTTCTGCAAGTGGAATCCTTCTAACCTTCGCTACTATGGGAATAGCATTTTTTTTAAGCTTTATACAATGCTTGTAGCCAATTAAACATCCCAACTTATCCTTAAACACAGAGGGAAACTTTTCTGCAAACATGTCGGATAGGTTTTCAACTTCAAGAATTCTCACCTGAGGTGTGGCATTTGGATCAAGTGTAACTCCAAGGTCACGTTGGTCTCTCCAACTAATTAGGGCATCACCAAAATTAGTAACGTAAATTTTCCCTGGAATGATTCTGCATCCCAATTCCATAGTGGCCATAAAATACCCTAAAATCTTAATGGGTTTACTGCCATAACCTAAGGGTAAGATGTCACTCTTGAACAACTTTACATTTTTTCCAAAGGTTTTGTGCATTAACTCCTCATCGATCATGGTGATTTGAGAACATGAATCAAATTTAAATTCAACCATGGCATCATCCACCTTAACTAAATGTGTTGGATGTTCTAATGGCCCTGTACTAATTTGAAAAGTTACCGTTTTCACCTGTGGTTGTGTCCATTTCTTGTAAGTATTATCCCTTTTATTACCTTTCGTTCTACAACATTTTGAAAAATGACTTCTTCTCCCACAATCATTACAAATAGATTTCAATGCGGGACAGTTTGGTGAATTAGCTAGATGCCCAGAGTTGCCACATCTGTAACAAGAAAATCTGTTAGGCATATTAAAATTCGGATTGAATCTGTTCATCACATTGTCATTTTTTCCACTGTCTACTTTATCTTCTTTTTGAACTTGACAAACAACTTCTTCCACTTTTGATTCTGTCTTCTTTTCCGGTTCCACCATCTTCTCTTTTTCACCTTTCAGTTCATCTACACATTTGGTCATGTGTTCTACTTGTTTTGCTATTACAAGCACTTCCTCTAAGGGTGGTTCATCCTTTAGCCATAGTTCCTTTCGAATGCTATCATGAGCACACTTCAAAACAAATTGGTCTCTTATTCTTTCCTCTAATGTTTGTCCAAATTTACACGAAGAGGCCAACTTTCTTAATGCTGATACATAGTCTTCTACAGACTCATCCCTCTTTTGACCTCTTAGACCAAAATGGTATCTCCATTATTGTGCTCAACCTTGGGAGGTAATGACGGTCTAATTGTTCAATAGCTACTTCGTATTCATTTAAGTTTCTCTGTTCCGCCGCAGTGAGTTCTGGCAAGTGTTCCAATACATCTTGGCCTTCTCCTCCTAAACAGTGTAATAATAAAGAATGTTTCCTTTCAGCACTTGGGTTTGTGCCGCAAACCCTCGCATAATTTGCAAATATCTTTTTCCATTTCTGCCATTTCACATTTGGCTCACCTGGACTTATTAAAAAGAATGCAGGTTGGGTTACATTTTGCATCTTCTTTCCTTTCTTTTTATTTTTTTATTTTTTATTATTCACTCTTTTTTCTTCTTATAAATAAAATAATGAAGTGTTAACTTCTTTTCTCTTTATTTCACCTTTTTACCAGTCTTTGTTCCAGCAATAATGGAGTCAGACTTGTGAGATCACACTTTTTGCTTGTTGCTGTTAACAATGCTACATTCCAATCTTAAAAGAATATATATATATTTTTTTTTATTTGAGAACACGATTTAACAACAATGCCACGTTCTAATCTTACTAAAAGAACGTCTTCACTTCCTTCGTTCTTTTAGATTAATGACGCGCTTGAACAGCCTTTGTTCGCGTTTCATTAGCTTGTGCGTGGTTGATCATTGGAACGCACGGCTTGAAACGCATAGAGGCTTCCTTTTCACGTTAGCGTGGCGTGTCATTGAAACGCACACAGCCTTTCCCTGGAACGCACTGCTAACCGGATCGCGCAATGACACGCGAGCACTTCTAACGGCTTAAGCTTTACATCAAAGTGCGCTGTTTGTTTTCTTCTTTTTTTTTTTTTTTAAAGTCCCCTTTTATTTTAATTAGCCTCCCACCTTGCTCCTCACCGCCAAGGAGTTTTCTTTCTTTTCCTTTCGTCGGATCTGCTGCTGGGAAGGCTACGCTTCCTTTCTGTTATACTGCCGCTGGGGAGGATGTTCGAAATGGAGACAGCTGTGTGTTGAGGCCTTTGAGAGGTAGGATCGTCGCCCTTATTAATGTGGTGTTTCCACAAATAAAGTAATCAGGAAACGGAGAAAGGTTGAAGAGTCCTGTTTAATAGCCTCATCCACAAACAGCTTCAGGTCGTAACTGACCTGGAACACTAAACACATTCCTAGTCTAAGAACAGAGAAGCATTCCTATTCTAAGCAGAGTCCTGGAAAGCGAGACCAGAACCTAGAGGGGAGACATGCATGGTAAACAGCACAACATAACAGTATGGTTGTTGTATTACCTTATGGGTGTGGTACGAGAAGTGGTTATTAGTGTCGGAAAATACTACTCCTAGTATACCTACTCATATTAATATGGTGCCTGATTATGCCCACTAATGGGGAGAGAATCTGGATGAGTTTAGCTATTGTAGAAAAATTTGGTATTCAATCTATTTGTAGTTTTATTTATCCATGCAATTTTTGGTAGGTTCTTAATCTGTTTATCAGTGGAGATTTCTGCTTAAGCCTCCATTATAGATAGTATGTCGGGTCTGGTGGCAAATAGGACTAGTGCGTCCACCGAGGAGCCTGTTTGTCGTCATAATCGCAGGTTGAAATTTGGCCGTGGCGGCCTTTCATGCTTCTGAAGTCTATAAAATGAGTACTATTAAGCGGCAATTATAAACATCGGTTATTCAGCGCCAAGATACCCTTCTCCGCGAACGTGCGCTTTTTACAAATACACATGCTTTGTTATAGAAAACTATTTGTTTTTAATTTTGCTTCATTGAAAAACGAAAGTAAAAAATATTTATTTATATGGGCTATTGGTGCAGTATTACTAATGTGTAGACTAAATTTAAGTGATTAGTGCAGCCAGGGTTTTCCATTGATAATTAACTACACTCTCTCTGGGTAGCATTGGCATATTACTTTTTTGTGCATACATGAAGGTTTTTAGATCCTGCAGCTGATTCACCAAGCAGGGCCGGAAAGGAAAATCCACCCTGGTTAAAACGTTGAAACCACTTCCACACTGCAGGAGGCTTCCCTTTAACGTGGCCATAGGGGCCTTTACTCTCGGTGAACGGTAGCCCGCCAGGTTTTGAAAGTTTGCCCTGTCAACTAGCTAGGGTTGTCATCTTTCAGAGCAAAATATACCAGGTAGTTGACCATATTTGTATAACTCTGAGGAAACCAAGAACTATTTTGACATCTCACTTAAAGACAGCGGCCTGACAAGCTATTGCCCTCAGGGCCGTCCTTAGGCATGGACAATATAGGCAGCTGCCCAGTGCCTCGCTCGCAGCCCACCAGTATGGGGCCCCGCATCAGTGCAATACACCACCAAACCTACCTCGTGTACCCCTGCCGATCCCATTAAAGCAATGTCTGTTTGCAATTGGGCTTACTGGAGGGGGGCCCTCCCTGTGCGCCTCAGGGATGGTGTGGGGAGGCCTAGGGTAGAGGGTACACTTAATCTTGTGACAGTAGCACCCGCCCTGCGCCATCATACAACCAACACAAAATGCACACACACTACAACTGGCCTCTTTCAGCATTGGAAGCTGTGGTTCAGCTAGCTTTATGAATTGGGTAAAAGGGCTAGCCATCAGCGTTCGTATTGTCAAACAGCTTTTTATTGATGGAAACGCTATAAAAACAATATCCTTTGTTATCCAGTCAACACGTTTGCTCGTGTCTGAACACATTGCAAGTACACGTAGTGAGCAGCCAGGCTTCTTTATGAATGGAGAGCGAAAAGAACATTGTTGTCTTGTTGTTCCACTAACACACTTCAGATGCAGCAGCAGCTGTTACCTACTGTTACATGGTACTCATTCAGGCCAGATCTTTCCCTAAAGCCCACTCCACCTGGAGCAAGCAACCCAGGTAAACATTTTAATCCACTCTGCAAGTTCCCGGGGCAATGGATCTGCCCACTTCTTTTAGATTTCCCTCCCTGCAATAAGCATCAACTAGAACAAAAGGCCTCACTGCTCCTTACTCAAAGAACGTGTTAACAAATCCGTACCCACTGTAAAAAAAAGATCGTTATTGGCCTTTAGAAACCCACACTTTCTGCACCTTGGGGTGGGTGAAGGGGCGAATGTAGCAATTTTTGAATGTGTCCAATATAGTCTATTAATAGTGAAAACGTGATTTAGACGCTGATTTGACTACTGAATATAGTAATTTCAGAGTCACACCAGATTGACTGAATGTCTGACTCTTGGAAGATGTCTCCCCATACCGTATGTGCTGATCCAGGTTTTTTTTATTTTTATAGTCCGCTTCCAGGAGTCTCCAATACCAAAGAGCGACCTTCTTTTTAGATCGAATGTTTTGGAGAGGGGACTCTAATTCCTAATTTCCCTCGATCTCCACCTTCAAGGCCAAAAACCAGGAGGACAGTTGGACATACTTAAACCTAGATAACCTGTCCCCCACTTTTGCTCGGAGTGCTTTCCAGGGTAACAACCCTTGCATTACCATCAAATCTCCCTCGGTAACAATCCTGGTACAGTGTAGTGGGAGGCTCAGCTGGTCCTTCATATAGGCTGTAGTACCTGGGGAATCCCATATTGGTGAAAAATGAGAATAGTAACCTACACACACCAGTTTTCATATCCTTTACCAGAGTGGAGAATTCAGAACATTCAATTGCACCTTTTTAAAATACTTGGGTGCACCAAACACATAGAAACCAATCGAAAGCCGCCTCCCCAGTCATCTCTCCTAGTACCTTACTCCAGGTAGAATTATCGGGCTTTCCCAACAGCATTTGGATATTTTTAAACTTGAATGCCATAGAGTACAGGTATAGATCCTACCCTTGACCAGCTTACGTTTAAGATTTTTCCAAGCCAATCTGGCCCCTCTTGAGGCCCAAATCCAAATTACTATTTACCCCTGTATTTTATCTATAATTGACCTCTGGAAGGTAAGGGAGAAACTTAGAGATGTTCACTTGGGGAGGATTGTCACTTTTACCAAGTTACCACGTCCATAAATTGTTAGGGGCAAGTTCTTCCACCTAGCGAGCAAAATATCAACTTCCCTGGCTACCCTTTTTAAATTGCAAAGGAATTTCGTCCACCGCATTAACAATCGTAATCCCTAAGTATTTGATCTCCGAGCTGACCCTATCACTCCACCCTTCTACAATCCGACACATTATTTTGGTTTTGGACATATTTACCAGATACCCTGATAGAGCCAGACATTTCAGGTATCATGATTAAACACAGTGATTGCACTGTTACCTTTGATTTGCGTTAGAAGTTTTAAGAACAGGCGAGCATTATACAATGGCAGTGATTATTCTAAATTGTTTGTGTGGTCACCTCACTTTGATCCGTCTTGGTTGCATGTTTGTTTGGTTTTGAGAGCATGTTTGTTTGGACACTGAATATTCTACTGCGATTTTTCACTTTGGCTTTGAAACTTAGGTGACGCTTCCGTAGATGTAGGTAGAGCTTTTTAATTCATGTCAGTGTTACCGTACACTACAGTGGCCATGAATGTGTTTGAAACACATATGGTTTTGAAACATGTGGAACTTCTACCAGTAATGTCGAGGGTCATATTTATTGCGTTTGAGTGGAGGGTTTGTAAACACGATTTTTCTTTAATTTTGCAGATATCTTTTGGTGCTTGGAAACTTATGCCATGTTAATTACTGTCATTTCATATAGTTTTCTACCCCTAATTAACTCAGTTATTGTGAAACACGTGTTGACTAGAATGGATGAAAATTAAAGGAAGAATTTAAGAGACTGATATCTTTAATCTATGGATGGCTGGAAAGTAAGAGTGCTCAGGGATCACTGATCTAAAGTGAAGCACAACTTTTTAACTTTCAAAAGATAAGTTTATTAATTATATATGCCAAAAGAGAACATCAACGTATCAAGTGATAGAACATCAAAATACATTCCGAAAGGTATCATTAATAGCATATAGGCAGGTAATCACACAAGAAAAGAAAATGTATGGCAGGAATAAAAGGATAGAAACAGGCTCAAAATTGTGTATGCAACTATAACAAGAATAAATGGAATAAAATATAAGAATGATCACAAACAGAAAATTCAAGTCGGTTGAGCAACTTCTTGAATACATGGTACTGGAGCAAAATATCTTTTAGCGTAATTATCCAAACCTTGTGTGATAGGAGACCATAAATGTAATCGTGTTTTTTTTCTTTTCTTCAAGAGACATGGAAAATACAAAGGTCGCATCGAGTCTGTCATTGTGACATTCAGAATGCCACCAAGCTAAATGAGAGTTTGGAAGCATCATTCCAGTTTTTTGTTATCTGCTGTAAAGCTGCAGCTAATATTAGGTCAATAAATTGTTTGTGTATTCATTTTAGTCCAGCTAGTGGAGAGACTATCCAGAAAAATATTTGCAAATGAAAGGTGAATGTTCGCACCAAAAATAGTATTAATTTGTGTCCAGACTTGTTTCCAAAAATGCAAAACTTGTGGACACGAAAAAAGTAAGTCTTGAAGATCTGCCTGTGGAAATGAGTATGACCAACAAACATCAGGAATGTCAGAATGTATTCTATGCAAGGAAACTGGTAACAGTAGTCTGTAATAAATAAAAAGTTTGTGTAGCGCTAGCTGCTCTGGAAGACTTCTAATTTTCGTCCAACTCTTATCCCAAACAGATATGGGCCAATGTGTATCTAGGTCAGTCTCCCAGGAAAGCTCCGTTTTTGTTTTGGCTTTTGCAGAGGATGGGATTAATGCGCAGGTGTAAAGAGTGGAGGTCTTAGGCAACCTACGAAGAATGCTTGACCAAGTAGTCTGGTGAAGGAGAGGGGTAAGGCAAGGATTCAAAATAAGAGTAAGAATCAGGAGAAGGATCAGACAACCATTTGGATATATGTCTTAGTAAAAAGGCTTTATGATATTTGGGAAAATCAGGGAAGCTAACACCACCTTCAGATTTCAGACACGATAACTTTAGTAAGGACAGTCTAGATTTTTTATTCAGCCATAGAAAGGAAGTAAGGATAGTTAATTTTATGGAACCATTTTGTAGGAATGGGTATGGGAATAGTAGAGATAAGATAAAGAATAATAGGAGTTAACATCATTTTAATAGTGTTGAGACGTCCCCAACATGAAAGATATAGAAGATGCCATTTGGATGTGAGGGAGCCAAGCTTCTCAATAGATTTATAGGAATTGATGATTTAATGGAGGAGGTGAACCATATACCAAGGTATTTTATGTGAAGGGGGTTCCAAGTAAAATTAGAAATGGAAAAATCTTTAAAAGTATATTTAGTTTAGGGTAAGATTTCACACTTATCGTTGTTTAATCTGTAACCCGAGACCAAGGAATATGATTGGACTTCATTTAAAAAGGCTGCCTGGGAATCATGAGGTTGAGAAAGAAATAGAACAACATCTGCATATGCAGCTAGTTTCACTTGTAAAGAGTTTGAGGTGAAACCCATAATAGGCTGCTTTGGTCTTATTTTGGATAAGAAAGGTTCTAGGGCTAGGTTGAAAAGAAAAGGGGATAGATGATAGCCTTGTCTCACTCCACTGTGAAGAGTAAAGTAGGGAGAGGTGAGACTGTTGGCAAGAATTGCAGCTTTAGGGTTCGAGTAGAGCAGGGAAATGAAGGAGATGATTTTTGAGCCAAAACCAAATCATTTTAGTGTCTGAAAAATGAAAGGCCAGTATACTCTGTCAAAAGCCTTTTCAGCAACAAGGGTAATGGCAGCGGGGGGCTTTGAAAGATTTAGTGACTTGGAAAAAATTTCAAAAAACCTAAGCGTGTTGTCATTGATAGATCGTCCTTTGACAAAGCCTGTTTGATCCTTACCTAAGAGTTGAGGGAGATGAGATTCCAATCGAAGAGCTAACCAATTAGAAAATATTTTGTAATCTATGTTAACTAGTAAGGAAGTAAGTCTTTATTGCTTGATTAATTAAAATCTTAGCAGTATATAGTTATAAAAAAACAAAAATGACACGGATAGAACACAATTTCATATTTCCATAAAAACGGTTACTATGTTCTAAAAACAAGTGTTTAAACTGGTTTAAAATACATGTGATAAAATTATAATGAGCTTCTAAATTGAGGCGTAGTCCGTATGCGAGTCCCGTACTTAGATCGTCACCCTTTTCCATAGATCTAAATGGTTGGTTGTTGGGTCGTGGCCCGCTAGTTTTAGTGTCCATGTGGGGTAGAGATCGTATGCGATCACCTGGCTGGAGGCCATGGACGTGGATGGTTATTATCCGGTTTCTGCTCCTAGTTTTATTTTTACTAGTTTCATAAAACTGACACAACTGCAAACTAATATAACATTTGCCCCATCAAAACACGCCTTCACTGCCTGTCTGCAAGACCGCATCTGCATTTAATTTATATGTGGCTTTAACAACTCTCTCCTCTCCTTGTCTAGAGACATGCAAATACACAAAAAATGCAACAAATCTTCAGTTTCTCCACATAATCTGCAGAGGGTGGTTGGAAATGAGCATTTCCAGGGGGGCATGTGGGTTTTAACAGGTAAAATCCCCATCCTCATTGCCAAGAAACTTTCCTTCAGTGATCTGGAGAAGCTGGTGCCTAGTATAATTGTGGTGAGCATTTTGAATAACTTTGAATCACAAACCAGCTGTGTGCCCTCTTAAGTCTGCATGGTCTTTTTCAGTGCAGACAAGGTTTATCGACTTATTAACCAGGTCTTTAACGTTGTTAAAAGGAAGTCCAGATTCCCAGATGTTCTGTAGGGCGAACACGCTGATCCCTGATTGAAAGTAGGCCATGGCGGGGAAGTTGTTTTTCCTTGATGTGAGTTAAGTGATCAGGGCGCGGCGCTCTTTATTTTATACCAGTTTTTAACGTACGCGCCCTACCGGTTTATTGCCTGGTTTGGTAATCAGAATTCGAGCCTTAGTTGCACTGGAGAAGTATATTGCGGAAGGTTGAATATTATTCTTATCGCTTTGGAAACCGTTTTGTCCAGGGTTGTTTCGTCCTTCCCTCGCATGGCCTCACTGCCATAGGTTATTGTTGGTAAGAGCTTCGCTCGGAGTACTTCGAGCAGCGGGAGTAGGTTTGGACCAGTTATTTTATTTTTAAGATGTTTGCTAGGAGGGTCCCTCGCCTTTGAATTGCCTCTTTATGTTGGTCGGGCGGCCGCTTATTTTCAAAGATTATTCCCAGGTATTTATACTCTTTGACCACTTCGAGTTCACTCTCGCCCAGCTCCCATTTCAATAGTTTGTTTGCACTTCGCTGGTTTAGTACCCTAATTTTCGACTTTTCTAAGTTTATTTCCAACCCGTTGTTTGTGGCAAAGTTGTTTGTAGTATTGAGTAAGTGTTGCAAGCCAACTTGGGTTCGGCTAATCAGTAACTAGTAGTCAGCATACAGTAAGTTTGAAAGGGGAGGCCACCCAGATTTGGTGCATGATGATTAGTTGTCTAGCTCGATTGAAAGGTCGGCCACAAAGAGGTTAAATAGGGTTGGCGCAGGGACGCAGCCCTGCTGTAAACCTCTGGTGGTTGGAATCCGCCTTGACATGATGGTGCCGCTCCCTAGTTTTATTTCAACCCATGTCTCAGTGTGTAATAAAATGAGTTGGTTCAGGAGAGCGGGAGGGATTTCCCATCCAGCTAGCTGTGACCATAGTTTACCTCTGTCAATACTGTAAAAAGCGGCTTCATAGTCAATAAAGCTAACAAATAGTGGTCTTGTTGCTTTTGTGGAGTCAGCTAGGAGAGAGAAGGCCAGAATATTTGTGGTATTTCCCAGGTTTTTCTGGTAGCCTATTTGGTTGATTGGGATTAATGTTTTTTTTCCCCGACCCATTCCTGTAGTTCGGCCAATATAAGGCCTGCATATTATTTGTCAAAACAAAGGGGGACACTGTTCCTCAGCGTCTGGTGCAAATAGTCACCTGAAACGCACAGGTGCAAAAAGTCACCTGTGTATTAAAAGGGGTATAAGAGAGAAATAGGAAAAGTAAAGCAAAACCTTAGGTACACAGGACCCACCCAAGGAGTGAAAAAACATATTTCGTCCTCTGTTGCCCTCACACACCCCTGGGGGTGTCATGCTTCATCATCGGGCGTTTGCTCCTCGTAGGGCCGGCGCTGCAATTCCCTACGGGCCCCCGAAGGGTCTCTTTATCGGAGATCTTTTTAGGACAGCCGGATGGTGCATGTGGGTGTGTGGGGTGGGGGTCCAATGAGGGTAAACAAGTGCGTGCAAAGTGAAAATTAAGTTGAAAGGGGGTAAATATGCAGCGAATGTTTAATATATATACCCTTGGCAGATTTGACTGCCAAATAAAATCTTGTTCCTGTAGGCATACTAACCCCAGGAATCATGAAGGTCATGGGTCGACATGTTTCGCGCCTCCGTCGCCTTAAGGGTCGTTTGCGCTTCATCAGGACCAGTATTATAAAATTTATGTGGACGTGAATTAAATTAAAATACCCTCTAAATTCAACCGGGCAGGCGGTGGGGTTGTAAACCCGTAGTCTGGCTACAGCTTCATTGTAAGTACCGCTCCTGTTCAATACCTAGGAAGAGAGAACATAGTGAAACAAAGATATATGTACATCAGTAACAACTTGATGTCAGACTACGGGTTTACAACCCCACCGCCCGCCCTGTTGAATTTAGAGGGTATTTTAATTTAATTCACGTGCACATAAATTTTATAATACTGGTCCTGATGAAGCGCAAACGACCCTTAAGGCGACGGAGGCGCGAAACATGTCGACCCATGACCTTCTTGATTCCTGGGGTTAGTATGCCTACAGGAACAAGATTTTATTTGGCAGTCAAATCTGCCAAGGGTATATATATTAAACATTCGCTGCATATTTACCCCCTTTCAACTTAATTTTCACTTTGCACGCACTTGTTTACCCTCATTGGATCCCCACCCCACACACCCACATGCACCATCCGGCTGTCCTAAAAAGATCTCCGATAAAGAGACCCTTCGGGGGCCCGTAGGGAATTGCAGCGCCGGCCCTACGAGGAGCAAACGCCCGATGAAGCATGACACCCCCAGGGGTGTGTGAGGGCAACAGAGGACGAAATATGTTTTTTCACTCCTTGGGTGGGTCCTGTGTACCTAAGGTTTTGCTTTCCTTTTCCTATTTCTCTCTTATACCCCTTTTAATACACAGGTGACTTTTTGCACCCGTGCGTTTCAGGTGACTATTTGCACCAGACGCTGAGGAACAGTGTCCCCCTTTTTGTTTTGACATTGATATAGGAGCATGGACACTGGACCTTAATAGCTCCAGGGTCCCCCCTCTCTTTTGTTGATAAATTATTGTGCACGGCGGTTTAGCCGAGGACCCATATATGTTTTTCTATCTTTCCTTTATCTTTGAACTGGCACATGAGATACTATTTGAACATTGGTTGGCACTGTATTTGGATTCCACCTCGGCCCAGTGGTGTAGTGGTACCCCGACATTTTACAACCACTCCCCTTATATAACAAACCTTGTGTTAGGAGGGAGGAGGCTTGTGGGTCGCTTAAGTGGCTGTCACAGTGATATTCCACCTTTTCTCCCCCCTCTTTCTCCCAAATAAAAATTCTGTTTAGACTTAGAAGACGTTTATGAACAGCCACCTATATTAGATAGTTGCAATACATACAGACACCATGTACATAGCGGGTCTTTGTCCAAGGTCAGTAAGTTATGAATTACATTCACATGTGCACAAAAGAATCAATATGTGTAGCGCGTATGCGTTTAAAATGAATTACCGATTTATTTAGTATGCGGCCATGTCTAGTAACATTTTAAACAAGCTTGTCATTTGGCAATATAGGCATCATGGCTTACATTGATCGATTGCGCATGCATTAGGGACTAGTTACCCGGTTACTCGCACATGCGCATCGAGTACGTGCTGTTGCGCATGCGCTCACCTTTCTGATTACCGTAGGACTTCCCGGAAAGGGTTTACTTCCAGGTGTATTCCCTAAGTATATAATGAGCACAAATGCCCTTGCCTAGTTTGGTTCACTAATGGCTGACATTCGGACTGGGTAGGTGCACAGGAGGCAGCACCCCGGGACAAACGTAAGGCAAGATTTATTTTCCGCAGAAGGTTTCTGTACATCTTTACTCAGTAACTTCTGAGTTGGGGTCACAGTTTGACTCATGGCTGCATATATCTCTACTTCTATTCACTTGTCTAGTGATTCAAAGCCCGGTAATGTGCGGGCGCCGATTGTTGTTGCCAGAGAAGACATCGCTCAATAAGCGAGGTGAGCACTTTGGAGGATTAATAAGTCTGACGGCACCCATTGTTTACGGTGCCACTGCGCCGCCTTTTGCATTTATTGGAGCCAGTTACTAGGAGTTTGAGTCATGTTCACAATACATTTAGGGCAACTGCGTGTACCGGGCATGCGATTGACGAGCAGATGTAGTTTTCGTCACTGAGGGGTGCCTTAGAGATCCTGATAGTGATATCTCTTTAGGGGGGGTCCCTACTGAGTAATCTTCAGTGCTCTAAGTGTCTCATGAGCCAGTTTTGTTGTTGTTTTTATGTGAAAACGATGTGCATACATTGGTGGCACATTTTATGACATCAAGTTGTTACTGATGTACATATATCTTTTGTTTCACTATGTTCTCTCTTCCTAGGTATTGAACAGGAGCGGTACTTACAATGAAGCTGTAGCCAGACTACGGGTTTACAACCCCACCGCCCCCCCTGTTGAATTTAGAGGGTATTTTAATTTAATTCACGTGCACATAAATTTTATAATACTGGTCCTGATGAAGCGCAAACGACCCTTAAGGCGACGGAGGCGCGAAACATGTCGACCCATGACCTTCTTGATTCCTGGGGTTAGTATGCCTACAGGAACAAGATTTTATTTGGCAGTCAAATCTGCCAAGGGTATATATATTAAACATTCGCTGCATATTTACCCCCTTTCAACTTAATTTTCACTTTGCACGCACTTGTTTACCCTCATTGGATCCCCACCCCACACACCCACATGCACCATCCGGCTGTCCTAAAAAGATCTCCGATAAAGAGACCCTTCGGGGGCCCGTAGGGAATTGCAGCGCCGGCCCTACGAGGAGCAAACGCCTGATGATTAAGCATGACACCCCCAGGGGTGTGTGAGGGCAACAGAGGACGAAATATGTTTTTTCACTCCTTGGGTGGGTCCTGTGTACCTAAGGTTTTGCTTTCCTTTTCCTATTTCTCTTATACCCCTTTTAATACACAGGTGACTTTTTGCACCTGTGCGTTTCAGGTGACTATTTGCACCAGACGCTGAGGAACAGTGTCCCCCTTTGTTTTGACATTGATATAGGAGCATGGACACTGGACCTTAATAGCTCCAGGGTCCCCCCTCTCTTTTGTTGATAACTGCATATTATTTGGCCTCAATATCGATAAGAGCTATAAGCCTATAGTTTTTGGGTTGCTCTTACAGCCTTTATATAAATGGGGGAAATAATTGAGCCTTTCCATGATTCTGGGATTGTTCCTGTCGGCAATGTTGTCAAAGAGTGGTAGTAATGCACTGGACAAATATTTTGGGTCTTGTTTATATATTATTGATGGCAAGCCATTGGGCCCCGGCGCTCCCTCTTGATGGCTTTTCTTCTGCTCTCAATCATTTTGGGAGAGAAACTGAGTGGTAATCCATTCTCTTGGAGGGAACGGGGTGGTTGGGCACCATGATACTCGTATATTTTCTGCGGTTTGCTGTAAGATTCTGTATTAAAGTAGGTTTGTAAGCTTTGCCCAAACATCCTCTGTTATGTGGGAATTAATCCCAGGTGCCAATGGGTTCTCAATGCTCTTAACCATTTGCCAGAATCTTGCGCTGTTTGTTTTTGCGTCATACAATAGTTTTGCCCATAGGTAAGGTAAATTTATTGTGCATAGTTAATTAAAACCAGTGCAAAACATAGTAGAAAACAGTTAAGAGAACTATAAAATATCATAAATTTGTACATTATTCTCGTCGTTAAAAGTCATGTGCAAAGGAACCCAGTCAGATTAGCCAGGAGCAATTGTCTTTATGGCGGAGCAGCGTATTCCCGTGAGTCCCGTAGGCCACCTACATATTGTCTGTCAATGATCGAGAGATTTTTATTTTGACAGTTTTTGCTCGATCATTACAAGGAACTTGACATATCTGCAATTCAGTTTCGTATTAAGCAGGGTCTTTAGGAGCTGTTGACAGGCTGGCCGTAGCGCTTCACAAAGACAGGTCAAATGAAGTATGTCGCCCTTATCTATGTTACAAAACGGACAAGCCTCGTGGCCATTGCTCCTGAGCCATGGTGGGAGATGCTCTCTGCTGGGCAGAACCCCTAGTCTGTATTTCAAGAACTTCAGTTTCATTATTTTGGGATAACCCTGGCTGAAGTAAGGTTGTGGTATCAGTGTTTTGTAAGAGTTTAATACCATCCAGGCATGGTTTCTTTTGGTGAATGTGGCCTTGTCCTCTAGTAAGGATAGAGTTTTGACCGTTTTCCAAACTAGTTTCTTGAATGGGTTGTGCCCGAGTTGCATGTCCCAGATCGCAGTTAGGTTGGTAGCCACCAGAGCTGCCTTCAGGTAGGATCTTGCCTGAGATGTCCCTGTCTTGAATGTCTTGCCATAGCAGCGAGTTTAGAGTGTTGGCGCGAGCCGAGCGGAGTTTGTGGCAGCAGTTGATATACGCTCCCTGTCTGGCAAGAGCTTGCTTTTGCAATCCAAATTCCAGCCTAAGTTGGGCCGGCGATGTGTAGGGCGGAAGGGAAAACATTGTTCTGTAGGCTTTTGTCTGGATTGTGTCCAGGTTCTTGGCGTCTCTCCCGCGAAGCGCCTCGCTGCCATAACAGATAGAGGGGAGTAGCTTGGCCTGGATAACTCTCAGGTAGGGGGTTAGAATTGGCCCCGTCAGTTGATTGGCTATATTTTTTAATGTAACAGCGTTGCACGCCCCTCTCCTTTTTGCTTCCGGCTTTTGCTGTGCGAAGGTGCCGTCTCTGTCGAAGAGAATTCCCATGTATTTATAGACAAGTGCCGAATCTATTTTTTGGCCGCCTAGTGCCCAGGACTTCTGAGACTTCTTCTTGGTGTTGATCGACATGGTGGGTGTCTTGCTCAAATTTATTTTAAGTTTGTTTTCCGTGGCGTAGCTGTGCATTTGAGTCAGAAGGTGCTGGAGGCCGATGTATGTATGGCTAAGTAGCACAACGTCGTCCGCGTACAGCAGGTTGCTCAAGGTTCCCCCCCCCCCGTCCCCCCAGCCTCGGGGAATGGGAGTTGCATATATTGAGTAAGGTCGATAGATCCGACATGAACAGATTAAAAAGTATTGGGGCAAGCACACAGCCTTGCTTTAGGCCTTTGGTAGTACGAACTTTAGATGACAGGTGTGTGCCGCCTCCTAGCTTCACCTGCACCCAGGTATCCGAGTGTAGGAGCTTCAGCATGCTTAGGATCGACTGAGGTATTCCCCATTGTGCCAGTTTCCCCCACAGTCTACCTCTCTCGATGTTGTCAAACGCTGCACTGAAATCGATGTAGCGCATATGCAGCGGCAGTTTTTTCGTTTTTGCTACATCGATCATTAGAGAGATGGCCAGAATGTCGGTAGCTGTTCCAGAATTTTTACGGAAACCTGTCTGGTTCAATGGTATAATCTGGTTTGAATCCGCCCATAGTGCAATTTCCTCTAGGAGAGTTCCCGCAAAATATTTTGCCTCATTATCGAGGAGGGCTTCTAGTCGGTAATTATTGGGGTCCATTTTGTCGCCTTTTTTGAATATGGGGACAATCGTCGACCCTCTCCAAGATTCTGGGATTTTGTTTAAGAGTCTTACTTCCGCGAATAGCGGTTGCATGTTCGTAGCACATTCTGTAATCTTTTCCTTAAATAGGGCTGGCGGGATGCCGTTTAGACCCGGAGCACCTTCCTTCCTGCCCTTGCGAATCGTTTTTTTTATGATTGCTATTTGCTGGCCGACTGTTGTATCGGTGATGTTTTTGGGTAGGCTTTGCTCTCTTGGTCAGTACCTTCAGCGAGATTATTCTGGAGTTAGGCTCTGTGGTGTTCGTTTTTTGCACTCCTGCGTATTCCGCCTGGTCATTGAAGTGGCTAGAGAGGTAATTGATCCATGACTCTTCTAGTATGTGCGAGCCTAGTTCTTTGTGCTGTGGTCTTAGGATCCTGTTTGCTGATTCCCAAAAGCGTGCGCTATTGCTACTTTTGCTGTCATGTAATAGTTTTGCCCATGTCTCATTTTCAGCGTCTTTCTTTATGTTCCATTTTAAGTTTTTGAGCTCAGATCTTTGTTTCTTCAGCACTGTCCGAAGCTGTGCGTTGTCGGGGGCTGATCTTAGCATTCGTAAGGTTGAGTTTACTAATCTTTTTATGCTGCCTTAATTCTGCTCTGTCCTTTTTAGGTCTCGCTAGACGTAAGCAAAAGCGAAGCTTTTGCTGTCTATGCGAGACAACTAATGTAGTTACTTTTCGGGGAATGAGGACAGCAAAGTGACACGCGCATTTTTTGCAGGCCGAGATTCGACCTCGGGAGCGCGCACGTCGCCGTGCCTCGTATTCCCATTCACAAACGAAGCCACTCTCACGCATGCGCACATACACACACTGCATACACACACACGCACCCCCCCTCAAACAGACACACGCTGCATACACACACGCACCCCCCCTTAAACAAACACGCACAGACACACTGAAACAGAAACACGCGCGTACACCCCCACCCTCAACCCCACTCACCGGGCTCCTCTCCCCTTACGCATGGGAAGGCACTGTGGAGCTCTGTGGCAGAAGGAGCGCTGTCTGAAATCACCGCCGCCTCCCACAGCGGCATTGTAGGGAAATTAAAATGTGGCTCCCCGTAAACACCGCCGCAGCCCGGGAACATCGGGAGCCTGAGAAATCCCGAGCGCAGCTCCTCTGACGTCAGACAAGGAGCCGCGCTGGGATTGGTGGCGGTGGGGCCGTTGCCTAGCAACGGAAGACCCGTCGACGGCGGGCAGGAGGGGCTTCTTCGCTCCTCACCCGGGCAGCGCCTGCTTTTTTACTTCGACTCCACAGCATTATAACACGGCGTTGTTATTTCCGCGATGTTTTGCTCGCAAACTAGCGGTGGCGCGTCCCTTGTTTAGCTAATAGTTTGCTTGTTTTTTAATGAGGGCAGACAACAGGAATCGCCCGTGTTGTGTGGCGATCTTGCGGCCCCTGTGAGAAGCGTGGCCTTTGAAACTGGGCTTCACATGCGTGGGCACTATTTTCGCTGAAACTTGTTTGCAATTCTCTCGGAGGTGTGGCTATGGCCCAGAATTAGTACCAGCGGCAGGAATAGCGGAGCAGAGCGGGAACTGCCAGGTATGTCATTGCACAGACTAAGTGGTGGGGGCATCGGCATGAGAGGGGTACGGGCGCAAGAGTGCATGTTGAGCTGCCTGATTGTTTTCTGAATGCAGCTTTCAGTGTTATAAGCAGTATCACACAATTCCGTTAGATGGTCTCCGAGCACCAACGCACCTTCAACATACAGGGAAGTCACAGCCACAGCCTTCTTCAGTGGGGTACAGTGGGACTCGTGCAGGGACATATGAAGCTTAATGACCTCATGTCAGATGCTTACCAAATGTAATGAGCACGTTTTAGACATCTGTAAAAATAGTTTACGAGCACATTTATTGCTACTGAAATAGGTAAACAGGTGATGGGGTGCTTAAACATTCTCAACAGCTCGAGCGCGCGCCTCTGCTTGACATGCAAATGCTACAATCATGTCATTGCTCCCGCTCCACAACACTTCATTCCACACCTCTCAAAGAAAACCCACAAAAGATCTCAACTTGTAGCCATCAAAAGAACCAAACCCCTCTTAACCTCTACTGCTGGCAATTTTTGTAATGTACTGCAGTTTTTAACAGTGCAGCGTTCTTCAATCCTGCCTCCTGACACTTTTTTCCCAGACTTTTATATAACGCGGACTCGACCCGAAGGTATCAGATCGGTTTAGATAGGCACCAGTTGCATCAGAAACGGACACATTCATTACATTAGGAACAGTAAGTGATTTGCACAGAATGTTGAGCCCCCCCTGCCGAGACTTAACCCCAGTTCCCCAGCTTCGAGTTCGACCGTTCCAGCCGGTAGGCCATATCCTCCGATGAACAGACGGATAGACGAGGTAGGGGTTACAGGACATTAATCTTTTCCCTGGCATCAGTAACCATGAGTGGTGGGCTTTGTTTGGTGAGGGTTGGTCCTACAGTGGTGTATTTCGTAGGAGAGGGATGGATGTTATGATCCCTTCAACTGCAGCAGTGTGACCGGTATGTCATGGGTTACCCCTTGCGGTTGGTCTGCAGGGGAGGCGAGTGGTTTGTTTTACAGCTTGACACGATGTTGTGCTCCTTCAAAAGTGTTTGCATGTCAGAGCCTTGGGGGGTGCATTATTTTCTATTTTTTTTGGCCTTGGGTTGTTTCTTTCGTGACTTCTAACAGGCCTAATGTTGCCCTGTCCGATACCCAGCACCCCTTTAGCTGGGGCACTTCGGACCTCATCTTGCTCCTTTTCGGTTGCTGCTTTTCACTGCCCCACGTTCTCGTGTATGGCATTTCGCAGCATGACTTGGCTGTGTCAGAGTCCCCCTGTCATTTGTATCCATGCTCCCAAAGGGAGAACCACTGGAACAACCAACTAACCGGGACTAAATCCTAGCCTACTCTGATCCGCTTAAAAGAGACAGTAAAAACTGCCTATTGATTCGGGCCCCTTGTAGGTCCCCTCCTCACGCATGCTTACATTTAGGATTTCGGTGGGTGATTGCCTAACATGACACCATTGTGCTGCTGTTAATTTTTCATGGGGTCTTTGTGAGTGCAGCTTGGAAGAGGGTGAGAGGATGTGGTGTCATGGCCATAGCTGCTGACTGTAGCAACTGTGTCGGCTCATCATTGATGTTAACAAGCTGGTCTCCATGGTAATGTTGTGTAGTGAAGTGTCATATCAGCGACTGCTCAATGATCTGTGCTGCTCTCTAAGCTACTTGTAAATTTCAAAACGTATTACGACTGCATTGTCGCAATCAACAGTTAAATATGAGCCCTAAATCAATAAAGCTCCGAAACATAACGTACTACAACACAAATAAATTACTACTCAATCTGCATAATGCTTCAGTAATCTGTTCTCGCAGCTTCCACACACCTGTAATAAATCACATTTCCCCTGCTTCTACAATGGAAAAGGAAATGCACATTATTAATGTACACGCACAGCTCAGGTTACAGCACAAACAGTCACTCACGAGCTCAGTAATACAGAGGTACAAATTGACAAGAGTCCGTGTAGGCACACACATGCTGACATAATGTCCCAACAGATGTATAAAGAATCAGAGGCTGACGAGAACCGACATAACACAGAGATAAGAAAATAGACCCCCGCACACACCTTTTTGATCCTATTCACACTCCAAATAACAAACATTTGCAATGCAATAGGTCTCGCATTTACGCGAGTTTCAGCTATTGGCATTCTAAATGACTATGCCTTTTATTTATGTTTTAAAAACGAAAACAAAACTAAAAGGCATTGCCATTTATAACGTCAATAGCCCAAACTCGCGTAAATGCGAGACCTATTGCATTGCAAATGCTTGTTTGAGTTGGTTTTGCTGCTTACATTGTGCAAGTTACTTTTTGCCGGGGTCTTGGTTGCCAGTTCTTTTAGCAAAGATCCTGTGTATTGCTCCCAGTGTGGGATGTGCCCAGCTATACTAGTTTTGTGTGTATTATATCGTTGGAGGGCAGTATCGGCCAGAGTTGTTAGATTACTTGGTGTGCATTTAATCCTTTTTTGATTGATGGTATAGATCGCGCTTAGCGTTTTGTCTGGCCGGATTGTAATAGGAGACTTTGGTATCAGATGGCATTCCTGGGGGCGGTGGTCACTTTCTCCCTTGTCCCCATTCTAAATTCTGAGATGTAGGGGAAGAGTGCCAGACTGGCAAATGTGTAGTCCAAGATGGAACTGGCTGTTTGTGAGTAGAATGTTTCTACTGGAGGACGATCTGTCATGAATCTGCCGTTTAGTGCCCGGAGATTTAGATGTTCGAAGTCTTTGAGAAAGGAATTGTATGGGTACTTTCTCCTGTTTTGAGGGGAGCTTTGTGGTGGTATGGTGTAGATTTTGTTCAGAGCCAGGACCTCTTCCTCTGCCGATGAGCCAAGAAGGTTTTGGTTGAAGTCCCCTGACAGGAGGAAGAGTGGCTTTTCCATCTGAGACATGTACTCCGCGAGTTGCTTAGAGATTATGTTGGAGTCTTAACCTGTGTTTAGGGTGAACGTATGCATTGACAAGGCATATCTCTTCTTTATTACAGAGCTTCAGTTTTATTTTTACTGTTAAGGTTGAGGAAACCAGCGCCAAGAAACCTATGGTGACAGAGCGCTATATAAGTTTCCCATAAGATAAGATAAGGATGTGGAGGAGTTCATAAGTACTGCTGATGATATTGTTGTGTTGGATATATATGTAGCCAGGCCTCCTGACTGGTGGCCAAATCTGTTGGTTCTAACTGCTGCTGTTGAATAGCCAGTGAAGCCCGTGATGTGTTGTATAGATGTGAGCCAGGTTTCCTGCAGCATTACTATATCAAATAGAGAGATGTACTTTTGGAAGTCTGGGTCATCCGTTTTTGAGATTAGGCCGTTTATATTCCAAGAACAGATGCCTATAGTTGGTACACTACCCTTTATGCCATCTCATTTGTTGGTGGCATCAATCCTCTTCAGGGCGTAAGAAGATCGTTCGAGAGAGAATTTCTCTTGTTAGTGCTCAGTTTTGATGTCGCGCCCCCGTTGTGCTCGCTTCTGTCCATCCCCGAGGGCTGCGTGTATTTTTGGTTGGCGGACTTCTTCTCACGGGCTTGGTCATAATGGAAGTGCGGATCTGATGATACTTTTGCACTGGGCTTCTCCCGCTTGATGTGAGTGCTGGTTCAGTACCCACTGCCACCCTCGACCTATCTTCTGGACGCTGCCAGGGTATGTTATCTCTTTTTTTTGGGCGAGCTTCCCAGGGCACCTTTAAGGACGCTAAGAGTGTTTGCCTGTCTTGCCTCCCATTTTGAGCTTGTCCTCCTCTGGAGGGGAGAGGGGGGTAGGCTGGTTTTATAATGGGGTCTAGCTTGATGCCCCAGGACTTAAATTGCTCTGCTTCTGCTGCAATGAACTCCGCAACGTTGTTCGAAGACCAGGTGGTCTTGGTCCCCTCCGGGCTATTTGGGTTTGCGGCAGGCAAGAATTCAACCAAGATTAAGTCTTTAGTGCTTATCCCCTCCAGGCTGGAAATATTTTCCATTAATTTAAGAATGTTGCCACGGTTGAGCGTGTCATGCTGCCCTTGTGACTTATATTCCGGACGGAAGACCAACATCTGTTGTTTGGTGTTTCCTGCCTCCTTGTATTGTGATTGATGTGCTTGAGGTAGTGATGCATGGCCTGTGAGTTTCACGAGGTACCGGGGTGGAGCCTTCACCTGGCATGTTGGTGGTGATTGTTGATGTTTTGAATGAGGTCGTTTGCTTTGATATTGTTTGTGTTTTGGATGGCCGTTTTACTTGGAGACGCTCAGTTTGATTAGAAACAAGGTGAGTAGTGAAGTCCAATGTATCTGTGATATAGGCTCCATTGGTTTGGGTTAGCGTTGGGCCAGGTTTTCCATTCCTGTCCCCCGCCTCAGCATTTGACCTTAGAGGATGGTTGATGTCATTTTCATTTGGTGGTGGCAAGTCTTGATTGTTTGTCGGATCTGATCCTCCCCTTTCCATTTGGGGAGGAGGCTCTCTGCTTTGCAGTGTTGAGACTCCCGCTTGATCCTCCGAGGTCCTTGCTGTCTTGTTCTTGGTGCAGTTTGGCGGTGTAAGGTGATTGATCTTTACTACCGCCTCTCTTAATCCATTTGTTTGTTCCGTTTGGTCTCCTGCCTGTGGTCCTTGGGACCCTTGCCCTTCTTGTTTCGGCTGGCTGCTGCTTGTTTTGTGCTGCTGCTGATTTGTGCCAAGGAGTAATTGGTTTTCGCTATCTGTGGGATTGGCAATGTTTCTGTTATCCCAAGATCTCTCCTTTGTGTCATAGAATGGGGAGATATTTGGACATGGATGTTTCGTTTTTTTGCTTACGCCCTTTTCTTTTTTGTTGGCGGCGTTGTTTGGCGTTGAGTTTTTGCGAGTGCTCCTGTCCCGTTAGGGTTGTCTCTTCTGTTGCGGAATGGATGGTTGGCTCTGCCGCGATTCTGGATGCTTCGCTGTTGGTGTCACCTGTTACAGGGTTTGTTGTGACCATTTTTTTGGTTGTATATCCTCTGTGTAGAGTCTTCATGTCTCCTATTAGGTCAGTTAGCATTGATGGCAGTGAGGCTACTTTGTCTAGTGCCTGACTGCAATTACAGCTCACATAGGTGTTTGATTGTGCTCTCAAAATTAGATTGTTTAGATTACCTAGCTTGTCGTCAATGCCAGCTGTGAAGACTGCCAGTGTATTGAGAAGATTAAGTTGAAGCTCTATTTTCTCTGATATTGCAGGGTATCTACTGCTAGTTGGATTGTGTTTAGCAGTGTGTTCCACGTTCCGGTGTTTTGTTCCTTTCTCCGCTCATTCTCTTTAAAATCGTTGCCGGGCGTGTTTAGGTTTTTGACTGCCAAAGGTGGGTCAGGGGCAGTAATCTCTTTGGGATCAAGTGTGTGTGGGACTAACATTTCTTCCCATTCTTGTGTGTTGAAATAAGACGCTGGTGCCCTTGCTTCGGCTTTGCTACTGGAGTCGTGAGAACTTGCAGCCTCCCTGCCAGGGGCGCTTCTTGCGGAGTTGTGGGTTTCCTGATCATAGGTTGGTAGAGCGCATTCAGCCGTTTGGTGAGACTTGATAGGTGTGCTGTGGTTGTGGCTCTTGGATTGCAAGTCCAGCTCCGGGCTTGGTGCAGTTTCTTTTGTTGGAGCCAGTGCTGATGTCTGTAGGCCTGCCCCGGGATCCCTTTCAGTGGGGCAGCTATCTAGTTTGTCAGCTGGTATTTGGACTAAAGTAAGTTTTTCATTCAGGTTGACTTTAATACCATCTGGTGTGGATGGTAAGATGTTATCCCGGCTGCAAAGGACCAAGCCAGCTGGATGTGCGTGCAGAATCTTCTGGTTGTGGACAACAGGGTTGGAAGACTTCCCTCTTTCGTACGAGGTCCCCAGAGGAGTGCTAATGTTCCCGTGCCCCGAAGTGCTGCCCTGCGTAGGATCCGACCAAGAGCCCCCTTGTGACGGCGGGCCTTCGGGTACAAGCGGTGGTGGTGAAGAGTGTGCTAATCCCAAGACAGTGGGAAGCAGTGGTGTTTGTAGTCCGGACAGGTGCCTGTTGCTTGAGTAAATAGCTGCGCCCGCGTCCTTTAGGAATTCAAATGTTGTGTGTATTTTAGGCTGATAGAGTTTTTTTGCAGTTTGTGTTGCGCTTACTACGGTCTCTGGTATCAGGACCGTAAGGGATCCTTGCTCTGTTGTGTTGTTGCTCAGCCCCAGCGCCAGCTCTTATGTGGAGAGGTTCAGCTCCGTGCTGGTGGTTGAGTTTACGCTCATTTTCCTTTTCTTATTCTTGTGCCCTTTCCCATTTCCCCGTTTTTCGTTCGCTTTTACTGTGGGCTTTGTTTTGACTTCCAAGGCCCCCCTGGCCTTGCCCGATCTCATGTCGTTGGTAGCAGTGATGGTTGGCTCGCTAGTTTTCTGTCCATAGGTTGACCAGTTATAAGCTGGATGCGTTTTAAGCGGAGCGTGGCGGGCGGAGCACGCAAAGGCGCCGTAGGTCAGTCAGACCTGGTCGGACTGCCGGTCACACCCCCCTGTCAGACTCCCTGGCTCTTACTTAGCTAGCAGCCATGCTCGCACTTGCGCTTGCTTTTGCTCGCCTCCCCCGGGGGACCAAGTAGTATGGTAAGTAGGGAGGGTTCCAGATGTGCAGCCTCGCTTTCTACCCCCGCTTCACCTCTTCTCTTCTCTTCTCCTCCTCAGTCCTCAGTCCTCAGTCTTGGGCAGATGAGCAGAGTGAATACAGCAAAGCAGCCGCTGCCCCTGCTCACCTTCCTGCTCCTTGCTCCTCCGAACTCACTCTTCGCTTGCTCCTTACTCGCTCGCTAGTCTCGCTTGGTCTCCCGATTCTCTCAGCCTTATTTACAGCCCTTTTTTTGCCCCTGGCATCAGGAAAAGACAGGCTGGGAATCAGAGAACCAGGACTGGGCTTGGATTGAACAGCCCTGTAGCCCCTGCACCTGCAGCACCTGGCTGTCCTCGGCGTTGAAGTCGCTTTCCACTTTTCTATGGTGGGCGGGCCGGGATCAGGACGGGCAGAGGTGGCTGGAGCGGCGTAATTAACCAGCAGTCGCCGCTCAGACCCGCGTCTCGCCGACAGCCCCGACTGAGAGATTAAGATAGACTGTCATACTTATAAAAATACTGCCAGGTCACACCAACCTAAAGACTATTCAGGGACTGTAATCGGGGGTTTAATTTAGACTGTTCAAAAGCTGCTCCAAGTGTCATTAAAAAGGTAGAGCATGACAAGAGTCACGTGTGTCTCACAAGTCACTGCGCTAGGGTCCAGGGGGCCAGAAGCTGAAGAAGTGACCACTGTAGGCCCACAGATGTCCTGGTACTGTACTGGTACTGTACGGTGCAGTACCATCGGAGGAGGGAGCACAGCACAACGACAGGCGACGGGCAAGCAGGCGACAGACAAGGGACAAGGTCACAAACTGCTCCTTTCTAACCGCTCACCTCGCTCTCATGCCTTCGGAGACCTTCACACCGCTACACCCACCGCCGCTGCAGTCGCCACCACCGTCTTTACCGCTCACCTCACTTCTTCACTTAACTCCACTCCAGCGTTTCAGGTTCCTTGGACCGTCTCCGACTCTTTCCTCGGGGTGTCCTCCTGTTGCCTTGTCTAGTCATGCTGCTCCCCCACCTCGCTGATGGGTTGTGGGCTTGCCGTGGGCTGTGTCTCTGCTCCACGGGAATGCTGCACTGCCCACATGCCCACTATGATCTGCTGTCCTCCCGCCGTGACCCGCAGCTCCTTTACCACAGAGCCTCCACGAGCTCCGTGACCTTCCGCGATCTTCCGGGAGCTCAGCTCAGCTCAGCTGCTCAGCCATGGAGCCGAGCACAGCACGGTACAGATGAAAAAAGGCCAGGCAGGCAATGAGCTTCCATGTGGTTCCGCAGCAAGGGCAAGGGCAGACTCGGCTGGGTCAGCGAGCGTTAACTTTTCGTAGCAGCAGCCCTTTGGAAATGGCGATTCTGGAGTTCTGGCGATTCTCGCAGCTCTCTGGCTCACTCTAGTGGCAAGAGTCCGTAGCCCATAGGGATTCCGCGTTGTCTTTTTTGCGCACCAGATTTTATTTTTCCCAGTCCGAAGTTTTCTTAATACCTCACCATCAGTCAGGTTATTTTGGCGGAGGCTGCGGATTGCTCTACTTAGTTCTCCCCTTATTTGTCTTAGTTCGGCTTGGTGACTTGATAAGAGATGGATTCCCTGGCTTTTTTCCACCCCAGTGCTTTGGTTGTGCTGGTGCTTTTAGCTTGATGCGAGACTACTGAAAGGGGGGATTGACCTAAACCTTTAGCGAAGATTTCCCAGGTGGGGACGATGTTTCCTTGAGGGGGTTTAGTTTCCACCCACAGGGTTTTTGCGGCGGCTGATAGCTTTTCTGATTCGCGTATTTTGCATCTGATTCTTCTGTGTTGAAATCTCGTTGTTAGATAAGAGTCCGGGTTTGCGTATGTTAAGGCGGTGCCCTGTTTACCAAGAGTGAGCTCTTGCGGTTGGTGATCGCTGTGGTCTGACACCCCGATCCTAAAGTCCTTTGTTAAGCCAAAAAGTGGTAGAGCGAGGAAGGTGTAGTCTATTGCGGTGTTAACTAGTGTTCTATGGAAGGTTGGGGCTTGGGGCCTGTTCCCTGGCGTACGGCTGTTTAGCGCTACCAGGGATGGACTTTCCAGCTCTCAACAAATTGTTCGAGGTCTTAGTTGGATTGTCCCACTTGAATTTATCCAGGGAGAAGACCCCGCTCGATGTTTGTCATCTTCTGAACTGTCATGGTCTGTGACCTCAGCAAGAAACATATTAAAGTCCCCTGTTATAATGTAGCTTGAAGCGTCCTCCTGTGTTATTGGGTTTGTCAGTTCAACTATTAACTGCTTCGCGCCGTTCCTCTTACTCTGAGGGTGAATATAAATGTTTACCAAAATTAAATGCTGTAAATTGCTTCGGCCCTGCATTTCGAGAGGAATTGCCATTATTTCAAGGGATGTAGTGTTCCTTTTAGTTCTTTACCTGTAGATATGACTTTGATCGAAGCATAGATGGTTAGTCCTCCTTTGGAGTGACCATAGTTTGAGTTTTGAACTGCAGGGAGGTGGTAGGTCTTATAACCTTGGAGATGGAGGGGATGCTCCAACCAGGTTTTCTGCAGGAGTACTAAGTCGAATTTTTGAAGATTTGACAGTAGTGAGTTGTCGCTGATTTTGGTTCTGAGACCATTTATGTTCCATGAGCAGAGTTTTAAGCTCCCTTTGTTGTTTCCCTGTTCAATGTTGGGTCATGGGATTTCCGTTCTAAGATTTATAGTTTTTAGATATTCAGGACCAGTCTGTTGGGAAATGGCTTCCTTCTTGACTCCGACACCAAGTTGTGGGGCTGAGTGCATCTGGACCTGCTGTGGAGGTACTACAGGCTCCCTTGAGGACTGAGATGCAGTGACCGTGCCCTCTCGAGCTGTTGGGTGACCTCTTGTTAGAATCTAAATGATGTTGGAGCAGCCGGTCCGGATAACCAACTGGTCGGTGTTGATGCACTCTGATTCCCCCAAGCTTCTAACTGGGATTCTTTGTTAAGAATTCTCTCTGCCTGTTCTGGTGTTGCTCATTCTGTCCTAGTTGTCGCTTGGTCCGAAAGATTTTTGAAAGTTTCGAATTCTACTGACAGCAGATCTTGGGTTCTGATCTCGGACAAACTGCTGATTGCGTTTAAAATTTGGAGAAGATTACCACGGTTAAGGGTGTCCCTTTGTCATTTTGACTTGTACTCTGGGACGAACAGGATTATTTTTTAAGTCACTGGTTGAGTTGTTCACTGAATTTCTGTTCATTAGGCACTTGCAGCCTCACTCTTCGCTTAAGAATTTCGTTTGTGGTTTTTCCACTTCGTTGCCCTTGCTGGGGCTTCGCTCTTTGGGGTTGTTTTTCACCAATACTTTGCATAGTCCTGTGAAAAAAAAGTGATTTGCCTGACCAAGAAATACGTTTAATGGACCTCACAGCCGTTAAGATTTTGAGCAAATCCGTATATTCTAGGAAGTACAAGATGAATCCTCTCTGCTACCCCATGCTGGAAGAAGACCAGGAAGATGCTGGACCCAACCTGTGAGCATGCCAAATATTAAGAGTTCCTTCTGGTAAATTGAGAATTTTTGGAAGGAAAGACTTGAAGAAAATAGGATCCTTGTCCACTTGCAATTTACCTTTTTGGACTTATGCTGGTAACAAACTAATATCTTCAGTTATATGGCTACATTTCCTTTTTCTCCCTGTGGATTTGTGTCCTGCCCTTTGTGTGGCTCGAGATTGGGTTCGTTTTCATCTTGCACATCATGCTTGCCAAAAAACAAGGAGCTGTTGGTGGGGAAAGGTCCAGGTTAGTGGTGTGGGTTAGGTGAGTAGTTTGGGTGGTTTAGTGGTTTGGTTGGGCATTGCTTAAAGGAGATAAGATGTGCGACACAGAGTGGGTCCATGAAGCCCTGGCACTCTAGGAGACCAGATGGCAATATTTGCTTCGGCTTGCAGTAGTAGACATGGGGTAGGTGGGATTGGGGGTACCTTAGTTACCTCCACGACGGTGGTGTGCTTCTTGCTACACTTTAAGATTGTTAAGAGAAAAAAGAGAATTGAGGCAATGGTGAAGCTAAGGCAGGTGGTGTATGAGTCAGAGGGCAGCAGTAGGTCATCCCAGTCTACTTATCTGGGGTGCAGCTGCTAGTTCCCCCAAGATAGTGGTGAGAATGCAGTCTGTGGCCTGGGTCTAACTGAAGCCAGAAGCAAGCAAATGATGGCACCCAGCTGGGCTGGCACATGGAAGCAGCGTCTGTTGTGGGAAAGCCTGTGGTAGAGGTGATGCTGGGTACTTAATCATGGGAGGAGGAACATTAGGCGTGTGCTATGTTCGTGAACATCCAGGAGGTAGAGCAACTGACAAGTTGGGACTTATTGCGCCATTGGCCAGGAGTATAGTGCATTTCAACAAAGGGGTGAACCCAAGAAAGCCACTGGGACCTGGGTAGCTAGTAGTACAAAGGGAGGAGGGGTCCCAGGATACTATGCACAATAAGGACAGTTCAATAGAAATATAAACACATAGAATCAAATAAAGTGTACATGTTATTTATTCACGAAGTATCAGCGCACACAGCTCATATTAACATAATCACATATTGGGTGCCAAAGGGAAAGGGGGAGTGAGGGTGTAAAGTGCTGGGACGTAGTGCAGGGTTACGTAGTGTAATATAATACTGGTCAAATATCCTTAATTACAATCTTGAATAAGGAAACAGCAATGGCAAGAACCAAAGAAAACGCAAATAAATGTACATGAGATTTAGGCAACCATGCTTCTATCAAAAGGGCAATACATTTTTCATGCTCTGGGTAGAAGCTGGTGGGGCGATCTGTTGACGTTTCGACCCCACAAGAGGGTGGGGATATGTTGGCTCTTACAGGAGGGTCATCCTCAGGACTGGGAAATGGGCTAGGGCACAGTCTATAAAGTAAAGATACAAAAACCAGAGTCAGAAAAATCTCCTTAGGGATCAAGGCATACATGGATGGGTGTGGTTAAGGTGGAGAGTGAGTTAAAGGAAAGCGAATTACCAGGGGTCATGAAGATCACAGGACACGTAGTTTCATCATGTCAGGGGACGCAGTCTGTAAGATCTGCAAAACCAAAGGGGTCATGAAGGGTGAGACAACGGAAGGCTGGCAGCCTGTACGATGAGCAAAGGACGGACTCAATGTTAACTACTTACAAATGGTATGCTGTTCCAAACGATCCATAAAAACAAAGAACAGGGTGCCAACCGCTACCCTACAAACTCAACATCATGGGTGATCAGATGCGGGGGATTGAATCCAATACAACAGTCAGGGTGCCTTCAGCTACCCGCGGTATCTATGGGAGAAAGTTAAAATAAAAATAAAAGCCTGTGGCAAATAAAAGAAAACAGACGTAATGTTGAATTTAAGTTCAAAACCCATACTAAACAACGGAGCCCGAAGGGTCCGTGTTGGGACCTGGAGACGTACCTGTATGTTTGCGGTCAAAACCGAATGTTAGCCGTCATCGAAGGAGCAGTAAGGGAGCGCCTGTGTAGAGCAGTTAAAAAACCGGCAAGGTGTGCACGTAGTGCTACGCCGAATGCGTGAAAAATAGTTGAGAGACTCGGGCAGCGCCTTCTCACTGATTAAATACCAATAATAAAAACATTGCTTGAACGTAGTGTGGAAAATTGCAGGAAAAAGGCAGAATCGCTTAATTCCGAACGTGGTGCCTATGGGTATTATTGTATGTTTAACAGCTGAAGAATACCTGATAAGGTCTAACACATTATATATTGCTAATCATGGGGTCGGTAAGCAGTGTCCGATGAAAGAATCACCAGGTAAACACATGGAATTTACACAGTGTTTTCACGTTGCGAGTTAATCAACCGATAGATAAAATGTGCTGGTCAACAACTTGAACGTATATATTAGGCGTGCCTAGCACTTTACACCCTCACTCACCCTTCCCTTTTTCTTGGGCACCCAATATGTGATTATGTTAACATGAGCTGTGCACGCTGATGCGCAGGTACTTTGTGATTAAATAACAAATGTACACTTTATTTGATTCTGTGTTTATATTTCTATTGACTGTACTTATTGTGCATTGTATCCTGGACCCCTCCTCTCTTTGTACAGGAGTATAGTGGGTAGTGGATTCGGGGTCCTTGGGAGAGAGGCAGGTCAAAGGCGACTGATCTTGAGGTTGCTTGCATGGTTAACGCAAGTAGAAACTTTTCAGGTACGTGCCCAGGGAGTGAGATGAGAAGGTTTTGGCAGGAAGTCGTGAGATGGCACCTGCTCAATGCAGAGCATTGAGAGGGAGGGGTCCCAGTGTGAAAGTAACAATGAACATACAATTTATCAAAGAATTTAAAGAAACCATGAATGAATCCATTGTTTATTCACAATGGGGATGGGTATATTCAATATACTGTCAAATATTTACATGTTATACGCGGTTGTACAGTGCCCCAAGGGGGGGGGGGAAGGGGAAGTGATAAAGTGAGGATAGTGCGGATAATGGGAATTGTGACAGTAAAAATCAATGTAATATCAAGTGCACTTGTATATGAATTTCGATATACAAAACAAAAGACAGTTGGTTAAAAACATCAGTCAACATGTATCATGCTTCACAAGTTACAATTAATGTCACACTCTTGGCGTGAAGCTGACAAACTGGGAGCTATTGTCGACGTTTCGACCCTCAATGCTTCGCAGGGATTAGTGGTACCCTTGCTGTAGGGTCTTCATCAGGACAGGGTGCGGGGCAGGCAACCTAGTTGATATATGTTTAAAAGAACTGTTTTAATAGTTGCTCATAGTCGCGAGAAATAATCAATCCAATTATGTACACCTAAGGGCATACCATTCTGGTTGATGCTCGTCATGTGGATAAGACAGGACTTGCGTCTCCGTAAAATTGTTCAATTCTTGAGACTGAGAAAATTAAAGAGAGGAATTCACTTGGTAAAAAGAGACCAGTAGGTCAGAGAATGAAGGAATAAGCGTATTGTTATTCCAAAGAGGGGCGTAGTAGTGGATTACATAGCCCATAGTTAAAATAAGTTAAAATGACTTACAATGAAGATGTTAAATTGAGCGGTGGAGATGGAGTCTGGCCCAGGGACGGTGAATGGCGGTATCTGGAACAAGACCTCCATATTAGAATTCAAGAGCTCAATAGGACCGTTGTAGCGCCCACCATTGGTGAAAAACCAACCAGGACTTACCCGATTTGTAAGTTGCGATGGCACTTAGTCCGAGGGTAATTTAGTTGCACAGGGGATCGCTCCGTGGTATCTGTGGAAGAACATGGAAAGCGTGTTGCGGATTAGGGTATTAAAAATGAAACAGTTTGGCGCTATCTGAGGTCGGGTTGGCATAACAAGAGGGACATAGGTAATCCCAGAGGGGCGCCAGAAAGCCTTCGATGGGTTGTGTTAGAAAAGGCAATACTAGGACCCCGAGGGGGCAATATCTCAGGCATTCTCAATACACGTGAATTGAAGTGGATGCTTTTCTTTGACTCCATCCTGCATGGTCTCAATGAACAGGACAGTTCTTTTTCCCAATTAGCAACCCTGCCCCGAATCCCCTGTAATCTAAACACTAACAACAATTTACATGATTTATTGTCGCTGACCAGGACGGGCCTATACCCTCTTGTGAGAGGTACGCCATTGTAATAATGTAGTGTATATGAATACCTGCCGAAAAAATTACATGTCATTCATCATCACTTATCTAGAATGTGTTTCATTGTGGTAACATATGGCTTTACTATCATGCGACAGGTACGCCATACTAATACCTTTGATTTCCTTGATTGTAATTGTGATATCAGTATGTACCAATTTAAGTCCAGGTGTGATTCTCACCAACTTACAATTAATATACTGTATTCCCAGCACAGTTTCTAACTACAACCCTTTTAGGCTTGATCCCGTGGTATTTGTACCAACTGCCCGGTATTTCTTCTATGTCCATACTCCTGACTCAGTCACGTGATGCCGTCTCCATAGCTACGGTAATTCTAGGAAGCTCTGTTCACCATTACAGAAAACGAGCGGCACCGTTTGCCAGATTCATTCAGAGCACGGTGAGTGATTCCGTCAATACTAACCCGGCCTCAGACAGCACTAAATTGCGATTCATTTATGCACTTAAATCTGTAACCCGCTCTCAATGTTCTTTCTTAGATGCCATGGAGCGATCCCTTGTGCAATTAAAGTACCCTCGGACTAAGTGTTAATGCAACTTAGAAATCGGGTAAGTCTTGTCGATTCACCATTGATGCACGCTAAAACTGTCCTGTTCGGCCTTTGTATTCTAATACAAATGTATTGTTCCAGATACAACCTATTCACTGTCCCTGCGCCAGATTCTGCCTCCCAAGCCCAACAAAACTTCTTCATTGTAAGTCAATTTTATTTTTATTTAATTACGGGCCATGTAATAGATCGCTACGCCCCTCTGGGATTACCTATGTCCCTCTTGTTATGCCAACCCGACCTCAGATAGCGCCAAACTGTTTCATTTTTAATACCCTAATCCGCATCACGCTTTCCGTGTTCTTCCACAGATACTACGGAGCGATCCCCTGTGCAACTAAATTACCCTCGGACTAAGTGCCATCGCAACTTAGAAATCGGGTAAGTCCTGGTTGGTTTTTTACCAATGGTGGGCGCTACAACGGTCCTATTGAGCTCTTGAATTCTAATATGGAGGTCTTGTTCCAGATACCGCCATTCACCGACCCTGGGCCAGACTCCATCTCCACCGCTCAATTTAACATCTTCATTGTAAGTCATTTTAACTTATTTTAACTATGGGCTATGTAATCCACTACTACGCCCATCTTTGGAATAACAATACGCTTATTCCTTCATTCTCTGACCTACTGGTCTGTTTACCAAGTGAATTCCTCTCTTTAATTTTCTCAGTCTCAAGAATTGAACAATTTTACGGAGACGCAAGTCCTGTCTTATCCACATGACGAGCATCAACCAGAACGGTATGCCCTTAGGTGTGCATAATTTGATTGATTATTTCTCGCGACTATGAGCAACTATTAAAACAGTTATTTTAAACATATATCAACTAGGTTGCCTGCCCCGCACCCTGTCCTGATGAAGACCCTACAGCAAGGGTACCACTAATCCCTGCGAAGCATTGAGGGTCGAAACGTCGACAATAGCTCCCTGTTTGTCAGCTTCACGCCAAGAGTGACATTAATTGTAACTTGTGAAGCATGATACATGTTGACTGTTTTGAACCGACTGTCTTTTGTTTTGTATATTGAAATTCATATACAAATGCACTTTTGATATTACATTGATTTTTACTGTCACAATTCCCATTATCCGCACTATCCTCACCTTATCACTTCCCCTTCCCCCCCTTGGGGCACTGTACAACCGCGTATAACATGTAAATATTTGACAGTATATTGAATATACCCATCCCCATTGTGAATAAACAACAATGTGGATTCATTCATTGTTTCTTTAAATTCTGTGATAAATTGTATGTTCATTGTTACTTTCACGCTGGGACCCCTCCCTCTCAGTACTTATAGAACCCATGTCCCAGTGACTGTTCGGGTAAAACCGCCCCTTATATACAATGCAGCATGGCACAGTTCTAGGGCGCTGGCCCGAAGATAGGAGGTGGTCTAGTAAGGCTTTGCTGATGCTGTGGAAAAAAAGCAGAGGATGCACAATCCTTTCCGCACTACAAATCATCAAAGTCGCATTGGTATGATTGGAGAGTGGGAGATGGCGAGCTGCGTGGGACAAATTGAGTTTTCATCAATGAGATGGTGGAAGTTGGTTTGGAGAAGACCTAGCTCCTTATGAGAAGTGTCCGCGCTTGGAGGAAGGAGAAACTGAATGGGTATAACTAGGAGGGGTTGTGGTGCTTTGTAAAAAAAAGTTATTGAGCCACCAAGGAAGAAAGCGGGGCTCTGAAGAGTAATGTAAATTGGTGAGCTGTCCTAGAGTCAGTAAATAATAAAATGTGGACTTAGAGTTTTTTATATATATATACCAGCATTTATTGCAAAAAAAATGGGCAGTGGCTTTACTTAAAGACCTGGACATAAAGGAAATCACAAATGGATTTTGTGGACCTGGCCTGCTTATGAGACAGTAGTCCTAAAGATGAAGTGTGAATGAGGCGAAGTCATGGGGACACATGGCAGTGGGTTGACTGTTCCTTATGAGCCTTTTTGGGGTGGGGGATGGGTTGGCAAGACAACATTACTGCTGCATGTTGGGGGCTTCAAAAAAGGAATTTGTTCTGGAGCATTGTTTCAATCACAAGTGTTGGTAGTGCAGGAGAATTCACACACCATTTCAATGTCTGGGCCAACTGTTTACAGACCGACATTAGGAAGGGTGCAGGGGTGGGGGGGCAGCAGCAGTTTCTGTTTAAGGGTACCTACAACAGGAAAGTGTGTGTATTTGGCTGGTAAAGTTCCCTGATGGAGGCAGCAAACTTTGGGAAGAATTTGTATTTGATTGCTATGGGTACAAAGAATGATGGAACATCTTCAGTCTGAAAGGGAATTGAGACATGTGATGAGGGAGGTTAAAGAAAGAAGTGATCGAGAGAAGGGTGATTGGTCCTTTTGAGAATTGACCACTACATGATTTGCTGGAAGGTGCATACAGTGAATTACTTTGAAGCACAGGAGGACAGGATGGTACAGAGTGCTTCAGTAGATGGGAAGGAATTGGTCAGCATTTGTGGTGATGGTACAGAGCTGGCGAAGTGCATATAAAGTTTGCTTTACACATTATGCCGGAACACTCTGCTGACTTTGCATTGCTAGGATTGCAGTTAGATGGTGGTTTTTTTTTGTTGCTGGACTATTGCCAATCCAGTTTCCCTTTCCCGCTCTTCAAATGCTCAGCTTTTTTTTAAAGATTTTGTTTGGTCATATTCTGGTTGTGACAAATTACTTTTTGTTGGGAGGAGTTTGGTGATGCTTTTTATTGTTTCAGTAGATTGGTTGACCAATTTGAGGTACAATTCGCACCAGAGAAGACAGAGTAACATAACCTTGTTTTTTGTTATTTTTTTCACCTATCAAAATGAGCACCGTTGTAGTGCAGATGCATTTGCCACACAAAGCTGAGGAGATTGTAACTGTTGTAGAAGTCAGGAAAGGTTGAAAAGTTTATAAAAGCATTTGAGCTTTGCATGCAGATTTACGATACCCGGTAGGGTTTTGTTCTTTTTAGTATTTGCAATGTCAAGAGCGGTGTTACCTTGTAGAGTACAGCAAGAGCAGATTTGAGTGTACAGTTAGGTTTTCTGGAACATTTCAGTGGAGTGACAATACAGTCCTTGAATGAGGTGTTGTGGAATGTACAGATTTATTCTGATGTAGCTGGAGCAGAGGCTTTTCGTTTTTGCAGGGTGGGGCTGGAGAGCAGGCCTTTAGGAAGGCCTTAAACTGGAATTTTCTGCTTCTTCCTACTGGAAAGGTGGTCGGTGTGAGCTCTCTGCTCTCCTTGGCTCCATGGCTGTGGCGTGATTTTCTGCGATGCTCCAGGATGGTGTTTTCTAAAGTAGTTTGTATAGTAGTTGGAGATATAGCAGGTAGAAAATACTTCATTATTTACTGTTCCCAGCTGGTGGAATAGAAGCTTCATTGCTGGTCAAAGTTTCATTAGGACTTGTATAGCAGTGAGAGGAGGCTGGTAACTACTCGGTATCCCACGTGGCCTACTGAGTAGAACCGGGCACAATGCTTTTTGATAAGGTAAATTGGCACACATCTCTTGTTTTAGCAACCAACAACGGGCGGCAGGAGTACTGTTCTGGTACCTTCAATGGCCAAAACGGGTAAAGGCATTCTATAAGATGTCCCAAATAATGACTTGTCTGCTATTTTCCCCTGGACTGCGACCAGTCCACCAATCTTTGGAGCCAAACACAAATGCGCTGGTGCTTCCTTCACTTCTGCACTGGCTGTGTGTTTAACTTCGACATTGCTCTGTGCATCCCAGTAGTTCTTCAGTTCCTGTAAAACAGCCAAAAGGTCATTGATGTCAAAGGAAGTTTCTCTCGCCACTGTGCTGGGACAGTCTTGGTCAGGAACCCACATTTTAACCCCAAAAAGGATCTCGTAGAGAGTCCAACAGGGTTTTCTAAGCAGATGTTAGAGGCTCTCTGGAACCGATATAGGTGATGTACCCAGCTGCCACCTGAGCCTAATAACCTTGCTGTTAAAGACTGCTTGAAGTCTAGGTTCTTCCTTTCCACTACTGAATTTCCTTCAAGATGATGGGGGGGGGGGGGGGGGGAAGTACCAGTCACCCAATTTTCCCATGGTGTCTTTGTAAGCTGTAGAGGCAAACACCAAACACCAGCCCTTAGCCTGAATGGAATTTGGCAATTTCGTAAGTTCCGATAAAGACTTGCCGATCATTGATTGGTTCGGGCATTCGCTGATTGCGGTGGCCAAACTCATAGGAATCGAACAGGAATCCACTGCACCCATGATGTACTGGTAAGCCCCATCCTGTTGTAAGGGGCCATAATGGTCCAGGTACACACAAGTAATTGGCTTGTTTGAGATCAGAAGTGGTGTCTGCCGTGAGTATGCTACGATGGAACTCATCTGCTGCCAGATGTCACATTTAAGAACAAAGTTCCTCATCTGTAAAGACCTGGCCAAAAATAGCATTGCTGAGGTAGGGAAATCGTAGCGGTCACCCCTGCATGTGGAGATGCCTAGCTTTTATGTCCTGTTAGGATTATACCTAACATGCAACCAGTGGGTACTACTCTATTCCCGCACTCTGGGAATATGAGCAAATATATTATGTCTTGTGCACATAACCGGTAGGAGGACTTTGCTGGGAAGCCTTTTGGCAAATGGGTGTCCCCCATGCAGTGTTGAAAGCCATCATAATGTCCATCATAGTGCTGGAAAACGAGTAATCACAACAACAGTTCACACTGTTTTTGCGACTGTCAGCCATGGAATTCCCTGTAACGTGTATTCCTACATGTTGATGACTAAAGGTGTGAAACACATGAGTCTGTGGCAACCACTATTTCAGCTTAGATCCTTGTCCCATAGCGTTTTGTGCTTTTTTGGTGTACCTTTTGGAAACTCTTAATCCAACGCATTCAAAATACCTCCGCACGCATGATCCTCTACATCCCTCGCCGCAACCACAACACACCCCACCTGAGACCTGCACTGGCTCCCTGTCAACAAGAGGATCACCTTCGAGCTCCTCACCCACACACAAAGCACTCCAACACTGGACCAGCATACCTCAACAGACCACTCCGTTTCTACACCCCAACTGCCAGCTCCGCTCTGCCGCAGTCCCCCCTCATCCGAAAAGCAACCTCCGGCGGCTGATCGTTCTCCCACCTCGCCGCCAAGACCCGGAACACCCTCCCCATCCCCCTACAGCAGACCCAGGACCTCCTAACCTTCAGAGGACTCCTCAAACCCTGGCAATTCGAGCAGTAGCAGCACAGCCCCCCCCCTGTACCTTGAGACCCTCACCGGTAAGTAGTGCGCTTCACAAATGTTCTGATTGATTCTGACTAGTAGTGTAGATAGTCCTTATAAGACTGGACACAATAATACGTATTGCACACTATCAGTGTGTGGAATTTGGGATCCGTACTCTTGTACCAGAATTGGAGCTTTTAGTTCTAACATCTGTGCACTTGACGAGTGATTATGTGTAGGTCTTTCCAGGCTGGAATTCACCATCCTTAACTGGGCATTCAGCTAAAGTTGCTGTTTTGTCTCTATAGCAGGCTGTGCAGAACTGTCAATATAGATGTAATCCTACTGATCAAGAGGCATGACTTTATTAGTCAGAGGGTATTCATTTTCATATTGCAGGTATGCTTGGGTTTGTAGTGTAGAGTAAAGTCTGTAGTCTAGATATGTCAGGGTGAGAGTTGGGCCACTGTTTCCACCACAGATGTAAACCTTAGCTTTCGAAACACTATCTTCTGTGACCGCCCCAAAGGTTGGTACTGAAGTACGCCAATTGTTTCCCTTGAGCCAATCTTCTCACCACAGCAGTCTGTACTGCCATCAGAATATTTTCTGTTTGTGTAAAGCTCTTCTCAGCATTGGTGTATAAATGTGATTTTATGTAAATGGTACGGTCTCCTTCATTTAATGTATTATAGGTGTACCTGATGCACCCGCATTAATATGGACAGCCAGGTTTGAAGTTTTGGTAAGTGTTTTGCCGCTAGCATGTCATCTTGTAGCGAACATAAAATCTGTGTTCATTTGTCCAATGTGTTTGTGTGCTCAAAGTCTGGATGAATAGTCTTCGAATGGGTTAACTAGTCTGCATAATCTGGAATGGAAGTTCTGCCAAAACCTAGGAATCCCAATATGAATTGCAGTTTCTACAATGTGCTTGGTGGTTGTAACGGTGCACACTTCTCAAAGTGTAGCAAGGCATTTGCCTTCACTTGACAGCTAGCATCCCAGAAAAAGGACATTGATGTGGGAAATTCTTATATATATTTTTTTTAGATGAATTTGTGGTTCATGAACAAATCCCAGAACTATGCGATCCACTCTTGTACAATATGTGGAAAGGTCATAATCGGTCAAATGTCACACGGGGGAATGACTGGTCCTCATTTAAAGATCTAACTCTGACTGAAAACCGCTCAGAACTGTTCTTGCACAGCGGGGGACAAATGACAGAACTGGTTTTGAGAACACTGCGTACTGAAGGTTGTCAAAGATCTGCTCTCGGGTGCTTTTTAATTTTTACAGAAAAATCCATTTGAGATAGTGTTTTGGATTTTTACAAACTATATTTATTAGTGCTGCGCATGTTTTGTACTGCAAATGCTAGTGTAGCTGTGTTTAAATGTCTAATCTAATTCTAGATGATATGAACATTACTGAAAACAAGGGATTATTCATACAAGAGGTGCAACTTTATATTACACCTTGGTATTCGAGGTCTGTGAGAATCCCTGGCTTGTTTTTTAGCTTCAGTTTAAAGGAGGTATTGCCTTTGAGGTTGTGGGGGCAACATCCCTTGTATTACATATGGTGAACCCACCCCACCCACATTGTTGCTGTGTAAGGCAGAACCAGCAAGAATGCCCACTCGTTGGTGTATGAATGTTTAACTGATTCTGGGAAGAGGTCTGAAAAAGCAGGTAAAATTACTGTCTCTCCCTCCAGGCAGTCTATCACAAATTCAGGTGGCCCATCCTTTTCATCTGAGAAAATATCGTAGCCAAATGACAAGTTTTCTCAAAAGAGAACACGAATGTATCTAGATACGTTCCCTTCCAACTGGAGTTTATTCTCATGTAAATCATGCAAGATGTTCACCCTAGTATCCAAAATTTCCACCTGGATAAAGTCACTCGAAGCTACTGCCGCCAGACAATCCATCCGGTTCCAGCGATCTACTGTGACTTCTGCTGCACTGTCCGGCATGGTCAGAGCCAACTCTCTGCTCTGAAGCATCTTCCATATCTGTTGCATGCTAGACTTTCAGTCCAGCTACCTTCTTAATGAATTGAGGCTTTGGCTGTTTAGGTTTCTTACTTTTTAGGTAGTCTCGACACACAGCACTTGCGCTGTCTGCAAGACCTGTTGTATCTCTTCTAAGGGCTTTTGGCACACCCTCTGATTGCCATTAGTTATTTGGGGCATTCCGAAATGATTGCTTGTTGGTACATTTTTGTAAATATCCTACTCTGTGTGGCTCGTTACTCCCATGGCAATTTCACTAATTCCTTTTGGTTGTCCCGCAGGAGAGGGCTGTGCTGATGACTACCTCAGTTGGGCTTTTTTATTAGGATATTGGTTTGGTTTCGGGATTCTTTTTAAGGAGGGGTAGGTTAGGCTTGTTTGCATTGCTAGTTCTTATTGCCAGAAAATTGCTAGGAGCGCAAGTAACTTTGCAGCAGTTGTTTTAACTCGATCATACATTTAAAAAAATACACCTTCCCCCCCCTTCAGCCCGGCACCCACCACCATAAAACTGACCCTGGATGTCATCATTGTGCCCTCACAAGTCAGGTGCTGTCATTTTGTGTACTGGTGACACCGGTCACATCGAAGCTTTATCTGCTCATAAAAAAGATGTTCTGGTTGCCTCTTGGCCATTTCCTTTTAATATCTTTCTTCAAGCGCACATCCCCTCGGGTCCTGTTACTTTTTTACCTTTAACATTTTATTATTCGTTTTGAAAAGCCAAAGTGAGAGTGTGGCACCGAAAGGGACTTTAAGGGATCTAAGCATCACAGGCCAGAATACTAACTCTTTAATTCTCGATCTTATTTCCTGTTTTTATTTATTTTGTAGTTTTTACTTATGTTTTTTTCTGGGTCTTTCTTTCTGATCTTTCTTTTACTTTCTACTCATCCCTTTATCTTAGCTTTTCATGTATCCTTCCTGATGTCCTTTTTACTTAATCATTTTCTTTGAGTCCTCCTCTTTTTTGCTTTTTCTTCCTTACTTTCCATCCTTGCTTTTTTTACTTCATATTCTCATCTTCTTTATTTAAAATATCTTCTAAAATACTCCATTCATTCTTTACTTTTCTAACCCCCTTCTTTTGCTGCCTCCTATTTCTTGGGCTCCCCCTCTGGACATTACACTGCCTAAACTAAAACAGTAGGCTTAATATTGCCGGCTAAAGTATTTGATTAACATTTGTCTATAGGTCTCGAGTTTCACACTGTACTTCGTTTTCTGAGGAGGATAGGTCGGAGTCTTGGGTCCAGTGTTGGAGCAGCTTTGGTCACTGACTTTTCATTTAAAGCCCTTTTGGGCTGAAAGGGTTGTGCTGATGTGTTTTTTACTAGAGCACCAGTTTGCTCTTAGATCTTTGTCCATGGACTAGGGAGCTCAATCAAGGGGTGTCTGCGTGTGGAAATGCCATGGCAGCATGAATGTGTGGTGTGGAAGGAGTATAGGGTTTTCCCAGCAAAAGCTTTCCGGCAAAATGCTTTAACTTGTGACCTGCCATCCAACTAGGTGTAGTTGGTATAAGTCTGGGGGAAGATCTTCTGCCTCAACGCTTAGCCTGCATCAGCTATGGAGGTTTAGTCATTTGCTTAGGGTCTCAATGGATGGCATACTACACAGGCTGGCTACTGCCCTCCTACACCTTGAGTGAATATGCTGGTGCTGTGCACTTTTATTTGCGGTTAGGGCTTGCGTAGTCATCCTTTGGTAAAGCTATGAGCAGGTGCATTAGTGGAGGGGGGGCCTTGTCAGGTTCCCTCAATAGATACATTTTCTACCTGGCCCTGTCACTTGATCCCCGTTCCAGTACTGTACAAGAGTTCCCTCTGTTTGCAAAAGCCATTGTTATTATTCTCCTGTCCCTGTGTTTGATCTAATTGGTCGTTTGTTTCAAGGTTCTTTCCCTGGTCTCCTCCAATAATCCTCTTGATTAACTTGTCCCCATCCAGCTGGAACAGTCCAGTAAGTGAGGTTTAAAGAAGGTTCATACTAAGATTCGAGCTGCGAGTGATGGTCTCTTCACTGGTGCAATGGTTCACGGAGTTCCTGAGATGGAGAGCCATGAGGTGCTGGTTGGCCTCAGTTCGGTGTAGTGGAGGCTGAGTAGTCCGTACTGTAAGAAACAAGGCAAACTGTGTGCAACATTGCAGTTCTATAGTAGTAAACTATCTGACTAAAGAAGCGAAAGCAATCAGTACAGCTAGCGCATGGAACAGAAATTAAATTGCCTCATCCAATGATCCCTCTTAGTGTAAAACCAATGTTTGCCAATATCGCCCAGAAACCCGCATGTCCCAATGGAGAAAGCACAAGTAAAGGCAATGCACCCCCCCACCGCTTGTCACACCTACAGACAAATCCACAGTAAACCTGCTAATCTGAATATAGTAACAAGCCTTCAATAGATCCTGGGATTGTTTTCCGTCTCATGTGGTTGTGGTTCTTTTGAGATGAGTAAACTACCTTCCCAAAACCCAAGTGGTCCAGAAGTGCACAGAGCCGGCAGTCTTCACGTCTCACTCTGGTCTGGGTGGCATCACCAATTGTCCTGAAATTTTAATGACAAATGTGGGTAACCAAAGATTTGCCAGTTTGTGCCCAAATATCTCAAAATAGAATATAGTGTTTGGGTGTCCAACATAGGTTCAGTAAATCCAACTCCTCTACATAGGGCTGCTTCTCTGGTCCCATCAGTAACTTTCCCATTCTTAGTACTCTAGTCAGTGCTACTAGCGGTTTCTCTTGCTATATCGGTAATTCTCCATTCTTAGTCCTCTAGACAGTACTGCAGCAAAGTCTCTGTTCATACATCCAAAACACTCTAAACCAAAAGATAGTCATTGTAAAATGACAATGACTTAACTCTAATAAATGCTTCACCTGTTGCATTTTAAATGCTTGTTTATTAGGCTGTCCAAGTGTCCAGTCCTTCAGTTTCATGTACTACTGTGATCTGCGCTCTGACTGTCCAGCTCTCTCCAATGGTTTCTCAGATGTATCCTGAAAGGAACAAGATGAACAGATCAGTATCTTGATACTTGTCAGGAGTTGTAATATCGGTTACGCTTTTCAGTGGCCTCCTGTTGAGGAGATCCGCCCTGTGACTTGGTCTTTTCTTTGTTTATTATCTCACTACTTTGATATGGTTCTTGCTTTGAGTTATCCATTTCTGAATTTTAGGCCTGGCTCCCAAGGTATCCCTGCCTATGGATGCATACATTTCTTCAGTAATATTTGTTTACTCTCGCTCTTGTTCTGAGTTAAGTTGGTGAGTCATTGGTGTACCACAACACAGCTGCTTTCCCCTTTAATATTACTCAACATAATGATGAATATTGCAGCAGAATTGCCCATCAACTTCATTCCCACATCCAAGGCAGGTGGTGCCACGTACTATTCTTGAATCTGTTTGAGCGCTTCTGGTAAAACATCTAATGATGGTGTACTACGAGTCCTAGGTGTTTACTGCAGCGAAGACTGTCTCCCCCAAGTGACATTTTTCCACGGGGAAGCCATCCCCATTGACAAGGATAATGTAAATTCTGAGGTTTGCCTGTGGTCCTGTATGGGGAAACACTACTTCAGGTTGCTTGTTTTTTGTGGAATCCAGAAAGTAAATTCCTCCAGTCTGGTGGGAATTGTCCCCTTAACAGCATTAATAGTCTGTGGACTAATGTCTTGTGTAGCCAATTGTAGTTGTGCAGCTTGAGCAGTCCTTGCATGATTTTCTGCTATTGTTCGCATGACAAACTGTCAGACTTGTATATATTCTGACTAAACTATTCTATAGTGTGCTTAATTGTGGTGCGGTCAAATTAGTTATATTTAGATGTAGTGTAACTGGCTAAAACTGGACATGGTGCCCCCTCATGACTAAGGGAACCTAGTTTAACTTCTTCTTTAGGGAGTGGTAGTGCGCCTTCATACCAATTTTGATCATGTTAATGGAATTTCTAAAGCTCTACACTTATTTGGAGCGTCAGTTGAAGTGTATGTGTGAAACAATCTTCAGCAGTTCGCTGCTGGTAATGTAATCCATATAGAATATCTCAGTCCTAAATGCTTCGTGTGCCTCAACCGCGAAGGTAACCTCCCTACCAGGAGGTGAGATCACATTGTAGCAATTTCTAAATAACCATGTCTGCAGTTCTCGGTATGTTTAATGCTGCCGGTTCAGCCATAAGAATGTTATCATTCAGAGGGTATCCCCGTGGGGAGATCCTTTTGAAAGGTTCAAGCTCTAACAACCTACAGCCAATATATAGATTTAACCTACTCCCTTGGGCAGGATTTTTCCTTAACACTAAGGACGTCTCCAGTTGAAGAGATGGGCTCTTTGTGTATACAAAAGACAATTACTCGGGCAATCCATTAAATAAGCGCTCAACCTATAACGCTGGCTGCACCATTTTGTACGGCTTGTACCTCCACTGTAAAACTGTGCGCTTGCTGGACAACCTAAACATCCGGATTGTGTCAGGATGATTCCATAAACACCCTCCGGATATTTTGCCCTGTATCCCTGCTAGCCCACAGTGCACCATCTTCACCCCTAACCGTATAGGAAAACAAATGTGTGTTCAACTTCAAAGCATTACCACTCTGATTCCACCCCCCAGTCCCCCGAACTCAGGGTAACCGATAGAGCACACTTTTGTTTGGACACTCATGCATACCCACAGAAATACTCAGCAACGTGTTTCAATATTTATTGAAGCATTCTGATTCTTTTATAAAATGTGTGCTGCAATAATCAATAGAATGAAACTGATTAGAGTAATTTCCGCCATGGTGCTAAGACAGTGAATACTTACAGGCATGTAAGTACTGTGTATATTGTACTCCTACCTAGCGCTCCCTAGCTTAGTCTCACTTAAGGTAGGCGATATGCCAAATCCCTGCCCAGGTGGTCTAATCTCCCATTATCTGTGGTCTTGTCAGGTTGTCTGTCTTTCTGTAGAGCTGGACATCACTTGTAAGCCGAAATCAGCTAAGCTGACATTCCGGCATGTAGTGAACTCTGTTGGTGGAGTGCTCCTCTTCTCCCCGTCCCACCGCGCCAACCAGGAAGTGGTTGAGAGTATATATATATATATATATATATATATATATATATATATATATATATATATATATATATATATATATATATATATATATATATATATATATTAAACAGCACCAATGTAGCGATGTTGCAAACTGTCAGGCCACGATTGTTTGTTCCAGTTGGATAGCATCTATTGAACAACAATGACGTTTTAACAGTGAACTTTAGCCCTTGTAGCAAATGTTCAAGGCGTCGTAATGTGCCTGTGAAGTAGAATTGTAAGCAACTCAGATAGTTATCCAGCATGGTCTCGTACTCCAATGCACATTTAGTCATCGTGTGTAAAAGAGAAGGCAACTTAATAAATGTGAGCATGCAAATGCCGGTGTTTCCTACCAGGCCTATCCTGACCACATGACCGAACTACCTTGGGCATCCACCCGTCGCTTTATTAAAGCTTGTGCAGCCTTTCGAAAGCAGCAGAAGGTGCAGAATATTGCATCTTAAGAGGCAACATTTTTGCCACCGGAGCTCACATGGGGTTGCCTTGGGCCCAGGGGTCGTGGTGTGGTCTCACTTCCTTAAGGTAAGACACTGGTTTTGGCAGCAGGGAAACGACAGTTGCCTAATGGGTTCCAGAGCTGACACTATAGTGTGGAAAAGATGCATCTAGGACATCTGCGAGTTACTCATTGAGGTTGCAGCACCTGCTCCTCCTCTACTGTCTTTAGAGACTACTCTTGGAAATGTTCCATTGTGCTACAGATTTATTCATACTGGCAGGAAGACCTGTGTATATTAGTCAACGATTGAGGGAAGCGTCGCCCAGTATGTTAAAGTTGACACTGGGGTGAATATTATAGGGAAACTCTGCGTACTCCAGAACTACCAACTAGAGTTGCAAAAAAGCCTGAGGCAGAAACTGTGTGCTCCAAAGTAATTAATTATCGTGAACCTGCCATCTCGTTTCTAGGCGGAAGAGTAGGCTAACGACCAGGTCAGACACCTGTAGAGCTTGAACGTACTGAATGGTCACCGCTTCAATCCAGTGAACATGGTGACTTACTCTGTCTCCGCGGCAGCAGAGAACAAAACCCTAGAAGCAGCCTGATCTGGACCATGGGTGTCCCTGCTGCCTGTATAACCAATCAGAATGGTTAATACTCTAGTGCGATGGGTAGAAGCACCAGTGCGGCAGGCGGCTGTGAGGTGGTGGCCATAGAGCGGGAAAAAAATGGAGGAAGCCATGCCAGAGTGTGGCACTTCCCATTGAACAGCCCACACAGTAAATACAAATACTGATTAATATCCCCCCCCCCCAGTTTAGGATTAACCAGTCACTCGAGCTCCAATTTCTGAAGTCCCGTAAATAGACAGTTGTAAAGGAAAGGCACTTATCTGGCAGACTAACAGGGAGGAAAGGGGAAGGGACTTTCTTTGTCTAGCTACTAGGGAGAGTAAGACAATTGAGAGAAATCAATGTTTGAGTTTAAAGACTCATGGAAAATGTAGTCTTTTGAGTTATTGCCCATGGTAGTTTTGGCTGCTGAGCTAAAATCAAGGGAAGAGTAATGCATAATTTGAGCCTCCGGTCCAGACCTTGAATTCTTAGGCACTAGCTCCTCACTCATATACTTAAATATTGCTGTAGGAATGGATTTAATAGCTTAGATGCTTTGAAATATTTCCCAATTTCTTTTTACCTGCCTTACAATAAAATTACAGGTTCTGTTCAGGTTGACTCAAATACAGCGAAACTAGCCAGGTTGTTACCGTACTCTAAGCCAGATTGACTGATAGGCCAGTCCTGCCAAGTCATTAAGGTTTGGAGTTGAGGCTTTCATAGCCCAGTAGGTTAACTGTTTAGGAGTGCAGTGTATAACATCAGAAGAGTAGTAATTGTAGTAATTAAAATGAGTATATAACCTGATCCGGTCCGTCTAGTAAAATTGTAGAGAAGTACGTTAAAGTATCTCATTTCCTATCCTTAAAAACATGGAGTCCTGATAAGATTTTGGCAGTACCTCAGGATTTTGAATGAATTCATGCAACTTTATGGATGGTTTTCTGTTTCCTTGTGTTCTCGTTAGACCATGTGTAGAACTGTTCGATGGCTCCCACCTAATGTTTTCCCATCATGATCTGAACTGCGAGCCAGTGAACTTTAGGTAACTCCCAGGTTTTACTTTCCTCGTCTGCCTAGATTTAGAATGCATGATTCATTTTATATTTTCACCTGCCACTTTGGTTGTTACTTGGATATTCATGCAAGAGCTCCCTAAGCTCGGAACTTAAGTTGACAAATAATAAAAGGTTTGCTATTAAGGGAGTAGCTCACTGGGGTGACTGGTAACATAATTTCTTTCTGGCGGTACTCACCCAAGTCATTTGGAAACAAAGCCCATCTGGCCACCATGCCCTTTAATCTGCCCTCCCCTGGCTTTTAGTGTAGAGACCTGACAATTAAAGGCAGGGTGTGTGAAGTAACAATAGGATTCTAGTTCTGTCACTCATCCAGTGTAAACAAAAATATATTTTAGAATTAAACTGATATTGTAATACCCTCTCCAATTGTACCTGAAAAAATGTATTTGTCATTTAACTATACTGACAATCCTTTGTTCTGTTTTAGGTGTTCACATTTGAAGTGGACCAGCAGCTGTTGGGGGCCATGCAGCAGAGTTCTTCATATCTGGAAAATATCCCTGGGATCCTGAGTTCAGAAATAGAACATGATGGTAAGGATAGGCGCAAATGTACCCATTGACTCTACAAATCGCTGTGGTCCTGGAGGAGGTTGAAAAAAATGAATTAACAAATCTGAGTGTGGTGGTAACTTTTGGAGCACAATATAGTTGTGAAGGGAATGAAAAGAACACTCCCATTTGCTCATTGAAAGCATAATATGAAGAACATCAGTTATGAAATGAAATAGTGCTGGCATATTGGTGCATTTAATTTTGGTGAGTAAGACAAGACTTTTTTCCTTCCAACTCTTGGCGTCATGGCTTTCATGATGCCCTACATATTTTAGAACATGCATATGTCCTGTTGGATTCAGGCTTTTTAGACACTGCTCAGGCAAGAGGTCTTAAGCCATGCAGCTCATGACACAATGTGATACTTTTTGCATCGGACTTTCAAGCACTGTAGATCCCCCTTCTCCCCCCTACATGAGAAGACAAGGTTCACAGCGTAAAAAAACCTTGCACCATGTGCATTCATTCTAATGTTCTGTCTTTAGTGCTAAACTAATCAACACATGTTGTCTTTTTGAAGCTAAAGCCACCCTTTTTGGTCTCTATTTATCATGCTGGTACTTCCTTTAAAGTTTTTTTCTTAAATGGTCTCTCCTAGTGCTTCCCAGACGTTTAAGACTACACCCAACTTTAGGAATAGTAAACTTTCATGACCCACCTAGCTTTAATGGATATGCGTTGGGTGTGGATTTTCTTTTCTGTAATAGCATTGTAAACATCAGTACCTTGACCACACACTTCGATATTGTGCTGTGGTCAGTAGAATGATCTGCCCATAAAAGTGAGCTGGAACCAGTTAGGTGTTGGCCTGTAGCATCTCTTAACCAAAATCAGAAGGCTTCTGAACAATCTTGGTGTGGATACCTGTGATTGGAGTACATTTGAAAACCCTCTTCTGCAGCAGAATGAGGTAAGACCTGATATCCGTTTTTGTTGGAACGAGGCAGTCATGCATTTTAGACTGTGTGTGTATCATAGCTCGACGTCCAATAGACACGCACTCCAATTTTGCAAAAACATTTTCCTAATTAAATCCGAAGTTTAAAGTGCACAAACACTGCAGCAAAAAAACCCACTTTTTTGGTGCTGTTTTTGCCGAACGGTTTGTTCAGTTTAAGTTTATGAATTATTGCAACGTTGGAGTGCGGTCTCTTGTAGATGTGGAGGAGTGATTTGCTTAGTGTATGGGTTCCTCATCTGGACGTTCACCACTGCTGTCAAGGCTCCTGCATATGAAGATGTATATTTCACTGAGAAAAACCAAAGGTTACAAGGACTTTATAGTTGGTCCCAGATTTCACACATACAAAACCAGTGAAATTCTGCAGTTCTAGTTACCTGCGCTAACTAGAACCTGCCCCCCCCAATGCACTGTTTGACCTCACATATAGCATCACTCATGACCTGGTCGGTGACGTCACGGATATATTGATTTGTAAGTGTTTTCTAAAGGTTTTTGTGTTAAATCTATATACTAAGGTACAACAAGAGCTACATTGGTATACTTGATGTACTACTGAGTGATTCCTTTTTTAATAGTTAGGTGTCTGAGTGACTGTACAGGTGTGAGTGCTTGTTCAGCTGTATAAGTGGGTGTCCAAGTGGCTATCTTTGTGACTGAGTGGCTGTATCAGTGAGTGGCTTTGACTCCTTGTGACTGTATGGGTGAGTGGGTGTCTTGCTGGCTGTAAGTGACTGGATTTGTAAGTGGCTGATTGTGAGTTGGTGTCTGTGGGATTGTATTGAAGAGTGAGTGGCTGTTAGTGGTTGTATGGATGTGTGGAATGGGTATATCCGTGGTTGTGTGGGTGGTTGTATGTGTAAGTGAGGGCCTCTGAGGCGGTGTGGGTTGGTAAATGGGTGTCTGAGTGACTGTATGGGTGAGTGACTGGCTGTGAGTGGCTCCTTGGATAAGTGAGTGGTTGTGTAAGTACTTGTATGGGTCTGTGAATGGATATGCGAGTGTGGGCGAGTGGGCGTTTGAGGTTGTATACGGGTGTAAGTGGTTCTATGGATTGTCATCAGTAATGTCACTGACATCTCATGAGTGTAATATAAGGACATAAACAGTGCATTGCCCCCTTTCTCAACCACTATGCAAATGCACCTCCTGGAGTACTGGCCCCCTGCTAACCATGTTCTCAGTACCATTGCTTTCCCTTAAAACTGTCCACAATTGGCAAAACTTCAACAACCCCTTTAAGTCCTTAGTAAATGTAGGTACCCCTGGTATGTAGGGCATTGGGACTGAAGAGGGTCCACTAGGCATGCAGCAAAAATTGTGCCACCCTAGTGACCCCTCAACAAAACTATGCAAACTGCCATTGCAGGCTGCGTGTCTTGGTGCAGAGAACTGAAGTCTGCATCCCACACAGCCCTGTCATGCCACCATACATTGAATGAGTTATAGGGAAGTCAACCCTACTGCAGGCCTTATATCCCTAAGGAAGAGTGCAGTATATCCCATGTGTGGGCATATTTGCATGAGCAGATAGTCCCCTGCAATATCCGAGCCATTCCTGGGTATTGTACATGTACAGGGAAGCCGTAGATAGTACATGAGCTGGATACTTGTCGCAAGTTTCCTCGCTCCATGATGGCTTCACTGAGCTCTAATATTTTAGATACCAAACATCTCTTCTTAATAAATCCACACTGATGCCAGTGTTGGATTTATTAATACATGCAGACAGACCTTTTAGAGGGCCCCATGGAAACCCACCAAGCACTGGTGTGGTATCTGACTAGTCTTAGAAAGCTTCCCACCACCAAACCTATTTCTGAGCTCACTGGGTGAGAGCTAGCACTCTGAGACTGGGAACAAAGTCTGCTCAGGGCAGAGGTGCTTCACACCTCCCCCAGGCCAGGATGGCCTTCCAGGGTGGAAAGATTCAAAGGCGATGCTGCCTTTAAAAGGCAAACCAGGCAACTCCAGTTAAGGGATGATACCATTCCCCCCTGTCTTGCTCCACATTTGTCGGTAGTACAGGCAGGAAAATTAGTTACATTAGGGGGTGGACCATTTTCAGCCAGTACCACCCCTGAGGTGGGGCAGGTGATGTTGAGTCCACTTTTTATTTCCCTCCATCTTGGTTTGAGGGAGAATTAGCAAATAGTGTCAGGGTAGTGACCCTTCCCACATGAAGTGGTCACTTAGAGGGGGTAGACACCTCTAAAGGTAGGTAGCCCATTTGGCTACTACCTGTCACTCTTTAACTCCCCTAAATTTAGTATTTAGGTGGCATCCCTGGACACAAAAGGGCAAACGAGATCTGCTGACTCGCAGACTGAATCCCTGCTTCAGAAAATTAGCACCAAAGCCTGCCTGCTGCTTTAAGGACTTGACAATCGTGGTGTGCTGCCTCCTTCAACTTTTAGGCCTCCAATAACCCTGGAGAACCTCCAACCTGTGCCGAAACACCTAAGAACTACCTTGGAGTCGAGGTACTACTCTCCTGAAATCCGCAGCCACCGAACCAGCATTTGCTGCTCCCCAGTGACTCGAATGCCGCACCTGAACCGAAAGTGGTACACCAGCCTTGGATGATAATCAGTCTCCCCTCCAAGTTTGGAGACACCAGGATCTACTGAAGCAGTTTCACGCCAATACAAAGTGTTCCAGACCCTTGGCAGTATTCACCAAGACGAAGAGTCCAATCCAGACTCCAACTGCCTAGGGAGCAAGATCCTGTTGACGGATGTTGAGACCCCTGAAAGCCACTTTGCAAGTGGCCCAGATGCCCTGGAATTGTTGCTCCAAGCTTCCAGCCCCTAACCAATAGGAAATCTTGGCACGTGCTGGCTGGATGACCAAACTGCCCTGCACCCAGCCTGCCTGGCCTGTGTACTGATGAACCAACAGTGGGTTCCCTCTGATTTACCCTTTGAGTCTCCTTGTGCAGTGCTTTTTCAGGTGGCCCCCTTCATAGCACACTAGTTACCACTGCCCTCTTCACCCTACTCCCGGCCAAATCCAGGATGCTCCTGGGAAACTGCCGGTGAAAGATTGTGCTTGTCCTTGCTACTTGCCTAAATCCCGAAGGTGAACCTCTAAATGCAACTTTTTATGTGCATTTTTCTATTTTCTCCCATTTGACTTCAAAGGTGAGTAATTGTGCACAAGTGATTTATTTTGTGAACTTAAATTCATATCTTAAAGTACTTGCTGTAGAATGAAGTTCTTAGTTTGAAAAATTATTTAAAAATCAGTGTTTTTGTAAATTTGTCTCCGATTTATTCTCAAGTGTCTCATTTATTGCCTTGGAGTACATCAAAGGCTTAGCACCATCCTCTGAGCCTAGCTGCTCACCCTCACTACCACAAATAGAGCATTTGTATGATCTACTTTTGCCTTTGTATACCAAACTGGTGCCACTGGACAGTGTACTTCATTTTAGTGTACTATATAGAGCCAGCATCCTACAACCTCCCACCCTTAGCTTTCTCCATTTTTTCTTTGATAGTCTTACCTTTTTTTTATTCTTCCTCTTTCTGCTACTTTCCGACCTGTGTTCTGGCTCTTTGTTATTTTCTGACCTTTACTGTGCCTCTCATCTCCCCTCCCATCCACTCCCAAGACCAGGGGCGATTCTCCAGGCCCCCATGCTCCCAGTCAGTTCCCTGCCTCCTGTGGGAGCTGGCATTGCTCTCAGACTGAACTGCCCAGCATGCAGCTTCCTCTGTCAGAGCAGTTCCGTAGTAGGGGATCTGTGTATAGTCATAATCTAGTGAATAGTCCCGCCCATGTGCGTGGACCCGGAGCAATCAAAAATAATCTCTTAAGTGTCTGTGCAGGTCTGCATTTTTTGATAACTTAAGAGAGAATGTAAAGACAGATAATGCAGCCTATATCCACAGGCTACACTGTCCAATACTTCAACTAGAAATTCCACCAAAAATCCACAAACCGCACAGCCTGTCCCGATTTCTCCACAGAGAAAAACTTTCCTTTACCAGCAAAACCCTCTGGAATGATAGAGAGGAAGGAGTGGACAGACAAGCCCCATAGGCTGCCATTATGTGATTCAGAACAGGATACTGTGCCTTTAAGAGAACTTTCCAGAACTCTCTCAGTATCCCAGAATGCACAGCAGGTCCCTTTTACTTTAAGTTCTTTTTTCCGGGTCCTGCAAGCAGGCCCCTGGAGCATTGAGCTCTCCCTTTTCAAGGGTTTATTTGGTGATTTTTCACTTTTTCAAGTATTTGAGCGCTTTCATTTGAAGTACTTTGGTGTTTTCTTCCTTGTGTGTGTCTTTGTGCACTCTTATTTGTCAAAATGCCTACTTTGTTTGACAAATGCCCAGAGTGTCCAAGGAAGACTGCCAAGTCGGACCCACATGAGGTGTGCATCATCTGCCTTCCCTCATCTCATGTCCCAGAGGAGTGTGGCATCTACCAGACATTATCCACCAGGACCCTGAGAGAGAGGATGAAGATCAGGCTCCAAGGCCTGGAAGATAAACTGAAGACGCAAGGTGGGTCTGGGCATTCTTCATCTGCCCATGCTGAGGTCTCGGGAGGAAGACCAGCAAACGTCCTATTTCTCCGCCGACGTCTATGGCATTGACTGCGTTGAGAGAGATGACAGCAGTCTGTTCCTCCGTCTCCCCAGCGCTCTGGGTTGAAGCGGCGTCGACGTTCAATGTCGAGGGGACTGACTAGGCCGCCGTCGACTGTCATTGGCGTGAATCGTCGAGTCTTCGACGTCGAGGGAGTTCGGCCCGGCGTCGGCGTTCGTCGTCGAGGCCACACTGCTGTTCGCCGTCGGCGAAGAGGAGGAGGTCGGCGTCGAGGAGGACGTCAAAGGCTCGCAGGCGTTCGACATCTAGGAGACGCTCTGCATCCAGATGGCGTTCGCCGTCGAAAGGCGTTCGACGTCACGGAGGAGACTCTCTACATCGAGAGGACGACTATCTCCGTCGAGACGTTCGCCGTCCAGTCGTGACTCAACGTCGAGACGATGGCGCCGGTCGACGTCGAGACCGCGTTCCTCGACGTCGAGACGACTTTCTTAAACGCCAAAGAAGCGCAGAAGGAGTTCTGGCGCCAGGAGTCCCGCTGGGGCGTGTCTGCGCTGTTCTCCAATAAGACACTGCCTCCATCGCCTCCGCCTAAGAAGAAGAGGGAGTCACCGGGCTCGGTGTACTCTGAGGTATATACACCGTCTAAGCCAAGGTCGTCTACCCCTCTTCCCTTGCCCAAGGAACCTCCGCCGCGGAATCCCACTCCGCCTCAGCTTCCACCACCGATTTCCCCCCTCATGCTCATCCTCTGCCAACTCCTCATGGACTGCGTCCGGTTCCGCCGAGGTCGGCTTCACTACCACGGTACCAGACTCCTGCTAAGGAGACTCCTCAGACGAGGGTCCCGGTCAGGCCGCAGTCTCCTGCTCCTTTGAGACCTGCGGAGTGTCCGAAGCCGAGGAGATCGCGCTCTCGTTCTGGACGGAGGGAGAGGTCGCGGAGTCGTCATCGGTCATTGACAAGATCAAGGCGACGCCACAGGAGGCGCAGATCAAGATCCCACACAGACTCTTCTGGGGCCAGGAATACTCGCCGACTTTGTCGGAATCCCCTGGGACGAGGGTGTCACCAGTGGACGACATAGTCTCATTCCAAGATATTCTGCTGAGGGGTGCGGCTTAGTTGGGCATCACGGTGACTGTGCCCACGACGTCCGTGATTTTCGAGACGCTACATAAAAAACACGTCTCGGCCGCTGCTACCCCTAGTACCAGGATTGGTAGAGCCCGCTCAGGAGTTGTTTCTCACTCCGGCGGTAACGAAGGCGGCTCCCTCCAGGCTCCTGTACCGGGCTCAGGATTCTGACCCGGCCTTTCTCAGGATGGATCCGCCACCTGACTTGGTCATAGTGACGGCTGCTAAGAAGCAGCATGCCACCACCCCGTCGTCCTCCATACCTCCTGGTAAGGAGAGCCGCTGGTTAGACTCGGCAGGCAGGTCTGTGGGACGTCGTCTACTGCAATGAAGGCTGCAAGTGCCGCAGTGTTGCTAGGGCGATACGATCGAGCCTTGTGGGAGTCCCTCCAGCAATTTGCTGAGCTCCTTCCTCAAGAGAAGGACTTCCAGGAGATTCTAAATGAGGGGCTACTGATGTCGAACCAAGTCATCAGCGCGGCTGCTGATGTCTCTTCTGGCGGCGCATGGGTATTGCCATGGAGTCAACCAACGGCGCCACGCTTGGCTTCGCCTTACATCCTGCAAGCCAGAGGCTCAACGGGTGGCCAACCTGCCTTTCTCGGGGGAAACCCTGTTTGGCAAGCATGCGGACGACGAGATGGCCCGCATGAAAGCGGAGGCCGAGACCCCGACAGCTGTCTGGTTGGAGAAGACCTACCGCCCGTTCCAGAGACGGTTCGGGGCGCAAGGCAGAGGGCGAGGGCAGGCTTCGGGACAGCAGCAGCAGTTCCGGAGGCCCTTCCAGAAGCGCCAGAAGGGCAGAGGTGGCCAACAGTCCGCAGCGGCAAACAAGGGCCCGGCTGGGTCTAGGCCCTGAGCAGTTACTTCCCCTACATCCGTTACCCCCTCCGGTGGGGGGGGGGGGGGGGAAGCGGTCAATTTTTTTCTGGCAGAGTGGAGAAAAATTACTCTGGACAAGTGGGTGCTGAATATTGTTTGCAATGGATACAGTCTTCGGTACACCAGCCCGCCTCCAGCAATTCCACCTGTCAGCTCGCAGTTTCAGCTGCGCGAGCTCCAGGTGGAGGCCGATACCCTGTTAAGGAAAAGGGTGATAGAAGACGTACCTCTGTCTCAAAGGGGAAGAGGTCTGTACTCTCGGTTCTTTCTGGTTCGCAAGAAGGACAAGAACGAGTTCAGGCCCATTCTGGATTTGCGACAAGCAAACAAGTGGATTCGCAGAGAGAAATTTCACATGCTGTCGTTGCATCAGATTTATCCCCAGCTGCAACAGGGAGACTGGCTATGTGCTATAGACCTACAGGATGCGTACTTCCATGTGCCCATTGCATACAAACACAGGAAGTTCCAGCGATTCCAAGTCGGCGCCAATCATTATCAGTACACAGTACTGCCATTCGGGCTGAAGTCTGTGCCCAGAACATTCTCTAAGTGCATGGCAGTGGTAGCTGCACACCTGAGGAAGAACAAGGTGTTTGTCTATCCGTACCTGGACGATTGGTTGATCAAGGCCTCCTTCTCGGAAGCTCAAGCGCACTTCCAGAAGGCGTGCGTTCTCTTGAACAAGCCGGGGTTGCACATCAACATGTCCAAGTCTGTCCCGACTCCGGTCCAGTGCATACAGTACTTGGGAGCCTCCATCAATACGCTGTCAGCAAGCGTGTCTCCTTCGGAGAGACGATTATCACTCCTTCGGAAGGCTCAGGCTCTTATGACCGCTCCATCTACAACAGTGAAGACGGTGTCTTCTCTACTGGGGTCGATGGCCTCTTGTATCTTCCTCACGCAACACGCACGGCTGCACATGAGACCATTGCAGGAGTGCTTGGAGGATCAGTGGTATCAGAGGAAGGGGTCTTGGGACGATAATATAGGACTGTCTCTGCATGCTCTTCAGTCTCTGAAGTGGTGGTGTTCAGTAGAGAATCTCCTGAGAGGGGTTCCCTTCCACAAGGACATTCCCACACAGACTATCGTGATGGATGCGTCCATGACTGGGGAGCGCTTTCCGGGGAGTTACAGATCCAGGGTACGTGGTCCCAGATGGAGTCCAGGTATCACATCAATTTCCTGGTACTCAGAGCTGTTCACTTGGCACTGAAGGCCTTTTATCTGTCCTTCCAGACCAACTCTCTGCTTGTACAGACGGACAATACGACCACGATGTATTACCTCAACAAGCAGGGGGGGGGGGGGCTCGATCACGCACTCTGTCGCAGGAGGGGCAGGCTATCTGGCGCTGGCTTCTAGCCAGAGGACTGACAAGAACGGCTACCCATCTACCAGGTGTGCAGAATGTTCAGGCGGACGCACTGAGCAGACTGATTCAGGAAAACCACGAATGGGTCATAAACTACTAAGTTCTAGGAGAAGTCTTTGCAAGGTGGGGGACTCCAGACGTAGATCTGTTCGCCACCGCCGAAAACAGCAAATGCTGAGACTTCGCCTCCAGGTACTACCAGCAGGGGACGCTGGGGAATGGATTATGGGTCAACTGGTCAAACAGCTTTCTGTACGCTTTTCCACCCATTCCCCTGAGTCCAAGTCAATCCAGATGGACGCGAGTGCCATGGTCAAAGGGGCCGGTAGAGGAACTGTTTGAAATGGCCCTTTTTTCAGTGTTATCCCCAAACCTTTTGCTTTTCCTGACCTGCTGTTTTAGGACTCTGTGCACTTTACCCCTGCTATTCAGTGTTAAAGTACATACACTCTGTTGTAAATTGTGTTATGGCTTGGTATTTCCATGATTGGCATATTTGATATAGTAGTCAGTGACCCTAGCAAAGTGCACAGTGTGTGCCAGGGCCCATAAATCACATGCTACTTGTGGGCCTGCAGCACTGACTGTGCCACCCACAGGAGTAGTCCTGAAAATGTAACTCCGACCTGCCACTGCAGAATATGCGTGCAGTTTGTAACTGCCATGTCGACTTGCAAGTGCACCGACTTGCTAGGCCCTAACCTTCCCTTTTCTTACATGAGTCACCGCTAAGGTAGGCCTCGGGTACCTCTGTGGGCAGGGTACAGTGTATGTGAAAGGTAGAACATGCCCTGATGTGTGGCATGTCCTGATAGTGAAATACTACCAATTTTGTTTTTCACCATTGTAAGGCTATCTGCCTCCTAGGATAGAATGGGAGTTAATTTATAATATGTAATAAATATAACTTCCGATTGGGACCAGATTGGATGATAATGTTTGATATGCCTGTAATCTGAATGTTAAAATTCATCGTTAATAAGGGGGATTTTTACATTCGGTCTTTGAAAATACCACTTTTAGAAAGGAGGTAGTTTCTTGCTTAGCCATCCAATGTGCCGCTGGAAGGATGCGTATTGACTGTCTGGCTTTGGAGTGACGGGGGCTGGGGATGCGCAGTGGCTCACGAGAGTCTGGATGAGTCCAAACTGGGCTGAATAGACCTGGGCTGCATTTAGAGTAGTGGGAGATTTCCTTGCACCTGATAGGGCCTGGTCTGCTGCAGACCATGCTTTCTGCGCCTCCTGCTGGGCAACTACACAGAGGATAGAACTGGTTCTGGCTGGGCACAGGGCTTCTCTGCCTGAGCACACTGGAATTTTGGGTACAAGTACTGGGGCCCAGCCCACTGTAAAATTCTTTTGGAACCAAGAAGATTGCCAAGATGAAGAGCTGGAAAAGCTTTGAGGGACTACCACTTTGCTGTGTGCTTTGCTGTGTTGTCCCGCAGTGGCTGCTTCTGTCTTTTCCAGTGAAAGGACTGGACTCCACTTTCTGCAATTTTCTATTTGTGAGTTTCTCCAAGGGCTTGATGTATAGCTTGCTCTTTGTTGAAGTCTCAGGAACAGCAAGGACTTCAAGTTCATCTGTTGCCAGCACTGGGAACTGTTTTGTTCTGCAAAAGAAGAAAAAGCAGCTGCCGACTGTCCTGAAGGCACCGCATAGGGCACCGCCGCACTTTGCACCGCCGCACTTTGCACGCAACCCTGGTCTCACCGACTCTGGCACTCGACGCTGCCACAAAGCAGCGGCTTGCACCACGGTCTGTGGGCACAGCACTCCATAACGGCTATCCTCATACCGCCACCCTGGAATCCCCAACCCCACCGCTCCACGCCAACATCAATGCCGCTGCTTGCACAGTGGATCGAGGGCACCACTCGTAAGGTACAATGCACCGCCCTCATCCCGCATCGCAGCCTTGGCCTGCCGGTGCCATCGACTCGAGTTTGTCAGCTGACAACAGCGCTTCAACAATAAAGACGCTGCCTGCACCGTGACCTGCCAGCACTGCGACGAGCCCAGCATCACTTTGCACCGCAGCTCTCGTCTCACCGTCACCGCTGGATGACAGTCACCAAGCCGTTGCCTGCACCGCAACCCGAGAGCACCACTGCACTTCGCACCGCAGCCCTGACACCTGCCGGTGCTCCCGACTTCAACTGCGAGTTCAATCTGCAATGTGTAAGATCCGTCTTCATAAGATTACAGAAGACAGAGGTGAAGATGATGATCTCTTATTAAGCTCAAGGTATAAGAGACCCCATCCAACGCTCGGGACTGGCAACTGTCTTCTGACTAGATGCTCAGCCTTCCCTAGCAACATAAGAATTCCACATTCCACACAATGTTAAAGAACACATGCTTATGTAACTTAATGTAAGACATTACATTATCTCCCCCCTAATATAACAACATATTACCCCAACAATTAAAAGGAACAAGAAGACAAATTATAAAGTATGAGTATAACACAATCTTGAAACATAGAGGGGCGTCTAACTGCCCTTTTGAGGTCTCACTTTCACAACCACAGAAGGCATAGATGTGGTGGAAGTTGAGGATGAAAGTGAGGTTGATACCTCTACGGCAAGACATTTAAACACAATATTGAGATTCCATACTCTGCGGTCACTGGTCTTGACAGCATTCTTAAAGACCTTAATCACCTTAAATGGTTTGCTAAATTTAGAACATCCTGAATCAAGACTGGGCGACTTGATTTTTATCCAATCACCCACAGACACCACTGTTTCCTTTGTAGCTTTGCGACCATAAAACCAAACTTTACACTTCTCTAGCACTTTTTTCTCCTCCTTCCACCCTTCAATACAGCCAACATTCACATCAACCAAGGTTCTTTTTGCTAACACTCATGAAGGATAAACTTCAACATTAGGCACTCTTCCCTTAAAGGCGGCACTGTTTGAGGAATGTGGTGTAAACCATATATTCCCTTACTTTCTTTCTCATAGCCTGTTCCCAGTTATTGCATGACACAATAGCTTGCTGTAAACATTCTTTCAAGACTTTTACGAACCTCTCAACCAAACCATTACATTCGGGATGATAGAGGGCTGCCCTTTTGTGTTTAATACCTCTTGAGGAAAGTCTTCAAAAACCTTTGAAGTAAATTGAACTCCATTGTCCGACAACAATGAAGGAAAGCCTTCCCTTTCGAACAACTCATCTAGGAATTCAATTACTACCATAGATTCTACTGAGTTTACAATCTTAATTGCAGGCCAACGTGAGTGCATATTCATACACACCAAGACTTACTGATCTCACCGGGCCTAAAATATCAATGGAAATATCACACCATGGTCCTTCAGAGTGTTACCTTTTTACCATATACTGTGTCCTGCATTTCAAGATCTTGTCACAGCTAGCACACTCTAGACAATTTCTAACAACCCTTTCCACATGGGCATCAACACCAGGCCACCAATAAGCTTCTCATTCTCTTTTGTCTTAACATTCCCCAAGTTACTAGAATGAGCACGTTCCAGCAAACCATTCCAAAGTTCCTGTGGAGGAACTAATTTACTACCTCTTAAAAGGATACGATCTACCACAGCCAATTCCTCCTTGACCTGCCAGGACCCTTTAACTTCGTCACTGCAGTCTTTTTTTTTATCACACCGACTCAAGATCATGGAAATGACTTTCTGCAACACTTCATCTTTGGTTAACTCCTTCCAGTCCTTCTCAGAAATTATCCCCTCTCTGAGACAGACATCAACTTATTCATTAAATTCTTCACCATCAAACCATTCACCTTCATCCTGAACAGTAGCGGTAGCTACATCACATACATTTCCTAATCTGGATAAACAATACGCTAACTTACTGCTGGCTCCCGGAAGATAGTTAACCAAAAAGTTAAATTCCTGTAAAGCCACCACCCATTTTCTGATGCGGTGAGACACCAAATCAATACCTTTCTTGGAAAAAACTTCCTTCAACGGTTTGTGATCAGTTAAAACTGACAGCCCCACAAAAACTTGCATTACTTACGTATGGCCCAAAATATCGCCAGTGCTTCCCTCTCAATGACCGAATAATTGAACTCTGCATCTCTCAAAGGCCTTGAAAAAAACAAAATAGCCTTGTCCTCTCCTTCCCCTTTTTGCAAAAGTACAGATCCAAGACCCTTTGAGCTAGCATCAGTCATTAAGTAGGATGCTTTCTTGGGATCAAAGCTACCTAAATCTGGAGCTTTGTTAAAGACCTATCAAATTCTGAAACTCTTCATCACATGCCTTGCACCAGACCAACTCGCACCCTTTGCAAGGATCACAAAACATTTGAGGAATCTTAAAGTTAGGAATGAGTTTATGATAAATTCAGTCATCCCTAAAAATTTCACAAGTTTGTCCTTATCTTGGGGTGTCCTTAGATTGGAAATAGTGTTAATCAGGGCCGGTTTAGGTTTAATACCATTAGATGACAAAAGATGCCCAAGATTTTCAATTTCTGCAATGTCAAAGCGACACTTGCCTGCTCTCGGGGTGAGACCTGCATCACACCGTCTTCTTAAGACTACCCTCAACCTATTATCATGCTAATTTGTATCCGTTCCAAACACCAGCACATCAGCTTGGTAAATTCTCTCACCCTCTGCACCCTTCAAAATGCGCTCCCTAACTCTCTGAAATACAGAGGCAGCAGAAATTAGGCCAAACGGCATCTTCAAAAATGTAAAAGTACTAAAAGGTGTTACAAACGTGGTGAGATCTTGAGACAAGGGATGTAATTTGACCTGGTGGTAGGCTGAGGTCAAATCAAGGGAGAAGTGTTTGGCACCATTTAGCAACCATAACATTTCATTGATATTAGGTAGAGGGTAGTAATCGACTACCAGAGCCTTATTTATCTCCCTCAAGTCCACACAGAGCCTAGCCTCCCCTTTGGCCTTGCGGGTTATAACAATGGGAGATAGCCATTTTGTGGCCTACTTCTTGTATAATGCCATTGGCTACTAACTTGTCCAGTTCAACTTTCATGCTTTCCTTTGCCAAAAGTGGTACATTCCAAACCTTAGCTACTTTAGGTAGTGCATTATGCCTAACTTTAATATGATGGTGGTAGTTCTTGAGACATCCCAGTTTCGCCTCAAAAACCTTACCAAAATCCTTGACCCATGACTTGCGTTTACCACCAACTTGGCTTACAGAAGGTAACTTTTAGGCACACCGAAGGATTCTTATTGGTAAATCACGTTGATGGAACCAGCTATTGAAGGAATCTCCCTTCATGGATACGTACACCTTTCCAGGCACAATTCTGCCCTTAAAATCGATAGTACCTCAAAAGCAGCCGAACGGATCAATGATTTCCCCACTGTATCCGCTCTGTTTGATATCAGTTTGCCTTTCTTTGCAAAATGTTTAGGAATCAGTCACCTTAGCCCCCAAGTCAAACATTTTTACAGGGGCATCATTAATCAGAACAACCTCCATCGGGCCATCACCACCAGAAGCTTGAGTTGACAAATATTCGTTATGTCCGAATCAGAATAGTTTTCATACAAATCTATCTCTTAACTTTTTTAGATCCTTCCCCTGATCTACAACATTTTGTAAAATGACCTCTGCGCCCACACACACTACATGAGGCTTTCAACCCAGGGCAACCTTTCAAATTGGCTATGTGTCCTGAATTGCCGCACCTAAAACACTTGCCAGAGAATGGCTTTAGATACAAGTGGTTTGTTCTCAGTTTTAGCAGAAGTTTTAGGTCTTGAAGTTTTTTCCTTTTCAACAGCTAAAACACTTTCACCATTCTTTTTAACTATCATTTTTACGTATGGTGTCTACACATGCCTTGGAATGTTCGTGGGTTTTTGCAATAGTTAGAACCTCATGGAGAGACTGTCTTTATGCCACAAACTATCATGAGCTTTGTCAATCGTACAGCCTAACATAAATTGGTCACAGACGTTCATCCAAGGATGCAGCAAAATTACACGTGGCAGCAAGTTTGCTCTATTCAGTAATGTATTGTTCCCAAGACTCATCTTGCCTCTACATCCTCCTTCCAAATGGTACCTTTCAAGGACAGTGCTGAACTTTGGAAGATAGTGTAAATCCAATTTTCTTTTTACAGAAACCTCAAATTCATTTAAATTTGCAGCATCTCCATCTGAGAGGTTGGGAAGATGCTCAAAAACCTCCTGACCCTCAGAACACAAACAATGCATTAATAGGGAAGTTTTCCTTTCAGCACTGAAGGACGTGCCACAGACCCTTGTATGATGTGTAAAAACCTTCTATTTGATCCATGAAAGAGTAGGTTCACTGGAAGATAAGGAGGTGCAGGTACATTTTGCATAGTTGAAAGAGGGCAGGTAAGTATAACACAGCTAAGAGAAAAGATATAACTTTTAGCTTTACCTGTGTAGGAGTAAATGTGACAGACCGCACAGGATACTCTTGTAAAACAGAATGAGCAAAAACCTCAAATCTATGAAAGTAATAGTATCCTAATAAACAAACAAATAAGCAATTTGAATGAATTCTTTTGTAGAATATCAAGAATTGTACCTTTTTTTTTTTACATCAAATCAGCTGTGAGGACACACTTGAAGAGAAGATGAGATGTGCGTGTCCGCGTTGAAGCAACATGACCCGCATAAACACAAAAGAAAGCTGTTTGTGTCAGCGACTTGATTTGTAATAAACGCTGTGCGTATCAGCCGAAATAGGCAGCTGACACACAAGAACGCAAGTGAAAGATGTGCGTGTCAGCAAGTAAGTTTGTGATAATACGTGCCGTGCGTGTGAGTAAAATAGTATGCTGGCCAACACGCTTCAAAAACAGAACAGCTGTGCGGGTCAGCGGAGTGATCGTCAGCACAGTGTCTTGGAAACGGGAGGAAACCCATTTCAAGATGGTGGAGTCAACGTGAATAGACACCACGTACAAGCGAGGTGACACAGGGTAAGTCACATTTGTGAGAAGTCACTGGTACCCATGCACTGGGAAGATGTCGTCGCGGAACCATAGCATGGTGGAAACAAAGCAGAACAGCAACATGTCATCCACAGCAACCGCCAACAGAAAAGTGGTAGGGCCGTTTGTTGTTTACTTATGTTCTCCACTCGTGCAGGGACAGCATACACTCTTAAAAGAAACAGAGCAATTCCGAGGCAATTTACCCCAAAATTTAAAAAAGGCACCTCATGAAATATAACAATAATAGCAAGATAAGACCAAGTTCAGAAGCTCAAATCGATAAAGAGCAAGGACCACCACAGCTAGTACTCTTTCAGACGTACAGTCAATCAAGAACAGATTCTTTTGTAGCCAGAAACCACGAAGTGAAGTAGAAAGAGATGCAGATTGACTGGTGTAGCACTTGCGTAGCAGGATAAAGGTCTTGCACACATGTAGATCTAAACTCATACACCTCACCAGATCCTAGCTTAAAAGCGGGTGTGCTGGATATGAAGCGCAGGGTGATATTCTCCTTATGAAGGGATAAGATGGGTAGTGTAGATGTTTGAAGAATCTTGCTTTAAAAAAAATCCTTAAATTGTGCTGAGATCTCGGAGCATAAGTAGGAGTTCTACAATTTTCCATCGTTGCCATATGTAAGATCCGTCTTCATAAGATTACAGGAGACAGAGGTGAAGATGATGATCTCTTTATTAAGCTCAAGGTATCAGTTGCCATTCCTGAGCGTTGGATGGGTCTCTGTCTTCTGACTAGATGCTCAGCCTTCCATAGCAACAGAAGAATTCCACATTCCACACTGTTGAACACATGCTCATGTAACTTAATGCAAGACTTTACACAATGCATGTGACTTCAAGGGCCCGACAACGCCTACACTGGCCTCCGGAACAGACTACTGGGGACACCAGATCTTTGGGGCTCATTGAGAGGTCGCCAACGCCCTGCACTTCTAAAGGACTTGGTTTGCGAGTCTTCCCGACACTGTAGCTGGCCTGCAACGCAGCCAGAATTGTTTGGATTTGTTGTTCACGACATCGTGATGCCCCCAGACTGAGCTATTGACTTCAAGGAACTGTAGTTCAAGTCTATTTTGATGAAGATTTCTGAGCATTGTGGTGAATTTATTATCGTTTTTGGTCTTGTTTGAAGTATATAGAAATATTGGATATTTTTCTAAACTGGTGTCCTTTTGTAGTGTTTTCACTGTATTACTGTTGGTTATGTGCTAATGACTTATACACTGCCTCTGAGCTAAACCGGTTTGCTCGTGCCAAGCTACCAAGGGGGTGAGCAGGGGTTATTTTAGAAGACCAAAACCTACTAAAGAAATCAAGACCAAACTGGCTAGGGCATATGATAAGGTTAAATGGAAAGAAAAGGGAGAGGAAATGTCTTTACAAATATCCCTGAAACAAGGTGTGTTGAAGTTACAGAGAGTATTACCAACTGCTCCTTTTTAGGAGGACGACAATGGTCCAGGATTTTAGAATGTCGGCCAGGATAGACCACCTCTATGTCCACACAGAGTAACTAGCATTTGCAGAAAGACCAGGAAAGTGAGGACAAATGTCTAGGAATTTATCGGAGTAGAGCCGACAAGTGACTGAGTTTAGCACCAGAGTTGTATAACCAAAGAGGAAAATACTGTATTCCCAAGTAACTTTAACCCCTCCATGCAGTATCAGGCAGTGAGGATTTAGAACAATATTTGGAGGTCATGGAAAGCTTTAGAGCAATATTTCCAAATGAAGAAGAAAATACCCTATCTACCCCCCCCAGATCATAACGAAATAGATAGGTATGTGTTAGTTGTATATGGTTTTAACATCGGAATTGAAGATGTTATGGACTTTATCTAATGGTTTTTAGATTTTTTTTATTAACATGTTGATAACCAGAGAAGGGGAGGGGGCGATGCCACTAATGGCACCCTTGAGAGAAGTACCTGGGTTTGACCAGCTTCTATACCACGTCTAAGTACCATGCACCAAGTCAGAATTGCTGTCCTTTTCCAAAGGTTACCCAGATATTGGAGAAACCCTGAGGAGTGGTATGCTAGGAGTGAGAAGATATTGAGCATTGGGAACATTTTTGTGCATTCTTCCGCCATCCTCAGATATTTGGCTAAAGTGTAGATATGAGGACCGAACTGACCTTGAACTAAGTTAACAAGATATACAACACGTACAGAATACTAGAGATGCAGATACAAGGTACCTAAAATATTGGGCTTACACTCAGAATTAGTGTTAAGGATGCAACATAGAGTGGCTCATAAAAGGATAAATTGACAGAAATCGATAGTTGTAAGCAAGGAAAAGTATTTCTCCACTTCCTTTTCTGGATTACAAAAGACTTTTGCAGCTCATAGTGGCATGGAAGTATCAGACATGGGAACTCCACAGCATTATCAAGTTGCCTTGTAAATGGCTTACAAGATCAAGAAATGCATCCATATGTATGAGCCTACCTGGGAGTTAAGCCCCTTACTGAAGTTTTGACTATTGCAAAATATTATGAAGAGATGCAGGCCCAGGAGGAAGCCTGTAAAGATAAACAAAAAATTAAAGGGAAAGTTTTTTTTTTTTTACAACATTTGCAAAGGGAAAGATGTATTCATACTATTTTGTGGTTACATGGGTGGAGGATGGGGATATTCAGCACCCCCTATAGGTGTAAAGATGACCCCATCGAAACTGGATGTCACCACTGCAAGCCTCCCGAACATTGGGTAAGGGAGGGCCCTCATCTACAGCGTGGTCAGAGGGGTAGGTTAGTACAGAGGGGACGGCCACAAAGGGGAGCAGGAAACAGCACACAACACTTAATCATACCAGAAGTATCAAAACATATTACTCAGATGACCTCTTTGATGCAGGTAATTATTTTGATAGGAAACAGATGGTCACTGTTCCATTACCAGAGTGGGACTTTGTTGAATTGAGGGACCCAAGAGGTTATATGGAAATAGTGACTATTCAAACACTGCTTTATATTAATAGACAAATGCCCATTAAATGCATTAGATATAGATCTTAAATGCACCAATGTCACTATCTTGGGTGACCTCCGCATCCATTTTGATAACGCAGTTTTTTATCTAACTACTTTTGTGATGGTGGGCCTTGCTGTGCTTGACATTCAGCTTATCACCAACTCCCTCCCTCCCCCACCCACCCACATCACTTGTCATTTGTTGGCTCCTGATTTCTTGAACCTTTGAAATTCAGACTAAACAGTCTCTTCATCTGCCATGATCTGAAAAACGTTGTCGCTCTCTCGCTCTCTCGCTCTCTCTCGCTCTCTCGCTCGCTCTCTCTTGAAACTGCCAGAAGTTGAAGCCTGGATGAGCCTCCATTCTCTGAAATCTAATGGAAACCAGACCGAGGTTTTGCTAGTGGGCAACCACCCCCTCTTTGTGGTCCTCCTATTTGGCCTTCTACTATGGGTAGGCCCCCCCTTCCCCGTTCAGGTGTTGAAAAGACTGGAAGCATGGCTAGATGACAAGCTGTCCATTCATCATCAGTTAATTAAGGTGGATGCCACGTGCTCTGGCATCCATAAATGACTGAAGAAATCTTTGGCATACCTTCCAGTTTCTGCTCAATGAACAATAATCCAGGCTCTGGTGATTTCCAGACTGGACCACGTAAGTGTTTTAGATCTGGGTGTTACAAAATCCTGGCTCAAATGGCTCCAAATTGTTCAAAATGTGGCAGCGAGTCCAGTTTAAGGCCATTTGCTACATGCACAGGTGCTTTGTTAATACTGGGCCAATATATCAGACTATTGGTGTCTGGATACATTCCAAAACATGCACTTCATAGGTTTAGTGAGTCCTGCTACAATGGCCAGGCATTTGCCCATCTCTGCCCTAAGCTGTAGAATGACCCGTCACACTCATTGAGAGCCTGCAAATCACTTAAATCAAATAATGAAGGCCTATCACAAGCAATTAAATGTCTCAGATTGCTGGATTTGCTTAATGCTTCCCTCTGTAATAAAAGCATGAAATGCTTCTGATGCCGTTGAGTTTGCCGCTTAATGATTCTTGTTATATTCTATTTAAAGCAGTGATCGCCTCTTGTTTTGGGTCAGATGGGTACTGATATCAGATGCAAATACAGTGATGAAATATTGGAACCATTAAATTGCACAGTCAGAGGAGAATTCACCCTAATGGGATGCTTTCAATGATAGTTTTATGACTAAACTATATAGGTAATATGCCCAGAGTATGAATGCCTCTAACTCTTCTGCTCGGTTCCTCAGATAACTGCCTTATGGGTAACGAGAGGGCATGGGCAATTGCGTATCCCATCAAATGGATCATGAGATGGGATGAAGTAACTTTACCCATGTATTTAGTTTGGCCATGGCCTCCAGGCTATCGCTACCAGTAGGAGGAGAGAGCATTTATTTGGTTTGTGAACAGAAAACATAACCTTGGCTGCCTCAAGTTTGGGGAGGGTCATGGTGTTTGGGCCTAGTGCTCCCCGGTATCAGACACAATCATAAAGAACAAGTCTGCAAAGATCAATTAAACTGTTTAGTAAGAGGGAGAAGGGAAATAGATCTGACTGATGCCTCTGTGCAGGAGTTTGGTTATTTGGCACTAGGAATACTAACTGGGTGTAGCCATGAATTCTAGAAAATAAATCAAGTAGGCCATCAGTTGGAATCCACAATAAATGTAACAAAAGCCCTAGGTAACCGAATGGTAGAAATGGTAGCCTTGAGGTAGGTAATGCTTCAAAATTATATTGCTAGATATGCTTCTTTCTGAAAATGGTTGTGTAAAATGATACGTATTTAATGTTGCATATTGATCCCCGATAACTCTCCAAGTGTTTACAAAGCAATAGAGAATTTACTTGACATAGGAGTACAAGTGCTTGATTTTGCTGAACAAACGTGATGGGGATATTTCTTCTCGGTTTGAGGCTTGGACTATATTGAAAGGCATGATCTTCATTGTGATAATTATTCTGGCATGTTTGTGTATAAATAGAACTCCAACATGCCGCTGAATGTCTGTTAGTGTGTCAACCTATGCCTGCAACAAATGGTATTCAGACTAATGCTCTTATAATGAAGGATGATGGGGATAGAGGAGAGGTAAATAGTTGGAGAAGTGAAGGGTTCAAAGGGTGGAATGAGAGTGAATAAAAAGGACTGCACTGAACAGTTTAACTATATTGCACAACTTGATCTGTCTATTGCCCTCTTGCCCTTTGTGTAATAACATCTTGTATTCTACTCCCCTTGATATGTGTGAAACTGTCTTTCTATCTTTGTACTACAGCCAATATGAGTTATATGCACTGCTTAAGGGAAGCAGAACATTTTTTAACACTGGTTTATGTGAATGAGCTGGTGCTGACTGCACTTTCTAACACGCTATGTATGAATATTGGGAAATTCCACAGCTTGAAATATTGTGCGAAAGACTATAAATGTGAGCTGGTTGCATCCAGAGTTTCTTCGAAGTGCCTGGCTTCACATCGCAGTTCGAACTTGGAATAAACTGTCTCCACAACTGGGACTCTTTGTCTCATTTGCTGTACCAGATTGAGCATTCACATTTGTTGCCCATCCTTGCTTCTTGCAAAGAATCATGCTTCAAAGAGTCCCCAAATATCAGTGGAATAACTTTATGAAGAAAGTGTTGGTGCTTTTTGTATTCCTTCTTTAATTTAACCAATCTTCTCATGCCAATCATACTGCAGTAACCTATGGCAAAGGACTACTGGTGGTCTTGTTCATGCTTGAGATTTTTGTTTACCACAAGTAAATGTTTTCTATTCTTCCAGCAGAAAAAAAAATAGACGATCTTGTGGCTTGTACCACAAACGCCTTAAATATAAATGAAGATTTGACCTGCAAACTGTGCCAGGGTCTCTTTCAGAACCCAGTGCTCCTGAAGTGTGGCCATGACTTCTGCCGGACCTGCATTGATGGAGCATGTGTTGGCAGGGTGATTGGCTCTTGTCCGGTCTGCAAGGCTAATTTCATTCGTGGAGATCATAGACCTATCATGGCGCTGGCCAGACTGGTTGAAAGGGTGAAGGAGGAATTCCAGATTAACACCAGCAAAGAGTATTGCGGGGACCAACTGGAGAATCAGAAAGACATCTGTAAGAATGGAAAATGCAAAGTGCAGTGTGAAGACCACCAAGAGAAGCTGCAGTTCTTCTGCAAGGATGATGGAGTGCTGATATGTATCATCTGCCGTGATGCACCCAAGCACGCTGACCACGTCTTCATGCCCGTCCAGAAGGCAGTTGGAATGTACAAGGTACGTGTTTTGTGGCTGCTGAGTGCAGGCCTACTACTTTTTTGACCCAGTTTTCACTAGTTCTATTTTAAATCTTTTGGTCTTGTGTAGATGTGAGTTTAAGTACGTAGACGAATGCCTTTTTCTTTGTCTACTGACTCAAATCTCTAGGTTTGATTGGCTGCAGAGTTGGAGGCGAGCAAAAGTTAATGTGCCAGTGGTAAAAGCAGTAGAGGCTTTGAACTGTTGCTGCTTGATATATTGTAATGAACTTCTGTTTTCTAAATTCTAGACCTGTAAATTCATTCCTGTATACTTCCCTATGATTAGACTCGTCCAATCAAGGATGTTTTCATCCGGTTCTTGGCAGCTGCTAGTTTGATCTCTGCCTGAAGGCTTTCATTTGCTAGCTGCTGGTACATTGATATGAGGGGGAAATCGTTCCATTTGCAAGAGATCAATTGCAAGTAACCAGTGCAACTAGTAACTATACTTTGATTTCTAGCCATAGTGTTGCACACTGTTCTTGCATGTCCTTGACACATTATTGTGGCTAAACTTGTGTATATCCAGATATAGGTAATGCATTTGTGCTTGCATAACTCAACAGCTCATGATCGTATGTAGTTAACTCCAATGTGAGCCAGCGTAGGAATAGAGTATGAACTTTACCATGGGTAGATATAGTGGTAAATGAAGAGCTTTTTTGGAACTTACTACATTGTTCTTGCTCATTTATCTGGATGTGGCACCATATTTGAATTCCTGGAGCTGTTGTCAAATCTGTGCCATCACACACTCCTAACTTCTCTAGAGATGCATTGGCGGGCCTCCCGATGATTGGTGGGGCTAGACATTCCATTAGCCGGGGAGAATGCATCACTGCAAGAACGGTTTGCTGCCTCTTGCAGCAGCCCAGTCTCACCTGCTAACACTGGGGTTCTAGGTGTTTCACCACGGCACATTTCCAGCAACTATGCCACCAGGGCTGGGGGCTATGATGGCACTTGTCATTTATTGTTTAAAGAATTGTAATCCTTATCCCTAATTCATTTACTGGCCTTCTTTCTCCTTCTAATGAGAGGGAGGTAACCTCCTAACTGTTAAACCTCTGCAAGAGATGGTGCCCTCTTGTACAGTTTTTCTCCAACTAGACTCCGCTTCCACCCACCCCTTAATCCCTGCAATACATCAGATGCCGCCCAACTTAAAGCTTTAAATTAATTGTCCATTGTTTTCATTTTCCACATTAGGGCTTGTACAGTTATGCAGGCACCTTTAGAACTTGTTGAAGCACTCCACTTTAGTGCATTTATAACTTAAACTGAGTTAAAAATCTGTCATTGGGTTGTGTGGCCTAGCAAAGTGCAGGAGCAGAGAAAGCCTCATGGAAAGTGCCCTGTCCTGCGCGGCAACTGAGGCAGATTGTGCGGAACATCTGCATCTCCCAGCTAGAGCAGAGAGCGAAACGTGTTGTGGGCTGGGAAGCTTGTAGCTCTGGGCTGAAGGAGGAAGGCAGTGGCACCGATGCCTATAGAGCCCAAACATTTGACCACCGCTTCCAGTGAGGTGGCCCTAGAGGAGATACCAGAGCTTGGGTGGGCTGACCTGCCTTGTGGCGACTCCCGCAAAACCGAGGAAGACACCCGCAGCCCACAGTGCTCTGAGAGCCAACCTGTAGTTGGACTTGAGGGCCCCTGGTGGCCCTCCTCCATTGAACTGATGCAGACTAACATGGCACCCCATGATACCTGTGGGGTGGCGTGCTCGGTCCCCCACTGGACTCTGGGCCATTAAGTGACTTCCTGGGGCCCAGCCACTCTGCATAGGTGATGACTTGGCCTACCGTGGATTTCTGACAAACCATCCGGTAGTGAGATGTAGGAGCAGCACTGCAGGCCCCCACTGAGCCAGATCTGGGTCTAATGGCTACCCCCAGCACATGCACAAGTGGCTGGCCTGGAGTGGACATGGGGGTGCATATTGTCTGCTAGCGGTGTTTCATCTCCAGACAGTCCCTGGCCATTAAACTAATAGTTCCTGGCCTCGGCGATGAGAGAGGCTGTTGGGCCACTGGAGGGGCCCGCACACAGGAGCAAGTGAAGTGCTGTGGGGTGCCAGACTGCAAGAGGCACACCTCTGAAGCTCCACATGGCAAGAGCAGAGAATCCTCCCACCCATCCCCAGACGGAGGGTGGGATAGAACTGATGACCCACAGGCTGCAACGAAGCAGCATGTTGGCACATGGGACCCACCGTGGAGATCTCCCTGAACACTCCTGGGCCCATTTGCAAGTGGCTGTGGGACAACATTACTCTTAATTGCCGTGCTCCCGCAATCCTGGACTTGCTGACCCACAGGTAAATAGACCTGGTGCAGAGAAGTGTGAAGTTCTTTCAACAGCTGGGGTTGACTGACCTCAGGAGCCCGACTTAGTTTTTGTGTGGACACAGCAAGGCGGCAGCAGCACCAACACAAGCATACTCTGACCGGAGAGCCTGGCTGACTGGACAACCTCTGACATCAGCGGCCAGGGTGGGTCAACCCTGCAGTCCCCTGGAATGTACCATATGTCAGGACAGGCCCATCGCTCAATATACCACCACATGCACCAAAGAATGTGGCGCTGATCATGCCGTGGACCTGCCGGAAGGGGACCAAGAGCCGTCCAGGGCTAAACTGCTGGAAGCTATCCAGGGCTCCTGGACCACACTTGAACATAAAATAGACCATGTCTATTGATATTAATCTCACTCTTTTGGTCCCAAGAGTTTGCAGACAGTCACAATCACTGAAGGCAACCTCTCTGAGCTACAAGGTGAAGGTGTGGCCTTCAAGAGTCACATGGCCCAGATGACCACGGTCAGAGATGTGCTGGAGCATCACGTTGAAGATGCTGAGGGTCGCTACTGGCGTAGCAACATCAGTGTATTGGAGTTCCCCGATAGGGCAGAAGTGGCTTCTGCAGAAAAGTTCTTAGAGGACTGGGTGCAGACTGAGCTTAAGCCAAAGGGCCTGTCGGACTTTTTCATAGTGAAGGGAGAACATAAGGCACAATCCCACTCCACTCACCCACTGCCATCATATCAAAAATCCTCAGCTACCACAACAATGACCGTATCCTTCAAGTTACCCGGGAGCAGGCTTTACCCCTCTTTGGAAACCACATGATAGCCATCTACCTGGACTGCACAAAATGGGTACATGAACAGTGCAAATCTTCCCTAAGTGTTGAGCAAAAGCTGAGCACTACAATGTAATACATGCTCTTGCACCCAGTGAAACAGTCCTATGATTGGAACACAGGTATAAGTCTGTGATACCCCGACTGGGGAGCAGCAAGCAGCAGAACCAGGGACCCCAATGTGGGGGGGGGGGCTCAGTTGTGACCACTCTACAAGGAGTTGCAAAAAACCACAGTTGATGGACAGAATGTAGAACAATGTCATACATTCACCCCAGTACAAGGATCTGGGCCTAAATCCATCGTTTTTTTTGCACACCACCCTGGGTTAGACACTGGCTATATGCAAATCAGCTCTGACCCTGTGCCTCATGGGAACAGTCCAGTCCGAACTACCAAGCCATGTCTTTCCTAGACCGGAATCAAGCATCCAAGGACCGGTTTCTGGCTATCAGCCTTCATCAGCCTGGATAGCTTGACTCCAGTGGTGTGGAGAGCCTGGACTCACGTCTGAGCATACCCAGCCCACTCGGGATGAAAATTGCAAAAAACCTATGCTCAGACGTGAGTCCCAGGCTCTCCACACCACTGGAGTCAAGCTATCCAGGCTGATGAAGGCTGATAGCCAGAAACCGGTCCTTGGATGCTGGATTCCGGTCTGGGAAAGACATGGCTTGGTAGTTCGGACTGGACTGTTCCCATGAGGCACAGGGTCAGAGCTGATTTGCATATAGCCAGTGTCTAACCCAGGGTGGTGTGGAGTGCACAAAAACGATGGATTTAGGCCCAGATCCTTGTACTGGGGTGAGATGTATGACATTGTTCTACATTCTGTCCATCAACTGTGTTTTTTGGACTCTACAAGGAGTACCTTAACCACCCCTTCCCCCCCTCCCTCCCAAATAGGGTTCTCAGAGGGTGACTATCAGTGAGGATTGGACCCTACAGATACATTCATAAGTGCAAGACCTAGAACTGGGCAATATCTCTTAACCACTTGCTGAGACTGGGGCCCGAGCCCAGTGATGGACTTTGTATCCGATACCATGGTCACCCCAGAGGTGGGGATTGGTGATGACGGACTGGGATACTGTTGGACTTGGCCCTTCTGGCAGGTTCACCCCTGAACTTTTTGCTTTTAATTGTGACTTAGTGTTGGTGGTTTTTGGCTTCTGCGCACTTTCACTGTGTCCCAGTGTAAAGTGCGTGCGCACTCTGAGTGCGTGTGGTGAGGTTGGCCTGCCCTCCCATAGGAATGCATGGGGAATGTATGTGTCCCTGGTAGTTCCTGATGCGTGGGGAGTGCAGGTGCGGACTCGTGTGATTTAAATGCTGCGCGATGTGTGCGGTGTTATTGTGTCTAGTGTGGAAGTGCCACTTCTAGAAGTTGGCATGTATGTGAATTGACTGTCTGGCTTGTGATTGGCTGGAGCTGGCTGGTGAGCCTGGCTCCAGGAGTCAGGATGGGTCTACCCCAGTGGTGAATAGAGAGATTGACAGTCAGATGGGTGGGAGGAGTGCACCTGGGACCTGAATCGGGCTGGGCTTTCCCCACACAATGCTTGCTCCGCCCCCTGTGGTGAGACTGATGTCCCTAGTCTGACTAGTGAATGGTGAGGGGCTGAGCATAACAGTGCTCCAAAACCAGCTGCGACTGGTTTTCCCCCACTCTACAGACAAAGGATTTAGGTGTATAAAAAGGGGTTGTGACCCCTTACAAAAGGTTCTCTGTTCCTGATCCTAATCTGAGGGGGCCTGCTGCTGCTGGGCGCCAGGAGGACCGCCACTGGGGACTGCCTCCCTGCCTGGAGGGCCCTGTGAGCTTGCCCCTGGGCCTAGCATTAGCCCCCCTGCCTTTCTCTTCCTAAGGACCTTGTAGCTGAACTTTGACCTGAAGCACCTGGGGAGCGCTATGCCCCGAGTGCTTGGGAGCGCTTCTATTTTTACCTGCAGCCCCGAGCTGCGCTCGCCATGCAGAGGGAGTCTCCGGCGTGGGGATCCCCCTGCCCTTGTGCCCGGATTAAGCGTGTGCCTACCCCGCAATTGTGTGCCTTTGAACGGGTGCCTACCCCGTATTCTGCCCCTTTATTTTGACCCCTGATGGGTGCCCACCCCGCCAGGGACACTGCCGTAATTAGTTATTAATTTATTTAACGGGTGCCTACCCCGTGTTGCAGGCAGCCTGCCCGGAGTACGTAGAGGGCCGCCGCACTGCCTGCGGCGACAGGAAGCGGACGGGAGCCCACCCCGTGCTCCTGTGACCCGGAAGGAACTTGCCACGTCATCCCCCGGGGCTCCCAAGAGCGAGGGAGAGCCCCGGACAGCCTGCTGGTGCCCCTCGAGGAGAAGAGAGCGGCTGAACGTGCAGGCGGGGCTCTGGTGTTGGAAGGGAGCCCTGCGCTGCCCAAAGAAGAAAGGGAACCGGCAGACAAGTGACCGGAGACCAAGGAGCAGCCAGAGGAGCCCCGCAGTCTCACCAGTGAGTGGGGGATCCTCGGGCCAGTGCTGTGGGAAGGGGGGGGAGTTGGGGCACATTGCCGGTGCCCTCTCCTCCCGCTGGTGATCTCGAGCCCACGAGTGCTCCGGGGGACATCGTTAGAGGGGGCGTCGGGGCTCATTGCCGGTGCCCGCCCCCCTCCTGCCTGTGCTATCTTTGTTTTCGGGCCACATTTGTCAGACCCCAAGAGGCTCAAAGGGGGGCATTTTGTTTAGAGCCCACGAGGCTCCTCCAATGACGGTGGTATTTTAGGGGGTAGAGCGGCCCCGGTTGGCAGCGGGCTGCTCCCCCAGTTTGGAGGGCACACATTTCCTTAGAGCCACAAGGCTCCCACATTGGGAGGGACCCTGAAGTGCAGGTGTTTCCACAGGAAGTGGACGGGAGCCCACCCCGCGCTCCTGTGACCCGGGAGGAACTTGCCACGTCATCCCCCGGGGCTCCCAAGTGCGAGGGAGAGCTTGTTGTTGTCGTCGTCGTCCCACAAGGCTCCTGGGGGCATTTTGTAGGGAGAGGCTCCAACGTTGTGTGGCAGCAGTTGTTCAGAGCCCACGAGGCTCCCACAGTGTTTTTGGGCCCTACTGTGTTTATTTAGAGACCAGAGGAGATCTCCAGCTGCCCAGAACTTAGTGGGCAGCTGCTTCGTTTAGGCCTGATCCTTTGCGCAATCTTCTGTGGCTGCCTGCACAGCCTGCCCGAACATTGTGGACACAGTTCTAGCCCCTGAGAGGCCAAGTTGGCCTAGAGACAGTTCCATGTGTTGGGCTCTTGCGTGGGGTACATGTTTTTGCCCCATGTGATCTTTGCGCAATTTGGGACTACCTGCCTAATGTGATTTATGCATCATGCGTAAAGATTCTGGCCAACCTCTGAATGTGTTTTCATGCTTAGGAGGTTGTTTTTCCTAGTATAGGTTATACCAGTGAGTTAGATTCCCTGCGTGATATTTGCCTAAGGTGTTTAGGATTGCGTAGGTGGTACTTACCTTTTACCAGTGGTTACTGGTTGTGTGCTACATTTGCTATTTTGGTGCTACTGTTATTTTATGTTCTATGTGCTTAGCGGTATTTCTATAAAGTGCTAATTCTACCGAGTGCTAGTTCTAAAAGTGCTTATTCCTGACAGTGGTCCATGTGACCCTGTCCAATGTATATAATCCCCTGTAAATTCTGCACGTGCCTATGGCACATTGTAAAGTATGTGTTTAATGTGTTTGGTATAATACAAAGGCTATTTTTATATATAACCCTGTGAGGAGTTTCCTTTGTGGTGGGCCTTGGGTGTTGCTGGGTGTGCGCGCAAACGCTTTACACACCGCCTCTGAGATAAGCCTGACTGCTCGTGCCAAGCTACTAAGGGGGTGAGCAGGGGTTATCTTGACGGATAACTTCCTTGCCCTGACGTAGAATGGTGGTTTCTGCCTGGCTTTGGCTCAAGTCACAGCCAACCGGAAATCACCATTTCTAACATACCTTTGGTTTGAGACTGTGAATTAGACCATTTGCAATGGAGAGGAAGCTAGGATATTGTGTGCGGATATGAGCGGCTGGCTGGTTTGGTGGGGTTGGTAGTGGTGGAGTGTTAGGCGGTCCCCGTTGGACAGGCTGGGATGCAATGCAAGTCCTGGCACAAGCAAATAAGGCACATAGTCAAACAGCTGTGCTGTATTTGTCCATGGGGGGAGTTTTGGTTTGTATGGTTTATTTGTGTTTTGGACAGCAGTTGAGAGTAGGGATGATACGGTGGGGGGAGAGGAGGCTTACACCAGAATGCACAGAGGGTGATTGCGGGGTGACTTCAGAATCCCGATTTAGAATATCCAGGGTTTAGGGATTCTACATTAAGAGGTATAGGGTATTCATCTTAAAGGCATAAAATCACTAAACCCATATGACGGTACAAAAGGGGGTGGTGATGGACAGAGCATCTGAACCAATCAAACACTCACACCCAGTCAAAAGATCTGGGTTTGATCCATCACCATTCTTTAGCTCACTCCGCCACCCCAGTTCAGACATGGCCATATGCAAATCAGTCTGACCCTGTGCCTCATGGGAACAGTCCAGCCCGAACTGCCAAGCCATGCCCTCCCTGGACCGGAAACAAGCTTCCGAGGACCGGTTTCTGGCATTCCAGCCGTCTTCATCCCGGCTTTCTTGAATCCAGTGGCAAAGTGAGCAAGGGACTCACGTCTGAGCATACCCTGCCACACTTATGGCAGCCAAAGTGGTACAAAAGGGGGTGGTGATGGACAGAGCATCTGAACCAATCAAACACTCACACCCAGTCAAAAGATCTGGGTTTGATCCATCACCGTTCTTTAGCCCACTCAAACCCATATGACGGCAGCACTTAGCAGGTTAATGCAGAATATGGGCTGAGAGGATGTCTAGTGGATGAGCCACCCCACCCAGAGGGTATACACATGCCATTCCATGACATATTCGACCTTCAGCGGGTTCATCGGATACAGGTAGCAGGGATCCTGCAATCAGAGGACATTGTGGTGACACTCCTCTACTGCTTTCTAGAAGATCACTCCACAGTCAGTTGCACAATAGACTGGAGAGGTCTCACACAAAGTGTCATGGAGGATGCCGGTGGGTATCCTAACGGACCCACCTGGGAGGGAAGTATTATCACAGACACTGACAGATTACATGGGCAAAGGAATGCGAGGCCCTTAAAGTAGCAAGGAGGGGAGCAAGCCTGGGACTAGCGTGTGGAGTGCAACAGTCGCAGGCAGATTTAAGTTGGGACTAAATGGCGCTGGCCTCAATACAGATGGGGTCCTTACCTACCCCTGAGGTACGCAGGAGAAAACTGTGTGGCAGGTGAGTAGCAGATATCTGACCTTATTTTCATACAAGTATACACGTAAACCATATAGATGATTTCATAGAGAGGGTGACAAATCGGGTAGGCTCCTGTCCTGGAGCCTTCCTGGGAGCACACTCCCCCACTTAAAACACACCTGATGACATGGGGCACTAGTGTCACCACTAGGGCGAGCATAGTGGGCACGTACCGAGAGCACTTGCAGCGAGTGTACACTGCGGACCCGCATATAATTCTCAACCAATCTCCATTCTTAGAGAGCCTGGACATGCCCAGGCTTGGACCAGCAGTTGCCGAGACCCTGTACACCCCATAGAACTTAAGGCGCTAAGGACCACATTAAGTATCCTTCCACAGGCTAAGGGGGCAATGGCTTCTCACCTAAATGTTATCGTTCTCAGCGACTATCGTGCATGTCCTCCTTGAGGTGGTCTTTGAGGTGCGCGACAGGGGGTGCTGCTGCAGACTATGGAGGTAGATATGTACGTTCCTCAAACTGGGCTGTGACCAGGCTGATCCTGCAGCATACTCACCATGATTAATTCAGACTTGAGCGTCCTATGTAAATAAACTACACGCCAACTGATTGACCACACTCATGTTCCACTTGGTCCATGAAGACCAGTGCGGGGTCCAGTGACTGGTAGTTCTAGTCCAGTCACCTACTTGCTGCCTGCCAAAAAAAAATCTGCTCTAGCAATTCTGGTTCATTCTCTGCACCTTGGCTCTAATCCGAAGCAGCTGACTGAGCCTTGGGAAAACTGATTGCTGATGACATGGCTAGGTCTTGATCCTGGCTCCCGATCCCTTGTCTTTCCCCACCAGTAGAGGCACTTTGTCAGTATATCCCTCCCTGTGTAAGGGGATTGCAGATTCCGGTTAGCTATGCAGGGTTGATTGCCCCATGCACATTGACCACATGGTCAGCACCACAATTGCGTCTTCCTCTGTCTCTTATTGGAAAGTTTGGCTTGCACAGTCATGCATTCCGGTCCAAACACAAGTAACCAATCTGCCTCCTTCAGTCTCCATGCAATTTGTTAAATATGCATGGATTTGATAATCCTTTTAAAGGAGAAGTTTCATTTTTCTCCAGAAATGTGGAGTGCATGGTTCTCTTCTGGACTCTACTTGTAGTTGCACAGCTCCCCGCATGCGGTCTCCTTTTAAAAAGGAGGGTTAGGTATGCAAGTCAAAGACTTTACACGAGAGGACAAACCAGGAGACTCTTGGTAGATTTTTAGAATGTGCATACAGCATCATATATTTGAGAGCAAATGAAAAATTACATAAACAGTTATGACCGCACTGTAAGCTAAAATGCATGAACACGAATTGACCCTGGTGCTTGAATGTGAAAGTGACAGTGGCGACGCAAGTGACAATTGGTGATCAGCAAAAGAACGGCCCAAAATGTGAGCAATAATATACAGTGAATGGGGTGGTTCCAGACATAAATGTATGGTTGACAAAAGAATTGAGAACTATTTCGTTGGAACCACGGAGGTGGCGCCTTTAGTCGCGCTGAAGGGTCGATGGCGTTTTGATCCAGTGACTCTGGATAATCATCAGGACAGGGTTGTCAAATAATCGCAGTGCTTTGGGAGGTGTGGGTGCCCGCTTCAAGGATGCTTTGAGGGGCACCATGGCGTCAGGCAGGTCGGTGGAGTCCTCTGACTTCTAGCTTGGTTACAGTATTGGGAGGCACTCAGTGGGGTAGCGCCAAGGTCGTGTGCGGTGTGCCGGGGCTTGAATTACAGGATGACCGCCACGTTTGTTTGCGGTTCCTTTGACAACCCCGTCGTTCTCTTTCGCTGATCACCAATTGTCACTTGCGTCGCCACTTTGTGTCACCTTCACATTCACACACCAAGGTCAATTCGGGTTGTTCACGCATTTTACCTTACAGTACGGTCATAACGGTTTATGTAATTTTATCTTTTGCTCTCCAATATATGATGCTGTATGCACAATCTACAAATCTACCAAGAGTCTCCTGGTTTGTCCCCTCGTGTAAAGTCTTTGACTTACATACCTAACAGTCCTCCTTAACTACACCAGTTGAGATATTGTTTGCTCCACGTACCTACCCTAATCTCAACTCTGTTTATGGGTTACACTCCTGTTTTAGACAAGTCTCCTATTAAAAGACGTGAAGATTGCCTTAAACTAATGTACTTTTTTTTTTGTCTGTAGATGCTGGTATGGTGGAGTGGGCTTCTGTCAGACTATTTGACCTACCACATAGTTTGTGTTTTACAATTTCAGTCCTGCATTTCTCAGTGATGTCCTGTTGCTTTTTAAAGTTATTTATCATGTATCCTATGTGTTCAAGCACCATCATAGAACACACATGCCTCGGTTTGCTCTTGGGAGCAAATTACACTCCTCGGACGATACATAAATCTCATTTGGTACTGCATAGCCTTCAAACAACCGCATTAACTGTCACCAACATGCCTAGAAGGGCTTCTACCTCTCTGGTGGTTTTACAACCCAATCGCACTCGGTGACTGCAAGTAAATCTATTTAATACTCGAGTCAATCGATCTGTTACTCTGCCCATGAAGAACAAGGTCGTATTTGTGTGTATTTATTAATGTATTTAGTCAAAAAATATCACACTAACTCATTCCTTACATTTCATAAAATTAAGCTTAGGTTTCTGACACATCTCTAAAAACGGACCTACAAACTCCAAATTAAATTAGAAAATGTCATTAGTGCAGTACTTGTGAGGCCTCGACTCGAATAATTGATGTAATTGAACAAGGTCAACTGTATTATGCACCATTATGCACCTTAGTGTTTTACTACTTGTGTTCGCCAAATGAGTCCGAGCAGGGGTTAAAAAATCAATGGCTCATTTGGCATGGAGAAGCCGCACATCCGAGACTATCCAACATCTGCCTTCAGAAGAGATTGTAAAACTATTTCAAATTCTTCCAGCACGCTCCCGTGTCTTGTTTTTTAGCTTTATTGCTGGAATAGATTGACTGTTTAAATGCCTCTAGAAATGTCCATACTAGCCTTGCTCACTGCTTGTTACCCGATTCGAGCAACTGGTTGTCTCTCTGCTCCTTGGGATTATACAGAGCCTTTTCTCTTTCCTACTATTTTTCTATTTTGGCTGATTGTACGTCTGTGTTCACTTCCCTGCGTGGCAGTCCACCCCCCCCCTCCAGTAAGTTTATCTATTAAACGATTCATGATTCAAGCACCATGGCCAATATTTCCTTTTGTGGTCCACGATTTGACCTACAGTTTTCTAAACGTTTCATATCTGTGCAAAGTTACAATGTTTATGGTGAATGTTTGTGGTGTTCGTATAATGACCATTCCTGTCCCTTGCATATTAGGGTCAGTTGTCTGCAGCCGTGGATCAGATGGCATCTGCGCGGTCGCAATTCGATAGATGGCAGACCGACCATGAAAATGCTCGGAGGATCTACGAGGTGAGCCCACTTCACAATGGAACTACCTGTATGACTGGGTATTACGCGGAGGGCTTCAGTTTAAATCCCTCATCTGCATGTGTCTGTAGAGCTGAAATGTAGCACTTGCCACAATCTATTGAGCGGCCAACAAGAGGAGCAGCCAGTGATGAATTTTAGAGTATAATTCTTCAGCTTCTGTGGATGGTGCAGGTGGCGGTTTAGCTAGGATGATACAGGAGGGAACAGGTTGGGCTGGCATATCCACTGTAGCTCCAGGAAGACAGAACCACTGATTACATGAATAACTACCATATTGAAATTTAATGTGGATTTCCTACAAGGGATTTCAGCAAATATGCCGTGGGTCATCCCCTCTTAAGACCAGTTAACATACAAAAGTACTGAGGCATGCGTAAGTAGTCCATACAGTAGTGCTGATTTGTAGCTACTCGAGTATACAAACTCAGTCCATAATGTGTTTTCTTCTTTCTATTATCCAGTCTTCGTGCACAACTAGCACCAATGGCAGCCGACACGTTTTTCGTCCAACGGACTTTTTCAAGGCAACCAGTAAAGGTGTCAATAAAAGCCAGAAGAGGTCAGAAAACTGGTCCCAATATGGTCTGACCTCACAAACATGTTCTTAATATGCGTAATGCGCTCTGTTTGGTATTGCCAGCCAAATGCACAGTAGTAGGTGTAGTCTAGGATTCTCCTTCGATGTGGGACTTCAGAAGCATGTATAAAATAGGCAAAAGTCACAGCTTCATTAGAAAGTGGTCCAGTCCACTGCGTTTCCGGTAGAGCGGTTACAGGACTTGATACGCCTTGTAACCCTCCAGGCATGGATAACACCATATGGTCCCCATAATTCCCTTGTGAACACTATTTCGGCTGGAAATAAAAATGAGTATAGTTTTTCAGGTTCCCAAGATTGTGCATGGGTGCACAATTGTGTGAAATGCACACTTTGCGATAATGAGAGAATACAGTGTGGATTGTCAATGTTATAGGCACATTAAGAATTAATGCTTATTGCTAAACTAGAAAATCAGTAATCGCTCAAATACAACACTTGTATAAAAATGTGGTAAACCATAATTGTAGCTTTCATAACCTACACAATTAGTGTTGAAGCCATATCTTTTTCCTTGAGCAGGGATCTAAAGCTAGAAGTATTACATCTTGACTCGTTCACTTGGCACAAAAAAGTAAGATTGGCCCAGGTCTACCACCATTGTTTACAATACCTCAGGACTCCATAATCTCCAGCTAAAGAGGTTTCAAAGCTTCAGTAACATAGTTGTTTTCTCAGTTGTGAAATTCCCTTTCATCATGCTCCAATAGTTGTCCCTTTAGTCTGTAGCCCTAACTTCCTACCAGGCATTCAGGTCCACCTACTGAGCAAAACAATAACTAATCACCAGGGGCTCAACAGCTGGATCAGAGACCAAGTTTTGACATTGCCTGTTTCAACAGTAGAGCAAGCCTAGTTTGGGTAAAGGTGCTACTCCCAGTAAGGGAGTGGGCAGTGCCATGCTGATGGAAGACCTGTTGTAAATCTCATATCTATCATTGCAGATTGGTAACCATGATTGCTTTGTGGTGGTGGAGATAGTACACAAATTGTAGTCGCGCCACATCTGATTAAATGGAGGTTTCCTTGTGATGTGCTAGAAGTAGAGCATCATTTAATTATCGACATTGGAGACTCGTATCTTCAAGCTGCATGTGGCCATGAACATAGAGATGGACCTTCCTGTGCAGCTGCGTCATTTCCCTCACGAACCTTCAATTCTGTAATTTTGGGTGCTCGTTCTAACGTGTCACTCCAAATACATTACTTATTGCCCTGACCCAACTCTACTTTGTGCTTTCAAGCTGTTCTGTCCCAACACTTGCCTCGTGCCCCAAATATTAGAAACCTCTGTTGGCCCAAGAAACCATAAATAAGCCACTGTGGGAGACCCTAATCTGCTTAAATTCATGGTTCTGCACAAAATAAAAAAGTGGATGTAGAAGTTGCACACCATTCTCCCACCGTGCACATTCTTCTTGTTTCACCATCCTGCTGGTCTCTTCCCAAGATGTTCAGAATTTGGAAACTTTCTTGAACTTATGACTTCAAAGAATATTTTACCTTGACTCTGAAACGTATGTGAAGCTACACAGACATTCCAGCAAACATCCTCCCAATATCCACCCTCCTTTTTGCAACAAACTTTATGGCACTCCATGTTGCTGACCAAACTAGAAACCTTCGACATAACTGCAGACCCCTTTCGCTCTACAAGCTGCCCTTCCATGGCACAAACTAATCCATGCTTACCAGCACCCTCCTTGCGATAATTTGCACAAACGTGTTTCAAATCTTTTTAATGACAAGCCATTCCTCAAGCAGTCTTCATCCCTCAAAGAAGCTTGTAATGACTCCAGACAACCTTTTCAAATACAGGCTCATTAGTGCACTACTGTGTGCCAAAAGCATTCCAGTTGCCCTCCCACTTGGAGTCTAATGGACTCCTAATTGATTTTCAATCTAGTTTCCAACCTAATCGGCAGACTAATACCACTCTTATAGACGTCAAACAAGATCTGCTCAACTTTGCTGACCTGGGGCACAGCTGTGCATTGCCCTTTTATACCTCTCCATCGTCTTCCACACCATTGACCTTCAGGGGCTAATGGAAAGATTGTCCATCTTGATCCTCATCCGAGGTACCTTAACTTAGTCAGTTTCATCAAGTTGTGACTTTTACCTCCCCAGAAAAAAAGCAGACTTCAGATGGGGCATTCCCAAGGCTTTGTCTTATAACCAACAGTGTTCAACATTTGTTTGCCTCTAGCATTACCGGCATACTGGATTCCTGCAAGGTAGGATATCGCATGACTTTGGATGCCACTCTGTTTTACCTTGAGCTGGATGATGTCCGTGGAACCTCCTGGATGCAGAATATCTGGTTGTCTTTAAGGTGATGAAACTGATATCTTGCTTTTTGACCTGGTGAATCATACTCTTACATTTACCTTGCCCAGATGGTGATGAAACCTAAAATGTTTGAATTTTTCCCATGGAACTCTCTACCATTATATAAAAGACTTGAAGATCCTTAAAGGCCCGTTTATTCACTCTTGCATGTAGACTATGCTATATCCTACACTACCCACCCCCTAAAAAGAAATACTTCTCTTCAGCTGGCCTTTAATTCCTAGATGGTCTGATGCCTAAAACTAGCATGCCACCTTCGGCTTCAGGATTCTGTAGTTTAAGGCTGTCCTCTTTTTGGACACAGTAATGAAATGAAATGTGTACTTGTTAAGCGCACTTATACCCCAACTGGGGTGTTCTGGTGCTGTACACATACTGCTGTGGAACCCTTCCTGGCTTTTCCCTGTGAAATGTCCACTCCTGGTTGGCACCCCCAAGGTGAAGCCAGGCATCCCAGCGCTGTTGGGGCCGTTGTGGAGATTAAGCAAGCTATTGCCCAGAGTTGCAGAGTGGGACCCATGATTAGAAGAGGCACCGAGGCGAGAATGATCAGGTCCGAGGAAATTGAACCCAAGACCCGCCGAGGAGGGAATTGAACTCTGGTCCCGGGCCAGACCTCTGCATCAGGGTCTGCTGCTCTAACCATTGAGCCACACTTCTCTAATGGCGGGTGGGTGTGGTATGCCCCACGCTTCCTGATGGATCGCTTGGATCCACATCGGCCACTGCAAAGTATTATCTTACCTTGTACACTCAAAGTGCCTTGACACCACTGGGGGGTGGTTAATAGTGATTAAAAACCCTAAGTATATTAATGAATTGTGTAGTTAAGTAGTCCTACTTGGATAAAATAAAAAAATCTTTTGAAACGGATGTTTGTTTTACCTGTGTACTTCCTCATTATTATTCATAAAATTAATTACTCTGCTCAAGGTAGCATAGTGCATTTTTTAATCAAACTAATTTGTTGGTTATTTATAAAAGTAAATCTTGTTACTTGATGGCCTTACAATCTAATTAGGAAAACTGAATTTCTAAAATCATGGCGCTTCTAGTTCCTAAGCAGTACTTTTCAACTCTTCATGCATCAAATTATAGTACACCAAAAAGCTCTACTAAGGTCAGCTTGCCACATTTATCAAATGTTTGAAATGTGGAAGGTGAGTCACAGCACGCAAGTCACCTCGCTTTAGATCCATGTTCATGTAGTGGCTTGTATATAACAGTTTTCTGACGGTCTTAACACAATTTCTTAGTCGACCTTCAGAGAAGGGTTATTACTTAAGGGGTATGGAAGCCCCACTCGGGAAGCAACCACAATCCTGGCCGGGTCAATCAATATGAAGTGTGGACAATCACCCGATAGGGTATCCAGGCACTTGTAGGTTTCAGCATCTCCTTCGAACAGCCAGGTCTTGGGGGCCCTGCAGAATTCCGAATGACGTGAGGGTCCAGAGTTGCATGGGGAGGCTGTTCCAGGGTTTTGCTGCTATGTGGGAGAAGGATCCCCTCCACCTCTGCTTAGGTAGATATGAAGTGTGGGCAAATGATATGGAGGCGGAGCGTAGTCTTCTAGACTTCGTGGAATTTCTGGTGGTGGTTAATGTAGGTAGGTCCTTGGTTGTGTAGAGCCTTGTGTGTGTGGATCAGCAACTTTAATTAGCACCTCTTCTGCATGGGGAGACACCGGAGTTGCCAGAGGTGTGGCGTGATACGGGATCTTCTAAGTTTGGGGAAGAATCTGGCGGTGGCATTCTGTATGGTATGAAGTCTTTGTAGCAGGTGTCTGGCAATTCCTACGTGGATGGTGTTGCCGTAGTCCATTCAGCTGGTGATCCTTTATGTTGGTGCCATTGGTTTCGCTATGTGTGACTAGGGCTGCTGCCTTTGTTGCTCTTAGCAGGCGCTGGAAGAGGTTGATGAAGGCCTTGAAGGGTACCCTTTTGGAGGTGTCTTTGCTGGTGGGCCATTTATTCTCCAGTTATTTGTCCCATTTAGCTGTTCTGGGATGTACCTGCTGGCCTTTTTGGAGGGTTTTCTCTGAATGCTGCTGGGAATGAATTTGTCGGTGCAATTGGTTATCGAGGCGTTGACATTCTTTACTCCCTGTACAGTGGCGGGGTTAGAGCTGTGTTGAGGGTGTCTGTTCAGCTGGCCTCTGAAATTTTACTCCACTCCCAGTGGGGGACGCTGGTCATCATGGGGGTGGCGGTGCGGGGGCAGATATGCTGAAGTGAATGATGGAGGGTTCAGTCCATGTGAGGTCACTGGTGTGGCTGTATTTGATGCAGCAGCTGGGGGTGGAAATGGGGTCCAGCAAGTATGAATGGGGCTAGGCAGGCAGCATGAGTGGCAGTGAAGAAAAACAATAGCAGCAGTGATTAAAAACGAGGGAAGCAAGACAAAAGCTGTGATGAAAAACGAGGGAGACAGTAGCAAGTGAAAACAGATGGGACAAGGAGAGAAAACAAACAAGGGAAATAAAATGGGAATGCAGAGCAAGGGCGAAGCAGCAGCTATGAGAGAGCTGGGCCTGGGACCATTAGGGTGACTGTCACTATATTAACCTGTGCTTAATCCCCTCCCCTGGTAGCTTAGCACAAACAGTCAGGCTTAATTTAGAGGCAATGTGTAACGAATTTATCAAACACACCAACTGTAATAAAGTTCAAGTGCAACACCAAGAAAAATCCCAAACCAGTTTAGAAAAATCAAACATTTTAATAAATGAAATGACCCCAGAACAAATTACATTCAATCAGTAGAACCAGAGTTATGGATTTTTAGAGTTTTTAGTCTAATCTAGCACCCAAAATATAAAAGCAGCAATGATGCTTAACTGGTCAAGCGAGACTGGGTCAAAGTCAAAACTGAAGGCCACCATGATGGACTGCTGGTAAAATATAAGGGATGGATGGATGGAGGCGGGGGGGGGGGGGTTCACTGTCCTACCTCCACACCTGGTTCTGGAAAGTTCTTCCCTGCCCCGGTCAAGGCTCCAATATGTCTGTGACCACAAAAGGCTGGTGCCAACATTCTAAAAGTGTCAAATGACTTAAAATTTGGCTTTATGATTAAAGAGGACTTTAAAGAGGACTTTAAATTGCAACTCATTTGCAGTTTTTCACTTACTCGACATGTAAAACTCAAATCCACATATCCTACTTATTAAATATCAAACTCCCTGCTCTATAGGCATTTAGGGTCTACCTTGGAGGAGACTTACATGTTTTGAAAAGGAAGACTTGGGCATGGCAAAAGATTTAATTTCCTGGTCAAGCTGGCAGTTTAAATATGAATACTGACTGCAGTGACCGGCCTGGACGTGTTTTAAAGTGCTATGAGTAGTTGGCACAATAAGTGGTGTCAGCCCACCAGTAGCATTTAATTTACAAGCCCAGGGTACATGTATATACCATTTAGTAGGGACTTGCAAGTAAATGAAACTCGCCAATCGGGTCTAGGACAGTTTTGCCAGGTTTTAGGGAAAGAGCACTTTGCACTTTACCTCCGCTAAAAAGTGCTAAATAGTCCTAATGCAAACTCCAATAAAATCAGAAAGCAGGAACGGTGAAGGCAGGCTGTTTGGAGTAACCCTGCCAAGAGGACCGGGTCCAACACAGACCAATTGTAAAAAGTATTAATCTGGACTGTTGGCATGGGCTCGCACTCTGCATCCTCACTAAGATTAAATGCTCTATGGCTAGAAAACTTGTGGCTTGCAACACCTCTGACGGAGCCACTGTAATCTGGTTTTGTCTGAGGTTGGTGCAGAATGGATTAGATTGGGCTGAATTGGTTTTGCATAGCAGTTGACTTTGAGCCTTCCGCGTGCCCAGCCCTGTAAGTCGAGATGCCAGAACAGATGCCTGCGCTTTCAGATTGTTTATTTCTTTTATTTTATTTCAGCCATAGTTACAGCTTTAATAGTCTGGTCCTTCGTTTTCTGGTGTGATATTGGAGGATTTGCCAAACAGTGGAGATTAGTTTTTGTTAGCATCACTTTTGCCTTTCTCTGATTTTGAACATTGTGACTAGAGCTCCTGGTTTTATGGTATTTTTTTTTTACATTTCCGCCTGTATTTATTCATATTTTTATTGGTTTTGTGAAAAAAATAAAGCTGAAACTGATACATTTCCACATTATTTTTAACCAATAAATATGCAGTCCTGCTTGAATGCCTGCCAAATTTCAGTGATATGAACACCTGCAGAAGATAAATCAATGCACTTCTATGAAAATATGCACATTTCAGTACCAGCCTTGTGCATATCTACTGCTGTTTAAGCCTCTTTAATAATATTCCTTTATCTGAAAGAGACACGTTAGTGATAGATTCCTTACCTTAGAATATCCCCAGGCATCAGACTGGATCCGGAAATGTTTGCGTAGCAGTACCCTTGCACGTCGGTAGGCATCTGCGGCTCCGCATCCGTCGTCGGCGTCGTGATGACGTCGGAGTACTTAGACGCCGCCTCCGCGTGCTGACATCAGTTCTTTTTTTTTTTTCGCGCCAGCAGCGCAGCTCCGGAAAAAGTGGTACCTTAGTCACTTTTTTACTAATCTTTTTTGATCATTCTTTTCGAAGTCTTCGACTCCGATCGGTGCCGGTAGGGATGCCAGGTTTTAAACCCTGTGAGGATTGTGACCGGCTGTCGGTCACCGACCCTCACCGTCGGTGTCTCCACTGCCTCGGCGTCGATCACGACGACAAGACCTGTTCCGACTGTCGGGCCCTGACTTCGAAGGCTAGGCGGGAGCGGTCCCGTAAGCGGCTCGAACTCCGGCAGTCGGCCAGCGCCGAGAACGGTCGCGGTCCGAACGGGTCGAAGTAGTCAGGTAAGCATAAGAAGACGAAGAGACGTCATCGCTCTTCCGACTGCCCCCCCCCCCCCCCCCCCGACGGTTCCGGGTCGTCTAACTTAACAACCTCTCTGGCGCCGCAGGTGTCACCCCCGGCGCCGTCCTCAGGCAGCGCCGTCCCCGATGCCGCCTCCGATCCGGTTCCGGCGTCGAAACGGCGCCACTGGGCGCTGCTTCAGACGCCGTTCGGAGAGTTCACTTTCCACGAACCGGCCCCATCCTTTGCTAACCCTGAGTTTCAGGAGATGGGTGATGAGGATTGGGAGGAGTCTGAGGACCCTCGGACACGTGAATGCCAGTCTTAAGAGGACTGAGCAGGTGAACTTGGGGAGGCCAGTGGTATAGACACATCACCTGACACTGGCTTTGTCTCACCTCCTACCGTGGCTACGGAGGGGGCAACCTATAGTGTGGTGATGAGGGCAGCCAAGGCCTTGGGTCTTGAGCTCCCCGTCGCGGCCGTGAGGACTTACCTCCTCACTGAGGTCCTTAAGCCGCAGTCATGCTCAGCTGAGCCTCTCCTGCAGTTTAACAAGGCCTTAACTGACGTTCTTTTGGGCACTTGGTCCAGGCCCGCTACAGGCTCGCCTGTAGATAGGAACGTGGCCAGACGCCACCGCCCGGCTACAGGCGACCCTTGTTTCCTGTCAACACACCCCACCCCTGAGAGCCTGGTAATCCAGGCCTCAAATTCCCAGACCGCATTCCCGTCGGTGCCGCCTGACAGGGAGAAGAACACTTTCTTGTCATAGTTCTCGTACCTCTTGGATTCCCTGAGTCTGGGACTGCGGTCTTCCAACACCGCGTGCCTCTTGGGCCGTTACACCCACTCTCTGTGGGATACGGTCGCGGACGTGCTGCCAGACTGCCCATTGGAGGTGCGGCCAAAACTCTGCCAAGCCCTTGTGGAGGCCCGAGATGCGGCACGTTATTCGATCCGATGTGGACTGGATACCACCGACTCTCTGGGCAGAGCGATGGCAACGACGGTGGCGATTCGTCTCCACGCCTTGTTGAGGTCCGCCAACTTCTCGGCTGATGTCCTGAAGGCACTCATGGACATGCCGTTTGATGGCCGTCGCCTTTTTGGCGACAAGGCAGACCATGCGCTCGAGCGCTTTAAGGACTCCAGGGCTACGGCCAAGTCCTTGGGCCTCTCGGCCTCGCGCCAGCAGTCTGCTGCCTTTCACTCCTTTCGTGGCCACTGAAGGGGTGTACCCACACATGCTGCCAGCCACGCTCCGCAGGGTACTTCCCAACGCGGTGGGGGCCGTGGAAACCGCTGTGGCGGCGGTCGGGGACAGCGGGGAGGTCAGTCCACACCTTCCCCCGCAGCATCTGCCTCAAAACCCTCCTAGTCCGTGCTTTTCGGCCCATGTGACACCAGTGGGGGGCAGGGTTTGCCATCACCACTCTCACTGGCGCACTGTCGTCGGACAGGTGGGTGCTGCAGATCGTCCGATGGGGCTACTCCCTCCCCTTCGAGACGACCCCTCAAGCCATGCCACCGCAACACCACCGCGTGTCGGGGGATCATTTGAGGCTTCTACAGGAGGAAGTTTCGGCCCTCTTGGCCAAGGGGGCCATCAAGCGCGTTCCTGGGCCAGAAGTAGGGTGTGGTTGTTACTCCCACTACTTTCTGGTACCCAAGAAGGGCAAAGGGGCCTACGCCCTATCTTGGACCTACGGAACGTCAACGGCTTCCTCCGGAAGGAGAAGTTCAAAATGCTGACTCTGGCTCAGGTCTTAGCTGCCCTGAACACGGGAGACTGGATGGTAGTGTTGGACTTGCAGGACACTTATTTCCACATCCCCTTCCTGCCGGCCCACCGGCGTTACCTGCAGTTCACGGTAGGCCACGAGCACTTTCAGTTTACCGTGCTCCCCTTCGGCCTTACCAGCACCCCACGGGTGTTCACGAAGGTGATGGCGGTGGTCGCAGCTCATCTGCGCAAGTTAGGGGTTTCAGTCTTCCCCCTACCTAGACGACTGGCTGTTGAAGGCGGGCTCGCCCCAGACAGTAGTCGGCCACCTCCATACAACGGCAGACCTCTTGCACCAGCTGGGGTTCTCCATCAATGTGCCAAAGTCACACCTGTGTCCCTCTCAGAAGCTCCTTTTCATCGGAGCTGTTCTCGACTCAGCGGGTTTACCCACCCGAACAGCGGGTTCGGGATATTAAGGCTCTGATTCTGATCTTTCAGCCGTTATCCCGAGTCTCGGTCAGGTTGACGCTGCGGCTTCTGGGGCTGATGGCCTCCTACATCCTTCTGGTGCGTCACGCCAGGTGGCGGATGCGGGCTCTGCAGTGGGACCTGAAGTTTCAGTGGGCCCAGCATCAGGGCAACCTGTCCGACCATGTCCTGATCTCGGAGGGCACTGCGAGACAGTTGCAGTGGTGGCTCACGGACCGCGATTGGGTCAGCGGCAGATCCCTCTCCCTTCCCCACCCGGAGCACGTAGTTGTGACGGACGCGTCCCTCCAGGGCTGGGGAGGCCACATGGGAGAGGCGGAGATCAGAGGCCTCTGGTCTCCGGCGAAGTCCCAGATCCATATCAACCTTCTGGAGCTGCGGGCGATTAGTCTAGCACTGAAGGCATTCCTCCCCTCTGTCCGGGTGAGTGTAGTGCAGGTGTTCAGACAACACCACCGCCATGTGGTACTGCAACAAACAGGGCAGGGTGGGGTCGTGGACCCTTTGCCAGGAGGCTCTGCGCCTCTGGCAATGGCTGGAACATCAGGGCGTGACCCTGGTGGTTCAACACCTGGCAGGTTCTCTGAACGCCAGGGCGGACGAACTCAGCCGTCGGTGCATGATGGATCACGAATGGCGTCTGAACTCTGACGTGGCGCAAGGCCTCTTTCGGCAATGGGGAGAGCCTTGGTTAGATCTATTAGCCACCGAAGAGAACGCGCAATGTCACCAGTTCTGCGCGTTGGAATTTCCAAGGCGGCACTCACTCGGAGACTCTTTTCATCGCGAGTGGAGTTGCGGTCTGTTGTACGCCTTTCCGCCTATACTACTTCTGCCCAGAGTGCTGAAGATCAGGCGTGACTGGGCACAAGTCATCCTTGTGGCTCCGGACTGGGCACGAAGATACTAGTATCCCGAGCTACTCAGCATGTCAGTCGATCCCCCGGTTTGTCTGCCTCTTCAGGAGGACCTTCTGTCGCAGCAGCAGGGGACGGTCCTCCGCCCGAACCTGTCCAGTCTCCACCTCCATGCTTGGAGATTGAGCGGTGACAGTTGAGGCCATTTGACTTGCTTCCTAAAGTCTGTAACATCATTCTGGCAGCCAGGCGTCCCTCCACAAAGTCGATATACGCCTGCAGGTGGAACAGATTTGTGGCATGGTGCACAGCAAAGCTGTGGATCCCCTTGCTGCCCCTCTCTCTGAGGTTCTTCTCTTCCTTCTTTCTCTTGCCCAGCAGGTCTCTGCTCTGGGCACTATCAAGGGCTACCTTTCTGCCCTTTCGGCCTTTCTGAGGCTGCCTGATCAACCTTTGTTCAAGTCCCCCATTGTAAATAGATTTCTAAAAGGCATCACACACACGTTTCCTCCTGTTCCGTTTGTGATGCCTCAGTGTGACTTGAACCTTGTTCTTACATTTCTGATGTGCGCTCCCTTCGAGCCACTTCACAACTGTCCTCTCCGCCTTCTTACTCTGAAGACTGCTTTCCTGGTTGCCATCACCTCTGCCAGGAGAGTGAGAGCTCCAGGCCCTTTCTTGTACTCCTCCTTTCCTTTCGGTCCATCCGGACAAGGTTGTGTTGCGTACTAAGCCATCTTTTCTGCCCAAGGTTGTCACAACCTTCCACATCGGGCAGTCTATCACCTTGCCAACCTTCTTTCCACCACCGCATCCTTCTAAAGAGGAAGAGCGGCTCCCCCGTCTGGACCCAAAACATGCGCTCATTCTATTTGGATCGCACACGCCAGTTCCGGGTGGATGACCAACTCTTTGTTGGTTACGTGGGCGCTAAGAAGGGGAAAGCGGTGCACAAGAGGACCATCTACCGGTGGATCATCTTGTGTATCCAGGCATGTTACTCCTTGGCTAAGAAGGAGCCCCCTGTTGGATTGCGGGCTCGTTCCACCCGAGCCACGGCGACTACAACTGCCCTAGGCCGGGGGGGTGCCCTTGCAAGACATCTGTCAGGCAGCTACGTGGGCATCGCTGCACACGTTTGCAAGACACTACTGCCTGGACAGCCAAGTCCAGAGGGATGGCTTCTTTGGCCGTTCTGTCCTCCAGGACTTTCTGGTGTTATTATTGGTTCGCAGACCCACCACCGGGGTTGGTATTGCTGGGTTATCTATTCTAAGGTAAGGAATCTATCACTAACGTGTCTCTTTCAGATGCACAAGTTACTACTTGTGTAACGATATATCTGTAAGAGACATTAGTTAGTGATATATTCCTTACCGACCCACCCATCCTCCCCGTTCTGCGAAGCTATATCTAGGGTTAGGGTTACCCCTTTCAGGGCCCTAGTTTCAATGGCACCAGTGTTGGTTTTTAACATGGTTCCAGCGCTTCTGGCATGGAAAAGCTGTCTAAGAACTGACGTCCGCACGCGGAGGCGGTGTCTAAGTACTCAGACGACGTCATCACGGCGCCCACGACGCAGACGACGGATGCGGAGCCGCAGACGACGCCTACCGACGCGCAAGGGTACTGCTACGCAAAAAAATCCCAGATCCAGTCTGACGCCTGGGGATATTTTAAGGTAAGGAATCTATCACCAACTAATGTCTCTTACAGATGTATCGTTACACAAGTAGTAACTTGTGCTTATAACCCCCTTACCTATCAATCCACAGTGATTGGCCTGGCAGTCATGGCAAATTGTATTAAGAGTCACTCAAAGCACACAATTTCCTTTTTTATCCATATTTAAAAATAAACACAGCCAAGAAAAGAAATGGTATTCTGGTTGTATCTGTAAAAATCAGTAAAGACGGAAAACAGGGAGCCTTAATTATGACTAATGAAGTGCCTTAAACGTGGATGATGGGACCGTATTGGAGGATTGTCAGCAGACAACTGTTTGCAAATGATTGTGTGTGGAGAAAACTTAAGAGGGACAGACTCAGAACTGGCATATAAGACAGGGAACACCGGCTCTAAAGGACACTGACAAACCAATAGCAAATGTGGAAGAGCACACATGCAGGCCATATAGCTAGTGCATGGGAGAATTAAGGCAGCCCGTGTGATTGTGAACAGTCTTTAAACAGGCCATGGCATGGGGCTCACCGTGCAGAATTAGTAGGCCATATCACAGTTGAAGTAGCTTGGACATCAGAGCACAAGCCCAAGTAGGCGATGCGTCTTTAAGAAACCCTTTGACTAAATTAGTGTGGGTTTTTATCAGTTCTTAGATTTTCCCCTCCCTGTTTTTACTCATTGTTCCGCTACAGTCTGGGATTAACCATTTAAAATCAGCCTTGGTCTTGCTCCAGTAGGAATACTCCAGCCTGATGTCAGAAGTCTGGGCTTTCTGAAAATGTACCAAAGCAATTCTAGATAGGATTTGGCCTTAGGGGATATCATTGACTAGTTCTGGTGGAAGACTGCCCTCTACATGTATCAGCCTCCGGGACCTTTGTAAGCATTCCACCCATCACCCTTGTGTTAGCGTGACACTAAATGTGGGTCTTGTTCTCGCTGTGCCATAGAACTCTGCTCTTAAACCCTGGATGTTCTGTGTATTGCCATGTATGCCCTATGTGCTTTACTCTCTGGGGTTATGTGAATGGCTGTATGATCAGTTTATATATCGCACTGCTTCAATACATTTGCAAATGTTGCATGGTTAACCTCCATTAATTGTTTGCAGAAATGTTGTGTGATGGCTAAAAGCCTGGTGTTGTGCTTAGTCACATTCATGAACGGTGGACGCATTTGTATGTTTCATGATAGATTCGCTGCTTTGTTCTGTATGTGAGAGCTTGAAAGAGGGAAGCAAAGTCAATACTTAAATGTTCAATTGGAGCAAATGTATATAACCCGGTTTTAAGTTGCTCAGAGGTCTGGTCTGACCCAGAGCAGGCTGAGTCAGCCTGCTATACACCCTGCACTTCAACCTTTGAAATTTTTGTCAGATGAGGATGCGGACTGTCCAGAGGAGGGGTGTGGAAAGAGCGGATGGGTATATTATTGGAATCTAACAGAAGGTTACCTGCAGGTTATTCGATTCATTGTTCTTTGTGTTCATGTTTCGAACTGCAGCCTGTTCCCATTTTTAATAAGAATTGCACATTTTCGAATGACTTAGTGAGTTTTAATTTAAAAATGTGATACATGAGAAGAGAATCCTGATCGCTTTTCCTCACTGGCATATCTCCAAAGTGGATGCATTAGTCTAAGGTCTGAAGAGTGTACCTGACGTGGGATCTGGATTTATTCCAACTCCTCACAACAAGGCTAGAATCGGTGCTGAGATTAGTTCAAGCAATCTACCCATCACTTGTGGTGCATCCATGAACAATGATGGGAAAGAAGGGTTACAAAAATCGTTCGGGTTGTCTTTTAAGCAAGCTTGAACTCTACCTGATGTGGGTTGGTTGTACTGAACAACCAAGCATCTTCAGTGTAGGCCATTTCATTTTTTTATATACATATTACTGTTTATCTGGGCCGGGGAACTGAAACTACCCTGTAGCTTCAGGATATATATGGCTGCTTCTACAAATTTCTCAAATGTTGAAATTTCTCAAAGATCCAATTAGGGTGGATAAATAAACAGGACCCATAGTCTCAATGCATTTTAGAAAAAGAACTCCTGTGTTGGCACTTCGGAACGAACTGATGTTTTTTCGTCACCCGGCATGTCTGAATTTGCAACTTCTAAGCATGAAAGCGGTTTGGAGGAATACTATTTTCGTTTAAGCCACAGGTATGTAAATCTAAGCACATGCCAAATGTAGAGGCAAGAAGCTGACCCTACCATTAATGTTTTATAGCAGTAGGAAATGTTTAAATAGGCTTTTCCTAATTGTGTGAGCAAGCATTGCATTCTTTGACTTCACAAACTTTACTTCAGTTCTCCAAATAACTGTATTATCACTTTTGTTTGCAGTCCAGTGCCTCCTCGACAAGTCAATAGAATGTCATCTAGTTAGGACTCTGGATTCCCTAAAGATCCCTTCACTGTACATGTTTGAAACAAGCAGCCTCTGCGTCGGTAAGACCTGGATTGCTTTTTTCCAGCCCCTCCACCAAATTTGGGAAGGGGGTTGGGGCACGGTAGTGCAGTTTAAATGAAAAGCGGCCATGGTGACCCACACCATTTCTAAGAAGGCAGCTGGGGGGGGGGCCCTCATGGCTTGGCTCCAGCCAAAATGACCACAACTTAGAAGAGCTCCGGTGAACCCGACTCTCCAGACACACCATCCGTCATCAATTCCAGCCTAGTGCCCCGAAGTGAACTCCTGGAGTGTCCGTTGGCCCCTGCTGTACTGCAGTGCAGCTGCCTGGGGTGGCATGGTGTATGTTGGAGTTGGATCGGCCCACGGCCCTGAGAAGGTGTGCCTGGTGAGGGCCTAAGTGAGTCCGGAGGGGATCGGGAGGGGTGGCAGCGGTAACGGAGGGGCAAGTCACCCCCCTGAAGATTGTTCTGCATTATGAGGCCAACCACGCAGAAGGGAGAGCAGCCACCCAACGCAGAGGCCTGCGCCTCAGGGCCTTACTTCTGCGAGAGGGCTGTGTGGCAGCACAGAAGGAGATGGTGGCGGTCCTCTCCCCACCCCGCTGACTACAAGCTATCACTGCTTGGCCTACCAGTCATCACTGCTCAGAAGAGCGCAGCTGCCCGACTGGCAGGCCTGATACCTTGGGCCTGCACTTCATGCACTGCAGCAGTCCGCAGTTGTGGTCACAGGAGGGCGCACGTCTGTGACTGAAGCTGCGGCACTGAGGCCAGTGAGTTGGGGCCTTGAGCCCATGAGTGCTGTGCGGCAACCTGAGCAGTGAGCCTGGATGTGCCCGGGGATGGCTGATAGAAGTGGGGTTAGTCACCCTCTCCCTGCCCTCATTGACTGTTAGACATCTGTGGTCTGTGTGGGAGGAACGTGACCACCCGACTAGCAGATTGGTTCTCTTGGGCTCAAGCACCATGTGCCATGGCAATCAGTATGTGTGTGTGTGTGTGTGTGGGGTGTGGGAGGGGGGAACCTGGAGAGCGGTCTGCCTTAACGGTGATCCTGCTGGGCAGCAGCACACAGCAGAGTGAGAGGATGTGTGGCCCACCTGACTGCCTTGGAGTAACTGGGAGGTGCCTGTGGTGGGGACAAACTCCACGAAGGGGGCGCAGTGACGCACCCTGGCCCACATTGATTACCTGCTATGCCTATTGCCCTGGGGGACTTGAAATACGATATATTCACATACAGATGGCCAAAACGAGTCTTGGACAATGCACATGCACTAGAAATGTTAGTCAATAAAATAACGTTCGCACTTGAATGGAGTCCATACCTGCTTCCAGAGAAGTTGACGAAGCGGCCAAGCTACGCATTCTGGTACAGGGAAAATCTGGGTTCTTTACATCACCAGCAAAAGCATGGGACTGGTTGGAGGGCTGGGGTACCTAGAGACTGCGTCCCCTGGGGGGGGCAGGAGAGGTCACCCCCAAGACCAATAGGGCAACTATTCCCTGACATTCAGCAGCAGGTGACAGTCCCACGTGGAATCAGAGGCACAATGAGACCCTGCAGAGTGTGGGGATGAGTACCCAGTTGCATGATTTTTAGGTCTCGCTGAGTCAGTACGCATGCGCTGAACAGACATTTAGTAGCAGCTTTGGAAGTGCTCCCAAAGAGGCCACCAGCTTGCGCTCACGTACACAAGCAGGCATGCCTCACGCGCGCATCCCTTGCGTGCTTTAGCAAGTCATCGCGATCACTTTCACAGCGATCGTGATCGCGATGACTTTCTTTCACAGCCACGCGGCCAATGCTGGTCTAATTTGGTTTCTGAGTGCTTTAAAAAAGTCACTTTTACCTAACAGGAGTTAGTTTGCCATCCTGTTAATAAATTTACTTCTTTCTGCATTCTGCACTTTGTTTCCATTGCATCATCGTTTTATTTTGTTAATGATGGACCTTCATTTTAATAGGGCTTTGTGTAGGCATGGGGAGAACCAACACAGACTCAAACCCGGTTCCCCAGGTCCAGAGTCGGCAGTTCTGTATGTTACTCACAGGCTGTCTCCAAATATTGCTGGGCTTAGGCGTCCGTGTGTTTAGCTGGGAGCGGCCAGGTTTCAGTATTTATTTTTGTTTCACTTGAAGCATTCTGCTGGCGGCAGAACCTGCTTCCTTGGGGCTGTGTGCAGCTCTTCCGCCCCTGCCCCCTCCTTGTGTTTTGCTCCTTATGTGAGACACATCTGCCTTAACTGGCTGTGACTCTAATTGTTTAAACAAACAACTTAAAAGTTCCAAACCACAACGTGATTTCAGCTCAGCAGTTCATTACTTGTAAATATAATAAACAAATTAATCACAACTGTCTCTAATCTACCCCATTAGTTAATTAGCAACGTGAAATTAATTTCCAGTTTGGAATTTCTTGCAGATTTGCAAAAGGGCAAAGGGATTGGGTGGTCGCCCTTTTTGGATTTTGGGTGTTGAAGTTATTACAAATGTTTGTTACGTTCTAAAAATACTTTTTTCCGACTACGATTGTAACTTTTTTCCCAACTTGTGAGTGGTGGACTTTGTCAGTGCATTTGGACACGAGGGGGCATGGAAAGTGAGTATTAATAAACATCTTAAACTAAATACAGTGAGCAAAGGGTGGCAGAGAACAGTCTTAAGTGACGCATTCTATTAAGATATTGCAGGAGTGGAGCACGGCTCATCGTTTTGAAATAGATAGGCAGTTACTGCTCCCAGTACCCAAGTTACTTAAAAGAGGAGACCTTCTATAAGGAACGGATTTCTCAATATATTATGTAAATATTTATTACGTTTTATCACCTTTGCCTGCAAGTTTTGGGTCAGTCAGCAAATTGTCTTAAATTGTGTGGTGATCTGGCTGCACTGCATTACCCATGTCATCTGATTCTAGAATGTATTATGTTTTACCTGCTTGAGACATTCTATGAGACAGTTACTTGGGATCTGCAACAGCTGTGACCAATAAACTTACTACATGAAATATCTTTCTTTGGTGATTACTATACTTCTACAAATTGGCGACGATTTGTGTAGCACGAGAATTGCCAGTTGGGAATTCAGCTATAAGCCTGTTTGCGATTAATTTGACATGAGAATGACCTGCAGTTTGTTTTTGACTCAAAAGGAGTGTTTGTTCATCTTAAATGTCGAGTAAAGTGCTTAAAGTAAAAATAAGCTTTAACTGAATGTCGGAAAGCAAAGAAAATTGGAGTCTGTTTCAAAAAGCTGCTGTTCAGGGCAAATATCTTCCAGCAAAATTTAAAAGGATTTATGAATGTGTATTTAATTGACTGTGATGGTGGTTTAAGAAAATACAGTTAACTGAGTCCTTTTCTGTTTTTTTTAATGCGCGTGAACTCTCACCCGGATTTAACAAACTGCAGCATTAAAATGCTTTCCTACGTTAATGTGCAGTAGAGTGTTAAGATAGTTTTGCCTCTGATTTAAAATTAAAGTACTCATTTTATTAAGTTAATCCTTTATGCACTAGAGTCAGGAGATTCGTGTTGGGAGTGTGCGCTATCGAGAACCCAAGTCGAATGAAAATAATTACGCATGCATCTGAGCGTGAAAGGCTCGCGTGGCAGGTTTATTTAATTAGCTTAATCCTTTGTGCTCTCGAGCGTGAGGAGGCTCGTGTTGGAAGTGCGCGTGATCGAGGCTCACGCTTGATGTTCGCGTCGTGAGCAGTTTCATATTATTTAAACAAACACTGAATCATCCGCTTCAAATTACATACGTGGAGAGAGTTAACACGAGCAGCTTCACGTATGGGCTAATTAATGCAAGTTAACGCGGACAGATTAAGGTATAGAGCTTTCAGCAAATATTTAGGAGTGATTGGTGGAAATAGATATCGCCCAGAATGAAAGAGGTTTCTTTTAGAACACAATTTAGGGTTTGAGGGACAATCTATTTATGAGCACCTTCCACCCTATATAACCCCACAAGATCAAGAAAATTTAGATGAGTTTGAGATAGCCGTGAAGTAACTTGAGAAACAATTTGATGTAGAACCTAGTTTAATTGTTAACAGGCACAAGTTTTTCACACGACCACAATTACAAGATGAATCTATTGTTACCTACGTTGCTTCTTTACGCATGTTAGCAGCAGAATGGGAATTTGAAAACTTCACGGACCAACTCATCCGTGATCAGATTGTTGTACGATGTTATGATGGCAAGGTTCAGGAAAAATTACTCACTTTGAGGAATCCTACTCTTGCTGAAACTATTGATATTGTAAAGGGGATTGAAGTATCACGCAAGGCACGGAAAGAGCTTAGTAGAAAAGAAAATAGCAGTGTGTCTGTTGTGGATGAGAATTTAGTTTCAAAAGAAAAGTATAACTCAAAGAATTATTAAACAGAAAGACAACAGATAGTTAATTTTCAAACAAAAGTAGTTTTTTCACTCAAACATTTGCTGTATGTGAAATTCCAGACACAATCCAAATGGTAGACCTTGTCCTGTGAGGAGTGTGAAGTGTAAAATTTGTAACAGTCGGGCATTTTGCCAAGGTGTCAGACTCCAAAAGATAAAATAAATTCTGTTATCGAGGATGATCAGAGTGACACCTCAGAAGATGAACAATCTTGTGATAGAGGGATTAAAGACATGATAGTTGTTGTACAGGATGATGAATCAGATTGCATAGATCCCTATGAGATCATAGAAACAGATGGAAAAAATCTGAGACTACTTATAGATTCTGGTGCCAGAATGATAACTGATGAACTGTTTAGTGAGGTTTGGGGTAAACTTAGTCTCCTTCCTCCTGGCAGAAATCCCGTCACTTATGATGGAAGAAAGATTGATTTGTCAGGTTACTTTGAATGTGAACTCCAGTTTAAAGGGCGCACAATTTTTGGGAAGGTGTATGTTGCTAAAAAAGGATTAAATGTACTGGGATGGTATCACCAGGGCCTGTTTGGCATGACACTCAGACCTAGAAGAAAAGTACAAGTATCTTTAGTAACTGATCTAGAAAATGAAGATAACAAATGGAAAACATGATAATGACAGTAAATGGTTCAAAAAATTTCCAAAAGTCTTTGAAGATAAACTAGGGGAAATAAAAGGATTAAAACATAAAATAAAAGTTCAGGATAGGGTGACCCCAATCAAACACAAGTTGAGAAGTGTACGTCAAGATCTAGCAGGCATCCTTAAAAAGATGTGTGATGATGGAGTAATAGAACCAATTGAATCATCATTATGGTTAAGTCAATTAGTTATCGCAAAAAAAAAATGGGAAGCTAAGAGTGTGTTGACCTGAGGAGTTTAAACAAAGTAATTTGGGTTGACTCACACCCCTTACCTAGAATTGATGAGATCAGCTCATTCTCAGGTTCTAGTGTTTTTTCAAAAATCGACCTAGCATCTGCGTACCATCAAGTCATACTTGAGGAATCTTCAAGACACCTCACGGCCTTTGTTTCTCCGATAGGCTCATTCCAATTTAAAAGGATGCCTTTTGATTTATCAGCAGCATCCGTTTTCCAACGCGTGTTAGAGAATGTTTTGGAAGGAGTTGACGGGGTGGTAACATATCAGGATGATATTTTAGTTGCAGGAGAAAACCAATCAATTCATGACAAACGCATGCTCATGGTTTTGGAAAGATTACAAAAATATGGTGTTGCAGATCGGGGGAAAAATGTGAATTTGCAAAAGATTCTATAGAATATTTGGGTCATGTGATATCAAAACAAGGAGTGGAACCTAGACCAGGCTTGATTGAGGCTATTTCTAAAGCTCCCACACCAAAAACGAAAGAGAATGTGGGGTCATTTTTATGACTCTTGAGTTTTATTCTAAGTTTATAAAAATGTTTCAACAAACAGTAACATTAACAGAATTGTTAAAAAAAAACATTTGTGGGATGAAAGTTGTCAAAAAGTTTGATGCCTTAAAAAGTGAAATTGTATCTGGTGGGGTTCTTGCACCTTTTGATCCATCTCAGGAATGTATTATTACGGTGGATGCAAGTAATGATGGGCTTGGTGCTACTATTGCTCAGATTAAAGGAAAATAAGAAGTGACAATTTGGTTTGCCTTGGTCTTTAAAGCCTAATGAAAAATATTTTCTGTAATTGATAAAGAACTTTTGAGTTGCTGCTGGGCAGTTGAGAAATTTAAATGTTTAATCTGGGGCAGAAAGTTTGTACTCAAAACTGACCACAAACCATTGATCAGTATTTTAAGCGGTACTACCATAAAAGATCATTCTCCAAGAATTGCACGATTGAGTTCGAAGCTATTGCAATACAATTTCACCATGGAGTACATACCTGGTGGTAGGAATATAAGAGCTGATTATTTATCACGTTCACCCGTAAATCTCACAGATTCTCAAGTAAATAGTGATGATTATGATGAAGACTGTATGATTGCGAGCATTGACCTGTCATGATACTTTCAGCGAAAAGGAGTGGTTTTCTGAATCAGTAAAAGATATTGAATTAGAGTGTAAGAGTCTGTCATGTCTGGTTGGCCAAAAGAAAACACTCTCACAAAATTTACAACCATATTTCAAGGTAGCCGACGAGTTGTCTATTGAGGATAAAGGGATGTTAGTACGTGGAGAAAAGTTCATTCCTCCAGTCTCATTAAGAGAGGATTATCATGTACGGGCATGAGGGACATTTAGGCCAAACCATAACTAAGAGGAAAATAAGATAATTATTGGTGGCCCAAAATGGGCTCGGATATTATTGCTTGTGTACGTAGTTGTGGTGTTTGTGCAACAAGTGACAAAAGTCTTAAAACAGAAGCAGTTCCCTTACAGCCTGTTGACCTGCCAAGCACAGTTTGGTCCAAATTAGCAATAGATTTCATTGGCCCTTTCAGTACACTTCCTAGAAAACTGAAGTTTGCCATAGTAGTAGTTGATTACTACAGCAAATGGTGGGAGGTAAAGTTTGTAGAAGAACCGAATACCCTCAGTGTGATTACATTCTTGGAAAACTTATTGATTAGAGAAGGATTTCCTAAAGAAATCATTTCGGACAATGGTGTCCAGTTTATTATTTCTAAAGAAATGAGAAGTTTTCTTGATAATAATGCGATCAAACATAGGTGTGTGGCCTTATACCACCCTCAGGCCAATGGCCTGGTAGAAAAAATGAACCGCACGTTAGTAGAATGTATTCAATGGGGAATTCAGAACAAGTTTGACATTTGTAAGGCTGTAGAAGAAATGTTGTGGTCCCATAGATGCAGCCCTAATGTCTGTTATTTCCTCATTTGAGGTCTTATGAGGACGGCCACCTGCCTCACGACTGTGTCCTACTTGGTTGAGAGAATTTCAAAACAAAAGTGATCACATGACAAACTTAGACAAAGTTGTGAGACCCAAAGTAAAAGAATATCAAAACAAAATAAACTCATTATGATGTCACCCATAGGGTGAAACCTGTAGAAAACAAACTTAAAGTGGGTGACTGGGTTCGCATTAAGGATCCTAATCACGTTCCGAAAGGGTTGTCAAAGTTCAAACCTCCTGTAAGGATTGAGGTAGTGACAAAAAATGCAGTAAGAACTAGTAGGAACGAATGAGGGAACAAGGGAAGAGTAGTCCAAGTTCATTTACATGATGTTATTTCTCAGGATCATGATGTTTCATCCCATGATTCATATGTTTTATCGAAGACCTCTTTCCACACTGTTTCTCCTACTTCTGATATTCAAGTTATCGAACAAAAGTCTAATCCCTATCCTTTATCTGTATGCAGAACCAGTAGGAGAAATATAGTTAAACCCACGAGGTTTCGTGATTGACGTTTTATTTATTTAAGACATTTTTCCATACTGTTCCTCCTACTGTTGCCTCTCCTGATATTCAAGTTATTGAACAAAAGTCTAATTCCTATCCTTTATTTGTACACAGAACCAGTAGGAGAAATATAGTTAAACCCACAAGGTTTTGTTTGATTTATATATTATATTATTTACATATTTTAGTATTTTATAGTCATTGTATTCAATTTTTTTACCATTATCATTTTGTTTTATTCTTTAACTTATTTGTAAAGAAGGGAGATGTTGTAGTGGTCTGGCTGCACTGCATCATTACCCATGTCATCTGATTCTAGAATGTATTATGTTTTACCTGCTTGAGACATTCTATGTGACAGTTACTTGGGATCTGCAACAGCTGTGACCAATAAACTTACTAAATGAATTATCATCTTTTGGTGATTACTATACTTCTGGTACCGCATTTGTGTCTTCCATCATGTTGAACATTCAAAACCACTGTAAATATGCCCACCTGTGCCTTTTGTGTTGCTTCTGCCATTCCGCCCTTTGTGTTGCTTCACCGTGGTTATGCTTCGTTTGCCACCTGCACCCTTAGTGTTGCTTCTTCACCATGAGTCCTGTGTGTTACTACTGCCCAAAAAAAACAAGCCTTGGCATAGCCAATAGGTCTCGCCTTTGGGACCTTATAAGTGTTTAGCCATGCAACAGTTGTTGTTGCACCAAGTATATTGTGCTGGATAACTAAACACTTATAAGGTCCCAAAGTCGAGACCTATTGGCTATGCCAATGCTTGCTCAGGGCTGCTGTCGGGGTCAAGAGTTAAATGGGCTGGATAACCTCCTACTGGGGACAGTTACTAAGTTGATCCTTCAAGAATGTATTGACCTGCTTGAAGGAGGGGTGGGGGGGAGAGGGGGAAGTAGCAGCACCTCCCAGCCTAGGGTGGATGGATCGGGGAGAGGGATGCTTTGCATTCCCTCCTGGGTGCACAAGGGGAGCAGGGGAGCTTGAGAGTCCCCATGACTGACCAATCTTGGGTAAATACAAGACCATGACATTTCATTCTGTTTCATAAGAGTCCGATGTCTTGGGTATTGGAGGATACAATGGCAGAGCAGCCAACTCCTAACCTTTAGGGTGATAGGTGCTCTGCAAGTTTGATTCTTTAGAAGTTGCAAACACTACAACAAATATTATGGTTACACGGTGAGCCAAGGGGGGGGGGTGGGGGTGGGTGCGGAGCGACCGATTGGAAAGGGGCTGGGTACAGGGTGGACCCGGCAGTCTAACTTCTCATGGGGACACTGGCTCATTCTGACTTGAAAATACTGTTCTGGATATGTGACTGGCCTGTGCTCCAAGGTTAAACGTACCCTCGTGCTACAGGATATCAAACAGACCCTGGACCTCCTGCTGGAGAACCACTTAAAAGGCCAGTGTTGCAAAGCCCTGGAGAGCTAGGGATACACCCTGGTGGCGCACGCAGGTTACACTGCTGGATCAAGGGTCACTGGTGTCCTCCTAAGGTTCTCTACACCATACACACTAGACACGTCAGGAAGGATGGGCAATGACCTGATGGGAAGATGTGTGCTGCCGACGGGTTTATGGTAGGGTCACACAATTAATCTAGGCTCGGTTTAAACACCACCCAAATTAAAGGGGGACGCTCTTTTGGTGCTTTGCGCCTCTTGGATATGCCAATGGGCACCTAGATCCTGTGCGGTGATATGAATGATGCAATGTCCTTGTAATGAGGAAGGGTGGTTCAAGAGGGACGAGGTCCAGGACGTGAGCCAACTCAAATTTGTTGCGGACGTCGTGGGACTGGTGGACCTATGGCAGTACACCCTCTGAATGAGAACCACTTTCCCATTTATCAGCCAGACACTGTAGTCTATCCCAATGGGACTATATCCTTACCCACTGCGACAGCGTGGGCCGCTATAGCAATACATCACACTTGGCTTGTGGTATTGACTATTCCCCAGTGGTGACCTGTCCGTCTAGGCTGGCCAGAGAGATGGTTCTGATACCCAGAATAGCAGCCTGGCCCTTGAAAGATGAGAACCTGACACTGGTTTGGGTGCACAGAACAATACTTCCAGGTAAACGAAGGGTCGGTTCCCTCGACGTGCACCTTGTGGGAGGTGTTTAGGAAAGTTCTGCGGGGGGGACACTTAGGCCCTCATTGGGATCAAAAGGAAAGACTAGGTAGCATGGATCCAGGAGCTGGAGAGGTAAATTAAGTCCCTGGAGAGGGGAATATCAGGGGGAAAGCCCCAGACGCTGGATGGGTCCATCGCCTCCGGCTGAGGCAGCGAGAACTGAGGGACCTCCCAGAAAATGCTGAACGGGCGCATGCCTTGGCCACAAAGAGAATGTTATATGATGTGGGTGATAAAGTCACCAAGCTCATAGCCTGGCTGGACAATAGAGACTGGGACAGATTGGGTCACTAAAATGCACAACCCAGAGTGCATGGTGCCGGTGGAAATACCAGAACCATCCGCAATGTACTACAAGAGCGTGTACTCCTTTTGGGACCCACAGGTCTTATGGGGACTGTGTGGATCTCCTGAAAGATTGAAGGCTTCAGGTCTTCTCCGCAGATGACAGGGAAGCACTGGGACAAGACTCGATTGTGGAAGAAATCAAGAGGGCTATCCAATGGTTGCAATCTGGCAGGACAGCGGGCCAATTAACTTGCCTATTGAATTGCTCAAATGAGTGGCCAGTAAGATCGTGCCTCATCCACTTAACATGTTCTGGACAGCAAAGGTAGACCGAGCTCTAACAGTGGACCAGAGAACGGCCACAATAGTCTCCCTTGCCAAGAAGGGCAAGCCTCCCACTGCCTGTAGTCCTTAACAGGCTACTTCTACTCAATACGGAGGCCAAGGCTTTGGCAACAGGTTGGTGAGGGTCATAACCTCAGTGATGCAACCGGATCAGTTAGGGTTCATGCTGCATTGGGGTACCCGCTTAAACCGGAGGCGCTTACATGGGGTGATGCACATGACAGTTGCTGGGGTTGGCTCTATATATTCATAATCCTCCCCAGACTGGGCTTCAGCTCTTAATTCTGCTTGTGGGATCAACTCCTCTATCAGGGCCCTGTGGTGATGGTGCGCATGAATGGCATTGTCTCGCACCTTCGCAGGGGCATGTGGCAGGGGTGCCCCCCCCTGTCGCTGATTAACTCTGAACTGGAGCCTTTGGTGGCTTGTACCTGCCTGGACCCTCTCCTGTAGGGGATTCTGAGAGGTGGGGCATGTGAGAAGATCTTGCTGTACTTCAATGACCTATTACTATGTTTCACAGCCCACTTCTCAGTGCATAGGATTTTGAAAATGTTCAACCTCTTCAAGAGCTACTTGGGCTATCCTATCAATTTGGACAGATCCCTTATCTTGCCTCTGTCAGGGAGATGTCAGGTTCTAACGTCAAAGCGCCATTGGCGACTTGGGGATTTCAATACCTGGGCATTTTTATTACCAGGATCAGAGGAATTCCTTAAACAAAATCTGACTGTTCAACTAGAACACCTCAGAGGATGTGCCCCCCTGGAGAACGCTGCTGATATCTTTGGGCAGGGCCATGCTCTTGAAGTTGACCCTCCCCTGCATGCTATACGTCCTTCAGAATATCCCCTACAAGGTGCCGCTGCAATTAGTCACCAGTGAACTACACACACTCCTCTGCAACAGAGGCAGCTCTTTCATATCCCTCGGAAAGCTACAACTGGGAGTGTTTGAGGGAGGGCTGTTAGTGCTTACTATTGGGCCGCACAACTGATGGTAGTAAATGAATGGGTATTTGGGGACTGGGACTAGCCAGCCTATAGGGTTGATCCAGAGGCGATGAGTGACTGGAGTTATCCTTCCATTCTTTGATAGGAGGAGGGTAGTTGCACTCCCAATTCACACTTGGGCAGTAGTTATGGTGTGGCATGAGGCAAACAGACATCTGGGGTGGAAGGGAAAATTGACCGCCATGACTCTGCTATGGGACAGCAAACACCTTGGTGAGGTAAAGAATTTGAGGGGCCACATTAGATGGGCTTTAATAGGGCTAGACAGACTAGGGGATGGTTGGGGGGGCACTCCTGTCCTTTGAGGACTTACAAGTGGAGTATGACATGGAGGATAAGGAGAAATTCAAATACTTTCAAATGAGGCATGCATTGCGGTGCCATCTGCCTGAGGCAGCAACTATTGGACTCCTTGCCCATGAAGGACTGGTTAGTACTAGACCAATGGTGGTTAAAGCAGTCAACTTGGTATATCAGAAAATAATGAACAATTTGCCAGATCTTCTCTTGTTGCGGGAGGGTGACTTAGGACTCTTAGAAGATGACAGGGTGGAGGCCTTCCAGAGCCCCAGGGAAAAAACACTAGGGGCTGCAGGTCATTGGCACCTTCTTCCATACACAGTGGGAATACCCTGAGATTCAACAATACTGGAGGGAGGTCACAACTGTCATGGCTGCTGTTGGGAGCCTGGGGGTTCCATTGGAGGCTAGATGGCTGATACCGGGTGTTGGGGCTTGGCCCTTTTTGCAGGGTCATCCCTGAACTTTTGCCTTCCTCCTATATTTTTTCTGACCTGTTGGCTATTTTATGACTCTGGGCACTTTACCACTGCTGATCAGTGCTAAAGTGCATATGCTCTCCCTATTGTAAATTGATATATGGATTATTGAGTCCATGATTGGATGTTTGGTTTACTTGTCAGACCCTAGTACAGTGCACTCAGTGTGCCCAGGGTGTGTAATCCAAATGCTGCTGGTGGGCCTGCAGCACTGGTTGTGCCACCCACAGAAGCAGCCTTGCAAAATGTGTAAGGTCTGCCATTGCAGAGCCTGCGTTCAGTCTGGTACTGTCCTGCTGACTGGGCAAGTGTACCCACTTGCCAGTCCCTAAACCTACCCTTTTCTTCATATCAGTCACCCCTATGGTGGGCCCAAGGGCAGGGTGCATTGTAAGTATAAGGTAGGACAAGCCCTGATGTGTGTGGCATGTCCTAATAGTGAATTACAGCCATTTCCGTGTTTCACTATTGCAAGGCTGCCTGTTCTCCATAGGCCAGAATGGGCTGTTAGATTATTACATGTTTATAATCCTAACAGGCTCAGAGCATGGTAGAAATTCGAGTTTAGTATGCCTGAACTCAGAATAATAAACTACATCTTTTAGTGAAGTTTATATTAATATTCTGTGTTTGCAAATACCACTTTTAGAAAGTAGGTATTTGCTTGTCTAACCATTCAAACCTGCCTCTGCTAGGTTGTGTATTCCTTTGTCTGGTTTTGTGAGTGACGGGGCTGGGGGATTCCAAGAGACAGACTGATTCACCCAGTGGTGAATAGAGCGATCTGCATCTAGATGAGAGGTGCAGGGAGAGGAGTTCCCCCCCAAAGTTGAAGTCCTGGTATGTGAGTGTGAAGACCGCCCAGAAGAGTGTGGGCTGTGACAGTCAGATACGGTCTTGCCAATCTCAGGGGAGTGGTGTGGAGTACATGTGTAACTAGAAACCCCAAAATCTAACACTGGGCATTTCCGGGGAGGAGGAATGGCCCAGGTATCCTAAACTGTGGTTGACATTGGCAGTAAGAGTGGCTAAATAAAACACTGCAAAAACATGGCAGGGGGATTTGAGTAGACCCTTGTTTATCCTGGACTGGAAGAACGACTTGGACTGTTGTCAGCTGGCAGAACCGGAGGTGTCAGAGCCAGCATGCCCTCGCAAGTACGAGAACGTGTGCAGTAGCTGGATCCATTACAGGGAGACTGGAGGCCGGCTAGGGGTAGTGCTAGTGTGAGGGCCCAGGGACATTCGTGCCTGAACGGTCTTTCGCAGAATATTGTGCCTATGGAAATCTATGTGAAATATATCCGACCCCACAATCAGTTGGCAATGGATGGGGTTTGTACTTTCCCATAATTGACCAGCTATCTGTACCTTTCATTTTACATGCTGATCAACTGTTTTACAAAAAGATTTATTTAAAAAAGGCAGCTTGAGATCTAAAGGATCTTAATTTTCAATCTTTTTATTTTTTCCTTGCCATGGATAGCTAATTTACTTTCAAAGAAAGTGATGCCACAGATTTTAAGAAAATGAGTTCTACCTCGTCCCCACCTTTCAAATCAATCCAGATTTTCACCTATATGAATCTAGTTTTACTGTATATTTTAAATGCCCAATTATGGGAGGTGGATGGCAGTGTGCCCAAGCTTTAATCTGGTTGGGCCTGTCTGTGTCTCTTAAAGCTATTGACCAACAGCTCCTACTAAATTAAATACTGGTAGAGTGCCCGTATTCACTTTTTCCTCTACCTCTTGTGACTGTGAGGTGTACCTTAAATCTTAGTTTCTCCTACTTTTGGCGAGTCTGAAGTCTGCTGTTGGAGTCCAGTTCTCCACGTATGCAAATGGCACCCAGTTGTGTTTTTTTACCATTTCAAAGAGGTAGTGGCATTGGGAGAAATCATTATGCACACTTCACCAACTGCTGGACAGAAGAACAATTGCGAAGGTAAACCAATGTCCTCAAACTGTCACTTAAGGGGAAAGTTTCTGGGCTCCAATATGCGGTATTAGATAATATTGACCTTGAGAATCGGGTAACCCAGCCCATTAAGATAAGTACAGAACCTTGGCCTCCACCTTGATCATAACCTTTTCCTTGAAGCACAGACAGCCTCTTTATCCAGCTTAGGTTTCTTTCACCTGAATGTTCCATAGAAATCTTCCCTTCTGTGCACCCCACCTTCAGATTCCTGTATCCAGTATATGTATTCAGTCTCAGGTTAACCAGGGTAACCATACTAATTATGGGCCAACAGAAAAGCTTCTAAACAGTTTTATGAAATTCCTTAAACCCTGACCGCAGTCTTTAATTTGAGCCAGCGGGGGACAGCCGCACTATTTTTTTCCACATCAAACCTTTCTAGAGAAGGGAGGGGCCACACAAAGCAGAAAGACTGCGTAAAAAGACGGAAACCCTGTTTCAAAATGAGAAAGCAGCAAACTGCAAAAGTGAGATAGGGGTAGGAGGTGTCTGGTAGTGAATTAAGGCATGAAGTAGGTTTCAGACTGTGCAGCTCTGTTGAGCAAGGCAATATTTAATTGCACCAGACGGAGCCTTCTGAGCAGAAATTTGGGCACACACGCTCAATCTTGTACAAATTAAGCACTTCATGCACATTCCCCCTGTTAATAGCTAATGTTGGTCTTCGTTTGTACGCGTCAGTAGGATGAACGTTCTGTAAAAGTGCTTTAAATAAAGAAGAAAGGGTGTGAAGAATGTAATAAATTGTGTCCAGTGTTGTGCGGGCCTGAATTTGTCCAACATTTTTGTTCTAGAGGGAGGAGAGTGACTCTGAGACCAGTATCTCCTCGTGCTTTAAGAAGTACCTCAGGCCTCTTGAGAACCAGAAGTTGGCGACCTTAAATAAGCTTGCGTTCCAAGATAAAGTGGCCCAGAAGCAGATGGTGGAAAACCTGACCAAGCTTAAAGAAGACCGCAATAAAGTTCAGTACGCCTGGGATGATGTCCAGATGAGGCTTAAAGAACAGGACCCTTTTGAGTTTCTTAACGTAAGGAAAGAACAATCTACTTTCATTTTAACTAACTGTAGTGAGCGATCATGCACAATGTCATTTTACAGTGCTGTTAAGTATCACGGATGCCCATACTGCAGTTCGGATAGGTCTGAGATTTCCCCAGAATTAAAGTAACCCTGGCAAAATGTTTCTTTTCCAGAGTGTATTCACTATCCTGTGAGATGTTGTACCCTAGCCCCAATTCTCACATATATTGGGGAAACTGTTTATTTGAAAGGCTTAAAGGTAACAAGCGCTCCATAAATGCAAACCTTTTCCCCCTCCTCTAGCCCTCCGCTATCCTCCTGATTATCCAGTATTATGGGTGTCTTTCATAGATTCACATGCCTGAATCATTCCCCGTCGTCGAGATGGGAGCCCCGGTAATAGAAAAGTAATGTCCTATAGACATACATAGAGAAAAATAGGCCTAAGGGCCTTGCCTTAGTAGCCTATCTATGTCCTTTTGTGAAAAGGACCAAATTTCCAAAGGTAGCCAATCAGCTACCACCTCCCTCTAGAACCTTCCTGCCAGGAGCCTCAGTCTCTCAGATTTTCTACCGCACGTTGTGCTAGGGAGTCCCCACCTGAGCTCTCCTCAGGTTTCTTCAAATTCTTTACTTTCTTCACAAAAACTTGGATTCTACTTCAAATATGGCTGAACAACAGAAAAGAGGACTATTCGGAGCTTGTTCTTCTTGTGGCAAGAAGAGACTGCACGTCGACGACAAGCATGAGACTTGCCTCTACTGCCTCTACCCTGACCACACAGTAAAGGACTGCAGGGTATGTAGAACATTCTCTACCAAGACCCTTAAGGATAGAGAAGGCAGACTGCTCCTCTGGCTAAACAGACTAAAAACCAGAGATGTTGAGGTGCTCTCCTCGGAGGGCAGTGAAATGGCTTCAGTTTCCTCAAAACTGTCCTTAAAAAGGCCAAGGGAGGCTTCCCCTGGCCATCCAGACGTCCCTCACAAAAAGACTACTTCAAAGTCTTCTGAGGCAAGATCTGATACGTCTGTGAAGGATGCTGCAACCTTCAGAAAGCCATCGCAGTCCTCGTCGTCTACTTCGATGACATTATCTTCAAGAAAAACGAACTATGTTTCCACATCGACGACGATCTCGACGACGGTGGCATCGTCAGCCTTGACTTCAACGACGACGACCACCCACTCGTCGACGACGGGTAAGCCAATATCGTCGATTGTACTTATTAAAAAACAGCAATCGTTTGTCAAAACTCCGTCGTCATCTCCGTCGACGTTGACAAAACAGAAAACACCGACATCGTCGACGAGAATTCAGTCGACGTCCACCGCATCGTCGACGAAGACACCGACGACGGTAGGAGCACCGCCGACGACAACTACACCGTCGACGGCTACTACGACGCCGACGACAAAACTGCCGTCGACGTCCACGACGACGGCGAAGGCACCGTCGACGACCACATCGACGACGGCGAAGGCACCGTCGACGCCAACTCCGTCGACGGCGAAGGCACCGTCGACGGCTACTCCGTCGACGACCGCCTCGTCGACGACAGCTTCATCGGCGAAGGGACACTCGACGCTTGAAAAGCGATCGACGGCGATACCGTCGACGACCTCGTCGACGACGACATCATCGACGCCATGGAAAAAAGCGGAGTTAATTCCATCAAAAAAGGTCACCAAACTCCCTATTACGCCCGAATTAACATCACCCAGTAGGGTTCAATCACTGCTTCCTTCTCACATACTTCAGGCTGACGAATCAGATGATGACCACTTCGAACAAGCTACTAGCCCGTCAGATCTCAACGTCAAATGCCAGAGTACTGACGATGACGGAGATGATGTTATATTTACGGAAGAAACTATTCAGGCTCAGGTACATACTCAAGTCACTCCAATGATCGTATTACCGGCCGAGATAGTTCAGGATCTTCAATTCCTGATCACAGACTATAAAAAGAGATTCCCAGAATCGTCAGCGACACCATCACATGGCAATTCTCAAGAATCTTCCACACAGCAAAGATCACCAAGGGCAAGACCAACGCCTTTGGTTATTCCTCAAGATACTGAACAGGTTCACAACATACAATCCTCTGATGATGACGACGAACCTCCTGAGGAAGGTGAGGTTAGAGATGACCTCTCTCAAAACAGAGATGAGGATTACGTTGCTCACTCTCCGGCCACACCGGAACCCAGCACATCAGACTCTCCACCAGTGGATATCGGTGGATTCCACAATTTAATAGAGAGAGCGGCCACCAGATTTCACATGGCAATGGAAACAAAAGTAACAGATTGTTTCTTGTATGACTTCAAAGACCCCATTAGAAAGGAGGCACGATCCATTCCCATAATAGAACATATCTGGGAACAGGGGCTACAACTCATGCAAACACCTGCATCTGTTTCAATAGTGGTCCCTAGACTGGACAAAAAATATAGGGCTCCGTCAACGGCAGCCACTTGTTTTAATTCACATCCAAAACCTGATTCGGTCGTCACTCAAGCCGCCCAGAAGAACTCCAGAAACCCATCCTCGCCACTCTCAGCACCACCAGACAAGGAGGGCAGGAAATTGGATGGCATAGGCAAACGCTTCTCCACAACGTCAGCCATGACGGTCAAAGTGGCCAACGCCATTGCTCTGCTGGGCAGATACAATAGGCAACTATGGGAAGATATTGCTCCATATCTCACGCACGTGCCTGATGACTTGAAAAATGAGGTCCAGGCACTCCTTCATGAAGGTCAAATATCGGCATCAGAAATCATAGACTCAGCTGTCGATGTCGCCATGACAGGCTTCAGACAGCTTGCAGGTGCCGCAGTTTTGCGCAGGCAAGGTTGGCTCAAAGCGACGTCCTTCAGACAGGAAGTACAAACCAAAGTTGTAGATATGCCCTATGACGGACAACTACTATTTGGAGCTAAAATAGATGAAGCCTTGCAGACGATAAAGAAAGACACCGATACTGCAAGGGCTCTCGGGACTTTACAATTCAGGAACCAGTCCTTTCGAGGGCACAGAGGACGAGGACAATCCACGTACAGAGGATCTTATCAAGGCAAATCCACATATAATCAAAATCGCTCCCAATATCCACAGCGGCAGCAACAACAAAGTCGTCAGACCCCCTACGGGAGACCGAACTTCAGAGGCAAATCGCAAAAGAAAACGGCTGGCGGAAGACAATGACCAATTCCCGCAGCCAGTCCCCCCACCGTCCGGTCCGCTCAAAATTGGTGGCAAGCTAACACATTTCCTCCAATTGGAAAAGGATTACGACGGATCGGTGGGTACTACAATTGATTCAACACGGTCACACCTTGGAATTCAACTCCATCCCACCGTTCACCCCTCCTCACAAACATCATCACAGACACCTTCGTCTGTTACTGCAGGAAATCTCTTCCATGATAAAAAAGGGAGCAATAGAGCGAGTCCCATCAGCTCAAAAGGGAAAGGGATTTTATTCCCGCTTCTTTTTAATCCAACAGAAAAAGAAGAAATGGAGGCCCATTCTAGATCTCAGGGCACTCAATGCCTTCCTGAAAAGCCAATCGTTTCGTATGGTGACTATCCAGGAAATCTTAGGCTCCCTGGAGGAAGGAGACTTTATGACATCTTTGGACCTGCAAGATGCATATTACCATGTCCCAATACACAAACGACACAAAAAATTCCTACGATTCGAAGTAGCAGGTCTCCATTACCAATTTTGTGTCCTCCCATTTGGCCTCAAATCAGCACCTCGCATTTTTACAAAGTGCCTGGCTCCTGTGGCAGCTCACCTGAGACAACAGAATCACCAAGTCTTCCCCTACCTAGACGACTGGCTGGTGAAAGCACCGTCTCTCACGGACGCACAGCTGTCTTCCAACGCCTGTCTCGACATTTTCCGGAACCTGGGTTTGACTCTCAACTTCGAAAAATCTACTTTACAACCCACCAGGATAATAACATTTCTGGGGGCCACTATAAACACCATTTCCTCCAAAGCTTTCCCATCTCTGGAAAGAAAAAACAAACTGATGACTCTAGCTACCGCGATATCTTCAAAACCAACCATCAAAGTAAGGATTTTCAAATCTCTTCTAGGGATGATGTCTTCCTGCATTCTACTCATCCCTCACTGTCGGCTCAGAATGCGCCCCCTTCAGGAGGCCCTGACCAAACAGTGGACCCAATGTACAGATTCCTTCGAGGATCACATAGTCGTCACTCGACAGATATCCGAGACGCTGGGCTGGTGGATGAAGCACAAGAACCTATCCAAAGGTCTCACGTTCTTGTTACCAGAAACTCCACACGTCATAACGACGGACGCTTCTCTCGAAGGCTGGGGTGCAGTCCTTCAAGACTTACAAATCAGCGGCAGATGGTCGGAGCAAGAGAAGGCTCTGCATATCAACCTCCTAGAACTACGTGCAGTCCTTCACTCCCTACAGGCATTCCTCCCTCGCATCAAAAATTCTGCAGTGCTAGTGAGGACAGACAACACGACCACAATGCACTACTTAAACAAGCAGGGAGGGACACGCTCGCTGACGCTGTCTCGCGAATCACAAAAAATTTGGAGCTGGCTACTGCTCAACAACATCACATTAACATCGGAGTATGTCCCAGGAAAAGACAACGTCATAGCAGACGCTCTCAGCAGACAGAGGTCAATGTCCCACGAATGGGAACTGAACCAGCAAGTTCTAGACAACATCTTCTCGGCATGGGGAACACCTCAAATAGACCTCTTTGCCACCAAGGAGAACAAAAAATGCCAAAGCTTCGCAAGTTGGCATCCCCAACAGGGGTCATTAGGAAATGCATTTTCCATCGCATGGCGCAACGTGTTTGCGTACGCGTTTCCGCCATTTCCCCTGATCAGCAGAGTCATCCGGAAGATGAAAATGGAGCATTGCACATTGATTCTCATGGCCCCATACTGGCCGAGACAACATTGGTTCGCGGACCTCCGACGCCTCTCAGTCCGTCCATCAATCCAACTGCCTCAACATCCTTCTCTACTCTCGATGTCCAAAGGCCAGATACTCCACCCGAATCTGACATCTCTCAGATTATCGGCTTGGCTCCTGAGTACCGAGAATTCTGTCACCTAAGCATCCCGCAGGAGTGCAAAGAAGTCCTAGCTAAAGCAAGAGCAGTTAGCACGAACAAAACTTATTCCTTGAAATGGAAGCGCTTTTGTATTTGGTGTAAAGACAACAATATACACCCTTTTAGAATCACTCCAGAGCAGATACTGCCTTATCTCCTGCATCTGGCCCAAACAGGTCTGGCGCATGCTTCCATCAGGGTACACCTGGCAGCAATCTCTCGCTTCACCAGGTCTTCAAAAGGCCCTTCACTATGGTCCAACAGACTGATAAAACAGTTCCTTAAAGGGCTTTACAGATCTTTCCCTAGACCAAGACGAATACCACCAACGTGGCATCTGAATATTGTACTCAATCAGTTAATGAAACATCCATTTGAACCTATCCATAGGGCTGAACTCAAATACGTTTCCTGGAAAACTGCACTTCTTTTAGCTCTAACATCAGCCAGAAGAGTCAGTGAGTTGCAAGCTCTTTCGATACAGGATCCTTTCTTGCAATTTAGAGAAGACAGAGTCATCTTAAGAACCAACCCACGTTTCATTCCTAAAGTCCCCTCGGACTTCCATCTCAATGAACCGCTTGTGCTTCGCTCATTCTTCCCGAACCCAGGCACAGTGGCGGAAAGATCTCTTCACTCCTTGGACATTAAGAGATGTCTAAAATTTTACCTGGACAAAACGAAAGCTTTCAGAAAGACCAAACAACTTTTCGTTGCCTTCAGTAGGCCGAGAAAAGGCATGCCACTCTCCAAACAATCCATTTCCAGATGGATATCGGCAACAATTGCATTTTGTCATGACAAAGCCGGACGTCCATTACATTCCTCAGTCCGAGCACATTCCACGAGAGCTGTGTCCACATCGGCAGCACTATTCGCTGGTGTACCGATTCTGGATATCTGCAGAGCGGCCACCTGGAAATCGCCGCACACCTTTACCAGACACTACTGCCTGGACACGGAACTGATGCAGGATGCAGCTGTGGGCCAAGCTGTACTTCGCCATCTCTTCCAGTAAGATGAGCCTTCCTACTTCCCACCGTCCTGCAATGGTATGCACATTTATTTACTTTACTCTCTATATTACTGATGGTATCTAGTCACATGATATGTATTATCTCAGACTGTTATATTCCATCGCATATGTGCATAATGTATTGCTTGCTATTCTGATTCAGGCATGTGAATCTATGAAAGACACCCATAATACTGGATAAGAAATGCGTTACTTACCTGTAACAGCAGTTATCCAGTATTGGTGTCTTTCATAGATTCACATGCAACCCTCCCACCTCCCCAGGAAGGACTCATCTCTCACTACAGAGCATATCTTACGTCTACCTAGCTTGGTGCGTACGAAAATCTGAGAGACTGAGGCTCCTGGCAGGAAGGTTCTAGAGGGAGGTGGTAGCTGATTGGCTACCTTTGGAAATTTGGTCCTTTTCACAAAAGGACATAGATAGGCTACTAAGGCAAGGCCCTTAGGCCTATTTTTCTCTATGTATGTCTATAGGACATTACTTTTCTATTACCGGGGCTCCCATCTCGACGACGGGGAATGATTCAGGCATGTGAATCTATGAAAGACACCAATACTGGATAACTGCTGTTACAGGTAAGTAACGCATTTCATCCAAATAACTGACTAACCTATCTACCACTTTTATTACTTTCATATTTCACTATACTAATTCAACACTAATCCTTTATGGGTTCCAGAGTAGTGTGCTAATCGCCGAAAAAGCACTTTGATCCTTCTGCAGGGGTAGTATGCTCTATATAAATGAAATTGCAATACAATATTGGAATATTCCATTCAGTTATCATTGGTGTGCACCCTTATCTTAAGTTTCCTTACGAAGTGTCCCCAATATCATTTCAATAAGTCGTTTGTATTTTACGTGTTTGTGCCCCGCCACAATCCTGTTCTTCTGCCAGTCTGAAATCATTGAGATCTGTCATGTGTTAAGTGTCTGACTATGCAGACATTAGCCACTGCTACTGCTGTTGCTAGCCATTGTCAGCAGTTTGATTTTGAAATGTCAAATGTGTGCAACATGGCCGGTTAAGGTGTGAGTGGAAGTGCTTCGCCAAAAAATAGGAGGACTCTGTTGGCAGGCAGGATTGTGCAAGACTTCCACAGGACCTTAGAACTGGCGAGTGCTGTGCCAAATGCAGCTTTAAGGTGCTCCAGAATCCATCGTGTAATAATTTGAAATGCCTAACTGAGTCTAGCCTCTCTGAATCCTTTTCCGTGCTATAACCATTCCTGACGATTCTTCGGCACAAAACACTTTTTCTCCTTAGCCTTTTCTCGACAGCGCGGCCAATGCACTATCAATAAGAAATACTATCCGAGCCCCATATTACTCCTTGGAATGTATCCCAGTTCGTAATGTTATAGGTGAGTGTATGGTAGTACTCCTACTGGAGTTTATGCAGTAGGTTAATTGTGTACACCTCTATAAATGAGGCGGGTTATTGCCTTTCACGTATTTCTTCAAAAGCTGCCTCTTCTGTTCTCGAGCTTGTCTTCTGTAGTATGGACTCCTACTATTACCCACTCTTTCCAAAAGGTTTCTTTGTTAGTAGTAGCTTCTTCTTAAAGGTGCATGTTAGAAATGGGATTTCTGGTTGGCTAAGATTTGCTGAAATGCCAGAAACTGGTTCTCGGAATATTGTTTCCGGTCCAGGGAAGGCATGGCTTGGCAGTTCGGGCTGGACTGTTCCCATGAGGCACAGTCAGACTGATTTGCATATGGCCATGTCTGAACTGGGGTGGCAGTGGGCTAAAGAACGGTGATGGATTAAACCCAGATCTGTTGACTGGGGGTGAGTGTTTGATTGGTTCAGATGCTCCGTCCGTCACCACCCCCTTTTGTACCACAAGGTTTGCACCAAAGCCAGGCAGAAACCACCATTCTAGTCAGGATAAGGGAGTTTCACTCCTAAAATAACCTCTGCTCACCCCCTTGGTAGCTTGGCATGAGCAGTCAGGCTTATCTCAGAGGCAGTGTGTAAAGCATTTGCACATACCCAACAGTAATACAGTGTCAGCACTACAAACTAACACCACACGAGTTTTGAAAAATATCCAATATTTTATATACTTAAACAAGACCAAATACGATAAAAATCCACAGTACTTTTAAAATAGATGCATTGCAAGATGTCTTTAACTTTCCAAGATACGTTGAAAACACAGTTCCTTGATGTCGATAGCTCCGTCCGGGCTATCACGATGTCATGAACAAACAAATCCAAACCGTTCTAGCTGACCACGGCATCGCGGGTCAACTGCGGTGTCGGGAAGACTCGCCAACAGTACCTTCCAGAGATGCAGGTCGTCAATGACCTCTCATTGTCATGCCTGTTGCAGGTCGATCTCCTCTGATGGAATCAGGAGCCCTGGCGTCGGCAGGCGTCGAGTGCTGCGGTGCAAAGTGCAGCGGTTTGGCGTGCGGTGCCCTCTGCTCACGGTGTGAGCAGCGGATCGGTGGCGGCATCAGATGGCGTCGGTGAGACCAGGGTCGCGGTGTGAGATGAAGGCAGTGCATGGTGCTGGCAGGTCACGGTGCAGCAGCGGTGTCGCTGAAGCGGTGTAGTCGGCTGACAACTGGAGTAGATGTCACCGGCATTGGCAGGCCAAGTTGGCTCTGTGGAATGAGGGCGGTGCATTGCATAACTTTACGAGCGGTGCCCCTGAACCACGGTGCAAGCAGCGGCATTGAGTCTGGCATGGAGCGGCGTCATCGGGGATACTAAGGCGTCGTGGTGCGGAGTGCGGTGCCCACAGGTCACGGTGCGAGCAGCGGCTGTGGCGGCATCAGCAGGGGTAGTCTGTGAGACCAGGGTGGCGTTGCGCCGGTGCTCTCTGCTGTGCCTTCAGGACACGGTGTCGGCAACGGCGTCAGACTGCGTCGGCCTTGAAGTCTTTGCTGTTCCTGAAACTTCTTGAACAGGGGGCAAGCTCTACCTCAAGCCCTTGGAAATACTCAGCACAAGTAGAGATAGTCCAGTCATTTCACTGCCCAAGGCAGAAGCAGCAGCTGCAGGCCAACCCAACAAAGCAACAACACAGCAAAGGGGCAGTACTTCTCCTGGCAGCTCTTCTTGGCAGGTTCCTTGATTCAAGCGAGTTCTAAAGTCTTGGGGTCTGGGCCCCAATATTTATACCAGCAATTCCTTTGTCCTCTGAAATCAGAGGGGCCTGGACCTAGTTCAAACCAGTTTGGGGTGCATTCTGCCAGGGTGCACTTTCTTCCTTTGTCAGTGCGGGCGAGGGTCCTCAGACGCCCCACAGGAGGTGGAGCCAGCATTGTGGAAGGCAAGCCCAGCCCTATTCATGACAAAGATATTACTCCTCCCACCCATCTGTGTAGATGTGCCTATTCAGTCCTGCTGACTCCCCCGGTCTCCTGGAGTCTCCTCAGCCCCTGTCACTCACAAACCAGACCGCAAATTCACAAGCTATCAGAGGTAGGCTGGATGGTTGGGTCAGAAAATACCTACTTTCTAAAAGTGGTATTTTCAAACACAGAATATTAAAACCACCTTCACTAAAAGATGTATTTGATCATTCTGAGTTCAGGCATACTAAACTCTAATTTCTACCATATTCCCGGAGTCAGTTAGGATCATAGGATGTACTGATCAAACTGCCCATTCTGGCCTACAGGGAATAGGTAGCCTTGCAATAGTGAAACTAAGTAAGCTGTAATTCACTACCAGGACATGCCACACACCACGGCATGTCCTACCTTGTACATACAATGCACCCTGCCCATGGGGGTTCTACCTAAGGGGCGACTCGCATGTAGTAGAGGGAAGGTTTAGGGACTTGCAAGTGTGTGCACTTGCCAAATTGACATGGCAGCCCCAGGCTGCGCACAGGGTCTGCGATGGCCGGCCAGAGATGCACTTTATGGGCGGTTCATGTGGGTGGCTCAATCCAGTGCTGCAGCCCACCAACAGCATTTGATTTATCGGCCCTGGCACGCGCCGTGCACTTTACTAGAGACTATCCCACTTTGTTCATTTTCGTTGACACATTTCTTCTACTTGATGGTGGTGGTAATTATTTTTGTATCCCTCCTGTTCTTAATCTTAGTTTGAACCAGTTTTTTTAGTACTGGGTACTCTTCTGTTTTGATATACTTTACTAGAGACTGACATATAAATCAAATATGCCAATCATGGAAACACCAATCCATAACACATTTTATACAGCAGCACTTGCTCTTCCTCACTGGACAGCAGTGAGGAAAGTGCGCAAAATCATTACACCAGCAAAAACAGTCAAAACCAGGAGGTCGGAAAGCAAAGTCAGGGGAAACACGCCATAAGATGCCAAGTCCAACAGTTCATGTAGCTCTGTCTGTTTCTAGAAGTTTGAGCAGTCGGCCAGGCTGGCGCCGGCATGCATCACTTGGTTAATACTTTGCTCCTTCATTTAGGATCCAATTGACTCCTTTCGAATCAAACCCAGAGGTTCGGTTTAGCATAACGGGAGCAAGAGGGCCATGTCAGCTAGATATCTGGCTAAATAATGATTATATGTTGGGGAGTTGCAGACCACCAGCATCCTTTGTGGTGTATAACTTGCTCGCCTTGTATCTGGGTTTGCAGTACACTTTATTTACTTATTAATCAAGAATTGATCTCTGTTGTGGTCCGGGGTATGCATAGGGATGGCATTGCAAATATATAATGTATACACTGCACTTCTGTCATCTTTGCTACTTGGACTCTGTCCACAAAATGACTGTTGTAATGTTGTCCAGCATATAAAATAGTCTGTGGCCCATTGTATTAGAGGGCATACGTTATCTCAAACCATGTCATTAAAGCCCTGTGGATCAGTATCTCGAAGTATGTCATGAAACCATCTCTGGGATATCACAATTGAAAATCCTTAGGCAATTGGTGCTTTGCTGAGGGCAGTGCACGTCTCCAAGTACACAACCAGGTTGGGAATTTCAAGTTGATTGTGTAAATGTAGACTCACCCTTAGTTAATGATTGCTGTATCATCCTGTTGCCAATTCCACTGTATCCTTCTTATGCCTGATGAATCATATTAAGAAGTAGGCAGAATGCATGCTTACCAACACTGTGGGCGTGGTTCAAGCAGCACACAAGGCATTGTGATTGTAAGAGTCTTTTATCCAAACCCTGTGGGGAGAAAATACAAATAAGATATTTAATATCTGGATTTCACACTTTAAAGTTTGTTTTGAGTGAACCATTAAGAACTGCATATATTCACTGAAGGTTTTTGGTAACTGATGAAGTTGCCTGTGAAGATCAGAAGTGCATATTCAAATAAGTCCCCTGTAAACTCTTGAAGTGATGTCCTCATTGCCTTCTACAAACCAGTGCATTTCCCCCTGTATGAGTATCTAAACCACCACAGTGCCCCAGATAGACTGCTCATGACCTAGCAGTATGCATGACTTCATCTGAACTGGTCAAAGACTCAATGGAAAGGAAATAGAACACCACTTTATAAAAGATCCTATTTTTAGTTATTTTATACACCAAAACTAACAATCCATTGAAGGGTTCCAGAGATGAACTTTTAAGTTAATTGTAAATCACTGCTTGCACTCAAAATGTCAACTACTGCGGATAGAGGTCACTTTGGCAACTTTTGCAAAGTTGTGTTAAAGGCTAAAAACTTATCAGTTAAGATCTTTTTTCCTGCTAGGAAGTGTAAAGGGGATATACTTTGCATTCGTAAAATTTCTAAGTGACCAATTCAAAGGATCACTGGCTACGGAATAACATTTGAGAATTTATTAAAAGCCAAAAACAACTGAACATACAAACACCTCAATACGAGGTTAAGAAAATAGATTGGTACTAATACAAACATAATCCTACGCAGGAGTCTCCTCCGACTCCGCATCAAAATGATCGTAAGCTCCAGAAGCATTAAACACAACTACAGTTCCTATCTGGATCTGGGAACTCATTAACCTAGAACCGAAAAGTTAAGCTATCCCTAATCTATTACTAAGATGACATCCCTACTTACCTTTTTCTCTCTTGCCTGGAAACAATGCTGTCAGTAGTGATGACTTCCTTAGACGTTCACTCACTTGCATAGGTAAGTAGCCAAAGCTACTAAGATTGTTCTAAGATGCTCCTTTCCTTGCTCTGTTTCACTCTGATTCCCTAACTCATCCTGTCTCCCTCCTGCCTCACACTCTCCTTCGTCTGCCTCAAACTAACTCTCCTCCTGCGGGGGACTGTCCCAAATACAAAATCACAAAACAGTAAAACACGCCCTTCTCACGCCCCTTCAGCCAGGTCTACCTTCTGTAACTTTCCATCAAAATGTCGACTTCATCCAAAAACAGTTTGGTCGTCCTTGGGTCTCGGGCACCTTCTCCCCCGAAAGTATCATATCTGCATTCCTGTGCACTTCCATGGCAGCTTCTCCAACCGTCCTAACTCCTAAAACAAAGGGTTATTCTGCCTAACGAGATGTATGTCTTTGCACCTGCAACAAGAAACATGTGAGAAACAACCTTGCATGCACACAATCTTCTGTCTACCTTCTTTCTGCTGACAACCCTTTCGCAAGGAAAAATAAATTTCAGACATACAATTATTCAGCTAACATAAGAAATCACAAACAGGCCTTCACATTGCAAAGCATAGAGAATCAACTTAGGCGTTTACACATACATTTCTAAATCACTTTATAAGCATTGCTTCATTATTTCTACATACATTATAAGCAAACTACATGTGCTGACTTTTATAGGGTACACTTGTTAAATCTAATGCATCACTTTACACGTGAACTAATTCATTATGCATCTAAAACATCATTTCGATTAAACACTACATTGATCTCCATGAATAACACAATTACATTTCTATCCACTTTAACATATGCTATTTTAGTATTGCATGTCCAATTGACTACACGTGAATCCATTACTTTAAATATGCGGGTGCTGACTATCTGTGATTGTTGCACCCCTACAATTTTCAGACCAACATGACTATCAGTTTGGTTCACTTCTCTGGCTCACTTTGGGCAACCAACTCTAAGTCAGGGGAGGCCAGTAAGCAGGACAATTACCTTACAGTCTCTAATACAGTTCCAGGCTTTGAGTGAGCCTCCGTAGACCTCAATGAAGTAGTCCAGGATGCAAGGGATACAGGATGCTTAAGATGCTGATCTGGTCCATGGATGTCTGTCAACAAACACGATGGGGGAGACTTTGGCTGGGTTCGGTCTACTGGGCTGCGCTTCGGCAGTCTGTGGCGGACAAGCACTTGTAACTACCAAATTTGCAAAGGCAGCTTTTTAACTTTGTGCCTCTGAAGCTGTATTGGAAAGTCAGCCAACTGATTCTTGGATTCCACTTTTCTGTCTGGGAAAACTTTTCTAGTAGCTGGGCACAACAGGCACAGTACTTTCTTGATTCACCCAAAGTAGCATGGACAGTTCAGTCTTTGTTGCAGGTGCTCTCTGCCAGGTCTAGGTAACAGGGCAGTCTTCAGTCCCCTGTCCAGACATGATCTGAGGTCTGGGTGCCAGGGGTACCCCTTTTATGCTCACAACTTGCCTTTGGGAGATGTGGTGACTACTAGCCAAAACGTTATTGGTCCCCTCCCATTTTACCACTTCGTGCAATGTGTGGCATCTAGCTATTCCAGAGTGCAACATTCTGCTCACACCAGATGGCAGAACCCTTCTTGCTGTGAGGAGTTTAGTAGCCCACCCTAGAGGTGTGGCTACCTGAGGGCTCCATGCCTATCAATCCGGGATTTGGGAAGCTCACTACTCACCCTTGAGGGTCTCAAGGCACTGGGGGGAGGAGGCTTGGGTCATGCAGCTCCATCTCCTCCAAATATCCAGGTCTTGAGGCTCTACCTGAATGCTTTCAGAGTGGGCGATCGTCTGATGCTGAGGGGGAGTTAGAGCCTACTCCTTCATTGCAGCCAAGACCTGGAACGAACTGTCCAGGCTCTGCAGATGCGTGGGGATATGGCCAGGGCAAGGTCGGCGGGCGGAGGCTTCTTTTCGGTGCGTAGGACTCATTCATTGAGGTCTCGGGGGTCCTGTGTTGAATAGGGATTTGTAGACATGACAGCAGCTTAAAGGTCACTCTTTTTGACGGGGAGCCAATGGATGTCTCACAGGTGCTGGGTGCTGTGGTGTTGTCGTGGGATGCTGAGGACGAGTCTGTCTGGGGTGTTATGGATGGTCTGGAGTTTGCAGAGTAGAGATTTGTTGATCCCCGGCCATAGAGGGAGTTTCTATAGCCCAGTCTGCTGGTTGAGTGTGCATGTGACTGCTTTGGAGCACATGGAGGAAACTGTGTTGATCTTTCAGGTCATGGCGGGGGAGTCTAGTATGATGCAGAGGTTGCAGGCATGGTCCATGGGTTTGGAAAGGTTGCCAAGAGCAGTGGGCCACCAGGTGTTGTCCCATGCAGAGGGGGTAGATATGAGGACTTCTAATTTCTCTTAATTGAGCTTCAGGCAGCTGCTGTTCATCCAGAATGCGAAGTCTTTCATTCCTTCCTCGGAAGCGGTGTCTGGTGATGTCTCGTTCCTTGGTGAGGGAGAGGATGAGTTTGGTGTGGTCGGTGTAGGATACTATGCCTAGGCCATGTTTTCTGATGATGGTAGCGAGGGAGGATATGTAGATGTTGAAGACCGTGGAGCTGAGTGATTATCCTTGGGGTACTCCGCAGCTGATCTCTAGGTTCGGAGAAGGGCAGGAATCTGATTCTTTGGGTTTGGCAGGTGAGGAAGAAGCGGATCCAGTCTAGGGCAGTTCCCTGTATGCCGACGTCATGGAGTCTGGTGATGAGTGTGCAGTGGGAGACTGTCGAAGGCTGCAGAGAGGTCTAGTAGGATGAGGGCCGCCGTGTGGCCCTGGTCGAGGAGAGTACAGATGTCGTCTGTGGTCGCTAGGCTGGGTGTCTCCGTGCTGTGGCTGCTGCAGAATCCAGATTGGGAGGAGTCTAGGATCGAGTTGGATTTTATGAAGTACGAGAGCTGGATGTTTACTATCTTCTCAGTGACTTTGGCTGCGAAGGGGAGGAGAGATGGGTCTGTAGTTCTTGAGGTTTGTCTGGTCTGCAGAGGGCTTCTTGAGGAGGCGCTTGGCTTCTGCGCATTTCACATCCTCTGGAAACATGCCAGATTCAAAGGTGGTGTTGATGGTGCGTCGTATTTCGGGTGCTGTAGCGGCAGCAGCTCTGTGGAAGGTGTGTGGCGGGCAGATGTCAGTGGGTATGGTCTACATGGTTTTGGCAGTGTCTTCTGTGGTGACGGATCCAGGCAGTGATGGTAGGCTGGCTGCCGTTGCTGGAGATGGGTGTAGTGTCTGTGCCTTATTTCTGTTGAAGTTGTCGTAGAGGGATAGAGTTTGTTGCAGAGGTCCGGGGGGGGTGGTGTCTGAGCTTTCGCTGTGGGTTTGGTGAATTCTTGTATAATGCTGAAGAGTTGAAAGTTGGGGAGGGTTCTGTCCTAGTTGAAATTACTCTTTGTGGATTTGATGTGCTGGTGGTATTCTGTCATGGCGGTTTTGTAGGTGGTGTGTGCTTATGGAGTTTTGCTGTTTCTCCATGCTTTGGCGAGACATCGGCACGTGTCTGGATTCTCGGAGGTTTGTGGTGAACCAGGTGGCTTTCGTGGGGCATTGTCTGGAGTTCCGGAGGGGGGGTGAGCGAGTTTGTGCATTTGGTGATCCATCTGTGGAGTTTGTTGGCTGCCGAGTTGATGTGTGATGTGATGGGAGAAGGAGCGCACTTGAGGTGCTCTTTAGTGACCTTGCTCCAATTCCTGCACAGGGCGTGATGTAGGCTTGTGCGCTGCGTGTTTTGAGAAGGAGAAATGTATCCTGTGGTGGTAAATCCAGAGGAGTTGAATTGTGTGGCTGAAGCGTTTCTTTCCTTCTGCGAAGATGGGGTCAAGGGTGTGTCCTGCCTTGTGGGTGCAGGCGGTGACTAGCTGTTCCAGTCAGATGTTGGCGAGGTTGTCCTGGAGGGCAGTGGAGTTGGGGGTCCCTGAGGTTGTCGAGGTGGAAATTCAGGTCTTCGAGCAGTACATAGTACATGGAGGTGATGGCGTGTGGCGCAATGACGTCTGTGGTGGTTGAGGTGAACGTGGTGCGCAGTCTGGGAGGGCTGTAGAGAGGGTGCCGCGTAGTCGTTATGTGGTTGGTCTGGAAGTGGAGGTGTTCCATGGGGGATGAGGAGTTGTTCGAAAAACCAGCAGCATCAGTTCAAAACTTTGGGACTGATCATGAAGACAGTAGAGGTGGGGAGACATAATGATGCTGGCAAAAGCTTTTAAGTTATGTGGTTGTAATGCACCCAGGAGAAGTGACATTCTCAGAATATCAAAGGTTCGAACAAGCATTCCAGTCCATTATTTTGCACACCCTGCCATTTCAGTTTGGACCCAGCCAAATACAAATCCGTTTTTGACCCTGCTCCACTGGTAGCAGGCCAGGTCCTCTCTGAATCAGAACACATACATTCCGTGACCGTTTTCCCCCTTTATTATGGCTCATCAGAAGGGCATTCCATCAAACACTTCTTTCCCCACAAGTTTGATGCTCCAAGTTTGATGGGTATGTATAGATGTGGATAATGTGCCACTGGAACCAAGCTGTACCCCAGTTCGGACTGGACTGTTCCAGTGGAGCAGGGTAAAGACCGATTTGCATATGGTTGGATCCAAACTGACGTGGCAATGGTTTGTAAAAGAACAATGGACTGATATGCGGCCCTAGTAATTAATAATGGCTGCGATTAATTCACTCATTCCATCCATCACTTTTCATATGCTTCAGTGAGACTTTATAATGCAGCTTGGTTGTTTGAGGCAGCGCACATCATAAGTTTTCCTCTGATATAGTTCTTAAAATGGAGTACCACAATTATTTTCATTTTACAGATCAATTCTGTTTGTTCAAGCCACAGGACAACTTGTTAATACACAGCTGGATGCCTAAAACCCAAGGGGCCGGCAACTTTAACAAACATGCAGGTTGGAGTTTACACAGTTTCTCATACAACCCTGAGTCCGCTGTGTTAGTGTTACTGAGGCATTCTAACAATGTCACAACACTAAAACCCCAACCACCCCTCCCCCACTCTCTTCCCCCAATTCCTTCATAGGATGCAGCGAAGTGGTCTGTCACAAGGAAGTTTTGTGTCCAAGGCTCGGGTAGCTTACAGCTTGGGGATCGGGATGCCTAACATAGAGTGGAGATCTGGCAAGACTCTGGCGGTGAAAGCAAGCTGAGTAGTTTGAGATCGGTCCGGCATGACAGTTCATTAAATTTGGATGAGCGGATACGAGTAAGGGGTATCTGTTCAGGGTTTGCTTCACTCTTGGTCAAGGGCTAGAAACCATTTTTCCATGCCCAAAATGAGCCATAGTTGTGTAACAAAGCTGAGAAATCTGGACTCTTCATACACCAAAAGGTGAGGATCACCTGAGGAGCCGCTCCCAGCACAAGCGCCACTTGTTTCCACCGCTGCGAGTGAAGTGGGAACATAAGAGAATTAGGCAGGGCAAGAATAGTGTGTGGGGAACCTTAGACTCGAGGTGTTAAAAAGGTCTATCAATGTCTTTAAGAACATGTTCCTGAAAGTGGGTGAGCTTTGGGCAATGCCATAGGAGATGTAGTAGCATACCCGTCCCTCCACAAACCCTCCAACAGTATTTGGAACACTTGGGGTTCAAGGATCAGAGTTGTGCCGGGGGTTCTGTACCAGTAGGTCACAATCTTATACGTGGCCTTGTTGCTAGACCTATTATGAGCTGTATGCCAGGCACTGTTCAAGATGTCCTTCCGCTCGACATACGAGTTCACTACCTAATTGCGCCTCCCATCTCATTCGTCCACAGATCTAGTGGATGTCCCTAACTGACCGAGTAGGGTGTATAGCTCAGTGATGCAGTGCTTATCCTTCTTGAGAATTAGCCATATTTTAAAGGGCATGAGGGGCCTTTCAGCGTACATCCTAGTAGTGGGCTGCATCATCAAATGGCAAACATGGAGGTATTGCATGAGACTGTAGTCCGTTTTTCAGTCAAAGGGGATGATCCCCTGGGGATCAAACATGCAGCCTATGCGTTTGCATCCGAACATCCAAACATGTCCCGTTACCATCCCTGGAGTAAGTCTGAATTGGCTAGCGTTGGGGTCATTGGAGAAGGAAAGGAAGTCAAACTCTCCTGAAGTGCCACCACATCCCAAACTCCGAAAACTGAGCTAGTTAGCGGTGAGGAGTAGAGTCCTGTGTTTCCAAAGAAGCCATGGTTTCTTCCAAATTTGTGCGCCTGCCACAGCCTGGTCCATGAAGCACCAGTGCTTCTAGGTGAATGGGTGATTTCAATTGACCAGAAAAAGCTATTTGGAGGCCTGTTAATATTGCATTAAAAGGTACTGAGGCAGCTTTCCCTTGTTGGGTGATAAATTAGATTTTTGAAAGGGGAGGGGGGGGGTTCCCTTCCCAAATTTGTCAGTTTGCAATGTTGGGAAGTTTCTTTTGTTTTTGGTGGGGTGAATGGGGGAGCCTAAAATACAGAATAAGTGGAAGGCTTGTCATTTTAATGGCAGCAACTTTGCCAAGCAATGAAAGATGAAGGTGGATCTGATAAAGGTCTGTCATATTTGTGTGGTGAGGGACACATAGTTGAGTTTTGGTTTTAGGAATTGAGCAGGCTAGTTTGATCCCAACGTAGGGAATAGTCATTCGCCCATGCAAATGGGAATTTGCAACGTAGGTGTTTTTCGTAGTGGGGGGCCGATATGCTGAGTATCTGACTTTTGCATGTTAACTTTAAAAGGAGAGGTTTCCAAAGATTTGAAGCTTAGTGTCAAGGGCGGGGAGAGAAGACAGAGGGTTTGTAATAGCCAGAATCACATTGTTTGAGTAAAGGCTGATAAGATGATCTCCACCTAGTACAGAAGAGTTCTTGAGGAGACCGTATGCACTGGGCTAGGGTTCCAGGTATAGCGTGTAAAGGAGAGGCGACAACCTTGATGCTGCGCCTCGTCAGACAGGGAGTGTTGGGATGAGAACCCATTGACAGGGGCTGTAGCCCTAGTTGTGCTATATATACACACTATGGACCCAGTTTTGGAACCGTTCGCCAAAGCCAAATAGTTCTAGATTCTTAGAGGTAGGGGCAGTTAACTCTATCTAATGCTTTCTCAGCATCAATTGATAGCAGAAGGGACACTTTTTGCCATTTAATGGTTTTGTCTAGCAAATGGAAGATTCACCTGGTGTTAGCTCCACATTGTTCAGCAGATATGAAACCAGCCTGGCTGGGTCAATTAGGTCTGACATCAAGTGGTTAAGGCGGTGGGCCAGAATACTAGTGAACAGTTTAGCATTGATGTTTAGAAGGGATATGGGTCTGTAGGAGCCACTGAGCGTCTGGTATTTGCCCAGTTTAGTGGTGACTAAGATGACTGCTTCCAACATGGAATCCGTGAGGTAGCCAGTGATGGCAAACAAACTAAACATGTTTAAGTACTGGATCTAGTTTGGGTCAAAACGTTTTATAAAATTGTGAGGGGAAGACATCTGGCCCCGGGTATTACATTAAATTCTGATGGGTAATGGCCAAGATGCCTTTCAATATGAATGGGTTTATCCAGCAAGGAAGCATCGTGTTGAATGGTGGTAGAACTGCTATTGATGGGGTGATCATTGAGATCCATGGAAGCGCTATCTGAGGCTGTGTAGAGGGTGCTATAAAAGTTCGAAATGTGAAGGCCTGTGCGCACTTCTGTTGACGGGCTAGGGCTGATCACTTGGACAGATCTAGCATGAATTTTAGCTTGCAGGTTTGGGAGCAATCGACACAACAGCTACTACTGAGCTCAAACTTGTGTTTGAGGTGCACCAAAGCATAATCTGCCCTGTCCAAATCGAGTCATTTGAGGAGTAAGCAGGTTTTTCCCCAACTCCCTCCGAACCCAGGGAGTCCTTGTAAGTTTGTGAATGGCATCAAGTTCTAGAACTTTCTGTTCGAGGATCTGTTGCTTCTCTTTGCGGCAATGGTTTTCGGATGCCGAAATAGCAATAGATTCCCCTTGCACCACTAACTTGAATGTTTCCCAGAGGGAGGAAGAGTATGTGTGTCCATTGTCATTAGTTTGAAGATAGTTTAGGATTGTCTTACGCTTGGACGATATCGAAGAGGGGACTTGAAGATTCTCCTTAAGGTGCCAGTGTGATGTCTTGGTGTTACTGGTATCTAAGCATGCAGTGGGGTCAAGGGGATGTGATCAGAAAGTGATCTAGGTCCAATTAAAGTCGCAGACAAGAGAGCCTGGAAGGCTGATGTTTCTATGTAATAATTAAGGCATAGGTTTTGTGTGCTTCAGAGTAGAATGTATAGTCCCACGTAGTAAGGTGACTGGTTCGCCAGACATTTGCCACCCAGGCCAGTCAGCCAGCCAACGGAGCTGCTGGGTGGAGCAAGCTCTTGTTCAAAGCATTGGCCAGAGCAATCCTTGACATTGTCCATCACAAGGTTCAAGTTACTGCCAATCCATATGGTAGCTTTTGGGGTAAAAAGGACCGGAGTGCCTGTGAGTAACATTTCTTTGTGTTCATTGGATGCCTGAATGGTTGTGAGGGTGAAATTAAGTGCAGTCATGATCTAGAAGCAAGGAGTCTCCCATTGAGGTCAGCCACTTTAGCCAGTATTTCTGGTCTAAAGCTCCATGAGAAAAATGGCCACCCCCTGCATTTAGGGGAGTTGGAAGACCATAGTTGGTGAGGGAACCAACTTGATTGTAAGCAGTGAATAGCTTTGGGTATGAAACGTCTCTTGTAAAAGACAAATGTCGCTACTAGATCATTCCAAAAAGGACAGGACTGCCTTTCGTTTCATGGGATTGAGACCTCTGACATTGAGGCCTTTTATTTTAACCTCCAGGAAAGTTTGTCATGGGGGTGAAGTAGATATGCAAGTGGGATTTATGAGAATAGAACGGCAACACTCTAACCCAGGGAAGGGAGGCTGACCTAACTAGTAGGCAAATGTGTTTTGAACAGACGATATAGTGAAGGGATAAAGACCCAGTTAACTTGGTTCAAAACAAACGGGACAACAAATTGAAAGTCCATCCATGACCGGATGCTTTGCAGTCTAGGCCAGAAGCAAAGTTCCCAACATGTGTGGTCAAAGCCAGCTCCCCACCACCAAAGGCTACCTATAGATGAAAGATTGCCCGTGGTAGCAAGATGTAGCCCGTGGGCAAACCTTGTAGAGTTTTCTCAGGTGAGTGCCCCACCTGTGCCCGAGGTAATCTGTACAGAACTGTGAGCGCTCTTGTGCGCTGTCTTCCGGGCTTTCTGCCAGCCGTAAGACACTTCTTGGGAGTGTAGGAAATCTGTTACGTTGAACTCCCTGCAGGGCTGGAGGTTGAGGAGGGAGACATCTTGATAGAAACTAATAGTGTGATCCCAAAAGTGGATAAGTTGTTTAGTTCTGGCTGCTCTCAGAATTTCATCTTATTTGGAAGATGTGCACAAAAAGCAAGATGGCTGACGGCCTAGCTGCAGGGGTCTCCAGGATGGCCGACCCAGTGGACCCTATTGAGCCGTAGCTCAGCATAGTCCTCTCAATCCAGGACCAAATGAAAGCGCTTGGGTGTATCCTCTGATGTCTGAGTCCTTGCGCTTGTGGGGACCCCCTGATATGGATATTACTGCAGGATCTGTTTTCAAGGTCTTCTGTTTGGGCTAGGAGTTTGTCATGCTGTTCATGAAGACGGATAATTTCTTAACACAGCATTTTCACCTCTCAATTTTGCTGTCTTCTAGAGTAGATACGCAATCCCCCATGGAGGACAAGTCTTGTTTCCAGTCCTGCATGTCCTGTGAGCGGCCTTTTTTAAGGGCATGAATGTCTGACTTCAGAGAGTTGGAGGGCTAGAAACACCCCTGGTCACAGGTGCTTGACCTGAGCCAGGAATCCCTTCAGATTTGGATTGAGTATGGGATTTTGAGCTTAGGCAGTCGCCATTTTGGTACCCGCAACGTCCGGGAGCTTCAGTCCGTGTCGGAGTGATCTGTGCAGTCTGGCCCCCCATGTATTGCCGCCACTCACTAGCTGCCCATCGAGGCTGGGTTGTGTATTCTTGCCGGCCAGGAGTCCCTTAGGGCACTGTTGATACTTGCCCAGGTTACAGAGTCACGTCCTAATCTGCCACCATCTTGGCCATGCCCTGAATTTATTAATTCTGAACAGTCTTCGAAAACTCCATGTATTTATTGATAGTGAGATAATCCTGTGAATGAGCTAGGAAACATAAGGTTTTTCATAGTCAAAGTATAGACAATTTAAATGTTAGAACAGAAATGTTGTGCCTCTGGTGTACTGTTGCTTGAAATTCATTTGATAATGATAGGCTGAAATAACATGGCCATTAAGGTTACGTGGTTCTTGAAACAACTACTATGCCTTTAAAGTGGATTGCAATGAAAATCATATCTTGCACCGTTCTTTCGTATGCAGTGGCAGCTCCTTGAGGGAGAGCTGTGGGGCGGGGCAGGGTGGGGGTAGTTAACTCCGGCATACGACTGAACGGAGTTAAATAAATAAATAAATAAAAAGAATTACTTTGTGCGCGCTGCATCGCCATTTGGTGTTGCAGCGGGCACAATGTAAATTTGTTTTATTTACTTAACTCAGGTTGGCCATATGCTGGAGTTTACTACCCCCCAACCTACCCCCGCCCCCCCTTGCCCGGCATCACTCCCTTGAGGAGCCGTCACAGTTTGTATGAATAATTTCTTGTCTACAAGATTATATGCTGAAACTGAGCACACACTTCAGGGGCATAGCTAGAGCTTGTGGCGCCCGGGGCTATCCCTCAGATTGTCGCCCCTTTGGGGGGGGGGGGGGAAGGACGGTGAGCCCTTGAAAGATGTCCGAGAGACACGTTGTATTGCTAATAGCTACCTCAATCATGCAGGAATACAATGCAACAAGTAAACCTGAAATAAATCCCACCGCATAGCCTGTTAACTGTCAAAAGCAAAACCTTTTATTCATGTTTTTTGTAGAATCAATCAAATGATTTTCATCATCTTTTAGCTTGTTTACTGGAACAAGTTCGCAAATACATCTCATAATCACCCCCCACCTGTCTCAGCTGCTTAATAGCCCGTCCTCAGCCTCTGTGGTGGTATTTCTACCTCAGAATGTATTCATTTTTGCAGTTTTCCAAACGTTGCCTTTAGACAGTGGCATCATTTCTAACGGACAATCGATTAATTAGATAATTATGATGATTGGGAAAACTTAATACATACATGCATGCAAGTTTATTGATATGCATACACTGGCGAGTCTTAGCTTACTTGGATCACTTGTCTAGGATTATGGAGCAGGTCAGGCCTTAAGCACTAGTATGCCAGTTGTCGACAGTCAATAAATCAGTTATGAAAAAAGTCTGTGAACAAGATTGTACAGCTAGAGACATTCTTTGTAAAGGAAATAGCTTTTTAAACGAGCGTCAAGCCTAAAATGCGCAGGCAATAAAAGGATTGAAGAAAACTCCGCATTTCAAGCTCTGAATGTATCACCTGAAACAGGTGGAATAAAGCTGGTGACCCTGCAATACAGGAAATAATGAGAACGGTGTCATTCTGTGTGCAATGCTCTCCAATGGCAGTTTGACAGAGGGAACAGTGAATGGGGTGTTCTGATTGTTACAGGGCTGGGCAGGACAGCACCAAGGTGTGCACTGACAATATGCATTCTTAGAGGAAGCAACTTTGGTAATGGCTTAATTTGAGCACCAGCGCTTTTCTTGAGCACCAGTTAAGGACATTTTTTCATGAGGACGGTGATTAAGTGAATTGCCCAGTAAGAGGATGTTGAGCAGACGCCGAGACTTGAACCTCCACTGCGAAGTCTGCAACACTGACCATTATTTCACATCCGCTCCTCACTTTTATTGTTATATTTTAGGTGGCACTAACATAAGAAATGGGCTAGTGGAAGCTTCCTCCGGACGAGCGCCCCAGCACTTGTGTTTTTTACAAATTAAGAAGGGGGTCCGCTGCACTCCAAGGTACAATAAAGTAATCTGCTGGGTATACCAGGAAAGTCAAGTCTCTTAGGGTGATCAGGATAGTGCCCTTACTGTCCAGGAAGGGCGGAAAGGTAAATCACAAAATGCAAAACCTTGTAGGCACAAGGTGGATAACCTGAGCACTCCTATGTGCTAATAAAGCAAACTATATCCAAAATGTAATTAGATGGTTCAAAGTTTTTTATTCACTTTGTGTCCATTGTTTAAGTCAATTTGTAGTTACAACTTTATAATTCAAATCATGTCCATGTGAAGAAAACGAATTCTCATAGCATAATAATATCCAAGGTTTTCGAAAATTCCAACAGTAACATCCTGTACATGGATTGAGTCTCCTATGCATTTCGAACAAAAAGCTCTACGTCAGGGGGTTCAGTTTGTACTGCAAATAAGTGGAAAAAGAGTGTGTGTCAGGAACCGAGTGTATAAAACGAAGATAGAAGAGAAATCTAAAAGAGCGTGCAAGTTGGGTGGATGAATCTGAAAAGGATGGTGAGTACAGAGTACAAATGGAGTAACATTAAAGGTGTGGAAAACGAACTAAGTGGTCATGCGTGTTCAGTTAGATATTGAAACTAAATAGTGTATGAGAGCGTTGGGGAAAATGTGAAATACACGTGACTCAAGGTGCTGACATTGATCCGTAAAACCCAAAGAAATTCACCCGGAAATGTAAAGGTGATATATGTGCGAAAGAATATGGTGAGACCGTAAGACATAAAGGAACGTGCATCAGTACGACACAAACAAAACCTTACAAGACAAGAAAAAATAGCTTTGAACCAATTAGCAACCAACAATGAGATCAAGATCTGCCCTGCCGATAAGGGGGGCTCCCTGGTCATTATGGACACCCAATTCTACCTTGATAGTGTCAACAACCATCTGACAGAGGCAAACATCTATGTGGAAATAAATTTAGATCCCACTAAAGAATATGCTGCTATCCTCCAGCCCATCGTTGATAAAGCAGTATCTACAGGAACCATCACCATCAAGGACCGCAGTTATCTCATCAAATCTCATCCCAGCATTCCTTACTTATACATGATCCCGAAAATTCACGAACACCCAACAAACCCCCATTCAGACCTATCGTCAGCACATGTAATTCCATTCATGAACCCATTGGCACCTACATTGATCGTCATTTGCAACCTTCTGTGAAACAAATGGTTAGTTACCTTCAAGACACCACCGATTTTCTATCCAAACTCCTCTGCATCACGATCAATCCACAAACACCAGTTCTGCTTTGTACCATAGACGTGAATTCACGGTAACTTCTATCCCTCACAATCTTGGCATCCAGGCGGTAGAAGCGGCATTACTCAAAACTAACAAACCTCATGAGTTACAAGTTTTCCTTATGGAGTTGATCGAATTCACCCTAATGCACAGCTACTTCAGATACCAAACCAAATTTTTCAGTCCACTCTCAGGAGTAGCTATGGGCAATTGCGCTGCCCCATCATACGCTAACCTTTTCATGCAGGACTATGAAACTGAACACATTCTAACTTTACCCCATTGGAAAAATCACCTTCAAATCTACTATTGTTACATCAACATCTTTCTAAAATGGACCGGTACGGAACAACAACTGATCAAAGCCATCAGTCATCTCAACAGTGTCAATGAAAGAATCCAATTCACGCACAATTTCAACCGCACTACGATATCTCTCCTGGACGTCAACATTACCATCAAAGACAAACTTGAAACATCTATTTTCACTAAACCCACAGACCGAAACAATTACCTGCACTATTCCAGCTTTCATCAACCCAGTCTGAAAAATCACTTACCTTATTCACAATTGCTAAGAGCCAAAAGAATCGCCTCCACTGAACATTCCTTTATACAAGACAGCACCAACATTATGGATAAATTCTCCAAGAGGGGATACCCACAACAAAATATCTCATCAGCTTACACCAGAGTGAGCTCCACCGACCGCTCTTCATTACTCACACCCAAACCCAGGCCAAGTTCCAATACTCAACCTAATGTTTTTGTCGGCAAATTTTCAACCAAAAGTCATCTCATTAAAAAAAGCATTAAAATCCATTGGCAAATACTGCAATTGGAACCTGATTTTAACAATTTGTTCAACGAAGTACCAATCTTCGCATACCAAAGATCCAAGAACTTAAGGTCACTTCTAAAACCACGCACCATTGAACCTGCCATTTACAAAGGAACTATTCCCTGTCACAATTGTCAAAGCTGTCACAACATAATCTCGGGTAACAGTATAAACCATCCTAGCTCCGGCAAACAAATCCCACGCAAAACCAATGCAACTTGCGATACCATAAATGTGGTATACCTCTTGAAGTGTCCTTGTGGGCTACCCTACGTAGGGAAAACAGAAAGGAAAATAAAGACTAGACTTAACGAGCACAGGAGTAATATCAGAAACAAAAATCTTGTGTATCTGCCCACTTTACCCAGTTAAACCACAACAGTCAAATTCGCTTCCTCGTCCTCGAGGTTGAGAAACCGGAAGGAATTGACCCCAAAAAATATCTGCTCCAACGAGAACTTTTCTGGATTTTTAAACTTGGTACCACCGCCCCGAAAGGTCTCAACGAATGCCTGGAATTTAGCAGCTTTCTCGGACATGTTTTACCTATGCAACTGACTAGTACATGTTTTTTCACTATTTTGTGCATGCCTACCCGACTGGATTTTGAACCTTACAATGTAGAATGTAATCTGATTTTATTGCTTTTTTCAATGTCATGGTTATTATTCTTTTCCTCCACTATTCTGCTACCGTAACCCTGTTTTTTCTTTTTGATCTGTTTTATTTTCCCCGTCACACCTTTTATCTCCCATTGCAGTTTAGACACCCTCTGCCTTTTTCTTCGTACACCCGCTCCATATTTTCCCACTTAACCCAGTCATTCTCCCACACCGTCATTTTTTCTATGTTCTTTATTCATGATTCCACTTTCTGTCTCTTCTTTCTTGTCTCCGTTTTTTTTTCCTATTACGTTTTCCACGAAAATAGTCTGCTTTCCATTTCAATGCGCTTGCAGCATTTAGACGCATGCGCATAGTCACTCGTTACTTCCGTGTTTCCTGGATGGCGTCTTTTCACCAGAGTTGTTCCTAATCCACCACGATATACTTGGTAAGCGACTTCACCCTTTAGTCACTTAAACCCCATTGCTGTTCACAGCAATACAGCCTTGTTTGATGCACTTTCCTTTGTCTTACGGTCTCACCATATTCTTTCGCACATATCACCTTTACATTTCCGGGTGTATTTCTTTGGGTTTTACGGATCAATGTCAGCACCTTGAGTCACGTGTATTTTACATTTTCCCCGACTCTCGTACACTATTTAGTTTCAATATCTAACTGAACACGCATGACCACTTCGTTCGTTTTCCACACCTTTAATGTTACTCCATTTGTACTCTCTGTACTCGCCATCCTTTTCAGATTCATCCACCCAACTTGCACGCTCTTTTAGATTTCTCTACTATTTTCGTTTTATACACTCGGTTCCTGACTCACTCTTTTTCCACTTATTTGCAGTACAAACAATCCCCTGACGAAGAGCTTTTTGCTCGAAATGCATAGGGGACTCAATCCATGTACATGATGTTACTGTTGGAATTTTCGAAAACCTTGGATATTATTATGCTATGAGAATTTGTTTTCTTCACATGGACATGATTTGAATTATAAAGTTGTAACTACAAATTGACTTAAACAATGGACACAAAGTGAATAAAACTTTGAACCATCTAATTACATTTTGGATATAGTTTGCTTTATTAGCACATAGGAGTGCTCAGGTTATCCACCTTGTGCCTACAAGGTTTTGCATTTTGTTTTTTACAAATTAACTAACCCTGGGCGTAGTGTGCGGAGTGGGGCTCTGCGGAGCTACGCGAAGTGGGCGCAAAACTACGCCCACCCGCACACTCCGCGTAGCCCCACTACGCGCCGCCCGCCTCCCTCCCGCCCTCCCTAAATATTTAAATAAAAGGATAGAAAGCTTTTAAAAACACTTACCTTGTCTGCCGCGTCCCCGGGCTCCCTCTCGCCGTCCCTGGATTCGCGCCGCCGCCATTTCAGATACTAATGCGCATGCGCGGGTGCCCGCGCATGCGCATTTCTCATGAGAAATGCGCATGCGCGGCCGTCCGCGCATGCGCATTAGTATCCGAAATGGCGGCGCGAATCCAGGGACGGCGAGAGGGAGCCCCGGGGACGCGGCGGACAAGGTAAGTGTTTTTAAAAGCTTTCTATCATTTTATTTAAATATTTAGGGAGGGCAGGCGGGTGGTGGCCGGCTACGCACCGTCTGCGGAGCGCGCGTAGTGCCGCCTGGCTACGCCCGCTACGCAAAATGCGTAGGAGACGGCACTACGTGCACTCCGTGCACGGAGCGTAGCTGGCCGCCCACCCTTAAAATTAACCACAGTGGTGTCTGGTACACATGCCATGGCAGCCTCGGCCGGAAGGGCGATTTCATGGGAATGGGAACGAGCTTGCCTGGCCAATGAACGAAAATGACTGATTAATGATTCTCTCACCTTCAATTAGTCCAGGCTGAGTCTGAAAGCTGCCTGCACCTGCAGTGACTGTGCCTGCAAGTGTAAAGCACTGCCGATGCCCCAGGCCAGAGTTGACTCCTCCACACCGTAGTCACAGGACGAGAGCGTAGCGGTGAGCGCGTAACGCGTCACTACTACGTTCGGGAGGCGAGGGCCGGCCAAAAATGTCCATCATTGGTAGCGCGCTCCGCACACGCTACTACTGATTGACAGCCCTGTAGGACTCTGAGCGAGGCTGCGGGGAGGGGGGGTAACAACCACAGCGGTCTGAGCTGGAGGATGGACGATGACATCACTAACGCGGCGGCGGGACTTAGGCCGCACCCGCGCTGCAGCCTGCACACACTCCTGACCTGCTTTTAAGTTTTAATTGCAGCAGGCAGGCACAGTGCAAAAGCGGGCGGCAGCCGTGGCACTGGAGGCCCATTGCGGGCGCGACCGCCTTTTTTTTTTTATTGACATTTTTAATGAAAAACGATGCACATAACATCATAAAAATCTCTTCAAAGGATGATACAATATCCATATGTCATGGTGCAATGTTACAGATAATGAATAAAATAAATCACTGAAATATAACAGAAAAAAATAAACATGAACTTTAACAAAAAAAAAATATATATAGGCAAACAAATGTCGGTCAACTCATTATACCATTATATGAACATTCTAGGGTGTCTGCAAACAGTGTGAGGGATCATGGTAAGTAAATCAAATGGGTGACATCATGTGGATTGTGTTATACATAGGAGTAAGTCATGTGAGGTAGATAGCATGGCAAGGCACTTCGAACAGTAGGTCAACCTACATTTGTAGGTTATGCATAATATACAGCAAACTACAGAACATACAATCTAGAAGAATTGTGTATATATTACTGTCGATTGAAATTTAACTAGGTAGGCTCTCTTGACCATCTGACTGAGCCTCGGAAAGTACAGACGTAGGAGAGCCCGCCCTTGCCTGTGTCCATTGCATAAATGGTTCCCAAATATCTCGGGGTCTAGATGCAGAGGGCATCAACTGCCAATATATGCCGAGTTGTGTGTGGCCATAGGTAACATCAGACAGCCAAGCTGCAAATTCAGGCAATTTTTTCCGACCCCATCTGACTGCAATCTGCCGCCTAGCATATAAAAGTAAAAGGGCATGGAGTTTATGCCTTTGAGGCATAGTGTCTTTCACCAGTCCCAGGAGGCCTAAGTGTGGGGACGGGTCATCAGATCTCCCAACAATTTGATTAACAGCAGTAAATATTTCTTGCCAGTAATCTGAGGACAGCCCCAGGCCATATGTAAAAAGGTAGCATTGTCAAATCCCCATCTCCAGCATCTAGCATCTTCCCGTAGGTGCATGCGGTGAAGGCTAATAGGCGTGCGATAGTATCTATGTAAAAATTTAAAGTGAATAGGGCGCAATTTATAGTTGGGGGGGGGGGGGGGGGGGGGCTCCAATAGCTGTTTACAGCAAAAAGACCATTGCTCCTCGGTCAGTGGTGTATCTAATTCTGAGTTCCAAAGTTGCATGTAGAGTGGCACCATAATCGGGGCTTGGTCCTGCACAGTATAAAGCAGAGTCACCAATTTCCTTGGGGAGGCTTGTGTTAATGTTCTGGAGGGCGTGCAGTGTTGGGGCCTCGTCTGGAAAACCCTTCCAAAAAGATCGGTATGTCGCCTTCAATTTATGATATGCAAATATCTCTTGAAAGGGGACCTCCAACTCCTCCATCTCCACGGGCTGGTCTCTGAACGTCTCCTCAGGATATATATCAGCGAAGCTACGTAAGCGCGTGCCACCCAATGATATTTCACCTCCACTCTCCTCAAGGCAGGGCAGCATTGGGTTGTGTTTTAAAGGAATTGCAAGTGCATAGAGTATCTGGAGGCGAGCTCGTCTCTGTAATTCTCGCCACACCCAGCGCAGGGTGTTAGCAGTATCAATATCACCTGAGGGCCGAGGGGCTCTGTGATACAAGGCTACCGCCAAAGATAGTGGCGCCGCCGAATGTAGCTCCACCGCCACATGTGGCTGGTATGGCGTGGGGTAGGCCCAGAAATGCAAGACCTGGGCTTGCGCACATAGTGCATATATGTGCATGTCCGGAGCACCCAGACCCCCTATCTCAGCGGAAAGGTCATCCGAGCCCAGGAACTCCTGACTTGGCCTCCCACCCACACCAAGGATAGCAAGTGAGAGCGAAGGCAACTGAAAAAATGTTTTGGGAGCGGGATCGGAATATTCGCAAATAAAGGAATTTAGGCAAGACCACCATTTTGGACAGAGCTACCCTCCCCGCAATCGAGAGGGGCAGTTTCGACCAGATTGCCACTTTACTTTCGAGCCAATTTATGGCTCGCCCAAAATTCAAAGACCAGATATCTTGAAGGTTGCGGCTGAGCCAGATACCTAAATACTTGACTTCGTCTGCTGCCCAGCGAAGTGGGAACTCCGACCGCACCTCGGGTGTGTTGTCTGTCAATGGGAAGACTACCGATTTGGCCTAGTTGATTGACACACCAGATAGTCCGCCGAACCTCACAAACTCTTGCAGCAAAGGGTCCAGATTGTTGGAGGGGTCCCGGACATATAGGGTTACGTCATCTGCATATAGGGAAATTAATAAACTGTGTGCTGAAACAGATTCCTCGAGCAGTATGGTGTTGTCTGATTCTAGCTGCAAGAGGTTCCATAGCAATGGCAAAGAGTAGTGGAGACAATGGACAGCCCTGCCTCGTACCTCTGGAGATTTCAAATGGGGCCAAGATCATTCCATTTACCCTAACGAGTGCAGTCGGTTTAGTATAAAGCAGCCGTATTTGGGCAATGAACAGCGGGCTGAATCCCATACACTCCAATATACGGAATAAGTAAGGCCATTCTAGGGAGTCAAACGCCTTCATGGCGTCCAGGAAAACAGCCACAGCATGCACCGTAGGGTGGAGATAATGTAGCACCAAGAAGATGGTTCTGAGATTATGGGAGGTGGAGCGGCCAGGTATGAACCCAGATTGGTCTGGAAGGGCCACCATCGGGAGAAGTGGTTGAAGGCGGTCTGCTATAAGTTTAGCAAATATTTTTACACCCACATTTATTAAGGAAAGAGGCCTATAGGAGTCCAATGACAGTTCATCTTTGTCCGGCTTCAATAAGGTCATGATCAACGCCTCCCTCATGGAGGCAGGGAGAATTCCTGATTCTAACGATTCTGCATATACAGCATGTAATCACGGTGCCAGTTCTTCCGCATATGCTTTATAAAATGCAGTTGTAAGACCGACTGGGCCAGGCGCCTTGTTCAATGGTAAACCACTATTCACTTTTGCAATGTCAGCTATTGTTACTGGGAGATCCATATATTTGCGATGCTTGTCATTAAACCAGACCAACGCAATTGTGTCTAGAAAGTCTTGGAAGTGCTCCGGTACAGTGGAGTGTGTAGTAGTATATAAGTTAGAATAGAAGGCTTGAAATGTACGCAAAATCTTAAGTTGCCCTACGATGGCCTGGCCGTTTGGATCATTAATTGTGTGTGTAAATGCAGTGCTTTTGGTATTTCTAATGAGACTCGCCAGGGTGCGACTCGGCCTGTCTTCCTCCCCATATCTTCTGGCCTCGGCATGTTTGCCTAGGAATTTAAGTTCCTGTTGGGCCTCCTCTGCAAATTCCACTAATTTCCCTTTCAATTCTGCCGCTGTCTCTGGGTTTGGGTCAACACAAAACATGTTTTCTAGCTTTTATCTTTCCTTTTTATGGTGTTTATGGTGCCCCTGATGGCCTTCAGGACTCCCGCCTGTCTCTTTATACATTGTCCCCTAATAACTATTTGAATGCATCCCATAGTATCGACTCGGTGGACACAGACCCTGAGTTTACAGAAATCTATGTCCTTTTTGATTTCCTCCTTGAGAGCCTCGTCTAACAAGGCGTGCGGGTGAGCCGCCAGCTAAAAGCACGTATAGGTGTATCTGGGAGTACCAACTCTAGGAGGCATGGAGCGTGATCGGATAACGAACGGGCTAGGCCACAAACCTCTGTTGTCCAGCTAGCTACGTCGGGGGATACCAGCCAGAAATCCAACCTGGACCAAGCTGCATGCTGACTGGAAATACATGTCCCCTCGCGAACACCCGCGTGATGTATTCTCCAAATGTCAATTACCCTGTCATAATATCATGAAGGGCCTGACATGCATGGGGGTGTAGCGACCTAGATGCACCCTTGCGATCTAGGGTGTCACTCAAAACTACATTAAAATCGCCTCCCCAAATGATGGTAGCGCAATCCATCACATTAATTCTGGCCCAAAACTCCCTGAAACTCTGGCGCATCCGTATTTGGACCATATACGGCTGTCATGACTACTGGCCTACCACACAATAGACCATACAGTACAATGAATCTTCCTTCTGGATCAATATACGCTTTGCACTCCCTCCCGTCCAACCCACGCCGCCCCAGCAGAGCCACTCCACAGGCTTAATTTGAGTAGATAGCAGAATAAGTATCTCCCCATCTACTATGTCTTAATTTCACTGAAGGTTGCGAGTTGAGATGCGCTTCTTGTAAGAAACAAATATCTATTGCATGCATCTGTAGATACGCATGCACAAGTCTTGCTTTTCTGCCATCATTTAATCCTCGGATATTCCAAGTCAGAATTTTAAGCGCATTTTTAGTCACTCCCACGGATATCTTGCCAACGTCACGTGTCTACCCCCACAGTTACATCCATTAATCACATATTTCAGATTGTGAGGGAACTTTTCGGTTAATGACCGATGTCCTACCAAACATTCAACTACCCCAACCACCCCCCACCCACTCCAACCCCCAATCAGGTTCTGTCAAATCCCCCCCCATAGTCACGCAAAGCGTGGAAACAAATGGAAGAACAAAACATTGGGAATCACCCCTCGGAGGCACGGTAGCGCAAGCATACTCCCCTGTTCGCACAGGGTGACTAAGGAAATACGAGCGCACCCGCAAGGCCCCAACACATAACAGTTAACATCAGACCAATGTATATAATAGGAATAGCAAAAAGGAGAACATGTTAATCTAGAAACAGAGCAAGGAAGCTCCTCTGAGGCACATCAATGATAACAGTTAGGCATGAATCAATGTCCACCTGTAAAGAGTGTACTGCGCATGTTAGACGGTCCGGGCGACACCAATGACCATGTGTCAATCATTATCACTCAAATGACACTCTTCCGCCTCTCCCAACGCTCGCTGCTTTTGCTTAAGGGCCGCAGATGTTTGGCAAATTTAGGTGCAGACTTAGCGTCAGTAAAAAAATGTGCAGTACCATCGTGGGAGACCTTAAGTTTCGCAGGATATAACCGCGAGTATGGAATCTCTGCCTGGAGCAATAGGCGTTTTGCTGGGAGAAACTCCCGGCAGGCAGCCTGCACCATCGGGGTAATGTCAGGGTAAAAGGAGATGGTTTTACCTTTGTGTGTGATTCGGCCTTTCTCTCGCCAGCCACAGTACCAAATCTCTGTCCTGGTAATTTAGAAGTTTGGCCAGTATAGGTCTTGGTGTGCCCCCCACCGGCGGCTTCGGGACAAGTGCCCTGTGAGCCCGTTCCACCGTAAACACGGGGGATAGGTGGGGGTCGAAGAGTTCATGTAGAAGGTTCGAAACCTATACCTCCATCTTCGTTATAGATGTTTCCGGAATTCCTGTAATTCGGACGTTGCTCCTCCATGAGCGTGCCTCCAAATCGTCCGTATTTGCCCGTATGACTGCAGGAGCTTGTCCATGTGCGATTTTTGCTCTTATGTTTCCTGTTGGAACTCTCGATCTTCAGTGTGGCGATTTTCCAAGCAGTCCAGACGCGTTTCATGGGTTGAGACCTGGGACTTTACAGATTCAAGTTGAGATGTCCGTGTCCAATTTGGCGTCAATGTTTCTAAGACTTATATGCATTTCCAACATCAGCGACCTAATGTCCTCTTGTCCAGCACCAGAATTTTCGCCACCTGCAGCCCCAAATGCATCTTGATCTGGGATAGCTTGCTTTGCAGGTCTTTTATTGTCAAAGGTTATTTTAGGTTGGCGATTGTCGTTTTTGCCCATAATGACCCAGAGTCACGCGTTTGCCTGCGTGTCGCTAGATAGCGTGTAGTACCGTTCACACAGGGTCGTCACCTCCAGCTGGGGCAGGTATTCGTGAGGGAATGGCAATATCGGACAGCACCAGCAGGACCTCCTATTAAGTCTAGTGAGCTGAGGTGTACTTTTAAGATGTATGCCCTCCAGGTCTTCACATGCACCCCCCATTAAGGCCACGCTCAGTAAGGAGTCGCTTCCTACGGGGCAATACCACCACTGTGAGAAGTTGGCCTGATATATAATGTTCACTATTCTAGTGAGCACTTTGTATCAGTCCAAACAACCCTTATTGATTGGTTGTAAGTCAACCTTATAGACCAGCTATCCTAGTAGCATGGATACGAGCAGTCTAAGGCTCTAGAGGGCGTGTTAAGCCAGCTGTTTTACCATCACATTACCCCTTGAGCACCAAGTGAAAGGACACCACACAAGTTGTTATGAAAATAAACAGATATTTATTTCTAACAAGACTACCCTGGCTCTTTATGAGACAGGGAGCTAAGCACACAACAAAACTCTTACGAAAATACTTTAAGTCGCACAATTTACACAAATGCCCGAGGGGCACGAAAAACCATATATTACAAAAGTGGAATGCGAACTACTAGCAGGTAAGTAACTATTCTCATAGACTTTAGAAACGCTAGTCCTACAATGCTAAACACTTAGATTAGATGCAGGGGGCCTGTGGACGTTGTGTGCAGAGTGGGAACTCACGCGTAAGGCGGGAAAAAGTCTATGGAGGCTAGCAGTTGCAAAGTTACTGTTCTCGGGCGAACCAGACTAGGTGGATCGAAAACAAGGGTGGATCCGAACACTTAGAGTGTTGGACTATGCTGAAGCACCGGAGTACTTGGTTTACCTAGCCCAGGGGCTGCGGCTGCATAGGGTTGAAGTTACGTCGGAAACACTCGTTGAAGAACCAGGAGCCTGAAGAAGGAAGTTGCTGGCAGGCGGCCAGTGAAGAAAGTTCGTGGTGATCCAAGCCTGGATCAGGGAAGAAGACCTGAAAGCAGAGGGGACCAAGTTCTGAATCACTAGCCAGTGATTAAGTGGGCACCAGGATGGCACCGGGCGAAGTCACCTCAACCAGGTGAGTGGGCGCTGCTGGGCTCTGCAGTCTCTCGGACCAGGAGGCGTTGTCGGCGACCAGGATGGAGGTGCAAGCTGTCCCACGAAGGTACTTGCTGTCGACGTCGCTGGACCCAGGATTGGGGCAACAAGTCTTGGCAAATTCCAGCCCACGCGGTGGACCTAAAATGGAGTCTGGAGTGGACCAGGAGGGTCCGGGGTGCTCCTCTGTTGGAGGGGAGCAAGGGCCAGTCTGGAGCAACCAGACCAGCGGTGTTTGTCGTTGAAGTTCGTCGTCAGAGGGCCACTAGCCAACGGGCAAGCGACCTGGACAACACGGTGAGCAGCAAAGAGCAGAAGGGCCCCACGCAGATCTCGTGGATGCAAGGGGGCTGGACTTCGGTGCTGGAGCTGCTCAGGGTCGGGGCTTCTCTTACCCCAAAGCACTCAGTCGAGGGTGACTCGGAGTCGTGCTGGACAAGCGTCGTGCAGTTCTGAAGATGGCCGGTCCCTCGGTCTCGTCGCACCCACGGATCACAGCTGGGCTGATGATGTAGGTTGAGGTCAGAGGTGCCAGGGAAGCCGGTTCTCGTCGTGCTGGAGCAGTCTTGATCCGAAGGAGAGACTGGCAACAAACCGCGATACTTGGTTGGTGCCTGCTGCTGCAGGGTGACTACTCCTTAGTCACAAGGGAGAAATCTTGAGAAGAGTCTTGAGTTCCTTCTTGTAGAAAGTAGTTTCAGGATTCAAAGATCTGATTTGGAAGGGGGCCAGTTCCTACCTTTATCCTGAAAAAGGGGGCTGGCACGCGACTAAGTCCTGCCCTATGGGTGGGACCAGGAGGGGGGTGGTTACACCCCTCTCCTTTGGCGGGCTTTCCCCAGGTCAGGGGCTGGAGTGCCCCTGGAACTGGTTCCAGCTGGCCTATGCATAGTGAGCACCGGGGTGCCACTTGCAGTCACCTTCCTCTAAAGCCCTGCCTACCTAGGATACACAAAATCCTGTCTGGGACGGTGCTGGCACCGCCCCTGGCAGGAAACCCTTTGTCCTTGCCTCCTGCTCTGGGAGGACTCCCAGCAGCAGGAGGGCAGACTTGTGTCTCGGTGGCAGCATCCATTTTGTGGAACTAAGGCTATGTCTGACTTTAACCGGGGTTACAGGTTACATACATGTCGTGTCCCTCTAGAAGGGTGGAATGCTAACCCTGGCGCCAGAATTGGCGAGGGGTTAGTATTCCAATTCGTATGACACCTTACTCGACATGTTTTGATAAAGCGATACCAGAGTTGGCATATAACCGCGAGGATTATAATGCACTTAAGAGTATATGGTATGCGTTATCATGGAACAGCTATTAGGACTTGGTTCCGCAAGCTGCAAACGGGCTCAGCTCATGCCAGAGCACCATTTCACATTATTCCAAGCACTCTGCCTTCAGGATTGTTAAGGCCTGCCATAGGAGTGACTGATAGGAATACATGTGTCCATTTTAGGGTTAGATATAGGTATACTATATCTAAAGCAAAGGGTGATTACACCACCTTGCCCCAGCTGTCGTGCAGCCAGTTATGTCAGATTTGGATGGCCAGCCAGGGGTGGCATAATACATGCTGCAGCCCCTGGTAGGCCCTGGGTACACCCATGCCCTGGGTACCTAAGGTACACTGTACAGGGACTGATAAGGTGACTCCGTATCCAATTAGATATGTACCTAAGGTACATGGAATCCATTTTACAGAGAGCAGTAGGCCTGGGGCCCTGAATAGCAGGGTCCCAGGTCAAATAAGTCAGAAAACCAGCAAAACACCAGGCAAAAAGTTGGGGGCAACCATAGTCGGGGGGGTTACCTTCCTACAACCACCAACACCGTTGTTCCCACGCCAACATACACTACTCCGGTGCTTAGGGCTCAAATGCTCGGGACATCCAGGCGCAGTCTCCACTGTAAACCACCCCTGGCACGCCGAGGATCTCAATGAATCTGTGTCCAATTAGCAGCGACGTGCCCACCTGCAGATACCAACAGTCATGGTGGGATTAGTCTCGGGTGTCCGCAATTATGGATGACAGTATTTCGGCAGTATGAATGGGACCCCCGGCACAACACCTCCTCACCTGATATGGCAGCGTTGTATTGTGGCTATGTCTTCGTGTTGTGAGCTAGCCCCCGTCGCAGCAGCAAGGCCAGATAGTACTCCATGAGGGACCAGCTCAGTACCGACACGGGCGGCAGGCTTAGCCCAGGGGGGAGTGCAGGTTCCACGCTGTAAGCGAGGTCGGGGTCTCTCACACTCTGGGGGGGCTCAGGCAGAGAGGGTGGCACCACAGTCGGGGGCTCCCCCAGTAGGGGAACAAAGTTCAGCAGGCTCAGGGCGGGCGTGTGGCGCCCGTCGGTGTCGGGAAGGTTAGCCGCGGCAGTATCGCTATCGCGGCCCTGCAGGCATCAAAATGGCGCCTCCTTGATCTTCGGTTGTTGCGCAATGCATCTGATGTCAAGTCACCTTGTTTGCCCAGCAGTAGGTGCCGCGTTGTCATGGGTTGGGAAACAGGACCGCATTATTAGGCATCCGCTATGCAGCTCATCCCGCACGTTCCACAGGGGTTCCGATCTAGTCACAAAGGGCCCACACAGCACTGGGCTCAGTTGGTAGGCTCGCCCGGGGATATCCGATCAGCTCACGGCCTCCGCAGTTGCGTCCCTCGGTTCACGCTGCAGCCGGCCAGAACTCGTCACAGGTCGCAGTTCAGGCTCTGGAATTCGAGCACCCGGTACCTCAGAGGTTTCTCTTCCCGATGGCTGAAAGTTGTGCCCTCGTAGTCTGAGTGTAGGATTAATACAGGATAATTGCCCCAGTCGGCGGAGCTCTCTCAAATTCGCTGCCTGGCTATCCACGCCCCCCCGGCCGCGACCGCCTTAATAATTTATTTGTGACACTGTGCCTTGTCGTTCCCAAGAATCTCAAATAAATTATAAAGGCCGCTGCGGCCGCAACAGGCCTCCAGTGCCGCGCGGCCGCCTAAAAAATGCTGCCATCTGGGGCGGACTAACCCCCCTAGCTACGCCCCCCTAACTACGCCCCCCCTTCTACGCCCCCCCTAGCTACGCTATGCAAGAGTAATACATTTAAGTGTCACACTTAAATGTATTACTCTTGCATTCTGAATGGACCTTTAATGGCGAGAATAGATGAATGTGTACTTTAATCCTTTTTTAGATTTATTCAATTTTGGACCCCTAAGAAAAATATATATTTAAATGCTCATTAAGAGGGCAAGTTCTTTGCGACTACAGTCAATGACTAACGTACGTTTATACAGGGCCGAGCTAACCAACAAGGTTTCTTGAATCTAAATATACCCAGGATCCAACCTTAATTACAAGTGGGCCACACATTCTTTTGGCAAACTATTGCTAATCCTCATTTCTGTGTAAATTCCAAATACAGGTTCCACAAGATGCCGCTGTTATAGCCTGAAATGTACCATTCACAAGTAACCCTTTAATCTCATATTGCTACCTTTTTCCAGCTGGAAAATGTAAGTTTATGGTGTGGGGCTAAGGGTACAGCTGAATGTCCGAAGCGAAGACAAAGCAAGGGGGTTCCTGTTTCGGTATCATGCAAAAAGTCAATCTGCTGGTTTACAACATCCAGGAAATGTAAGCTCCTCAATTTTGCCATGCTGCTGCTCTCCCGACAACTGGTTAACTAATGGAAGCGTTCAGAATTTCAAAACGTTCAATGTATTCAGAAATGATTGTACCATTTTATGCCTAGAAAGAAAAACACAACCTAGGTTTTCCAGGTTTTCGTGCTTTTGGATGTAGAAATGCGTATCGGTGTTTAAAGGTTACATGGTCAGTCCTTTTAAATGGGGGGCTGCAATTTGATATGAACTGTTGTAGTTAATGCTCCTCTTTTAAAATAATAATAATAATAAAAAGTAAAGACGGACTGCATACCTTGTCTTTCTAGAGCTCCATATTCAGATATGGGTCAGTCTCCTTCAAAGCATAGAAGTGCTGATCTATGGATAGGTTCTGGAGTGTCTAAATCTTTTCTGGCAAAGGGTCCTGGTAAAACCATGTGCTCAAGGTTGAGATGAGAGGTTAGACACCTGTACAGTCACTATTCGCCCTAAAAATTGATAACCTACTTCTTCTCAATGAACACCATCTTGCAACCAAATAACTGTCTGGAGGCAATCTTTGTAAATCAAAGACACAAGATCAGTTTTGTCCATTAAACCGTACTGTTGACTGAGCTTGGGTTTCAATCCTGCAAGTTTGTTCAGATACCATGTTAACAAGCAGCACCACCATTGTGATAGTTATTGGTGATTGTTTCAATCACCCATTTATATTGAATACATTTAGAAAATGAAGGCTACTGCTCACTTGTTTATACATCTCTGCAGTTATCTTATACACCAGAGAGAACTTGATTCACCTTGCCAGCAATAATTTGAAAATGCAATAGTTAGTGGTTTCTGTGATGCCGTATACCATTCGTGATATCACACATGATGTCACCAATTATTCAATCCGTACCATGTATTGAAAAACTACACATGGGGATTCCTGTGCATTTGGTCCATTTGAAAAGTGCCTCTTGTGCCTGCTTGAACTACTGTTCCTCTTTCATACCAGGTTACAGATCTGCTGTTCTTGCTCTAGACACGACTGAAGATTTTTCTTCACTTATTGTGTCCCAGGCTTGAGTTCTGATATCTGCTGCAGGAGAGTATTCATTCAATATCTAGTAATCGCACACAACCATGTCAAATGGATTGAAGGCCTCAAACGGATACTGCACTGTAGCTAAAGTTTGTAGACTGTGGCTTCTACACCCCTTCCATATTTCTCAAACGTTGACAAGAGTCCCAGTCCGCATATCAATATTTTGAAACGCCCAAGATTTTACTTCATGGCAAAAAAGAACCTTGCTATTGTCCATAAATTATCATTGGAGTAACAAATACTCATGAAGCAGGACAGTAAAACAGCTGGGTTACTGCACCATGTATTTTGTCTGAATACGGAGTCTCTTCCTATTGTACTGTAATTGCATTCATATAGCGCTTACTACCCCTGACAAGGCGTCCAAGCGCTATTTCGGTGAGTAGCACACTACTCTGAAACCCATAAAGGATTAGTGGTGAATTAGTATAGTGAAAAACGAAAGTCATTTGGGTGGTGGATGTTGGTCTATTTGAATTGAGAAGGATTGTAAAGGGATAGAAAGGGGAAAAGTTTGCATTTTTATAGTGCTTGCTACCCCTGACGAGGCGTGGAAGCGTTTTTTCGGTGAGTAATACGCTACTCCGGAACCCATAAAGGATGGTGAATTAGTATATGGAAATATAAAAGCAATTTGAGTTGTGGATATTTTGGTCAGTTATTTGGGTTGAGAAGGGTAGCAAAGGGCCCATGATGTTCATACCGGCTTGTATTTTTGCAAAGCTGTTACTCTGCAGACACCAGCGGTGAGTGAATTATGGTGGTTTGTGTCGTAACTTCTCCGTAGGTACATTCGCTTTCACATTTAGTCCCTTTTATTCGCAGAGTAACATTCCTCTGCCCCATTTTGATGCTACATTTGACCATACCTGCGTTCACTGACAAGCACATGCCGTAAGGCTCACGGGCTAGCAACTAACCCTAAATGTGTTGCCGCTTTTATCGTATTTGTTTATAATAGTACTGACATCACTGGGGAAACAGCTGGCGGCGTCCTTTGCCACCTTGTCCCCACTAGCTCTGAACATGCAAGTAAATGGACGTATCCTAACACTTGGCATATAATCTCCTAGAAACGCACCATATGTTGGAACCTCTGTACCTGAAGAGAACAGGATTCATTTATCAGGTTTGATTCGTAAATGCTGTTCACTAGTACAAGTGCACGCATGTCAGTCCTAGTAAAACGATAATGAAAGCACAGTTGACTACACTGCCCACTGGTTAATCATGAATGTAAGTGGTATTCTATAACCCTAGTGCTGACTTAGACGCAAATCCAATTTGTTTTGATGTGGAGAAGACTTTTACATTTACCAAATAATCAGTCAATCCCAAGGAGAATGGATAATACGCATAAAAGATAATAGTGGAACGCGAGAGAAACACTGATTTGGCCTGACCCAAACAAGCCATTGGGGAAAAGAGGAATACAATGTCATTTTTTTTTTTTTTTTTAGTTCAACAAGATTTTATTGAGAGAAATAAGGATCCAAATAATAGCAGTCATACAATGTCATTTTTTAAATAGTTTCGGTATTTATCCAGATTTACTACTTGGTCTGTTGCAAATGAGGTGTTAAAAATCATCTGATCAATGTATACCTGGTCTTTAGACCTTTGTGTGCACTCTCCTGAACATGTTGTTGTACTAGGAGGCATGCACATCTGAAGCCATTTAAGTTTGGGGATGGGGGGGCGGCTTACTCATTCTGCCATTAGGTAGTCATTGATCTGCTGGTTGTAATTCTCTGTATGGAGAGAACATTGAATGTTCTCAATTCTTTATTTCGGGTTTAGTAAAAGTTTACTTCTTGGGCACAGTCATCCATGATTGTCCGCTGTGCTAGAATATAACCTAACAAACCTTCGATTTAACTTTTGTATTTGCTGCGATTTTAAAATGTATTGGATTCCATACTTGTAGCTTAGATTTATACCAGTTTCCCAAGGTCTGGCGTTCTAAAGGTGCCCCAATAAATATCGGACATACACTGGAGGAAGAATTGCATCTGGAGACAGTAACGCGGATGGTATATTTAAGGTGGGTAACCGGGAAGAACCAAGGAAAGGACTAGCCATAGGTAAAGCGAAGCCCTAGTTGCCTCACTACTTTCACCAGAACAGCAAATAAGAAACCAATTACTGTCCCTGCTAAAGTAGAACGTGTGCTGACCCGAACCTTCATGGCCCACACCGGGGCGGCACTAGCAGTCTGAGCAGATCTATGGTTTGGTTTTTGGAAACAATTTAAATATGAAGTAAAATGGCGGCATGGCTCAGACTAAAATTGGAAATGGCAAGAAGGATTAGGTATCATAAGGGTACGTTTTAAAGCTGCTACCAGAAAGGGGTCAGGCAGGAAATGGGGAGCAGTCTGGGAGGACGGCCATTCCAGTCTTTGGAGCCCAGAACACAGAAGCTTTGACTGCATTTTGCGAAACATGAGGATGATCAACACATTCGCAGGACTAGAACGGAGTTCTGCGGTAGTTTGAGTTTAGCTAAACCGAGTTGGAAATGTGAGACGTGTGCTGCAATAATCACCCAGTATAAAACCAGGCCTGCTCGATTGTTTTACAGTAATGTTCAGGGATTGGGGGAAACATTGATAATCTTACAGAGATTACACCACAACAACTATGCCCGAGAGGTGCGGGAAGTCGGGGGAACTGACGGATAGATTCCCCGTTGACAGGGGGGTTAGGCAGGGCTGTGTGCTTGCACCGACCCTGTTCTGACTCTTTGTCAACGGGGTAATCGCCCACCTGAACGGCACCGAATATACTGACGCCCCAAAATTGAACGGTAGCAGGGTGCCTGCAATCATGTTTGCAGACGACACCCTGCTGCTGTCTAAAACCCCAATGGGGATTCAGCGGATTCTCGACTATTTTGTGGCCTTTTGTGCAGATAGGGGCCTAGAAATTAACACCGCAAAAACTAAATTTATGGTCCTGAATCCAAGTCATAAACTGCGCCCGAATCCATTATTGGGAGCGTCACGGTTAGAGAGAGTCTCCACCTTCGAATATCTAGGTGTAACCCTGAATGAGACTGTCATGGGGGCCTCATCAGACGAGGGCCAATCTTAAATTAGTACAGACCACTAGGGGCATCGCGCGGATGTTGAAAAACTCGACACATCGGCCGTTGGGACCACTCATCCAGATCTATAAGGCACAGGCTAGGGGCGCCACTATGTACGGGGCGGAGCTGTGGGGACATACATCAACTCGCAGTCTGTCGGTAACTGAGAACAACTTTATTAGACAGATAGTTGCACTCCCGCCCAGCACTCCGCTCCTTCCCCTGAGACTAGATCTGGGACTGAGACCAATAGCTGATGAAATAGGTCTCAGACCCATAGTCTTCTGGCGAAGACTATGGAGCAGTGAAGAACTCTGCCTATAGCAAGGAATTGAGGGAGCTTCTAACTCATCCGAAAGCGCTACAGATCCCTTGGGTAAAATATATTCAAAAATCATGTACGATACTAGGGCTCCCTGAGCTTTGGTCTGATCCTGCTGACGCCTCACTAAACATCTCACGCAGAACTTTGGTCAATGTCTATCACGCCCAGAAATTGTCCACTGCCATGGACTGTCAGCGGGAGGGATCACTAACATCTGTATTTATGCTAAGCAAGGACTCATACAGGTTGGAAAGGGTTCTGGACGCCATGTCCCCCGTGCTGGCCAGGAAGCTGTTCCTCCAATGGAGATACGGCACATTGCCCTTGCGATCTTTTACCAGCTCCTGGACAACCCCGCCCTCCCCCAAGCAGTGTCCGACATGCTCTTATGCTGAGGAAAGTGACCTACATGTAGTCCTGTTTTGCCCAACCTACATGAAAGCTAGGAAATATTGGCTTCTCCCACTTATCAGAAACCTTGGTTGTAGGGAGTATCTCCCGATGTACAGAATTTTAAAAACCGATGTTTCGAGTCTAACCGTCTTTGCACTGGCAAAATTTCTCACTAATGTTTGGCATATCCGCATTAGTATTTTGAAGTCGCAGTCCTTGATTTAATTTTAAGTCTTTTCTAAATGTAACTTTGGTAGTTCTAATTCTAGAAACGAATGATTTTATAGTGTATAAATATGTATTGTTATTATTGATGGTGATTTCACTATGGTGCATATGGTTTACTGTTGTACATCTTTGATGGCCAAATGGCCGAAATAAAGATTAAATAAATAAATAAATTTCCCCAATGGTCTTGAGGAAGAAAGGCAGGCATTGGAGCGCTTGTCATTCTGAAATGAGAAAGCAGGATGCCGGTCAAAAATGATGCCAATATTACAGGTGGAGTCGGGGGGAGTGCTGGAGATCAAGGTCCTCAGGCCGCCTGGTGTGGGACCACGCAGAGCACCGGTCACAGACCAGATCTTCAGCTTTCTTGAGAGAATTAGTCCATCCAGTGGATGGCTGCGTTGACACATCCTTAACGGTGTGCAATGCTACCCAGACGCAAGATTGACTGCGTACTGCCTGCATTTGCATGCAAAGTAAACGGAGCTGATGGGAATGAATGAGAGCAGCAAGAGTCGAAATACAGTTAAAGTGTAGGCCCTAAAGATTTTCGGTTGGGGATGAGCAGCCTTTCATCTGTCATGTGACACTAAAGACTACAGACACCGCTATGGCTCCCCACGCTTCCAGGTGACCATCACCACCGCTGCGCCACATGCCAAGGCTCCTTCATATAGAGGATGACTAACTGCATCTGTGAAGCTTTCATTTCAAAAGCCACACTAGCTGTGCTTCCAACACAACAGTGGTGGCACTGTTGCTCCTGGTACAGTCTGTAATGAAATTATTTGCTTCATATCCTTAAAGCAAGATCGGAGTCTCAATTATTCAATTGGAAACAATACAAAAACCCAGTGCTGGGACGGAAAAGTCCCTTGCATGATGATGGATATGCACTTCTGACCAGAGTGCCTCAACTATACTGATGTCTGGAATTCGAATGCTGATTTTTGTTGTCATGGGCGAACACTGATCATGCATTGCGCAGTCATAGGCGGCAATCCATCAGACTGCCTTTTTGGATCAGAAGGGGTTTCCAAAGAGCTATAATAATAATAATAATAATAATCCACATTTGTATAGCGCACAATCACCCGTTAGGGTCTCTAGGTGCTGGGGGCCGTCGGGAAGATTAAGCAAGCTATTGCCCAGAGTCGCATGGTGCTGGGCTAACCTGCCGCCGGAGCCGGGGATCAAACCCTGATCCCCAGATTCCAGCGTCAGTCGCCCTGGCCGCGGCGCCACACCTCTCCCACCCTCCGTGTTGACCGGCTACTGCCTTTACCAGGAGTTAAGCAGTATGAGTGGTGGCGACAGCATACCACGTAGTGATCCGTAGGAGCGAGCCCATCCTTTTTTTACACTGGTAACTGGAGTGAGGCCTACAGCCTCACTCAATTTAAGTTCCGCTGCTGGGTGCTTAACTCACCTTTGGCTTACATCGGTTGAGTGTGTAGTGCTGCACAGAGCTTGTGTGGTGCCCATATGCTGGGTGTAGGTGTGCCTGTGATGGGTACAATACATGGAAGACTCTGGGTTCCATTGTGGAAGGCCAAGGGCTGAATGGTGAAACCTGGGGAGAGAAGGTAGAGGTACCCCCCTCCCCCCCCCCCCCCCCCCCGGGATGAGTAGGGCTGAGTCCCTGAGGTAACATTTTGATCTACAGATCACTGTGGCTGGCATCCAGGTGTGAACCTAATTGAGCAGACCCTTCCTTTGCTTTCATCTGTAATGAACATTTCAGTACTACTTTGGTCACGACCATTGCTGTTTCTCTCTCAATTCCACTTATGTTGCATCACTGAAAGCACACCAAATTAGTCCAAAATAGTGGCCTGTGGGCCAATCTTGGATGACTAATGTATCTACATCTATGTAGTTGGAGTACTCCATCTTTTTTAGCAGATTTATTCTAATTCACTTCCTGGTCCAAATTATAGTTTTTTATTTTGATCTGCCTTCGAACTCCATTCTTTCTTTTTCAATTCCAACAATGCATCGACCATAATCACAAAGTGTGTTCACACTCCATGTTACTGTCCAGATGATCCACTCCAGTCATGATGGGGTCAAATATTTGATCCAAACTCCTGTTACTCTGCATCATGCTATGTCGATCGCTGTTAATCACGTTTGTACAGTATATATATATATATATATATATATATATATATATATATGTGTATATATATATATTTATATATTCCGTTTTCCCTATTCAGAGTTGTTTCTTCATGCACTCTCGTGTTTTTCAAATTTACGCCACACGTTCTGTTTGTCAATTGTTAAATTTATTTTAGTTATTCCACAGCGAGCCAGCAGCACCTTACGCATTTCGGTCTCTACGGAGACCTTGCTCACAGGTAAACAGAATCGAAATTTTTTTGCAAATTTTTAAATGAAGTGCTTATCTGTGACATCACTTCCTGTTAGTTTCTACAGGATTTCTGGGACGTGTCGTTTTGTCAGGAAACATTATAATCATGTTGTCCTTTTTAACAAACATTATCAGTTATTGCTGTTATTCTTAAACAGTGATATAGCGCCACATAATTTTTTAAACAAAGCAAACATTTTTGGTATTACCATTGTACTACAGTCGGGCCCTCCAGTGGGCATATCCACATCTATTATGATCAAAATTTAGCATTCCGGGTTCCCATATTTCACAAGTTTTGATCTATCTCTATTTCTAATAAAGGCCCTCTGGTGGGCTTTTTAACCATACAGCTTGTGGGAGTCAATATCAACAGTGAGGTTGCCCTCCATCACAATTTCGTCTGTATATCTTCAAGATTTCAACATTTACAGGTCCTTCAAGTGTGATCAAACCAAATATGAAGTGAAAATGATAAAGTAACAGTGCAAGTTAAAAACGTTTTAGAGAGGTAACAGTCTTACTCTTCAGTGTTCATTAGTCAATAGTTAGATTGTTCAAAGATGGCAATGTAGTTCTTCGTCCTGGTTATGCCCATGCGGGCTCAGAGTCCGGACACTCATGATGTTTTGATTTTTTTTTGTCTCATTATTTTTTCACGATCACCTCCTCTTTGATTTGGCCCCACACTCTCGATTCCAAAGAATTGTAATTCTTTCCAGTTGCCATTGTGTTCTTTTTCCATATGTTTGGCCATTGCGTTGCTGCAATCTGAGTTGATAGTTGCCCGGACATGTTCCAGGATGCGCAGTTAAAGTTCCTTTTTGGTGCTTCCAATGTACTTCAAAGAGCACGGGCATTCTAAAACATAGATGACGAATTGGGTTTTGCAATTGATGTAGTTGGTCAATTTTCCATGTTTTTTTATTTGCCATGTCGAGTTTTTTGATGTTTTTGGCAATACAGCAAACTTTACATCCAGAGCATTTATAAAATCCCTTGGGTTTATACCAATCTGCAGGTTTTTTCTTTTCTTGAAAGTGACTGTAAGTTAGTTTGTCTTTTAGGTTTTTGGCTCTCCGGTAAGTTACATTGGGATGATCGCCTACAATTTCCGCAATTTTTGTATCCACATGTAGATTGTGCCAATTTTTTTTTGAGAATTTTGATTATCGATTGGTTGGCCGTTGAGTGAGTGGTAATAAACCGAATCTTTTGATCATCCTGGTTGGGTGGTTGTTTTTCTTTGAGTAGATCAGTTCTTTTGACCTTAGAGGCGCGAGTTAAAGCCGTTTGAATAGATGCAGGGTTATATTTGCGTTTTTCAAATCTTTTGCTGGCTAGTCTTTTATTCATATTCCAGTCTTCCTCATTTGAACAGATTCTCTTTATTCGCAGATATTCTCCGTAAGGAATATTTTGAATTAGGCTGGATTGGTGGAAACTCTGAGCATGCAAAACCGCATTTGTTGCGGTACTCTTACGATGCAATGTAGTCTGTATTGCATTATTTTCGATAATTTCCGTATCCAGGAAGATCACTCTTGACTCGCTAATTGCGTATGTGAATTTTAGACCAAATTCTGAGTTAAGAATTTTGAAATAAGCCTCAAATTCTTGATTTGTTCCATCCCAAATCAACAGTAAATTGTCTATATACCTTAGCCATGCCACTGCTTCATCATTTTCAATTCTCCATGCCCAAGTTTTGTCCCATTGTCCCATTGTTAGGCACGCATACAAGGGACTGAAGGAAAAGCCCATCGCTGTGCCCTTGGATTGACGGTAGATTTCTTGCCCAAACATGAATGTGTTTTGCTCCAAACACATTGAGATCCTTTCTAGGAGCATATCATTGTGATCCACAAATTGAATATTTCTATCCATGAGGAAGGACTTGCATGCTTCCAAACCAATTTTATTTTGAATGTTCGAATAGTGTTATGACATCCATCTTGAGGACTGGGTCACCACAAGAGGTGTGCCAAGGTGCAAGGGGAGCTGCAGGAGCAATACAGCCTCCCCAGCACGAAGAATAAAGTCTCCACCCAGTCTCTTGGGGACAGACAAGAAATAACCCCTCAAGGGCTCAGTCAGGCGCCAATAGCATCCTGTGGCTGGAACTTTTGTTCTCCAGCTGTGGGTGCCTTAGGGACTGCGACGAGGTGTATAGGGCTGAGTTGGGGCATGTCTGGAGAAGGGCATTCCCTGGAGGTGAAGAGGTGTAATTGCACCAGAAATGCATTTACTCATGTTATTTCTCTTAGCGGGACTGTAAGACACACGTGTAATGTGAAGTACCTGTGTAAGGTGAAATCATAAGCAAAGTCTGGTTATGTTGCCAGACATTCCTGCTCAGGTGTCTGGCTGTAAATACTTAAACTCGTGATTTTATCTGTGATGCCTTTTAGGGGCTGTGATTGCAATGCATTACAACTGTTATCCGCTATGAGAAGTACTTCATTTAAAGTGATGCCCCAACATGTATTCTTGCTACTACGTTAGGGGAGGAACTACCCAGACTGTTGGCTACTAAGATGTAGAGGTGCATACTGTATGGTCAGTATAAGATGCTCAGTCGGGGTTCTCTCCAGGGCAGGTGTACCTAGTTTTAATGCTGGTTGAGATGATGGGTTGGGTTAATAATAATAATACTGATACTTGTAGAGCGAACAGCTACCTCACTTGGAGGTGTCCCGGCGCTATGTGAGCAGCTAGCTGAAACCAGTAGCAAAGAAAAGAGGCTAGATTTACTGGGGAAAGAGCAAAGTCTTTAATTGCTTTCTAAACCCGGATTCCGAAGTTACAGACCCGATGGAGGGTGGTAGGGCGTTCCACAATTTCACCGTACCAGCAGAGAAGGTCCTGCCCCCAAGTCTGGCCTTTCTGACTCGTGGGTCGAAGTAAGGAATTTGAGCGCAGAAGCCTCACCTGATGGTAATGGGGAGTCTCAGTTTTAAATAGTTAGGGCAGGTGCCCTGTAGTGCCCTAAAAGCCAAGGTCAAAGCTTTAAATTTGATTCTGCTTACCACTGGGAGCCAATGCAGATCGTGCAGATGCGGAGAGACACGCTGCCTAAAAGGGACATGCTTTATCGGTCTCGCAGCCGCATTCTGCACGGTCTGCAATCGTTAAATCAAATATTTTGGTAGGCCAAGGTAGAGGCCGTTCGCGTAGTCCAGCCTTTAAGTAAGTCGCATGGACTACCGTTTTACGGCAATCTTCAGGTAATAGTGAAAGAAATTTGCGGAGATTTCTGAGTTTATTTAGACATCCTGCTGAATGTGGGAAGAGGAGAGGCTGTCATCCCATCTCACCCCCACATTTTGAGCATTAGTGCTAGGGGGCGGCGGGGGGCCCATTTCAGCTGGCCACCACAGGTCCGCTGGGGGTCACATGTCTTTGCCAAAAAAGACCACCTCAGTCTTACCCACGTTCAGTTTTAATTTGTTGGTATTTATCCAAGTAGCTACATCACGAAGACAGCCCTTAAATTTGCTAAATGCTGCCACCGACACTTCTGAATAGGGAAAGACCAGCTGTGTATCGTCTGCATATGAAATTGCCCTGACCCTCCCATTTGGCAATCAAGGTGAAGAGTGGGGTAAATAAACATTGAAAAGTAGAGCGCTAAGCGCCGACCCCTGGGGGACCCCTCACCAGAGGCACTTCGGTTTAGAGGAGAAGGAACCCAAAGCCACTTTCTGGGAGCGGTCGGTTAAATAGGAATGAAGCCAACCCAGTGCTTTATCCTTTAGACCGAAATCCTCCAACCGTTGCAAGAGTCTGTCGTGGTCTACAGTATCGAACGCGGCAGATAGATCCAGGAGCACCAGCATTGCCGATGCCCCTGAATCTAAAGACCACCTAATCGACTCAGCCACCTCGATGAGGGTGGTCTCGGTGCTGAAACCTGATCTAAAACCAGATTGAGTTTCATGCAAAATCCTGTTTTCTTCTAAAAAGCTATTCAGTTGGCGTTTAAGTTTTTCAAGCATTTTCCCTGGGTCTGATAGAAGGGAGATCGGGCGGAGATTGCGAAGGTCCTCAGGGGCACCATTAGGTTTTTTTCTTCAGGGGGAGAAGTGTGGCGTGTTTCCAACACTCGGGGAAACACCCCTGACGCAATAGACGTGTTCCAAATGTGTAGGAGTGTTGTAACAATTGAACCTGACATCATATTCCACAGCTTGGGAGGGCAGGGATCATCCGGAGCCCCTGACTTACATTTTTTTTTTTATTTCCTCCAGCGCCTCAGAAAAAGAGTGGAATTGAACTAGGGTCAGGGAGGGTGTGCTGTCATCAACAGAGTCCACCATTACTGTGGGACCAGGATTAGTGCAGGAATCAAACTTTCAAAATTTTATTGTCGAAGTCCGAGATATCTTCGCAGAGTCTCTCTGACGGGGTGACTTCTGTCTCAATGACTCTCAGCTTAAAAACGGATTGGAAAATCTTAAAGACTTCTTTGCTCGATTGCTCAGCTTGCTGGATGGAAGTAGCAATGGAGAGTTTTTTGGCCTTTTTTATAGATTTATGAAGTTCATGGAGGGCTTTCATATAGCAAATCTTAGCTGATTCACAATTTACCTGCCAAACGCGCTCCAGTTTCTTGCAGTTGCTCTTTTCTGCCATCAACTCTGCTGAGAACCAGGGGGCGGAAGGTGATTCTCTACGTGACATGGAGAGTTTAGCTGGGGCGATGGCCTCCACCGTTTTGCCTATCCAGAGATTCATCGCCACCGCGTCTGTGGTCAGAGCTTGGGGATCAATTGGCAAGGCAGGGCCTAGGGTGTCTGCTGAGAAGTTCTTCCATTGCCTGTGCACAAAGGAGCGCCTGCCATTAGCGTGGTTGCAAGAGGGAGGTGTAATTGAGAAGGAGATCAGAAAGTGATCAGACCAGAGCAGTGGCTGTGGGGTTTTAGCAGTCGTATCCTGAATATTGGAGAAAATCAAATCCAGCGCATGACCTGCCCTGTGTGTGGGTCCAGTAATAATTTGTGTTAGATTGGCTGCTTTCAAAGTTGTCATTAGTTGAACAGCCTGGGGGCAGCCACTTGGATGGTGCCAGTTGGTAAGGCCTTCGCTCCAGCTTGTGTCAACCCACTGCATTGGGGGGCAAGATGATGTGCATACATGGGGGAGGTGGTCCTAGACCCCCCCCTTGCGGGAGGGGTGGAGATGTTATGCAATGTCACAAAGTATTTCCAACAGCTGCCGTATATTTGTAAATTGGTGCAGAGTATTTAGCTTGTGTCTCATAAATGTACTCTTACTTTTTATAAAGCCAAGTACATACTGGACAATCAATTGTTATTTCTGTGTACTTGAAATGGGGATTACTAGCCTACACCACCTCCCTTGAGTAAACCTTACACTGCTCTGCAATGCTACCCTCAGTCCAGCACTACAATAGGGTGTTTGGTTCCCAGTGAAGGACAAATGTGACATGTTTGTGCAGGCCTCACAGATAATCCCTCGTTTTCCAACAGTCGTTGCAAGGCAATCGTAGTCCTAGCCAATAAGAGCATCATCCGCATATGACAGCAGGTATGCTACAATTGCCTACCCTAGGACAGTCCATATTAAAATTCAACAAATGATTTTCCAAACTGTTAACATACAATGAGAAATAGAAAGGGGCCAAAACACAACCCTGGCACACACCTTTATCAAGCTTGAAGGCTTCAGTTATTTTCCCAGCTGGACCAAACCTCACACTGGTGGTTACCTCTCAATGAAGCTCCCTCAAGATGTTTGCAATTCTGGGCTCAATCCCTAAATCCATCATGGTTGTCCAGAGTTTTGACCTATTGACAGTCAAAGACTGAGCTCAATTCCATGAAGGCTAAATACATGTTGCCTTACTTTGCCACTGTGTACTTATTAATTAGAAAGTGTAAATTGAGGCACTGCTCAACTGTATTGTGGCCGGTGCATAAACCAAACTGGTGGTCCAAAAGCACATGATCAGTTGCCCAGGTTTGCAAATGTTCCTGCAAGATCCAGCCTGTTATTTTGGCAGAGTTCATTAAGGAAATGGGGCAGTAAAATTTTAGATCCCCCTTGGATCCTTTTTTTAAAAATTGGAACAATTGTCTTATGTGACAAAGCCTTGGGAGAGCCCAAAAAGAAGGAAACATTAATCAGGAGGAGTGCCAATGGGGATAGATTTGCCCTGAAAAGTTCTGCTGGTATCTCCTCTGGGCCTGGAGCTTTCCCTATGGGGACCTCTATTAAATCATTCAAATCAATCCGTAGGCCAAGAAAGGTCTGGGTGGAAACTGTGGAGGCTAAAGGTGTTTCTCTCGTGAGAGTGGCCCTCATGTAATACAGGGTCTGAATAAAATTGTGTAAAATATCTTGACAAACTCCCGAGGAGTGGGGGGAATGATTGTATCCTGGGCCAGCGCTAGGCATGGGTAGCTGCCCAGGGCCCCGCTCTCAACCCACCAACATGGGGCCTCGCAAAAGTATTTCTGTATTAGGCCTCACACCTATGCTGCAGCACTGCGAGGCCCAGGGAAGGGATGACTCTCCACTGGGCCTCGCAGGCATGTGTAGCGCTGCGAGGAATAGGGGAAGCGGCCCACTTTCACTGTGGGTGCTAAACCCCGGGGAGGGGCCCCTTCTCCCCTGGGCCTTAAAGCCCCATACTTAGCTGTGAGGCCGGTCTGCATTTGAAAGGTTTGGCCTGCGAAGGAAGATCCAGACCACTGCTGGCTCCAAGAAAAACGTAATGCCCATTATCCTGCATTTTGGCGCCTGGCAGTTTTAACCATTAAAGACTAGCCACTCTTCCAGCTGATGAGCTGTGAAAGATGTCCGGCAGTGGCAGAAAAGACGGCATTGCAGCACACAAGGGGGTCATGTTCCTTGTGGGGTCACAAGCAACTTCCCATATTTTAGATGCAAATAGCCTTGAACGATTAAGTGAAACACATTTTTCCCCCAGTTTTTAAATTGAGCAAACTCAACCCAGACGTATTGGAGTGCTTTACATGCGAGTACAAATTACATTTCATAAGGATGTATTCCTTTTTTAGATAGGGAGAGATTAATTGATTTGCCAAGGAACACAGGCTGCTGAGCGACAAGACTCCAGCCTGATTACTCTGTTCCAAAGTCGCCAGTTCTGACCTCAAGCTCTATCTTCTCCCCTCCTTTACCCATGCTCAGGACCTGTCTTGGAGTACTCTAAATATGGTTTTCATACATGAGGCCGGTTTCACAATGCTGCCATATTGTCAACTCAGTGGATGAGGCACAGGGAAAGAAATATTTGCCCAGGATTAAACAGTTGGTTACATTAGTAGACCCAGGACTGCATTGCACTCCTACTTGGGGAAAGGCTATATATTTACCACTGTATTGCATTTATGTGACTATACCATGTGACTGGGCACCCTCTATTGTCTACGGTAATCAGCCATTTTTAGAAATCACACTGACTAGTAGTTTTTACATTGAATCCAAATACTCCCAATCTTGCCAGAAAAGGAACAGCAGCACAATAAGTTCAGAAGTGTTTGCCCAAGAGCACACAATTTGGCCAAATTGGAGGCTGGGATCAAACTCGATCTCCTGCTTCAACATTTCCAACTAGTTCACCAGACCACAATTGGGGTGTCAGTGATTCTGTTGACAAGACGAAGAGACTGCCTCTCTGAGGGAATCGTCACTTTGTTATGGGCATCCCAGCTTTAAAACAGTGATCATTTCCATCATAAAGCTGACATTAGATGTAAAATATCCATGGCTAAAGCCTACCCACTGGACCATATCCAGTGGCAAAAGGTACTTACTGGACTGTATGCAGGGTAGATACTAATATTTAGCACTGTTTTTTCAAAGTTTCCATTTGGGTACCAGAGATCATTTTCTAAACTTATTGTTCAATATGTGCAATAGCGACCAGCCAAGGCTGATAACTGGATTAGAACTTAAATATAGTGTTAAGGGTAGTCCAGCTTGATGAACTCAACTTCAGGCGGAGTTATCTTTTAATATGGCCTGCTTTAAAAGGAGTGATTTGGAATAAAATCCCCCAGACCCACTATTTGACTTATAGTTCCCCAAGAGACCGCTTCTTTTGCTTCTGCACCCACAATTTGTGACCAGCCGTGCAATGTGTCTTCAAAGGCTGAAATTGTCCTGTGATGTGATAATGGAACATTGGGCATCCTACTTGGCCCTCACAGCAATGTCTGGAGACCAAGACTGTGGGGCCCTGGGAAGAGGACTCCTCTTCTGGGCCTTGCAGCATCAGGCCGTGGATGTGATGCCCTGGGCAGTAGGTCCCATCCAATGGGGCTTGCCCCACTAGACCACAGCTGTGAGGCCAAGGGGAAGGGACCAACCTCCCCCGCGCCCTGCCACTCTGGATCATAGTGGAGTAGTTCAGAGAAAGGAACACCCATTCCCTGGGCTTACAGTGTTACACTATTGCTGCAAGGCACATGATAGAGGGCTTCCCTATTTTGTGTCTCCTCCCCTTGGTCTTGCATCACTAGGTTGGGAGGCCTAAGGTATTGGAGGCCCCTACCCTACACCTCGTAGCCATGGTGGAGAAATGAAAGGCCTTTCGGAGGGCCCATATTCCCAGGGCCTTGAAGCAATGGCTCAGTGTTGTCAGACCCATGGGCAGTGGGTTCCCTCTCTTAATTCTCTCAATGCTACAGCATGACGGTTAGGCCCAGGAGAGGGAGGTGTGGCTTGTGTGGGACCCCACCCATAGGCCCAACTGTATTTGCCTCACAGCACTTTACCCTGACCCTGTGCATGGGTCTATATCAGCGGCATAGCAATTGGCAGTGCAGCAGTTGTAGTGGCACCAGGCTCAGTGATAGAAAGAGTCCAAATCGTCCCAAATTATGGCTTTACTGTACTGGGAAGCCAGTGGACGAGGGTGAGGGGACACTTTTACTTTGCACCATTGCTGTGGTTCTCCCCTCTTTTATGGGCTTCACAGCAATGTTCCAGAGCTGTGAGGCCTGAAAGAGGCCCTCCGTTCCTTGGCAATCGCAGCCATGGCTGGACACTCTGGGGAGGAGACACCCACCCATGAGCTTAGTGGCAGTGGACACCATGGTTTTGAGGCCGATGGGTCCTCTATCAGGGGGTGTAGTTAACAATAGTGGTGCAGGTGCAGTTGCACCAGGGCTCAAGGATGTCAGACCTAATGCTCCCAAATTATGGCTGTGTTTTACTGTCTGGTATCATTTTGTTTGCATCAGGGTTGATGTCTACATTACCACTATGCCACTGTTTCCTTCTCCCATGCACAGCCACGATCCAGAGCTGCAGAGTTTAGACCAGGCCCATCTTCCCCTAGGCCTCACAACCATAGTCATGTGCTGGAGGCCAAAGTGAGGGAGTCTGCTGCCCTGGGCTTTGCAGCACAGTTCCAGGATTCTATGCCAATGGCAAGATGCACCCTCTGAAAGGTGGGCGTCCCTAGAAATAGTGTAGGAAGTGCAATGGGAACATGGTCTAGAGGCGTTATGGGGCCAATGCTCACAACTTATGGTTGTATTTTACTGTCCAGTCAGTGACCAAAGGGTAGTGGGAAGGAAAAATGTATCTTGCTTGCACAATGGTGTATGGCAGCATTGCTACACCACTGTTCCAGCTCGCTTGCACCACGCAGCATGATCCAGTTCTGCAAGGCCCAAGAAAGTCCTCTCGCCTGGACCTCACCACCATGGCCCAGTGCTCTGAGGCCTACCCAAGTAGAGTGGCAGGGTGCTGGATTGTTCTTCATTTTAGATGTTTGTCCTGAATCCTACTGCAAGCTCCTGCTGGATGCCAAATTTCCAACTTGATTTGCTTGCCATGTGACTGATGTAAGCAAGTAGGATAATCAATAGGTGGTACAAAACAAATAGATTAGCCGAGAAGCCTGGGCCAGCCCATCCCAGTGGTATGCCACAGCACTGACTCTGGGAACAACCACTATACAGAGGTGGCCAGCATTTGCTAAAATGACAACTGGGAGGCAGGACTTGTACCGAAGGACTAATATAAAGTATTTCCATGTACATAACTTAAAACTATGTATACTTGTTTTAATATTTGTTTTACTGTTATGTGCACCAGGAAAATTGCTTCCTGCAAAGCCTCTCAATTATAGTCAATTGGGACTTCCTGTAATGTAATTTCCTGTGATTTCACACTGTATGCAAATTAGAAGGGCCCCACACATTTCCTTTCTGCCCAGGGCCCCAAAAGTCCCAGGACCGGCCCTGACTGTATTGAGCCCAGTTTCGTGAGTTTTCTCTACATAGTTGCAGTTCAGTTTGACAAATGTTTACTGTCTTTAAGTTCACTGGCTATTAAGCTATGATAGGCTTTCTCTCTTATTATCCTTTTTCGGGGCAGTAAGACCTTCTTGTACACCTTTCAACAAATGCACACCTGCTCCGTTTCTCTTGGCACTGCTTTGATAGTTAACAATAGCGGTTTGTAGGCCTTGGTACAGTTCAAGTCGAACCATCTTGCTCTTTTGCTGTTATAAATGCTGTTTGTGACAGTACGCATTACCCGTGCAATTCCACAAATACGGTTTGTTTCAGATGTACCCGGTCTTGACCTCCTCAAGATATTTTTAAGAATAAGTTGATATTAGATTTGATAGGAAAGTGTCATCTCTAGCCCCATTCATAGTGACCACCTTATTCACTGTATGTCGGTGGTAGTGGACTGGTCACCTGTCTTTGTTGAAAAAATAATAATAAAGACGTTACTTATCGGTACAGCTATGAACCTATGACTGCTCAAAGGCGACTCTAGTAGCACATCATCTCCAACCCATGTCCTAAAAGTTTGTGAAAATGAAGTAGTCTATTAAACCGGATCAGCTAAACACCTGGACCACTGTTGAAGGAGTCCAAAGCAAACACCAAGTTATCTCATTAACAGATTTAAGTTCATCTACATAAGGACTATGTCCAAAGTGTATAATAAGATCCCCTTCAGTACTCAACAAGCCACAAGACATTGCTGAAGACAATTTACAATATTTTGCATTGACATCTCCCATCCATACAATCAGCGAGCATTAATTCTGCTCAGTCTTTACTTGATATCCTCATGCAAGGCTTTCGCTACGGCAGAGATTCTGGCATCAAACCTATTATAAAAATTGGCAAACAGCAGGTGTTCTTTCACATTTTATAAGTAACATTTGATAATAGGGAGAGACTGTTTGCCCATACAACCTGGCCTGGGAAAGTAAGGGAAACTAATGTAACTAAGCCTCATTTTGCCCAGCCCAAAAACCCTGAAATTGAATTAGTGAGTTTCTAGGAGCCATGGTTCTTGTATGCGAAATACTGCTTAGGGTTTTATAAAATGTAACCACTCCAAGTTTGTCTGTTTTGCATCCAACCTGCCACATTCCATAATGCAGATTGCAATGATCCATCTCCATTATTTCAAGAGCACATAATAGCAGGACTTTCTTCCATTTGAGTGGTTAGATTAGGAATGATTACTGGGGGACTTACAATATTGCATCCTGAGTTTTGTCTATAAAATTACTGGGTTTGGTTTCCTGGTTTGGGAGTCCGATACAACCTCTTTATTCAGCTTCCAAAGCTATAGAAAATAAAACATTGAACGATTTACAATGCATTGCATCCCATTAATATAGCCTCATAATTCATCACATTAAAATAACCCCAGGCCTGAGCATCATAAAGGGAATACTTGACCATAGCATTTCCTGATATAAGATTTTTTAGAAAGCAAATTTATAACAGCATAACAGATTTCAGGGGTTTAAAGAATTGTTTTTTAACTTTTTTGATACGAAGTCATTCCAATTGGTCTAGCTGTGACAGAGCATATTAGTAATAGTAACAGGGCTAGAGATATTCGAAAGTGTAGGAAGGGGATCTGTAGAAGAAGCCCAAGTGAAGAACATTAATTGCTGAAAATCTTTGCTTAGTAAACTTAAGTCTCCAAGATGTACTTATTTAAGTTAACAATAGTCATTATCAGGTTTTGGATGAATGCCCACTCCAAAGACCCTACCCACAAGATTGATCTGGCTGTGAAGTTGTCCTGGAGTGTCCATCCTCGTATTTAAACAGTTCACCTCCTTATTTAGTCACTGGTCATATTTCTCTCGGGTGCCTGGCCTCAAAGGAGTTGCACCTTTATGGTCCAGCACAAACGGAGTGGCCTGTGGAAGTAGATGGGAAGTGGGGAGAACTGATGGACAGGGCGTTTGAGTGATCTCTCCTGCCGCATATGTGTATGCAATATTGTCCCCCCTGAATCTGCCACATGGCTGTCCCTTGGCTCTCCTAGAATGACATAAGAGGTTATTGAGATTAAAGAGCAGTCTAGGTTCCTGAGGAGGGTTTAGATAAAACTACAGAAACCCTGTGGCCAGTAGCTGACCCCCAATGAGTTAAGGTTTCCGTACAGGCATCCCTTGTCGGAGGTCTAAGAGGCGGTCTGCTTTGACTAGGGCTCTTAAGAGCCTAGCCTACCCATTCCAGCAGTGATTAAAATCTGTTAATTTATTCTCCAAACAGATAAACTTAATTATGTCCGATTCCAAAGTCGGCGGCTGTGCACAGGAAGTACAGCTCCCTCCGAGTGTGGATCCTGGGCAACCTTGCCCTTCCTGCACTGTGGATGTTTTTATTTTTCTGGTGGTGAGGAACAGTTGGATTCTTGTGTGATTGGGGCAGCAGGTGCAGCCTGTAAAGTGACTATTTAATCAAGGTCACCAAGTACAAAGATTCCGACACCCCCCTCCTCGTACTGAATTGTTGGCCGGGGTTTGGCTGCTGGAGCTACAGTTCATCCCTGATGGCTCCTTCCCAGGTGCAGACTTCCTGGCAGAACACAGCTTCTCTTAAACAAGGCCAATCTCTTGGTCAAGGGCTCCCATGGCATTCGTGGGTTAAGATACTATAGTGATCACCTGTTGATTGTTCCTTGTGGAGGTAGGCTTTCTATTAACCATGACAGCACTACCGATAGCCCTAAATCCGGCAACCGGGCGAAACCCCTCCCACGCCATTAGTCTTAAAACCACCCCTTCCTTAAGTAGATTTCGTTGTGGCTTGGGTAGTAATCCATTAGTTGTAATAATGCTCTTGTAAAAACTGGCGATGTAATGAGTCATGATTCAGGTTTCGTCGTAAGAGCCTTTTGTTCCTAAGCCTTCATTGTAAAGGACGTTTCCCCTATATCTGCCCCATGGGATCCAAATTCTGTAGCACACACCAGCGTGACTAGTCTCCACACTGAGCTATACCTCTTGACCATGGAATCTACCCAAGCTTGTCCGAGGGATAGTCTCTGACAAAAGGCCCGGGACTTCCCAACATCCCATGTAATCCTCCAACTCATGTGCTGGAGTGACCCTCCATTAGTGGTTGCAAATTGCCATTCTGATCCGTCAGAAGACTGAGTCAGGGAAAGTTGAATTGGAGAAAGTGCCAGAAGAACTGGATACCAAAGCTATGATTTCTAAAGCCGGATCACCAAGACCATCTCTGCCCTCTCTCCTGACCAATGCTGAGTATGGCTTTCATGGAAAATGGGGGAAAGGCATAGCCCTGAAACTGACACTGATCGTGCAGGAAAGCATCTGTCGCTTCCGCAATGGTGTCCAGACGCCAACTGAAAAACTAGGGAAGCTGGTGATTGAGGCGGGAGTTGAAAAGGTCTACTTGGCACGGACCCATAAAGCTTTAAAAAAGAGGGTTCTAGCTTCCAGGCTCTGTATTTCTTTAGGTGTCTCGATTGCCAGTCCGCCATTTGGTTGAAATTTCCTTCAATCAATCAGGGGTTTATAAAGCACGCTACTCACCCACGAAGGTCTCGAGGCACTGGGGAGGGAATATCCTTGCAGATATTCAGCCGTTATGAACGATGTTATCCAGGCAGTATTACCAATAATCCATGGCAAAGTCCACCAGCATCTTGGACTTCGTTCCTCACTGCCGAAATAATGTTAATCTTCAACAAGACAGCACATGAGGCCTTGTTGGCTGCCTGGCTCTAAACTGGAAAGGATCTGGTGAGGAATTCCAGACAATTGATACGGATAGACTCCTGCGGTTCTTACCTCTCTTAGTATCCCCACAGCATGCTCCCCAACCCTGACCTATGACTCAATGACCAGTTCTGGCGCTGATCCAAAGATGTCTTTGCAGCCCCAGGCCGGCATATGTTCGAGCCACCAACGGAGCTCAGATTGAGCCTTCGAGGAGAGAGAAGCCTCCTGAGAATAAGTCCTGCCTTTCCTCAGATACTGCATCTTAAGTCGTTGAAGGGCCCAAGAATTCAATGGATCCAAAAAGATCACTCGAATTGACCCTGAAAGAATCACAATCCGGACCAGATGATGAAGGGAATCCCTGTCCCTTGTTAAGGCCCTGTGCAAGTCCCAACACATCTTTTGGGGTAATCTGAGGCACTGGCGTACAATGTTTACCTCAAACCACAGAAATGTAATCTGTTGCGCCAGTACGAAGTCTGGCTTTTGTTTCTTTATTAGAATGCCTATGTCTTCTAGCAACGACTGAGTCCTCTGAAGTTGCGCAAGTAACTTGTCTGCTTCTTGGTGCATCAACAGGAAGTCGTCCAGGTAGATGAGACGTACTCTCCTTGCTCGTAGTCATTCAATCACTGGCCTCAGCACCTTGGTGACACACTAAGGTGCTGAGGACTGGCTAAAGGCAGGCAAGGCTACTCTTATACTTGCCAGTCCCACTGGAATTGCAGAAACCTCATGTGGGGAGGAAAGATCGGGGTGGTGAGGTAGGCATCCTTTAGTTGCAATTATACTAACCAGCCATCGGTCAACAAGATGTCTCGTAGAAGGCGAATAACCTCTATTTTGAAATGGTGGTATACCACCCAGCAATTGAAGTCCTGTAGGTTGAGGACGGGCCTGAACCCATTGTCCTTTTTTTGACCAGGAAAATATTGCTCAAGAATCCCCTGGGATTAACTGTGGAGGTAATGGCCCCTTTGACCAGGAGGTCCATGACGTCTTTGTACCACATGAGCCCCTACCCGAGAGAAGACTAAAGGTCTGGGACTTGTGTGTTGGTGAACCATGCAATTTTATATGAAATCCCCTCATGATTTGCAGTACCCATGTTTCCCCCATAACAGAGGTGCATTGTTGGCTGAACAATTGTAATCTTCCCCCCCACCCCTGGTAGAGAAAGGATATTTCTTACTGGTGGTTTCAGCTGGTGCACTGCTGGCTCTCCGGAAACTGCCGTTGCCCCCATGTCCTCGGTTGCAGCCTTTCAAGGAGTAGAACCCTCCAATTTTTTTTGTGGTCCTGCTAATGGATTGAGCATCTGGATTGCTTATGGGGTTTGGAGTTGAATGCGTGGCCGGACAAGTGCCCCTTACCTTTTCTGGCCCCTCAATAAATTTGCTGACAACTTTCTCTATGGATTTTTGGTCCTGATCGAAGGAGCAAAAAGTAGTAACAAATTGTGACCTCTCCTTAATGAAAGGTTCTCTGAAGAGACCACCATTGGCCACCGGGCCAGCTTAGGTAGTGGTAGCTCACCTAGCCTGGGCTCTATTTTGATCAGAAGAGAGGGACAACGCTCCGTTGATAATGCACAATTGGTATTTCCAAGGAAACCCAGGCTCCTTTGAGCCAATCCCAATAGAATTGTGTGATCAATGATATGGCGTCTGATTTCCTGGCATCCTCCACCATATCCAATATTGTTGTAATGGACGAGGACATTGAGAACCTTATCCTGGCTGGATCGCAAGGAACAGTCCAAACCATTTTTGGGTTCCTTAATATATATATTTTTTTATAAAAGTGGCCACCCATGGGTCATTGTCCAGTGTGATTGCCACCTTCTTCCCAGGGCGATCCTGGGGTATTCCGCCTTCAAGCAGCCCCGGACATCTTGGTCCATGGGGTTTCTAATGCAGCTGGCCACATATTGCACTAAACTTGGTGCAAGGACCCAGTCCATTGAGTGGGGATGGTAAATGCTTTTGGGTGGAGCATGTTGGGTATCCCAGAAGAGTCTTGGTCATTAGTATCATCCAGCCTGGGTTTTTTTTGGCACCACCCTCTGTTCGCCAGGATCAGGTTAATTTCCTGAATCCTCATCAGGGTCATGTTGTCCCCGGTATTGACATCATCCCTTGCTGGGGGCATGGATCGTCCACTGGAGTAACACCCGACTGGGAATTGGCCTGGGCTATTCTGTCCAATTGCTTTTTTTAGGAAGGCCTGGCGCAGTCTCTCAAAGGCATCAGAAGCTGGAGTGGTCGCTTAAGGGGTGGAATTGTGCCTGGCTTTGGCCCCTTGCCCTTTGTAGTCCCTGTAGTGTCTGTAGAAGGTTCTAGCTGCCAGCCTTTCCCAGGTAGAGGTGCTACACTGCGCCGCACTGTCAACTCGATTATGCGTTGGCTCAGGGGTTCTAGGGCCAAAGAGACTGCTCTTTCCAATGATGCATCTATGGCATCCACTAACTCCTCATGGATGGGAAGCAATGAGTGCTCCTCCTCCACCAACTCCCAAAATGTGTCAAACTGACCTGCCATCACTGATCAAGTGAAAGTCAGAGGTCAGACAAATAGTTCACAGATCAGCAAGATTACTTGAATATACTGCATTGCTTCTTCAGAAATCAGCAAAATTAGGCCTCTAGATATACCGGCTGTGTACAGGGGATTCACCGCGGTCGATCCGTTTGACTGGAGCATGTGTGACTACAGAAAAAAACTATTAGTGGAAAACTGAGGGAGTGCCTAACTCGCTGCCTCCGGGCGTGCTCAGCTCAGTGACAGGCTCTTCATCATTGGAAGGGTAAACTATATACGCCACGTTGAGGAATGTTGTGAAGGGGGCGCGCGCCTCTTAGACACACCTCCACAGATACGCATGCTCCATGCCCCTGACTGAGTTGCAGGGGGGCACCATGCGTCCTGATACTGGGAGACTCTCTTCTCCCTTCCAGAGCCGATGCTCTGTTGCCGCGAGACCGCTGACTGCAAAACGCAGTGCTGAGGAAAAACCCTCCCGAGCCTCCATGCTTCAGAGGTGGTTCAGGAAAGTGAATAACCGCAAGCGTAGCACGCTCGTGGCCCAAACCAAACCCTTGTCACCACCGGACTGTAAAAGACCAGGTGTCTAAGCAACTTAAAAGAAACGCAAGCAAGCGATGTCAAAGTACTCCATCCTTCAGCAGGATACCCTTGTAACACCGTCCGTACAGCCCCACATAAACTGTACACCCCTCGGGCCCAATTAAGCAATATTAAGGTAAGCACTTATCTGTCTGCTGAGCAGCGAAGAAAGAGGACGTGCTATTCCTTGATGTTGCCTATATTGCACTGAATTTATGGAGGTTTTGTTTAGTGTTTGCAAAGACTCGTGGGATTTGTAGTCTTTGATCATGTTTTTGAGGTGCTGAGCAGAATAAATGGAAAGAGTAAAGCATAATCTGAGCCTCTGGTCCTGACCTTCAATTCATAGTTTTTTCATTGGAAAGAAAATCTAACAATTTACATGGTTTCTTGGTTTTCTTCACATTACTTGATTTTAAATGCATGAACTACAGTTGGGTCTTATTTGAAGTAAATGTGAATAGATACATTCATTTTATTCTCAATTTATATCACTTGTGAGAACATTGTTCCTTATAGCTTTGTGAAGGCACTGTGAGTCCTTGCCTCATCAGTTCCTTGGGGCTAACTTCTGCCATCTTTATGTTCCTCCTTTAGCGGTCTACATTCCTCTTCACTCCTGCAATCGCTGTTTGGATAGGACTTCAGTGTTTTCTTACTTGAAAGAAACCTTTTGACTCCCGTAATTTGGTATTTGTGAATTGAACTTGCGCACATTTACTTGTGCAGCGCTATCAATCAAAATAATATAATCGATGTTAAGTTTATGGAGCCACTGTATCATTTTGTTTCAAACGTTAAACCATACCGGTTTGCTTCCTTCTGGTGTGCCTTTCAAACACTACAAAGTGTATGACCTAAAAGAGTATAGCTTAGGTGTGCTGCGCTCGTAAAACAAATGTGTGGGATTGGGTTGCTATGTTCCCTGGTGGTAATTGCTGAGCTGTGTCTTGGTGTCTTTAGTTAAGAAATATCCTAGTAAATGTCAAGTCAAGTCAAAGGATCTTTATTCGGATATAAAAAACATCCATAAAAGTACAGAAGCATCACAACAATCACATAATAAGCAGTTAAAACAATATAAAACAATTTAAAAATACAATCCATATGTGCGATGGTTACCTATCAGTCTATATAAGGTAGAAGCCTTCAAATTACATTATTATAAATACATCACTATGCTCTAAACTGGCGCTCAATAAATGTAAACATTGTAAGGTAATTAGCTATTTACAAAGTATCAAACATACTGTGCGGACTACTAAAGTGTGCAAAAAATGCAATCAATAAATATTCGGGCTCTTGTGCAAAACCGCAATAATGTACAAGTGATTCAATTTATCAGGGCATATTCATAGTTGCTCGGGAACGTGTCTGTTTGGAGAAAGCAGCTTACTCTAAAAATTACTTCATCACAGCTCAACAGTAATAGTTCCTTGAATGCTAGATTAAAGTCCACCACAGCATGCTTTTTAAAGTAGGGAATAAAATAAAGTTTTGTATATCTAGCATAGAAACCACAGAAAAACAAGAAGTGTAACAAAGTTTGCTTACACCCTAGATTACAGGGACATTGCAAGGTCTCCAGGTTTTTATTGAACCCCAATGGAAATGATAAGGAATATTTAATACTTCCATCCCTGAGACGAAAGAGCAAACGTCTGTTCCACCTCCCCAAATTTTTTCTAAGGTATCCCTGTGGCATGTTAAGCCTGTTATCCTGTACCAGGAGGGGAATGTATCTTCTGAAAGCAGGTTTATACTTCTCTGATGTATCTTTCTTTCTAATATAGATTGTACAATGCCCCTCTTACTAGCTTTTGTTGTGTTTGTTCAGTGGCTTGAAAGGAAGAGAATAAGTGCTCCAAGCCCACACTAGCTCAACTTCTTTTTACTGCCCCTAGCCAAGGTATGCTATTTGCCCTGTCGCACCTTAGGCAATCCATAATTATTTCTTGGGTCAGAGAAGCGGCAGGGTTCTGCCATATTTTTAACCAAAATAGTGCTGGTCTTGACCTTATGAAGTCCTCCACATAAAAAAGGGTCCGCTCCCTGTGGCAAATATAAGTGGGTGCTGAGATAGACGCCCCCAGAACCTTTCTACAGAATCTGTTCTCTTCGATCTGTATACTGGCGCTATTAGAATACCCCCATACCTCAGCACCATAGGTTGCCGTAGGTAGACATTGGGTTCTATAGATTTGCAATAACTGATTTACTATATCAGCACGTTTAGGTTAAGGCTGATTATGGAATTTATTGCCTTACCCAGCTTGTTCCTCCCATGAGCCACATGGGGCTGCCAAGAACATGTGTTAGAAAACATCAGGCCTAAATAGGGGAAAGTGCTAGTGCTTTTTAGGGCGTCGCTCCCAGACATAATATGCTGAATATTGTATTTTCTAGGCCCACACGACATAAGATTTATTAAAATTTGTACACAAACCAAGATCCACCATATAAGAGACAAAGCCCGTTAAAGTGCGCAGTGCTTTGGGGGTGCGACCCATAAGGACCGCATCGTCCGCGTATAAGACAGGGGAGTAAGGTTCCATTGATGCTGGGGACATCACTTGTTTGACTAGACAATGAGTTACTTAATTCATTTATATACAAAATAAAAAGCAGGGGAGCCAAGACACAGCCTTGTCTGACCCCCCTGCCAATTAAAATGTCCTCTAAAACCTCCCCTTCATTATTTATTCTAACGCGGGCTTTCAAGTCACTGTGCAAATAGGCCAAAAAATATACGAGAGCTTTATCCAGGCCATACTTTAAAAGGGCCACCCATAATTGGGAGCTGTTAACAAAATCAAAAGCTGAACCTAAATCCATAAATCCTAAATATAATGGTGCTTTTTTGGTTATAGTGTATTTGCCCATTATTAGGTTCAAATTCAGACATTGCTCCACGGTCCCCATGTGACTTCTGAAGCCCAATTGGCACGGGTGTAAGATCTTATTATCCTCACCCCAAGCCCTAATTTTATTAAAAATGACTACCTAGGATCTTCAGGGTGTTGTCAATTAAAGATATAGGGCGATAACAACTAGGGTTGAGTCTGTCCCCCTTCTTAAAGATGGGGACGATAATACTGTTGGACCAGGTCTCTGGGGCAGGGGTATGGGACAAATTATTAAAAACATTGCACAATAAAGGTGACAAATTCAGGCTCTGATTTGATCGATGGATAATCCATCGGGACCAGGTGCCTTGTTGCCTGCGCTTTGATAGCGTCTTCCACCTCTATTATCGTAAAATTAAGTGCCATAACTGGGTAAATGATGTCAACTGATGCGCGTGGTGCAGCATAGATATTTGTGTATTGATCTTCCCACGCTTTACCTGATATATTGCAGTTAATAGGGGTGATAGGGGTGATATTTGATCCTATAGACCTCAGATTTAACCTCGCCCCAAAATCCGGACACCTCTTTAAGGGCGGCAGTGCGGGCAAGGGATTCCCACTTGTCCTTTAAAAGTTCTTCAGCCCGAGTTTTTGTGGCACGCTTATAGCGTGCTCTCAGTAGTCTTACCAGGGGCTGGGCTCGTGGTTTTACTAAAAGGGCCTCCAGTAGTTACCAGTTTGCTTTGGAGCAGGAGCTATCAAACCACCTGGGGTCTATATTAGGGCGGTGGACTGGTTTAGAGATCTCCTTTTTAAAGGCCGCACATAGCAGTGTAAAGGCCGCTATAATGTCAAGACCTTGGTGACCTACAGACAAACGGATATCAATCAATTGGGGGTGCTTGTTGATAATGCATGATAAGAGCCCCTTATTATTTACCCCCTTCCAGATTACTGAGTTGTCAGTTGATACCGTCAGTTTAGTTGCCCCGATTTCCTGTCGCTTATCCAATCTTTTAATAGAGTTAAATATAGTCAAAATTGGATTATGGTCACTATATACAGTACTAGGGACATCAGCCTTTATTAAACAATCCACAAGTAGAGAGGAAATGAATGCGTAGTCAATTGTGGAGGAACAGCCGAGCCCTATGTATGTGGCCGTGGGACCTTCGCCCTTGGGGAGACTGGCTTTCTCCATGACATTAACTAAGTCACGAGTAGCTATATGATTAAGTAATTCTTCCCCTCTTTTGCAAGGTAGCACCTGACTGAAAGGAGCTGCTAGGTTGGTGTTACCCTTGTAAATGTGGGCATTAAAGTCACCTCCCAAGATGATCCCATAAAATTTACCGTAGGTATGTCCATCCACAATTTTATCAATAAAATCAAATAACCGTATAAAATTATTATTGGGTTGCGATGAAAAATCATTATTATAAAAATTAATTAAACACAACTTGATCCTACTGGAATAGATTAAGGCCTGAAAATTCTCGTCATTAGTCACCAGAGTTTTAGTATTTCCACCTGCAGTGATTTTTACCCATTATGATAAACCACCGCTGGGTCGTCCCACCGCCAGACATGGTACAATATGGTTGTAACAAGTATAACCCTCAAGAAGCATGGAACTGGTGCACCATGTTTCCTGGAACATTAAGATGTCAAAGTTATTGATCCATTCAATCCAGTCAGTGGATTTCATTTTTGCATTTAGACCCGCGATGTTCCAGCTTAATACAGTTAACCCATCGGTGTATTTAATTTCCCTGGTGGTATGACCTTCAAGCAAGGCTTAGGAACAGTGGTAATGGTACTTGATTTGTTATTGTGCTGGAGGGCGTTATCATGAGTCATGGGCCTTTCTGTGACATCTAGAGGGTCTGTTGGTGGTCAACCCTGACTCTCTAGATCAGATAGAGCACTAAATCTGTTAAATAATGAATAAGTTGGTGTAACTGGGTTGAGTGGTCTCACTGAAGGTCTATAGAAATAGCCCAAAGATAGAGGGGTCACAGCAGTTGATGGGCTGAAGTGGATATTATTACTGTTTAATAAATGTTTTACGGTTGAGGGATTCCTAAAATTCATGACCATGCAGTCTCCATTGATATTCTTGGGCGAGGGGCCAACCCAGTCTACCCGTCGTACTGTCAAGATTTCGCTAGAGATCCGAGTCCCCACACCTTTATGCCTGGACAGCCAATCAATACTTATTTTTTTAGCTGAACCCAAGACTCTCTTTGATCTTCCTTCAAGAGGGGGGGGGGGGAACTCCTGCTAGGATTAAAACATATGGGCAAGCTTCAGGGGGCAAGTGGAGGACTGGACCGGTTTGTTTTTTGGACCGTGTAACATTGGTTAACCCATTGTCGAGGACAACATTTCCTGGTTTCCCCGGTTTCCCAGAAGCAGAGGCAGGCCCCGTTGGGGCTCCCAACACCCCACCAGTAGAACAGGGCTGCCTATCAGGTACATGTGACCCAGTCTGAGGTGGCTTATCCACAGTGGTACCCCGTGATGGCAGAAGCTGGTTACTCCCTGTTGGACTGCCCCTGGTTGAACTCTTAGTAACCAATGTACCATTGGTGGGCTTTTCCCCCATAATGCTCCTATTAACAGTCTCCATATCTTTCAGGAATCGATCTCCCCTTAACTTATCAATGCTAATAGTACCTTTCCTTTTTGCATCTTCGCTTTTCACCAGGCTTTCCAGTCTATCCAGTCTTTTAAAAATCGTATCAAACTGTTTGTCCATTTGACTTTTCATTTGGTTTAAAATTGAGTCTACAATAGTTTCAATAAAATTCCCATTTGGTTTATCCTGCGAAACATTTCCCATAGTTGGCTCGGTCTGTGTACAGGCAGAGTTTTTCTCACAACTTGAAGAGGCAATAACAATGTTGCCATCTTCCAAGGGTACAGTCTGTGTCGGGGCCCCTACTAGATGTAGTTTTCCCACGAGACCACATACTCTGTGTGGTAGGTTGTCCTTTATTACGAACTGGTTGTTTCCTCTTGTTTGGTGTTGTTATAGTGGGGCCTCTCTTCCTTTTCTCTCCGACTGTCTTATCGCTAGGAACCAAAGAGGGGTAACAATAGAGTTTGTGGGGTCTTGCTACGAATCAGTAATGGTAATAATATTGCTATCCGCTAGTAAAACGGGGGGTATGTTAGCTGGCGGAACAGTTTTAGTAATTGTGACCACTGGGGAAAGTGGCAGGTTATTGGTCATGCCAATTGATTGAGTTTCTGGGGGTTCTAAGTATGAAGTTGACAGTCCCATGGACATTCTTCTTTCAGTGTTTGATATTTCGGTGGTGACTAAATTAAAAGCATTTTCCAGCATACTTTCAATTGAGGCAGGTATAGTAGAGGGGGCTTTAGTAAACTGGGTTAAAGGGGGTATTCCGTTTCCCCATGTTAATATCCGAAAGGCTCACCTTTGTTACAGCTTAGTGGAACGGCCCGCCCGACCACTGTCAACCACTGTCGACCCCTGACGGCCAGACGGCCCGCCCTGTGCCCGGGCTTAGCCCGGCGCACGCCTGCGCGCGTCTCGCGACGCGGAGGGAGCCTGCTCCTTTTCAAGCGCCTCTGGGTGCGCTGGCAGGCGGAAAAGCTCGCCAAGCAGCCTGGGAGCTGTAGTACCCCCTCCCCCCCTGCGGCGTCCTCTGGTGTAATGGACAACTGCGGCAGGGGAGAATAGCGTGGGCTCCCCAGGGATGGCTGCTTTCTGCTGGTGAGTAGCACTGCCCCCGAGGTCCGTATGGCGCTTCGAAATAACTCTCCCCCCTAGTAAATGTAATAAGGCCTGCTGTTTAAGCAGGAGTGTGGGTGCTGCTGCTCTGTGCCTAGGCAGATTTTAAGTGGCAGTTACCTGGCTGAGGTAGTTTTGGTGTACTGTGGGAATCTGAACCCAAGTAAGACCAATGACCTTTCACTATAAGCAACTAATTTACCTCAATCGCAAAATGCTGAAAATATTGTAATACCTAAATCACCACTTTGTTGCTTAACATTCTAATGTTTTCTATTTCCTCAACAGGGCATTCAGTCTTGCTTGAAAAGGTACGTGCCAACTACCTCTTTTGCTATTTGAATTCCTCCTGGTATCTCTGGAGTTAAAGTAATGTGATATTCTTTTCTCCCATCCCTAGATGTTCTGAGCTAAAAACGGTGAATTCTGAAGTGGTATGGGCAGACATACACAAGCATGAATTCAGGGGCCCAACTGCTTTTTCGTTGTGGAAGAAAATTAAGTGTTCAGTCTGTCCAGGTAAGGAAAGAGGCCTGGCATGTACAGTGTCGGAACTTCACCAGACTGTGATGACAGGGGTGGCATTAATCCCTTTCTAGGTAACCAATACTGAAGGAATATGCATGAGTCACCAGAGATCGTGGAGAATGAGAAAATAGTATCTTGGCAGACGCGAGGCACCAGAATGAGGTATCCATTGCGAGTTGTTGGCTCCCAATGTGGCCTGGACAGCCAAGGTGTTAGATGCTTAATCTGATCCATGCTATGCCAAATACGATATGCGCTAGATGGTGCGCAGCGCCTAATGCTGGATCACGCCTTTCTGCCCAAACTCTGGGATTGGCAAGAAAGTGCTGAAAATCCACGGCCTTTAAAATTGGTGTATGTAGACCAGGGAAGGGGCTATGTACACAAATTCAACTTTCTGGTTGAGCTGGGACTTAAAGTGCAAAGATTCCATGCAGAAGGAGTAATGCGGAGGAAGTCTGGCTCAAGTTCTAGTCTGGCTGTAGGGTCTGGATCCAGTAGGGGATTCACTACGCTGGCAGAAGACTAAGCCAAACCCTTTCCTTCTATTGTCGATAGATCCAAATTATGCAGCGTTTTTTCATATTTTTTTATTCATAATAAATGGAGCTAACCAGTAAAAGATTAAAGATCTTGTGGTGGAGCATAGTTATTGATACTAATCCATAGTTGTCTTCCTGGTGATTAATTTCGTTTACATCGTTGAGAAAGGAATGGTGCTTGCAACCATATCAGCAAGGCCATCTGAAATTATGGACCCTCAGGAAGAGCAATTAAAGTGCTGAGCATTCCCCGCCCCTCTTTGCTTTATTCATAGGATCAATTGTTTATTACCCTTAAATTCTCTCTAAACTAAGGCAGGAATCACAATTGTGCAGTGGGAAATAGCAAATTTCACACCATATTATCTAGCTATTTTGACATTTTAACATCCATTGATACATAAGGGATCCTCGTGCGATTAACCATATAAGTGCTGAGGCTCCCCCACTCATTGATAAGCAGTTTTTTTTTTATTTGATGTTTGGGACAGTTCGCTCTTATGCCATAACATTTTTCACTTAAGGATACAGGCCTAATTTCTTTTTTTTTCTTCACATGTTGGTGATTCTCAAGTGTACCAGAGCGTGTGAATCTCCCTTGTGGGAAATAAGAAAATAGTCAAAATTCTGATGGATATTTCTACATGCAAATTCCTTCTCTTCAGAATATCACCAGGCGTCAGACTAAATCTTGAGTTTATTTACAGTTATGCTCCAGTGTGCCAATATGTGGTGCCATGTTCAGTGGTGACTCTGTACTGCCCCAGAAGTAATGGAGTGGAAACCATATAAGCACCACCACTGTTTGCTGATGTACGTTCCTTTCATTCCGTTGCCTTTAACATGGATCTGAAGCTCTGCAGGTTTGACCATTGCCTTTACCACTCAAAAAAGTGTTCTAGCGAACGACGCACCCCTCAAATGACGGGATTCAAGCTGTTCTAACACTGCAGAAAGCAGATGTCTGTCACAAACCCACACACGGTACTGCTATGGTGCTTAGGCCATGATTAAATTATGTGATTTAGGGCACACTAATGGTATTCTGGACTGGTAATCTAAACTACGTTGCAAAGCAGAAGAGGTCGCTGGTGAAGCATCGCCCATGCCCATGTACCAGGTCAGGGACCTGAGGCCATGAAAGGCCGCCTTCTGTCTAGAAGTATTCCGATGAATCTAAGCTAAGGCACAAGCCTAGGCAGGGCAAGCATGACTTTATCCCATCCTGAGAATTGAAGTCTAGTAAAAAAGAGCGAGGGTGTCCTAGTAAACATTGCTCTACACCAATGTCTCCTGGGTCTAAAATAATCCTTCTCTTTACCCTTTCCTGCCCCACAAACTTCCTGGCTGTTTACCCCGTAGCAAAAAAATCTTCAAAGAATCCATTCTACTGAGATTTTGTGCTTTTCAAGCTGCTTCTGGTATGCCTTCAGTCCCTACGGAGCCAGTCAAATTTCTGCCAGGGGGTGGTCTGCATCTTTGGGATCTGCTGCCCGCTGCCCCCCCCTTAGTGCCATTAGGTGCCTCCCCATTCGCCCTTCCTGGACAACAGATTAGGTACAGTAGCCCACCATAACGTTTTACACCATAAACGTAGACCATAAGCAGTATGACTGGTACAGGCATGTGAATATAAAAATAATTTATTACAATAAAAGTACCAGAAATAAATAAAAATACAAGAAAATAAATTACTGTACATCAATGAAAGGGAATTACAAATATTCTTTCGGCCATAGTTTCAGACTGGGCTTTCACTTACTAAACTAGAGCTCTTACAACCTGGTGAGGGAGGCAATTAGAAGTTCGGTAGACTTATTGTGCACAGTTGAAAAACCTAAGAGCTTTACAGTGAAGCTGTGAACTAACTAGATTACTAGACGTATCTGCTGTCCCCCCCCCCCCCCCCCCCCCAAAAACCTCTCGACCAACAGATCGGGACCCCCAAACGTGACCTTATATTCACTCCATCATGCTATATCGCCCTCACTCCATCTATCAGGAGTCCCCTCACTGGGCTCGCTGGGCATGTTATGTCCGGCGCGTCGGGGGATGGGGAGGGGTATTTAGGCCTTACCTGCCATTGTTGGGCCTCTTTGCTGCCCGACACGCCGTCTTGCAAGGTTGTGTTGCTTGTCGTTTGGTCGTCTGTCCCCAGGCCCGAGAGTACCTTCAGCTCGACAGTGAGTGCTCTGCTACCCCCCCCCCGCCCCGTCCCTGGGCAGTACCGGGTTGCACAGGGGCCATGGCACGTCGGCCATGTTTGGGGGGGGTCGCGAGCTCAAGGGAGACTCACTCGCCCGATTTTTTTTTTAATGCTTTGTGCCATTGTGGGCAGTGCGGGACCTTGCAGATCGAGTTCGCCCTCACTCTCTTTCTAGCTATCGCCCTCACTCTCTTTCTAGCTATCGCCCTCGCTCTCTCTCTAGCTATCGCCCTCGCTCTCTTTCTAGCTATCGCCCTCGCTCTCTTTCTAGCTATCGCCCTCGCTCTCTCTCTAGCTATCGCCCTCGCTCTCTTTCTAGCTATCGCCCTCGCTCTCTTTCTAGCTATCGCCCTCGCTCTCTTTCTAGCTATCGCCCTCGCTCTCTTTCTAGCTATCGCCCTCGCTCTTTCTAGCTATCGCCCTCGCTCTCTCTCTAGCTATCGCCCTCGCTCTCTCTCTAGCTATCGCCCTCGCTCTCTCTCTAGCTATCGCCCTCGCTCTCTCTCTAGCTATCGCCCTCGCTCTCTCTCTAGCTATCGCCCTCGCTCTCTCTCTAGCTATCGCCCTCGCTCGCTCTCTAGCTATCGCCCTCGCTCGCTCTCTAGCTATCGCCCTCGCTCGCTCTCTAGCTATCGCCCTCGCTCGCTCTCTAGCTATCGCCCTCGCTCGCTCTCTAGCTATCGCCCTCGCTCGCTCTCTAGCTATCGCCCTCGCTCGCTCTCTAGCTATCGCCCTCGCTCGCTCTCTAGCTATCGCCCTCGCTCGCTCTCTAGCTATCGCCCTCGCTCGCTCTCTAGCTATCGCCCTCGCTCGCTCTCTAGCTATCGCCCTCGCTCGCTCTCTAGCTATCGCCCTCGCTCGCTCTCTAGCTATCGCCCTCGCTCGCTCTCTAGCTATCGCCCTCGCTCGCTCTCTAGCTATCGCCCTCGCTCGCTCTCTCTCTAGCTAGCTATCGCCCTCGCTCGCTCTCTCTCTAGCTAGCTATCGCCCTCGCTCGCTCTCTCTCTAGCTAGCTATCGCCCTCGCTCGCTCTCTCTCTAGCTAGCTATCGCCCTCGCTCGCTCTCTCTCTAGCTAGCTATCGCCCTCGCTCGCTCTCTCTCTAGCTAGCTATCGCCCTCGCTCGCTCTCTCTCTAGCTAGCTATCGCCCTCGCTCGCTCTCTCTCTAGCTAGCTATCGCCCTCGCTCGCTCTCTCTCTAGCTAGCTATCGCCCTCGCTCGCTCTCTCTCTAGCTAGCTATCGCCCTCGCTCTCTCTATCGCCCCACCACAACATCACTCAGGGGCACCACATCACATCTGTTCAACCATTCAACAACTGGTTCAAATATGTTCTCTCAATGTTTTAAGCTTTATTTCAAATGTCACAAAAATGTTATTTCACTTCTGTTCTTGGATTTTCGTCACAATAAAATACACTGAACATAATCTTCACAAGTTATTTACAAAACTTTAAGCTTTTGCCATTATAAATTACATTAACTTTTATTTAAGTATTAATTAAAAAAATTAAAAGCCATTGTTTGTAATATCAATACATCTAAGTCACGTAAATACAACACATTTTGCATTACAAATGCAATAGGTGTCACATTTGCGAAAGTTATAACTATTGGCATTGTAAATGACAAAGCTACTAATTTTCGCAATTTTCAAAACTAACACATAAATAAAAAATGTATCATTTACAATAACAGTAGCTCAAACTTTCCTAATGCGAGACCTATTGCATTGCAAATGCTTCTTTATAGGTTTCGCCTGGCGTTCCCCTTGCGCAGCAGTGTCGCGCAGGTGAAATCTTTTTCTGTAAGGGGCTTTCATCCGCCTCTCTTCCATTGGCTAGCTCCATAAATGGAGGCTAGCCACTGGAAGAGATCTGTCAGTAATTCTCGGAGCAGATTCGTGGGCGTTCCAGTGATTTTTTTTTTTCTCGCTCCGCCCCTTTGTGAACGTCATGTGGCGGTGGGCGGGTGGTTTTTTTTGGGGGGGGGGGGGGAACGGCATGTTTTGATCATTTGTTCGTGACTTTTGCAGGAGTGGGCTGTGCACTGAGGCCGCTGGCCGATGTCTGAGGAGCTGTAGACGGAAAAGCAGCTCCAGTAGCCGCCCTGCTCGGTCCCAGGACGTGCAGGCAGGAGCCGGGCCTCGGCCTCTGGGGTAGGTCTGAAACAGAGCCACTGAGAGCCCGCAGGGGACTCCGAGCCCGCTACTTTCATCCTTCCCGCACCCCGGCGTCCTCGCCCCGCTCCTCCCCCCTGACTCCCGGCGCCTCCTTCCCTGTCTTCGCCGCCTGGGTAGGTCTGGAGCAGAGCCTCTGAGAGCCCGCAGGAGACTCCGAGCCAGCTCCTTTCATCCTTCCCGCACCCCGGCGTCCTCGCTCCGCTCCTCCAGCACCATGCTGAAGGTCATTGTGGAAAGTGCCAGCAACATCCCCAAGACCAAACTGGGGAAGCCGGACCCGGTCACCAGCATAGTCTTCAAAGGTAAGGGGGTTCCGGAGGGCTTCCCCTCCCGCCCGCATCCGGTTATCTCTATCACCGGGGCTGAATTATCCTGCCGTATACAGGTGAGGGAAAATACCCCACGCGAGACGCTGTACCCCATCGTGGGAAGGGCACTGATGCGGGGGCCCTGGCGCTCCGTGCTGAGAACGAACCAAGAAGACCTAATGGCTCCCCCAGATGAGACATAAGTTCCGCCGGGGTCACAGCTAGTGCTTACTACCCCATACAAGGTGTGGTTGGGTGGATGGAGTCAGTGGATGAATGGAGTGGAGTGGTGGCTAGGTGGATGGACTTAGTGGGTGGATGAAGTGTGTGTGTGAGGCTGTGTCTGTATGTGGCTCTGTGTGTGTGTGGCTCTGTGTATTTGTGTGTGGCTGTGTGTGTGTGGCTCTGCGTGTGGCTCTGTATGTGTGTGTGGGACTCTGTGTGGGTCTGTGCTTGTGTGGCATTTGCGAGAAGTTAAGCTATTGGCATTGTAAATGACAGTGCCATTTATTTATCTGTTTTCAAAACCAACACATAAATAAAAATGTTGTCACTTACAATGCCAATAGCTCTAACTTTTTCAAAGGCGAGACCGTTTCATTGTAAATGCTTGTTTTTATTACAGCACAGGCATGCCCAGCCGAATCTTCACCTATGGCGGCTGCACCTTTGTTTTGCACAAAGTGCGTCTCTCACACCTCCTGCGATTATCCCTGTGGTCTCCACCCCCACCCGTCCTACAATAGGGATTGTGTGGGCCCCCACCACTCCTCTATCGAAGAATGATTTTTATTTTATAGTGTAAATTAGGGCAAACATTTCCCACAATCATTCACAAGATGTTCAAACGACGCTGAGTCTTGAACATGGATCCCCAGCGCCGAAGTCTGCAAATCCCGCTGCTGAGCCACGTTCTCTCCGCTGCAGGCTGCTCGCATTAACAGCAGCTCGCTCTCTGGCTTTTTGTTTCACTATAGTAGCGCTTTCTACGAGCACCAGTAACATTACACAATCAATTTGATGTTTTTTGTAGACACAGGAAGATTAATCTGCAGCTCAGGGCATTACCTAAATGTCTAACAGATGCAGATTAATCTCCCTGTCTACAAAAAATACGAACATGTGACTGTGTAATGTTACTAGCGTGGAAAGCACTACGTAACTGAAACAAAAAGCACCCAGAGCGAGAGAAGGCTTTGTCTCTGGACTGATGTGCATGATGGTGAAACACGGACTCTGCGTCTCCCTTGAAGTGCTGCTCAGAGCACGTACTCAGTATCTCCCTTCTACGGTGGTAATATCGAACAGGATCAGTGGCTCTTGCCTGTGCCGAGATGGGCTGGTGTGCAGCAAAGTGTCCGTCTCTCCAGTGTAGTGTTAGCAGGCCGTATGTATTTAATTTAATTATTTCTCAAAAATCTGATAAATGCTGTTTTTTTTGGGGCATATTTATATCGCGCAAACTGACCCTAGGTATTGGTGCCCTCTACATGAGCACCAGTTTCGTTACAGAGAGACACATTTATTTTTGGTAGGCACAGGGAAATTAAGTTGTTTGCCCTTTATCACAGGATGCTGAGCCGACACCCAGGCTCTAACCCGGTTCCTCAGGTCTAAAGTCGCCACACAACCTCTCCCCCTCTGTTTTCTTTACATGTTTGTGCACAGTACCCAAAGAGTTGAAGCAGAAAATGTTTTATTCGATTTTTTTTTTAAGGCCTCATTTAAATAAGGGTTCGTCAGTGAACCCCAACATGTGTGAAGTATCTTCATACTTTTTGTTGTGAACGTTGTGAATCAATACAACGCCGTTGTGCGGCAAGATTGATTTGGGAAAGTATGTGGGGAAAAACCGATTACTATCAAGTTATACCTACGTAACCCCTGCACAATGTCCTGTTACAAAAACATTGTAGACGTATGTGACCTTTTATATTCAGAAGTACTTTTCAGAAGTGCACAAGCGCATGCATTCTCACTCTGGGCTGGACTGGGAACCAAAATCGGCCCCGGGAAAGTGCTCGGCCGGCCCCTCAGGGGGGAGGTTGGGGGTGCGACCGAGCTCTTTGCTGGGCCGGTTTTTGGCCGATTTAGTTACAGGGCCGATTTTGCAGCTATGCTGCATAAACGGCCCTGTAATAAAAACGGCCCCCAGGGGCCCAAAACCGACCCCACCCTTGCGGTGCACCAGGGGATTGCCCGGTGCCCGCAACGGCCAGTCCGGTCCTGCTCAGACTATGGAAATGCCTCGGAGTTGTGAATTTGGCTTCTGTGCAAGTTCATAGTAAATGTTGCTTGTCTGCCGGCTTCAGAGTGAGGGGTTTATTACATGGTTTTGTTAAGGTCTATGGGGCGTGTTTCAGAGGGGTGAAGCTCTAACAACTCATATTGGGCTCGGATCTTAAAGCAGAGGATTGTCCAACACCTACGGGAATCCTGTCAGTCACCCATCTATTAAGAAACAAGACCGGGGACCAAACACATGAACATTAGGGCCCCACGGCACCGCACTGGATAGCAGTATCGGTTAGTCGCTGCCATGCCACTACTTCCTGTGATTCTGGGCAAATCTTGCATAAAAAACAAAAATATGCGACTATGTAATGGACCTGGTGCTCATGTGAGCTCTCCAAAACCTTCCGTTGCGGTGGTGTTCTTATCACACTACCTGCTTAGCACAAGTGAGCAAGCTGATTTTTGAAAACTCAAACATTTAATTTAAAAATATTTTTCACACAATAGGACATAATGTATGCAAACAACAATATAGGACAGTGTATGTTAAGCATAGTTAACGCTGCTGTATCAAAAGTAATCTCCTAAGGTTGGTTAAATACAGAACCCCTTGAGTGAAATATACAAATGTCATACATGCTGAACTCGCTGGGTAACCCTCTAATCCAGCAGGCTCCAGCCACATGCTTAGTTTATCCCATACAGTAAAAAAAAATCACCACTCCTTGGTCCACTGAACCCTGATCTGACATGCCCTTCCCCCGCATTCTAGTGGCCTTTTATGTTGCATGATGCTGGATTTGTAACTCTCCAACACAATGCCCTGCTGTGATATTCCCTCGTTGTTGATTTAAATAATTACAGATTTATCTCCATCACTATTCCAGATTTCCCCCTCTCCACATTTGTTTGCCTCTTCTCATTGGAATCTTCCACATGTTGTCTTTTTCATTCCATCTCCTTCATGCCTTTTCTTCTCAGTTCTATTTTCCTCTGCTATCCCCTTTCACTTTTCCCTCCAATTAACCGAGTCACCAGCACCAGTGTTTATCCCATGGTTGAGAGGTCTGGGTCTGAAGCTGAAGGCAGTGCAAGTTTCTCACACTACCAGTCAGTCGGTCAAAAATGTGTTAAGAATGCATGGTCATTTAATCCTTGGCATTTACATCCCTCCCATTCAGTCTTCTTATTTATCTATCCACAGTGGCCCTTAGCATCTCCCAAACAATGCTCCTACAATGTATCTCACAGTGCAACATGGACAATGGGAAGCTCTCATATTTTACATTATCAGCTGCTCTGCTGGAACCAGATTGGGCAGCGATGCTGTGAGCCTCCTCACCTTCCTCAAGGGCGACCACCTCACCCCCATGCAGGAGCTGGGGGTCTTGTGTGGGGTCCTGTATTAGCAGCTTCTGCCGCTCTCCCTACTGGCAGGTAAAAAGTGTATTCCGAATTTTACGGTGTCCATGGCACGGATTGCTATACCGTAGCCCAGCACCTGTACAAGTGCCGGTCTGGTGTATTTATGTAGTGCCTACTATTGGCATTGTTAGCGCATTGATGAAAGACATGCGGTGGGAAGTGTTGTGCACAGAATCAGACATGGTGGCCAAGTGGAGATACCGAGTACTTCACTTTAATTCGAAATGGAGTACCAGCACTTCTCAGCAGGGTCTGAAAACTTTAATAGGTATCGCATTACTTAAAGTTTGAGCTATTGGCTTTGCATTATTATTAGCAACGCCAATAGTTCAAGCATTCAGTAATGCGAGACCTATTGCATTACAAATTCTTGTTTATGAACTCAGAGTGATTGATTGCTTTCTGGGAAGGTGTGTGCGGGATAGACGGCATTTTTGGCATTGGGCATGTTCACCTACTCAGTTTTGAACTGTGTGGTTGCTATCCAGGGGAGGGCAAGGTGTCATGGTGTTTGTAGAGCAGTGCACATGCTACCACTAGAAGGCTCCTCTGCCTGTTGCATTGCAGTAGTGGTTTAGTGACTGTTAATGGGGTGATTGTGTTTAGTCTAAAGGTTTCAAATGAATACTGCAGCAAGAAATGTTTAGGGTTTTTTTTATGTAAAACGTTATTTTCAGCACTTATACCATCTGGCTTGTATTTTCTTTTTCTGTGACAAACGCATGCAAAAAGAAACGGAATAGGGCAAGGTTTCTCCTGCTTGTCTTACAGACTTAAAGTTAACACTTGTAAAAATATTGCTAGTTCAGGAGTACCTCGGACAAGTCGTTTCTCTCTGGGTATGTTTATGTAGCCCCTCCTGTGTGTAATGCCTCATTTAAGTTGATTTAGTCCCTCCCTTTTGCTTCGGTTTGATGATAGAATGGGGTTTCACACGGGTGAAGGTCATGTTAAACTTGAGTAATTTGTCCAGCTACTCTGCTGTAAAGCTTTTCTTTTCTTCACCCAGCTCCTTCCGTCTTGACTCTGGACCCTGGCACTGCACACTGTGAGCTGGTCCTGTCCGAAGATCGAGCCAGCGTGTGGTACGTCGGCCCAAAACAAGCTGTGCCTCACCGCCATGAGAGGTGTGCCAAGACTCCAGCTGTCCTGGCATCGAAGAGCTTTACGTCAGGAACACACTACTGGGAGGTTCATGTAGGGACAGCCCCTACCTGGGTTGTAGGTGTGGTCCTGGAATCTAGAAGCTGTCCTAGAAATGACCCACGTTTCCCTGGGAAAGAGCTCGGGTTGTTGCAGCGGAACCAAAACAAATACGAAGCACTAGGCGTAAAGAAACCCGTCCTGTCCCTGAGCTCCAGGCCCCAGAAGATTGTTGTGTATCTGGAATCCGGGAAGAGTCGGGTCTCCTTCTTCGACGCCAACAGCATGTGCCACATACACACACACACCTTCCAGTGTATTAGTTCTCCAGAAGACTTTCCCATTTTCTATCCCTATTTCTCCCCGTGCACTGGTACTGCTTCGAAGCACTCTGAGCCACTCACCATCTGTTGATGCTAGAAGGAAGGTCTGGACCCTGCGCCCACCAGAATGTTCTCGTCGCGGAACAGTATTTCAGTAGCCAGAACTTTAAGAACATTGCTACTTAGTGTAACTTCTGGCTACTTGGAAGTGCCAGGAACTGAATCTTTGAACTGTTGTGGTGTATTTGTTTCTCTATTTCGTGTATCGTTTTTATTGTAAACCATGCCCCCTTTTCATGTGGCTGATGCAATTATAGGAGCAAGAAAGTTTCTTCTTGGGTTTACTAATTCGTTTTCATTGTGAATGCAGCTGAACTTTCTTTTCTTGTGTAGTTGTTTTAAATGTAATCTCCAACAACTTTACTTATTTAAAATAATGCACTCTTTTACTCTGAATGTAAAATGTTGTGGCACCGAAGGCAAATCTAGTTTCCTAAAGACGCTCACTACTCATTGTTCTCTTTGCTCTATCGTTTTTGGTGTAGCCAGCTGCACCCAAGCAGTTGACCTTCCTAGATTAGTGAAAACATTTTTTTAATTCAGCTTTTAAGTGAATGAATAATTGCCCTTTCACACATTTTGAGCCATTGTAAATGTGGTAAAATGGGATGGACTGGGTTTTTTGTGCTATAAATCAAATGGGCTATTTAATTTATTTTTGACCAGCGAGCCAGTGACTGGGTAAGGCCAGTAAGCTTTGTGTTTAGTCATTGTGAACACCAAGCTAGGGCAACCTAGGTAACGTAAAATAATGCTATGAGGTCTAGCAGTTCACATGTTAATGTTTCAAACACGAATTTTATGCTTTCTGCATTCACCCTGTTTTGAGCAGTGTCCTCTGGGTGTCTGGGAGCTTACCCAGTATAATTTACTAAAGCTCCCGATCTAAAGACTTGTTGCAGCACGAAATTATATCGATTAACAAAACTCACAAACTGTAGTTTTTTTTTTTAATGGGGCCCGACTACTGCCGGTCAAGGGCAATTGTCACCAATTTATTGTTGAGAAATTTTCAAAGTAAAGGTAATCATGCATATGAACCTCTTATCAGTGATTATTTAATACAAGGTGTGCACTTTTTATTACAACTTTCCATATCATTCCTACTACATGTTTATCTTGACTGAGAAAGTATCCCAAACAGCTTGATGGTAACGATGGGAGGAATAGAAGGTCACGTTTGGGGGTCCCGATCTGTTGGTCGAGAGGGGCTTTATTTTTATTTTTTTTTGGGGGGGGGGACAGCAGATACGTCTAGTAATCTAGTTAGTTCATAGCTTTACTGTAAAGCTCTTAGGTTTTTTCAACTGTGCACAATAAGTCTACCGAACATCTAATTGCCTCCCTCACCAGGTTGTAAGAGCTCTAGTTTAGGAAGTGCATTGCCCAGTCAAACTATAGGCAAAAGAATATTTGTAATTCTCTATCATTGATGTACAGTAATTTATTTTGTGTTCTTGTATTTTTATTTATTTATGGTACTTTTATTGTAATAAATTATTTTTATATCCGCATGCCTGTACCAGTCATTATACTGCTTATGGTCTGTTTATGGCGTACAAAGTTATGGTGGGCTACTGTACCTAATCTGTTGTGTTTTATGTGCTTGATAATGCATTTCTGGGTGGAAGTTTGCGCGCGTTAGTGGTCGGGTTGCAAATCAGCAAAAAGCACTAAAGTCCCGATTTCGGTCTCAACAATGATGGGCAAAATTCCCCGTATGGAAGAGTATGCCTCAACATGGATCATGTGCTAAAGAAACAAAGGTTTTAAAACAATACATATTCATTGATATCAAATATAGTGGTGTGTTATATATACAAATCCAGACAAAAAATAGAGGAAGTCACTAGTATAACAAATATTATTTGTTTTATATAGAACATATATGTATTCAAAGTGCAAAAAAATCACAATTTTCACAGAGTTAAAGTTAAAACCACATTCTCTTCTGAGAAGTTATAATACATTTATTACACATTCAAAGATAAAAACAAGAAAACTTAAGTTGTCGCAGCGTTTCGATGAAACTTTTGTTCGTCACCTTCAAGACAAAGTTTTCGCAGTTCTAAATGTCAAACTTTTCGAATATCTACAAACTGGCTTCTTATATCATCATTATAACAGGCCGTTTTTAAACAGAAATATGTTTGTCAAACAACTGCACATTGACCCACTCTGGACTAATTGTCCTGGGGGGTATGTTTTATTTCTGTTCTTGATAGTGGTCCTCAATCTGTGGGGCGTGACCCCCAGGGAGGCCCTGGAGTCATGGAAAGGGGGTTGCACATTTCCAGGCCTCACTCTCGCCTGGAATACAAAATGTGCTTTTCCTTTTAGAAGGACAACAGTCCGGGCTTCATTCTGATTGGTAAAGTGCTTCTGCTGAAGTTAAGTGCTAAAGTTAATTGAGTCTCCTGAGCTGGAAAAAGAGTCTGGGCAGAGAGGTAAAAAAAATACTTCACACCAGGGTGCCTTCTTGGCTGAATGAAATGCAAATGCAGCTATGAGTTAATCTACAAATGTAAAGGGTGCGCGGGAGTTTTAATACCGGCAAGCATTGTGATTGCAAAATATTTTTTTTTGCCAGTGGTAGTAGGAAGAGTTAAAAAAAACCTGTGCTGTGCATGCTTTTAATTGTACTTACACAGCTCTTGGTACAATTATTGGATGCACAAAGGGTGAGGAAGGTTGAAGGGACAGTTCTGCAAAAACAAAAATGCATTACTTATGTACTGGTATTACTAATATCTACGTTTTGAAAGCTTCATTTTACCCTAAAATATAATAAAATACGGACTTGCTTATTCACAGTGCTTTCTGTTACAGGCTGTGACCTTGTAGCACAAAACATTACACCGCACTATTCTCCACTGCACCAACCAAATTTAAATCTGTGGCTCTCTGGTTACAGACAGATCTCTGCAGTGCATTAACTAATAAAGATTTCATAATGAACTATAGTGCATTTCCCACTGAGTAACATCGTTTTAAAATGTATTTTTCATTTAAGATATCCATAATTTTATATGTAGCTAGCCAATTGTGAAAGTTCTAAAAAACAAAGAAAATATTTTGGGGCTTATTTATGAGACTTGTGCCGCTGGAAAAACAATCTGGCCTATGTTCGCGCTGGGCAGCAATTTGTTCGCCAACACAGGGAGAAAGGACAGGAATGTACCATATTTTAGAAATAAGGTGCATTCCTTCCCTTTCACATTGGCGTAGGGCAGTGAGGCAAGAAAAACTTGCAGTGCTGCCTTATGCCAATTCCTCATAAATTAGGCCCTTTGTTTTTAGCCACACCTTTGACCACGCCACCGCGATCATTGACCTTTTCTTTGCTGAACACTGTTTAATATTTTCCCCACTGTGAAAATGATTTGTTGTGGGAATAGGGGGCGTTGATGTTTGCCATTAGTTTTCAATGATGAGGAGTTCTAAGTTCTAGAAATTTTTGTAAGGAGGGTGTCCTTACGCCGAAAAGATTTTGACACTGGGGGGGGTCTCGGTATCAAAGTTTGAAGACCTCTGCCTTTGGATATACTATTTTGCAATAAAACATGATCGATCAAATAAGTAAATAAAAGGTTCACTTATACCAATTCAGTTAAGCACACCGGTTTTTGTGCAATTGGATAATTTGGTATCACAAAAGCCCAAGATCCGTTTTGTTAGGCTGAACAATTATTATTATATTTTTAAATAAGGGACCCACTTATTTATTTCAGAATTTTAGACATTGCCTTCCATCAGAATGAAATTCAAAGCTCATCCAGAAATTGTTGTAATTTGTGAAACCTTGGACCAATCAAAGGTAATGTTTTAGGGAAGATATGTCTTAAATGCATTTCATATATTGTAATCAAATGTTTCCTTCATACCTTGTAATTTGCAATTCAGGTCACTGCCATTTTGATGCAAAACTCGCTAATCCTTTAAATGTACTATATTCACTTTATCGTACAAAGCTGTATCTATTGTGATGCACCAGTCTTTACATGAATAGGATAAACTGTTAACCACCAATGGAAAAGTAATATAAAACAGCAGTTAGTATCCCACTGTAAGATCTTATTCACTGGAATACCTTGATTGAAAGCTTTAACACATCAGGTGAAAGTTTGGGAGGGGAGCACCCTCCTTTTTTTTTGTTTTTGCTAAAAATATTTGATTGCATTTTCTAAAAACGAGGAAAATACATTTAAGAACACTGAATTGAGTACCCATGGAAATATTTGGAACAATAGCAGTACCTAGCTGTAAAAACAGATACAATATTACATAATAGATAATAAAATGGAGAGGGGAACATAGTCCTTAATATTGGAAAAACCTTAACAGAGCTACTTATAATAGGTAACCATCCTGAAATATTATTTGAACACATTGTCACCCATTTATCTTGAGACAATGACTGTTCATTATCCCAACACGTAAAAACTGCATTATTACCTTTAGTATTCCATTCTTTTAAATTTGACGGCATGAGACTAAAGAAATTGCTTGAATAAAAATTGATGAATTTGAATAATTGTTTGAGGGAAAGAAATCTAGTATAGTTACACAAGCTCCTATTTCTAATCAGAATGAGATCAGACAAATGTTTGTTGGAGCTCCTCAAATGAGTGTTATGGTATATATCTTTTAAATAAAAAACAACTTTAATCATAGTGCCAAATTTTAAAGTTCAAGAGTTTTACTCGTGGATTATGTCATAATATATTTAAAGTATGTGGAATAGTTTGATGAAGAAATGTTTCTAAATCATCAAATATTAACTTTGAGGATTACAAAATAGGTTTCTAAATCATCAAATATTAACTTTAAGGATTTCAAAATAGTAGGTTTATTAATTAATGTTGAAGTATTAGACATGGTGAGCACGGTTTCCTTTACCTGCTTTACTATCAATCCTTTTTCTATGTGCAGCCAAGTTGGGGAATTATTACAATGGAAATGATTAAACCAAATGAGCTTTGTTTTAATATAAATACTTTATAATTCAAAAAATCTGGTAAGCCCAACCCTCCATTACATTTTGCAATTTTTTTTATATAACTTATGGGAAATTGGGTAGGAATCATAGCCAGGGAATAGACCATTTCGGGATCTATTGCCATTTTTTGTGAATCCATTTTCCCCCACCATGAAAGATTTAATACAGACCATTTGGAAAATTTGTCTTGGATATAGTTTATAATAGCTTCACAATTTATTGTGTTTTTTATGGAATTGGGCAAAAGAATACCAAGGTATAAGTGTATCCCTTTGCCAAATTATGTATTTAATGGGTAAAAATCAGGTGTACAATGAAGGTTGAGAGGAAAGAATTCAGTTGTATTAGTATTGAACGTATAACTTGAAATATCACACTAAAAGGAGATTATATCAAATAATGGAGTAAATGATGAATCAGGATTACTAATAGACCAAAGTATATTATCTGCATAAGCGAATGTTTTTACAATATACAGTGTGTTGTGTATTGGTGTTCGCCATGTTCCTACTTCCCACGTGTAGAGTGCAGCAGAGAGCGCGACACGCGGACGACAGAACGCCATTTCTCCACGACACAGCAAGCACAGTAGCGAGTTGAGCTAGTCGGGCCGGCATTGGTACAGCGAGCCAGGGGGGGCTGATTGTGGCTGACCTTTTCCACTCCTCGCCCGAGCTCAGGACAGCGGGCCTCATCACAGACAGCGGCTCCCGGTGGCCCCCCGGCACCTGCACTGAGGTAGCGAGTGCGAGTGCATTGAGGCAACGAGGAGAAAGGAAAGGGGAGTCCAGGGTGAGCCCGTGCGCGCTGTCACAGCAGAATTCGGCAAAAAAATACACAGGATTGACGTGCCCCTCCCCTCCCCCGCGCAGCTCCCTCGTGGAATTTGTATCGATCTGCTCAGGCTGCGGGAGGCACCCGGGTATAGGACGCACCTGGTGAAGAGCGGTGAGAGTCACGGCCGCAGTGAGGTGGTGCAGGAGCAGGTGGGGGTCTGGATGGAGCACGAGCACGGGCACAGATCTGTTGCAAGCAAAGCAGCAAAGGGCAACAATAGCAGGTGGAGCGTGGAGCGGCCAGAGCTAGCCAGAGTTAACCGGCATCACTAGCGTCATCAGCCAGCCACAGTAAAGTGGCGGAGGAGCATCAGCACTATCAGCGGCATTGGATGCGAGGTGAGAGCGATTTGAAGTGCCCAGTGTACCCTGTTATTTGCGATTGGGTTGGGCCCCTGCCCAGTGATTTGCCCCATCAGCAGCCACCCCTACGCCCTAAGCCACGGGGCTAGTTAGTGCAGGACTGCATTTACTGAAGCACAGCCGTTTAAGAGATCGACAGGTGTTAGCGTTAGAGAAAGCTAAGGAAGTGCACTTTGGCCGCCAGCACCCAGGTGTGTGCAAAGAAACACAGCGCTGGGATTCTGCACAGATGCGATCCGGTGCCATCCGCCAGGAGGCCATAGCAAGACCGCGAAGGAAACAAGGAAACCAAACCAAAAAAACAAAACTAAAAGAACAAGAGGTCTCACAAACTAACATCCGGGAAAACGGAGTGGGTAACCGGGACAGGCTGGTTTCAGTCCCAACCCCACCAACAAAGTCAAACCCCAAACCGACTCGCCAAACAGTGATACAAAAGTTTTTCTTCTTAAAAGACCCCTTGGCAGCTATTTACGCCCCCCAAAGGGAATCTGCGCTACTGCCAACCCCAATGCAGCCAGCCAAATTACAACCTTCTCTTGGAGCAACTACGGCTATGTTAGACTGTGTACCATCACAAGAACAATTTCCAGAGATTCGGCTGGTACATACAGATGGTAGAAAATTGGTACCAGTAAAAGCCCAGGTGCACCAGGCAGAAATTGAAAGGACAGGACTAACTCCCAAAACTAAACCAGGTGATGTAACTGAAGTACAAAAAGAAACTACAGCAAAACCAAATAAAATTAATACCGGAGACACCGCGGAACCCTCAGATCTAGAGGTCTTAGAGGCTCTCATGGGGACAAGTAGAGTGTGAAAAATCCCACTCCTTTTCTGAAGGTCAAATACAGGAACAAAATGACCCCTCACTTATAGTAAACCGAAACGTCTGTGAAATTCCCCAAGGAAATAAGGAACAGTGCCGTGTTTATACAAAATGGTCAAAGGAGAAAAAAATAGACCTAATAAAATCAGCAGCAAGTCTAGCAATAAAGGAACTGCGGATCAGCAAATCGATCTCCAATGTAAGCGAGGCGAACCTAATCGAAGTCTTGGAGTCTCTAGAAGGGATGGGACTGGACAGGGAGCAACTCACCCCGTGCCCAAAGAATACAATCCCACAAAGAAAAGCCACTTTGGTCTCATCAACGCCTCTGAATCCTCAAAGAATTCAGGATGTCAACATAACAGATCTACAGGAGGATGGCCATAGCCCTATAACAAAGAAATAACAAATCCTGTCTTCACCAATAACAATCTCTTCTGGAAATGGGTCAAGCCCCAGCTTGTCAGCTCTGACAACACAACGATGACCGCCAGAATATGAAATGGGCTGACAATTTGATTCAAACCTTGGAACAATCCATAAAGGTACAAAATTTCCAATCTGATAAAATGGATGTTCAAATTGACCTAATACATTTGATGGCCAGTCACATCGCCGAAATAAATAAAAAACTGGACGCAATAACAGGGTTACTAATAAAAAAACAAACTCTAGACAGAGCGACACAAATAATCGACAAGCCACTTGCCATTGTAGCCCGATAATAGAGAAACTGGCTACATTACCGGAAATCTTAAAAGATGTTTTAGGGGCAGCAAAACAGTAATTAAAACACCAGTGTCAAGGTATATTTCAAACGCCAACGGCGCAAGAGCAAACCTCACACCTATCTAATGTCAACAAGGAGGAAGCAAAAAATAAAAACGACGCTCAAATAAATTTGGATCTAGAGATAAATCCAATCCAACGTGAAGATCAAACGGCGTCACCGCAGCCAATAACTAAGGCAGAAGTTAAAATCACAAAACGGGAAAGAAAGCGCGCAAGGAAGGCCAGGCTAAAATACAACAAACAACAAAATCCAGCTCCGGTTAAATTATTCCCACTCTTTACAGCAAAATAAAATACGGAAACGAAAATAATACCTCGACCCCTACCTGAGGCAGGAAGCGTAGAAAGGAATCAAGCCACTCTTCATAGTCCCCCTCCGCAGACAGGCAAGATCTTAGGCACATGGCAAAATCTTTTTCTGAGTCTCTCAAAACAAACAAGGAGTCAGAAGCCCAGTCCTTGAGGATAAAATGAGTGGTAAAGATATCCGGGTGATTTAGCAAGAGAAGAAAATAAAACTACGTGAAAACTAATTGGAAGAAGTAGCACACATGGAATACCAGCAACTGCCGGGACAAAGTAGCCCGAGGGGTGACAAAGCACAAAATAGTCACCAACTAGCATGTCAAGAACCAGAGATGCAAGAGGGGCCCAACCTTGCAGAACTTAAGCAAAACAGGTCTGAGGGAACATTGTCAACTAACCACCAAATCCCCCTGAAACCAATTGCTGTAATCCTAAGGGGGAAGGATCGTCACTGCAAGCTCAGTCCAGGAGCAAGTGGACCCACAAATAAAGACTTCGACCCAAAAATATTCGGGCCCTCCAACTGTTAGGCTAGAGGCAAAAATTTAAAATCCGGCAGAGTATGAACGGGGAGGCAGTGAAGAACCCCTGCAAATTCTCAAAGGGCCAGGGGGAAGACATGGTAGCGTTCCACAGTCTTCTGAAAAGCAAGAAGTAAAAGACCCGTGTGAACTGATGCGGTCTTTTATCCCGGAATACTAATCAAAAGGCACCCAGGATACGCTCAATAGGGGAAACCTCTTGAGACTTTTCCATGAAATCCCCGAACTAAAAGGAATCTGTTCACGTGATTTAATTTCAGTGGAATTCAAGGAAACATCCGGAAGGGGGGTAGAGGAGTCCCTGACAACGTGGGCATCCAAGGACCTGGTGGACAACATTGTAGCTATGAGTGGAAGATTTGAGACATGGGGAATCAGGCTTCAGGCAGTGCAACGCCCAAGGTACCCGTATCCCTTCTTAAACAATCTAAATGAAGAGCAAAGCCCACGAAGACATCAGCACACATGTTTATGCGGAGCACGTTCCAATTCACAAATGACATCCGTGCGAAACAATAGGCCCCCCCCAAAAGCGACAGCTTGGGTACAGCTGGGGGAAGCCCCCAGGACCTCAAGGACTGGGCCTGGATCGCAAAAACTCTGAATGATAAGTACTCCTAACAAAGGAATACAAACATCGGAACTGGCAAGGGAAAACAAGGAACCAACCAACATCTCACTCTGTTCATGGAATGTGCACGGCTTTAGGGACATGGGCCAAGACCAAGACACAGTAACCTTTTTAAATCAACAAGAAATAATTATGCTTCAGGAAACATGGAACATGGGGGCAACCTCAATACCAGGTTTCATTGAACATCATTGCCTGGCAGAAAGACACTCAAATTATGGCCATCCGAAAGGGGGCTTATCAACCTTCATAACTCAAACTGAATTGGGAAACCGAAGAAAAAGACACAGGGGCAAACTGGATCCAAGTGACCAAGGTAACCGGCAAGGAACAAACCATAAATCGCCTCCTAATAAATGTTTATATCCACCCAGAGAGAGAGAAGCAAAATGGCAAATACATAACTCTTATAAAACTGCTAAAAGTACTGCAGAAAAGCCACACAAATACTCACCTGGTGATCGCCGGTGATTTTAACACCAATATTTTAGCGACCAATCGGGGAAGAAACCGTAAAGTATCTGCGTTGGACTTTGTCCGCAAACTAGCAGCACTCGACTTAATAATCATAAACTGTAAATCCCCGTGGGACTCTCCTCCAGTGGCAACATACCAGAGTGGAAAAGTCGCTTCGACAATAGACTTTATTATTACGAGTATTAAGCAGCTCTCAAATCTGCTTCAGAATAATTACACGAGCTGAAAGTGATCATCTGCCGTTAATACTGAATCTGAATAATAGAACAAACTCCGCTCAGAAGAATAACGCCATTAAGCAGCACCCAGAAACGTTCAACCTGCGTAAAGTAAAATGGCGAGGAGTGGCTCCTGAACTTATTGAGAACAAAGTAAAGGCCTTTATTGAAACCCAAGGCCCAGTTCAAGAACATGCACATGTAAGCCATTGGGAGCAAATGGTTGAGTTTTTACTTCAAACCTTCCCGGTTACCAAGCCAAAGAGGTCCTTAAATACTGCCAAAAGGGACCCATGGTTCAATCACGATCTCAAAACGCGCAAAAGAGATCGTGAGAAGTCAGACGTCTATCCCGAGAGGGAGAAAAGGACCTGAAACAAGAAAAAATAAAGTTGCAGACACTATGGAGTGCTTACAGAAAGCAGTTGGGGAAAGCAAAATCAGAGTATAAAGAATCAATCTGGCAGCAACTATTGATAGCTGGCAAAAAATCCAACAGCAGCGACTTCTGGGGGATTATTAACATGTTAACAACGGGCCCAACACTTCAGCAACAGGCAGGAATTGGTGCAGAAATCTGGATAGACCACGTAAAGACCTTGTTCAGCCAATCTAGGAGGGATCTAGAACAACCCCATGGGCAACACCATGACCAAAAGGAGGCACAAGCCGGACCAAGTCACGCAACACCAACAGCTAATTCAGCCCATTTAAACTCTTTTCGAAGAGCAAACTCCTCTGACAAATGAGAGAACTAAAAATCCTCGTAAAGAAATTAAAGTCCGAGGGAGCGGCTGGGCCAAACGGCATTCCAAACGCAATCTTCTGGAATAACCCAGAGCTATGGTCTGAAATCCTAGCACCAGTCTTCCACAAGATTTATGTAAACTTTAACATCCCAGCTTCCTGGAGGGGGACGGTCATTCACCCCATCTATAAAAAGGGAGATCACAGTAAGCCAGGGAATTATAGATTAATCTCCTTGATTGACGTGGAAGCCAAACTATACGCCTCGTGCCTATTGAACCATCTGCAGTGTTGGATGGAGGAACAAAACATCATCCCCAACAGGATTTAGGAAAGGCATGGGTACTCAATCGAATCTTGCACCCCTAGCTCTCTTGACGGAACAGGCGCAAAGAAGGAAAGTCCGTCTCCTAGCCTGTTTCGTGAATATCAAATCAGCACTTGACAGTGAGCAGGAATCATTTATGGAGCAAACTCAAAAGATGGGGCATACCAAAAGCACTCCTCACCGTCATTGTAACCTTGCACACTGACACCTGGACAAGAGTCAAGCTGGGAAATGGGTTGAGCACCACCGGAAGTATCTCTACACAAAGTGGTCTGAAGCAAGGCTGTGTCTTGGCCCTAAGCCTTTTTAATCTGTATTTATCGTACATTGCCCAACACTTTGAAAACCCAGACTGCCACCCCCCGAAACTGGCCAACAAGCCAGTCGCAATCTGCCAGTATGCAGACGATAGTCTTGTTAAGCCAAACCCCAGTGGGACTACAAAGATCAATAAATAACTTGGCATCCTACCTGGATTCGGAACAGCTAGAGATAAACAAAGACCAAACAAAAATCGTTCGTCTGGTTGACAGTAGGAAATTAACGTTCAAATGGAGGGTTAAGGGGGCCCATGTGGAAGAAAAAAGTTCATACAAATATTTGGGTGTAATAATCAGGCAGGGCACAAGTCACAAAACACAAAATGTCCCTCAAAGCAAAGACCCAGTCCCTGATCTATGCCTATACATCCTTGTGCAGAAAATTGGACTGTCCTAACCACTCGTATTTGCTAAAAGTTATGGCTGCACAAATCCAACCAAGTTTGTCATATGGTCTTGTTCCCTGGTGTGGCAAAGATTTGCATTTCCAGAACGAATTGCAGTCATCTATAAAGCAGTTTTTGATTTGCCAAAAAGTGCCTCGCCCGCCCAGGTAAGACTGGAATTTGGGCATCAGGATCCTAAATACAGGGCAATGAGCAACTTTATTCAATTCTGCCACACCCTTTGGCTATCCGAAGTGGACACTTTAAACAGACTCTGCTGGGACGAAGTTAGGTCACAGAATGAACAAGAAATCCCAAATTCTTGGGGGAGTTACCGGAGTACATCTTTGGCCGATTTGGAACTCCAAGGGTTATGGGACAACAAGATGGATCGAGCGTCCTTTAACAAAACTGTGAATGTCGCAAGTAAAAAGAAATCTCTATTGGAAGATAAATTTGCGCTCACAAAGACGGCACGCATGGACAGTCATGAACTCATACAGGTCTTCAAAGCCACAAGCCTACTTATCTGCCCATTTTAGTTCCTATTTGAAGATGTGCTTTCTAAAGTCCAGGATGGGGGTGCATGTCTCCAAGGATTTATCCCCTTCTTGGCAGACAGATTTTAACTCAGAACGTTGTCGCTTATGCGGATTCCAAAAGGAAACCTTGTCCCACTTGCTGTGCGCATGTCCAGCCATGTTAACCCAAAGGAGCAATACCTAAAGGCGATTTTTATCAACCTGGACATTTGCTCTAGCAGACAAGCAGTGATAAGCTGGCTGGGGGGGTTCGTTATGTATCTTGTCTTGCCGAGGAGTCAAGTTTATGAGATTAGTCAACAGCTGCTTATTGCAAGCGGATGATCCTTAATCAAAACTGCATGTAACATTCCCATACTTTTAATTTGGTTGGTGCAAAATTCTAACTTCTTGCTGTAACTTGATCTAAACCTAGTTTTAGAATGATTTTATAAAAACGGAATTTTACACATTTGAAATGTATGGGAGAGCACAGATGTGCATTTGCATATATGACACTTCTAGTTGTTTGAGCAGATCAAACTCACTTATTTTATGTAGGGGGGGGGCATTGTGATGATTTTAACTAATCAAGCAATAAACATTAAACTTGAAACTAAACTTGATACCAGTAATAGTTATACAATTTCTAATAGTGGGTAAGGGCTCAATAACAAGAAGAAAAAGTAAAGAGGATCAGGGGCAACCTTGTCTGGTATGTATAAACACAAAAAATGGATTAGAATGTTGGCCATTGATTAACAATCGTGCAGAAGGGCTCAAATAAAGCTCCGATATCATGCCAATAAAAGAATCACTCAAATTAAATGCATATAAAGTATGGAATAAATATTGCTAATGAACTTTATCAAAAGCTTTTTCAGCATCTAATGCTAGTACTCCAGACAGACCCCTGTTGAAAAGCATGTAATAAGACTAGTATTAACAGAGTATCTATTTTTCATGAAACCAGATTGATCGGGATGAATAAGGGTCTCCAATACGGAGGGCAACCTAGTTGCAAGAATTTTAGCATAGTTTACAATCTTAATTTATTAAGGAAATAGGACAATAGTTTGATACGATAGTTTTGTCTTTGTGGGGTTTAGGAAGGAAAATAATCAATGCTTCAGTAAAAGAATCACAAGTGGATCCTGATGCACTAAAGGTAAAAAGCTGAAGCAAATTAGGGGTGAGTTGCATGGCAAATTCTTTGTAAATTTTAACTGGAATTCAATCGGGATCAGGCCATTTACATTGCTTAAGGGATTTAATAGGTAATTCAATTCCTTCCAAGGTAATTGAGTCAAACTTATCTTTGGTTGACACTTTTGGTGAACCACATTTATGTACACTATTGTCTAACAAGGAAGGATCACATGAAGGAGGCTTATTGTAAAAGGTTGAATAATATTTTAAAAATACATTAACATCTTTTTGAGATGGCCATCGTTCCATTGGCACCATTAAATGAATGTATTTGGGTTTTATACTTTTTTTCTATACACAAAGTTGCTGAGTCTTCCAGATCAATGGCATTGAACCTGAATTTGGCTTTGGTATTGGAAAGTTGTATACTAGCAACGTTTTTGTAATTGTATTTAAGATCATTAGAGGTTATGAAAAGTCTCTAAAGTTAAGCAATTTGTTTATCCAACTCCTTAATCTTGGAGTTAAAGGATTTGTTTTCATGAGCCATAGGAGAAATGGATGTCCCGCTAAGCCTTAAAGGCATCCCATTGAGTCACCATAGCCAGAAGTGCTTATAAAAGTTTTGTTTTGTTATTTTCATTAAGTACAATATTTGTATTCATATGCCATTTATGTTGAGCTTTATAGTTTGAACTAAATTGTAAAACCATCGAAATAAAAGCATGGTTAGAAATATCAATGTTATGAATATTTGTTGCAATAACTGATTGACTTAATTGTCTAGAAACTAATAAAATTCTAATCTTAAAGTTATGGGGATTTGAGAAAAATGAAAACATTCTCTTGATGTAACAATTGATCAACTTAGTTGTTTTAAAAAACCAACTTTAAAGTGAAGAAAGATTTAGGCGGTCATGTTTAGTTTGTGAAGATCTAGCTAATAAAGGATCACCAATGAGGTTGAAATCTCCAACAATAAGTGGACGTTGCCTAACTTGAGTATCTCTGCAGTAAAAAGAGACCAACAATTAGGATAATCGGTAGTTGGGCCATATACATTAATTTAAAACATAACTGTTTTGAATTTTCATTTCACTATAATGTAACACTCAATCCGAAGATTTGCTCAATATTTGAAAATGTAATCTTTTTGCAAAAAGAATAGCAACACCTTTTTTTATGAACAGCAGGGGAAGATATAACAGTACTACAGTTTTTTTCTGCATAAAAGTTAGAACTGTCAACAATGTATCTCTTGGAAAAAAAAACTGCTTTATGATTTCCTAAAACTAAGATTTTAGTGCGTTTTACAGGATGTTTTAAACTTAACATTCAAAGATATAATTTTGATATTAAAATTGTTTGTTTATGGAAAGAAGAAATAGAGAAGAGGATAGAAATTAAGGTTAGAAAGTTGAGTAAAAAGTAGCTCTAGAGATTAATGGAGAACTAAAGACCGACACAAACATAAAAAAACAACACAAACAAAAACAACACAAACATTAAAAACAACACAAACATTAATAACAATCTCTAATAGCACACGCACAGTAAGTATAAACAGAACCATTTATGGCCTATAGAAAAATTGGTTAACTAAGCTAGCTAGTAAACAATTAATTTAATGTTCAAGTATCGGCTTCATATATATCCATAGATTAGAAAATTAAGAAGCAGCGAATAAATACTAAGTTGGTACTATATTGATTGGACTTGTCCAGCCGGACAGAGGTCTAATATTTTCTTAAACAATTTCAAAAGGATGGTTGCACACAAATACATAAAGTGGGAAACAAGCCTGTATCCTACTAGATCAACACAATACAAAACACACCGCCGGAACTAGAAGCCCATATCCTCTGCTCATTTGCAAATCAAAACGGCCATCGAGCTGGCGGAGCACACTCCTGTGGCTCTTCGATACCCTTAGTTTACCTCTAGAGGACGCCAACCGATATCTTCATGAGCACTCGGATGTTCCGGTCCTATAGACAGGAGTAACCGGTAAATTAAGGCACTATTGTTACAGGCAATTATTCATTGTCCTGATGATCCACGCACTAGCCACATGGATCGAAACGCCGTCGACACTTTGAAACACCTTATACGTCAAATTTTGTATTTGAAAAATGTAAAGGTGTGCGCTGTGATTCGTTTAAAAAACAGATACATCTGCAACAAACTATGACCTTTGCCTGAAACCCCCTTTTTGTGTTTTGTATTGTGTTGGTCTAGTAGGATACAGGCTTGTGTCCCACTTTATGTATTTGTGTGCAACCATCCTTTTGAAATAGTTTAACAAATAAATTAGACCTCTGTCGGGCTGGACAAGTCCAATCAATATAGTACCGACTGTCTATATTTATTTGTTGCTTCCTCATTTTCTAATCTAGGGACCTCTGTTGTCTAAATTAAACGATTCTAAAGGACTCTGGTTGACTTATTTGGGTGCCCTTGTTGTTTGAATATATATCCTACATATCCATGGCAAGTTGAGACCGTTGTACTAAGAATAGACTAAGATAATCAGGACGCTGAAAGGACTTTGAGAAACTGTCTTTTCAAATCTGCATAGTCAAGGGGAAGAACAGACCATATTTAAATCAAAGACTTCTCAATTGTGGTCAAAAATCCACAAAGTTTTTGCTAATTTTAACTTTCTCTTGCAAAATCCTGTTAAATGAAAATGTTATTGCCATTGACCATTAAAGATGAAATTTCAAGTGCTGCCCTCCGTATCCGCACTAGGTGATGATGGCGTAGAACGTTAACTGATTTGTTGCAGCTTATTCAGGTGGGTGGAATATGATGGGGATGAATTCTATGTGCCTTATCAATTTCAAATTTCTCTGGAAATTGTAGGCGTAAAAGACCAGTAAATAAATTCCCCAAATAGAATCTATAATCATTACCTTCCACATCTTCCAGCAAGTTAAACATACGTAGGTTGTATTGTCTATTATGATTTTCCAAGTCAAGAAGTAAGTTGGACATGGGCAATATTTTTGCTATAAGTGGTGCAAAACTGTCAATTTGGCTTTATTTTCCTGAATTTTGATTGCATTGTGAGCAACCTTAATTGAAAGACTCGCCATGTCCTTGCGTACATTTTTAATTTCTGACACAATAGAATCTGTGTTGGAACGAACAGCTTGAATCTCATTGAGTAATAAAGCTAAAGAAGGTTCAATAGACTCCTCAATTTGTTTACTTAACTGGAGGTGGAGAATCATTTTGCTTCTGTTATGTAGCATGTGTATTTTTCCCTTCCGTAGCAATTAGTGTAATTTGCACTTGGATGTATTAATGTGAAATAAAGCAATACAAAGGGAAGACCTTTCAGTAAAAGGAAGTGCAGCAGCTAAATTGGACTGTGGGAGTGTCTAGGCAGAGCCTCACTTTCCTGAATGCTGCTCTGCCTCCCTGATAGGAAAACTCAGGAGTAACTGGCTGGAGAGGACCAAGGAAGAGCAGAAAAGACACTCCTGCTGCATAGAGCCTCACAAAACATCTCCCTGGATAGTGCAGTCTCAAACAATTTATCTGGCACAGAAAACAAGGTAAATCCCGCTGTAGATGGGAAAAATTGGATGTTTAAGGGAAAACGCGGGAGGAACTTAATGGGGGGTGACCATCTTAGCTTGCGCTACACCAAGGCCTACCTTTTTTTTCTTCTGGAGATATCCCCGGCTTCCAGTCCACTATGCAGTTACGGAAAAGAACACTTAAGTTACACTTTGTAGGCTAATTGCATCATCATGGATGAATGGCTACCTCCTGAACTTTATTCCATAGGCTTCAGCTTTAGGTTTAAGTATCATCTTTGACAGATGAAACTTAAGAGCTTTCCTTGAATTTGCTCTCCTTGTTTGCTAGGCTCTACATGCTCACCCTTATTCTGTGATTTTTCCCTATTTATTCTACAGTGAAGAGAGCTATGAGCAAGTGTTTTTTCCATCTTGGTATATCTACTGATAGGCATATATGTTTGAATTGTCCCATTCATGTATGGGATCCCGGTGCACTTCCAAAATAAAATATATTTTTATACTAGTCTATTTAAATGCAGACACTTAGTGCAGCCCAAGTTAAGACATTAATTGCTGTATCTTTGTTAGAGATAGCTAACTAAAGATTGAAATTAATTAAAAGCAAAAACTAAATCTAAGACTAATAGAGCCCTATTTTTAAAACTGAAATTTGACAACCTGTAATTTAAGGTAGCCATTAGCTAAAACATCTGCTAATGTTGTGTACTGCCAGTTGCTACCTGGCTTTTTTTCCTGTGTGTATGTATAGGATTCTTGAGAGCTTGCAGCTGCACTTTTCACCTTTTATTTGTTCAGAAGTGTTTTTAAAATATATGACTTCTTTTGAAGGGAGTGCTCAAATTGATTCACTGAACCAGTTTTCCTTCCCCCCCCCCCCCCCCCCCACTGACTGTACATTACTACTTTGTCTTGCAGGAAGATGGCTAGCGATGACCCACATTCACTGTTATACCTACATCATTTCCACATTGGGAAGTATTGTTGGTTCATTAATATTTTCCCTCTAGGACCCTGAAGCACATGGAAGTCATTCAGTGGCAAGGAAACCTACCAGATGCTTTTCAAATACAATAGTTAAGTGAGGCCGATGTAGACCTTGTATTATAGACCATGAAGGGGGTTCTTTCTCCTGAAAGCCAGTGTACAATACTAGCTGTCAAAGACTGATTTAAGGGGACCTTGTCTGGGTATTTGAATGTTAAGCACTTCACATCAAAGCCTTCAGTATTGAGGCGTTTCACTTCTACAACCGATTCTAAAGTGTCAGACCACATGTCTCCTTCAAGCAGGCAGACGCCTTTTGTTCTGACTCTCATATTTGAGGCTCCACCAACCATACTTCAAGCTATAGAAGAGATAGCGTTAGACTCTTTAGTACTTACTTTAAGAAAACATTACTTTTTGCAGGTGCCCCTCACTTGTTGCCCCCATCTGTACCCAGAGCATGGCCACCAGGGCCTGAGGCACAGTTTGTGCCACTGAGTGATCGTGTAAACTGACAGCAGGTCTGCCATTGGAGCCTGCAGCAACCGGGCAAACTGCTAGAACTCCACTGTGCCCTAATTATGTGTGGCAAAGTCAATGCTCTATTCTCAATGTATGCCAATCACCCCGAAGGAAGGCCTCCTAAGCCCAGGTGGGAGGGTGCATTATAATTAAAGGTACAGTGCAAGCTTGTATGCCCCCATTGTGGTCTTTTACATTAAATTACACTGTAAGGGATAGGCTGTCTATAGGATAACATGGGCCGGCATCTGGGCGAACTCTAGGTTGGCAGCTCCTTTATGATCCACCTAAATGTCATGTTTGGTATCCACATGCTTCCTCACCCCCAACACAAATTTTGTTGGACGACGTGGCATGCACCCATGTGGCTACTTTAGAGGTTGCCCCTCTGGTTGCCCTAGCCTTTCCTGTGCTCTGGCTGCCAGCCTGCACTTGCTGCCACCAAGATAGTTATCTGGCTCTCTCCCAGAAGATGTGAACTCTCTCAGGAGTAAAAGGCCTTGATGGGAAGGTCACACCTCCCCCTCTGGCAGAATAGCTAGGGAAGTGGCACATCAAGGTGGTGAGCTTCAAATGCTGCACCACCTGTGATCTGCAGCCAGGCAGTCTCCCAAAGGAGGCAACAGCCCTACCCCCAGCACCTTTGAACCCAGGCAGGTGGAAAAATTAGATCGTTGGGAGGTGTACACCCCTGGAGGGCTAGCTGAGGAACTGAAATTTGGATTAGGTCCTGTAAGTAAACGGAAGACACACAGTATCATTTAGAAATTAGCGTGATGTACCTATTCAGTTCAGTGTAGGAGTCTGTGCATTAGTGGGTTTTACATATATACATAATTCAGTTATTGCTACTCACTCAATATGAATTTATGCCCTCTGACGGGTGTTATAACCTAACCCGACCAGCGCCATTTTGTGGCCTGGCCTTGCTTGTAGCATTAGCAGAATCCAACCATTCTAGTCGGTAAGAGTCGTTCCCTCGAGAAATAGCATGACAACTGTAGCAAACTGCTGCTCCTGCATGTTAGGCCTGTCAAGGTTATAGGTGGGGGTAGGCCAGATAAGCACATTCCAGGAGGCGCTGTACGAACCCTCCTGAGACAGCCAGAAGGGAGTTACCCTTATCGACCTTGCTATGACGAGCTAAGCTAAACTGAAGCTTCTTTGTATGCCATATATGGTCTTTCCTTCCCAGCAACCTGTACCAACTTGTATTTTTACTTCTTAGGTAACGGTTTCGAAATGTAACAGTATATATGTGATCTCTTGATGTGCCAGCTGTCTTATCGGCGAACCTCGAGGGGTTAGTTCGTGAGAGGCTCCTCTGGCAGAGTTGTTGTATAATAAATGATTGTACCTTCTTCACTGCCAACTGACTGGTTATTGTTAATTGGTATTGGGGGCTATCAGTAAGTATAGCTCTAGGGTATTTATTTTTCGGTGCTTCAGTTGGCGACTCTGCCGGGACTCCGTGTTGGGGTCGTCCCTCCGTAATCGGAAAAGAACAGGAACTAGAAAGGGTGATCTTGGTCGAGGGGGTGGACTGACCGCGGTTTGGAGGTTGCTCCGCTCTCCCGATCAGGAGAACCACAGCTGCTAGTGGCCCCACGCCGGAGTCCTACGGGTGTAACCCAGAAGCAGACCGTGTTGGTCTTCAGGAGTTGGCAGTGGAGAAACTTGCAATCGAACCTGAGTGCACCAGGTGAGTGATTTGTCTTGTTTTGTGTTGGATATCCTTTTGATTTTGGGTTTTTGGTATTTGGTGGTTTGAGACCATGGAGAACTTGGTGGGGGTCTGACTGGGCAGTACTGAGACTGCACGGGCAGACGCTTCTGTTTTGAGCAAACTTGGTGAGTAATAGAGATATGAACCAGACGCCTAGGTGGGACTTGTGAAAAAGTTCACACCTGGCCAGACTGCTCTCGTAAATGCTGGCGGTCACGATTGGGTAGCCCCTGGACAGATCTGGAGCGATGCTTGGAAAGCGGGCTAAGCCAGAATTGTCCGTGTGGTGAACCAGGAAGGCTGCCGGATGGTCCATAGGTCGGTCTGTGGTTTGAAAACCTGTGTGGCTATGTTTAGGTAGTTTAAGGACAAGGCTGCTTGACTTTGGGTTTTTTTTTGTTAAGAATTGGAAATTACACTAGTTCTTCATGGGCAGGAGTCGACGGGCTCTGCCTTTTTGTTTAGTACCAATTTGTTTCGTCCTTTATGTTGTCTGAAGATTTTTGTATGTTTATTGTATGTGAATAGTTGAAGTCGTTTGAACGTGTCCATGTGTATGAGAGTATTGTAATTAACCCTTTTCCCTTCCAGCTAAAGAAATTAGACTATAGAAAGATAATGCCGTGTTTTAGCAAGTAATGTTTCGGCTGTATTTGCCGGAGAGGCACGAGACTGGTCGAAAGCCAACCGACTCCTCCAGAAGGGAGCCCTAGTCATGATATGTATTGCAAGCACGGGATTGCACCACTTTTGTTTAGTACCTTATGGCATAAATATAGAAAAGATAATGTAGAATTACAATGGCCGTTGACGGGGTCTTTTGATGAAAAGAAGATCCAATATTTACAGGATCGACTGTTCGCTAAACGCAGCAGACACCCTTAATAAATGGCAGAAAGAAGCAAAGCGAAGACGCATCAGAGCAGAGAAATTAATAAAGATAAAAGGACAGACTGTCACCCAGAAAGCTGTCGCCTATGATAAAAACCAGACTGAACAGAATATTGATTGTTTGGATAGACCGTTTAGATTGCAGGTAGACAAAAGTTGCGTTACTCGAAATGAAGCTGAAGCTGAAGATGAAATAGAGGATTTATTGGACGTTCGACCGCCCCCACCGTATGCGCCACAGCGCATATACCCTGCTGTTCACCTCCAGTTAACCACTGCCCCCTTAGCCTCGGCCCCAGAGGCAGCTGTGTCTCTAGCTCCAGCAGGTACATCAAGTACCACACCTACCTCACTAAGAGATACAGCTACCCTAATTCCAGATACACTGCAACCTATGGGGGGTTCTCGTGTGATTTTAGCAACCCCGAGTCCCATATGGACCTCTCAATCGGCTGGTGCGAAACCTGAAGAAAGGGACCTGACTCCTTTAGGGGATCCAAGTGGGCTGAACGCTAGGCGACTATTCACAAGGGCAGCATTGGGATAAAGTGAAAAGGAAGCAATAGCAGAACAGGTGGATGCGAAAAGATGTATATACTGTGACTGACTTATGGAGTACCATAAGGGATCTTGAACCCGTTATGCAACAGCATGCCTTGCACCAAATGTCTCGGTACCTTATTGAAATAAATTTGGGAGAAATGCTTTCGAGACGGGTTGGCTCCTCAGATATTGTATGACATTTTGGATCGAACTCATAAATTCGATTGAAGTCCGGGAGAAGTGTATAAGAACGTGGAGACGTTGGTAAAATACCGAAGTAGAATGTTTTTGAAATGTCCCAATTGGGATTCTCAACACCCCATGAGGGAAGTGCATCCCATTTTCCATCCTGAAATACCTAAACTACGCAATGATCAGAATGTAGTTACGATAGACTGAGTAGAGGCTCGGTTTCAGGAACAATGGGTATACACTCCATGGAAGAGAAGTGAAGTCCTAGCTCTAAAATCACAGCTTCCCGATCCCCTGTAAGAATCTCAGCTTACTATAAGGAATTAACTGAAGCTGCGGCTTCAGCCGTAATGACTATAGCTGATGTTGAATTGTTTTTTGTTGTTGGTGGTCCCTGTGGATATTTGGCGACCGGTACATGACACTGATCATGCGACTGAATTAGGAGGAACCTGGGAACAGTTGAAAGAATGGGATAAGGACCGCAAACCTGGAGACAAGCCGAAGAATGAAATTACTACCCTCCCCGCCAAAATTATTGCTTATATGCATTCTTTATCCCCCCTCGCAAGGTCGATTGGGATAAACTGACCGCCTGTAAGCAAAAGAAAGACAAAATTGTTTCCGTTTTCTTCACTCTATTTGAAGGCACATTTATTGATTTTAGCGGACAGGACCTTGCTACAGAGGGTGGGATTCGGTTGTTCGTAAATCGTTTTGTGACTAACTTGTTACCAGAAGTGTTAACCCGGCTACAAGCCACTGAGAGCACTTGGACTACGTCCACCCCTTCTGTTATACTGAGTATGGCCCAATACTATGAGCATAGGGAAAATGAAAGTAAGGATAAAATGGAAAAGAAGGCTAAAGACCTCAAAACACGAGTATTATTGCAGCAAGTCGTCAGAGGACGAGGAGGAGGAAGAGGCATCAGAGGGCCAGTGTCCGGAGTGGTGGGCACAGGAAGGGGTGGAGGCCCAGTCCAGTCGTTGGGGATAAATCATTGTGCATACTGTAAACAGGAAGGACATTGGAGAGCACAGTGTCAATTGCTGTTAATGCAGAACGGAGCTGCCCAGGGGCGTTAGTGCAGAACGGAGCTGCCCAGGCGCGGGGACGGGGTCGAGGTGGTCCAGACGGAAGTGATATGCGTAGAGAAGAAGCAGCGCAAGGACAATTCGAACGAAATCATTTTGATAATCCTCAAGGTAGGCCATACTTTAACGAGGACTACACGTTCAGAGACCAAGATGGGTATGTTTATACATAGGACAGCCAAGGACAGAGTGGGGGCCAGGTGTCGATACCAGTCAATCAACAAGGACCCTATGTGAAGGGTGAATTGATGGGGACTTCTGACAATTTTCTGATCGACACAGGAGCAATGAATAGTTCCGTTGCTTGATCATTGGTCCCAGGGGCTGCTCTGCCCAGGTAGAATAATGTTTCAGTGGGATTTTCAGGAGTTCCAGTAGTAAGCCCCATCTCCAGACTGCTCCCATTCACTATTTGTCCGGTTACTGTCGACTCCCCTTTTCTGTTGACTTCGCATTGTGGTGAAAATTTATTGGGCCTGGATATGTTAAAGAAATTAAATGCAAAAGTCCACTGCTCCCCGGACGGTGTCTACTTGACAATACAACCCCCTAATTTAGATATGAAACAGTACTTTGCTAAAAATGAACCTCTTCCACCTGACTTCGACACTGTTCCCTCTACGCTGTGGGCAACGGGGGATGCGGTTAGACATCCCTCCCGTCCATATCACATTAAAACCTGGTGTAAAATTGCCACGGATACCTCCATATGAGATTTCCCCGGCTGGTGAGCGAGCTTTACTCTCCATTATACAGGACTTAATTGATAAGGGTGTAGTTGAGGAAACAGCTGCTAATGTTTGTAACAGTCCTATTCTCCCGATTTTGAAAGACTTTTGGCACTGGGAACTCAAATGTCGATATGTATCGTTTTGTGATCGACTTGCGGGAGGTTAATAAAATTGTAGTGCCTCAGTGTCCAGTGGTGTCTGATATAACTACCATACTTACCATGATCCCTCCAACTGCAAAGTATTTCTCGGTCATTGATCTGAAAAATGCTTTCTTTAGCATTCCAATCCATCCCGATAGCCGTCAGATCTTCGGCTTCTCATTATCTGGCCGAAGCTTTAGATTTTGCTGCGCACCTCAAGGATATACCGAAAGTCCTAGCATCTATAGTCAAGCCCTTAAAGCAGTTCTAGACGATTTGATTTTGCCTGCGGGTAATGTGCTCTTACAATATGTAGACGATTTGTTAATTGCGTCAGACACCAAAGAGGGTTGTAAAGACGCCACTGTAAAACTGTTGCACCATCTAGCGGCGAAAGGTAATAAGGTGTCCTTGTCCAAATTCCAATATTGTCGACAGGAGGTGACCTACTTAGGTCATCTACTATCGAAGGAGGGAAGGCATTTGACTCCTGAGCGTATTACTATCTGTAACATGTCTGTGCCTTGCACCCAGCGTGATGTTCGTGCTTTTCTTGGCATTACCTCCTACTGTTGCCAATGGATTCCTAATTTTTCTCTCCTTGCTAAACCTTTGTTACATCTAACCACTAAAGATGTGCATGAACCCCTTCCGTGGACTGATGAATGTCAACATTCCTTTGACTCTCTGAAATCTGCTCTGTTCTTCACCCGTCTTGGGTACCCCTGATTACCGCAAACCTTTTGTACTGTATGTGCATGAGGTCGACGGTTGCTTGCTTTCAGTGTTAACACTAGGATTTGGTGGTAAGCAAAGACCTTGAGCTTACTTTTCGGCCACATTGGATAATGTTGACAGAGCGCTTCCTAGCTGTCTGAGGGCCACAGCGGCTGTAGCGGTGGCCATCCGACAGTCGGAGGGGCTCGTTCTAAATTCTAGCCGAACAGTGATGGTGCCCCATGCTGTGGATGCCTTGTTAAATAAAACTAAAACACAGCATCTCACGAGTGCATGCCTTACTGGTTATGAATTAACTTTGTTTGCCCCGCATATCACGATTAAGCGATGTGCTACTTTAAACCCTGCCACATTGCTACCTCTCCCTTCAGATGAAACTAAAAACGATGTACATGATTGTATATTTCGGACAGAAGAAGAAACGAAGGGGAAAATTGACCTCAGACATTCCTCTATCTGACCCCCAAGGAGAATTGTATGTGGATGGTTCTTGTTTCAAGTTAGCAGATGGCACAACAACAGCTGCATATGTGGTCACAACGCTAAAAACGGTAGTTGAGACTTCTTGAGTTCCCTATTTATCAGCCCAGACTCCTGAGCTAGTGGCATTATTACGAGCCTGTGAATTGAGCGAGGGGTTAGAGGTTAACATCTATACTGTCAGCCAATATGCCTTTGGCGTGGCTCATAGCTTAGGGCGGCTGTGGAAGGAGAGGGGTTTCCTTACCTCTCATGGTCAGAAAATACAGAATGGTCCCTTGGTGTTACGATTACTTACAGCTCTGACATTACCCAAGAAAGTAGCAATAATAAAATGCAGTGCACATAAGGCAGTAGTGGATGATGTGGGGGAAGGGAATGCTTTTGCTGACCAAATAGCTAAACAAACGGCCCAGTCCATGCTCACCTCTGTTTGCAACTTCTTCTGCAAGGTGGGTGGAGGAATCTGATCTGTTTAATAACACCATAGAAAGTGTGCAAGAAATACAGAAAGAGGCTACCCCGGTTGAGTTGGTTCGATGGGAACAGGAGGTGGGAAGGTTGGATGAGAATAACTGTTGGGTGGACTTGACTGAAAAACAACGATGGCTGTTGCCCAATGCTCTGGTGGCTGTTGTAACTATGGCTCATGGCCCAGCTCATATTGGAGCAAAAGGTATTTGTGCCCTATTGGACCCAGTATGGAATAACCCCAATATTCAGAAGACGGCTGTCCATTTAGTCCAATATTGTATGGTCTGTTTGCAACATAATCCGGGAAACTGTCCTAAGTGGGAACTTTGCACCCCGAGCTTACCTTTTGAGGTGCTTCAGATGGATTACATCCATATGGAGCGTGTCAACAACCTGAAATGTCTTGGTGGTGGTCTGTGCTTTTAGCAAATGGGTTGAGGCCTACCCGACTAAGGAAAACACTGCTTTAGCAACAGCAAAAGCTCTTCTCAAAGAGTTTATCCCAAGATTTGGGTTGCCCTGTTTGATTTGGTCAGACAACGGGGGACATTTTCATGGGGCCCTTGTCAAGCATATCTGTAATGGGCTGCAAATAAGAAAGAAATTCCATGCAGCTCGACATCCTCAGTCAGCAGGATTGGTTGAGAAATATAACGGAATCTTGAAATTAAAGATGGCAAAAATCCAAGAAAGTACTAACGTGAAATGGCCTGAAACCCTACCCTTGGCCCTAATGTCATTACGAGTTACCCCTCATTCACGTTCTGGCCTATCTCCCTATGAAATGATTTTTGGACGGCCTGCTAATGTATGGGGAGTACCTAGGCCGAGGTCATTTAAAGATGTTGAATATCTTATGTTAATAGACTATCTGTACACTCTGACTAAAGATCTCCGTTCTCTACAGCAGGTAGCATCTGTGTTGCAGCCCCTGCCAGAGAGCCCTGGACATCGATTGGAACCTGGTCAATGGGTACTTGTTAAGAAATATCCGCGAGACACCAGCCTTGCTCCAAGGTGGTCTAAGCCATACCAGATTCTCCTGGCGACACGGACAGCAGTGAAGGTGGACGGAAAGAAACACTGGATCCACGTCTCACCTGAAAAGCTGCCCCTCCCGCTTCCTCATGATCAGCAGCATCCCGATGGAATTCTGACGCAGGAAAGTGAGAGCCACCAGATTTGTTCCTTTTTCCGACGCCTGTGAAATAGAGCAGAGGCAAGAAGGAGTAGCGGGATCGGGTGAGGCTGCACCAGTGGAATCTGCAATTGCCTCTAATCCGGTTGCTGTCACTTCTGTTAGTAGTGGCTCTGATGGAAACACACCTTCTCCTGTGTTATTTTCTGATCAGGAAGTCCCGGGTCATGTCCGTTACAACCTGCGGCCAAGAAAACATCACGGTACCTCAGACAACACGGCTAGGTGATAAGGAAAGACTTGAATGAATAGGGTTTGCTAGATTCTATTCTGAGGTACTGAGTGAGACACTGGACTGAACCAGTTGAGAGCTGAAACTTTGATATTTTGCTCTGTTCAGAAAGAAAGACGTTTTGCATATTAAGGCCCAGGGTGTACCTTTGATTTCCTCGCTGCATCACGAAGTGTAACATGGATTGATGATTTTTTTTTTTTTTTTAGATGAACTATAGGAGTCTGCCTGTGAGACTCTAGACGGACACAGGGAAGAAGAACCCTCTGGCAGGAAGGTCTGCTTTGGCCAAGTGTAGTTTTGGACTTTTAGCTAGGAATGTACCCCTTTGGTCGTATGGTGCCTGAAGAACGCCCTTTTGCTCCACGATATTTACCTTTTTATGAACCCATGTTTTCTGCTTGGACCATGCGTGTGAAAATAGCCTTTGTAGTAGTGATAGCAGTTATATTAGTAATTTTTATGGTGTATTCCTATATTTAGAGTACCAGCATCCAATGCAAACAATGATGAAAACTACTGTTGCTCCTCCAGAACATTTGTTGTTTTCCTTAGCTCCCCATATGAAAGACCTAGTCAGATCTATGCTAAAAATGTATTTGTAGAAATGCTTCATCAAACGCATAGTACCACTAACATTACAGATTGTTGGGTTTGTGGGCTTTTGCCATCAGTCATGCACAAACATGTGCAGGTCGGGAATAGTGTTTGTAACTATACCTATAGAATGAAGATTTTTAGCAGCCCGCCATTATTGACTCCTCCAAATGTTTATTTTGTATGTGGGGAAAATGCTTATACCTGGTTACCTCGGGGATGGGCAGGCCAATGTTATTTGTCTTTCTTGTACCCCCCATTGTATATAGTACCTTCAGACTATCATAAGACTCACCAATTATATGATTCTAACGTAATTCCTAGTAGACGCAGGAGGCAGCTCGGGATGTCCGAAGTTGATCAGACTGACACTTCATTACAACAGTTTTACGATGTTGCCAAAGGATTATTCCTGATCTGGGGTCCAATATTCACTAGTAGAGAAGTTAGACGATTGTCCAGGATGGTAGAAAATGTCATCAATATCACTACAGATATTATGACGGAAGAACTTCAGGCCACGAGACTTGTCTCTCTTCAAAACCGGATGGTTTTAGACGTTATCTTAGCTGATCGAGGAGGGGCATGCCGTGTGATCGGCAGCTCCTGCTGTGTTTACATTCCAGACTCCGCCCCCACAGTTCATTTAGCAATTCAGAAGTTACATCGCATAGCCTCAGAAATACACAGACAATGGGTCCTGGTCACTCTAGTTGGTTCTGGGGACTCTTATCAGCTTGGTCAATAAATTATTAATCACAAGGTGCAGATCTGCCTTTGACACTTGCCTGAACTAGCTTCTCCTGAGAGCATTCTATCCTCTTTCCAAGACATAGCAGTCTCGGTTAGGGATGTAATGTTCAAACAAGGCGGTATAAAGCAAGTCCCCCAGCGGTGGTTTGACTCGATGTGCACTTGTGCACATTCTCACCTGAAACAGGGGCTCCACAACGTTCCAAGGAATAGCACTAAAATCAAAGAAGCCAGAAGGAATTACAAATCAGCGCTTTTAGAGAGGAAGAATGCCCTCCGGAAAGAAGCCTGGGAGCTGCTTACCTCGGCCGTACAAATGAAAGGTCGCGCCACTTTCTGGAAGGCTGTCAAAACACCTTTCCTGACCCCGGCGGGGGGCTCTACCGTTGAAGTAGCGATCACAGAGGGTAAATGGATCGAACATTTTCTTAAGATATATAACGGTCCCTGTTCCACTAGCAATCATGATACTTATAGCGTAGGCCCATTTTGCCAGCCATTGGACCTATACTTTAGTATTAGCGAAGAAAGTAGGGCACATTCTTTAAGCGCAGAGGGGATAGCTTCTGGTCCCGATAGGATACCCCTGGACTTGTACAAGTCCAATGTTGCCTTATGGGCCCCTACCATTACACAAATCAACGCTAGTTGTAAGGCTGCTTTCCCATTGACCTGGGTGGAATCCACCATTGTCCCTATATTTAAGAAGGGAGACTCCCAGGATCCGACCTGCTACAGGCCCATTTCCCTATTGGACTCCATGGCCAAGGTTGCAGGATGCATCGTTTTGGAACGCCTGCAGCTCTGGGCAGAGGAAAACCTAATCCTATCTGACATCCAATAGGATTTCTGTGAAGAACTAGGGACTGTGGAACAGGGTCTAAATCTTGTGATCCTCATGGGAAAGTATGTCGGAGTCAAAAAGGGAAACTTGTACTTGGTTTTCGTTGACCTCACGGCGGCCTTTGACTGCATGAGGCACACGAAGCTTTAGGAGATTCTGGAATCACTTGGGGTCGTCAAAAATAATATCCACTTTATCCGTTGCCTTTACTACGGAGCTAAATCACGTGTCCGATTTGGCCTAGTAGGTGAGTGTACTGCCTCTTTTCCCATTAAAATGGGGTAGGCAAGGCTGTGTCCTAGCCCCCTTCTTTTTTTATTCTTTGTATCAATGGGTTAGGACAGGCCCTCAAAGATGTCCACTATTTCCCCAAGTAGGTAATCGCCCCATCCCAGCATTACTCTACGCGGACGATGCTGTAATAATGTCCCGTACCCTGATTGGCTTACAAAAGACCCTAAATAATTTTATTAACTTCATGAAGGAGCTGGATCTTAGGATTAACATCTCTAAAACATTTGTAATGAGATGTGGTCATGGGATTAAGAAATGCAGGGATATTTTTGTGGAGGGAAAATAGATAGCCTCAACTAACAGTTTCTCTTATCTAGGCATTTTGTTCAGTCACAATTACACCTGGGCCCAAGCTGTGGTAGCAAAAAGCTGGCCTTAATTAGAACTGCTTTACCCAGCTACAAAAATTGGGACGCAAACCACCTTTGGAACTTTTAAAAATGTATAAAGCAAAATGTGTTGCCACTGTTACTTATGGGGCTGGGATCTGGGGTTTTGTTAACACAAACTCAATACAATTAGTGGAGAATTCGTTTATCAAATATATTTTGTCAGCATCCTCAATACCTCCACCTATGTCTGCCATGCCAAGTTGGGTCTTTCGCACATATCAGACCATATAAAAATGGAACCAATCCTTCTTTGGCAGAGAATTTGGTTAAGGGTGAGACTAAATTTAATAGGGACCTACTACAGGATAGTCTGAGGTTGGAGGGTGTGCTAAGGATACCGTGGATTAAGTTCATCCAAGAATTTACAAAAGACATGGGTAACCCGGAATACTTCACTAACCCCAGCACTATCGCCCTGGTTTCCAGGAAAAATCTTAGAAAGGAGGTTCTCTCTTTCCTGGAAAGTAAAAGACTATCTGGAGAAGTTTGTAAACCTAATGTTTTGAACCACCAGATGGTCCTTACAAATTTCAGTCTGCAGCCAGACTTAGCTTTTGTGACAGCTGGCTTTGATAGGTTCTTACCATTCAGATTGGGAACAACACATAGACTGGTTTCCTTCCCCAAGATGAATAATTGGGCAAGTGAGTTACATTTATGCCTGTGTGATAACCTGTCGTCTCAATCATCTATTCATCTGGTTTTATTCTGTACATTTTATAGTGAGACAAGAAAGTTTTGGATAATCCCGATTTTACATAACTGGGGCTTGAGACTATGTCGCCCTGCTTTTATTAAGCTCCAGCTTTTAGAAAAAACATGTTGCCTGGAGGATATCCACGTTTTTAAAAAAAGGCTCCATCGCAGAAAGAGCATTGCTGTCTAGAATCGTGGCGGAGGCCCCCTGCAAACACTCTCTCGACAAATTTTTATCTGTCTTAATTTGTGTAAATATTCATGTAACGTTTTTTAATATGGAATTATTACATATGTAAATTACTTTTTAACTCCAGATGATCCTTGTTCTAACTATGTTTATTGTTTTGCTACATGTGCTTTTTATGATTGTTATACCACAATCGAAATAAAGCTTTGTTCTGATTCTGAGTATTGTACATTGAGGCCTAACCAGCATCACCACAAAATACTCCACTTTCCTAAACTTTCTACGTTTAAAGTGTAAACCATAAACTCTGGTCTTACTTTCCTAGTGAAGAAATCGCTCATGACATGGTTTTGAAGTCTGCATCGGGATACAATGGGACCATCTTCACCTAATATAGTCCTCACAAGAGCAGACTTGACCATTCTTGTCAATCTGAAGGTAAAGTCCTTTCATAGATGACTGAGACACATAACCTAGAGATGGCATGCACATGGATTCAGTATGTCACATATTTCCAGTTGTAAAGCAATGACCCTGTCGGGGCTGCTGCAAAGCTAAGCATCCTTAAGGTGGCCCCTTAGCATTTTTCATTGTAAAGACAATAGAGTAGTGTAAAGATCACCCCAATTGATTTATGGTGTTCCAAAATCTCAATTAGACAAGTTTGACACCATCCACATGTAAACAGCTTTCCCGACTACTGAAGTATTCTTGATCTGAACAAGGTTGTTTTATTTTGAGGTAATGTATTGCCAAAATAATTCTGAGCATAAGCAAGAAACTGATCTCTCTTTAACTTCGGTGCCACTGAATGTACAGCAAATGTCTGGATGCTACTGACCAAATTGTTTGCAGGTTGGACTCCAATGACAAGTTCAAAGACTATCTTCAGAGACTGCATTAAAGATTTTCAAGAGAACCCTTGGATAGGCTTCTCCCATGAGGAACAGGGTCATTGATGATGGACTGTCCTACAGAATAGTCTTCTAGCATTTTCATTTATTCAGATCCTTGACTGCATGTAAGACCACCTCAGGTAGGCTTGAATAATCTGTGGTGCCTGCTCAAAGGCAATTTGGTAGACCGGTTTGCTCTACGTTAGGCAGAAATACAATCTTTTCCAATGGTGGTGTCTTCTTTAACCCCTTCGGGGCTGATGACGAGCTGGGCTCGTCATGGCGCACACCGGTCGTGCGCTGATGACAAGGCCAGCTCGTCATCAGCCCCACCCTCGGGAGAAGCGCTGGTGCTCCCCCCGAGGGTCTTGGTTGTTTTGCTGGGGGCGGCAGCGGAAGAGTTTCCGCTGCCGCCCCGCCCCCCCCCCCCCCCCCATGGGAATCCCTGATGACGTCAGCGCGCACAGCGCGCACTGACATCATCAGGGATTCCCAGCGCTCGGGAAGCCGTTTGCTCTCCCCTGATGTCTTTTCCTCTCCCCTGATGTCTCTTTGCAGGGCATTTCTGCCTCACGATCGCGCACAGCGTCGCGATTGTGCGGCAGAAATGCCCCCACTAGCACCAGGGATTTAATTTTAGTTTATAGGAAGCGACCCTTTGGGCAAGGGTCGCTTCCAGGCGGGGTCTGTTAATGTTTTTGTTTTTCTGCCCCCCCCCTGGGGGCAAATCGGCCCGTTTTTTCGGCTGTTTTGCCCCCAGGGGGAGCAGAAATTCCCCACTAGCACCAGGGTTGTTTTTTGCTGGCAAATATGGCGGCCATGTTTTTTGTTTACGTTTTTCTGTCCCCCCGGGGGCAAATCGGCCCGTTTTTTTTGCCATTTTGGCCCTAGGGGGGACAGAAAATGCCCACTAGCACCAGGGATTTTGTTTTTAGCTTTTAGGAAGCGACCCCTTGGGCAAGGGTCGCTTCCAGGTGGCCTCCCAATTAACTTTTTGTTTTTCTGCCCCCCCGGGGGCAAATCAACCAGTTTTTCAGCAGAAATTTCCCACTAGCACCAGGGATTTTTGTTGGGGCAATGTGTTTGTTTTGGGAAGCGACCCCTTGGGTAAGGGTCGCTTCCAGGTGGCCATGATTGTGTTTTTGTTTTTCTGTCCACCCTGAGGGCAAATCTGCCCAGTTTTTTTGCCGTTTCGCCCCCAGGGGCGGGGGGGCTGAAAATGCCGACTAGCACCAGGGAATTTAAATTTAGTTTTTAGGAAGCGACCCATTGGGCAAGGGTCGCTTCCTGGTGGCAAGTAATTATGTTTTTGAATTTCTGCCCGCCCTTGGAGCAAATCGGCCTGTTTTTTTTATGTTTTGCCTCCTATTTTTTGGCCCACTAGGCCCTAGGATTTGAGTTTTGTTCCAATGTTGGTTTTAATTTTGGTTGTTTTTTACTGTCCGCCTCCCTTGGTGCCGGTTGGTCTTTTTTTGTCCTTACTGCCTTGGCTGGCGGTGTGTGTAGAGTGGTGCTTGGCTGGCGGTGTGTGTGGAGTGGCGCTTGGCTGGTGGTGTGTGTGGAGTGGCGCTTGGCTTGCAGTGTGCGTGGAGTGGCACTTGGCTTGCAGTGTGCATGGAGTGGTGTTTGGCTAGCGGTGTGTGTGGAGTGGCACTTGGCTGGTGGTGTGCGTGCAGTGGTACTTGGCTGTCTGTGCACGGAGTGCTGCTTGGCTGGCGGTGTGTGTGGAGTGGCGCTTGGCTGGATGGTGTGCGTGGAGTGGTACTTGGTTGTCTGTGCACAGAGTGGTGTTTGGCTGGTGGTGTGTGTGGAGTGGTGTTTGGCTGGCGGTGTGTGTGGAGTGGTACTTGGCTGGATGGTGTGCGTGAAGCGGTGCTTGGCTGGCGGTGAGTGGCGCTTGGCTGGCGGTGTGTGTGGAGTGGTGCTTGGCTGGCGGTGTGTGTGGAGTGGTGCTTGGCTGTTGGTGTGCGCTGAGTGGTGTTTGGCTTGCGGTGTGCGTGGAGGGGTACTTGGCTATCTATGCACAGAGTGGTGCTTGGCTGGCGGTGTGTGGAGTGGCGCTTGGCTGGTGGTGTGTGTGGAGTGGTACTTTGCTGTCTGCACGGAGTGCTGCTTGGCTGGCAGTGTGTGTGGAGTGGCGCTTGGCTGGTGGTGTGCGTGGAGTGGCGCTTGGCTGATGGAGTGCTACTTTGCTGTCTGTGCACGGAGTGCTGCTTGGCTGGCGATGTGCGTGGAGTGGCGTTTGGCTGGTGGTGTGCGTGGAGTGGTACTTGGCTGTCTGTGCACGGAGTGGTGCTTGGCTGGCGGTGTGTGTGGAGTGGCGCTTGGCTGGATGGTGTGCGTGGAGTGGTACTTGGCTGTCGGTGTGCGCTGAGTGGTGTTTGGCTGGCGGTGTGCACGGTCTGGTGCTTGGATGGTGGTGTGGGTGGACTGGCACTTGGCTGGTGGTGTGTGAGTAGTTACTTTATGTTGGTCACTACACACACTGCTAGTTGAGTGACACTCTACGCAGTCCATCATTTTCTGTAGTTGCTGTGTCAGATATGTGGGCGTGTGAAAGTGATGGGCCCTTGAATGGCGCTGGCGGCTGGCGGTGTGAATGTTTTGTATGTGTCACACGTACAAAAGATGTATGAATGTCCTTACTGCCCCTGTGTGATGGGGGTACTGGTAGGAGCAAAAGACTGACTGGCACCAAAGGGGTCAGGCAGTAAAAAAAAATCAAAAAATTAACCAGTGTCTTGATGTTAAACCTCATCTAATCCCAATTGGTCTAAGCCCTATTTGATGGCCCATCTGGCCGAATTTAAATTTGGGGGGAAAATTTGTGTTTTAATTGTTATATTGTTTGTGAAATGTGGTAGTAATTTTTTCTTCTTCTCTATTTTTGTCTTGTTCCAGGCTTTTGCTGTTTGGATTGTTGTAGGTTGCGTGTCTGTTTGCAGCTTGTGTAGTTGCTTGTGCTTGGTAAGTGAATGTATTTTGTACTACTTTCCCTTAATGTTTGTCTTTTTGAAAAAGGTTGTACTTCTAGCAGTTTGTGTGGCTCTGTTTTTTTCAGCATTAGTGTTTGATGTGCACTTTGTTTTCTAATCTGTCATTTCTTTTTTTCTTTCTAGTGGGATATCATTTCTTTTTGCTGTGTCAACAGAGTAGGTGCTAGTGAGTGTAGCTATATTTGGTAAGAGTGAAATTGTTTTGGATTGTATTTATCTTTTTGTGAAAGCCTTACCTTGTTTACTCCTTACTTTGCAGTGTAGGTTGTTGTTCACTTGTGTGTGCAGTCTTCTTGCTTTGTTTGGATAATGGCTAGTCGTAGGATTACTGCTCAGCAGGTTCTTGGTTTGCTTTTTGAGTCTTCCTCTGACCATGGTTCAGAGACTGAGTCCGATTCGGACTCCCAGGTAGGGGCAGAAGATTCAGGCAGTGAGTTTTCTCTTCGCATGGAATCATCGGATGATGAATCTTCTTCTAGTGCTGATGAAGGGCCTATGGTAGAGGAGGACATTGATGTGCCGGTAGTGGGCCAAGAGGCATCTGTGCTGCTGCCTAGGGCCGCAATGTTTCCTTTCTTTTTACGTCGGCAAGAGGCATGTGGGCTGGAGCCTGCACCCAAAAGGCTTCACATTGCTGTGGTGCGCCAAGAGGCATCTGGTGCTTTTCGTCTTCCTGCTGGTGTAGTGCAGCAAGAGGCATCTGGGGCTGTTAGGCTTCCCATTGGTGTAGAGCGGCAAGAGGCATCTGGGCCTGCTTGGTTTCCCGGTGGTGTAGTGCAGCAAGAAGCATCTCAGGCTGCTGGGCTTCCCGTTGGTGTAGTGCAGGAAGAGCCCTCTGGGGATGCTATGTCTTCTGTTGGTGTTGTGCAGCCAGATGTATCTGTGGCTGTTAGGCTTCCCATTGGTGAACAGCAGCAAGAGGCTTCTGGGCTGCAGGCTGGGGTGGCTGCTCCCCCACGTTGATAGGGGTGGCCTCTGGGTTCCCCCTGGCATGGTGCAGTCGGCATTGCCAGAGTTCACTGGTGTTCCTGGGTGTAGAGTGAATACTGAGAATTTTCTGCCAATACATTTTTTTCAGTTGTTTTTTGACGATGTGTTTTTGCAAGAGATTGTTGATCAAACTAATTTGCATGCAGAACAGTTTTTGAGGGCCAAAAGTGCCCGCCTTAAGCCCTATGCTAGAGCAATCCGGTGGACTCCCACAAATGTTGAAGAGATGAAGAAGTTTTTGGGATTAACTTTTTTGATGGGCTTGCTAAGGAAGCCATCAATGTCTTCATATTGGTCCACTAGTCCCTTGATGGCAACAGCTATATTTCCAGCAGTCATATGTCGTGATCGGTATATGCTTCTTCTTCGGATGATGCATTTTGTTGATAATAGTTTAGCGTTGTCACGCAATCACCCTGATTGTGACCGTTTGTTTAAAATTCGGCCTGTCCTTGATCACTTTGTTGATTGTTTTTCTGAGATCTTTGCCCCTGGTAAAGAAATTGCAGTGGATGAGTCTTTGCTGTTGTTCAAGGGCCGCTTGGTTTTTAGGCAATACATTCCTAGTAAGAGGGCACGCTATGGAATCAAACTGTATATGCTGTGTGACAGTGAGACTGGATATGTCTACAATTTCAGGGTGTACACTGGTAAGGAGTCCAGCATTAACCCTCCTGGTTGTCCTTCTACTTTTGGAGTGACTGAGAAAATTGTGTGGGAACTAGGTAGAGGATTATTTAACAAAGGCCATCATTTATATGTAGATAACTTCTACACTGGTGTGCGGTTGTTCAAGGAGTTGGCCAAAGTGGGCATTGTTGCTTGTGGCACAATGCGCAGTAACCGTAAAGGTTTCCCAAAGGAACTTGTTTGCAAAAGGCTTGTGCGGGGACAGTCTACGGCATTGCGATGTGGGGAGCTTCTAGCTGTGAAGTTTTCAGACAAGAGAGATGTGTACATGCTGACTACTATCCACGATGAAAGTACAGAACCTGTGCCTGTTTGGGGTCAGGGTGCTGAAGTGCGCAAACCTGTGTGCATTTTAGCTTACAATAAGTTCATGGGTGGTATTGACAGAGTAGATCAGAGGTTGGAACCTTATACTGCTCTTCGAAAGGCGTACGTTTGGTACAAGAAGTTGGCTATCCATCTGTTCCACTTGGCATCCTTTAATGCTTTTGTTGTGTACCAGAAGTCTTGTCCTGAGAAGAAGATGCCTTTTAAGTTTCAGGAGTCTATAATAGGCAGCCTTGTACTTGTGGAGCAGGCAAGTGTTCCTAGATTTGGAGTGGTGGAGGAAGTGGCTAGATTGAAAGATCGCCACTTTCCTGAATCTATTCCTTCCACTACCGCAAGAGACTTTCCGACTAGAAGATGCAGAGTTTGTTGGCGAAGAGGCGTGCGGAAGGAGTCTCGTATATACTGTCCTGACTGTCCTTCTAAGCCTGGATTGTGTCTGTCAGCTTGTTTTAAATCGTACCACACGCAAAAGAAGTTTTGGGAGTTTTAATGAGCTGTAAAGTGAATTGCCTGGTCTGCATTCTGTAAAATGTTTTAGTTTGTTTCAAGGTTTGGCATTAGTGCAAAGTGTTTAGTTTAAGAATTTGTGTTAGCTGATTTGTAGGTATTTCCATTTGTTTAGTGTTATTTTGGAAAAAAAGATTTCTAAATGTTTGTGGTGTGTGCCGGCTGGTGCTTGGCTGGCGGTGTGTGTGGAGTTGCGCTTGGCTGGTGGTGTGCGTGGAGGGGTACTTGGCTGTCTATGCACGGAGTGGTGCTTGGCTGGCAGTGTGTGTGGAGTGGCGCTTGACTGGTGGTGTGTGTGGAGTGGTACTTGGCTGTCTGTGCACGGAGTGGTGCTTGGCTGGCGGTGTGTGTGGAGTTGCGCTTGGCTGGCGGTGTTTGTGGAGTGGTACTTGGCTGTCTGTGCACGGAGTGGTGCTTGGCTGGTGGTGTGTGTGGAGTGGCGCTTGGCTGGTGGTGTGTGTGGAGTGGTACTTGGCTGTCTGTGTACGGAGTGGTGCTTGGCTGGCGGTGTGTGTGGAGTGGCGCTTGGCTGGTGGTGTTTGTGGAGTGGTACTTGGCTGGCGGTGTGTGTGGAGTGGTGCTTGGCTGGTGGTGTGTGTGGAGTGGTACTTGGCTGTCTGTGCACGGAGTTGTGCTTGGCTGTCGGTGTGCGCTGAGTGGTGTTTGGCTGGCGGTGTGCATGGTCTGGTGCTTGGATGGTGGTGTGGGTGGACTGGCGCTCGGCTGGCGGTGTGAGAGTAGTTACTTTCTGTTGGTCACTACACACACTGCTAGTTGAGTGACACTCCACGCAGTCCATCATTTTGTGTAGTTGCTTTGTCAGAAATGTGGGCGTGTGAAAGTGATGGGCCCTTGAATGGCGCTGTTTGCTGGTGTGAGTGTTGAAAAGTGAAGGGTCCGCGACTGGCGGTGTGAATGTTTTGAATGTGTCACACGTACAAAAGGTGTATGAATGGCCTGTAAAGAGGTTGGTGCCTTGATGTGGCTTTACAGCTCACGAGCTGTGAGTCAGTGGTTCAGTTAATCATACTTTCAATTATACGCGGTGTATTTCATTTTTTGTGAAATTACTTGCGAATACAATTGTACTGAATCATCACTCACCCTCGTGCCAAATCCAACCAGTATGTGTGTGCTTGCGGATTAGATGGCTGTGCAGTAATTTTTTTTTTTCTCTTTCTGCAGTAGGGTGTACCTTGTCCCTTATTGTGATTGTTGTAATGTGTTGCTTTTCCTTCCAGATGGTGTTAGTGGTCTGGTTTGTATCCGGTATGAAAGGTGCGTGAATGGCCTGTAAAACGGTTGGTGCCTTGTCGTGGCTTTACAGCTCACGAGTTGCGAGTCACTGGTTCGGTTTTTATGCATTTATTTATTAACAGAGCATTTCATTTTTTTGAAATATCATGTTAATAAAATTTTATGTACTGAACCATCACTCGCCCTCGTGCCAAATCCAACCTGTATGTGTGTGTCTTTGAGGAATAGATAGCCCTGCTTGATTCTTTGTCTTTTGAGTTACTCAGTTATGGTGTATATTATAGCTATAAATAACTTTCTAAATTTAGATATTATTGGTAATTCATGGTAGTATATGGGCATGTCTTTCTGGTGAATTCTATTGTTTTTTGTCCACAATTTCTTGCAAACTTGAAATTGTCTGTCACAATTTTCATGCGATATTGTCCCCTGAATCGCACGTTCTCCAACTGAAAACTTAATTCATTCAAAACAATTTGGTTTTGCAAGGGGGTTCCCATGAGTTTTTGGCCCGGGGCTTGGCGGGCATCATTGGAAACTGCCAAACCCAAAGAGTTCTGAGAACTAGACACCCGGTGGAGTACAGGGAGGTATGGCATGCGTGGGTCCCCCAATGTTTTCCTACCCAGAAATCCCTGCAACCCCTAAATTTAGGTTAAAAAACCACTTTTCCATACATTTTTGGGTGGGATCTCGCTGCCGGCACAAATGTCCTACCACCCAGCGTTCCCGTTGTTCTCCCGAGTAAAATGATACCTCACTTGTGTGGGTGGGCCAAAGGCCTGTGACTAAGGTAGGGGGGCTTAATTTGTCAAACTGAAATACTACTTTTTAAAAATTCATTTTTAGCCTGTTCTACTTTGGGGCACCCACACAAGTGAGGTATCCTTTTACTCGGGAGAACAAGGGGAACGCTGGGTGGTAGGACATTTTTGCCGGCACAGAGATCCCACGCAAAAAAGTTTGGAAAAGTGATATTTTTACCTAATTTTAAGGTTTGCAAGGAATTCTGGGTAGGAAAACTTTGGGGGACCCACGCATGCCATACCTCCCTGGACTCCCCCGGGTGTCTAGTTTTCAGAACTGTTAGGGTTTGGTAGTTTCCAAAGATGGCCACCGAGCCCCGGGCCAAAAACTCAGGTGCCCACCCCCTACAAAATCAAGGTTATGTAGCTATAGGGTTTTTTAAATTAACCACCGTACGATTTGGACCTTTTCCTGTAGCAGCCACTATGCCTACCCACGCAAGTGAGGTACCATTTTTATCGGGAGACCTTGGGGAACGCTGGGTGAGAGGAAATTTGTGTGAGCCCAGTAATGCCACGCTTTCCCACACAAATGTGTGAAAAATCTGATTTTTTTTTGGAGCTATAATCGAGATTTGCAAGGGATTCTGGGTAAAGGAACGTTGGAGGATCCACGCAAGCCATACCTCCTTGGAAGCCCCGGGTGTCTACTTTTCAGAAATGTGTGGGTTTGGTAGGTTTCCCTAGATGGCCGTCTAGCACGGGGCCAAAAACCCAGGTAACCCCTCTTGCAAAAGCTGGTGGACTTGACATTGTCACCATTGTCTAATCCACCAGCTTTTGCAAGAGGGGTTACCTGGGTTTTTGGCCCCGTGCTAGACGGCCATCTAGGGAAACCTACCAAACCCACACATTTCTGAAAAGTAGACACCCGGGGGCTTCCAAGGACGTATGGCTTGCGTGGATCCTCCAAAGTTACTTTACCCAGAATCCCTTGTGAACCTCAATTTTAGCTGAAAAAAATCAGTTTTTCACACTTTTTTGTGTGGGAAAGCGTGGCATCACTGGGCTCACACAAATTACCTCCCACCCAGCGTCCCCCCAGGTCTCCCGATAAAAATGGTACCTCACTTGCGTGGGTAGGCATAGTGGCTGCTACAGGAAAAGGCCCAATTCGTACTGTGGAGACCAACAAATTACCTTTAGCAAAACAATCTTATTTTTTGAGGGGGTCACCTGACCTTTTGGCCCGGGGCTTGGCGGGCATCTTTGGAAACTACCAAACCCAAACAGTTCTAAAAACTAGACACCCGGGGGAGTCCAGGGAGGTATGGCATGCGTGGGTCCCCCAATGTTTTCCTACCCAGAAATCCCTGCAAACCCTAAATTTAGCTTAAAAAACCCACTTTTCCATACATTTTTGGGTGGGATCTCGCTGCCGGCACAAATGTCCTACCACCCAGCGTTCTCCTTGTTCTCCCGAGTAAAATGATACCTCACTTGTGTGGGTGGGCCAAAGGCCTGTGACTAAGGTAGGGGGCTTAATTTGTCAAACTGAAATACTACTTTTTTTTAAATTCCTTTTTAGCCTGTTCTGCTTTGGGGCACCCACACAAGTGAGGTATCCTTTTACTCGGGAGAACAAGGGGAACGCTGGGTGGTAGGACATTTTTGCCGGCACAGAGATCCCACGCAAATAAGTTTGGAAAAGTGATATTTTTACCTAATTTTAAGGTTTGCAAGGAATTCTGGGTAGGAAAACATTGGGGGACCCACGCATGCCATACCTTCCTGGACTCCCCCGGGTGTCTAGTTTTCAGAACTGTTGGGTTTGGTAGTTTCCAAAGATGGCCACCGAGCCCCGGGCCAAAAACTCAGGTGCCCCCCCAAAAAAATTCAAGGTCGTTTTGCAATAGGGTATTGTAAATTCACCACCGTACGATTGCAACAGTTTCCTGTTGCAGCCACTATGCCTACCCATTCAAGTGAGGTACCATTTTTTCGGGAGACCTGGGGGAACGTTGGGTGGGTGGAAATTTGTTGATCCACGCTGATTCCAGGACTTTCCACTACAGAAATGTGAGGAAAATTTGTTTTTTTTGTCAAATTGTTAGGTTTGCAAGGGATTCTGGGTAACAAAACGTGGGGGTAGGTAGACGCGTCACCCCATCCTGAATTCCCCTGGGTGTCTAGTTTTCAAAACTGTATAGGTTTGCTAAGTTTCCCTAGGTGCTGGCAGAGCTAGGGCGCAAAAACAAAAGGTAGTCTTTTGGTCCAAAAAGGGCAAGATTTCACTGGGAAATTGAGGTGCGACCATGTTGCGTTTAGCGCTGTTTCATGTCGCAGCCACTATGCCTAACAACGTAAGTGAGGTACCATCTTTTTTTGGGAGACCTGGGGGAACGCTGTGTGGGTGTAAATTTGTTAATCCACGCAGATTCCAGAACTTTCCACCACAGAAATGTGAGGAAAATGTGTTTTTTTTGGCAGATTTTTAGGTTTGCAAGGGATTCTGGATAACAAAACCTGGGGGTAGGCAGACGAGTCACCCCATCCTGAATTCCCCTGGGTGTCTAGTTTTCAAAAATGTATAGGTTTGCTAGGTTTCCCTAGGTGCAGGCAGAGCTAGGGCTCAAAAACAAAAGGTAGTCTTTTGGTCCAAAAAGGGCAAGATTTCACTGGGAAATTGAGGTGCGACCATGTTGCTTTTTGCGCTGTTTCATGTCGCAGCCACTATGCCTACCCACGCAAGTGAGGTACCATTTTTTTCGGGAGACCTGGGGGAACGCTGGGTGGGTGGAAATTTGTTGATCCACGCAGATTCCAGAACTTTCCACCACAGAAATGTAAGGAAATTTTTTTTTTTTGTCAAATTCGTAGCTTTGCAAGGGATTCTGGGTAACAAAACCTGGGGGTAGGCAGTCTAGTCACCCCATCCTGAATTTCCCTGGGTGTCTACTTTTCAAAAATGTATAGGTTTGCTAGGTTTCCCTAGGTGCTGACAGAGCTTGGGCTCAAAAAAACCAAAGGTAGTCTTTGTCCAAAAAGCACAAGATTTCACTGGGAAATTGAGGTGCGACCACGTTGCGTTTTGCGCTGTTTCGTCTCGCAGCCACTATGCCTACCCACGCAAGTGAGGTACCATTTTTTCCGGAGAACGCTGGGTTGGTGGAAATTTGTTGATCCACGCAGATTCCAGAACTTTCCACCACAGAAATGGGAGGAAAATGTGTTTTTTTTGTCAAATTCTTAGCTTTGCAAGGGATTCTGGGTAACAAAACCTGGTGGTAGGCAGTCGAGTCACCCTATCCTGAATTTCCCTGGGTGTCTACTTTTCAAAAATGTATAGGTTTGCTAGGTTTCCCTAGGTGCTGGCAGAGCTAGGGCTCAAAAACAAAAGGTAGTCTTTGTCCAAAGAGCGCAAGATTTCACTGGGAAATTGAGGTGAGACCACGTTGCATTTTGCGCCGTTTCCTGTTGCAGGCACAAGGCCGACCCACACAAGTGAGGTACCGTTTTTATCGGGAGACTTGGAGTAATTCAGATTTGTAAATCAACTGTTACCATATGAGCTTTCATGCGTTTCTCCCTTTCAATGAAAGACATTGTGTAAAAAAAAAAAATCTTTTTGAAAAATGACCAATAATTCTCATGCTAGTATGAGTATTCCCAATTTTGAAAATGTGCAAATATATACTGTTTCTGAACTCTATAATTTGTACCCAATTCAGAAATACATAGGTGTCTTTCATACAGATTTTTCCATGTATACATTTTCCAAGACAAAGTGCTCTATACCCAGTAAATGAAAAAATACCATTTCAAGTTGCTGCTCAGTTTTTGGATCTGGGTTCGTCGGGTTCTTGGTGAAACTACAAGTCCTATATATCCCCACAACCAGGAAGGTTTAACGGATGTAACGGTATATTGCTGTCCAAGAGCTGCCAAAATTAGAAAGTTATAGGTGAAAACGGTGAGACAAAAGGCTGTTTTTTTCAACAAATTTTCAATTATTCCAATATTTAACTGTTAGTTTCTATAAAGAAACCTTCATGGATTTAGACAAATGACCCCTTTCTGAATTCAGAATTTTGTCTACTTTTCGAAAATGTACAGCTTTGCAGGATCCATTATTGCTTTTAAACTCATTTCTACCATTAACTGGAAGGAGGTGGAAAGCTCTAAAAATAGCAAAAATAGGCTATGTCCCAGAAAAATGTCAAAACTGTGTGAAAAATGTCGGTTCTCTGACAAAAGACTCATTCCCTAAAAGCTGAGAAAATGGAGATTTCAGCCCCACAAACCCTTTTTTGATAACATTTTCAGGGAAAAACCCAGAGGCTTTCATTTGCAACCCGTTTTTCCCATTTTTCCGAAAAAAACAAAAAATTCACTATATTTTGGTTAATTTCTGGGGCCCCTCGAAGGGAATCCACAAACCCTGTGTGCCTTTAGAATCCACATGATGTTGGAAGAAAAGGACGCAAATTTGGCATGGATACCTTATGTGGTCAAAACATTACAAGAGCCTAAGCGCGCACTACCCCAAAACGCCAAAAAAGCCTTAGCACGGGAGGGGAAAAGGCCTAGCAGTGAAGGGGTTAAAATCTGATGGTGCTTTTTTGCACACCTGTATCCAATAACCTCTGGATGCTCTGACTCTTCAAGGCATGTGATCTTTGAAACCGCTGCATTACTGTAATCCATATTCTACAACTTTGAAGTTCATATATGTGTTTTGAATATGGCTTCTCACTAATAAGCCACACCCAATCCCGGCACTCCCACCTGGGAGGCAAATATACCACTGCACCTTTGAATAATATGCACTTTTGAGCATGTCTTCCCACCCCTGGCACAGCAAGACTTGCAAAACAAACAGCACCTTTTGAAAAGGGCTTTTATCTAACAAAATGCAAAGACTCTCACTTTTAGAATAAAGCTTGGGGTTTATTACCATAATACTCTCTAAACAAAGGCTGTCTCAGATACCGAATGCATAAGATTACCAAACCTATAATCTAAAGGCATGAATCAATAACTGAGCATATATAATACAGATTAATAAACCAGCAGTAACTGATATAAGTTAAGATACACTGGACATCCTGCAAGAGATCAGAAAGATATATATACACACACACAGAGAGTAGAGGATCACTCTGGATGTGCACCTCCCACACCACAAATAAAACACCTCAAACGATCACAGCCAATGGCTCACATCACAATGGCAATAACCACAAAACTCAATACATCACCTGATGCATACACTGCCCACTTCTGGCTGGGGGAAGTCTTCACACAGCCGGGGATCAGAGCTCAGCAATCAGGGTGCAATCCGAGATAGACACGTCTGCCCTCGCTCGGAATCAACTCCCACCAGACCAGTGGAGGCTCCCCTTTTTAATACAAATCCAAACATAACAAAGCTTCTATCAAGCCTCGCCCCCTCATTCTCATGAGAGCCTGTACCAGTCTGCTCCAAGGCCATGGCATCGGTTGATCTGGCCTTTGCTATGGCTTTGAGATAGACCATGTACATTCCTCTGATAAGAACTGGTTTTCTCTAGTCAGTAAAGTGTGAAAATCAGATTGGAAGAGCAGATCATGCCCTCCCCACTTTGCAGCTACATGCAGGCACAGAAAATAGCTTCAGTCGTGAAAATGGAGTTAGTTAGGCCATGCATACAGAAAGGCCCAAAGCAAGATTGAAATGAAAAGCAATATGACATGAAAGCATGTCAAAGCTAATAAATAGTAAGCACTGCCAAAAAGCAAGGTAAAGTCAGATAACAGAATGACATTAAACCATGTCAAAGACAATAGTAAGAACTCATAATTCTCACCAATGTACAATACACATTCCTGCACAACTGCACGCCTTCAAATGCACATCCCACACGCTCTGCTCTTGGCAAGACTGTTCCACTCCGTAACAGCTCCCACTGAAAGACAGCGAGATTACAGGACAGAAGAGAAGCAGGCATATGCAGGACCATTTTACATTAGGGCTAGGGTAATATACCATACTAAAGTCCGTTAAAATGGTGGTTATTGAGGGTCATCATAGGGTGCCAAAATTACAAGAGTGGCTTTTATTACGTTATGTCCTTTGTCCTCTTGTAGTCAGACAGCACTAGAACTATGTATGGTCTATGCACAAGAGCAGATGCAAGATCAAAAATCTTGGGTCTAGATGTTTAGGCTATTTAAATGTGACTGGGAGCCTCACCGCTAAAGTCCTTTCACTGGATGTGGAAAAACATTGAAGCAGATTCCTTCACTGGGATCTTCCAAGAGAATCGCAAGCAAGTCCTAGGGCGAGTTGTACAAGCTGGGTTTTCCAAAATAGACCTTCACCACAACAAAAAAATAACAAATGGACAAATTTCAGCCCTGGCTGTCACAACCCTGGGACAATGGACATGCTCTTTTGGTGAAATGGGCTGTGATATTTATTTACGCTTTGCCATACATTTCATTGATTTACTTCAGAACTGATCAGGATGTGGCGTGGAGGTCAAAATTTGCACTGGTCACACCAGAGTAATTGCAATGTTGGTGAATTACAGACCCCCTGCATATATCTGAGCAACTTCAGAAAAAGCTACAATGTGCTATGCAGACTTCCTAACATATTCTCCATCCCAGCATGTTTTTGCTTGATGGCATGGCTACACAGGATACGGCGGTCTAAATTTACCGAATTACTGCATGGATAACCTAATAGAGGCAAAACATCCTTTAACCAGCACTGTTTAAATTTTTAAACACAAAAGATTCTGCGTTTGCTAGCTATACAAACCATCAGTCCAACAACATTCCATCAAGCATTTCTACTATATCCGCTGTATCTATCAGGCTTGTATTTCTCTTCCATTAAGGTATAGCATCCAGCTCTTAGTTTGTCATCCAGTTCCCTATTGATAGTACTAGTGATCAGAATTCTTCTTTGTTCAGAAGTTTTTCCTGAAACTAAACTACTACATAGTCATTATATATTTCTCTTTAAAACCCTATTGATTCCTTCATTTTAACTTGTACGTAAAGCTTTGTTGCAACATCCTTCTTGCAAAATAGTTTTCTTAGCTGCAATAACTTCACCTTGCATGATTAGTGACTTCTCTCCTCTTACCCCCCCCCCCACCCCCCCGACCCACCCACACACTCCCCTGAGAAAACATACACGTTTTCTTGTGAAATTCTACTTGGGTTTCAAAGTTAACTAGAACATTTTGTTGTCAGAGTTTGAAAACCCCTAATCTTCGCTGCATCTTTAACTAAAAGATAATTACCCACAGTACTGTGGTCTAGTTAAACCTGGAAGTGAGGAAATCAAAGCTATTTGATATCCATTATGGTCTCATTTGAGCTGTCTAAAACTTGCTTTGTAGTATCAAAAAACAATTGCAATTTTGCCTGCTTAAACTCGATGCCCATTCTACAAGAGGGAAAGTTACCACTGCAGCATTAAGAAATGCCCCAATGGCTGATCTTTCAATTGAAGGTCTGTGGACTGCATTTACAAGACACTGGATTCGAACTCTAGGGCATATGCTCAACAGACCACTTAAGTGTATTTTTACTTGCTGTTTTTGTGACCACCCAGTTTCTTCTGCTGCTCTCTAGTAGGAATGGGGATTGTTGTAGAATGGTTGACTGTTTTAGAAGATTTCCCAAGTGTAGAAATGCGGCTGCCCGAGGCCACAGCAGGAGGCCACTCAAGAGGGCGGCCCTCTAGTGCCATCGGGCATTCCACCCCCCCTTTCCTCCCAAAGGGGCAGGGACTCTCGGGGAGTTCCCTCCTGGGCGCGGGCAGTGCCGCGTCATGTCCGGTGCGCTGGCGGGGTGAGGGGTATATATGCCCCCCCTCACCACGCTGACAACCTTTGTCGTCGCACCGGACACGCGCGGCCGCTGTCTTGCAGGACACGCCGTCGTGACGAGGTACTTAGGCGAATTACTTCACTGAGCTTCGGAGTTCGGGCAGACTGCGTGTTGAGGTGAGAGCCTATGCCCAACACCTCTATTTGTCAACCCCCCCATACGGGTCTCACCATGCTGGTTTGAGCAGGTTGGGACCCCGCCCCGGTGGCACGTCCCGGCCGTGGCCCATTGGGGCTTGATGTATTCGGCATCTGGGACGGCGAGGGGGTGGGGGGGGGGTATTCTCCCGGCCGCACACTGTGGCGGCATTCCCGGTGCACAGGAGCCTGTGACACTTGGCTGCCACTTTCGGTTTCCCCCATATAGGGGGGCATTCTGCGGGCTGCGCGGGCGCTGCGGCAGGCCATGGCTTCCAGTGATGGGCGCGAGTGGGCCAGCCGTATTGACCGGAATAAGGTATTTAAGCACAACATGATATGACCAGCAGAGCCTGGAGTACAATTACCGCCGGTCCTGCTCCATGCTCCAGTGTCCCTGGGCACAGGGGGCCCCCAAACCATCAGGGACCCATTAAGCCCAAGCCAAAGAATCTCGGGGAGACATGTGGGACTCTGGGCCCGTGGTGCCAGCCCAACCACAAGGCCAGGGCCCGGGGATTTATCGTCGAAGCCCCCCCTGCCGCCGTCGCTCACTGGGGCATGCACTCCACTGGCCGTGGCATGACCGCCGAACAATGGGAATGCCACCCCCCCCCTTTTGACGGATGACACCAGGTAGGTGCCCCCGGCGGTCTTAGGGCCGCGGGTTCTGAAACAGCTGGCGAGCTGCGGCCTGGCTTTCCGGTGGGGAGTCGTGGGTTTTACTACCATTAGGAGCCATCGCCAAGGCTCTCCTCTGTCCCCCGCTAGGTTTTGGTCCCATTACAGCAATTAGCAGTAAGGTGTAGAATTACAATATTGCTGCCAGATCCGCACACAGCTGGCCTGTGGAGAACTTGGCTAGACTCTGGGAACACAAAACTAATAGGATCCAGACACCCAATGCTCTTCTAATACTTTAATTGGCCAGGAAGAGTCTTGCCCCTCCTTTATGCCGATACTAGAATTAACTTCAAAACATGGCTCTGATTGTGGCCGGAACGAGCATGCACATGTTTCCTCGGTTGTCCCTGTGTAAGGGGTTCCCTTCGCACCAATTTCCCACCCCACCCACCAAACTCGCTTCCATGTTCAGGGCAGGGCAAGAGAAAGTCCCGGAGTAGACCTGAGCAGCTGCGGCGCCGGTGACTCCCTCCCGCCTTTGAAGCGGCAGGGACTGGAGCCATTACAGAAGTGCACAGAGCAGGCATTCTCTGCCGGCGCTGGGACTGAAGGTCAATGCGATGCGTCGTTGGAACCAAATGTGCCCAGGCCCAGTCCGCGCCTTGGGTTAATTCAAGACCTTCTACCGGGCCAAAGTCCCCCCCCCCCCCCCCACGCTGTTTCACTGTTGGCATCCTGTCTTAATTTTGTGGGAATGCCTCAGCGCACAGCAGCCCCCAGCGCCGTGAGACCCTTGGGGCAGTGGCGTAACGAAACTTGAGGGGCCCCCCCTGCAAGGTACGTCGAGGGGGCCCCTCCCCACAATGGCGACTGGCGACATTTGAAAGTGGTGAGGCGTAAAATGTGTTTTGTAATGCACCACGGCCAGAGCTGAATATTTAGGAACTGGGGAACCAGGTTTAATTCTTACTTGAATTGTCTGTATTTCTGGTTATATCAGTTAATTTCACATGAGTCTATAGAAATAAATGTGACCATGTGTTATGTAACTGGTGCTCATAAAGTGCTCTATCATGTCGGGTCGAGTTTGTGGTATATAAAAACTGCAAAAAGAGGTTGAAAACAAAGCCTTAACATAATGAATGACAAATCATTTAGTGGCCGATTTGTACAAAGCGAAACCAGAAAACATTGATAAATCACGGCTACCCCACTTAAATGGTGTGATCTTAGGCAAATATTTTATTTTACCAAAACTCAATTTTCTTCATTATCACGTATGCATGCATGCACTTTTAAATACAGGAGTTCAGAATATAGTTGTACAAAAGGTGTGGCTCAAAAGCCAAAATATTATAAAAGCTTTACTGTCAGGTAGCTTCACATAAAATTACTTGCAACTTAAATGTTTTTTTTTTAAATGACAGTGGCAAGTGCACTGTAGTGCATTATGAAAGTCTACACTGCCGAGGTCTGTGTGTAATCAGACCGAGCCACAGAATTACATCTTAGTGCAGTGGAGAATAGTTACTTGTGTATTTCTAGTGCCACAAGGTCTGTCTGTGACAGAAAGCACTGAGATTATGTAATTCACTTTTTAAAACTTGCAGTACACACAGTAAAAGATATACTGCTACAAAATGCTTAAAAGGTTACGATAAAATGGTGTTTCCAAAATATATATTTTAATAATACTAGAACTGTACTTACATTTTTTTTTTACAGTACTATCTCTTCAACACCACGCCAATCAAAAACACTGAACAACTCATTTGTTAACTCTTTGCACTACCTCTCAAAAAGAATGTATTTTGCCATCACAAACCTTGAGTTTGGCCTTGGGGGGGCCCCCGCTGTGGGGACTGCGGGGGGCCTGTGTTACGCCCTTAATCGCGACCATCTAAATGCAGAGGGATCGTGTGTGAAAGATAGAGAGGGAGAGAAAGAGAGAGTCTGAGCGAGAGAGAGAGTGTCTGGAAGAGAGAGAGCGAGGGAAAGGGAGAGAGGGGGGGGTGCCCAGACAGGGATGTGGGCATCAACTGGTGCAATCGTGCAGGAGAGAGAGTGTCTGAAAAAGAAAGAGAGTGAGTGAGTGTGCAAGAGAGGAGAGAGAAACCGAGACAGAGAGAGGAAGAGGGAGGGAGGGAGAGAGAGCGAGAGATGGAGCAAGAGAGAGAGTGAAAGTAAAAGTCTGAGAGGGAGTCTGAGTGATAGAGGGAGTCTGAGAGTCAGACGGCGTGAGAAAGCGAGAGGTGTCCTGCCTAGACAGGGAGGAGCAGGGTCGGTCTGTGCATCATCCGGAAAGAGTATTCATTTATTTATTTTAAATGTTTTATATAGCGCGAACATGAACCTAGTTCAAGTTCAGGCATTTGTATAGCGCACTACTCACCCAGAGGGTCTCAAGGCGCTTGGGGAAGGGGTCCATTATTTGTCGAAAAGCCAGGTTTTAAGTTCTTTTCTGAATGAGACGTGGTTTTGAGTAAGGCGGAGGTGAGTGGAGAGTGAGTTCCAGGTCTTGGCAGCTAGGAAGGAGAAGGATCTGCCACCCATGGTGGATCTACGGATGCGCGGGACTGCGGCGAGGGCTTGGTTGGACGATCTTAGTTTGCGGGTGGGTTTGTAGAAGGACAGTCGAGTGTTGAGGCATTCGGGTCCTAGGTTGTAGAGGGCCTTGTGTGCGTGGGTGAGAAGACGGAACGTAATTCTTTTGTTGACGGGAAGCCAGTGGGGGTCTTTTAGGTGACCGGAGATGTGATCTTGTCGGGGAATGTCCAGTATGAGTCTTGCTGATGCGTTTTGGATGCGTTGGAGTTTTTTCTGTAATTTTGCTGAGATTCCGGCGTATAGTGTTACCATAGTCCAGTCGACTCGTGACCAGTGCGTGGGTGACAGTCTTTCTAGTCTCAAGGGGGATCCAGCGGAAGATCTTTTTGAGGGTGCGGAGTACGTTGAAGCAGGAGGATGAGACTGCGTTGACTTGTCTGGACATCGAGAGAGAGGAGTCTAGGATGAAGCCAAGGTTGCGTGCGTGATCTGTGGGTGTGGGTGCTGTGCCCAGAGCGGAAGGCCACCAAGAGTCGTCCCAGGCAGAGGGGGAAGTTCCAAGGATGGGCACCTCCGTTTTGTCTGAGTTGAGTTTTAGGCGGCTATCTTTCATCCAGTCGGCTACTTCTTTCATGCCTTCGTGAAGATTGGTTTTGGCGGTGTTAGGGTCTTTGGTGAGGGAAAGGATTAACTGGGTGTCATCGGCGTACGAGAGGATGTTGAGGTTGTGTTGACGCGCGATGGAAGCGAGTGGGCTCATGTAAACGTTGAAGAGGGTGGGACTGAGTGAGGATCCTTGTGGTACGCCACAGATGACTTCGGTGGACTCTGAGTTGAATGGGGGAAGTCTGACTCTTTGGGTTCTTCCAGTGAGGAATGAGATGATCCAGTCCAGGGCTTTTCCTTGTATGCCGATGTTGCTGAGGTGTTGTATAAGGGTGCTGTGGCAGACTGTGTCGAAAGCGGCGGAGAGGTCGAGTAGAATGAGGGCCACTGTTTCTCCTTTGTCTAGTAGTGTTCGGATATCGTCAGTCGCTGCAATGAGGGCGGTTTCGGTGCTGTTTGGCTCGAAACCCGGATTGAGATGGATCGAGGGAGTTGTTGGACTCAAGGAAGGCGGCGAGCTGGTTGTTGACGGCTTTCTCAATGACTTTGGCCGGGAATGGGAGAAGGGATATGGGTCGGTAGTTTTTTAGTTCGGAGGGGTCTGCTGTGGGTTTCTTCAGAAGGGCGCTGGGTTCGGCGTGTTTCTAGCTTTCTGGAAAGGTGGCAGAGTTGAACGAGCAGTTGATGACATCACGGAGATGGGGTGCGATGATGAAGTCAGCTTTGTTGAAGATGTGGTGGGGGCAGGGGTCGGTTGGCGAGCCAGAGTGGATTGAGTTCATTAGGCGGATGGTGTCTTCAGTGGTGATTGGGTTCCATGCGCTAAGGTTGTTAGTTGGCGGAGTGGGATCTGGGGGGGTGGGGAGCGTTGATCGCTGGGAGTATTCTCGAAGCTGTTGTGGATGTCGGCAATTTTGTTGTAGAAGGAGGATAACGCATCGCAGAGGTCTTGGGAGGGAGTGATGTCGTTAGAGGCTGCAGGGGGGTTGGTGAATTCTTTGACGATGTTGAAGAGTTCCTTGCTGTTGTGAGTGTTGTTGTCGAGGTGATCTTTGAATGCTGATTTCTTGGCGGAACGAATCAGTTGGTGGTGTTTGCGGGTGGCTGCCTTGAGGGTGGTCATATTGTCGGCGGTTGGGTTATTTCTCCTTGATTTCTCCAGGGTGCGGCATAGCTTCTTGGATTTTTTAAGGTCATCATTCAACCAGGGAGCCTTAATGCTGGATGATTTGATTTGGTGCTTTTTCAGGGGTGCTAATTCGTCAGCGCTGTGGGTGATCCATTGCTTGAGATTGGTGGCTGCTTGGTTTGGGTCCAGTGGGAGGGTGGGAGGGTTTTGGTTGAGTGAAGTGAGGAGTTGGTCGGAGGTGACTTTGTTCCAGTTTCTCCGAGGAATAGGTTGTGGGCGGTTGTGGTTCAGGGTGGTTTTGTAGCTGAAGTGAACACAGCTGTGGTCCGTCCAGTGGAGAGCTGTGGTGCGGTCGAAGGAGATATGCTTGCTGGAGGTGAAGATAGGGTCGAGCGTGTGTCCGGCTGTATGGGTGGGGTTGTCAACAAGTTGTTTTAGTCCGAGATTGGCCAGGTTGTCCAGAAGGGTGGTGGTGTTGTTGTCGTGTTTGTTTTCAAGGTGGTAGTTGAGGTCTCCTAAAAGAATGTAGTTCTCGGAGGCGAGGGCGTGTGAACTGACGAAGTCCATGATGTCATCGTTGAATTGAGTGCGGGTACCTGAAGGCCTGTAGATGAGGGTGCCTCTAAGTGTGGTCCTAGGGTCGGTGTGGATCTGAAACTGGAGGTGTTCGGCGGTTGCAAGATTATCGTCTGAGCTGGTTGTGATTTTGATGGTGTTCCTGTGGATGATGGCGATGCCTCCTCCTGTTTGATTGGTGCGGTCTTTTCGGATAATCTTGTAAGCGTCCGGTATGGCTATGGCGATGTCAGGTGCTGATGATGTGTTCATCCATGTTTCTGTAAGGAAGGCGATGTCCGGTGGCGCAGTGTCGAGTAGGTCCCAGAGTTCAGTTGCGTGTCTGTGGACCGAGCGGGTGTTAAGCAGGATGCACTTCAGGCGGTTAGAGTCGGTGCTGAGTTTGGAGGAAGTGGATTTGGTGAGGGTCCTGAAGCAGTTGTACTTGCAGGAGAGGCAGGCGAATGGGCCGTGGGTACGTCCTGGGGTGGCTTTGCAGCATTGTGGTGTGCGTCCAGGATTGAGGGCGAGGAGAGTTGCGGCATCATATGAGATTCTAGTGGGTAGGGTGCGGCGGGGACCAGGGGGACAGGCGCTGGGCGCGGTCTAGGCGCGGACGGGCGCAGACGGGCTTACCTTTGGCACACCTTCGGCGCGACCGCTGCGCGTAAACGCTGCGCGGGACTGCATCAGTCATAAATGGATAGTGGAAGGGGAGGGGCGAGGGAGGCTCAGCTGGGAGACGGGGCGGGCTCTAGAGGACGGGCTTGCAGGGACAACAACAACAAAATGGCAGCGGATAGTAGAGTAAAATAAACACAGCCACAAATATCAATGCAACGATGGTACAATGAATGCAAGTGCGCTACAATGAAACGTATGCTGATCAAATGAGGCCAAACTGCATTAATTAGCGTTACAGCAGCGTCAGTAAAAATTATCGAGCTAAAGATGGCAAAGCGCCCTGAGATTCTGTATGGAAGGGTGCAGAGCTGGTCGCGCTAGGGCAGTATTAAAAACAGCAGGTTTAGATCAGGAGCGCAGCACAACGATACCAGCCCGAGCAGGGAGCCTGGGGAGCGACCACTAACAGCGTCGAGACGGTCACAGCGCTTCCAGGTACGGGAGCGGCGTATGTAGTCAGTGGGAGGGAGGCTCAGCTGGGAGGCGGGGCGGGCTCTAGAGGACGGGCTTGCAGGGACAACAACAACAACAAAATGGCAGCGGATAGTAGAGTAAAATAAACACAGCCACAAATATCAATGCAACGATGGTACAACGAATGCAAGTGCGCTACAATGAAACGTATGCTGATCAAATGAGGCCAAACTGCTTTAATTAGCGTTACAGCAGCGTCAGTAAAAATTATCGAGCTAAAGATGGCAAAGCGCCCTGAGATTCTGTATGGAAGGGTGCAGAGCTGATCGCGCTAGGGCAGTATTAAAAACAGCAGGTTTAGATCAGGAGCGCAGCACAACGATACCAGCCCGAGCAGGGAGCCTGGGGAGCGCCCGCTAACGACAGCGTCGAGACGGTGTTTATCAGAGCGCTTTCCATAGGAATTGAGGAACTGATAAGGCAATTATATAATGCAATAACCGATATAATGATATAAAGCAATAACAGCCTGTAAAAAACGACAACAAAATGACATAAAAGACGCAGGCCATGGGGTAAAACAATTGCCAAGCAGGCCATTGAGAGAGATAATCCATAATATCTTCAACTGAACATTTTTAAAGAGAGGTTCTTCTCTTTTTAGTAAACGTGTGTTTTGTTCTTTGTGTATTTAAGCACAGCTGTCCTTAACAGGAGTATTTTTTTAAATGTTTGTTTTTGTGCTATACTGCGCTAAGCCTCCTGCATCCAGCCCAGCTGTGCTTGTTTTTGTCCGAGTGAAGGCGCATTGCTTTCACCTGTCTGTTCTCTGTGAAGAACCTTGACTACAGCTGCCTGCTTCAGCTGTTATCGTTAATGTTTCTTTTTATTCAGTCCTTCTTGCTGTTGGGCAATGCCCGTATGGACCAATACACTAAATACACAACCAGCCCAACTTGCTTTATGTACATTTTAAATGCTAAATACGGACTGAGACAGTGACCGAACTAGAGCAAAACACAAGCGTATAAATTCATATACATTTCAGGCACAATCCGAGACACACATTTATACCTTAAAACCTTTCAGGCCACACAGAGTGGGATCCTCGCGCTGCATACAGCATGCTCGAAGGTGATGGAGCAAGAATTTGCACGTGAAGCGTCTTGCTCGTATTCAAGAACCTCGCATAACCCTAATAGAATATAACCAACATGTTTATCTTACTAATTTCCCCTTTATTCAGACATTTGGGATGTCCTAGAGAAGCTTGCCTATGTGTTTATTAACATTAATACGCTTGCCACTAAAATGGCCGCTGCTTGGCGGGGTTTTCTTCTGCGTATGCGTTGGTCACAATCACGTGACGTGACGTACTCGCAGTTCTGGTGGAAATCTTTGCGCTTGCGCACTTGACTTAAGATGGCCGCTTTGTGTGCTCACATGCCGAAGCTTGCACTATCGCTTTCTGCATCTCTGTTCGTTTGCACTAATTTTAATGCTATAAGTTAGTATAAAGTAAGGGGAGTCATATAGGGATTCTTGGTATACAGTGTATTAATTTATTTTCTGTGTTTTAATTTGTTTTCGCTTACTTTTCATGTATCGAAATCCATGGGCATGAGGGATGGGAATACTCCATATTGAACAGCCTTTCTGCGCATGACAGTCTTCTGCCAGTGGATGAACTCTATGGCATTGAACGCTTGCCAACCCGTGGTCCCAGCCAAGATGTGCCTGGGAAGATGCACCTTCGCCTAGCAGAAGAAGCTGACATGTACTAAATGTATCATAATTCATAGATGCACTATTGTAATATTGAGACCCAAGTCATGGGAACCCTAAAATCAATAGGCGGTCCCAAAAGATGTAAATTAGGACTTGTGAAAATAGACTCTGGTTGGTGTGTTGACCTGTCCTACTTGAGGACCAATCAAAATTGGGGATTCTTACACTTGCAACATTTGGGGGGTGGTACACGGACCCGAAAACAGTATAACTAGCCTAGGCTTAGCTAGAGAAATTGTCCGACTTGTCCGAATAGCTGACCTGTCACTGACCCAACGCACTCAATAGGTGACTGATACAGAGAGCTGCGGAGCACTCTGTCCGTAATTTTCACAGACCCAAGCGGGGTTTTAAGAACCTTAAGTGCTGGCGGAGCACTTTGCTGGAGAATTCGATAACCCAATCGGGGTTCTGACTGATAGCTGCAGAGAGGGTGGAGCGCAGGCGTTGCTTCCAAACTACGGGTGCTGGTCTTTCCTTGGTGGTCCTGTCCTGATCCTAATCTGGTTTTCCTGTCCTGTCCTGGGGTGTCCATTCTGCACCTGCTGGCCTACTGGCGACTGTCCTTCCTTGGGGTTTCTCCTGTCCTTAACTGACCCATGGCCAGGGTTGGTCTTCACAGCGTTCTAGGTAAATATAGTACTGGAAATCTATTCTGCATCTTTTATTCTTTCTTTTTGCTTTAATAAAGACGTACTCTTGCATATTTGATTTTCCATGCTTTTCGCACTGCTAAATGAAAAGGTCATACATTATCGTTGTCATTCTGGCACGTTCCAATTTTTCCCCATCCCTTAAGTACACTTTTCCATACAGTTCATGATATATAGATGTTCCTTTTTCTTACCCTCCTTTAGCAAAATAAAGTAATCGGCTCTGAAATATTAGCGTGTTCCACTTTTACCCACCCTATAGTCACATGTTGCTTTTTGAGTCTTTATAGACTAACTAGATTCTCGTATTTTGCTCTCTTTTACCATAGTATGCATTCTAGCAGTGTTCCTTATCTTTCCCCGTCCTTTAGTCACTCTATGACTAGTCTAAATTCTTGAAAAGTCTTACAAGCATGTTCCCTGTCTTTACCTTCCTTTAGAATTATAGATGGTTGGCCTGATTTATTTCCTATATGGATACGTGCTCTTTGTAATCTTACTTATTGACAGTTTATTGGTTGTAAACCTAATGCTTAATGAAACTGATGAATTTTAGATAAAGGTTTTCAAAACTTCCCGAGTTTGTGGTTATTACATGATTCAATTAGAATATATAGCATTTGTATTTTGGTGTCTGCCTTTCTTTTACAGCTAGCTCCCTGATCCATTGTGGTCATTAGGTACCCGTAGCAGTGGAATGGTAAGTCGGGTACACTGAAAATAAAATAGGAAGGAACAAGGGTTACTGGTAGTAGAGTGCAAGGTTACCCGATTAATAAATATGGTGAATTGAAAATTTATGGGCCCGATACGTATATGGTAAAATTATAGTCGGGTGACCTGCGCGCTCTATCAGTAATTTTCTGGTAGCAGAGGTATGGTTAGGGACTAGTTAAAGTTAGGTAGGACTAGTTAGGATAGGTAGGTAGGTTATTTGCTGCTAATTGTGAAAATAATATTTTCTGTTGAGATCGATCGCATGTACCACTAATGTTTTATTGCTGTGAAAATTATTAAATATTTTTAATTGTTTTTCTTGCTGCTATATTGATATATGTACTAATCCACTCGTTAGTGACTGTTATATGTTGTTTGGAATCCCCGGGGAAAGAATAGCGGGTGGTAAGGAGAATCCATCGTGCAGTGAGGTCAGTGGCTTGAGGAAAATTGGTGCAGGTTAGGCAGAACTGGAAGCACTAATTAGGGTTTTTCTGTATAAATGCATGAATAAATGGTAGCAAAGAGTTCGCTGGCAAAACTTCTATTGTGATATAACCTAGTAAGGGTCACACGGAAGGAGTAGCAGGTTCGTCTGAGCTTGATTGATAGCAAAGGAGTTCACTAGTGAAACTTTTGGCTTAGTATATATCCCAAGGTGGATGAGTCGAAGGAGTAACAGGTTCACTAATGCTTGTGTGAAGAGTAGGCAGAAGGGATCTACTTATAGTATTTGAAAAGTAAATAGAAGTTTACTTGCAGTGAAACAAATTTTTCTTTCTAGACACTTGAGTACAGTGGCGAATGTGTTTACGTTGTTAATTAAAGCACTTGCACTTTAAAGGGTAAAAATCGAAGCGTTTCTTACCTTGTGAAGTCAGTTGCGGAGCTGCGCTGACGTCACCCAGTGCCGCGCTGGTATTGGTCGAGACAGCGGGCGTGTGGCTGAGGTGGAATTGTAAGGGAGGGGTGAGCACAGGAGCGTGAACTAGTTTACGAGAAAACGCCGCGCACCCATTGGTTGAATTATTTTGAAATTGTGTACGTGATTGGTTGCACGAAAATAAGACGCATTTGGATTGGGAGTAATATTGTAAACAAAGTCGCTTGTGGAAAAGTATGTGGTATCCAGATTTTTTACCTGATCCGAAATACTTAGGGTTCGCTAAAGATCAGATGCTATGAGGCAGACCTTATAATATGTACGGAAGCAAGAGAAAAATTACTTTAGTAGACAAAGTTAAAAATTATTTCAAGAAGGATAAGCCCATCAAAACTAGAGAAGGAATAGTTATTCCACCACCTAATACTCCAGCGTCATTCATGTTATTTGACAACGGGTATCACACATGCGTATGGTTGGAAAATTGGGCGGAATATACTAAAAGTGACGGAATTTTGGCATTTCCGTTAGATGGTACATTTAATAGCCGGATTCTGTTCAATTTGAGAACCCGAATGAATGATTTACATCCTAGACCCAGACTAACGCAGTATGAGGCTTTAGAAGAATGGGAGATATAGGCTTTTGAACGAGATAGACCTAGAATTGACAAGGGAATAAGTAAATGGTACCCAAAAATGCATAGAGAAGCCAAAGAGAAAAAAATGAAGCAGTGGAGACAGAACATGATAATAGAAGGACTGTACCCTGTAATTGCCCAAGAAGCGCCAATGGGAGAGAAAAGGACAGAGAAAACAAAACATTTGATGACCAGTGGGGATTCAGATGACTATTATTTGGAGGAATTGTTAATGAAGAATCCACCTCCTTATAATGAGGGACCCAGATCCTCAAGTGTAGGGGATGCTTGCCTAAGACCCCCTTACCAGGAAGGAACTAGACCAGTAAGTGCAAGAGACGGCTGTCAAATACCTCCTCATCAGGAGGAGCCGAGACCTTTAAGCACAGGGAATCCATTCCTGAAACCAAATTATGGCGAGGGACCAAGTATGACGCATCCAACCGCCCCGACTTATGCCCCAACCCTGACTCCGCAAATAGTACATGAAACAAGCCTGGAAAGAGTACTGCAGGAGAGAGAGCGAGAGGCTATAGCTAAACAGAGAACAGAATTAATTCAGAAAATCTCCCAACTAAATACAAGTCCTGAAGCCTTGACAATTCCAGTAACTATTGGACCAGTTGTTCCTTTGTACGGGGATAAGCAGGGGTGTCCAAAGACTCCGATTATTACCCCAGCTGTAGTGCAGCCGAGAAAAGAGCCCTTAATTATAGATGACCAGGAAAGTGAATGTGAATCTGTGATTTCCTTGATGGATTTACCGATAAGGGAACCAGAGAGGGGTTCACGGAGGAAGAACACTCCCTTCAATTCAGGAGAAGTGCAGATTGAGTCAGCTTCTGGTACTAGAAGTGCCACCGTAGTGACTCCTGAAGCAATCAAGAGATGGAGTCGAGAATTAGAGAAACCAAATCCTCAGTCGAAACCATTAGATATTTACAAATTGAGGATAGAATTGGAAGAACTGATGGCTGAGAATGTGGGGTTAGATAGACTAAATACTTTTTCCGAGGAAGAATTGCTGTTTATCTGTAAGAGTATCACCCGTAATACCAGAGTGTTCCATGAGAAATTAATGGATACTGCGGCTAGTATGGGAATAGATATTGGGAAATCTAAAGTGTTGCAAAAATCCTACAGAGCAGAGTTCTCAGACAAAGATTTAGAAAACATGAATGTGTCAGGGAAAAAGGTACGGGTCAGGGAATTGTTGAACCTGTTGCAAAAATGGGGAGAATTAGAGAAATGGAAAGTCAGGTGGGCAAAGAAAAAGGAGGCGATTAGATCAAAACAGATGGCTTCCGAGTATGTCTTAAAAGAAGCAGACAAGACAGAAAAATTATATCCTATGCGAGAAGTGCCAGGTGGAAAATATGTACATGTTCCATGGTCCCGACAGGATATTGTGTCCTTTACCAATGACTTCCCGAAATTACGAGAAAAGCCTGTAGATTGGTACAGACAGGTAGAAAGATTTGTGAAAGTTCAGAAATGTCTTTGGAAAGATTTGGATGGTTTCTTCGATATTGTAGTTCCCGTAGATTTGTGGACAGAATGTAAAATTGCTATTGATTGGCCTAGTGAAGAATTCCCGAGGTACCCTAACACAGGGGCTCCTTCACCCGAGGTGATGAAAAAGTACAACTAGGTGATGTTGCATCTGAAGGGAAAAGTGCCTGCAAAGGAAACTGATTGGACCCGAATAGATAGAACTACCCAGAATAGAGATGGGTGGGGGTAAGCCCAGAGTAAAAATGAGCAGAGAAGAGGCCAAAAAGAAGTTCCCCTGTCACGGGTGCGGACAGATAGGGCACTGGAGAGACGAGTGTTCACATATACAGAATGGTAATGTCCAAATCACTGATTTAAATCCGCAGACTCAGAATGAGAAACCACGAAAGACCCAGCAACAGATAAAACCGAATCCGTTGCCTCGTACACCTAGACAAAATTTTAGGAGCAAAGCACAGCAGGGTGAAGACACCGAAGTGTGGGAAGTAAGGGAAAATAAGAATGCGGCAACTTCACAATTTCTGTTGAATGACACGTTTCTCTGTGATGACACCTACTGACGGTGCCTGAGGAGGGGAGGACGAGGAGTGCGTGCTTGGCGCCTCCTTGCTAGTGGACCAGTCGGGGCCATACATTGAAGGAAAGGTTGAAGGAAATTACGTCACCTTTCTGTTGGACACTGGTGCTACCCGTTCTACTGTGAGAACAGCAGACGTTCCTAACCTACCCCTCTCGGGAGAAGCGATCCAAGTAGTGGGCGTTTCTAATCAGCTACTTAGTACCCCAGTTACAAAACCCATGGAAATTAAAATTGGAAATTTTAAAGAAATGCATAGATTTGTTGTCTGTGACTCCAGTCCTGTAAACCTATTGGGACGAGATTTGCTGTGCAAAATGAATTGCACTATCTTTTGCACACCAAATGGCGTCAAACTCCAGACGAAGATAGAATTTACAAATTAATGTTAGCAAGACCAGACTCTAAATTAAAAGGCTGACCATGCAGGACTTACCGAGCTCCAGGAAACAGTGGATCCAGAAGTATGGGATTTTACTGGAAAAGACGTAGGATTAATGAAAAACGTTGACCCAATTAAAATAGCCATAAAGGAAAATGCTGCATACTCAAATATTAAACAGTACAAAATGAGTGCAGAAGTAAAAGCAGGAGTTGCCATTGAAATAAAAAGATTGTTAGAAGCAAACATCATACAAGAAGTAATGAGCAGCCCATGTAATTCGCCAATAATTGGGATCAAGAAACCTAGTGGGAAGTACAGGGTAGTACAGGACCTGCGCAAAGTTAACAAAATTGTGGTTCCTTGTTGTCCTGTCGTGCCAAACCCTGCAGTGATTCTATACCAAATTCCATGGAATGCTGGATGGTTTACCGTCATTGACCTATGTCATGCATTCTTTTCAATCCCATTGCATCCAGACAGCAAATTTCTTTTCTCATTTGAATTCGACAGTCACGTGTACGTCTGGAATTGCGTCCCTCAGGGGTATACTGAAAGCCCCTCAATCTTTAATCAGATTCTGAAAAAGTGCCTTGAGACCCTAATTTTGGCCGGAAAATCAGTTTTGGTGTAATACATAGACGACCTCTTGGTGGCGTCTAAAAGTCAAAGAGACTGTGTAATTGACACCATTGCCTTGCTAAACCATTTAGGTGAGGGGGGGCATAAAGTATCAGCCGAAAAATTGCAATTCTGTACCACATCAGTGAAATATCTGGGGCACCAGATAGAGAGAGGTATCAGGAAAGTCACCTCAGAAAGAATCAGGATAATTCGAAACATGGAATTACCAAATACCCAGAAGGAAATCAGAATGTTCCTTGGAGTTGTAAGGTACTGCAGACAGTGGATTGTGGGATTTGCAGTCCTAGCAAAACCGTTAATAAAAATGACAAAGAAAGGAGCAAGTGACCCTGTAGAATGGGATGACGAAAGCATGACCGCTTTCACAAAATTACGAGACTGTCTATGTACTGCCCCTGCCTTAGGAATGCTCGACTATTCAAAAGATTTTGCACTGTTCTGTGACACACGAGATAATTGTGCACTCTCAGTCCTGACCCAAATTCATGGTTTAACTCGACGTCCAGTGGCATACTTTTCTTCCACATTGGACCCAGTAGCAGCTGGAGTACCTGGATGTTTGAAAGCTGTAGCTGCAACTTGCATGAGTCTTGAACAGAGTGAGTCCATCGTTATGGGACATCCAGTAACTGTGTATGTTCCACATTCTGTTGTAATCTTACTGACAAGGACGAAAACCCAGTACCTCACACCTAGTCGGCTGTCTAAGTACGAGAGGATCCTTGTAGGCGTAGGAAATGTAACCATTGAACGATGTAATATTTTAAATCCAGAAAAGGGGGTGGTGATGAACAGAGTGTCTGAATTAAGCAGACCACTCTTACCCAGTCCAAAGATCAGGGCTTGATCCATCACCGTTTTTTTAGCTCACTGCACCATCCCAGCTCAGAACCTGGCTACATGCAAATTAGTCTGTTCCTGTCCCAGTGCATGATGGGAACAGGGCAAACCAAACTACCACGCCAATTCTTATACTGGGAAGGAAACAAGCTTCCGGGGACCGGTTTCTGGCATTTCAGCCGTCGTCGGCCCGGCTTGCTTGAATCCTGATGGTGCAATGAGCAAGGGACTCACATCTGAGTATACCCTTCCACGCTTATGGTGGACAAAATGATTCAGAAAAGGGGGTGGTGATGAACAGAGTGTCTGAATTAAGCAGACCACTCTTACCCAGTCCAAAGATCAGGGCTTGATCCATCACCGTTTTTTAGCTCACTGCACCATCCCTGCTCAGAACCTGGCTACATGCAAATTAGTCTGTTCCTGTCCCAGTGCATGATGGGAACAGGGCAAACCAAACTACCAAGCCAATTCTTATACTGGGAAGGAAACAAGCTTCCGGGGACCGGTTTCTGGCATTTCAGCCGTCGTCGGCCCGGCTTGCTTGAATCCTGATGGTGCAATGAGCAAGGGACTCACATCTGAGTATACCCTTCCACGCTTATGGTGGACAAAATGATTCAGAAAAGGAGGTGGTGATGAACAGAGTGTCTGAATTAAGCAGACCACTCTTACCCAGTCCAAAGATCAGGGCTTGATCCATCACTGTTTTTTAGCTCACTGCACTATCCCAGCTCAGAACCTGGCTACATGCAAATTAGTCTGTTCCTGTCCCAGTGCATGATGGGAACAGGGCAAACCAAACTACCAAGCCAATTCAATTCTTATACTGGGAAGGAAACAAGCTTCCAGGGACCGGTTTCTGGCATTTCAGCCGGCGTCGGCCCGGCTTGCTTGAATCCTGATGGTGCAATGAGCAAGGGACTCACATCTGAGTATACCCTTCCACGCTTATGGTGGACAAAATTATTCAGAAAAGGGGGTGGTGATGAACAGAGTGTCTGAATTAAGCAGACCACTCTTACCCAGTCCAAAGATCAGGGCTTGATCCATCACCGTTTTTTAGCTCACTGCACCATCCCAGCTCAGAACCTGGCTACATGCAAATTAGTCTGTTCCTGTCCCAGTGCATGATGGGAACAGGGCAAACCAAAGTACCAAGCCAATTCTTATACTGGGAAGGAAACAAGCTTCCGGGGACCGGTTTCTGGCATTTCAGCCGTCGTCGGCCCGGCTTGCTTGAATCCTGAGGGTGCAATGAGCAAGGGACTCACATCTGAGTATACCCTTCCACGCTTATGGTGGACAAAATGATTCAGAAAAGGGGGTGGTGATGAACAGAGTGTCTGAATTAAGCAGACCACTCTTACCCAGTCCAAAGATCAGGGCTTGATCCATCACCGTTTTTAGCTCACTGCACCATCCCAGCTCAGAACCTGGCTACATGCAAATTAGTCTGTTCCTGTCCCAGTGCATGATGGGAACAGGGCAAACCAAACTACCAAGCCAATTCTTATACTGGGAAGGAAACAAGCTTCCGGGGACCGGTTTCTGGCATTTCAGCCGCCGTCGGCCCGGCTTGCTTGAATCCTGATGGTGCAATGAGCAAGGGACTCACATCTGAGTATACCCTTCCACGCTTATGGTGGTTCTGAGCTGGGATGGGGCAGTGAGCTAAATAACGGTGATGGATCAAGCCCTGATCTTTGGACTGGGTAAGAGTGGTCTGCTTAATTCAGACACTCTGTTCATCACCACCCCCTTTTCTGAATCGTTTTTGGCCACTATAGGTGTGGCAGGGTATACTCAGACATGAGTCCCTTGCTCACTGCTCCATCAGGATTCAAGCAAGCCGGGCCGACGACGGCTGAAATGCCAGAAACTGGTCCCCGGAAGCTTGTCTCCTTTCTGGTGAAGAATTGGCTTGGTAGTTTGGTCTGCCCTGTTCCCATGATGCACTGGGCCAGGGACAGACTAATTTGCATATAGATAGGTTCTGAGATGGGATGGGGCAGGGAGCTAAATAACGGTGATGGATCAAGCCCTGATCTTTGGACTGGGTAAGAGTGGTCTGCTTAATTCAGACACTCTGTTCATCACCACCCCCTTTTCTGAATCATATTTTAAATCCAGCTACGTTACTCCCATCTCATTTGCAAAGGAAGTGAGGGAGGAATTTGCACATAATTGTATTGACCTGACTGAGTTCAGTACCAAACCACGCCCAGACATCAAAGAGAGCTCTCTGTATAGTGAAGATTGTGAGCTGTTTGTAGACGGCTCATGCATGAGACATGAGGATGGGGGCCTGAGCGCTGCCTACTCAGTATGCACTCTAGAGCGACCAGTGGAAGCATCCTACTTACCTGGAGTTAAGTCTGCACAACTAGCCGAATTAATTGCATTGACAAAAGCTTGTAAAATTGAGAGAAATTTGAGAATAACCGTGTATACTGATAGCCAGTACGGTTATGGGGTTGTGCATGACTTTGGCCAATTGTGGCTACAGAGGGAGTTCCTGACTTCTTCAGGCACCCCTGTCCGAAATGGAAAATATGTGCAGGATCTACTGGAAGCAATCCAGTTACCAAAAGAATTGGCTGTGGTCAAGTGTGCTGCTCACAAATCTGGCAATGACTATGTGACAGCAGGTAATTGTTATGCAGGCCAATTAGCCAAACATTGTGCAAAATATAAAATGGCAATCAACATAAAGGTTGGGGGAAACGGAAGCAGCTGCCAACTTTTGATGCTAGAGGGAGTGAATACATGGGAGGAAGTGAGAGACTTACAGGAAGCAGCAGACCCGCAGGAGAGGCAAAGATGGAGAAACTTGGGGTGTCATAGGAGGCATGAAGATGGTGTCATTGTGTACCTTGATGATGCGCCTGTGTTACCAGACTGTATGCTTGCTCCTATGGCTAGGCTGATTCATGGAGACACCCATGTGGGCAGAGATGCGATGATTCGCATGTTCCGCCAAACATGGTTCAATTCGAAATTCAGAAGCGTAGCAGAAGCACTCTGCCAGAGGTGTTTGACCTGCCAGCATTTTAACCCTGGAAAGAAAACCATAGTATTGCCAGGGAAAATTGGAAAGGCAGAAGGCCCTTTTATTAGATTACAACTTGACTTCATTCAGTTGCCTCCTTGTCGAGGAATGAAATACCTACTTGTCATTGTCTGCCTGTTTTCAAAATGGGTGGAAGCTTTCCCTGCACGAAGAAATGACAGTATCACAGTGGCAAAATTATTGCTTAGGGAACTAATACCTCGTTACGGTTTCCCGGTCTTAATTGAATCAGACAGAGGAAGTCATTTCCAGAATGAAATAATAAAACAGATTTGTGAAGCATTCAAAATCACGCAACATCTGCACTGTGCATATCGTCCAGAGGCTTCTGGAGTGGTAGAGCAGATAAATGGCACAATCAAATCGAGATTGGGAAAGATGTGTGAATACACTCAACTGGAATGGCCAGATGCTCTACCTCTTGTACTGATGGGACTCAGAAGTATTCCAGACCGGAACACAGGCTTGAGTCCCCATGAAATCCTGATGGGAAGAGCAATGCGGCAAGCATGGGTGCCAGGATACAAATTAATAAGAATATCTGATGATTTGGTACTGGAATATTGTAAGGAACTGGCTGATCAAGTGCGTTCTATCTCTCGCCAGGTTGGGGGAGAAGACGTCGCCAGGCCAACGACTCCAGCACATAACCTGAATCCAGGTGACTGGGTCACAATAAAGAAGCACACTCTGAAAAGTTGCCTTGATCCCAGGTGGGGAAAGCCACGACAGGTGATCCTGGTAACCACCACAGCTATAAAGTGTGCAGGAGTACCTCGCTGGATCCATGCCAGCCATACCAAGAAAGTGACTGAACCAGACCTAACTGAAGCTGAAGGTTGCGCAGCTGAAGGATCCCAAGACGTCGGTCCTGAAGTAGCTGAAGAACAACCGAGCTCCAGTCAAGAAGATTGGATTCCAATTATCGATCTGACCATCGACCCTATACGAACTAGAAGTCAAGCTCAGTTAGATAGACATTGGGATAGTGAGGACGAGACAGGTGAAGAAGAAGCTACTCAGATCATCGAAATACATGTAAAATCTGATTCTGAGGAGGACCAGGTAGGGAAAGAGCAGGTAATTGACACTCCTCCAAGAACACCTGCACCAGAAAAGGGACAGATAGAAATTAGGGCGGAAGTTCATGCAGAAGAAAATCAAGAGTTCGAAGAGCTTGAACAGGAACAGGTAGGGTTAGACAATTGTGTTCAGGAAGAAGAGACCGAAACAGATCAAAGCCAAACTCAGCAAACACCTGAAAAAGGCCAGTTTAGGGACCAGGCAGAAGAAACAGATGAAAGACCTGGACCTAGTCAGTTAGGGAACAATACAGGAATTGAACTTGATCCAAATGTGCCACAACTGAATGAAAACAAGAGTGTTTGAAAGGCCAAGACACAGTGCCAGTTAAAAGACTCAGAAAAGGTGACTCAGTTCCTCGATTTGTAAAAAGGCTGAGATTGTGTTTGAAGACAATAAACAGCCTAACCAAATTAACGAGGTTTCGAGTCAAACTGACCCAGTGGTAACAAAACAAAGGAGAAGAAGTGCTCGCATTAAAAAGCTGAATAACAAGTATTCGAGCCCTGAATGGACTTACTATCTACTAGAAGAATTTGAGAATCTGGAAATAAGCGACGCAAGTACTGAAAGTGACGGAGAATTGATTGCTGAACAGAGTGAAGACGAAGCAGAACCACCCTGAAAAGTTACTAGAGTAAGCACATTGTGCTGAGTTACAAAGAAGGGTTGAAGCTTCCTTTTGAGCCAAAATGTCTGATTCTTCTGAGAATGGGGGACTGAGACGAACTTGTTGTAAAATATGCTGCCAAGTATGTTTATGTAGTGTAGCAATAGTACTGATCCTCTGGATAGGACTAACAATAACTCTTCCCTCTATGATGAGCAAAAACCAAAGTTTGTACCCAAATAATAACCTACCTGACGACACTGTAGAATCACATACTAGAAAGACACCATGAAGAGTAGACACATTGGACAAACCACTTAGCCTGAAACGGAGACAATTAGACTTAGAAGCACCAGATGAGGAAGAATTACACTTTAACAAGATTAAGAACAAAACTCATTTAAATGTTTTCGCAAACCTGTTATTGCATTATGTAGAAACTATGGCAATAGACTGTTATGTCTGCATGAAGCTACCTACTTCTGTAGCTGAAGGTGTAACTTATCACCTGCCCTTAACCTAAGGAATTTCCTGTAGTATACTAACTAGCTTATTTTACAAAAGAGGACCTTTACAGTATTACTACTCAAACTCTGACATAACGTTTTCTGAACTTCCTGTTCGAAGAAACCTGAACCCTGTACATACGACTAGAGATGTAGCTAAATACATGAGTGATTATTTTCTAACTGTAGGAAAAATTAATATAGATGATGCACATAAAAATAACCTGACCTGTTCTTTACATGAAAAGGAAAAAGAATTTCTGGACATGGTAGAGAAGAGAAGAGAGTTTCCAAACGAAAGCCAAAGACAAGAACCATAAATTTCCTAAATGGGCAGAGAGTATAGGGAGCACCTCAAATGGTAGAACTAATGCTGCAATGCTTTTGGATTTCGAAAAGAAGGGGAAGCTCTGTCTTAAAAGGGAAATGACTAGTTATTATAACAATGTTTTCATTGGTTCCAGTGAGTGCGAACATAATTACAAGGTAATTGGAGGTTGGGGTTTCAAAGATGGGACAGAGCCTGTGTTTCCTGAAATTTATTTTATTTGTGGGAACAAAGCGTACTTCAAATTGCCCGACCATTGGTACAGGAGTTGCTATTTTGGTATTGTCTTCCCAAAGATATACCATGTGGGGAAAATCACTGGAAGCAATGAAGAAACTAACCAATTAGTACGCACTAAGAGAAAGTGCTGGTGAAATTGTAGGAGATATTTTTAGTGCACTGATACCTGCAGTGGGAGTGGTTCTGAATACACACAGAATTTGCAAATTGTCAACAGTAGTAGACCGGTTATCTACCGATACTGCTGGAGGTTTCCTGATGGTCAATACCGAAATGGTTGCGGTCAGATCAATGGTTTTACAAAACAGACTTGCCCTTGATACTCTATTAGCAAAAGAGGGCGGAGTCTACAGAATGTTGAAAGCGCAACATTGTTGCACTTGCATACCTGATAAAAGTGTAGAAATCCAAATGTACGTAAGGAACATTACTAATTTGGCAAAAGAACTCAAACCACTGGAGGTTGACAGTGCCTGGAAGAGACTTACTGATGGTCTTTCCGCCATAGGTCATTGGTTTGCTAATTTAGGTAAAAGTTTTCTGATTAAAGTACTAATGCCAATTGCAGGAATAGGTTTAGTAGTATTCATCATATTCATTTGTTGTAAATGTCGAAAGCACCAGAAAAAGTATACTTTGTACCAGAGAGAGGTAAAGAGAAATGTGGATGAACTTGAATTAGAAGAAATGAACAATCAGATTTATAAAAGGGTGAAAAATTCTCACCCTAATAAAAAAACGAAAGAGAAATTGAACCGAATGTTTGAAGAAATTGAATTGGGCAAACTGTGAAAAAGTTGGCATCTGGTTCTAAAGATTTGTGATGATATAAAATATCATCAGAGAGGGGATTGATGGAGCAAGAATTCGCACGTGAAGCGTCTTGCTCGTATTCAAGAACCTCGCATAACCCTAATAGACTATAACCTACATGTTTATCTTACTAATTTCCCCTTTATTCAGACATTTGGGATGTCCTAGAGAAGCTTGCCTACGTGTTTATTAACATTAATACGCTTGCCACTAAAATAGCCGCTGCTTGGCGGGGTTTTCTTCTGTGCATGCGTTGGTCACAATCACGTGACGTACTCGCAGATCTGGTGGGAATCTTTGCGCTTGCGCACTTGACTTAAGATGGCCGCTTTGTTTTCTCACATGCCGAAGCTTGCACTATCGCTTTCTGCATCTCTGTTCGTTTGCACTAATTTTAATGCTATAAGTTAGTATAAAGTAAGGGGAGTCATATAGGGATTATTGGTATACAGTGTATTCATTTATTTTCTGTGTTTTAATTTGTTTTCGCTTTTCATGTATTGAAATCCGTGGCCATGAGGGATGGGAATACTCCATATTGAACAGCCTTTCTGCGCATGACAGTCTTCTGCCAGTGGATGAACTCTATGGCATTGAACGCTTGCCAACCCGTGGTCCCAGCCAAGATGTGCCTGGGAAGATGCACCTTCGCCTAGCAGAAGAAGCTAACATGTACTAAATGTATCATAATTCATTGATGCGCTATTGTAATATCGAGACCCAAGTCATGGGAACCCTAAAATCAATAGGCGGTCCCAAAAGATGTAAATTAGGAATTGTGAAAATAGACTCTGGTTGGTGTGTTGACCTGTCCTACTTGAGGACCAATCAAAATTGGGGATTCTTACACTTGCAACATTTGGGGGGTGGTACACGGACCCGAAAACAGTATAACTAGCCTAGGCTTAGCTAGAGAAATTGTCCGACTTGTCCGAATAGCTGACCTGTCACTGACCCAACGCACTCAATAGGTGACTGATACAGAGAGCTGCGGAGCACTCTGTCTGTAATTTCCACAGACCCAAGCGGGGTTTTAAGAACCTTAAGTGCTGGCGGAGCACTTTGCTGGAGAATTCAATAACACAATTGGGGTTCTGACTGATAGCTGCAGAGAGGGTGGAGCGCAGGCATTGCTTCCAAACTGCGGGTGCTGGTCTTTCTTTGGTGGTCCTGTCCTGATCCTAATCTGGTTTTCCTGTCCTGGGGTGTCCATTCTGCACCTGCTGGCCTACTGGCGACTGTCCTTCCTTGGGGTTTCTCCTGTCCTTAACTGACCCGTGGCCAGGGTTGGTCTTCACACCGTTCTAGGTAAATATAGTACTGGGAAATCTATTCTGCATCTTTTATTCTTTCTTTTTGCTTTAATAAAGACGTACTCTTGCATATTTGATTTTCCATACTTTTCGCACTGCTAAATGAAAAGGTCATATATTATCGTTGTCATTCTAGCACGTTCCAATTTTTCCCCATCCCTGAAGTACACTTTTCCATACAGTTCATGATATATAGATGTTCCTTTTTCTTACCATCCTTTAGCAAAATAAAGTAATCGGCTCTGAAATATTAGCGTGTTCCACTTTTACCCACCCTATAGTCACATGTAGTCTTTATAGACTAACTAGATTCTCGTATTTTGCTCTCTTTTGCCATAGTATACATTCTTGCAGTGTTCCTTATCTTTCCCCGTCCTTTAGTCACTCTATGACTAGTCTAAATTCTTGAAAAGTCTTACTAGCATGTTCCCTGTCTTTACCTTCCTTTAGAATTCTAGATGGTTGGCCTGATTTATTTCCTATATGGATACGTGCTCTTAGTAATCTTAGTTATTGACAGTTTATTGGTTGTAAACCTAATGCTTAATGAAACTGATTAATTTTAGATAAAGGTTTTCAAAACTTCCCAAGTTTGTGGTTATTACATGATTCAAATAGAATATATAGCATTTGTATTTTGGTGTCTGCCTTTCTTTTACAGCTAGCTCCCTGATCCATTGTGGTCATTAGGTACCCGTAGCAGTGGAATGGTAAGTCGGGTACACTGAAAATAAAATAGGAAGGAACAAGGGTTACTGGTAGTAGAGTGCAAGGTTACCCGATTAATAAATATGGTGAATTGAAAATGTATGGGCCCGATACGTATATGGTAAAATTATAGTCGGGTGACCTGCGCGCTCTATCAAAGGGACAGTCACATTTTATTGATGTGAAGTCCCTCCACATAGTAGTTGATGGTGATGGCTCTCTCATTCCTCTGTCCTTTCTGTCGATGCGCGTGTCGGTGTGTAATGGACACACAACCCATGTTTCCAAGTCCATGCTCTTGTTTTCACACTTGCGGGCCCCAGGCATCTCTGCATAAATCGTCTCATCGTCCAGATGGATGCAATGTGAAGGACCTTGGTTTTTTCAACCTGCAGGTCAATTATTGTTTAATTGTTTTCCGGAGCGCGCTGAAGTATTTTAAATCCAGGGAGTTTACTTCAGAAAAAGACCTAAATGTTCCCCCTTTAGAAACAACGATGTGGATAATTCTATCCCTCTATGCCAACTCAATCAGGAGATCTTTGGGCCCACGCCCGAGCACTGTGCTGAGGGGGCCTCCTGGAGCTCGGGGGGCCCCCCCGCACTGCATGGGCTGCGGGGGCCTGTGTTACACCCCTGCCTTGGGGGTGATCGGTTGCTCCACATTGGCAGGACATTCCTTCATGGCCGACGAGGACCGATTCATGTGGACAGTGTGGGTTTCGGCATTTGCCGAGCCGGTCTTTTAGGGTGCTGGTCGTTCATGCGCCGGGACTCTCTGGTCCGGAGGCGCAGCTGGCTTTGACTGGCGCAGTGGCACTCGAATCCATCGGGTATCCGAGTTTGTTTTGCCCGCGTCCCTACGTCCCTTTCTCTTTTGGCTGCATTGCATGTGGCAGCCCGTGGGCGCTGGACGTGGGCTGTGAGGGTGTTAAGACACACATAGGAGCACCGTAGTGGAGAAAACCGAACTAAGAACTGCAAGACCCAGAACCACACCCGCCCTGAACTACACTTCCCAGAGGGCATAGCGCGGGTAACACACGCGGAGGGCGTCACCATAAAAACAACCGGGAAGTCAGCAGTCGGCGTCGGATATTTTGAATCATAGACGCTAGTCTGCATTGCCGATGCTTCAAGGAAGGTGAGCTCTGTATTACGTGTGTGTGTTGTGGAAGCGCAGGACGCTATTGTTGGAAGGCGGCCACACACAGACAGCACCCTGCATTTCACGGGCGTTTGTGACCCGTCCACTCTGTTGAACTTTTCCTGTCCCCGCTCGAGGGTTATCGAGCGCTTGGGACTCCGTCCCTTCACAGACCCGTACCTGTCCCCGCTCGAGGGTTATCGAGCGCTTGGGACTCCGTCCCTTCACAGACCCGTACCTGTCCCCGCTCGGGGTTTATCGAGCGCTTGGGACTCCGTCCCCTCACCGACCTTTGCCTGTCCCCGCTCGAGGGTACTCGAGCGCTTGGGACGCCGCCCCTTCACAGAACCGTACCTGTCCCCGCTCGAGGGTTATCGAGCGCTTGGGACTACGTCCCCTCCCAGTACCTTGCCAGTCCCCGCTCGAGGGTTATCGAGTGAGTGTGGTGCTGTACCCTTATTGAACACTGCCAGTCCCCGCTCGAGGGTTATCGAGTGCGAGGAACAATACTGGAATTCCCTTCGTTTTTGTATTTGTTTGCCCTCCGTTGGAGCGTGTCAGGACTGACACGAGTCCGGAGGACGACTGTAATAGCACTAACCAGCTTAATCTTTAATCGAGTGGCATTGTCGGCCATTACTTAGTACGGTGTCCTCTGTTGGTGGATGCTAGGACTGGCATTCGTGCAGAGGACGGTTGGAACATCTAACGTAGCCCTACATTGTATAGTATAGTATACTGTTACTACTGGTGGGAGCAAGCTGTAATAAAGAGCTGGTTTACTTATCAAGATACGTTTGTTCTATATTCTGTAGGTACGAACAGGGGGTACTAGGGTGGTGTTAGTTACCCGATCCCGAGGAATCCAGGATTACATAATATCCGACCTGAACCAACAACAATCAACCTCCTGGTTGGGTAACAGGCCATGGCCACCATGGAGGACGTATTGGCGGCATAGTTAGACGTTCAAAACGAACTAGCTACGTCACGCCAGGAGACGGCGGACTTAAGAGCTAGGGTGGACAACCAGCAGAGGAATCCGTTCAACGCAGGGGCTTCTACCGCGGGGACACCTGCTGCCGTGGTAGTGGAGATGCCTGTAGCCATACCTCTTGCCACACCGGAAAGGTACAGCGGGGATCCCACCACTGTCCAGGTCTTTATAACGCAGGTGGCACTGCACTTCTCCTGTAAACCGAAGTTGTTTCCCACCAACCAGGCGAGAGTCGCCTTCATGATCTCGTATTTGGTGGGGAATGCAGCTCAGTGGGCAGTGCAGTTGGTAAGCAGGGACGATCCGCTTTTGTCCGGTTGGGAACAGTTCCAGGAGGAGTTCGTAAAGGTGTTCGATCGGAGAGCGGATTCCTACACAGCTGACAGGGAATTGTTGGAGCTGAAACAAGGCACCACCGGGTTTGTCCAGTACCTGAACGCATTTAGACGCCTGGTTGCTGAATCCAAATGGCCCCCTGCCAAACAAACGGCGCTTTTTCACCAGGGTCTGAGCGAGGACTTGAAGGATGTGATCGCACAGATAGACCCACAACCTGTACACTGCGAAGACCTGATCAGCCTGGCCCTTCGCCTCGACCACCGCCTTAGCGAAAGGCGTGGGGGTGTACATAAGAAGGACAAAGCCCTGCTCGCAGCGGGCCATACGGCTACCTCAGAGGTGACACCCGCATCATGTACCGAATCCATGGACATCGGGGCAGTCCGAGCCAGCCTTACGGCAACCGAGAAAGAGTCACGTAGAAAACAAGGTCTTTGTTTATACTGCTGCAAGAAGGGACATTACGTCTGCGAATGTCCTGTTAAACCAAAAACAGGACGTCCTCGCCCCGGTCGCATGTCCACTGCGACTGTGGACAAGATGGCGGAAAACTAACGAGCTCCTGGAACAACGAAGGGGATTCCCGGAGTCATGGCTTTATCCCTTCAGCACAGCTGCAGCCATCGGCGTGTAACCGACACTTGTACATCCCTCTACAGTTGCTGGTATGGAGCGCAGGGGTTTCGGCCTCAGCCATGGTAGACTCAGGGGCCACAGGGCTGTTTATGGACGAGAAGGAAGCAAGACGTATTGTTTGGCCCTGCAGAGGTGCGCGGTCCCGGAGGAGGTCTTTGCTGTGGATGGGCGCAGGCTGGTTTCTGGGCCCATCAGCCACCACACCGGAGACGTTGAGGTGGGATACGGGACACAACACAAGGAGGTGGTGGACTTCAAGATCATCTGTGCTCCGCAGTATGGGATCATTTTGGGATTGCCGTGGCTGAAAAAACACAACCCCTCAATCAACTGGGAAATCCAGGAGCTGCAAATGGACTCCCCTTTCTGTTCTCGGTCCTGCAGATGGTCAAGGGAGTCTCACAAGAACTCGGAGACCACAGGGTGGGTGGTGGCCACCGCTGCGGAAAAGGAGGTGGTCCTCCCTGAGGCATACCTAGCTTATGGAGACGTGTTCGATGACGACCAAGCGGAGACGCTCCCCCCGCATAGGGTCTATGACTGCCAAATCGACCTGGTCCCTGGGGCTACGATACCTGGCGGCCGGCTGTGCGCATTGTACGAGCCTGAAAACATCCACCTTTGTGCTTACCTGGATAAGATGTTAAAACTCGGGTTTATTAGGCCTTCAAGATCACCCGCTGCCTCACCTCTGTTTTTTAACCCTAAAGCCAATAGGGAACTCCGCGCCTGTGTGGACTTTAGGGCGCTCAACGCCATCACAGTAAAGAACCGATACCCCCTGCCGCTCATCAACGTGCTCCTAGAACAAGTGAAGAAGGCCCGTGTGTACACCAAGCTCGATCTGAAAGGGGCTTACCATCTAGTCCGCATGCGTTGCGGGGACGAGTGGAAGACGGCCTTTAAGACGCGGTTCGGCCTTTTTGAGTACAGAGTGATGCCGTTCGGGCTGTGTAACGCCCCTGCAGCGTTTCAGTACTTCTTGAACGATGTGCTAAGAGACATCCTGGATGTATACGTCGTCGTATACATCGATGACATTTTGATCTACTCGGACAACACAGAAGACCACGTGTGACATGTGGCTTCTGTACTACGGATCCTGCGAGAAAACTCGCTTTACTGTAAGCTCAGCAAATGCGATTTCTACGTGACAACGGTGGAACTCCTCGGGTCATGTTAAGCCCCGAAGGACAAAGAATGGCGGAGAGAAAGGTGAAAGCAGTGGCGGAATGGCCGGCGCCTAAGAACATAAAAGAAGTACAAAGCTTTCTTGGCTTTGCCAATTTTTACCGCAGGTTCATCGAGGGGTTCTCAGGGCTAGTGACTCCCATCACGCATCTTTTGAGAAAGTCAGTGACGTTTCTATGGTCGGAAGAGGCCGAGAGAGCGTTCCGTGCGTTGAAGCAAGCCTTTGTCAGCTCCTGTCCTTGCCCACCCTGACCCGGAACAGCAGTACCTGGTGGAGGCGGACGCCTCAGATCTGGCGGTGGGGGCAATTCTGTCCCAAAGGGACCCTGTGACTGGGTTGCTGCATCCCGTTGCGTTCATGTCCAGAAAACTGAACGTGGCGGAACGGAACTACCATGTCGCCGAAAAAGAGCTCCTGGCCATCAAGGACGCCTTTGCCGAGTGGAGACATCTGCTGATGGGGGCCAAACACGTGGTGTTGGTGTAAACAGACCATCGGAACCTCCAGTTCATGACGGCTGCCAGGCAGCTGTCTCCTCGTCAACTAAGATGGATGCTGTTCTTCTCCGGTTTCCACTTCACCATCACTTATAGGCCGGGAACCGAAAACAGGAAAGCAGACGCTCTTTTGAGGCAAACCACCGAGGCGGAGCGTCCTCTACCGACCTTCGAGTCCATCATACGCCCGGGTGCGGTCGTGGGTGCAATCCAGCCGGGGGCATTCCTACAAGGCATACAGAAAGGAGTCAACACGTTCCGGTGGAAGACATGGCTGCGGAGGCATGAGGACTGGCATGTTCGGGACGGCATTCCAGTGAGGGGTCGTTGTGTGTTGGTTCCTTCCGCACGTCTACAGAAACAGGCCTTCAAGTGGTGTCACGAGTCGCCCAGTGCGGGACACTTCGGATTGGAGAAGACGGTCGACTACGTATTGCAACAGTTTTGGTGGCCGTCGGTGAGGGTTGATGTTCGGAGCTGGATTGCCGCATGCGCGACCTGCTCAGCCATGAAATCAGACCAGACGCCCCCAGGGCCTTCTGCAACCACTACCGACTCCCTGAATTTTGTGGTTGGGTTGCCCGTGGACAAAGGGTATACCACCATTCTTGTGGTCATCGACTACTTGACCAAGATGGGTCGCTTTATAGCCTGTAAGGGAGTATCCACGGCAGGACAGTTGGCGATCAGACTCCTGAAGGAGGTGGTGAGGGCTCACGGCCTCCCCAGCGTAATTGTTTCGGACCAGGGATCGCAGTTCACGGCGCGGTTCTGGAAAACCTGGTGTTTGGCACTACACGTCACATCCGCGTTGTCCACCAGCTACCATCCACAAACGGACGGCCAGACAGAATGCCTCAACCAAACATTGAAGCAATACCTCCGCTGTTTCATCGACCAGGGCAAGGAGGAGTGGGTGGATAAGTTGTGGCTTGCAGAAGTCGCGTACAACAATGCCACGCACGCATCCACGAAGGTGTCTCCGTTCTACCGCAACTAAGGGCATCATCCCAGGTTCCTCCCTTTGTTGCACCCCTCGACGACGTCGGGCATTCCTGAAACCACTAGAAGAGTAGCTCACATCCGCGACACAACGGTGAGCGCTAGGAGATGCTTAGAGGAGGCCAAGAAGAAATACAAGGCGTCGGCGGATAAACAACGAAGGCAGGGCCCACTGTACCAGGCAGGGGATTACGTATGGGTGTCATCAAGGAATCTGAAGTTCCGCAAACAGTGTTTTCCATCCTCGATTCATTGGGCCTTACCGCATAAAGGAATTCATCAGTCCGGTGAACGTGAGACTGGAGTTGCCGGACAGCTTGGGCATCCACCCGGTGTTCCATGTCTCTCTGCTCAAACCGTCGTTTGCACCCAAACCCCCCGTACCTCCACCTGTAGGGGTGGACGGGGAGCGTGACTACGAGGTCAAGGGCATCAGAGATTCGCGCTGGCGCAGGGGTAAGTTGTGGTACCTTGTGGCGTGGTAGGGCTACGGGCCGGAGGAAGAGTCATGGGAGCCTGTCGCCAGAATCTATGCGCCGCGGCTGGTGTCCGCTTTCCACAGGAAATTCCCGGCTAAGCCCGGTCCGGCTGGGGGCCCCTGACGGAGGGGGAATGTACTGTTAAGACACACATCGGAGCACCGTAGTGGAGAAAACCGAACTAAGAACTGCAAGACCCAGAACCACACCCGCCCCGAACTACACTTCCCAGAGGGCATAGCGTGGGTAACACACGCGGAGGGCGTCACCATAAAAACAACCGGGAAGTCAGCAGTCGGCGTCGGATATTTTGAATCATGGACGCGAGTCCGCATTGCCGACGCTTCAAGGATGGTGAGCTCTGTATTACGTGTGTGTATTGTGGAAGCGCAGGACGCTATTGTTGGAAGGCGGCCACACACAGACAGGACCCTGCATTTCACGGGCGTTTGTGACCCGTCCACTCCGTTGAACTTTGCCTGTCCCCGCTCGAGGGTTATTGAGTGCTTGGGACTCCGTCCCTTCACAGACCCGTACCTGTCCCCGCTCGAGGGTTATCGAGCGCTTGGGACTCCGTCCCCTCACCGACCTTTGCCTGTCCCCGCTCGAGGGTTATCGAGCGCTTGGGACTCCGTCCCCTCACCGACCTTTGCCTGTCCCCGCTCGAGGGTACTCGAGCGCTTGGGACTCCGCCCCTTCACAGAACCGTACCTGTCCCCGCTCGAGGGTTATAGAGCGCTTGGGACTACGTCCCCTCCCAGTACCTTGCCAGTCCCCGCTCGAGGGTTATCGAGTGAGTGTGGCGCTGTACCCTTATTGCACACTGCCAGTCCCCGCTCGAGGGTTATCGAGTGCGAGGAACAATACTGGAATTCCGTTCGTTTTTGTATTTGTTTGCCCTCCGTTGGAGCGTGTCAGGACTGACACGAGTGCGGAGGACGACTGTAATAGCCCTACATTGTATAGTATAGTATACTGTTACTACTGGTGGGAGCAAGCTGTAATAAAGAGCTGGTTTACTTATCAAGATACGTCTGTTCTATATTCTGTAGGTACGAACAGGGGGTACTAGGGACGTGTTAGAGTTACCCGATCCCGAGGAATCCAGGATTACAGAGGGCGGCATCATCAGTGGCGAGCGGGCAGGGTCAGCAGTGTTGCAGGTTGGGCCCGCCGGGTCATGAGGATGGGATCCACGTGCTTGGCACAACAGTCATTTTAGACTATTGTGCCGGTCCCGGCTGCTGCGAGGCCGCCCGGGTCGTGGTCTGTGCGGCGGGCAAGATCATGCAGCGCAGCGGGGGTGTCTGCCATTTGAGAGAGGTTGGCGATTAGTGTTGGTGGGGCTGGCGTTGCCGCGCTCCTTTTTGACCTTCAGTTGCGTGGGTTGCGGTGCAGCGTGGCGATGTGCCAGTGACCTGCGCATCTTAATGGAAAAGTGCAGGTGGTCATCAATTTGGGGGTAGGCTTCCTTCCCCAAGGGTTGCCGTGCATCGCTAGTTTTGGGGACATAGGCTCGGAGAGAATTGCAGCCTCTCCCAGTGTAAGCTTACCATTCAGGTACCCCCCCCCCATCCTTGCGACACACTCCCCGGGGGCATGAAGTTGACGGTGGGTAGGTGTGAGAGAGCATGCCATCCTCCAGGGCTTTGTTTATGTGGGAGACCAGGGTTCTGGCCTCGGAGGTGTCAGCACTTCACAAGAGGAACAGCAATGATACATGAGGAGAAAATTACAAGTGAACAAATTACAAAAGCAAACTGTACATTACAGGAGGCAATAGTGACAACTGTGTGCACACAAAATATAAGTAGCTAACGCTACATTACAGGCGGAAAACTAAGTGACGGGTGTGCAAGTTACAAAAGCGTACAAGACAAGTAGAGGTATAATAATGCAATGGGTGGCGCTTTGAGGCCTGTAAGCAGGGCCGGCGCTAGGCATGGGCAGCGTGGGCGGCTGCACAGGGCCTCGCACTCAGCCCACCAGCATGGGGCCACGCACTGGTGATGTGTGCTGTTGTTTCCCTGGCGATCTATTTAAAAAAAAGGTGTCACCTTGCAATTAAGGTCCATTGGAGGGGGCCCCCTCGCTGGGCCTCTCAGGGATGGTGTCTGTCTGGAGGCATAGGGGAGGGAGACGCTCCTTCAATTGAAAGGAGACCCATTCACAGACACTGTGGGGGGCCCATTGCCCAGCATTTTGGCGCCCCCACAGTTTTAACTTTTAGACCACAATCAATTCTCACACCTATCGGGCTGAAGGTGTGAGAAATGCTTGTGGAGTAAAAGCTAAAACTGTGGGGGCGCCAAAATGCTGGACAATGGGCCCCCCACAGTGTCTCTGAATGGTGTCCTTGCAGGGGGCCACTTATCTAAATTAGAGGGGGCCTCGCACGTTGCCTTTTAGCCCAGGGCCACGCAAATGCTAGGACCGGCCCTGCCTGTAAGGTAGCATTTTTCACGAGGCTCAAACTTCATTTAGCCCTATTTTGCCTTTTCTGGGTGTATGTTGCAGTCCCCTCTGGGGGGCGAGGCATAAGGTTACATCGCTTAAGACCTAGATGGGTAGTGCCTTATTGCGGCAGTTAAGGGAGCGCATGTTTAGGGTGGTGAAGGGACGGCCACCGCACTGCGGCAAACCTTTACGCAGCTAGGTCTCCTCCCCGCACCCATGCCGCAAGGTGGTCCCGGCTTCCTGTAGGCCCCTGCCCCCATGGGGGGGGCCCTCTGCCACGTAGGAGCAAGGTCAACAAGCCAGGTCACACTGCTGACTCCTTACGGACCCCCCCCCCCCCCCCCCAATCTGAGAGGCGGCTTGCAGGCAGCGTGGGCACATGCAGCGCGCTCGGCCCAGCTGGGATTCCCAGCGGGCAATACAAGGGGCGAGTTGGGAGCCCACTGATCTGGTCTTGGGGCACGCAATAATAGTGGGAGCTTAAAGTGGCGGGCAATTAGTAGACCGTGAATAGTCAGTCATTCCTGTTCTGCCCTGGTCACCATAGTTTTTCTTTCAGCGGGTCACTCGTCAGCTGTACCACGTGGACAGACATTGGGGGCAGGCAGAGTTGTCAAACTCCGCGCATCCACATCCTTGGTCTCGCGGTTCGCCTGCGCAGGCCTGCTGTGGAGGAGGGTGGGGGTAGAGATAGCGGGCCAAACACCCTCCCATCCTCCTTGTCCGACCGAGAATACTAGCAGGAAGTTTTCCTGTGAGCCCTGACAGAGAAACGAGCAGAAGCTACAAAATCAGTGCGGTTCGAGGAATTACTCTCAGCAGTTACAATATTGTATTATGTTGGGAACGAGGGACAGCCTTAGAGAGTTTCTGGCTTAATGGCTATTAGCCAGCCTTGGAACTAGGGAAGTTAAGTTAGAGTCGCGGCGTCAGCTTCTTATTCTGGGCAAATCAAACGATCTCTCGGTGTTTGAAACTCGATGGGACTGCCCGGGTGCCATTATGTGCACAGACAGATCGGCTGACAACACTATATGGGCTTTCAATCGGAATAAGAGACAAGCAGGGCAAATGCGTAGGGAGTGCTGGCCCCAGTCAGAGCTGATGGTGTTGCTGCAATCTGGATCAATTTTGGGAGGAGCTACAGTAGCTTTAGGGTCGGTTGCGAAAACCTCCATTTCCAGTCAGTTGCAGCACCGAAAGTTGGAGTATAAAGTGGGAGTTTAAAGGACTGTTTTCATGCACCGGTCCTCAGTCCACAGTCAACAAAGTTAAGCCCCCCCCCCCCCCCCCCCCCACGTACAGCACCAAGGGCCCTCAGGTGGATAGTGCTTTTCAGCTGTGGTATGATCGCCTCAAGGGTTTTGTTCTCTAATTGGGGCATCGTCGGAGAGATACATGTTTTCATCGCCTTTTCTGCTTGATTATGCTCACGGAAAGGTGTCCTCAAACCTGTTACAACGAACTTATAGAAATGTCACTTTTAGCAATTCATTACTTTGGTAGCTATCGCCTGAGTTTATCCCATTCACACTGTCACGCGAGGGGTAAGAAGCGATGATACGAATGTTCAGCAGCTATAGCAGCCAATAATCTGAATTGGTAAAACGGGGCTCCCCCGCTCCCCCCCCCTCCCCCCATCAACCAAAGGGAAATGCAGCAGTGCAGGTTACAATGTAAACAGGTCAAAACAGAATGTTCACGGCAGGCATGAGGTCTTTCTGCATCATAAGCAATATTGTCTGTCTGCGCGCTCTGTGGAATGTTGGCAAGATTAGTTACAACCTCAGGGGTGCTTTTTGGGTTTCGCCTGCCGAAAGGCTGCGCTCTGCGCAGCTTTTCAGCGCAGGTGAAATCCTATGTCTACACTAAGCACTTCGGGAACGTCCCCCGGCTCTCATTGGCTAGCTCCATAAATGGAGGCTAGCCATTGAGTGCCGGATCTGTCCGTCAAGGCCGGACCAGATTCGGGGGCGTTCCCGAGATTTTTTCCCTGGGCGGAGATGCGCTGTCCATTCCCGCCCCCTCCGTGTGCCTCCCCGCCCCACCCTCGCTGTCCTGTGCACGTTTCCTGCAGTCCGTGTCCCCTCCCGCCGTCCGTGTCCTCTCCCGCCCCCCTCCCGCCCTCCGTGTCGTCTCCCGCCCCCCTCCCGCCCTCCGTGTCGTCTCCCGCCCCCCTCCCGCCCTCCGTGTCGTCTCCCGCCCCCCTCCCGCCCTCCGTGTCGTCTCCCGCCCCCCTCCCGCCCTCCGTGTCATCTCCCGCCCTCCGTGTCGTCTCCCGCCCCCCTCCCGCCCTCCGTGTCATCTCCGTGTCATCTCCCGCCCTCCGTGTCGTCTCCCGCCCCCCTCCCGCCCTCCGTGTCGTCTCCCGCCCCCCTCCCGCCCTCCGTGTCATCTCCCGCCCTCCGTGTCGTCTCCCGCCCCCCTCCCGCCCTCCGTGTCATCTCCGTGTCATCTCCCGCCCTCCGTGTCGTCTCCCGACCCCTGTGTCCTCGTAGGTGCTTGAGGCTCGTGTTATGTGTAAATTAACGGGAAACCGCGTCTGTGTGTACAAAAAGCAGGTGTGCAGCTGCCGTCTGCTGTGGGTTGCAGGTTGTGTTAGATGTGTGGGGGCGGGGGTGCTCAGTTTGCCGCGGTCTGGGCTGGGGGGGGGGAGGCAGGAGGGGCCCCGGGCTCTTTGGGATCCCAGCTTTGATCCGTCGTTAGTCAGGCTGCTCCAAGGATGAGCTCACTTCCCCGGGGATTGTCCGCCAGATGTGCGGCTGTCAGAGGGTGGATTACACGGGAGGAGGCACATCTGTGCGGCTCGAGGAAACCCCTCACTTCCCAGCTCTTGGTGCAGGCTGCCGCCCTTCTCCTCCCAGCCAGGCCCCGGATGACTGTGCCTGAGACTGGGTGAGGAGGCTGGCAGAGGAGGGGCCCTCCCTCCCTTCAGCTGTGATGGGGGAGGCTGAACAGACCTCTCCACATACCAGCCCGCCTCGGATCAGGCTGGGAGCTCGCGCCTCTCAGGCAGCGGAGCTCGGGAGGCCGGCAGGACCGACCGAGGGACAGACCGCTGCCACCACCGGGGTCAACTCTGTAAGTAGCACCTGTGCGACACAACTTTGTCCTTCTTTCATTTCTTTTGATCTCCTTTTGTCTAACCAAAACACAGCGGGTGCTGTTGGAGCCCAAGCATCTTCATTTGAAGTCTGAGCACGAACATAACCCACTGACAGAACTGCATTGTAGTGCAATTGCTAATATATAGTGCTTAGTACCCCTCATGGGGCATTTAAGCGCTTTCTGGCGAGTAGCAGACCACTCCGGAAGCCAACATTAGTGGCAACTCCATTGGTCATAGCATTGCTACCCCTAGCCCTTTGAGGATGGGAGGACTCTTCAAAGTTACAACAATATTATATATGCATGCAGCATAATGAATGACAGTGCCACTCTTTGCGGATAAAGTATGTGGCACGTTTATGCTGTTCGGGCCCCAGCATCTGTGCATTTGAAGTCTGAGCACGGACAGAACACACTGGCAGAACTGTATTGCAGTGTAATTGCGCTTATATAGCGCTTAGTACCCCTGATGGGACATTCAAGCGCTTTCTGGCGAGTAGCAGACAACTCCGGAAACCAACGTTATTGTTTCATCCAGTGGTCATTGACTACTGTGCATTATTGGTCTTGGTGTTATGCTGCCAAGAGACCCGCTCTTTGCATTTACTGCAGTGCTTGTAGTTGATGGAGTTCATAGAAGTTGTGTGTGAACATTAGTGGCAGCTGTGAGTACGTGCAGATGGTTGGTGGGGTGAATAGACAGGTAGAGCAGACTAGGTCTTGTTAGTTAGCAGTGATGCAGTTTAAGACCGGAAGTTGCTATACTCTGCGAGAGGAGGGCGGTGCAACATCTGACCACTTCCACGTGGGTTGAGCATTTACAATGCAACGGTTTCGCCTTTGGAAAAGTTAGAGCTATTAGCAATGTAAAAGACAATGCCATTTATTTATCTGTTTTCAAAACCAACACATAAATACAAATTTTGTCATTTACAATGCCAATAGCTCAAACTTTTCCAAAGGCGAAACCTTTGCATTGTAAATGCTTGTTCTCTCATGCAACTAGCAACTTTGACAAAGCTCACAACCCTGACATTTCCGGCGTGATTTTCTTGTTGATCACATATCCGCATGCAATGTCAGAAACAGTAAAATACCAGTCAGGAGGCACACCACCTAGGCATGGAATAGCTCCCTCAAGAGCAGGGGGACCCTGGCACAGATACTCGAGGGGTGCGACAGGGGGCAGGCTTCAAACAAGGTTTTATGGTTGCAAGTACACAAGAGGGGACACCGGGTGCATTACTCATGTGTGGACACGGTGTGCAAATACACACGGTCTCCCGACCTGCAAAAGTAAGGCACGTTCCCTGGTAATAAGACCAGCAGGACTGGGGCATCTAAGTTTGCAAGAATAGACCATTGAATAAATCCTGCAAGGCATTCAATTTATTTGATAGAAGTGCCAGGGCACTCGTCAAGGGCCACTGACAGTACCTGTGGGTAAGTGCGGCAATTAAGGCTTTCCGAGCCACCCCCCCCCCCATCATACAAACCGCGCAATCATGGGCAACGGTCATGTCTCGTTTATTTACAATTACTTTCAGTAGGGGGCAGGGGCATGATGTGGGTTGGCCGTTTGGGGCGGGGCCTGCACAGACTTAAAACTGGTGGTCCATCCAGGCTCCCTACCTAACCCAACAGTGTGATTCACTGGCACATATGCTCTTATGTGAATCGATGTGTGTGTCTCCTTTTCTAGAACGCCCCGTGTGTTTAGTTAGCAGACGGCAATGTTGCTAGGCCTCTGGTAGGGCACAGATGCAATTAGAAGGTCTCTTAGTTCACTGGTAGGAGGTTTACTAACACTGAGGTCCACTACACTACAGAAATGTAACACAGCGGATGATGTAAATGACTATAATTACCACATTACAGATTGGGGCCGGTTACGGGGTCTGCTGTGCCATGACACTGACACACACTGTCATGAACTGGAGCCTTAGCAAGGCATGAGGGAAACACAAACGGGTACAAGGGACTCTTCCATCCAACTTGCTGCGGGGCATCAGGTTGGCAGGGTCTATGATGGACAGGCAATGGCAGCAAGGGACTTCAGTAAGCGACAGGGTCGGTAGCAGGGTGCACGGTGGAAGTTGTCACTCAGCAAAGGGCGCGGTGGCGCCACAGGGGGCACAATTCATATAATTTCCAAACCAGGTCAGGAGTGCATACCCACGCATCTACACATGCAGTAATATTATCAGTTTCTCTTGGTAGAACCTATTTGGGGCCTCCTGTTGGTATCAGCTTGCAATTGAGACAGTCTAGCTCTGTCATGCTCTCTTTGGGAAAAGTATAGACAGTGCACGGGCCCACTCTTCCAATTCCCAAATGTTTCCATACAATATTCAGGGGTGGTGACATAGTTGCAATATGGTAACACAGCAGCAGCCTCACTGATAGTAATATGAACAATAGGCGACTCTACCAACTAGCACATAGGAGTTTCAGTTTGATCTGAAAGTATCCTTTTAGTAAGGTTGGAAGGGTGGAACGCATGGCCCACGGTGTACTGCAGTTTAACAGTATACGGGGCATCTGGATCTCAGACACCTTCGGGGGTTGGAAGCATCCAGAGTCGGACAATAGACACTGTACACCTGTGATCTGATGGCAGTTAAGCAAGCGGGGTGTGTTGCACATGTTGTCACTGCACGGTATGTGAGGTGCCTCCAATAGTGGGCACAAGACATATTTGATCAACCTGATGTACACCACTTGGTGTTCGCCAGAATTTAACAAGCAAAGGGGTTTGACAAGCGTCTGTTCAATAAAGCATAGTAGGTGCACCCTAGAACAATGGGTAGGTGGCAGGTTCCTGCAGTTAAGCTAATATGCCCCACCCGGGTTAGCCATATCGGTCCCTCGGGGTGGGGACACTGTCAGCCAACATAGTGTGCCGCCGTCCCAGGACATGGGGAGGCAAGGTGCCAAGCACTAATTGTTGGACCCGGCCTCATGGTGTGGTCCTACCCCTCCCGCATGGCGGGCCCAGGTCGACATCAGCCCTCCTCCGGACCTCGGGCGGCCCCTTCGGCCCGACCCTGCACGCCCCAACACCACAGATCCGGCTACCATCCCGGATCCCCATCACCGGCCTGGCTCCAGGGTAGGCCCATCACGACCTAAGCACAAGGCCGTGCCCGACTCCATCTTGGGTCCCCCACGTCACGACCACGTGGCCTTGGCCCAGGCCCCAGCGAAGCCCCGACATCGAGGCACCAAGATCCACCCAGGTGGTCGAGTGGCCACTCGACAGATCCCGGAGGGAGAGGAGTTTCGATGGCCCTCCAGCCGTCCCCGGACGCCTGGTATCGATCGCCCTCCGGCCTCCCTGGGTGCTGGCTCCACCCCCCTGCTGGGTGTCTGGACACCATCATCCCGGCCCCTCTGACCCCCAGGCGAGAGGGTCCGGACATCAAAGGACCTCCGTCCTATATCTGGGCCAGCCCCGGAGTAGGACGCCAGTTGTATCCTGGACTGGAAGCTCTGCTGACGCTGTCACGGCCGACACCAGACAAACTCATCCTTCCTGTAACCCGACGTCCATCTGAGAGCCTGCTGGCGCTGCCGCGGCCTACCTTGCTGAACCATCTGAGAGCCTGCTGGCGCTGCCGCGGCCTACCTTGCTGAACCATCTGAGAGCCTGCTGGCGCTGCCGCGGCCTACCTTGCTGAAACCATCTGAGAGCCTGCTGGCGCTGCCGCGGCCTATCTTGCTGAACCATCTAAGAGCCTGCTGCCGCGGCCTACCTTGCGGAACCATCTGAGAGCCTGCTGCCGCGGCCTACCTCGCTGAACCACCTTGTAAGCCTGCTGGCGCTGCCGCGGCTCGAACCTCTCGGAACCCCCCAGCTCGAGGATTGAGAGCTGTGCGCAGGGTATCCCTTCCTCCGCCCAGAAGCTAGACTGTCCCGCTACCTTACCCCCCTTTTCGAGACTTTACGGATCCCTCGATCCGCCTGTATATACTGCCAAGAACCCGCAACCTTTATTACTTATAAAAGCTTGAGAACTTGACCTCCTGTGTGGTGTCCGTTTGTAGTGTTGTGATTACTCTGCTGTACGATCCTAGGAGAGGGCCCTCATTCAGGAGGCCTCTCGGTAACGCTCGGCTACTTCTCGACGGAGAGGTGGACCTAGGGGTGGTCAGTCAGACATCTTCTGCCTCCCCCGGGGTCGCCTTTCTAACATTGGTGGCAAGCGCCGGGATCAGAGCCCACGCAGATTGTACAGAGAGTGATTCATTTGCTACCAAGAAAAACCCACTGCGACCATGAGCACAGAATTCCAGAAAGAGAAAATGGAAGACTACAGTCACAAGGAGCTAAAGCAATTCTGCAAAGAACTAGGCATCGCTACCACTGGCTTAAGCACCAAAGAAGACTTTAAATCGGCCCTACAGGCCTGGGTGGACGCCGGCGAGGCGCCACCTCCGAGGGAAGATAACCCGGGCCCGAACGGAGGCCCGGAGGCTGAGGTGAACCCAGCGGGAGGGAGACCCGCAACCCCAAACACGGGCCTCTCCCACGAAGACGCCCGAGAACGAGAGAGGAACCGGCTCCACGAGTTGGATCTGGCTCGACTCCGACAAGAAGGAGAAATCCAACTGGCAGAAAGGAAGCTAGCCCTCGAGGAGAAAAAACTCATGCTCGAGCACGAGCGCGTCCTCAAAGAAATGGAACTTAAAGCCAAGGCAAACGAGACCGGCACCGCCGGGTCCAAGACCTCACCCCCCCCCGGTGGACACGAAGGTGCACATACCCAAGGATGTCGTCAAAGAGTACTATAAGAACGACGACATCCAACAGTGGTTCAAAGCCTACGGGGTCGCCATGACCGCTCATCGAGTACCCCTCAAGGACTGGGGCGCCGGCCTGTGGGGGAAGTTTATCAACGAAGGGAGAGACGCCCTGCTGGAGCTCCCTGATACCGAGGTGACCTCGTACGAGCACATGAAGACCGCCCTCCTCACTCGCTACGGACTCACCCCCGAGATGTACCGGCAGCGATTCCGAGACTGCAAAAAAATCCCCGGTACCACGTGGGTGGAATACGTGAACTATTACAGTAGAGCCTTCGAGGGGTGGACTCGGGGCTGCCAGGTCACCACCTACCAGCAGTTGGTCGACCTCATTCTATGGGAACATCTGTCCAACAACTGTTTCGTCGAACTCCGGCAGCACCTCCTCGACAGCAAATTGACTGAGCCACGAAAACTCGCTGTCGAGGCGGATCGATGGGCGAGCACCCGAGTTCCCCGGAGCACGATGGGAGACTACGGCCGGGGATCCCCGGGGAACCACCGACCACGAGGCGGCGGAGTAGGCCAGAGCCGGGGACGGGACGCCCCCCAGGGGTCCTCCCCTACTTCCACGTCGCCATCCCTGGGCCGGAGAGGGGGGCCCCCAGCCAGACCGGGGCCCCGCCCAAACGTTACGTGTCATAGGTGCCAGCGACAAGGTCATTATGCGAATGACCCCCTCTGCCCGATGAACCAGCGACCCGGCACCACCGGGCCCCCAGCCTGCCAGATCGCGGCAGCTGCCCTGGGTGAAGAAAGAAGTGAGGAAGAGGACGACCACGAACAGGCCAAGTGGGAGCCCGCCGCCATGACCTTAGCATGCCTGGGTACCCACGACCTGATCCCTCGAGGTCCGATCCCCGGCAACACCCAGAAATACCGCCAGTGGGTCACCATCAATGGTCGCCGGACCGAAGCCCTCCGCGACACCGGAGCCAGCGTGACAGCGGTTCGCTGCCATCTGGTGACCCCAGAACAGATCCTTCCTAACGTCCTGTGCCCCGTCCGGTCCGCAGATAACTCAGAGACTTTGTGCCAGATGGCCCGCATCCCCTTCGAGTGGGGAGGAGTGTCTGGCATGCTGAAAGTGACTGTCCGCGACGATGCCCCCGTGGACTGCCTCCTTGGGAACGACCTGGAAAGTTCTCCATGGGCTGGCGTCGAACAAAGAGAGCACCTGGGGATGCTAGGCCTTCCCGAGTGGGTCTGTGCGACCACCCGCCCCATGTCCGCCCGAGCCTCCACCCCAGCGGGGGGAGCTCCGACCGAGGAACCAGAGTGGCCCGCACCTCCGCCACCCGTCGTCCCCGAGGACGCCGACCCCGAACACGGCCCCCAAGGGCCCGACCAAGAAGATCTCACCGAGCTCAACCACCTCCCAGAACTCGCTCAATGGCGCCAAGAAGGTGGCCCCACCCGCGAACAGTTCCGGCAGGAACAGAAAACCTGCCCCTCCCTCGAGGGGATTCGACAGCAAGCCGCTACTCAGGCCGCTGGAGACCCCGCGGGGTCCCACTGGGTCTATTGGGACAACGACCTCCTCTACAGTGAGCAGAAGATTGCTGAGCTAGGGGCCGGCCGGGTACTGGTCGTACCCCTCCGATTCAGAGACTTCCTCCTGAACTTAGCACATGATGTGCCCCTCGCCGGGCACCTGGGGCAGGACAAAACTTACAGCCGCCTGGTGACCCATTTCTACTGGCCAAAAATGCGCACCGATGTGCATAACCACTGCCGAACCTGCCCGACCTGTCAAGCCAGCGGGAAGAGCGGGGGGAAAGTCAAAGCCCCGCTCCAGCCGTTCCCCGTGGTGACCACCCCCTTCGAGCGAGTAGGAATAGACATCGTAGGGCCCCTGGACCCTCGCACCTCGCAGGGACACCGCTTCATCCTAGTCCTGGTGGACCATGCCACCCGCTATCCTGAGGCCATCCCCCTCCGAACCATCACGGCCCCCGTGGTGGGCCGAGCCCTCATGAGCATCTTCTCCCGAGTCGGCTTCCCCTGAGAAGTCGTGAGGGATCGGGGCTCCACCTTTATCTCGAAGCATATGCGATCCCTATGGCAACAGTGCGGGGTCGCCTATAAGTTCACCACCCTGTATCATCCCCAAGGAAATGGACTAGTGGAACGATGTAACAGAACACTGAAGGGGATGATCAAGGGCCTAGAAGAGCCCCTCCGGCGCAAATGGGATGTCCTGCTGTCCTGCCTCCTGTTCGCCTACCGAGAGGTACCCCAGAAATCCCTGGGGTTCAGCCCTTTTGAACTCTTGTACGGACACCCGGTTCGAGGCCCCCTCAGCCTGGTCAAGGAAGGCTGGGAGACAGCAGTTCGAGATGCCCCACCGGATGTCTACCGGTACCTCCTGACACTCCGCAATCAGACTTGGAAGTTCCGTGAACTTGCCGAGGCCAACCTGGAGGCTAGTCAAGAGGAGATGAAACGCTGGTATGACCAGAACGCCTCGTCCATCGAGTTCGAGCCGGGCCAGCAAGTCTGGGTCATGTCCCCGGTTGAACCGTGTGCCCTCCAGGACAAATGGACGGGGCCCTTCAAAGTGGTGGAGCGCAAGAGCCCCGTCACCTACCTGGTAGACCTGGAGTCCCCCAGGAACCCCCTCCGGGTTCTACACGCTAACCGGCTCAAGCCGCACTTTGCACGCACTGAACTGAGTCTGCTGCTGGCGACCGATGACGGAGCTGAAGACGACTCCGAGCCACTACCAGATCTCCTCAGCACCACCGAGAAAGACGGCTCCTTCGAAGGGGTCCGGCTCTCCTCTACCCTGACCCCAGAGCAGCAACAAGACTGCCGGAAGCTGCTGGGGCAGTTTGCGGATCTGTTTTCCCTCACGCCGGGGGTCACCCGGTGGTGTGTCCACGATGTGGACACCGGAGACAGCCCACCTGTAAAACACCGAGCTTTTCGAGTGCCCGACCGGGTTCGGGCCTGCATCCAATCGGAAGTGGCCAAGATGTTGGCCCTGGGGGTAGTCAAACCCTCCAACAGTCCCTGGGCCAGTCCCGTTGTCCTGGTCCCTAAAGCCGCCTCCCCCGGAACAGCTCCAGAGCTCCGGTTCTGTGTTGACTACAGGGGACTGAATGCAGTCACCAGGACCGACGCCCATCCCATCCCCAGGGCGGATGAACTTATCGATCGCCTAGAGGCCGCCAAATACCTCAGCACCTTCGATCTCACGGCGAGGTATTGGCAGATCGGCCTTACCCCTGGTGCACAAGAGCGATCGGCCTTCTCGACCCCTGATGGCCACTATCACTTCAAAGTGATGCCCTTCGGCATGAAAAATGCGCCGGCCACCTTCCAGAGACTAGTGAACCAGGTGCTGGCCGGACTAGAGGAATACAGCGCCGCCTATCTAGATGACATTGCGGTGTACAGCCTTCAGTGGGATGAGCACCTGACCCACCTCTGGAAGGTCCTGACGGCCCTCCGGCGGGCCGGACTAACCATCAAAGCCAGCAAATGCCAGATAGGCCAAGGGTCAGTGACCTATCTGGGACACCAAGTGGGGAGCGGCCAAGTAGCTCCCCTCCAACCAAAGATAGACGCCATCCGGGCCTGGGAGCCCCCGGTCACCCAGACCGCCGTCCGAGCCTTCCTGGGGCTCACCGGATACTATCTGCGATTTATAAAAGACTACGGGAGCATTGTGGGGCCCCTCACAGAACTGACCTCAAAGAAATTACCCCAGAAGGTGCACTGGACCCCTGCGTGCCAAACAGCCTTTGAGACTTTAAAGACGGCCATTTGCACCGCCCCGGTGCTCCAGGCCCCCGACTACAGCAGAGAGTTTGTAGTCCAAAACGACGCCTCGGAGCACGGCATTGGGGCGGTCCTGTCCCAAGTTAACCCCGAAGGAATCGACCGGCCTGTGGCCTTCATCAGCCGACGCCTCCTGGCAAGAGAACAGCGGTGGAGCACCATCGAGAGGGAAGCCTTTGCCGTGGTGTGGGCACTCAAGAAGCTCCGGCCCTACCTCTTCGGCACCCACTTCCGAGTCCAGACCGACCACCAGCCCCTGCGTTGGTTGATGCAGATGCGGGGAGAAAACCCGAAACTGCTGCGCTGGTCCATTTCTCTGCAGGGGATGGACTTCACTGTAGAGCATCGCCCCGGCAACGACCACGCCAATGCTGACGGCCTGTCCAGATTCTTCCGCCTCGGCGAGGACAACCCCCAAGAAGATGGGTGACTCTCCCCTGCCTTCAGCTGGGGGGGACGCGTGTTGGACCCGGCCTCATGGCGTGGTCCTACCCCTCCCGCATGGCGGGCCCAGGACGACATCAGCCCTCCTCTGGACCTCGGGCGGCCCCTTCGGCCCGACCCTGCACGCCCCAACACCACAGATCCGGCTACCATCCCGGATCCCCATCACCGGCCTGGCTCCAGCGTAGGCCCATCACGACCTAAGCACGAGGCCGTGCCTGACTCCATCTTGGGTCCCCCACGTCACGACCACGTGGCCTCGGCCCAGGCCCCAGCAAAGCCCCGACATCGAGGCACCAAGATCCACCCAGGTGGTCGAGTGGCCACTCGACAGATCCCAGAGGGAGAGGAGTTTCGATGGCCCTCCAGCCGTCCCCGGACGCCTGGTATCGATCGCCCTCCGGCCTCCCTGGGCGCTGGACTGGAAGCCCTGCTGACGCTGTCACGGCCGACACCAGACAAACTCATCCTTCCTGTAACCCGACGTCCATCTGAGAGCCTGCTGGCGCTGCCGCGGCCTACCTTGCTGAACCATCTGAGAGCCTGCTGGCGCTGCCGCGGCCTACCTTGCTGAACCATCTGAGAGCCTGCTGGCGCTGCCGCGGCCTACCTTGCTGAAACCATCTGAGAGCCTGCTGGCGCTGCCGCGGCCTATCTTGCTGAACCATCTAAGAGCCTGCTGGCGCTGCCACGGCCTACCTTGCGGAACCATCTGAGAGCCTGCTGGCGCTGCCGCGGCCTACCTCGCTGAACCACCTTGTAAGCCTGCTGGCGCTGCCGCGGCTCGAACCTCTCGGAACCCCCCAGCTCGAGGATTGAGAGCTGTGCGCAGGGTATCCCTTCCTCCGCCCAGAAGCTAGACTGTCCCGCTACCTTACCCCCCTTTTCGAGACTTTACGGATCCCTCGATCTGCCTGTATATACTGCCAAGAACCCGCAACCTTTATTACTTATAAAAGCTTGAGAACTTGACCTCCTGTGTGGTGTCCGTTTGTAGTGTTGTGATTACTCTGCTGTACGATCCTAGGAGAGGGCCCTCATTCAGGAGGCCTCTCGGAAACGCTCGGCTACTTCCCGACGGAGAGGTGGACCTAGGGGTGGTCAGTCAGACATCTTCTGCCTCCCCCGGGGTCGCCTTTCTAACACTAATGGTTCCTATTAATAGAACATTTGGCTTGTCCAGGGTTCAACAATCAATGGAATTCAACGGGGTAGTTGGTTTTCCACCCCGGGGTCTGCTCAGTGCGGGCAGTGTGATGTCCCCCCCCCTTATCTGCGTATATGTAGAGTGGGGTGAGAAGGACGAAGTCAATCCTTAATGTCAGGCACCATAGTACAGGCAGTGGGCACTGTTTAGAATCAGAGTTCCTCTGAGCCATGACCACTGTGGCTTACCGTGGCACGCCAAGCAGACTGTTCAAGGTCACCCTGTGCTGCCTTCCCAAGAAAAGGGGAAGCAAGATGTCAAGCACGAAAGACAAGGTAATCGAGCACGTGGCTAGTCCAGTGTGCTACAAGAAGTCAATTTCAGCAGGGCAGGTTATATTCCACCCCTAGGGCTGCTCAGTGTGTGCAGGTGAAGCCCCCTATTCGTGAATAGGCTAGGGAGGGGGTAAACAGGACTTAGTCCTCAGAGGTAGGCACCTTATGACCGGCAGGGGCACAGCTTCCCTTGCTCTTGGTCACATACTTATAGTTATGGACAACCAGGTGCGGCATGATTTAAGAAGCAGAATGACTGTGCAAATGTGAAAGTATATTCCTTTTCACCCTAACAGCCTATGTGGGCAGGCGGGTGTGGGAGCGGTCCACTAACAAGGGGCTGCTGCCCCTCAAGAGGTGGGGCACAGATGTGCAAGACACACGGTGCAGCCTGGTGCGACCAGCAAATTCAGGGGGCCATGTGAACCATAGTGCCTGAACTTGCCCCGTCCGAGTGGCACGGGCAGGTTCATGTAAAGCAATGGAACTTTCCCAACGGGAGAATCAGTTCTTGGCACAAGTCCACTTGCCATAAAGGCCTCCGTCAGGAGTCTCTGGCGGTCTAACGTCAAGGGTCACTGGGATATCGATTGGGTCTCCTGCCCAATTTTGGCAGGGGGTCGGTATAGGAAAAGTTGCAGGGGAGAACAGAGCTGTTTTGGTGGGGGGCCCTGTCGGCGACGGTGGCCACCGCCAGAGCTGTGGCGTAGTAACAGGGCGATCTGGAAGCATATGGGTACAGAAGGGTACCTCTGCATGGCACATAGGGGTGCCAGAGCCAGAGCCCAGGAGCCTCATGGGAGGTTCCTGGAAACCGTGTCGGCGCCCCGTTTGTCCTTCGGGCGGTTGTGGGCCTGAACAACCGTGAGCTTGGCTTGTTACGCTCCGCCCTGAAAGGGGCGTGAGTAATAAGTGTCACGTGATCTCGGAGGAGGATCACCAGAAGGGGCAGCACAGATGGGGTTCGCCCCAGTGCTGCTTGGTTCACCAGGCGGGCAGGTGGTGAGAATGCTGCCTGCCCTTGGATCGCCGTAAGATAACCCACTATATTACATAACGTTGTATGTAATAAACCTGCAGCAGTTTTTCCCAATAACAAATTTGTGTCGTGTGTATTTATTAGCATGCATGCCATGTGCTATGGGGTGGGGAGCGCTGTCGCCATGAGGGTACTAGAAGATATGTCTTGTAACCCTAGTTTTCCATCACAGTACTCTTTATTGACATCCTAACGTACCCATCTCTCTGGTAACCGCTTCACAATGGTAAATCATGTATCCTTTGTTTCTGCCTCAGTTAACTGAATAAAATGCAAAGCGTTGTGGGATTTGAAGTAGCTGCTGGGGTACTGTTTTAATAATATTGAGAAAATATATTTTATAATAAATGTGCAAAATTAACATGTAGGCTTAACGAAAAAAAAAATGCGCTTAAATTCAGGTAACCATATTTACTCGTATTAGGCCTCAAATGGCTGAAGCAACATTGCCTGACAAGGTGACATGAATAGAAAAGCTTTAAGCATGTATAAAATGCTAATTTTGTTTACCTTTCCATAAAAATGTTTTTATAATGAATAATAGTTGCTTACATATTCTTCTGATTCTGCAAATGCTTCTTCGTACACAATGATTGCTGCTAACAAATACATACGTTTTGCTATGTAGAATGATAAAGAGGTGAAAATCCGTCATGGGTAAGTAGTATTAAACAAAAGTATTACGAGTTGACAAAATGTAACTACTAGATGGTAAGAAATAAGCAACATTGAAAGCTGCTATGTAGAAGCCATTGTGTGTTTCTGTGAGAAGACGCGGTGTTGTGCTGTTCCATGAGAGCATCAACAGATGAGTGGCTGGATGAAGAAGGAAGAAAACCACAAGCTGCAACAATGATAAAATGTGATGTCTAATAGTGCGTGTTCCTAGAGCAGACCCAGACTTTTTCATTTCTCGTTTACTCAGTCTCAGGACGTAAAATTCAATGCTCAGATTGTTGATTTGTTTTGATTTCTTTAGAGGAAGAGAAAAAGATTGTTTATTTATGTTCACTTAGAATTGTGTGCACAAGAGAAATTGTAAAAGAGATTGAACCACTGTAAGAGTGAGATCATACTTCATAGTGTGCTGTGCTGCGATTGGTTGGTGTACTGTTGCACTATTGGTTGATGACACAATATGCCGCTCTGTTATAGGTCAATTGTTTTACAAATGTCGGATTGAGATTGATTAACAAGTCGCCAAGTATTAAAGCTGTAACAGGATTAGAAAAGAGACATCTGACATTTATGGAATAGAATTGAAACAATTGAAGAATTTAATTACATGGTTTGCTATTTGTTGAATAATCTGAAATCATGAAAGGTTTTAAGAGTCCTTTGAAAGGTGATTTAACAATTCTGGCAGAGGAAGGTGAAGAGGTGCCTCCAGAGGCTACACCAGCACATTATATGACAAATATGGGGTTATATACATGATTGTAGCTACATCAATGGTGAAAATTCACTGAAAATGAAGGACTTTTGAATCTCAGTTCAAATTTACCATGTCTTTGAAAAATCATTAAAAGATTAAGAGAAAAGCTATAGGAGATGAAGACACCACCTAGACCAACACAGTACGAAGCATTAAAATATTTGGAAGAAAATAGCACGTTGAGGAGAGAGAAATACCAGTATAAAACTAAGAGCTCTGCGAAATTATACATATAGCTCAATGGGATGAGGAACAACAGATGTGGAGGGAAAGCTACAGCTGATGGGACTAGACTATACCCAGCTATTACTACTGAAAAACTTGAAGTTAAAAAAGAATAGTACTCCTAGATAAAATGATAGAGCTGCAAAACAAATCCAATATCTATAGTGATTCAGCAGATAAAATTTTGGGTGCATTGTTAGCAGTGCGTTCGCCATCTTATGTGGCTCCTGTAACAAATAACAAGAGTACCTTGATATCCAATGTGACAGTGGCTAAGCCCCTGTTGACCTGAATGTGATGCGCATTGAAAAACTATTACAGATGACACATCCAGGTGTCCTACCTGTTATATCTAATGTGCCTGCACCGATTGAGAATGTTCCTACAGTGATACCTCCAAGTGTTACTGCTTCTATTGTACCTGTAACAGCACCTGTTATTAGGGTCCTAATAGCACAGCTGTTAGAGATTCACACAACTACCTTGACTAATATTGTTCAAGAAGCCGTTAGAGGGGCACAAGTGGCAGTGTTTATACCGACATCGCAAAAACCACAAATTGTTGCTTGTACACCACCACAAACAGTTCAGTCATTGAGATAAGGGAGCATGATCGTCTTTATGAAATCAACACAGGGTGAGACTAACCTATTCAAGGATGGGATATTCCCCCATAGTTTGAGGAAACTGCAGGGAATACAAGGCAGGAAACACAAAAAATCAGGTTCTCATTATACAGCAGACAAAAAAGGAAAGACTGTTAACCCTTTCGATGCTGATGACGGAGCGGTTCCGTCATCAGCATCGGTTGGGCTGTGCTTATGACGAACCGCTCCGTCATCAGCACAGCCCCCGGGGGGAGCGCTGGTGCTCCCCCCCTGGGCCATCGATCGGTGTGCCTTTACCAGGGGTGGCAGCGGAAGACTTTCTGCTGCCACACCCGGGCCCCCCCACGCTTCCTGGTGACGTCAGCTCGCTCAGCGCGTGCTGACGTCATCAGGAAGCGCTGGACGCGCTGGAATCCATTTCTTTCCAGCGCGTCCAGGACAAAGGTTGGTGTTTGGCTCTCCGGTGGGGCGGGGGGGCGTTTCTCGGTGCCTTGAGGCATCGGGGGGGGAGGAAACAGTGTTTCCTCTCCCATGATGTCCCAATGCAGGGCATTCCTGGTGCACGTTCGTGCACAGCGTCGCGATCGTGCACCAGGAATGCCCCACTAGACACCAGGGATTGTACATTTGGGCAAGTTTTGTGTGCAGGAAGCGACCCCTTGGGCGCAAGGGTCGCTTCCTTTTGGGGCCAAAAATATTTACAGACTTTTCTGCCCCCCCTGGGGCAGATCGGTCGTTTTTTTGGCCAATCTGCACCCAGGGGGGGCAGAAAAGCCCACTAGAGCCAGGGATTACTTTCTTTTTCAAAATCGGAAGCGACCCCTTGGGCAAGGGTCACTTCCTTTAGGGTGAAAAATAATTTTCAGACTTTTCTGCCTCCCCTGGGGCAGATCGCCATTTTTTGGGCCGATCTGCACCCAGGGGGGGAAGAAAAGCCCACTAGAGCCAGGGATTACTTTTTTTTTTCAAAATCGGAAGCGACCCCTTGGGCAAGGGTCGCTTCCTATAGGGTGCAAATTAATTGTCAGGCTTTTCTGCCCCCCCTGGGGCAGATCGGCTGTTTTTTTGGCCGATCTGCACCCAGTGGGGGCAGAAAAGCCCAGAGGAGCCAGGGATTTTCAATTCCTTCAAAATTGGAAGCGACCCCGTGGCAAGGGTCCCTTCCTAAGGGGGCAAATATTTTTTCAGACTTTTCTGCCCTCCCTAGGGAGAGATCGGCCATTTCTGTTGGCCAATTCTGAACCCGGGGGGGGGGGGGGTAGAAAAGCCCACTAGAGCCAGGGAATTTTTTTTTAGCAAAATTGGAAGCGACCCCTTGGGCAAAGGTCGCTTACTTGGGCCCTTTTTTTGTAGTATATTCTGCCCCTTTTGGGGGCAGATTGTTTTTTTAATGTTGCCTTTCTGCCCCCAGGAGGGGCAGAAAGCTCCACTAGACATCAGGGAATTCTTTTATTTTTAAATGGAAGCGACCCCTTGGGCAAGGGTTGCTTCCTGGGGGCCCAATTTGAAAATAAATATTGTGCTTGCTTCCAGGGGACATATATTTGTTTGTGTTATCAGCCTTTTTGCCCCCATTTTTTGTAGTGACAGAGCCTGTGACCTAGCTTGTTATAATGTGTATTGTTTTTCTTGTAAAGTGTAATGTATTAATTTCCCCTTTTTTGTTCTTCTTCTAGGCTTTTGCTCTTTAGACTGTTGGAGTGTGCGGTTTTGTTACCGGTGGTTCTGCTGTTTGTGTAGTTGCATTTGTTTGGTAAGAGACCTTTTTTTGTGCTATTTCAATGTAAATGTGTTTCTTGCAAAATGTGTAATAATACCAGTACGTTCCGTTTCTTTTTTTGTGATTGTAAAACATGGTTTGCATTAGTGCTTGTTGTGTACCTTTTTTCTGTACATTTGTTTTTTTTCTTCTTTTTAGTGGGATATCGTTGAGTATTTGCTGTGTCTTTGCAGAGTAGGTGCTGGTGAGTTTGGCTGTATTTTGTAAGTGAATTGTATAGTTATTCAGTTTATAGATCTTTGTGATAAAGGCTTACATTTTTTTTCCTACTTTGCACAGTGTTGGTTGTTGAGTTGTTTGTGCAGTCTCCTTTCTTTGTGAGGATAATGGCTAGCCGCCGGATTACTGCTCAGCAAGTTGTTGGAATGCTTTTTGATTCTTCCTTTGACCATGGTCGAGAGACTGACTCTGAATCTGAGCCAGAGGTGGGAGGTGAAGATTCAGGTAGTGAGTTTTCTCTGCACATGACTTCATCTGATGATGAAGATACTCTGAGTGCTGATGAAGCTACTTTTGGTGCGGATGAAGTGCCTGTGGTTGCGGAGGACATTGCTGTGCCAATAGTGCGGCAAGAGGCATCTGGGCTGCAGCCTGGGGCTGCTAGACTTCCAGTTGGTGTAGTGAGACAAGAGGCAGCAGGTCGGCAGCCTGCGGCTGCAAGACTTGACGTTGAAAGTTCTGACCTCTGGGTTGCACCAGGCATGGTGCAGCCGGCATTGCCTGAATTTACTGGTGTTCCAGGGTGTAGGGTGAACACTGAAAACTTTTTGCCAATTGATTTTTTCAAGTTGTTTATGGATGATTTGTTTTTGGCTGAGATTGTAGAGCAGACTAATTTGTATACTGAAATTTTTTTGAGGGTGAACAGTGCCAGCCTTAAGCCCCACGCTAGAGCTACCCGGTGGACTCCCACAAATTTGGAGGAGATGAAAAAGTTTTTGGGTTTAACTTTTTTGATGGGCTTGCTTAGGAAACCATCAATGGCTTCATATTGGTCTACTAGTCCCTTGATGGCAACAGATATATTTCCGGCAGTCGTGATAGGTATTTGCTTCTGCTTCGGATGATGCATTTTGTTGACAATAGTTCTGCTTTGGCACGAGATCACCCTGATTGTGACCGTCTTTTCAAGATGCGGCCTGTCATTGATCATTTCGTTGATCGATTTCCTGAGATCTTTTATCCTGGGAAAGAAATTGCAGTGGATGAGTCTTTGCTTGGTATTTCGGCAATACATTCCTAGTAAGAGGGCACGCTATGGAATTAAGCTTTATATGCTGTGTGACAGTCAGACTGGATATGTCTCTAATTTCAGGGTGTACACCGGTAAGGAATCCAGGATTAAACCCCCTGGTTGTCCGTCGACTTTTGGAGTGACTGAGAAAATTGTGTGGGAACTTGGTCGTGGATTTTTTACCAAAGGCCATCATTTATATGTAGATAACTTCTACACTGGTGTGCGGTTGTTTAGGGAATTGGCCAAAGTTGACACTGTTGCTTGTGGCACATTCCGCTCAAACCGTAAAGGTTTCCCAAAAGAACTTGTTTGTCAAAAGCTTGCTCGGGGACAGTGCAGTGCATTGCATTGTGAGGAGCTTCTAGCTGTGAAGTTTTCAGACAGGAGAGATGTCTACATGTTGTCTTCCATACATGATGTAAGCACTGAACCGGTGACTGTTTGGGGTCAGGTTGCAGAAGCGCGCAAACCTGTGTGCATAATGGACTATAATAGGCACATGGGTGGTGTTAACAGAGTAGATCAGAGGTTGGAACCGTATGCTTCTCTTCGTAAGGCTTACATTTGGTACAAGAAGTTGGCTATCCATCTTTTCCACTTGGAAACCTTTAATGCTTTTGTTGTGTTTCAGAAATCTTGTCCCTAGTCAAAGATGACTTTTGTAAAGTTTCAGGAGTCTGTAATAGGTAGCCTTGTTTTAGTGGAACAGGCAAGTGTTCCTAGAGTTGGAGTGGTGGAGTAGGTTGCCAGATTGAAAGATCGCCACTTTCCTGATCAAATTCCTCCTACAACCTCAAAAGACTTTCCCAGTCGGAGATGTAGAGTCTGTTGGCGAAGAGGTTTGCGGAAGGAGGTTCGTATGTACTGCCCCGACTGCCCTTCAAACCCTGGGCTGTGTGTACCTGCTTGTTTTAGATTGTACCACGCGCAGAATAATTTTTGGGAGCATCCATGAGTGGTAAAGTGAACTGGTTGGTCTTTATTGTTTAAAACTTATTGTTCAGTTTCACAGTTGGCATTTGTGTAGTGTTTTTAGATTTAGTTGTTGTGTTATTAGATTTGTATCAATTTGCAATTTGTTTTTGTTTTTTATTTGTTTGGAAAAAAAACTAAAGTATGATGTTGGTTTGCGTGTAGTCTGACGGTGTGCATGGGTTGGCGCTTGGCTGCTGGTGTCTGTGGACTGGTGCTTGTCTGGCGGTGTCTGTGGACTGGTGCTTGGCTGGCGGTGTGCGTGGTCTTGTGCTTGCCTGGTGGTGTGTTGGGATTGGTGCTTGGCTGGTGGTGTGCCTGGGCTGGAGCTTGGCTGGCGGTGTGTGTGGAGTTGCGCTTGCCTGGAGGTGTGTGTGGACTGGTGTTTGGCTGGTGGTGCGTGTCGTCTGGTGTTTGGTTGGCGGTGTGCATGGTCTTGCGCTTGCCTGTTGGTGTGTTTGGATTGGTGCTTGGCTGGTGGTGTGCCTGGACTGGTGCTTGGCTGGCTGTGTGTGTGGAGTGGTGCTGTCCTGGCAGTGTGTGTGGACTGGTGCTTGCCTGGCGGTGTGTGTGGTCTGGTGTTTGGTTGGCGGTGTGCGTGCTCTTACGCTTGCCTGGTGTTGTGTTTGGATTGGTGCTTGGCTGGTGGTGTGCCTGGACTGGTGCTTGGCTGGCAGTGTCTGTGGACTGGTGCTTTCCTGGCGGTGTGTGTGTGGACTGGTACTTGGCTGGCGGTGTGCGTCGTCAGGTGCTTGACTGGCGGTGTGTGTGGTCTGTTGCTTGGATGGTGGTGTGCGTGGACTGGTGCTTGGCTGGCGGTGTGTGGGAAGTGACTTCATGCTGGTTACTACACACAGTGCTAGTTGTGCGCCACTCCATGTAATCCATGAGTTTGTGTAGTTGCTGTGTCAGGAATGTGGGCGTGTGAAAGTGATGGGCCCTTGATTGGCGTTGTCTGCTGGTGGAAGTGTAGTAATGTGATGGGTCCGCGGCTGGCGGTGTGAATGTTTTGTATGTGTCACATGTATGAAAGGTGTATGAATGGCCTGTAAAGCGGGTTGGTGCCTTGTCGTGGCTTTACAGCTCACGAGCTGTGAGTCAATGGTTCAGTTTCTTGTCCTTTCCATTATTAACAGTGTATTTAATTTTTTGTGAAATCACTTGCTAATACAATGGTATATACTGAACCATCACTCACCCTCGTGCCAAATCCAACCAGTATGTGGGTTTGTGTTTCAATACTTGATGTCTGTGTAGTTTTTTTTCTTTTTTCTTTTTTTGAAGCAGGACGCACCTTGTCACTTTTTTTGTAAATGTTGTGATGTGTTGCTTTTGTGCCTGGTGGTGTGAATGGTTTTCTGTGTGTCAGGTATGAAAGGTGTGTGAATGGCTGTAAAGCGGTTGGTGCCTTGAAGTGGCTTTACAGCTCACGAGCTGCGATTCATTGGTTCAGTTTTTTTGTCCATGAAATTGACAGTGCATTTCATTTTTGTGAAATCTCTTGTTAATAAAATTATATATACTGAACCATCACTCACCCTCGTGCCAAATCCAACCAGTATGTATGTGTGTGTGTTTGAGGAATAGATGGCTGTGTAGGGATCTTTTTTTTCTTAGTCTCTGTGCCAAGGTGTACATTCCGCTTACGAATAACCTGCCAATTGTAGATATTCTTGAAAACCCATGGGACTACATGGTGATGTCTCTCTGGTGAAATCTAACAATTAATTGTATTCGCAATATCCTGCAAATTGCCTATGTGAAAACCACCAGCTTTTGCAAGGGGAGTTACCTGGGTTTTTGGCCCCGTGCTAGACGGCCATCTAGGTAAACCTACCAAACCTACACATTTCTGAAAAGCAGACACCCGGGGGCTTCCAAGGAGGTATGGCTTGCGTGGATCCTCCAACGTTCCTTTACCCAGAATCCCTTGCAAACCTCAATTTTAGCAGTTTTTTCACACTTTTTTGTGTGGGAAAGCGTGGCATCACTGGGCTCACACAAATTTCCTCCCACCCAGCATTCCCCCAGGTCTCCCGATAAAAATGGTACCTCACTTGCGTGGGTAGGCATAGTGGCTGCAACAGGAAAAGGCCCAATTCGTATGGTGGAGACTTAAAAATTACCTTTAGCAAAATTACCTTATTTTTTTGGGGGTGACATGAGCTTTTGGCCATGGGCTCGGCGGGCATCTATGGAAACTACCAAACCCAAACAATTCTGAAAACTAGACACCCGGGGGATTCCAGGGAGGTATGGCATGCGTGGGTCCCAAATGTTTTCCTACCCAGAAATCCCTGCAAACCTTAAATTTAGGTTAAAAAAAAACACTTTTCCATACATTTTTGCGTGGGATCTCCGTGCCGGCACAAATGTCCTACCACCCAGCGTTCCCCTTGATCTCCCGAGTAAAATGATACCTCACTTGTGTGGGTGGGCCAAAGGCCTGTGACTAGGATGACCCCAAAACAGTTGAATTCTCTGTGCTTAATTTGTCAATCCTGAATGCTACAATTTCTTAAAAATACATTTTTGGCCTGTTCTGCTTTGGCCCAGGGAATTATTACTGTTTCTAAACTCTATAATTTGTAGCCAATTTAGAAATTCATAGGTGTCTTTCATACCGATTTTTCCATGTATACATTTTCCAAGAATAAGTGCTTTATACCCAGTAAATAATAAAATACCATTGAAAGTTGCTGCTCAGTTTTTGGCTCTGGGTTCGTCGGGTTCTTGATGAAACTAGAAGTCCTATATATCCCCACAACCAGGAAGGTCACATGGATGTAACGGTATATTGCTTTCAAAGAGCTGTCAAAATTACAAGAAGTTATAGGTGAAAACGTTGAGACAAAAGGCTGTTTTTTTCAACTAATTTTCAATTATTCCAATATTTAAATGTTAATTTCTATAAAGAAACCTTCATGAATTTAGACAAATGACCCCTTTCTTAATTCAGATTTTTGTCTACTTTTAGAAAATGTATAGCTTTTCTGGATCCATTATTGCTTTCAAACTCATTCCTACCATTAACTGGAAGGAGGTTGAAAGCTCTAAAAATAGCAAAAATAGGCTATGTCCCAGAAAAATGCCAAAACTGTGTAAAAAATGTTGGCTCTCTGACAAGAGACTGTCATTCCCTAAAAGCTGAGAAAATGGAAATTTCAGCCCCACAAACCCTTTTTTGATAACATTTTCAGGGAAAATCCCAGAGGCTTTCATTTGCAGCCCGTTTTTCCCATTTTTCTGAAAAAAACTAAAATGTCACTGTATTTTCCTTAATTTCTGAGACCCCTTCAAGGGAATCCACAAACCCTGAACACCTTTAGAATCCACATGATGTTGGAAGAAAAGGACCCAAATTTGGCGTGGATACCTTGTGGTCAAAAAGTTACATGGGCCTAAGCGCGCACTACCCCAAATCGCCAAAAAAAGGCTTAGCACAGGAGGGGAAAAGGCCTAGCAGCGAAGGGGTTAAATGTCCAGAAATTAAAGAATGAGCTGCAAGAAATAATCAGAGGATGTTTAGATCTTGAACATGTTAAATCAGTGCTAAGAGCGGATATATTTGAGCAAAGAAATTACTAGATGTGCAGGGACTGCTCCTGATGAAGTGACTGAATTAGCTTGAAAATATGAAGTTAAAAAAATAAAATGGGATGTTTCAAAAGTGCCCCATTTCAGAAAAGATTCTGGGTAAATTTGGATATTTAAGCTATTGAAACAATGTGCTCTTCAGGGATGCGATAACACATTACTGAATTAGTAAAATGCATTTGTAAATGGAGTGATTTTGAGGAATTGGACAGCACATGGGGAAAGAAAAAGAAACCATCCGAGGTCGATGACACAAATAAGCCACCAACAAGTTCCTTATACAAAGAAGCTTCAGCTTAGCCATTGGGAGAAAAACCTGGTAGAGGGTATATTTGTGTACCTTGGTTTAGAGGCAGTCTTGCAGCATTTAAAAATAATTCCCAAAATTCAGAGAGAAACCTGTACAGTGGCATGCACAAGTTGACAGATTTTTTTAAATCCTGAGAGTGTTGTTGAAAGATTTGAATGCTTACTTTGATATTGTAGTGCCACGTAATATGTGGGCTGAGTATCAAATTGCTGTCCAATGGCCACATACAGAACCAACGAGAGATGCCTGCACTAATGGGGGGGCGGGTGGAGGGAGAGATTGCGTACTTAGTGCAGTCTTGGGGGTAGACTAGAGTGGACCATTTGTAGAAGGGGAAGGTAATGTCATTCCCGCGCTGGTGCTACCCATTCTACTGTTAGAACAGTGGAGTTCCTAGACCTACCCCTCTTAAGAAAGAAGATCCAAGTTGTAGAAGTTACAAATAGATTAGCCTCCTGATTACAAAAAAAAGTACTGTGAAGCCAGATGTATGGGACTATACAGGGAAAGATATTGGACTAATTAAAGGTGTAGAACCAATCCGAATCACAATGAAACCTAGTGTTGTGTATCTGAGAACACAATACAATTTGAACTCAAAGACAGTTGCAGGAATACCGCCTATAATTGATGGCTTGCTCAGGAAAAGGATTCTAAAAAGAAATTGTTGGAAGCCTTTGCAACTCTCCGATTATGGTTTTACAGCTGGATGTTCAAGACATTCTCAGGATTAACAGCATTCTTGTTCCATGTTATCCTATAGTACCAAATCCAGCCACCACACTTTTTCAGATTCCATCATAGTGCCAAGTTCCACAAGGGTAGACGGAGTGCCTATCCATATTCAATCTGATCTTGAACATTTTTGTAATCACTGCAGATGCCTTACAGTTTGGTTCTCATGCAACGGATCGATGACCTACTTGTGGCATTAGATACCAGAGAAGCTTGGAGACTGGATACGGTTGCACTGTTAAACCACCTGGCTGAGAATGGACATAGTGTCTCTAGGTAAAGTGCAATTCTGTCAAAAAGACAGCTAATACTTGTGACATATCATTGAGGAAGCTGTCGCCAGAGAGAGTGGAGCGGATTCTTCAGATGAATCCACCTAGATCATGGAGAGGAGTCGGAATGTGTTTGGGAATGGTTGGCTGCTATAGACAGTGGATACTAAAGGTTTCCGTAGTGGCTAGGCCTTTACTGAGGCTGACACAAAGCTGTGCTTGATCCGCTTCCATGGGACAACGAGTGCTTGTAAACTTTACTAGAGCTGAGAGTCTCTGCCGTGCCCCAGCGCCAAGGATGCCCGATGTAGTGTGAGGGAGGGCTGCACTCTCAGTGCTTATTCAAAGACCTGTGGCTTATTTTTTTGACTACCCATGACCCTGTAGATGCAGGACTGCCCCGCTGCCTTAAATCGGTAGCTGCAGTCTGTGTCAGCATGGAGAGAGATGTGCACAGTGATGGGCCATCCTTTGACTGTTATGGTCATTCACTCCATAGAAACATTGCTCACTAGAATGAGAACCCAGTACATGATAAACAGCAGACTTCTAAAGTATGAGCAACAAATCTTTGCTGCAGAGAATATTATTCTAAAACCATGCCAAATTTGAAATCTGTCAACTCTACTGCCTGTAAATGATGTTTCCAGTGGAGATGAAGTTGAACGTGATTGTCTAGATGTCATGGACTTATGCCCCAAGGCCAGACATGAAAGATGTACCTTTTATTGAACCTGTATATGTATATTTTGTTGATGGCTTGTGTCTGAAAAACAATGAAGGTCCCCTGAGAGCAGCTTATGCTGACTGTACAGGTCAAGAGGTTGTGGAAGTTTCGAGGTGTTCTCTCAGCACAAGTTGCAGAATTAATTGCCCTTACAGGAGCTTGCAGTCTAATAGCTCAAATGAGAATGACCATATTTATAGATAGTCAATACGGCTTTGGTGTTATCCATGATTTTGAACAGTAATGGTCACAAAGAGGTTTCATATCCTCATCTGGTACACCCATTGCCCATTAGAAATGGCGGAAATGTAAGAAAACTGCTTGAGGCATTGTCAATGCATCGTTCTTGCAATTAATAAAAACCATTATATTTACTGCAGGAATATTAAAGTTAACATATTACAAGCTTGATATATATATATATATATATATATATATATATATATACTAGCAGCCCGTCCCGACATTGTCCGGGGTATGAAATAGAATGTGTGTATTCAGATACGGTCATTCGCGTGTTCCCCCGCTTGAGGCCCAGCTTCAGGCCTGGTTGATGTTAGCAGGCGCGTGTCCCCCCGCTTGAGGCCCTGCTGCAGCCCTGGTTCATGTTAGCAGGCGCATGTAATTAGTGTAGTGATCCGCCGCCTGAGCCCGGCTACAGCCCTGGCTGATGTTAGCAGGCACGTGTAATTTGGTTTAATGTGATAGTTCAGTAACAGCGCGCATGAGAGGCTGCAGTAATTGTCCCCGCAGACACGCTCAGTCGCGTGTGCTCCCGCTTGAGTGCCAGCGGCGCCCGTCTAACAATTAGAATTGTGTGAGTCTTGAATGATTGTTTCCCGCTGTTCTTATTTTTTTATGACCCACACCGACGCTCTTCGGCCCAAGTGCTTTTTAGACGCACCCAGGCCAAGCCACACACTGCGTTCGGCCCTGTCAGGCGCACACAGGCCAAGGCACACACTGCATTCGGCACCCCCAGTATGTGTGAGACAACGGGCAGTCCCCCAAGGGAGTCTTGCGAATGGTTACTTACCACGCTTCGAGGTGAACGCCTTTGTGACGCCCCCAGCAAAGGGCCAGAGCAGACGATCTGATTAATGTATGACCCAGATGGCATGAAGTGCTGCATGTAGCACACACCCCCAGCATTTGTCACGCCCCCAGTGTGCCCCTTGATGCAGCGCAATTGCGTAATTGGCGCTTCACATGGCATGAAGGGCGGACACATGCCCACAGAGCGGACACATGCCCACAGCGTTTGTCACGGCCCCAGTGTGTCACACCCTCAGCGTGCCCCTTGATGCGGCGCAATTACTACTCACATGGCATGAAGGACGGAACGTACCACACGCCCCCAGCGTTTGTCACGCCCCCAGCACATGCCCACAGCAGAACGCAGACACGCCCACAAGGGACTACTTTGCTGGCACGGTTCTTTTACCTTTTAAATGTATATGGTGGCCGTCTGCATAGCCTATGTCCTTCTGCTGTAACTGCCCTTTCCAACGCTGTATTGGGTGTTGTGATTGGTGCTGTGGTTACTGAGATTACCCGCCTCAAAGGTTTGGGCTCTCTTTATATTAGTATGGAGATATATATATATATATATATATATATATATATATATATATATATATATATTCACTGAAAAAACCATAGGTTATAGACCATATATAGTTAGGAATTAGCATTTACAAAACCTTGAAAATTCACTGAAAAAACCATAGGTTATAGACCATATATAGTTAGGAATTAGCATTTAAAAAACCTTATTTTACTCACACAAAACCATTGAAATTCCATATATAGTTAGTTGTACTAACTATATATCGCGCACCCGCAATCCACTGCTGATCATGTCACATTACATCATTCATGACATGGTCAGTGACATCACTGATGACATCACTGATGACAACATCCAGTGACTGTATTTTTCTGTAAAGTTAAAATATGTCTTGAGTGGATGTATAAGTGTCTGGATGAAGGATTTAGTAGGTGCATGACTGACTGTATGAGTGAGTGATTAAATGTGTCTCACTGAGTGCATGAGTTAGTGACTAAACTGTCTTAATTTGTGCATCATTATGTCTGTTGTTCTGAAAACTGCTACATGTGTTGTTCAGTAGCTATATGAGTAACTATATGGGTTATTGATTGGTTGCCCAAGTATTTGTATGGGAGACTGAGTGTGTGTGTGGGTGGCTGGGAGGTGTAGGACTCTGTGCATAGATGTGTGAGCAGTTGATTCACTAGATGTATGGGTTCAAAAGTGCATGTGGAAACAGCTGTATGGGCGGTTGACTGTGTGCATCAGTGTATTGGTGAGTGAATGGATATCTCAGTGCTACATGTCAAAGTAAGTACATATGTAAAACACAGTACATGTGAGACTTGACATATATAAATAACTGTGCATAAGAGCCAGTGAATGTGTGAGTGGCTGTATGCATCATTGTGAACTTGTATCCGGGATTGTATAAGAGAGTAAATATGTTTTAGTATATGTTTGAATAAGTAAGGTGTGTATAACTGTATAGTTGGGAAAATGGAGGTGTGATTGATTGTTTGCATGACTGACTAGGTGTGTGTGTAACTTCATGGATGAATGACAATCTGTGAGTCTGTGTTTACACTGAGTGTATCTAAGGTTATATTAGAGTCTGAAGAGGTTCATCGTATTATCACATGAATGATGTCATCAGTGATGTGATCAGTATTGTCAAATGAGATGTCATCAGTGATGTCATCAGTGATGTCATCAGTGATGTCATTTGAGATGTCATCAGTGATGTCATCAGTGATGTCATTTGAGATGTCATTTGAGATGTCATCAGTGATGTCATCAGTGATGTCATTTGAGATGTCATCAGTGATGTCATCAGTGATGTCACTGACCATGTCACGAATGATGTAATATGTGACATGATCAGCAGTGGATTGCGGGTGCGCGATATATAGTTAGTACAACTAACTATATATGGAATTTCAATGGTTTTGTGTGAGTAAAATAAGGTTTTTTAAATGCTAATTCCTAACTATATATGGTCTATAACCTATGGTTTTTTCAGTGAATTTTCAAGGTTTTGTTAATGCTAATTCCTAACTATATATGGTCTATAACCTATGGTTTTTTCAGTGAATTTCAATGGTTTTTTAATAGCAAATATCATAAGCTGTCGAATGTCAAGTACGTGGTAAGTAAAAACATTTTCGTGTTTATGCACACTGATCTGCTTTGAATGCTGCCCCCCCCCCCTCATTTCTATTAGGAGTACTCTCTTTGCAGATAGTGAAGGGTAGTTAACGCAGGCCTTTGCCCCCGTTGTAATCCGTCGTGCCTGCTTCTCTCTCCATTTCATTGATTGTTCTCTTTGGTTCATTCTCTATTTACAAACAAGCACAGAGTCGCAATACTCTGTTTAGTCTTTGCAGATAGCGAAAAATCGTGTAAAAAAACAAAAGGAATCGAGCAAAATCAGTAGGCCACTAATGGGATCTCTTTTTGACCTGGTTAAAATAGAAACATTAGGAACAACCTGTTGAAAATAGCAATGTGTATGTACATAAGCGGCGTTCATTTGTGTTCACAGTACCCCTTGTTGATTGTTTGAATCGAGCATTGAATTGTTCGAAGTTGGTTCTCTTAAGGATCTTCTCTGCCTGCAAACGAGGAAGAATAGGAATATTCTCTCTCCCTTTGCAGATAGTGAAAGGTAGGTAACGCAAACCTTTAACACGTCGTGCCTATTTCGTTCCTCATTGATTGATTGTTTGCCCGAACATTGACTGTTTGGGAATTGGTTCTTTTTGGAGGTATTCCCTGTTTGCAAATAAACGTAGGAAAATCTTTGCAAGTAGTGAAAGGGTAGGTAATGCGGACCTTTGTCCCCCGTTGTAATCTGTCATGCCTATCTACTCCCCACTGATTGATGCACCTGTTTCACCCGGACCATTTACTAGAGATAGGTCATCTGGCCCGACCAGAGAGCACCCCTAGTGAAAAGGACATATGCAATAATAACGAAGTGATCACTGTATCCTGTTAACAGAAACTTTAGCAAGAAACAACCTGGAAAGAAAAGAATAGGAAAACGAAAATCAGTAGGCCACTGATGAACTTTTTATTAAATAACAAACAAAGAAACGATAACAATACGTAATGATAAAACCTATTATTGTCCTAGAAACAAGAAACGTTAAAAGTAAGCCCGTAATAAGAAACCTGAAAACAGTAAGAGAAACCAAGTGTGACATTGCAACGGCCACAAGGCAACGAGGCTTCATCGCCCCTCACTGCCCCAAAACGTGTCTGTCCCACCGCCTGCCACGCCCAAATAACGGCAAACTGGGAAAGATACAAGTCAGCAGACATCCGCCCCATTCTGGAAACTTTATCGGGATTGTACTTGATTGAGTGTGATGTCACAAACATTTGTGCGGATCTAGATTGTGTTAAGGAATACAATAGGTTAAGAAGAGAGTATGCGCCACATTTGCCTCAATATCCTTTGTTTGAGAAACAGGTTTCCGGCTACGCCCAGCCGGAAGCAACACATATAAGGCGGGTCCTGCTGCCAACCGTCGGCCAGGAGATCATCACGTAGGGTGTAGCCGGAGGAGAGGCCGAGGCCAGCGGGACCCGGCCAGGGGGATTGCTACGACCACCCTGGAGAGTTGCAGGGGGGGGAATGCCCGTGTCCTCGACCCTCCCCTCTCTCTCCCAGTCCGGCCACCATCAACCAGAGGCCGAGGCCGACGGGATCCGGCCGCGGTGGCGGTAACCCTGGAGAATTGCAGGTTAGACCCTCTCTCTCCCAGTCTGGGCCAGCATCCATGGAGGGCCTGGGAGTGGAGAGGCCACTGCACGAAAGGCCCAGGAGAGGCACCACACGCCAAGGCCTGCCCCACCGGATGAGCCAAGGAACCCGTTCATGGGGCCAGAGCAAAGGGCGTCCGGCCGCCATCCACCGGAGGTCCGGCCCAAAGACGGACGGGACATTTCTTCTTTTTTTTTATAATGGCTGCAACAACACTGGGGGGGGATGTCTTGCACATGCCTCCGACCCCCCCCCCCCCTCTCGTCCTCATCGCCTGGTCCGGCCATAACAAATGTCAAGCGAGACACCGTGGGGTGCACTGGGTGGGAGAGACGGTGCGAACAGGCCTCTCCCGCCTCCCCAGGTGGAGGCTTCCCAGCTGCACCCTCAGCGCTCCAGGCGCCCGGAAAAGGGTTCTTCCACTGTTGCGATGCTGCAACGTCTCGCCCGGCAGGGTGGAGCCCGTCCGCTCATTTGACCCCGCGATCGCCAGTAGCTACCGAACTCTCAAAATGGCGGTCGACCTGGCAAGAGCGGGCCCAGCATGAAGAAATGGCCCGGTCACTGGTTGACTCCACCACCGTAGTCCTCCACGACCTTGAAGATTCTAGAGGAGCCACGGGAGTCCCCGACCCCCGCAGACACCCCCGATGGGGAATGACTGCCATGATCGCCCGTGGAGTGACGAAACTGTAGCCGCGGGACGTCGGCGCTCCCATGCTGGCGCCAGCCTCAGTTTGAATGACTAGAAACCTGCAGACCTCAGTTCCGGTGAAAGCACAGTGTGACCCGGTAGGAAAAATTGTTGCACCCCCTCCCCTTTTTGACTGATGGTTCAAACCACCGATCCTTTCCTTTGCCCTTTTAACGGAACTTTGGACTGCCCCCCCCCCCCCGCGGCGCCCCACGCCGTTATTTGCTGGGCCAGAAAAGGGGGTGGTGATGATGGGACAGACTAATTTGCATATAGCCAGGTTCTGAGCTGGGATGGGGCAGTGAGATAAATAACGGTGATGGATCAAGCCCTGATCTTTGGACTGGGTAAGAGTGGTCTGCTTAATTCAGACACTCTGTTCATCACCACCCCCTTTTCTGTATCGTTTTTGGCCACTATAGGTGTGGCAGGGTATACTCAGACATGAGTCCCTTTCTCACTGCTCCATCAGGATTCAAGCAAGCCGGGCCGAAGAGGCTGAAATGCCAGAAACCGGTCCCCGGTAGCTTGTCTCCTTTCTGGTGAAGAATTGGCTTGGTAGTTTGGTCTGCCCTGTTCCCATGATGCACTGGGCCAGGGACAGACTAATTTGCATATAGCCAGGTTCTGAGCTGGGATGGGGCAGTGAGATAAATAACGGTGATGGATCAAGCCCTGATCTTTGGACTGGGTAAGAGTGGTCTGCTTAATTCAGACACTCTGTTCATCACCACCCCCTTTTCTGTATCGTTTTTGGCCACTATAGGTGTGGCAGGGTATACTCAGACATGAGTCCCTTTCTCACTGCTCCATCAGGATTCAAGCAAGCCGGGCCGAAGAGGCTGAAATGCCAGAAACCGGTCCCCGGTAGCTTGTCTCCTTTCTGGTGAAGAATTGGCTTGGTAGTTTGGTCTGCCCTGTTCCCATGATGCACTGGGCCAGGGACAGACTAATTTGCATATAGCCAGGTTCTGAGCTGGGATGGGGCAGTGAGATAAATAACGGTGATGGATCAAGCCCTGATCTTTGGACTGGGTAAGAGTGGTCTGCTTAATTCAGACACTCTGTTCATCACCACCCCCTTTTCTGTATCGTTATTTGCTGGGCGGCAACTTACTAGACATCACCTTCGTGCCATCCAGATTTCAGCGTGTTCTGCTGCCTTGGAACTATTCGCACAACAGACCGCTACTGACAACCCACCCCCCGGGACGCCCCACGCCGGATACCCAAATCAGTGCGGCACCCAGGCAACATCTTCTGAATTTTCATAATTTGAAAGAACTAGTAACATGTCCTCATCAGGAATTTCCTCTTCAATCATCTCATCAGGAATCTCCTCATGAAAAGTCTGCAATGATGATTCTTGTAACTCTATGGTCTCCAAACATTCGATAAATTCGCCATCAAGAGATTGATCAAAAAAATCATTCAAGTCATCTCCTCCTTGTGAGAATATTTCATTATTGGTGCTGTCAATTTCATTAAATGTAGTGGATAATTCAAAAGAAATTGCCACGGTCTCTTCATTGTTTAAATGTTTTTACTGTTTTTGTTTTGTTGTATATATTTATAAGTTATTAAAGTTTTATATTCCTACTACTTTGTTGGAGTGCTATACATTTTTAATGTGACACATAATTGTAAAAACTTTGATGTACAAAGAGTCATCCCTGGAATCTTCCGCTTCAGGCTCGGTCCCCTCCCCAATCACAATACAGGATGGTTTTCAGATAGTAGGAACGCGTGTGGTTTGACGGATCTCATCGGGTGTGGGCCTTGATCTACTATAACTCCTTTGAAGAGGGGTGATTCTTTACAGCTGGGGCCATAAACTACATCTGCAGGGCTAGCTGATAGCCTGGACAATCGGACACAGAGGAAGAGGAGTGTCAGAGGGTGCGGTAGTGAATAGGGCGAAAGGGAGGTGTCGGGCGGGCACAGAGTGTGATTCTCAGGGAAGAGCAGCGCAGATGGGGGGAGGTTTATTGCCGATGCATAAGACAGAGAGCGGGGGTGACCAGTGCCTGGGGAAGATGCTTGCGAGGGTGGGGAGCCATGCTACGGATCAACAGCGTGCAGAGAGTGGGTCTGGTCAAGGCATCTAAAATGGCTGCCGTGCACGACAAAAGTGTGGCATTTCAAAAAAGGCAAGATGGCGCAGACAATGTTTTTCAACACTTCCTCATTTCCTTCGAATCGAACGTTAACAGACGTTGGTGCATATTACCAAAGTTAAGCGATATTTATCGCTAACGATGCTTAGCAACGAATTTTTTACCGCTAAGCATCGTCAGAAATTATCGCAGATAAACCTTGCTATTATCAAGGTTTATCGCAAATGCGATAAAAAACGGCCGCAAAGCATGAATATCGCTAAAAAGTCAGCGATATTCATGCATTACCGAGCTAATGCTCTTAGCCATGTTATCCACCTCCCATTGGATAACATGGCTAAGAACTGCTCAGGCCAGGTGTTAGTTTTTGGAGATATTCGCGCTTAGCGCGAATATCTCCAAAACTTGGTAATAGGAGATAGATATCTTGCATGTTGTAATGCAAGTTATTGTGGTATATGGAACTCATACCATAATCTCTCGGGAAAACAGAAACTGATCCTTTTGGGACCGCCTGAGAAGGCCTAGGGGGTGAGGGGTACTCTACTTTGCCCCCTTTTCACGTTCCGAACTATTTTATTTTACTCTCTTCTGTAATTACACAAAATGGCAGCGATAAGATGCATCAGACACAGACAGTGAGAGAAAGGAGGCCGGAGATGAAGAAGAGATGTCAAATACACATTGGAGATAATATAGTGGGAGAAGGAAAGTAAATATGAGTAAACTTACCATGTAACATAAAAATGTTGCACTCTATACTATAAGTATCATTTTATACTACAATCACTTCGCTACAACCTCATAAATTAAAAATAAAAATGAATAATGTCTCAAACAATTTTTGATTTCTAAATATAAATTTATTCTTCTGAATTTTCAAAATTTGAAAGAACTAGTAACATGTCCTCATCAGGAATTTCCTCTTCAATCATCTCATCAGGAATCTCCTCATGAAAAATCTGCAATGATGATTCTTGTAACTCTATGGTCTCCAAACATTCGATAAATTCGCCATCAAGAGATTGATCAAAAAAATCAATCGTCATCTCAACCTTGTGAGAATATTTCATTATTGGTGCTGTCAATTTCAATAAATGTAGTGGATAATTCAAAAGAAATTGCCACGGTCTCTTCATTGTGAGCCATTTTATTTTGAAATTGCTTGCTGTAAATTGCAGAAAAAAATAATCACTTTAATTTATCGTTTTTAGTAATACATAATATAAAACTAACTTTATCAAGTATTTAGTATAACAGAAGGACTGTAAATAAATAACAGAAAACATTTTTCAAATTATCTTAAAGTGTACAACATAGTTCCCCTTACAAATTAACAACTCACCTTTTTAAAAGTAGGAGAAGTGTTAGTACTGTGTAAATCAAACACCAGAAATTGAGCACCAAAAATTCCTCACAAATATACCTCAGACAGTAGTATCACAAAATGGCTGTGGTTTCCTCTCATTTTAGATATATACATAACCAATTAACTTTCATCACACACAAATACAAAACCAAAGTAACATTTTAATTGGTTCTAAATTTCAACACTTTCAAATGTGTTTTCCCCATGCAATTTTCCATAGGACATTTAGATACGTCTACAGCCTGAATGGCTGAACGGAATTACACCAAACTTGGCAAAATGGTACATCAAACCTAAGAGGTCAGGGAGGATCTACTATGCCCCCTTATGGTCATTTGCCCCTTCGCTTTGGCCTCCTCTTGTCTCTCGATCCTACCGAGAGACAAGATGGCGTCCGCTACGGACTGTTTGGAATGTTTACAGACGCCGGAGAACCAATCAGCTTCGCAAAGCTCCGTAACGCGAAAAGTACGCGAAGCGGAGCGCTGTTACAGATATATATCTTTTTTTGAACGTTAATTTCTCAAAATCCACTGGAGCACATATATTGAGACCTAGCAAAGGCACATCGGGCTACCAGTCCCTAATATTTTGCCAAGTTTCGTGCAAATCCATTCAGCCGTTTTATTATTATTATTTTTTTTTTTGCCCCGCGGGGCCCTTTTAAAACCTCCACATCAAACCTAGGGGGTCAGGGAGGATCTACTATGCCCCCTTATGGTCATTTGCCCCTTCGCTTTGGCCTCCTCTTGTCTCTCGATCCTACCGAGAGACAAGATGGCGGCCGCTACGGACTGTTTGGAATGTTTACAGACGCCGGAGAACCAATCAGCTTCACTTCACAAAGCTCCGTAACGCGAAAAGTACGCGAACTGGAGCGCTGCCCGGTCCGCTGTTACAGATATATATCTTTTTTTAAACGTTAATTTCTCAAAATCCACTGCAGCACATATATTGAGACCTAGCAAAGGCACATCGGGCTACCAGTCCCTACAATTTTGCCAAGTTTCGTGCAAATCCATTCAGCCGTTCGGGCTAAAAGTGAGGCCAACCGCCCTATGGAAAACTCAATGTTAAAAACACGTTTTGGGACCCCCCTTTTTTCTCAGCCCCCCCTTGACAAACCCCCCCCAAATTTTCAGTGGCTGCTCAGAAACAAAATGTTCCATTTTCCTGAAAATTTCAGCCAATTCCGTCCACAAACGCCAAAGTTATTAGACATAGAATTTTCAAAAATCCCATAGAGAAAAAATCCTAACTATATATACCTACTGGCGACCGCCAGTAGGTAATATGTATGTATATATATATATATATATATAATTCAAGTGCAGATTAGCCCCATGAAGACAAGCCACAAAAAATTACTTCACTCGCATTTATTCTTTCCATCACTTGCCAGCAGACGAACTTGAAGGTACAGATCACACCAGTTCTTGATATTTGCCAGACGCGTTTCAGGATACCAAGATCCTTTCTTCAGTGGCTCAGGCAAGGGAAATGAATGCACTCTTGTAATTTGCACTTTTAACTTGTTACCTCAGTGGGTGTGGCTTCTGTGCAAAGCTCTCTGGTCGTTGTAGTGCTTTTAATAATTGTTCCTGTTGTGAGGGAGGCTTTCTGTCCCGTTTTCCGCCTATTAAATTATTTTCCTAGTGGAAAGGTGAAAATGTCTCTTCCTTTCATCTGCCCTGCTTTACAATGATTAAAAACGAGTTCCAAGCAGCGTCGTTCTGCAGCGCGCTGCTCACCTTCTTTCCAAGCTGCAGGCTGTATTCTGGAGCCTGCATGGACCCGCCTTCAGGCGGTGGGCTTGTCCTCGTGGCTGGGCAAAAGCCATAAACATAATTCAAGTGCAGATTAGCCCCATGAAGACAAGCCACAAGAAATTACTTCACTCGCATTTATTCTTTCCATCACTTGCCAGCAGACGAACTTGAAGGTACAGATCACACCAGTTCTTGATATTTGCCAGACGCGTTTCAGGATACCAAGATCCTTTCTTCAGTGGCTCAGGCAAGGGAAATGAATGCACTCTTGTAATTTGCACTTTTAACTTGTTACCTCAGTGGGTGTGGCTTCTGTGCAAAGCTCTCTGGTCGTTGTAGTGCTTTTAATAATTGTTCCTGTTGTGAGGGAGGCTTTCTGTCCCGTTTTCCGCCTATTAAATTATTTTCCTAGTGGAAAGGTGAAAATGTCTCTTCCTTTCATCTGCCCTGCTTTACAATATATATATACACACGATAAATGAACATAATATTTCAGCCATGCTTCCAAGTTGAATGCAAGGTAATTAGTGCAATTACATTAAAAAACCTATACATAAAGTTCTGATGGCATCACCATATTCCTATAGTAGTTCCTTAATCAGCAGAATGATTTCTGCCCTTTTCAGAACCGAATGCAAAGAAAAATGATACAAGTTTACTGAATAAGGTCATTCTATACGATTGTGAGCTAATATGAAAAATCAATCTATATCATGTGTTCTTATTCAATAGTAGAAAGCGTGACACAGCAGTGCAAATTTCCCAAAAAAGTCCAGAAGCAGTGCATTGGCAATTAATCAAGCTAGTATCATTTTCTTATTAGTAATTGCTACAAATCATGCTTCAGAATAAAGTGCAACAATGTTAGTGCAAATTATGCTAAAAGAAGCGGTGCAATAAACATACTACACATGTCAACTCGCATAACTATTTTCTAAGTTCCTCAGCGAACCCTAAAGGGCAAAGGTAATGGGGCAAAATTTTGCTGAAAGTGCATTGCAAATCTTACTAAAAAGCAAGGTGATAAAGACAGAGCATAATGGGATCGCAACATCACTATTTTATAATGTCCTTAACTACCCTTGAAAGGCAAAAGGGATACGACAAAGTTTGGCTGAAAGTATTGTTATATTCCATATAGGTACCCTATATAGGTGCAGTTAACACTGCAACCTTTCACCTATATCCTTCCCTACATTTCATATAGAACGGTTCATAGGGACTGACCTTTTACCAAGATACGATACTCATACATTAAGCATGAGGCTTCTTGGAAGCACATCAGGACTCTCAGCAGGATAAACATCTCCTGTATAATATCTATCTTAAAGTTCAAGCCTGACGTCATCCTGTAGGTCGACACAGTAACACAGCAAGGTAGGCCCCCTGGAGAGACCTGTGGGTATATATACATCATGTCTTGCTTAGACAGACCGAGAAGACTGTGACTTCCCAGCTCACACACTGACCAGAGACGCTGAGGTTCCTGCATGTAGACGCTCCAGCTAGCAGTGGTCTTACATTCCTTGCGGGGTGTCCGACTTGAGACCAGGACGGGGTCCCATATTCTCTCCTTTCTCAGTTAATGGGGTTGACTAGATTCTTTGCACAAATGCATAACACCTACAACAATGCTAGGTACATTTAGGTACATCTAGTTAGGGAGGCATCATAGGAGTATGCACTTTCTTATCATTTATTTTATGTACTTGTATATATTCATGATTACTGCAAGATGGTAGATGTGTACAATCCCTTTACTTTCGTAGTACTGCTAATCATATATCTCTGCTACTGTCTAATGATTATTACAGCAACTCTATTCTACACTAAAATAACAATTGTTCAATAAATCCTTATTGAAATGCCCAGACTGTTTATTCTGTGTGTTGGACTTGGCTTTCTTTGCAGTGTCATCCCAGAACTTTTTGCCTTCCTCCTGTATTTTTTCTGACCTGTTTTTGTTGGTTGTATGACTCTGGGCACTTTACCACTGCTGATCAGTGCTAAAGTGCATATGCTCTCCCTATTGTAAATTGATGTATGGATTACTGACTCCATGATTGGCTTATTTGATTTACTGTCAGACCCTAGTACAGTGCACTGCGAGTACCCAGGGCTGGTAAATAAAATGCTGGTGCTGGGCTTGCAGCACTGGTTGTGCCACCCACAGAAGCAGCCTGTAAAAGTGTGTCTCAGGTCTGCCATTGCAGAGCCTGTGTGCAGTCTGGTACTGCCATGTTGACTGGGCAAGTGCACACACTTGCCAGTCCCTAAACCTTCCCTTTTCTGCAGATCAGTCACCCCTATGGTAGTCCCAAGGGCAGGGTACATTGTAGGTAAAAGGTAGGACACACCCTGGTGTGTGTGGCATGTCCTAATAGTGAATTACAGCCATGTTCGTTTTTCACTATTGCAAGGCTACCTTTTTCCCATAGGCCAGAATGGGCAGTTTGATTATAACATCTTATAATCCTAACTGACTCAGGGAACTAGGTAGAAATTCGAGTTTAGTATGCCTGAACTCAGAATGATAAAATACATCTTTTACTGAAGTTGGTTTTAACATTCTGTGTTTGAAAATACCACTATTAGAAAGTAGGTATTTTCCTGCCTAACTGTCCAAGCCTGCCCCTGCTAGGTTGTGTATTCCTTGACTGGAGTTTGAGTGATAGAGGCTTGTGGATTCCAAGAGACAGGGTGAGTCAGCACAGGCCTGAATAGAGCTATCTGCATGTAGATGGGCGGGAGGAGTTGCACCTGGGACCTGAATAGGGCTGTGCCTGCCTCCCACAATGCTGGTTCCACCTCCTGTGGTGCGTCTGATGTCCCTGGCCCACACTGTCAAAGGAAAGAAGGAGTCTTGTCAATAAAGTGCTCCAGGACTGCACAGAACTGGTTTGGACTAGGCACAGACACTCTCTGCCTCCAGAGACAAAGGATTTGCTGGTATAAATATGGGGATCCAGACCCCAGAACGTTAGTTCACTTTTGGGAAACAAGAAGAACCTTTGCTGAGGAGAGGAACCAGAGAAATTGAGGAGGAGGATATCCCTAAGCTCAGTGCTGTTTGGGGGATTGAGAGAGAGAAACTTGTTTATTTAGACCATGGTCTTTTAAACAGTATACAACAAAACACGATCAGGATCCAAAAAGTACGAACAGACAAAATTCGACTACATCATAAATAGTTAAAATTCAATACATGTTAAAAGAGGGTGGCACCCTCAAAGACACACAATTCATTGAACCCAAATTTTACAGAAATCTCAAGATCCCTAGAAGAGTAAAAGGAAACATTTACACTTTATAAAAGACTTAAAAAGACTTAAAATCAATGCCCCTCATTCAATATCTCCCCTCCAAATTCTTTGATGGCCTTCAGGAATTTGCCCAATCCGATTGCAATTTCTAGCGAATGCATATCTGTAAGTAAACAAATCGCCTGGGCACGCGAAGTTATCTTATGTGATAAGAATATAGGACGTAAAAACAATTTCCTTATATCATGTACAAATGTGCAATGAAGCAATATGTGCAACATATCATTTCTTAGGCCACGCCCACAGTTGCAATTGCCTTCTGGGCCAATCAGTGCGGACTTTATTTTTCCGTCTATCTTCCAAGGGTTAACCCCAACCCGGGTCCTTAGAATTTCATATCTTAGCCCTTGGTTAGGCAATATATCCAAATACGGAAACCACCCTTCATTGACCCATGAATTCTTTAACCACTGGACCGATTTTTTCGCTAACATATAATCTAGGTCCTGTGCCCTTGAGAAGGACTGGCCTTGTTCCCTAAGCATTCTCTTTGTAAAATCGGCTATCAAGGCGTCTTGGGAGAATCTCACATTAAGGCGCCCTGTTACTTTCTGGAGATTTCTTCTCACATCCTTTGCCCAGCCAAGATTACTTATTTGGATCTCCTCTCCACACCATTGAGAGACCTTCAGTGTCACTCCTGGGTCTTGGCGCTTTCAAAATCTTACCAGGGCCATTTGGGATTGTACACTTCAAGAAGTTAACCACAGTTCCATTCTAATTGCTTGAACCATTGTACAATTAGGTAAAGACAATAACATTTTTAAAAATGTTCCCTTTTCCTGATCCCACTCATGTTTACCGCTCAAGTATAACACCTCTGCCCCATACAATACTTGGGGGGGGGGGGGGAGATCATTGCTTCAAATGCCTTTATCATTGGTTTGCGTGTCATATCACCATATTCTTTATTAAACGTTTTCAATGTGGATGAAAAAGCTTTTGCTTTTTGAGCCTCCAAATAGGTGTGCCATTTTAGCGCACTATCAAACCAGAGGCCTAGGTATCTATATTCCTTAACTACCTCTAGTTTGTCATCGCCCAAAAACCAATTGAAATTCTTCTGACTCTTCCCAAAACATAAAACCTTAGTTTTTCCATATTTACAGTCAGTATTTTCCTATCACAATAGTGTTTAAAGACATTTAGTTTCCTTTGAAGTCCTATTTCAGTTTGGTCCAGGATCACTAGGTCATCAGCGTATTAGAGACAAGGCACTTTGTGACCACTCATTCTAGGACTTGCACTTCTTTCCACTTCAAGTGCCGCGGGGAGATCTGCCCAAAAAATTGAAAATAACAGGGGTGCCAAAACGCACCACTGTCTAAGGCCATTCCCTACTGATATCTTATGAGTTAGTGACCCGTGCGTGTCTGTAATGACCTGGGCCCAATTCCCTCTATGAAGCTCTTTTAAAATCATCAACAAGCCATCCGGTATTCCATATTTTAACAGATCTTCCCAGAGTTTTTTACGATCCACAGAGTCAAACGCAGCCCGAAAATCAACAAAACAACAATGCAACTTCCCATTTTGTTCTATCGATTTCTGGGCCAGGGACCATAGGGCAAAACAGTGGAATGGCCTTCTTTGATCCCACCTTGTTCCACTGGAATAATTGCTCTCTCTTCTGCCCAAGTCTTTAACCTACCTAATATTATTTTGGCAAATATTTTTTCACCAATATCGAGTAGGTTAATTAATCTATAGTTCCTTGGTGCGTTGACGTCCCCTTTTTTATGGATTGGTCTAATTATCGCACCCTGTTTGGGGGATTGGCCTGCAGTGGTTGCCTGGCTGCAAAGGGAAGGCGAAAGGACTTTGTGCTACTTTCAAATCAACTTGTAAAGGATCTCTAAGGGCTTGAGATAGAGCTTGCCTCCTGCTGAAGTGTCAGGGACAACAGACTTCACCAACCAGCTCCCCTGCCTTCCCTTGCTGGGAATTGAAGTGCCTGCTGTTGAGCTGGGCCTTCTGAGAGACTGCGTGTCGCAGGGAGCTGGAAGCCTGACTCAGAACGAATAAGCATGTCGCTGCCACAGCCGTTGCATCACCAGAGTAGAGTGTTGCCGTCGCAGAAGACGCCGTCGCATCACCAGAGAAGCGTGTCGCAGGGCTTGTCGCAGCTCAGAAGAATCGCTGCATCGCCACGCAGCCGTCGGGCGTGCTCGCATTGTTGTCGCATCAAGAAGAGGCCATTTTGTTTCATTGCACCGGATCTTCATCTCATCACAGCACTGCTGGTCGCATCGCCATGGAAGGGCAGGAAGAAACAGACGCATCAGCTCCCCATGCGGAGAAGAACCGACGCATCCCCTACGCAGCAGTAGGGACCCGACGCATCACTGTTCTTGCGTGTAAGTAACCAACGCATCACCTTCCCTGCAACACTTCGTTCTATAGCGTTACGTATCCAAAGGTACATTGAACTTAAAGTGTCATATTTTACATTAGATTAGATTTGAATACATACTTGTAGAGCGCATGGCTGCCTCGACAAAGAGGCATCCCAGCACTGAAACAAGGCGTAGTGAGGGACAGAGTAGGGATTAGAGTTGAGAGTACAGCCAAGTCTTCACAAGGCGACTGAAGACCTGGTGATCAGCGATGCTGCGGATGTGTAGAGGAAGGGAATTCCATAAGGTAGGGGCCAGTCGCCTAAAGGAGCGGCCCCCAGATCTGGTCCTTTGAAAGAGTGGGATTCATGCGAGGATAAGATTAGCCGAGTGCAGCGCACACTGCGGGGAGTTGAGGGAGCACATGTCGCTCAGAATGTGTGGGCAGTTGCCGGTCAGGATCTTGTGCACGGTGCAGAGCACTTTGAAGTGTACATGGTGTGCAAGGGGCAGCCAGTGGAGGCAGAAAAGGAGGTTAGTAACATGGCTGTAATTGGGAAGGAAAAAATGGCGCGTGCTGCAGCGTTCTGGACCCGTTGCAGTCGCTCAGCACAGATTTATTAGAGCCAAAGAGAAGCACATTACAGTAATCCAAATGGGCCAATATGGAGGCTTGGATGATCATCTGCTGCGTGTGGGCATTAAATAGACCAAGTATCGGTTTGAGGCCCCGAAGCAGCCCAAAGCATTTCCCTGCCACAGGTTTGGCATGTGTCTCGAAGGTAAGATCTTTGTCAAGCATAATGCCCAGGTTTTTCACTGCGAGTTTGGGGGCCAGAGCTGAAGGCCACCATTCATTGTTCCAGAGATGGGAGTCTTTGCCAATCAGAAGGATCTCAGATTTTGCAGAGTTCAGCTGCAAGAAGTTAGCCGTCATCCACTCTGCAATGGCCAGTATGTCTTCTTTGAATTTTGCTCTGTCCTGGCTGGGATTGTTGGACAGGGTGATCACCAGTTGGGTGTCGTCAGCATATGACACCAGGGAGAGGTAGACATCCAAAGAGAACTAAGCTAATTCTATCATTTTTAGAGTAGAGTATTGTGGATTTTTGTTGTTTTTGGTCTTGTGTTAAGTCTATATAAAAATACTTATACTACATCTTGTGTGGTGTCCATCTGTAGTGTTGTCACTGGGTTACTGTATGTGTTCACAAATGCTTTACACACTGCCTCTGAGATAAGCCTGTCTGCTTGTGCAAAGCTACCAAGGGGTAAGCAGGGGTTATTTTAGGAGTGTACCCCCCCCTACCCTGACTTGACCCAAGGGTCCCTATTTGGTCAAAGATACCTGCCTCCACTAACCAGAGACCCCCAAATCTAACACTGAGTATCTCTGAGATAAACTAAGTGAGCACGAGTGACTGAGTGAAAAGTAGTATATTGTTTCCATGATCCTGAGGCATCAGGGTTGTCATGTTCTGAGGTTGTCAGAAACTATTCTCTCCCCGATAAGAGGAGATTCTAGTGGCACTTTGAGCTAACTAAAGCAAACAGGTTAACATATCCTGTGGGGGTGCTCGGAACAAGTCTGCCACCAAACCCACAGTTTGTTATCCAAACGCGCAGATCCTGTATAGGATATACAGGTACTACCCGACATGGTGCTGCCAACATTGGTTGGGTACTTATTTGACAGTAGAATCTGAGTAGTTCAGCCGTGCTAGTCTCAGAGACCCCCTACTCCCAAAACACCAGAGACATCTGGAGTGGGTGGGCACAAGCTCCGCCACAGCTGAGTAGTCAAAAAATCCTATTTATTAGCTGTAGGCTCATCAAGCTTGAAGGACAAAGTGGAGAAGTGTGGCTCAGGGGTTAGAGGCGGCAGACCCGGAATCTGAGATCGGTCCTGGACCAGGGTTCAATTCCCCGCCCCGGCGGGTCATTCCACGGACTCGATAATTCTCGCCCCGGTGCCTCCTCGACTCACGGGTTCACACTCTGCGACTCTGGGCAACAGCTTGCTTAATCTCCACAACGGCCCCTCGCGGCGGGATGCCTGACTTTCACCTTGTGGATACCCTGCTATCTCACAGGGGAATATCAGGAAGGGTTCCCTAAGCAAGCGCCGGGAAACCCACTGCGGGTAGCTGTGCGCTATATAAGCTCAACTACATTTACATTTCCTAAATTGTGCAAAACACCTTATCATAGTTTCCTTGAAAAATTAGTTTGTGTTCTATACACGACTAACCCGGTCTTAGACCCCCTACAACAAGCACTGTCCCTCTCAGAAGACGAGGAAGATGCAAACGCAATAAAGATTGCATCAAAAGTCACCCTGAGACTGCTAGAGAATGGTTTATCAGTTAGGTGTGGTTTACTAGTTTTTGAGATTGAGGCACACAAATCTAATAAATCAGAGGTATTTTATTTGTGGGTTACATTCCAAGCAGCAGATGCAAGAACACAGACATTTCCCTATTACACAGAAGGAGATGCACCAGTGGAATATGGTCCATTCGAGGACATAGAGATTCCACTCACGTACCAGGAACACTTATACTGTTTTAAAGGTGCCTTACCCCATCTAAGAAGAAGAGTAAGATTAGGCCCACTCAGAGGAGAAAGGGCAACATGGCCAATATTAACAGCCTACACACCACATCCTGACATTGACACAATGCCACAGGCGGACTTACTCATACAACACAAAGATTTAATTAAAATCTATAGAAACATGACACAATACGTCATGATGACTTTCACAGTCCAACCTACAACAGTTGCAATTAATGGAAAAATGCCCGCAAAACGCCTACAAATGCCATTCTGGGTAGCTCAGAAAATAACACAGAGGCAGTATTCCCAAATACTACCACGTGTGAAAAACACAGAATGCTAACAATCTGCTTGCCCATGGGGATAACCCCTCGAATAGAGGATGGTACCATTTGGGGTACAGTCTTTGCTGCCATTTATACCTTTATTATTATTATTATGTGTTTGATTAATTAAAATCCAATTAATAAATGTAGGACAGATTAAAAACAAGAATAAATAATACAATAGTTTTTTTACTGAATTAAGTTGATAAAATCCATTTCATAATGCTATTTACATTTAATATATATCATACAGTACTTATAGATACATTTTTGCTGTTCTAATTTTGATCCTGTTCTTGCTAAAAACGTTGCAAAAGTGGAATTCATTATGTCATCGGAGTGTAGACAGACTTTCAACGCTTGCCTACATGTCTGTACTCCTCGAGCATTAAAATGCTTCTTAACTATGGTTATTCTTAAAATGTTCAGTTCTGGGCAAAGACACAGCAGGTGAATAATGTTCTATTCTCCTAATTTACATTACCTACATAGTGTGTCTTCTTCTGACCTTAGCCATGGCGGAAGATGACATAAGCCCGGTAATGCGATATAACAAGCTTTTGTGAAGATTTGTTTATATTTCAACGTCCACGGAGTTTCTAAGTATGCTTGAACTTTCATTTTTGTGAAACCATTCATAATTGTCCAAGCGTGTTTTCTTTTTGAGAGTTTATCTTTATCCCTTATCAGCAATAGATGATTTGTTATTTTATTGACAGCTTTTTTAAATGATTCTGGAGTTGTTGTAGTCCCTCAAATTGGGGTCACAGCGTATTCTTCTAATGCAGCATATAAGTATTTCCAGGCAGGTGATTTCCTGTTTACGTTTATTTTGTGCCATAATAATTGACACATTTTATTTTCATTGTCTTTTTTTAATCTATTCCATATTATAATAAATTGTCCTTTTCTCGCATATAATTGGTTAATTAATCCAAACTCTAGCCTTATTTGCGCTGGCGATGCATTATTAAGCAAATAAAAGAGGATGTTAAAAGTTTTTGTCACCACATTATTAATGGTCACAGCATCTTTCCCACTCAGGGCTTCACTAACATATGTTAAGATAGGCAACAATTTTGCTGATATAACCTTTAAGAATGGTTGGTAACTCAGATCACCTAATGATTTCTGCAAGATTCTAAATGCAGCTATCAAAGCATTTGCTTTCCATTGAATATCTGTTTTTTGCGGGAGAAAATTTCCATTATCATCAAATAATACTCTGTATGTCTGCTGATCACCATAACTTTGGTCTTTCTTTCATTTATCACCATCCCGTTTTCTTTTGAATATGATATTAAATCAATTAACCGTTGTAACCCAACTTTTGTTTGGCTTAACAGGAGACATCATCTGCATATAGTAAATTGAATATCTGTTTGTTGGCTAGTTTAGCCAGGTGTGCATTTACTTCATTCAGTGCTTTAGTAAGATCTTCTAAAAACAAATTAAAAAGAAAAGAGGCCAATACACACCCTTGCTTTAACCCTGCAGTGGTTAAAATTTCCTTCATTAGCGTCGAGCCATCCCCCATCCGTACTCTAACCCAAGTGTCAGCATATAGAAGTTGAATTCATTTTAAAAGGGACACTGGGATATCTTGCTCCTGCAACTTTCTTCACAGAAGTTGTCTGTGCACACAATCAAAGGCAGATCTAAAATCAACAAAGCATGAATACAAGGGCTGTTTCATTGAGATAGTTTTATCCATTAGCATTGATAAGGCTAATATATTTGTTGTAGTGCCCAGTCCTTTAATACATCCTGTTTGATTGGGCGGGTGTATCTTGTTTTCCTTTGCCCATTCTGATAAATTTGAGAATAAAACTCCCGCGAATAATTTGGCATCTGTGCTTTAAAGAGTTATTCATCAGTAATTTTCGGAGTAGGCCCAGTATTCTTTTTTTGGGGATATTAGCGACCCTCTCCAAGATTCAGATATTGTCAATGTCCTGACGATTTCTTTAAAAACTGCAGTTAGGTATTCTGACCATAGATCCAGATCTTCCTTGTAAAGTGCAAATAGAATACCATTGGGACCTGGTGCCCCATCTTTTTGTTTTCATATTAATTTGGATAGTTGAATATTTGTTGTATCAAATTCATGGTCCAGTTCCTGACTTAATGTATCAATCATATTCCATTTGCCATCCAGATTTATTGTTTAACAGTCGGAGTTTAAAAGTGTTGCCAGAAAACTAACCCACTCTTTTTCAGTTAATGCAGATGATACCACTAATTTATTAGGTCTTACTAGACCGTTTATAGTTTTCCAGAATTCCCTAGAATTTGTTTGATTACTAGTGTGGAAAACTTTAGCCCAAAGATCGTGTTTTCTTTCGTTCCAGATTAATTTCCTCAAATTTTGATTAATATTGAGTAATTTGATGGACAATTCCTTGTTTTATGGGAACTTAATTAACTGACTCCTAAGGTTGTTATGAGTCCTTCTTATGTTCCTTATTGTATAGGATAAATTAATTTTATTATTCCTTTTCTCCACTTGCATCATTTGTTTTTTCTTAGCTTTGGGTGCTGATTCATATGATTTGACTAATTTGCGTGTAAAGTTTACCCATTGATCAATTGGAGATATAAAGATTTTTTCTTCAAAACATTCTTTGACCAGTTTTCGTGCCAATTTATTAGTGTTGTCTTTATTATAAGCTGCCCAAATAAGTCTTCTATAGTTGATAATTCCCATCTGTCCATGTGCTGTCAAATATTTTTGATGTTTTATACTAGCCGATTTGTGGTGATTATTTGCAGACTATGATCACTGTCCGGCACCTTCCCCAGACGGTACGAGGTAAAATGACTAAAGATGTTTAATGATGCAATGGTATAGTCAATTTGTGACTTTGAATTTTGTGAGTGAAATGTCCAAGCAGATGGTGAGTTTTGTGGGAATCTCCCATTTAATATTCTTAGACCCATTGCTTCTATATCCTTCACAGAATGTATACCCACTTTACTGTGTCTAGGCTTCGTTGCGGTCTCTGGTGTCTGCTGAGAAATTGTCCATTGGTGATCCTGTGACTGAGTGATGTTGTCTCTTATAAAAGGTACAAGCAGATTTAAATTAAAATCCCCTGTAATTATAAAATCTGCAAAAGGGCCATCCATCATTTGCTCCAACAGAAAACTGGTAAGTGTAACACACATGTTGGTCCTTGAACATTGTGTGGGTTGTATATATACGTTAATTAATATTGAAGATTTTAATTTGACTTGATTGCTTGCTTTATATCGTAACCTTACTGTTAGAAAGTTAGGATTATTCGTATCCACTTGCTCATGTTCTACTCTAGAATCGATGGATATGAATGTAGCTAGGCCCCCACTAGGGTGACCATATTTATGTTGCTTGATTGCGGGCTCAAAATATCCTTTATAACCCTCTAACATTACAGGGTCGTTGCCCATGTTTCCTGTAATAAAATAATCTGATGGGAATTAGACAGAGTTTAACCCCTTCAGTGCTAATGACAAGGGTAACTCGTCATGGAGTTTCCATTGATTTCAATGGAAATTACATTGAAGTGGTACCAGATGCTTAGCATCAAAGTGGTTAAGTGGGCATTATTTATCTTGTTGCTTACCCCATTTATATTCCATGAGCATATCTTTAATATTTGAATGAATGAATCAAAGGGGTTTTGTTGAGCGCGACTGCTGCCCTTAGGCGTCCAAGCGCTAATAGAAAGGAAAGTGCATTGAGAAGAGTAGCTGGGGGTTAGTTATTTGCTGAAAAGGAGTGTTTTAAGCTCCTTGCGAAAGGATAACAGATTGGGGTTCGATCTAAGGTGTAGGGGGAGGGAGTTCCACAGCTTGGCGGCGTTGAGCGTGAAGGACCTTCCTCCTGCTCTTGACCTCTTGATCCGGGGGGCTACCGCTAGGAATGCGTGAGTGGATCGAAGTTGTTTGCTGGGGCAGTAGGGGGCGAGCAGGGAGTGGTTGATTTTGGGGCCGGTTCTCCAGAAGGCTTGGTGGGATATGCACATGGCTTTAAATTTTATTCTCTCCCTGACAGGAAGCCAGTGTAGGGTCCTCAGCCCGGATACCACTGATACTCTGCATGGAATCTGCAGCAGCGTGCGTGCAGCGCAGTTCTGAGTCCGCTGAAGTTTTTGCAGCACGTATTCCGGTGCCCCTAAGTAAAGGGCATTGTTGAAATCAAGTCGGGATTGGATTAGGCCTTGTATGACAATTTGCTTGGCTTCGAAGGGCAGGAGTGGGAGGATTTTTTTCAGCATCCTGATGATCCCGAAACAGGTTGCAGATGTTTTTGTGGCTTGGGTGTTGAGGGTTAGGGATTTGTCCAGCCAGACCCCTAAACATTTGATATTGTCTTTCGGAATTGGGGGAGTGCCCAAGCTGATGGGCCATAGGTGGTCGATGGTGGACAGAGCTGGAGGGCCAAGCAACATGAGCTCGGTTTTATCGCCGTTAAGTTTAAGAGAAGATGCTGTCATCCATCTCCTGACCTCTTCCATACAGGTCGTTAGGTTGACCTGTGCCGGCTCACTGTTCTTCTGTGCGAGGAAGACTACTAGCTGAGTATCATCCGCATATGTGATGATCTTAATGCCATATGGACGGATGATCTCAGCCTGCGGTCTCATGTACATGTTGAACAGCGTGGGGCTTAGTGAAGAGCCTTGCGGTACCCCACAGTCCAACGGTTTACTTTCGGAGATAGCATCTCCGTCAAAGACTTTAAAAGTCCTTTCGCTCAGGAAGGATCTTAGCCAGGCCAGAGCGTCTCCCGACACTCCTAGATCGAGAAGTTGACACAGCAAGGTTTTATGGCATACCGTGTCGAACGCAGCGCTCAGATCGAGGAGGATGACTGCCACTAATCCCCCTCGATCCAGGATCCGCCTGGTTTCTTCTGTCATGGCCAGCAAAGCTGTTTCCGTCCCATGTTTGGGGCGGAACCCTGTCTGTGAGGCATCGAGTAGATGGTTGGACTCGAGAAACCTTGTGAGATGGAGATTAATGTGTCTCTCCAGGATCTTGCTCACCCAAGACAGAAGGGAGATGGGGCGGTAGTTATGGTTTTTGGGGTCCAAGTTGGGTTTTTTCAGGAGTGCCCTCACCATAGCCTGCTTCCATGTTGGAGGCACACTCCCTTTTATCACGGAGTTGTTAAGCAGCTCCATGAGAGTAGGAAGAATAACTTTACTGGCGGCGATCATAGTGCTGGGTGGAGCAGGGTCATTTGGGGAGCCTGACTTTACCTGTAATGTCAGGGTTTCCAGTGACTCTAGGTTTACTAGGGGGAAATGGTCCAGAGCTATTCGAGGGTGGTACTCCGCCTTAGTAGGGAGCTGAAGTTCAACCATGGGGGCTTTCAAGGTTGGGGCTGCAAATGTTACATAGATTTTGTTTATTTTCTGATAGAAAAATTCCGCTAGGTCATTACAGCGCGCGATGGGGTTATCATTTGGGGCTATGGGAGGGGGCAGCTTGGTGAGGGTTTTTACTATTTGATAAATCCCTCTCGGTTTAGATCTAGCCTTCATAATTTTTCCACTAAAATAGGAGGATTGTGCCATTTTTATTTTAGTTTTGTAGGCTATAATGGCTTTCCTGTACGTGGTTTTGTCTGCGGTGGCATACCCCAGACGCCACTTCCTCTCAAGTTTCCTGCAGATTCGTTTTTTCGCTCTGAGTTCATCTAAGTACCAAGGAGCTGTTTCCCGATGTCTCTTTAAAGTGATTTTGCGAGTGGGGAGTATGGAGTCAATGGACTTCCGGATCCAATTGTCGAATTCCCTGCTGCCTGACGAGGGATTTTGGGAGAATTAGGGTCTTGAGTTTGCTAGGGACCTAGTCCACTGTTCTAGTGGGAGCCTAGACAAATTTCTCATTTTCTGTGGGCAGGGAGTGCAGGATACAGATTTGTATGTAGACCAGGTAAGAGGGATTAGAAAGTGATCGGACCATGGAAGAGGGGTGATGGGGCCTACCCTAAGGTTGTTGCATTTGCTGAATACAGGGTCCATCAGATGCCCTTTGTTATGCGTGGGGGCTCGGACTAGTTGCTCCAGTTGTACTGCAGCCAGGCTCGCAGTTAGATCTTTTGCTGTGTTGCCTGAGCTATTGTCGAAATGGATGTTAAGGTCGCCCAGCAAGGTAAAGTTGGAGGAAGACATAGCTAGTTCTGCTACTAGGGAGGGTAAAGTGGTAAGAAATTGATTCAGTGGGCCGATAGACAAGTATTCCTGTGAAGCTATCATTAGGGGTGAGCTTGAGGGAGAAGGACATGCTTTCGCAGTCTGGAGTGGGGTCCGAGATGCAGTGGCACTGATATAGGGATTTGTAAATGATTGCCAGACCTCCGCCTTTCCCCTGTGTGCGATCCCTGCATAAAATTTGATAACCGGGGGGAGTGCTTGTATCAGGTCCGGCTCGGAGTCGGGGGTAAGCCAGGTTTCGGTTAAAAAGACTGCGCCTGGTGTTAGTTCATTTATCATTAAAGAGATTTCCGTGCTATGCTTTGGGAGGGATCTGCAGTTTAGAAGAAGCATATTGTATTTCTGTGGGTCATTTTGTTGCTGAGAGGTGTTAAGCCTGATGTTACAGTTTGAGCAGAGAGAGGGAAGATCTAGGGGGTGGTAGGGGTGACCACAGCTGGTTTTTAAAGGGGGTCTTAGATTGTGAAGGGACCCTGAGCTATAATACCTACTCGATGTTTGAGGGGGATCAGGGGATGTGGCCCCTGTCCCCGGCCGTCCACGGACGGGTGCAGACGGGCTTGCCTTTGGCGCGCAGGCGGCGCGTCCGCTGCATGGCCGGGGGAAACACATCGTTTAAGGAAGTGTGGGTGGGGGGCGTGGCCGAGCATCAGTGGGCGTGTCCAGGAGCTAGGGCTTCCCTGGAAATGGCAGCAATCACTGCGGCAGCGCCTTAGTCGGCTGCGCGGTTCAAGTGTCCCAAAGGATGGTCAGGTAAAGGTTTTAAAACACACAGATTATTACACAGGTAATTTTAAAACAGATTAAAACACCAGCTCCTGGCTTACGCCTCAGGAGCATGACCCAATACTAAGACGCGCTGGGGAAAAGGCGCGGTTTATATAGTGTGGGTGGGGGGCGTGGCCGAGCATCAGTGGGTGTGTCCAGGAGCGAGGGCTTCCCTGGAAATGGCGGCAATCACCGCGGCAGCGCCTTAGTCGGCTGCGCGGTTCAAGTGTCCAAAAGGATGGTCAGGTAAAGGTTTTAAAACACACAGATTATTACACAGGTAATTTTTAAAACAGATTAAAACACCAGCTCCCGGCTTCCGCCTCAGGAGCACGATCCAATACACTGTCCTTATTTACTTTTTTTATTGTGCATTTTGCTGTGTTCTGTTATGGATCGTTCTTGCCGTGTAAAGCTGTACATATCCATTTTTCTTTTATTCTAGTTAACTTTTCTCGTATATTTTGGGTAAATGCCGTTTCACCGTCTTGCTCCAAGTTTCCAAGGGAATTTTTTAGTATAGAGAATACTTGCTCTTTACTACTTAACTGTTGTAGTTTCGGACTTTCTTCTTCAATGAAAGGACTTGGATATACCTTTGGTACTGGCTTGCTAATTACTACCCCCAGCTATAAAAAAGTTATTTTTCATTCATAATTCGTTCTGCTAAAAAGCCAGAGTTCACGGTTATCAATGTTAGTGTCTGGCTTCCTTCTGTATTTGGGAAGAATCCAATACAATCAATGTCTTTGCTTGTCACATTTACTAATGATGGGATTGACTTAAAGAGGCGGAGAATGTTTCCTCTATTCAGTGAGTCTTGCCTGCCTCAGGAGTCGTATACCGGTTTGAAAATTAGTTGTACCATCCCATTAATTGATGATTCCTTTTTCCTATCTTTTCCAATACTTTGTGGGACTTTATATGGGACTAGTTTCTCCTCTCCATTTCTCACAATGACCAAGTGATCCCAATTTGATACATACCGGTTCTAATCGATATCGTTTTGGTTCACATTTATATGGCTTGATTGATTAATTACGGTTTACCAGGTTTTGACAGTATTGATAATTTTGGCTTTAGGTTGAATTCAAAATTGAACTTTGAACTGTATTATGATGTACACGGCATGTCCTCTGTACTACTGGTCTGATATGGGTTTTTTCTGCATCTTCTTTCTCTGGATCTTTGGTTTTCTGAGGATTTGACACACTCTTAGATTGATCCTTCTTTTCTGGCGAAACACTTTTTTTATCCTCAGATAACTTCTCCGAGACAACAGTTTCCTTGAAGCCTAACTTCCTTTTCCTTTGGCTTAATTTTTCTCCCCCCTTCTCTGATTCATTGGAGGTTCTTCTGGTTCTACCCAATGTAGTGGCTATATTTGTTTGAGTACATGTTTTATTAATTTGCTCACTCACTTCTTTCCGGTTGTATATTTAATGAATATAGTGAAATACTACTTCTGTTCTCATTATTCAGTATGCCAGACTATTCTCCATATGGTAGTTTTTACTGTTTACCCGTTGTTTCCTTAAATCGTTCTTTTCTGTCACTACCCACTTCAATTGGTACTTCATCTTGGGATTGTATTGCAACTATTGATTCACGTTTGGCCTTGTTTCTTGCCTTACGTAATTTTTTCTTACTTCTTTTTGTCATACTGAATAACGGAGAAGCTGCTTCTTTAACCTCAAAGTCTTTATGAGGGACTATTATTTTAATGCCCATTGGCCTCATCCCATCTTGCTGTAAGCTCTGGCATGCATTCGTAGTAAAATTATCCACACTTACTAAGTTAGTTGTGGCGCTCAATTGTTCAGCATCTCTTATATGCATGATATTATCTCCTGTGTCCTTTTTTTATTTTGCAGCTATCCTCTTTGTATTTATTTTTTCCTTTTGAAGGCTCATTTTAACATCTTCCAGTATTGTAATCATTGCGTCCGGTATTGTTGCCAGTTTGTTTATTATTGGGGCACCTGCACAATCATGGTATGTTGTAGCAGCTTCAGTTTGAGCTCTAATTATCAAACAATTTAGCTGTGCCAGCTTTTAGTCAATTCCGGCTACTGCATGTGGCATCACACTGAGTAATTACATTTGAATATCCATTTTGCTCGACTGGAATGTCAAAGCTTCAAGAGTTAACGATGATGTTTGATTAAAAATATCCCAAATAGACCCCAAGACCTGGTTGCCTATGACTTGGGCCTTTTGATCATGCTGGGATTCATACTCCTTATAGGTGGTACTTTCTAAGTCAGCTAGGGGAATTTGTTGCGTTTCAGTTGTTTTTTGGGGGTTGACCATATTGATATGTTTGCCACTACCATTTCTACTGCACAGTATACTACTGCCATTAGTACTGATGTCATATGTAATTTCCTCTTTTTTCCTGGTTTTTCATTGGTTCCTTTTAGGGTTTCTAGTTCTAGAATTTGGTAATTAGAGGTCAATAGATTTTGGTCATTGGAGGGTGGGCTACTCTCCTCTTCCTTTTTTGTTTCCGCAAATGAAGCTGCATCAGTTTTTATTACCGTGATTCCCCTGGAGGTAAAACTACTATTACCTCTAAACTGATTAACCTGGGTGGGATCTACTAAGTTTACCTTAGGGCATTGATAAGCCATCTGCATAGAGAGTATAGAATCGCCGGCCATCCCATTCTATTTCCTTATTTCTACTTTAACCTCTATGGGTAGCAGGGCCATCGTTAACAACTTTTTCTGGGGTATCTCTTCCTCGGATATCCCCAGCACATCCATGTAATTTTGTTCTGGTTGTGAAGTTGATAATATATTTAGCATTTCAAGGTCAGTAATATGACCCTCAATCATACTTGGATTTTTCTCTGTCTGCAACTTGGAAGCTCTTATTCTAGGTTGGCAATTCCCGTTCTTGTCCGGCAAATTGCATACTACCTACAAGATTGTTAGTTGGCTTAATCGGAGGTTGGAGTTTAATTGTTTCTGTCTCTATTTGCATTGTCATCAAAGCTCCAGATGTGTCTTTCATAAAATCAAATTTCAGAAGGACTTTCGTGGACTTTTCAAACATCCGTGCTATTGGTGAAATTAATGATTGATTCACTCCCGTAATGTTTGCTTTTTTTTTTAAAAAAAACACATTTTATTAGTCTGCACAAATATAAATGCAAAGCCCCGATCACCGGAGTCTATTGCACACAGCAATGGAACAAGTACAGCAATGTCAGACATTTTCATAAAATACAAACACCCCCCCCCCACCCACCCACCCCCAGGTTGCGCTGCTACCATATACCAGGTCACTTAGAACAATAGGATAAACAATGAGTACATGCCAGAACTATCAGAGCACTACTAACGTGCTCCAGCACTCCCTTGTAGTTAAAATGTCAGAGTGGAGTCACTTTCCGGGGGGGGTCCAGGTCCAGCCCCCTGTAATCCGCCCACCTTTTCCAAATCCGAAAGTGCTTACGGGGCATCCCCTGGCCAGGAAAATAGGCTGCTCCGGCCCCATACAGAAGTCCATGCAATTCTTCCAGGCGGCCAGGGGCGCCTTCCAAGCTCTAGCTATGTCACGTTTAGCCAAGGTCAACCCAAGCAATAACAGGTGGCTTTGTATCGGTTGCCTCCAACCCCCTCTATAACATGCAATAAGGCCAATTTCAGTTTTCTAGGCAGTTCCCACGCCAGTACCTCTGATAGACATCGAAGGACCCCAGTCCAGAACCTGTGCAGCGCCGGGCAATCCCATGTTGTGTGCAGAAGTGTGCCAACCTCTGAGCCACATCGCAGGCAATCAGGAGACCCTATCATACCCGCCATCCACAGGCGCTCCCTGGTGAAGTATGTGCGGTGGAGGTATTTAAATTGTATAAGCCTCAGACGTGTGGAAATTGCCGCCACCCTCGGACTCGCCAGGGCCTCCATCCAGTCTTCCTCCTCTAATTCCCCAACATCCCCCACCCACGCTTCCCGCAACTTCTGTAGGTCAGGGGAACAATATCGCACCAGGGACTGGTATATACGGGACATTTTTTTTGTCTGGCAGTTCCCCTATAAACAGTTGGGCTTCTGTGGTAAATAAATAAATAATACCCTATTTTTGACTAGGCATATATCATAACAGATAGCTCAATAAATAAGAGTCAAGATTCGAGGTAGTAGGAGTTTGCAGGTTTAATACAGCATAAGGACAGGAACAGGACGACCTGCACGGGAACAGGATGACAGGGCCCAGCAGGACAACTGGGGCCCAGCAGCTGCTGGGGCTGGGTCTGGGTCTGGGATGAGCGCGCTAACTTTTGATAACAATACACAAGCATATATACATAGCGCAAACACATAGCATTACATTGCAGTAGGCGTAGCAGTGGGTGGAGCAGAAGGCGTGACGCGTAGCAGTCGCGAAAGATAACAGTAAAAAGTAGGTGTAACTAGGCGTATACATAGACATGTGGTGCAGACGTAACAGAATATGTCATGAATGGGGCGGAAACATTGGAGGGGGCTACCTAAGGAGCCGGGACCTCTAACCTGGTGGTGCGCGCAAACTGGCAATGACGTGTTACTAGGAGAAGCTGGGGGCTATGAACTCTGTGCTAGGAGCAGAGACTAAAGTCTGGAGGGTCGGAGCGACATGCACCTAAACCTTATCTAGTATCTGATGTTTAGAGAACATGTTGATATAAACTAGAAGTCAGGAGGGGAAAGGCTAACTTGACTTTAAGACTGGACCATGCATTATTCTACATGTAGCGCGAGATGAAGAATATTAAACGACCAGTAAATGCAGTATTTCTCTAACATGGAGCCGAATAGGCTAGACAATGACGGAAACTATTGATGCAGTTCAGTAGCTTAGGAATGCAGAGAAGGAGGACTGAACTGATAACTGGAACTATAACATACTTTTGGCAGACTCAGAGGCAGAGCCAAGCTGCACCGGGCACTGCGAGGCAGGAAGTAAGTGAAAGGTCGAGGATACAGGTGGGGGCTGTATCGCTCCTTAGCGAGGCTTCAGGAGACAGGAGCTGAATCTGATGTCCAGGCCCTTTTGAGGCCTAGAAACGGGGACTTTATAATGGAATAATGTGCACACTGGGAAACGTGGCAACGTAGCTTTACATAGGCCTGATATCCGTAGTATTCACGGGGACTGGAAACTGGCATACTAGAGGTGGACACAACTGTAATTGCGTCTTGAATCGGACATGGGGAGTACATATGCATATTGGTCATGCACACATAACATATGATGGATGAGGCGTAGGGACACAGAACATGACAAAATTTACTTTTCCACATTCCCTCCTTGTCACTACGTTTCCATCAGGAAACATCAATATTCATGATACCATCTATCATTTCATACAGTATCATTTGCTCGTCTCGAATTATCTTGGAACGGGATTTAGAACGGGGCTTGGGACTAGGAATACAAGAGGTAGCACAAATGCCGCAAATCGCAGGGCCACATTGTATACAGAGGCAGCAGCTGAATATGATCGCTACTGCAATACTTAGAAAGGACAGGACTTTCCATCCCCATGCGGAAATTATATTCCTGAACCAACCGGACCATGTCCAGGTGCCTGGATCTTGGTGTAACAGATGGGCAATTTTATGGAGTCTGGTTATAGCTGAATAAACAGACGGCGCGTTATTTGGAATGAAAATGCAGCAACTAGATCCGAGGACTCTACAGGCCCCGCCCCTATCGGCCAGTATGACGTCAAGGACGAGACGATTCTGGAGCACAACAATTCTCATAAAGGATTGCTCTTCGGTTAAGTTACCTAGAGCGGAGGCAGTCTCATCTACTACTGCTTCAAGAGTTCTTGTTAACCTACGAATTAGCTTACTGTTTACAACTGTACCTAAATAAGGGAAAACACCTTTATCAATATCAATGAATTGTTCTGCAGCGGTTTCAGTATAATCGACAATCGGGAGATTTCTCTTGTGTCTAGTATGTACTAGGAAGGAATTCCTATGGTAGTCAGGTGGGGCTAAGAAAACAGGTGGCAGTAGGAAGGCAATGTAACAGGTTCCCTCCCAATCGAGGGGCAGACGAACATATGCGGTTTGACCACAAACAAAATAAGAATGACGTGAAGCTTTAAAAATAGATTTCCCACTGTCACTATACTTGACAATAGTAGTACAATCACTATGTCCTACGTGTACGGAACCATAATTTCGGACACATAATTCGCCTTTGACTGGTAATACTGAAATAGCAGGTGAGTCTGGAGTAGTATCAGACTGAACATTCAGGACCATAAAATTCGACGAATAATTACCTAAATTATATACTTCATTTTCTAGATCTAAACCTGTTCTGTGGGGGAAACCTTGCTTGTCTGGGAAACATGTGCTGTTAAGAAAAGACATATCTGTGGAGGATGACGTTAACGTGGACCATGCTCCACACGAACCATTATGTGAAAAGGGATAAGGAAAAAGTGGCAGAACTCCCTTTGGTGTCTGGAAAGGGGGGAGTCGACCACACACCCAACAATTTGTGGCATTGCTGGTCTGGTGTGAGTAATGTAACATACGGATAAATGAATTGTTACGCATAGCGAGGCGGTATGAATATTCGTGAGGAGGCAGATCACTAAACGTGTGCTCTACTGTAGCATTAGCAGACTTATTTACATGAGGAACTGGAAAATACAGGAAAAATGCGTAACTAGTGCAGGAAATCATTATGCTGATGAATAATATGAAACTTAGAAAAACGATACATTGAATTGAGTTTTGACTGACTCTCTCACTATGGGGGTCTATTTTATACATGTCAGAAACAGTCTAACCGTTTCACCTAGGGGAGGACTTAGACAATCAAACTGGCTGACTTATTTTACTAGACCGTAGTTTTAACTTATACTCCTGCTGCGGAGTTTTCTCTAACAAGGGAGGGGTTGTAGCAATGTCTTTTGCGGGACAGTCCTTTAAAACAATATTTTGGCAATCCTTCGAATCCTGGGAAATGTTCTTGGAAATGTTTTTAGGTTTTAGTCCGTGAAATGTTTTAACATGAGACAGGTGGACCCACCCCTTCCTGCCTTCCAGCTTGACGGCAGTACGGGTGGTCCAGAGGACAAGCTTCGGCTCCTTCCAACGGGGCTCCAGCGGACTTGATCTGTCAAAGTTTCGGACCATCACCATCGAACCTGGAACGATTTCATGCGGTGCCACCTCGGTATTGTCTGGAAATGCGGCGGCAACCTGTGAACGACATGAGTTGAGGGCAGACATCAAGGAAGCTAGGTAATCTGTCAGCATATTACATGAAACATCAGTAATACTTCGGGGTCTAGGAGTACCCCACATGTTAGGGGGCGGCCGAATACGACCTCATACGGGGACAGACCTGATCTGGAATGTGCGACCATGCGCATATAAAACAAAGCGACTGGCAGAGCTACTAGCCAGTCCACACCTTTTTCTTTACAAACTTTGGCAATGCGGATTTTCAGAGTCTGATTATGTCTCTCGACTAGACCGGCTGCTTCAGGATGGCGTACACAATGAAACTTCCACTGGTACCCTAACAACAAGGAAACGTGCTTCATCAACTCGGATGAGAATGGCTGGCCGTTATCAGAATATACGACTCTAGGGAGTCCATATCGAGGGAAGAATTCACGAACCAACTGCTTAGCAGTGGTCGCGGCTGTGTAATCTGAGACTGGATATGCTTCTGTCCACCTGGACAAAGCGCATACAACTACAAGAACATACTTGAAACCTCGACATCGCTCCATCTGAATATAATCCATCTGGAGGACCTCAAAAGGGTGGTCAGGAGGCTGGAAACCACCTTGTTCCACCGGGACACTTTTACCTGGATTAAACTGACAACATATCATACAGGTACAGACTTTCTGCTTGGCTGCAGCTCGTAAATGCTTGTTGAACCAAATGTTCTGGATACTGTCTAACATGGCTTTTTCTCCTAAATGTGCTGGACTATGTGCGGTATTAATAATGACTTGAACCATAGAGTCGGGGAGAAACCATGTGGTTCTACCCTTTGTTAACCATCCTTGATCTGTCTGGACCCTTCCTTGTTCAGACCATTTCTTGATTTCATCGGGAGTAGCATGTAACTGGATATCTATGACATCTTGAGTAGGGTCCTTAACTGTCATACATGTAATCGGATCTGGAGTATGTGTCTTATTAACTGGAATGTCTGGAGTCTGGGCTGTAAGCTTGGCTGTGCGATCTGCTAGATCATTACCTTGAGAAATAATGTCAGTAACTTTCGTATGTGCTTTGCACTTCATGATAGCAATAGATGTCGGTAAATGTATGGCATCTAACAGAGCTTGAATAAGGAGACCATGCTGAATCTTGGTTCCATGAGAAGTCATGAAACCTCTCTCCTGCCAGAGCACTCCAAAGTCGTGTACGACTCCAAATGCGTAACGTGAATCTGTGTAAACATTAACTTTCAGGTTCTTGGCGTGTATGCAGGCTTGTGTCAGAGCAACTAGCTCTGCTGCTTGAGCGGACAGAGTGTCAATACGGTGTGTTTCAATAACTTCAGTGTCAGTAGTCACTGCATACGCGGCTACTAGTTCTCCTGTACTAGTTCTCATACATGAACCATCCACATAAAGCGTCAGGTCAGGATCTGGTAACGGAATGTCTGTCAGGTCTTGTCTTGGCTTTGTCGTAATGTTGACTACTTCCACACAGAGTCGTGTGTGGCAGAATTTGAACTAACTGATGGTAACAGTGTAGCAGGATTCAGGATGTTGCAGCGTCTAATTTCTATGTGTGGCTGGAACAGTGTCAATTCATAACCTGTTAAGCGTGCAATTGTCAAGTGCTGAGTTTGTGTTCGGTTTAAAAGAACTTCCACGGAGTGTGGGACTTGTACTGTCAAAGTATGTCCTAAAACTATGGAATCACTTTGTCTGATAGCTAGTGCTGTGGCTGCAACTGACTTGAGGCACGCAGGCAACGCCTGGGCGACTGGATCTAATGTGCTCGAAAAATAAGCACAAGGCTTGTATTGTCCTGCTTGATCTTGTGTGAGAACAGATAATGCTGTACCTTCACGTTCAGTAACGAAAAGTGTAAAAGGCTTACTATAGTTCGGTGTAGCTAGAACTGGAGCTTGGCATAAAGCTTTCTTTAACTCGTTGAAACTAAGTGTATGTTCAGATGTCCAAGGGAGGACAGTCGATACGGCTGCCTCCTGTGTCGTTAACTGTATCAGTGGCTTGGCTAGAAATGCATACTGGGGAATCCATTGTCTACAATAAGAAGTAAGGCCAATAAAGGCACGTACCTCGTTCTGGGCTGGGGAAGACTCGCTATCAACTGGATACGGTCTGGTGTCAACTGCCTACCCCTCTTGGACAGCAAGTGTCCTAAGTAGACCACTTGCTGGACACAGAATTGAAGCTTCGAAGGGGACACCTTGTGCCCCATCTTCGGCCAGGAAATACAGAACCGTCAGTGACGCACGCTCGCAGTCACGTTCAGAACGGGCTGTGATCAGTAGATCATCGACATACTGGAGCAGGGCAGTGTCAGTTGGCATATGAATGTTGTCAAGTTGTCTCTTAAGTGCTTGACTGTAAATACTAGGGCTTTCTGTGAAACCTTGAGGAGCGCGTGTGAACATATAGCTCCTTCCATTTAAACAAAATCCGAAAAGAAACTGGCTGTCTGGATGAATGGGAACACTAAAAAATGCATTCTTGAGGTCGATGACAGTAAAGAACATGGCTTCGGAATCAATGGCTGTCAATAGGGAAGAGATGTCTGGGACAACTGGGTACTGCGGAATAATACATTTATTAAGTTCTCGTAGGTCAATCACTAATCGATATACTGGGGGTGCATTTGGATCAGTACGTTTCATGACTGGAATGATCGGAGAATTACATACATTGGAGTCAGTTTCTACAACTACTCCTTGAGCCATGAGCTTGTCTATAATTTTGGATAAGGCTGCTACAGCCTCAGGTGGCAATCTGTACTGTCTGATTCGTGGTAACACTACACCTGGTTTAAGAGTCACACGATAGGGTGTGATTTGCATATAACCTACATCAGTTGGACCTTGCGCCCATAAATGCTGCGGAACATTAGACAGTCTTGAATCAAAATCTCGTAATACATAGTGACCCTTAAAGTCACGTAGGAACAGACGTATTCCCTCTGGGGAACAGCATATGACTGCACCCAACTCTTTCAGTGTTTTAATGCCTAATAGGTTTTCTGGACATGACTTAGTAAGTAACAGATCAGTGGTACGGGACAATGGACCTACTTCTAGGGTAACTGGCTTTGATATCTCGTTAACGATAGGTTTTCCTGAAAATCCAAGGGAAACATTTCTTGAGCCTGAGAGCGGAGCCCCTGGAACTTCGGCATGACTAATTGTGGTCCTACTTGCCCCTGTATCAATCAAAAACTTTCTGTCTTTCCCTAATACTTGACTGTGAACATAGGGACCTTCTTGATCTACAGGTATCTCGATGAGAGGCAAGCCTACCTCCCTCTCTAGGCTGTTTCATGAATATGGCTGGTACTCTGGATACTCAGACTGTGCATACTGGTACATCTGCGATGTAACATGCTGTGTTGCAGCAATAGGCTGCGGTGCTGTAACTGTCTGTGGTGCATTCTGTGACTGAGGAGTCTGTGAAACTTGTTCTTGTCTAGGCGGACGTGGTCTTTCTTTAGTCTTACCAGTAGCTATGTTATGTTTCAGAACTGCACACTCATTTATAAAATGACCTGGCTGTTTACAATAATTGCAGTTCCCTTTAACGGGAGCTGCAGGATGACTGGCTTGATTCGGACCCCTCTTCTGACTGTCTTGAGGAACAGATTGTGCAACTAGTACTTTCATTTTCGTGTCTTTCATACGTTTTCTTTCGTGTTCTTGCTCTTCTCTGATTCTATTCTGGTGATACTGGAGCATCTGGAGCATCTGGGACGGAGTATTAGCTTGCCAGGTGCTTTCGACTTTCAAAACTCGGTTTTTAATTGGTGGACTTGAATTCTCGACTAATTTAGTAACGAAAAGGTGAGGGTATGACTCACTACTTGTCTTGAGACCACTGTTGATACTAAAACATTTTTCAAACCTAGAATAAAAATCACTAATATCTTCATCTTGCTTCTGTTTACAGGCTGAGATTGCATCCCAGTCTTCTTTTCTAGTTGTCAATAATCTGGGTAAAACTTGAATCAATAATTCCGGTAATTCTTTACATTTATCTCCAAGACCGGTACCTGGTACTCGTGCCTTGTCTTCAGCTTCTAGAACTGCCCAATCGATCTTTTTCTCTCCCACCTCCCATTCTTTTTCCTTTAGCTTTTCATACACCCCTGCGGGTAGCAGAACTTTTAACATTTTAATGATATCTGGGTAAGTATATTCTCCCATACGGAGCATGTCTTTTAATTCTCTATGGAACCCTGCTGGATCTTTGTCATGACAGGGAATTAATTTCTTCATCTCGAGGAGTTCCATCTTTGTTATTGGAGTGTATACAAACACTCGCTGCATTTCGCCACCCGTTCCTTTAACTGGGTGGACTTCTCGTAACGGATTCTGTCTGTCTATGTAGAATGATTTACTTTCTGGGGGTGAGACATGAACAAAATGCGGGTTCAAGAATGTTCTATATTTATGGCGCTGTTCTAGAATGATACTAATTAAATCGGTACCTAGACCTCTCCATCTATACTGGAGTAACTCGTTCAGGATATCATGTAACGGGCCTGGATCAGAATGTTGACCCTCATACAGAGTAATGAGGTGCTGAATCATATACATACCCGCCAGTCGTTGCTCGGCTGGGGGCAATTTCAGAAACATTTGTGCCACTATTTCGTCTGGAAAAGTGGTAGAATCAGTAATCCATCTGACTGCTGATCGGACTAGTTCTTGTTCATGCATGGTACTTAACTCACTATAACCGATTCGTGATTTCAGAATGTGATCGGTAGCTTGGAATACCTGTTCTAGAGAACCTTGTTCTGGTGCTGGATGATGAAAAATAGACTTGTGTTCTAGGCGTAAATGGCGGTCTGGAAATCTAGATTTTCCTACATACGCTATTCTGGCGGGATTCTCGTCCTCTACCTCTTCAGTATCAGAGATACTTTCTTTCTCGCTTACTTGTGCTGCTTTACGTTGTTCGTGTATCTTTATTATCTCTCTACGGATTTTCTTGTACATACTTTCCATAGCACCGACGGTCTTGTGCTTACCCTCGGCTATATTATCACTCCACCTTGTCAGGATTTTCATTTCGGCTGGATCTTTAGACGGGTAATCTTGTTCTCTTATTAGACAATTAATTAAAAACTTTAATATCATGCGCTGAATCTCGGCTTTCCTTTGAGACATGGCATCACTAATGCTTTCTGGATCATCCCCTGTACGGATGAAACGATATATTCTGTCTAGATCTTCTTTCATATTCGGCAAGGTGACTAGATACTCGGTCACTCTCCTTACGCGTACGGAATATAAAACCATATTAAACTCGCCTGGAACTGGGTCATAGACACATTCGCCAAGGGCTTGCCTGATTTCTGTAACAGACTTATTACTTTTAGGAGTACGCTGTGATGCTTGAGCATGTAATTCGAGGGCTGATAAACGCTTGTGTGGCGGCGGGGTTTGAGGAAGACCTCCCCCTGCGGCCCCTAGACTGGAATCATCAACTGATGCTTTTCGTCCTGGCAGGGTCGGTAATTGTAACGTGGGCTGGACTTGTATGGCGGGCTGACCCGGGGGGGCTGTTAAGGGCACCCCGGTGTCTGGAGGAGCAGGAATTACCTGATTTACAGGGACTGGCGGAGCGCGAACAGGATTTGCATATTCGGGGACTGTGTCGTCCAGATAGGACGAAATAAAAATATCAGCTGCGGTCGGTTTGTGACGTAGCTTGGTCGGGACTAACGGTGGCGGGAAATTACTGGATGCCTCCGGGGTCGCTTTTGGCAAGCCCTCAGCAAGAAGAGGATACATACCCTTAATGAGGGCATGCCTCTGTCTGTCTGACTGTTCGGCTTTGACTCGTTCACCTATCTCGATTAATTCTTTTTCTTGGGCTCGTTCTTGGGATTCTCTACTTAGTTCTGACTTTCTGATTTCTTTTTCGGTTCTTCTATGAGATTCTTTACGCCATAACTCGATGGCATCTTTCTGTGACTGTCTGGCTTTCTTTTTCCATAATGCTTCTTCTACTCGCATGATGCATTCGGCATCCCATGTACCCGATACGGGCCATCTATACTTTTCTTCTAACTGTTTGGTATACTCTACCCATAAATCTAGATACAATATGGCGCTTATGCCATGTTTTTGATACATAAAATGACCTGGACTGTCCCTGGGCGGGACAGGAACTGCTTCCTCTAACAAACCCTTTCTAGTTTTTAACTGACGTAATCTCGAAAAGAGAGACATTGTAAACTTGAATCGGAACACAATACAATGAACGAGGAACAATAACAATTGGGAGAACAATTCAGGCATACCACGACATTGGACTATACATTGAACAACATCATAACATTACAGTTTGGACAGAATATTACCTGGAATACTGAGAACAGAAACACAAGAATTTCTCGAGAACAGAACAGACTAGAGTTACTGGATGCACTGCTGTAACAGTACGGAACATACCGGTCCCATAAAGGGACGCATCAAGACCCGTATCCACCTAGGTGAACACTTCGTTTGTGGGTCTGGGTACCACCAACCCACGGACCAGGAGTCAATTTAGACTGACCCTGTCTAGATACTACCCCAGTAATGGTACTCACCGGGCAGCAAGAACGGAAGCTTCGGACTGGACTGGACTGCTACGACGACGGACGACGAACTTCGGATTTCAGTTACGGGTGGGCCTCCGGATACCTCGGACCTTGGACTCTTGGCTTGGGCTCTGGTCGGGACTCGCCGCGTTCCTCCACCGTCTCGTTTGGATGCTGGACCGCCTCCTCCGTCTCCTCCGTGGGCCTGAGGGATACTTGAAGCAGAAATATCTGCCGGTGCACGGTATGGTTCCGTCACGACTGCAGAGGGTCAGGGGGTCGGCGTGGCTTCACCGACGCGTGGGGAAAGGGCAAGTCCCTGTTCGGGCGCCATTATGTGGTAAATAAATAAATAATACCCTATTTTTGACTAGGCATATATCATAACAGATAGCTCAATAAATAAGAGTCAAGATTCGAGGTAGTAGGAGTTTGCAGGTTTAATACAGCATAAGGACAGGAACAGGACGACCTGCACGGGAACAGGATGACAGGGCCCAGCAGGACAACTGGGGCCCAGCAGCTGCTGGGGCTGGGTCTGGGTCTGGGATGAGCGCGCTAACTTTTGATAACAATACACGAGCATATATACATAGCGCAAACACATAGCATTACATTGCAGTAGGCGTAGCAGTGGGTGGAGCAGAAGGCGTGACGCGTAGCAGTCGCGAAAGATAACAGTAAAAAGTAGGTGTAACTAGGCGTATACATAGACATGTGGTGCAGACGTAACAGAATATGTCATGAATGGGGCGGAAACATTGGAGGGGGCTACCTAAGGAGCCGGGACCTCTAACCTGGTGGTGCGCGCAAACTGGCAATGACGTGTTACTAGGAGAAGCTGGGGGCTATGAACTCTGTGCTAGGAGCAGAGACTAAAGTCTGGAGGGTCGGAGCGACATGCACCTAAACCTTATCTAGTATCTGATGTTTAGAGAACATGTTGATATAAACTAGAAGTCAGGAGGGGAAAGGCTAACTTGACTTTAAGACTGGACCATGCATTATTCTACATGTAGCGCGAGATGAAGAATATTAAACGACCAGTAAATGCAGTATTTCTCTAACATGGAGCCGAATAGGCTAGACAATGACGGAAACTATTGATGCAGTTCAGTAGCTTAGGAATGCAGAGAAGGAGGACTGAACTGATAACTGGAACTATAACATACTTTTGGCAGACTCAGAGGCAGAGCCAAGCTGCACCGGGCACTGCGAGGCAGGAAGTAAGTGAAAGGTCGAGGATACAGGTGGGGGCTGTATCGCTCCTTAGCGAGGCTTCAGGAGACAGGAGCTGAATCTGATGTCCAGGCCCTTTTGAGGCCTAGACACGGGGACTTTATAATGGAATAATGTGCACACTGGGAAACGTGGCAACGTAGCTTTACATAGGCCTGATATCCGTAGTATTCACGGGGACTGGAAACTGGCATACTAGAGGTGGACACAACTGTAATTGCGTCTTGAATCGGACATGGGGAGTACATATGCATATTGGTCATGCACACATAACATATGATGGATGAGGCGTAGGGACACAGAACATGACAAAATTTACTTTTCCACACTTCGAATAGGATAAAGTCTGGAAGAGTGTCTATGTTAGGTGTCAGCGCAAGTTGGAGAAAGCGAAAGAATTGATAACGGGGCATCCCAAAGTTATTCTGCAGATCTTGGAATGACTTCAGGGCATCGCCCAACATCACGTCTCCCAGAGAGGAGACACCTATTGCATCCCACCCGTCGAAACCCTGAAGGGTCACCAATTGAGGCAAGCGACCATTGTGCCATAGAGGGGTTTCCTGAGTGAGAACATTCCACCATCCCATCCGACGCAGCGCCTGCCGCCAGATGGAGAAGACCACTTGCGTGGCGGATGGAAGACTCCGCCGAATCGGTGCCGAGTACAGTAGGGCATGAATGGACGACGAGCCCATCAGGTGGTGCTCAACAGTGTATGCTGGGTCCCCCTTGTCTCTGTACCACCAGTCATTGAGGACCAAACGATGCGCGGCTTGGTAGTACGAGAGTACATCAGATGTAGCGAGGCCCTCACGTATGTGGACCGAAAGCATGTCCGTAGCGCAACCCTGATGGTCCCAGCCTCCCACAGGAACCCGCCCAGTGCCGAATTAACTTGTTGAAACCAGCGAGGCGGAATAGGGTAGGGATGATTCTGTAGTTGATTCACAAGCCGTGGGAGCGCCACCATTTTCAATATGGCCGACCTCCCAAAAATGGACAGTGGCATGCGACCCCACACCTTCAGATCCTCCCGCGTGCGATCCCAAATCGGGGTAAGGTTACTAGCGCGGGAGATACCTGCGTCTTCGGACAGAAAGACTCCCGGGTACTTCATTCCCCCAGAAGCCAACTGTAGGCCAGCTGCCCAGTCACCCATCGATCGTCCGTTGCCCAGCACCCACAAGGTGGATTTACCCATGTTTACATAGAGGCCTGGAGGACTCCCCGAAGATCTGCAGGCTGCGCAGAAGCCGTGGCCCCGACCGATCAAGATCCGTAAGGAAGAACAATATGTCGTCGGCGTATAGTGCTATTTTGTCCGTAAGACCCGGGGACCAGCGAAAGCCCTTGAGCTGGGCGTCTATGCGCACCCACACGGCTAAAGGCTCCATTGCCAGCGCGAACAGGTATGGGGAGAGGGGACACCCCTGTCGCGTACCCCTCTGAACCGGAAAGGGCCGAGACACAGCCCCCCCCAACGCACACGGAGGCCGTGAGGCTGGTGTACAACAGCTGCACGTAGGCCAAAAAGTGAGGGCCTATGTTAAGGCGTCGTGGCAGGGCAAACAGGTAGGTCCAACTTAGGGAATCAAAAGCAAGGTCCATGTCTGCCAGGAACAAGGCAGCCCGCTCATCCAGATTCCTCCAGGCCAATGCCGCCACCTCAGCATGCCTGATATTGTGTTGGGTGGCCCTCTGGGGCATGAAGCCCGCCTGGTCAAGGTGGACCAGGTCCGTAATATAGGGCTTAAGCCTGTTGGCTAGGGCTTTGGCCATGACCTTGGCCTCCGTATTGATCAGTGATATTGGGCGATAGGACGCGTGGCTCTCCGGAGGTCATCCCAGCTTCAGAAAAACCACCACCTCGGCGTGCCTCCAATCTGGTGGGGTTACTGCAAAAACAACAATGATGGACAGAATGTGGATCAATGTCACACATTCACCCCAGTCAAAAGATCTGGGCCCAAATCCATCGTTTTTCCACTCCACACCACCCTGGGTTAGACAATGGCGATATGCAAATCAGCGCTGACCCTGTGCCCCATGGGAACAGTCCAGTCCGAACTACAAAAGCCATGTCCTTCCCAGAACGGAAACAAGCATCCGAGGACCGGCCCGGTTTCGAGGTAACACCTCTCATCAGCCCGGCTAGCTTGCTTCCAGTGCTGTGGAGTGCCTGGGACTCACGTCTGAGCGACCCCAGTACACTTAGAGCGGTTACTGCAAAAACAACAATGATGGACAGAATGTGGATCAATGTCACACATTCACCGGGGTGAATGTGTGCACTCCACAGCACTGGAAGCAAGCTAGCCGGGCTGATGAGAGGTGTTACCTCGAAACCGGGCCGGTCCTCGGATGCTTGTTTCCGTTCTGGGAAGGACATGGCTTTTGTAGTTCGGACTGGACTGTTCCCATGGGGCACAGGGTCAGCGCTGATTTGCATATCGCCATTGTCTAACCCAGGGTGGTGTGGAGTGGAAAAACGATGGATTTGGGCCCAGATCTTTTGACTGGGGTGAATGTGTGACATTGATCCACATTCTGTCCATCATTGTTGTTTTTGCAGTAACCGCTCTAAGTGTACTGGGGTCGCTCAGACGTGAGTCCCAGGCACTCCACACCACTGGAAGCAAGCTAGCCGGGCTGATGAGAGGTGTTACCTCGAAACCGGGCCGGTCCTCGGATGCTTGTTTCCGTTCTGGGAAGGACATGGCTTTTGTAGTTCGGACTGGACTGTTCCCATGGGGCACAGGGTCAGCGCTGATTTGCATATCGCCATTGTCTAACCCAGGGTGGTGTGGAGTGGAAAAACGATGGATTTGGGCCCAGATCTTTTGACTGGGGTGAATGTGTGACATTGATCCACATTCTGTCCATCATTGTTGTTTTTGCTGTAACCGCTCTAAGTGTACTGGGGTCGCTCAGACGTGAGTCCCAGGCACTCCACACCACTGGAAGCAAGCTAGCCGGGCTGATGAGAGGTGTTACCTCGAAACCGGGCCGGTCCTCGGATGCTTGTTTCCATTCTGGGAAGGACATGGCTTTTGTAGTTCGGACTGGACTGTTCCCATGGGGCACAGGGTCAGCGCTGATTTGCATATCGCCATTGTCTAACCCAGGGTGGTGTGGAGTGGAAAAACGATGGATTTGGGCCCAGATCTTTTGACTGGGGTGAATGTGTGACATTGATCCACATTCTGTCCATCATTGTTGTTTTTGCAGTAACCGCTCTAAGTGTACTGGGGTCGCTCAGACGTGAGTCCCAGGCACTCCACACCACTGGAAGCAAGCTAGCCGGGCTGATGAGAGGTGTTACCTCAAAACCGGGCCGGTCCTCGGATGCTTGTTTCCGTTCTGGGAAGGACATGGCTTTTGTAGTTCGGACTGGACTGTTCCCATGGGGCACAGGGTCAGCGCTGATTTGCATATCGCCATTGTCTAACCCAGGGTGGTGTGGAGTGGAAAAACGATGGATTTGGGCCCAGATCTTTTGACTGGGGTGAATGTGTGACATTGATCCACATTCTGTCCATCATTGTTGTTTTTGCAGTAACCGCTCTAAGTGTACTGGGGTCGCTCAGACGTGAGTCCCAGGCACTCCACACCACTGGAAGCAAGCTAGCCGGGCTGATGAGAGGTGTTACCTCGAAACCGGGCCGGTCCTCGGATGCTTGTTTCCGTTCTGGGAAGGACATGGCTTTTGTAGTTCGGACTGGACTGTTCCCATGGGGCACAGGGTCAGCGCTGATTTGCATATCGCCATTGTCTAACCCAGGGTGGTGTGGAGTGGAAAAACGATGGATTTGGGCCCAGATCTTTTGACTGGGGTGAATGTGTGACATTGATCCACATTCTGTCCATCATTGTTGTTTTTGCAGTAACCGTTCTAAGTGTACTGGGGTCGCTCAGACGTGAGTCACCGGCACTCCACACCACTGGAAGCAAGCTAGCCGGGCTGATGAGAGGTGTTACCTCGAAACCGGGCCGGTCCTCGGATGCTTGTTTCCGTTCTGGGAAGGACATGGCTTTTGTAGTTCGGACTGGACTGTTCCCATGGGGCACAGGGTCAGCGCTGATATGCATATCGCCATTGTCTAACCCAGGGTGGTGTGGAGTGGAAAAACGATGGATTTGGGCCCAGATCTTTTGACTGGGGTGAATGTGTGACATTGATCCACATTCTGTCCATCATTGTTGTTTTTGCAGTATCCAATCTGGTGGGAGCACCCCACTTTCCCGCGCCTCCTCGATCACCGGGCACATGCCGGGGCCCAGCTGCACATGGAATTGTTTAAAAATTCACAGGGGAACCCGTTGGGGCCCGGCGCCTTAACTGAGTTGAGGTCGCCCAGGGTAGAGCCCAGCTCCTCATCCGTGAAAGCCCTGTCTAACAGGTCTCGAACCTCATCAGAGACCGACCGCGGGGGAACATCTTCGATGAACCGCTGAACAGTCTCGGCCGATAGTCACTCCAGGGGCGCGTAGAACATGAAGAACCCCAATCAACATCGGGAACCAGTGACAGTAGAGAGAGGCATCTCTCCACCCGACAACGAAGCAGCTGACCACAGAGAACTGTTCGAAAGCCCAGCCGATTCATTGAATAACTTTGAAAATAAAACGTTGAACACTCAAAATATAAAAGGGGGAGATGTTGTATTTTCATGCCTGTCCTGTCTGTAACCAGGGCCAGGCATGGCAGGAAAGGGGAGGTGTTTAGGGGCAAGCAGGCAGTGCGAGCTGAGACGCAATATAATAAAGACGTGTTGGAAATCCCGCTGGTGTCTCGTGCATTTATTAGTGTGGGCTGGCGGGAACAGGAAGCCAGTACGTTTGGGTTTTTACAATGACACGCTTTGTGTATTGTGCACGAAGAAGAGTTTTCTGTATTCTCTCGTAAGACTGTGCACGCCTAAAACGGCTGAGTGCTTGCTTCAAGTCTGACATTTTTCAAGGAGTGACTGGTAACCTTTGCTGTTGAACTTCTTTTCAACTCATTAACTTCTAGGTTGATTAAGCAAGCATGTGTCAGAACTTTTTATTAACATTTTAAGTGAGGGTAGGGCATTCAAACATGTGTGCCTCTTATGTCTTGACATTCCTAATGCTCTACCCCCACTTAGAACTATTTACGGACATTAATGGTAGGCAGTAGAGGACGTCTGCTTTCTACAAAATGTTTTCCCAGGACCTCCAACCAACACATGCAGGAGCCCAAGATTGAAGGCTGCGATGGAATAACTGTCTCATGTTGTTTCTACCAACAATTGCCACAACCACGTACGTATAGGCAGTGATGACAATGTTCTGAATTAATGCATAGGCAGGGCCGTTAAGGCATGGAATAAAAAGAGGGATGATTAAGATGAATTGTAACTGTACAGTTGAACAACTTATTTATTTCCCTTTTTCAAATTCAGTAGTTACACACAAAAGTACTTTAAAGAATATTTTGTCAACATTCTAATTGCATGACAGTATTAATCGACAGCAGTTAGAAAAGTCTAAGTTATTCTGATCTTTTTTTTTTAAATAAGTGATTGAGAATTAAAACCAGTAGCACATTGAGCTACATACAGTATTCTGACTCAGATAGCCCACAGATTCATTGGAGACTACTGCAAATGACATTTGATGTCCAGTGTTACTGGATAGTTTGTTTCCCATGATCGGAGATTTCCATGATCCAAGACAGAATGTAAATAGAGTTTACTATGATGCCGGTTTGTAACGGGTTAAGATACATCCTGGTTTATGGTGTGCATTTTCTTTCGATGGATGGGGGCTTACCCAACATTAGAAATTAGTCTCAGTGTAGCAAAATTGCTGTTGCAAGTGTTGATACAAAGGCACGAAGTACGGGTTTCGTTTCTCTGAAGATGGACGCCCATCTACACCTTACCTGGAGCACGCCCCCTTTCCTCAATTACGTGCTAAACAAGAATTTATTGTGTGTTGTAAACTAAATGGAATTACAATTACATTTGAAACAAATGTGGCCAATTATATAAAGGACTTAAAGTGAATAATAAGTCAACCCTTGAACTGTTTATCTTTGCCTTCACTTTTCACCAAACCTTGTTCACCCTTCCATCACTAGAGCGCGCTCTCTCTCCCCTTGCACGTTCTAGGAGTACCCGCTCTAGTACCTCCTGAATTGTATGAATTTGTCCTTTCTGTGAACCTTAATACTATGGAATTAAAAATCCCTGTTTGAACGTAATTGTTTTCGTTGTTGCACTTCTAAAAAAGTAATGTATTATTACAGTAGGCCGGAAGTTTGAGGCTGAAAATTAATTGACTTAAATAATGATTGCAGGTTGGTGAGTGGATCACTTATAAATTAGGTTGAGGACCATTGGTTTTCATACCATATTGTACCCAGGTCCAAGACCGTTTCTTGATTACCCCATTTTTGATAATGGCAAGATATTGATAGGGCCTAGAGACAGGCTCACCACACTGTTTAGCAGTAGAACTACTGGTTGAGAACTCCCCTACTGTTTCATTTTTAAATTTTTATAATTCACCAGTAATTGTCAGTCCCAATCAACACTTAGAATCTCTTGGGGAATTTTTAGAGACGTATAGAGCAGCACACAACAGCTTTGAGGTCATCCTTTTCGGTGACTTCAATATACACCCATGTCCCTTGGAGTGTACTACGGTAGATAACGGGGGGGCCACCCTATGCGTTGCCCTCGCACTTTGAACATACAAATCAAGGGGATGCTTTGGAGAGTCTCTTGGCCTCCTTTAATCTTTATGAATCAGGCTGTTGCAGTGCCGGGCCTAGACTACCCACGTTTAAAGGTAAAGACACAGGATCGGTTATTGATTATATTTTTTTATCATCTTTTATTTTATCCTTAATTTTAACTTATAGGGTAGAAGAATTTTTAGCGATCATAACCCTGTGATATTGGAGATTGCTTTAGGGGGTTTATTGGATTTTAAAGATATTTCGGTCACATGCGCCATGGATCTGACAACTAAAGATCAGGGTAAGAGGCTGAAATGGTCTAAAGTTACTCCGATCTCCTTTCTACAAGATGTTCTGGCCAAGGTTGAAGTAGAGGTTGGTATTTGCTTAGATAACACAGGATGCAATACTAGGATAACCAAGGCATTTAATATAATATGCCAACAAGTAAATACTGATCTAACGGTTAAAAGCAAACCAGGTGGTAAAAGATGTAAAAGATGGTTTGACTCTAATTGTTCTAAGGCACACTCTGTTCTCCAAAAAGCGCTGAAGGAAACACCCAGAAATAGAACACACATAGTTCTCCTCAGGAAGCAATATAAACAAGCCATCCAGGATCGTAAACGTCAGATCAAGGATGAGGCATGGAGTGACCTTCAATCAGATGAAGTCTTGCGGGATAGTTCTAAATTCTGGGCGGTTATCAACCAGCCCTTTTTTTCAGGGGTGGAGAACCAAGGGGTGGAATGCATTATCCCAGATGAACAGTGGATTGCACATTTTGGAAGCATCTATAGCCAGTCAACCCCTGATCACGTACAGGAGCATTGTTCCTGCCTCCATGCAGGGCCAATTTTGCCTTTTGAGGAGGAGGATGTAGAAAAAGCCATAAACGAGACACTTAAAAATAAGGCCCCGGGCCCGGATGGGGTTCCAGCAGACTTATATAAGTGCGCGCCGAAATTCTGGGCCAAAATTTTGACCAATGTTTTTAATGCCTCAAGAGAAAACAACTTTCCTGAGTCCTGGGCAAGGTCTATTATTGTTCCAATTTTCAAGAAGGGCCAAAGGGGTGATCCTGCCTGCTATAGGCCCAGTTCCCTAATAGACTCTGCCGTTAAAATCTTGGGCATAGTCATTTTAGGTAGAATGACAACATGGCTAGAAGGCAGAGGAACCTTGTCCAGCGCCCAGTATGGCTTCAGGGCTAAGAGGAGTACATTGGATCAATGTTTAAATCTTCACTTGATCATTAGCAAATACACAATAGTGAAGGAGGGGGCCTTGTACATGGCTTTTATGGACCTCTCCTCCGCTTTCGATCTGGTCAACAGGTCGAGGCTGTGGGGGGTCCTCTTGGACATGGGCATCGACCCCCCTCTTGTGGGGTTTTTAGCTGACCTTCATTGCGGATTACAGGCCTCTGTTAGAGTCACCCGGGAGGGAAGGTGTACTAACCACTTTAAATCAGAGAGGGGGGTGCATCAAGGATGTATCCTTGCCCCCCTCCTCTTTACACTATATATAAATGCACTCGAACCAGCCCTGGCCACCTCAACGGTGGACGTCCCGCGTGCAGGGGAGACCAACATCCCGGTCCTCTTATACGCGGACGACGCCGTTCTTCTGGCACACACTGGGTTGGCTCTTAATCGATTATTGGCCTCCTTCGGAGACTTCATGACCTCGTTAGACTTGAAAATTAATACCCAAAAATCTCAGGTCATGATTGTCGGATCATCTAGCAGGAGGAAAAAGAAACCAATAACATTTTTTTGCACAGGCAAAGAGGTAAAGAGGGTCCCGATTTTTACTTATTTGGGGTGATCTTTGATGACAGAGTAACTTGGGGTCCCCAATATAAGTCAAAAACCAACGCAGTAGCAAGATCGGCTGCAGCCCTGTTGAGCTTTGCTAAAAGGTTGGGGGCGCGACCATTGGAGGCTATCCTTAAAGTATATAAAGCTAAATGTTTGGCTATAGCCACCTATGGTTCTGCAATCTGGGGATATACTAAATCTGATAACATCCAGACTGTGGAAAATAATTTTTTTAGATCTTTACTTTCCGTCCCCCAGTCTTCTCCCACTTTCACAATACACACAGAGCTAGGCATGGGGTTTGTAACAGATCTAATAAAATCTGCTCCTGTCATCTGTTGGCTAAAAACCTGGCTTAACCTGGAAATTTCCTTAAATCACCTGATTCTCAAAGACTGTCTTGCATTGGATAGATCCCATAGAATCCCATGGTTGGTTTATGTCAAATCAATGCTTACAATTGTGGGACGTACTGAGCTCTTTCGTTTTCCTGAACGCATTAAAAAAGAGGATGTTATGGTAATAAAATCTGCACTGGTGAATCTGTTCACGGCGGAGCGGGAGGAGACCGAGATGAGAAAACCACTTGTTAGAAGGAATTATGCATTTAAAACTGTCTCAGGCATTGAACCATATCTTGTTTTTGTATCCCGACCTTTTCATCGTTTTCTTTTAACCAGATTCCGTTTTAACTTGATAAATTTTTTGCTCGGTTCTTTCACCACTTGGGAGATCCCAGCTAACGCCAATCCATGCGACTGCGATCACTTTTCCACACAGGATACATTACATTTCACCATGTTTTTGTGAACACTATGCACAAATAAGTAAAAAATATCTGTTACCTATCTTGCGGGAGGCGGGTTTTCTACAGGTCAGGCCAGCGCTCCTGTTTTTACAACTTTTATCCAATGCACGTGTAACATTTCATGTAGCCAGTTTTTTAGTGGCAGGTGTCCGCATAAATAAGAAGCGCTCTAATTTACGGCACAAACATACAATAACTGAATTATGCTTGTAGTGCCGTTGCCTTCTTAAAATCATGTAGCTTTTCTGTTAAATGGAATTTCTTAATTCGTCTTCTGATCTTATGAAACATGTTCATTTTAAATATGAAATGTTATTTATACTTTTTATGTTTATAATTATTTGCATTTGCATGTACTGCTGTATTGTTTTATTTGTATTTGTACCCTGTGTCTTTTTTTGATTTTTATTAATCGAATAAAAGTGATTGACTGACTGATAGGGCCTGTAATGAGACTGCCTGCTGTACCTACGAGTGCTCTTTTGAACATCCAAGAATACAGAGTACTCAATTATTGCAAAGGATTGGCTGAAGTGGTACAATATTTTGCTTAACTATCTGACTGCCGACAAACCTATTTCCTAAACAGAGCTAGATGATTATGGGTATTACATTTTTAGTAATAGTGTTAGTAGTCATAATGTTAATAAGAATTTATTTTTACACCAGAGATAGAAAAACCTATGTCTACAACTGAAACTAGAAAATTTGCACACACATGAGATGAGACAAAATTAAAGGCATAATTCATGAGTTTCATGAAAGTAGAGTATTCCACTGTTTATTCTAGGTTAGTTCACGTATTTACAAACAGGCACTAGACATGAAGGACTGTTATGTCTATGCCTACTTACCTTCATCAGCTGCACAGGAATTGACCTATCACCACATTCATTTGTCATACTTAATCATATGTAGTATTTTGATTAGATTATTGTACAGGTGAGAACACTTTGATATTTGTATTAAAATTATGTCTTGGTTCCTTCAAGAGTACCTTTACAGAATGGAATTAATTTACACCCACAGACAAAAGCAATGGATGCAGCTTAGCATTATTTTAAACCATCTATGCCAATAGTATTAAGGCATATGAAAACAATGTAACCTGCTTAATGAAACCCTTAGAGAAAGTATTCATTATGACATTAGATGGAAGCAGTACAAATCTTTGACCTAGTAAAAATAGAGAGGAAAACCTTTTGAAAAATGTTTGGAAGAAAGAAAATGATCTATCCGAAATTAAAATTAGACAGTAGAGAAAAGGGGAAATTGTGTTTACAAAAGAAGAAACCAAATTAGAGATAGACATATAAGAATTGGTAGTTGTGAACACCCATTTGAAATTATGGGGTGTACATGGCAAATTTTACATGGAGAAGAAACAGTCATTCCTGAAGTTGATTTAGTTTATGGACAGGATGCTTATATTCAATTATCAACCGATTGTGATGGTATTTGCTATTAAACTTTGCTGTTTCCGAAGATGTATCATGTATATAGTATGGAAGCATTAACATTGACACCAAACAGAGAATAGGTGATGGAACACAACTAATTGGAAATAATTATGCAGCAATAATACCTCCAGTGGGGGTTGTCTTAAATGATGAGAAAATTAGTAAGCTTTCAACAGTTGTGGTCAAGTTTCCAACCAGTACTTCCAGAGCTTTATTAGTTGTACATACAGAATAAAAGTCTATTAGATGATTGGTTTTACAACATTGCCTAGCATTTGACGTTTTGCTCACAGACAAAGGAGGAGTCTGCAAGATTCTGAAAGCTCAGCATTGCTGCTGATACATACCTGACAAAAGTAAGAAAATTCAAAAATTCGCAAAGAATATTTCTGACCTTAAACCTGAATTGAAACCATTAGAAACTCCTGGGATTATACAAACGTTTGGTAAAGGAATTTCTGCTACTGCAAATCGATATGCTGCTGTAGGAGGAGGAAATCTGAGAGCTATTTGTCCCTGTATGAATAGTAGGGTGTTGTTTATATATAATATTTTAATAGGACAAAGATCAGAGAGAGAAACAGATGGATAAAGTCGGATTTAGGATTAAATGATCACATAAATCGAGAATACAAGGTAAAAAGAATCATAGAATTTGAAAGAGAGACTCGACGGAGAATGAAAGTATACTCTAAAGATTCATTTGTTAAGAAATTGTGATGTTAGATAGCCATCAGAGGGGGAAATTGAGGTAACATTTTAATCTCACGAAATTACTATGGTTTATATTAAATGCGCAAAATTAACATGCAGGCTTAATGAAAAATAAAATGGGTTTAAAGGCAAAAATTGGAAACCATATTTACTGTACTAGGCCGCAAGTGCTTAAAGCAGGATTTCCTCTCAAACTGCCATAAATAGAAAAGCATTAAACGTACATAAAATATTACTTTTTTTAACCTTTCCATTAAACTTTTTTTTTCACAATGATAAGTAGTTGCTTCATCTAATTCTGCAATTGTTCCTTCTTACACAATGATCACTGCTAACAAATACATACGTTTTGCTATTTAGAATGATCTATAGAAGAAAACCCATAATGGGAAAGTAATTTTAAACAAGACAATGTATTACAAGTAGACAAGATGTAACCACTAGATGATAAGAAATAAGCAACATTGAAACCCTCTATGTGGAAGCCATTGTGTTTTCTGTGGGAAGAGTAGGGGTGATCCTGTTCCCATGAGAGTATCGAAAGATGATGGCTGAAGAAGAAATAAAACCACAAGCTGCAACAATGATAAAATGTAATATCTATAATTATTTTTTTGTTTAAATCTTTTTATTGAGGTTTTGCATATCAAGCCCCTGGGGGGGTGAGACAGGAAGTGATTACAAATTATTTCACACATTAGAGGGTTACATAGCGATGAATAGAAGTACATGTAGTAATCTTCTGTGGTATGTAGTCATGACCTCGTCTGACTTTGCTACAACAATGGGTCCGCTGACGTGTAAAGTGGAGATTTGAATGCATTGTAGTAGGGCCCTATACTCCGTAGTCGTGAGATTGCGTGTCGACGGAGGTGTCTGTGAGTGTCTTCCCCGTGTGTGTCGTTATAAACCTGTAACCCCGTGATAGATACTAACAAGGGAAATGTGCGCCAGTATCGGAACTACCGACAGGTAACTAAAAACTTGGAACCGTAGGAGAAACTTTTCCTAGTGTAGCGTATGGTGTTAACCGTGTGTGGCGTGCTGGTCGGGGTCAGTGGGTGCGGTGTATGGAGGGCATTAAGGTCCGTGAGTTAAATTACTAAGCGCAGGGGGGGGCCCACTGGGGGTCCCCGGGGTGAGAGGGGGGGCAATCGGTCAGGGGCAGCGTGCCCAAACCACGAGAGGGGCCCACAGTCGATCTGTTCCGCTTTGTGTGTGGGGGACTCAGGCATCTGGTAATTGAGTGGGGTGTCGCGGAGAGGTCTGGGTGTGAGTGGGAGATGGAACTGGTGTGACTTCTGGGGTCGTTTTGTGCTTAAATTGTATGAGCAACTCTGCCCATTCTAGAGAAATGGGGTTCTTACGCATTCCCTTTACTTCCTCGTCTCGCAAAAGATCCTCCTCTGCCGCTCCCCATTTGTTCACCACTCCTATCCAGGCTGCTTCCGGGGGGCCCGTAGGGGCCCTCCAGTGCATGGCAATAGCCCTTTTTGCCAATAAAAGGGCGAAGGAGGCGAACTTCCATTGTAGTTTCTCCGATTTCTTTCTGTTGTATGTTCCCAGCGCGCAAACCTCCCAGGACTCAATTTGCGGTAGGTTGACTAACGCACGGAGGGTCCGGTGTTTCGTGGTCCAGTATTGGCGTAGGGAGGGGCAATCCCAGAATATGTGCTTAAAGTTTGCCGCGGGCAGGTTGCAACTCGGGCAGGTAAATTGTGTGTCCGGATAGTATAGTTGGAGTTTATCTGGCGTGAGGTAGGCCCGGTGGAGGATGTTAAATAGTATATTCTTAAATCTTGCGTTTCTGGACACTTTTTTGGTGTATTCCAGGGCGCGTTTCCATTCCACGTCATGGAACACCCTGCCAACGTCGTCCTCCCAAGATTGTCGCAGGGTATCTAGGGAGACGTTTGTCAGTTCCCTGATGGCCTTATAGTGCCACGTTACTAGATGTCTGCCGGATCCCATACGAAGTATTGAATGGAGCACTGGGTGCATGGGTGGCTCCCCTTCTCTCAGATCCCAGAACGGTTGTGTGTTCTCTAGGAGCTGTCTATGCATGAGGAATTGGCCGTGCGGGAGGTCATACCATTTGATCAGCTGATCGTAGGTGCGCAGCTGTCCGTCATGGAACAACTGTGCCACCTCCGTTACATCATGGTCGGTCCAGGTTTGTAAATACCTGGTGGTGAAGTGGTGTTTCCCTCGAGGGAGACCCACCAACGGTAACAGTGGGGAATAGAGGGGCTTATCCTTGGATAGTCGGTGAATACGCATCACACACTTGCGTGCTATGGATACCTGGAGCGGGTGGGTTCGGGACGGTTTGGTGCCCGGTAGGAGCATGCGTCTGATGATCGGGAGAGATATCCTGCCGGTGTCTGTTGTCGTTTCCACTACGTAGCGCTCCGCTGTCCAGTGGGACAGCCACTGAAGTTGCGCTACCAGGAAGTATGATTCGAAAGATGGGGCACCAAGGCCACCCTCTGTAGTGGGTAACTGTAACTTACTGAGTGCCACTCTGTGGCAGCCATTGCCCCATATGAGCGTTGTGAGCAAGGTGTTCAGTTCCCGGAAAAAGGACCTGGGCGGGATCACCGGAAGATTGGTAAAATGATAAAGTAGTCTGGGTACCATTATCATTTTTGCTAGGGCTACTCGGCCAATAGGTGCCAGGGGCAGAGTTTTCCAGAAGGCCACCGCCGACCGAAAACTAGCTAGCACCTTGCGGTGGTTGCCTTCGTACATGTCGGTCGGGGATTGGTACAGTCGCACTCCCAGGTATCGGGGGGGCCGCGTCGCTCCAATGGAGAGATTGGGTGCCAAGCGTCACCGCGTGCGGTGCCAGGTGGGGGCCAAGCGGGTAGACAGTCGACTTCTCCCAGTTGACCTTGAGCCCTGAGATAGTGCAGAAGGCTTGCAGAGTATCCCATCCATGGGGCACTATCTGGGCTTTGAATTTGCTGTAGTATTCCAGCGGGAGCCCATCCATCCCTGGTGATTTCTTTCGTGCGAGGGACCCGATGGCCCGTTTAATCTCTGAAGCTGTGATTTTGCTGTCTAAATCTCTTTTGACTTCTGGGGATATGGCGGGAAGTCTGTGTATACCTAGGAATTGTTGTAGTGCGTCATGTGGCGCTGGCGCAGGGTTTCGGTATATTCCCATGTAGTAGGTGCGAAATGTGTTAAGGATCCCGGATGGAGAGTAGTGGAGCCGGCCTGTTTCATCTATCAGCTCCGTGATGGGCTGTGAGGTTGTGTCCTGTTTGGCCATCCATGCTAGGAGGGCGCCCACCCTATTACCCTTCTTGTGTATTCGGGTTGTGTACATACGGAAGTTATATTTCCGTAGGTCCTGGAGTGTTTCTGCGTAGGTCAGTTTCGCCGCTCCTATTTGTTCTGGGGTGACTCCGCCATGGTCAGAATCTCGGGATAATCCTGCCAGTGCCGACTCCGCTTCGCTTAATGCCTTTTCTAGCGTTCTCCGCACCCCCACTACCTGTTGGATACAGTGTCCGCGTGCTGTAACCTTGTAAGCGTCCCATTCTAAGCCTCAAGTGGAAGCAGAGCCCGCGTTGCGCTGAAAGTGTGCACTGATGAAGTCCCCGTGTGTGTGGCAAAAGGCCTAATCGGTGAGGCACTCCTGGGGAGCCGCCACGTGGGGACCGGGGGGTGGGGCGGCCGCCAGCGCAGGGTCACTATATGTGCGTCATGGTCTGATACTGTGCGTCCGAGATAGTTAGTGTGTTGTTTTGTTGGTAGGATTGTTGAGGAGCATAGGAATCTGTCTAGGCACACCCTAAGGTTGTGTGGGATGGAGTGGAAGGAGTATATTCTGATTGTCGGGTGACGCGCTCTCCAGGCGTCTGTCAGTACCCAGCGTCCCACCCAATTACAGAAACTCTGTTTGTTTGTGCCCTGGGGAACTCCGTGGGGGGGGTGTGATCTGTCTAGGAGTAAATCCAGTACGCAGTTGTAGTCCCCTCCTAATAGCCAAGGAAACGCAGTATAGCGGGCCAGGACTCCAGTCAGCTCATCTGATCTGACCAACGCGCCTCTTGCATAGGCGGAGTATTTTGTGGCACATATAATTCCCCGCCATTTTCGGTAAAGTCGGCCTACCTCTTGGTCTGTCAGGTGGGTCTCCTGTAGGAGGGCCACTGTGCCTGTTGTCATTTAATGTAGGCATAGATAGAATATCGTTTTGCGGCTGTGTGCATCCCTCTGACATTTAATGTTATAACTTTAAGATCCGAGTGTGGTGTTGTGGGTGTCATAATTCGGCTGTCATATGAGGGTCTCGTGTACCACCCGCTCCTGTCCCCGCCCACCAACCCTCCCCCGGTCCCCCCGCCTCCCGCCGACCCAATGACCTGTGCTCTGGTTACACGTTTCCGTGTCCACTCGCTGCATGTTGAACTAGGAAAATAATAACGTACAGGGGGAATAAGTCTTAGCTTCGGGAAACAATCCCAACTAGGGGGACCTATCGCGCGGGGCAATACGTCCAAACAGTAGAACATGTAAGTTCGTTAGCCCGTTGCTGAGGGGTGGTGGCCAGGTTTCCTCTCAGGCGCCGCCGGCTCCACTATCAAGATTGGGTGGCTATGATCTGCTTTCGCATCGATATCCTGACATATATCCTCGCCTACACCGTGCTGAAACGGTGACATGAACGCGCTGTTGCCGATTGCGTTCTTTTGAAGTCTCCGCCGGCTGTTTTGGTGCAGAATTCGCAGCGTTTGCCAACCTCCGATGCGACTCGTGAGACCGGTGCTGATCGCCGCCACTGGACGCTACGGGACGGAGCTGGTAGGACGAGCTGGGGAGATGCTGTTGGCTGAGGGAGCGTGACCGGTCGCGGCAGTGGACGGAGTAGACCCTTTCCAGTGTAGTGGGACTCTCTCTGCCTACGGAGTGTGTGTTTGCGAGACGGGAGCCCTTCACACGGCGCTTCCATCCACTACGCTGCTCGAGCGCTGGACGGACTCCATCTTGGGGCGCCTCCTCGGCCGCGGTCCGCCCTGCATTCATCAACGGCGAGAAGACTCTCTTTTTGCGCGGCCCCACTGATTGGGGGTCGCGTTTCCATCGGTGGTTCTGACGCTAGTTTTTCTTTGTAACAAAATTGCCCCCCTTCCTCAAATGTGGACTCACTGACGGGGTGATAATGGCGCCTGCCTTTCCCGACGGAGAGATGGCTGCTTCCCTATCCCTAATATGTGATGTCCTGCCTGTCCCCGAGACGGAGGCTGCTCTGAGTGCATCGCCGCGCGGTGCGGACCGGCTAACGTCGCAGAGCGACCTGACTTATGGGGATATCCTGGTTGCCCTTACAGACCTGGGGGCAACATGGTGGCGAACCATCCGAGAGCTGATATGGAAGATTGAGAGAGCTTCGTCTGGCATTACGCGACCGGAGCTGGCTGACCCCCTGCTGCCTCTAACTACTTCTGGAACGGATACAAGGTTGCAGCATGAGAGGGCGGAGGAGCGTTGTGTCCCTGGCAGTAATTTCGGGTGTTTACTTATCGGTGAGGCTATGGTTACAGTGTTTCCTTCCACTTCGAGATCTGTGACTTTGCCTGCGCACTTGCTACCGAGGCTCCGCTTATCGACCGTCCAGTTGATAACCCCCCTCGTTGTTTCTGCCTCTGGAGCCTCTTTCCTACAATGGTGGTGTGTGTCATCCTGCGATGGAAGTGGAGTTTATTGGTTTGGACGCTGACATTGTGGTGGACTGGGGACGCTCATTGACTCCTCCTCTGCTTCTTCTTTGTCGAGATCGGCCATCTTGCTCCTTTGTTCTGCCTGAGGAGTGCTTGCGGCGAGGGCCATGTCTGAAGGGATTTTGTCGTTCTGGCCAGGGCTGAAGGTGTTTTCCTCGTTGGCTTTGCTTGATCGGCTGGCGGAGACCAGGATTGAACTGCATTTTGCTATGTTAATTGCGTTGATTGTGCTGATTTTCCCCACTTAATTTTTAATTGCTACGTCCTGTTCTTTACTCTTGTGGATGGGGCGGCGGGTCTTGTGTTGGCCCGGGATCTGGGTATAACTGATTCTGACCCTCTTTTGGTTCTATGTCATTCGCATTTATGTACACGGCGTAGTAGTTTTATACAGCTGGGGAGTCCGGGAGATCTGATTTTGAGTGGGCTCCTCCCCACCTTCCTTTTTCCGGGAGTAGTGGATTAGTTTATTCTTTTCCTACTCCCTATATCTCAAGTGTGAGGGTTTTTCTCTCCTTTTTCTTTCCACTTTTCTTTTTCCTTCTTTCTTTTCTTGGTCTATATTTCGGGTTCTTTAATGGGCGACAGACACTTTGCTGGGGGGGGGGGTAGGCCGTAGCCTCCGCATTGGTGTAGGGTGGGGGGTGGGATTTAGTTTTCTTTATTTAGTTTCTATGGGCCTTAATTTTTCTATCCTTCTGCGCTTTCTTACCCTGTTTCTGTTCTGGGTCCACGATAGGGGTTAGTAGGTAGGGGATGGCGCTGTAGGTGGTGCGTACATGCTGGCGGATTATCCTGTTGTTTTACTTTGTACCGCCTTTTTGCCCGAGGTGTTACCTTTTATTGTGGTTTCCAGTGATGATGCAGCATGCCCATGTCGAGAAGTTATTATACGGACTCAGTTCTCCTTAATTCTTATGCTTTATTGATTTCTATTTCGAACGAAAAAACTTTAAAAATTAACCTTATATGCTCCTTTTCCTCGGCGACGTGATCCTATACAGTGTAACGTCCATTGATTGTTGCTATGTTACCTGATGCCGCTGAGGAACTACATTGTTTGCAATTGTGCTTGGACAGTATTGTGGCCAGCCTGATGGTTTTGGGCCCGTATTTGTTCTGATATTCATGCCACTGTGGCAGGTGACCTCCGCATATTCGTCTTTTTTCACATCAGCAAGTCTGAGGTCTGGGGTGTCTCCCTCGGGGGCGTTTGGGACCCCTCACGGGAGGCCCGAGGGTAGCTGGTTTCTTCCTCAGAGCTAAACAAATGCGGTCCGTTGTCTATGTCCGTTGCTTCTTCAGGTGGGCCGAGTACGGCCACGGCTTTGAGTGCTCTCCTGCGTTCCGCGATGATCTGGGTGAGGTTTGGGGAGCCATTCCCCGTTGGGGTGGAACGGGTGCTGAGTTGTGTCAGGGTGACTCTATGGCTCTGTCAGCGCGGCCGTCGCTCAGGTGGATTGTTCTGTGAGCCCGTCGGTGTCGGATGGCGCGGAGTGTGCTGCTCCACCCAGGTGACTGCTTCTTTCGGGTCAGTAAAGAAGTGCGTGGTGCCTTCGTGGATTATCTTGAGATTGGCCGGGAATAAGAGGGCATATTGAATATTCTTTTGCCGAAGTGTCCGCTTCACCGCCTGGAAGGTGGCTCTCTGTTGTTGCACGGCCCGGGAGTAGTCGGGGAAGAGCATGACTTGCTTGTCCTCCACTTGTATTCGCCCGTGTGTTCTGACCGCTCGGAGAATTGCGTCCCTGTCTCTGAAGTGGAGGAGTTTCAGCAGGAACGATCTCGGGGGCAGGCCCGGTTTTGGCCTGCGTGCTGGGACTCGGTGCGCTCGTTCCACTGAGAAGAAGGGGGTCAGGTCTGTGGACGGCGTGAAGGTTGTGATCCAGTCCGTGATGAATTGTATGGGGTCAGCCCCCTCCACCCCCTCCGGTAAATTCATGACGCGGATGTTGCTCCTACGGGAGTGCCCTTCCAAATCGTCCGTTTTGTACTCCATAGTTTTGAGTCTAGATTGGAGGACAGCGATATCGCGGTGGTGGTGTTGCACTTGCGGGTTTAACGTCTGGAGCTCCTGCTCACCCTGGGATACTTTATCCGACAATTTCCTGTGGTCATCTCGGAGAAGATTAAGGTCCGTAGCTAAAGAGTTAAATTTGTGTTCCATCGCCACTCTGTAGTGTTCTATTGCTGCGAGCACTTGGTCCAGTTTTCTGGACATGGAGTCCGTCTTGTCCTGTTCGTCCCGCTGTGTGGTCTGAGTCGGCGCTTGACATTGCAGTTTCTGTGGGTCCGCGTCTGACATGGTTCCTGCTGTTCGGCGGCCCATCGTGAGGGGCGAGGGGGCCTCCGCAGGGCTTCCCAGGGGCGGCAGCAGTTTGCTTGTCTCGATCGTTTGGGCGCTTAGGCCCAGGCGATCCCCTCAGATATTTGTCTCCTCTCCCGATTTCTGACTCCGTGGACACTGCAGGTGATAAATGGGGGGTACCCCGGCGTTGAGGGCGCGCTGTGCCTTGTGCTGTCGGGATTTGGTGATGACCTGGCGCTGTGGTTGGCGGGCCAGTGGCTACAGTGGTGGGGACGTCCCAGACTCTCAGTAGGGGTGGTTGATGCTCACTAGCCCCTCGCTCCCCCGTGTCTTGCAGTCTTCTGCTGGGCACTCCCCAGTGTCGGCCCAACTGTCAGGCAATCGTCGCGACGGGGGCCGTGTCTCATGTGGGGGTTGTGCCGGGGATTCACAAGGAGGGGGACCACAGTCTCCGCCTCTCCAAAGCAGTGAGCGGGATTCACATTTATTTCGGGGTGACAGGCGCCTTGTCCCGTCAGCGTCCCCGGCAGCCAAGTTCGTAGGGGATGAGGGGCTTTCCCGGTGGGGGATGGGTCACCTCTGGCAGCGCAGACCATCTAGGCCTCGCAGGTCTCTCCGTCTATATGGGCGTGTGGTGCCCACTCACCTCCCCAGCCGCTCTGCCTCCTCACCTGCTGCACGTTTGTGGGTGCTCCGCCAGGGGTCCCCCGCCGTCACTTTCCCGGGGAGGTGCTGCACACAAGCGCCGTTGTTTCACCTGGCAGGCTCCCTCTCGCCTGGCCGCATACGGAGAACCACCGTGGGGTGCCGTGGGCCCGTCCCACGTCTATCTCCCGGGCCACGAGCGCCCACTGATGGTGATGGGAGGGCCGCCTGTTAGTACAGCCCCCGGAGTCTCTGTCCCGTGTCTTGGGGCTACATGGGTCGCCGCCGGGACGGGCAGCCCGCGCCTCTCTTTTAGCAGCGTTTCTGGCAGGCAGGGTCGCAGGGTCGAAGGGCCCAGTCGGCAAAGGATGGGCCCCCCTCGAAAGCACGGTCTGCCCGGGTTCCGTGTGCCCTGCTTCTGATGTTGGATTTGGACGTCAGTGGTACCCGTACCTCATCTCTGCCGCTTCACCTCGTCACTAGCCGCTGACTCGCTGGTGCTTCGCCAGGGTTCCCCAGCCGCTCTGTTGTTGGAGTGTGTGACACTTTAGCGCCGCTGCCGTACTCCGTGGCCGTCATCTTGCCAGGACACGCCCGGGGAACACATCGCGTCGCCGTTAGCTTGTTCTTAGTCTCTCACATAGGTCTTGGGCACCTCCGAGCCGTCACTGGAGGTTACGCCGGCTACATCTGCCCTCGTAGCTGTTGCTGCACCACAGAGGATCTCATAGATGGCATTTGAGGTGGGCCAGCAGCCGGAGCCCTAGGAAGACCGGTCCGCCATCTTAGGCGGCTTAGCCACGCGCCAATGTAATATCTATAATAGTGTTCACTTCTCATTTACTCTCCCCAGTCCACGCCCCTTCAAGACTCTTCGTGAACCTCTCTTTATTGGAAGTTGTGCTTTGATTTATTGAGCTGACAGAATTGCTGAAGGTTTATCCGTCAGGCTTTCTCACTCTCTTGAAACAGAACTTGTTAGACCTGGCACCATTGGCTTGGGTCTCCCTTCCATTTTTGCTGTTGCCTCATGTGTTTTTGCTGGTGTTCGATGCTTTGGGCACTGCTGTCCAGTGCCACAGTGCGAGTGCTCCGTACTGTAAATTGATGTATTGATTAGTGGGTCCAAGATTGGATATTTGGTGCCCAGGGCGTGTAAATCCAAATGCCGCTAGTGGGCTTGCAGCACAGAAGTGGCCTTGTAAAATGTGTCTAAGGCCTGCTATTGCAGAGCCTGTGTGCAGTCTGGTACTGTCATGCTGACTGGGCAAGTGCACCCACCCACTTGCCAGTCCCTAAACCTTGCCTTTTCTTCATATTAGTCACCCCTATGGTAGGCCCAAGGGCAGGGCGCATTGTAAGTATAAGGTAGGACAAGCCCTGATGAGTGTGGCATGTCCCAATAGTAAATTACAGCCATTTTAGTTTTTCACTATTGCAAGGCTACCTGTTCTCCATAGGCCAGAATGGGCTGCTAGATTATTTCATGTTTATAATCCTAGCAGACTCAGAGAACATGGTAGACATTCGAGTTTAGTATGCCTGGACTCAGAATAATAAAATACATCTTTTAGTGAAGTTTATTTCAATATTCTGTGTTTGCAAATACCACTTTTAGAAAGTAGATATTTGCTTGCCTAACCATTTAAGCCTGCCTCTGCTAGGTTGTGTATTCCTTTGTCCGGGTTTGTGAGTGACAGGGCTGGGGGATTCCAGGAGACAGGCTGGGGCAGCCCAGTGGTGAATAGAGAGATCTGCATCTAGTTGGAAGGGAGGAGCTGCACCTGGGACCTGAATAGGGCTGGGCCTTCCCTCTACAATGCCGGCTCCACCCCCTGTGGTGCGTCTGATGTCTCTGCCCTGCACACTGAAAAAAGAGAAGGAAGACTGTCAACAAAGTGCTCCAGGACTGTACTTGCCTTCTACAATGCTGGGTCCACCTCTTGTGGGGCGTCTGATGTGCCTGCCCTGCGCTGTGAAAGGAAAGGAGAAGTCTGGTAAACAGAGTGCTTCAGAACTGGTTTTGAATGGGCACAGGCCCCTCTCCCCTCAGAGAACAAAGGATTTGGGGGTATAAGTATTGGGACCCTGATCCCATGAAATTAGATCACTTCTGGACTTACAAGACGAAACCTCTGCTGAGGAGAGGAACCTGAAGAAACTGAGGAGAGACTATTCCAAGCTGAAGTGCTGCTATGGGAATTGGCCTGCAGTGGTTGCCCGACTGCCAAAGAGAGGAGAAAGGACTTTGTGGGCTTTACTTTCAACTTGAGCAAAGATCTCCAAGGGCTTGGAAGAGAGCTCACCCCTGACAGAAGTCCCAGGACCAGTGGACTTCAACAGCCTATGTGAATTGCTGCTGGAAACGCTGTTTCAGTAGCTACAGAGGCAGGGAGCTGTGACCGACTCTCACGACCGGCCCGGTGTCCTGTAGGCACCGCATCAAGCAAATTCCGCCTCGAACAACGCAAGCTCTGCGCATACCGACTCCGTCTTGATGCCGTCACCAATCCGTAGCCTGCACTGAGACTGGAAGGACACCGCGACGTGCAATGCCTCGCTACACCGACTCGTACTGGTCTGACCGAAGCGGTCCCTGCAGCTGACTCCGAGTCCTGTAACCGCACTGGAGTTGGGCACCGCCTCGCACGCTTTGCAACGCACCGCCCGAATCACACCGTTGTCCGAACTGATCGACGTCAGCTCCCGAACTCCCGCTCTGTTGCCGCACAGCAAGCTGCAAGCACCGCATCGCCCTGCAACGCATGCCTTGGATCCACCCACTCTGTCAACGGGCCGCTGCCTGCACCGCATCGAGGGACAACGCGTCCTGCAACGCTTCCTTTCTGCACCGCGAACACCGGAACCGGCTTGCACATCCGTGCCGGCTGCCCCAAGTAAAAGGTACTGTGAATGAGTCTGTCGACATTTGAGTAGGCCCGTACCGACGCGGTCCGCTGGATTTGCCAGACTCTGTGTTATTTTCAACAACGCTGTAGCCGGACCTTGATTTAAGCCTTTTAACAAGAACTCTTGAAATCTAATAGTACTTTGGATTATTTTTGCCGTTTATTGGTCTTGTGGTAACTCTATATAAAGGAATACTTATTTTTGATATAAAACCTTGTGTGGTGTCCATTTGTAGTGTTGTCACTGGGTTACTGTATGTGGTCACAAATGCTTAACTTACACCGCCTCTGAGATAAAGCCTTGATGCTCGTGCCACGCTAGCAAAGGCGTGAGCAGGGTTTATTTTAGGAGTGTAATCCCCTTATCCTGACTAGAGGAGAGGGTCCCTATTTGTCACAAGAACCTACCTGTGCCAACTAGAGACCCCAATACTAACAGAACTCTTTACACTAGTTCTCCCCCTTCCTAGTGTAGTGACGACAGTGCCCTGCTTGCACACATTGTTATGTTAGCATAAGCTTATTAGAAGTTCAAATGCCATTTTGCAGCTTTTGCACATAATACTACATGTAACTGTTGTTGTAAGTTAAACTGCTTGATTTTCCTTGCATGAGAACGGTCTGGTTTTCACATCCCTAGACTTACATCGCGACCTTAGTCTGTACACTGTGTGCAGAAGCCTTAAAGGTCACCATAACAATGTATGCTGTTATTCAGGTTGATCAGCCCACACTCTAGACACAACACACACACAGCTGCAACAAACTGAAATTCTAGTGCCTTTAATATTGCACTGCATGCATGATTTGGGCACTTGGAGAAAAACCTTTTCCACTAACAGAGAGCTTTGCTGATCCTGAGATTTGATTCACCTCTGCTGATCTTGGAGGTATGGGGTTCCCCATTCAAGCCTAGGAGACCTTCTATTATTATATATAAAACCCAGGGGCATATGTATGAACGGAATGTTTAGTCGCAAAAGCTGCGAATCGTGAAAAAGCAGCGTTTGCGACAAAAAATTCAATGTATTAGGGAAATCGCATCGCACAATGAAGGAATCGCAGAATTTGTGATTCCTTAATTTTGCGTAAGCATTTAAGGAATCGCAAATTGCGATTCCTTAAATGCTATGCAGCAACCACTAAAGTTTTGCGATTTCTCTTTAAGAAATCGCAAACTACCACCAACTTCAAGGTGGTGGTAATTTGCGGTTTCTTTCACAAATGCACTTTTTGCCATTTGTGAAGGTGCCTCATGGGCATGGCGCACATACATGCCCTTAGGGCATGTATGTGCACCAGATGCGCACACATGTTCATTTCAGGGGTGCATCAGGGTGTCCTTATGACACCATTGCACCCTTGAAATTATTCTCAATTTGCAATTCTCAAATTGCGAATCGCAAATTGAGAATGAATTCCCATTCATTCTTATGGGCCTCCTGGCCCATAGAAATGAATGGCAAAGTATTCCTTAATTGCGAATTAAGGAATACTAAGAAATCGCTACAAAAATTGCAATTTTTTACATACATCCCTTTTTGCAATTCTCAAATAGCGATTCTCAAAAAATCGCTATTTGAGAATCGTAAACAGGGATTTTCATACATATGCCACCTAGTTCCTAGCAGCGGAGGGTGGTTCACAAGGCACTATAGGACCTGTTTCCACCATCATTGTAATATGATTTCTCCCTTGTGTTTTATGGAATTGTAACAATACTAATTGTTTTATTTCTAATCATATGCCTGCTTATGTTAGCCAAAATACTGCATCTTAGAGCACGTCATTAAAATAAACATTTTAAACTTTTCCGTGTCTCTGATTACTCATGTTGTGGACTGGTATGAGAATAAAAATGAAAGAGTGTTCTTGATTCCCACCATTCCTGATAGTACCCTAAGTCGCATGTTCTGGGTTGTCTAATCATTGGTAGCTTTGCTGTAGCACGGAGAGCTAATGAGACACTGATGCTAGTCGTTTAGGGGTTCTGGGTACTGAGTTGAGTTTTTTGGTACACCACAATTCACTGAGGTCCTGGTTTCCTGTGCATAGTTCTGTGCATGAGCAGAATCCCCGCAACACGGCGCACCTAACGTTTGGTCTTCTGTTTGAGACACTTGAGTAGTGCTTATAATAGTCCACAACACCCTCACTCCTATTTCCGGTTGACAGTAGTGACAGATTAACCTACCTATATAAATAAATGATGGGTTCATTCAAGCTTGAGATTTTAAAAAAGGTTTGTACTGTGAATTACTACCCGTTTGTGCTACAATTCGTTTAGATTGTTTTTCTCTACTGTGTCCTTATGGGTGAGGTTGACATAGCTCAGCATAGTTGTGTACCACTCCGTAATCACTTAACTCAGTATGGGGTACCCACTGATGGTATGGCGGTGCTCTTTGTGGTGAGTGCCGATGCAGCGCACCCGTTTGAGCTTTTCTACTCTTGGGTTACGTTTCCTGATGCGGATGATGGTACTTTCCATAAGTACACTCACTCGGTGGTGCCTGCGGCCTATGCACCATATAGGACACAGGAGATTCCGATTACTGCTTGGCAGCATCAAATTTGGTTTAATGGCGCCCTTCCCCACTCTAACACCGGTTCGGTTTGGTCCCTTGTCTATACCTGGGGTCACTTGGCCAGTCTTGGTCTGGTTCAAACCGCACCCACAATATTAAACAGTCACTGTAGCGGAGTAACGATTACTATATGCCTCCATTGTTGGGGTGCATAGGGCTTTAGTGCAATACGTCTCCCACAACATCCTGGTGGGTGCACCTGGAGCTGCGACGCAACCAGTTGGAACGAGCGGAATTAGTCCCGTCATGGTTAATTCGGTTATGGGCAAGCGCCCCCAAGATAAGGACGAAATGCCTTTTTGGCTTGCCGAGAAATTTGACCAGCTGGAAGCAGTATTTCCTAATATAACTCCTGTTGAAAAACACAGGATTCTGACCATAAGTTTACAGAAAAACTTGAGGTGACGGATTGTGAAACCTGGGGTAAAGTATTTATGGAAGTTTACGCAAAGTGCTTTGGCACACCATCAATGACTGTCCTGATCTCCGTGATCAAACGTGTTTAGAATCAACACGGTCCGGAGGCGGCTGTCGAGTTGGGAATGAGACGTGCCAGAGTGTTTGATGTAGATTCAGAACTCATCCTTGCTAACGTCAAGGGAGATGCGGTAAACTTTCAGGTGTCTAATGCTTTGCGCAATGTCCTCGAAGCCGATAAACCCCGGCAGTTGCTGAAAATTATTGCGGAGTCTTATAAGACCATTGGCCGCAATAGTTTGGGTGTTAAGCCTTTTGCTAAAACAGCAGCTCAACCGCAAACTCAGACGGCTAAGTCTATTAAAGATGACCGTCCAGTTTTTCCTAAACAGAATTGGAAAAATAAAAAACAGGGGAAGCAGCAAAAGAAACAAGGGTCGCGTGCTGCATCCCCAATACCTGTGTCCACTGAGCGCACATATGATTTGTGCGACCACGTGAGTATTAAGTCACCCAATAGATTTCAGGTTCCTGATCAACGTTCTCCTTGTTCTTTACAGGAAACATTGGTCTCACAAACCGGTGGAGGAGACCGTGGCAGAGGCCGGGGTACCCCACAAGGATGTGAGCAGCCCACCAGACAGAAGGTAAAGGTAAGCAGGACGACTTTCAAAGTCAACACTCTTAGTTTCAGAAAAAGAAAGTTGCTGCTTTAACCGCACGGTATGCCACGGATAGTGAGAACTCAGCTTCGGAACCTGACATAGGCGCTAACGCTGCTAGACAGCACAGCGGAGGTTACAGTAGTGTGGCAAGCCCTGCGTCCGTATCTGAAGGCGACAGCAACTGACACGTTCATCACAGTGGAAACTGCTGACACTAGAGTGGCTCCCCCTGACAGACTATATGATATAGTCCTTTTGATTGCAGGTGACATAAAACGTAAAATAAAAGGCATTGTTGGGGAAAATCTGACCTCTACATATGACTTTTGGTTAGCGAAGGCGGACTGGCCCCCACCTTTCGTTTTGGCTGCTCCGAGAGGGGAGAAGTTAATCCTCCCCAGTTTCACACACACTGTGCTGAAGGAGCAGGCACAGAATTTTGCAGAAGATTGGGCTCAGGTGCTTGCACCGGCTTTGTACCGTACTGAAGTCGAATGGGACAAACTTTCACCCAGACATGAGATTCCGTTTCGGTCTATGCCGCAGCCTCAACCTCAATATTCCATGCGGCGTGAAGCGAAAGCTCCTGTTGCAGAAATCCTTGAACAATTGGAATATCAAGGTGTGATTGAAACATTTGTGTCACCCATGAATAATCCTCTTTTCACTGTAACCCATCCTGATGGGTCATACCGCCTGGTATTAGATTACCGGAATTTAAACTCACATTGTCGGACTTGAGCAGTACAGAATACTCACAGTTCTGCCCTGGTTGATAGTCTCGTGAGAAAAAGGTTTAAGACTGCACTTGACATATCCAATGGCTTTTTCAGTCTTAACCTGTCCTCTATTAGTAGATATGGACGTCTTTTACTTATGGCGGCAAACAAAACTAGTTCAAAAGATTAGCCATCCATACTAATATTATAAAGAGAGAGCCCAAACCTTTGAGGCGGGTAATCTCAGTAACCACAGCACCAATCACAACACCCAATACAGCGTTGGAAAGGGCAGTTGCAGCAGAAGGACATAGGCTATGCAGACGGCCACCATATATATATATATTTTTTTTTTTGCAGAGTATTATATAGCGCGAACTTGACCCGACCTGAATCAGGTATCAGAGCACGTTACATAGCACCAGTTACGTTACATGAGGACACACATTCATTTTTGTTAGGCACGGGGAGAATAAGTGATTTGCCCAGAATCACAGGATGTTTGGCATCGTTACCAAGACTCAAACCCCGATCCCCAGGTCCGAGGTCGGGCTCCTTAGCCGTTAGGCCAACTCCTCTATACATTTAAAAGGTAAAAGAACCGTGCCAGCAAAGTAGTCCCTTGTGGGCAGGTCTGCGTTGTGCTGTGGGCGTGGGCTGGGGGCGTGACTAACACTGGGGGCGTGTGGTACGGCCATCAGATCGTGGGCCGTGGCCATGCGCTGGGGGCGTGACAAATGCTGGGGGCATGACAAATGCTGGGGGCTTGTGTCCGCCCTTTATGCCATGTGAGTTGTACATACAAGCGCCAATTACGTTGCTGCGCAGCATCAAGGGGCACGCTGGGGGCGTGAGAAATGCTGGGGGCGTGTGTCCGGCCTTCATGCCATGTGAACGCAATTGCGCCACATCAAGGGGCACGCTGGGGGCGTGAGAAACGCTGGGGGCGTGTGCTACGTTCCACCCTTCATGCCATATGGGTCGTACTTTAATCAGAAGATCGTCTGCTGTGGCCGTGTGCTGGGAGCGTGACAAACGCGTTCACCTGGAGGCCTGGTAAGTAACATTACTGCAGCCTCTACTGCACGCTGTTACTGAACCCTCTCATTCAACGAAATTACACGCGCCTGCTACCATCAACCAGGGCTCTAGCCGGGCTCAGGCGGCGGATCAGTACACTAATTACAAGTGCCTGATAACATCAACCAGGGCTGCAGCTGGGCCTCAAGCGGGGGAACACGCGCCTGCTAACATCAAACAGGCCTGCATCTGGGCCTCAAGCGGGGAACACGCAAATGAGTGTGTCTGCAGGGACAATTACTGCAGCCTCTCCTACCCGCTGTCACTCAGCTCTCTCATTAAACGGATTTACCCGCGGCTGATAACTCTCTCATTCAACGAAATTACACGCGCCTGCTAACATCAACCAGGGCTGTAGCCGGGCTCAGGCAGCGGATCACTACACCAATTACACGCGCCTGCTAACATCAACCAGGGCTGCAGCTGGGCCTTCTCCGTCACTATTCTATTGAAACAAAAAATGTTGTCTTCCGTGAGATTTTAAAATAAATTGCCCTTGCCAAATACACACATTACACACATTCTATTTCATACCCGGACAACGCCGGGATGGGCTGCTAGTGGGTTATAAAAACATTCCATGCGTCTTTGTCGCACGTGTTGTCTCTCTGTTAGAGAGCATCGACCCTGATGCGTACTCGTATGTTGATGATATTTATCTCACAGATGACAAATTATGGCCGCATCTGTGTTGCGTTGACCGCATTATTGTTATGTTTGCGGACTTCAGTTACAAATGTAACTTTTCAAAATCACACATTGCAGAGTACACAGTGTTGTTCCTGGGCTATGAGCTCAACAACGAAGCTCGAGGTTTAGCACCTCACTTCCTGGAGAAGTGCGCACTGTTGCGCGCTCCAACAACTCTGAAAAAACTACGCTCTTTACTGGGTTTTTTAGAATTTTGGGCTTACTTACATTCCCGCAATATGCCCAGCGTATCAAGCCGCTATGTGCCTTGATACAGCCTATTTTTACCAAATCTTGCTGGCTGCCAGAACATTCAGCGATACTGCATTCTTTGCAGTCTGATCTTCTTGAATCAAAATACTTACTAACACGTGACAACCACACCATCCTGGTAATAAGAATTGTGCCAGGCACAGTGGGTTTCAGGTACTTGACGTTTAATGAAGGAGACAAGGTCCCTATTGCTTACAAGTCACACTTGTACAGTTTGCCTGAAATGCGATTTTCTACTGTCGAAAAAGTCTTGACTGCAGTGCAGAGGGCTATTCTAAAGGAGAGAGTGCTGTCGCAGGGGAAACGCATGTAGGTTGTTACACCGTATCCTGACCTTGAGGCAGTGACGAAAGCCAGTGTACCTCATTCAAAAGCTTTGCATCCACTTTGGATACAATAGGCCACTTCACTGACGTTTCCGGATGTCACGTTTATTGTTCACCCCTCATTGCAGACACAGGAGTATTTACAGTATGAATTTGTTCATTCTGCTCCTTTGTACTTGCACCCGCTTGAGGATTATCATTGTATCATATACACTGATGGTTCGGAGCAACCGGCGACGGAATCTAAGCATGCTTATTCACCGGCCTGTGCAATAGTGGTGGGTGTCATAGTGAATGGCGAATTCAAGTCCGATGTTGTGCACATGCAGACATTAGGGGACTCTACCACCCAGTTGGCAGAGCTACGTGCTCTGGTGCTTGCACTGGAGTTTGCTGATCCTCGTGTGACCACACTGATTGTAAGTGACTCTTACTACTGTGTTGAGTCTTTCAATGACAATTTATTCTTTTGGACTCAGAATGAATATTAAGATTCCAAAGGTAGCACAATCAATCACAAAATGCTTTGAGTTCGAGCCGCAGAACTTAAAGAGCGTCTGCCTCTTGTGAATGTAATTCATGCTCTTGGTCACCAGCGCGTAGGATTACGCGCTGTTGGTAACAGTCTTGCTGATGAAGCAGAAAAGACAGCAATGGCAACTTATGTAGTAGCAGAAGTTACACGTTCCAAAAGTAAGATTGATGATGACATCTTGGCAGCCATTGCTGCACCAGAGAAGGGAGGTAATCACCCTAGAGGTTTCCCTTCTAAATACTCTTATCATTTAAGGCCTGATAAAGTTCCCTATGTGAGAATTAACAATGTTGGTGACAGATTGATTCCCAACGCGAACCGCAGACTCTCCTTGATAACAGACGCTCACGAGGGCATGGCCTCTGCACATGCCGGCGTTTCAGCGACTGTTTCTATCTTGCAGTAGCGTTACTGGTGGCACAGATTGTACAAACAGACGTGTGATTATGTCCTTACTTGTGACATTTGCCAGCAGATTAAATCATCGACTGCTGCGCGTCCACCCCAAACACAGCTGTACATATCTAATAAACCACTTGGGTGTGTTTATTTAGATCACAGCAGTCCTTTCTCTTCTGATACTTCGTATAAGTTTATCTTAGTTGCAGTGGATTTGTGCACTCGCTTTATATGGCTCTGGCCACAACGCAGCACTGATGCTTGAACTGTCATCAGGTATTTGGTGTCTGTGGGAATTTTTGCATGTGGCACCCTCCATTTGGACCAGCGTTCGCCTCAAAGGCATACAAGGATGCCATGATGTCTTTGGGGGTGCAGGTCAAATTGTAGTCTCCATACAGGCCTGAGGGCAATTCAGTTGTGGAGCGGATGAACCATGACTTTAAGCAATCCTTGCAAGCTAGGGTTTTAGGTACTGGCAGAAACTGACTGGCTCATCTGTATAGCATTCAACGTGCACTTAATAATCTCCCTAGAAGGTCTCTGGGTGGGCGGACCCCATACAAAATGCTCTTTGGCATAAAAATGTTTGTCCCGCACCTTGATGATCTAGACATGGCCTCGTCGGCCGCACCCTTTGACGTAGATGATCATTCTGCTGTATTACAGAACCTACAAGATACTCAAGATGGTCTTGCAAAGAAACATTTGCCCTCCACAACTGATGCTACGCTTCAGATTCCAGTAGTTGGCTTGCTACTCCGAGTCGGTGACCTGGTCCGTGAGAAGGTGGAGAACAAGAAGGAGTTTGGCCCCTCATATCGTGCACCAGTTCCTGTGCTTGGAGTGCAGGGTACAAGAACAGTCATTTTACCTCAACTTCCTGGTCGCAAGGATAACAGCTACATATCCATTGACAATGTCAAATTACAGCGAGTGGCCAATTCTTCTTAGTATGACTCCAGCGGTCTCTTGTCCAGCAATGCTGAGAAATTCTGTTTTGGCCTTGGCAAACCGCATCAGGCCTGACATTGCCTTCGAGATGCATACAGTTACTAATCCATTATTGAAACCACTGGCTGGTGATCCCCATGAAGATACTGAGTAAACTTATCCCACAGATGTGTTGTTGCCTGGTGTGCAGACAAGTGCAGTTGATCAGTCGCGCTTTTCATTTGACACTAAATCTACAGCATCGAGGTCCCTATTGACAGTTTCTATTTTTGCTGTTTGGTTTAAAAGACTTTTTTTATTCCCCCTTGGACTAACATCTGGCTGGTTCTCATCTCCTTTTTTTTATTCATGTCTATTGGATTTGTAGTTGTATTTTGCCGTCTAGTGAATAGATATTATATTAAAGAACATCATGAAGAAGGACCAGACTTTTATCAACATCACGGCTTGGCCTGTGTTAGATGGAATTGTATGGGACGCTGTAAAATTTCAAATTCATGGCCCTACAGAGGTTATAAATGTCCCCAATGTATTTCGTGTTTCAATGGGGGATGTTGTAAAACAAAACATATGCTCTGACGATTGGGATTTCCAAGCCGTAGAGGCTCTTTTTTCTGATTTGAAATATTATGCTGCTTTTGATGCTGAAGATTTGTTCCTTAGATCTGGCTAATTATGCAGACTTATTCTGCTACCAACACAATGGCAATCATTTCCTGCATAAAGCTAACACATTTAGAAATGTGGTTAATTATACACAATGGGAACACTGCCCAGCCCCCATTGAAGGCAGCTCGAAAAGAAGTTTACTGATTTTAATCAATCCAATCCTGACGCCTTTTATTTTAAGATGACTGCTATTACCTCTTCCAAAGTTAGACTCACCCACACTAAATTACTGTATTCGAAGTCCTTTATCGATCAATTAGCTATAGGGGGCTATGAGCTGTGGAAAGATACTATTGATCTTAAATCTGTTTGGGGTTCTAAAAGCTGGCAAGTGCAAGGCACTGAAGCTTTTCATCGTGCATGTCATCCCGAACCACATGTTGTTTTTGAATTTGACTATTTCACAAACTACTTGCTTTGGATTGGCTACATCTAAAAAATTAAATTCCCCTTCCATTCCTGATTTGGGGGAATACTCCACATGGTTCAATCACACCGATAGGTCCCTTGATGAATTGTGGTCCCTAATTACAAAATCCACCTTTAATATTACCAGCTTGTTTCCCGAAGGTTACTTATTATGGCAGAAAAGTTCAGATTCATGCTAACATTGTTTTCTGGGTCTGGCCCCTGGCTATACACAGGTTAGGGTGGATCCCCGTTTTGAAAACGCCCATTCTGTTACTACCTATTCAGTAGGCAAATTATGGCAGAACTGGCTTAAACATTCCACTTTAGCGTCAATTAAACTTCATTTGTCCCGATTGACTGACGATGTTGATTTGAATGACTTTGTTAAAGACCCTGTAGGACGCAGGTCCAAAGGAAGGGTATATGTTATTTACAACAAAGTCTGGAAATTGTCCCAAATTGAAGCTGCTTCTAGATTAAGAGTAATTGATCAAGCTAATTTAGAAAAAGTGCTTGCTGTCGTTGACAATAGCATTAATACACTGTCTTCCAGAATTTACACTTTAGATTGTTTCATCTGTTGTGGATATTGTACAGGATGAGAAGTGTCTGTTTTGTATCATGGTCAAATTCAATTCCGTTCAATAATGCATTTTGCTTGGACTTTACAAACTTTAAAATCTGGGAAAGTGCCTTGAGACTACATGAATACCTCTTCTCTATTTTTACCGTTTCATTTGACAGAAAAACAACAGTTCATGTCCATGAAGGATGCTGCATATTCACTTTTGCATATTGAAAATTTGGAACCTTTACCTTTTTCTGTTGCTGAATCTAATTCAGCTGTATGGCTCATTCATGGGTTAATAACACTGCCTTTTCCCTTGTTTAAATTCAGTTCATGTATGGAACACTATGCCATAGGCAGGTATGAACCATTGAGACGCGCCTATCTCCATGAAGTTTGGTCTTTGCCATTCACATATAGGTGCCTGAGAAAGGGTAAAGAAGTGTATTTAAAGGGTGAGGAGTGCACTTCTACACCTGATTATTCACTGGTTTGCAAGAACATACAAGTGCCGAATTTAGCCTGCATTTTAAGAAGTAATCCAGTGCCAGCTATAACAGCAACTTTCCCGCTGCTAGCTAACAGTAGCTATTTACTTTTAAATAATAAATATTGCTGAAGTATGTTGGCAGGGATTCTGTACATTGTGACCATCTCCCAACGTGTAGTTTGCTGCAAAAATGTGCTTCCCACCTCCACATGGGAGACTGGATGTGTCCATCTGGCCTTCCATCCCGACCTTGAAAGCAGAGTTCAACAAGATGAGTAGAATAAGGGCTCTATTGTCCCAGAAAGAAGTTGCCCTTACTTCTTTCGTGAAACATTTGTCCTTCACGTGGCAAACACCCGCACCGAAGTGCATGCTATTTTAAATACTGATCTCCCACTTCATTTTGGCGCTTTGATTCACACAATATTCAATGCCTTGTCAACAACTGTCTTGGCGCATTTTTTCAAAGTAGTAAGCTCTGGCCTTGTGACTTAATTCCAAACTATATTTGGTGTGATACCGGTATTTTTTCATTCTATTTTTGCCAGCATCTTCGGCGGGTTACCATTAATTCTCGCCTTGGCTGCTGCTGTTGATTTGCTCGTTCAAAAATGGCTGCACAATCTGCGTCGCAAGACGGCCTGCCCCGGCTGCTCCAGCTTCACAACCGGATGCTTGAATATTATGGGACACTACCTCTGGCCACCTTGAATGTAGCATAAGGATTATTCTTCCGGTTCACCTACTTTACATGCGTGCAACCTGTTTTCCATTGCCTGGATTGCTGTTTTGAATGAGCTCTGGATTTGTGTCTCTGCAATACGGTGTCTCCTGACCCTGATTATGATCAACTGATGAGTACCTTAGTAGCTCATGAGTCGGACTGTTCTGGTGTCGGGATTATGGACAGCGCAGTGGCGCATGGAGTCCTAGGGAATTGGAATAGATGTGCAGCTGCACATGACTTCCTGGCACGCAGTTATCTCAAAGAACATGCAAGTTGTCCTCTGATGGTGCTAGAGACTCCAGCTATCGAAGAACATGTATGTTCCTTCACTTTATTAAATTGGATGGCTGAATTATTTTCTGATGATAACAATGACTTCCTTTTGGAGGCTGTTGCAACATACTGTGCCTATACACTAATGGAATTAATTGGCATTTGTCCATCTTCAACGCGTACTGTACTCGGGGAAAAAAAAAAGTACTTTTTTTTTTCATCTCCATGATGGGCAGTAGACCGCCCCTTCTTGTTTTTTTCTTTTTTCCTTACTGATTCGAATGTATCGATCCCAGTTATCCAGTTTGGCAATTTTGAACTTGGTTCTGTCTCACTCGAACTTGAACTTTGCGTTCCTAAAATTGCTTCCCTTCTTGTACGTGGCCCGATCAGAGGAGGGTGTAGTGAAGACAGGGCCCTGATTACACACATTGTTATGTTAGCTTAAACTTATTAGAAGTTTAAACGCCATTTTGCCACTTTGCAGCTTTTGCACATGACACTACATGTAACTGTTGCTCTAAGTTAAACAGCTTGATTTTCCTTGCATGAGAACGGTCTGTTTTTCACATCCCTACACTTACATTGCGACCTCAGTCTGTACACTGCGTGCAGAAGCCTTCAAGGTCACCATAACAATGCATGCTGTTATTCAGGTTGATCGGCCCACGCTCTAGACACAACACACACCCAGCTGCAACAAACATAAATTCTAGTGCCTTTAATATTGCACTGCATGCATGATTTGGGCACTTGGAGAAAAACCTTTTCAAGTAACAGAGAGCTTTGCTGATCCTGAGATGTGATTCACCTCTGCTGATCTTGGAGGTATGGGGTTCCCCATTCAAGCCTAAGAAACCTTCTATTATTATAAAACCTAGTTCCTAGCAGGGGAGGGTGGTTGACAAGGTGTTATAGGACCTGTTTCCACTATCATTGTAACATGATTTCTCCCTTCGTGTTTTATGGAATTGTAACAATGCTGATTGTATTATTTCTAATCATATGCCTGCTTATGTTAGCCAAAATACTGCATCTTAGAGCACGTCATTAAAATAAACATTTTAAACGTTTCTGTGTCTCTGATTACTCACGTTGTGGACTGGTATGAGAATAAAAAAGAAAGAGTGTTCTTGATTCCCACCATTCCTGAGAGTACCCTAAATCGCATGTTCTGGGTTATGTAATCATTGGTAGCTTCGCTGTAGGATGGAGAGCTAATGAGACACTGATGCTAGTCGGTTAGGGGTTTTCGATACTGAGGTGAGTTTTTTGGTATACCACAATTCACTGAGGTCCTGGTTTCCTGTGCATAGTTCTGTGCATGAGCAGAATCCCCGCAACACTAGTGTAGGAATTTTCTTTTTTTTATGGATCACGGTTAATGCATTTTATTGTGATTATGGCTTAATATTTGCTCATTCATTTCTTATAAGATTCTAATGACTAAGATTGATTAATTTAATTTGTGTAGGAATTTTCTTTTTTTTATGGATCACGGTTAATGCATTTTATTGTGATTATGGCTTAATATTTGCTCATTCATTTCTTATAAGATTCTAATGACTAAGATTGATTAATTTAATATGTGTTCTAATAAAGCTAATTTACGAAACAATTTAATTATTAAAACTCTTTACATTTTACCAAACTCTCTTTATTGACTACAAATAATGTAGTGATTGTGTTTATAATTTATGTGATGGACAGCTTCTGATTTCTAAAACATCGGCAAAATCTATTGATTCAGTGGCAAGAGCAGGAATTAGTATGGATGATGGTAAACCAGGAATTTTAATTGAGAACGGATTCCCGCTCCAGCAATGCCTACATTAATGCTGGTGTCACATTGCAGTGGTATGTAGTATTTGAATAGCTGCTTCTATTTCCTTGACTTTCCTTTCTTAAGGTACTGTAGAGCCTTATGGAGGCTGTTTTAAATTTCTGCATTTACAGATGCCAATGTTAAAAGTTGTATATTGAAAGTGCCCCAACTTCATGCACATAAACCAGACACTTCAAATATCTAAATATATTCCAGCGTCTAGAGCAAAAGAGAGAACGGAAAAAGGGGGGACCCCACTCAGAATCAAATAATGTGAGTTGTCGACAAACATACAAATTTATAAGCATGGATTCCCATCATACACCAAGATTGGTGGTTAGCTTCATCATTTGGGTATCCTTGCATACACATACATGACATACTAGCCCTATAGATATCGGAGCTTACGAATGTCACAAAGGTATACCAACCAAGATGAGAAAGATATAATATAATATGTGGGACCAAAAATTTTTTTTAGAATTTTAAATGCAGTGAGAACATAGTGAAGTGTGAAAACATAAAATTGGTGCGTAGACAGATTAGCAAAACTTGTTAATATCTGTCACGATCAAGGTTTAAAAACGTGAGAGCAAAGACCAGTTTTAATAAATAGCTGTCCTAAGCAATGATGGTCAACATGCTTCAGCACTTAGTGGCAAGAGATAAAGCCATGTGCTTTCGTCAGGACCTCAACAAAACCAAAACAAAACAAGATTGTCTAAACTGCTATTTATAGCACTACAGAAAAGGATATAGTGTGAGTTTTGCTTCTCACAATCTCGTATCTTTCTCCATATCCTCAGTTTCCTGAAAATAAATAGTGACAAGACACACATATGACTCTACAAAAAGGACAACCAAATTACGTTCTCTCATTATATGCGGCCTCAACCAGTTGTGCCATCATATGTATGTCCCTGAATGGTACATCATTCTATCTTACCTTGAATATGGGGAAGATAGGGCCTCACCCCACCTGGCAACAGCTCAGGATGTAGGAGGCACCGCTCTAGAAAAAGGAAGAATACACCTAACTCAATATCTAGTGGTGTATCAAGCTTTAACATCAAAACAGTAACAACTATCAACAGCACACTCTAAGTGAACCATCTCGGTAACAGACACATTGACAAAAATTATATTCAAAAATTACTTGTGTGTAGTTTAGCACCTACTCTGTTACTGATAGATAATCCTTTAGACAAGAGTCTATAATAGGAGCACAACGGGAGGAATGTGCATTTGTCTAAAGGTAGTGGGTATCTTAGGTACTAGATGTATTTATTCAGAATTTCTTATGTCTTCTTTAAGAAGAAAAAATAAAAGAAAGATCTGACCCCTCGATTCGTAATGGGAAAAGTGGAACCATATTGCATTCAATGCTGATTCTGCCGGTTACATCGTGTTGTTAAATATAGAGGTAACACGCGTAAAAAACGCGCGTAAAAACCCGGCATGATAAACAACCCCTCTTCAACTAAAACGGGTGTAAAGATAAATCTCTCGCCTTCACCTACCTATCCGTCGGTACCTCGGGCGGTCTACAGAGCCGTCGGGGAGGTACCGACCCGGTGGGCAATCGAGATTTTGTAGTACGAGGGAATTGCTGAAGCCTTCCGGGTCTCATTCCAACTCATGCGGTGTTGTCAATATCGCGAGATTACGGAAGGAACCCTAGCAAACATAGAAATAGAATATTCTGTAGTTCCTTAGGCTACCCGAGCATCTGATAACATTGTGTCTCTCGAAACAATATTAAAAATAGAAATTGGCGCCAGATATTCAGAATACTCATGGCTCGTGTTAGTTTAATTTTGTAAACAAAAATTAGTAAACAAAAGACCCCCGTGATAATATTGTTAGCAAAAGTGGTTTTATTTAAAATACGGGGAATTGTCATATGTGACACACTCTAGCTTATAAGGGGCAGCAAAATGGAAATAGATGAGAACCTAGAGACCTGTGATTTCAAATTGATTTTAAACAAAGGGGTTCTCTGCCTAACAGTCATGAAATGGTAGGATCTGGTACATGAATGTTTAAAGGAACATAATCCATGGCAACCTCCCTTTCCCCCAGGCCCGATGGGTCACATGGGTCCAATACCACCCTACCAAAACTTTCAAGGCAATTTCCCTAACCAGCATTTTTTAGGGTTTGGCCGAGGACGTCAGAGAGGCAGACGCAGAAACCAGAGATCACAGGTCCATTGGAGTCCACCTCCGTCACCACGGACCCTGCGCAGCTCCAAGAAGAACAAACAGGGGCAAGCGGGGACGAGCAACGAGTCGGATTAATAATCAATCTGATTTCACGAGTATTGTCCGAGAGTGAAGAAAAGATACTAAACAGAGGTTTGGGTTTTGTAAGTACCACCCATGGTGATCCATTTAAAATAACTTGGGAAATGGCTAACTTTTTTCGCAAAGTGAGATTACATTTTTTCTTTAAAGAGAAAGAAGCAGATGTGGAATCTATTGACTTTAATACAGGATTGAGACAACCATCCACATTTTGTCCCCCTGTGAACCTTGTATCTCCACAGGTTCTCACTTTTGAAAAAGCAGTTAATAGAGACCTCACCGTCTCTTTGCAAAAACAACGAAAGAAATTCTCTAACCTTACGAAAGAGGAACATTTAGCTCTTCGTAGCCTCATGTTGGATACTGCTGTCACCATCAAGCCGGCAGATAAAGGAGGAGCAATAGTTCTCCCTGACACTGATGTCTATTGTAACGAGTGTCTACGACAGTTAGGCAAGAGAAATGCGTACCGACCCCTCAAACAAGACCCCACAGAAAGGATTAAAAGAGAAATTGCCACTATTGTGGAGGAGGCAGAAAGTGAGGGCTGGATTACAGCTCACGAAGCGAAGTTTCTTGTTAACAACAAACCAGTTATGCCATATTTCTATGTCCTCCCAAAGGTTCACAAGCCTAATCGACCACCTTTGGGACGACCGATCATTTCAGGGATCGGGTCCTTATTAGAACCCCTTTCCACCTTCGTGGATTTCTTTTTGAACCCGATTGTGAAGGATACTCCTACCTGCCTTCAAGACACTAAAGATGTCCTGAGACTCATTCCAGACATCGAATACAACTATGAAACTGATTTACTAGTATCATTCGATGTAGAGTCCCTCTACACCTCTATTCCACAGGATGAGACTCTTGACTCTGTGAATATGTTGTTACTACAACGCAATCTAGATTCCATCACACCCCCTCATTTTGTGATGTCATGTGCACAAATAGCCATGAAAGAAAATTTCTTTATATTTGAGGATACCATCTACCTCCAAACATCTGGTACGAGCATGGGGAGCGTTTTCGCTCCTAGTATGGCAAATCTGTACGTTCACGTGTTCGAACAGGAACATGTACTTACCCAGAACAACCCATATCGCAATTCCATCCGCCTTTGGAGGCGTTACATTGACGACATTCTGGTTGTCTGGAGAGGGGATATATCAAGTGTGAACGATTTCCTGGTGTGGCTAAACAGTAGGAATAATTTCCTGAAATTTACAGTGGAGGCGAATAAACACACATTGCCTTTTCTGGACCTTCTGATCACCGCCTCGCCTGATGGCCTTGAGACGGAACTATACACCAAACCAATGGCAAGGAATTCCCTGTTGAGCTACAATAGCCACCATCCGTTAGCCCTTAGGGATAACTTGCCCTTTGGGCAATTCCTCCGTATTAGGGGGAATTGTTCCACGAAAGAAAGTTTCTATAAACATGCAAAAACTTTGACAGCTATTTTGCTAGATAGAAATTACCCAAATAAAGTGGTCAGGCAAGCAGCTAAACGAGCTAGCAACAATAACCGAGAAAGCTTGCTTGAGGTCAATACTAAACAGACCTCGCCACAAAGGTTGACTTTTGTGAACACATTTTCAACTATGTCTAATGATGTGAAAAAATCCATTCTGAAGAATTGGAAAATTCTTAATGTTGAAGGTGATAACCTGCCTCCTTCCCTCTTTGCTTTTAAAAGAAATAGTAATCTACGAGACAAGCTGGTGCACACTAGGCCACTTGCTATCAAAACAGTTGCACATGATACGATTTGGGACACCTCGAATCCACAAGGCCATTTCCCTTGTGGTTCATGTAAAGAGTGCTCTATGACAAAAAAATCTAAGACCATCGACATAGGCACAGAACGGCCTTGGGTACAAAAGAAGTTGACAAACTGTAACAGCGAGCGGGTGATTTATTTGATATCCTGTCCCTGCAGACTTCAATACGTGGGCATGACGACACGTAAGGCCAAGTTGCGTATTATGGAACACATGAGCACGATAAGGTGCAAGAAACAGGCAACACGACTAACTGCACATTTCATTGAATTTAATCATAAACCTGAGGATTTGGCATGGACCATTTTGGAACAGCCTCATATTCCCCAGCACATCACCGACATTACAAAATTCTTGTTACTTCGGGAACAGCGTTGGGTCTTCAGACTCAAAAGCGATACCAAGGGATTGAACGATTCTATTCCTTGGACGACGCTATAAGAATCTTGTAAGCTTATGATTGGTACCATCTAGGTTGCACACATATGTTCCTTTAAACATTCATGTACCAGATCCTACCATTTCATGACTGTTAGGCAGAGAACCCCTTTGTTTAAAATCAATTTGAAATCACAGGTCTCTAGGTTCTCATCTATTTCCATTTTGCTGCCCCTTATAAGCTAGAGTGTGTCACATATGACAATTCCCCGTATTTTAAATAAAACCACTTTTGCTAACAATATTATCACGGGGGTCTTTTGTTTACTAATTTTTGTTTACAAAATTAAACTAACACGAGCCATGAGTATTCTGAATATCTGGCGCCAATTTCTATTTTTATTATTGTTTCGAGAGACACAATGTTATCAGATGCTCGGGTAGCCTAAGGAACTACAGAATCTTCTATTTCTATGTTTGCTAGGGTTCCTTCCGTAATCTCGCGATATTGACAACACCGCGTGAGTTGGAAGGAGACCCGGAAGGCTTCAGCAATTCCCTCGTACTACAAAATCTCGATCGCCCACCGGGTCGGTACCTCCCCGACGGCTCTGTAGACCGCCCGAGGTACCGACGGATAGGTAGGTGAAGGCGAGAGATTTATCTTTACACCCGTTTTAGTTGAAGAGGGGTTGTTTATCATGACGGGTTTTTACGCGCGTTTTTTACGCGCGTTACCTCTATATTTAACAACACGATGTAACCGGCAGAATCAGCATTGAATGCAATATGGTTCCCCTTTTCCCATTACGAATCGAGGGGTCAGATCTTTCTTTTATTTTTTCTTCTTAAAGAAGACATAAGAAATTCTGAATAAATAAATCTAGTACCTAAGATACCCACTACCTTTAGACAAATGCACATTCCTCCCGTTGTGCTCCTATTATAGACTCTTGTCTAAAGGATTATCTATCAGTAACAGAGTAGGTGCTAAACTACACACAAGTAATTTTTTAATATAATTTTTGTCAATGTGTCTGTTACCGAGGTGGTTCGCTTAGAGTGTGCTGTTGATAGTTGTTACTGTTTTGATGTTAAAGCTTGATACACCACTAGATATTGAGTTAGGTGTATTCTTCCTTTTTCTAGAGCGGTGCCTCCTACATCCTGAGCTGTTGCCAGGTGGGGTGAGGCCCTATTTTCCCCATATTCAAGGTAAGATAGAACGATGTACCATTCAGGGACATACATATGATGGCACAACTGGTTGAGGCCGCATATAATGAGAGAACGTAATTTGGTTGTCCTTTTTGTAGAGTCATATGTGTGTCTTGTCACTATTTATTTTCAGGAAACTGAGGATATGGAGAAAGATACGAGATTGTGAGAAGCAAAACTCACACTATATCCTTTTCTGTAGTACTATAAATAGCAGTTTAGACAATCTTGTTTTGTTTTGGTTTTGTTGAGGTCCTGACGAAAGCACATGGCTTTATCTCTTGCCACTAAGTGCTGAAACATGTTGACCATCATTGCTTAGGACAGCTATTTATTAAAACTGGTCTTTGCTCTCACGTTTTTAAACCTTGATCGTGACAGATATTAACAAGTTTTGCTAATCTGTCTACGCACCAATTTTATGTTTTCACACTTCACTATGTTCTCACTGCATTTAAAAATCTAAAAAACTTTTTGGTCCCACATATTATATTATATCTTGCTCATCTTGGTTGGTATACCTTTGTGACATTCGTAAGCTCCGATATCTATAGGGCTAGTATGTCATGTATGTGTATGCAAGGATACCCAAATGATGAAGCTAACCACCAATCTTGGTGTATGATGGGAATCCATGCTTATAAATTTGTATGTTTGTCGACAACTCACATTATTTGATTCTGAGTGGGGTCTCCCCTTTTTCCGTTCTCTCTTTTGCTCTAGACGCTGGAATATATTTTGTGTATACAAGTTAGATTAGGGGCTACATACTCCAGTTGTCTTTAAACTTTGGCCTCTGACCCTAATTAAAATTTTCTTGTTGTTTGCACTTCAAATATCTAGCCTTTAAACGAAGATTCCTGTGAAGAAGAATTAGGGTTTCAAGTAAGTTACTTTTTCCTTCTCTGATATTAGTTGCTGAACATAGCTATCAACCTTACGGAGTTACCAATAATTTCCCCTTCATTGCTATTGTTTTATATTGGTTTAAATCTATACTTTAGGTTGAAACTGATGGTGAAGTGAGTAATGGAACTGCAGCAGAGGCTTTTGGGAAGGACAAGGTTGCTATGGTACAAATCTGAGTCTATGTCAGGACACGGAGGGGAGGATTAGGCTATTCTTTATCCTTTCATTTCAAGCAACAGCCATTTTAAACAAGACCACAATCGATGCAAAGACTTCATCTCCCATGTAGCCTGAGGAAAAAACCATAAAGTTCATAATATTGTGTCTCATCCAATCAGGTGTCTCCTGGCTCAATAACTGTTGTTGAACCCTGCTGAAATCCCTCTTTCTTCGCTGCAGCAGCCTGTGTCAGTTAAGTATTGACACTTTTCCTTTGTGCTGTTGTGATTGTACTTTCTGGAATGTACTGACTCTGTTTTGCTTTAATTGCCTGATTTCTATGCACTAACGAAGCTTCCGCTTTGTCTGCGCGGCGGCAGGACCAATTGTTGTTCCTAAGTGGCCGCGATCGGTTTCCTCAGTGCCAAGACGGGAGTGTGCGGTAGTCCACTGGTCGCCTGAGGGCGCGCCTCCCTACGTCCTCTGGGACACTGGTCTTTCAGCTAACGCGGGACGGAGTGTGCATCAGTTACACCATCGCTGAGCACCTCTGTCCGCGTTTGCTGGATCGTGCTGATTTACCCGGCCAGCCTGGAGCAATAACACCCTTTGGGGTAGGGATACAGGCTTCTTCAGCCTGAATTGTTTAGCAGACGGGCACAAGCTCCACTTAATTACCAGCCCATATGAACGAAGGGTGTTTGTCTGCTGAGGTCATTTACACCATTTACACTACGATTGGCAGGGACTTGGCTCTCCCATCCCCCCACCCCCCTATGAGCAAGTGGAGGTGTGTGGGACTTCTGCTACATCCCACCCTTTTTCAGAGCCCTCTGCAGGGACTTTGACCTTGGGTTCCAGCCCACCTACACTAGACCTCTTTCCTGGTGGGTGGCCACCATCATACTTATCTGATACCTACATCTAGCCCTCAACTGGTCTGGAGATTCCTATCATATGGCCGATTTTGACAACGACTACTACGAGGAGGAGGAGACTTGCAGGTCACGGATGACTTTTATGACGCAGTGGATGCCTCCATTGTCAGGGCGGTCTCAGAGGCAGTGGCCCCTTTGGAGAAGAGATTGATGGATCTTTTACAGAAGTGCCTGCTACCCCTCTGCTCGAGGGAAGAGCTACACGGGCCCTCGGCCCCTAAACCTCCATAGCAGGCCACCTTTCCCCCTCTGAGAACCCGTGCAAGCACTCACACCCAAAAAGGGGAGTCCTGGATGCTTTTGGTAGGTTATAACAGACAATCGTGGATACCAAAACTCCTTCCACGCCAATGGGCAAAGTCCTAGAGGACCTTCTGCCCCCAAGTGGTCAGGGCTCGGCAACCTCCCCTCAACCCTCTGACGAGTTCCAGGTCTGGTCGGACGGAGTTTCAGATCACGACCGGTCCTAGCACCCCTCTCCTTCCCTGCCTCCGGGCCTGCACCAGGCCACAGTACCTCCAGGTAATGCCCGATTGGATCTCTTGGATCCAGGGGAGCTTCTCCGTATCCGGTCTTCGGTCCCATGTGAGAAGATAGCCAAATATGTGGCGGGCCGACTATGAAAACCGCTGGATCAGGATGTCCTCTCCCAACTTAGAGTGAAATGTCCTCACCCATCCCTCGAGGGTAAAGTGGCAGTTAGCCTGGAAATCGACACCAAGATGGCAACTTTCCTGACCAAGTATATTAAGGATCCCAAGAAGGGCATCGACAGGTCCTGGTAGGCATGCCAGGACAAGCTGTTGGATGTCACGGGCCCCTTGGTAAAGATATTTGATATGGCAGAGGACACTAAGGCATCAGGGGCCCTGTGCCCGCCAGATGTCTTCTCGAGTTGGGCTCAAAGAGCCATCATTTTCCTAGGTAAGGCAAATTGTGCCATATCCACAGAGCGGCGCAGGTCACTGCTCATCAAACTTGACCCCATGCTAGACAAGCTAGCCACGTCAGAAGCGGGCTGGGTGTCTCAGGGCGGGCTCTTCAGTGACCTGTTTGTGAAAAAGCTCAGCAAGCGTGTCTCCACTTTCAACTCCTTGGACAAGACCAGTTCACAGTGAAACACATTTTCAATGTGCGGGTTTTCAGCGGGGCCGGCAGTGGTAGGGGGTGCTTGGCTGGACGTTTTTCACAGAAAGCCTCCAGCATAGTCCAGCAGTCACAAAGGGGAAAGTGGCGGGATTCCTCATGCTTTGGAGACTTCTACCCCACCAAGGATCGGTCCCGACATAGAGGTCAGTGCAACAAAGCCTGCCGTGGTGGTGCTCTCCCCTCCCATGGTGAGTTCTTTTTTTATCTCATGTTGGTGCTCGGGGGCTTGGGGTCAGGCTGGTGCAATTCTTAGACAACTGGCAGGCCCTTAGGTCCGATGCTTGGGTGTTCCAAATGGTGCAGGGACTCCATGTGGAGTTTTACGGCTCCCCCTTCCAGTTTCCCCTCCGGCCCCAATCTGTTTTTCTGGGAGGAAATCCATCCTCATACAGCAAGAAGTGCAGGAACTCCTGGACAAACAGGCAATCTGCCATTCTTCTCTCAATCTTAGAGGGTTTTTGAGCAATCTGTTCCAGGTGCAAAAGCAGGACTGGGTTCAATGGCCGGTGATAAACCTCCAAGAGTTTGATGAGTGGTTGGTCTACCGCCACTTAAAAATGGAGGGTATTCACCTGCTTTGTGACCTCTTGCGCCATAACGATTGGATGGTCCGGATGGACCTCAAGGACACTTACCTTTCAGTTCCCATTTTTCCATCACACCATTGTTTCCTCCAGTTTCTATGGCAAGGCCAAACCTTCGAGTTTACCTTTCTTCCCTTATGCCTGTCGTCAGCACCGTGGGGCTTCACCAAGGTCTTGTACCCTGTGGTGGAAAGGTTGAGATTGCAGGGAGTCAGTATGATCGTATATCTAGACGACATGTTGTTCATGAACCAGTCTCCCCAAGTCTTGTCCCAACATTTGCACTTAGCAGTGAATATCCTCCGATTGCTGGGATTCATAATCAACCAGGCAAAGTCCTGTCTTCTGCCCTTTTGTTCGATCACCTTTCTAGGTTTTGTGATCGACTCTGTGGAGGCAACCCTGAGCCTCCCATCCAGGAAAATGGTGAAAATCCTTCAAGAAATAGGTTAGATTTTACAGAAACCTCAGACCTCTCTGCGCAGTGTTGCCTGAGTAGTCGGCCTGCTGTCAGCCCCGATCCAGGCCATTTTCCGCCCTCCCAGGAACCTTCCGTTCCTGGGAGGGCGGAAGGTGGGGACACCACCTTCCGCCCTCCGATGATAAAAGACACCCAATCAGGAGTCTTTTTTGGATTTTTTCTGACTCAGACATTGTAGCTAGAGTCTTTTTACCATTTAGCAGATTTTTTGCTAATACTTGGTCACAAGGAATTAGGATTGGGTGTGCCTTTTAGGGGGCACATACCATCCAGCTCCCTGTTATAACGGTCCTGATGAAAACCTGGTACATCCCAACTAAGGTTGAAACATGTAGACCAGCACACACATAGAGATACTTTTGGTCCTAATTTACCCTCACAGTATCTCGTCTCACCTTTTTAATATTGTCCAGTTACTTGTAAATAAAATTTATCGTCCCACTAAGTTAAACCAAGACCATTTTTAACACACTTTTTTCTGCACCCACACTCACAACCTGCTCCACTGTACTTCAGGTATTGTAGCACACCCTGGTGACGCTAGGCCACCAGGGTGGACCCCGATGATGAAGCATGTCACCACTAGGCTGGTGAGTGAGGGGTTTTTAACAAAAGGATGAATTCTTTCCTTTTGCCCATTTTCCACCACATTAGGAAACTCTGTTTTGGTTTTCCAATGATGGTACTCCTCTATTTGTTTATTTAGCCTTTCCACAGGGGAACAGGAGTACTCTCCGTTCACCAGCGGTGAACACGATCCCTTGCTCTCCCTTTTGTTAGTACATTTTCCTGGGTTCCCTTCTTTTCCAGGCCCTCCAGAGACTCAAAGCATCTCACCTGTGCAGGGGTTTAATTTACACCCAACAGGTTCCTCTTTCAGAGGAAGCAAAGCACAAGCTTTATTAGTGGCTCTCCCACGTGGAGGCATGGAATGGTTGTAATAGAGGAAAAACTCCCTAGGCAATGAAAGGTCTACCAAATTAAAAGACCATATTAACTAACAACAGGATAAAGTGAACACAGTGTAAGCGAGAATAATTTTAAAAATCAATTTTTTTAATTCAAAAAAGTAAAATGTGTCAAAGCATGATTCATAAAGATAATTCAATTTAAACATATTCGCACCCAGTTACAAACATACATAAGTGACAATGGAACAAGAATGAAAATTACACAAATATACTAAATATACAGATATTTTCCGGTTAATACAAAGCTCAAAGGACGTACAGTACAGTGGTAAACGGAGAGTGGCTGTTAGATGGAATGGTCGTGCAATTTTCGGATCCCAACCAGACCTGGTGATCAAGTTGGACGCCAGTGGTTCAGGTGGGGGAGCACGTTGTGGAGAGTTCGCCACAGGCAGAGGTTGATCAGCTACGGAGTGATCGATCCACATCAACTGTCTGGAGCTGATGGCGGGTTCCTTTGCAGTCTGGTGTTGGACCAAGGACAGAGCCCAATCTTGCGTCCTTGTCAAAACAGACAATGTGGTGGCGGTCCGCTACATAAACCACCTGGAAGGGACTCACTCCAAGGTGCCCTGGCGGACCTCGCCAAGGAGGTCTAGGAATATTGTTTGCCAAATCAGGTCTCTGTGACGGCAGAACATCTCCCCAGAGTGACCAACCAGGTGGCAGACTGGCAATCTCACCACCTGTGGGACTCAAGCTTCTGGACGCTATTTCCCCAATGTTCCAGGCCCTCCAGGAACTTTGGGGTCTGTTCTCCTTTGACCTGTTTGGGTCTCGCCTCGACCACCAGCTTCTCTGGTACTTCAGTTGGAGACCAGACCCAGGAGCGACTGCCACGGATGCGTTCCTTCAGGATTGGGTGCCAGAATGGGGTTACCCTACCCCCTTCATCATGATAATGTGGTTAACGACTCAAGTCTACTGGCAGACGGCAGAGCTGGTGGTGATCACCCCAGCCTGGAGAGCACAAACATGGTTTCTTGGGCTTCTCCAATCTGACTACACCCGCTCCGTCATCTCCTGAGTGACCCAGCGGGCAATACTCACCCTCTCATAGCAAGCGACTCCCTCCCACTCATGTCACACCGGTCTCAATGGAAGGCCCCAGGACATTTGAGAAATGCTGTGTAATTCCTCTCCCGAGCCTGGGCAGAGGGCACACAAGCGGTACCGATCGGCCTGGTCTCGACGGATGGGTTGGTGTCTGCGACGGAGTTAGGATCCCATGGGGCAGATGTTGTCCACATACTAAACTTTGTAGCTCAAGTGGCTTCTAAAGGCCTGATGTACAGGACAGTCAATACCTTCCTGTCTGCAATCTCGGTCGGTCATGCGACCATGGCAGAACAACCAGTGGGAGAACACCCATTAGTGAAGAAGTTGCTGTGTGACATCCGGATTTCTCTTCCACCGGAACCAAGATATTCAGTCATCTGGGATATTAACAAGGTCTTGAACATGCTATCAGGGTGGCCAAGCAACAAGTATCTGTCGCACAAACAGTTATCTTCCAAGCTGGCCATTTTGTTGTGCTTGGTGTCATGAAGACGAGTCTCAGATGTCAGAGCCCTTGATATCTCAGGAAGGTCGTTCACTCCTGACAGGGTCACCTTTCACGTGTCTCGTCGTACCAAATGCCAGTCACAGTGATTTCATACCCTGCATTCCCATGGGTACCCAAGCTTTGTGTAGTGAGATGTTTCAAGGCCTATGAGGCCATGACGGCGGATGTGAACCCCACCTTCTTGAGGTCTTACATTAAACCAGTTTCCTCTTTTGAGACCCTAGTGATGGATAAGCTTCGAACTGGCCTAATCCTCGCCTCCGTGTCCTGACATAGAATTAAAAATGTCCTAGCTTTCATAACGGAAATTTTCAATTCTATTAGGGACATGGAGGCAAGGATTAGCCAGTCCTCAGGATGAATCTGGACCCACCTGGGCTATGAGACATACATCAGAATGTAGGTATAGCGTTTTCCTGGTTCATGTGTTATTGTAAATGTTGTGCGAGGTAGTTTCGCCGCACGCAGTATATTATGACTCCTTTTTCTTTCCATAGATGCAGAATCCTCAATATAGGAGTAAGGATCTTCCACAGTCAGCTTTGTCACCGAAAGAAAGAGGGAGTCCAATAGGAGTCAACAACAATTATTGAGCCAGGAGACGCCTGATTGGATGAGACATGTTATAATATACTTGATGTTTTTTTCTTCCGGGTTCATGGGAAATGAAGTCTTCGTGTTGATTGTAGTTTTGTTTAAAATGGCTGCTGTTGAAATTAAAGAGAAAGAATAGCCTAATCCTAGCCTTCTTTGTCCTTAATAGAATTTAAACTTTCCGTTACGAAAGCTAGGACATTTTTCATTCTGGATACAAAGCAGTAATGTTGAGTAGGTGAGGAACTGCTTTGTCAGGTTAACTCCCTGTGCTGCCAGGTTCCTCATTTTAATATTCCTCTCTGCTTATACTTTCTTGGACAACAGAGTTGTCATTGTTCCCCCTTAAATATACTTGGTGTGTTTTTTAACAACTTGTTCACCAGCAGAGTATTTGACTTTGGGATTGGATTTAATTAAGAGTAGTCTGCTTTTCCACATGTGTCTATTCTTATCTAGTGTGGGCTCTGACATTGTTAATGGTAGCTAGTGTTAGAATTTTTGTCCTTGATTATACCCTTTATTTTTCCCTCCTTGCATTATAGCCAGACCTTTCGGTCTGATTCACCTCACCAAATCCTACACAGAGTGAAGGGTTGTTTGTATTCACCTCTCTCTATCAAGTCAGTTAAAACAGGTTACCCTGTTGGCTGAGAAAATACAAAAACTGGCCATGTTCACTGCTATTGCAGTTAAAAGAGTTGTGGTACCTGCCATCACCATATCCTCTGTCAGCCACATTAGAAAGAGATGCAGCCCCACAATCATTGTAGGTTGGCTAAGAAACTAGCTAGAGGAAGGATAGTCCCTGCCAACATTATGGGATGTCTGCAGCCAGCATGGAACTTGATTCGCTTTGTTCATTATGGCATGCTGGTTACCCTGAGGCTCAACAGTAACTGAATGAAGATTAGAATTAGTATTCCTGAAGCAAGCAATTACTGCTGAGGGTATTTAGATACTGAGCATGCATTAAACCTGGTAGGTGACAGCCAAGTCTTAAAATACTTTTTGACCTCATTGACTCAAGCACCAAACAAAGCTGGAGAAATTGCTTGGTTTGATCCACATATGCCACTATTTGTAAATGTAAGCTTTCACTTAAATCCAGATATTCATGGAAGCATTTGCCTTCAAGCAAAATCTCTGGGTTGCCTAGAAGTAAAATTCCAATAAGGTTCTGGAAGCTGGTTGGCCTCCCACAGAGTTAGGCTACTGTTGAGGACATGTGACAAAGGGTTGCTGTAACTTGGATGAGGCTGCCCTTCTGTGATGGTTACTTGCTATGAAAGATGGCTGGAAGAGAGGTTTATGCCCCTGTCCAGAGTGGTTAGTTCTGCCCTGCCCCCACGCAAAAACCAACATTGTGCAGGTACATAGGAAGGAGCTCAAGATGACTATGTGGTGAACTAGGTTGATGTGTGGATTGTGGAGATACTCTAAAATGCCATCATTTGACCTCTTGTTATGAGCAACTTGAAGGCTGTTTGTCCACCCTCTGTTCTTTGTTGAGGTTGCAGTTCTACTCTCATTGACTGCAACAGTTACAACTCTCAACCCCCAATTGTTTCTTTCCACATCGGTCTTGCATAGTTCCTAGTGCCTCCTGGAAGCAGCTGCATTTTTCCCATGGGACTAGTTGCCACATGGATTGCACCCCCACACTGAGTGCCCCAGCTGCATGGATATCTGGATCCCTGGTACACGTTTTGGTCATGGGCAAACATGGAGTATGTGTATGGCATGACCCCGGCCTGTCACTACAGGACTACAACCCACAGACCGGAGATGTGGACTGCTGAGAGCTGGTGTGGGAACATGCACAGGGAGCAGACTGTCCCTCAGCAAAGTGTTCTCTGTGCCTATCAAATGTCTCTTTGATACCTGGAAGAGTTACAGGTCTCTGTTCATTGTATGGAGATGGTGGGTATGATAAGGTTGGCTCTATGGACCAAGGACTATTGATGGAGGGAAAGGATTAGATCTTTGTGAGGCATGTTTGAGTGGAGGTTGAAAGCCAGGTGTGATCCTCAGTTATTCCTGTGGCCTGTTTAGCCTATATATATAAAAACCAAAGTATGTCTGTTTGTCCTTTACCCATTACTACACCATTCATCCGATCGGCATGAAACTTTGAGAAGTTGTTGAGTACACTCCCGCGAAGGTTTCTGGCAAAAAAAAAAGAAATGTTAAATATCGGCCCCCCAGCCACCCAGGGCCCTCATAATCTTTCCAATACTGAATGTTTACAGTTTGCGGTGCGACTCGCTTTTGCAATGACCATCGACAAAGCACAAGGACAATCGCTGCAAGTGTGTGGACTAGATTTGGAGAATCCGTGCTTCTCACAAGGACAACTGTATGTGGCCAACTCACGCGCCGGAAAACCTTCTGATTTATTCGTGTACGCACCAGGCGGAAAAACAAAAAATAACGTGTATCCACAAGCACTCAAATAAATAAACAGAATTAAAACAACACTTTAAAATGTTTTCCATATTAAAATGAAGAAGTTTCAATAAAAATGACACAATGTAAATTGAATGTTATCATAACAAGTTTCCTTAAATATCCTTTTTTCGGAGATCGCAGCAACGCGCGACGGGTAAGCTAGTTGTTTAAAAAGACTTGAAGCCACGTGTGTGGTGACAGACTGTCCTCTTGACCAAAGACAGGTCAGAGGTGAGATTACTGAAAAGAAGCTGATCACCTGTAGCGGGTTGCGCAGGAAAGGGCAGGAGGCGTGTTTTAGTGATTGCAGGTTTTATTTGGGAATACAGATAGTCGGTACAAGTTTTTCTCCAAGGGGGCCTCCGGGGTGATCAGCTTCGGACAGTTCTCCTTTTTGGTCAGGTGCTCTCGTCTTCCCTTGGGCTGCGATGAGGGCTTCTACGGGACCGCACGTCTTCAGACTCCATGATGGTGGTAGGCGAGCCGTAGGGGAGGAAAGGAATAAAGGACACGTATCAGTCCTGAGTCCAATCTCGTGATTACTACAAGGGAAAGGGATTGAGAGAACACCACTTGTGCTATTTTACAAACGGGTGATAGGACGGGGTAGTGTAGGAAAGGGATACCGGGCTATACCACAGGGTCTCAGGTCACGGGACTGACCTCCCCCTTCTCTCCACCCAGCCCACTATACGGCTCCGTACCTCTGTGAGCCACACACCTCCTGGCGTGTGGCTGGGCGGCTCGTGTTGCCGATGGCCTCCTGGCTCCTGCGCCGCCAACGGGTCTCTTCTCCTCCCTTCCCCTGATGGTAAATCGGTTCTTCCTCCCTCGTCTTCTTCTCTCGCTGCTCTCTCCGACTCCTCACTCGACTCCGCTCCACACTCGCCTCCAACTCCTCTGGTGAACAAGCACACCTGTGTGCCGTCAGCTTCCGGTTTTGACTCGGCTGTAGGCTCCTCCTCCTCCTCTAGGATGCGCCAGTTAGAGGCCGCCGTCTTCATCTTCCTCGTCCCGGGAGAAGCTGGGCTCTATGGAACCCCTCCAATCGTTATGCTGCGGAGACAAGAGGGGGTGGTCACATGATGAATCCCCGCTTGGGGGTGAAGAGTTCCTGAGCCGGGGGTTTGACGGCCTCTCCGCGTTACACACCATCCCCCCTGGACGCTTCCGTTCGGGAAGGGGATTCCGTGACAGGAAGTTCGCTCCAACGTTCTCAACACCCTTCCGATGACATACTCTGAAGGCAAAGGGCTGCAAGGTCAGGAACCACCTCATCACTCTAGCATTGTTTGACTTAGTCCGGGACATCCACAACAGAGGGGCGTGATCTGTGAAAAGGGTAAACGGGTGGCCTTTTAAGTAATATGTCAATTTTTCTATCGCCCATTTGATCGCTAAACACTCTTTTTCGATGGTAGGGTATCTGAGCTCTCGGGGAAAAAGCTTCCTACTGATATACAGGATTAGGTGGTCCATCCCGTCCTCCCCCACCTGGGACAGTACCGCTCCTATCCCATAATCGGATGCATCTGTGTGCAGGGAGAAGGGACAGGAGAAATCCGGGGATGATAAGACAGGGGTGGACGTGATTACGCTCTTTAAGGTGCTAAAAGCTTCTTGCATCTCTTTAGTGGGGGTCGCCAACACTACCTGTTCGACCTGTTGTCGTAGGGTATCCGTGAGGGGTGCTGCCATCTGAGCAAATTGCGGTATGAACCTTCGGTAATATCCGATGAGGCCCAAGAACGCTCTCATCTCTCGCTTGGTACTAGGGAAGGGGGTATCTGCTATGGCCCTGACCTTCTCTATCTGAGGCTCAATTAACCCGTGTCCCAGGATGTATCCGAGGTATTTTACCTTCTGGTAAGCAATTCGGGACTTCTTGGCGTTCACTTTTAAGCCAGCTTCTTCCAGCGTCAAGAATACTTGGTGTAGATGATGAAGATGGGATTCCCAGTCCGGGCTGAAGATGACGATATCGTCTAAATAGGCTGAGGTATAAGCTGTCATGTCTTTTAATACGGTGTTCATTAACCTCTGGAAAGTGGCCGGGGCCCCGTGTAGTCCAAAAGGCAGTACGGTAAACTCGTAGTGGCCCTCCGCGGTCGAGAAAGCGGTTTTATGGCGGTCTTCCTCTCTCAGGGGTACCTGCCAGTAGCCCTTGGTCAGGTCCAGCGTGGTGATGTACTTGGCCTCCCCCAGTTTCTCGATAAGCTCGTCAATTCTGGGTATGGGGTAGGCATCGAAGGTAGTGATTTCATTCAGGGCGCGAAAGTCCATAGAAAATCGTCGTGATCCGTCCGGTTTGGGGATCATGACGATCGGGCTGGACCAGTTGCTCTTCGAAGGTCGGGTCACCCCTAGGTGTAGCATGTCTTGTACCTCCTTCCGTATATCTCGTCGTCTGGACTCTGGTGTCCGGTAAGGCCTTATCTTTATTATCTTCCCCGGAGGGGTTTCAATGTGGTGTTCCGCCAAATCAGTTTTTCCTGGTCGATCGGAAAACACTGCAGAATGGCTCCTGAGGGTGGCTAGTAGTCCTTTTTTTCTACCTCTCCTAGCTCCTCGTTGACGACCAACTGTTCTATGGTGGATGGAGAATTACTCGGTGTAAGTGTCGCGAGGTGTATACCTTTCGGAGGGGGCCCTAACCACTTTTCCAACATGTTTATATGGTAAATCTGGGTTTTGCGTGGACTCAGTCTCAGCTTGTAGCTGGTGTTGCCCACCGTAGAGATGACTTGGTAGGGTCCCATCCATTCGGCCTTGAACTTCTGGGTGGAGGAGGGTAGTAGTACCAGGGCCCAATCATGCAACTCTAGTCGCCGCCATTTTTTTCCTTTGTCATATACTTGTTTCTGTTTGGTCTGATTTTTTTCCAGGTTCGTGTAGGCTCGGTCACGTAGTTTGCCGAGCTTGGACCTTCGGTTCTTCGCGTACTCCAGGGTCTTCAGGGTTTCTTCTGGCAACTCTTGTTCCCAGGCTTCTTTAGTCATTTCTAGAAGAGAGCGCGGTTGTCTCCCATACAGAAGCTCGAAGGAGGAAAAGCCTAGGCTACTTTGTTTCTGGCCTCGAATCACGTAGAGGGCCAGACGGAGTATTTGATCCCATTCAGCTCCGCTGACTTCTAACATCTTTTGGAGGGTAGTCTTCACTGTCCGGTTGTATCGCTCCACGAGCCCGTCGGTTTGCGGATGGTATACCGACGTTCTTATTTGCTGTATGTTTAACACCTTGCATACCTCCTTCATCAATCGCGAAATGTTGGGTGTCCCATGGTCCGTCAAGACTTCCTTGGGGAACCCCACGCGCGAAAACAGCTCCAGCATCTTATCGGTGACTTGTTTGGTGGTAGTAGTGGTCAGGGGGAAGGCCTCCGGGAACCTCGTCGCATAATCGACCATGACCAATACGTGTTGATGTCCTCTCCTGGTCTTGGGTAATGGTCCTATAATGTCCATACCGACCCTCTCAAAAGGGGTCCCTATGATGGGAAGGGGCTGCAGGGGGACGGCAGGCGGTCTTGTCATATTCTTTCTCTGGCATACGTCACACTCTTGGCAATATGTCAGGGTGTTTTTATAGATACCGGGCCAGTAAAAGTGGCGCAGTATGTTTTGTGTAGTTTTCTCTGCTCGGCTGTGTCCCGCAACCAGGTGCGCATGGGAGAAAAACAATATCTGTTCCCGGAAAGATACGGGCACCAGGAGTTGTTCCGGTTCGTTTTCTTGTCCTTGTCTGTATATAAGGCCGTTTTTTATAAGGAATCTAGGGCACCGGGGGGGGGGGGGGGTCCTGTCCTATGGTTCTATGGGCACTTTCCCACGCGTTGAACAGAGTGGCATCATTACTTTGGGCGAATCTAAAACTTCTATCTAGTACCCAGGGTTCCGGGGTCACGAAGGCAGGGAGGGGAGAGGGATTCCCATTGTTCTTGTAAACCCTCCTGGGAACCTGATTGAGGCATTGGTTAAACATGCGTAGGAAGGGGGGTTATCGGTCCCTATTATAAGGTCCTTGGGGAGGGTAGACAGAACTCCTACTCTTATAGTGTGGGTGTCTCCCTGTTGGGGAACTATAGGAATGTAGGCCACCGGATACGGTTTCACATCCCCATGTACACAACGTATGTTAACCCTTTCTTGTGGGACATATTGAGAGGGTTCCACGTGCTGTGACTGAACAATTGACTGCCGACAGCCAGAGTCTAATAAGGCTTGGATTGGGTCCCGTTTACCCTCACACTCACTCGGTAGCTGTTCCCCATCTCGGCAGAGTATAGGACTGTCCTCGGGAGGTATCCCACCTCCATAGGTTCCTCAGTGTTTTTCCGGCGGGGGCAGAGCTGTGCTATGTGTCCTAAGTTGCTACACTCGAAACACTGGAGTCCTCTGGTAGCAGGGGGCTCCGGTCTCCATGGTCTAGACCGTGGGGGCTCAGGGATCTTGGTCAGCTTCTTTTCTATTCTCTGGCCAGGCCGTGAGCTCTTCTCCAGCTCCCAAGAGGGGGTTTTAGGCTGAGCCCTTGAGAACGTGGCCGCCATCTCTACTGCCTGTGCCGTAGTCAGGTTATGGTGTTGTCATAGCCATTTTTGGGTCGCAAATGGTAGAGCTTCCAAGAACTGTTCTAGGTACATAATCTCTTCCTTTGTGCTCACCTGACGAGTGAGCCACTTATCAGCCGCCATTTTTAGTCTTACAAATAAAGTCTTCGGGCTTTCCCCCGGGGTCCCCCTTTCTCTCCTGAACCGCAACTGGTATGCCTCCGAATCTAAGCCTAAATGGTCCAGGATCACTCTCTTCACGTCGGCGTATGCTGTATCCCCCGTGGGGTTGGCCACCTGGTAAGCGGCTCGTGCTTCGCCGACCAGCAGAGGGGCTAGAAAGAAAGGACATTTGGCCACCGGCCACCCGCACGCCCTGGCGGCCCGTTCAAAGTTCAACATAAATGAATCCGGGTCCTCCCCCGGTTGATATTTTTGTAGTGATACACCACTCATCCCATGCGGAATTCCCCGTTCTTCCCCACCTCCTGTTCTCGGCCAGCTGGTTGGGGGATCACTTGTTTTGGAGGCCATGGCTGCCTTCATTATCTCCCGGTCGGCATCGGCGGACCGTAGTTGCTGTTCCGCGAACCATTCTAAACGTTCCTGACCCTTCACTAGCTGCTGTACGACGGATTCCATCTCAGCTAGACAGATGGATGGGTTGCCCGCATTCTCCACCAGTGTAGCGGGTTGCGCAGGAAAGGGCAGGAGGTGTGTTTTAGTGATTGCAGGTTTTATTTGGGAATACAGATAGTCGGTACAAGTTTTTCTCCAAGGGGGCCTCCGGGGTGATGATCGGCTTCGGACAGTTCTCCTTTTTGGTCAGGTGCTCTCTTCTTCCCTTGGGCTGCGGCGAGGGCTTCTACGGGACCGCACGTCTTCAGACTCCGTGATGGTGGTAGGCGAGCCGTAGGGGAGGAAAGGAAGAAAGGACACGTATCAGTCCTGAGTCCAATCTCGTGATTACTACAAGGGAAAGGGAGTGAGCGAACACCACTCGTGCTATTTTACAAACGGGTGATAGGACGGGGTAGTGTAGGAAAGGGATACCGGGCTATACCACAGGGTCTCAGGTCACTGGACTGACCTCCCCCTTCTCTCCACCCAGCCCGCCATACGGCTCCATACCTCTGTGAGCCACACACCTCCTGGCGTGCGGCTGGGTGGCTCGTGTTGCCGATGGCCTCCTGGCTCCCGCCCCGCCAACGGGTCTCTTCTCCTCCTTTCCGCTGATGGTAAATCGGTTCTTCCTCCCTCGTCTTCTTCTCTTGCTGCTCTCTCCGACTCCTCACACGCCTCCGCTCCACACTCGCCTCCAACTCCTCCGGTAAACAAGCACACCTGTGTGCCGTCAGCTTCCGGTTTTGACTCGGCTGTAGGCTCCTCCTCCTCCTCTAGGATGCGCCAGTTAAAGAGGCCGCCGTCTTCATCTTCCTCGTCCCGGGAGCAGCCGGGCTCTATCGAACCCCTCCAATCGTTATGCTGTTTAGACAAGAGGGGGGGTCACATGATGAATCCCCTCTTGGGGGTGAGGAGTTCCTGAGCCGGGGGTTTGACGGTCTCTCCGCGTTACATCACCACAACCCAAATTTTAAGGGACCTGACACTAAATCACGTTTGTGTCTGGATTTGGACTGTAAAGGTGAGAGCATGTGTCCCACACTTTGTTCAACAGCACTGGAGATCACCAGGACTTCTAGCTGCTGGAATCAGGACTAGGGGCCAAGGTTTCCTAGTCCCCCTGTTGGTTGAGGGGCAATCACTTTGGACCAAAACCACTTGCCTTGAACCTGGAGTACCAGCTTTCTACCAGCCTGCCAAGACCCTCAGACCATGTGAGGAGGACAGTGATTGAAGGGAGCGAGGCCCAGTAGGGATCCTGCTAAGTGGATCCAGGTTCGGGAAGTTTAAGATGCTTGGTCTGATTGGGACTGCTGCATGGATGAAATTGGTGAGTGCCAAGTGTGGGGGGGGGCACGTTTTTTCCTATCTTATTGATGCATTATTTGTACTGATCGCATTTTAACCATGTTTTTACTGCGTTGTTTTCTTTTATGTCTATGTCAGCTAAATAAAGTATACTGAACTGAAAAAAATCATACTTGAGACCAAGAAGTGTAAAAAGGGAAAGTAAACGAGGCAGCAGTTCTCTTCCATCTACCCGCCCGGGATCTGAAACAACGTCAACATATCCATCAGGACTGCCCAACGCTGCTCCAGTTTAGGAAATAGTTGAAGATGCACCTCATTACCCAACTCTACATCACAATGCATTAACATTGCACAAACCAGCTATCTTTCTTAGACTGTATGCTTGCTTTGACCCTAAACAGTCCTCCACTGCCTTTTGGCTAAGTTTGTGCTACACACATACCACATACATACAGATTGGAAACTGGCAGCTGTCAGGCGGTGGTGAACGCCAATAGAGGGGACACTGACTCCTATACAGACAAGGCACCCTTATGTCCTGCTCGTTTGATGCTGCTTTTGAATACTTGAACACACCATAGTAGAACGGAAGCCAATTGTAGATACCCTCCAAAACAACACATGCGTTACCGGCTCTATCTAGGTTTCCAGAGGGTTGCGTCAAGGTCTATATCCTTCCTTCATCTCTTATCTCTCATATCAAAAGCAAGACCCATCATATTATTGTATCCTTGTGATAGTAAACCAGAAATGTTTGCTTTTAAAACCAGGATAGAAGGGCTAATGCTAGTGAAACTGCTTGAGAAGTTTCAATAAAACCGCACTTATTTCGTGCCTTTTTAATGTTAGTAAATATTTCAAGAAAATATTGACATTTGAAAAAATCTATTTTAGCATCTAGCACAGAAAGAGAAAGTGCTTTTTTTTTTTTTTTTACACATGCTGGTTTCTTTGCTTTGTTGAAAGCATGGGAGTATTCTCCTTGGAGAGTCTTATGGAGAGATGGCCTCATCTTTTTAGTTCTTATCTACAGACCATTTTAGGAACCCATGGCCTTACACAACACACTGCATACACATACATACAGATACCAAAAGGGAATGTTAGATCACCCCTTTCAGGCACTGGTAACCTTGGTACAACTCGCTTTAGGGGTTGTCCACACACACCATGGTGATTATTTCTTTATTCTTTTAATGCAGGGCAAGGTGGCCTGCCCGCCATGCTCTCTAGATGTAGGAGCCCAAATACCGGTCGGTAACGGCCGATTTCGGCCGTTACCGACCGGTATTTAGGATTTGGCATGTAGGGGGCATTTCATTTACAGAATCGGTAAATTTACCGTACTTGTCCCTAAAGTGCAAGTGGTAGATCTGCTGAAAATAAAAGCTCTTGTTGTACATGAGCAGTGAATATAAAAGCTCCAGTTGAACATGAGAAGTAGTCTAAGTATCCCAAGCCCATTACAGTCATTAAACTGTTTACCAATGTAGAGCAAGAAAGTGGTCAAGGAGCAAAATTATTTTTTTTTAAATCTGGAATTGCAAAATACATCTAGCAGAAAGAATAAAGAGATTAGACTGAAACATTAACCACAATATTTGTTGGACTATAGATCTTAAGACTTAAGAACCAATTGTACCTTGTGGTATTTCCCTATTAAATCACCTAGCATTCTTTTGTTTAAAGCGGCCATTTATCTAGTATGTAAAACCTTTAGTACCATAGGGAAACAAAGTACATATTATACCGTTTCTGTTACCTCTTAATTTAACTATTTACATAAAGACGAAGATGTACTTATGTAACACAGTTTTGCTATAATCGTGAAGACGCAGAGGTTTTAGTAAAGGGGGGATGGTGTGTGGTATAGCTTAGAACACAGGATAGGGACCTCTCATATACCACTGAGACAGCAGTGGCCGGATTAGATTTAGAATATAGAATAAGTGGGAGAGTGCTTTGTGAATATGAGGAGATTGTACCTGAAATTAGTTATTAGGACGCTTTACAGGAATAAATATCAATCTTGCCTCCACTAATTTCTTTACATTTACACTCCAGCATATCTTTGGGACAAATACCTGTTATATCCCTCCTCAGACAACGTGGGTTGTTTCTGGTTCACGCATTTGTCTTGGATCGAAGTTTTTCAGTAATAGGAGCATTACTACAGAACTGCTGGCCCAGGAAGTAAAAGAAAAATGCACAATCTTCATTTTCGGAAAAGGTGTAAATACATTCTGGGCTGAAAAAATATCCTGGTTCTTCCAGTGCTGTCCCCCTTATAGCTCTTTGATGATCTGTTTAATTAATTATTTAGGTTTGTGATGAGTGCCAGATAAAATAATTATCGCAAGACTTGCTGTAAAAATATATTTAGTACAACTGAATTTATAACGTCATTCCCTCCTATAATCAATGCACTTCTAAAATTAGTCAAGCATAATTGTCAATCTTGATATTCAGACAGCTCTAATATTGCCTTTTGCTTACCCTCTTAATGACAACTTTATATTACCGCTGCTTGTGTTCAGCCTCCAGTCCTTGCCAGAGAATTCTTTACACATCAGTTGCACCATGTATCAGTCTTTTTCTATTTCTTATTTGAAACCACATAACCAAACATGTTTCATCCTCAGTCCCTTATTAACCTTTCGTACATGATGCAATTTTGTGCTCATGGTTTCAAATTTGCTTACCAGAATATTTCCTTTGACTTAAAATATGACTTATATCTCTTCTACTTGATAACAGTGGTGGCTTGTCCTTTTTATTTGTGTTTGATTATGACTCTTCTCTAGTGAATGGGCTGACTGACTAAGAAAAGAACCCTATTTATGTAAACAAATTGCATAGATTTATGACAAGCAAAAGTAAACATTCTGAGAGGGAAGAATGTAGATGAATGCACATTTTTTGCATTATTTTCTTGCATGACAATGAGTGGATACTGATGGTAGCTATGGCTATACGAAAGCCACAAAATCCTATGATTCCAAGGGCTTTGTCCAACAAAATATGAAAAAAGATGAAAGCCCCAGACCAAATCAGAAAGATGTTTCTGGGCAGGGTGTGAATGTTAGTTTACTCCAATCATCTAAACGTTACATCTCATATAGTGAGATGGATATAGTTCCTGTGCTTTTCTGAGCTGTAAAGTAGACAAATGAGGGTGACTACCAAGGGAGGTTTATTGTATAAAACCCATAGATACAAATGTATTTCTTAGAAACTAAAGAGTAGGCACCATTGGTTTTTAGACACCCCCTGATATTGCACTTCTATGCCAGTGGGCTGCCTAGTATCCACCAGAACAATTACAACGTGATTTGTCACCGCCGACCTCCAAGAATGCTGAGGCACCTGCAGACGCTGCAAGAAGATCTGGAAAAACAGCCAAGCATCAGAAGACTGCACCACCTACAGGAACACCATGACGGAATACCACCAACACATCAGCTAGCCAAAAGGGCATTTATGCAAAACAAGATCCTATCCAACTCCAGCAACTCCAAGGAACTCTTCAGCGTCATCCAGTAATTCACCAAGCCCCCCAGCAAAACCAAGGACATCACCTCTTCCCATGACCTCTGCAACAAGCTCAGATCCTACTTCCATCTGAAAATCAAGAGCCTCTACGACAACTTCAATGACCAGATACCCGACTCCAAAACCACTTCCCTCTCCAGCAATGCCAGGCAGCCCACCAGCTCCTCCTGGACCCCAGTCACCACCGAATACACCACTTCAACCATGATAGGCATCCACTCAGGGGCCCCTAAGGACCCCTGCCAGTTGCACATCTTCGACGGAGCTGCCACCACCATTGCTCCAAAACTACAGCGCACCATCAATGCTACCTTCAAGAGCAGAACCTTTCGCAATGACTGGAAATGTGTGGAAGTCAGACCCCTGCTCAAGAAGCCCTCAGCTGATCCCACGAACCTCAAGAACTACCGTCCCATCTCCCTCTTTCCCTTCATGGCAAAAGTCACTGAGAAAACCGTCAATGCACAACTAACAACATTCATCAAAGAAAACTCCATCCTAGACCCCTCCCAATCTGTATTCCAGCAACCACAGCACCCGAGACCACTCTACTTGCCACCACGGATGACATCCGCCCCCTCCTCAACTAAGTACCCACTGCAGCCTTGATACTACTTGATCTCTCTGCAGCTTTCGACACCGTCTCCCACCGTACACTCAATGCTAAACTCCACGACGCCGGCATACAAGGAACGACCCTTGACTGGATCCGCTCATTCCTCACTGGCAGAACCCAAATAATCAGACTACCTCCCTACCTCTCCGAACCCAAGGAAATCAACTACAGAGTACCCTAAGGATCGTCGCTCATCCCCAAGCTCTTCAACATCTACATGGCCCCCCTTGCCGCCATCGTCAGACAGCAGAGACTCAGCATAATATCTTATGCCAACGACACCAAGCTCATCCTCTCCCTCACCAAGGACCCCACCACCACTAGACTCAACTTCCAGGAAGGAAGGAAGGATGTTGCATCCTGGATGAGCAGCAGCTGCCTGAAGCTCAACTCGGAGAAGACGGGGGTCCTCGGAGCATGAGACAACACCTGGTGGCCCACCACCCTCGGCAGCCCTCCTACCCCCACCGACCACCCCTGGAACCTCGGCATCGTACTCGACTCTTCCCTCTCCATGACCCGACAAGTCAACGCCGTTGCCTCCAGCTGCTTCAACACCCTCTGCATCTCCAAAAGACTTTCAAATGGATCCCCTCTGAATCAAGAAAGACTGTCACCCATGCACTCATAACCAGCAGACTCGACTACGGAAACGCCCTCTACACCGGGATCAGCAAGTCTCTGCTCCACAAGCTCCAGACCATACAGAACACCGCAGCCAGACTCGTACTCGGTATCACCCTACACAAACACATCACCCAACACCTGTGGAACCTCCACTGGCTCCCTGTCAAGAAGAGAGTCACATTCAAGATACCCATGCCTTCAAATGCCTCCACAACACCGGACCTAAATACCTCAGCGAAAGAGTCTCCTTCCACCGACCCAAAAGAAGCCACCGATCCGCCGACCTCACCGAAACCCCTTGCCTCCACAGAGCCAGAACAGTTGTCAGAGCCTTCTCCCTACATCATGGCCAAGACATGGAACTAGCTCTTGATTGACATCAGACTCGCACCCTCCCTGATCATCTTCAGAAGGCCTGGCTCTTTGACTTAATGGAGCTGCTCACCCCTTCCCCCCCAGTGCCTTGAGACTCTCACAGGTATGTAGTGCGCTTACAATTTCCCTGATTGATTGATCGATTGATTGTCATAACGAGTAACCTTGTACATATGTGGCAAAAGCACAACAAAGTTGATCCTAAAGAGGTGTACAGTCACTATCTATAGCTATTGCTCACCTTAACAACTACTAAAGTAGACTTACACAGATTATCCACCTAACTGCAGTCTGATAATCCTTGCAAAACTTTGACTTGCTGAAATGCTCCAACTTTTGATATGTCCTATTTTGTTTTGATAAAATACAACCATAAAGCGAAGTATTGTCCTATCGTAGTTGTTTTCTAAGAATGTTTCAAAGTAATTCAGACAGTGAATATATTTATGGCCCAAGAACTAGGCACCAGAATGTATGTGTCTCTTGTTGGTTAATTTCATGGGATGTGAAACGAATACAATTGGCACCAATTGCAGTGCAAATCACAAGGTGGATAGGCCCGAACCATGTCCAAATTTATGTTTGAAACTGGATATTTGAGTCACACATCTATGTAAGGAATTTTGCATGGTTGTGAGTGGATGCTGATAGATTTATCTATATTTGAAGACCAGATTATCTACAGAATATGCCCTGAAGAAGTCTGTTTATGTGGACGAAACGCATTGGCTGTCTTCGCAGTAACACTTGACGCTCAGTTTTTAACAAAGAAAATAATCTCAAGAATTGGAAAACTCTGGAATTTCAATGGTTCTTTTTTCACATGAAAAATATTGATTGCAGTGTATCTCTATTTGTATTTTTATACTAAATATCTATATGGCCCTGGTGTTGGGAGGAGTTTGAGTTGGATAACATTTACCGAAAAATAAGTTAGAAAACTTCCTCTTAAAATGTCTCAAATATAAAAAGGGGTATTTTTGGGGGAAACTTTGTAGCTCTTACTGGGTTGAGAATAATGAGCTAATAAAGAAAAATTCATCTTATGATGCAACTGTTAACTATGTGTTGGGGAATACGGTAACATGGAAGCTAACTTAATCTTTTACACAAATGGCCCGACTAGGTGGAAAAACACCTTCCTTCTTCACTTTCAAGTCACCAAATCAGTAAATGTTCCATATGACGGAAAAATCTCCACAACAGTCACCCCTACCTTCAAAGGGGAACTCACAATTTCTATCTTCAGAACAGGAAACATTCTCATACAGGCCACTGACCTCTACCTCACCATTTTTGATCAGCACTTCTCAACATTACTCTCCTCTCTAACTCATCAATATCATCAAACCCAATTCTCCCCACCCGACAAAAAATCGGAACCGACCCAATCTCCTTCCCCAGACGATCCACGCTACAACTCATCGACATCATCCATCACTAAATATAATCTCACTACCCCTATCATCACACTCCGCCCTCAAACACCCTCTATATTGGCCTCAAATTATACCACCAGGTCTAGCAAACGCACAGTTAATAAACACCGCAAGGCTGATCCTGAGCTAGGCAGATCGGACTCAAACAACATTCTTTCTGTGACTGAACCCACTACAGGCACCCCCCCTTGACTTCAGGAGAGCCAACTCTACCCTCGCAAATTATCCTCAACTCCACTACTGTCCCTACTCCGCCTGCCCAAACCGTCTCCATTACCAACGGCACCGATTATCTCTCTAGCCACTGCTCACTCCCCCGACTCACCACCACTTGCCCTAACTGCCCCCACTTCTAATCACACTGCCAATCACCTGGACACAAACTTCCTCCTTACCATTGCTCTCTCCTCTCCCCTGGACCCAAGACCCACAACACCTTCTTCCAACCTCTTGACCGGAAGCAACAACAACCTGACTCCTTACGTCCAATCTATCCCCGCTCCTAACCCCAATGATGCCACTCAATCCCACAACCTAATTCCCTCTCCTTCCACAGACCTTAGTCATACGCTGCTCCCGACGAAGACAACATGCCCTTTCAGCACACTTTCCCAGCTACTGACCCGAGTGTTCTGCTTAATTCAGATGCTCTGTCCATCACCACCCCCTTTATGAATCGTACTGACCCGAATGGAGCAGAAAATAGACTCCCTAGTGGCAGATATCCTACACCTACAACAAAGCCTTCCCAACCGTATTAAGCCTCCTTGCTCACACACAGTGGGTAACTACACACCTTCCCCCCTTTCAACCTCTTCCATGGCCCCACTTGGCACCCCATGGACCACCAATCCTAAGAGGAATCAGGCACATCGTCCCAGCCAAGCTCACCAACCCATTTCAGAACGAGAAGCAGATTATATCAACGACTCTTACCTCGAAATTAGCCAGAACTCCCTAGACCTGTCCTCTCGCCCAGACCCCCTCAGTACACTTCTATACATACAGCACACACCTCCACTGAGGCGCCCCTGCCTCTATCATGCATGCTCCTCAACTGTAGATCAGCAGTACAACACACCACAGATATTGCTGAAGTTATACTCGCGGAAGAAATAGACATCGCATTCCTCACAGAATCTTGGCTCAATGACCACTCTACCCCCATCCTTGAGCTTCTCACCCCCCCCCCCAGGCTACAACATCATCAGACACGATAGACTAATCAAAACAGGTGGCGGCCTAGCTATCATCCATAAAGAAGGAATACAGCTTACCAGATGTAAAATCCACAGAATACCTGACTCTTGAGTATCTAGGTGTTGAACTTACAGACAAAGGCTCCACGCCCATCAAATTTCACACCATCTACCATCCGCCTGGTGAACGTACCCTCTTTGCCGAAGAACTAACCGATCTAACAACATGTTTCTCCCTAACAGACACGGAAGACGTATTCCTGGGTGACTTCAATATCCACTGGAACAAACCAGAAGACTCTACAACCCAAAACCTCTCCAACCTGCTTGAAATTACTAACTTCAAACAATTCTGCAATGAATCAACACACATCAAAGGAGCAACTCTGGATTTGATCATCACCAAAAATGAGCTGGTCTCTTTGAGATCGATTTCTCCCATTGACTGGTCTGACCACCACCTCATGCTGTTTAATATTAACTCACATGTCAGAAACCAGCCAATACGACCTGACAAACCTAAGCACTGGACCAGGAAGATCAAAGGAGTCTCCATAACTGAACTGGTATCCAGGATTCATGCCCATCTACAACACCAGCCTTCCAATTTGACGGCCGATGATCTCACATATCACTTTAATTTCAAAATGACAGAGGTGTTAGATCAAGTAGCACCACTCAAACTCAAACATTTGAGATCTACCAAATCTAAATCTTGTAGATCCTAATAACGAAAGAAGACAACCCAGACAATCAGAACGGACTTGGAGACTAAACACTTCGACTCTTCACCTAGCTCAACTTCGATCAACCAGGTTGGCATATAAAAAACACATTTTTAGAGGTAAGGCCACTTTCTTCCGAAGACAACTAGACCAGACGAAGAATAGACCTAGAGAACTCTTCAACATTGTGAAAAGTCACACAAACAGAACACCCTCACAAGAAATAAAAGCCTCCAAAAATCGATGTGAAGAAATCGCCAGCTTCTTCACAGTTAAAGTCACAAAATTGAGCAATCCTTCCTTCAAACCTCAAATCCTCCCTCCCCTGCAACCTGCCCCCCTTTAACCACCCCTGACCAAACAGATCGAAATCTTACCATGGACAACCAGACCTGCTTCCAACTGAAAAATGACGCCAATTGGTCGAATTTTGAACCCATGTCGGAAATCAAAGTCTTCAACATAATTGCAAGCTTAAAGCCTTCTTCCCACACTATGGACCCCCTCCCAGCCACAATAGTAAAACAAACTCAGCAACATCATTGCCCCTTTCTGGACAAAAATCATCAACTCCTCTCTCACATCAGGTTGTGTCCCAGACTCGCTTCAGCTAGGACAAATCACACCTATACTCAAGAAACCAGGGGCCGACGAGCTCAAGAACCTCAGACCCATCTCCAACCTTCCGTTCCTAGCTAAAACATTGGAGAAGTGCGTTCTCTAACAACTTAACAAACATTTTGACAACTTCACCCTCCTCGACACCTTTCAGTTGGGTTTCAGGAAAAGTTGTAGCACCAAAACAGCGATGCTCAATATTGCAGATGATATCCACAGAGCCTTAGATGAAGGTGAAGCCTGCCTGATTGACTTATCAGCGGCATTTGACACAGTAAACCATCGAGCTTTACTTGAGACTCTGAGAGCCAATGAGGCATTAGAGGCACAGTACTAGAATTGTTCTCTTCCTTCCTTCAGCACCGTTCACGACAGAATAAAACAAACTCCTGACTCTCTGTACAAACACGAGTCAAACTTGGAGTCCCGCAAGGATCGATCCTATCACCATCCCTCTTCAATCTCTTCATGGAACCCACTGCAATTATTCTGAAACAAGCAGGGATTAATTACCACCTATATGCTGATGACACACAAATATACTACAAAATCAAATCGCCCAGTGACGTCTGACACCTCAATGTCACGCTTACCAAGATCCAAACTTAGTTTAACGCAAACCACGTAAAACTAAACCCGGACAAAATGGAATTAATACTGTTCTCTCCAAAAAGTAACCACCAACGAATTCAAGTCTGGCTCAAGGAGCTTGATGCTCTAAACTGCTCCCTCATCCTATCCGACTCAGTAAAGTCACTAGGCATTACCCTGGACAAGAACTTGCCAATAAAGGACCACTTCAAGAACTCTGCAAAAAGTGAGCTTTACTCTCTAAAACACTTCAAGAAAATTAAACCTTTCATTCATCAAGATGATCTCAAGACAATTGTACAATCCCTAGTCCTTTCTAAACTGGACTATGGAAACTCCATCCTAACAGGGTCACCTAAAGCTCATCTAGCCCCACTAAGGTCAGTCCTTAACATGGCAGCCCTACTCATAACTGGTGTAAAAAGATTTTAACACATCTCATCAACCTTCAACACACTCAACTGACTTCCCATGGAAGGTAGATGTATTTACAAACTGGCCTACATCACACACAAGGCCCTTCACACCCAATCACCAATCTACCTAAACAGCAAGCTAGTAAAAGCAGGAAAATCCAGAACTCTGAGAAGCATCAACTCTCTTCTTATCATCCCTCCGGAGCTGAAAAAGAAAACGACCCAGTGCCGGTCCTTCTCTGGCAATGTACCCAGGATGTGGAATGCACTCCCTATTGACCTCAGATGCAACCCCTCCTTCTCTTGCTCAAAAAAGTACCTGAAACTCTTTCTCCTCAACCAATACTATACCGACCAAGGCAACCAGCCTAGGCATCAATAACCTAATGGACTCCCCATTCACTTTGTCCTTCAAGGATGGTGGTTTTCTGACTGTGTCAGCCACCGGCGTTGTCCTCCCCTCACTGGATATATAAGTATTTTGTCTTTACTCTTATCTTTATTCATCCTCATGTCCTGCAATGTTATGCAATCTTTTCTTTTCCTTTGTGTATGTAAAGCGCTCTGATACCCACAGGTCTAGCTAGCGCTATATAAAACTTTATAAATGAATACATCTTGTAAAATAATCCATCCCCTTCACCCGTGAAGCAAATCAAGAACAACATGTTTATAACATAATCAAATTTGGAATTTGTCTTTCTTTTGGGTTAATTGTCCTGGGTATAAATATTTTTATCCCTCTGATATATTCTTCCTGTAATGGTCTAACATTCCTTCGTTTCTAGGTTCCTTGTACTCCACTACGGTAAACAAAGTGCAAAAGCACTTTCCCTAATGGTCACTTTGCAAATATTTGCACTGTAGACTGCGTCCTGCAGACACTGCTAATTATCTCTGATGCGAATGGCTTAAGGACGGTGTAGATCAGCTAACAACACTTTTAGATCTAACTTCTGCAATAGTGATATTAGCGTGTTATATAAGCAGGTATGGTTTTGTTCAGTGCCTTAAGCTTCATTTTCATTTCACACCATTTATCAACTCAGAGTGATAGTGCACGACTATGGTAATTGGTGAAGAAGACCGAATGTGTGTAAAGAAAAAATGCTGTGGGGCAAACAGTGGCACATTCTAACTAAAATATATTTGCAGCAAAGAAAAAAGTATGAAGTGCAAGAAAAAACACATGAAAGGGCAAGGTGAGAAAAATTGATAGGCGAAAATGTAAAGGATATAGGGGGGCAAGATGAACGGACATGTGGTAGACAGGAAGGACCTGGGATAAGACAGAAAAGTCAAATACCAAGATGGAATGGCAAGAAGTAAAGGGCACGAGAGAGACAAGAATAACTTTCGTGGGACAAGAAGAGAGAATATGGAGCAAGAAAAAAAAGAACATGAGGGTGAGGAACGGCACCGGGGAGGAATGCATGGAGCAAGAATAAAGAGAATTTAAAAAATGTTAATAACTTGATTTAAGAAGAAAGGACATGCATGAAACCAAATGAAATGAGAACTAAAATCATTGGCAAAACCAATAGATTTGGCTTGTTTCAGCTGTAGGCATTAGTGTTTGTAATGAAGGTATATTCTATGATATGTTTGGATGCAGAAAAGAAAACACTTATTGATCTGTATGAACACAGACAGCCCAAAGATGCCAACACACACACACGCATTTACAGATGGTTGTTGTTTAAATGTATAGTTGGACTGCTTGATAGTTGTAAAAGGGGTTAAGTAGATGGTTGGATGGTCCCATTTCAATAACTGGATAATGCAACTGTGGATGAACATTTGATGTTAGGTTGATGGTGGGCCTACAGGAGTGTTTTCATAACCTGAGACCTAGATGTGGTGTAGGGTCTAAACCATTGTGGAACTCCACCATCCATCCTATTCTTTTGACAAAATGTTAAGAAGAATTCCATGGTCTATGGTGCCTAATGCTGCAGATACATTCAGCAGAATCAGAAGGCAAACCTCCTTATCACAGGATCCATATAGCAGCATCAAGGATTTGAAGGGTGGCCCTCTCCGTGCTAAATTTGGTCAGAACCCATATGGCTAAGAATTAAGAGCTTTGATGTTTCTGTGCGTGAAAACAGTTGTGTAGAGGCAATTTTTTCTGGTAGTTCACTTAGGAAGAGACGTTTTAGTTGGTGTTGTCGTCCCATTGTAAAAAGGAGATTCCCTCCTTTATTTAGACCTCACTCTAGTGGTACTACATAAAGACAGAAAAGGGCAAGGGTTGAGCCTTGACAATATCATGTGAGATTTTGCAGGACTTGGAGAAGAAATAGCCAATCTGATGTATTGGGATCTCTATGTTACTTAAAAATTCACTGGGTGGGTCTGTAGGATTTCTACAAGGATTGTGTGGGCAACTTTCTGAAAAACTGCAGAAAGATCAAGGTGTGTGGGTGATATCAGTGAAATATGTGATTGATGGAGGGTGAGCCAGATGTGTTGTAGATAGTCAGTATACTTGGTAGGCATGTGTCAGTATTAACTTCTGTAACCACTCTGGGGGCTTTTGGTGCCTTCTAGGTAACAAACTATGCAGCGGAGATATGGAGTCCCATGCCCAAGAATTGGAAAAGTCCTTCCCAATGTCATACAAGCTATATATAGCTCACATTGCCGATTATGGTAACCTCACATAGTAAGTTTTTATGCCTCAAAGTTTTTGTGTTCTTTGAGAGGAAGCATTGCATATTGGTCCAGAGTGGTACATCTTATGTAAAACCAAAGTAGGTCAGTTTTAACAGAACCCAATCTGAGACTACGTATTTGTAACTGATTAAGTTGTTCAGGGTAGCAGTCAGGCCTCTGTGTTTGAAGCATGTGAGTGCATGTTTGAATAAGCTACGGGTGAAAATGATTTCTGAGATTCTCTCATCTGCATCCTGGTGTTGGATCTGATATGGCACTCTTTGTTTTATGATCATATTAAGGTTACAAGCAAATTGTGTAGTGTTTGGATCTTGACAAACGGATTCAATAAGGGAGAGCTGTAATATCAATCAGTACATAGAGGTAAAAGCATTTTAAGATACCCCTTCAGGTGTAAAAGGTGAGCATGGGCGTGACATTTTTAATGACAGCACATTGAAGGAAACTTCAGCATGAGTGTGGAAAAAGCTTAGGAATAGAAATCATGGATATGAGCAGTAACGCACTTTGGTGCAAAGCCTCATAGATGTTCTAAATCAACAATGGTGCAACATCAACATGGGTTAGGGTACGCCATAGCCTCTCCTGTTTACGGCACACCTGTCTCAGCTTTCTGAGCCTATCAGAGAACCAGGGAGCAGAGGGCTTTTTTCTTGCTTCATAGTGCTTTTTAACGGGCGCTAACGTGTCCATGCCTGCTAGCAATTTTTTAGATAATTCAGCTGCTGCCAAATTTGCATCCAGGTGCCCTGAAAGCTGAAAGTTCTTAAAGAGGTTAGTGAATGCTTACTAATAAGGCTGAGATTTATTCATTCCTCTAATTTCCTATTTTAATCTAAAACAGTCCCTGGAGCTGAAGTCTGTAAGTGAAAAGGAATAGCAAAATGATCTGACCAGGCGAGAGGTATAGGCTCTCCCACCTCAATTCGTAGATCATTAGAAAAAATACCATCTAAAATATGCCACACCATCTGTGTGAAGCCTCAGCAGCTCAAGGTTTCCAAGAGAGTATGAGGCAGGGTCTATTTCTATCATAGGGTACCCCAGGCCAGTTCTGTCCACACCTGAAGTATTAACCCCTTACATAGGCCCTGCCTGCCTAATTTGAAGACTGTGTTAAATTGACCAGAGGGTCTGGTTTTACTATATAACAAATGCCCAGGGCCATCCTTGTCACTCAGCCAGTATGAACCCCTACGTAGGCCCTGCTGTCTTTCTGTAGGCCCTTTTGTAAATTGAGCCGAGTTCTGTCATTTTTCTGTACAGCAGGCTCTGAGCCCGTCTGAGTCAAAATCTTAGCCAGTTGCTCTCTGCAAGGCCTTCTGGGCCAAACTGGATAGCCCCGACCCTACCCTTGTGCGCAAAGTTCACTGTCTCAAAGTTCACTATCTCTCTCTCTCTATCGTGTCGACATATAGCACACCACATCCTGGGTCTGAACATGAGAATACAGAAGTTCCCACCACAAGATCGTCAGACCAGGGTGATGGATGAGGCAACCAAGACATTGCTACATATTTTATTCCTTACATTACATATTTTCTGCTTGCCCTATGCAATTTACGATGAGCGCTTGGCCTGAGAATATAACCTTTCACCTAGTCAATATTCCGCATTTAGTAGGATAGACACAACACTTCTGATAAATGTGCAAACCGTGGTACAATTGACGTAGGTAGGACTGGCGTGAGATGACATTGCTGTAGGCACTTCTCACTGTATTAGAAGGTATAAAATGACACCTCACAGACTTCTCGTCGGACTACCCCACCCGTCTGTTGGTAGATGGCAGGCAGGTGTGGGTGCTCCCCAAGAGCTCTTGTTTTTGTTCTTAAGATACAATTTAACTTGCCAATATATTTGCTGCATAAGCTATGTATGCTATTTTGTCTCCAAATTGGTGTTTTCTTATTGAGAATTTAATGCTTATAGTACAATTGCAAGGCTGATTTCTTTTAGGTTCAAACGTGAGTATTCTCAGCATTTTAGATCAAATGTGTTTTGCATTCTGAGAACAATTTCCTTGGTTTAAATTAAGTTTTTTATAGCGCATTTATAAATGTGTCTTTGAGGTTTTCTGCACATGTTATATTGCATTGCATTGTCTGAAGTGTCTCTTTCTTTAATGGTTTCAGTGCTTCCATTTAAAAGTGGCTTCTGATCTGAGTGACTCTGTGAATGCGAGGTCATTATATTTTATATTTGAAATGCCTTTTTCTTGAAGCTATGCCTTCTAAATAAATATGTTGAACCTTTTGGCTTGGTTTCCATGACTCACATATCTGTTTCCTTCATTTTAGTGTGAGCGTTCCTGCACACCCGCCTCAAGTTAAGATGCCCCCTTGTCCCCTAAATTGCAACAACAAATGTACGTTTTCTAGCACTCTTGGTGCATCGTTAGCCTTAAGTTGGGAAAACCTTTCATTGGAAAAACACATACAGGTGATTAAGCGCATTTCGGTGCAAACCCACTGTTAATGCAAAGTCAGCGGAAGTGTAGTATCACATTCATGTGACCATCTTAAAAAAAGAGAGAAATGTGGGAGTAAGATGTCACATTAGGTGTTAAAGTTGTGAGTAAGTATCACGTCACATTTAGTTGACAGCACATTGCGGTTGAAATTCGCCAGAGGAGAAACGCTAGTATGACTGCAGAAAAGATTTAGGTGCACACATTACAATTATATGCATAATCTCATGACGATACAAAGTAAGCAGGATTGTGGTATCACAGTGAGGAGCAAAATCGCATTTAAGTGCAAAAACACCCCTGGTGTGTAACCTTAGCAGGGCATGGAAACACTTTCAAGCACATAAGTCATATTTAGAAGCAAACACACTTTTAAGGGCAAAATTACATTTTGGCATAAATTCGGCCTTAATGCAACACCATTAGGAGTGTGAAAAAACGTTACGTGCAAAAGCATAATTTGGAGCATGGTTACACTTAGATGTAAATGTACCTTCGGTGCAAAGTCAGCAGGAGCATGCTATCACAACATTTAGGGGCAAAGAGAACAATGAGGTGTTGTCTACAATAAAGGAGAATAAAGCTTGTCAAACATATTTTTTTTCTTTTGTGATGTGATTTCACTTTGCTGTAAATGCAAACGGGCGAAAAGAAACTGCTCATGACTAAACACATAGGGGTCTATTATGAAGTCGGGCGGCTCGCTACTGCCCGCATATTATGATGGTGGGAGTACCGTGGCAGACGGGAAGACCGTCCACTGCTTTTCCGCACGCCACAGAAAGGCATGCAGTTTCCTCGTTGGGGGCCCATTGCGAACCACCAGGATGTTGGGGGGGTCACATGGGGGTACCTATGGTACCATTGCATGGATGACGTGGCAGGCACCGCGCGGTGCCTGCCTCCTTGTGCATGGAAATGCACACATGCCTTTTTTGTATTGCTGACAGCACCGCCTGCCGTAATGCAAAAAAATGCAGAATGCGCCCGCCAGTGTGGCGGGTGCATCCTAATTGCCCATGCGGGACCGCTGCACCCTTAGCAGGCGGTCCTATTTCCCGGGGCGATGGTGGGTGTGCTTTGTCCACCCGCCATCATAAAAGACCTCATAATATGCAGTCTTTCCTGTGTTCATTTGTATACCCGTGACCCCCTTCGTTGGATTACACAATAGTGCTATTTCTTTCCTTTCAGTTGTAATTTATCCTGAGAAATTAAGTATTTCAAAGATTGTTGTGGACAGGGCACTGCAGCTTTCACGTTTTTAGAATAGAGCTGTAAATACACACTCTGCGATTGTTATCTAGTTTCACTTGACATAGTATGTTTTAATTTCTAAGACATACTCCTTTTCTAGTTGCCACTGCCAAATGTATAACTGCTCAATACTCATGTAAGCTAACAGTAAATGTGAAAGACACTTAAAAAAATCAATGCCTGAAGAAAGCTAACACAAACAAGACAAAAACTGAGTGTGTAGATCCAAAGCTCAATGTCTGTGTGTTTGTATGTGTTGCTGGGCTGAGCTCTCACAAGCAGCTAAAGCTTTCTGTAGCCAGACCTAAAAATGACTTAAGCCAAGAATATGGGATTAAGTAACATAAAGGAAAATAGGAATGATATGGAAGTATTAACCTGAAGCAAAAAGGGAAGGAATTGACACATAGCAACAGGATGAAGGACATTGCAAGAGACAAAAAGATTCACACTGGTGGCTCAGTGGACTGATACATTTATTGCTGAAATCTGTGTTTGACATCCTAGTCACAGATTGCATCCCAGTGCGTTCACTCTGCCTTTCATCAGTACCACACAGTTGGGTAACAAAATGCACATATGTTTTTCTGTGCCATGATGCCCCAGGAAGTGAAAGTGTGCTTTACAAGTACATCTGTTTTATTATGTCAGATGAAATAATGTGGAAGAAACAATGGTGTGTCGCCAGGAAAACAATATAAGGCATGTGGCAAGACTAAAAAAGGTCATAGATGAGACACATGGGTAAGAAAAACATTATGGGGCAGATTTACAATAACAGGCGCATCCCCAGGGATGCGCCAGTTATTGTGCGCCGCAGCTCCGCCACCCATGGTGCGCCGCATTTACAATGCGGCGTATCATGGGGCAAAAACAGCACAGATGCGTGACGCATCTGTGCCATAAAAGTGGCGCATTGCTGGAGTTGCGTTGCAAGCGCGACGCAGCCCCAGCAATGCTCTGGGGGGCCCTACCTGTCCAATGCTGCATCAAGCCTTACGCCTGCTTCAAGCAGGCACAGGGTTTTGACGCAGCATTGGCCTAAAAGTGACTGAGTGAAATCTTGTAGATTTCACTTTATGGCGCAGGGCTTTACAACGTGACGCATCTCCCAGATGCGTCACGTTGTAAATACCCCACAACATGGCGCATCTTTTGCGTAGCCGCTGCGTCACAAAAGTGATGCAACGGCGGCGTAAAAGAGGCGCAAAGGGCTTATAAATTTGCCCCTATGAGTGGCAAGATGAAAATGGAAAGATAATACAATTTGAGGCAGTACAAGAAGCAAGAAAAGTACTGGAAGTCCAGAAGGACGGGTGGACATCTTGGAATTAAATTTAAAAAAGAATAAAACTCATTCCAAGGTTCTGTTGCAGCATATCCTCACTAAGAAGCCAAGTTGGAATTATATTTTACATACTTGATACTCAATTTACTGTTCCAAGATAGTGGATTTCAGAATGGTAAATTAAGCAAATAAAATATGTGAGGGGAGAACCTGGCAGGCTGTTAGCAGTGTGCAGATGCTGGTGCCTTGCAAAAATATTTTTTTTTAAAGTTTGCATTAAAAATTGGATAGTAGATCAAGGACTGCGTTGACTTTGAGCACCCATCAAACCTAGCAAGCATAGTTAATAAAGCAAGCAGGCCAGCTGGCACACAGAAGTTACCAAATAACCCTGTAAATAGCTAGAAAGCAAATAGAGAGTTAGCCACAACACCACTGACAGAACTACCTACAATGCTGCACTCAGAAGCTGTCACCAGTAAATTCGAGACACCAAGAAAAAAGCAATAGTAGACCACATTCTTGTAGTTTTATCTGTGGCATTTGACGCGGTCAGCCAGAACTGTCTCAGAGAAACACTTGAACTCAGAATGGGCCTTGCAAGAGCTGTCCTTAACTGATTAACCTCCTTCTTCCAGAACAGACAACAAAGAGTCAAAATTGGAAGCTCCCGATCCGATATAAAAGACATTGACAGGGGTGTTCCGCAAGGATCTACAATTTCAACAACAATCTTCCACCTATACATGGAACCACTCACGGAAATCTTCAAACAATCAAAAACCGTGTACCACATGTATACAGACAATGCTCAACTCTACATCAAAATCTCCTCTTGAGATGATTTCCGGAGACTGGATGAAACCATAAGGACTGGCTGACTCACAACCACCTAAAACTAAATCCGCCGAAAATGTAATGTATTCTTTTCTCCCCACCCATCAATACCAACAACCCCAGCTTTGGTTTCATAACCTCAAATCGCTAAACTGCACCCCAACCATATGAAACCCAGAAAAATCTCTACACATTACACTAGACTCTAATCTAGACATGCAAGCTCACATACAAGCTGCAACCAGAGGCGCTAACCTACATCTGAACCGTCTAAGAAAACTAAAACCTTTTACATCGCCAGGGGGCCACAAAACAGCAGTACAATCTCTAGTTCTCTCAAGACTTGACTGTGGGAATGCTACACTCATAGGCCTACCAAAAGCCAGCTTAGCCCCAATGAAAGTCACATTAGAAGAATCAGCAAGACTCCTAACAGGCACACGCCATTATGATCGCATTTCCCTTTCACTCAACTGGCTCCATTTAAAGCTAAACTAGAGGAATATGCCATATATATGTACCTGCCGCATGGAGAACTACTGAACTATTTTCTAGTCTAGGTGGATTGGTGATTCTCAATCTGTTCTGCGATTCTGAACTTAGGGGTTAATTTCGATGGTGGACGGACTTCAGCGAAATGCATGTTGTGCATTTCCCAAAGCGGTACAAAAGGGGGTGGTGATGGACGGAGCATCTGAACCAATCAAACACTCACACCCAGTCAACAGATCTGGGCCTAATCCATCACCGTTCTTTAGCCCACTCTGCCACCCCAGTTCAGACATGGCCATATGCAAATCAGTCTGACCCTGTGTCTCATGGGAACAGTCCAGCCCGAACTACCAAGCCATGCCTTCCCTGGACCGGAAACAAGCTTCCTAGGACCGGTTTCTGGCATTCCAGCCGTCTTCAGCCAGGCTTGCTTGAATCCAGTGGCAAAGTGAGCAAGGGACTCACGTCTGAGCATACCCCGCCAACTTATGGCAAACAAAGCGGTACAAAAGGGGGGGTGATGGACGGAGCATCTGAACCAATCAAACACTCACACCCAGTCAACAGATCTGGGCCTAATCCATCACTGTTCTTTAGCCCACTCTGCCACACCAGTTCAGACATGGCCATATGCAAATCAGTCTGACCCTGTGCCTCATGGGAACAGTCCAGCCCGAACTGCCAAGCCATGCCTTCCCTGGACCAGAAACAAGCTTCCTAGGACCGGTTTCTGGCATTCCAGCCGTCTTCAGCCAGGCTTGCTTGAATCCAGTGGCAAAGTGAGCAAGGGACTCACGTCTGAGCATACCCCGCCAACTTATGGCGAACAAAGCGGTACAAAAGGGGGTAATGATGGACGGAGCATCTGAACCAATCAAAAACTCACACCCAGTCAACAGATCTGGGCCTAATCCATCACCGTTCTTTAGCCCACTCTGCCACCCCAGTTCAGACATGGCCATATGCAAATCAGTCTGACCCTGTGCCTCATGGGAACAGTACAGCCCGAACTGCCAAGCCATGCCTTCCCTGGACCGGAAACAAGCTTCCTAGGACCGGTTTCTAGCATTCCAGCCATCTTCAGCCAGGCTTGCTTGAATCCAGTGGCAAAGAGAGCAAGGGACTCACGTCTGAGCATACCCCGCCAACTTATGGCAAACAAAGCGGTACAAAAGGGGTTAGTGATGGACGGAGCATCTGAACCAATCAAACACTCACACTCAGTCAACAGATTTGGGCCTAATCCATCACCGTTCTTTAGCCCACTCTGCCACCCCAGTTCAGACATGGCCATATGCAAATCAGTCTGACCCTGTGCCTCGTGGGAACAGTCCAGCCCGAACTGACAAGCCATGCCTTCCCTGGACCGGACACAAGCTTCCTAGGACCGGTTAAAGTGTTGAATAGCACAGGGGTCGAAATAACCATTCCCACTCCAGTGTGTGCAACAGTAGGGTAAGTGTTGGAAAGTGGAGTAATTAAATTTACTATTCCAACTCCAGTGAGTGCAACAATAGGGAAAGTGCTGGACAGCAAAGGGGTAAAAATTACTATTCCCACTCCAGAGAGTGCAATAGTAGGGAAAGTGTTGGATAGCGGAGGGAAACAAATTACTATTCCCACTCCAGTGAGACCACAGTAGGGAAAGTGTTAGATAGTGGAAGGGTAAAAATTACCATTCCCACACCAAAGAGTGCAACAGTAGGGAAAGTGTTGGATAGCGGAGGGGTAAAAATTACTATTCCCACGGCAAAATATGAAACAAGTGTTGGATAGCAGAGGGGCAGAAATTACTATTCCCACACTAAAGAGTACAACAGTAAGGAAAGTGTTGGATAGCGGAGGGGTAAAAATTACTATTTCTACTCCAAAAAGTGAAACAGAAGGGAAACTGTTGGATAGCAGAGGGGTAAAAATTACTATTCCCACACCAAAGAGTGCAACAGTAGGGAAAGTGTTGGAGAGCGGAGGGGTAAATATTACTATTCCCACTCCAAACAGTGCAACAGCAGGATAAGTGTTGAATAGCTGAGGAGTAACAATTGCTATTCCCACTACACTGAATGCAACAGCATGATAGGCGTTGGATAGCGGAGGGGTACAAAATGTTATTCCCACTCCAGTGAGTGCAACAGTAGTGAAAGTGTTGGATAGCGGAAGGGTAAACATGGGCGTCCGCAGGGGGGGGGGTGAGGGGGGTCGCTTGCCCCCCCCCGGATCGCCGGTCTGTCCTGTGCTGGCCCAGTGACAATGTGGTAATTACAGCAGGCTGCGCTGTTCCCGTGCCAGAAGCCCCAGGAGTTGAAAAGTTCTCTCACTTGGGGCCTCTCGCACTTCTCTCTGAACTCTAGAGGCTGCAGCAGCCCCTCCCGAAACTCGTGCAGACTGTGGCGTGGCCCATTGTCATTCTGTCTGCTGCTGATCCTCACATAAATTATGACAATGGGCCGTCTGCCTTTAAGGTGCCTTGCAATGCAGACATCCTACCTGTGCTTTTTTTTTTATTAAATAGTGTCACCTAACACCAATGCAGCAGTGTGGCCAGACACTCTGCTCTATGGGGGCCAGGCGATTCACAACTTAGTGTCATTAACAAGTAAATGGTCTTTTAAAGACTCTCTGTCTGTCTGTCTCCCTCCCTCACTCTTTGTGATCTGCCAGGCCAGGTGTCGCAAAGGCAGTGTTATGGGTTGAAAGGCACGAGCCAGGGGTCACAGCTGCGGCCCCTGGTGACCCCTATATGACGTCCATGGTACTGTGGCAGGATGCAGTGTGCAGAAACGCAGACCTGATGGAACAAGGGAACGCTGCAGACGAGTCTTGAAGTAGCCATATTAAGTGCCTGCAGCAAGCGGTGGGGGAAGGGGGGATTCACTTGCATGCTTCACTGCAATGGCAGCATCCACATGGGTTCAAGGTGTGGGTAATGCACAGACCGCACAGCATCCTTACACAGAAGCAGGCCGGAGCCTGCCAAGTCACCTTCCTGTTGTTCTTTCGGGCCGTTTTCTCTAATTAAAAAGACCAATTCGTTGATCAGATCTGCTCTTCTTTAACATAAAACACTTTGATAGGTGAAGAATTATGAAAAATGCATCCAGTGATTTATTAATGTACTAGGATTATATTTTACGAATAGATCCTGAAATAAATGGCTTCTGTGTAATGATTGATTGGGCTTCAGAGCTGCAGTTGATTTACTGGGAGACAGAGGAAGGGAGAGAGAGGGCGACAGACAGAGGGAGGGGGCGACAAACGGAGGGAGACAGACAGGGAGACAGATAGAGGGAGACAGAGGGAGAGAAACAGATAGAGGGAGGGAGACTGTAGTAATTCAGACTACACAGGAAGTAGGTCCAAGTGGATTTATTCATGTGAAGAACAGCTTAACAACCACAGGTAGCAGGAGGAGTCCTCACAGCATCAGCAATACAGTAACAGTATGAAATGAAGGGAAAACATTCCAAGTTACACAGAGTATTCCAAATGACATAGAAAGATTCCAGATGACATCAAGTCATGGAATACCACACACCTCCCCCCCTTTAAAAAAAAAAAAAAAAAAAAAAAAAAAAGTATAAATAACAAAACCTAAAAAAAAACAACAAATAAAACAAAACCCCAGAAACAGGATAATACTACGAGAAGTTAAATTCTAATGTAATCTTTGTACTTTGAAGGAGCACACTTTACGCGCTCACTGCGTCTTAAAGGAATTTCTTCATACTCTATATTTGATTGATTATCAATTTCAACACACGGATCAGGTCAAACATCAGAATTAATCACAACATCAGAATTACTTACAACATCATTCTCTAAATTGTCATAAGCTTCATGCGTACCAGAAAAACCTCCTGAATTATGGTATGTCATAAATTTTCCCGGAACGGAAGTTTTCTGAGTGGAAGGAGCAACAAAAGGAGCAACAGAAGACTTGCACAAGGAGACCCTTCTCAAATTCCATATTTTACCTCCTTCCACTCTGACCGCTTTGCTAAACATTTCAGTGACCTTGACAGGATCAGACCATCTGGAAACCCTCTTGTGAAATAATTCACCCATTTTTACACGAACTAGATCACCAATCTTTACACTGCAAGTATTATACTTCTTTTTGGCCGAATGTTGAATCATTTTCTCCTGGTACTTCCCAATTTTATCCTTTAATTCTTTAAAATCTACCTCATAAGGAGAATTACCTTTTAACCACCAGGGTAAAAGTCGAGAACCTGGTTTCCTTCCTCGTAACAACTCAAAAGGAGACAGACCAGTCACTGAATTGGGAGCCAACCGATAGGTTAACAAAGTGGCCTGAAGAGCTTTTTTCCATTTCAAACCACTCCTTACGGCTAATTGACAAGATTCCTTGATAACCCTGTTGAACCTCTCAACTTGGCCGTTGGCCTGTGGAAAATAATTCGAGGTTCTTTTATGCGTAATTCCACAATTCCTAAGAAAATCTTCAAATTCATCACTTATAAACTGTGGACCGTTGTCTGAGATCAGTTCCTCTGGTAAACCTTCCCTAGCAAAAATTTCATCAAGAAAATCAATTACCTGCCCTGAAGAAGTTTTCTCAACAATTTTCAATTCAGGCCATTTTGAGAAGTAGTCAACGAGAACCAATGCATACATTTCTTTACCAGATTGGTAACTGAAAGGTCCGATAATATCAATGGCTAATCTCCGCCATGGGCCATCAGCATACTCAATGGGAGTGATATCAACAGACAAACCCTTTACAGATTTGTCGCTCAAGGAGCAAGGAGAACAATTCCTGACCCAACTATCCACCATAGCATCAACACCAGGCCACCAGTAGTGTTCCCTGATCCTCCTTTTAGTGGTGGACATGCCCATGTGCCCTTCATGTGCTAATTTGCAAATAGTTTCTCTCAAATTCATAGGAGGGATAATTTTATCAGATCTAACAATGATGTCCTAACATAACATCAAATCGTCTTTGACTTTATAAAATGATGCCAAATCACCGGAAAGTTTCCTTTCCTCAGGCCATCCTTTAATTAAGAACTGTTTGACTTGATTCAAAACAGCATCATTTCCCATAGCTTCAGACCAATCTTTTTCAGAAAGAACCAAAGAGTTTTCTTGATTAGAAATTATATTAACGTCTGCAAACGAGTATGCAACGTCACAATCAACATTGTTCCCTACATCTACACTAGCTGGAAAACGTGACATGCAATCTGCATGGACATTCAAACGTCCTGGAATATATACAACCTCACAACGATATTCCTGTAATTTGGCTGCTAATCTCGCTAAGCGAGCAGTAAGAACTCTTCCACCTCCTGCAGCCAACATAGTGATCAAGGGTTTGTGATCGGTTCTCAAAGAGAATTTTGTCCCCCACAGAAATTGTCTAAAGTGCTGGGAAGCCCAAGTACAAGCGAGTAATTCTCTCTCAATAGTTGAGTAATTCTTCTCAGCATCACGTAGGGCTCGAGAAGCATATGATACAACAAACTCACCAGATTTGTCCTTTTGCATCAAAACAGCACCTAGGCCAACATTGCTAGCGTCAACATAAACAATACACTCTTTGCCCACTGAGTAAGGTTTCAGAAATGGTGCTTCAACAATTTTGCGTTTTAAAATTTCAAAGGAATCCTGTTGTTCTTTGCCCCACTCAAACTTTGCATTTTTTTTCAATAAAATTCTCAAAGGATGAACAATATCTGAATAATTTTTTACAAATTTACCATAAAATTCAGTCAGTCCTAAAAAGGAAAGTAATTGTTCTTTTGAATTAGGGGAAGCTGCATTGACAATATTGTGAACATGGTTAATTTTGGGTTTAATACCATACTTTGAGATTTCATGTCCTAGGTACTCAACCTTCTGTTGTCTGAACCTGCATTTGGTATATTTCAGTGTAAGACCCTTAGATCGAACTTTCTCCAAAACCAAAATTAAGTTCTCATCGTGTTCCATATAGTCTTTCCCAAAAATCAAAATGTCATCCTGGAAAGCTACTGCTCCCTTGCATTCTGTCAGTAACTCTTTCATTAGACGCTGGAAGACAGAGGCTGCACTTGCCAACCCAAAAGGCATGCGCAAATATTGGAACATACCTTCAGGGGTAACAAAAGCAGTTAGTTTCCTCGAGTCTTCATGTAATTCTACTTGGTGGTAGGCACTAGCCAAGTCAATAGAAGAAAACACAGTAGCACCTGATAATGTTGCAATTAACTCGTGTATGTTTGGCAAGGGATGTTTATCTACCCATATTTCCTTATTGAGACTGCGAAGATCCGCACATAAGCGAAGTTCACCTGAGCGCTTAAGTGATATCACAATGGGCGAAATCCAAGGAGAGGATTCAATTGGCTCAATTATGTTTCTTTTGACTAGATCATCCAGAATTTCTTTTAATTTGGGTCTATACGCTAAAGGAACATTCCTTACCCTGTGCCTGACAGGAACCGCATTATCATTTAGAATGATTTTGTGCTTGAAATCAACATATTTCCCCAACTTGTCATTGAAAATCTCAGGAAACCTTTCAAGCACACTCTTAGTGAAACTAACATCGCTAGATGCATCTAAGGTTAAGTTTACCAATGAATTGGCAATAGGCTTTTCAAGTCGGGGTTCATCAACATAAACTGGTGGATTGGCGTTGGGATCTAATTTGATTCCTAAGTCATGTTGGTGAGGCCAACCAAGAATGGACACACCCTTGGTAGCTACATAAACTTTTGCTCTGATATCCCAGTTCTTAAAAGATAACTTGGCCCAAAAAAACCCTCTAGGGCAATCTTTTGTCCCGTGTACCCACCAGGATATATGTCAGGACTCAATAATTCCCTCTGATGCCACAATTGTTCGAAGATATTCTTACCAATAATGGTGTACCACGCACAAGAGTCAACAAAAATCTCAATAGGTTTGTCATCCACAAGAATTGTACAAGAAGGAAAACACTTTTGAAAACTCTCATCAACAGAGAGAATGCAATTCAAGCTATTAAGAACTTCTTCTTCTTCAGGTGAAATGTAATTAATTTTTTGACCAGACTTACACACATTACCAAAATGCCCTTTTTTCTTGCATTTGATGCACACTTTGTCCCAAGCAGGACAACCCTTGTAATTGCCAACATGGTTGGAACTACCACATCTATAGCATAATATCGTACCTCTCTTAACAAAACTCCTATTATCATTCGCATTTCTTGCATATTCTTTTTTGAAGTTGGGTTTAGTGTTGTAAGCACTCGAAGTGGGATAACTGGTTTGATTTTTAACAATAGCTACTTCAACTTCAGGAACATGTGTTTTCTGTGTTTTCCCTCTAATTTCAGACACAAATATTTCAGAATGTTCTATACCTTTGGCTATATTCACTACTGCAGCTAATGTAGTCTCAGTCCCTAACCAGAGTCTTTCCTGGATCTTTTTACTTTTCGTCCTCATCATGATTTGATCCCTGAGAACTTGCTCATATGATATGGTTTCGAAAGAGCAAGTGCAAGCAAGTGAACGTAACGCTGCGACATAATCTTCGATTGTTTCATCAGATTTCTGTTCACGAGAATAGAATTTAAACCTTTCCATCACAGTGTTTATCCTTCTACCAAACCGAATCTTCATCTGTTTAGAAGCTTTATTAAATACATCTAAGTCACCAGCATCCTCCAAAGGTGGTAGATTATCAAATTCCTTTATTCCTGCACCACCAAGACAATGTCTTAAAAGAGCAAGTTTCCTTTTTGCAGAGCAATCCTCTTTTTCTAAGACATCCACATATGCAATAAACATAGGAAACCAAAGGTCCCATTCTATAGGAGGATCACCTGCAACTTGAAGAAAATGGGGTGGTGCTGCAATGTTAGACATCTTAGGCAATAACAATCAATATTAGGATACAATAGAATAAAGCAGTATTAATAACTAAGTAAATGAATGTTGAAACTGAAAAGTTTTTTTTTTTTTTTTAAAAGGTGTGCAAATCACCGTGGAGATTTGCAGAAAAGTGTTTCAAGAGGGTGTGCAAATCACCGTGGGGAATTGCAGCAAAGCGTTTTTAAGATTTGTGAAACAATTTCCAATTCACACGTTAAATTCAAGAAAACACGAAGATTTTGCTTCAAACTGCACCAAAATGGCCGCAGTGAGCGTCTAATTGTGCGCGATGACGTGCATGATGACGCTGGTATCCCAGAATGCAGCGCAAGTGGTCGGAGAAGTAAACGAACTCCGGGACGCTCGAGGCTTAAGGTGAGTTCTTGAGTATTACTTTTGAAAGTAAACAAGGCAGAAAAAACGTGCAAGTAGACAGAAACTTCAGGTTTTAAAAGTGAAAACCGCTCGATAAATGCGGTTGAGCATCATTAATGAAAGTCAGAGGTTGGGTGATGAGATAGGGGAAGATCGGTTAATGAGATCAAGGAAGCGTAGCGTAGCAACAGTCTGAAAGAAGCTCACTTACGATTGAGAAGTAATGTCCAATAAAGCTGATGAATGCGTGAAGGAGCTTCTTAGCGCTTCTTAGCGCTGAAAAGGAAGAGCTTTCCTTTAATTTCCTTTGCTTCTTAGCTCTGAAAAGGAAGAACTTTCCTTTAATTTCCTTTGCATTTAAAATGAAGAAAAACAGGTGAACGCTGTCTTCAGAAATCCACTGCTCCCAACGTCGCCAGTAATTATGTAGTAATTCAGACTACACAGGAAGTAGGTCCAAGTGGATTTATTCATGTGAAGAACAGCTTAACAACCACAGGTAGCAGGAGAAGTCCTCACAGCATCAGCAATACAGTAACAGTATGAAATGAAGGGAAAACATTCCAAGTTACACAGAGTATTCCAAATGACATAGAAAGATTCCAGATGACATCAAGTCATGGAATACCACAGAGACGGAGGGAGAGAAACAGATAGAGGGAGGGAGACAGAGAGAGAGAGAGGGAAAGAGAGGTTGACAGAGAGAGGGAGACAGAGAGGGAGAGAGGGAGGAAGACAGAGGGAGAGAGACAGAGGGAGGCAGAGGGAGGGAGACAGAGAGAGAGAGAGGGATTAAGACAGAGAGAGGGAGACAGAGAGAGAGGGAGAGGGAGATGGACAGAGTGAGTGAGACAGAGGGAGACAGAGGGAGGGAAACAGAGAGAGGGAGACAGATAGAGATAGAGACAGACAGAAAGAGAGGGAGGCAGAGACAGGGCAGACAGGCAGAGAGAGACTGAGAGGGATACAGAGGGAGGGAAACAGGGACAGACAGGGACAGACAGAGACAGGGACAGACAGCGGCAGGGACTAAGACAGACAGAGACGGAGACGGGGATAATTAGAGAGGGAGGGAGACAGAGGGTGATAGAGGGAGAGAGAGGGAGGGAGACAAAGAGAGAGGGAGAGAGACAGAGAGAGAGAGACAGAGGGAGGGAGACAGATGGAGGGAGGGAGACGGAGACAGACAAAGAGGGAGACAGAGAGAGAGGGAGGGAGACAGAGGGAGGGAGACAGAGGGAGAGAGACAGAGAGAGAGAGGGGGAGGGAGACAGAGCGAGGGAGAGAAGAGAGATAGATAGAGGGAGGGAGACAGAGAGGGGGAGGGAGACGGAGAGAAGAGAGATGGATAGAGCGAGGGAGAAAGAGATAGATAGAGGGAGAGAAGAGAGATAAATAGAGAGAAGAGAGATAGATAGAGGGAGGGAGACAGAGAGAGAGAGGGAGGGAGACGGAGAGGGAGAGAGAGAGAGAGAGGGAGAGGTAGGAGAGAGAGAGGGGAGAGTGAGAGGGAGGAGAGAGTGAGAGGGAGGAGAGAGAGAGAGAGAGAGAGAGAGAGAGAGAGAGAGAGGGAGAGAGAGAGAGATGTGGGTATGCTTGGTCTGGTGGCTCAGTGGATGAAGGCATCCGCTGCAGGGGCATGTGTTCAACCTCATGGTCATAGTTTTTTTGTTGCTCTAGCCCCAACCACCTCCCCCACTGACCTCGCCCCCACCGGTGCAGCCCTCGGCCACAAACCACACTATAAATTTGCCCCCCCGAGAGAACGTTTGTGAGTACCCATGCTCTAGAACCACATCAACCTGATAGAGAATTTTTTTTTCTGGCCATTTTTAGTTTTCCCCTCTGTTTTATTGTAGTTGCCATGTCGTCTGCTGTGGCGCCTCACAAGATTTTTCTGTTCCCCTATGGGTTTCTTTGTTTATTTAAGCTCTTTGTCTTATTAGATTTTTATTAAATGTATTTAATACTTGTGCTCAATCATGTTGGAGGATGGTGATGAAGTTAAAATGTTGCCACCCCCCGGAAACATTTCTGCGGATGCCCATGAGGGTAAAAATTACTATTCCCACTCCAGTGAGTGCAACAGTAGGGAAAGTGTTGGATAACGGAGGGGTAAGAATTACTAGTTCAACTCCAGTGAGTGCAACAGTAGGGAAAGTGTTGGATAGCGGAGGGAAACAAATTACTATTCCCACTCCAGTGAGAGCAACAGTAGGGAAAGTGTTAGATAGTGGAAGGGCAAAAATTACTATTCCCACACCAAAGAGCGCAATAGTAGGGAAAGTGTTGGATAGTGGAGGGGTAAAAATTACTATTCCCACTCCAGTGAGAGCAACAGTAGGGAAAGTGTTAGATAGCAGAGGGGCAAAAATTACTATTCCCACACCAAAGAGTACAACAGTAAGGAAAGTGTTGGATAGCGGAGGGGTAAAAATTACTATTCCCACACCAAAGAGTGCAACAGTAGGGAAAGTGTTGGAGAGCGGAGGGGTAAGAATTACTATTCCCACTCTAAAAAGTGCAACAGCAGGATAAGTGCTGGATAGCAGAGGGGTAAAAAAATATATTCCCACTACAGTGAGTACAACAGTAGGGAAAGTGTTGGATAGCAGAGGGGTAAAAATTACTATTCCCACTCCAGTGAGTGCAACAGTAGGGAAAGTGTTGGATAACGGAAGGGTAAAAATTACTATTCCAACTCCAGTGAATGTAACAGTAGGGAAAGTGTTGGATAGCAGAGGGAAACAAATAACTATTCCCACTCCAGTGAGAGCAACAGTAGGGAAAGTGTTAGATAGCAAATTACTTCCCACTCCAAAAATTGAAACAGTAGGGAACGTGTTGAATAGCGGAGGAGTAACAATTACTATTCCCACACCACTAAATGCAACAGCAGGATAAGTGTTGGATAGCGGAGGGGTAAAAATTACTATTCCAACTCCAGTGAGTGCAACAGCAGGGAAAGTGTTGGATAGCGGAGGGATAAAAATTACTATTCCCACTCCAGTAAATGAAACAGTTTGGAAAGTGCTGGATAGTGGAGAGGTAAAAATTACTTTTCCCACTCCAGTGAGTGCAACATTAAACATTAGGAAAAGTGTTGGATAACGATGAGACTAAAATTACTATTCACACTCAGTTAAAAAATATATATATATTAAAATTAAACATAAATCATAAAAATAAATAAACAATATTTAAAAAATGAAAATTAAAATATATTAAATATGTAAAGAGAAAACAATATGATATGTAATAAAATAATAATTACATTTAAAACAAGTTCTTTTAAACTAGACAATATTTGCTAACAAAAATATTTATAATACACAAATGTATTTAGTTTATTTCCTAACCTATAGCACCACACCAAAAACAAAACACTTCAACATTTTAAATTACATTTACTTCCATAATAACATAATTAATAATCAATTAAAAAATGATTTGTGATACCAAACTAATAAACATTGACTACACACACTTTAGCACTATAATATTCACAACACACACCTAAATTAAACTATAAAATAATAAAACACAATTAAAACGTAGTTTTAAATTAAACATTATTACTATTAACAACTAATATTAATAATTAATACCCACCCTTTAACTATTTAAAGTAAAAACAACACACACAAAAAATAAACAAGTATCCAAAATAAATATCAAATAATTAACATTAAGTAACAACTATACATTAATTAATTAAACACAAATTACTTCCCACCCTTTACTCCTATTAATTATTTAACCAATTATTAATACATCAATTTAAAATAAATGACTTCCCACCCTTTACACCTATAAACACCACAACCCACACCTAAAATTAATTACACAATTACCATCATTAATTACCAATTAATAAATTAACATTAATTAACAACCAATTATTAATTCATCAATTAAAAATAAATGACGGGTTGTAGTCTTCTCCTCCCTTATCTTGGGGGGGGGCCTGTATCATATGTGTACCAGGTGGCATGGTGTCTCTTAGACATTTTTTATAGCGAGTGTAGAACTGTTGCTCCGATCATACATGCTAATTTTGCTGGGTTGACTGTGCGATGGGGTGTGGGGTGTTATCTGTTTTTTTGTTTAATTTTGTTGTATTTCATATGCACGTCCCTTCATTATTCCTTATCCGTTATTACATGAGAAAACTGTCAAAGTCAGGATATTGTTCATTGATGCTACAGAAGCCCCTGGGTTACAGAGCTCCGCTGTATGTGCACCTTTCTGGGAGATTTCAATTATCACCTAGAACTGTTAGACAACCTAGATTTCTCCAAACTATTAGACACCTTGGAGGCGTACGGGTTTAGTCAAATAGTCACAGGATCGACTCACAAGGCAGGCCATACTTTAGATGGCATTTTTACTAACAATCCCGATCTTAAGTTCCGAGACACAAGGCCTTTGTCTTGGACGGATCACAAGGCTATCTATTTCACTCTCAGAACCACAAATCCTGGCCGAGAGCCTGTGACGAAGTCTGGTAAAATTAAGGTTCGAGGCTGGAAAAAGGTGGAGGGCAGTGTTTTCGAGACCGCTCTGAATATGGGCCCTGACCTACCCAAATCTGATATTGACGCAGTGGCCTCTGCATTCAACGAATGGATTGACATGGCAGCTAAACAGGTAGCCCCTGTGAAAGAGATAACCTTAAGGAAGCCAAGGATATCTTCTCCTTGGTATAGTCCTCAGCTCAAGGCTCTAAAGGTTGAATGTAGAAGAGCGGAAAGCCGGTGGAGACAAGATTATAGTGAAAGTAGCAAAACAATGTACAACCTTGCATTGCAGAAATACAAAAATGAGATAATCTCTGCCAAAGAGCAAACTTTTTCGACCAAAATTATAGATGCGGCCGACTGTAGTAAAGCACTTTTTAAAGTAGTTAACTCTTTGGCAAAACCTCAGCAGAACAATGCTTTTAAGGCTGATCAGTAGATATGTAATAATCCGGCCCTTTTCTTTCAAAATAAAGTACAGATGATATATGACGATCTTCTAAAAGCTCAGGGACTCCAGACTACCATTACACTCAATGCAGAGGATGTCTGGCCGGCGACGCAATGTAAACTCTCCTGTTTCCCTGGACTGGTAAACAAGGAGGTGCAAGAGCTGCTCCTCTCCATAAAATCAGGCTCTCCAAGTGACCCCTGCCCCCCTACCATCATCCATCTAGCCCCTAAGAAGATCTGTGAAAAGCTGACGCCCCTTATCAACCAAGCACTGACAACGGGATCATATCCTGCTCGGTGGAAACAAGCGGCCATTAGGCCCTTACTAAAAAAAAAAAAAAAACTAAATCCGGAGATTTTAAAGAACTACCGCCCGATTGCAGGATTACCGATGGTGGCGAAGGTCATTGAGAAATCAATGAACAAAGTGCTGGGTGATTATTTAAACGCTAACAAGCTATTAGACCCAACTCAACATGGCTTTCGCGCCTGCCATTCCACTGAATCGGCTCTGATTGTTGCAACTGAGGAAATTCGGCGGGTGGTTGACGAAGGGGGTAGGGCGGCCCTCATACTCCTAGACCTATCGGCTGCATTTGACACCGTGAATCACACCGTGTTAGTGCAACGGCTGAAGGATCTGGGGGTTGAGGACACTGCCCTTTCCCTGCTCACCTCCTTTCTGGAGGGGAGAGAGCAAAGGCTGCTTTGGGATGGACTGGAGTCCAAGAGTTTCCATCTTCCTTGTGGTGTCCCACAGGGATCATCCCTATCCCCCATACTTTTTAACATATATGTCACCCCGTTAGCAAGGCTCATCAAAAGACATGGTTTCGTGTTGGTATCCTACACTGATGACTCACAGCTTGTTATCTCCATCGGTAAACAGCCTGAGGTCACTGCTGCTAAATTCCACGCTTGCATATCTGAGATCATGGTCTGAATGAACCACAATTTTCTGAAGATCAACACAGACAAAACGGAGGTGATAGAGTTTCGAGGGGATCCCCCGTATGGGACAACTCATGGTGGCCAGTCGAGGCTGGGAAATGCCCGGTCCCGGTCTCTAAGGTTAGGAACTTGGGGGTCATTTTTGATGATAAGCTAAACTTCTCAGCTCAAGTTAATAGCCTGACATCATCTTGTTTCTTTTTCCTAAAAACTTTAAGAAAGATTTTCCCATTCATCTCGCAGGATCTACAGAAAACGGTGATGGTGAGCCTTTTTCTCTCCAAATTAGACTACAAATTAGACTACTGCAACGCCTTGTTCATGGGCATAGACAGAATACAGATGGGAAAGCTTCAGTCCCTTCAGAATGCGGCAGCCAGGTTGCTTCTGAAAATACCGAGGGGCTGCCCCACCTCATCAGGTATTAAATCATTGCACTGGCTACCAGTACAGCAGCGGATTGACTTCAATGCCTTGTTCTTGGTTCATAAGGCACTTTATGGAGGGGGTGCCGATGAAGTTTCCAAGCTATTCACGCCTTATGCTCCCCCTCGCCTTTTGAGATCCACCAATTTAGGACTTCTTAAAACCTTCAGAGTCAAACGAGCCAGATGGGGAGGTAGGACACTATCCAACAGAGCAGCACATCTGTGGAACAGACAACCTCTGGATGTGAGATTTCAACCAAACACGAGGCTGTTTAGGAAGAGTCTGAAGACGCTGTTTTTTGTAACTTAGGCTGGCACAGGTTATAGCTTTCAGGATTTGGATTCACACACATTACCGCCAAGACGCCATGGCAATCGAGCGCTTTACAAACATTAAAAATAGAAATAGAAATTTGACAAATAAAATTTGTTTTAAAAAAAAAAGAAAAATTACTTCCGAGCCTTTACAACTATAAACACCACAACGCACACCTAAAATTAATTATACAATTACCATAATTAATTACCAATTAATTAATGAAACTTAATAAACAGCAATTATTAATTAATTAAAAAGAGAATTACTTTACACATTTGTTAATATAACATCATATTTAAACTAATATTAATAAATAAAAAATAATCAATTAATGTAATATCATTAAATTACTTCCCACTCTATTCCCCTATAAACCCACAACGCAGTACGGAACTAAAAACACAAAAATCAAAGATTTTTTTATTTTTATAACTACTAAAAATACAAACAATTCTTATACAAAAAACATACATCACATACATATAAGATATATTCTAAAATACGTAACAATAATAAAAAAACGATATTTTTAACAACTATATTTTTGCAAATGATATTAAACACCTTGAGATTTTTAAAATCAATATTATTTACCTTAAGTCAATATTCTTGACCACGATATTCTTGCTGTCGATATTTCTGAACCATAAGATTTATTACTCGATATTTGTGCAACTCGATATTGTTTACTCAATATTCTCTCTGCACACAGCTACTGCCCCCAACCTCAGTAACACCCTTAAATCCAGTATTTAAGTGTTCCCCTGAACCTTATTCTTCAGATGATTTGATGGACCAAAGAAGAAGACGGAAGAACACCACTGTCAGACCAGAAACTGAACCGCTGCAGACAGAACCCGGCAAGAACCCCTCCACCTATAGCTGGTTCGTCAACTGGACCTGGTGTCCTTCCAGAAATCCAGCTAAGCCTCCAGGAAACCCCAGAGACCTTCCAGCCTTCACCCAATCTCCAGGAACTTCCCTTTGGGCTAGAGGCTCTATTGCCCGGCATCCACCGGTAAAACAATCGCAGTGTTTGAGGACCGACACTTAATTCGACTCACCATACCAAAAGAACCCCAAGACCGCAGCGGTAGAGGACCAACACTTGTGTCGACCTGACTCTGCTCTGCCAGAAGAAAGAACCGCAGCTGGATGGCAGCCTCTCCGAGACAGGCAACATCTGTGGAAGTTCTCCATCCCCACAACTGCGACTGCTGGGCCGGTGGTGCCGCCCTTTGACCTACAGTGACTCGCTGACGACGATCGCAATGGTACCCGTGTTATAGGCCTACTGACTTCCATCATCCCCAGTGCTCTCTGCTGACCGTGAAAGCAAACATCATTGCCAGTATTGACCACCGCGGCATAGATATTGAATTCTGCACCTCTCTGGGCGCCCCTAGTCTCTATTGATTAGCCTTGGGTTTGGCAAATTCTGCATTCGACCGCCCAGTGCCGCTGGTGGTGCAAGGCCTGCCCTAAACTGACCCTTGCCCAGGGCTGGTCTAAAACCCCTGAAGACTGGAAATGTAAGTTGTGCACTTACCTGCTGATGTATAACCGTTTTTTCCTTCCTTAGGATTGCATTGCATACTATCTATTGAATACTCACCCTCTACGAGTATAGATGATAATATAGTATTGATTTCAGGCACAACAGGCTCTAAGGGAACCACAAGTTGATAAGGTAATCACTTTATGGGGACAGCATGTTTTCACCTATCCTATCTTTTTTTTCTTCAATATCACTTTATGGGGAGGGCATTTTTTTTCTCTCCATACCTATCAGTTTACTAGCTTTTAGTCATCTGTAAAGCCATATTCCCTTCAAGATTATCAAACTGAAATTTAGCACCATCTTTCATTAACTCTCAACATATATACAAGTCCCAATAGAAATGTAAATTTCCTAGTTCTTTGTTAGTCCTGAAGGCTTTTGACCATGAGGTACAAATGTTTAGAGTAAAAATGATTTCATCAGTATTAGACGTGTTGTTCTGAGCTAGCACTGAAATAATCTCTTTTCTTGGGGGCCAAGCTTAATGCTCACGGCATACCCTTCTTTTACTACATACAATGTGTCCTTGAGCAACTCCATGGTCCTGTACAAATGTTTGTCTGCCATTTAGGCGTTACTGTTTTGGATTGACAATACCAAAGCATTTCCAAGGCCCTAAGGCATTCCACTGCCTTGTGAAAGAATTACCTGCCAGGAAAGTCTACTTACGTGTAACAGAGTTCAATGTGGTCCCTAAAATAAAAGTAACTAAAGTAATACCTTTGCAAAACATTGGTTTGGAGTTAGTCATTCAGTGTGTGTTCCTGTCTTGGATGAGTGGGTACAACAAACGCATTGACACTACCCTCTGATAAGCCTAACTGTTCAGCCCAACTATCACTAAATTAAGAATAAGGTATTATCTACTTTAACCTCTGCCATACCTTTAGGGACTTACTGGACTCTGAGAACACTATACCTCTTTTTGGCATAATATAGATACAGCCGGCTTCCTACAGCATATTTCTATAGTGTGCCTTAGTCACTCGTTTCCATGGCACTTTCTGTAAGTGTCAGTAATGTAAAGGCACACAGTATGCTGTCGTCTGCCTATCCTCCTGGTCCGCACCGACCTGTTCTGTGTTGTCAGTCTATTTTTCCTACAGTTGCAGACCATTACCTTTCTTTGAGAATTGATAATGCACTTCATTCAATAGTGTCAGTTGGTGTCACTTAATAGTGCGCCCTCAGCGTGGCTCTAAGGAATGGTCTGGTCTGTCCTCTCCTTGTCTGGTGTACAGCACAGCTCCTCTGGTGACAGATGTTGATCAATTTCTGGTATCTTCATCTCAGGGGTTGGTGGTGCAGCCCTGCACCTTTTTCCATTAATCCATTGAGGGCATTCTTTAACCGTCTGTGGCCCAATCTACCTAGAAGTAAGAGAAACAGCTTTTAGTTTTCTCACAATGACTATGTCTCCAGAGTTGCTTTAGAAGGCTTCTCCTTTTTGGTGTGCAGTACTAGGCCATTTCAGGCCTGTTGCATCAGTTGTCTTTACAATTTTTTTTGTATAATGGAGTTCATCCTCTCCCCCTGCCCTGAACTTTGGGGGGTGGTATGGGACATCCCGTTTTCACTTTATTCCTAAACAAGCCATCTTTTGCATAACTGCGATCTTTGAAACATTGCGCAAACATTGCTGCGTCGTTCTCCTTTGTTGGAAACACCTCCATTCATTTTGAAAACATATACACCTGCACCAGCAAATATTTCAATCCATTCACTGGGAAGCAGAATACATCTGCACATTCATTTTCCCTTGTGTGCATTCATCCCCCTTTGTACAATATCCGAGGGTCCATGCTCAAGCCCTGTAAGGGAAAGGAATATACTGCATAGGACCACAAGCCTTTCATCCTGGTAGACCACAATCCCCTCATCATTCAGCTCACATCCAGCATCCATCCACACTCTCTCCTCATCTGGTGTTGCAGACTAATGTGCTTCCTTCACATTAGCTTGCAGCAATTGTCTCTAAAGGAGCTGAATTTTTGGAATGCTTTTATTCATCAAAGGCACCATCTGCACTAGCTGTAACATGCTCTCTTTTGCTGCTGTGTCAGCCATGGCGATACCTCTGGCTATCTTAGTATTAATTCCTGTGTGGGCTTCTCATTTTACTATCGCTATGCTGTTATGTAATCAAGATACTGCCACAGCTGTACAAAATTATGGATAACTCCAAAGGCATAACGTGATTCAGTGTAAATGTTAACAGTTTTCCCCTCAGCTAGGATGCATGCTCTTGTTACAGCATACAGCATATCTTATTTGGTAGATGTACCAGGTGGCAGAGCTGCACTTTCAACTATGGTGTCTGGTATTGTTATGGCATAACCTGCTCTGTAATTAGTGTCTATCAGTCTGCCGGAGGAGCCATCAGTGTACCACTCAAATAGTCTGCCTTTTCTAATGGTGTCTGATCTTGATGTGGTGCCAGTTTCTACAATCTCAACATCAACATGCTTTGGGATCTCATCAGAATATCCTATTGCAGGTAATACTGTTGGCAAATTAACAGGGGGCATCTTTTCACTATGACATTACAGTTAGACAATCAAGGAAACCTCATAACCTGTGTGCCTGCCAGCAGAAAAATATTGTGTCGCTCCAGATGACAACAACAACTGTACCAAATGTGGCACCTAGACAAAACAAGTATAGTCCAAAACAATGGGAGCCGTCTTCTCTACCATCACAGCTACCGACACCCAGTCACTGCTGAAGGCAAAGTCACATAGTAGCATGCCACATGTTTTGTTTTCATCTATGTCAGCACCCCATTTGCAACACCACATAATTTCCAATGTCATTTTGCTCTGACACATAAAGATGTAAGGGCAGTTTGTAGACAGGTAGTCCCATACTGGCGTAGTACACAGAGTCTCTTTCAATTTCTTGAAACAGTTTGCATATTCTTTAGTCCATAGAATGTTGTTTGGTGTACCTTTTAGTGTACAGTGTCTCACAATGACATCATCTTCATTCAGGTAACCACTTGCAGCAATAATTCATAGTCGCCAGGAAGGATCATCATTGTTTTCATGGTGGACATTGGAAGCATGTCCTGAATCTATTTTATTCTGTCAGGTGACAGGCAGCGTATCCTCTGTGATATCACATAACCTGTATTAGACAGCTCTTTAATGCAGCGCTAGAATGTTGACAGTGAGGCTTTTGTGTGCTCTCTCCTGGAGGTAGTTCAGCAGAGCTACAGTGTCTTTTTTTCACAGGCCTCAAGTGATGGAGATGCCACAAGAAGGTTATCGGCTTACTGGAAGACAATGCTACCACCTTCCAGGTATAGGTGGTCCAAGTCTCTCTTCAGTGCCTGCACACTGACCTAGGGACTCTCAGTGAAGGAAGTGTACTGGATATCTTTTAGGGCGATGGCAAAAAGGCTCTCACTCTGTGGATGAACTTTAATGCAAAAATCTCTGGGGAGAGAACAATACTCAGCCTCTACAAGTATAGATGATAATGCTGTATTGATTTCAGGCACAATAGGCTCTAAGGGAACCACAAGTTGATAAGGTAATCACTTTATGGGGACAGCATGTTTTCTAAATAACATGTAAGGAGTACCACCAGAATGAGCTCAAAGACGATCTTAGTGGGATGATTACAACTGGAAAAAGAAGAAAGTCCTTCTTTGGGTTTTATAACCCCCTCACTCACCAACCTGGTTGGTGACATGCTTCATCATCGGGGTCCACCCTGATAGCCGAGTGCCATCAGGGTGTGCTTCAACACCTGGATTACAGTGGAGCTGGTATTCATGTGAGTGGTGCAAGAAAAAAATGTTAAAAAATGTCCTGGTATGACTTATGTAAAAACAAATGTATTCTAAGACTACTGGACACTATTAAAAATGGTGTGTAGATACAGTTAAAGGTTCATTATGACCATATGTATCTGTGTGTGATAGGTCTACATGTTTCAACCCGTCTTTGGAAAATACCGGGTTTTCTTCAGGACCAGGGGAAAATGGGTGGTCAGGGCACACTAACGCACTGCCAGTCCTAGATTCCTTTTCAACCTACTAATACAAATCTGTTGTAGGGTAGTATTTCAAAACCCAATGGGCGAGAAAAAATAAAAAAGACTCCTAATTCTGGGCCTTAAGGCTTCACGGGATGGAGGGAAGGATGGCCTCTGAAGGGAACATATTAGTTTTCAGAGGGTATTCTCGCTAGGTACCTACTAGCCTCTCTATGCCGCCCCTAGCGAGAATACCCTCTGAAAACTAATATGTTCCCTCAGAGGCCATCCTTCCCTCCATCCCGTGAAGCCTTGAGGCCAGGACATTTTCTAAAAAAAAATTCTTGCACCACTCACACAAATACCAGCTCCACTGTAATCCAGGTGTTGAAGCACACCCTGATGGCACTCGGCTATCAGGGTGGACCCCGATGATGAAGCATGTCACCAACCAGGTTGGTGAGTGAGGGGTTTATAAAAACCAAAGAAGGACTTTCTTCTTTTTCCAGTTGTAGTGATCCCACTAAGATCGCTCTTTGAGCTCATTCTGGTGGTACTCCTTAAATGTTATTTAGATATTTAGTCCAGGGGACCAGGGGTACTCTCCATTCACCTATGTGAATAGATTCCCTCACTCTCCCTATTGTTCATTTGTGACAGCATGTTTTCACCTATCCTCTCTTTCTTTCCCTTCAATATCACTTTATGGAGAGCGCATTTTTTCCCCTCAAACCCTCTCAATTTACTAGCTCTAGAACCTTGTTTTTTTGTCATCTGTAAAGCCATATTCCCATCAAGTTTATCAAACTTCAGTCTAGCACCATCTTTAATTATCTCTCAACATATATACAAGTCCCAATGGAAATGTAAAATCCCTAGTTCTTTGTTAGTCATGAAGGTTTTTGACCATGAGGCACAAATGTTTAGAGTAAAAATTATTTCATCAGTAATAGACATGTGCGTGCTGAGCTTGCACTAAAATATTCTCTCTTCTTTTGGGCCAAGTTTTATGCTCACGGTACGCCCTTCTTTTACTACATACATTGTGTCCTTGAGCAACTTCATTGTCCTGTACAAATATTTGTCTGCCATGTAGGCGTACCATTCAGGCATTGGTCTTGTGAAAAATGCTGCAGTACAGTGTATGGGCTCAGGTACTGATGTCAACTGCACTAAATTAGTGATCAAGTCACTCCCAATGTCAGGGCTGTATTTAAATAGTTCTTGAAACATGCTATTAGCAGTAAACGCTCTATTCTAACCTGTCCTCAGGTATTTGTAAGTAAATCCCCCATATAAATGTATTAATACACTACTTCAAAAAGGCAGGCCGAATGCATTAGTCATGGCAGACTCCCAAGTAACTAATGGATTATTGAAATAAACTGTCGAAAAATAATGCAATATATCTATATATATATATATATGTAGCAATGAATGGAAAAGAATAGGAAAAGAATAGCAAAGAATGGAAAGAAATAGAAAAGGTTTGGCTAGGAACACCTCACCGATTGATTCAGCAATATACTACCAGCATAAGCTGAGAGGAGTCCGGTTCTGTAGCCTTGGTAGGAGTTCAGTCAGGACACAAATTCCTTCGCCGTCCACAGCAACATGTCTATTCTGTGGTGAACTTCCATCTGGCCCGCGGAGGCCCCTCGCTTTAATACCATGTCTAAAGTGAAACAAAGCTTCTAGGAAAGCCTCACACCTTTCTCATTGGAGAAAATCAGGCTGGCTCGTACCAGTCTGCGTCGAGGTCAAGACAGTGGCTGACCAAGCCTCTGTATTTTGGCTTTGAGGCGGAGTTTGTACATTCCACAGATAATATCCAGTTCACTCTGGTCAGTTAGGGGCGGGCAAACAAGTGAGGAGCAAAACATGACCTCCCCACCTTGTGAAGCACCGAAAATGGCCACAGTCAAGAAAATGGAGTCAGTTATGCAAATGCTGTCATGCACATAAAGAAGCTTAAATCAGAGAAAATTAGTAAGCAAGGTCACATGAGGTCAGGTCAAAGCCAATAGCAAGCATTGCCATGAAGCAAGATAAAGTTAGAGAGCAAGATTGACCTGAAGCCATGTCAAAGTCAATGGTAAGAGCTCATACCGAAAGGTACTGTTCTATTTCATAATTGTTCTCACTAGGCAGGTGTGTGTGTATATATATATATATATATAAGATCTTTCTACAATAAGGCTAGAATAAAATAACATGTTAAAGTTAGTTTAAGATGGTGATAGTTGACGGTCCTCATCAGGTACTCGACCACAAGAGTGGCCACACCATCCCATAACCATCGACTAACACCATCAGCATAAATCAAGAATAAAACATAAAAAGAATACAACAAGGATCTATAATAGTCCATCCCTCGACCAATGACTAGTATAACATATTGGTCTAAAATCAACTACCTGGGACAGAACATAGATAAGAGATTAGGCACACACTGAATACAGCAACATAAAAATACTAGAATACTTATGGCTAATAATATACCACCTAGAACAGAGCAAAGTATACCAAAATCTGGCAACCACCCAATCAACCAATCCCACCACCCCTTTTCGATATCCTGCTTGACCTCTTTAGCTAACTTGTGTAAAGCATCGATGTGGGATTGAATTGATTTAGAATTATCTGAAAGGTTAAAGCAACCTATGAGCATGTTTCAAAAGCAAGTAATCAATAGCAGCTCTATTCTGCAAAATTGTTTTTCGTGCCCCTCGCACGTCTAATGTGATTTCTGTTAAAGCAATCGATGCATGATTAATATTTTTAACCATAAGACACGCTAATTCACTAACAGCTCTAGAGTTATAAATTGGTAGGCCTGGAATTCCTACTACTAAAGCAGCTAAACTAATGTATTCAGATTTCGATAATAAATGCAATTCAGAGTTACAATGTTTGTTAAGCTGAAGAGTTTCTCTCATAGTCCGAGCAAGAGATGATGGATCTAATGGGAACATCGTCAAACATAATCTAGTAAAAGCACATGGTCCACCTGTGATATTTGTTGGAATATATGTATAAGCCAAATTTACACAGGAAAACAACCACCCTACAGGCAACTTGACATGTCTGAAATGACTGGTAGCAGATACTATATTTTTGCACACCATATTGTTTTGCATATTAGCACAAACATTGTGGTGTCTATATTAGCATAAAAGCTTTTCTTGCCAAGACATAGCTGATGAACTTCTGTTAAGTTGAATTTCAGCACATTTGCCAATAATAGCCGGGTCGCAGGTTAAATTGTAACAAACATCACCTTCAGTGATGTTATATGTCAGGACCACCTGCATCATACTTTTTCCGTCATTGTCAGTAGCTTCGGGACAGAATAAGCAAAATTCGTAGAGCGATAGATGGGATCTCACATCATGTTCCTCTACAGCCTCGTCTGCATTCATGACATTAAAAGTCTGCGGTAATACGTTAACAGGGGTAGGCACAGTTACAAGGCATGTAGAAACAACATCTAGCATACTCCTCATATGGACATACAGAAGTAAGATCTGTTGAGCACTGTTTGCGCCAAATACGTCCAGATGTTAGCCTTCTGAGTCAGCATAGCTGTCAGTCTGTACGGTCGGCTGCCCACTTCGCGGTAAGGGGCTTTTCGTCCTCCCCGGCTCACTGTGATTGCGACCAAAAGGAGTCCAGTGAGTGCACACAGACCACAAACATGCCATACAGTGATCTAAAAGAACAGAAACAAAACAGGTATTACTCATTCTCACAAATAACATTTGTCAGCCAGCACATGTTCCCATTTTTCTTGCCCTGGCTTCATAATCAGGATAACATTGTCTTTTCCAGTTGCAATGATTTCTGCCTGTTCGGGGGTCTATTTGGAGACTCTAACCACACTTTGGCTCCTGGGTTTTTATCAGTCAAGCCAAACCCTCCTTCCCCACATACAGTGAAGAGGGCTGGGGCAGTCCCCTTCTTTACTACCCCTCCGTATGCTGGGATAATCACCATTTGAGCAACTCTGTCTCCAGATTGTATCACTAAGTCAGCATCTCCACCATTAAGTCACCAACAACTAACTCAAGGGGCGTGACCAGAGGAACATGGCGGCAGGCTAACGCCCGCTGCGGGAGCTCCGAGAGTAGCCCCGCGTCTGTATGAAGAAATGCAGATAATGGACATGGAACACGGCGGTACACGGAGGACAGCTGCCCGGTAAGAACATGGCATCTCTCCGGTGCTTTAGAGAGTGCCGCGTTGGATTAACCCTTTCTGTTTTCTGTTATGCGGTGTTGGAAGTGACGGGTGGCGGCGGCGGCTGAAAACGGCCGCGCTAGGGTCCCGAATGGTCCAGGAAGCGGAGGAGAAGGCAGAGGCGGAGCCACGGAGGAGGCCGGCGCCCTGCTCTGGATTCAGAGGTAGCCGGGCACATTGGTGGCTGCGAACTCGGGCGGCGGCAGCATGGACTGGCTCTCAGCGCTTCAGTAGTGGGATAAGCAGTGGGAATATATCCTGTATATCTCCAAAAATCTCAGAGCAACAGTGTGTTCCAGGCTGTTGTTTGTGCGTAGCGGCTAGAAGACCACTGCGGGGGGGGGGGCGAGGTGAGGTGCATGGCTTTTGCCCATTTGGTGCTTAATCCAGTTTGTGCCCCTTTTGCTGTTAAAGCTATACTACCAACTATTTCAGTTGAAAAAGCAGGGGAGGCAGGGGGAGCTATTGCGCCTGGTGGCTTGTGTCCCTCAAGTGAGGTGAAGAAGGGAAAGAGAAAGGAAAAGAGGGTGTTCCATCCTGAGGAGACCCTAGATAAAAATAGGTATCAGCTGCGATCGCAAACTCAACTGGGAATTAAAATTAAGGCCACTCTGGATTCCTCAGGGGGTCCAAAGAGAGTGGTGCCCACATCTCCTCGCAGAAAGAAGGGTCCCAAACCAGGGGGTGTAGCAAGGTGCAAAGTGCTGGGTGGCCCCTCTGTTAGAGCTACTCCATCCCTCAAATATTACTTTAAAATAATGGAGCAATCTGTAAAATCACAAGTACCAGAGCAACTGGGTGAACAAAGTCTAACGGGCCAACTAGATCGTTCTGATCAAACAGACCAATCTGGTCAGGACACGCATGATAGCCGTCCCCCAATCCCTCTTGAGAATCGCTTTGCCGTTCTATCAGTTGTGCAAGAACTAGAAAGTAATGCTGACTGTGTTATTCATTATCATACTGACCCTACCATTAGCCCTGTGAGCACTGTGAGTTCTGCCATCTGCCCTACCTCTTTGCCTTTTGTCCCTACATTATGTATCTCAGCGGCAGCTGCTCTCTCCCCAACTCCACAAGAAGCTACCCAATCCCATGTTAAGCCAATTCAGCAATTGGTGGAAGTTGATGTCGTTACCGAGGGAGCCAGTGGTGACCGCAGGCAGCTGGGGTCCTTTCTTCAGGCTCTAAGGAGTGACTTGCTTTCTAAGTTTGCTATCTCAGAGGCAAACCAGAGTGGGATTCATGACAAATGTGAGGCCTTGTAGTCCAAGTTAAACGATATCTGCGCACGCACAGACCTGTTGGAGTCCGAGATTGAAACCCTTACTAAATCAGTCCTCGCAATTACGAAGGATATTGGGGTACTTAAAATGCAAAATCGTGCCCTACAGTCAGACTTGGAGTGTTTAGAGACACAGGCCCGCAGAAATAACCTGAGGGTCCTCAAGATCCCAGAGGGGGCAGAGAAGGGGGACATCAAGGCTTTCATATGCAAGCTGTTATGGGAAGGTGTTCTGTAAGACCGGGCCGATATTGACTTAGAAGCAGAGATCCAGAGAGCTCACAGGGATCCGTTCAACCTGCATCCAGATAGAAAAGCACCAAGGAAAATCCTGGTGAACTTTCAGACGTACGCGGTTAAAGAGTTGATCCTTGGGAGATCTCTGAAGGGGGTGACATCACATCATGAGGTGGGAACGTATCAGATTCGCCCAGATATTGGCAGCAGAACAGCACAAAGGCAGTGGGCGTTAGGCTCTAGAATGCCAGAGCTTAGAAGTTTGGGGGCGCAGGTCCAAATGAAGTTCCCTGCATTACTTAAGGTAATGTGGAATAATAAAATGCATAGCCTCAGCCTGCCAGAGGATGTTGATGCCCTTCTACTTCAGATGAGGGGATAGATCTGCTGGATTTAATATAGGGCTGGTTCTGTTTCCCCTTGTCCTCCTGCCAAGTATTATGGGATGTAACTATTTTTGTGTTCTTGCCTCTGTACCATGATGGTGTGGAAAAGTGTGAATATAGGACATATGAATTAGGGTGAATAATAAGAGAGAAAAAAAAGGGAAGATATAATACACAAAATAACTAAATATTGGTGGAGGATCAACTAATAAATCTGTGGTTATTTTGTGAAATAACCTGGTTGTATCTATTGGGAAAAGGAGGGGGAAAAAAAAACGATTTTTTGAGAATAGACGTGTCTGCAAAAGGAGGATGCGGTTGAATCTAGAGACGTGGGGCTGCTTCAGGGAAGGTCCCACTTGGCGCCTTTTGTGCGCCGAAGGATGGTAGGGGGATTCCTCAAGGGTGGGTGGACGGGGGAGGGGAAGGGGGTCGGGGAACTATTGGAAAATTGTCCTCATACAAATCCTGGCAATGTTTAATGACTCAAGTTGGGTAGTTTTTTTCTTTTTTTGTATTAGATATGAGTAGGCTACAGGAGATTTAGTTCCTTTCCTGGAACGTGAATGGTCTTAGGAATCCCAGGAAGCTAGCCCGAGTAGGAGAGTTTTTAAAGAAGAGCGAGGTCCACGTTTATTTACTAAAGGAGACACACCTGGAAGCCCAGGATTGTAAACAAAGTTTTAATAAGTTTAGCTGGGCCCAGGAAGTCTTGCCCTCAAATCAAAGGGGCTGTACTAGAGGGGTAGCACTGATTTTAAGACGCAATACGGGGATTAAAGTAGAAAAATGGGGAACTGATCAATCTGGGAGGTGGCTAACTGCAACTCTTTCTATTAGTGGTATACGAGTAGGATGTGCTGTCTATTATGGGCCAAACGAGGATAGTCCAACCTCTCTTTTGAACCTTCAGGCTAGTCTGCTAGAAACATCCGCTCCTGTAATACTTGGTGGAGACTTCAAGTTGGTATTCGACCCTGATTTGGATCGCACATCTAAAGCAAAATATAAGGCACCACCCAGAAACTTCTCCGAACTTAAGTTTATGATCAAGGAATTTAGGTTATTGGACATATGGAGAGTTAATAAAGGCAATACCACAGAGCATTCCTTCTATAGTAAAAAATATAGGCATTACTCAAGAATCAACTATTTTCTAGTTGATCAGAGTCTGCTGTCTGACCTTAAATCTATTGCCTATATTCCTGCGTTGATTTCAGATCACTCCGCAGTAGAGGTGAGGTTAAATCTTAAAATGGAGGGATGTTAAAGGAGATGGACTCTAGACGGGGCTTATTATCGGATGAGAGGGTGATTACTGAGGTGAATGTAAAAGCAAAAGATTTTTTGAGTTTAATTTGGCCTCTACAAGTAATCAGGTAGTGTGGGAGACTTTTAAGGCCTATCTTAGGGGGCTACTAAGCTCCTTAATGATAAATAAAAGTAGATTAGCTAAAGAAGCCGATGCAGATGCTCTTAGGATAATTAAGGATAAAGGGAAGGAGCTGCAACAGGCAGCCCTTGTGTCTAGAAACCTTATGCCACAATTTGAGAGGGAATTGGTTTGTCTGCAGGCTGCCTTCCAAGCCAGGATATATAAAGTCGTTAAAGCTAGATGGGATGCCAGTAAATTACAGCATTTCGCCTACGGCGAAAAATGTGGCTCCTTGCTGGCCTGGAAGTCGAGGACAGATCGGGTTAGGAATCATATTAAGAACTTGGTTCAAAGAAGGTCTGGCGCCCTGCTGCAGGAAGATGACGAGATCAGAGGAGAGGCCAGATCCTTTATGTATGATCTGTATAAGGAGGATACCTTGTATAGTCCGGACACTGTAATAACATGTCTGAATCAAAAAAATCTACCTCGTCTAACTGAGGCAGATAGGTCATATGTATCTACTGGTATTACAGAGGGGGAGATTATAGAACAACTTAAAAAGATGAGTAGGGGGAAGGCTGCTGGGCCAGATGGGCTGCCTGTTGAGATATATCTGGGCTTGATGGATCGGGTTGTGCCGGTTCTAAAAGCCTTGTTCAATAAAATATATTTAGAGAAGGAAGCAATTCCGCCATCATGGTCTGAGGCAACAGTATCCCTGATTCTTAAGCGAAACAAGGATCCACAAAAAATTTAGGTATATAGGCCAATTTCCCTGTTGAATTCGGACCTCAAGATCTTCTCTGGAATTTTGGCCACTAGGATGGCTAAAACTATTAAAACTATTATACACCCAGATCAGAGGGGGTTTATACCAGGAAGGCAGCTCAACAAATGAACTTTTCAAGCCATAGGGGCAATTGATGTTGCAATTGAGAAGGGGTTACCATTAACCCTGGTTGCAATTGATGCCGCTAAGGCTTTTGACCAGGTTAGCTGGAACTATCTCTGGGAGACTATGTCCAGCTTTGGCTTGCCTGGAAATTTTATTGAGGCTGTCAGATCCCTCTACTCAAATCCACGTGCGAAAGTTCTGGTAAATGGTACCCTCTCTGATTGGTTTGATATATCAAGAGGGACCAGACAGGGTTGCCCCCTATCACCTCTATTGTTTAATTTGTATATTGAGTCTTTTGTTTTTTCCCTTAGAGAAGAGCTCTCCATTTTACCTTTTAAGATCGCGGACCTGGAACTTAAGTTCGCCCTGTATGCGGATGATCTCCTAATGTAAACAACATGTACGAAGGGACCCCCTCAAGAGGTTAAATACGGCCCAGGAACAGAGGGGAGCATGAACACTGCAATGTAAGGACGTTCCTGCAATGGCCTTATACCTTAATTATGCAAATCCGTCTATGAATCTTCTAATAGGGTGGTGGATACAAACAACATACTGAATTAATTCAAAACATTACAAAGTTTATTTTTTCATTTTTTTCGGTTCATATAAATACTGTTTTTCATCCAAAAAATCACAGAAGAAATAATTTCAATTCATATCACAAAATTTAGGAAAAAACAGTTGAATTATAAATACATACAACACAGATAATATATAAAATTGATTACCCCTTGGTGACAAACATATCTCTCAACATACTCACGTGCTAACAATCATACCACACTCAACCTCATACTCAAATGGAGAAAGGAACTGAATAGACAAAGAGCAGAGTAACAAATGCTAGAATATTGGCCACCAGATGTACTATTTGGCCATCGCAGCAGGTCTACGCGCGTTTCGGCAGCACACGGCCGCCTTCATCAGGACCTTTTCCTCGTGATACAGTAAATACCAAGGGATCAAAATTGCACCAACAGCGGTGGAGTTATGACAAGCCGGCTCTCGTGATTGTAATAGGGCGGGATATTCTATTTATCCTTAAGGTAGCTTTAGTAGTAGTTGAAGAAGCCCAGTATGGCAATCAGTTCCTAGATGTTTGAAGTCATGGAGTAGCTTTCGACATGAGCGGTCAGCGGAAAGTCAATTAAAATCGTACCGTAATTTCAATTCCTAGAGAGAGGCACATGCTTTGGAAAGGTACATTCGTGGGTGAGCTTGCCGTGATTTCAGTTTATTTGGAGAGGCACATTCATAAGAAGGGCACAATCTTGGGTAAAGTTGCTCCGTTTTCCACGTTTCTTACGACAATGTTCACGGCGTCATATATCCGCACCGTCTGTCTCCACTGCCGACAGCATGTATACATCTGACCACGTTAAAGCTATACCCAGACTGTTTAAGCTAGCTGAGGAATTTGGTAAAGTTTCCGGCTATAAAATTAACAGAGAAAAGACCGAAATTATGAGCTGGAACTCTGGGGTTGCCGCGTCGGGGGTTAAAGGTCAGATGCGATATTTGGGGATCTATCTTGCACAGAAACTGATGGATATACCAAGAGTCAGCTGGATGAAAGTCTCCAAGGAGGTGGGTGGCCTATTGTCAAGTTGGGTGAATCTACCGTTAAACATCTACGGGAGAGTGAACTTAGTAAAAATGATTATACTACCCAAATTAACGTTTTTGTTTAATTCTATTACACTTTCTTTTAATGCTAAAGACCTCACTGCTCTTCAAGGTAAAACCGGGTCATTTATTTGGGCGACCAAGACCCCGAGAGTAGCATGGAAAAAGCTCAGGAGAGGGTTGAAATTGGGAGGATGCGCTCTGCCAGATCTACTAGTTTATTGCCATGCTTTTCATTTTAAAAACTTCAGAATGCTAGCAAATAGGGCGGACTCTACTTCTCCTGGTAGTTTGTTTCAGGCTTTGTTGTTCGATGTACCTCAGGGACAGGAATTCTTTCTTTACAAGTTTGGGGCCCCCAAGTACTAAAAAAAGGTTAGACTAAAGGTCTTATCAGCTGCCCTAAGAAACTGGAGATATATTCGGAAGCTATTGGGAATTACATACTATACATCGCAGGCCCCAATATGGAACTCTCCGGGTACCCCGGAATGCCTCCAGGATCAATTATCACAACCTCTTAGATCAGCAGGTATCCAGTTATGGGGCGATCTCCAGGAAGAGGCACAGCTTATTAGTTGGGAGAAAAATTTCAGAATAACCAGTGGGACGCTGACAAGATTTAAGTACTATCAATTGTCCACATGGTGGTCATCCCAGGTATGGAGTAATGAAGCCTCAAGCATAGCAGTGGACTCTATTTCTAGAATGGGGCCATGGAACTGTGAGCTATCATTCTGGTATGGAGCATGTGTAGGAACTGGGGATTGTTTGGAGGAAGAGCTTGTGAGGCTTTGGGGCAGTGTACTTCCGGAAAACGGGGAGGATTTGCGGAAACTTTGGTGTGACTCCTTCACTATACTACAGGCAGTGGTCAAACCAGCTAACCTCAGAAGGAATCACCTGTACACTGCTCACAGGGTGTACTGGACTCCAGGCAAACTGTCCAACATCTCCTCAACAATCTATAATTGTCCTAGATGTAAATATCCTGCTGCTGATGATCTGCACGTGTTCATGGATTGCCCGAAGATCGGTCACTACTGGATGGAGGTTTGTAGTTTCCTGGAGGAAGTTTTGGGCCTGCAGATTGAAGTAAGTGCAAGGCTAATCTTTTTCGGTCTTTTGCCGGATTATGGTGTGAATGCCCTAGCCTCAAGGTTTGCATTTTATGTAGTAATTATTGCAAGGAGAGAAATCTGTAGATCCTGGAAACTGGAGGCACCCCCCTCTTTTGCTGACTGCTTAAAGAACATCATTATGGTCAGCCAATCGGACATGGCTTGCGATATCTCTAGTGTGAATAAGATCTGGGCAGCCCTAGAAATGTGGAGAGAGAAGTAAGGTCAAGTCCTATGATTATGCCGGAGGGCTGTGGGTCTAGTCCTCCCTAGTAACAGGAGGGTCCCCAGGTGTGTGAACGAGAGTGGGACTCGGATACAGCCATACCTCTGGGAAGATTCTGCCTCTCCTTTCAAGCCAATTACAAGGGTGGTCTCCAATCAGGGCTTGCATGAAGGAAGTAGAGATATTCCATCTTGAGGGTCTATTTCTGGCATGAATGAGGACAAAAAAAGAAAGAAAAAAAAATAAGAAAAATCTCCACCATTAAGTAGGATAACTTTAATTTCTCTTTGATAGACTGCATCAATTACACCCTCCCAGCACTTTGATGCCCTTGAGAGCCAATCCAGATCAAGGAACAATCAAACCAAAGTGCTCTGGGAGTATCTGAATTCCCACTCCTGTCTCAATGAGTGTGATGTCTCTCGGTTTTGATCTGTACAACTTCAAAGCATGCAGGTCAAGACCTGCAACCTCCGGTGTCGCTCTGTACGGAGCCAAAGCTCCAGGAACTGTCTCTGTATTGGTAGCCACGTGAGGCTGAATCTGCAAAGCTGGAGTTAACATTTGCATTAAAGGCATTTCTGCATTTGCTAAAGGTCTGTTATTTAAAAGTCTGTAATACTTCATTCAAATGATCTCGCCAACATTTCAAAGTACCATCAGACAACTTTCTCAGTTGATCTTTCCAGAGTCCATTCATACGCTTAATCAAACCCGCAGCATGTTGGTAATACGGGATGTGAAAAATCCACTCAATATTATACTGTACACAATAGTCCTGCACCAATCTACCTTTGAAATGACTTCCGTTGTCACTTTGAATCTGTAATGGAATTCCATAGTACAAAATCAGCAAGTCTAGAGTTTTCAATGTATTCAACTGGGTAGCACGTTGACATGGAAAAGCTATCAAATATCCAGAGTATGTGTCCACAGCCGAGTACACATATTGATATCCTCTACTCAGTGGCAGCAGCCCGATTTAAGCGATTTGTCAAATCTGCGATGGTAACTTTCCTCTATCTAGCTGACCTCTCACTATCTGTGGGACTGATCTGTGTCGGGCATGCTGACAAACATGACACTGCAAAATCACGGTTTTAATCAAGTCTAGGGGAATATGTATCCCTCAATTTTCTGCCCACCTGCTAGTAATCTGCTCTCCAAAGTGTCCGCACTTCTGATGTACCCACTTTGCAATCCCAACCAAGTCAGAATCCTGCCTTTCCACTTTTGCCTCTGAAATCTTAGCTTTCTCATCTGTGAGGGAATTAAACCAGTGGTCAATTGAGTCAATAGAACAATGAGCATCTACTTGGTATACGGTAACTGTACTTTGTGTCAACGTGGTCCAGATCTCTTTCCACAGCTCCTTGCCCCACTCCTCTTTTGCATTTATCATCCAACTATGAGCATGCCATGTGGGAAGCCAAGTTGCTAACCCATTGGCCGTGGACCATGAATCAGTATAAATATGACATTTTCCTGGCAGTTCTTGTTTCAAAGCTTGATACAAAGAATAAAGTTCTGCAAATTGGCTACTCTTTCCTTCTCCAGTAGTAGTCAACAATTTCTGGGTCACAGGATTGTATGACACCACCTTCCAGTGCCTCTTAGCTCCTACATACCTGGCTGAACCATCAGTAAACCACACATGCTTCTTGTCCTCCACGGACAATTCGCCAAATGGCTTACCCGACTTTACAGGAGATTTCTGTATCTCAGGTACATCATGCAACACATCTTTCTCTTCCAATGGCGCCTGCACCACCTGCTCATGCAACACTGCGGTGCCTTTGGGACCTACTCGGGCCCTATCCTGTATATACCACTTCCATTTGATTACACTGGCGTCCTGTGCATGTCCTATTCTATGAGTTTTAGGGGAACTCATCACCCACTGCATTATCGGAATCTCAGATCTCAAAATCACATCGTGGACTAGGGTCAATTGCTCAGTATCCACTAGAGCCCAGTAGCATACAAGTAACTGTTGTTCAAAAGGAGTGTAACGTTCTCCAGCATCTGGCAGTTTCTTTGTCCAAAACCCTAAAGGTACATTCATTCTTCCCTGCTTCTGCCACAAACTCCAATTACCATACGGCCCTTACACTGTCTCGTTTAGATCAACATCTCCCTCTCATACTGGCCATAATTCTAAAGCATACTGAATAGCTTATTTTGCTAATTGAAATCTGGTTTGCTACTGCTCTCCCCACTCAAATGCATTTTTCTTTCGCGTAACTTTATACAAAGGGACCAAAATCTGACTCAAGTGAGGAATGTGTTGTCTCCAAAAACTGAACAAACCAATGAACCTCTGAGCTTCCTTTCTGTTTAGTGGCACTGCATATTCTCCAATCTTTTATCTCACTTGGGCCACCACCTCTCTATGTCTCTGGTGCCATTGCATACCCAAAAACGTCACACTTTTACAGGGTCCTGGTAATTTATCGGGATTGATCTCCCATCGCTTACTCTACAAATGCTCCACAATCCTGTCCAACTGAGTTGCGCCCCTCCCTGTATCATCACATCATCAATGTAATGACAAAGCTGTACTCCAGGAATAACTGATACTTCATCTAAATGCTCTGCCACCAGCCGGTGACAGATCGTGGGACTATGCTAGCACCCTTGAGGTAAATTCTTAAATGTGATTTGCCTACCATTCCATGAGAAACTAAATTGCTCTTGACATTCAGGGGCTATTAATATTGAAAAGAAAGTATTGGCAATATCAACAGTCGCATACCAAGTCCCAGGGTGTTTCTGTATTTTCTCAATTAAGGTAACTGTTTCTGGGACAGCTGCAGTCAAAGGAGGTATATGCTTGTTCAATTCACGATAATCAACTGTCATGCGCCAAGAATTATCACTTTTGCGCAAGGGCCACACAGGATTATTCCAAGCAGTAGTGATTGGGGCACCACCCCTGCCTCTATCTAGTCCTGAATAGTTGCACTAATCTCTTCATGCCCACCTGGAATTCTATACTGTTTCAAATGAATTACCTTTGTAGCCTGTGGCAACTTCACTGGGGAATTTTCAAATGGCCTACTCTCACAGCGCTAACTGAAATGTACTTCTTTGATCCAAATAAAAAGATATTCCCTTCAAAATATCAATTCCAATAATATATTCAGAAAGGAGCACAATTAATACAGTATATTATTCTCTTTTTGGTATTCTGCCTATTTCCATGTGCACTTTTTTTCTGCACTGCTGGTGTCTCTTTACCACCTAAACCTGTAATGGTGAAACACTGTCCTTTAAACTTTTTGTGATTTCCATATATCAAGGTGGCCTCCGGTCCGGTATCTATTAAGGCTTGGGCCCTCTGAATATTATGATATTTCCAGTGAATTTCTATATCAACATAAGCTCTATTATCTTTGCAAGCCCATCTCTGCACCGGAGCTTGATCTATTTCCCAATATTCCTTGTATCTGTTCTTTGCCCAGGTCAAATCCGGGTACATTCCTTCATATCTTTTAGGAATGAATTCCTCCTCTCTCCTTTCCTCAATGAGCCAGTCACTTTCTGAGTCTCTCGCAACCTTCTGCTATAGCGGAAATGGTTTTCCCCCTCCTCCTGCTCTTCGCTCTCACCCTCGTCTGACTGTCTTTGCGCTTTATTTTGTTTATTCACTCTCTTGATTCCTTCCTTTTTATCCAGACTTCTTTTTCGGTACATCTGCCACATACTTGTGGTAGTTGTTCCATCTATCTGTTCTTTTCCTCACCATCTTTTAACAGAGCCATAAACATATCTATCCCAGACAGCCTGTTATTGTCTGTCCGAGTCTCAGACCTGGAAGTTCTCTCTGTTTTCAGCCATTCCCCCAATTCTCCTAATTCATGAACTGCCTCAACCACCTGCGCCATGGTATTATCAGTCTGATTGATTAGCAAAGTCATCATCACCTGTTTGTATGCAGGAGGAGCAGTACCAATTATCCTGTTTCAAACAGATGCATTCAAAAACCCATCCATTGACCTATGTGCGTGATCCAGAAAAATAGAAGTTTTCATCACTTCCTCCTTAAGCCTCTCTATAGCATCTCTCAAAGTATACCAAGGTGTATCATTCGCTAGCCAATCTGACTCTGTTGGGTATTTATGACTACATCCAACCACAGCCAACTGCAACAAGCTAATTTGATCATTGTCACTGTAATTCCTAAACTGCTCCTGCACTGTAGAATCTGACCTAAGTGTACAGAATGTCACTGCGTCTCCATGGTCTAACATCACACCAGCAGCACCCAGATCAAACAACCGAACCATCCACGTAAATAGAGATTCTCCAGGTTTATATCGAAATCTGTTTGAAATGTCATTAATCTCCTACTGAGTAAAATACTCCATACTGTTCATCGAAACCCCCCGGGAAATTTGGGCTGCCCTGTATCTTTCAACGATAAATGGGTTGCGCTTGAATCACTTTGCGTCCCACTAACTCACCCTGCTTCTCAGCCTGGTTACACTCATCAACTTTATCACATTCTCCACTAGAATCCAAAAACTCAGAGGAATCTCAAATATTTCCATCCCACATTTCAGGGTCCTAGTCAATTCCAACCTTTGCAATAGCTAAGCGCACTTTCTTCTTATTAACTATTCCTCTTCTATTCCTATACTTATATTTTGCAATATGAACTGCAGCTTTTTTCAGCTAGAGTCTGATAGGTTTCCAGCTTATCTAGCAATAATTTATTCTGACAAGTTAACATTGTGGAGGTATTCTTGGTTTCAACACACTGTTTCTCTAATTTCTCACACTCACTTTGCAGTTGAACATACTTCTCATGCATGATTCCATAACATTTAGGAGATTCCAACACCTTCTTCTTAATGTAGAGAGTTCTTCTTTTTTCACAGACACTTTGTGGAAACACGCAACCACTTGGGCTGGCCCAACGTCAGCCAAACACACACTCCAATTCTCACTCAATCCAGCACAATTAGCCCACTTGTGGACAAGCACCCTATATGGGGCCATTTCCCGTCCTGGAATCTCAATTGGTGTAGGAAGGTGGATACCTGACTATGGTTACCCCAGATTTTTTGCCTTGTGTTTAGCTGGTTTTCGACTTAGTTGGCCTGGGACCCTGCCATTCAGGGCCCCAGGCTATCTGCGCTCTCTTTAAATGGACTCCATGTACTATAGGTACATCACCAATTTGGTACTGGACACCTTATCAGCCCCTGTACAGTGCACTATAGGTGCCCAGGGCATAGGTGCGTCCAAGGCCTACCAGGGGCTGCAGCATATCTTTTGCCACCCCTGGCTGGTCCTTTAAATCGACACAACTGGCTGATCACTCAGCTGGGGCAAGGTGGTGTACTCACCCCTTGCTTAGATATAGTATACCGATGTCTAAAACCTATATCTGGACACATATGCACCTATAAGTCACTCCTATGGCAGGACTTAACAATCCTGGAGGCAGAGTGCTTGGTTTTATGTGAGATGGTGCTCTAGCATGAGCTGAGCCTGCCTGCAGTGTTCGGAACCATTTCCTTACTGCTGTTCCAGTGATACTGCCATACCATATACTCTTAAGTGCATTATAATCCTCGCGGTTAATGCTAAGTTTGGTTTGGCTTTATCAAAACATGTCGTGTTTGGTGTCATACACTTTGGAATACTACCCCCTCGCCAGTTCTGGCAACAGGGGTAGCATTCCACCCTTCTAGAGGGAGAAGACATATTACTTTACTTAAAACGCGGTTAATCCTAACCAGAGCCTCAGCATCACAAAATGGATGCTGCTGCCCCGACACAAGTCTGACCTCCTGCTGCTGACCGAAACTTGGCAGAGGAGGCATGGACAAAGGGTTTCCTGTCACAGGGAGGTGCTACACCTCCCCAGACAGGAGATAGTGGATTGGAGCAGGGTGGGTTGAAAGAAACTAGACACTGCCTGGGGCACACAAGGTGTCCCATGCAAAATCCAGTCAAACCGGTTCTGGGGCACTACAGCCCCAGCTCTGGCGTGAAACTGGTCAAAGGGAAAGGGGTGTAACCACCCCCTTCCTGGGTCCCACCCATAGGAGGGACCTAGCAGGTAATCCAGCCCCTTGATTTGGAATAAAGGTAGGAGCTGTGCAGATGCACATCAGATTATCCTGACTGAAACTTATGAAATGAAACTCTGGACCCTTCGACATCCTACTCGACGTAGAAGACTGAAGAATCTCCCTTGTGGTCAAGGAGTGACCACCCTGTGCAAACAGGCACCATCCAGCACCTCAATGTTTGCTTTGTTGCAGTTCCCGCCAGAACTCGAGCAACAGAGATCGTCAAGACCCAGCGTGCCTGCCTTCTAACAGCCCTATCCACAGTCCCTGCAAAGCTGAGACCCGTGGAGGCGACCTGAAGCGTGGGGCCGGCCATCTTGGAAAAACTATGAAGCGCTGACCGTACAGCTCCTGAGGCTCCCTCGAAGCTGTGCATTGGAGTTTGAGAAGCTCCAGCCCCGATCAGCTTTTGCACCGAAGCTCACCCCTCTACACTCACCGAGTGCTACGTGGGGCCCTTTTGCATTTTCCTGCTTGACGCATTCGTCCGGTCGCTTGCCCGTTGGCTAGTGGCCTCAGTACCAACGAACCAAAGAATTTACACTGCTGGTCTGGTTGCTCCAGACTGGCCCTCGCTCCCCTGAAAAGGAGCACCCGCTCTGACCTTGCTGGTCCGAGTAAGCAGCAATCTTTGAATCCTGCGTGGGTTGCCCTTGCCAAGACTTGTTAACTCCGATCCGGAGGCCGGCACCCCCGACAGCGAGAGCCTTTGTGGGACAGCTCGTGATCTACTCCAGGACATCCTCGGTACCCCAGAGTCCATGTGGCAGCGGAGACAAGCTTCGCGACAAGCACCTGATTGCGCCCGACATCGCCTGGTTCCTTCCTGGTTCCTTCCTGGTCACTGGCTAGTGACCCAGACTCTGTCCCCTCTGCTTTCAGGTACTCTACATCTTCGATCCACCCTTCGATCACACCGAACACTTCTCTTCTGGACGCCTGCAGCATCTTCATCTCCAGGCACCATAGATCTTCGTGACGAAACCCGACACATCTTTGCACCTGTGCACCCGCTTCCTGTGGGTGAGGTAACTCTTGAACGCCGGTGCTTCTGTAGTGGTTTACACCTCTAGTGTCTAAGTCTAAAGTTTTGTCCTTCTAGTCCAGTCGGAAGACTCTTAAAACTGTAACTCGATAACTTTTACGCACCATTGACTTTGCATTGGTGCATGCGTGTGCTTTTAGCGCTGCACCCGATTCCCGCGGGCTACTCCCGTCCTAACTGCTGTTATTCCAGTGTAGTCCCAGCGATTCCCAAGGCCCTAGGCCTTACCACTGATCGAATAGTGATACTTATACCACTTTTTTGATATATGGTTTGAGTGGCCACCGGCCTCATCCATAATTGTGCAACTTTCATATGTTATATTGTGCTTTTGTTTAAACGCTTGTGCTTCTTTACTCATAAAGAGTATTGGGGATTATTCTGAGAATAAATACATATATTTTTATAATATATAACTTGTGTGGTGTCCTTTCATTTGATATTACAGGATTGCATATGGTAAAACAGCTGGCTTCACATGTCCTCTTGAGTTAGGCCTTTAAGGCTGCTTAGTCCATGCTACCCCTAGGATAGCTTGTCTTTTAAGGTTGACTTACAACCATCACCATAAGGGATTGTTTGGACTGATACAAGGTGCCCACAGAATTGTGGACATCATATATCAGACAAACTTCTCACAATTGGTATCTGGGATTCTGCCTTTGATTTTCAAGAAAACATATTTCTTCCCCTTAATAGACTGCGGCAACGCACTGTATTTAGGAGCTGGGGTTACTCAACTGGCTAAACTACAATCAATTCAAAACGCGGCAGCCAGAGTGCTGCTTAATTTACCTGAACATCATCCTACATCTTACACATTAAAACAACTCCACTGGCTCCCGCTATGGCGGCGTATTGAGTTTAAATCACTCTGCCTGGTTCACAAAGCCCTTTTTGGCGGAGGAACAGAGGACGTGAAGGCCTTGTTTTCTTGCTACATACCAATGCGTGATCTAAGGTCGGCCACTCTTGGGTTGGTTACACTTCCCAAGATAAAGAAAGTAAGATGGGGAGGAAAACTCTTCTCCTTCCTTGCAGCTAGGCTATGGAATGCAATTCTCGCTTACCTGAGAAAGGTAACCAATAGAATGTTGTTCCGGAAAGAAATTAAAACCTGGCTTTTTACCCAACGTTAAGTCTTCTACGCATTGTGGTCTGTTTCAGTTTTTCTCCAACGTTTCGAATCCTGTGAGAATGACGCCAAGATGTATTGAATCTGCTTTTCACAAAAAGGACAGATCCTAACTGCAGCACTCCCTTCCATTATCGAATATAACACATATACATTTTATTAATACACTACTTCAAAAAGGCAGGCCGAATGCATTAGTCATGGCAGACTCCCAAGTATCAAATGGATAATTGAAATAAACGGTCAAAATAGAATGATATATATATATATATATATATGTATATATATATATGTGTATATATATATATATATATATATATATATATATATATATATATATATCCCAACACTAAAGTTGAGCCCTCTGTGGGAAAAAGCAACAAGGTCGGAAATTTGGATCCATTTCATTCAGGATCAGATGCAGCATGAGACGCACTCCGGCACAGGCATCTGTCTTGTTCCTTGCCAAACCGGTTTCGGGATCGTCCTCCCTTTGTCAATGGCAGCTGTTCACTCAGAGAGCCTAGCCTGCACTTTCATACTCAAGAGCCCGCGCATGTGGGCGTGTCCAAACGGAATTGTGGTTCTTGTAGTGCTTGCGATATGCCTCAAGTGAGTAGGTTCTGTGTGGCAGCAAAGTCGAATAAAAGTTATAAAACCCCTGTGGGCTGATGCTTTGTGGCGTTGGGCATCCTGCTGTGTTTTATCATCTGGTCACAGGACTCCGACCTCCCGCAGAGATGACACCGCTTGGCGCCATCACGGGTCCACCCTCGAGCGGCATACTTCATTCCCGCGGCTGGACTCAGGCCACAAAACATCCCAACACTAAAGTTGAGCCCTCTGTGGGAAAAAGCAACAAGGTCGGAAATTTGGATCCATTTCATTCAGGATCAGATGCAGCATGAGACGCACTCACGCAGGCATCTGTCTTGTTCCTTGCCAAACCGGATGAAAGAGGTGATCAAACACTCCATGTCAGTAAAATAAAGAGGCAAATAAACCACTTTATTTTACTGACATGGATTGTTTGATCACCTCTTTCATTTACCCGTTTCTTGAATATTGGTGGTTTGTGTTTGTGTCTTTATAGATCACGCAATGGATCTATCTACATGGAGGAGCTGTAACTAACACATTGTATCCTTTTTTTGTATCACAAATTTCCTATTATCATTTTTTCACTCAGCAGTAGCATTGTTATGAACAGGGGTCTTGATGAAAGCCTTGGGTTCTTCCCATATAGGTTGAAACATGTTGGCCATTAATGCAGTGATTTGTTTCCATACTGCATTCTTGCACTGTTTGTTTTGTTTTTAATTAGGAAGAGGGTATATTCCTAATAAAAGTACTGCTCTGTCCTCTATCCTATTTAATATTCACCACACTTTTTCTTGCACTGCACTTCTATCCATCCTTTGTTTTTCACTGGTCATCTAGTGCTTGTGGGCAGTGATCCCGCTCTCCAACAGGGTAAGATCTGGTCTCAATGATCTAGAGACTTATTACCACTGTAGGATGACCAGATGATATAATTGATCATACAACAGTTTGATGGGAATTCTAAGAATTGAGCGGGTTCTTTTCACAACCACTGACACTTCCTCCTGTTCAGGATATTGTCTATCCCACTCCTAATGTTTGTTATATCCATTCAGCTTCGCTATGGATTGAGGGTTCCATATGTCCCTCGGCACTAGACCCCTAGGTTTCCTTGTGTTAAAAGTATACATCACGTAACATCCCACATCCTAAACCTATTTGACACTCTATGAAAAAGTTAAAGACAAACAAGTGATAAAAGAGCTGACTCCCTGTAAACATTTACACAATGAACAATATTGAAAACTTTTCGACAAGATCTAATAAACCCATCCATCCCACCGCAACACGACACCAAATTCAATCCACACCTCTGGCTATTACTCAAAGTTGGTACCCTATATCTTATTGAATTTCTTAAGGCCCCCAATTCATGCCGCATAGGTGTATTCACTTTTCTTCACCCTTCTCATCTTCTGCCCCCATTCCAGGGCCGTCGGAATTGAATCCGAGCACCATTTTTGTAATAACAGTGACCTAGCAATTGCCATTGCTATATACAGAAATCTAGTCACTGACTCTATAAAAGTAAGATGGGGGTCAAAGCCAAATAAAATTAACCTATCATTCACTTCCAGCTGTATATTACATTCCTGTTCCAGGTAAGCGAATACCTCTATCCAATACACCTTGATTTTTGGGCAGCTCAGCATAGTATGTGACCAGTTGTCCGAGGGATGATTCATACAACGAAAGCATTGAGAAGACTGATTAGGGTACATCTTTGAGAGGGAGGCGGGAGTTCGATATAATAGCCATTTACTAAAAAATAGCATCCTGGGCCAATTTGCCCCCTCAAGGAACTGAAATGTAACCTGTTAATAGTGGTCCAAATATGGGCAGAAATTTCACAGTGTTCATGTTTTGACCATTTCTTAATTGCTTTTGACTCGAGATTCACCCCCTTACAAAGGCTAAATACTTCTTCCAAGCACCTGGTTTCTTATTCGAAACTTTAACTAAAAGTTCCTCCACCAACTGATTTTGACCCAAAAAAGAGGTCACATTTATTTCCAGCAGGTATTTATACAGGGTGCCTTAGGAGTTCATTAGAATAAAATCATTAGTGATTAACTGGCACATTTCTAGTATGGTCACCCAGTTGCAGTTCCTTAAAAAATCAGACACTTTAGCATACCCAGCTACCGCCCATTTTGATGCCAAATATGTGGGTTATTTAACCCCTACTAGAGGGAGGATTTCTTCTAATAAGGTGGCTGAGTTAATCACTAGAATGGAATATTTTTTTAAAAAGGCCTGCCATCTTTTAAAAAGCCATTGCAGACACTTGTAGCGCACCAACTTCGGAGATCTAAACATTAGCAGAGGAGAATGAATTTGGCTGTCCTTAGACATTAAATTCATAAAAATGTTACAATAAAAATGTGGTTGCGGTGAAGGCTTAAACCTGGATAAGTATTGTGCAAAATACGCATCATAGTAGCTTTTAAGGTTGGGGAGTGCTAACCCTCCCTGGTCTAAATCTTCATATAAAGTGCTAAGTGCTAGGCATGTTTTTTTCCCCAAATAAAGGCTGTAAACATAGACTCAACCTGAGAAAAGAAAGAGCCTGATAAAGTGCACGGGATTGAAGAAAACAGAAAATTAAATAATGGTAATACAGACATTTTAATCAAAGCAATGCGTCCCACGATAGATAAAGGGAGCATGTTCCATCGAGAGAACAGCCCTTGGACTTTCTTTATTAGTGGAACAAAGTTCAATTTATATAGATCATCAATGGACTCGGAAAAAAATATCCCCAAATATCTCTTTGGTTTAAGATTAACAGAGCTCTGGATATCGGGGTGCAGATATACGGCAGCCCTCCCGCAATGTATAACTTCCGTCTTGCCTTTATTTATTCGATATCCACCTAGTGCCTCAAAGTCTTCAAATACCTTGAAGACCTTAGTTTGCACCTCCACAGTTAGCTTAATTAAGAGCATGATGTCATCTGCATATAGTTTTAATTTGGGCATTGCTGGAATTGGAAGGTAGATATCTACGCAATTCCGAATAGCTGTTGCCAGGGGCTCGATAAAAAAGGCAAATAGAACAGGCGATAAAAGGCACCCTTGCCTTGTGCCTCGTTTAATTTTTATAGATCCGGCCACTTCTGAGTTAATAATTACATTAGCCACAGCATTCTCATACAATCTCTTGATTAATAGTATAAATTACCGTGGGATATTAAAAGAATATAAAATCGAAAATAATGTCTCCCAAACCACAAGGTCAAAGGCCTTTTCTGCATCTAATAATAAGACTAATGCCGTAATCTTCTGAGCCTCAAAATAATCCAGAGCTTCTGAGAGAAAATGTGTATTAGTAGCTAATTGTCTACCAGCCAAAAACCCATTTTGGTCAGCATGAATCAACTTCGCCGCATATCTATTAAACCTTAGAGATAAAAGTTTTGTGACAATTTTATAATCCGAATTCAACAACGTGATCGGACGGTAAGAATTAGGGTCCATCTTATTCTTTCCTTTCTTTGCAAAACTAACAATGTTCCCCTGCCTAAAAGATTCTGGGACAACCCCTCCTGCTAATAAAGAATTAATCAAGGCTAAAAAGAATTCTGCTAATGCCTCAAAAAAAAAACTTATAAAATTCAGCAGGTAGTCCATCTGGACCACAGGCCTTACTATTCGCTGGAATTATCCAGTTCACTCTTGTCAGTGAGGTGTGAAAAAACAAGTGAGGAACAAAACATGCTCTCCCCACATTGTGAAGCACAGAAAATGGCGTCAGTTTAGAAAATGGAGTCAGTTATGCAAGCGCTGTCATGCACATAAAGAAGCTTGAAGCAGAGCAAAATTAGTAAGCAAGGTGACATGAGGTCATGTCAAAGTCAATAGTAAGTACTGCTGTGAAGCAAGATAAAGTTAGAGAGCAAGATTGACATGAAGCCATGTCAAAGTCAAGGGTAGGAACTCCTATAGAAAGGTAGTGTTCTACTTCATAATTGTTCTTACTAGGCAGGTATATATATAAGATTGTTCTACATTAAGGCTAGAATAAAAAACATTTATTTATTTTTTATTTATTCTTTATTTCGGTTAAAAATAACCGTAAAAGATCACACAAAACAGTACAATTATTTCTTAAATACATCTTATGAGAAGTAAAATACAATGCTACTTAATTCATTATAAAACGAAGATGGATCTAACCAACAGATTTAGCTATGTTCTAACGGTATTACAAGTTTCATAAATATTAAATAATTAAAAAGATATTATAAAAGACAGATGTGAGGAACAGCTCTTTCAGGACATTCTAAAAAGAATACCTATATAAACGAATAAATACCAGTACAAATACCCACATTTTTTTGTTTTTTAAAGATATTCTCACAAACCAAACTTTTTACATAATATACAAATAAATGTATGTTTCGTTATATTTTAGTAAAGTGCACGTGCCAAGTTCATGATAACTTCCCGTTCATTTTCTCAGCCTAGAAATTCAGACTTTCCCTTTTCCTTATCAAGCTTACACCAAACAAATAGCATAAAATAACATGTTAAAGTCAGTTTAAGATGGCGATAGTGGACAGTCATCATCAGGTACTCGACCACAAGAGTGGCCCATTCATAACAGGGGCATTCATATTAAAATTGCAAAAAACATCACTTTATCTCCTTATTTATGTGAAACATCACATTCTCTTTGGGTGTATCGGATACCTTTATCTTCAAACACTGGGATGGGTGTTCGGTGATGCTAATCCTTTGTTTTCCCTGGAAAGCGTTCCTCATGTATCGCTGGTTCTCCTGTAAGTCTCTTGGCATCGGCAACAATAACACTCACCCCATCTCTTATCTCCTCTTTGATATCTACGCCGCGCCCCTTGGTAAAATTATTCAGTATGGTAAGCCCCACCCTGCATATCTGCTACAAAAATATTATTTATTTATCAAGAAAACAGATATCTCCTCTGCTCCTAACAGAATTTACAATGCTTCCTTTAGCTAATCTTACCTAAAACAGACCTGTGGTGTCCAATCTAGTTGCAAGCAGGCTTAATCAAGGCTATAATTTAAGTGCGATCACTATGTAGATTCTTACATCGATTAAATGTATTAAAAATTGACAATATCCTGAATATTTCTAACATGCATTGAGCATTAATTTGACCCTATTGTTTCTAGGCACATAAAAGCCTCAAACATCATCAGAGCCAAGTTCAATTTAACTTTTTTATAAATCAGCACTTTTTAACTCCTATGTTCTTGTCTGTACATTACCCGTAGTGTGTTATCCCATCATGTAATATTTAGGAAATCTCACACCTGACAGACAAAACATCCTCCCAGTGGCATAGATAACACTTTTGATCCCAGAGTTTGCCGCCCAGGGATGGCTGGTGGAGGTAAGAGCGGGGTGTCAACAGATGATGAGCAGGTGGGAGGCAACAGATGATGACAAGGGAGAGAAAACTTACCTTGCGCTCACTGCTGCACCTAGCTACGCCACTGCAACCACCACCAGAACCAAATTTACCAATTGAATGGCCATGGTATCAGATTGGATGCGAACAAACTGCCTGCAGCTCAGCTCCAACGAGATGGAAGTATTGCTCTTCAGCAACAAGAATGTCCCATGGAACTCCACCTGGTGGCCGTCGGAGCTAAGGCCAACATCCACAGACCACACAAGAAATAGAGGGATCATGCTAAACAACAAGCTCAACATGATGGCTCAAGTCAACTCAGTGCACACCTCCTTCTTCCACATCCTAGTCATGCGTTTAAAGATCTTTAAATGGTTGCCTCAGCACACCAGATGAACTGTCACACAAGTACTCATCACCAGCAGGCTGGACTACGGCAACCTCTGCGCACCGGAATCTCAAAACAACAACTAGACTGACCATCCAGCCATCCACTGCAATACTCACACTCATACTTCCATGCCGCAACCCAGGAAGCTTCAATGGCTCCCCGTGCCCCAGCGAGGCCAATAATAATTTCTCATCCACACATACAAAGCCCTACACAACACCGGACCAGAATACCTGAACAGCCAAATACACTTTCACCAACCCACCAGATACCTATTCTCTGCTTCACACTAATTAATTCCCCACATCCGTAAAAGCAGAACTAGAGGTCGCTCATTCTCCTGAATCACACCCAAGACATGGAGTGACTTCTCTCAACATATCAGAGCCTTCTTTTCACTTCTTCAGTTCCGCACAAATCTGAAGTCCTGGCTCCTCGTATAAGCATCTTGGGGACCACACACCTACCCATCTGCTTAAGATTCTGGATACCCACTTGGGTGATAAGTGTGCTATACAAATAAATATAAAATAACATAATGTAGGTGACAAAAGGAGTGGGGGAGTTGATGCTGCAGTAGCAAATGGTGAAAAGGAAGTGTCTTGATAGCAGTGTTCAGCTTCCACCCCCTTACAAAAAGGATAAATAAATAAATAAAGCAAGGTCTGGAAAGAGAGCAAGGAAAGCGATGCACCCCCATGGTGAGTGGAAAGACAAGTAAAAAATTGTTTACTCATGTCAACAGAGGAAGAATATAGGCATCTATACAGAAACAATGTAAGGAAGAAATGTTTTGGGGAAGGAAAAACACAAGACCAGGGAGGAATGTTTCTGAATAAGGAGTAGGCAACTGAGATGGACAACAAACCCATCCAATCATGAGCAAGAGGGATGACCCATTCTATGTATGCAGTTTTATAGAAAATAAGTCTTCATTAACTAGCTAACACTGTCTGTAGGCAAGATCACAAAAATGGAATCAGAACATTAAAAAATAATATGACAAAAAGACATAAATAAAGTAATAATGGCAATGTCTAGAACAGTGAGTCTCAAAGTAAGGCCCACAGGCCACTTGCGGCCCTCCTGATCGTCCGTCATATGTGGCCCCCGGCTAAACGACCACACTGGGCGCTGTTTACTTAAGAGGGCTCCAACTTTCTGAAAGATTTTAAATAAATAGGCAAGCATTTATTTACGAGATAACTTAAGCAAAATTAAAGAAACAAATATGGTATCTTAGAACACGTTCTTTTAAAAAAATCTTACAACAAATGTTTATAATAATGATAAAGTCTCTTAAATTCAAAAAAGTTTATTTCACTAGCATATAGGAGCATTTCATGTTAGAGCATTACAATTATATCAGTGCACAGAGAAGTAATTTTAAAAAGTGATAGTTATCAAAAAAGAATGTAGTATTCAATTCAGTTATTTCTTTATTCATCCTTCCAAAGACAGGACATAAAAGATACACATAGATAAAATACATTATATAAAATCAATCTTGTCACAGCAAATACAAGCTCATTTTACGTTTAAAAAGGATACAACAACTCACAAATGCAGTACTTTTTTTCTGTGCTAAAGTGGCAGTGCAGAACGCTTGGGTTGATAAGTAGCAGCAGATATTATCTAATGGGAACTAAAGTGACAGTGCAAAACGCGTGAGTTCATAAGTAGCAGCAAATATTATCTAACAGTGCAACAAAGAAAAACAACTGCAGCCATCAATAGCATCAACTATTATCCCAAAATACATGATTAGTAAAATCAGGCCTATAAAGGAGTTAGCAAGATGGGTAAACATTTTAGCAGCAATACTAATGCATTCCGTTACAGAAAGTGATAAAATACATTCAAATTAAAACAGTATAGTCCTTCTCATTGCTAGAATACACTTCAAAAAGCTGCCAACAGCAAAACAAACATCAATATCATTCAGTTGCTGCAAAAAGTACAAAGCTGCTTTGCACTTAGAAAATGTGTGCCTGCTCCAGAGAAGTATTAAAAAGTTCCTGGTAAATGGAAGAAAAAATTGACAAGAAAATACAAAATGTAAAATGGTTTGATTCGAATGTTCATCACAGGGGCAAAACGTAATAGATTCTAATGAATACTGACCCAGAGGGAAGCATATCAACCAATAAAAAGATCCCAACCTGAATCTAGACAACAGATTCCTTTCAAGCACATTGTTTACATATGTTAGATACGGGACAATGTCGGGAGGAACCTGTATACGGCAATAATCCCTGACAGTGGGTTTGGCTACTTCAGACAATTCCCTGGACAATTCTATGTGTTTTCGAAGCTCACCAAAACTCGCTGTCGATCCTCTTTAACAATTTGATCTGGGTTCTGCAAAGCAGGTTTTAATGTATTGAAGCCAGGGAATTCAAAAGCCACAGTGCAGTTTAGACAATCCCTAACAACTGCCCGGTTAAAATCAGCTTCTTCATTTGTCCAGATGGAACACCAGGTACCTAGAGGCGCCACAATTATAGTATCTTGAACATACTCGAGGCCCAACTCCAAATGGAGGGGAAAGTGCGGCGAAGAAGGGGGCTGTAGTAATGTGTTGTTATGTATTAACTTTGTAGTAATGTTTTAGCTTGGCATGGGGTAGAATATTAGATGTAGAATGTGATTATATCAATTAGAATGTCTATTTATGTGGGAACTGTGGAATGTTCAGGTCATTCTGCTTGTGTCCTTGTTGGCGGTGTCAGCACCCTTTTTACTTGCTTAACCACTTTGAAAATAAAGAATATATATTTACATTTGAGTGAAGCCTTACTACAAACTTGGCCACATACTGGTGAGGACCCTAACATGAGATCCCTGAGGTGAATTGTGCAATCAGCTACGTGTGAGGTGCATTTCTTCAGATTTTTGGAAGAACTTCAAATAAAAAAAAAATGGAAGAAGACATTGCTGGAGTCACGGATGTGTGTACGCTCTGAATCTTGAGGCGCGGAGAACAGAATACTGCAATCTTACATTTCAAGTAAGTGTGGTGCCGCTAGCAAGCCTTACTTACAGTTGAGCAACCATCGAGACCATTTCCAGCACGCCCCATTGTCATTTTGAAAAGCGCATCTTCCGCGCTCTACAGTTCCATCTCCTTGGCCTCGAAGTGTCTCTGATGTCTACGTGATACCCTGACGCTACCTTCGCTGGGTCAAACTACGTCAGGGTGTGCAAGGGTCACGCACGGCAGCCATTTTGGATCGCTCTGGTTACCATAACAGCAGCGCATCGGCATCTGAGCAGTAATTTTAGGAATCGGCAATTTCACAAAGGGATTTAACGGTACTTAATTTTATTAACAATTTATTGCAAGGGTGCTGCACAGTGTACATTTACAAACTGTTATGTTATTTTCGAGCAATAAAAGCTCTTTTCTCTATACGTAAGGAACAAGCACAGAGATTCTACATATATCATTTATTTTGTGCAGTTGTGTTATTTATCTACTGCTTCTACATGCCTACTACAAGTTCAAGTGTATCTTCGGGAGACACCTCTGGCCACGCAATGCATATTAATTCCCCTAGAGAATTCCTATCTATTCCAGGTGAACCACCTGTTGTTTGGAGCGACTGGAAGGAGTATTTCCTTAATTATATTGCAAATCTTGAAGATGTTAATGGTACCTTTTCGCCTGAAAGGAAAAAAATGAATTCATGTTATGTTTGGGTCCAGAGGGACTTCGTGTGTATAATCAATTACAGAAGCAGGACAGAGTTGGGGGAGATATGGATGTATTCAAAGCAGCTATTCTTGATCTTGATGACCATTTTTCGCCAAGTGTATGCATTTCATTGCAAGACATTCTTTCTTCCAAAGGAAACAAGACAAACATGAGAGCATTGAAGACTATGTAGCAGCATTAAAGAAACTTGCCGTCAAGTGCAGATTCGCTCAACTACATGATGAATTTATATGGATCAGGTTGTCATGTATACAAAAAACAAAAGCATACAAGATAGGCTATGGGTAGAAGGCAAGGGCACATTAAAAGATATTAATGCAATGTTTAAAAAGGCAGAACTTTCGAACGTTGTGCTAAGGTTTCGTTAGCTCATGAAATAAAAGAAAGTAAAGTTGTGAGTAAAATTTCAGAAGGTAAAGTCAGTCATGAGACCAGGAAATATTTTAAAGTTGTTAGCAATAAGAAAGAAAGTGTTGAATTCAAGGAAGACACTGATCTAGTTTGTTACAGGTGTGGCAGTCGTTTTCACTCAGCCAATTTTACTAAGTACCCGGCATGATCAACCAAATGTTTAGTGTGTGGCATAATAGGACACTGCAAAGGTCTGTAGATGGAAAACGTATAAAAATACAAAAGGTAAAGTGCCCTGCATACAAGAAGCAGAATTTGACACTAGTTCTTCTTCAAGAGAAGAGGGTGTACAAACACAAGCCACCATGAAATAGAAAGTTGTTTTAAACATCTCAGATCTTTCTTTCACTTAGCCCATGTGTCAGGTTTCTTTGGGAGGTGTGTCTATTCAATTGGCGGATGACTCAGGCTCACCTTATACTATTATAGCTCAACATGTATGGGAGGAAAATTTCATCCCTCAAATTGGTAGTTGGTTGAAACCTCCTGATATTACCCCTGAGAGCTATAAGAGAGAGAAAATTGATATTCAATTGTTCAGATTACTGATCTTTAAATTCAAAGGCAGGCATGCCACTGGGAAATTTTATGTTGCTACAGAAGGACCATCTGTCTTAGGGTGGAAAGATCAAAAGAACCTGAATATCATTCTTGAACCCAATAGCAAGGAACAGGTATTAATTTCTTGTGAGGGTGAAGACACTAAGAAATGGGTTCTAGATGAGTTTCCTTCTGTTTTCTCATGCCAAATGGGGAAACTCAAAGGTTTTACTCCCCAAATTCGACTCAAAGATGGTGCTGTGCCAAAGATACATAAAGCACGCAACATAACTTTTATCATAAGAGCTGAAGTTAAATCTGAAATAGATAAATTGTTAAGTTCCAATGTAATTAAAACAGTTGAAGAAGCAGAGTGGGTTTCTCCATTGGTCGTTGCACATAAGGCCAATGGAAAGGCCCGCTTATGTGTGGATTTGAGATACTTAAACAATCACATACTAGTTGATCAATGCCCACTGCCTAGGATAGATGAAATGCTGTCATTGACACGAGAAGCTAAATGGTTTTCCACTTTGGACTTATCAGCAGCATATCACCAGGTTGTTCTTGATCCTGATAGCAGACATTTAACAACATTCTGTACTCCTTTTGGTTGTTTCAGGTTTAAGCGTATGCTGTTTGGTTTAGAGTCAGCGGCTGCTGTTTCCCAAAGGTTAATGTCTAGGCTATTCGGTCATATGTCTGAAGTCATTTTTTTCCTGGATGACATTTTAACTATGGGTAAAAGTAAATCACATCACGATACCATCCTCAGGGAAGTTCTCAAAATTCTAAAAAACAATGGTCTAGCTGCTGAGTTACACAAATATACGTTTGAAGAAAAATCTGTTACATATTAAGGGCACGAAATTAGTGAGATGGGCATGAAACCTAAGACAAAATTGGTTGATGCAATCATTAACTATTCAGCACCCTAGTCGAAGGACGAACTTAGATCCTTTCTACGATTAGCTGAATTTAATTCAAGTTTGTCAATCAATTCTCACAGAAAACGTATGAGATGCGTGTTTTGATGAAGAATAAGACTCCATTTGTTTGGAGTGAGGGATGCCAGAAAGCGTTTCATGAAATAAAGTCCGCTATTGCTAATGCGCCTACCCTACAAGGCTTTGACCCATTGGCTGATACTTATCTCACCACTGATGCAAGTGGTACTGGTCTGGGAGGTGTGCTCTCACAGATGTTTACTCAGGGTGTAGAAGTTGTCATAGCCTTTGCCTCACGCTCGCTCTCACCTTGTGAGGAGAAATATTCTGTCATTGAGCGTGATACTTTGGCTTGCGTATGGGCAATGGAATACTTTCGCAAATTTATTTGGGGCAGAAAGTTTACTCTCCGGTCTGATCATAAGCCTTTAACTAAATTGCTGACAACTGAAGGGTTGTGCATGGCTTCAGTAAGAATAGCAAGAATGTCCATGACACTTCAGGACTATGTATATGAGGTACAGTAAGTTTCTGGAGTCAAGAATGTAATTGCAGATTTTCTTAGCAGATTTTCCCTATCTGTCAAAGAAATTGATCAGAGTTCATTGAATGATTGCTGTGTTGCTGGAACATTTTCTGATTCCAGTGGCTTATGCAGGGATAAATGGGAACTAGAGTCTGCAAAGGATGAAGTCCTTAAAAGTGTCAAGGATAAAATTACTGATGGTTGGTCTACACAATCCGAATCTGACCCGCAAATTAGACCATTTTGGGTAGTCAGAAATTAATTAAGTGTTGTTGACAATAATGTGTGTCGTGGTGAAACGCTTATTCCACCTAAAGCAATTTGTCAAAAAATTATTGATATTGGATAAGAAGGTCTTCCTGAGGTTTCCAGAACTAAGAGAAATATTAAAGCTTTGTACTGGTGACCTGGAGTTGATTTAGAGATTGAAAGATGTGTCCGAGAGTGAGTGTGTAAGTTGCGAATGTGCAGACAAAAGTCAAAAAACTCTTAACCCACCGATGTCTTCTTTAGGGTGCCCCAGGCTACCGTGGGAAGAATTGGCCTTAGATATTATGGGACCTATTGTATGGAAAGATGGTATGTGTAAGCATATTCTAGTTTTAGATTACTTATTTTCAAGGTGGATTGAGGTGAAAGTAGTTGAACGAATTGACACTGAAGTTGTAATCCGGTTTTTGATCGAATGTTTTATCAGAGAAGGGTTGCCCGCTTCTATTCTAACTGACAACGGTATGCAATTCAAATCTGATGTTATGAAAAGGTTCATGGAGTTCACAGCTCTGTACCATCCCAAGGGAAATTCTGTTGTTGAAAGAGTCAACAGAGTCATAAAAGGAACGTTCTAATTGGCTAACAAAGGAAGAAAACGTTGGAATGCAGAATTAGATAAAATGATATGGTCATACAGAATAACGGTTCATGACACATGTGGGGAGAGTCCCTTTGGACTCATGAGAGGCAGATGTCCATATTGCAAGATTAATCCTGTATGGATGGGCAGAAGTAAAAAGTATGCATGAGACAGCGCAAAAGTTAGAGAAAACATTTGTAAGTCGCAAAGTAAGAACAAAATGTATTTTGATGTAAAACATGGCACCAGGAATGTGTTTTTGAAGGTTGGCCATTTAGTAAGAATTAAAAATGCAAAGAAAGTCGGGAAATTACAACCGTGTTTTTCTGAACCTAAGACTGTCACCAAGGTAATGCGCAATACGGTGATGTTAGATGATGGTAGCATTCACTACATGAGCCGCGTTGCTTTGGCTCGTCTTTCCGGGTTAGAAAACATGCCTAAAGAGGGAGGAGTGGGTCTTGACTACTGGTGGTTAAGTCCTATCCCAAGCTCTGATTCAGTGACTGGTCAAGACACCGGGTTGAGAAACGACAACACTGAAAGGGAGTCCAGTATTACTGAATTGGATTCTGGTGTTGTGCAGAGTCTTGGTATTCAAGATACTTTGTCATCTGTGTCCACAGCAGAACCTGTTTGTGGAAAATATAGTCATCCTGTGTGTACCAAGTTTGGAAGGCAAATTGTTGCACCTAAATTTTTACAAGATTTTGTGTGCGATTAAATTATATATATATTTTTTTTGTTTTGTACTTTTGGTACACGATTGTTCTAGCTCATATGTTTGATGTTTCATTTTTATTTAGTTTTGTTTCTTCAATTTTTAGAAAGGGGGATGTGTAGTAATGTGTTGTAATGTATTAACGTTGTAGTAATGTATTAGCTTGGCATAGGGGTGGAATATTAGATGGTGAATGTGATGACATCAATTAGAATGTCTATTTATGTGGGAACTGTGGAATGTTCAGGTCATTCTGCTTGTGTCCTTGTTGGCGTGTCAGCACCCTTTTTACTTGCTTAACCACTTTGAAAATAAAGAAGCTATAATTAAATTTGAGTGAAGCTTTACAATAGGGGCAATCCTAAAACTCTACGGCAAAATCTGTTCTCCTCCAACTGCATAGCATGTACGTCCCTCCATCCCCAGATCACCGTACCATATGTTAAAATCGGAATACATTTACGTTTATAGATCTCTAAAAAAAAGGAAAAAAGAGATATTGGAGATAGCATTTAGGATCATGCACATCACCTTTTTTTTAAAACAGGCACTATCAAAGAAGTACACCAGGAATTTGGGACTCCCTCACTGCAAACTGAATTAAAAACAGCGGTAAGTACCAGGGATCAGAATGCTAGGTCTTCCTTAAATAAATCCAGGGGAATTCCATCTGGGCCCGGTGCCTTCTTACCTTTACTGTTAGCAATTGCTTTCCGGACATTAAAAAATAAGGTTTTGACAAGTTAGATTCAGCTGTAGTGGGTCATTCTCTGCAGCAAAGTCAGCCGAACAAAGGCCTGCATAATGGGTCAGCCAAGTCTCGGGGGGATATGGACAGTTACTTTGTCTGCTGGTAGGGTGGGAGATAGAACAGACCGTACGGCCTTCCAGAAGGCCTGAAGGTCTCTTGAAAGGCAAGAGCTCACCACTAGATCACACTTTTCTTCCTTCAATACTGCCTTTCTTTTCTTAATAATTAACATCAAGGGGTGGTGATGGACAGAGTCTCTGAATTAAGCAGAAAACTCTCACCCAGTCAAGAGATCAGGGCTAGATCCAACACCGTTTTTTAGCTCACTGCATCATCCCAGTTTCAGAACCTGGCTGTATGCAAATTAGTCTGTTCCTGTCCCAGTGCATGATGGGAACAGGGCAAACCAAACTACAAAGCCAATTCTTACACTGGAAAGGAAACAAGCTACCGGGGACCGGTTTCTGGCATTTCAGCCTCTTCGGCCCGGCTTGCTTGAATCCTGATGGTGCAGTGAGCAAGGGACTCATGTCTGAGCATACCCTTCCACGCTTAGGGTGGACAAAATAATTAACATCAAGGGGTGGTGATGGACAGAGTCTCTGAATTAAGCAGAAAACTCTCACCCAGTCAAGAGATCAGGGCTAGATCCAACACCGTTTTTTAGCTCACTGCATCATCCCAGTTTCAGAACCTGGCTGTATGCAAATTAGTCTGTTCCTGTCCCAGTGCATGATGGGAACAGGGCAAACCAAACTACAAAGCCAATTCTTACACTGGAAAGGAAACAAGCTACCGGGGGCCGGTTTCTGGCATTTCAGCCTCTTCGGCCCGGCTTGCTTGAATCCTGATGGTGCAGTGAGCAAGGGACTCATGTCTGAGCATACCCTTCCACGCTTAGGGTGGACACAATAATTAACATCAAGGGGTGGTGATGGACAGAGTCCCTGAATTAAGCAGAAAACTCTCACCCAGTCAAGAGATCAGGGCTAGATCCAACACCGTTTTTTAGCTCACTGCATCATCCCAGTTTCAGAACCTGGCTGTATGCAAATTAGTCTGTTCCTGTCCCAGTGCATGATGGGAACAGGGCAAACCAAACTACAAAGCCAATTCTTACACTGGAAAGGAAACAAGCTACCGGGGACCGGTCTCTGGCATTTCAGCCTCTTCGGCCCGGCTTGCTTGAATCCTGATGGTGCAGTGAGCAAGGGACTCATGTCTGACCATACCCTTCCACGCTTAGGGTGGACAAAATAATTAACATCAAGGGGTGGTGATGGACAGAGTCTCTGAATTAAGCAGAAAACTCTCACCCAGTCAAGAGATCAGGGCTAGATCCAACACCGTTTTTTAGCTCACTGCATCATCCCAGTTTCAGAACCTGGCTGTATGCAAATTAGTCTGTTCCTGTCCCAGTGCATGATGGGAACAGGGCAAACCAAACTACAAAGCCAATTCTTACACTGGAAAGGAAACAAGCTACCGGGGACCGGTTTCTGGCATTTCAGCCTCTTCGGCCCGGCTTGCTTGAATCCTGATGGTGCAGTGAGCACTTGTTGTAAATTATTTTGTCCACCCTAAGCGTGGAAGGGTATACTCAGATGTCAGTCCCTTGCTCATTGCACCATCAGGATTCAAGCAAGCCGGGCCGAAGACGCCTGAAATGGCAGAAACCGGTCCCCGGAAGCTTGTTTCCTTCCCAGTGTAAGAATTGGCTTTTGTAGTCTGGTCTGCCCTGTTCCCATGATGCACTGGGCCAGGGACAGACTAATTAGCATACAGCCAGGTTCTGAAACTGGGATGGTGCAATGAGCTAAAAAACGGTGTTGGATCTAGCCCAGATCTCTTGACTGGGTGAGAGTACTCTGCTTAATTCAGAGACTCTGTCCATCACCACCCCTTGTTGTAAATTATTTTCTTTTCTTAATGGCAAGCTTATACAGCTTCATTCTTTCCCTTATCACTATCGGGTCACTAGGATATTGTTTTGAGGCTCTGCGTATGGCATTATTATTCTCTCTACAAGCCTTGTCGAACCAGGAATGAGCCTGATTACAGGACTGTGACGTAGGTTTAGAAAGTAGATATTTGATTCTGTCTAACAGGGTTACAAAACCTTGTAAGATGTGAGCTGGATCACGTGGTATACAATTACAGCTAGACACCAGGGCAGAGCTAAACGAAATTACCTGCGACATAATACTAGTCATGTTCGCTGAACGCCAGACCACCCTGCACCCAGCATCTTTAGTGGATAATGGCTGAATGGTTAAAGGTTTGGGCTTCAGTCCCCTAAAGGTAACACTAACTTATCAGAAATAGGATTGTGGTCACTATAAGGCTCGATAAGGACCTCACAATCTTTGATAGAGGGAAACATGCCCCTAGAGACAAATACGTAATCAATAGTACTTCCTATACCTCGTCCAGTAAAGGTGGGAATATAGTGGTCAGTCAAATTGGGCGTCATATTAACCATTCCTCTTTCTATCAGGTGGCTGAATAGAACCCTTCCCCTGGTGTCCATTACATTTTGGTCCAGCTCAGAAGCGGCTGGATCAAAGGGGGACTGGGAAAGCAGTAATGGAAGTCCGAATTTCGCATTAAAATCCCCCGCCACCAACAACTTAAAAGGATGATCCACTCGAGCCTCTTGCTCCACAAGCTTCTCAATCAGCATAAACAGCCCTTGAAAATTGCTTTTGGATGTAAAGTTATTATTATAAACATTTACCAGGTACAGCTTAAAAGTATCTTTCCAGGCAAAACAAAAAACCTGCGTCTCTCCCTGCTCCTGGAATAGCTGAACAATCATGCCAGCAATTTCCACTTTAAACCAGGCCGGCATGCCCCCCTTAGCTCCGCTGGATGTAGAAGGAGCAGCGGGCAAGTTAAACACATTAATCCGTCAAAAACAATATCCTTACTCTCCCACGTTTCTTGCATAAAAACTATACAATACAATCTTTGAGGCTATATCTGCTATATTCCAATTTAGAATTTTCAAACAAGCATTATCTATATGGCCTTTAAAATTGATTGCAATCACACTTATCCTGATGGGGGAGGAAGCAGTAAGGGGCCAGAGGGCAAATGGGAAACAGAGGTTACATTTGCGGAATCCTCCAGGCTAGTCCCAGTACAATGTCCTACCCCAGGATAGTCAAGCGGTAAGATGTTGTTCCTCCGTACACGAGGTCTACAATTACAAAAACCCTACCCACCACCTCTAGGCCTGGCACCGAAGGTGCAGGATTAGGTCGGGGAGGGGACAGTATTTGGTTGGCAAGCACTGGACTAGCAAGTAACCTGTCTGCCTCCTGAGAAACAGGGTAGGGGGACACCTCCACAAAACGTCACTCTATTTCTTCCAAGCCAGTCAGAGGGGCAAATCTTTTGGACAGGTGTAGTGATAGTGACGAGGGAGGTTCAAACAATAGCGGGTGTCTGGTAGGAAAACTACCTGAGGTACCCGATTTATTCCGCAAATGCTGATAAAACAGCCAAGTGGGACTATCTTGCTAGAACTATTCTTGACCATTTCCATTCTAGCTTTATACAGTATTTCCGGGACCACCTTTGGCGAACGGAAGTTTACTACAATAACATCTCCTTTTTTCTGCAAGGCCCTGCCCCTAATGTCACCCGCCCGCCTTGCCATTAAAATGTCACTTGAAATGTCCCAACTGCCAGTAACGTTGTTGTTCAGCCAATGAATAGATGTATTTATTGGGCCTCTTGTAGATTCCGCATTAGTTTCTGTGAGCCTAGGCACATCAGTCAGTACTACAACGTATGGAGCTGATGCTGGAGGAAGATCTATCGTAGGAAGAATGGCCGTGTCTCTGGGGCAAGCTGCTGGGCAAATAGCGGGTAGGGTTGTTGGCACAATCTTAACTGGCTGGGAGCCATCCTTGACTTGATCAATGGAGATAGTGGTGAAATCACTGACCGAATACTGGGTGCAAATAGAGATTAAGGACCGAGGATCATTTAACTTTGCTATATTGGATTCAATTATATCCAGATGATCAAAAATGGGACGTAGCTTGGAATCCAAAAGCTCACTTAAACATTTGTTCTTTGCACCGCATGAATTCACATTGGGCTCCACCATCCCCCCAATAGGATACCATCTACAGCTTTGTTTTGCGAAAGGGGATTGCTAATTTTGGCAGAAATTCTCGCCTTTATAGTTTTAGCAATTTTCCTCCTTCGCTTGTTTCTAGGCCCACGTTCCCCTTATGAGGCAATGAGCTGAACCATGCCATCAGAACATGTTGGGCACAGCCACATCCCCCGCAGTTGCTGGACCTCCACCCTCCCTGCAGGGCTGGTTCACAGTAGAAGTCAAAATCCTTGGTGCCTCTTGCAAGCTTCTTATTTCCACAACACCTTGTACTGGTAAAGGCTCGTTATAACTCTGATTGATGTGAGAATTGACCTCTTCATGTTGTAAGGGGAAGGCGGTGTTCAACCATCTGAATCTCACTTGAGACCATGTCCACAGCTGGTGTTAGATAGTTATCAATTGTTGAGCGCGTGCGAGCAGGTGGTAGCCCGCTGGGCAAGCTTGAAGCCCCCTTTCTCTTACTCATGTTGGAACTTTTCACTTAAAGGGATAATGTAGTTTAAGCGTAACTTCAGGCGTAGCTGTTGGGTAGACGGGATAGGCTGCGTTCCTTACTCCACGGGCAAACACAGTTATTCTCACAGCAATTAGGGAAAGTATATACACTATGCCTCAGGTAGAGAATACAATATGGATATCCGGAGAATCTGCTGCAAGTCTTAGAGGGTTGGCCCAGCCCAGCCTTATCCGGTCTTCGATGGGCGCGGATGGGCCCGGGCGCGGCCCGCGCCGCGGAGGGGGGGGTGGTAGAGCTATATAGCTCGATAGAAGCACCTTCCCCTCACCTGCAGCAGTGGGAATACCTTGCATTGCACCCTAGGAATTGCAGTCGCACCATGGTGAGTCCGGCCCAAACAGGGAGCAGGTGATGTGAGCTAGCGGTAGTAACACCCTGGACTTAAGCTCCAGCCAGGATGTGTTTCCAGCAGGAATTAGTGCCCTCCGCAATGGCATAGCCGAGCCCCGCACACAGGTGGCGTATGTAATAATATTCGTTCCTCCTCCCACCCTGACAACAATGTCAATAGTTAACTAAGAGGCAAGTAAATCAAACTGTCGAACCCTCTGGGTGGCCTGGGATGCAATTATACATGGGCAAAATGTTAGATTATTAAATCAAACAAGAGAATGTTTTGTACAGTGCATATCTGTAACACACATTTTTCACGCTGAGATTACACGTGGTAAAGAAAAAAAGTAAGGCAATCTGAAAGATAACTATTGCCTAGAATCACATAATTTGGTCGAAGTGGGAAGCTGGGATTGATCGTAGGTTTTCTGGTTTCACATTGTGCCCTTCTCTTTTATCCCACTTCAATAATGAAGGCAGTTTTATTTTATACTTGACTCTCCCAAGGTGGTGATAGCATGTAGAGAAGGGTTACCTCAAAGTGCAGTAAAGGGAAAGTTATTCATATATTGCATAGCACAGTATTGTCAAATCTTTGACTCTTCTAGAGATTAGTAGATTAATTTAGACGGCAGTATGGAATGAAACCCTCAAAATAACCCCATGATTCACTTACCACACAATGCAAATGCAACTTACCCTCCATCCCACCCCTGCTCCGTAACACCCTACTCTCACCCAGCTGGCATAAATCTATGCGGCCCTCGGACATACCACAGACCATAATCGTTTATATCTATTCTATAATAACACGTGAAGGAAATATATTTTATGATTTGGAATATTGTAATGGTTTTAATTAACTACACAATAAAGAATTTTCTCTTTCTATTTCTATTTCATACGTTGTGGCCCCGGGGAAAATGTATGTGAGTACCTAGGGTCTAAAAGGTCATAGAATTAAAAAAAAAATGTAGGACGAAATTGACAGGACAAGAAAAGAGGAAATGAACAGGTAACAGGACTTTGAAATGGCATGGAGTTAGACTAAAAGGATTGGGTAAAAAGAAATTACTTGGACCAAAAAGATATGAGTACAGAGATAAAATTACTTGGGGCAAGAAAAAAGAATGTGGGACAAGAAAAATGTGTGGAAAAGGAAGAAATGAAAAAGGAATATAAGGGCATTAGGTAATGAAAGAATTCAGGTAACAAACATTGGCAAAGTCAAAAGTTTTGACTTTAATGTGCTAATCAATGCAAATACATGTGTTAATGCCTTTGTTTTCTGGCTTCACTACATTAAAGCCAGACCTATTGGTTGTGCATATGCTCGTTTTGGTTGAAGCAACTAGATTGAGTGCAAGTATACATGTATATGTGGGTTGTAAAGATAAGTGCATTGTCTGTGACTTGCCCTTGATTCTTGAATAAAACTTTAAAAAGCCTAATGCAGTTACATCAAGTATCCACTACCTTGAGGTGAGAATAATATAGTCCTCTGGACAGAGCCAACCCTCGCTTTGTGTATAATGTAATAATTAGTAACAGTAGGTCACAAAAACAGCTGCATTGTCAAGCTAGACTTAAAAAAGACAGCAAAAAAAGTAAAAGAAGAACGACAACGTGAAAAGAAGGAAAAAAAAGAAAAAAATTATAAACATAGAACATGGTACATGAAGAAAGGTCCCAGGGAAATAAATATATATATATAAGAGGGCAGGACGAATACGGGAAGGGGTTACAGCAAGGAGCTTAAAGGAGGGCTTGGTCACAAAAAAACATAGCACATGTGAGAAGAGGCCAAGATGTGTTCTACATTCTGTCCATCAACTGTGTTTTTTGCAAGATGTGAGAAGGGCACGGAGCTTTATAAAGGCAAAAGTAGTTTTATTGAGTGAGAAAAAATAACCTGTACCACATGTACACAGCACAGGCAAGAAAATGAAGATATGAGTCAAGAAGGTGTAACATGGGGTTTAGAGAGGGGTAGTGAGAAGGCGGAAATGGATGCAGGGCAAGAGGAAATGACTTGGAGAAAGAGCGTTGGACAGAAGGTAATAAAAAGTATGTAGGTCAAAAAGGGAATGGGGCAAGAAAACACATATGGTGGGGGCAAGAAAAGGGTATTATGGGGCAGGGATCAAAAGATGTAAAAAGAAGAATGGTGTGGATCAAGAAGAATATGAATGGGTTGAAAATGACTGACTAAAAAAATCTAGGACATGAGTCTAGAGAAAATGAAATGCTGTGGAGAGGATGTAAAATGAAATTGCATGGGGCAAATGAAAGGTCCTGAGCAAGAAGGAAGGTAATGCAGTAAGCTGAAAAATATGGGGGTGACAATTTGAGTAAGGACAAAAACAAAAGAGCTTGGGACAAGAAAGGTTGTGGGATACGGAGCAAAACAGATGTGGGACACGAAAATACAAAAGTGACAGCAATGGAGAAAGCGGTAAGGAAAACACATCTGTGTGGGGTAGGAGGGGGTTAAAAAGACAAACACTAGACAAAAAAAAAGACATGGTTGCAGATTTAGAACCTCATGACCAGAAAACGAGAAATAAAGTTTCATATCGCGTTGTGATGTAATGCAGTTGGGTCGCTTCTCTGGCTTTCTGGTTTTTTCTGTGTGTTTTTTTCCCCATAGTCCTTTGACCTCTTATCACTTCAGTACCTGGTTACCCTGGTAACCGAACCTTTAAATCTGGGAAAAAAAACCGCGAAAGTAAAGTTCTGCTGCAAGGACTCCACAGCCTATCCAGAGTGCTTCGCACTGAACGTCCGCGCTCCCTCTCCGGTGACCCCGACGAACGTCTCCCTGCATTCCGAAGCCGACCCACCGCAATTTCTTTTACTTGGGGTCAGAGGGCTCGAAGTGGTAAGTGTTGCAAAGTGCGAACTTAAGGGAGGGCTTTGAAGCGCGGACGCTTGTTAGTCGTGCTGCTAGAGCACGACCCTTCAGCCACTCAGGAAGCCCAGTAGAAGTTAACCTTCCCCAGGGATGTTGTTTACCTTCTGTATTTTGGGCTGCCTTAATTTCTTATGGCTAGTTTTAGTTGTTTTGTTTACTTTGACCGGATATTAATATTGTGCGGAAAATAGTACTTATTTGTTTACTAGAACCTACATTTCTAAATATCAAACCTCACTCTGAAAGGTGACTTTTTTAAATAATCAGCCCTAACGAGGGGCCTCTCCATGAGGTCGTTAGTAGAATGTGTTCTTATGTGTACATATTAGCTACTCGGGAGACGCACGTGTTTTACGTTGTAGAAGTCCTAAAACGCGAAAAGGCTTATGAGAATAAAAGGGCGATCTCTGAACCAGCCGACGGTAGTTAAACGGGTGAATTGACTATTCTGGTGGGTTTTTAAAAACATTTTTTTTAATTGTATCGCGTGTTTTAATAAAGCGTTTTGTTTGAGGAATGCGGGAACTACTCTGCCACACCACTCTGGGCTTCAAGCAAGTCCACGCCGTCCTGTCATTTGATGGAATGCGAGCATTACTTACAAATGATTTCAAGGAAAAACGGTTTCCCCGTCTTAGGTTTCAAAAAACACCCGACTCACCTGGTGAAACTACCCATTGAATTAAAATAGTGTCACGGAAATGTGTGCAGCCTCCATGTCAAATTTTGGGAGTAAAATCACTTACCTTCCTATAAGGCTACGATTGATTTAAGGGGCTTGTAGCGGTGTCTGAGCGGGATGGAGTTTGCCTCACAGGTAGACCTTGAAATGTTAATTCCGCTGATGGTCAGTCTCTTATTTCTTCCTTAAGTCACTGATCACATTGTAACGTATAGGAAACCAAGTTTTACTAAATGGTGTACGAGCAGTGGTAGCGACCCCCACAGTTCTTACATAGGTTTGCCGCGAGTGTATGCCATTAAATTTTTTTTTTTTACAATTTCACGTGTCCCCATTAATCGTCTAATCTCCGTACTATCGATTCTGCTGCTTAGATTAGTAGTGCCACAGTGGTCCTCGACTCGGACTGTGTGTGGCACGAGGAGAAACTTACACCTGGGCTCGACTTCTCCTTTTTTATTTTTATTTCCCCCTGGTTACAGTATACGTCATAAGCTACCGTTACTTTTAAGCCTCTTTCGTGACCGGCAATGCACATACCAAAAGCCAACATAACCGTGTATGACAAAAGGGAGCAGGCGCGCAACACCCATTGAGAAGATTTAGGAGGGTAGTATGGTAGAAGGTAGTATAGAAAGGAGTTGGGTACCATGACGAAGGAATAATATGGTGTACTGGTATATGTTGGTTAGCATTTAATTATGTATTTTCCCAAATATCGAAGTATAAGTACATTGTGTTTTTTTATTTTTTTTACTGATGGTATAATCCTTAAACATTCAAATATTTAAAGTTGGTATTATGGTGGAAAAATTATTTGGGAAAAAATATTGTTTAATGAAATTACAACCAGTGTGTATTCAAATATAAAAAAAAAACATCCTGAATAATGAAGATTACAGGTAAGTAACCGGGACATTAAACTACATTCCTCCAAGAGCACCTCCTAAACCATTAGCATAACACTTATTTCGCAGCAACTTCGATCGGGGCATAAGAGCTGGTCTTCTCCTGCTTGGGAGGGACGAATTCTGCAGTAGAATGAATGCAAGCAGCTACAGACTCGAAGCACCCACAGTGTAACAGGAGCCATGCAGAAAAAGTAATAAAATAGTCCCCCACCTCCCCACCCCCCACCAACGGATAAACACAACTAAGCGTACTGGTGCTGTACTTAGTCCTTGCTTCCCTGGGAGGAACAAAGAGTCAAAGAGGCAGGACTGACCACTAGAAAGCAAGGCTTTTTAAAGGACACTGAAACAATTCAAAAGCATGGGCCATGCCTTTAGGCCTACTGAGAAGTATACTAAAGTAAACAAGAGGCCATATGCTTACACTCAACCTAAAAAAGGGTTCTAGCGTAATCTTAACCCTTGTAATTGACGGTGTGGGTGAGTGGGGAACTCGTATAAAGTAATTTTATCGATCGGTTTAAAGCGGCTTCCAAAACTCTTCAGTATTGCGATCCACTTTGTAGAACGACAAACTATCACAACCCATCTAAATGTAATTGACACAAGGCAGGTGATTTTTTTTTACTGTAAAGCATAGTTTCGTAGCACACCGTCCCTGACACAGAACCTTTCCATTGAAATGACCACTAACTTTGCATCGACGTAACGTTTTACTGCTAAAACTACATAGCACACACATTTTAGTGTGGTAATCTGTTTTCTATGAATATCATTGGTGCAACACCAAGTAAAACGTTTTGATTTGTTTCCATTGGATTAAAATCAGTTTCCAACCCACTTCAGACTTGCCATTTTGCTTTTTGAACTGTTGAATGCGTTCAGTTCGTTTATAGGTCTTCACATGTTGTGATGCAAAAAGAGTTCCTGCTACCTTTCCTATCAAACTCTTATGTATTCCAGCAAGATTGCCACATAATTCACTTTAAAAACTCATTTGCAGTCAGAGAAATAAAAGTGAACACCAATGCCCATGTTAAGAGTAAGTAGCAATTTGTCACAAGACCCATCCTGCCATTTTACATTTGTCTTTGAAGCACCGACAAATATGACCGCATTTAAAGGCATCTTTATTGCGCAGACTTTCCCATCCCATCAAAAATTGACTTGTGACTCAGTTTGGGAAATGCGGGTTTAAAGTATTTTACAGCTTTGCTAAGTTTCCCAGGTCTGCTTCAGGCCAGTTTTCTTTCTTTAAATTCTCAGACTTGGTCTTTTTTTGCCATCATTATAAAACCAGCACTGCAAATTCCCCATATAAAAATGTATTTATAAAATCTGTAGCAGTTCATACACATAGAGCTGGCTAACTTGCTACCTTTTTTCCTTAAGCTCCAAACCTCCTGGAGGATTCTGATTCCAAGCCCATCAGGCAGCTGAGCAGCTCTCTGAAGAAGTCAAGACAATAGGACGAGTAAGCTTGCAGACCCCAGAGTGTTCTGAAGGTCTAACTTTTGATTCAGTTGGAGCAAGTGGGGATCAACTCTCTAATGAGAGGGCAGCGGTTTCAAAGCAGGTTTCTATCTTACCTAGACAGCAAACACCATGCTAGATTTCCGTCTAATGGACTTTCAATTCTGACTCCTTTCGCGTCTACAATGTAAATGAGCATGGTGAAGTTTGTGTTTTAGATGTAACATTTCTGACTTAGTTGGGCCCCCAGACTTCTTGCAATAGAACTAATCTGTAGTAGTAAATGTACCACTAATTACCCGTTATCGTGTCCTTACTGTGAGTTAGATCCGGTTTCACGGTAAGGCTTCCTATTGAGAGCACCCCGCCTCCCATCTTTCCACACCCTGAAAACCAAACCAATATATTCCATGTGCTCAGACTATCAAAGGGACTGGTTCTACCAATCTCTATTTATACCCATGGGTTAAATAAGGAATCGACCGTGGTTGAGCTTTGATCTTTCTGAACTTTATTGGTATTCCGACAATCATTTCATAAATGTTGGCCATTGTAAGTGACGACGTCCATGACCGGATCAGTGTTTTTTATATGTTGAATATGTGGATCAACAAAGTGACTACAAATCGCTTCAAGTTATTGATGGAAAAACAAATGTTCCTCCTATGTGTCAAATCATTGGGAGGGGGTAGATAAAAAGTTAGTATCTCAGAAGATCCTGCTTTTCATTTAAATATTAATCCAATAGCACTATCTTCCTTTAAATTTAGATTTAAGGGTTAGGCGTGATTGTCGAGACCTGTTTTTGAGGGCTGGCTATTGTAATTAAGTATTCTGTGACCAGTGTTTAGTTTAAGGAGAGACCTTTTGAGAAGGGTATGTGGCACCAAAATGACAACCTATTTTTGGGTGGAGACATCAGGGGAAGCTGGGTATGAATAGGGCCAGGATCATAGTCCTACTTTTTCAGCTAATCTCTGAGGATTTGTTATTATTGGAGAGTTTGAAGCAAGTATTTTGCGACACGTTGCTTAGGGTGAAAGGGATTTGTCCTGAAATAAAGTTAAATAATGCAGCAATATTGGTCAAATAAGCTTGGAAATAGTCGGTGTTGAAGTGATTTAATGAAGAAGCTTAAGAAATTTGTATAAAATTATTGAGCAGTTGATAACTGATTCGGTTTTCCCTGACATTACATGGTGCAGCGTGGAATGTGTGATCTTCTCTTACAAGAAAGAAATAATTGTAGATGGTAAATGGTAGATCCGTGTCGGTGGTAATTCCTGTTATGTGAGGGGCAGTGTGGTATGTGTGAATAAATGCTGCGCAATGGTGTGCGCAGATTTATTGTGGTTATTTTAGAAATGCCACTTTTAGACCTTGGCATTTTTGTGTGCTATGTGTCTGCCTGCCTGACGTCTATTGCATTTCTGGCTTGCGAGTGACTGGAGCTGAGGTATATGGGTGGCTCCGGGAGGGGCAGGATGAGTCAACAATGGGCTGAATGGGACACCTGGGCTGAGCGTAGTGAGGGGTAATCCACTGATTCTGTAAAGGACTGTGCCCAGCCTGTACAATGCTGGCTCCGTCCCCTGTGTTTTCTAATCAGAGCCCCCACCTGACAAAGGGGAAGAGGAGCTTGAAAAACAAAGTGCTCCAAATCCCCCCCTGAACCAGTTGCATCTGGTTCCCCCATGCCCTGCACTTTACACAAAGGAAATGTAGCATAAATATAGGGGCTGTGACCCCTTGAAATGTTCAGTTCTGTACTTTGGTGCTGCTGCTGGGGCCCAGCGGGGGGCTACCATGAGGGCTTGCCTTCCTGGACCCTTCATTGTCCTTTATCTTTGAGGACATTTTCCTGTGACTTATTCTTTTCCAGGACCTTTTGCTGTTTTCTGCGCCCTGTGAGCGCTTTATCCTGAACTTTCTCCAAAGGAGAGGGAGAGCCTGGGGGCTGCGCAGCCCTGAGCTGCAGACCTTGGTGAGGGAATGCTCATCATAGGGATTCCCTAATGATGCCAGGGGGATTGCGGGTGCCCCCAGCTTACGCATTTGTTTTCATGGCGGGTGCCCACCTGCTGATGCCGTTATTTTTACCCCGGGTGCCCACCCTGCATTGCTGGCAGGAGAGCCGCGGCCGAGAATGGCAGGAGCGGAAGTCCGGCCATGCATGACTGTGCGAGTGGCCCACAGCCGGAAGGAGTTCGACTGGAGCCTCGCAAGCTCCATGTCGAGGCCCGGGAGACGGAAAATGCTTAGCGCGGCTCCCGAGAGCAGAAGGGAAACCCTGCGGACAGGAGAAGCAGCTCCAGCCCCAGGGAGACGAGAGAAGCCAGGAGTCCCCGAGGCAGCCCGGTGAGTGAGGGCTGGGCGGGTCGCATGGCCCATCCAATGCGATTGGCATATTGTTGTTTAAAGGGCCAGAGGATCCAGTGTTCTTGTGCTGGCCATTCCCTGAGCGGGCCCGCCGTCGCGGGCTACTCCAACAAGGCTGGCATGTTTTGTTTGGAGCGCCAGTGCGCTCCACGATGGGGGGGGGGGCAAGTTTATTGAAGAGACCCGTGGGAGCCAGAAGGCACCGTATGCCGGGCTCCTCTTTTGATTTACAGATGCCCCGCTTGCTAGAGGGCAGCTGCCACGTTTTGGGGGCATGTTTGTGGAGAGGGGGGGGGGGGGGGAAGAGTAATTCCAGGGCTCCTTCCCATGATCCTCAGCTGCAGCTGCAACATTTTGCACATTGTTCTAAGGGCATCGGAGGTGTCAAGGCCTCATTTGATATTTACAGCTGCCCAGCAAGTAGTGGGCAGCTGCAACGTTTAGGCCATTCATTTTTTGGGGGCATTTGTGCTTGAGTTAGGAGTGAGATGCACTCCTCTGCCCCAGTACTTTCACAGCTGTGCAGCACGGTGTCAGCTACTACGTGTAGGCCTGCACAAGTGTGCACATGGAATCTGCTGCATTGGCAACGCGCCCTGACATTTGGACATACGGCATTTGAGCCCCTTTGAGAAGGCCAGTTGGCCCAGGGGACTGTTGGGTTTATAGGGTGCCAGGCCCTAATGTGATTTGTGGTGCTAGGAAATGGGATCTATATGTTATGATTTACGCACCCTGATTTATGCCTCTAAATGTGGTTTTAACCTCATAGAAGCTATGGAACGTCCAGCTCCAGTGCTGGACGTTCCATTGTGCAGGTGAGGTTCGAACGTTCAACGGCCGACGGCAGCACTACGGAGGTAGTGGTGCCGTCGGCCGCTGAACGTGCGCAGCAATTAAGGGGTTGAGGTTTTGCATATTGTTATGTTTGAGTTTATTCTCTACTGTGGTTTATGATGGTGAGAATATTTCCTAACGTGAGTTATACTTGGGGAGGTTATGGTCTAATGTGTTTAGGCTTATGAGGTTGGCGCAGAATTTATTTCACGACTAAATGTGATACTGTGCATAATTGTGTTACAGGATGATGTTGATACAGTGTTTATCAGTAATTACTGGTTGTGTTCTATGTGCTACATTTACTATTTTTACTAAGTGATGGTTCTGACAGTGGTCCAAGTGGCCCTGTCATGCATGTTTGTATGTAATCCCAAGTAAATATTGCCCAGTGCCAGTTGGTACAGTGTATATTGCGTGATGACTATCCTATTGTGTTTTATGGTAATACAAGCGCTATTTTTGATAACCTTGTGTGGAGTTCCTTTTGGTGGTATGCCTAGCATGTTGCTGTGTTGCATAAATGCTTTACACATGGCCTCCAGGATAAGCCTGACTGCTTGTGCCAAGCTACCAAGGAGGTGAGCAGGGGTAGTCTTTGGCATGTAACTCACTTGCCCTGACTAGAGTGGTGGTCTCTTCTTGGCTTTGGCGCAAGCCTTCGCCAACCAGAGATCCCATTTCTAACAGTAAAGCAACAATCGGGCACTTTGCAAGGTAAAATAATGCAAAGCATAATACAACCTCCCGATACGTCATTATGCATAAATACGGCTATGCATAATACACCAATTGGGTAATTTGTTATGCAGTAACCATGCAATGCGCAATACGCTAATCAGTTTTCAGTTTTTGGGTAAAGGGGTATTTTTAGGGTTCAGGGTCAGTTTTCAGTTTTTGGGTAAAGGGGTATTTTTAGGGTTTAGGGTCAGTTTTCAGTTTTTGGGTAAAGGGGTATTTTTAGGGTTCAGGGTCAGTTTTCAGTTTTTGGGTAAAGGGGTATTTTTAGGGTTCAGGGTCAGTTTTCAGTTTTTGGGTAAAGGGGTATTTTTAGGGTTCAGGGTCAGTTTTCAGTTTTTGGGTAAAGGGGTATTTTTAGGGTTCAGGGTCAGTTTTGGGTTTTTGGGTAAAGGGGTATTTTTAGGGTTCAGGGTCAGTTTTGGGTTTTTGGGTAAAGGGGTATTTTTAGGGTTTAGGGTCAGTTTTGGGTTTTTGGGTAAAGGGGTATTTTTAGGGTTCAGGGTCAGTTTTCAGTTTTTGGGTAAAGGGGTATTTTTAGGGTTCAGGGTCAGTTTTCAGTTTTTGGGTAAAGGGGTATTTTTAGGGTTCAGGGTCAGTTTTGGGTAAAGGGGTATTTTTAGGGTTCAGGGTCAGTTTTGGGTAAAGGGGTATTTTTAGGGTTCAGGGTCAGTTTTGGGTAAAGGGGTATTTTTAGGGTTCAGGGTCAGTTTTGGGTTTTTGGGTAAAGGGGTATTTTTAGGGTTTAGGGTCAGTTTTCAGTTTTTGGGTAAAGGGGTATGTTTAGGGTCAGTTTTCAGTTTTTGGGTAAAGGGGTATTTTTAGGGTTCAGGGTCAGTTTTGGGTTTTTGGGTGAAGGGGTATTTTTAGGGTTCATGGTCAGTTTTGGGTTTTTGGGTAAAAGGGTACAGGGTAAAAATTAAATATAATTAAATTTAAATTACATTAAATTAAATTGATTACATTAAATTACATTACATTACATTAAATTATATTAATTTTAATTAAATTACATTATATTAATTTTAATTAAATTAAATTAAAAAAAATATTATATACTTACCAATACTTACGTTGTAATTGTATGCGTTGTAAAGGTATATGCGTTGTAAATACATGCGTGGTAATGGTACTTCGTTGTAATGGATCCTGCGTTGTAAAAATTGCGTGGTAAAAGTATGCGTTGTAACGTCATACATCCCTGTACGATGTAATCAAAGTGCAACTCTGCACTCTGCCCCTGTACTGCCACTCCCTTGGCAATACAGGTCTCGATACGAGCCGAAGCAGATGCTCGCCTGGCTGACCCAAGAGGGTCCAAGAGTGTCTCCCTCCGAATCCATGTCCCACCCCAGGAGTCGACACACTTTACCTGGGGGCGCAAACTCACTCCTCTCCTCGTCCAGCGGCTGGGCCACCAATGCAACTTTGTGAAATGGCAACGGCGGCTCAGGCCGGCAACTCTGCTCCTCTGGGACTGCCGATCCGGGCTGCTACAGTTACGAAGATCTCAGGCTGCCACAGAGCACACGCACAAAGCATCGCTTAGTCTTCCTTAAACTTTGGGTGCACGAACACTGGGCACTCCACACGAAGGTCTCAAGCTGCATGAAGATCACCCGCACAGCATCGCTGAGACTCACTTTAACTCTGGTGCACATGATAACAAGGCAAATCCTCACATAGGTCTCACGGTGCACAACACACCTGCACACAGCGTCTGACTTACTTGGATTCCAGTGCACATGATCCCAGGGCACGCTCAGGCTGCAACAAGCACACGGCGCTGCTGAGACTCTTATGGAAATGTTGGTGTTCCTGTGTTTCCGAAACAGGGAGCCAGCTCACTTCGGGGCCTTGGCAATAAGCTACCTCAGGACACAGCGCAGAGCAAAGTCCTTTCTAGCAGGGGGAAACAGCATAGTCTCATTAGCCTTTCCTTGGTTAAAACCGTAAACTGCAGGCCAGCCCCAGAACACCCAGCAAGGGTCTGTCCTATCCTTCAGTCTCTTCAGTTGTTTCTTCCTTCGCAAAGGTTCTATTGACCACGAAGTAGCTCCAGTCTTGTTCACACTAGATCAAGTCATTCTCCAAAGTTCAGGGGCTTCAGTTCTCATAGTTATACCCCTCAATGGCTTTGAAGTATTTGTGTTTCAGGGGGCACTGACCCCCTGTTCAAACCAGTTCTGGGTGCCTCCCTGCCAGTGACACCTTTCTTCCTTTGATTAGGTGGGATCTGGATTATCAATCACGCAGCAGGAGATGGGACAATTGTTTTATAGCAGCAACCCAGGCCTCTTCACATCAAGGGACTTCTCCTACACTCCAGCTGCAGGTCAGCCTGTTGCTGTCGCCTCTACTCCCCTGGGTCAAGACATTCGCCAGATCCTATCGCTTTCAAATCCAGACTGTCCATCCACAGCCAGGTAGACACACAAATGTTAGAGCACAAAAACTCAGCCACTTCTAAGAGTGGCTTCTAAACACACAGTGCAAAAACCACTTTCATAAAAAGGTGTATAGGGCCACCCTTAAGCTTAACCGGGAAAATGTAATCCTCCGCGTTAGCACTTTTCTGAAAATGGCCATCCACTCGCACGTCTACATGGACACTTCATAAATTGACCTGACTGCACCTCCTTTTAAAATGTTTGATAAGGAACTTGAATTTGGACCTTGATTGATGCTCTGAAAAATGTTTTTATGTTATGATCTTAACATTATAGTTTAATTTGATAACACTTTTAATGTACCAGGCTGCTTACACTGGATAGTGTCCTGAAAATATTCTGATGCTAGTTTGTCAAACCTTTTGCACTTTACTACATTATGCTGCTATATTTTATGAAATACTTTGTTATTGGTCTGACCTAACCATAAGTTTATGATGAATTTGTTGCGTTGTTTTGCATAATGTATAGGTCCGTGTCTATTCACGGTGTAAGTCATGAATGTCTTATTTATGTAATGTTTAAATGCACATTTCTTGCTGGTAGCTTTGTTCTGTGCTTTTATGGATATTTTATATCTGAATAAAGATTTTTGAAAAATGTGTTATTACACCGTAAGTTCAGGCATACTAAACTTCACCTTTCCATCTTAAGCTTTTAGGAAGGTAGGCTTTAAAACATATTACACAGCCATCCCATTCTATCCTACAGCCAAGATGGCCTTTCCACAGTGAAAAACGAAATGGAGATTCTTTAACTTTCAGGACATGGCACACACCTTAGTACATGTCCTACCTTTCAAATGCACTTCACCCTGCCCAAGGGGGTACCCTAGACCTACCATACGTGTGTCTGATGTGCATCGAAAGGGAAGGGTAAGGTCTGGCAAGTGAGTGCACTTGTCAGAACAACATGGCTGTTTAACAAATTGCGCGCAGGCACTGCAATGGTAGGCCTGAGTTCCCTTTTTATTACAGCTACTTGTGAGTGGCACAAATAGTGCTGCCGTCCCACTAGTAGCAGTTGCATTACCAGCCCTGGCACACATAGTGCACTTTACTAGTAATGCAAGCATATCTATCCTGGACAGCCAATTGCCATTATATATTATATAGACCCCCCACCAGGATTTAGCGGCACAAATATGGAAATTTAGTGGCACAAATATGGAAATTTAGCTGCATTTTTGCAGCACTATTTTACTCATAATCAATAATTTTCAGCCTTAAATCAATAGAAACTGTTTTAGCAGAGTATTCCACTTTGAATAGGCAACTAACTATCCATTGGATGTCGGATGGAGGATAGCTGTATAGAGCGTAGGAGGTTTTCGAACAGATAGTGCATGCTCTTAGGACTGGTAAGCGCACTTTTATAGTTCATCATAATAAATCCAAGGCCTGATTCACAAATAAAGTACTGAATCTGTAATAGTATGTTTGCACCTATGTACAAGTGCAGATGTATAGCTTTTCTGAAGTCTGTCAGGCACATGCTTTCATGTGTATTTCTGGAAAGATCCGGTGGCATTCCCAGCAGGATCTATCCCTGCTGTGCAAACTTCTCATAGTGAACTCCACACAGAGAAACCCTTCATCTAAATCTAGGGGTGATCTAGACCCTTTACGCCCTGAGCTGGAGTAAAAATCAACACTTTCCAGGGTGAAAAGCGGAGGAAGAGGAATTTGTGAATGCCAATAAAAATATGTTTCTGGGTGTTCACAAACTTCTGTGACTTCACGTTACGCTTCCTGTGGCGTGTCTAGGTGTGCGTGTATGTGTTTGAGGTCTTGCACACAGGGCGTCATTATAGGAAAGTGCAATCCCATGGAATAGTTGGCAAGTGGTGCTTTGTCTTGGGTGATTGACACATTTAATATGTCCTTGATTTTTTGCTAAGTTCATTTTGGAACCTGGGCTGTTTTAAAGCCAGTTCTAAACAATTAGGTTGGTAAAGTGGGTATTTTCTAATGTTATTTCATGGACATAAATAACTGCTTTGTTCTACTCGTGATCAAATGTCACTCTCTGAAAACATTCAAGTGTCGCACTTAAGCAAACTAAAAACTTAACATGTGGTGATTGTGCCGTGTTCTGGAGGTCGTATCTGGACTGCCCCATCCATTTCTGGATGTCAGATCGGCCGGCCTCGAGTCAATACAACCAACTCAGACTGGAGATAAAGCTGAACTAGCACAGGTACTCATGGGCACAGGTTTAGATTTGGCTTCTCACATTGCACCAATCACAGGATTCCAGACCTTCTCCAAGAAAGATTTTGGGACTGCTGTTTCATGTATTCACATAGATCTGAACAATGCAAAACTGTATGCAGGGATCAGTTGCTGGCTGTCCAATATTTGTGCAATAGCACATGTGTTTTCCGGCGAAAAAACAATGTTCCCGAGAAGAAACTCTTTCCTTTAATCAGTGTGTATCTTTTCTGTGCCCTTTCCACCTGGAGAGGGGTTTACTGCGCCATTCGCAGCACCAAACATGCGACCATTGAAAGGGTCAGAGGTTACTAACTGATGTGATTGTGGGCATTCACAAACTTGCAAAGCATAACAAAAATACGATTTCTTCCTCCCATGGGTGTGATTCACTCCCTTAAAATGCCTTTTGTGGATATCTTGCACTTGTAATATCAAACCATGTGTGCCCTCTACAATGTACCTTTACAAGTGCCACTGGCTCTGTGAATCAGTTCCTGTATCTGCATTGCTGTCTCGAGGTCTGGACTCTACTTCAGTCGAGTCCACTTAGACTTTATCTTACGCACTGTGGTGTGTACAGTTTTGCACTGATATTCGTGACAAGCAAGCTCCTTCACTTCTGCTATTCAGGAAGGAACTGAACATCTTCCTCTTCAAACCACCCCACATGCAACCCTCAATACGCAGGGCATACTTCATAAGCCAACCCCCCCGCCCTTTTCCTACCTGCATCCTCTCCATGAGATCGCAAGCTCTTTTTACAGTTTGTGCGCTACTGCAAGCAGTTTAGCAAGTTACAAAATTACTCGCTTTTACCGAAGGGCACAATACACTTAGACCAGTCCTCGCAAACCATCTCTAAAGCACCAACAAAATCATAGGAGCTGCCTGCAATGCATGGTGTTTGACCACTGCCTCCCTCACCAATCAAACCTGGTCCATTAAAAAAAAGCCCTTTTGTAAAAATCGCAGCATTTTTACAAAATTGCAGATTTTTGTGGCAAACCGCGAAATCCTGGAGGGTCTGATTATACAGGGAGCACTTGCACTTTGGCACTCTTTAGCAGTGGCAAAGTGTCCAAAGCATAGAAGTTGGCAACACCATGTTAGAAACAAGCATTAGAAATGCAATAGGTCTCGCAGCATTAGAGTTAGTGCTTTTAGAATTGTTAATGGTTTTTTTTGTAAATCTTTAGCATGAGGTTGAGGGTGAGTGAGGGTGAGGGGTTGAGGGTGAGTGAGGGTGAGGCTGAGGGTGAGGGTGAGTGAGGGTGGGTGAGGGGTTGAGGGTGAGGGGTTGAGGGTGGGTGAGGGGTTGAGGGTGAGTGAGGGTGAGGGGTTGTTCCTGTTGGGCCAGCCCTGCTGCTGGCTGGGGGAGGGCTGGTGAGACTGGTGGAGGGAGTTGATGGAGAAGGGGTCGAGGTGTGAGTAGGGGTCTGCCGACTGGGAATACGACAGGGGCTGGTAGGGGGGCGGGAAGTACGGAGGCTGAAAGTCAGACGAGCCAGAATGAGAGAGAGAGGAGGGGCCGGGCTGTACAGGTGCTGGCTCATGGCCGAAAGGTGAGGTAACATCGGGTTCCCGTTGCTGCTGCCATCATGTCGGTCCAGAGGAGAGAGGAAAAACACAAGATGTAGGTAATTGAGAAAGAAAAAGGACTCAAAATCCGCGCGCATGCTTCGTATATTCAGTTTTGCGCTTTTCACTTCAATTATCGAGTTTTAAAAAAAAGAAATTATATAGCTATATTTAACAGATTAATCGTAAGTCAAAATCGCTGGGAAAAAATATGCATCAATAAAATCAATTATCCATCTAAAAATGCACTATGGAATGGACTCCTTGCGTTTTTTTAGCGCCGGATACTTCCTATCCAATACCTGCGCACTATTGGAAGTTCGTAGAATAAAGACAGAAACACGATTTGCCCAGGATCACACAATTTTTATGGCGCTGGAAAACATTGTAAAACTCTGGACTCAGGATTGCGTAAACTACAATGTAGCCTTGATCACATGTATGACAGCTCGTTCCATGTGCATTAATGCTCAAACAGTGCTTCTCCAACACAAATGACATCCCCAGCTCACGGTAATCACCACAGGCACGCCACATCAGTCAAACAGAGCACGTACCCGAGATTTTAAAGGCATTTGAGCACCAGTTTCCGGGTGAAAAGAATCAATTAATGACAGCGAGATATGTATGAGGAAAAACACATTTGGCAAGCAATGCAATTCAGCGGTGTGCTTTGTATATTAGAAGAAGTACGGGGAAAGCTGCAAAGTGTGTTTTTTTTGTTTTGTTTTTTAGGGGTGAGGGGTCCCACTGCGGAAAAATACATAGATGTTTTTGCAAACGATTGCTGAATTTTAAAACATAGACGGGTTGCCTAAAGCAAAACGTGAGTCACCAGTGGCACAGCCTGTCATCCGAGGGCAAGGCGCTTCCAGTGCGAAGAAAAACAGATTAACATATTTTCTCACAGAAAGAAACTGTGCCGTGATTTTACCGCTCCATGCTTGCTGGAATTACACAAATACTTAATTAAAGATAGTCGCACACATACTGCCGTTACGACGCTTGAAAACGACCGTTTCTAAATTCGTTTTACGCAAGCACCAACCAGCTGACTAACAGCTCCGCGACGAAGAAATCGCAGTTTTGTGCACCCACTGGCGTCCCCGCGTTACACTGTTCATGTGGTTCAAAAGCAGCTGACATAAGCAAAGTTCTGCGTTTAGATTCCACCCTGACAAGCACATTTATCAAGTTAATGCAAATTGTTATAGTGCGTGCCAGTTTTTAAGTGCGGCTGCGAGTGAAGTGGGCTTTATGTTAATAAATAAAAGTATTTGCGGCCGTGCACATTCTAGGTATTGCGTGGCTGTGAATATTATAGGTATTGCAAGGCTCTTAATAAAGCGGGCGCCATGTTAATAAATAAAAGTTTTCAGCAGCCATGCATATTATAGGTATTGCAGGGCTGTGAATAAAGCGGGCATCATGTTAATAAAATAAAAGTATTCGGCGACCGTGCACACTGTAGGTATTGCGTGGCTGAGAACATTATAGGTATTCACTCAGCATGGTGCCCTTGTTCACATTGCCCTGAAACTGCGCTTTAGATCTTGTTTAATTTTACATACACAGGCTGATCAAAATTATTTGAATAAACAACTTACCTCTGGTTAACTGTGCAGTTGTGCATTTATTTCATGTAACACAGTTTTAACCAGTCTTTTTTAAAAGCAAATAAACCATTGAAACAGGGCTGTCTACGGGATAACATGATTAGTCTACATCATACAGTGTGTTTGAAATATGCGTTACAGCAGTTTATCTAAGTACTGCCTTGTGAAAAACTAACTACAGAACCACTGAGAGCTTTATATTGTCCAGCATTTAAATCCGGCCGTCATCCATAATGCTTGGTAGCAGGCTCTGCACTCTGATTACAGAACGCCGGTGTCATTAAGTGAGCAAATTAAAGACGTGAATAATTCACTGGTGCGGCTGATTGTTGTGCTGTTTGCACGCAAGATATAAAAGAAGAGAGGGAAGTTGGGCGCGCCAGAGCTGGATGGGGCTAGGAACTTGTTCACTTCACAGGCGAGCATGTACGTCGGGCACAAACTTTGCAACTTCTATTGCCCGGCGGGTGTCTGTATGTTCCAGGCTTACCGGTACTTTTATTGCGTGGTGGAGCGGTGAGGCGCCCGCGAGCGGAGGGAGGAAGTTGGGCAGAGCAGCAAATGCTGCAGAGGGAAGTGTGTATTAAAGAAGCGTTGCAACCTTAAGGGAAAGATTGCATGTGTGCCAAGCGTGGGGGAAGAGAGGGGATTCAATGCGAAGGGCAGGGGAGCTTGAAGGAGCACGCCGCGGCGTATAAAACAAAAGAAAGGAGGCGCCTGCTTCATGCCGGGTGAAACTGCCACGCATTAATGCACACTGCCCGGGCGAAACTGCCACGCATTAATGCACACTGCCTGGGTGATACTGCCACGCATTAATGCACACTGTGAGAGCCATCTCCCTCCCTGGCTTCATTCCCATATGAAGAGAAGCACAGGGGAAGAGCAAATTAAGTTGTGCGAGCCGGCCTAAAAGACAAGACGGAGGGAAGAGAGGGGAGGGGGGAGGAGAAATGCGACACGGCGGGAAGGGGCAGGCAGGATGACTCAGGGGAGGGGGCGGAGCGGGGCAGAGCGGCATGTGGGTGTGAAGAAGCCGGGCCTTTGAAGTGAAGCTAAGCTTCACTTCAAAGGTGTCGGAGGAATGCGGGCGGCTGTGCACGCGCTTTTAAGCTCAATGCACATGCGCATTGAGCTTAAAAGTCACGGGCACTGCAAGGAATCGCCACGATTCCTTGCAAGTTAGATAAAGAGTCGATGAGCCCCTATAGTCTCGCTTGCTCGATGCGCATGCGCATCGACAGGCGAGACCTAAAAAGGCCTAGGGGAAAGCCAACCGTTTAGGGACTTAAGCCAAAAAGGGCCAAGTCCTACAGTCCTATATAAAAAAGGTGATCTTTAAACCATGTGTGTTTTTATCTAATAATGGGAAAGCTTTTAACCCCTTGCATGCTGATGACGGCCGGGAGCCGTCATGACACACAGTGCTCGTGTTCTGATGACGGCTCCCGGCCATCATGACAGCACCGGCGATTGGAATGTGCCGCACAGGCGCAGAATCGCAGCCACGCCCAAGGGGTTAAAAAGTTAGTTAAGATATTGTCAACATGCTATGAATAAAATTATAAATCAGTATTTTGCTTGTAAAAAGATCAAAAGCAACTACGTATTCCATTAATGAATGTGTGATTGATACCTCGGTGATGCTAATAGAATTTAGAAACAGGAGGCCAGTGAAGAGTTTTTTGGCATGATCACTTTTTTTTGGAGAAGTTGATTTGTGATGGAAAGCTAGCAAAGAGCAATAGATTTGAGTTTGGTGTTATGAGTTCTTTGGAGGAAAAGGGTAGAGTTGTCATGAAGGTAATGCTTTCAGCCAAGTAGACCAGTGTTTTCATACTGTAGCACTTAGAAGTAACAATAAATGAAACTGATAAGGTGGCCATTTGTGTGAAACTGCAACAAAAGCACATTGATTGGACCTATGTAGATTGCATTCTTGTAGGGGAGTGTGATGCTTTAATTCTGCCAGAAAAAAGGAGCTCTTCTGCAGATATACATCCTGATTTTCCTATGGATTTTCATGGCCCTGTGTCATTCTGAAAATTACAGATTTGTGAATGTAGTGGTTGATTATTTCCAAGGTGGGTTGAAATAGAGTGTGCAGATGTGCTCAACATTGAAGGTATGCTGGATTTTTTTTTTTTTTATGGACAATTGCCACTCTCTCTGTGAATGCTGTGCATTTTTGTTCAGACGTTACATTTTTCACAGAAAAGTGATATGGTTCATGAAATGAGAACCTCTGTTCTCCCAAAAAATTATGCTTTGGTGGAAATGGACAATAGGCTAATTTGTCAAGATATGCTGAACTGGACATAGGGACGTTTGGGACTATTGCAAATAGAAATATTGGATGTAACACCTCATGGTACCAGATGTTTAGCACCCAGTCAGATGTTCATGTTATATCAGCATGGATACAAAGATAAAAGAATGAAGTTTCAAACATTACAGAATGAAATCCAGGCTGTAGTGTCTTGTGTTGCTCTCACCAGGTTGTTACCCAGGATCCCTTTTAAACCTCAAACCTTGTCAAAAAAGTTTCCTCACATTTCTGTGATGGAAAGTTCTGGAATCTGTGTGGATCCACAAACTTCCACCAACCCAGCATTCCCTCAACTCGAACAATAAAAATTGTACCTCACTTTTGTGGGTAGGCCTAGCAAAATCTACTGAGGCGACTTAATTATTATCAATTACAAAAGACCTTGTACTGTGACAGAGTAACCTGCGTTTTTGATCTCTGGCTCGTCGGCCTTCTAGGGAAACCTACCAATCCCGGGGGGGAGGGGGGGGAAGAAAGTCTAGGGAGGTGTCACTTGTGTGGATTCCCCAATGTTTTTCTATCCAGAATCCCTTAATACTCCTCTGCTGCTACGAATAGTCCCAACTTTGCCGATGCATCCCCAATTCTTCAGCCTAACCATGGAATGTTGGGCTTGAGCTTGACAGGGGGTTTTGTAACTTGGGCACCCTAAAACCCTCACGTCCATGGACTCCATGGACAATACCAACAGACGTGCTACAAAGTTTTTGTTGCAGCGGTTTCCCTGGCCCCAAATTGTAATCTTCAATTTTATCTACTCGCACCCATAGAGGCTTTGGTCCTCCTGTGGACTTTGCTCATCGCATTGAGGGATGACACATCAGGGTGACTCCTGTTGGCTACTCAATGAGCACCAATTATTTGGTGACGTACCCACAGATTGGAAATCAAATTAAAATATACTACTCATTGTTAAGCTTTAAATGTATAGGATAGTGACTGATAGCCCAAACCTCCTGAAGTTCAATCTGGCCCAGATCATGTACAGCAAAACTATTAGTGCAAAAAACAATTAAAAAAAGAATCTGATGTTCTGAGAATAATTTGACTGTCTGTTATGCATTAGAACCCAATTGTTGGATGCACAATCTCTATGGAAAGAACATTTGAAGAATACAATCTAAAGAACACCGTCAATATAGATTGAATTCAGTTATTATATTAAACTGATTTAGAATTTATTGCAAGAATCCACGTTCAGGCAATAAGTCAGGAGTCTGAGTAAGCAGTTAGATTGTAGTATAAGCCACACATTTAGCAGAGTTAAAGACCATCTTACAATAAATTTGGGAATCGAAGGTTCAGCCAAAGAGTCTATGGAAAGTTAACTAGGCGAGGGGTTTCTTGCCACCAGAAAGGAACGGGGGCGCAGTTCAGGTAAAAGTCTCAGCATGGGTATACTTTTTGGTCAAAGTGCCAGAAAGAAATCCATGGGCATAAGCAGAGAGAAGCTGTCTCCCTGTAGCGGTGCAGGCCTACAGGATGGGGTTTGCATTTTCCCTAATGTTTCAACAAAATGGAGAGCTTGTATCCAATGGAGGAAAGACCAGGCTGTACAGAGAAGGCAAAGCAAATTCTGATGCACAAATGATGTCAATAATACTTAAGTAATAGGCATTGAGATGCTAAAAGGCTGTTTTGTTACACTGTGAATTCTTGCAACAAGTGAGTGCTGGTCAATGGACATGGGGTGGTCATTTGCTTGTTTTAGGCCACACCCCATTTGATTGTTGAAGGGATTAAAGAAATAGGATTATGAATTTGAAGGCACTACTGCATCTTACCCCCCAATCAAATGCCCACCATGACTTGATATTTGATAACCAAGAGGGTACATTAAAATGGAAAGGGAGTGGAAATAGCTTTAGTGCTCGTTAATTTAACTAGACATGCCTCATATGTTCTCCAGTCTTGTTTCACTGTACATTGCCTGTATGATTGTTACTTTATTAGTGTATTGCTGTGCATATCATGGCAGTAGCCTGTAAATGTTGCCCGTGAAGGTACAGTTTTAAAACCAAATACTCTGCAGCGCTGTACTGTCCCTGACTGGTATATCTAGACTGGGCCCATTATCAGCCTCTAAAGTGAACTATTCACAAGTACTTCTTGCTGCTGGTGCAGTGGTTCCATGGCTGTGCTGCTTCATTGGAGGCAGCATTCGCAGTGGAATTGTCAGGTTTGTGCTGCACTGCTGGATAGTACTGCAAGTTTATTTTGCAGTCCTGAACTAATAATCTAATGCGCTTTGGACAAAATGGAGAACACGTCTGACTAATCCTTTTGAATGAGAACTGACACCGCAGGTGTCTGGCCATTGGCCTTTATCTTCAGGTTCAAGGTGTTTATTTGGTTCCTGCTAGTAGATAATAGCAAAATGCTTATTGCCTGGAATGGACCACAATGTTTTTATTACAGTAGTTAAATGCCTTTTGCTGCTGCCTTTGGCTAGATTAGGTTTTATTTACTCTACGTTACCTTATAGTGATAGTCTTTCCATAGTATTGGAAGTTATCTATTCATAGTTGGTCTTTCTTTCTTGCAGTAATGGCGTCCAAATGGTCTAACTCTCCTCCGCCCTGTAATGCTTCTGCATGCTTCACTGATGACCTGATCTGTTCAGTCTGCCATGGTCTCTTCCAAGAGCCAGTATTGCTAAAGTGTGGGCACAGCTTCTGCCGGGTCTGCGTCAGTGGCACCAGTGCAGGCCAAGCACGCAGCATCTGCCCCATCTGCCTGGCTGAGTACTCCAGGGGAAAGTTCATGCCCATCAAGACTCTGGCTAACTTGGTGGAGAGAATGAAGGGGGGCAGCCCAGGGAAGAGCGGAAAGGACCAGTGTAAAGAGCATCGGGAGAAGCTGAAGCTCTTCTGTGTTGACGACGGAGTTGCAATTTGTGTTGTCTGCCGGGACACAGTTAAGCATGCCAAGCACAAGTTCCTGCCCATCCAGGATGCCGTTGACATGTATAAGGTAAGTCATGTGCCTGCTCTTTTGGCTAGAGATTATACTGCTTCTAAACCAGTAACACTTTGCCTAATCAACCAGGGGAATTGTAAGCAGGCTGAGGGTCTTGAGACGCTAGGGGGTGGGGGCGTAAGCAGCTCCATTCAGTCGAAGAGCCAGGTTTTGGGTTTCTACCAGAAGATATTCAGGGAGGGGGGTGCGTCTGAGCGGGAGGTCATTCCAGGTCTTGGCAGCGATGAAGGAGAAGGTTCTTCCACCTGTTCTGGCTCGGTGGATGTGTGGGATTTCCGCGAGGGCGCGGTTGGCAGATCAGAAGTTTCTCTTGGGTATGTGGAGGGAGATTCTCTTGATGAGGTATTGGGGTCCAGTGTTGTAGATAGATTTGTTGGCGTGGGTGAGTATCTTGAAAGTGACTTTCTTCTCAACCGGGGCCTTTTTTGTAATGCAGGGCACCATTGTGTTCATGTTGGACTACTTCATTCCTTGAAGTTGTTTTTTTTTTTTTTTTTTTTAATTTAGTTGTGCCCACTGTATAATTACTGCAGCCCCTTCCACTTTTTTTCTTTTTTTCAGAGTTTTATGTAGCACGAACTACACCCAGACATTCAATATTAGAACGCTGTACATGAGCACCAGTTTCGTTACAGATTAACATTCATTTTTGTAAGGCACGGGGAGATTAAGTGATTTGACCAGAATCAAAGGTTGATAAGCATTGTTGCCGATACTTGAGCCGGCTACCCAGGACTGAGGTTTTTCGCTCTAGCCGTAAGGCTGCATCCTCTCCTCACTTATACCTCCGCTAGTTGTATGCCATTTGCAGTCTTGATAGAGTAGTAAAACCTAAACTAAGGCACTTCGTACTTTACGCCACTAGCCCCCCAGAGCACGTTTAAGGTAAAGTGGGAATTCTGGATTCCATTTTTAATGCCTGTCGCACATTCCTATTCGTCTGGCCCCTTTGTCTCCAGTGCAGCACACATTCCTGAAAACGTTATTTGTGAGGCACAACTTGTTGCCCTTTCTCTAAACCTTTAGGGAGTTGTTGTAAGTGACTGATCAGTGCCAGATGAAACCCTACTCTGAATTATTTGTCCCTCTGCCGAACCTGATGGATGGAGAACCTGATGACACCAGGGTCAGATTGGTAACGCAGGCACTCGGGAAGTGGTCGAAGGTTTGGTAGCAGTTTTCCATCTCCTGCTCCCAGCCTGGTAAACATCCTTGACACCATGATCAGGTTATTTGGACAATGGTCTGACTGCTGGGATTTGATCAAGCTGAGTGAACCATGACCTGAAAGACCAGCTTTGATCACACTGAGTGAACAATGATTTGTGTACCAAGCCATGACCAGGTCACCATCTACAAACATCGTGTGGATCTGGTTATCAACTGCAAACACTCCTCTGATTGAACAATGGACTAACGGCCAAAAGACTGGAATGAAAAAGTATAAAAGGCTTGTAAGCTGCAGAGTAAAGCAGCAGCCTCCTGGGTTTTGTCTGACTAGCTTGGGACTCTGTTCCATAGCCCGGGCTATTTGAATAAATCTGGGTTCCTCCTGCAGACTAAGGCTCCTGTGTCTCCTTTTACTAAGTATGGAAGACTGGGCGGTTCCCCCGCCGCCGAGACCCAGTAATTGGCTTAATCTGGTTCTTCAAATGGCGCCCGAATAGGGACTCCACGAGCACGAAGGTCAGGCCCGGTGGATGTGAGGAGGTGCACGGAGAGACTCGGAGGCGCCCTACCCGAGGGATTCTTGCAATCCGGTGAACTGAACGACTCGCCCGCTGTTCCTCCCCACCCGGTCTGGGCCACATGACCGCGTTCTCGCTGGAGTCCCCTAGTAAATCGTTTCTGGAGCAGGACACAGCCTACGTCTGCAGAAGAGAACTACCCCTGTAAGGTAAGGGTGGACTGATCATCCACCAAGTCTGTGATTCTGTTATTGACTTTTGAAAAAGCCATGCTGTTCACTTTTGCAAAAGGCAAGCAATGTGAGTTTTTAAAACCAGCTGGTGTCTGTTATCTGTTTACAAGCATGCCAGTCAGTAGTAAGTTCAAGAAATTATGTTGTATGTGTACGCAGGACTCCCAGCTGGAGGCGGCTTGTCCGCTTCCTCCAGAAGGGACCCCATGCCATACAATGTATGTTAACCATGGCCCTTCTGCCATAATGTTTTCCTCATTCTGGGTAAAATGTACGAAACAAAGTAACGCGGAATTACAGTGGCGACTTTATGGCTCCTTTAATTCCCAAGTTCTCACCAACTTAGACGGGCGCGTTTCTTTTCATTAATTGTTCCTTTAAGTTTGAATCCCTCCTATTTTGGAGGAAAGATGAAGCAGAGCTAGAAAGCAGAAGGCTCAAGAATGAATAACGGAACGTATGTCAATGGCCAACCACGCCAGAGAATTTACAAAATCTGTAGAAATAGCCGATGTGGAGCATGGGGCCTGGGTACAAAAATGTTATCCAGCTCGTGCGGAGAAAGGAAAGGTTCATATGGAAGGGGGAGAAGGTGATTCCTTGCTTGATACCATGCTAGAAAGCCTTCCTGCATATGCCCCAATGTACCCTGCCCTGATGCCTCACACCCCACATGTACCCCCCCCGCCACTGCCCCTCTTACTGCTCTCCCTGTCACACCGACCCTCCCGATCTTTCCTATGACACCGACCACGCACGCTAACCCTGTCCTTGCTGTGGGAATAACAAAGTCCCCATCCGTCCAATCCCTGTGTCCTTACCACTAGCACCCTTTTCCTACTTCCCTGTGGTCTACAGTTAAGCAGGATTTATATAGATTGTTGAATTCCCCCCGACTGGCACCTTGGGCTCTGTTGAATTCCCCCCGACTGGCCCCTTGGGCTCTGCAGTCAGCTTTTCGTCCCTTCGAGAAAATGACCTACAGAGGCAACCATGTGAATGTTGGATAAATAACAGGGATAGTTATGCCTTTAAAGAAGGATGTATGACATTACAACGCATGCTTTTACATCGCTTGCTTTTACAACGCGAGTTTTACAACGCATACCATTACAACGCATAGTGCTTTGGGGCGCTGGATAGTGAATAGTTTAATTTACTATTCCAACTCCAGTCCCCGTGGATAGTAGGGAAGGTGTTGGACAGTAAATGAAACCTATTCCCTATCCTAGAGCGCCCCAGCGCAATGCGTTGTAATGGTTTGCGTTGTAAAAGTTGCGTCATAAAGGCACTGCGTGGTAAAAGTTGCGTTGTAAAGGTTGTTTCCCTTTAAAGAAATGTGGTCCACCTTTTCTCAGTGGACGATTATGGAACAGACCACCTGGGCTAAATACATGTGTACCCTCGTCATGCAAAGATTTGATAATGCGCTTCTGCAGATACCCACCGGATTAATGGACCTTGGGTCACAAAGAGGCGATGTTCAGGGAGAGGGGATGTTTGGCGCTATGTCTACTTTAATGGCTTACTGTGATATGACCGCTTTGCTCAACACCCCTCTAGAAACAGCTATGCCAGTGAGCGAGGTGGCCCCTGACTGTTAACACACTTACCGATGCCCAAAATAATGGCCAATGGGCTATTGAGGCACACTGGTGCAGGCTTTGGGTTCATGTTCCTTTGAAAAGGTCAGAAGTAATGCAGTTAAAAGGACAATTACCAGATCCCCAGAAGAATCTGGCTGCCTTTTACAGAGAATTAGGTCCGATTATATCTGCAGGTACTCTTGTCCTTGAGGATGTAGATTTACTTTTTGGTACGGTTGTCCCCACTGAAATTTGGGACAAGATTCAACATACTGACCATGAAGTGGCATTGGGAGGTAAATGGGCTGACCTAGAGGCCGTGGAAGAAGCAAGGATAGGAGGGACTAAACCAGAAGCTGCCATCCTGACTTTGTACGGTAAAATGACGTTTACGTAAACGCTTTTGCCAGAAACTGTCATTAACTGGGAGCAAAATTGCCTGTAGGCAGCAAAAAGGTGAGAATGTGGCTGACTTCTTTACCCGTTTTGAGACTGAATACAAGGGACCTAGTGGTTTGGATCCCCGGACCCCAGGTTCCGGCCCAGTGTTTGTCGATAAATTTGTCAGAAACTTGCTTCCTGAGATCTCTGCCAGGCTTAAAGTTGAAAGTACGTGGTCTGCCCAATCTATGACTGGTATCTTGGCTATGGCACAATATCACGAGAATAGGGAGAATAAAGATGGAGACAAGGAAAGTAAGGAGGTCAGGGATCTTAAGACTAAGGCACTTCTGCAGCAGGCTTGCACTCCCCGATGTCCCCGGGAATTTCAGATCTCCAGCCCAACCCGCTCCGAGGGCTTGCCAGTCTACCCCCTCCAGCCCTCAATGTACGGGAGCCCTCCAAACAGATCAGTGTGCTTATTGTAAGGGTTACGGCCATTGGATAGATGAGTGTCCAGTGTTAGCTGAAAACATACGAACTGGGAAGTCTTGGCCTCGCACTCCCGACTAGGGACCATGGCCCGCCCATCTACAGGATAAAGAACGCAGGACCAGGGTTGATGCTCCTGTCCGGTAGTGCTCGGTCAATAGGTTTGATGGGTATGAAGCCACACTCACTTATTACAATGATGATTATGACGAAGTTGATGAGACTGGGTCCTACCAAGCATAGGACAGCCAGGAAAGGGGTATTACCAGAGTGCAAATTCCTGTGGATCAAAGGGGCCTGTATGTTCAAATGTCAGTTGTGGGGAACGATCAGAATTTTCTTTTGGATATTAGGGCTACCAGGTCTTCTATTGCACGTCTGTCAGCCCGGAGGCCCCCCTTTCTAGCAATATGATTGTCTCCGTGGGTTTTGCAGGGACACCTGTGACCAGCTCTGTCTCTGAGCCCCTTCCCCTCGATATTGGCCCTGCACATGTTGACGCTCCCTTGGTCCTTACTACAGGTTGCAGTGAAAACCTATTAGGCATGGATTTACTGAAAGCTCTGTATGCGACCATATCATGTAGTCCCCAAGGTGTATCCTTAACAATTTTCCCCACCGCAGCATCCTACATGTATCTGTCCGGTCCCCTACCACCAGAGTTGCAGTCTTTACCTTCCTCCCTCTGGGCATCATCAGACACTGATGTGGGGTGTCTCAACATACCCCCTCATGTGGTACCCATCAGCCAGGTGCACTTCTCCCCCACCTCCGGCAGTATCGACTGCCCGCGGAAGGAGAAGTAGCCCTTTTAACTATCTGAATTGATGGACAAGGGCGTAGTGGAGGAAACACGTGGCAATATCTGTAACAGTCCCATTATGCGTGTTCTTAAAAAGACCAATGGAGATGCTCTCTCCCATAAAATATACAGATTTGTAATTGACCCAAGAGCCCTTAACAAAATAACAATCTCCTAATACCCTGTTGTCCCCGCTATTACAGCCCTCTTAACGATGGTCCCTTCTGACGCCACGCACTTTTCTGTCATAGACCTGAAGAATGCTTTTTTCAGAATTCCTATACATCCTGACGGCAGACATATTTTTGGTTTCTCCCTTGGTGGGCGGAGCTTTGATTTCGCTGCGCCCCTCAAGGTTTCACTAAGAGCCCCAGTATCTATCTATAGTTAAGCTGTCAAAAGTCCACTAGATTCCCTGGAACTCCCTGATAATTCTACACTATTACAATGTGTTGATGACCTCCTAATTGCTGCAAATTCTGCCCCAATATGTAACAAAGCTACAGTTTGTTACGCCACCTTTCCCTCCATAACCACAGTCTCTTTGAAAAAGCTTCAGTTTTGTCAAGAGAAGGTGACCTATTTAGGTCATCTCCTCTCGAAAGAGGGAAGGCAGCTCACCACTGATCGTGTAGCCATTATCAATGCTATGACTGCCCCACGAACACAAAAGCAGGTGCGAGCCTTCATAGGCCTAACGTCCTACTGTAGACAGTGGATTTCCAATTTTTCAGCCATGGTCAAACCTCTTCTTGCCCTCACCACTAAAGACATATCCGACAGTTCGTTTCCATGGACTAGAGAGCATGTGCAGGCCTTCCAAGATTTGAAGATGGCTCTGTGTACCAGTCCTCGGTACTCCTGATTAGCAAACAATTTTTTCTTTTTATACATGACACAGCTGTGCATGCGCTGTCTTGACCCAGATGTTTGGAGGTCACCATCGGCCATGTGTTTATTTTTCAGCTACCTTAGATCTGTTGCGAGGGCTCTCCCAGGATGCCTACGGGTGACAGCTGCGGCCGCCCTCATGGTCTGTCAGAGCGGGGATCGTCATGAACCCCCCCCCCCACCCCCGACTCTGATGGTCCCCCATTCTGTTGATCCCTCTTAACACCAAGACACACTACCTCACTAGCGCACGACTCCCAGGATATGAATTGACACTTTTTGCCAGCCACATTAACATCAAGAGATGCACTGTACTAAATACCGCCACATTACTCCCACTTGATACTCAGGATGCCTGCTTAGACCCACATGACTGTATATTGAGGACAGAGGAGGAGACGAAGGGATGGGTTGACTTGCAGGATACCGCAATAGCAGAACCAGAAGGTACACTGTATGTGGACGGATCATGTCTCAGAGGGCCATATGGTAACGCCTACGCCCTGACGACATTGGAGCAAGTAGAAACAGCTCACATTCTGCAGTGCTCTGCTCAGGCAGCAGAATTAGTGGCCCTCACTAGAGCCTGTGAGTTAAGCAAGGGAATAAAAGTTAATATTTATACTGACAGGCAGTATGCCTTTGGGGTGGCTCACAACTTTGGGAGACTATGGAAAGAAAGGAATTTCCTTACTTCACACGGGACCAAGATTCAACATGGCCCCCTAATTCACCGAATGTTAGACTCCCTGACATTCCCCAGAAAGGTGGCCATTATAAAATGTAAGGCCCATAAGAAAGTGACCGATGTTGGGAAAGACAATGCCCTGGCTGACCAGACGGCCAGACAAACAGCTCTTAGGAAAAGGGAAGGAATGTATATAGGAGGTCCTGCTAGGTGGGTGAAAAATGAAGGCATGCTTGAATGTGATTGATTTTCAGTCCCATACTACTCCTGAGGAACTAAGGGTGTGGAAGGAGCAATTGGCAAATGAGGGAGTTGATGGTTGCTGGGTCCGTACGACTATGGAAAGACAATGGATGTTACCTGACAGTCATGTGCTACCAGTAGTTACAATGGCCCATGATCCTGCTCACATTAGTGCAAAAGGGATATGTAAACTGTTGGAACCTACATGGTACAACTCGAAGATAACAGCATATGCTGAAAAGCTGGTTAAAACATGCATGATTTGCCTAATGTATAACCCTGGAAAAGGCACAGTTACCCCTAAGGGAGGATATTCTCCTCCTACCTTCCCTTTTGAAGTCCCCCAAATGGATTACATCCAGATGGACAGATGCAACAATTTGAAATATGTACTGGTGGTGGTCTGTACCTTCAGCCGATGGGTGGAGGCCTACCCTGTCAAAGACTGCACCGCTATCACTACCGCCAAAGTGCTATTAAAGGAGTACCTCCCATGATTCGTTTTGCCCTGCTTGATCTGGAGTGACAACAGGACACACTTTACGGCTCAAATGGAGTATGTCTGTACAGCATTGGGTGTAAAACAAAAATTTCATGCAGCTAACCACCCCCAGTCAGATGGTCTAGTTGAGGTGTACAATGGCATCCTAAAAACTAAAATGGCCAAAATATTAGCAGAGACGGGTGTCCCTGGGGTTGATGCTCTGCTCTTGGCCCTACTGTCTACAAGAACTGCCCACACCAGGATGGGGTTATCCCCATGAGATTTTGTTCGGGAGACCTGCCAATGTATGGGGTGTCCCACGGCCTAAAACTGTCTGAATACCCTGTATCTGATTTTCTGTGCAGTCTAACACCTTTCGTACTGTTTATCACCAGGTGCATGAGGCCATACCTGACCAAAGCGAGGGCCCAGGACACGTTATCCAACCTGGTGAATGGGTCCTGATCCGAAACTTTCAATAGACTAATTCTCAAGCCCCGCTGGACACAGCCCGTCAGGTGTTACTGGCCACCTGCACCGCCGTGAAAGTAGGTCGGAAGAATTGGGTGCATTCATCACACTGTAGGCGTGTGCCTCTGCCCCTCACCTATGATCAGGGTTGAGGGAAGGACAAGGACACTCAAACAGAAATAGTCCCGACGTTTGTCCCTTTCAGCGATGCCAGATTGCATTCTAAATCTACAGAAGCAGAGTGACAGTGTACTGAAGGGAAGGGTGGAACCCTCCCTTAACTCTGCTCAACATCAAGGACAATTGTTCCCCGACCATACTGTTCCTACTTACACCCGATATAACATGTGCTCCCGAGGGAAGGTTCGCCCTTGACTTCCCAAGTGCCTATAGGCTGTAGGGCCGTGATCTTCCTGGCTGAGAGTAGTGCCGCTGTGTCACACTAAGGTACGCCATAGGGCCCAGTGAAGCAACCACCAATCACAGACGGCCACTAGAGGTCCCTGGCTTAGCACAATGGCCGCCGTCCAATACAACAGAGTCCGGAAACAATATGTCCGTCTCCTACATAGCAAATGCTTCATGGCCACCATGGTGACAGTTTGCCTCCCTCATCCTGTCTTATCGGTTGGCTGTTACTGATCTACCATCCTGTTACCCCACCAACTCCTACCCAACTCCTGCAGAACACCAATATTTCATGCTACCAGCCCACAAATTACCCCGCCGTGCAGAATTTTTCAATAACCTCTTCGTCCAAATGTTGCATCATCATCAGCTGATCATGAATACTTCCAACTGTTTGGTTTGTGGACTAATGCCACGTTCCATGAAACACCCTGTCCCATTCTTTCCTTACCCCTTTCCCATCTCTGGGTCTTGTCTTGCATGGTGGATGTTTATGCAGGAGGCCTACACTGTCAATGTTACTGCCAATTCTGTCCTTGGGACATTTCGGGATGACTTCTGCTGGAACAGATCTGGCAATGCCAATGCTCCTTTTTGCCCGACCAGCTCAACCACATTCCTACTACCACCAGATGAACTTGGTGCGATGGTAGTATTCAACTCAACCACTCAACGAACATTTTCAAGATTCCGCACCAGAAGGATACTGCCTGATGAACGAAACACTCCGAATGTCATAAATGTGCTGGGCCGTGTCTGTATCCATGGCCTAGGGACCATGAAAGTTGGTACTGCTACTTGTGATATCACAAAAGCTTTAACTAAATCTCCTCTGAAGCTGGTGGCATCCCACAACACCTATTTTATCTGTGGCACTGCCGCTTACACTTGGCTCCCCCACAACTGGTCTGGTACCTGCTATTTGGCCTTACTCCTTTCACCAACATATTCTACCTATGGAGGTTACCACCTGTTGATGAAGGGCGCTCAGCGCTGCTCACGTTGGGGCATCATATCAGCCAAGGATACAGCAGGCCAGGAAGCCGGGGACTTCTTTAAAGGTTTCCTTCCATTGTGGGCCCCCATGGCAAACAGTCTAGCTGTACGAGGACTGACCAGGGTCCTTGAGGCAACCATCACAGTAACAGCTGGTGCCCTCCAACATCACTGTAGAGCTACAGGCGGACCGCCTTATAATGCTTCAAAACCGCATGGCCCTTGATGTCATCCTTGCTGATCGTGGGGGGGTGTAAATTGATCGGCTCCAGCTGCTGTGTACATTCCAGACAACACACCTACAGTGTACGATGCCATCCAACGTCTGCATCTCATTTCTTCTGAAATTCATCTGGATGAAGGAAACTGGTCCCTCATAGACTGGATCTGTGGCCTCCTTTCCCAGTGGGGGCGGAGTCTTCATCTTCCTTGCCTTGGGAGTAGCTGTCCTGGTCTCCTGCTGTTTGTGCTTTCAGTGCCTGCCAATGCTCTGTACAATGTGTGTCCAGACTATCAAACCTTCACCCTCTAACATTCACAACACCAATATGATGATGATGCTTCAACAAGAAACAGATGGCCTTATGAACATTGACATTTCTTAAAGTATTTGCCACTCCATGGCAAAAGGAGGGTCTGAGGTAAAGTGGTCTTCTGATCGGCATAATTTGTACCGGGACTCCATTGTTTTTTCATTGCCATCTTGTGTCAAACACTTCCACATGACCCACCTGGTCGTTTCTGCTGATGCCTGGGAAACTTCTAACTGTCACGACAAAAACCATCTTGCAGCCTGCATTTCTGCCCAGGAACTGTCGCCCCCCCCCTGTTCTTTGCAGTTCAATAGAAAGCCATGAGACACTCAAGCCCTGGGTAAATGATTTGTTTTCCATCTCCTGCTCCCAGCCTGGTAAACATCCTTGACATCGTGATCAGGTTATCTGGACAATGGTCTGACTGCTGGGCTTTGATCAAGCTGAGTTAACAATGACCTCAAAGACCAGCTTTGATCACACTGAGTGAACAATGATTTGTGTACCAAGCCTTGACCAGGTCACATCTATAAACATCGTCTGGATCTGGTTATCAACTGCAAACACTGCTCTGATTGAACAATGGACTAAGCCAAAAGACTGCGAGTAAAGCAACGGCTTCCTTGGTTTTACTAGCTTGGGACTCTGTTCCATAGCCCGGGCTATTTGAATAAATCTGGGTTCCTCCTGCAGACGAAGGCTCCTGTGTCTCCTTTTACTAAGTATGGAGGGTATGGAAGACTTGGGCGGTTCTCCCGCCGCCGAGACCCAGTAAGTGGGTTGATTTAGTTCTTCAGTGGTCTGTGATGTTAGGATGCCGCCAACGTCCCAGTGGGGGCCTGAGTGGCCCTTCTAGAGGCAGATGGGCGGAGGTATCTCTCTCTCTTTCTCTCGCTGGGCGGGCCCATTAATGTATGCTGATTGAGCGGGGGCAGGGGCCCGGAGCAGAAGTGGGATCACTTGAATTCTTGCATGGCTCAGCAGTGTGAACGAATCTGTGCTTTAAAAAAAAATATCTAAATGAAGTTAATAAAACATACCCCCCACACCCTTTCTTTTCATAAAACTTAGCGGAAGCAGTTATTTGCTGAAAGGCAATACGCAAACGCGGGCACTTATTTTTGGTGTCCCTGGGCCGATTTTTTTTTTTATTTTTTTTTTTTTTATTTTTTTTTTTTATCCCAATCCAAGCCTGGATGACACTACACCAGATGCAATTTCTTGCAGTGTAATGCCTTGCTTGCTTCAAGGGTCAAAATGGATCATTTGATTTTTCCTGTCCTCCTCTGAAGCCTCAATGGCTTTGTGCATTCTAAAGATTTATAAAAATGCCTGAGTATTTGATCCTACTCCAGACTGCTATAATTATTTGTTTTCTATATCTACTGTTATAAATATTTCTCTGGAAAGGACCTATTGTTACTTTAAAAATAACTAAGTTGGCATTTTCTTAAACTATTTGGTGCCTTCTGCCGGTCTCTGGATTAAATGTCTGGTGTGGGTGACAGCTAACTTCCTGCATTCCCTCAAGAGCCAAACACAAAGGAAAGGAAGATGTGAATGAGTAGCCATCCACATATTTATGTGTCCTCCTGTACCGGATGGAAGGGCGAACCTGACGCTTTACAACTGAAAGGCCTGTGTCCGGCTCACACACAGGATTACATACCCTACTGGAATGAATCTGGAGCAAGGGCAGTAAAGGCAGTCTTGTACACTTCAAAGCATCTCTTTGAAGTCTCACTACTTCAAAGGCCTTACTGACATTCTACCATTCTGCTGTCCTGCCAGGGACGATTGCCTCTCTGCTGAATTGCTTTGCTATGTTTGCCTGTTGCTTCTTGCCTGGAAGTGAGACAGGATGTGCATCCCCGTATCCCAGAACCGTTGTTTCTCCAAGGGTCTGTTGACTTGCCTCCTGTTGCTTAAGACTCTGGGATAGCAAAGACTCCCATCTTCAAACAGCACCTGGACTTCACTTGCTGTAAGTCCTACCCTGCCACTTGTGCCAACCCAGTCCAGGGCCTTTGGAAGTAAGTGCAAAATTGCTGCATCTGCCAGAACCTGCATCAATACCATTGCACCTATTGGAACAGACAACTGCTGCGAGATTGGGAACAATGTATCACCGCTGTTGCAGGTACTGGACTGGCGCATCGCACTCTGGTGCCTCTTTGCCTCTGGAATTGGTGCTTTAGAACCTACTGATCATTGCCACTGCTTGGAGAAGATGATGCATCGCCCCCTAGCGCGTATTAACCTGGTGCATCGCAATCAGAACTGCTGCAATCTGACCTGGCACTTCGCTCAATGGAACAGACTTATTGCCGCGTGGAGTGGGGAAATCTGGTGCAGGAGTGGGGAAATCCGGTGCAACACCCAGACTACAAGGAGATCACCTCTTGTGCTTAGGCAAGGATTAAGGTACTTTTGCTCAGCAGGCCCTGCATGGGTCTGGTAGCTGGCATGCCCTCAATCGCAGGCGGCCTGACCTTGACTTTGTTCTAGTCCAGCATGACCAATTAACTGAGTTATTTGCTTCAAAGTGCTATTTTTACATTGAATCTTTATACATTCATATCTCTACTACTACTACTACTACTACTACTTAGATTTGTCATTTTGGTCTTATTTAATTTATAAAATCATATTTTTTTTTTTTTACCTGGTGTGGATACTCGTTTTCACTGTTACTGTTTGAAGTATTGCACACGTTCTTTATACATTGCCTCTCAAGTTAAGTCTGACTGCTCTGTGCCAAGCTACCGGAGTGTGCACAGGTTAATTTAGGGTGTGTATCTGACTTACCCTGCCTATGATTTTGGTACATAACTCTGCCAACTTGAGACCCAATTTCTAACGATGCACGTTCTTATGCTGCATTGATCTCCGTAGAGGTCCTTTCCAGGCTAACCCATCTAAGTGATTCAGGGAGTCAATGGGGCAGGTAGATATCTTTAGAGGCCAAATAGATTTCTCTAACATTTGGAGTTAAATTAAAAAAACAAAATTCTCACCTCTGATTCTGTACTAACTGGAAGTAAGTGCATAATTCAGCCCAGGAGCCCCCATATGTAATCCAGATGATAATGTCAGTCAGTAACATTTCTTTATTCGATTTAATAAAAATCAAAAAAGGTGGACACATAGTACATTTCATCATTACATTAATCTATTAGTTACAAATTTAAAAAGAGAAATTCATACAACCCTATTTAGTGGAATTAATACATATAAAAAGTATCTAAGTTATAAAAACATCATATATGCTAAAAAATGATCAGATGTTAATTGGTGTGGACTTTGAGTTTAGGCGATTCTTATTAATGCGAACTCCTGCGACTAAAAAATTTGCTACATGAAATGTTACTCTTGCACTTGGTAAAAGTTGCAAGAACATGAGTGCTGGCCTAACCTGTATAAAGCCTGCCTCGCGCAAAATTGGTAGCAAATATTTTTTCCTGATCTTGGTATAGTGATCACAGAACATGATAAAATGTAACATGTCCTGGAGAGAAAATGATCAGTCACAGGGTTTTGCATTCTCTGGTGTATCCCAATTAAGATAATGACCAAGCATTAAATGAATAAGATTAAAACGAAATAGATGAAATGGTCTGGTTACTGAGATAGGGTATGGTTCAATGCCCGGGGCAGTCATTAGGGTATAGGTCTTTCTGACAAGTGGCTTCTTTAATTCGATTTCTTCCCTTTCTGATATATACATATTAACCAGGGTACTTTTTACTGTGTTAAGATCCTCTTTTGTAATGCGTTCTGGGGAGAGAAAAAGCTCAGGACGACCTGCTTGTGTAAGTTGTGACTTAACATATTTCACCCACAGGATATTTAAGGCTCTATCCAGGGCTAAACAGTCTTTAAGGATTATGTGATTTAGTGATATCTCCTTATTGAGCCAGGTTTTTAGCCAACAAGTGACTGGGGCTAATTTTAATGCATCTGTTACATATCCCAAGCCCAATTCTGCGTGTAATGAGTATACAGGGGTAGATTGGGGAACAGAGAGCAAAGATCTTAAAAATCTATTTTCCACCTTTTGAATCTTGTCTTGGTTCGTGTGACCCCAGATGGCGGAGCCGGAATAGGCTATAGACCAACATTTGGCTTTGTAAACTTTTATAATAGCCTCCATGGGGCGTGCTCCCAGCCTTTTTGTAAATCCAAGCAATGCTGCAGCCGCTATTGCTACCGCATTACTTTTTGAAAGTTGCTGGGGGCCCCAGGTACCTCTGTCATCAAATAAGACCCTCTAAGTATGGAAAGGATGGAACTCTTTATCTCCTGGCCAGTACAAAAAAAAGTTTGTTTTCTTTTTCCTACCTGCAGCACCAGTAATCATAATCTGTGATTTCTGAGTGTTAATTTTCAGGTCTAGGGAGGCCATAAAATTACCAAAGGAGGCCAATAATCGGCTAAGGGCCACCCCAGAACGTGCCAAAAGAACAGCATCATCCGCGTATAGGAGGACCGGGGATCTGTCTTTCCTGCACGCGGGATATCCAAGGATGCATCAGCCAAAGCTGGCTCTAGGGCATTAATGTAAAGTGTAAAGAGGAGGGGGGGCAAGGATACAACCATGCCTAACCCCCCTCTCTGATTTAAAGTGACAGGTGCACCTCCCCTACTTGGTGACTCTGACCGAGGCCGAAAGGTCGCGGTGACGTTCGGCTATGTAGCTAACCAATGGGGGATCAAAGCCCATGTCCAGAAGGACCCCCCCCCCCCCACAGCCTCACCCTGTTAACAAGGTCGAAGGCTGAGGAGAGGTCCATAAAGGCCATGTACAGAGACCCCCCCCCCCCCCGGCAATCGAATACTTATTTATAAGGAGTTCGAGGTTAAGGCACTGGTCCAGTGTGCTCCTGTTTGCCCTGAAGCCATATTGTGCGTTTGACATCCCTTTCCCATCAAGCCATGTTGTCAGTCTCCCCAAGAACACTCTGCCCAGGATTTTTACACTAGAATCTATTAGCGAGATCCGCCTATAACAGGCTGGATCTCCCCTCAGACCTTTTTTAAAAATTGGGATAATTCTAGATTTTGCCCAAGACTCAGGAAAAATGTTGTCTCTTGTGGCATTAAAAACATTACTGAGGATTTTAGCCCAAAAGATCGGTGTGCACTTAAAGAGATCAGCGGGTACCCCATCTGGGCCCGGGGCTTTATTCTTTAGTGTCATTTATGGCTTTCTCCACTTCCTCGGCCCTAAAAGCCGGGACCATTGCTACATTTCCGGGAGGCGTTATCTCATGTATTGTGGTTGAGGCTGGATGACTGTGTATGTTTCCAAAATGGGCCACCCACTGTTCATCCGGAATACATTCTACTCAATGGTTCTCTATACCCGAGAAGTAGGGATGGTTTATGATTGACCAAAATTTGGCGCTATCCCGCTGAGCCTCAACTGATAGTAAATCATTCCAGGCCTTATCTTTGATCTTTAATTTACGGGCCTGGATGGCCTGTTTATATTGTTTTCTAAGGGATGCAATAAGTACTCTATCCCTTGGTTTTTCCTTTAGCGCTGCAAGGAGAACTGAGTGGGCTTTTGAGCAAATGGAGTCAAACCATTTTGGCCCAGAGTTCATACCTGGTTTTACTTTAACCGTTAACTTGATGGCATATGACATTAAAAGCATCAACTAATGTTGCATTCGGGTTGGTATTATCCAGGCAAATGCCCACCTGTACCTCGACCTTAGCCAGGGTGTCTTGTAAGAAGGTCATTGGGATTACTTTGTCCCATTTTAGCCTCCGATTCTGGTCTTTGGGGACCAGCTCAGTGGCGCAAACATCCTGCGTCTCAATACATCCCAGTGATCCCTATCGGGCAACCTCCAGGATTATGGGTTTATGGTCGCTAAAAACCGAATGTTCTACCCTGTAGTTTATAACTTGCTACAAAGCATAAGAAGATGGAAAAATTAAAATCAATAACTGTGCCTGTGTTATTTCCTACATGTGTTCGTCCTTTGCCCAATCTCGCGGCATCCAGATTTGTAGAGAATCATTGATGCCAGCAGAAGTTCCAAAGCCTCCCCCTGTTTTGTGTGTTCGAAATGCGTCGGGAGCGAGTGGGGAAAACCCTCGCTATCTTACCGAAGCCACTCTAAACTACATGGGTGAATGTTAAAGTCTCCCATAAGTATGACCTCAAACAATGTTTACTGGACTCCCTGTACGTATTCAAGAACTCCCCTAGAGAGTCTAGATGCTCATTTGGGGTATGACTGACTGGGGAATTATAAAAGTTTATAAGTAATAGGGTGGGGGAGTTAGTTATCTTTAGTTCAACGACTAAACAATTTCTAGAGCCAGAATCAATCTGTTTTGCTGTGCCTTTTATATTTAATGAAATGAATGTGGCTAGTCCTCCCTTCGCCCTGCCGGCCGTACTAGGATCGGCTGGAATACTAAAATGGATATAGCCATCCACAACCAGGCTATTTCTCGTATCCCATGTTTCTTGCAATGCTAGAATTTCATGGGCTATCATGCCCAGCCAATTTTCATCCCTGCTTTTGGATCTGATACCGGCTATATTCCAGCTCAGAATACTACATATATTTTTGGGGGAGTGACTTAGCGACAATCCCGTCTGTTTTGCCACATTGGTTTGGTTGTCAATCTAGCTCCTCCATCCCAACAAGTGGCAAAAAGCGGTTTGATAGAGGTATACCCCGACATGGTGTGTTTCTTATTCTTGGGGACCTTGGGTGATGTGATACCTTGCCGAAGAGGGGTACAAGATGCCCTAGATGTAGAGGTTCCATCATGAGCAAATATTCCCGAGTGGGGTTTGCTGTGTGATAATAGGGGCCGCCTGCCGTTCTGGGCTTTTAAAGGTGGATAGAAAAAACCCAATGGATAAGGTCTAACCCCAGTTTTAGTGATCTCAGAACCATCCCAAAACAGTCTTTCAGCGGCATTTTTGTCACAAAAATTCACAACAATACAATCCCCTAGAATTGACTTTGGGCCTTTACCTACCCACCCCACTTTCCTAACCATACTGATGGAGGCGGGTAAGTTGTGATCCCCGCTAGAGTAGTGTCTACACCACTCTAGTTTTGCCTAAAAGTTCCACTGTAGACTCAGTGGCCTCTTGTGCTAGGGGTGGAATCCCAGTTAATACGGCTACAAAAGGGGCGGCATGGGGGGGAAGGTGCAGCCTGAAATTACTAGGTGTTTGGGTGTTAATAGTGATGTTTACCTGTGATGTGGTATGCTTCTGGGTGATGGAGTTTGTAGCAAGTGCACCGGCGAGAGTGTTTTCTTTGCTATGGGTCAGGTTTTTAAGTTTCCTATATGTTTGACGTTAGGTTTTACTTGTGTGTCAGGTGCGATTGCACTTGGTCCTGAGCATTCCATTGCCTCCAAAACAATGGGGAGTACAAGCTTGGGGATGGTATTCCCCTCCCGAGAGTGCGATAGATGGTCTTTTATAAAAACGTCTATGGTTGCGCACCTTTGCGCACCTTTTTAATAAACCAGCCACACAAGCATTTAGTGAATCCACGATATCTTTAGCAGTGCCCAAGAGTAAAGGTTCTTTTCGTAAGTTGATCAATTCCTCCAGTTTATCCCCAAAAAATGCATTCTTAATTTGTTCTTGATCTGCTTGCAAATGTTTTGTGTTGCGAGCGCATTTTTTGGGTTTTGAGTGTTCCAGGGCTGAAGGATTCCTATGACTGATCCCCTCCTCCGGTAGCAGTACAAATGTGTTAGTGACAATGTCTTGGGGTATATCAAAAACAGGGATTATGTGCTCGCTTGGAGACTCCGACAGAACAGAAGGGGTAGGAGTCTTGTTAGCAGTGCCATTTATCCTTTCCAGTTCCAACACGTTTTCAGCGTTTGCAATCTTCTAATTTATTGCCCCCACAGCTGAAGTTAGATAGGATATGATAGTGTCAGCCTTACGTGGGACTTTAGCATTTTTAATACCAAGACCCTCCGAACCCATCAGTTTTCGCTTACCCATGCTTGCAGGTTCGGGATGTGGCCCGGCCTCCCCTCCTCCGGCCCCAGACGGCCCGCCCTCTGCCTGGGCTCCGCCCGTGAGGTGGAGGGTGCCTCCTCCTTATCCGCTCCTCCGGGCGCGTGGTGACAGGAAGTGGTTGGGCGGAGGGTCGCTCGGCCTGCTGGGAGCTGTAGTTCCTCCCCACGGCGGCCGTGCAGGTGGTGAGCACCGGCGGCGGGAGGACCAAACAGCGTGAGGCGCCCAGCAGTGATGTTAGCAGCAACTTTCCCCTGGTCCTGCGCATCTGGTCAATCCTCGTGAGTGTCCCCCGCTCCCCAGTGGGAGCCTCCTCCTTATCAGCGCCTCCGGGCGCGTGGTGGCAGGAAGTGGTTGGGCGGAGGGTCGCTCGGCCTGCTGGGAGCTGTAGTTCCTCCCCACGGCGGCCGTGCAGGTGGTGAGCACCGGCGGCGGGAGGAACAAACAGCGTGAGGAGCCCAGCAGTGATGATGTTAGCAGCAACTTTCCCCTGGTCCTGCGCATCTGGTCAATCCTCGTGAGTGTCCCCCGCTCCCCAGTGGGAGCCTCCTCCTTATCAGCGCCTCCGGGCGCGTGGTGGCAGGAAGTGGTGCAGAGACCACAACTGCCTGCAGGGTTCTAATTGCACCGTAAATAAAAGCTTGTATAATAATAATGCAGTTACTAAACGCTTGCTGTCGCAATGGACAGTGCGTATTGTAGGTGAGTCCTAATGCAATATACTGACCATTTGCGCAAAGGCAAACTTACATCCTAAGCATATACTGTCTGGCTATTGATCTTACCAACAACCCCTACATTCTATAAGCTGGTGATGGCAACTTCCTATTCTCCTCCACATCTGATACTTAACGGCTCTTGCTGCAGTTTTCCCAGATGAAATGTGGTTGGCCGTAAGCTAAAATTAGACACAAGGGATCACAAAAGGGGAACTATATTTCATGATGGGAAAATGCCAACCCATGGAAACGCTTGCATCCTTCAACAAAAAAAAGACCTAAAAGTGTGCTCATGCATATGTAACATTAGTGTCAGTGGCCTGGTGGAATCAACAATGACTTGCAAAATGTAAGTGTAGAGAATCTGATTATAGGCCTATTTAGGAACGACTACTTCATGTTCCGGACTGAAGGGGTGACATCCTAACTGCTGGGGTGACATTCCACCCCAACTCAATGGCACAGCATTGTTGTGATTTCTTCAAATATTATACAGTCTTTTTAACCTATTTTACTCCAATTAATCTGTTTCACTCTGTTTTTCACTTTAATCCAATATATTTCCCCCCCCCCCCCCCCCCTCGGCCACCACCAACCCAGCCGGTCATTTAGCAGATTTTTCCCTTCGTCTCTCTATTGTAGATCTCTTCCCCCCCCCCCCCCCCGTTACCCTCCCCTTACCCTTTTATATTCATAGATCTTTATTTCCTGCAACTGATGTAATTTTGGAACTCTGTGGAATTAATGTAAAGTGCTCTGATACCTATGGGTCTAATCTGTCTATATTCCTGAATGTTGAGACTTGAGCAGCATAACTGATGCCCAGTGGAGCTGCTAGACAGCTCAAGAGATTGGCCCTGGTATCCCCTCCCCCTCAACAGTCACCTACCCAGCCGGACATTGGACATAGTTCCCCCTCGTCTCCCTGCTTTTGGCTCCTTCCTCCTCCCCCCTCCCACATTCTCGCAACATGATTTTTTTTTTACTATACTTTGCTATGCTCCTGTAACTGATTTAATTTGTTACTCAATATTCCTAAATGTTAAGCGCTCTGATACTCCCTGGGGTCTGGTTTGCGCTACATTAAACAAACTCAGTACACCAAGCATGAGGGCTTGTAGCCATCACCACCCTGGTTTTGCCTTCACATTTTCATGGTTAGCCAGCTTTGCTGATGGGTTGTTGTTGGAACTGGCCCTTTTTGCAGAGTTTTCCCCAAACTGTCTGCCTTACTCTGCCTATTTTTCCGGCCTTATTGTTGACTTTAAAACTCTAGCACGGGTTAGCAGCGGTAAAGTGCATGTGCTCTCTCCCCTAAAACATGGTATGATTTGGTTTACACCTGTTTGGTGCATTTTGTTTACATTCACATCCACTGTGCAGTGGTATCCTGTATACCCAGGGCCTGTAAAATGAATGTTGCTAGTGGGCCTGCAGCACTACTTGTGCCACCCACTGAAGTAGCCTTTCATACCCATGTCAGGCCTGCCACTACAGTGCCTACATGCGCAGTATACTGCCAGTTTGACTTGGCATTTAAAAGTACTTGCAAATTTCTAAACTCCGATTTTACTACACATAAGTCACCCCTAGGGTAGGCCCTAGGTCGCCCTATGGGCAGGGTGCTGTGTAAGTAAAAGGTAGGCCATGTGCCTTTATTGTATGGCATCCTGTCCTGGTAGAGACAGACAATTTTGTTTTTCACTACTGTGAGGCCCTCTCATAGGCCAACATTGGGAATTTCCCTTTATATATTTAGTGAAAATTCCTGATCTGAAAGGAGTAGCATTATTTGGTAGTTGGATTTTTACATTATCATTTTAGAAATGCCACTTTTAGAAAGTGCAAAAAGGACAATTGATGGATGGAATTCTTAACAATGTCAAACATTCACCCCCAGTATAAAGATCTGGGATGAAAGTCATCATTCTGTTGCTCACCATGCAATTCCAGTGTGGACCCTGCCATATGAAACTGTCTTGACCCTGCTCCCCATGGGAACAGCCAGGCAAGGTACTTGGACTGGAAACTAGCATCCTGGGACCAGTTTTGGGGTATCGCCCCTAATCCGCCAGGCTAGATTGACTACAGTTGCATGGCGGGCATGGGGCCTATGACTGGGCACACCCGTCCCACTCGGGGAGATCTTAACAGTTGATCAATGGAATGCTGGACAATGTCAAACCTTCACCACCTGTACAGAGCAATCAAACTATGGATTGAACTCTGATCTGTGACTGGGGGTGAATATTTGAACTGTTCAGCGTTCCATCCCTCATTTGTTCTTCTTACTTTTGGAAAGTGGCCATTTCTATGTGCTTATGACTCCGTGCTTTGCAGCCTGACTCTAATCCATGGCTAGGCCTAGGTGACCGCTACACTTTGTACACTCTTTAATGATGGCCACAACACAGGAAGCACGGGGTGACATCTGCACTCCTCTGCATACTGATTGACATCCTCGGCTGGGAGAGGGTGGCGTTCACGTTTTTAAATGTATAGGCTGTGCCCTGCCTTCACACAAGGGGCCTATTTACCCCCTACAGATGTCTGGGGCCAAGGCTGTGTTGAAAGGGGATTATTGTACACTTGAAAGGTTTCTTTGAATTTCCCCCTTGAACACGAGTCAGGGCAGAAGTAAGGGCTCTGACCCAATGTCTTCAGGGCACTTTGGATCTAGAACTGAACTTCTGTCAGAAGGAATGTGGGACTCCTCCTGACTGCTTATCTTTTGCTCTCTTGCCTGCTAACTTCGGTGCTGCCAAAGGACTCCACTGGAATCCTTTTTGGTTGTTGCCCTGTTCTAGCACCCTGACTAACTTTTTTTTATATAGTTTACCAAAAAGAGGTATACTGTGCAGAGTCCAGGTATTCCCTATAGGTTGATAGTGGCTTGCTTTAGCAATCTCAAGGTGCTCTTCTAGGGGGTAGTATGGTCGAGCAACCTTGGGCTTATCAGAGAGGAGTGTTAGACTTCTACAATACAGTCAATTAATGATGCACACAACTTATTAACTAGATCCACACCAGTTTATAAAAAATAACGCTTATGTAAGTTTTGGTTTCAAGATCATAATCTGGTAAGTACATTTCAAGCTGAAAATAATTGTGGGTTTCAAAAGTCAACACTTAGTGTGACTTTCAGAGGAGGCAATGTTCAAGTCACTGAAGTACCTACAGGTACTTCAGTGACTTACGGGACCAATCTCCGGACTAAGTATGGGACAAGGTCCAAGGCTGCACCAACAGGTCTCCTTGGGTGGCACTATGGTGGCCTGGTGCAGAGGTGCTTTTCAGCATCAGGTGCCCAGTGTCTTCCTGTGGGGCAAGAACATGTACTGCGTTCAGGTGACTTGCGGGACCAATTGCTTGTACTTCAGGTGAGTATGGGGCAAGATCCAAGGCCAGACCACCAAGTTACCTCTGGGGCATTCGGGTGCAGAGGTGTTACAACAAATAGAAAGAATACTGTGTTAGTAGGCTGGCTAGGACCAGTCAGCACCCTAGTACTCAGACAAGACTAAAGTCCTCATCCTGGGACCATCCCCCCCCTCGGCCTGGAACGACTCCTGGTGGCCTCCTGCCCTGGGCACCGCCCCTAAACCCACAGACCACGCTCGCAACCTGGGATTCATCCTGGACTCCTCCCTCACGATGACTAAGCAAGTCAACGCCGTCTCTTCGTCCGGCTTCAACTCCCGGCGCATGCTCCGAAATCTTCCGATGGATCCCCACCGCAACCAGGAAGACTGTCACCCAGGCCCTCGTCACCAGCCGCCTAGTCTACGGAAACACCCTCTACGCCGGAACCACAGTCAAGCTCCAGAAACCACTACAGCGCATACAGAACGCCTCGGCAAGACTCATCCTGGACACCCCCGCCACAGCCACATCTCCGCCCATCTGAAGAATCTGCACTGGCTCCCCGTCAGCAAGAGAATCACCTTCCGACTCCTCACCCTGGCACACAAAGCTCTCCACGACGCGGGCCCCATGTACCTCAACTGCCTCGCCTTCCACACACCAACCCGCCAGCTCCGCCTCGCCCTAGCCACCGCCCCACGCATCTGCAAAGCCACCGCCGGAAGAAGATCCTTCTCCTACCTGGCAGCCAAGACCTGGAACTCCCTCCCCACCCACCTCCGGCTGACACAGGACCACCTCGCCTTCAGGAAAAAACTAAAGACCTGGCTGTTCAAGCAGTAGTAACCACCCCCAGCGCCTTGAGACCCTTACAGGTGAGTAGCGCGCGCTACAAATTCCTTGATTGAGTAGTTGGTAGGTTTTTAGGGGGTACCTCTAAGGTGCCCTCTAGGTGATTGTATGAAATCAATCGCTGGAATCTGTGTGGGTTTATTAACACGGGCTGTTGGATACCAAACATCCCTAGTTTCAGTGAAGCCATCATTTAGCTAGGGAACTCTTTTTTTTACTAGTGTCGCGCACGTGTCCTTAAAATGGCTTCCCTGGTCACTTGTACTGGTACTGGTCAGTACAGGGGCATAACTGCTTGTGCAGTTGTGACCACACATATAGTATAGCGCACCCTGCCATGGGTCAGTTAGGGTGACTTATCTATGCAACATGCAGTGTCTGCAGGCATGACACATACGACTGTGACCTGTTGTTTTTTCACTTATATCTGTACTAAGACCCGCATCCTGCAATGGCAGTCGGCATATGTGTGGTGAGGGGTCCTTAAGGGTAAAATTGTAAATTGTAAAATGTAAATTGATACTTGTATAGTGCACTACTCACCCGCAAGGGTCTCAAGGCGCTTGTACGAATACCGCTGTGGAACCCATCCTGGCTTTCCCTGTGAGGTGTCCACTCCTGGGCACCCCCAAGGTGGAGGCCAGGCATCCGTAGCATTGTGGGGGCCGTTGTGGAGATTAAGCAAGCTATTGCCCAGAGTTGCAGAGTGCGACTCCATGATTGGAATAGGCACCGAGGCGAGAATTATCAGGTCCGTGGAATTTTGAGCCCAAGACCCGCCGAGGCGGGGAATTGAACCCTGGTCCCGGGCTAGACCTCTGCATCAGGGTCTGCCGCTCTTACCATTGAGCCACACTTCTCCACAATGTGGACTGCAGCGCTTGGGGACCCTTTTTAGCGCTTTAGGTACTAGCAGTACAACTTACTAAGGACTTACAGATGGTGATAAAGGTATTGCCTATTGGGGAAACAATTGTACAGTTTAGGGAAAGCGATCTGGCACTTGGGACCTGGTTAGCAGGAACCCGGTGCACTTCCAGTCAAAACTGCATCAACTACCAGGCAAAAAATGGGGACCCTGTCAAAAAAGGCACTATACTAAATCTTTTGCCAACTGCTCCCCGATGATGGCTCTAATAACTGCACCTTGACGGGACTGCTGGGCTCTCAGGGGAAACCACCATTAAGCTATCTGCCCTATGTGCTGGCCTGCTTTCTTCCTTTGTGCCAATGCATTCTCCTGTGACTGTGTGACTTCTCACCTGTTCTTTTGGAATCCCAGCACCTGAAAGGATTCCATTATTTCCAGCATGACTGATGTGACTGGCTGTGGGGATTGAGTCTTGCCATTTGAAAATCCCCAAGGGACAGAGCAAATATGAGTCCTCTTCCCTCCAGTCAGCATTGGGTAAGCACACCCTCATGCCAAGGTGTGTGCGCGGGTTGGGCCTTTTATGCTAGGCCATTTTGAAGGGCAGACTCTGGGGGGAGTTTATCTGCCTCGGTAAATGCGGCGACTGCCACACTTCAAGTGAGGACAGCAAGAGATCTTGGGACTCCAATATAGCGAGCAAGGTTCCTCATGTGCTGGCATTCATAACCCAACCCCGCCTTCAGTGTCTGACTGTACTGCAGTGCGCCTTGCCTCCAAGTGACTGCACCCAATCCTGGTGGCGTTTGGGAGCAGGGGCTATGTTCTCTCCAAGGAGCCTTCAGTGAAGCTCTCATTGGTGTCCAGTTCCCAGGTCAAAGGAAGACCTCCAGGACCCCTGGGCTGAGATGAGCCCCTCTGGGTGACTGGCAGTTGTACTGCCCACTCAGACTGCTGCCTTTGATTGCCCTCTACGCAGAGGGCCCAGCGAGGTCGCTACACTGCTCCTGGCAGTGTTCCCTATTGAGACTCGTTTTAGGGGCATCTGTTTCTCTTCACTGCAACTCTGTGGGTAGCCTTGACTAAGCTTCCTGGTTTGGCCTGGATTACCATATACCTACAAATAGCCATGCAGCTGTCCTGCCGCGTATGCCTTTGAAAAATACACTTGTCGGGGACTCTCTCAAATCTACTATAATCCTGTTAGTGGAAGTGCAGAGGCACTGAGCCATACGCCACTTTATTATATGGGGATTTCATGTGGTGGCCTTTAAACAATACTGCATTACCTGCAAAGTATTTATGGTCGTGGTGATATATGGTCACTTATGTTTTTCTTTTTGTGATTGATCGTGTTTCATGCTCTGTCATGTTTTGCCTTGTATTGTCCGAATAATGAGTTATCTCAGGATTTGCATAATGTGCACAGAATAAATGATACATGTTTATCCAGTATTAGGGGTATCTTTCATAGATTAACATGCCTGAATCATTCCCCATCTGAGTGGGAGTCCCCGGTACATAAAAGAGTAATGTCATAAAGACATATACATAGTAATAGGCCGGAGGCCTCTCATTAGTAACATATCCATGTCCTTTTGTAAAAAGGACCATACTTTGGCCAAGAGCCAATCAGATCTCACCACCCTCTAGAACCTTCCTGGAAGGAGCCCTAGTCCCTCAGATTTTCTACCGCATGTCGTGCTAAGGGAGTCTCCACTGAGCTCTGCTCAGCTTCTTTGGATTTCTGGATTTTTTCCACATATTTTTCGCAGAATTGTCTTTCTGTGAGGGATTTTCAGTTTAGCCGTGGCTGATGCACAAGATCTGAAGAGCCCCTTTTTTGGAGTCTCTTTTGGCAAAAAGAGGCTTCATGTAGATGACGGGCATGAGGACTGCCTTTACTGTCTCTACCCTGACAATTCAGCAAAGGATTGTAAAGTCAGCCGCACTTTTTCAGCCAAAACTCTCGGATAGAGAGGGCCGCCTGCTGATATGGCTTCAGAGACTCCAGGACAGGGATCAAGCAGTCTCTTCAGGTGAGAGTGAGTGTTCCATTAGGAGTATACACTCTTCTCCAAAAAAGGCCTAGAACGTCGTCCCCAGAACCATCTTTGCAGCCACCTCCAAAAGAAGACTCCCAAGTCTTCAGAGGTTCGTTCTAAGGCAATTGCTGTGAAGGTTTCTCAACAAGACCCTGCCTTCAAGACACCTTTGGTGACTTCTTCAGCTCTGCCTGTGACAACGTCGACAGCCACTATCTCAACGTCTATGGCGTCGTCTTTAACATCGACTACTACATCCTAGTCGTCGACGGGTAGGTCTGTTCCATCTCTTATTGTTATCAAAAAGTCATCGACTACGCCACCGTCGACAAGTGCCTCATCGTCGACTAAGCCAAAATCGTCATAGTCTACAAAAGCACCATCGACTTCGACAAAAGCCTCATCGTCGACGAAATTGTCATCGACGGTAAAGGCTCAATCGACAAGTTCGTCGATGAGATCATCGTTGCCGACACTAGCGTCGACTAGGCTGTCGACTGGCCCGTCGACTGCGACACAAGCGTCGACTAAGCCGTCGATTATGCTGCTGTCGACTTCGTCCTCTAAGACGGTCGACGACGGAATCTGGATTGTCAACGTTCCCCCCTGTCGACTACCCTTCCGTCGACAGTCACCTCCCTTGAAGTGTACTTATACGCCCTTCAGGATGACCACGCATACTTTCACGCCGGAATTGACCTCTCCGAGCAGGGTCTGGCCATTCCCACCTGCTCATCTTCTGGATACTGAGGACTCTGAGCGCTCTATGTTCCGACAAGCCCCTCTGAACTACACGTAAAACTACATGAAAGTTCAGATTATGAGGAACAAGGACAGGATAATGTGGAGTACCAGATGGAATTCCAACCTCCTCCGCCTTCTCTACATCCTATGGTTTGTCTACCAGCCTCCATAGTGACAGATCTGCAGTTTCTGATTGCGGACTACAAGCAAAGGTTTCTGTCCAATTCTCCGCCTCCTCCAGTTGTGACACCGCCACCTATGCCTCGGCCTCCTCCTTTAGTCCTTCAACCAGATCCGGTTCCTTCGCGTCCTCCGCCATCCTCTGATGAGGAAGACAAAGAAGAGGAGCAACAACGGGAGGAAGGGGAGCTCCAGGACACACAAGACGAATGGGATGACTACGTGATTCCAGGTCCAGCATCCCCTGTACAGGCACAAGCGGATTCACCCCCGGAAGACATTGGGGGATTCCACAATATCCTAGAGAGGGCGGCGTTGCGATTCAAACTCAAGGTAACTGCAACACAACAGGATTGCTTCCTTTATGCTTTTAAAGAACCATTCCAAAAGGCTGTACGGTCCATTCCCATCATTGATTACATCTGGGAACAAGGGGAGAAAATAATGCAAAACCCTTCATCTCTGGCTCCAGTGCTGCCCAGACTGGACAAAAAAATATAAAGCTCCTGACACAGCTCCAGCTTGCCTTACTGGCCATCCAAAGCCTGACTCAGTCATTACCCAGGCAGCGCAAGTCAAAAAATCCATCGGCTGCGTTGGCTGCGCCGCCAGATAAAGGTCGTAAACTGGACAACATAGGGAAGAGGTTTTCGTCCATGTCGGCTCTAACAGTGCATGCAGCAAACTCTTTGGCACTGTTAGGACGCTACAAGTGTAAAATGTGGGCAGATATCGCTCCATATTTGGATTTGCTTCCAGAAGAGCAGAAAGAAGAGGCGAATAAGATTCTCCTTGAAGGCGAGCGTTCCGCCTCAGATGATTGATGTGGCGATGGATCTCATCAACGGGGTTCCGTCAGCTGGCAGGAGCTGCAGTCCTGAGGCGCCAAGGTTGGCTTATGGCAACATCTTTCCGGCCTCAAGTTCAGACCAAGGTATTGGACATGCCGTATGACGGTCAACTTCTTTTTGGGCAACACATCGATGAGATGCTCCAGGGTATCAAAGAAGATACTGATACCGCAAAGGCTCTAGGTACTCCAATACAAAATTCCTTCCTTTCGGGGCTCCAGAGGAAGAGGTCAGTCCTCGAGAGGTGCCTATCAGGGGTACAAATCCACGTACAGCTCAAATAAACAGTACAAACCCCAGTACCAACAAAGACCGCAGCGAAACCAGTCGTCCTACAACAAGTCTTCCTTTCACGGACGAGGAGGGAAGGACACAGCCAGAAGGCAATGACTTCTCTCAGCCACAGGTCTCCATTTCCTCTCCACCTTGCAACGTTGGCGGGAGAATGTCCTCCTTCCTTCGCAATTGGCAACAAATTACAATGGATCGGTGGGTCCTCCAACTTGTTCAATTCGGACACTCTCGAGTTCGTGGAAACTCCTCCTCAAAAGCCGCCAATACCAATGCTTCACAAAAATCTGCATCTGCTGCAATTGGAACTCTCCCTCATGCTCAAAAAAGGAGCGATAGAAAGAGTCCCCGTAATGAGAAGGGCAAGGGATTCTACTCCCGATTCTTCCTAATTCAAAATAAGGAGAAAAAATGGAGATCTGTATTGGACTTAAGAGACCTCACCCAATACCTCAAAACAGTCATTCCATATGGTGTCCATCCAGGAGGTGCTGCAACTCCTCAATGCGAACAACTTAATGGTGTCTTTAGACCTTCAAGACGCGTATTTCCATATACCAATCCACAGGAACCACAAGCAATTCCTCAGGTTCGCGGTGGCGGGCAAGCACTACCAGTTTCGGCTATTGCCCTTCGGCCTGAAGTCGGCGTCAAGCATTTTTACCAAATATAGAGTAGCAGCGTACCTCCGCCAACATCACCAGGTCTTCCCGTACTTAGACGACTGGCTCGTCAAGGCACCTACTTTTGCAGGCGTGACAAAGTCCTCAAACGCCTGTCTTCAGCTCTTCAACGATCTGGGACTTACTCTCAACTAAGAGAAATCCATCCCAGTGTCTCACTTTCCTAGGAGCTGTCCTAGATACTACTCCGAGAAAGGGTTTCCCTTCACAGGAACGTCAATTGAAATTAAGGACCTTGGCCGCCTGGATTCAATCCAAAAAGTCCATCACGGTGCGCCTGTACAAATCCTTGTTAGGGATGATGTCCTCAAACCACCTGTTGGTTCCACACTGCCGCCTTCATATGCATCCACTTCAGGAGGCGCTATCCGCTCAGTGGATCCAATCCAGGGGAACTTTCGACGACTTAATCCAGATAACTCTGAACTGGTGGCTTCACCCACAGAATCTGAGGCAGGGTCTTTCGTTCATACTTCCAGTTTCGCCACATGTGATAACTACAGATGAGTCTTTGGAAGGATGGGGTGCGTTCCTTCAGGACCTTCAAATCAATGGGCAGTGGTCCCTTGCAGAGAAGCAACTGCACATAAACCTCCTAGAGTTAAGGGCAGTCTACCTGGCATTAAAAGCGTTCCTGCCCATGATCAAAGATTGCCCAGTGCTTGTGAGAACAGACACCACCACAATGCACTATCTAAACAAACAAGGGGGAACTCGCTCTCTGACACTCAAGGATCTCAACGGATTTGGAAATGGCTACTTCAACACCACATTTCCCTTCGGGCAGAGTACGTCCCAGGGACGGACAATGTCCTGGCGGACTCTCTGAGCAGACAACGCTCGGTGTGCCACGAGTGGGAGCTGGATCAACAACTTCTCAGCTCTGTATTCGCCCGATGGGGCAGGCCTCACCTGGATCTGTTTGCGACAATGCACAACACAAAATGCCAACATTACGCAAGCTGCCATCCCCAGAAGGGATCGCTAGGGGATGCAACGTCTTTGCACACGCATTTCCTCCATTTTCCCTAATTTTCCCTAATTCCCAGGGTCCTCAGGAAACTGAAGGCAGAGCGTTGCACCCTGATCTTGATAGCCCCAGCATGGCCGCACCAGCACTAGTTCACAGAGCTTCATCTCCTGTCGCTGGAACCGCCGTCTATTCAAGTCTTGCCCAACTCTTCTCCCAATGAACCAGGGACCAGTCCAGCATCCGGATCCAGCATCTCCAGATTGTCAGCTTGGCTCCGAGTTCAGAGAGTTTCAGAACCTAGACATTCCTCAAGAATGTAGGGCAGTCTTAGCCCGAGCTCGGGCCGACAGTACCAACAAGACTTATTCTCTAAAGTGGAAAAGGTTCTGTGTATGGTGTAAAGCAAACAAGATACACCCCTTTTCATCAACACCTGCACAAATTCTTCCTTACCTGCCCCATTTGGCGCACTCAGGATTGGCCCATGCTTCTATTAAAGTCCACCTAGCGGTCATAATCTTGGTTCAGGCGTTCGTCATCTGGTACTTCCCTCTGGTCCAATAGGCTGGTTAAACAATTTCTAAAAGGCCTGTTCAGGACATTACCTCCAGTGAGAGCTTTACCACCCACCTGGCAGCTAAACATTGTGCTTGCTCAACTGATGAAATATCCCTTTGAGCCAATACACAGAGCCGACATCAAATACCTGTCTTGGAAAACCGCTCTCTTACTAGCGCTCACATCAGCAAGGCGTGTAAGTGAGCTGCAAGCCTTCTCTATCTCTATTCAGGATCCTTTCCTGCAGTTCAAACAGGACAGAGTTATTCTACCGACCAACTATAAATTAATCCCGAAGGTTCCGTCTAATTTTCACCTTTTTTATGCCTATTGTCTTGCGGACTTTCTTCCCAAATCCACTTTCCGCAGCCGAGATGTCTCCACTCTTTAGACCTCAAACGAGTTCTACATTCACAGAACATTTTCGGAAATCCAACCAGCTTTTTGTTGCCTTCAGCAGGCCCAGAAAGGGTCTTCCATTATCTAAGCAGAGCATTTCTCGTTGGATCTCTGCAGCCATTACTTTCTGCCATCAACAGGCAGGTCATCCTCTGCATTCTAAAGTTCAGGCTCATTCAACCAGAGCTGTCTCCACTTCAATGGCGCTCTTTGCGGGAGTGCCCATTATCTACATATGCAGAGCGGCGACATGAAGACACCACATACGTTCACCAGGCACTACTGCTTGGATTCTGAACTTATGAAAGATGCAGCAGTAGGACAAGCTGTGATCCGTCATCTATTTCACTAGAGGTGAGCCTTCTCTTTCATCCCTCCATCCTACTGTCTACTCGCACATTTCTCTTTTATATGGTATTTTGGTACTTGTTATATTTCAGTTGGTATTCCAATATCAAGTAATTTTACATGTAGTACCATACGAAATGTGCTGGTGATTGCTTGCTACTCTGATTCAGGCATGTGAATCTATGAAAGCTTCGATGAGTATGCCCTTTGCCGTACCTCACTCCTTATTGTACCATGTGGAGCACGGTGAGGGTGCAGATTTTTTTATATTTTGAGCCTTGCTGCGTTGAGGCAGGAAACCGCCCAGAATGGTGGCCTGATAGCCGGGAAACCTCCTCAGGTTGATCAGTTAACGGTTTGTGGATTGTTAAAATCATCTTGGGCACCTGCTAAGATGCCAATATCAAGACTTGGTTGTTGGAACAGGGACCACCGGAACACTTAGTGTAGCATGGCAGAGTGGGAAGGCTAAATCTAGAAGGCTATTGTGACATACTTGCGTAGCACACACTACAACACCCCAGCGAAAACCCACCAAAAATGACACCACACCATCTTAGTTAAATAGAAAATAGAGAGGCGTTATCCTTTTCCATTAAAAAGGGGGGTGAGGTTTCCATTATTTAATAAATTAGGACTTTGGGCATTCCATTTTTGGATTCACTGCATTAATTAAACAGTACGTTGCATTTCCTCACAGTAGTCAAAGCACCAGGTATTTAAATACTTTCAACTAGGCAATCAACAGGTAAGTATATTCAATATAAATCGATAGGTACATGCAGCAGTTACAACCAAGCAGGTAAGTACATTAAATATTGAATTAGGAGGTATATATCAATTTGGAACAAGCAGGTAAATACATTAAGTGTAGAACATCAGTGGTTCTCTATCCAGGGTGCACTGTCCCTTCCCCGCTCCTGCACAAGAAAGTGCTTATTGTTGCTTAACTCCGGAGGGGGGGGGGGGGGGTTGGGGCTGGGGCTGGTACCCACTCTCAATGAGTCAGTCGTGTTATTCCAAGGGAGAGTGGATCAACTTAGCGACTCAGATTTTGGCAGCTCCGTCCCTTACAGTACCCCCTACCTGACTGACTCCGCTCCTTCAGCCCCATCCTCCATTAAGCTGTTCCCCGATACCTCTGTGCCCGTCTGGCGCCTCGGTCACTCTGTGGAGTGAATTTGCAGGGCTGATCTTTCTCCTGACCACCCGCTCAGGCCTTATAGCACTACGCATGAGGCGGGGGTAGGGGCCGCAGCTGAGTTGCAACGCAGACACCCGAGACCCCACAGCGTGTGGGCCTCCTCATGCTTTTTCTCCTGCTCTCCGGAGAGTCTAGATGGCAGTTGATTCGGCCTCCCAAAGGGCTGTGGCAGCTTCCTCTCCTCTGAGGAAGCTCCGGCTTGGTAGAGAGGTGACACGCTAGGCAGGAGTCCTGTTGCTAAGCGACCCCGCCCAGCGGCCATGGTGGTTTCAATCTTGGCCTGGAGGGGCTGCACCTTACCCAGACCCACCAAGTGGCCTAGGTACACTACCGACCCCTGCCCGATCTGGCACTTGCTGGCCTTGATCGTTGGGCCTGCCTGCTGCAGGGCCTGAAGTACTTCCCGAAGGTGACACAGATGGTCCTCCCAGCTGCTGCTGAAGACAGCGATGTCATCAAGGTAGGCAGCAGAAAAGGCCTCAACCGGAGAGGACCTGGTTCACCAGCCGCTGGAAGGTAGCGGGGGCGTTCTTGAGCCCAAAGGGCATCACTCAGAACTGGTAGTGGCCCTCAGGGGTGGAGAAGGCAGACCTCTCCTTTGCCCCATCTGTCAAAGAGATCTGCCAGTACCCTGACGTGAGATCGAAGGTACTCTGGTATTGGGCAGCTCCCAGCCGGTCAATGAGCTCATCCGCCCTTTGGATGGGATGAGAGTCTGTCTTTGTCACTGAGCTCAGCCCCCTGTAAGCCACACAGAACCGGAGTTTCGGTGTGGTGCCCGGTTGGCAGCTTTTGGTACCAGTACCACTGGACTGGACCAGGGGCTGTCGAAAGGTTCAATCGCTCCCAACTCCAGCATCTTCGTGACCTCACTGTGGATGCTGGCCTTCACCTTATCTGACAGCCGGTATGACTTGGACTTCACAGGTGGGCTGTCCCCTGTGTCCACATCGTGGGTACACAGGTGGGTCCTCACCGGGATAAGGGAGAACAGCGAGGAGTACTGCTCCAAGATTTGGTGGCAGTCCCTCTGCTGCTCGGAAGTCTGGGATGGTGAGGACCACTCCTTCCACTGAACCATCCTTCTCCTGGTACACAAACAGGTCAGGGAGAGGCTTGCTTTCCTCTTCCTCTGCCCATCAGTCACCATCATCAAAGTCACTTCGGACATCTCATGGTGGGGCCTGAGGCGGTTGACATGGATCACCCTGTGGGGCTGTCTGGGGGTCTTGAGGTCCACCAAATAAGTGTCTAACAACAAGGAGCTTAGAGGGAAAATAGGGTCATAGGTCGCCCTCCAATCAACAACTTTTCAAAAAAAGAACCTAGACCCTAGGCACTATCTAATTTTTAACTTGATGGTGTATCATGTGTCGAAAAACATTACAACTAGCCTCCCCTCTTTCAATTAATGGGGTAGGAGATACATCCACATTGTGCCATATTTAAAACTTGCCCAGTCCCTATTCATAAAATAACAGCTATGAGACTACAAACAACACACACCCAAGTGTCACGTTCAGACAAAAGAAAAAAGTGTGTGTGAGCGAGATGGCACCTCACGGGAGCACCACCAACGGGAACCTGGCAGGTACTCACCAGGATTGCCCTGTTCTCATCATTGGCGCCATCAACCTCAAAATAATTGTGTCCAAATAAACAAACAAAGGATGTGTTTGTGAATACGTGTAGTGTAAGTAGACAACAATGACAAAAATGAAGTCAAAACAACATACACACCACAAACAACACGGATAGCCAATTTTATTCTTTCTCCTTAGTGTTGGTTGAGGATTATTAGTGTGTGGTTACTACTTATCCAACCGATCCTAATTGAAGCTCATGGTTTTATTGGCAAGGGTCCATGCATTTGAGGTCTGCGATTACAGTATGCCTTTTACTTAATGGAGCACTAGACTGGCATCTTTATTTATTTATTTCCTTGAATCATTGCATTGTGGTCCAACCTGAGGCTGAATACCTCACTAGTGCGGCTACTACAGAGATGCAGAAGAATGTTTTCCCTACTAGTACAGTGATGCCTGAGTGCAGTATAAATGTAAATTCTTTAGTTGGTTTGCAAATGTGATGTACGAACTAGCTGATGCTCTTTTCCCTAGTACCTACTCATGCCTGGTACAGCTGGCAAGCTTATTTCCTTAGCTTGGGATAATTCCTCTAATTGCCTCATGTCTTTATAGTGGTTTCCTCATTCTCTGTCCCTGTATGATGTGACTTTCACTCTCCTTCTCCCCCCCCCCCATCCTCCAATGACCCCGTCTTTCCTTCAATGATGCCCACCTATTGTAATTCTATGGCTGAACTGGAGGCTCCGATTCTGCTCCCCTTTCTTCAGTTTAATGAACAGCCATTTTTCAAGCACATCAAGAACTACAATTCACAAGAAACCTTGGGAATGCCAAAGAAACAAATCAACAAGTCCAATAGATACAGTCCCAGGTCCTCAACCAAACAGGCACTCTGGATCAACTCCTCAGTCCTTCCTCTGTGCCCTCTGCATCTTTCTGTGCTGTTGGCCGCCAAGAAAAGTTTCTTTTTTGCCTTCTCTCCTGTATCATACTTTCCTAGAGAGCAGACTCCTCCGAGGGGGGGGGGGGGGTCTGTATCGCCCAAAAGGGATGAGCTATGTTTTCCCTGATGCCCTGCTTGGGTCAGTACTGTTGCTAGTTACGGCTCACATGGAGGGGTCGGTATATTACAGGTCAGTGAACGGTGGGGACTTGTTCCCAGCTAGGATTTTCCCACTTGTTTGGCTGTGCCTGGGCATGTGTGGTGTCCCTGGGCTTGACCCATTGAGCATGGGGCTTTGCCCACAACTGACACCAGGCTGACACTACCTTGCATTAAAGCCCCAATTTTGTAGTTGGCTTAACCCCAGCTCCTGGATGTCTGCATCTGCCTGCTAAGAAACAGACCAGCTCTCTGAGCACACATTGGGCTCCTGAGGGGGTAATTGGCCATATTTGCCCATGGGATGGAGCCCTTCAAAGAGGGGCGAGGCAGAGGGGGAGCACCTAGCGGCCAGTCCTTGGAGCCGGGTCTACTGCCAGTGAAGTGTCCCCACAAAGCAGGCATGTACCTGGATGCCTTCAACAGGCTGAAACAGGCCTTCTTGGCTAGCAATACCCCTACGCCTCCCTGGAACCCCGCTGGGTTGTTTACTGCACCCCATTCCCACTGACTGACTGAAGGCCGTAGGGACCCTAATGAAGAAAGCCCCTCCCACCTCTGGCTGCCTACCTCCAAACCTCACCCTACCCCAGATTCCCTGATGGTCTGTACTGATATGCAAGACCTGTACGAGATTCTGCACCTGACCTCTTTTTAGTGGACTCCGTTGAAGAAAGTGGCAGCCTACATGGAGGGTCTTAGTCGGAAGCTCTTGGAGAAGGAATCTCGTAATTGCTTTTGGGTGGAGTACCCCGCCACTCCTTCGAGCGGAGGATGGCCCTTATGCCGGAGATTGACTAAGGGATAGCCACCTTTTTTTGCTGAAGTTTGTTGAGGACCCAAACAAGGGGATAGATCGATCCTGGCAGGTGTGCCGGGGCAAGCTTCTGGATACCCTGGGGCCACTCAATAAGATAATTGGACCTGGCTGAAGAGGCCAAGTCGTTGGGATCGCTAATCTTCCAGAAATTCATTCTGCCTGGGCGCAGTGTGCAGCCATATTTCTAGGAAACTCAAATTGCGTATTGTCTACAGAGCTAAGGCGCTCCCCTTTGATTAAAGTGGGCCCCAAGCTTGAGGATTTAGCTGACTCTGAAGCAGAGACAATAGCTTTGGGGGTTCTGTTTGGGGAGCAGGTTATCAAAACTGGCCACATTTGTCAATACCTTCCCCTCCCTGGACAAAGCCCAGGCCTCCATTAAGGTTTTCCCTCCCCTCCTGGATTTTTCACTGGTATGGTCAAGGTAGAGGCCCCTCAACCGTCTATCTTAATGCTAAATATCCTCCCAGAGGGTGAGGCTCCTGTCAAGGTCAGGACCAGGCCAGAATTGATAACTTTTTCCCCAATAGAGCGGTGTGGCAGAGGAGCAGGAGCCTCCAACTTTGGTGGGTGTCCTCCCTTCCCTACTGAAAGTAGGGGGAGGCAGTTGGCAATTTTTTATACCAGCTTGGACTTAAATCACAGTGGACGCCTGGGTCCTTCTGACCGTGTGGGGGTTTCATGTAGAGTTTTATGGGACTCTGCAGCCCTGAGGCCACTCCATTTTTCAGTAAATGAGTCTGCACAGGTGGACTAGGAAGTGACCTCCCTCTTAACCAAAGAGCCGTAGACCAGTCCACCCTGCATCGCTGATGTTTTATCAGCAACATCTTCCTGGTCGACTATGCAGAATGCGCCTGGTTACAAATCTCTGCGCATTCAACAAGTGGCTGGTCTACTGGGACTTCAAGGTGGAGGGGATTCGCCTCCTCCCGGACATCCTTGCACCTAGAGACTGGATGATGAGTTTGGACCTCAATGACACCGATCTCTTTATTCCGATTTTATTTATTTTTTATTTTATTTTTCTAAATTTTTTTTTTTTCCCGCTCCTCCCTTCTTGGTGCTTTCTGCAATTTCTGTGGTGGGGCCACTACTACGAATTTGCCACTCTACGGACTGTTATGGAGCATCTACAGGTGCAAGGAGTCCACCCAAGTCTATTTTGATGACATCCTGATAATGGGGCAATGCCAGCTCAGGTGGTGGTTCCAGCTTCGAGCCGTGGTGAACTGCTGCAAAGCTTGGGCTTTGTGATCAACAACCAAGTCTCTCCTGACCCCTTTTCAGAAGATTACTTTTCTAGGTTTCTTGATGGACTCCGTCAATGCTATTCTAAGACTCCTTTCCCGAAAGCTTAGAGATTCGCCACAAACTGCAGCAGACCTTATCCAGACAGTGGGTCTCCCTTCGGCAACTGGCTGCCCCTTTGCCTCTTCTAGTCTTCCATTCAGGGAATCTTCCTGGGCCCCCTTCACTACCAGGCCCTTCAGAGCCTGAAGGCCGTGCAACTCCACAAGGGCCTGTCTCACTCTCGTGGGCAAAGATAGATTCCAGGTTTAACATGGAAACCTGGAATGGAAGGGCAATCTTTGGCTCTGTCCCGGACATCGTCCGAGTTTGACGCCAGATGGTCAGGGTAGGGTGCCAGATGTTGTGCGTGTGCTCCACCAGACGGTCATAGTCTCCTCATGAAAAGTTGCGTATAAATTGTCTGGAGCTACTGGTGGGCTCTTTTGCATTCAGCTGCTGGACCAAGGACTCGATCCAGGCATGCTTGCTTATCAAGATGCACAACGTATCCGCGGTCTGGTACATCAACTGTGTGGGGGGGTTACACGGTAGAAGGCCGTCTCCGACATAGCTGTCAATTTCTGGCAATATTGCCTCTAGCACTGGATCAGTAATGATGGAATATTTGCTAGGTCAGGACAATCTGGTGGTGGACGTTCACTCCCACAATTTCTGAGACTCAAGTCTTTAGAAACTCCACTCAGCGGCGTTCTTACCTCCGGTAGAGGTGGGCCCTTTACGGTGGACCTCTTTGCCTCCAGGTTAGACCACCAGATGCCTAGGGTTTTCAGCTGGAAGTTGGATCCTCTCGCAATAACCACGGATGCCTTCCTCCAGAACTGGTCGCTGGAAAGGGGGTATGCATTTCCTCCGTTTGCAGTGATCACGTGGGCATCCGCTAAAGTTCAACACCAGCAGGCTGAAGTAGTGATTGTCACCCTGGTGTGGAAATCTCAAGTCTGGTTTCTGGTTCTTCTGGAACTTTCCTGGGATTTTTGAATCCCACACCCCCTCTTTCCAGAGCTTCATCTCAGTTCAGAGAATCTGCCTCATCCGCTGATCCTGGGGAGGTTAATTGCCTTTTGAACGTGGCTGAAGCATTCCTCTCCTATGCCTGGGCTGATGGCACAATGAATCGATAAAGATCCACCTGGACCCATTGAGGTTTGTGACCGTGTCTTGATTCTGTGGTAGTGGATGTGACCACATGCTGAATTTTTGGGTCTGTCAATTCTTTTCACTCTGTTTCAGCGGGTCATCTATCTCTGGACGGCTCCCTAGTTGGGGAGCATCCCTTTGTGTGCTGTCTGAGGGGCATCACTGTTGCCTCCAGAGCCTAGGTAGTCATTGCTTTGGAATGCGAACCGTCTTTAATCCAGAAAGGAGCTCTCAAAGTTGGCAATGCTGCTTTGCCTCCTATCCTGCAGCATTGTCTTAGATGTGCGAGCCCTGGACATCACCGTGCGCACATTCTCACCCGTTTGGGTGTGGTTCACGCTCCGTACACTGATAAGTTTGGGATGCGGGTGGTTTCCTACCCGGCCTTTACGGATTCCCCTAAACTGTGCATGTTGGGGTGCCTCAAGGCTTATGTGGAGGTGTCTGCAGAATTCTGTCCCCCGGGGGAGTGTCAACTATTCATCGCACTGAGGAAACCCCATAAGGCAATATCTTCTCCCACTATGGCTCAATAGGTGATGCAAGAGGCGGATATCAGCCTGTGAATGTTTGGGGTGCATTCAGCGCACAGCGCAATGGCACCTAAGGCTGTCACTCTAGGGGCCCGATTAGAGGATCTCCTAAATGCTGCTTGGTCTTCTAACTTCACCTTTGAAAGGTTCTATTTAAAGCCAGTGCTGGATATGGCTAGTTTAATGGCAAGTTAGCTTTGAACTAGCATAATCTTGGCCTCTGGTCCTGCCATAGAATGAAATATTTCCTAGCTAACGTAATTCAATTCTGTGTCCTTGCTTGTAGGGATGGATGCGAGTAAACGGGATTCGTGAAAGGATGTAGTGGCTCTCGCGCATCAAGAGGCAGAGGACTCACAGGAGGAATTCATTAGCTGATCCAGGGCTCCTGATTGGTTGAGGGTATTGGACTGTGTCTATTGGACTTGTTGTTTTTTGTTTATTTGGCATTTTATGGTTTCATGGTAACGGTACTTGTTGATCTTATAAAATGGTTGCTGTTCATTAAAGAAAGATTAGCATAATCCTCGTCGGAGTCCTTAATAGAATTGAAACTTTCTTTTACGTTAGCTTGGAAATTTTTCATTCTGCTTCCTTGATGTCCCCATTTTCTCTTCTGTTGATGAAAATAAACTATTGTACAATTTCCCCCCCCCCCCCCCTGCATTTAACTCATCACCCAGTCTCCAAATGGCTGTAGTCCTTCTCTACCGCAGCTTTAGCTCTTCCACTTGGCTTTATTTCCAATTGGGCAGTCTCTCCTGCTATGCAATATTAAATAGTGACATCAGCAGTCTTCTAATCTGATTATAGGCCAGTTTGCTAAAGAAAGTCTATTTTGCCAGAGGTATCCACTGTTCTGTAACATACAAGATCTTTCCCTTAGGCATACTGTACTTTGCATTTCAGAAGCAGTTGGCTGAATCGGCAGATCCCCTGATGTCCACACTTAACAAACTTCAGGATCTAGAGAAGAAACAAGAAAAGTTTATTGAAGACCACAAGGTGAGCGATTTGTGCAGCTGATTCTCTGGACTAAAGCTTGTAGACTGATGTATTTGCTCCAGTCTTGAATGCCTGATGCCACAGTCCCTGTTGTGTAGGCGAAGAGGTTAGCGGAGGAAGGACTATCAGTTGGATATAGAAATAATGCCTTTGGTATCATGATCGAAGGGGTGCCTAGTATTGGCTGGTTTGGTTAGTTACTCGGAACATCTCCCATTCAAAGTGATCACTATATGGTACATACTTGATTAAACCTAGCTAAGGAGCTCTGGTGATAGGTGCCATAGAAAATGCTGCAAAACGTTGTAGCGTGTTGAAGTGAATCTACTTTCATGCCTACTTGAAGTATAACATTTTAAAACCAAAATTCACTGAGTCCATTAATTGGGCAACAAAACATTGCCCCCCCACATTCACCCAGATGCTAATGCACACAGAATACTAAACAGACGTACTGGTTTTTTTAAGCATGGGCAAAATTTGTGAATTCGCGTTCCGCGGATTTCCCTGTGAAATCGCAAAAATAATCAGCGAATTGTCCTGCGACATCGTGGATTTTTTTGCGATTTGCCCTGGAGTACTTTCTACTGGCTAATCCAGTAAGTGCTCCCTCATTGGGTAAATGTATAGTGCTTTTACTACACTACACTGCAGCTGCGTAAAGGGCCAGAAGATGTGTCTCCAGTGACCATGTGTGCCTGTAACACCGGCACAGGCACACATGGTCACTGGAGACATATCTTCTGGCCCTTTACGCAGCTACAGTGTAGTAAAAGCACAATGGGGCAGATTTATAAGCCGCTTGCGCCTCTTTTGCGCCGCAGTTGTCACTTTTGTGACGCAGCGGCAGCACAAAAGATGCGCCATGGTGCTGGGTATTAACAACGTGGCGCATCTGAGAAATGCGTCGCGTTGTAAAGCCCTGCGCCATCAGGAGGCGTTCCAGCGCAGGGGAGGGCGTTCCTGCGCAGGAACACCTCCTAAAAGTGGCTGAGTGAATCTACAAGATTTCTCTCAGTCCCTTTTAGGCCAATGCTGCGTCAAAACCCTGCGCCTGCTTGAAGCAGGCGCAAGGCTTGATGCAGCATTGGGGAGATAGGGCCCCCCAGAGCATTGTGGTAAATTAAATTTACTTATTACCTCATTTCTGAATTTCTATGCTTAATAAATCATAATTTCTTGTCAATGCAAAGTGAGGAGTCCGTGGTGCTCAAATGAAGGAGGAGGAGACCAATAACTCTAGTTAAGGGGAGCGCTTCCAGCACCAAGCGGGCACAGGAGCAATCTGTCAAGTCCCTCTCTTGAAGTGGGTGTTTTATTTTCAACAGCAGGACATTTATACAGTCTTGGTCATGAGGCAAAAATAGAGGAACAAACAGGTCATGGCAGATAGAGGAACAAAGATCAGCAAGAGGAGCAGATTGTGAAGAAATGGGGGCGTGTCTTAGGCTTTGTGAGGGGACTTGCGATGTGAAATAGTCTGACAGTTGGAAGGGGGAGGCTTCCTCATTTGGGGTTTGTGCTCGTGCTTCATGTCAAAAAGAGGAACTATCTTGTGTAAAACAGAGACCATCTGCTCTCTGGCTTGCAGTAACTATTTCTTAAAACAGGAACTATCTGCTGGTTCTGGGAATTGGCTGAAGCACAGGAAGGGGTGGTCAATGAACTAAGATGCCAGGTGCAGGGTGTCTTACAGTTAAGAACAGGAACTATCTGCTGCTGGTTCCCAGAATTGGCAGAACCACAGAAATGTGTATTCACAGTGTACAACCTTGTGTTTCCTCTATTAGTTGGTGTGGTTTCAGGGCTTAACCTCGTGCTTCCTCTTTCAGTTGCGGGTGGTTACAGGGCAGTTGGTGTGACAGGCTGAGTTACCAACAATGGACAGGATGTGGCGGAGTCTCTGGCACAACTGGGGGAAGGCACACAGGCAGGCTTCTTGGAATTGGCTCGACCACAAGGAGCAGGGGGTTGTGCAAGATTCAATGGGGATGTGAAGGACAGTTTTCAGACAAGTTGATGAGAGCATGTCACACACAAAATGGCTGTTTGTCTGAGAAAAATGGCTGTCCGGCAGAAACAGGGAAATTATGGGGCACAATTGTCGATTTTTATTTCCACATTCCCTCCTTGCCCCAGAGTGTACCTACATTATATCTCAATTTGCATGAGATCTATACATTCTTGTAACATGATTCTTTCCCTTTCTCTCTGCTGGACAAGAGGTTTAGGAATACATTTTGCAGCGCATAGACCGCACAGGGCAGGACCACATTGGATGCAAAGGCAGCATCCAGGTATTATCAGGAATATTATACCTGCTGCTGACAGCAGTTGCCATCCCCAGGACGATCTGACATGGGGCACTAGGAGGTCTCGGTGGTAAGTGGATGGGGCCACAAAGACAGGGGGTAACAGGAATGCTATATGCAAGTTCCCCCTCCGTTCAAGGGCAGCTGCACATAGGCCGTTTGGCCACAGACGAAATAAGTATGGCGAGATGCTAGGAATGAGGACTTTCCTCTGTCTTCAAAACTTATAGTGGTATGACAGTCACTGTGTCCTAATGGAACAGAGCCATTTTTCTGGATGCACAGGTGTCCTTTTACTGGTGAGACCGAGATGGAAGGGGGACCAGCATTCTTTTTAGGTTTGGTATTTAACATCTTGTAGGACATGGTCATGTTCCCTTGCTTGTATTCTTCACTTTCTAGGACTGTACCTGTCGCCTGAGGATCTCCCTCCTTATTAGGGTAACAGGCAGTATTGAGTACCTTTTTAAATCCCACCAAGGCCACCCATTCTTGCATGAATTATTTCCGTCAGGGCAGGAGGTGGGGGTAGTATCGTCAGCTGTTATTCGGGCGAACCAGGCTTCACAAGTTCCATTATAAGAGAATGGGAAAGGAAAAAGAGGCATCCCTCCCTTTTTCTGATGAGGTGGGATGCGGCCACATATCCAACAATTGGTGCTATTACTGGCTGCTGAGTGTGGTGTAGCATCTGTATGAAGGTATTGTTTCGCAATGCTAGTCTATGGGCTTGTTCATGAGGGGGTAGGTCGTGATAGGTGTGTTCCTGAGTGCTGTTGGGTGTATGAGAGGTGTGTTGTGTTGGAGGAAAAACAGTGTGGAGAATCCAACCAAGACACGTCATAACTGCCATGAGGAAAAATAATACTGTCAAACATATAATAGGACCATTATGTCTTTTTCTAGAGTTCATTTTTTCTTTCTCCCACATAGTCAAGGTGTTAAAATCCATTCCCATGCTCCCACCGCTTCACCACTGGACCGACGCCCAATGGACTTAATTAGCCAGAGTCCGAATGGCAGACCTTAACTTTGATTTGTAATCCTGTTGTGGGGTTAGTTCCAAAGGCAATAAAGATTGTTCAGTCACAATGTCAGTGGGATTGGCAGGGCCATCAGCAACAGTGTCTTTTTGTCCAAAATGTTTCCGGCAGTGGCTTGCGTGGAGCCAGCCCTTCCTGCCCTCGACCTTCACTGCTGTCCGTGTTAGTAGTACGAGTCTTGGCTTCTTCCACCTGGGCTGGAGGGGGCTGGTCCGGTCGAAGTTCCTCACGAGGACCCAGTCCCCGGGTCGGATGGCGTGTTCTTCCGGGTTGGTTTTGTCAGGGAAGGTGGCAGCAACCTGAGAACGACAAGATTGGAGTGCAGACATCAAGGAAGCCAGGTAGTCAGCATAGTACTGTTAACATCAGTTATTCTTTTAGGCGTTGGCGTACCCCACATATTTGGTGGTCTGCCAAAGACCACTTCATATGGAGATAAGCCAGTTCTGGAATGGGCTACCATACGCATGTAAAAGAGGGCAACCGGTAAGGCTACCATCCATTCCACGCCTTTGTCAGTGCATATCTTGGCCAATTTTGTCTTCAAAGTTTGGTTGTGTCTTTCTACTAGACCTGCTGCCTGAGGATGTCTTACACAGTGAAACTTCCAAGTGTACCCTAACAGAAGAGACACTTGCTTCATGAGTTCAGAGGAAAAAGGTTGGCCGTTATCTGAGTAGATGACACGGGGCAACCCATACCTCGGGAAAAACTCTCACTAATTGTTTAGCAGTTGTCGTTGCAGTGTAATCTGGGACGGGATAGGCTTCTGTCCATCTGGTCAGAGCACACACTACAACTAGTACATACTTGTGACCTCTACATCTCTCCATCTGGATATAGTCCATCTGGAGAACTTCAAATGGATGATCAGGGGGTTGGAATCCTCCCTGTTCCACCTTTGTGCCTTTTCCTGGGTTGAACTGATTACAAATCATGCACGTTTTAACTTTTTGTTTGGCTGCAGTTCTCAAATGTTTGTTGTGCCATATATTCTGTATGCTGTCTAACATTGCTTTTTCTCCCAGATGCGCTGGTCCATGTATGGTGTTTATTATAACCTGTACCATGGCATCCGGTAGAAACCATACTGCTCTTTCAGGTGTCATCCAGCCTTGATCTGTAAGGACCCCTCCTTTTTCCTTCCATTCTAGAAGTTCCTGTGGTGTGACTTTGGACATCCTGGATGTCAGAAAAGGGGTCTCCTATTGTATATTGACGGTGTGGTATACTTAATTCTGTGTTTGCTGCTAACTTGGGCTGCACTGTCTGCAGAATCATTTCCTTTTGATATTTCATCTGTTCCTTTTGTGTGCGCTTTACATTTTAGCACTGCGATTTTCTCTGGTAACTGACTGGCCTCTAAGAGGGCAGTGATGAGTGTAGCATGCTGTATTCTGGACCCATGTGATGTGAGAAATCCTCTCTCTCTCCACAATGTACCGAAGTTGTGTACAACTCCAAAGGCATATTGTGAATCAGTGTAGATGTTAACTGACTTTCCTTTTGCTAAGTGACATGCTCGTGTTAGGGCTATGAGTTCTGCTGCCTGTGCCGACAGTATCTCTATCTTGTGTGCTTCTAAAGTGTCTGTACCATTTGTGACGGCATAGGCTGCTGCTAATTCTCCTGTGGGGAGTCTCATACATGAACCATCAACAAAGAGTGTCATTTCTGCCTTAGCAAGGGGAGTATCTTGTAAATCTGGTCTTGGTTTGGTCACTAAATCAATTATGTCAATACAATCGTGAATTTCTTCAGTAGGAGAGGTCAGTGGCAACAGTGTTGCTGGGTTTAAAATGTTGCAGCGTCTAATCTCAATGTGTGGCTGAAAGTGTCATCTCATATCCGGTGAGTCTGGCTAATGTCAGATGCTGTGTTTGTGTTCTGTTTAACAGAAGTTCTACAGCGTGTGGGACCTGAACTATCAGATGATGTCCCAATACAATAGAATCGCTTTGTCTAATCGCTTGTACAGTAGCTGCTACTGATTTTAGACATGCAGGCAATGCTTGTGCTACTGGATCTAATGTGCTTGAAAAATAACCACATGGTTTATGCTTGTCTGCTTGTAGTTGGGTCAGAACTGATACTGCTGTACCTGAGTTTTCTGTTACAAATAATGTAAAATCTTTGGTGTAATTAGGTGTTGCCAGCACTGGGGCTTGACACATAGCTTTTTTAAGAGACTGAAAGGCTTGCGAGTGTTCATCTGTCCAGGGTAATTGTGGAGTAGCGCCAGCTTCGAGTGTTGTCAGCTGCACTAACGGTTTGGAAAGGAGTGCAAATTGTGGGATCCACTGTCTACAATATGAGGTGAGACCAACAAAGGCTCAAACTTGTTTCTGTGTTGGTTGTGGTATTTGTAGTATGAGCTGGATGCGTTCCTGTGTAAGCTGCCTACCCTCCTTTGACAGCAAGTGCCCTAAGTATGCCACTTGCTGTAAACAAAATTGGAGCTTACCAGGGGAAACTTTATGGCCATTTGCAGCTAGGAATTCTAGTACTAGTAGTGATGCTTCAGCACATGCTGCGTCAGATCTGGCCGTAATGAGGATATCATCAACATATTGTAGTATGGCTGTATCCGTGGGCATTTGAACAGTATCTAGTTGTCTTTTTAATGCTTGGCTATATACGCTTGGACTCTCTGTGAAACCTTGAGGAGCTCTTGTGAATTGGAAACTTCGTCCTTGTAAGGAGAAGCCAAAAAGGTATTGACTGTCTGGGTGAATAGGTATGCTAAAGAATGCGTTTTTCAAGTCAATGACTGAAAAATGCGTTGCTTCCGCATCTATGGCTGTGAGTAGGGTGGAGATGTCTGGAACCACTGGGTGTTGTGGAACAACATTTATTGAGCTCTCTCAAATCCACCACTAGTCTGTAGACAGGGGGTGTTCCTGGTTCCACTTTTTTATGGACTGGTAAAACAGGGGAATTGCAAATGTTAGAAGTTGTTTCCTTAATCACACCTGACTGTATTAGGTCCTGAATAATTAACATTAATGCTTGTTCAGCCTGAGGTGGAATTTTTGTATTGCCTTATACGTGGTAGTTGGGCTCCCTCTTTCAGTGTAACCTTGTGAGGTGTTATTTCCATACATCCTACTGTGGAGGAATCAGTGGCCCACAGGGTGTGTGGCAAATCTTTCAAACGCTCATCTAATTCTCTACTTGTGTAGTGGCCCTTAATCTCGCAGAAATAGTCTTACATCTGTTGGTGAGCAAACAATGACAGCTCCTAATTCTTTCAATGTTTTTATACCAAGCAAGTTTTCTGGACATGATTTTGTCAATATAAGATCTGTAGTTGTCATGAGGGGACCAACCTGCAAGGGCAGTGGCTTTGACGTGACGTTTGTCACAGGTTGTCCCGAGAAACCCAGAGAAATACTTTTTGAACCCGAGAGAGGAGCCTCTGGGACTTCTTGATGGCTTATAGAAACTTCCTATCCTCCCCAAGAAGTCGGACCTCTATAAATGGACCTGTCTGATCTACTGGAATGGGGATTAGGGGCAGTTTGTAATCTTCTCTCTCTGGGCAACATCATGAGAAATCTGGGTAATATTCAGTGTAGGCGCTGTCTATAATATTCATTTGGGCCATTTGTGTTGTCAGTGGAACTGAAGGTGTTGAACTGTCTAGGGAACCATTCTGTTTTGGCTGATATGGGTGTGGCTGTGTCTTACCAGTAGCCAAATTGTGCTTTAAGACAGGGCAGTCTTTAACGAAGTGTCCCATCTTCTTGCAATAATTACAAGTGCTTTTTATATTTGTCTGGCTACTTGGTGTCTGTTGACGCTGGGGTGCAGTTTGGGCTACTAATGCTTTCATCTTTGTATCTTTCATGCGTTTCTTATCATTTTCTTCTTCATCCCTAATGCGATTCTGGTGATATTGTAGCATTTGTAACACCTGTGGAGGTGTATGTGCTTGCCTGGTACTTTCTACTTTTAGTACTCTGTCCTTAATGGCTGGCAAGGCGTTATCTACTAATTTGGAAACAAACAGATGCGGGTAAGCTTCACTTGTCGGCGTAAGGCCGCTATTTACCGCAAAACACTTCAAGTCTGGTGTAATAATCTCCAATGTCTTCACCATGTTTCTGTTTGCAGGAGGAAATGGCATCCCAGTCCTCCTTTTTCACTGTTAGTAACTGTGGTAGCACCTTTAAAATAGTGCCAGGAAGTGCTTTTAGTCTGTCTCCTATACCTTGACCTGCTACTCTGGTATTTTCGTCATTCTGAAGTTCAGTCCATCTAATGTGTTCACCTGCTACTTCCCAATCTTTTTCTCTTAGTTGGTCATATATACCTGATGGCAACAATAATTTCAGAATTGCTGTGATATCAGAAAGAGTATATGTTCCCATCATTAATACATCTCCTAACTCCTTAAAGAATCCAGCAGGATCCTTTGAGTGGGAGGGAACCATCTCTTTCATCCTTAGTAACTCAAGTTTTGTCAAGGGTACATAAATGACGTGTTGTAGCGCTCCATTTGTGTCAGCTCTGGGGTGGACCTCTCTCATGGGGAACTGGCATGTTTGAGGGAGTCTATTAGGTGATCCACACGTATTATTGAAAGATTTATATTCAGTCTTTTTCTGGCATTTCTGTCTAAAATCTATAAATGTGTTGAGAAAAACTGAACTATTGTGGAGGAACATGTTATCAGCGCAGTCAGACAGAAAATCTTCGAGTCTTGGATCATGTTTAAAATGAGTGTCATTGAGTGTGATGAGATGTTGTACCATGTAGAGACTTGCTAATCTTTGATGTGAGCGTGGTAATGCTAGAAAAAGTTGGGCTATGAGATCATTGTCATATATCTTATATTGAGACCCATAGGGTCGCAGTTCTGGCTATTTCCTCCTCCGGTGTAAGCGGAGGTTCCTGGTCTAACCAGTAGTCTAATGCATTGGATGTATTTTCAAATAACTCATCTGGAGATGACCGCAGAGTGACCTTGGAGGAATGTAGGCGGGGGTGTTCGTGAATTAAGGGCGGAAGAACGAACGGGTAGGACTTTTTCAGTAGGTTCAGTAATTTCCTCCAAGTTTCTTATTCTCTTCATTTGTTTGCAAGTTTTGCAGAATACGGGTCACCTTACGGGTGAACCTGTCTAGTGCATCATTTATAAGTTCTAGACTAGTGTGGTCGGATGCGGAATCTAATAATTCAAAAAGTGAAACTGGTACATTTCTTTACTCTGCTTGTATGTGTTTTATGAAACAGCAAAGGAGGAACCTATACATGTGCATTTTTACAGGGTGTGATCTTCTTGTAGTCATAGCGTTAATGGCTCGTGAGTTCTCTCCAGTACGAAGAAACTCAGAGGCCGCTTGAAGAAACGTGTCAATTGCTGGTAGATGTCTTATTTCTTCCCAGGAGTCATGATGTATTTTACTTATTCGGCAGCCTCCCCTGTGTTGCTCGGAGTTGGGTCATAGGGGCAGTCGGGAATTGTTTTACCTGGGTCTGGACTTACGGCACCCCCTTCTGGAGTGAGAGGTGGTGCGTTATGTTGTAAAAGGGGTGGCGGAGGCAGAGGGTGTTGAATGACTGGAACTTCATAGGGTGGTGGAGTATCTAAGAGGAAATTAGTAAAAGTATCCTCTGGTAGTGGGGCTGTAGGCTGTGCTGATGCAATGTTAAGGTTTTCAGGTGCAGATGGCAATACAGGATAAAAACCAGTAGAAATGGCTGATTGTTCCCTTTTATTCCTTTCACGAACTACTTCTTTCCCTATTTCTTGTAACTGTTCTTTCTTGGCCTGCTCTGACATTCTCTTACCCTTTTCAACTTTATGCAATTCCTTCTGTTGCCTCCTATGGGCTTCTTTTCTCCATAATTCTACTGAGTCACTCTGTGACTGGCGGACTCTCTTTTTCTTCCATACCTGTTATTCTAATTTTATAATACATTCCATGTCAAAAGTACCATTTTCAGGCCATCTATATCTGTGTTCTAGGTCTTTAGTATAATCCACCCATAAATAACAATAAATAAGTGCACCGACACCATGTTTTGCATACATGAAGTGTCCTGGAGTATCCAGAAGGGGAATTTCCTTCTCAAGAATACTCCTTTTGGTTGCCATCTTACGTATTTTCGAGAAAATAGGCATGATGGCAAGACTTTCAAAGATTTTAGAAGTGAGAAAAACACAAACGGAACAAATATCTTTACCGTACCCACGAAAGAGGCGAGTCCGTCTTTTATACTAGTTTAGTAGTCCTCACAAAATAAGTGAGAAACCCACAAAAACATGTATCTTTACCGTGCCCACAAGGTAGTGAGTCCGTCTTTTATACTAGTTTTAGTAGTCCTCACCAAAGATAGGTGAGAAACCAACAAAACTCGTATCTTTACCGCCCCCACAAAAGCTGTGGGTTCGTTTTTATACTTTTCAGCAGTACTCACCGAAAAATAACTGGAAGGCCTCTTGAAGATTTTGGGAAAACGCAGCGCGCAGTTTCAAGGTGGGATTTGTAGAACCTCGGACTCGTCTGCTTCGCAGGTTGGGCTTTGGTTCAGGACGTTCCGCTATTTCCTCACCGCCTCGTGTGGATGCTGGGCCGCAGTCGGTCCCCCTCTTCGCCTCGAGGGAGTTAGTGGGAATTCCCCGCGTTGTGCACTTTTGAAGTCCGTCAACGGTCAGGAGGGGACAGTACCGGGTCCAATATCGCCGGCGCGTGGGGGAAAGGGAATGTCCCTGTTCCGGGCGCCAATTAATGTGGTAAATTAAATTTACTTATTACCTCATTTCTGAATTTCTATGCTTAATAAATCATCATTTCTTGTCAATGCAAAGCGAGGAGTCCGTGGTGCTCAAATGAAGGAGGAGACCAATAACTCTAGTTAAGGGGAGCGCTTCCAGCACCAAGCGGGCACAGGAGCAATCGCTCGTCCCTCTCTTGAAGTGAGTGTTTTATTTTCAACAGCAGGACATTTATACAGTCTTGGTCATGAGGCAAAAATAGAGGAACAAACAGGTCATGGCAGATAGAGGAACAAAGATCAGCAAGAGGAGCAGATTGTTAAGAAATGGGGGCGTGTCTTAGGCTTCGTGAGGGGACTTGCGATGTGAAATAGTCTGACAGTTGGAAGGGGGAGGCTTCCTCATTTGGGGTTTGTGCTCGTGCTTCATGTCAAAAAGAGGAACTATCTTGTGTAAAACAGACCATCTGCTCTCTGGCTTGCAGTAACTATTTCTTAAAACAGGAACTATCTGCTGGTTCTGGGAATTGGCTGAAGCACAGGAAGGGGTGGTCAATGAACTAAGATGCCAGGTGCAGGGTGTCTTACAGTTCAGAACAGGAATCTGCTGCTGGTTCCCAGAATTGGCAGAACCACAGAAATGTGTGTTCACAGTGTACAACCTTGTGTTTCCTCTATTAGTTGGTGTGGTTTCAGGGCCTAACCTTGTGCTTCCTCTTTCAGTTGGGGGTGGTCACAGGGCAGTTGGTGTGACAGGCTGAGTTACCAACAATGGACAGGATGTGGCGGAGTCTCTGGCACAACTGGGGGAAGGCACACAGGCAGGCTTCTTGGAATTGGCTCGACCACAAGGAGCAGGGGGTTGTGCAAGATTCAATGGGGATGTGAAGGACAGTTTTCAGACAAGTTGCTGAGAGCATGTCACACACAAAATGGGTGTTTGTCTGAGAAAAATGGCTGTCCGGCAGAAACAGGGAAATGATGGGGCACAATTGTCAATTTTATTTCCACAGCATTGCTGGAGCAATGCGCTGCTTTTACGGCACAGATGCGTGATGCATCTGTGCCGTTTTTGCCACATGGTGCGCCGCATTGTAAATGCGGCGCACCATGGGTGGCGGAGCTGCGGCGCACAATAACTGGCGCATCCCTGAGGATGCACCAGTTATTGTAAATCTGCCCCTATACATTTAGCCACCGAGGGAGCACTTACTGATTAGACAGTAGAAAGTACTCCAGTTGAGTAGAGGTATTGCACAAAAAGTGGCATCTTCGTGGATAAACACGCAGGGCGGGATTCATTCTGCCCCCTGTTAGACTCGTTTTTTGTGCCCTTCTGCCCCCTGTTAGACTCGTTTTTCCCTTGTTTTTGTACCCTTCTGCCCCCTGTTAGACTTTTTTTGTGCCCTTCTGCCCCTGTTATTCCCTTGTTTTTGTGCCCTTCTCCCCTCTTAGACTTGTTTTTCTGCCCTTTGTTAGACTGCTTTTTCTGCCTTTCTGCCCTCTGCATCACTCAGCGCCACCACATTATCACTCAGCAGCACCACTCGGCGCCACCGCAGCACCACTCGGCGCCACCGCAGCACCACTCGGCGCCACCGCAGCACCACTCGGCGCCACCGCAGCACCACTCGGCGCCACCGCAGCACCACTCGGCGCCACCGCAGCACCACTCGGCGCCACCGCAGCACCACTCGGCGCCACCGCAGCACCACTCTGCGGCGCCACCGCAGCACCACTCTGCGGCGCCGCCACCGCAGCACCACTCGGCGCCGCCACCGCAGCACCACTCGGCGCCGCCACCGCAGCACCACTCGGCGCCGCCACCGCAGCACCACTCGGCGCCGCCACCGCAGCACCACTCGGCGCCGCCACCGCAGCACCACTCGGCGCCGCCACCGCAGCACCACTCGGCTGCGCCACCGCAGCACCACTCGGCTGCGGCGCCGCCACTCTGCTCCACCGCAGCACCACTCGGCGCCGCCACTCTGCTCCACCGCAGCACCACTCGGCGCAACCATTCAACAACTGGTTCAAATATGTTCTCTCAACATCTTTTTGTGACATTTGTAATAAAGCTTGAAACATTAATATTTAACTTCTGTTCAGTGTATTTTATTGTGACGAAAATCCAAGAACATTATCTTCACAAAAGTTATTTACAAAAGCTATTGCCATTATAAATTAAAATCACTTTTATTTAAGTATTTAAAAAAATTAAAAGCCATTGTAATTTGTAAAATATCAATACATCTAAGTCACGTAAATACAAAACATGTTGCATTACAAATGCTATAGGTGTCTCTTGCGAAAGTTATAACTATTGGCATTGTAAATGACAAAGCTATTAATTTAGCTATTTTCAAAACCAACACATAATTAAAAAAAATTGTCATTTACAAGACCAATAGCTCAAACTTTCCTAATGCGAGACCTATTGTATTGCAAATGCTTGATCTGTCAGTGCTTCCTGTTGAGGTTTAATTTTTGTGACAGGCGCCTCATTGCTTACTTCTAACTATTCTCTGACCCGGCTTCTAGGGTCAGAGCAAGGTCCGAGAATAGTTGCAAGTAGGCAACGAGCAGCAGGTGCCCAAGTTGAAGTTAATTTCTTTGTAACCCTTTTGTAAAAGGTTACAAAAAATTATTTTTAACTTTTGCACCTGCTGCTGTAACCCTGTAAGTGCTTGGCTGAAAATTCATCCCCGCTTTTCGCGGATTCTACCGCAATTTCGCGAGATTCGCGGATCGTGAAATCACAGAAAATCCGCGAGCGGAACGAATTTTCAGCCCATGCTTAGTTTTTATACACCATTACTAATTGAAGATGGAGCAGGTGCAGAAGAATGCTGTGAGTAATACAATCTACCGTCGATCTGATAAGTGGACTGCTCCATTCCTTGCACTTCTCCGCCTGGTAGCTGCTGCTCCCTGCTGCTGACTGACCCTCTGGTCAGTGGTTTGAGGCCCTCCTTCACCCACAGGCTCCCACCTGGTCCTCATCCCTGGTGGTCGACCATCTCTGCTCTGCTGCTAGGCTGCCCAGTTTCTTTTCTGCCTTTCTCCGAATTTTTTTTTTTTTGGTGAATTTATTTTATTATTTTTGCACTTTTTTCCTTCTTTGGCGTGTGCAGCTGGTGCGCCACGGCAAGCCAGTCTCCGCCCGTCCATGCCTGGACTGTGCCCAGCACCATGGACCCTGGTTCTCGTACCCTCCTTCACTACTACACCAGCACCATCCACGCCGGACACCACTCTGCCTGCAGTCGGACATCAACAATGGACACCAAAGGCCTGTTTTCTGCCCTGAATCCTCCCATGCTTTATCTTCGCTATTTCAACCTGTTATGTCAAGCTTCTTTATACTAATGATGTTGAATCCGTACCTGGTGACTATCTTGTGGAACTCTTCAGAGCTTTACGCAAACTTCCCAATGACTGAGCATGTTTTATCAAACCGGGGTGTTATTAGGCACTCTTTGGCTGATAGGTGAGTTAGGTGTTGCTTGATATCTTAAGATTTTTTTCAAAAGCTCCTGATACCTGGGACGGGCAAGCAAGATCTTCTAAGCACACAATTATCTCCAATATACCTGTCTGGGAATTTAGTTTATTTCCAATTGATAGATTCCAAATTACCAATAGTCTGTTTAGGGCATTCCCATAAGGATTGTGAGTAAGGTGTGTGATCGAATCTCCAGCACAATCCGTAACCCCGCAAGCCGAGGCGACTACTGTCTGACAACTCGTAACACTGAAGTTACCATTCCAGATGGTCTTCAGGGGTTTATGGTGCTGCTGACTGATTTCATTTACCTTCTTTCTACTTCAGCCACTACCACCATGTTGCTGAATTGATTATCATAATTTATAGTTGCTAAATCCCAGTTCTCGCCAGTTGCAGACCAGGTTGTGACAATTGAGGACAGTTAATGAATTTGAAGATCATAAGGCTGACCTTGTTTGCTATTAAGGAGAGTATACCTCTTTGCCCTGCCCTACCTGGTCAAGATGGTAGTGCTGGGGCGTGAAGATCGATAACCGGCCTAGAATATTGCCCCCCTCTCCCATTTTCCTGGAGAAATATAACACGGAATTGTATAATTTTGTCTACCCACTCCATACCTATCTTACTCGCATAGCCTGCAGTATTCAATGATCTCTGCCTCCATTCTGACTTTGCCACGTTATTTTTCCCATTATCTACTATCATTGGTTGCTTACGTGCTCCTGATTTCCCCCCCCATTGCGTCCCAATCTGGTCAGTCAATCTCACTCTCCTAAGCTCGCAAATATAGCGAAGTGGTTCCTAGTTTGTATTTAGGGAAGGACTCTCTGATGAATAGCTAGCGCACGAAAGGGCGGCATCCCTACCTTTCCCTTCTGTATTCTCATAATTTCATGTGGTTTATAGAAATACCTTCATGGTACCACGTATATTGGAGTACATGTCGAAGGTGCCATTGGGAGTTGGGTTAGGTCACCTACTATGAGGGTTATCGAAATGGAGTACGATGCAATCCCCTGCCATTGTTTTTGTGGTCTGGCCAATCTAGGGTATTCATGCCATAATAAAGTCCCTGTTCTGGCAAACTTCGTCAGCCAATAGCAGGCTTTGGCCCTTAATTGCTTAGTAGATTATTGTTTAGTGTGAGCTTTGGGACGTTAATCAGAGTTATAGTATATGGGCACGCATCCAGTGGGAGGTTTAAATAAGGCATCGATTGCCCTGCCGGGCCTGCCTTGCTGCTTGCTGGTGATCACAACTGTCTCGCCCTCTCCTCCCAGTCTTGTTTCGCCTTCCCTAGAATGCTCAAATTGGGCCTAGTAGTCGGGGTTATCATAGGGGGTGCCCCTAGAGTTCTCACTCTGGAGTTTACATAACTGGCTGACACCTAGATATAGGTTCTCTGGCATCTGTCAACTTCGTTTTTGATTAAGTGCTCATCAAGCTGGACCCCGTTTTCTCAATATGCCCCCCCCCCGCGCCCAGGTTTGCTCCTGGAGATTTCGAGGCATTAATATTGTTGGGGATAGGTACAGGAGGCCCTACCGCCTGAGATTGCGCCCCCCCCAACCCCCTTCGTGATCTGTTCCAAGATCGCTGTTCAATATTTTCAAAGGGAGACTAAGGTTGCATCATGGTGTTCTGGTGAACTTTCAATTTTTCAGGCTTTCCAAGTGGAGGTCCGCCTGGTCTTCAGGTGTTGCATTTGCACATGTGTTGATTCAAAATCGCAATGCAGTAAATCAAAAGCGGAAAAGTGATTCTGTACACCTGGATAGCACAGGAGAATATAGCCTTTCAACAAACGGCAGCAAATTAGTTTTACATCTATATGTGTGCAGTACTAGCACAGTGATGGTGAAACAAGCAGTCTTGAATCAATTGCAATGCAATAATACTTTAAGTAAAAATCAAGTGGTAGGACTATCACCCCCTGGGACTTAACTTTCCACAACTCCAGGAAGCCCACTCCAATCGCTCTCTCCCTGGGAAGGGCATGATGTAGGACAGCAGTTGTGGGTGACAGCAGATCTGCATGACTCACTCTGTGTGCTTCACTGAGTGATTTGCACCTCTCCGTTGTATGCAGTAAAAGTTGTCTCACACAACACCTTGTTTCTTGCCTGTGCCTGTTGCACTTGTGGTGTTTAGTGTTTTCTCTCACCCCAGCTCTCCCGACTCCTCCCAGCTGCATCTTGCACCTTCCCTTGTTCCAATCAATCCATCCTCCTCCCAGGGCCTTCAGCTACTCCCAGGCGCATCCAATGTCTGTACAGCCTCAACGGTATGTCTCACAGCCCACATGCCTCTGCCAAGGCGCTGTTTGACACCAGGCTGATAGTTGCGTCTATTAAAAATTACCAGCGTCACGTGAGTATCTGCTTTCTCAGCATGGTACAGGGGTTTTTCTGCATGCATTTCCACTCCTTAGTGCTGCCTAAGCTAGAGAGCCATTTTGCGTCCGTATCTTCCACGCACTATTCGCCATGTACAACAATTGGGGGGGCAGCAAGACTACAAATCATTGGCGTCCTTTCTCAAGCATTCGCAAAAAACTGTTGCCTGGAAGTCCAGCTATACACCATGAGGTAGTGCCCCAGTAAAAACGACTTGAAGTGCAGTCTGGACAGTGTGCACTGCTTCTCCCCCAAACCAGGCAACATTAGTGCTGCTAGACAGCTGATCCTCAGCTGAGATTTAGGATTTGAAAGTGGCAACCCCCCTCATTGGTGCTCACTTGGGGCGTAGATGATATCTTACCCAGTACTCTCCACAGGTAAGTGGTACACAGGTCACACAACCACCCCTTGACCCCTTTTCCCCTCATCTGGTGCGCCTTTCCTCTCCATTTACTCAATCAGTAGTTTGACCTCCTCTCACTCTGCATCTTATGGAGTCCCATCTTGTTACACTTTGCTGGATTATCTTACTTGCACAGTGCTCCGGATGTGTAGTCTTAGCCATCTTAGAACAAAGTCAAGACTCCCTATTCGCATCCACTCTTCAATCGTCAAGAATGATCAAAACAAAAACAGTGGCACGTATTTGGATTTTGAGTTCCTCCCGAGACGGGAGTGTCTGAAAAGTTGGTCAGTGGGTGGGTTTCTCATTTTGCCATAAGTGATTCAATAAAGAGGGGTGTCGTGTCTGGATTGGGGGTGTGACTCCACGCAACTGAAACCCCTTTAAATGTATACCCTAGGGCCCCGGGTAGCACTATGAAGTCCACCTCACTATGGACTATGTGCAGTGGTTGTGTTATTCAGCATGTGTCCCCTTCTAATGCCTCTTTCCGAATCCCTTGCTTCCAGGCGATAACTAGCTCAAGCCATCCTAAACAAGTGATTTGTGTCTTCAACGGAGCCGCACTGTGGCATGGAGTCTCCAGATTAATTGTGCTGTACAATTGGGAAGAAAACGAGCAAAGTTAGTTGAGTGGGGTGGTGTCCAGTAACTTGGAGTAGTACAGTTGTGGGCGTAAGTAACTAAGCGTCAATAGAGAATTCAAATGGGGTGACAGCGGCATAAATAAGAAGCCTTAAGTTGTGCCAACATTTGGAAAGCTCGTATGTCCAGGAATAATACCAAAACACTTATAAAATAAGTGTTCCAAACAGAGTAAGAACGAAGACTATGAACAACACATGTTCTTGGTCCCTGCTCTAGGGAGGAGCTAACACAAAGGAAGGGAAAGCCTACAGGATGTAAGTGATTGGAAGATTGCAAATTAGTGACAGTTGAAAAGTATTGGTATCCTGTGGGTTGTAAGCACATTAAATTGTAAGCAATGGTCTCAATTGTGATTAAAACTAGGTTCACTGAAACTAAACCTAAAGTCCCATCTCAGTGCGCCCGGAAAATGGGATGTAACGTAGAAGCTGCTTGTCATGAGGTTTCCACCAATGTTCCTGGAAGATATCTTGTTGCTCCTGGCTCTGCTCTTTCTTTGTCAGGTCTGCGCTCCTTTTGCTTTAGGTGCCAGTTTCCTGTACAGACAGGCCCTAAACCCTGCACACTGTAAACCAGCTTGGATGTGATGGTCCAGTTACTCTTCTGTGAGTACTAAAATTACCACCTGGCATCCATGACAAGCAGATGAGGCACATGTTGAACTTCAGGCTGACCAAACACTTGTGTACTGTCTACGACAAGAGTGAAGATTACCTTAAAGGGCTGCCAAGGCTTTAGGCGTAGACTCCAGATGCTGCAGGCCAGACCCCTTCCTGACATCTTGATCATACTCTTAATGTCTGCCCTTCGCTGCTCATGTTACTCAGCACATACACTGGACTGAACCTAGTGTCCAACACCACAGCAGCTTGGGGAAAGCTAATGTTACTTGGCACCACTTTAAGTGACCAATGCATTCAAGCTCTTACCTTGAGGAAAGCTGGGTTTGGTAACTTTGGGGTGATCCAAAAGTGCTGGTGCCAACTTTATTCTCCACAAGCTTCTAGTACTTTATTTCTTCCAAGTGTTTAGCAGGGAGCACTCCACATTGCCCAATCGTTTTAACCAAAAAAGAGTATGTATTGAGAGGGGGGGAAACGACTGGGGGGGGGTTAGACCTGTCGGAACAAAAGATGATGATGCGCTAAACAATGGCCCTCTAATTCACATTTTGTGTATTTGTCATCAATTGCGGCCACAAAGAATATTCTGGCTGAGACCAATTTGGCTCCTTCTAGGTATCAGGACATGCCAAGAAGCACTCGAGGAATGCATGAGGGGCGATTCGCCTCAAATGGCGACCCGCTTTGTAAAATTCATTACCGAAATTAATTCCATGACTTTTCCCTCTGTGCAATGCCTGAATTTAATCCCTGGCAAGTAATCGATTTTGACTTTCCTTGTCTTTTTACTTTTCCTTCCTACCCATTCACTGTTTTAGTTTTTAACAGTCTCGAATATTTTTACTACCGTTTTTTGTATTCTTGTATATTGCAATGATTTTAAATAATTGTGCAATAAAAACGTTATTATTAATGGCCCTCTAATATGCTTGGTTTCTTCCTCTGTACTAGAATTGGACCGTGTTCTCACTGCCCTCGAACACTACACATCACTCCAGTGTGAAGACTGACACGCTTATTGCAACATACTGATTTTGAAATCCAGTATACCCGTTTACTTGCAGGGTTGTTGTAACACTGGAGCATGGTCTTCCAGCAGAATTCAAGCCTTCACACACATCTGTCAATAGTTGCATGCAGCCAGGACTTTCCCAATGTTTGGTTTGAGCGTTGAGGATCAAACTAGATTCTAGCACAGTTGATACATCTTATCAGCTGGAGTACTGGCTCCTTTTTCCATTGAACTACTGTATTGTTTCAATAGATGGGAATTCCCGGCTTTTGCTGGCATTTAAAGGAAGGTGGCACTCTTGAGCTTCTCCAAAAGCACCCTCGCACATTTTTCTGTATACTGAGGTTTACCATTTTTCCTATCCACGTTGTGCGCCAGTCCTGATAGTCTTATGCTGTTTGAATAGTAATATATTACATCTGTCGCAAGACTGTACCATGACTCGGTATTATCGTGAATGTACATGCCCTAGCAACACCACTCCAAAATGAGAACTAGTAAATCAAGATCTGAACTGCAGTGTGTGAAGGTTGTGAGGGCTTTAAGAGGGTCCCTTTGGGCCATTGAAAGAAGTTGGTGGTTTCCATCAGTATTCTTTGATCTGTCATCACCTGTGAAGTTTCACCCCGAGACCCCCACCTGGTAACTCTGCCTTTGAAACTACTGTTGCCAGTGAACCTTTTAACAGTAACTCCTGATTGTGGGGTTCCCAGGTGTTCCTCTTGGACCTTGTAATGTGTGCCTTATGGCTTGCATCCTGGTCATTTGCAAGACCGGCAAAGCACCTTTAAAATGTTGTCCCAATTACCAATGTGTTAAAAGCTTACACCCTACAGGATGGTATTAGTTATTGGCGAACTTGATTGGACTATTGGTCTTATGAAGAGGTTAAGGAACGGACGTGGCTTGGTTTTGTGGGCTGGAGTTATTGAACTTGTGTTCTTTTTTCAGAAGGCCGCTTCTGAAATCAAGAGTGACATCTCCTCCACATTTGAAAAGCTCTACCAGACCCTGAAGATAGAGGAGAAGAACACTCTGGCAAAGATGAAGACTGAGAAAAATGCTTCCCTGAAGGAGACTGAGGCGCAGCTGTCTAAGGTGAAGGAGGATTGGTTGAAGATCCAGGAGACTATGAATGCAGCTCAGATCCGGCTCTGTGAGCAGGACCCTCTGCTGTTCCTCACGGTAAGGGGACACTAATTGGCACAAATTACATTGTTCGCCTGGGGCAAGGAAGAGTTGGGGGTGAGCAGTTTACACCACTTGTGCACTGCATGATTTTGATCTTTAATTGCACTAGACTCCTTGAGTTCATGGCTTGAACCATGTGGGTTTTTTCAAATTCCTCAATTGACATTTAATTTAACCCTGTATCACCACAAAGTGAGTATTTCTTTAGCCTTACAATGTTAATCGTGGCAGTACTAGATTTGACCATTTTGTAAATCTTCAAATGTAATTTCTCTGCAAAATTGTGAGTTTTTTCTTTCTTGTATTTAGCACTGTATGAAATACTGCACTTAGGAGAAATTGCCCTTGCGGCAATGCCCAAAGAGAAATAATGTTGCATTTTCATTTACGTGGGTTGACTTGGTTCTTCAGACTTGGTCTGCTTCGTCTGAAGTATGTGGATGCAGCCGATTTGTAGGTGGTCTAATCTTGCACAGCAGAACAGAAAAGTGTAATGGGATGTAATGCTCTGGGCTAGACTATCACCGGTGGAGGAAAAACCGAACGATATGGGCTTTTCAGATGCTGAAAGTAAATTTGACGTGTCTGCATGAGGAAGCTCCTTTAAGTTGCTGTTGAAATCTAATTTGCGAAAGCAGTTTCTTGGACTGGTTAATTCTTGCATTGTCTGGTTGCATGTATATCTCATGTTGGTTCTTTATGCAGCGTGTTCATTGTAAAGTTGACTAGAAGTGGGTTTGTGGATGTCAAAGGCAAGAACTGCTAATGTATCCAATGCAAAGGATTATCATTACCTAGACTCCAGCGCATGGTATTCCACACATGCATTGCATACACTTCTGGAACCCTACCATTAATTATTACCACAGTGACCTAAAAGCTGCAGCTTATTGCATAGCTCACTTTTCCCCAGGTTTGCACCTAACTCTATCAAATGGAAGTTAAGTGGTACACTACAATTGGAGTCTGTAAATGACTTTAGTGAAGACATTCGATTTGACAGTGACCATGAAAGAGAAGCAAATGACTTGCAGAGTTCATTTATTGGCATTAAATAATTGGTGGCTTCCTAAAATTGAGGGTCACAAGCCTTTGAATGTTGAAAGTTTGTTCAATAGGCATTCTGGGTGAGGGGTCCGCAAGATTCTATTAGTACTCTCTTACTCCAGTAACTATCTGCTCTTTGGGCATCTTATTTTCAAACCAAATGGATGCAGGGGGTCTGGAAAAAAAGCAATCAATTACTGGGTCATGCTAATACTGTGCAAGTCTTAAAATAAAAAATCTTGGTTTTAAGGATGCAAACCCCCTCCTCACCCACCCTTGGGTGGCATGTTTCATCATCTGGTGGTTCCTCACACGCTAGCAAATGTTAGTCGTGTGGACTAAAATTCTTTCAAAGCTGGAGAGGAGCTTCTGAAATATATCTGCAAGCTTACCCCAATGATGGCCATGTGGTGTGGGTGAGGGTGTGCTGACTGCAATGGAGAACATTGAAAGTGATCTAAAATGTCCCTTTAGGGAGGGTTGGAGGCGTGAGGCAAAGCACTTCCTTGAATGGAGAACCACACCATCCCTGTTTTGCTTTACGTGGACAACCGTTTTAATTGCTAGAACAGCAAATGGCCTCCGGCTCCTATTGGACGTTTTGGATGATTTTGAGTGAGCTTATGTTGAAAGTCAATCATTCCAAATCTTACATTATAATTGGCCCTAAAGACTCGCACCGACTCGCAACATTGAAGGGATCGCCATTAGTAAACTTCCCAATTTTACCTACTAGGGGGTTAACTTGTCACACTATTTAAGTTGGGAGAAGCTTTTGAGCCAAAGAGCTGGCAAATTTGAGGGGGCAATAGATACTATTTTTAGATTTTCAAAATGTCTCAGCCATAAGCCCATAAAGGAACTCTTATCGTTGCATTAGAGCAAATGTCGTTCCTAGGGAACGTATGGGGGCTGGTGTTTCGGGCTACATTAAGACTAGAAACCTTCAGGTGATCGAGAACAAATTCTTGGGTGGTCTTTAGCAGCCGCCAAGGAGTGTAGCCAGTCCGGTTACTCATTTTGAGGCTTGCCTCCCCTTTCTGGAAGATCTAGTGAAAGTCACCCGCTGTGTTGTGGCTTAAGATCTGGCTCTCACTGCACACTTCTTTCACCCAATTAATTATCGAAGATTGTCGAAGGCAAAATGGAGTAGATTCTAACCCCTGGTTCACAGAAGTTTGAAAGACTCTCTCGGATCTTGATGTCAAACTTTCTTTTTCCTAAAGAAATTAATGCTCCTTCAAAAAATGTGGTAAAAACGGCTATTTCAAATTACTGAATTTAAGCAAGAGTTAAGTCAAAAAATGTCCTCTGTTAAAAGCTATCTGGATCTAAAGCAACTTGAGGAACCTAAATCAACTCTTATGGGTGTCGAATCCTGAACACAGGTTTTATTTAACACGTTTTAGACTAGGCACAATACACTTTTTGTTGCTTATCCCCAGCATGGCACCTGGTTTCAATCTTTACCCCCGTGTGATGATCTTTCTAAGCAATCATTAAAGCATTTTATGTGTTTTTGCAGTGTTTATACTCAGCCTAGACTTAAATTCATGTGGCCCCTCTTTTGCTACTTTGCATCGAGTTCTCACGTTGCTTGAGGGTTTACATCTTCTCTTTTTTAGGATCTGAATTTTGCTGTTTGTCTTATGTTTGTCATGCGCTTATTCTTAGAAAATCCATGACCTAAAATCGTTTTGTTATATTTTAATCGTTATAAATGTGGAGTTCGTTAAATGTTTTATTGGGGCATGCATGGAGTCATATTGCAGAACTATGTATAGACTGTAGGTTTGGTGCTTGAATTTCTGGTCTTAATGTTTAACCTTTTTAGCTGGTTGTATGTGTTAATGCTCTTTTATGGCATGTTGTCAAATAAAGCTCTTTGACTGACCGCACACTATTCATTTAAGCTAATTTCTTCGGATTTGCACTAACCAACTCGAGTTTTACTGGGTCCAGACCTATCATGATCTTTGATTAGCAGATTTTTCTGTAAAATATAATTTTACATATGTAGTGTGAGATGAATACCCTCATATTTGATCGACAAGTATTCTCTGCATAGTGGAGATATCTGATCTCTTCCATGCCCCAGTCCCCTATTTCGGGTGGCACTACTTGCCTTATGACTATTGCTGTTCCATTTATGCTGTAGATAGCCTAGCAGGGTACAAACCTGCACCCCTGCTTCATCCTCGGTCTATATCATTTTGCTGTTACCAATGCCAGCCTTCCCACCATTTAGGTTAATAAATATTATTTATTTCGGTCATCAATGTTGGTTTCCAGTGCCCCAGTATCAGCCAGCGCTTCTCCGTCAGCACAGCCAAATGATTCTCCATAGTCAAAAAAGCAGATGTAAGGGTGATCTTAGTATATCAGCATTGTAAGGGTAAAAATTGTATCCAATGTCTGCCAACAAAGACCTACTCCTCTCAGCCTGGGAACAGTTGTTTGATTGTCTGAGTATGACCATTTTCCAGAATGTTTATGCACCATATTACTCTTTTGTAATGGGTAGTGTGGAAAAAGTAGCTCCTATCTTGCTTTGAGTTTAGATTGTAGATGGGTCATGATTGGGAGCTGTGGAGTTCAGGCCGAATACAGATTCAAATTCTCAGTGCCAGTCAGTGGGTGGTCATAGGGATTTTTAATGCATGTTCATCCAATTATTGGCCTTTCTGCAGAGCGCACGCAGCAATGGTTTAGTATGGCAATTATGATTGTGTAAAACTGAAGGATTGACACCTGTGTTGGGATCCTTAAATAAGTGGGTGCTGTCCAAGCTGACTTCAGACCAAACTCATCTGATCCAGTGGTTCACCAACAGATACTCCATTACCATATAATCACCTGGGCCCATAAACTCAGTGGATAAACCGCTGGGGGTCAAGTTTTATAAAATTCCACAAAACTGTTTAGGATTAGTCTATTCAATACCTATGTTCATTTTCTAACTAACCCTTCACAGATCAACAAGTTCTTTCCTCTGGTCGGTGGACCATTAGTTTAACTAATTGATGGTGATAATTGACATAAACTAACTTTCTATACTTTAAGTAAATCACAACAGACTCCGTTTTAAATTCAATTAATAAACACAACGCATTTATCTCTGACTCTCGCAACAGTTGAGGTCGGAAAGGTAGAGTACAGACAATCAAACATTTGACAATAACTGAAATTTAGAATTACCAAGGATGGTGTGGAAAACCAACCCCCTGGCCAAAGGGCTGGTAGGTGTCCCCTGAGATATTCAGGAGACCATTACCAAGGATGGTGTGGAAGACCAACCCCCTGGCCAAAGGGCTGGTAGGTGTCCCCATAGATATTCAGGAGACAAAGACTTCAGGATAGTTAACCTCTCTAAGATACCAACGATTGTGCAGCACCCCTCTCCGACACTTTTCCTCTTCTGCTGCAATCTTCGAATCTAACCCAAATTAATTTAGCATAGAAAGTCCCGGTTCTGCGATCAGCAACTCAGCATCTCACAGCATCAGCTGCTCTAGCGAACCGCAAGGGTTCATCACCAGAGTTCAGCAAATCTGCATCTGACTAAATACAGTCATCTTGATTATACCTTTTTGTTCTGCATGTTCCACCCTCTAATGTTTCAATATCTGGAAAGTACGAAATTTGATTGGTCTGGCAAAAAGGGGGGGGGGGGTTCTTCAGCACACGATGCTTGCATGTCACAGGATTCAGTTAAACCATTGTTCGTAAACCCAACCCCTTACTTTTTATTCATTAAATGTATTCCCATGTACTAAAAGTAACTGTTGATACAATTAAAGTTTCTTCGTGGTTGAACCATCCTGTTCCCATGAAATAGCACCCAATCTTTGCTCCTTTTCAACTGCTTTGCCATTGGCTTCACTCAGAGGGCATGTGCAAACTTCGCGTCATTCAGCTCATTCAGTTATGCGAGAGGCCCAAATACGCACTAATGATAAAAGTCAAGACTGATGTTAATTTCTTAAAATAAGTGTTTGCACTGTATACCACCTGCCTCTACTATCCCATTTTATTTATTAAACGTATTACTGCATTAGTAAAATAGCTTGCTTTCATTTCAAATAAGCAGGTGCCATGCATGTGAGTCTTCAAGGCGCCATGTTAGTAACTTCTGCTCATGCGCCGGAATTTCCTTCCAAGCATTAATTCTTCATTCTACATAGATGTAGTTGGCACATGCGCAAAACCGATTTCCCGTTTAAAGGGGTACGAGTCCTTCAATGTTATCTTCGTTAGTACATCCATACGCAAGCTTCAGTAACCCAAAAATGTTTGTGTGACTGCATATTCGTTTCCACAAAACTTTGTTAATAACTGGTTAGTGAATTAAAGAGCGGATTGCCTCCAAGTCCCTTTTCTCCGATATCTTGCTCCATCACATCCCAAGCCATTCCAGTTTGAACCCAGCCATTAGCAAATCAGTCTTGACCCTGCACTCAATGGGAGCAGTCCAACCTGAACTGCTGGGTCTTTACTGGGGTGGCGAGATGAGCTGAAGAAAGATGATGGATTCAACCCAGATTTGTGCAGGGGGGGGAAGGGGGGGGGGGGAAGTGTCTGAAAAGTTTCAGCGCTCCGTCCATCATCTGCTTGTGTTTGCTTTGTTCACCGTAAATTGCCAAGGTATGCCCAGACGTGGGTCCCTTGCTTACTTTGCCACTGGATTCAAGGTAGTCTGGCTGATGAGGGGTGTTACCCAGAAACCAGTCCCAGGATGCTGGTTTCCTGTCCAGGGAAGACCTGGCTTGGCAGTTTAGGCTGGACTGTTCCCATGAGGCACAGGGTGAAGACTGATTTGCATACAGCTGGGGTGGCGAAGTGAGTTAAAGAACGATTATGTATTCAACCCAGATCTTGGGCAGTGTGTCTCAAAAGTTTCAGCGATCTCTCCACCATCTGCTTGTATTTACACATCACTGTGTGCCATGCCTACAATACAATACACTACCCTGGCATAGGTAAGCTACCCCACTAGCTGGGTGCACTAGATCAGTGGTGAGGGTATAGGTGTATGAGCCCTGTACCCCTACAGTGTTTAAGTCACTGCTTCGACATTGTAAGTACAGCAATCCCATAAGGAGTATATGGCCTGGGAGTTTGTCATTACGAACTCCGCAGCACTGTTATTTGCTACCAAACTTCTCAGTTTCAAGTAAACTTCTCAGCACCTTAAACCCACACTGATGCCAGTGTGGGATTTAATGAAAAATACACTCGGAGGGCATCTTAGAGATGCCCCCTGAAAAGCCACAACTCTGGTGTCCTGGCTGAGTGGTTGCTTACCACCAGCCACCACCAGTCAGGTTTCTGGTCCCCTGGGTTGAGAGCCTGCCGCTGTTGGTCCTGAAACAAAGCACATCCTGGGATGAGGTGCCATAACCCATTCCCCCCCCCCCCCCCCCCCCCCCTCCCTCCACCCCCTGGATGGGCAGAGTCCACGAAGGGGAAGCTACAAAGGCTTGCTGACTTTGTGAGCTACCCCAGCCATTTGCTGCTCCTAGCAGCTGGACCCCACTGGTTCTGACCACTATGGAGTGGAGTGGTGTGGCTCACTGGTTAGAGGCGGCAGACCCGGAAGCAGAGGACAGCCCGGGACCAGGGTTCAATTCCCGACGCGGCAGGGTTGTGGACCAGGGTCAGCGGACTCGATAATTCTCGCCTCTGTGCCTACTCTAACCAGGGATCACACTCGGCAACTCTGGACATTAGCTTGCCTCATCTCCACAACGGCCCCCCACATATGCCAGGGATGCCTGGTTTCACCTTGGAGATACCCAGTAGGGACCATCTCACAGGGAAAGCCAGGACGGGTTCCCCAGCGATCTATAGCGCAGAGATACTCCTTCGGGAGTCGATTCTAGCGCGTTAGAAACCCACAATTAATATGGGCTGGAGAATCCGTGGGAAAACCAAGTTAAGAGAGGTGTTCCCAACTTTGTTAACCCCACCTGTCAGGTGGGGGAGGTGAGCTGAAGTACAACTTAGTCCTTGCTATCTTGAAGATTGGGGGTGGGGGTGGGACCCTGACCCACCCAACCAACCACAGTGAGGCTTCTTCCCTCCTCCCACTGGAGGGTGGCTTAATAGGGGGTGTACCCACCCAAAGGAAGGGACCCATAGGTCCCAACCTATACCTACTCCTAAATTTTGTATTCAAGGGCATCCCTGAATCTTTCCTCCTCAGGCAAGAAACGAGAGACCGAAGAGCCGTGCTGACTAAGGAGAGGACACAACCTGACTTGGCCCCAGCCCTACCGGCCTGTCCCGACCTCAACTGACTAAGGCGAAATCCTGGTGTGTTCCTGTAGCCAGTAGCCCCAAGAACACCGAGGACCTGCCCTTATTTCCCAAACCAGACTTTCTCCCATGAGCATAAGATTTGCTCACCCACAGACTCTATCTCTGGCCAAATCCATGGGTCTGCACCACTCTGCACCAGACACCCACGGACTAAGTTAGAGTGGCCCAACACCATTCAGAGGTCTCCCCAGTCATTATGACCTGGGATTTGGTGATCCCTGACCAACCACGAGTCTCCAGCTGACACCTGCAGCCCCTTTCTGGAGGATCCCCAACTGCAACCGGAGCCGGTAAAAAGAATTTGACTCCAAAAGACACCCCTCCACCTGATGCCCCACGGCCTTGGGTGGCCCAACCGACGGTGTCCTGGCTTCCCGAGACATCCCAACTTACCTCTCCAACTGGTGGCCTCCTCCACAAGATCTTAGTCCTCGAGCCTGCAGTGTTTGTTGCCACCATAGAACCTCCATTGAAAACAGGGCACCAGATGCAAAACCAGCTCCCTGCACCCAGCTGCACTAGTGCCATTGTGGGTACAGTTTGGGTGGTAAATCTAATCCCCCTTTGCCTGAGCCTACATACAAGATCTTTGCTCCCACAACCTTATCACCTGCTCTTGAGCACCCACCGGAGGCCCCCTAACCCCCATTGCATTACATTGGGCTTCAGCACACTGCACCCTGCCGCCCTAGTGCCGCTGATGGTGGGTTTGAAAGTGCATCCTCAACCGAGCGGGAACCCTGGTTCTAACCCCAGAAAACCAACCCCCCAAAACGAAGTACTTACCATTAAGACTCCCATAGGAGTCTTAATGGTAAGGTAAGACTCCTATGGGTCTTAACTTGGTTTGTATGAAACCTTAAACTGCATATGTACCAAAACTGATTTGCTTACCTTTTTCTCTAAGAACTGTCCAAGTGTGATATCTAGGCATATCACACCAAGTAGAAAAAGTAACAAAGTAATTTAAAAAGGAATTTAAACTGCTTTGCAAACAAATTACCTGTAACAATTCAATTGCATTCAACTGTATTTAACTGCTTTATTCTTGCAACGTGTTATTATACTTACCTGTACCAGGCCCGGCTCGGTTCTAGAAAATAAAATACCAACTAAATAATTTTATATAAACCAATTGGTCAGAGTTCAGTCTTTTTGTGTGACATCATTTCTTGCCTTTGTGTGTACAATAAATGCTTAACACTAGCCTCTGACAAAGCATTACTGCTCGCCCACACTACCACAAATGGAGCATAAGGTATGATCTACTTTTACCTCTGCCTACCTTTGGGGTTCCACTGGACTCTGTGCACAATATACCTTACTTTGGTACAGTACTACAGAGCCAGCTTCCTACAGTGTTTTATGTTGGTGTTTACGGAAGCTGAGGAGAGAGCAAAATTGTCTAACCAAGACTGCAGAAGAGTGGTGTGAAGAGAACCAGAATGATTGTGAATTAAACATTGCTATGGTCTGTGAAAGAGGCCAGAGCATCAGTGTGTCCATCTGCTTAAGAAGCATATTTTGTGTAATGTATCTTGTGCACAATTTTCATGTTCACCCATTGTAGGTGACATGCCAGTTTTATGTGGCACCTTGTGCCCCACCCTCTCAAAAGTCCGCTGTAGATATGGCACAGAGTACCTTGCAACAAAGCACACTAGTGAAAAGCAAAGTGAATGTTATAAATACTTACTGGAGGTGAAGATAAGTCTGTTGAAAATGTCCTGCCCCTGCTCCTCGCTGAGCAAAAGAAACAATTGAGGGATTTTACTCAGATCCTTGTGACTGGGGGGTTAATGTTTGCATTGTCCAGCATTCCATCCATCTTTTGCTCCCCACACCCCCAGTTTGGACGCAGCCATATGCAAATCACTCTTGACCCTGTTCCTTGTGGGACCAGTCCAGCCTGAACTGCCAAGCCAGGTCCTCCCTGGACTGGAAACCAGCCTCCTGGGACAGGCTTTCCAAAACAATAGAAAAAGTGAAAGCAGTTTGAGGGGTTTCTCCTAATAGATTGACATCCGCCAGGTCTCTTGGCACAGCTTTGAGATGCAAAAAGCCCAAACCTCTGCAATTTACAGTGTACTACTGCTAGCAGTAGTGTGGGGAGGACATCTTGCCATACAGCAGCAATGAATTATCTTCTATTCAAAGCTGCAATTTGTATTTGTTGTTTGATTCTGATTTAGTTGTGATCTGCCAGACCCCATTGGGTGGTGGCGAGAGTGGTTTGCAGAACAGGCAGGGGCTACTGGGGCCGCAAATGTGGTTGTTTGCCACTGATGTCCTGGTGTCTGTCCTGTGGCTCTGCAAATTGAGCCAAGTACCACTTGATGTAGGGTAGCGAAAGGTGAGCAGTCCAAGGCTTCTCATGTAGGTACTGTGTAGGGTCGGGTGAAAGATCTCAGAATTCCACAATATACTGAAAAACCCATCTAAATGTTCAGCTCATTGCTAGTGGCAATCTTAATCGCACAACATAAAGTAATACTACACCATGCAAGTGCAGACTTCAGTGATGTCCTCTCACCTCTGGGAGACTGGCTGTCGGGCCTGCACTATCCCTTATTACACACCTGCACTTAAAGTGCTATGCTAAACACGTTCTTGGTAAAAAAAGAACTTTGAATTGTAACAAATTGGGGTGGTTTGGAACCCACATGTATACAACTTTTGCAGACTAGGCATGTGGAACCATTGTCTAAAACACAGGCGGGGGAGGGACCCCTTTAAAGTGTCTTTCTCAGGCTGGTCAAACACAGCCTTTGTAAGTTTTGCTTCTCATAGACTAGTACTGGGGTGGTCTCCAGGCAGTAGCATCCCCAAGATGGACAGGAGGTTCCTGCAACTGGCAGGAACAGGGAAGGGACAAAAGGGAAGGCCGATGTAAAATCTTCATCTTGAACAAACTGCAGTTACGCCCTTCACCTCTGCAATCTACGAAACTGCTGTGCTCCAGAACTAATTAGCAGCTTCTGTCTAACACACTCTTAATGGAATTTGTAAGGTTGGACACATTTCCATCCTCCTCACCTCAATGTACAGCCACAGGAAGGCAGGCATCTACTTCCACTGTCTGGGGAGGATATCCTCCACCTTGTAGGATGCCAAGTCAAGGGCATCCCAAATGGATCCTGCAAGCGCTAGTACTCACTCACAAGCCTGCCACATATGTATAACTGGCTCACTGTATATTCATGCAACATGCACATGGGATGTCAACACAGGGCTCTGGATGACACTAACACGGCATAGAATCATCACCCAGAATAGTGACTGTAGTCCTCCGTCCACTTTAAGGGTATGCTTGGTGCATCCATCTAGATCAGAGGTCCTGGACTTCAGATTGCCAATGACATACTTAGGCCTCTGTTCACAAATTAGATTAGCGTGATGCCAGGGCTAATATAAGTTGGGACAACCGGTTCACATGCAATTGGGCACTATGGAGAAGGCAGCATGGCATGCACTGTTCAGGGGGACAGACCTGCTGCAACTGCTCGCATGTACCCCTTCTGTTCTGGATTGTGGAGCAGCAGCACCCACTTTAGCACTACGGAGCACTGTCACAGCTTTAGAGACTATGGTTTAACACAAATTAAATTGGCAAGAGACTACCACGGCAACATAAGTGAAATTGCTTTGTTCTCTTGCACAAGATAATTTTCAGTGCACACGCTATCCAAATTTCGATCTTGGATAGATGGGCAACCTTTTTGTCTGGGAAACGAACTTCTGAGTCTCAATGAAGTGCATAGTTTGACATAAAATATTCACCGTTGTAAAATGAGAGGTATTTGTGCAGTAGTGAAATGTGTAGTAAATGAAACCTTCAGATTTACAGGATTCTGTATACATATCAAAGATCTAGAAGTTGTCTAGTATCAGAGATTGACATGGACTTAGTCTCAGATTTATCCCCAAATGAATCCAGTTGTGTGTTCTTCATGCAATGTGAAAGCAACACTTCTTCCCACATCTTGTTTTGCCATAGAACCTAGGCAACATTGACCTTGTCCCGTCTAACCTAGATTTGCTTCCTCTTACTACTCTGAAGACCTCCAAGAATCCAAAAGGTAGTACCAAGGCAACTCAGAACTTTAGACCACAATGCACCACCTCCAAGTACTTCACTAACTGTGGCCCGGCCATCTTCATTCCAGCTACAGCAATGATCCAACCTTCGATCCAGAAAAAATAAAGGCACTACCTGAAGTCCTTTTTCGTGTTACTAGCACCCATGGCTACTGTCTGGTTTTATAAAAAGGCATGCCTCACTGAAACCTTCTCAGACCTATAGAATTCCCTCCAGCTAACAATTTGCCTAGACCACTTGGGGTTCTGGAAGATGGCAAAGACCGTTTTTCGAACGAATGTAAGATTCAACAGGCTGTGAATTGCAACCTGCAGACGGATCATATAGCTGACTCTTGTCCAGAGATTAAACTGACCGAAGCACCAGAATCTTAATGCCAAATCCATCCCTATATCTGCCACACGAGTCCACCAGACACCACTTCATGTAAAGCTTGAGTTCTATCCCTCACTCCTTCGTTCCACCATATACTGAAGCACAGTGTACTATTGAGAAGCTCGCCATTGGTCATTGAGCAGGACAATTTCCTCCATAAATTGGCCACAGTAAGTCCCATCCTTCAAGCCATGGACAAACTAAAGAGTAGCACGTGACCTGACATGAAAGTGCTTGGATGCCTCTTCATGGATATTTATTATTGGTATGCAAGTGCGGAGTTGGTTCAACTGAACGGTTTCCATGTGAAGAATATGAACCACTGCATTCAATGCATGCGGCCTTTTCTGTGGTTGGGGGAGAGGTGGTGTAATCACTATATTTTTGGAGTGTTTTGTAGGATCTGCGCACCAGACAATCTGCAGGTTGCCAGAAGTTTTTACATTCTCATTGGGCAGCTTGACCCTGGCACACGTTAAAACTTTTTCTAATTTTTTTTTTTCTCCGACTTTGGCTTTTTTATCGGTGTAAAGTGGCTTTTTTTATTGGTGTATAGTGGTTTTATCTCCATGGCCCGATGCAGTGAACATTGCTTTCCAAACCTGTTCTGTTTTGGAGTAGTGTTGATCTCTTGAACAATTTAACACATTTGTTGGGCCATGCCCTCTAGATGACTTTCATACCCTAGCGACTGGAGCACTGTTCTGACCCATGCAGTTGTCTTGGAGATCTTCACATAGGGACTTTTGGTCCCGTAAGGTGTGAGTTGAAGTGCAAAGATGGACAATCTCTTGAACTAAATCTGGTATTTGACTTGGACCATAGATGAGTCCCAGCTGCTTTCTTGAGCCTGTGGGCATAGATGCATTAATTTGCGGTCAGTTTTATTTTTCCTCAAAAGCCCTGACACGCCTAGAGTAAATTTCCTTGAGCTAATGCACTGTTGCCGTGCTCTAACTGGGAATGCTACTCGGAAGCCTTATTTGTGGATCACTCCCTGGGAACAGAGCTAGGAAGGATCCTTTCTCTAGGCCTCTAGAACACCCCAGAGGGAGATGAGCTTGAAGTAAGAGGGCAGAGTAGGAATAGGTTTTACACCGGGTATTTACTTTTTTACTTTTACCTGGAATTCACAAAAATTCCCAAATATATGCATGTAGAGCTACGTCGGGTGCAGGCTGGCATGAATATTTGCGATATTACCACCTGGATCACTTTGCCGTCGCGAACTACTCCATAGCAGAGAACTCTGTACAAGGGGAGTACGAGTCCCTCTGAAAAAGTACTTTTTTTTTTCTCTGCATGGATAATATTTTTCATATGGTGAAATTCCTTCACCCTGCACTCAGACAAGGCTGTGGCTGGAGGGAAGGCCTTTCAGAGTACAAATGATAATGAGTACGACAAACCTCCTTGTTTTAAAAGTGTTAAACGTAAATAATTCCCGGAAACTCACTTGCTCGCCCTTGAGTGAGACTTAAGGCTGCGGAGATCTGTCCACGTAGCAAGGTCCTCTGTGCGTGGACATGGGCTTATGCTTGCTGGTAAGCCTTTGTGAATTCCTGGCAGGCACAAGTGTTGTAAATTTGGTCGTAAACTCCTGTGCGGCACCTATTCACAAGGATACATTTGGATGAAGACTTCTTGTTAACTCGGTCTGCCAGCTTCTTTCTGTAATCAAAGACACACACGTAATGAATCCTACATTGAAAAACACGCCAGTTCCCGTCCCTGCTTTGTGCCGACTACAAAAATGCTTACGGTTAAATGCCAGTTCGAGTAGTCGGCGGGGGGAGGGGGGTTGTTTTTTGTAAATTAAGATTAACAATTCTTAATGTTAATTGTTAGATTTTCATTAGTCTCAGCTGAAGTGCAGCAACCCATTGTATATGTAGCGCCCTACGTTGGGAATACAAATGTATAAAATGATTACCATTTGTTTCCTTGCATGAATACAATTGGACACCATCCTTCACAGCAGAGTCAGTTTCCCGCTGATGCGGTGGAGTTTACACCGTGTTTTTTTTGGGGGTGGGGGGAGTGCAGTGGATTGATCCTGGTACGGTAGTGAGGAAGCTTACCTTGGTGGGGGGGGGGGGGGTGGTTGCAGAGGCGGTCCTTTGGCCATACTGTCTTGTCTTTCTAACTCGCACACAATGCCTTGCTTACTCATGTTTTTCTTTTCCCCTAACAGGGCATAAAATCCTGTTTAGAAACGTAAGTAAAAGTTGATCCCTTTAACTTTCAACCACTTTTGTGAGATCCTGCCACTAAATAATTTCTCCCTCCCCAGGTGTGCTGAGGAGCAGAAGCGAGTCCCTGCCCTCCAAGTGTCTGGAAGTCCATCCCAGCCTGTGCCCCGGGGGCCTCTGGAGTATATATTATGGAAGCAAGTAATGGCTGCCGTCTTCCCAAGTAAGCAAAGGGACAAATTCTGGACTTCTGGGGGAGGTCATTTAAGATATGCGGTGTTGTATGACCAACACTAATGTAATCTGTGGCGGGCCATTCTGCCTCCCCCGCAACCCCTCCCTTGCAACTATCCGCAATGGTAATTGATGCATCGTCTTAGCTGAGGTGACCTAGGTAAAGGTGACATCAGAGGAGACTCCCTGTCAGAGCAGAGTTGCCACATAAACCTGTTGGAGCAGTTCAGCTGGCACTTGAGTCAATTCTGCTGTCGACCAAAGCAGGTTGATAGAGTTGCTCACTGACTAGAGAACGCCATGTGATCCTGCAGCAAGCAGGATGGCTTGGGCTCTTGCGTTCTCTTGAGGCGTTGATGTTGTGGCACTGGCAAATGTTCAAGTAAATCTTACTGGTGGGGAGTCTGGGGGGGGGGTGCGGGAGGTCACAATTTGGGCAGCCTAACTCAGCAGGTGTCACCTTGCCAGCCATAAGTGGCTGGCAAGGTGCCAAAACTGACTCTAAGTCCTTGCCAAATGGGGTACATCCTGGTTAGACTTATTTTCCACCTCAAATGTGCAGTGTTCAGTGTACACCTCATGGTTTTCTTGCAGCAGTGTACTGCCTAAAGTGGGTCTTTGACCTTCTGTGCAAGTTACGACGCCTGCCTCCGATTCCACTCTTTAAGAAGAAAATCAGGCCAGACCAAAGTCTTCCTAGTGCCCCTCGAGTCTATTCCTCGCAACTTCTGATACTGAGCATTTGCCCTTCACTTTGGCTGAGTGGCCTTGACCTTCAGCTGGGTTGATGAATGTCATTCTGGTAGTTTGCTACCATTTCACCAAGTCCATCTTTTCAGGCTGTTGGTCTCCGCTTCTCCTGCCGTGAGAAGCGTGTTGACCCTGTATAGTCAGTTGTCTGTTCATTCTTTAATTGTTCCCACAGCAAAGTTGTATCTGGTCATAGACAGTTTATCATCTTCTTGGTTGCCCTTTGTCTAGAAGAGCAGCCTTCCTAATTCAAATCACCTGTGTTAATCTTTAATGTGCACACAATTTGAGCTGCTGCATAGCTGCAATGAGGAAAAGATTCCAGAATAAGTAGTCACAGGGTGCATTCACTTATGTGCCTCATGTAAGCTTCACGCTTTGCTGCTTCAACCTTCATGTAAGACCTTGGACTTCAATTATGTGCACCTTTTCTTCCAAATGTGGTGTCAACCTTCCATATGGGATTGTCTATTGGGCTTCCCACAATATTTTTTTCTGCATTCATTATAGTTATAATTATAGTTATAATAATTATAGTTAGAGACCATCTCCCAATCAGAACCACACCGATACCATCTACATGTTGCGAAGCCCTACTATTCAGTATTAAGCTCACACCCCTTTTCAATTTTAAAGGCGTATTGGTATATCGCCCACCTGGAGCACGTACCCCCTTTTTACTCAGCCTTGGGTCTATATTGGAATCCATAGCGCTGGAAGACCACTTTGCAGTTTTAGGCGATTTTAATTTCCATCTTGAATCAAGTAATGACACAGACACTGCATGTCTCTTAGCGGACATGGAAATATTAGGTCTTTATCAACGCATCTCTGTCCCTACCCATGATGCTGGTCACACTCTCGACGGCATTTTCACCAATATTGAGACGCTACATATCGCAGATCTCCTCCCTCTGGCATGGACCGATCATCACGCCATTGTAAGTCATTTAGCCATGCCCGACGCCTCTAAAAGGAAGGCTGTTAACAATAGCCCCAAACAGGTGAGAGCATGGAAGGACATAAAGGTGGGGACGCTGAACACATTTCTGGCTAGAACATCGCCACTGCTGTCAGATGACCCTACTGTCGCCACAAACCAGTTCAATAACTGGCTTAATCAGGCCACACTTGAGCTAGCGCCCGTCAAATCTATCTCCCAGAATCGAGCCTCCCCTAGTGCTCCTTGGTTCTCGGATGAACTCAAAAAACAGAAACAATTAAATAAACAAAGAGAGACTCTGGCGGAAGCGCTACGACCCAGAAAGCAAATCATTATATAAAGATTCACTTGCCCGGTATAAACAGATGATCGCAGAGGCGAAAAAAGCTTACTATGCAGCACAAATTGAGATTGCCAAAAACTCATGTAAAGAGTTATTCGATATTACTAAACGATTGTCGGGTGGCACGCACGACTTACACCACCTCCCTCACAACATCTTTGCGATGCCTTATCTGATTTTTTCTTTACTAAAGTCAACGACATCTATCAGGCTTTTTCTTCAAACACGGATACTACGCCGCTATCCTTGCCCACCACCTCACGGGATAACATACTGACCCGCTTTGTCGATCTTACTATGGATCAGACAAGGAGCATTATCTTAAGGATTAAATCAGGTTCAGCCCTGGACCCGTGTCCGCTTAAAGTTCTTATGCCAGTTATGGACACGCTGATACCGGTTATAACCCATGTTTGCAACACCATGTTTAGCTCCGGAATTTTCCCGGTGTCTTTGAAACATACGTTGGTCAAACCCCTTCTAAAGAAAATCAATTTGAATAAAGATGACCTGAAAAACTATCGTCCGATAGCCAGTCTTCCTTTTCTGGCTAAGGTAACAGAAAAAGCCATAAATCAGCAACTGTCGGAATTTGTGGAGCAGCACCAGTTGCTCGACAACACCCAATTCGGATTCCGCAAATGTCATGGCACGGAAACGGCTCTCCTAAAGGCTGCGGACGATATTAGAGCCATACGAGACCAGGGGGGGACAGCAGTCTTGGTACTTCTGGATCTTTCAGCGGCCTTCGACACGGTCGACCATAAGATCTTAGTCGACCGTGTCGAACGACTGGGGGTCCAGAAAACTGCTCTGGACCTGCTTGTATCGTTCCTGGCTAACAGATCACAGGCAGTATCTCTAGGACCCTACCAATCATCTAAGGTGTCTCTGCCGTGTGGGGTCCCTCAAGGCTCATCCCTGAGTCCGACACTATTCAATATCTACGTGTCGGACCTTGCTAGTGTCATCCAAGCATTTGGGATGAGCCTGACCTCCTACGCTGATGACACCCAACTGGTACTGGCTATCAAAGGGGACGGTGAGGAAGTGGCCAATCGATTCACGACAGGAATGATGGCAATAGGTGACTGGATGGCCACAAACTGTCTGAAACTCAATTCAGAAAAAACTGAAGTGGTCATCTTCGGTCACCTCTCCCCGGGCTGGTCACCTGTCTGGTGGCCACCTTCCTTCGGTCTTCCGCCTAGTCCAGCCAGCAAAGTGAGAAATTTAGGCGTCACTTTTGATGTTGGCCTCAACTTCATGGCACATGCCAACAAAACTGCGGCCACAGCTCATATGAAATTGAGAATGATTAGGAAAATTTTACCTTTCCTACCGAACACTGCCGGGAAAACACTGGTCAGCTCACTAGTCCTGTCCTCCATGGACTATTGCAACGCTCTATTACTAAAGGCCCAAGTCCGAGTGATAAATAGGATGCCGCCGCACGAATGTTGGCTGGGATCCCCAAGTTTGCACCAGTTGCAAATATCATTAGGGATCTCCACTGGCTCCCGATGCGCAGCCGTATTAAATTTAAATCGCTGTGCATTGTCTATAAGTCACTCAATAATCAGGGTCCCCACTTTCTTAAACAGAATCTTCTTCACTATGTTCCAACCCGATCCCTTCGTTCCTCCTATCAGAACTTTCTGACTGCCTCGCACTAGAACAGTCACATGGGGCGACAGGCGTTTCCTTGTCGCCGCCACGAAACTCTGGAACACCCTTCCTGCACATATCCGGGCAAGTCCCTCCTTGCTCAGATTTCATAAACAGCTAAAGACGTGGTTATTTGACCAATAGCCTTCTAAATCTTCATTACCCCAGTTGCTGATCTATGCCCTTAATTAGCGCCGAGACGCCCACGGGTATTCGCCGCGCTGTATAAATGTCAAAAAATAAATAAATAAATAAATAAATCTGAGGTAGAAAGGTTACTCCACTTGGAAATACAATGGTCCCTTATTTCATATATTGATGGGCCTAAGGAGTACTGCACTGATGAGCTACCCATTGGTTTCATGAGTGCAAATACAGAAGCATTCAGAAGCAAAACCTATTCCAATCAAATGGCCTCTACTTTAACTGTTATGCCTTGGCAAGCAAGAGCTGCATTATGGCTCATCCCACAGCATAATACTGTTACAAGTTAGATAACTTGTAGGCACTGTGCACTATTCACTGGGTTTGTTAACCAACCCTTATATTTGATGCCAAGTTTTCCTTCTGAAAATTATAATCAATAATATACCATTTGTACTTCAATGTAACTGTTTAATTTTTCTTTGACAATGTCATAGGCATAGCATAGAACATACTTAAAGTCCTGATTTTATTCACAATCGTTATCTTAACAATGCTGCTGTATAGTTTGCAGCAAATAATTACTACACAACAATCTTGTGATTGTCTGATGCATTTCGGGACATCGCAGTCCCTTCCTCAGGGGCCAACCTATAAAAGAAAAAATGTATACACTCTAATAAGATAATCAACGTACGATCAGCAAATACATGAAAGTAACCTTACCCAGCCATTTATGTTCCTGGTTCAAACCAATACAAAAAAGACTAGGCATGAAGGTTCCGGTTGAGTTGCCGTCTGGTAATGTATTCCAGTTGTCTCAGTTGCTGAGTAATGGAGCCTCCGTATATCTGCTGTTTGACTTCTTGTGTCAAATGAATAATGCTTAAAATGGCAGGTGGAGAAAGTAGGAGGAGAATCTTAATGAATGGCTCAAACTTTGAGCCTGTGCACAAAAAGGTGGGAAGTGAATGTGCTTCCTAAATGCGGATTAAACCCTTGCAGGTCACCTTCACTGCGTTACATGTCTGCAGGCGCGAACACTTAAATCCACTATACATTCCTGTACCTAATCATGGAACAAATGCCAATGCTGCTCAACTTATTCCAACTTTTTTTATATATGATGAGCAACCAATTTCATCTATATAGACCACTCGTACAGTCTAGAATTTAATCTTTGAAAAAACATTTTTATTTTTTGATTTCACCATTAATTAGAATTAATTTCTCTTATTAACAAAAGACCGGCTTTTTTTGTTTGACAGTTTTCTTTAAGTCAAAACGACCTTCGTTTGTAAGGGGAGAACTCCTGATACTAAAAACTGTGTGAATATTTACAAAAGAGTGAGAGTGCAGATGTGAAAGGACATCCATACATATGACTAGCAATTCATCCATCAATTTCATACAGCGTTATGAAATTGCTGTATGAAATTGATGGATGAATTGCTAGTCATATGTATGGATGTCCTTTCACATCTGCAAAAAGCCTGTCTTTTGTTAATAAGAGAAATGAATTCTAATTAATGGTGAAATCAAACAAAAATAATTGTTTTTTAAATTCTAGACTGTACGAGCGGTCTATATAGAGGAGAGATTGGTTGCTCATCATATATAAAAAAAAGTTGGAATAAGTTGAGCAGTATTGGCATTTGTTTTGTGGTTTATATAATTGGCGTAGCCTTACTGCGCTTAAGCCAAACCCGTGTTGTACCTAATCATGGGGCACAGACCAGTCCTCTTGGCTCCCACAGGATATTCAGTATACGTTCAATAAAGCAATAGACCTCCCTAGATCAGTGAACATAACAAACCTTTCAGTGCCATTCCAAGAATGTGAACGAATGTTATGATTTACTTTTGAAAACACAACTGTGGGCTTTGCCATACAGCAGAAAACACGTCAAAACCAGTGAACCTTTTCAACAGGCTATATTGCCCCCATTGAACCAAGATGTTAGCAGCCTCTAATGCCCCTGGACTCAGTGGGCCCATGAACACGGATGGCACAACAGCACACCCTTGGGAGTGCTTGAATCCAGCACATACCTCTGTTTCACTGATTGAATGCCATGGGAAACCTACGATGTCACTTACCCTAAAAGTAGGCGAGACCTATGCTAATTCTGGTTACCCACTAGGACAAACACTTTTGTTGGTACTCCTATGTTCTTTTGAATCCCAATACAGTGAATATGCCCATATTTATAACCTCCCCTCCCCAAGACCTTCTGGGAAACCTCTTTAAACTGTGAAAAAAGAGCAAAATAAACTACTCCAACCCAGGGCTGAATCAAGGAAATTGCCAAACTGTCTGGCAACGTGGTTTGGTGGAATGATCTTGCCATCCAGGGTGCCCTTCAGACTATAGGACAGGCCCTGAAGAACTCTACTTGGCATCCAGGTGTGAAAGTTACAGGACTCCTGCTGAGCTGTCGTCAGGAACCAGATCAGAAGTCTGGGGTGGGACTCACCAGCATCACTGGCTCACTCTGGTATGACCTGGGGGCTCACTAGACCAATGGTGTTTTCGGCAGCCGCAGCTCTGATTGAAAGGGCAGTTTGAAAAATAGTGCAGTGGTGCTCATGGTCTCACAGGGATTCCATGCACACTGGCTCCCAGAAAATGATTTCCTGATCCTGCTTCGGTTCTGATAGTATGGCACCTGCTGGTGAATTCCTGCTATTACAAGCGATCACTTACCAAGATGGAAATTATGATGGGTTTTTCTTTACTCTTGGTAAATTGCCTCAGCCACCAGGAGTGCTCACTAGAGGCCTTCTGCATCAACCTTCAGATGGTGGTTCTTGATTCCTTAACTTTGCCATAGTTCCTTCCAGCACCTGATTGCTCTCTAGCAGCAGGGAGTGTAAGTGTCTGAAGCTTCCCTGCTGTCCAGTTGGATCGGATTGACATTTATAGAGCGCACGAATGCCGAGGCGTCTTGGCGCTGGAGTGAAAGAAGGAGCACCAGTGTCAACAGGACTGACACATTAAGTCCTAGGGAACAGCCGTGTTTTTATTAGGTTCCTCAACACTGTCCTGTTTGATTGGAGTTGACTGTGATAGGTCATTGGTTCCACAGCCCAGTCACACCATGAGATAAACTCTTACCACCCCATCAGGCTCTACAAACTTTCGTGGCACAAACGAGACCAGAGTTAGCTGATCTAAGACTTCTTGTGGGAGCATACCAGTGGAAGATTTTTCGAAGGTCCGCAGCCCCTCCGCCATGAAGTGTCTTATGAGCAAGACATAAGGCCTTAAATTCTAGAAGTTGCTGTACTGTAAGCCAATGCAGCGACTTTATAGCATCCGACATAGGGTGACCTTTAGGAATATTCAACAGTAGACGCGCTGCAGCATTTTGAATAGACTGCAATTTGATCTTCTGTGCCTTGGCAATGCCTAAAAATAGAGCATTGCAGTAGTCTAGATGGGATAAGACTAGGGCCACTACCAGTTTTTTCCTTAGCTCCGATGGAATAAAAGGGAACACCTTCCTAAGTAGCTTCAAAATATAGCAGCAAGTGGAGGTTTCGAGATTGATCTGGGCCGCAAAGCCCAGTTGTTCATAGACTATGATCCCCAAGTTAACTTTAAAGTATCTTGGTAGTTCTTGGTAGTTTCCTTTCCTAGGTCCTTATGCAGCAGTGCCCTGCAGTCTTCAAGGCAAAACATACGCTGCCTACCCTCTCTTCACCCAAAGGCTTCTACCGGCGGCCTGTGTCCAGCAGGAGGTTATGATACCCACTCTGAGGGCTTCCAGGACCAGTCCCCAAAATTCCCAGATGACCCACTCTTCCTTAAGGGTCGCCAGCAAGTACTGACTCCTAGATGAGTCCGTGTCCAGCAGTCCCGAAAATAACATTTCAATGTTCATGCACTTTGTGGGTCCATTGGTCCACTTATTGCCCCACTTTTCAGAAGATTCTCTGTGCAAGGGTTTAAATGGAGGCGAAGAGTTGCTCTAGTCCTACCTACCTTGTGTCCCTCTGCGCCCAATTGGCATGGTCAGGGAGCAGGGGCCTGGCTATCCAAACCCAATGCACCACCGCATTCTAAGACTGATGGAAATCTGGTAGAGAGTCCTCTGAACCAAGCTCGACACACCTTGATCTTGCCTTTCCTCCAAGCTTCAAAGGACACCTCCTGTTCTATGGGCTGAGTGGTGTCCAAGGCCTTTCAGCCCTCCCTTTGTCCTAGGTGGGGGCATCTTGCCAGTGTTTGTTAGGCAGATGCAATAAATTATCCTATTGAGATTTCAACCTACCCCTTTTCTCTGGCCGTCGAAGGCTAATGTCTTAGGATGAGTATGTTGTAGCTCCCCGGCAAAGTAAATGACTCTCAAATCTTGAATTCCATTAAGGCTAGCTCTGAGAAATAGACCCAATTTTATTAGTACATGAACTAATGTACAGAGCGAAATATGGATATGCCATGGGAGGGACAAACCAGATGTCAAGCTGGGACGCAAATAAGAATCGGGCAAGTGAGTGACGACAAATGGAAAGTAGCAGACTGGGCTCTAAGCAACACACCTCCCATGCGCATTCTAGTAAGTGAGACCTAAAATGGGTATAGAGCTTGGAAGGGTGTGGGAGGGAACCTGTATCCATAAAGCATGTAAAGATGGAGGATGGAATCCAATGATTAGTGTGCGGAAGCTTAGGCCACCACTATTTCCAAACCGCTCAGGTTAAAAATATGTGCACATCGGGCAGAGACCAATATATGCAGCGTGTATGGTAACAGTCTAATGATAGCCTTTCAATGGTTAATGTATCAAAACGATAAACACATTTTTGACCAAAATGGAGATTTGCACATCAAGAGGATTTAAAAGAATAAACTCTGGGTCATTCTGAAACGCACAATAGGAGGACAGAGGACATAATTGGAATGCATGAACAGTGGAGTATTGCACAGAGAAGAATATTCCAACATATGATTAGAAACTATGCTCACTCTTTAAATGTATTAATCCAGTGTGTTTTGTTAAATCTTTGTGCTGCCTGTGTTCAAGTATCTATGCGTATTTCGGCATAGCGCCTTCCGGTATGGAATGGTCAACAGATTGGAGCGGGAGAAGCTGGTGTGGATGGGAACCTTCAGATTTTAGTGCTGGGCAACTTGATCCGAGGGCTGAGCAGTGAGCAGCCTGGTTTATCTGCTCTTATTATTGTCGCCATTTACTCGAGTTAGGAATGTGCTGCAGGATACGAACAGTTACATGTGCGCAGGTGAACGGGTTTGCTTAGGGCCACACATGGAATGAGCCAAGACACAGTGAAACCCTTTGAGCAGCCACAATGGGCGACTCCAATGCCTTTAATCACAGCACATGTCTGAAGTGAGCCAGTGGAGAGTGCCTCTTGGGAATGGTTAGAGCCATCCTGGCCCACATCAATGCAGCCTTGATTCACTTCCGGTTACATCTCCGCTGTATTGATGGATTGTGCCTCTCTGAAGAGGCGTCTTTCTTTGGTGCTCTTCTGAACAATGATGCAGTGTAGCTGAGCTAGCTTGAAAAACAGCACGGAGAGGCTAGCTTCACATTTAACAGACCTTCAATAAGATTGTAGCTGTGCCTCTGTGAATCATTGGAGAGTGCAAGGAGGAGATGGTAATTGTTAATAAACTGTACACCTGCCAGGGAACCACATTTCTGATTTAAAACCAGCTTCAGTCTGCAGCCACCATCCCTTTAAGTTGTAGGAAAGTGCTGGATCCTAGGAGCTTGTGAAACCTGTATACATAGGCTCAATTTTGCAACTGTACAATTAAGATACAAATCGCTAAATTTAGAGAAACTGTTCATAAATAGTAATTTTTCGCAAATATATAAATTGAATGGGGAAAAAAGTAAAATTAGGATGACACTGGTTTTAATTCTAAATTTAAAGACTGGATGTTAGAAGCATGACTTTAAATCATTTTTTTTCTCCTCTCCATTAGCTCCTTCCCGTTTGACTCTGGACCCCTTCACTGCGCACCACAGTCTGGTGGTATCTGAAGACCAAACCAGTGTGCGACACCGAGGAAAAGGCATGTGTCCATCCGACGACCCCACTAGGCACAACAAAGCACCCGGAGTCCTGGGATTTGAAGGCTTCAGTTCGGGGGTTCACTACTGGATTGTGCATACCAAGGGGGCATCTGTGTGGGCTTTAGGTGTGGCTGAAGACACTAGAAGATGGACTGGCAATACCCAGTTGCCTCCTAGCGGTGGGATTTTTGCATTGCAACGCAGTGGTGACACTTTCCAGGTTGTGGAAGGCCAGCATAAGAATCTACCCGTGGCCGCGAAGGCCTGTATGATTGGTGTACTGCTGGAATATGAGGAGGGACTTTTGTCCTTCTACAATGCCAAAGACTTAACTCTTCTCCACACCCTCCACTTTCAGAGTTCTGCAACAATCTACCCTTTTTTTAACCCTTCTAAAAGTTCCACCCAACCTCTTACAATTTGCCATGCCGCAGTCTAACACCGCCTCCTTGCGCTAGCCTCCAGGATGACCAGGATCGCAAAGTTTTGCTTGGGTTTTAAGTAACTCGTTTGCTGGTTCCTGATGAGGACACAATTTCGAAGCTCCTTTTTGAATTTCTGCTTTTGAAATTTCGTGTGGGAGGACCCGCCATGATAGACCTCGAAATTGTTTGTGAAGGTCATAAAACCAAGGTGCTCTTACCGTACTGAAGACCTCTCCCGAGAAATGGGAATATTGACCATATATTTGTACAAAAGTCACGGGTGTGCAGCTAAACCAAAGCAGTGGTCTGGTACTCTGAATATTATATTGTCTAATTTGTTATTTATTTTATTCTACTGTGTCTCAAAATAAAGTCTATTTTTTTTATACGAGCGCCAGGCTAACCTCCTTTATGCCTTTCATTATTGGGGGTGGGGAGATGGTTCTTTTAGGGGCGGCCAACCAAAGGCTGCTCAACATAAGCTGCTGTGCACTAAAGTGGATAATGGTCTGGTGTGCCAGTCCTCAGTCACTAACCTTTTGAACTTACCCTGGGTGGTCATTTAAAATGCCTCTTCGAGAGAGGAACAAGATTTGCTTTTTATCTTCCTTTCTCCATCAATAGATGGCAGTATAATTCACTGCAAGTAGTGCTGGCTTCATCTAGTGGTTGATAAAGATTGTCATGTCATGCCGATAAGTCTCGCCTATACGAGCTATTGGATTTTGAAATGTTTTGTAGCCATGCTGTACAGCAGTGCTGATGCTCTGCAGTATGGCTAAAAGTAATTTAAACCAGCATTGTAAATCTAATTTTAGTAGTATTGATTATTGTATTAAATAAATGATTAAAATAAAAATTATAAAACATCGCGATCAGTACATGTATCGGGAAATCGGTAAAAAAATACTAAGATAATAGTATTTTAGAATCCAGGCATAAAATAGTTTACTTGCATCTGGACACAGATGGATACAATTCAGAGTATAGGCAATATTTTTAATTCAGAGTTGATTTGTACGCCTGGCATAAAAATGTCATTGGCATATTATTGCACTACTGTCCTTGAGACCATCCGTTTCCAGAAATATAAACAGTAAATCTTTTTTTTGCTCTGTCGAGGGGGGGAGAAAAAACCACGAACCCAGCTCTGACTGGGGGTCAATGTTTGCATTGTTCAGCAGTCTGTCCCTCTGTTATTTTTGTTGCCCTGAGTGATCAGGGTATGCCCAGATGTGCCCATGCTCCCTGTGCCACTGAATGTAACCGAGCCAGGTTGATGAGTGGTGATACTCCGAAGCAGGTCTCAGGTTGCTTGTTTCAGTCCCTGAACGACCTAGCTTGGCAGTTCGGGCTGGACTGTTCCCATGAGGGGCAGGGTCAAGACTGATTTGCATAGGGCTGTGTCTAAGCTAAGGTGGTGTGGTGAGCACAAAGATTGATTAAACCCAGATCGGCGACTGGGGGTGAATGTATAGTTCAGCATTCCTTGATCGTTTTTTGGCTTCTATCAAATACCTGGCAAATGCCTCTTCTTGAATAACATTTGTTTGGGGTAATGTAAAGATATCCAGAGACGTATGGTTTGCAATCGGTATATATGAGCAGTCTGCTTTGATTATACTTGTGTAAAGGTTTATGCAACTGAGATGATTTAGAAGCCTAGTCAAAGAACATTCCTAGCATTATTATTCCACTGTTGTCCCAGACATTCACCGTCTCGAGCAGCCTCTACAGTCCCTCTTTTTTTACCTACAAAAAAAATCTATGGCAGCCAACTCGTCCTAAATACGCGGATGTGGTGCAAAGGTGCAAAAAAGATATATTTTAAAATGAATTGTGTGAAATCAACTTTTTTAAATCTAAATAAAGAATCAAATCTGGGTATATAAATAGTAAAATCATGCGGATAGGGATTTGTAAGCCTGATCTAAAAAATGTGTTAGTATTAAACTTTCTTCCCCCAACGCTGGAACAGTAACTTGCAATTATGTTTCTAATTAATAGTGTACACCCGCTAACCATTCCCCTCTTCTAGCCCTCCATATCCTTCTCAATCTAAATAACTGACTAATATCCACCACTCAAATTACTTTCATATTTTACTATACTAATTGAGCACTAATCCTTTATGGGTTCTGAAGTATCGTGCTACTTGCTGAAACAGCACTTAGACGCCTTGTCAGGGGTAGTAAGCATTATATAAATGCAATTACAATACAATACACCCAAACCTCTATCATTAATTAATTTTAGTGGCCCTATAAAAATCTTCTAAACAATTGCATAGTAGTACTAACACATGTGCATCAGTTATTTAAGCTTCACTAGGAAATTGATTTTTTTTTATCCCCCTAACTCTATATAGTAGGAAATTAAGCCCCCCTATAGCTACTGATCGTGATTGACAGCACAGTCCCAAAAGATCAAATTTCTTTATTTTTCATTTGGAAAAATAAAAATGGGAAAATAGATTTTTTGATTCCATAATTATTTGCATTTTAATGTCCAGGTATACCAACCACCATAAAAGGGAGACCACCCCCAACCACTTCCTGTCCCTCTCTGTGACCAGTCACCAAGTCTCATACAAAAACCAACTGCTATGCAGGTAGTTGGACAAACGAAGTTCAATCAAATTTTTCTCTACTTGATATCCACTTCGTATTGTGGTCAGATGTTTCAGTGCTTGTAGTGTCATTGGCCTTGTAAGTCCTCTATAGTTCTAGTTGGGGTCTGAAAATTCCATGACTGGGAGGAGGTGTGGGGGGGTATTGGGCGGGGATTGGGGTCTGCAAAGATCTTATCCATACCCCTAACATTAGTGTTTTGTTGTCTTTTTGTTGCCTTTTCTCGATCCCTAAGATACAAGCTGATAATACCAATCTTGTTGAAAGTGCCTAATTTGATCCCCATTAAAGAACAAAATGTGAGTCCCTTTCTACCCATATCCTTTGCAGCACTGGTACGATATTGTCTAGCATGTGAAGTTAGCCGGTGGACCAAAGCCATTTCAGGATTTTTGCTGCAGTTTCCTGCCAGTGTATACATGATCCTCTTATGTGTAATCAAACAAGTGGTTATTTCAGAGACCTCGCATTCAACATTTGTGTCCAAATGTGTACATGAATTGCAACCCAGTCAAATTATTCTAAACAAAAGCATGCATCACAAACACCATAGCAGGTTAATCAAATTATACTTCCGGATGCAAATCTATTTAAAACAATTGAGAACCGGCACTACAGTGGTGCATAAGTAACCACTCCGGAGTAAAAGCAGTGGGTGGGAAATGCACGCTTCTCTACTATTGCCTATTTATCTAGAAGTTGCAGCAGATACAATCATTTGTGCTTTTTCTTGTCTCGTTTATCACTGGAGCGCTCCTTTCTCTGTATATTTTGCATTCTGAATTAAGTTTTGATTAACTAGCCATGGATTATGTGCTGAATGCTTTGCTTGGGAATAATTTGACTGGTTTACAATTCATACATTGCCTTAGATACAAAAGTTAAATATTTATTTTTAGTTTGAGATAGTTCATAGATTCATAGTATAATAGCATTAAAAGGAAGAAATAAATTAGTACCACGAACAAGGTATCCACATGATTAGAGCCAATATTAAAACAATACATAGTAAACTAGGTTTGTAAAGTGCAATGATTCACTTCAATGAACGTACATTCTGATTTAACAATATTTTTTAAAAAAAAATCCATTCAGGCAACATAGCAACCCTGAACGTTTTAACCGGAGTTCTCCCATAAGGCCTTAAACTTCGTATAGGAGCCCGCTTTTAATGTGTGCTCCTTAATTCTACTTGATTTTCTAAGTAGCTGTGAAAAAGTTGGAATATCCTCTGACTTCCACCTTTGGAGGATCAGCGACCGAGCAGCCAGGACCAACATATATATATTTTCAGGCTTCAGGCCTTATATAGTTGGGAATTAGCATTTAAAAAACCTTTAAAATTCACTCAAACTAAGTTTTAGGGGTGTTATAGTTAGCTGGACATTTCCCTCATACAAAACCATTGAAATTGCTCCTAGATAGTTAGTTGTACTAACTATATTTCGCGCACCCGCAATCCACTGCTGATGTCGCATATTACATCATTCATGACATGGTCAGTGACTGAGGCTATGCCCCTTGTTACACCTCTCTGCAATGCAGCCACCTGGCACGTTTGCAGAGGGGGAACTAATTCCCCTTGCATACTGGGGGTCCCTGGGGGCCAACTAGCCCACCAGGAGCCTCCAGTATGCACCAGGGGGCTGCATTGCAGAGAGGTGTAATGAGGCCACACCCTTTTTTTACACCTCTCTGCAACGCAGGCCACTGGCGCGTTTGCAGAGGGGGGACTAATTCCCCTTGCATACTGGGGGTCCCTGGGTCATATCTTCCCAAACCCCTATATTCCGAACGATTGAAAATGACTTTTCTTGAGAAACATTTGCATTTTGGATTATCATGTCCTATACTTTGGAATTTTTGAAAGTCTGACTTTGAGGAAGCTATAAATTACTCAAGTCTGCCCGAATTGTGTGGGTAAAATTGATACCTAGTCACTTTGAATAAGAATGTACTTACGTCTCGTCTAACATTTGGAAGAAATATCTAGTTATATGACAACAGGATACCGACATAACTTGAAGGAAATAAGAACGCCCTGAAGAAGTTCTGTTGTACAGAACGAAACGTTTCGGCTGGCTGTGGTACATAAACTTAAGGAAAATAAAAGCCTTTGCATATACACCAAGATTCAGCACTTCAATAAGGACTTTAAGTGATATGATTTGATTGGACTTATTGTGCAAGTGGTGCTGTGCCAAACTTTGGACTATACTCTACTACTCTCTACTACTTACTCTCTACTACTCTACTGCTCTCTACCACTCGCTCTCTACCACTCGCTCTCTACCACTCGCTCTCTACCACTCGCTCTCTACCACTCGCTCTCTACCACTCGCTCTCTACCACTCGCTCTCTACCACTCGCTCTCTACCACTCGCTCTCTACCACTCGCTCTCTACCACTCGCTCTCTACCACTCGCTCTCTACCACTCGCTCTCTACCACTCGCTCTCTACCACTCGCTCTCTACCACTCGCTCTCTACCACTCGCTCTCTACCACTCGCTCTCTACCACTCGCTCTCTACCACTCGCTCTCTACCACTCGCTCTCTACCACTCGCTCTCTACCACTCGCTCTCTACCACTCGCTCTCTACCACTCGCTCTCTACCACTCGCTCTCTACCACTCGCTCTCTACCACTCGCTCTCTACCACTCGCTCTCTACCACTCGCTCTCTACCACTCGCTCTCTACCACTCGCTCTCTACCACTCGCTCTCTACCACTCGCTCTCATACACACCGCTCTCTACCACGCACACATACACACCTCTCTCTACCACGCACACATACACACCTCTCTCTACCACGCACACATACACACCGCTCTCTACCACGCACACATACACACCGCTCTCTACCACGCACACATACACACCTCTCTCTACCACGCACACATACATACCTCTCTCTACCACGCACACATATACACATGTATATGCATATATATGCATTTATATATGTGTATATATATTCTGCATATCTATATAAATATAAATGCATGCATACATATACATATGCATGTTATTTACATGAAAGTTTTAAAAACACTAATAAAAGCAAAGCTAAAAAGCCACCTCATTACAAATAGAATGGCTTTAACTTAAACGAGGGCGAGATCTATTGCATTTTCAATGCTTGTTTACTTTGGTTCCATCAAGAAGGCATTCAGAGGTGTCACACATTTGCCATAAATTCTGAATGTTAGCACTCTAGTTGCTCATTAGATCACTGTAGTAAAGCTACTGCTCACCAGGGAAGTCTGCTGCTGGTATTCAAAGTGCATGTTTCAGTCTGCATGTCAGAATTTTTTTAATGAAATAGAGGATTTGAGAAGTCACTCAAAATGTGCCCTAATTTTTCTTTCTGAAGCACTAATCATACTTGCTATGGCAAAATATACCCCCTCATTTTGTTCCTTTTTAAATTAAATATTTTAAGAGTTACCACTTTATTCCAATCAAGATGGCTTCAGGTGTGCCATACCTTTGTAATAAGTAGGACTGTTAGCGCTCTAGTTGTTCTTTAGGACACTCTAGGAGGCTGCAGTAGAACACAAAGGAATCAACTGACAGTCTCTGTCCTTGTTGGATGTACATGTTTTACTGAGAATGTCAGACTTCATTCTCACATGACTGAGAAAGATAATGTGAATTTACAGAAAATGCTTTCAGTTTAGCTTCTAGATCCCCTTCCAAACCACTGTGGGAAAAGCATGAGATAATAGTTTTCTTTCAAACATGATTCATGATATCCCAGCAGAAGGCTTTTTCACATGGTAAAATCGGCTCAGGCTCGTTGGGGCACAACAACCGGCTTACCTGTACCCTTGGAGGCAGAGAGGACCCGTGGACATCCCCGCTCTCCCCCGCCGCTGTTTGTTGGTTGTACGGCCGCCGGGAGGGGAGAGCGACACAAACATCCCCCAGCTACCTCTGCTTACCTGACAGGGACGCTGAACGCCGCCCACACTCCCGCGCCCGGAGGCGCATAAAAACGAGCTGCTCCTGCAGCGGAGCGGGGGCTCAGGCTCGTTTGGGCACAACAACCGGCTTACCTGTACTCTTGGAGGCGGAGAGGACCCGTGGACATCCCTGCTCTCACCCGCCGCCGTTTGTTGGTTGTACGGCCGCCGGGAGGGGAGAGCGACACAAACTACATACCCCAGCTACCTCTGCTTCCCTGACAGGGACGCTGAACGCCGCCCACACACTCCCACGCCCGGAGGCGCATAAAAACTAGCTGCTCCTCCCGGGATGCGCGGGTGACGCCGGGCTGAGCCCGGGCAGAGGGCGGGCATCTGTGGCCATCAGGGGCCAGAGGAGGCCGGGCTGGGCCACCCCATTTGAATTTCCAGATGGGGAAGCGCAAATTGATATCCAAAGACGGTGAAGGTAAGAAGGCCAAAGTGCCCCGTAATTCGGAGACTATTATATCTTACCTAACATCTGCAGTGGGGGCACTCAATGACCAAATTGCCAATGTAGTGAAGGAATTTGGACTCGATCTGCCACCGGATGCAGTTCCTGCCTCTGATGCTGTAACGCGACCTAACTCCGCTCCTCCCATTCCTTTAGAACCAGACATTGTAGTAGTGAACTCTTTGCAGGCCCATCCTGCTGATCAGGTACTCTCAGATACTCTACAGAGAGGCAGTACGGGGCAACTGAAGGTGCATGAACCTGTAAACTTAAAGTAAATGCAGTAATGAGGAGAAACCCCGCAACCAGCCCACAGGGAGTGTGGATATAACACCCACCCTTGGTCTCCCTGCCAACTTGGTGGACTTGATGGAAGACCTAATTGAATCCCGTTTGGAGCCTGTACTCGTGAATATCGCTAAGGACATAGTGGACTCTTTGAACACGTGTCGCAAATGTCATTAAGAAATGTGAAAATATTGATACATTTTAGAAGGAATTCAGGAAGCAACATAGTGATTGTTAACATAGCAGGGCTGCTCACGAGAGTCAAATTGTGATGAGTAGTCAGGAGGCAGACATGGATTCTCCCTCCTGTCACCTCGCAGATCCAGCCTGTGACACACACTCCAAGGGAAAAGGGTAGCGACAAGCCTGGGGGACCAACAAGCCAAACCTTCTGAGGGCGGGCAAATAAAGTCCTTGGGCCAGGAGCGCCTTACCCTTGGGCCTTGTACTTTAAATCTACCCACATTAAATCTTCCTCCACAAGCGGCACCCTTAGTGGTAATTTTAACAGGGGTCCCACGTTTAACAAATGGTGCTGCGGAAGCTGAGAGTGATCTTTTGGACAGAACAAGGTGGTGTTCACAGTTTAGCAGTGGGAGTGTTGATGTCGCCTCTAACATTATGGCTAGACGGGTTGAGTGGGTGGGGAAGAGAAGACTATTCCTGGAGACTGTGTGGTCGTTAATTTTAATAGGCCAAACATTGTGGATACCTTATTGTGGGATGGCTCTGAGCTTGATGGTCTCGGCATTAGGCCCCTTCCCCTGGGTTACTTCTACCCTCCACCTTCCCACTTACAGTCTAAACCGCGCCTACTGAAAGCACCACTGATCCAACGCTCCCCTGTGAAAGTTCATGATATAAAGTAGAACTCCTATCAAACACACCAGGCTACCTTGAGGGCAGTAGAAATGGCTACAGCCCCCCAGAATGTAATAGGTCAACATAGTCTAGGATACCACTCAGGAGTAACTCTGACTAATAGATTCTCTCCCCTGTCCAGTTTGGACACTAATGACTGACAATTACCTACTGACATGGCTGACATTGAGCAGATTAGGCAGGCCACATGTTGTTTCACCCACAAGATAGTTAGTTGGAACGTGGCGGGGTTGAGAAAGAAAGCTACTGATGAACGATGGTTACATTTTGTCACAATATGACATAATCGCCCTACAGGAGACATGGGACACAAGTGATAATTGTCTAGACGGGTACTGCAGCTTCTCTGTAAAGGCGATCCCTGGTCTTGGAGGGAGACCTAAAGGTGGCTTGTACATTCTTACCTCACTTAAACTGCCCGGATCATTTAAAAAGCTGGAGACCACCTCCGTTAACATTCTGTGTATAGAATGGTTTTGTCCTAAGCATCTAACAATTTTAATAGTGAACTTTTATAATGCCCCGGAGAAGGACACGCGGAATTAAAATTTATGCTCCTTGGCTTCTTTTTTTAGATGAATACAAGTCAACACATAATGCTTTATTCGAAGTCATTTTAATGGGAGATTTTAACATACACCCATGTGGATGGGATTGTCTGGTAAAACATCAAACCGGTCCCCCCGGTTCAACTTCCACCCACTTTGAACATTCCCCTCAAGGGGAAATGCTGGAAGACCTACTTGCTAATATGAATCGGTTTGAGATTGATGGAGTTTGGGGGGAGGACAGGGCCCCGACATTCACAGGTAGAGAGGCTGACACAGTAATCGATTTCATTTTTGTTTCACCCGGTATAGTAAATGTGGTCTCCTCCTATGAAGTTGTAGTTTCAGCATTTAGCGACCATAATCCCCTGGTATTGTCTCTGTTTATTGGGGGGGATACAGCTAAACAGAAGGAGGGACTGGAAGGCAGTATTAAACTTATTCCTAAGGACCAGGGTAGGAGATTACACAGAGCCAAGGTGGTCCCAGATACTTTTATGCAGGATCTTGAGACCAAGGTACAAGCGGACATGGCTGTATGCCTAGATAGCATGGCAGATGGTAAAGAGATTAATTCCTTCGTTAACATCTGCCTACAAGTTAGCCATGACCTGAAGTGCAATAAGAAGTGGGAAGGTGCAAACCAACCAGGGTGGTTTGACGAGACTTGCTCAAAAGCCCATAAAGAACTAATGCACGCACTAAAACAAATACCCAGAAACCGGGAGCTTGTGGCTTTACTAAGGAAAAATTACAAACTTGCCATGGCCAACCGTAAAAAGTGCATCAAAAACGAGGCATGGGAAAATCTTATGTCAATAGATGTTATTAGAGATAATTAAAAATTTTGGGCAGTAATCAACCATCCTTATTTCTCAAGTATGGACAACTCGTTCATGGACTCTGTGATCCCTGACGAGAAATGGGTTGCCCATTTTAGTAAAATATATAACCGTGAGGAGGAACACACACTAGAGATGGGGCCAGCATACATTCACTCAGTCCCCCGTTTGTTTTTTGAGGTCGAGGTGCAAAGGGCCATAGTGGAGATGACAAAATAAGGCACCGGGCCCAGATGGTGTGCCCGCAGACCTATATAGGACTCCTTTGGATTTCTGGTCAAAGACTCTCTCAAATGTTTTTAATTCTACAGTTACATCTGGGTTCCCTTTGTCATGGGCCACCTCTACAATAATACCCTTGTTTAAAAAAGTTCAAGAAGTGACCCCGCCTGTTACAGGCCGATCTCGCTGATTGACTCTGCCGTTAAGATCTTGGGCCGAGTCATTCTGCAGAGACTTGGAGAACATCTGAAGGAGAGGGGGGTTCTCTCAGAGCTACAATACGGGTTTAGGGCTAAAAGGGGTACCCTCGACCAATGCCTTAATCTCCATATGTTAATTAGTAAATATACCCTGGCCAAGGAGGGTCTGCTATATATGGCCTTCATGGACCTGTCATCGGCCTTCGACCTGGTCAACCATGCTAAGCTGTGGGCTATTTTGACTAGCATAGGGATAGACCCTTCCCTGGTGAACTTTTTAGCAGTCTTGCACCAAGACTAATGAGCCTCTATTAGAACTAACAAAGAGTGTGGAAGTACCAGGTTTTTTTTTAGATCTAAACGAGGTGTTAGGCAGGGTTGCATTTTGGCGCCCCTCCTATTCACCGTATGTATAAATTCACTTGAAACATCTTTGAAGGGGACCACACCAGACATCCCACGTGTAGGGGACTCTGCAGTACCAGTACTCCTCTACGCGGATGACGCGGTGCTACTGGCCCGCACGGGGGTAGGGCTGCAGAGACTCCTAGATGCATTTGTTGAATTTATGCTTTCCTTAGACCTACAGGTACACAATAAAAAATCGCATGTGATGGTGGTGGGGAAACGGCCTAAAGCTGCTAAGATAAAAAAGTTTTTGTGTAATGGAGAGGGGGTCTCCAGGGTCCTGGTCTTCACCTACCTGGGTGTCATCTTTGACGAAAGGGGTACTTGGAGCCCCCAATTAAACGCGAAAGGCATTGCTGTCACCAGATTAACTTCAGCTTTACTGAGCTTTGCAAAACGCCTGGTCTCGCGCCTTATAGAGGCCCTGTTGACAGTATACAAGTCTAAATGCCTCTCAATAGCAATGTATGGAGCTTCCCTGTGGGGAATTTGACCACAAGGCAAACTCCAGGTAGTAGAAAACAAATTCCTCAGATCCCTGTTAGCGGTCCCCCAAATGACCCCAGTTCTCTCAGTGCATTCTGAGCTAGGTCTTGGTTACATTAGCGATCAGTTACAACTGGCGCAACTGATCTGCTGGGCTAAAACCTGGCTCAACACCGAAATTACTTTAAATCACACTATTAAAGACTGCATGGTACTGGACAAAGTAAATAAAATCCCTTGGTTAGCATATATCAAGGACACTTTTAGCAAACTGGGCATGCCTGACCTATACTCTTTCCCCAATTTGTTACAGAAGAGTGATGTAACATGGATCAAGGATAATTTCCTGGGTCTAGCAGAGCAGGAACGGGAGGCAGTGGAGGTTCTAAAACCGGGTGTCAGAGCCAATTATATGATTCTGACCACTCCCTTAATAGAACCCTACCTGAAAATTGTTACCCGACCGTTCAATCGCAATCGTCTTGTAAGATTCAGATTTAATATCATTCAGTATTCCTTGGGGCACTATCTGGTATGGGGGAAACCAGATCTGTCCATCCCCTGTAGCTGTGATAATTTTTCGGAACAGTCACTCATGCACTTTATTATGTTTTTTGGCCATTTTGAGGATAGTAGGAAACAGTTCCTGTTCCCTATTTTGAGACACAAGTCCGGCCTGCACTCCTCTATTTACAGCTTCTGAGTAGTACCAGGGTAATTTTTGGGGTCGCAAGCTTCTTGGTCGCTGCTATGCGTATTAAGTCCAAAAAACCGTTGTTAAATGTCTGAGATGTGATTTTAATGCAGTCCTTTATATGTGGGGACGTTTTATTTGCATCTTATGTGTGTATATATATATATATATATATATATATATATATGATTTTGTTTTTAAAAAAAGAATGTTTTTAACACATGAATTGTTTATTAAAATGTGATGGAATTGCTTTTATGATTTTAATTAATCGAATAAAGTATGACTTGACATGGTAAAATCACCTTAGAACACACCACAATTCCTAAAATGAGTATGGTACTATCAACAAATGATTTATAAAGTAACTAAAGTCCTAAAACCCTATATTAACTACAATGTTTTTAATGAGGTGCTATCATGTATACTGGTCCCAAGATGGCTGCCAACACTTCTTGGATGAGATGCTGACAGCCAATCAGATCTCACGCGTACCCCGCAATTTTTCAATGGGGGGGGGGCTGGGGGGTCCTTGTGGGAACCCCTGAGCAGGCCTAGGGGGTCAGGGTGCTTCTACCCTACCCCCTTTTTGAGTTCTGCACGTTTGTTTTCCTGCTTTCCTGTGCCTCAGTCTACCGAGGTACAAGATGGCTGCCAATAATTTCTGTTTTGGAGTGTTGACAGACATTGGCAGCCAATCAGAATGCAGCTCGTACTCTGGAAGGTACAGTAAGCTTATATAGACATGTGTTTTTGAAGTTAATTTTCATAAAAACCACTGGAGCAATTTTCACCAAATATAGAAAAGGCACTTCTGCGTACCAGTCCCTACAATTTTGCAAAGTTTGGTGTAATTCCATTCAGCGGTTCGTGCTGTAGCCGTGTCTGAACGTCCTATGGAAATTAACATGGGGGAAACACGTTTTGGGACCCCCCTTTTTTCTCAGCCCCCGCTTTACGAATCCCCCCAAAACTTTCAGGGAAGGAGCATAACTGAGCTGGCCGAAATTTTGGAAAGTTTCACGCAATTTCCTCAATCAACGCCAAAGTTATTCCCAATAGAATGTTGTGCATTTCCTATGGATACTAGGTCATAACTATATATACCTAATATAGATTCACACGTTATAGTTAGCTGGACATTTCACTCATACAAAACCTTTGAAATTCCCCCGTTATAGTTGGTTCAGCTAACTAACTCGCGCGACCGCAATGCACTGCTGATGATGTCACATATTACATCCCTCATGGTATGGTCAGTGACATCACTCATGACATCATCCTGTGAATGTGTGTCTTTCTGAAAAATAAATGTTTTATATATGTATATCTAAAAGTCGATGGAAGAATAAATGTGTAAATAAGTGTCTAAATGGATGTATTTTTTTGTAAAATTGATTGGTTAACTGACTTAAGTGTATCTTAGTGAATACATATATTAGCGAGTAATGTTTAAATATTTAAATATCTGTTTCTCACTTTGTGTATAAGTGGCTGCATGGGTTGGTGAGTAGCTACATGAGTGTATATGGGTTGTTGTTTTTTTGAGTATCAGTATGAGTGTCTGTATGGTTCGGTATTACTTGGCTCACAGATGCATGAATGAGTGACTCACTGTATGTGTTGTGAAGACCGCATGTGTGCAAGACTGTATGGGTGGATGATTGTATGTATGGGTGGGTTAGTGAGTGAATGATTGTCTCAATAGTGTATTCATGAGTAACTACATATGTTTTAAACTAGTATGTGAGTATTGATGTATATAAATGAGTATGAGAGTTTGGAAGAGTACTTGTATAAATGTGTTTTTATAATTGATTTTTTAAGAGAGTAAATATGTGTTTCTGTAGAAGTAAGTGTAGTGGGGTGTATACAGCAGTATAATCAAGTAAATGGATTTTTGATAGTTTATTTGCATGTGTGAATGTGTGTGAGTAACTATATGGATGAGTATTAGTGTGTAACAGGATGTATAGGTGTATGAGTACATATGAAGAGAGTACATGTATGAGTGACTATAGAACTGTTGGTGAATGAGTGTATGTGTATGTAGATGTTGGAATTACCTAATATGTTGTAATTGGTATTGGTATCACCATTTTTTTTTAAAATTGTAGTTTCCATTTTTGAATGTTTATCAAAGGTTATATTAGAGTGAGAGGAGGTCTGCCACTCTTTCAGAAGGATGATGTCATCAGTGATGTCATTTGAGAAGTCATCAGTGATGTAATATGTGACGTCATCAGCAGTGCAGTCGCGCGAGTTAGTTAGCTGAACTATAACGGGGGAATTTCAAAGGTTTTGTATGAGTGAAATGTCCAGCTAACTATAACATGTGTGAAACCTATGTTTTTTCAGTGAATTTGCAAGGTTTTTCAATGCGAATTTTTGTATCCATTTTTGTATTTTTTATATATTTATTTTTCCACCAACTGCCTTTGTATATTGTAATACATTGACTGTATCCTGTAATATGCAACTGCACAGCTAGTTTTCATGATTTGGATAAAGTTGAACAGTATAGTCTACATCTTCAATCAACATATAAACACTCAAATTTGTTATCTAACTTTTTTTTTAACGTGCGCGCACCTCGCGATTTTTAAAAAAAATGGTTTTTTTGCACTTCGGGGTCCTTCAGGGACCCCTGAGAAGGCCTAGGGGGTCAGGGAATCTCTACACTGCCGCCTTTTCACGTTTTTAAAAGCATTTATGAAAATCAGGTATAACGTCATTCATATGTGCGCGCACGTAAAGTCATGTAACTTGAAAACAACACTTTTGATTGAAGATTTGGAAAAGAAACTACTATGAACCAAACACCCCACCCACTTCCCTCATTATCTCTTTCACTTTGCTGGGAGAAACATCTGAAGAGATATCGTGCTCAAAACCATTTTTACAATGTCGGAACAACACCAGTCTTCTTCAGATAGTGATGTGGAGCACTATCTTCCTGAACAACCTAAGGAGAAAAAGACCAAAGACTCTTTCATTTGGAAAATTTTTTCATTTCCAGAAGGGCAAAAAAAAGTGAATGCCCCAAAGGTGACGTGCAACATTTGTGGCTCCGTTCTGTCCAGAGGTGATCCCACCAAGCACTACTCTTTTAGCATCCATACAATGATGCGGCATCTAAAGAACGTTCATCCCAACAATTAAGCTTGGGCTTCAACTCAGCATTTGAGGGACAATCCTGCAGCTGCTGTCCCCTGTACGTCTACATCGGCAGCATCTCCATCAACAAGAACTCTTGACATACGTCCGGATTTTGCGAACGTCCACATAAGATGCAACTTCTGTAATGAGATCTTGTGCTATGGATAGCAGAGTGTAGACTTGATTGAGGCAAAGATTAGGCAGCACACCTGCCCCCACACTTAATTTTTTTCTTTTATTATTTTTGTTCAGTTTTTCGTTACCTGTTTGTTTTTTGTTACAAAAAACCCCAAAAATATATAAAATTGTTCAAAAAACAAAAAAATTAAGACAAAGACAAAAAAAACTGTTCTTGTAAGAACTAACTTCACTTCTCAAAGAGCTATATCTCTTATATACTGTCATACTTTTTTTTGAATGAATGTGTAGTGTATAAATGAATGACTGAAATGACTGAGTGAAGGGGAGGAAGGGACTGAGGGAATGAGTGGGGAAAAGGTAGTATGGTGAGTGAGGAAAGGGGAGTCCAAGAGTGACAAACAAGGGGACTAAGGGTAGGGAAGTGAGGTAAGGGAAGTGAAAGAGTAAGGGAAGGGCAGAAAGGAAAGTGAGGGAGGGGGAGAGAAAAGGGGAGCAGGGGACGGAGACAGGGAAGGGAAGTAATAGACGGAGAGGGAGAAGTAGATCAGGGTAAAGGGAGTGAAGGTAAGAGAAGTGGAGTGACTGAGGGAAGGGGTATGAGGATGAGAAAAGGGGGGTAAGGGAAAGTGAGAGATGGGGATTGAGGGAGAGAGAAGTGGAGTGAGGGGATGGAGGGAGTTAGAAAAGGGGAGTAAGGAATGGAGTGAGAGGGAGAGCGAGGGGGAGTGAGGAAAAGGGAACGGGAAAGTGAAAGGGTGAGCAATACAGACAGGAGAGAGTGGAATGGGGGAAGCGGAGTGACAGTGAGTGAAGGGCAGTGACAGTTAGGGAAGGGGTGTGAGGGTGAGGGAAGGGGAAGGGGAATGAGGGAGAAGGAAGAAAATTAAGAGAGGGAAAGTGAGTGAGGGAGAGAGGAGGAGTGATAGAAAGAGGAAAAGATTAAGGGTAAAGGAGGGAGAGAGAGGGAGAGCAAGGAACTGAGGAGTGAGGCAGAGTGAGTGAGAAAGAGGGAGACGGAGAGAAACATGGATAAAAAAAGTGGATGAGGGAGTGAACGAAGGGGAGTAAGTGAGATGGAGTGAGGAAAGAGGAGTAAAGGAAGGAGAGTGAGAAGGAGAGCGAGGGGGAGTGAGGAAAAGGGAGCGGAAAAGTGAAGGGGTGAGAAATACAGATAGGATGAAGTGCAGAGGGGGAAAGGGAGTGACTGTGAGTGAAGGGCAGTGACTGTTAGGGAAGGAGTATGAGGGTGAGGGAAGATGAATGAGGAAGAAAATTAAGAGAGGGAAAGTGAGTGAGGAAGAGAGGAGGAGTGATAAAGAGAGGAAATTAGTTTAAGGGTAAGGGAGAGAGGGATAGAGAGAGCAAGGAACTGAGGAGTGAGGCAGTTAGTGAGTGAGACAGAGGGAGACGGGGAGAGAAAAATGGATGAAAAAAGTGAGGAATAAACGAAGGGGGGTAGGTGAGATGGAGTGAGGAAAGGGAAGTGAGGGAAGTTGAGTGAGGGAAAAGTACTGAGGGTGAGTGAAAGGCAGTAACAGTGAGAGAAGGGGTATGAGGGTGACGAAAGGGGAATGAGAGAGAAGGAAGGAGATTAAGAGAGGAAAGGGGACTGAGGGATAAAGTAGGAGTGAAGGAAACCAAAAGAGAAAGACAGGAAGGGGGAGGGAGAGAGAGAGAGAGAGAGAGAGAGTGAGAGAAAGAGGGAGAGCGAGTGAAAGAGAGGGAGAGCGAGTGAGGTGGTTAGACTGAGTGAAACAGAGGGAGAGAGAAATGGAGTAAAGGGGAGTGGGGGACTAAAGGAATGGGAGTTAGCAAAAGTGAATGAGGAAAGGGGAGTAAGGGAAGGGGACTGACGAATGGAGAGAGAGTGAGGGGGAGTGAGGGAATGGGAGCAGGTGAAAGGGAATGGGAGTGATGCACAGAGGAGAGTATGAAGTAGGAGAAGAGTGAGATTGAGTGAAGGGCAGTGTCTGAGGGAAAAAGAAGCATATTAAGATAGAAGAAAAATTAGTGAGAGAAGAATTTATGGAAAGAGGAAAGAAAAGGAAGATTGGTGGAGAGAGGGAGCCAGTGAAAGAGGGAGAGGGGGACTGTGGGAGTGAGGCAGTTATAGTGACTGAGACAGAGGAAGAGACTTAGAGATGGATGATGGAAAGGGGAGTGAGAGAGGGAATAAAGGAAGAGGAGTAAGCAAAAGGAAGTGAGGGAATAAGAGGGGAAGTGACTGAAAGTGAGTGAGGGGTGGTGTGTAGGAAAGAGGGGGCAGAGAGAAAAGAGTGAGGGATAGAGCAAGAGAAGGATAGTGATAGAGGAAGAAAGAAAAGAGAAGTGAGGGTCACAGAGGAAAGAGGGAACAGGAGAAGGTGGGTGAGGGAAGGGTACTGATGGTGAGAGAAGGAGTGTAAAGGTGAATTAAGGGGAGTAAAGAGTGAGGGAAGGAGAGTAAGATGAGCAAAGGAAGTGGAGTAAGAGAGAGTGAAGAAAGTGAAAAAGGGAAAGAGAAATAAGAGTGATGAGAGTATTTTTTGTATGTCATACTCACCTTATAAGTAATGAAGGTAATAAAATATATTTTATAAATATAATATCTGTGGAAGAGAAGAACAAATTGAGTTATACCATATATTTAACAATACAAAATAATTTGTACTATGTTATGTATTTTATTTTACTGTTCTCAGAATATATTGAATTTCACTGAAAATAGTGAGTTCAATAGTACTCCTCATATAACAGCGGGCAAAAAAAAGACAATCAATAAGATTGTCTTTAAAAAACCCATTCAACATTTTCATTAAGAATGTAAAAATTAGAAAAAAAACATATCTTTAATGTTTTTTTTTCGAACAGCAATTTGTTACGTAAGTATGGGATATCCCCAACAATCACAAAGTAACAAAACATTACTTCTTTTTTTATACACTCTAAATAAAGTTATGTACAAACATATGCTAACAACATTTACCCGAAATAGTAATTTTTTGTTTCAAATACCATTCCTCATGGCCAAATAGTATGTGTGAAATCCTTAGTTTGGAAGATACTTAATAGTACTCTTAAGCGTCCGTTTCCCAACCTTCAGAATCAAAAGCACCAACATCGTTTGTACCATCTAACAATGATTTATACCTCCACCCGATGCTATTTATCATGTACATAGAACCTTAAACAACTAGCATTCTATCAGAATCTCAACATCATCTGATATGCAGATGACACCCTGCTCATCCTTTATCTTAGCAAGGAGCTGAATACCATTAAAAGAAACCTCTACAAAGAAATAAAACATTTCACCAAGAACTACAACAAATGTAAAACACCTCTGCCTCACTGATGATCAACATCTCCTGTGATAGCCACATCACCCACTATCTGATACACTTACACTACCTCTACTACAATAATTTTTTGAACCTGATCACCCTCACTCACAACATACTTTTCAACACCAGACTACCCTTTCCTAACAGCAGTAATTTTCCCAGGCCAATTATTTTCCCTAAAATTTGGGTTGTAAAAACACTAGGTAAGAATTTGGTAAGTCATAAGGCAAACGTTGTTTAACCCCTTTAGCGCTAATGACAAGGGTAACTCGTCATGGACTTTCCATTGATTTCAATGGAAAGTCAATGGAGCTCGTCGAACACCCTTAGCAGCCAAGTGGTTAAAAATCAATTATCATTACAAGGAGTCCAGCCTTTTGTACATTTTAAATAAGCTGTGTAATGTCCTGATGTTGTAGAAGAACCATCCTGGAAAATAATTGCTACAGTTACAAAAGTTCTTCCTGATTGATAGTTGAGAAGCCACAAATATTTGTTATTAAAGTTGTCCGTTTTCTTCCATCAGGTCTGCATCGTTGAAGCATTAAAATTACATACTGTCCATATCTTTGTATAAATAATGTTGATAACATTTGTGAGTTACATTGGGTATAGACCATGTTTTGATTTGCTTCTCTAACTAGATTATTAAAAGACACTGATTTGCAGTCTGGTAAAGTCAAATATATACATCTTTCAGTGTCTATTTCAGTACTACTTGAAAACTAACAATTGTCAGTCATGTTGCCATTTAAAAGAAAAGCCAAAAAGATTTTCAATATCTATACCTTCATCTTGCAATACAACAAGCATATACATTAGAAATTCCTGACAATCTTGCTGAATATTCTGTGAAAATTGATTTAAACCAGAACATATGTCTAAAACATTTCGAATATCAAACACTTTCTATTTTAGTTTTATCACTACTACATTTCTCAAACACAGAATTCAACAAACAACAAAATCTTTTGCCCCGATTTTCAACAATTTGTTGTAGTAAAGTTTCAAGAAAAAAACATTAACCACTACATTAGCATAGCAGTTGACACCATAACCGTTTTCAAACTGAAAACCAACAACCTCTTCAATAAAATCCTTTCTTTTTGCTTACTATCACGGTTCATGTACTTTTTTTCTTTTCTCTGCAACCTCGCTACAATTTTTCTCATATCTTCTTTTTTGGCTTAACACACGCTTTTCAAGTACTGGATATTGAGGTAAGTTGGGAGCATGTTCTCTTCTTAACCTATTATACTCTTACACAATTTACATCTGCACTAATCTTTGTGTCATCAAAATCAATGAGATACAATCCAGATAAAGTTCTGACTCGAGATAAAGCAACATATGCCATACCCTCTTTAAACACAGTACTTCCAATATTCACCAAAGCACAATCTACATGTCACATTTTAGGTGCATTAGCCTCTAGACTACATCTCCCAGAATGCCTGTTGTGTAGTCTGTCCTCTGTTTCCACTCTCCACACGCTTCTGCCTCCTATTTCTGCCCCTCTCAGGAAGCCCTCGGTGCTTGTCACCTGTGGTGTTTGCCTTTCCTTGTGTTTATCGGACCAGAGATTCCTGTAGATCTGAACTCGAAACAGGAGTGGTTTTGAGAATCGCCTCTGGGTTATCGGACATTCAACCTTGGAGCCACGCTGGAGAGCCGAGTGAAACGCTCTCTGCAACCGCGGTACAGATTGAACTTTGAACCTTGGAGCCGTGCTGTGGGAGCCGCGTTGGAGAGCCGAGTGAGACGCTCTCTGCTTCCGCGGTGTTTATGAAACATTGACCAGAGATTTTTATACCACTAACAATTACGGAGGTACCTGGCCCTGTTAGTGGTGTACTAACTGAGAAGGCAGTCGTTGACTTTTCTCTTTCTGTTCGTTTATTTTTTTTATTTTTGGCTGTGCTATTTGCGGGATATTTTTGGTAACCATAGAGCTGTTGAGAGGCTCGGATTGTGTACATTGGAGATCGCTTAGGAGGCAAGAAGCATTGTTTCCAGGCAACTCTCTGGGACTTGTGGAATCTCATAACAAGGCAGGAAGAGACCTCATTCGTGAGCTAAGTAACTTCCTTCTTATGTGACTTTTACCATTGATGACTAAGACTTTAGCTCTTCGGAACTGTTGTTCAATGGTAGCTCTTGTTTTTTACTTTTGCTTTATTTTTCCTTTTTTGATGCCCTTTTCTACTTGGATGTTTGTGGCAGCATATATCAGCGAGTGAATCCATACACATATATACATATAGCTCATGCTGGTAGAGATACGGGGGTTGTATTTATGAGTGTTCCTTGTGTCTTTATACAGGAAACCGAATGCAGACCTAATGTGTGGTATCTAACCTGTCATCACGTGCTGTAGATGATTTCTGGCTGCCAGCCCTTTATATTTTGTTTATCCATTTTTCTCCTTCCCTTGGTGAGATCCTCTCTGGGGAGTGTTTATATATATATATATATATATTACTCACTTGAGGTACCGCTCCTGGGGAAGAGCGAATCTAGCATCTACATCGCTCCCGCTGTACCTGATTCCTAAGGTTAGTTAATCTGTTTTGATTTGTGACACTACACTTAAACCTTGAGATTTATGAATAGTCACCGCATATGCCAAACAAACAGGAAACTGTTTTCTGAGGACATATAAATCTTTTACAAGCAAAAATCGAGCTGAACAACTACTCAATTGTTGTACTTCAATTTCATCCAATTTGATTTTCAAAAATTCAATGTCATCTCTATTTGGGTAATTCACAAAATCAACATTACCCATTGCTCCATTTACTAAACCTCTTTCCACATGTAAATTACGTCGTAAAATTATCCGACAATTTATACATGCATATAGATTCTTTTCTAAACCAGCAGTTTTAGATATTGATTTCTCTAAAGAATCCAATTTTGACTTCAACTTTTCTGACAAAATAATAGTTCCTTCATGCTCTATTCAATCAATAGCTTCCAGTTTTATAATTTCTTGATTTTCTAACCTTAAAATGTTTTCATTGAACATTCTTGCAGAGTTGGCATCAAGCATATCACTGATTTATTTTCTGCAATTTTTCTATATATATTCTTTAGAATATTTTCGTTTGGAAACAAATTTGTAAGTAATCGTGCCTGTAAAGCTGCTTTGCCATGTTCACTCACTTTTCCAATTCTTATATCTTCAAGAATACTTTTATAATCAGCGTCCTTTGCCTGTCGCATATTTGTAATGAGTTCTGAATATTCGAAATATGACCAAATATTTACATTTCCAATGCTTCCCAGGCACTTTCTGGTGTCTTCATGTGTTACTGTTTTAAATACTGGCTGTCCTTTCACAGGCGTTAGTTGTAGTAGATCTCCAAAAACTATGACGTGTTTGCCTCCAAATAACACATCATACTCTGTTTTAAGGATTTGTTGCATTCTTAAATGCACAAAGGCAAGCATGAAATTTGATACCATGCTTACCTCCTCAATAATGAAGTTTCATTTTTTTCAAGACTCTAGAAACTTCACAACCAGCTTCTCCTGATAGCTTGTGGTATTCTAATTTATTTTCATGCTCTACTGGCAGCATCAATTAACGATGTAATGTAATCCCTTTAATGTTATGTGCTGCCAACCCAGTTGGAGCAGTAACAACACAAGACAGTGGCGACTCAGTTCTTTTCTGTAGATAAGTTGCAATTCCTTTAATTAGAAAACTTTTTCCAGTTCCTGCTTCTCGACTCTCGGACAGGTTTAAATGACGTACATGAGCACTCTTTTTTTTTTCTCATGATATAAACCATGCTCAATCTGTTCTGTCACTTGATCGTATATTTGTTTTTGCTCAACATTTAGTTGTATTTCCAATTCTTCTAAGTTTATTACATCCTCTTGAGCTTGTTGCATTGCTCTTTCCACCTCATCCATGGCAGTTGCTGCTTCATTTTGGATAATTGGTTCTCCTAGTGGATCCAGACTCAACGAAACAGAACTTTGACTGTCTTGAGAACTGTCTCTAGCAATCTCTGCTGCAATTGTAGCTTCTTGCTGTATTTCGTCCAACATGTTCAGATAATTAGTAAAAACAGGACATTCTATAGTATTTTTAGTTGTGTTGAATGAATCTTCATAACTGTCACTGTCAAAATCTCCAAGTAGTTCCAGTTCTGTACGCCATGGCTTAAAGAGTTGCAAAAGAGCTAAATAGTAAAATTCCCTTTTGTCAGGAGTTTCGCAACTCAGTTTTCGGTGATTAATCAAATGTCCTTTTCTTTGTTTCACTAAACATCCTTCAGATCCAATCATAGCATATACTCCTTTATTGATATCTTCTATAATATTCCTCTTGAAAGTATAGCTTTGCAGTACTTCATAGAGACAAACGTTCTCAAGATGATTACTTGTGGAGAAGTGTGGCTCAATGGTTAGAGCAGGCAGACCTTGATGCAGAGCTCTGGCCAGGGACCAGGGTTCGATTCCCGCCTCGGCGGGTCTCGAGCTCATTAATTCCCCTGACTGGATATTCTCGCCTCAGTGCCTGTTCTGATCATGGGTCCCACGCTGCAACTCTGGGCAATAGCTTGCTTAGTCTCCACAACGGCCCCAAAAGCGCTGGGATTCCTGGCTGCACCTGCGGGGTGCCCAGGAGTGGACATTTCCCAGGAAAGCCAGGAAGGGTTCCTAAGCGGTATACGGACAGCGCCGGGACACCTCCGGTGGAGGTAGCTGTGCGCTTTACAAATTCTGACATTTATTTACTTCTATTTGGATAGTATGTATCCAACATATTTGTCTTCAAAATATCTGTACTGTCTGGTTCTCTCTCTGCTAAATACTCAATTTCTTCTACAGATTTCAAAACTCGGTTTCGTGTTCTTGCAAGACCTAAACTCACCTAAATGATTGTTCTAGATTTGGGTATAGACTTGCAGATGATAAGCGATCAGAACATTCATATGCTCCGATTTCTCGAAGAGACAACATCTTCAAACTGTAGCTGTACAATTTCTTACTTGGGCTCTTTTCATGAGAAATTTCTTCCCACATTTCCTTTAGTTCCATCTTTTCAGATTTAGTAATCTAAGACGTTACATATCGAGCCACAGCAATGGAGTTGTCTGCAACATATTGAATATCCATGTTAGCATTCCACATGGACAAAATGACTGGGTTATAGTCATTTATGTATTTTGACTCTTCATTTCTTCTTAAGTTGTAGGTATTTTTCGGTGATTTTCTTGTGACAGTATGTTGCAAAGATGACATAAAATTGTTCACTCTTCCTTTTGATAATACTGGACGTGGAAATGCAAATCGAAATTTTGTGTAAAACTTATCCTTAGATTTATACTTTCGACGACAGTATTTTCCACAACGATGGGTTTGAAAGTAAGACTTGATGTCTTAAATTCTTTTGTTCTGTACTTTTTGGTACATCACATGTAGAATATTGTTTAATAAAACTAATCACTGTGTCATCTGAATCTGTTCCAAATTTGGGGGCATCTTTGATCCATAGCAGCATATGTATGTGAGGAGCACCTCTTGCTTGATACTCTCCAAGAGTAGAGGATTTTTTTTGTTTGTGATAAGACATCATAGCTTCAAATCTATGATTGAAATACCTGCATACATTAACTAGATACAAAGAGCACAGTTCTCCAGGTGTCTTGTATTCTATATTTTCTATGTTTGCATTTGCCTCTCGAAGAAATTGAAGTAAATCTTCCCAAGCATACTCTGCACAGCTTAGAGTAAGGAACCATGTAGGAGTTCCTAAGTTTCTAAGCATACATTTCAATTCCCCATGACGACGGTACCAATACTCATTAGTACCACGATGACTTGCCATGAGATTAATCAGCTGAGATTCCAAAACAGTATCTTTCTGTTGGACTTTATCCATAAAGTCCTTTGCCGAAACATTTTGCAAATGTACTCCACTTTTTAGTATATGGTTCACTGCATAAGAAAGTCCAGACAAGTCACTCTCAAACAGAAGATGAAACAAATATGGAATACATTGGTGAAACCTTGGATCTTCTGCATATAATCTTGATGTCTTGTATTCAGATGCAGTAATCTGCACAGGTCGTTCATCATATAGTCCACCTTTGCCTGTTGGAAATAACTGAGGGAAACAATGAACTTCCAAGCTTTCTTCCCATACACTAATGGGACTTCCTTTTGCTTCTTTCATTTGGAATAACTCAATAGTATTCCCCATCACTTCTTTAGAGTGAAGTGGATGCACACTATAATGTTCATACATTTCTTCAGTTCTGGACACATCCACTTTTTCAATTTGTCCAGTTGACAAATCACTGTCCTCTTCTACAGTTGTTTCCTCTTCTCCTACATATACATTTTTATAGTATGGATTATTTTTTACCAAATACAACGTTGCCTTTTTCACTTTCCTAACATCCACTAATTCTTGCCAGATTTTCTTACTCTTCGTAGGAACGCCATTAACTAGAATAACTAGAGGTTCCTCTTCCACAATTTCTACACCAATTGTTTCAATATTTTTCTTTAAATCTAGAGGCAAATATACAACTCTTCCCTTTAATCCTCTCTGTAAATCTGAAGGAGGCAATTTCCCTGTCTTAGGCTCCATACGAACAATAGCCTGAAATGGATGCACACATTGAATAAGAATAGACTCATAAGTATTTACATCCATCAGTTCAGAAGGAATATTTACCAACTCAAGATTATTATGTACACCTTTAGTAGGCATTTTGTTTTCATTTAATTTATTATAACAATATTTACAAATACGTTGATCTGAACCCAAATCAAAACAATTCTCTACCAACAAATAAGTTGCAAATTCCTTCCACTCATTATTATTCTCCTTTTCACTTTTTAAATCTAGATCAACTAACCTGGTCTGATTTTTATAATGAATTCGTCTACAACAAATACAATTAAAGTTTGGCTTTTCACCCGAAATGACCTTAAACCTTGTAATTTCTTGCTCCAAATTTTCTGTACTAAAATTCTGTACATATTCTTCCACTTTGCCTTCTATAAATGTATCTGTTTCTGCTCTGTCTTCTTCACGACCAAAGTAACTAACCTCACTTTCTTCACAAATGTTGATAACATGTAATACAGATCCACGCAAAAGAGCACTGTTTTAGCTTAAGTGCTGGACTTTTTGCATAATACAAATGTGTGTCAGGCCTCTTAATTCCCAAATAGTCTCCATGCTGTGTAATAGAGATCCTGGGTGTACTGTAGAAATGCCATAGCAACTCTCTGTGTAGCATGTAGTAATCATGTCAGTGAATTTTCATTTCTATATTCTCAGTCCCACCTTGACCCCTTATACTGCCTGAACAGCACTGCACTGTCCTAAACCCTGATACACCATCCCTAGCAAAAGCTGCTAAACTCTTTCAACACTACTGCACTGCTCTAAACTCTGAAACAGCACTCCCAGCAAGACCCTTTTTCACTGTAGTAATCATTTTACTGAATTGCAAGGCATACTGTCATGTGTCTAAGATCACAAATAGTCTCATTTTTACCACAGTGCATACAAACAGACATTCTCTTGAATACCTCTGTACAATAGGAAATCAACAATCACAGAGACTTTGCTAAAAGTCAAACAATATACACCTGGAAATAAAAACTATGCTGTAAGACTCAGTTTATACCACAATAACTTGGCTTCTAGCTCAAAGGCTCAGTATCTCCTTTTCTGTCTGTGATGCTCCTTGGTCTACTTTTTTTGGGGACTCCCTTGTAATCTTAGCGCCGGGACACTTCCGCCGGAGGTAGCCGTGCGCTTTATAAGCTTCAAATAAATAAATAAATAAATAAAGTTTACAATTATACAAGAAGACTCTCTCAAATCATTTAAAATTTTTAATCGTGAATTTATTCTTGTAACATTTCATATTGTAATAGAACATCTAGCATGATGTCATCAGCAATTTCATTAACATCTTCATCAACTTCAGAACTTGTCACATTAATCTCAATATCATCTAATGCTTCTATGAATTCATTGTCCAAACTTTCACCCAAAAAATCACAGGTTATATCTCCTACACCAATAGGTTGTTCTTCATTGCTCATGCCCACAAAAGGTACATTTGAGCCCTCTATCAGAGTGTTAGAAATTTTAAAAGTGACTTCAATGTTCTGATTTTGATCCATAATAAATTTTATTATGTTGCTGTACCTAGCAGAAAAATATAAATACTTCATTTTATTATTTTTACTAATAGATAATACAAAACTAGCTTTATCAATTTCATGAGTACATGTATTCCCATATTTCTAAACACAACAACCAAGCAAATTATTCTGCCACATTTTTCTGAAATGAATTCTGACTCACACTGTGATCTTAGATGCATGACCGTATCCCTTGCAATTCAGTAAAATGATTACTACAGTGGAATGGGGTCGTGCTGGGAGTGCTGTTCCAGGGTTTAGAGCAGTGCAGTAGTGTTGAAAGAGTTTAGCAGAGTTTGGTACAGATGGTGTTTCAGGGTTTAGGACAATGCAGTGGTGTTCAGGCAGTGTAGAGGGTCAAGGTGGGACTGAGAATGTACAAATGAAAATTCCCTGAAATGATTACTACATGCTACAGAGAGAGTTGGTATGGCATTTCTACAGCACACCCAATCACACAGCATGGAGGCTATTTGGGAATTCAGAGGCCTGGCACACATGCTGCTTTGGACTTTATAGCACTAACTGTCCTAAGGCCTGACTCACTCCATGACTACATGTATTGCCATATTTTTAAACACATCAACTAAGCAAATTATTCTGCCACATTTTTCTGAAATGAAGTCTGACTCACACTGTGATCTTAGACACATGACAGTATCCCTTGCAATTCCGTAAAATGATTACTACAGTGAAAGTCTTGCTGGGAGTGCTGTTTCAGATTTTAGGACCGTGCAGTGGTGTTCAGGCCGTGTAGGGGCTCAAGGTGGGACTGAGAATGTAGAAAAAAGAATTCACTGAAATGATTTCTACATGCTACAGAGAGTTGGTATGCAATTTCTACAGCACACCCAGGCTCTTTATTACACAGCATGGAGACTATTTGGGATTTCAGAGGCCTGGCACACATGCTGCATAGGACTTTATAGCACTAAATGTCCTAAGGCCTGACTCACTCCATGACTACATGTATTGCCATATTTTTAAACATGTTAACTAAGCAAATTATTCTGCCACAATTTTGTGAAATGAAGTCTGACTCACACTGATCTTAGACACATGACACTATTTCTTGCAATTCCGTAAAATGATTACCACAGTGAAAGAGAGTCTTGCTGGGAGTGTTGTTTCAGATTTTAGGACAGTGCAGTGGTGTTCAGGCAGTGTAGGGGCCATAAGGTGGGACTGAGAATGTAGAAATGAGAATTCACTGAAATGATTTCTACATGCTACAGAGAGAGTTGGTATGCAATTTCTACAACACACCCAGGATCTTTATTACACAGCATGGAGACTAATTGGGAATTCAGAGGCCTGGCACACATGCTGCTTTGGACTTTATAGCACTAACTGTCCTAAGGCCTGACTCACTCTATGACTACATGTATTGCCATAATTTAAAAACACATCAACTAAGCAAATTGTTCTGCCACATTTTTCTGAAATGAATTCTGACTTGCACTGTGATCATAGACACATGACAGTATCCCTTGCATTTCCGTAAAATGATTAAGATCTGCTACTAAAAGATTTTCTATGGCATTTGTGCAGCACACCCAGAATGTTTACTAGACTGCAAGGAGACTATCTGAGAATTCTAACCCCGATATCCAAGTGTATAAGTGTTGTATAGCTCCTATATATCCTTATATCGTGTTAAGTTAGCATAGGTACATTTGAGATTTAAACGCCATTTTTTCCTTTCTTGCAACTTCTGCACACGACCCTCATTTGTTGACTTAGCTTTCAACCTAGTAGTTTGCCGTGGTGAATGTGAGAATAATATGTTATTGCTCTGATATCTGCTTTGTTTAATAAAACATGTCTGCACGGAGAGTGCTGAAGTTTCAGGAGCAACACGATATGGAATTGTTATGAGGTCTGATCTTCACGCCTTCATAGTCATAACACAAGTGCAGCCTTTGCCAACTTGGACTTGAGGCGGGATTGATATTGCTTTGCACGAGAATTGTTAACACACTTGATGCGGTGCACATGCAGAGAGAGCTGGTGTATGCTGATGTGATTCCTTCATGCTAGGACACTAAGGTATGGGCCCGCCCTAAAACAACCCAAAGAGACCTTCTTAGATAATAATATAATATATGTGTTAGGGAGGGTGAGATATAAGTGTTGTTAACTCTTATTCATTACAGCATGTTAACATGCTGTCACCATTCGCTTTTTATGTCTTAGTAACTATGCTGATAATTTTGCTATTGATAATAAGTATACTTGTATTATCAAAGATACTGCGCCTGAGAAGACGGCATTAGTAAATAAACATTTCAAATGCACATGTGTCTTCTTTACTCCATGTTCTGGTTTGTAATGATAATATAACGAAAGAGTGTTCATGAGTCCCACGTACCCTGAGGTACTGTAAGTTCATGTTCTGGTTTGTCTAAACATTGGGTGTTTGATATGTCCAATGAGACACTGTAGCTAGCTAGGTAAGGGGTGAGTTGGTTGCTAAGGTAAGTTTTGGGACATCCTAATTTGCCGAGGTTCCACTCCTCTGTGCACAGTTCTGTGTGAGTACAGAAACCCTGCAACATGGCGCCCAACGGTTTCGGTGGTCTTATATCATGACACTCGAGTAGTTTATCATTCATGCCTTAACCCCTTCACATCCGTTTCCGGAAAACGGGGTGTTGGTGAAACCTACCTATTTTTTGAAATAGGTCTTTATTCAAGCTTGATTCTTACTCAAACGGTTTCTTTGAATTACTACCCAGTTGTGCTACAAAGTATTCTTTGTGTTTTCTTGTTTCCAATTCTGTAATGGCGGCAGCGGTGGCTATTGCGCAGCATAGTCGCGTAGCGATACGCAACCATCTTCAGACGTACCAGGTCCCAGTAGATGGGATGGCTGTGATTTTCGTGGTAAGTGCAGATCCGGCGTTTCCTTACGAGTTGTTTTACTCTTGGGTTACGTTTCCGGCTGTGGACGCTAATTCTGGTTTGTACCACTCCTACACCGCCTCGGATGTCCCGGCTGAATATACGCCATACAGGGCATTGGAAATACCTATTGATCATTGGCAGCATCGAGTTTGGTTTGATGGCGCCCTCCCCCACTCTATGTCCCGTGCGAGGTTAGGTCCACTCTCAATTCCAGGTACTAATTGGCCTGCGTTGGGTGGCTTTACCCCGCACCCGAATCACGGGGCTTGTACCCTGGCAGAAATACGCAGGCTGCATGTAGTTTCCATTTCCGTGATTCGTGCTTTAGTGCAATACATCGGTCGACATCTTCCTGGTGGTCCCCAGGGGGGTGCGGCCGCCCCCATGGAACGAGGCGGAATGCGTCTCAATCCTGTTATGGTAAATTCGGTTTTTGGTGCGCGTCCTGTTGACAACGATGACTTCCCATTCTGGCTAGCAGAGAAGTTTGATCAACTGGAAGCGGTTTTTCCGAATTCTACTCCTGCTGATAAACATAGAATGTTGACGATTACTCTACCGAAGGATATTACTCCTGAACTTGCTGACTGTGACAGCTGGGGAAAAACATTTGCGGCAGTTTATACAAGGTGCTTCGGCACCCCGTCTATGACTGCCCTGCCTGAAATCGTTAGACGTGTTCAGAATGATCACGGTCCAGAGGCAGCGGTTGAATTGGGTATGCGCCTGTGTGGTTCTTTTGAGATTGTAAGTGATCTCATTCTCTCCAATGTTAAAGGAGATGCAGTTAACTTTCAGGTGTCGAATGCTTTGGCTGCTCTGCCCGATGCCGACAAACCCCGCCAGTTAGCAAAGATTGTGGTGGCCGCTTATAAAACGATTGGCCGCACAAGTAGAGGTCTGAAATATTTTCCAGTGAAGGAGAAAAAACAACCACAGGGACAATCTGCAGTGACAGATGCCCAGCCCAAGTCCAAGAAACAAAATTGGCCTAAAAAACAGACACAGGGGAAGCAGACAATGCAGACTCAGAGTACTTTTCCTGCAATAGAAGCTCCTGCGCCATCCGAAAAAGTTTATGATTTGCGCGACCGCGCGATGATTAAATCACCTGATCGTTTTCAGGGTTCTGATCAACGCTCTCCTCGTTCCTTTCAGGACACATCGGCCCCGAAGACCGGTGGAGGAGGAGGGGGTGGACGTGGACGTGGTGGCCAACAAGGACGTGGTCAGTCCCGCCAGACGGACGGCGCGGTGAAGCAGGAGGATTCTACGCCTAGGCGTCCGCAGTTTGCGAAAAAGAAAGTCGCAGCCTTAACAGCGCATCGATATGCCACAGATAGTGAGAACGCGGCTTCGGAATCTGACTTGGGCTCTGACGTTGCTGGACAGCGCGGCGGAGATAACAATAGTCAGAGAGGCGCTGCGTCCACTACTGAGGGTGACAGCGACTGATGTCTACGTTGTGATAGAAACAGTGGATACGAGACTTGCTCCCCCTGAAAGGCTATATGAAATTGTCCTGTTAATTGAAGGTGACATACAGCGTACCGTTAGAGGTGTATTTTGGGAGAATCTGTCTTCCACATATGATATTTTACTTTCGGAGGCTGACTGGCCCCCACCTTTTGTGCTCGCGGCGCCGCGAGGGGAGGAGGTAATCCTACCCAGTTTCGCGAACACTGTCTCGAAAGAGCATGCGCAGCATTTTGCAGAAGAGTGGGCTCGGGCTCTCGCGCCGGCTCTGTACCGTAACCAATGTGGTTGGGATAAATTGTCGCCTTGCCACGAAATTCCGTTGCGGTCTCAGCCGCAGCCTCAACCTCAATATCCCATTCGGCGTGAAGCAAAATCTTCCGTCGCGGAAATCCTTGAACAATTGGAATATCAGGGAGTTATTGAAACGTGTGTGTCACCGATGAATAATCCCCTTTTTACTGTGAATAAACCTGACGGATCATATCGTTTGGTTTTGGATTACCGGCATTTAAACTCGCATTGCCGTAACTGTGCAGTACAGAATACCCACGGCTCTGCCCTAGTGGATAGTCTCGTGCGTAAGCGTTTCAAGACAACGCTTGACATATCCAATGGTTTTTATGCCCACAGATTGGACAGCTTTAGCTCCCAATGGACCAGTTTTACAAGCGCTGGAGTCCAAAAGCAATTCCGGCGTCTTCCAATGGGCTACAAGAATAGTCCTGGTGTATTTACCGCTCGAATTGTCTCTATTCTGGAGGCACTCGACCCTGATGCTTTTTCGTATGTGGATGACATATATCTCACAGACGACGATATTTGGGAGCATCTGTGTCGTGTAAATTCTCTTGTTTGCAACTTCGCAGACATGGGTTACAAATTCAACTTTGCAAAATCGCACATTGCTGAACACACAGTGTTGTTTTTGGGCTATGAGCTCAACAATGAAGGTAGAGGTTTGGCTCCTCACTTCTTGGAGAAGTGCGCGCAATTGCGCGCACCAACAACTCTGAAAAAATTACAATCCTTACTGGGCTTTTTGAATTTCGGCAGAACTTACATTCCGGAATATGCCCAGCGTATCAAGCCTTTGTATGCTTTGATACAACCAACTTTCTCAAAATCATGCTGGCTGCCTGAGCATTCAGCCATTTTGCAATCCTTGCAGGCTGATCTGCTCGCTTCTAAATATTTACTGACTCGTGATAACCACACCAACCTGGTCATAAGAATAATTCCTGGGACGGTGGGTTTCACTTACCTCACTTTTAATGAAGGTGACACAGTACCTATCGCTTACAAGTCACACTTGTACACTTCGGCTGAGATGCGGTTTCCCACAGTGGAAAAAGTTTTAACTGCTGTACAGATGGCAATTCTAAAAGAACGAGCTCTGTCACAGGGGAAACGCATGCTAGTGGTAACACCCTGTCCTCATTTGGAGGCAGTCACGAAAGCCAGTGTACCAAATTCAAAAGCTTTGCACCCTCGGTGGATTCAGTGGGCTGCGTCATTGTCATCCTCGGATGTCATGTTTATTTTTGACGCTACCTTACGGTCGCAGGAGTTCTTGCAGTATGAATTCGTTCACCCTGCTCCTCTGGCGATGCGACCTTTGGAGGACTTCCATTGCATCATTTACACTGATGGGTCGGCGCAGGTTGCGCATGGCTCTAAACATGCCTACGTTTCCGCATGCGCCATTGTGGTCGGTGCTATGTTGAATGATGAGTTCATTTCCAGGGAGGTACACACGTTGCCCCTGGGCGATTGCACCGCACAATTGGCAGAGCTTCGTGCTCTCTTACTAGCTTTGGAGTACACAGATCCAAGTGTTACTACTCTAATTGTAAGTGATTCTTACTACTGTGTCCAGTCTTACAATGAAAACTTGTTCTTTTGGATTCAAAATGATTTTCATGATTCCAAGGGTAGCACAATAAAACATAAAATGATCTGGGTTCGAGTGGCAGAGCTTAAGGCTATGTTGCCACTCGTTTATGTGATTCATACTCTCGGTCATCAGCGCGTGGGAGTACACGCTCTTGGCAACTCGCTTGCTGATGAAGCGGCGAAATCAGCAGTATCTACATACTTAGTTGCAGCAGTTACTAGGTCTAAAACCAAGATTGATAGCGACATCTTGGCAGCGATTGCTGCCTCTGAGAAGGGAAGTAAACATCCTTCGGGATTCCCTTCGAAGTATAAATACCACTTAAGTCCCGAAAAGGTTCCTTTTGTGACAATTCCTGATGTTGGGGAACGGCTGATTCCCAACTCGGATCGCAGAACAGACTTGATTGCAGCGGCTCATGAAGGTGTGGCGTCTGCGCATGCGGGCGTCTCAACCACTGTAACGCATTTACAACAACGTTTCTGGTGGCGGGGACTGTACAAACAGACGCGTGATTATGTCCTTCTTTGTGACATATGCCAGCAGATTAAACCTTCAACTGCTACGCGTCCGCCTCAGACTCAGTTGTACATTTCTAATAAACCACTAGGCTGTGTTTATTTGGATCACTGCGGTCCATTTTCATCTGATACTGCGTATAAATACATCTTAGTAGCAGTTGACTCATGCACACGCTTTGTGTGGTTATGGCCACATCGCAGCGCTGATTCCCGGACTGTCATCAGAGATTTGCGTATCTTTATAGGGATTTTTGCCTGTGGTACCTTCCATTCGGATCAGGGTCCGGCTTTCGCCTCTAAGGCGTATAAGGATGCCATGACTTCGATGGGGGTCCAAGTCAAGTTTTCGTCACCCTACAGACCCGAGGGTAATAGTGTAGTTGAACGAATGAACCGTGATTTAAAGCAATCTTTGACAGCCCGAGTTATAGGCACTGGCAGAAATTGGCTGGCTCACCTCTATGGCGTGCAGCGTGCTCTTAATAATCTCCCTAGAAGGTCTCTGGGTGGGCGGACCCCATACGAAATGCTCTTTGGCATCAAGATGTTCGTCCCTGACCTTGACGGTCTAGACTCGGTGGTTCGCGCCACTTCCTTTGACGCAGATGAACATTGCAATGTTTTACAGAATCTACAAAAGACGAGAGACGCTCTTGCAAAGGAACATTTGCCCTCCACATCGGATGATGCGTTGCAGATCCCGGTAGTTGGCTGGCTACCCCAAGTTGGAGAACTGGTTCGAGAGAAGATCGACAACAAGAAAGAGTTTGGTCCCTCCTATCGAGCTCCGGTCCCAGTGCTTGGAGTGAAGGGCACAAGAACAGTCATTTTACCACCACTTCCAGGTCGTAAGGGAAACAGGTTTATTTCTATTGACAATGTCAAGATACACAGAGTGGCCGATTCTTCTTAGCATGACACCGGCTGTTTCCTGTCCTTCCATTGTGAGAAATTCAATTATGCCCACTGCTTCTAATAATGAACCTGAGGTGGCCATCGAATTACCTGCTGTTTCCACTCCATTATTGAATAATTTACCAGGAACTAACCTTGATGAGACAGACTATACATACCCCACTGATTTGTCCATGCCTGACCTGCAAGCTCGTTTAGCCACGGAATCCAGATTTTCATTTGACTCTGCTTCCCTTGCCTCGAAAAAACCCTCTAAAATTGCATTATATGCTAGCCTGTTTAAAAAACATTTTTTGATACCTCCTTGGATATACATTTGGCTGGTCCTTTTTTCAGTTTACCTTTTTATGTCAATTGGTTTTGTGTTTTATTTTTTTCGGATTATGAATGGACACTATGTCGAGGAGAGAACTTGCATTACTCATTTGAATGGAACTTTGGCCCCACTTTCCTCTTCACATTCTACACACAGATTAAAAAGAGACTTGACTTTGGTTAACATCACAGCTTGGCCTGTTCTGGATGGAATCGCGTGGGATGCTGTTCGTTTTCAGATTCATGGTCCAACGGAAGTCGTTAATGTTCCTAATGTACTGAGAGTTAATATGGGGGATGTGGTGAAACAAAACATTCGTTCTGATGATTGGGATGTTAATGCTGTGGAAAGTTTGTTTTCTGATTTGAAATACTATGCTGCCTTTGATGCTGAGGATTTATATTTAGAATCTGCTAATTATGGTGAATTGTTCTGTTACCAACATTATGGCAATCACTTCTTACACAAGACATCTTCCCGAAGGGATGCGGTTAATTTTACTCAGTGGGAACATTGCCCAGCACCTACACAAGGGAGTTCAGAAACGTTTCTTAAAAAGTATACTTATTTCACTGACTTTAATCAGTCCAATCCCGAGTCCTTTTATTTTAAATTTCAGAAACAGCCACTGTCCAAGGTTCGACTTACAAATACAAAATTGTTGTATTCGAAGGCCTTCCTAGATGAATTAGTTACTGGGGGGTATGAGTTATGGAAGGATACCATAGACCTTAAATCAGTTTGGGGCTCAAGGGCCTGGCAGGTACGAGGCACTGAGGCTTTGCACCGTGCATGTCTCATCCCAAATCATATGTGGTTTTTGAATGAAACCATTTCCCAAACCACATGCTTTGGATTGGCTACATCTAAAAGGTTAAACACCCCGTCTTTCCCGGAGTTGGAGGAATATGAGAATTGGAGTAATTTTACTAAATTGTCCATTAAAGATATACAGGCTCTGCTTCTGAATTCCTCCTTTAACATTTCCAGTATGAATCCCAAGGGTTGGCTGCTTTGGCACCGTGGTGCTGATTCTTGCCAAAAAAGATTTTTAAATATGACTGACGGTTTTAAGGCTGTTAGATCTGATCCCCGTTTTGATTTGAGTCATACTGTCACCTCTTACTCTGTGGGCAAGTTGTGTCAAGCTTGGCTGAAACATTCAACTTTACCTGCGGTTAAGTATCACCTTTCCAAACTGAATGCAGACGTGGATTTGAATGATTTCATTAAGGGCCCAGCTAGTGGCAGGTCGAAAAGGTGGTTATATGGCGTTTACAATGAAATTTGGAAACTCTCACAGATTGAGGCTGCTTCACGCCTTAGGGCTATTGATCAGGCAAATCTTGAGAAAGTGCTTGCAGTGGTTGACAATAGCATTAACGTGCTTTCCTCTAGAATTTACACATTAGATAATATTGTGTCGTCTGTTGTTGATATTGTGCATGATGAAGTGTCTGTATTATACCATGGTCAAAATCAATTACGTTCAATCATGCAGTTTGCATGGACACTACAGACTCTAAAAATGGGTAAAGTTCCCTGGGGATACATGAACGTTTCCTCTTTATTTGCACCTTTTAATTTGACAGACAAACAACGCTTGCTTTCAATGCGTGATGCTTCCTTTTCTATGCTCCATATTGAAAGATTGGAATCTTTACCTTTTTCTGTGGCTGAGACCACTGCTGCTACGTGGCTTATCCACGGTTTAATAACGCTGCCTTTTGCTTTATATAAGTTTTCAAATTGTATGAAATATGTGCCAATAGGTCGTTTTGAACCCTTAGGTAGCGGTTTTCTTCATGAGGTCTGGTCACTCCCATACACATACAGATGTTTCAAGGATGAACAAGAAGTTTATCTAACAGGGGATGAGTGTACCGAGACGCCAGATCATTCTTTAATGTGCAGACACATACAGTTACACGGTTCATGTAACAAGGACCGACCGAATATGGCTTGCGTTTTACAGGGCACGCCAGTTCCTGCTATCATCCCCACGTTTAAATTGTTAGAGAATGGTAGTTATTTAATGCTCAATAATGAAAACTGCTGTGGTTTAATTAAAGGTATAGCTTTCATAGTAACGGTTAGTGAGCGAGTTATTTGCTGCAGAAATGTTCTTTATCCTCCCACACGTGAACATAGGGAGTCTTCCATTTGGCCACAGATACCGACCTTGGGAGCAGAATTCAGCGGCATGGCTAGAATAAGAGCTCTATTGTCCCAGAAAGAGGTGGCCTTGAGCTCGGCCCGTGAAACTTTCGTGCTTCACATTGCTAACACCCGCACGGAGGTTCAGGCTCTTTTAAACACTGATTTGCCCTTGCATTTCGGAGCCATGGTCCGTTCTATCTTTAACGCGTCCTCCACGACGGGCCTAGCACATTTTTTTAAAGTTGTTAGCGGTGGTCTCGTGACTTCCTTTGAGAAGATTTTTGGAGTCATCCCTGCTTTCTTCCATTCTATTTTTTCATCCTTGTTTGGAGGATTTCCGTTTTTGCTTGCATTAGCGGCTGGCGCATTGGTGGTTTTCTGCCTTTTTAAATATGGATGCCCTTCCTGTGCAAGGCCACGCACAGCTACTACTGACGCGGTTTCGCAACCGCATGCTTGATTACTATGGCACACTGCCGTTAGCGACTCTAAGCACGGCGTTTGGATTATCTTTTCGGTTCTCCTATTTCACCTGTGTCCAGCCTGTATTTCACTGCCTGACCTGTGATTTCCTTTGGGCCATTGATTTGTGTCTCTGCGGACCAATATCTTCTGACGTCGATTTTGATCAACTGATGAGTCCTATCATTGCTCACGAGTTGGTTTGTTCTGACGAAAGGATTATGGCCTTGGCGGTGGCACATGGACTAATGGGTCCCTGGGATGTGTTGTCGGCAGCGCAAAATTTCTTGGAACGAAGTTTTCTTGAAAACCCACCGAGCTGTCCTCTGATGGTTATAGAGGATGCGGTGCTGGAAGATCACGTATGTTCCTTTCATCTTTTAAATTGGATGGCTGAACTGTTTTCGGATGAGGACAGTGACTTCCTCCTGGAGGCTGTTGCAGCTTACTTTTCATATACAGTCTTATAATAGACACTGCCTCAAACTGACATGCTGATTGATAGCATTTCCTTGATTTTATTGACTTTTGGTCAAGACATTTTATTTTTTGCTTGCCTATTGGCTTGAGCCACATTATACTTGTGGGCTATTTTTTAGCATTAGTTTTTATAATTGAATTTTTATTCATGCTCGTTTATAAATGGATTCTGCTCTCATGTGATGGCACTTCTGTTATCTTATTTAGTCCGTTCTCGGATCATGGGGGGGTGTTGTATAGCTCCTATATATCCTTATATCGTGTTAAGTTAGCATAGGTACATTTGAGATTTAAACGCCATTTTTTCCTTTCTTGCAACTTCTGCACACGACCCTCATTTGTTGACTTAGCTTTCAACCTAGTAGTTTGCCGTGGTGAATGTGAGAATAATATGTTATTGCTCTGATATCTGCTTTGTTTAATAAAACATGTCTGCACGGAGAGTGCTGAAGTTTCAGGAGCAACACGATATGGAATTGTTATGAGGTCTGATCTTCACGCCTTCATAGTCATAACACAAGTGCAGCCTTTGCCAACTTGGACTTGAGGCGGGATTGATATTGCTTTGCACGAGAATTGTTAACACACTTGATGCGGTGCACATGCAGAGAGAGCTGGTGTATGCTGATGTGATTCCTTCATGCTAGGACACTAAGGTATGGGCCCGCCCTAAAACAACCCAAAGAGACCTTCTTAGATAATAATATAATATATGTGTTAGGGAGGGTGAGATATAAGTGTTGTTAACTCTTATTCATTACAGCATGTTAACATGCTGTCACCATTCGCTTTTTATGTCTTAGTAACTATGCTGATAATTTTGCTATTGATAATAAGTATACTTGTATTATCAAAGATACTGCGCCTGAGAAGACGGCATTAGTAAATAAACATTTCAAATGCACATGTGTCTTCTTTACTCCATGTTCTGGTTTGTAATGATAATATAACGAAAGAGTGTTCATGAGTCCCACGTACCCTGAGGTACTGTAAGTTCATGTTCTGGTTTGTCTAAACATTGGGTGTTTGATATGTCCAATGAGACACTGTAGCTAGCTAGGTAAGGGGTGAGTTGGTTGCTAAGGTAAGTTTTGGGACATCCTAATTTGCCGAGGTTCCACTCCTCTGTGCACAGTTCTGTGTGAGTACAGAAACCCTGCAACAGTTAGACCACTTCATGTACAAACTCTACATTTTTAACAGAACTGTACTGCAAAACAATAACTCCTCAAACACATCAACATACCAAATGCTCCTTTCACAATGTTTTTCCCAAAGCAGACACATTCAAATTCAGACTCAATGCAAATAAACTCCTGCTTCCACATTAGAATACATTTTTTGATTTAACTTAAACTGCACAACATAGATACCCTTACAAATTAACAACTCCCCTTCAAAAATGCTTTTGTAGTTTTAGAACAGTGTCAATCACACACCAGATTTTCTTAAGCAGAATCTCTGAATTGTGCACCAGTCACTGGAATCATAGAATGACATAGCTTCCCTCTTATTTTACACACATATTCTTGTAGATAACCAATCAAATATCTTCCCACACAAATTCAAAACCAAACTAACATTTTAATTGGTTCTACATTGAAACACTTTCAATCTCACATAATATTTAACCTTCCCCCACTGCTCTCTGCCTGTTACCATGGTAACACTCCATAGAACACTTAACTGAACACACACGTGAAAAGTTCATCTGCAAAGCAAACCAGCAAGGGTGTTTGACTTTTAAATACAGCAGCAAATCCTGTGCAATGTTCCTTTCAATCACTTTATCTCAACCATTAGCATTTCTCCTTAAAAAAAAACAGTAGCATGCACCCTAATTTTCAATGTTGAATTTTCAGAAACCACTAATCTTTTTTTTTTTTTTTTTCAAGTGCACTGAATCTCATCCACATTTTTTTCTAAACACCTACTTTTCAAACTGCCATTTCATTTCCAGAGCCCATCTGATTACAACCAGATCTCCCTTCAAGATGCTTAGAGTGTGGATTGTTGGACACAGCTATATTTTCTGGAGTGAAAGGTATGCAGCAAATAGATGCTTTCTTCAGTCAAGGCCTGGGCTTTTTTGGATTAAAATATGGCTAAATCCAGCAGCTACACTAACGCGCAGTATTATATCTGACTGCTTGTCTAGTGACAGATCTTATCTTGTACCTTGGCTAAATGCAGTTAGAAACAGCCTGCAGTGTGTGGGACATGGATCTTTATTTACCTCCCCTGATTCCATTGTACCCGCTCACAAGAATAGCATTAAACGGGCATTCCTGGATCTATATAAAGAGGAAAGGATGAGATCAGAATCCATTAAACCAGTGGTCAGGAGATATTTGCGTACTATCGATTCAGGTGTTGATAATCTAAATAATACTATAAGATATTTGTCAATTCCTATAGGAAGATGGAATCGGAGTCTTTTATTCAGGTTTCGGGAGGGAAGCATAGTTTATTTGCTTAGCTTTCCTATTGGCTACAATAAAAAATTAGAAGAGCTGGATTGCCCCTGTTCTCATGGTGTAAAACAAAGTTTATTACACTATTTCTTCTTTTGTGGCCATTATAAAATGTATACCTGTCAATATTTAAGACCAATACTCCGCAAATATAATTTACGAGACTCCATTCCTGCACTGCAATTTTTGCAAATGTTGCATACTGATGAAGTCATTTATTCTGTTAGTTGTTTCATTAAAGCCTGTGTGAAATCGAGGGCAAGCATGGAACACGGCTAAATGGACAGCTGTATTATGCCATCCTATGTTTTTGTGTACTTAGCCATTGTACCAGCTACAAAATAGTGATTCCATTGTACATGTGCATTGTTTCAATTCTCGAGGAGGAACATAACTTTATTTTGCAATTAGGGACATCAATGGACTAATGTCTCTCCTGTATTATGCATCTTGCACTTTATATATTATGCACTTTAAGCCACATATGCTGCTTTAACCTAATTGGATAACTTGTTTTTAACTTGTTTATGTGTGTTTTTATAACGCTTTTAAATGTATTTTCCTTCTGTATGTACTTTTATGGATGCACTAAATCCGAATAAAGATCATTTGAATTGAATTGAGATGCTTTCTCAACCTTGATTTACCAAATGTGGATATTATGTGGATTGGCCAGAGAGGATTGAGATGTCACCAATTGATGCCATTGGTAAAATCCTTTTTGCATCTCCCACACCCTGACCTCATAATTGTGCACTGTGGTGGCAATGACCTAGGCACTTTGACTGGGGTAGGTCTGGAAATGCTTTTAAAGAACACCTTTGGGCAATTGATGTCACTTTTTCCACAAACTGCCTTTGTATATTCTAATATATGCCAAAGGCAAAAATGTAACTGGTCCAACCAATATTGTCCACAGATTGAGGAAGCAAGGAAACATGTCAATAAGTCTGTTTCTGCTTTCCTCGGAGACTATGGTATGGGTTCTATATACCACAACAACTTGCGTTACAACATGCAAGGCATTTATAGAGGAGACGGAGTATATTTCACAGATGAGGGGAACAGAGTCTTCCTCTGTAACTTTAGACTCCGCATCGGTACTTACTTGTAGGTACAAAAAACACTCAATGAACACAACGGCTCTTTTTAGAGCCAACCAACATCTAAACACTCAAACTTGTTATTTAACTGTATTTTTTTGGGGGGGTTTTCTGACGTGCGCGCAACTCGCGATTTAAAAACTTTTTTTGCTCTTCGGGGTCCTTCAGGGACCCCCCTGAGAAGGCCTAGGGGGTCAAGAAGTCTCTACCCTGCCCCCTTTTCACGTTATCCACTTTTGTTTTTGACTCTCTTCTGCCTCGGGGTGCGCGCACCCCGCGATTTTTTCAAAAAAATGTTTTTAGGTCTTTGGGGTCCTTCAGAGACCCCTTGAAGGCCTAGGGGGTCAGGGAGTCTCTACCCTGCCCCATTTTCACATTCTCCACTTTTGTTTTGGGCTCTCTTCTGCCTCTGGGTGCGAGAAACGTGTGCGCACCTCGCAATCTTTTTTGTTTTTTAAACTTTTTTTTGCCCTTCGAGGTCCTTCAGAGACCCCCCTGAGAAGGCCTAGGGGATCAAGAAGTCTCTACCCTGCCCCCTTTTCACGTTATCCGCTTTTGTTTTTGACTCTCGTCTGCCTCAGGGTGCGCGCACCCCACGATTTTTTCAAAAAAATGTTTTTAGGCCTTTGGGGTCCTTCAGAGACCCCTTGAAGGCCTAGGGGGTCAGGGAGTCTCTACCCTGCCCCCTTTTCACGTTCTCCACTTTTGTTTTGGGGTCTCTTCTGCTTTGGGGGTGCGTGCAACGTGGGCGCACCTCGCAATTTTTTTTTTAAAAATATTCTTTTTTTTAAAACATTTTTTTTTGCCCTTCGGTGTCCTTCAGGGACCCCCTGAGAAGGCCTAGGGGGTAAGGGGAGTCTCTACCCTGCCCCCTTTTCACATTCTCCACTTTTGTTATGGGCTCTCTTCTGCCTCGAAGTGACAAAATGTCGGCCAACACTTTCTGGTTTCCACCGATTAGAATGTTGACAGATGTCTAACAGCAAATCAGAATTCCGCTCGCGCACGGGTGCGTGCACGGTGTGCGCTTATAGATATATATATTTTTTTACTTTTAATTTTCTCAAACTACTGGAAGGATATTCACCATTTCAGCAAAAGCGTGATCTGCGAATCAGACTCCACCGTTTTGCCAAATTTCTTGTAATTCCGTTCAGCCGTTCGGGCTGTAGCCGTGTCTAATCGTCCTATGGGAAAACACGTTTTGGGACCCCCCTTTTTTCTCAGCCCCCACTTGACAAATCCCCCCAAAACTTTCAGGGAAGGAGCGGAGCGGAGCGGGCCATCTTCTTTGAGAAATTAGCGAAGATTCATCAACTGGCGCCAAAGTTATTCCCAATAGAATGTTGCAGATTTCCTATGGAAACTAGGTCCTAACTATAACTACTTACTGGCGACCGCCAGTTAGTAATATATATATATATATATATAATATTTTTTTTGTAGGGTAGTTGCTGTTAAGCCTGTGGAATATCGTAAAATCATTGTGTGAATATCCAGCGTCTGAGGAACTTTCATGACGGTGATATAGGGAAAAATGGGATACATTTTGAGCAGCAAACCTTTGCTGGTTGAAACTTCTCTGGGAGACGATTGCCGCCATTTGAACATTTCCGCGGTGGAGAGCGGGCGGACTTACAAGCTGGCAATGCTGGGGCATTATCATATTCCCAGACCGGTCACTGTACCAGAGTCCGCAGAATGAGACTGTCTGCTTGCACAGGCTGTGGGAACCTTAAGGATGACATGCCAGCGTGGGGACTACAACTACCAGCAAGCATAACTAACACTGCAACGGAGGTGGCAAGAGCAGGGCCTCCAATTGGAACAACCAAGCTCCAATGGGAGTACAACTAGCAGGCTATGGCCCACGCAGAATTCAACAGAAGAAAAACACAAAGCTGGCAATGAATAAGGCAAGCGCTGAAACGCGTCTGCCAGGTGTTTTTAATACTTTGTGTCCTCCAGATGGTGGCAATAAAATCTTACCTGGAGAAATTTTAATGCATGTCGGACCCGTTCTTTCAGGAAGAGGCGGGACTGGTGATATATATAAAATATTTCTCCTTGTAGGGTAGTTGCTGTTAAACCTGTGGAATTTCGTAAAATCATTGTGTGAATATTCAGCGTCTGAGGAACTTTCAATCTGTCATGACAGTGATATAGGGAAAAATGGGATACATTTTGTACAAACTCAGTTTAGGCCTGCAACTTTTATGCAGAAGTTTAAAGTTAAAAGCAGCTTTAGGCCTCCATAGAAATATAGGCCCAGGCCTCTGCACTAGAAATAAGTCAGAAAATAGCATGTTACAAAAGACAATGGGTTTAGCTGAAATTATCAGGTCAGTTTGTTGAAAGGTCAGGAAATGGCCTGCAGTTACAAAGATAAGCTACTGCATGAAGTGTATATCATATCGTCTTCCTGACTCAGGAAACCAGTAGTGTTTTAAATGATGTAACTACAAAAACCACAAACCCATCTGCTAGAGAGACTGAGCTGGAAGGTGTCAATCATGTCTTTTGCAATTGTTACTAATGCATGCACACATAGATTAAGCACGCACACAGGATGGACTGGCCCAGGTGCAAGCCTTGCCACTGTTCATAATGACGTGGATGTCGCTTCAGTTCAAAACCACATGTCACACTTAGACGATGCTAGGCATGATGGATGAAACCACAGGTCAGATGAGCGTGGCCAAAAAGTTAGGGAAAATATCACTTGCTTCACAAGAAAAAAGATGTGTGTAAAAAGTTGTTAATAAAGTTTCAAGTCCGACAATAGGAAACCACTGAGGTTTCCGCCAATATAAGATGAGTGCCATGTGGCCCATATCTATGTGCTTTGTTTTCAGGAAATTGTTGTAACTGCTGATTTTAATCTACTCATTTGTGGCGTACATCCTATGCTTGTAACTTTTTTCTCTTGTGGTTTGGAGGAATAAATACAGCTGATTCTAAGCTGGGGCAGAGACATCGAGTTGTATCTCCCTTGAGGTGAACTGATCTCTCCTGTAGTGACTGATCCTCACTACAGTATTGTAATAAACCCTTATTGTATTGCTAACTTTTCATTCTTGGTGTTTCTTTAATAGATATATTTTCCTCCAACAGTATCTATAAATCTTCTCCCAAAATCTATCTAGTTTCGAACACCCACAGATGGTATGGGTCCTGTTCCCCCCTCCCTCTATATTACAACGGAGGCAAGTTGACAAGATCCGGGGATTGATTTTATGCAAGAAGTTCAGAGTGCGGTACAGCAACCATTTAGGGGCCGATTTCAATCTTAGTTGGAAAGCACGCCGACCGGGCTGGATCCGGGTGTTTTCCGACCGATCCGGACTCCTGCAGTCCGAGCGAGTACAATGCTGCCGTATGCTGTCTGACTCGGTTCGGTCGGACTTCCATAGAAATCAATGGGAGCCGATCTTACGATGCATACATGGGCTCCCATTGACTGAATGGGTAGGTTGCGGACAAGTACGCCCCCTACAGTGGGTATGCATTGGTGCCATCCGCACCATACTTGCCTGTCGTCTCCCCCTGTGTGTGAGTCGTAAGGCTGTGGATAATGGGGGGTCCGGCGCGGAGCCCCAAAGTCCACCTCCGGGAGATTTTGCGAGCCAGACGCTCCGACTCGATCCAGCTGTCCGAATCGAGCATCGTACTGGCTCGGTCGGAATTCGCCTCCATTGCACGCCACGGTTACCTTACGGCCGAGACAATATGGAGCGGTACGGACCGGACACGATTTGGATGGAGATTTTGTGCTTGTTTGCATCGTACTTCGACATCTGGACCCGTGTACGAACCAGATGGAAATTCAGCCTCCGAATCCGATCCGCTAATGCCGAACCCGATTCGGTGCCCTTGCGACCGAGATCGGAATCGGCCCCTTAGAGTAAAATTGCATCCGCTTAAAGTTAGCCACTTTGAAATATGATCTATTAAACTTATTGATCTGATTCCAATCTATACTAGAGATATGCAGCCCTTGATTTTCCCATTTTCTCTGAGCTTTCTGATATAGTTTCTGCCCCTCCTAGCCGGAACAGGGAGACCAAGCCGCTTATTGAAATCAGATGTGTATGGTTTAGTAGGTGCCCTACTAGATCACTGGTGTCGCTAATGTGTGGGATTACGTTCCAACAGAAAGCCTCTAATCCTGGCAAACTACCATTGCAAAATAATTTTACTATGTTTAAGTAATGGTTCTATTTCAGATCAGGTTTTTCAATCTCCCAGTAAAAGAAAATCCTACTTTGCTGAAGCCCTGACTGCTCCAGTTGGCCATAATTGCCGGGTCTCGTAATGGATCTTGGCCTACGTGCATGTCAGAGGAAAGTTTCTCTTTTAAGAGAGGGGATCGAATAATTAAACAGCAGCTTTTTTCGTTTGATGCTCCATTGTACGGATTTATCTTACTTTTTTTTTGGGGGGGGGGTTATTAAATGCATAAAATCTCGGATTAGATATTCCTTATCAATTAAATATAAAAAAAAATATTGGACCTGTTGATATTTAAAACCTTCATTCTGTATATGGTACGTGCAAAATTGGCGTAGCAGTACACTAGTCAGGGAGAGCTAGTCCCCCCCCCCCCCCTTCTGACACTGGTCTAAAAAGCGTGTCCATTGAAAGCCTAGAAACCTTATTTGCCCTTATGAATGTGGCGAAAAGGCCTAAGACTTAAAGTTCATTTGGACTGCATTCGGGATGGCTAAAAAAAGAAAATTGCATAGTAGTAAAATCATCATGCGAATTATGGATACTCTGCCTATCATCGATACTGGAAGATTTTTCCATTTTAACAGTTTATTCTTTATTTTATTGATAAGGGGGATATAATTTAGGGCGTAAAGACTGTTAATATTTTCCATCACGTATACCCATAAATACCTCTTGGGCTGAGTATTAACCAGTAGAACTAAATCTGTCAATGATTCAAATGTGCAATTACAAAGCACAATCTCCGTCTTGGATGTATTGATTTTATAGCCCCCAATAGATTGAAATTCCTGAAACAAGTTAAAAACTTTCATTTGCACCTCCCTTTCAGGTTTTAAAAAAAGGGCTATATTGTCGGCATATCATTTGATATTAGTCATACCAAGCATTGGAGATGTTTTACTACTTATGGAACGAATGGCTATTGCCAGAGGTTCTATAACACGCAGAGGGGAAAGGGGACAACCTTGTCTTGTCTCCCTGACTACTCTGCAAGCCCCCACCCTCTTGGCATTTACTATAATTTGAGCCATAGCCCCCTCATAAAATGTTGAAATAATTGCAATCAGATGAGAGAGAACCACATTTAGCAAGTGAGAAACAGGCTTTCACAACACACAAGGACAAAAGCCTTCTCTGCGTTTAAAAACATAATCTAAGATGGGATTTAATTTTGGGTAAAATAATCCAGTGCTTCGATTATAAAAAAAAAAAAAAAAAAGTGGCGATAAAAGTTAATTGTCGACCTGCAGCGAAGCCACATTGATCTTTATGGATTTTTGACCCTGTGTAGTTACTAATCCTATTGGCAAGTCATTTGGCTATAATGTTGTAATCGGAGTTCCTGCAAACTAATAGGTCTATGTGAATTTGTGTCCTCCTTATCTTTGTTTTTTTTCAGAAAGCTGACAATGGCCGCTATTCGAAAAGAGGATGGTATTCCCCCGCCATGTAGAATGATTGGCCAATATCACAAGTTCATTGTTCAAACTTGCAATACATTTTTAAAGAACTCAATCGGGATACTGTCTTCCACACATGCTTTGCCGTTAGCCCTGGATTGAACCACGCCTTCCATTTCTTGTATTGAGACTCCGGACATTACATTTGTTCATTTGTCTAAGGTTAGTTTTGGGATTTTTAGTCCATTAACAAAGGATCGTAATTTCCAACTAGCCACCTCTTGCCTAACTGAATTCATGGATTCATAATGCCTGACAAAGTTGCTTTGTATTGTATTTTCGTTTGTGGTGCGGATCTTAGTGAGCTTATTGGTCAGTGCATGCACCCTAATCTGTGCGTTTTTGTCTTTTATTTGCCACACTAGGAAGCTGCCTGTGAACTGGCTCTCTTCATACACTTTCTGAAGATAGGCAGAGTTAGCAATGTAGACTTGGTGTAATAATCTTGCATCTCCTGGTGGGTCTGTTCTAGTGCCAATTTATTTATGCTGTTTTTATCACTTAGCTATTGCTAATTTATATGCTTAACTTTGGTTTCAAATTGTTTTCTCTCTAAAATTTGCACCCATCTAGTGGCAATCTGCTTGGATGATATAACACCACAGATTGTGACTTTGAAGGCCTCCCATATATTCTCCAGTGAGGCCGTGCCCCGATAAGTCTGGAAGAAACCTATCTTCTTATGGATTCCTTTACACCAGTCTTCATCGTCCAGCAGTATTCTATTAAATGTCCAATAATTGGAGGGATTTTTACCTCCGCCGATTCCAGATAATTCCAGTTTTATCAATGTGTGGTCTGAAAAACTATTTTGTGTACAGGTGCAGTTGGCCTGAGATGTCCCTAGAGATTAAGTGGTCTAACCTGGCGGCCAAATTATGTTTTGCTGAAGAACACAAGTACTCTTTTTTTCTTCTTTTTCTCTTGGTATCTTGACCACCAGCAGTCTACTAAATTTCGATTTCTCATGCATTCTTTAATGCAGCTCCTACCCATGGTTTTTGTTTCTGTAAACCTGAAGATTAATCTAACTGGATTCTGTAAGCAATTAAAATCTTCGCCTAAAATAATCAATCCAGGAATTGGCAGTAATGCATGATACAGGTCCAACAGAGGAGCGGGATTATCTTTTATTGGGGCGTAGAGCATAGCCATAGTCGGCTTAGTGTTAATTATACCACTGACTAATCCCCATCTGCCCTCTTTATCTAAATGGGAATTTGTTGATGAGGGGAAATAATTTACTGAAAAAGATTGCAACCCCTCTTTTAGCCATGCCTGTTGAGAAATAGCTACTAGCAGCCCACTGCTTGAACATGTTAAATGGGAGTTTCCTTTTGGCAATATAGTGGGTTTCCTGCAGCAGGATAATATCTGAGGAATTACCTTTCAGCCATTCTTCCACAGTCTACACTTTGAGTCCTCTTTTAATGCCAACGGCTTGAATAATAAAATTAAACACAATCTCTGGCTACCTGTTGGTTAAGCGCCATTACTGATAATAAATATTCAGCCTAGTATGCCTCTGCATATTCCGAAGTCCTTTAAGCGAATTATACACAGTAATAGAAGATAAGTCGTATAGATATAAAGTGACAGTGCAAATAAAGTGCTTAGCAGAATTAAACCATGTAAATTTCCTAAAAGCATTTGCACGAGACTGGGCTAAGAACATGAGCTGTAAACTATTGACGAATAAAGTGACAGAGCTTGGATGCGGTAAGCAACTCTGTGATTTCCTGAAAACATACTGACCCTTGGTCCTGATACTCTATCTGGCACCTGAAGACCATCCAGCAACACATCAGAAGATCTGTACATAATGAAATGAGACTAGGCAATTAGCTAAATCTAAACATCATATAGATATGAATTGACAGTGCAAATAAAGGGCTTAGCAGAGTTGAGCAATAGTATAATCTTCCTAGAAAAGATTACGTAAAACAGGGGTAAGAACATAATATGTTGACAATTAAAGTGACAGTGCAAGTAAAGTGCCTGGTTAAAATAAGCGGACCTGGGGTTTCCTGAAGGCATACTGCCCCTTGATCCTCAAAAAACTCTTATCGGGTGTCTTAGGACCATCAAAAACATGTCTTGGCATTTATAATTGCCTGCAAAATAAATTATATACATTACAGTGCTGAAAGATTTAACAAGAATAAGGTGTATGTGCAATAAAGGTCCAAGTAAAGTGGCCATGAAGTGCAAATGGCGCTTAAAGTGCATGTGAAATTTACAGTACTACCAAAGGCTCTCACTTGAGTTTCTTTCCCAACCATCTTGTGGATGCCCCGAGATTTAAAAGCACTATCTCCTTTTTCCCCTATGCTTCCCGTTCACACCCTGTCCACTCCCCCACCCTTAGTGTTCCCCCTGTGTGTGTGTGTGGAAGAGTAACCCACTTCTCCTCCCACCCCCCCTTGAGATCACTGGGTACCATGTGACTGTACTTCTCTCCACGTGCGTTTCCACTGCTGGAGGCTAAGCTGCCTCTGGATCTCTGACCCACCCCGCCCTGTTTGTTCAGATGCTATAGGATCGTCATTATTATAGGGGGCCCTGCAATTCCATATTCCTCCTGCCTACAGTGCACTGATGGGGTCATTTTCTGATAGCCCTAGCCATGGCTCGAGATCTGCTGTAATAGTTCTTTTGCTTTGATAACCTTGTCCAATATGTAGAATTTTTCTTTTGCCAAGACTTTCAATTTCAATTGCTGGACATTGTTGGCTGCCAGTCTGCGTCTTGGGCCAACTGGCGACCCCAGCTGCCAAAGAGTGAGTATCCTTGCAGCCGGCCACTCGGAGCAGAAGGCCTTCAGGCACTCAGCAGTGAACCCCCAGTCCCCGCAGTTATGCAACTTCTCATCTGGCCCTCCACTTGCACTGTCGCATGGTAATTTGGGTCCAGGTTTTTTGTGTCTCCGCCTGATGGGGAGTCCGGGAGCAACAGAACACAGGATTCTGATCTCCGGGGCTGGGTCCTTCTGGGTGTTACGCCGTCTCACCAAAGGCTTATGACAGGAGCGGCCATAGCACGGAAGGCTCAACCCCCATGCCCCCTCCCCTGGCCCACCTGGACAGCCCCGCCAGGCTGGCCCGCGGACCCCAACACCACGGGGCCTCCGGGGGGTGAAACGGGCCAGGGTACTACCGTGAAAGCAGGATGATCTAAAGGCAGGGGCAGGGCCGCAATCCACATGAGCCCACCTTTGTGCGACGGGGACCATCCGATCATCGAGGCGTCGGGAACGCCTTCGAAACTCGATCCGTCACGGCTGTGATCTTCTTGCAAGAAATTGAGGAAATAAAATTACAAATCCCAAAAGGGTTGAACAGTCAGCCAATGGGAAGCAAACAGTAATACCTAAATCTACCAATCGGGGTCAAGGGGCCCCCTCTAATACCCAACTTGACTACAAGCAGCCCTCTTTTCTTGCAAAAACAACAATTGATGGACGGAATGTTGCACAATGACAAAACATTGACCCCCAGTCACAGATCTGGGTTTAATCCATCGTTATTTTGCTCACCACACCACCCCAGTTCAGACATGGCCATATGCAAATCAGACTTGATCCTGTGCCTCATGGGAACAGTCCAGCCCGAACCTGCCAAGCCATGTCTTCTCTGGACCGGAATCAAGCATCCTAGGACCGGTTTCTGGCTATCAGCCTTCATCAGCCAGGATAGCTTGATTCCAGTGGCATGGAGAGCACGGGACTCACGTCTGAGCATACCCGTCCCACTCGGGGTGTCAAATGCAAAAACAACAATTGATGAACGGAATGTTGCACAATGGCAAAACATTCACCCCCAGTCACAGATCTGAGTTTAATCCATAGTTTTTTTTTGCTCACCACACCACCCCAGTTCAGACATGGCCATATGCAAATCAGTCTTGACCCTGTGCCTCATGGGAACACTCCAGCCCGAACTGCCAAGCCATGTCTTCCCTGGACCGGAATCAAGCCTCCTAGGACCGGTTTCTGGCTATCAGCCTTCATCAGCCAGGATAGCTTGATTCCAGTGGCATGGAGAGCACGGGACTTGCGTGTGAGCATACCCGTCCCACTCGGGGTGACAAATGCAAAAACAATTGATGGATGGAACTTTGCACAATGGCAAAACATTCACCCCCAGTCTTGGGCAAGAAGTTATGACTAACTACTGAACACAAACAATAAACACAATAGAAAAAGCCAAAAGGAATGTAAAAATCTTGAACAAAGTCTAGAACATTGGTTCCCAGTGGTAGCGAAGGTGGCATGGAAGAACTGTAGGGCAGGAATGGCGAATTTCCTTCTGTAGGATCCAGGGATGTAGACTGGAGGGAATCAGTGTTTCTTGTGTAAATGCAGTAGATGGCGTAGATGACACTGTTGGGGCGGAAAAGAACACCAGGTTAAAAAAAATGTGCGGAGGGAAAATACTTGCTTCAGTGTCTAATAAAATAAAAACTTTCCTTCATAAATTACTAGGAAAATCTACATTTTATGTCTTGAAGGGAGACTCATATTTTGCTTGTTCAAAGCATATCAATGACTTCAGAAGAGGACATGTTAATAGGTTTACAATAGAAAGTGCGGAAGAAAACAATGTAATACTAGTCAATTCAATAAAAACTTTATTCAAATCTTTGTTGGATTCATAAAAGTAAACAGTTTAAAAATCATATTGACATTTATAAAAATATACAATGATCTTTGATTATGAACTTCATCAGGCCACATCATTAAGTAATCCCACTTCATCATGTGGTACATTATACCCAGAGCCATCCTTCATTCAGTTTCATAATTGGTCTAAAGATTTCCTTCTTTGTATGGCCCGAGTTATAAAAACCAACAACAGCATTACAGATTAATTCATTTTCAGAGGACCTGTTGCTACGTTTGTCGTTGCGTTTTTGCTGGCTTATCTTGGCCAATCTAAAATCGTTGCTACACCATATGACGTCATTTTGAACTATCATAAATCCACAGATAAGAAAGGACTCTCCTTTGACTTTTTATGATCTTTCTTTGCGAAAACCATGCAGCACTCACAAATTTGACTATTATACGTCTATTCAGCCCTGAAGAAGTCCGGTAACAGACGAAACACGTTGGCTCTTTGGCTATCAGCGATTGTTTTAAAAAGAAAATGAAAAACTGAATAAAAGAAAGAAAATTGAAGATTTAAAGTCTTTTTGTGTATATATTCTTTGGGAAAACAAGCATGAAAATGTTATATGTATCTTAACAAATACTGAGACATTGCTTATCAAACATTGTGTATCTCACTTTGAAGGGTGCTGTTCATTTCTTTAAAAAGTCTAGTTTGTTAAGGAAGAAAGGTTTACCCTATCTTCCTTGTTGGGTTTGTATAGGGATTACATTCCTGTTTCTAGCACCTTCACGTTGGACTTAGCCGTGGTATTTAAATAGTGGTGCAAACATCGTTGCCTTAATCCCTAAAATTAAAAATCTTTTCTTAATTCATTTTCAAGGCTGCATATAAATCTAATCAGATCCTTATAGAAAAATTTCTGTAAGGTAAAAATTGTTTTCTAATATCTTGGTAAAACTTACAAAACATAAAATGCATCATTGTTTCGTTGGCTTTACTCTCGTATGGGCAATAATGTTCTTTTTTTTGTCATTTATTCAGTTTAGGGAAAACCACCAATTCATGAACTATACCCAGCTGCATTTCCGTCAAATAAAATCTATCCTGCCTGTTTGTGACTTTTACCAAATAGTTTGGGAGGCCAAGTGATCCGTTGTCGGACGCATATCTTAATACCCTAACTTTTCCTTCCTCTCTCCCGGCTCTTACTTGGCTTACTCTCTCCAAATACAGTTTCTTCACATCATTCTTACCATATTGTAGTATGGCTGTAGGGTTTTTTTACTGAAAAGTCTTGGTTAATGCTCTTTAGTAGGCTGACCATATATGCTAGCCAAGGTATCTTGTTTGTGTTGTCTAGAGCTAGACAGTCTGTGATAACATCCTTAGTAAATTTTAAACCTTCCTTGCACCAGATGTTATGCCAAGCACAAGGTGCTCTTACTTGGATTAAATCAGTGCCATATAATGTGTCTAATTCTTAGTGCAATACTAGTCAGCCACTCGGAATCCTCCAAACGAGAACCCACCCAGGAGGCTTTGGAAGCCATCGCTCTCCGGGAAGAATGGGTGCCAAATATGGTGGTATAAATTCCATCAAGGAACATAGAACATAACCAATTAAACTCAGAAGGCAAGAGCGGGGGAGTTAACTGGTTTCTGGGGCTTTTTAAATTAAATGTGGAGTTGGCAGACGAAGGATGTTCTGAGATGAATGGTCTTAGGTTTTGAGACAATTACCCATGCACAATTTGGGTTGATTTGGAAACTAAGGGTAGAAAACAGAAGTTACATTAGTTTTCATACGTTGTCTGATGTTATAGGAGTAAAATGGCAAGAAGAAATATATAAAGATTTCATGTACGATAGACGTTTAATGGAAATTAAACAAATTAATATTAATTTGTCTGGAAGCATTTTTAACGAGAGGGACGTTATCAAGCCAAAAAAACACATTTGCAGAATTACAATTACATCCCATAATTCACACTACTTTGGAATAGGACGATTGGAAAATGTCACTCCCTTCAATAGACAGATGAGATGGTGTTCCCCCAATATGTTTTCCATTGATATGAGTGTGATTCATAGAGCTTGCCGAACCATACAAGTTTACTTTGCGATAGGTTTTTCTTCCACTAGCTTGCAAAGATAAAAGGTTGACAAAGTGAGATCTGCTGAAAAGGGATTCGAATATTTTCCAAAGCACGAACTTGACAAAACAGACCAGGCTGATTTGTAAGCTTTGGTAGTGCCTGGGGTCCAGGATTTGTTGAACTCCTCAAGCTTCTGCTGAAATGCCTGGATAAGGTTGGGAAGACCCGCAACGTTCGAGGTGGAGAGGGAAAGTGTTGTGCAGAGTTAGTTTGTGAGCCTGACCCTGCCCATGCAGATCCTAGAGGAGATCAGGGAAGGACAGGAGAATGGGCTCGCCTATTGCCAGTTCTAGGAGGGGGACAATGTGATTGCCAGAAAGGGACCACAATGACTAAAGTAGTGTTCAGACGATGGACCTGGGATAAGACTCATTAGAAAGGGGCAAGGTAAAGCCTAGTTGGTGGACTGCGACCATCCTGAAGAAAAACATCGATCGCTAGGGCTTATGGATCTGGATGGCAGCTGAAACTGTGGTTGATGGGTAAGTCAGGAGGCAAAGAGGTCTGTTTGATAAGGACCCCATTTGTGATATAGCATATTGAAAATGGGGGATGGAGTCTCCATTCACTGTAATCGTGGAGAAAACAATAGTGCCTTTCTGCTACAGTGAGGTTGTCTCGTCGATATTCTGATGAGTGGGAATTAGAACTGATTTTTCTTTGCTTGGGAGGATTCCTAGATCTGAAAGGAGAGAACAGGTGAAAAGAATTTGAGATTGAAGAGACTGATGGTTCTGACACATTAGAAGTATGTCATCCAAATAAATAATTACCCTGATACCGGAGGCGGGATTAGACTGGTTTCATTAGTTTTGTAAAGAACCCTGAGGCAGAAGAAAGACAAATAGGAAGAGAAGAAAACTGATATGGTTTGCCCTGCCATTGAAACTGAAGATACTGGACAATAGGTCAGCCCATTTCAGCAACTGGCTTACTTCACTGTTATGGCATTCTCCTCTTTCACAAGGAGAACAGGCCCATGAAAATTAGTTGCCTTCAGTGCCATCGACTAATATGGCAATGTGTGCCTTTTGAGACCCAAAATGACTTTGCTAATGTTTTATTTTCATTGGTGAGTTCCCGGCAGGTCCCTCAACAAAGTTTTACAAAAGCCATGACCATATAAAGCAAGAATTGACAAATCAATAGGTTGACAACAAAAGATACTCATTGGCTTTGCCAGTGCTTGTTTTAGATAAAAATCTATAAATGACCTTGTAACAGCTGCAATGCCTTCAAGTTTTTTAGCAATTTGGTGTTGGCTAAAAAGTAACAACGTAGAAGTCAGTTAAACACAGCAAGAATGCTTGGCTACTACGCCATGAACATACCACCCAATAACCCCTCCCCCACTATCTACACTGATTGAATGAGAGAGACACAAAGCCACATTTGTTTTTAAAAAAATTGGAGGTGTTTTCCCAACAAATTCTGGTGGAAATTGAAAGTAAAACTATTAAAACTGCACATTTAGACTCTGGATAATTATAATCTGGTCTCTCCTCCCTTTTATGTTGCACGTCTCTTCCGGAGATGCCGCCCCCCCCCCCGCGCCTTGAGACTCTCACTGGTGAGTAGCGGGCTTTATAAACCCCCTGATTGATTGATTGCACATTTACAAATGTGCTTGCCCCTTAAGGGATGGATCCCAGCAGCCCATGCCACCCTGAAGCAGTCACCTTACTTTGCAAAGTGCACTGAAAATGTCAAATGGGCAATGTGACCCTAGGGTATATAGGACACCCTTAACAAAAGCCCCTTGCTTGCTGTTGATCCCGGTTGCATGGCTTGTCTGCTTCCAAATAGTTCTCACTGCCTTTCCTGCACTTCCTAGCTGTGCAGCCTCTTAGGTTTCCTGCTCTATCTACAAAAAAAAGTGGTGTTTGCTTGTTGCTTACTAATGGTTCACTTTCTAGTTCTTCACCTTTCCTGTTTAACCTTTCCTATCTAGGCATAGATGTCCGTTGTCTCTTGTCTGGACGGTTGTGATGTACCTAAAGAAGGGACCAAGAAGGCTTTTAACCCATTTCTACCTTTTTCCCCCCTAAGGGTCAGTAGTTCCTGACAATGCGTTCTGATCCAGTGTGGTAAAACGTTAGGGAATGGGGCAGATTGGTACCTGGAAAAGTCAAACTGTGTTACTCAGCATGCCATCTGGGAGCTGTCTGAGTGGGAATGAGTGACTAAGAGGACGAGTAGAAGTTTCTGTGAAAGCTCATTAAGGGTATCTGAGTGTAAGTGAAAGTATTTTTATGGTTGGGGAAAGCTTTCACTGACCAGTTACAGTTCTCTTGGGTCACTTGAGGATCAGCAGATCATATTGCTGGCTGATAAAAGGCTAAGGGTGTCAAATGAAAAGGAAGTGTCCAGTCTAGGGTGTGTAACAGTCTCTGAGCATCAGCGCACTGACTTGAAGATTCTGATGACTGAGTGCCACCTGTATCTGATGGTCGTTTATTGACCTGGGGACTGTATGTGGGCTCCCTGATGGTGTCTGATGAGGGACAAATGTCCTTGGAGAACTTGCTGAGAACAAGCTTAAGGTGGGGTGACTTTTTGGTTATGATATATTGAGCAGTAGTCAAACTTCTGTATGCAGAGCCACCGTCTACCTATTTTGTGTTTTGTAATAAAATAAGGATATGGAGGAAAAAGAAAGGCCATGGACTGGAAGGATATAAAACAAGTAAAAAGGACAAATGACAAAGGGGCTGAGGATAAGAAGAAAAGGACGCTGCAGAAAATGGAGAGGGGAAAGTAGAAAATATAATGGGCAAAGAAACAAACATGAGGGAAGTACATGGGTCAAAAAGAGAAGGGCAGAGGATGAAAAGAGTGAGCATAGTCCAAGAAGAAAGGAACATGGGAATAAACAATATGGGATTAAAATAAAAGAAATGGAAACAAAATACAACTAGGATAGTAGAAGAGGGCATGGTACAAAAAGACATGTAGCAAATGATTTGGGCAAGATGAAAATATGTAGGGAAAGATGACAAACACTTGAAAAGAGAAAGGGCACTGACAAGAGCCTGGTGTACAAACAAATGAGTAATAGATGAGAAGGGAGCAGACTAGGCAGGAAAACACTCGGAAATAAACAGACGACTTACTGCCTACAGCTGCTGTGGACTGCCTGCTTGTAGGGTGACCAACTGGAATGGGTGCAAATTCAGGACGGTGAGTGTAAAAATTCAGGACTAAGGGTCAAAATTCAGGACAAAAATTCAGGACAGGAGGTCAAAATTCAGGACAAAACTCCAGGACATAAGGTACGTTTTACAGACACATCAGAGGAGGTCGCGCAATAGAATATAATTAAGTCCATCCATACTCAAACATATTCAATCATTTGCAAACCTATCCATCATGTATCCTTCCATCCATCATTTCACTCATCCATCCCTCGATCTACCCTTTCACTCACCCATCTATTATCCATCCATCCACCCTATCCATCGGTACACTTATCCATCCACTCTTCCATCCAGCCATCTACATGCAGCCTTTTATCCTTTCACTCATCCATCCACCCATTCACCCTTTCAGTCATCAATCCATCCTCCCTCTCTCTCCATCGACCCTTTCACTTAGCCATCCTTCCTTCCACCCATCCATCTATTCATTAAATTCATGAATCCACCCATTGTCCCTATCAGTCATCCATCCACCCTTTCACTCCTTCACTCATCTATCCATCCTTTTGTCCATCTAGCCTCCCTTTCACTCTCATCCATCCTTACATCCACCCGTTTACTCATCCGTCCATCCATTCACCCTTTCACTCATCAATCCATCCATCATTTCACTCATCCATCCACCCATTAACTCACCCATCATCCATCCGTTCACTCATCCATCCTGTCACTCATCCATCCACCCTTTTACCCATCGCTCTACCCTTCCACCCATACATACTGTTACTGTTTCTCTCATCCTTCCTTCCACTCACTCATCCATCATTTCTCTAATTATCCATCCATTCACCCTTTCATTCATCCATTCAACCTTTCACTAATCTATCCAGCCATCCCTTCACCTACTCACTCACCCACCTTTTCATATTAATTATGAGCTGTGCCTTTGTCTGTAGAGTTGCAGACAGAAGAAGCCCATCAATAATTTCACCCTTTATGTAGATCCTAAAGCAACGGGTAGGGCGGGGGAGGGCTCACTATACCCCTGTCCATAGGCAATCTGAGTCATGAGCCATGCATGATGCACAGTGCCAGGCCATTAGGTGACTGTGGCACAGTGTTGTTTCCAGGGCTTTAAGTGGGATGAAAAAACAGAGGGGTCTCTCCAAAGGGGGTGTTCGATGTAATTAAAGGCGTAGCTTAAAACACGTAAGCTAAAAATCTGTGCTTAGTATAGTGTGCTGCCTGACTGGGATTTAGCCTCTTCTATCATTGTATCCAGTTATGTAACAAGTAACATAAAACCTGCAACAAGCCAGAACTATTGGCTTTGTCAATGGTTGTCAGTTGCATAAAATAAAAAAGTAGCAAACATGGCTTCCTTGAATATAATATTGAAAATGCATCAGTTCCAAATTGACGCGACTGTGAAAGAACTCTAGCCCCTTCTTTTTAACTTCCTTCACCAGCTCCTTTTTTTGAGCTGGATTCTCATGTAGCAAAATTGGTGTTTTTGCTCATTTCTTTTGTCTGACAGAAGGCCCTGCCCTAGACAGAGGCTGGGGGAGACCCACCACATGCATTACCAAACTAGACTGGACCATTGTCATTCTGTATGTGGCAATCAGCGAGCATACAGAACGACGAGGGGTGGGGCTGCTCTTGTGCTCCGAGGAGTGCAAGCCGGCCCCATCGGGGAGTTGAGGCTTCCTACAGGGAACAGTGCTGTTCCCTGCAATGCCCAAAATTACGGACAAAAGGTGCAAGTAAAAGGGATCCTCACGGACAACGGATGTGAGGTCCAAATTGCGGGCGGACTGTGAAATTTAGGGACGGTTGGTCACCCTACATCATACATAATCACATAAAGATGCACCCTCACATACAAACACAGTGTATTATGCACACATGCCATATCACATGCACAGTGTAGGAGCTCACATAAATCCAATGACATCACAAGTTTCTAAAACAAAACAAACCTGCATACTCTCACCGTCGTAAACCATAAATTAAAATCATATATGCTTAAAACGTGAAATGGGCAAATGTTTGGATCCGTAAAACCTTTGTTATTGACTCCTATATTTGCTGAGTCAGCATTTTACAGTGGCAGAAGAGCAGGCAGCCCTGACCCTGGCATACGCATTTGTTAAATTTGCCACACTGTTCACAAATATAATGTATGTTATACCAATTTGGATTTTTCTTCATTTGTATATTTCTGAACCCTTCTAGATTTTTTCAGCTTACCTACTGGTGTGACATAGTAGAAGTATCTTATGATAAATATCAGACGTCTTCCATTAATACCTTTGGACGCCTTCATTTATCACTAGGTTCAGAACAAAACCAGAATGCCGTGAGCACCTATTACATTACACAACGTCACATTAGTTTGTAGGCACCGGAGATAAAGGGATTTGCCAGAATAACATGATGTTTAAATCTGAATTTACTTTTTAATTTCATTGTGTGTGGGTTACTTTTCCCTTCCTCGCTGGATATGAAATGACAAAGTCCTTACAGAATACTTTGGTTTTCTCAGCCACCTCTTTGACCCTGTCACCACACTCGATGACCTCCAGCCCCCATAGCACGATTTGTATGGTTTACATTTCAAGTCTGTAAATGAAAACCGCCTGGAATTGCGTCTAATAAAAAAGGGCACACTTCCAGGCCGTCTTCATTTACACGTCTTTGCTATGGCACATGCATCCCCCTGGGAATGCAGTCACAGACCCCTAGGGGGGCGCGCCTCACTGTATGAAGACCTCTGGCAGGAGGAGGCCCAGCAAATGCTGTATATGTACGGAGGGGACTAGCTATGTAATGGGAGAATGAGACTCAATGAAGTACGCATGTCGGCAAACCAATTGGTTTGTTCAAGAAACCCTCACCCACCAACCTAGTTGGTGGCATGCTTCATCATCGGGCCCACCACAGTGACACCGAGTGTGTCCCGGGTGTGCTTCAACGCCAGTTTACTGCGGAGCTGGTATGTTTGCTGAGTGTGCAGTGTAGTGAGTGAGAAAGTGAAAGTTAAAAAGCTATACAGTGGGTCCCAGTACCCGAGGGTAATTAGATATACTTTAATTACTGTGCCCTGTTAGCTATTAAAAGGCAGACTGACGTGTTGGAGTGCGAATTATGACCTCCTGCGTCCTGTGTGGTCTACATGTTTCAGCCTGGCCTTTTTTAATTTGAAACAGGCTTTCCTCAGGACCAAGTGAGTATGTGAGAAGTGCAATTAAATAAATAAACTAAATTATAGTGGTTGTGTTATTTTGGCTATGTGTAGCACTCTCTAAGGTGCTACATGGGTGAGAGGGGGATTCCCTCTCGCTTTGACAGGCTATTTGCTGTACAAAGCTTCCTTGGGTCACCTGGCAGAGAAAGAGACCGGAATTGCGAACCGCAGAAGGACGATAGGTCCAAGGAGGATCCAGACCGGCAATTACGGTCTCTTTCTCTGCCAGGTGACCCAAGGAAGCTTTGTACAGCAAATAGCCTGTCAAAGCGAGAGGGAATCCCCCTCTCACCCATGTAGCACCTTAGAGAGTGCTACACATAGCCAAAATAACACAACCACTATAATTTAGTTTATTTATTTAATTGCACTTCTCACATACTCACTTGGTCCTGGGGAAAGCCTGTTTCAAATTAAAAAAGGCCAGGCTGAAACATGTAGACCACACAGGACGCAGGAGGTCATAATTCGCACTCCAACACGCGCGTCTGCCTTTTAATAGCTAACAGGGGCCAGTAATTAAAGTATATCTAATTACCCTCGGGTACTGGGACCCACTGTATAGCTTTTTAACTTTCACTTTCTCACTCACTACACTGCACACTCAGCGAACATACCAGCTCCGCAGTAAACTGGCGTTGAAGCACACCCGGGACACACTCGGTGTCACTGTGGTGGGCCCGATGATGAAGCATGCCACCAACTAGGTTGGTGGGTGAGGGCTTCTTGAACAAACCGACTGGTTTGCCGACATGCGTACTTCATTGAGTCTCATTCTCCCATTACATAGCTAGTCCTTTTTTCTTTTTTGACACATAATACCGGGGATTCGGACTAGCTTACCTAGTCCTCACTCTCTCCTTTGATTTGATGATATGTACGGAGGGGCCCATTATCATTCTGTGTTTGTTAATTAGGCAGTCAAACAGAATGATAAAGGCCGATAGCAATCTGTGCCCAGTGGGGGATGAGCTGTTGCAGGCCTTTCACTTCACAGCAGTGCGAGCTGGGCCCCTGCAGTGAGAGTTAGAGAACTCTCAGGATTCTAGCAGGAGGGACAGCTTCCACCAACGGCCAGAATTACGGACAAAAGGCGTCCGTGAAAGACTTCCTGACGGACAACGGACAAGAGGCCCTAATAACGGGCAGTCCGTGAAATTTACGGACGGTTGGTCACCCTACCTGCTTGTCCCAGAATCCAGCGTGACCAGTGCTCCCCCCAGGAGGGAGGAGCTTGCCTGCATCCAAGTGCTGAAAAGCGCAATTCACCAGCATGGGGCGGGGCGCGCCCTGGCCAAGCCCGGTCCCGTGCGTACCTTTCATCGCCTGGAAAGCTGGGCTGGGCTAGGGCTCTTGGTTCTGCCTCTTGCTGTGCCTGCCGGGAGATTGTGTTTAACCAAGTATCAACAGTGTTTTGCCACCTGGGTGACTCGTTTGACTGTATCTGTGCTGAAATACTTTTCACTGGTAGCCGTAGCCATCTAACAGACTTGGAAAGCTATCGGCCAAGACTCTATTCTACATGGGACAGAGACTAGGAAGGGGTATTATTAAAAATATAATTACAGTAGTACGAGACTCTGAGGTCATCCATCTCAAAAGATGGAGTATGGGGAAAAGGAACTCAATGGATGGGAATAGCAGAGCTCAGGGATGGGGGGATAGCGGCAGAGAACGCAAGCGGAAAAGGGTGAGGAAATCGCTAAGGCAGAAGATACCAGTTAATAACTGTACTATAGATACAACAGATATGTTGATCAGCGAATGTGAGGATATCCTAGTTAGTGATATATCCACTCAAGCCTCTAGCACTGAATTAGCTACAGGTTTTTCACATCCGGATAAACTCATTGTAGGTCAACATATAACAATTCTCGCAATGTTTCATAAAACGAAGAGGGGAGACACCACAGAACCCCAAACTGAGGGATCTGTAGCTAATAGTACAGTTCCAGGGGAGGGAAAGTCTGGTACCCCTGAGGTTGGGAAAAGAGTGGTTATTTGTACAAACAGGTTTGCACCCCTTATAGATCTGCAAGAGAAAGAGAGGGTGGACGACTACCTGAATAATCCCCCTTTGCGCTCCGTTGCCCGCCTCCCATATCTAATTCACATAACATCATTGATTATCGGGGATTAGCTTCTCTTATTAGTGAATTAAAAGCAGAGGTAGTGTCGGAGGGAAGGTTGTAAACAGAAGTGAGGAGGCCGTATGGGTTGAATATTGTAGGGTTTATTAAAGTAGCTCAACCCTGTAGCAGGATATTAACTGAACAAATATTAATAGTGTCTTGGAAATTATAGTCAAGTATTTTAGAACATAAGGAAACAATGAGTATGTTGGCTGGTGTCCTCAAAAGGGGTCCATCAGTTGGTCTGTAAAGCACTTCATCCTCCCTTGAAGTAATGGCTTCCCCTGGGGTTCAGCTCGAAAAAAATGGAGAAAAAACACAGGGGTCACTGCCCATGTCCTGCTTGTCTTTATATTGTCTCGTCAGCACACTTTGTGCACTTGGGGTTTGTGTGAAAGGGGGGGGAAGAAGGAAAAAGGATTTCTTTCACTCTTGTTGCCCGAATCTTAGAACATAAGGAAAGGAAACTATGCTGTAGGAATAGATAGGGTGGTTGGGAAGTGCTTAAGGAGTTCCTAAAACGGTGTACATGCAGCTTGTTTTATCGAAGAGTGAATATCAACACAACACTGCCAGTGCTACTCGTTTGCAGTAAATCGTTCCCAGTCACTCGTTTCCCCCCCTCCTCCCCACCCTACTCCCGCGGTACTGGTTCACGTACACGTGTGAGCCACAACTCTCCTGAGTTGTGGCGGCCCCTGTGTGTCCCCCGGGGTCCACCAATCTTCGCTCCAGATGTTGAACTCTTCTGGGCACTCGGGTGGGGTCTCTTCGGGTTGGTCTTCACTCGTTGCGGCGTCCTCCACTTGGTATGCTTCTTCCTCTCTCTCCTCTCGAGCTGGCGCGCTGTGGTCTTCTACTTCCTGCTTTTTCTGGCCCCCATGACCCGACAGACTGCCTCCTGATTGGTTCGGGTGTGACGTGCAGGATCTCCCGGAATTATTGTCTTCTGGGTCACCGTTGTCGTGCTGTGGGGCAGGGAAAAGAACCTCCGTTATAGTGTAAGAGATCCATTCTGTTGCTGTTTCATTGTACCCCGCATCGTTTCCCGTCTCACATTCCCCTACCCTAGCTTTCTTGTTTACAAGAAAAGGACTCTGAGGATATCTAGAAAGAAAGTCAGCATTGACTTGTTCTTTTCCTTTCCTATGGTGAACAGTGTACTGAAAGGATTGTAGAGCTAAAAACCATCGTCGAATTCTGGGATTATGACTCTTGTTTTGGGACATCCATTCCAGTGGTGCATGATCTGTGAAGAGAGGAACTTCCTACAATCAAGATAGTATTGGAGTGCTTCCACTGCCTATTTAATGGCGAGGGCCTCTTTCTCGATTACTGCGTAACGAGTCTCCCTAGGGTATAGCTTGCGACTGATAAAAAGAATAGGTCGTTCCTGAAGTTTGTCATCAGTCTGGGACAAGACAGCCCCAATACCCTGGTTGGATGCGTCTGTTTGGAGGATAAAAGGCTTCTCAATCTGGATTTAGGAGAAAGGGCTGGGAGGAAATACGTTTTTTGAGCTTTTGAAAGGCAGCTTGTTCCACAGGAGAAGGATTTCTTAGGCGTTTCTCTGTTTGGATTTCTTTTTTCAATAGATCTGTTAGGGGGCTAACAACTTGTGAAAATTGGGGAATGAATCTTCTGTAATATACCAACAAGCCTAAGAATGCCCTCAGATCTTTTTTTGTTTTAGGAAATGGTACCTGGGATATGGCCGCTACCTTCTCTTCTTGAGGTCTTATACATCCTTCACCTAAGAGGAAGCCCAGATATTTAACAGACCGAGCAGCTAATCGGCTTTTGGCAGGGTTGATGGTAAGCCACCGTTACCCAAAGCTTTAACTACCTCTGTTAAGTGTTGAAGATGCTCCTCCCAAGAATTGCTATGGATAATGATGTCATCTAAATATGCGGCTGCATATTGACTGTGATCCTTTAACATGGCGTTCATCAACCTCTGGAAAGTTGCTGGGGCTCCATGCAGCCCGAAGGGTAACACTTTGAAGTGATATAACCCCGTAGGGGTGCAAAAGGCCGTTTTTTCTCTATCCTGAAGTTTTTATGGTACTTGCCAGTAGCCTTTACAGAGATCTAAAGTGCTAACATACTGAGCCTTCCCTAGCGCCTCTATCATCTCATCGACTCTAGGGAAGGAGTAAGCGTCAAACTATGATATTTTATTCACCTCCCTAAAGTTGATACAAAAGCGGATGGACTCGTCTGGCTTTGGGACGAGTACTATAGGAGAACTCCACTCACTTTTGGAAGACTCAATTATATCTAGTTTTAGCATTTGTAACACTTCTAGCTCTATAGCTTCCCTCCTAGCCTCAGGGATACGCTAGGGCAGTAAGCAGACAGTTTTCCCTGGTATGGTGTGTATTTCATGTTCTATCAAAGTAGTTCTACCTGGGACTAGAGAAAATACATTTTTCACTGGTTGTAGTGCTTCGGTTAACTCCTGTCTGAGAGTGTCATCCAAGTCTATATCAACACTCTTGTCAATGAAAGAGGTGGATGGTTCGGCAACCAACACTGGTGTGGAACCTTCCCATTTTATAAGTAGATTATTATGGCAGATCTGAGTAGGACTTCCGGAAGGCCCTATTTCTATTTTGTAAGTGACAGGGGTTATCCGATCAATTACTATAAATGGTCCTTGCCATTGAATTAGTAATTTATGTTCTGACGTAGCAAGAGAACCTGATCTCCTATATGTAGAGAGCGAACCTTAGCTGTCTTGTTGTACTGGACCTTTTGGGAATCCTGAGCTTGTTCCAAGTTGGTTTTTACAATCTCTCTAATTTGATTCAAATGGGTTTTGAGGTTTGCCACATATTCCAACAGAGGTTTGGAGGTATCTGCCTACTCTTCCCGGGCCATATCCATAAGGGTACGTTGGGCCCTTCCATATAGCAGCTCGAAGGGGGAATACCCTAAACTTTTTTGTTTTACACATCGTATGGAAAACAAGGCTAGTGGTAACATATCCTCCCACTTACGGGCCTCTAGGTTTAACATCTTCCTTAGGGTGGTTTTAAGGTAGCATTGTATCGTTCTACTAATCCGTCTGTTTGCGGATGATAAGCAGCAGTACAGATCAGTTTAATATTCAACTGCTGACAGACCTGCTTAATCAATTTAGAGGTGAAAGGAGTCCCTTGATCGGTAATTATTTCTTTAGGGAAGCCCACTCGGGAAAAGATGGAGATCATAGCTTTGGCTATTTGTGTGGTGTTGGGTTGTCGGAGGGCAATGGCTTCTGGAAATCTAGTGGCATAATCCACTAGAACCAAAACATAGCTATACCCACTACGTGAAGGTAAGAGTGGCCCAATGATGTCCATACCGACCCTGGAAAAGGGTATGTCAATGACGGATAATGGTTTTAAAGGAACTCTGGGTGGAAGATGGTAGCTAGTTTTTTGGCACACCGCACATTCCCTATAGTATTTTCTAACTTGTTGATATATACCTGGTCAGTAGAATCTTTCTAGAATGGCCTTCTCGGTTTTTTCCCCACCAAAATGTCCACCATGTAAATGACTGTGGGCTAGGAATAATACTTTTTCCCTATAGGGAACTGGTATGAGTAATTGTATGGGTTGGGATTTACCCCCTTTTCAATATAACAACCCCCTCTTTATAAAGAACTGGGGACCTACTTGTAATGGATCTTTCGGTTCAGCTGCTTGTCTGCAGGCTTCTTGTAAAGTTTTGTCTTCTCTCTGGGCTGTATGAAAATTCTGATCATGGTTCCATAAAGGATTATCTGACTGAGTCAAAAGGACTGGTTTCCCATTTTTTTTCTCTTCTTCGTTGTTGCTTGCTTTTCCTATCTTTTCCGGGTTCCCATCCCGGGTCTATCTCATGAAAAAATGGGGCCTCTTCTCTCCAATCGTCTTGATCTGTCTTCCGGTTAGGTAATAACTGGTGATGGTCAGGATAATCAGTACCTAAAAGTACTGGCTCGGGAAGGTGGGGAAGGAGTCCTACCCTCATTTTCACTGGTCGTTTTGTAGGGGTGTGTTGGATATCTACATTGGTCATGGGATACGTTTTATAGTCTCTATGAATGCACTGGATGTTCACAACACCTGTGGTTGGTACAGGACCTCCGGGGATGATTTGGGGCCTCACTAGGGTCTGTTTACTCCCTGTATCAATGTATGCTTGCCTAGGTTCTCCATTGACTGTGATTTGTCTTTGGAAGGGGGACTGTTCTACCCCGGTTTGACTATATAGCGCTCTCACATATCCAATTTCCATAGGTTCCTCTTTCTGAGGACATATCCTAGCTATGTGGTCAAAGGCACCACACTGGAAACATTGGGGTTCTAAAGAAGGAGAAGGTCATGGTGCAGAGACTACAGGGTTTGGGACAATTGTTATCGACTCTGGTTTCCGGGAAATGTGAAGCGGTCGGGGATTCCTTATGGAATGACTAATAGGAGACTTCAGTTGTTATCGTCTTTTCCCTTCTGTACTTCTTGTGCTCAAAAATAGGCGGCTGCCACTTCTATTGCTCTATCTAGATTCAGATTAGTATGTTGACGCACCCATCTCTGGATGGGGGGTGGGTGGAAGGAACTGAGAAACTGTTCTAGATAGATTTTTTCTAATATATTTTCTTTAGTGGAAGTCCAAGGCTTTAACCTTCTGTCCGTTGTATCCTTTATGCGATAACATAAAGCTTGGGGGTTCTCTTGGGGACGTTCTTTGATCTGACGAAGCCGCATTAGATAGTTCTCATCATCAATACCCATTCTTTCTAGAATGTATCGTTTTATGTCAGGATAAGGAGTGTTCCCAAGGGGGTTTGCGGCCTGGTAGGCGGCTTGTATATCACCAGTAAGGAGCGGTCCGAAATATTGTCCCCACCTATCTTCAGGCCATAGGGCTGCCCAGGCAAGTCTCTCAAAATTAGATAGAAAAATATCAGGGTCTTCACCCACGACATACTTCTGGATTACCAGTGAGGGAGGGGTGGCACATCCTCGGGGATGCCCTAGGGCTTAAGCAAGTTTGCCTGTTGTGGTCTTTTGCGTCAGGCTTTGTCCAGTAAGGGTTTTGTGTAGGGCTTCCCGCTCCATTTCGGCAGTTTCTAGAAATTGGGCCATCATTTTCTCTAAACGTTCTTGGCCCTCAGCCATCTTTTTTACTACGGCCTCCATTTCCTCCGATCCCACTTCTGACACCAAATGTTAGAGGGAAGGTCGGAAACAGAAGCGAGGAGGCCGTATGGGTTGAACATTGTAGGGTTTTATTAAAGTAGGTCAACCCTGTAGTAGGATATTAACTGAACAAATATTAATAGAGTATAGGAAATTATAGTCTAATATTTTAGAACATAAGGAAACAATGAGTTTGTTGGCTGGTGTCCTCAGAAGGGGTCAATCAGGTGGTTTGTAAAGCACTTCGTCCTCCCTTGAAGTAATGGCTTCCCCTGGGGTTCAGCTAGAAATAAATGGAGAAAAAACACAGGGGTCACTGCCCATGTCCTGCTTGTCTTTATGTTGTCTACCGTCACCACACCTTGTGCACTTGGGGTGTCGCAGGGATTCTGCTCCTACATAGAACTGTGCATTGAGACTTGGAACCTCAGTGAATTAGGGTGTACCAAAATCCACCTTAGTATCCAAAATCCCTCACCAGACTAGCAATCAGTGTCTCATTGGTTCTTCCATACCCCCAATGATTAGACAACCCAGAACATGGACTTAGAATACCTCAGGTAACGTGGAACACATGAACACTCTTTCGTTATACTATCATACCAGTCCAAAACAAGGAGTAAATGAAGACACGTGTAAGTTTGAAATATTTATTTCTAATGCCGTGTTCTCAGGTGCAGTATCTTAGCTAATACAAGCAGACATATTATAAGCAACAAGGTTATCAGCATAGTTACTATTCCATAAAATACAAAGGGAGAAAGCATGTTAAAATGCTGAAGGGAAGGGGCGTGGCTTAGCGGGCGAGGATGGCGGTCGCAGCTTTGTAGAGCTCCCGCCGGCCCGGACGTAACTTGCTCATTTATCCTGGCCCCCGAGCCCGCAGTTTATACCACGGGAGTGGCATCGGTTCCGGGGGGCGCTCTGACCCCTCCGGTGCGCTGATCCTGCGGCTCCGTCTATCCCGGGGTCTGGCGGCGGAGTGCGGCCTGGTCACTGGCAGTGGATCCGGGACCTGGATTTTCGAGACTCCGAGCGGCGGTCGGTGACAGGCCGCCGGAGATCGCTTCAACTGGGCGGGTCCCGACCCGACTTTGCAGCTCCAGTGGCCTACGAGGTGTGGGGGCGCCCTGTATACGAGTGCTGTGCCTGGGAGCCCCTTTCACGGACAATACGGCGTTGTGGAGGCCTACACCGCCTTTGTGAGACCGGGGCCTCAAGTTTCGCACCCTTGGGACTGGCCTGGCCTGGAAGCCGTAATTCTCACTCTGCACCCCCGGGACGCCTGTGGTGGCGCTCGGTCGGGACCCGGGGCTCCCTGTGCCGACGTCAGCGGGTCTGCTCCTGGAGACTGGCTGTTGGTTGATACGGGAGGTGTCCGCCCTGATCTTGAGTGGACGGTCCGGCTGGGCGGAGGTCTCCGGCGCCGAGGCCGCAGACGGCAGCCTGGTGCGAGACAACGTTAGGATTACAGGTAACAATGACCAGGGGCGGTGGAGGAGGCCTGACTAAACAAGGCCCAATCGACAAATTCACGGGGCCCAGTGGGGGATCAGGGGCGTCCAGCAGTGGCAGCGGGACGGGGCCGGACAATGCGGCGATCTTGGCGGCCATCACCCAGTCCCGGGACATGCTTGATGCCAAGATCGGGGCCGTGGGTGCTGACGTTACACTGCTGCGCCAGGATCTCCGCAATGCTGTGGAGCGGATTACTGAGACCGAATCTCGCATCACGGTGACGGAGACGGACATTGGTGCGCTGAAGCAGAGACTGGCGGAGGTGGAGCGCAACCAGAAGACACTCGCTACCCGGGTGGAGGATGCCGAAGGACGCGCAAGGAGAAACAACCTACGATTTATAGGTTTTCCGGAGAGGTGTGAGAAAGACGACATGGTACAGTTTTTGACTCAATGGCTGGGGGACTGGCTACCGGAGGGGGCACTGTCCAATTGTTTCGTGATTGAAAGGGCACACAGGGCCCTGACACAACGGCCGCCGGAAGGTGAGCGCCCCCGGCCTGTAATTGCAAGACTTTTGAACTACCATGACAGAGATGTCATTTTGCGAGAGGCAAGGAAAAAGGGTTCGCTCTCCTATGAAAATCACACTATTATGATCTTTCCGGATTATACGAAGCTGGTGCAGCAGCAGAGACAGTCATTTGTGGCCGCTAAAGCTAAATTGCGGGGTCTGAAACTCCAGTATTCTCTCCTCTACCCGGCCCGCCTGCGGGTGGTGCACCAGTCCCGGACACATTTTTTCGATTCACCCGAGGAGGTCTTTCGGTGGACGGACGAGGCGGTAAGAGTCAGGCCGTATCCCCAGCCGGGGCTGAACCCGGGCGGATCGAGGGGATCATCGCAGGAGCGGACGAACCACCCGAAAACCGGAAGGGGCGACATCGGAGGTCCAGGTCACGTAAACGGTCGGCCTCAGTCAGTGCGACACAGACCAGTGGCACTATGGACTCTGAACACTCGGATGCTGGCAGCTGAACTCTGGGGGGGCCTGGACCTTGATCCTCTCTGGTAATGTGTTGCCCTACTCTGTACTTGATCAGCTACTGGGGACCGGATGGTGCCAGACTTTCTACGCATGTCACGATATGGGGCTCTCTGTGGGAATGCTGTGGGGCTCGGGAGGCGACTTCTAAGGGCCTTAGACCCTCACGAGCTGTGGGTGTGGGAGGGGGGTGAGTGAGTGGTGACCGGGGTGTTGGGATCCATTGGTATGGTGGGCCCTTGGTCCTCGGTTCTGGACCCGGGTCTCTCCATGCCGCGACAGATACTTCAGTGTTCTATGAGGTATTGGGGTGGGGGGTGCGGGGAGGGGGGAAGGGTTGGTTTGTTGCTGTTTGGGGCTGGGGGGGTGGGACTGCACGTGTATATTGATGGTGGATCTTACGAATGGTGGGGTGTGTTGGGGTGGCGCGGAGGGCCTACCGGGGGTGACTGTCTTGATGATGGCTGATCCAACTGCTGTGCTTCCTAATAAGGTCATCCGAGTTGTAACATGGAACGTGCGAGGGATGCTCGATAAAATCAAACGTGGAGCAGTGTTGCGCTGGGGGAAGAGGGAAGCGATGGATGTGCTGCTGCTCCAAGAAACTCATATGCTAGGCTCTAAGGTCCTGAGCCTCCAGAGATTTGGTTTTCAGCAGGTTTATCATGCCGGCTTTGCGAGGGGATCGAGGGGGGTGGCTATCTTAGTTCATCGCAGGGTGGCGTACGTTCATGAGAGGCAGTGGATAGACCCCCAGGGCCGCTTTGTTTTCATCAAGGGACGGATGGGTGCCGAACCAGTGATTTTTGGCAGTGTCTATGCCCCTCCTCCTATGCAGTGGGCCTTGTCGGAGAGACTCTTTGCTGTGTGGGATGACATGCCGGAGGTGTTGACGGTGTTTGGGGGCGATTGGAATGATGTTATGGATGTGAGCTTGGACCGTCGGCGATGAGCGCCTGTGGCAATGGATTCCTCCTCCTCTCCCCCGCATACTAAACTGCGCGCAACGGCGAACAGCCTGGACTGGGTTGATGTGTGGCGCCATTTTCACCCTGCTGCGAGTGAGTTCACGTATGTATCGGCAGTGCATGGTTCCTTCTCGAGACTGGACTACATCTTTATGCCTGGTGCCTGTTTGAGTCGTGTGAGAGACGCTGCTATCCTGCCCAGGGGTCTGTCAGATCACTCCCCAGTAGTGGTCACCATAGACCTTCTCACACACCGACAACCGTTTCGTTGGCGGATGTCTTCGTGGCATCTGCAAAACCCAGAATACGTACTCCCTAAGGCATCTATATGTAAATGCAAGCAACCAAGCTTCATGGAGATAAGCACTTCCAAGAATCTCATATCTACCAATGGCAAAGTACTTCATACGCGCCTCGAACTTGAACAGAGGACCCGGAAGAGTTATTAACCTGTGGCTAAGCCACGTTGCTGAATTGGCCTCAGCCACAGAAAATGGCAAAGGTTCTAACTTTTCGATGTGTAACATAGAAAAAGTGGCATCTTTCATTGACATTAAACGTTGCTTGTCTGTCAAATTAAACGGGGCAAGCAATGATGACGTGTTCATGCAGTGCCATGGCACTTTTCAAGGTTTGCAAGGTCCATGAAAACTGCATAATGGAACGCAATTGATTTTGACCATGGTACAAAACAGACACTTCATCCTGCACAATATCAACAACAAATGATACAATATTGTCTAACGTGTAAATGCGGGAAGAGAGCTTGTTAATGCTGTTATCTACAACTGCTAGCACTTTCTCTAAATTAGCTTGATCTATAGCTCTAATGCGGGGAGCTGCCTCAATCTGGGACATTTTCCAGACCTCGTTGTAAATAGCATATACCATCTTTTAGATCTACCGTTAGCCGGGCCTCTTATAAAATCATTCAGATCAACATCGTCAGTCAGTTTAGATAAATGCTGCTTAACCGACGCCAAAGTAGAATGTTTGAGCCAATTCTGACACAATTTACCCACAGAATAGGTAGTCACAGATTGGCCACTTTCAAAACGGGGATCCACCCTGACCTGTGTAAAGCCATGAGCCAAACCCAGAAAATGATGCTGGCAAGAATCAGCACTTCTGTGCCAGAGCAACCAACCCTTGGGATCCAAACTGGATATGTTAAAGGAAGAATTCAGCAACAGAGTTTTTAACTCTCTGATCGAAAATTTAGTGGCTTTATCCCAACCGGAATATTCTTCTAAGTCAGGAAAAGAAGGAGCATTTAATTTTTTAGTAGTAGCCAATCCAAAGCAAGTTGTCCGTGAAATTGTTGAATTCAAAAACAACATATGGTTCGGGGGGAAGCATGGACGGTGCAAAGCCTCAGTGCCTTGCACTTGCCAGCTCTTAGAACCCCAAACAGGTTTAAGATCAATGGTATCCTTCCACAACTCATAGCTCCCAACAGCTAACTGGTCTAGAAAGCACTTCGAATACAATAATTTGGTATCGGTAAGTCTAACTTTGGATGTGAACTTTTCAGTCATTTTAAAATAAAATGCATTGGGATTTGACTGATTAAAATCAGTAAATTAAGTGAACCTCTTCAAAAATGAAGCAGAACTGCCCTGTATAGGAGCTGGACAATGTTCCCATTGTATATAATTTACAGTGTTCCTCCTGGTATTAGCTTTATGCAGGTAGTGACTGCCAAAACGTTGGTAACAATACAAATCACCATAATTAGCAGATTCTAAATACAAATCTTCAGCATCAAAGGCAGCATAATATTTCAAATCAGAAAACAAAGCTTCTACAGCCTGAACATCCCAATCATCAGAACGTATATTTTGTTTAATCACATCCCCCATAGAAACTCTAAGCACATTAGGGACATTTATAAACTCAGTGGGCCCATGGATTTTAAATCGAACAGCATCCCATACAATCCCGTCTAAGACAGGCCAAGCAGTGATATTAACAAAAGCCAGGTCAATTTTCAATCTGTGTGATGAGGAATGGGGAGCCAATGTTCCATTGATATGTCAAATGCATGTTCTCTCCTCGACATAGTGTCCATTGACAAGTCGAAAAAAATACACCACAAAGCCAATCGACATGAATAGGTAAATCGAAAAAAGCACAAACCAAATGTAGGTTCAAGGTGGAATCAAAAAGTGTTTTTTAAACAGTGCTGCCAAAACAGAAATTTTTGAAGGGGTCTTCGATGTGTGAGAGTCAGTGTCAAATGAAAATCTTGATTCTGTAGCCAAACGAGTTTGCAAATCAGGCATCGATAAGTCAGTGGGGTAAGTGTAGTCCGTTTCATCAAGGTGAGCACCAGGCATTGAGCTCAGTAAAGGACTCGAAACTGCAGGCATCTGGAGGGCAAAGTCAGGCCTTGGATCACAAGCCGAGGCCAAAACAGAATTTCTCAAAAACGAAGGACATGAGACTGCCGGTGTCATACTAAGAAGAATCGGCCACTCTGTGTATCTTGACATTGTCAATGTAGATATTCCTGTTTTCTTTATGACCTGAAAGTGTTGGTAAAATGACTATTCTTGTGCCCTTCACTCCAAGCACTGGAACCGGTAAGAGGGACCAAATTCTTTCTTGTTTTCGATTTTCTCTCGAACCAGTTCTCCAACTTGGGGTAGCCTGCCAACTACCGGAATCTGCAATGCAGCTTCAGATGTGCAGGGCAAATGTTCCTTTGCAAGACCATCTCTTGTCTTTTTTAGATCCTGTAAAACTGGAAACAACCTTTACAACGCACCTCCATTACAACAAACCTTTTACAACGCAACATCCATTACATTGCATGCCATTACAACGCAGCCATTAAAAGGCATGACACTACAACGCATACCACTACAACGCATGTCATTACAATGCATACCATTACAACGCATAACATTACAACGCATAGCACCCTTACACTATCCAACACTTACCCTACTGATGCACCCCCTGGAGTTAGAATAGTAATTTTTACCCCTACACTATCCAACACTTACCCTACTGTTGCACCCCCCTGGAGTTAGACTAGTAATTTTTACCCCTACACTATCCAATACTTACCATACATGCAATGTAATGTTATGCGTTGTAATGGTATGCGTTGTAAAGGTAGTATGCGTTGTAATGGAATGCGTTGTAAAGGTAGTTTTTAAAAAATTGTTGTAATGGTATGCATTGTAATGGAATGCGTTGTAATGGATGTTGCGTTGTAAAAATGCGTTGCAATGTCACCCTGTAAAACATTGCGATGTTCATCTACGTCAAAGGAGGCAGCAACAGACGCCTGGTCTAGACCGTCAAGGTCCGGGACGAACATCTTGATACCAAAGAGCATTTCGTATGGGGTCCGCCCACCCAGAGACCTTCTAGGGAGATTATTAAGAGCATGCTGCACGCTATTGAGGTGGGCCAGCCAGTGCCTATAACCCTAGCTGTCAAAGACTGCCTTAAATCACGGTTCATTTGTTCCACAACACTATTACCCTCAGGTCTGTATGGAGACGAAAACTTGACTTGGACCCCCAACGAAGCCATGGCATCCTTATACGCCTTAGAGGCGAAAGCAGGACTCTGATCCGAATGGAAGGTACCACAGGCAAAAATCTCTACAAAGACACGCAAGTCTCTTATGACAGTTCGCGAATCAGCACTGCGGTGTGGCCACACCCACACAAAGCATGTGCATGAATCAACTGCTACTAAGATGCTACTAAGATATACTTATACACAGTATCAGAAGAAAAAGGACTGCAGTGATCTAGGTAAACACAACCAAGTGGTTTATTAGAAATGTACAACTGTGTCTGGGGCGGACGCGCAGCAGTTGAAGGTTTAATCTGCTGGCAAATGTCACATTGAAGGACATAATCACGCATCTATGTGTACAGTCTTTGCCACCAGAAACGTTGTTGTAACTGAGATACAGTAGCCGAAACGCCTGCATGCGCAGACGCAACACCTTCATGGGCAGCTGTAATCAATGAGGACCTGCGATCCGCGTTGGGAATTAACCTTTCACCAACGTCTGGTATTTTCACATAAGAAACTTTATCAGGACTTAAGTGGTTTGAATACTTTGAAGGGAACCCCTTAGGATATTTACTTCCCTTCTCAGTTGCGGCTACTGCTGCCAAGATATCATCATCAATCTTACTCTTGTAACTGCTGCAACCAAATATGTCGATACTGATGATTTTGCGGCCTCATTGGCCAAAGAATTGCCAACAGCGTGAACTCCCACGTGCTGATAACCAAGAGTGTGAATTACATACACGAGTGGCAACTGCTCTTTAAGCTCAGCCACTCGGACCCAGATCATTTTATGTTTTATTGTGCTACGTTTGGAATCATGAAAATCATTCTGAATCCAAAAGAACAGATTTTCATTGTAAGACTGGACACAGTAGTAAGAATCACTCCCAATAAGAGTCGTCACACTAGGATCAGCGTACTCCAATGCAAGCATCAGAGCACGAAGCTCTGCCAATTGTGCCGTGCAGTCCCCTAAAGTCTGCGTGTGCACGACCTTGGACTTGAATTCATCATTCACCATGGCAACTACCACAGTGGCGCAAGCCGAAACGTATGCGTGCTTAGACCCATGCGCAATTTGCGCTGAACCATCAGTGGAAATTATACAATGGAAATCCTCCAAAGGCCGCATAGTCAATGGTGCAGGATGAAATAATTCATACTGCAAAAACTCTTGTGACTGTAAGGAGGCATCAAAAACAAACGTGACATCCGGAGACGTCAGTGACAGTGCCCATTGTACCCACCGTGGGTGCAAAGCCTTAGAATTGGCCTTCGTCACTGCTTCAAGTGCAGGATACGGGGTAACAACCAACATGCATTTTCCCTGCCACAGTGCTCGTTCCTTGAGAATCGCCATTTGCACTGCTGTCAAAACTTTTTCCACAGTGGAAAACTGCATTTCAGCCGAAGTGTACAAGTGTGACTTGTAAGCAATAGCTACTGTCACCTTCATTAAAAGTAAGGTAAGTGAAACCCACCGCCCCAGGGATAATTCTTATCACCAGGTTGGTGTGGTTATCACGAGTCAGTAAGAATTTAGATTCAAGAAGATCAGCCTGTAATGATCGCAAAACAGCCAAATGTTCTGGCAGCCTGCAAGATTTGGTAAAAGTTGGTTGTATCAAAGCATACAAAGGCTTGATACGCTGGGCATAATTGGGAATGTAAGTGTGACCGAAATTCAAAAAACCCAGCAAGGACTGTAATTTTTTCAGAGTTGTGGGAGCGCGCAGTTGTGCGCATTTCTCCAAGAAGTGAGGAGCCAAACCTCAACCTTCATTGTTGAGCTCATAGCCCAGGAACAACACTCTGTACTCTGCAATGTGAGACTTTGCAAAGTTAAATTTGTAACTGAAGTCCGCAACGTTACAAATTATGCAGTCAATGCGACACAGATGCGCTCAAAGTTCGTCGTCTGTTAGATTGATGTCATCCACATACGAACACGCATCTGGGTCAACTCTCTCCAAGAGAGAGACAATGCTGGCAGCAAACACACCTGGACTATTCTTATAGCCCAATGGCAGGCGTTTAAAGTGGCACTGTTTACCGCCACTTGTAAAACTGGTCCATTTGGACCTTAGACCATCCAATTGGTGGCCCAAAAAAACGTTGGAAATGTCAAGTGTGGTTTTAAACCGTTTTCGCACAAGACTATCCACTAAGGCTGAGCCGTGGGTATTCTGTACTGCACAGGTACGGCAATGCGAGTTTAAATGCCGGTAATCCAATACCAAACGGTACGAACCGTCGGGCTTGGTCACAGTAAAAAGTGGGTTATTCATTGGTGACACACAAGTTTAAATCACACCTTGATATTCCAATTGTTCAAGGATTTCCCCCACGGAAGCCTTAGCTTCACGACCGATGGGATATTGAGGTTGGGGCTGTGGCATAGACCGTAAAGGAATCTCATGGTGTGGGGAAAATGTATCCCACCCACAGTGTGTATGGTACAGAGCCGGCGCAAGAGCCTTAGCCCACTCTTCTGCAAAATTCAGTGCATGCTCCTTTGAGACAGTGTCCGAGAAACTAGGGAGGATCACCTCCTCCCCTCTCGGAGCTGCGAGAACAAAAGGTGGGGCCAGTCATCCTCCGCTAACAAAATGTCATAGGTAGTTGTAAGATTTTCCCAAAACACCCCTCTGATGGTACGTTGTATGTCACCTTCAATTAAAAGGACTATTTCATAAAGCCTATCAGGGGGAGCTACTCTGGTATCAGCTGTCTCCACAACAACATATCGGTCAGTCGCTGTCACCTTCAGTAGTGGACGCAGGGCCTCTCACACTATGGTAATCTCCGCCGCGCTGTCCAGCAAGGTCAGAGCCCATGTCTGATTCCGAAAGCTGCGTTCTCACTATCTGTGGCATATCTCGCAGTTAAAGCGGCAACTTTCTTTTTCTGAAACTGGGGTCTCTTCTTGCAAACAATCGTCTTGCTAGCCTTTTTGGTCCTTCGGGTGGGGCTGGTCGTGAGTCTACAGGCCACCCCTACTGTGGAAAATTACAATGTATATGTACATAAGCGGCGTTCATTTGTGTTCACCATACCCCTCGCTGTAAGCAGAACGAATACCGCGAAGCATTGACCGCATCATCCCGCCAGCATAGGCCCATGCACGCACGTACACAACAGCCATTTTAGGCACCAAGGCCTCTCTGCCCGTTTGTTAAATCCCCAGCCCCCCCCCCCCGTTGAACACCCCCGCTCTCTCATGCATAGGCCATAAAACCCTCTCCCTCTGCGCGACCCTGCTCTAAAAGTGACACCCCTGCCTGACCGACACCCCCTGCATTCCTCCCAGGAACACCCTTCCCCTCTTCTGATGACCCCCCCCCCCGGCTACACCTGGCCTCTCGACCCGGTCCCAAGTCATAAAACAAAGCCTCATGGATGTACCCCCCCTGGCCCCGCATAGCAAAACGTGATACACCAACCGAAGTGCCCGATCTTATCGCCTGCCCAACCTTAGATCTGACCACCCCCTCTTGCCCTCGTGTCCTGTTGGAATGTCCGGCTGCAAGATTACAATCACATGTTACATTTGGGAGGGGAAACGACATCCGAGCGACAGGCATGGGAATAGGCCTGAAGCTGGGATTCCAAACGTGCCTTTTCGTACTTCAAAGTTTCTTTATTACAATAAGGAATGTTTGTGCATCATAAACCTATGTATAAAAGACGGAGCCTCAGAGAAACTTGTTAGAGCACCTCTTGAAGACATTGTGCGCGTGTCCGAAATGACAGGCTCTCCTCATGAGAAATAAAAATCTGTTCTTGCACTCCCGCATCCAGCGCCCGTCTCTTTATTTGGTAAACTGATCAAAATGGGAACTAAGAGGCGTCTTGTGCCAGCAGCCTGGGCATCGGTTGTAATTTGGGCTGTTTTTCCTCACTACCTCTACCACCGCCTCCACCACCGGACGATGAGGCCGATGTGTCCTGAAAAGAACTAGGAGAGCGTTGATCAGGAACCCGAAATCTATCAGGCAACTTAATCGTACTGCGGTCGCGCAAGTCATAAACGCGCTCAGTAGACACAGGCACTGGTGACGGGGGACGGGACTCCTGTTTCTGTTGTTGTTTACCCTGTTTTTTGTTTTTAGACCAATTTTGCTTTTTGGTCTTGGGTGATCGTCCGCTTCAGACTTCGACCCTTGGGGTTACTTTTTCTCTTTAGTAGAAAATGGCTTGACACCCACACTATTACGGTCAATGGTTTTATAAGCAGCCGTGATAATCTTCGGTAACTGTCGGGGCTTATCGGCATAGGGGACCGCGAGCAAAGCATTAGACACCTGAAAGTTTACAGCGTCTCCCTTTATATTAGAAAGGATGAGCTCGGAAACTACGTCAAATGCGCCGCAGAGTCTCATTCCCAATTCAACCGCAGCCTCAGGTCCGTGTTCATCCTGAACACGCTTAATGACCGTTGGAAGGACAGCCATTGATGGAGTACCAAAGCACCTCCTGTACACTGCCGCAAAAATTCTGCCCCATGACTTGCAGTCACCGGCGTCTGGTATCAAGTCTTTCGGCAAACTAATTGTAAGAATCCTGTGTTTCTCAACTGGAGTCGTGTTAGGAAATACTGCTTCCAGCTGGTCAAATTTCTCGGCAAGCCAGAAAGGCATATCATTCTTATCCCGGGGACGCTTGCCCATCACAGCATTAACCATTACTGGACTCAGCTTCATACCACTAGGTCCGGCTGGAATCGCCGCAACACCCGGGGCCCCGCCCGGAAGATTGCGGGTAATGTATTGTACCAAGGCCCTAATAACTGCAATTGCGGTTGGATGTAGGACCCGTAAATCTTCAACGGGGACAGCACCCATTAGAGGATGCTGTGTAAATCCCGCCAAAACAGGCCAAGTTGCGCCTGGAATGGACAAAGGACCCAATCGAGTGGCGCCATTAAACCAAACACGATGCTGCCAAGCATTAATTTGAACTTCCTGTGTCCTATAAGGAACATATTCCGCGGGCACGGCTGAGTGAGTATATGTGTGAAACACACCAGAATTTGCGTCCACTGCAGGAAAAGTCACCCACGAGTAAAAGATCTCATATGGGTACGCAACTTCATCACTCACCACCATGATCATTGCCATGCCCCCCAAGGCGACGTTATAAGTATGCAAGTGATTGCGTACCGCAATGCCACTATACTGCGGTATGTCAACATCACCCATTCTGACACAGAAATAAAGTGTGACAATACAAATTCTACGTAGCACAACTGGGTAGTAATTCAAACGAAAACTGTTTTCAAGCTTGAATAAACCTATATAACTATAGGTAGGTTTGTCCGACACTACTATTATCCGGAAACAATAGTGAAGGGGTTAATGACTGATAGAAGTATTACTCGAGTGTCATGTAATAAGACCACCAACGATTGGGCTCCATGTCGCAGGGATTCTGCTCCTACACAGAACTGTGCATAGAGACTTGGAACCTCAGTGAATTAGGGTGTACCAAAACCCACCTTGGTATCCAAAATCACCTACCAGACTAGCAATCAGTGTCTCATTGGTTCTTCCATACCCCCAATGATTAGACAACCCAGAACATGGACTTAGAATACCTCAGGTAATGTGGAACACATGAACACTCTTTCGTTATACTATCATACCAGTCCAAACCAAGGAGTAAATGAAGACACGTGCAGGTTTGAAATATTTTTTTTCTAATGCCGTGTTCTCAGGTGCAGTATCTTAGCTAATACAAGCAGACATATTATGGGCAACAAGGTTATCAGCATAGTTACTATTCCATAAAATGCAAAGGGAGAAAGCATGTTAAAATGCTAAAGGGAAGAAAGGCTAAATTGCACCTAAGTCTTACCCTCCCTTGCTAGTATATTATATTATATCTACAGAAGGTCTCTTGGGATTACAAGGGCGGCCCCATACCTCTGGTTCTAGTAGAAATGGATCACATCATTTTGTACCCCAGCTCTCTGCATGCAAATGTTCTCCAAAGTGGGTGTGTATGCTCTGCGCAGTGCATTATTAAACGCGCCAAAATCAGAGGTGACTACATCTGCATATGTGTTTTGACTAGAACGTGCGCTGATCAGACCGAACAACAACCACTGTGCTGAAATAACCATGAAGGCCTCGGTACTCACTGTTCAGACATAGCTTACCAAGCAAGGCTGACACTATAGGAAACCATATTATTCTCGTGTGAAGCAAAATATTCTGCTAGACTCGAAACATTTATAATATATGTGTGCCGTGTACTGGTTCACGTACCGGTGTGAGCCACAACTCTCCTGAGTTGTGACGGCCCCTGCCTGTCCCCTGGGCTCCACCAATCTTCGCTCCAGACGTTGGGCTCTTCTGGGCACTCTGGTGGGGTCTCTTCGGGTTGGTCTTCATGCGTCGCAGCGTCCTCCACTCGGTCGGCGTCTTCCCCTCTCTCCTCTCGAGCTGGCGCGCTGTGGTCTTCTACTTCCTGCTTTTTCTGGCCCGTGACCCGACAGACTGCCTCCTGATTGGTTTGGGTGTGATGTGCAGGATCTCCCGGAATGATTGTCTTCCGGGTCACCGTGGTCGTGCTGTGGGGCAGGGAAAAGAACCTCCGTTATAGAAGTACCAGGGAGCCTATCTTCTTAGTCACGCGGCAAGTAAGGGATCGATTCTGTTGCCGTTTTATTGTACCCTGCATCGTCTCCCATCTCACAGGTAGCACTTATTCGAACAAAGTTGGTAGAACTGACTTCGATGGTTGATTTTTCTAACACAAAGGATCCCTGTTCACCCAGAAACTCCCAATTGTAGGGTAAAGCAGCCTGGACAATCCAAGCAGATAAACCGCCAGGAACGTTGCCCGGCTATTACATCAAAGATTGCTCGGAGCAAGGTTAACACTCCACTTTGTCACTACATGGGGGGAGAAAAAAGACCCAACACAGAGCCTATACCACTGGGGCATCTGGTTCATGTACCTAGCCTAAAATCAGATCCATTTGAAATGCAAACTAGGTGTCCTGCCACATTAGGTTTAGGGACCTTTTTAAATAACCATAGGCAGCAAAGCATTGCACCGCCAGGTCCAAACTTGTATCAGGCGCCAAAAATGTATATGGTTAACGTCCCTAAATATGACAGCAGGAATAGTAGTGAAAACATAGATTCCCTCACTAATAAGGCAATCCATTGGATTCGCCATGTTAGGGGATGTTGCTCGGTTATCAGAGAAGATATTCTTAGAGCTTGCCGACTCTCTTCCCGGACAAACCCTCTAGACTGCATTGAGCTAATACTAAAAGATCAGGAATTAGTTGAAAAACCTGCTAGCCTTGGAGTTTTGCACGTCTTCTCCAGACCATTCCTTAATTCAGTTTAGACGTCTCCCTTTTGTAATTGGACAGGGTTGCTCTACAGGGCTAGGTGGCCTCCCATTAGATGAATCTTCAAATCTAGAGTCTAATGATTGACTGCGGAATGTGTCTCAGAAGGCCATACGTACCAATGATTCCATTCCTTCAAGTAGAGAACCTAGTAATTCTCTCCACCACTCTATTGAGGTACATTGTATAAGGAGTATCATACCTCTTGACAATAACATATTGATAACTAAGGGAGTCAGAGTTACCCAACAATCTAGGTAATTTGCAGAATAATGTGACACCTTCGTGTCCAGGCAAAAATTTAGTGGCAGGTTTATCCGTGATATCATGGAATGTAGCTGGACTAAAAACCAAAATTATATCTCCAGACTGGCAGTCATTTGTTGCACAACATGATGTCTGCCTTTTTCAGGAAACCTGGGCAACAAATCCAACTCGCAGTATAGGCTCTCTAAATTATTATGTCCCTGCAATTGCTGGTGGAAAAGGTCGACCCTCAGGCAGGTTAACTATTTGGGTCCGCCAAGAAATTGGCTTCGTGGTGCAGGTTTTTGAGTCCCATAATAAGGATATTTTAGCGCTTAGGTTGATGAATTGGACCGATGTGGTAGTCCAGATGAATTCCCTCTGTATGGAGAAAGGACTAAGGGTTGTAAATGGTAGAACACACTCAGTCAGAGATGCTGTATGTACTTTTAACAATGGCTCCAGTCATAGCCACGTTGATTACTTACTGATTAATTGCCAGTTCTGGCATGTCTTACAGGACGTGAAGGTAATTGAGCGGAAAGAGAGTGGCCATAATCCATTATCTGCAGTTTTTGGGATAGTGGTAGAGAAAGATGCCATTTATTCTAGTAGGGAATAGATAACTCTAGATCCAATTCCTACAAATGACATGAGGTGTTTGAAATGGGTAAATTTAATAGCGAAGCCTGAAGTCCTAGATGGGATCGCACTAGATGTGGACAACGCAATAACAGATCTGGAGGATCTTTTGCCTAACACGGCACCACCTGAGATGGTTATTGGATTTCATGCTGAGTTCCTTAATCAGCTTTGTGCCTATTTCTATAAAAACCTCAAAAACAAAGGTACCCAACATAAAAAAGGAATTAAATGGTTCAACAAGGTCTGTATGGAGGTTCGTAGCTCCCTAGCAATTGAGGAAGGCGATATGATCAAGGATTGGCCTGCCAAGCAGAAATATAAGAAAGCCCAGGAGACGGCTAAGAAATTTTGGGACAATAATAGATGGCAGGATCTCAAATGTGCGTGCGAAAATAAAAACCATAAACAATTTTGGGATTTAGAAAAATGGGGCAGAGATGGCCGACCTTTAGAGCCGATAAATCATGTAAGCCAAGATCAGTGGGTAATGCATTTTCAATCCCAATATGCTTGCAGTAAAAACAATAGGGATATGTTTCACATACTTACTATGATGGTCCGGCTTTTAATGAAGTTGATGTTGATATTGCTCTGGATACTGTGATGGGAGGTAAAGCACCAGGCCCCAATGGAATCCCAGCCGATATATTCCTTTCCAATAAATCTAAATCAAACAGATATATTCTGATTTTCATGAATGGAATCGCTAAAGGTACACCGGTACCAGACTCATGGAAAGGAGCGGAGATAATCCCAATATTTAAAAAGGGGGATAAGTCTTTGCCTGGGAATTGTAGACCCATAAGGTAAATTGACTCATTTCAAAAGATCATGGGACGCCTTGTGCTAAACAAAATTCAGGGTTGTATTAGTGAGCAGGACATATCACCTTTCCAGGCAGGTTCCGGTCAAGTACAAGTACTATTGACCAAACCTGTCGCTTGTATGCTGCCTTTGTATATTTAAAGTCAGCTTTTGACCTCGTTTCCCGTAATAGACTGTGGAGAGTATTGCAAGACCTGGAAATGCCCCAAGCATTATTAACTCTTACAGCTAGACTCCATGAAGACAACCATTCAAAAATCAGGTGGGGTAGCCAGGGCCAGGTCACCACCCCTTTCAGAGTGGAAAGAGGGGTGAGACAAGGTTGTGAGATGGCCCCAACTTTATTTTCCATTTTTATTAATGGGATTATAAAATTCTTGGAAGCTAATCCAACGGACGCTCCTATACTGGCGGGTGTAAAAATTCCCATCCTTATGTTTGACGATGATACACTGTTAATTACTAAAACACAGAGCGGCCTACAGCGAGCCCTAATGCTCTTTGAGGAATTTTGCCATCTGCGGGGTTTGAAGATAAATGTAACCAAAACAAAATGTATGACATTTAACCCCCATAGATCCTTTAGAGAAGTGATGGTGCTGGTACATATCTAGGGGTCATTATGCAGGGCGACATGAGGTGGGGTAAGCAACTAGACATGGCCACATTGAAACATCGCCAGTTGACAGGTACCTTACTGGCTGAGTTTAATGCATCATTCACAAAACCAGTTAGTCCTGTCTTGACCATTTATAACATGAAAGTAGTTAGTGCAGTATTATATGGGGCAGAGCTCTGGGGATTTAAAAACCTTTCTAAATTGACTATAGCTGAAAATATTTTCCTACGGAAAATCACTTGCCTTCCCCAAAGCACACCAGCATGGTCATTACTTTGTGATCTAGGCAGGAAGGCACTGGCTGACAGTGCCAGATTACAACCCTTGCTGTACTGGCGGAGAATTTGGTCAGCCCCCTATGTTGAGGGCCTAAAATATCTAATAAGAGCAGATCGTTACAAGAAAATCCAATGGTTACAGAATGTTAGGTCTATACTATTAAACATTGCATGGCTGCCCTTTGGGAGAATCCTGAAAACACTCTGTTTCCCTCCAAAGTACAACTGAAGGAAAGATATTGGGGATGGGTGGATGGCAACCTGTTCAGGAATAGTTATCCCTCGACATTGACGGGCCAATTCTTAGTGGCTAAACAAACACAAAAACTATAATCTTACTGGGACATCATTACGAAGCCTCCTGATAGAAAACTCTTTTTCCAACTGACAGTGGGCATGTTACCTGTCAAGTCTTTCACTGCAAGTTGGGGCACAGCAGATGACACTTCTTGCCCCATTTGTCATGCAAATTTGGAGTCCCTGGCCCATTTGCTATTTGTGTGTCCTGCTTACACAGTTCCGTGGCGCATATGGCTGGCCCCAATCTGTAGAGGTTTGGGTACTCTAAAATGTGAGGTAGCACTTAGATTAATCCGTACCGAAACATGGTCACCACTTGTTATAGCCGTAGCTAAACTTCTAGGATGGGCATGGATTATAAGATCAAGAGCGATAGCGGCATTATAACTAATGTATATTGTATGCTGTATTCTCTATTTTTCTTGGCTGCTAAAATAATGTCTGGGTTCTTGTTTTCCTCATGTTTAAATGTTTTGATGCAAAAAGTCTCCCTTGTATATATGTATATATTCTTGAGAGGAGCATATGAACTTTTATTGTTGTTTTTATATATATATCTATGTTTTTTTATATTGGTGGGAAATGTCCCTTTTAACAGCTTTGTATACTTTGGTCATATATTTTGTACTGGATTCAGCTTTCATGACTATTTGTCGAATAAAGCTATTATGACTGACAAAACAGACGAAGAAGGGCAAGTAGGAAAGATCTAGGAGAATAAGTAGGATTGGGGCAAAGCAAAAAGACACACGAAGTGAGAGACTAACACGAAACAAATAACATGGTAATAAGTAGGAACATTTGCCTAGAATAAAGGTCATGTCACCAGACAGTAAGAGATGACGAGCATTTGCAATGCAATATGCCTCGCATTTACAAGAGTTTGAGCTATTGGCATTGTAAATGCAATGTCTGGAAAATCGCCTATTTAAGTGAAAGAGTGGTCTGTGGAGCTCTTACAAAAAAGCATATGTTTGTAACTTTTGACCACATAAGGTATCCACGCCAAATTTGCATCCTTTCTTTCCAACATCATGGGGATTCTAAAGGTGCCCATGGTTTGTGGATTCATTTGGAGGGGACCCAGAAATTAGCCAAAATACAGCTTAATTATTTTATTTCTTTCAAAAATGGGGTAAAAGGGCTCCAGATGTGAGCATCTAGTTTTTTCCCTGCAAGTGCGATCAAAAAACGGGTTGTGGTGCTGAAATCATCATCTTCCCAGCTTTCAGGGACAAGCAGACTTTTGTCAGAAAACCAAAACATTTTACACAGTGTCTGCATTTTTCTGGGACATAGCCTATTTTTGCTATTTTTTCTGCTTTCAACCTCCTTCCAGCTAATGGTAGAAATGGGTATGAAAGTAATAATGGATCCTGAAAAGCTACGCATTTAAAAAAAAGTAGACAACATTCTGAATTTAGCAAGGGGTCATTTGTGTAGATCCTTCAAGGTTTTTTCATATAAACTAACAGTTAAATATAGGAAAAATTGAAAATTAGTTGAAAAAAACCAGACATTTGTGTCTACGTTTTCACCTGTAACTTCTAATTATGACAGCTGTTTGAAGGCAATATACTGTTACATTTGCTGGACCTTTCTAGTTGTGGGGATATATAGAACTTGTAGGTTCACCAAGAACCCGACTAACCCAGAGCCAATAACTAAGCAGTGTCTTGCAATGGTTTTTTATTATGTACAGGGTATATAGCAATTATTTTGGGGAAAAGTATACATGGAAAAATCGGAATGAAAGACACCTATGTATTTCTGAACGTTGAACAAAATATAGAGTTTAGAAACAGTAGATATTTGCACATTTCCGAAATTGGGAGTACCCATACTAGCATGAGAATTATCGGTCATTCAAAATGACTTCATTTTTACACATTGTCTTTAATTTGGAAGGCAAAAATGCATCAAAAGTCAACAGGTAATAACAGTTGCTCTACACTTCTGTGTTACCCTAAGTCTTCTGAGAAAAATGGTACCTCACTTGCGTGGGTAGGCCTAGTGCCCGCAACAGGAAACGGCCCAAAATGCAATGTGGACACCACATTTTCACAACGAAAAATGACCCTTTTTTTGCAAAGTGCCTAGCTGTAGTTTTTGAACCCTAGCTCTGCATGCATCTAGGGAAACCTAGAAAACCTATAAATTTGTGAAACCCGGGGATGCCAGGGACGTATGGCTTGTGTGTATCCCCCAACGTTTTCTTACCCAGAATCCCCTGCAAACCTCAAATTTAGATGAAAACCCCACCACTTTTTTCACACATTTTTGTGTGGGAAAGTTGTGGCATCACCGGTCTGACAGGCAAGGGCCCAAAACTTATTGAGGCATCATCAAAAATGCCTATGACAATACGACCTGGTTTTGCAAGGGGGGTCACCTGGGTTTTTGGCCCAATGCTCGGCAGCCAGCTAGGGAAACCTACCAAACCCACACATTTCTGAAAACTAGACAGCCGGGGATTCCAGGGAGGTGTGGCTTGCATGGATCCCCTTTCAAACGCCAAATTTAGCTGAAAAAAAGCACTGTTTCCACACATTTTTGTGTGGGAAAGTTATGGCATCACCGGGCTTACACAAATTTCCTACACCCAGCATTTCCCCCAGGTCTCCCGATACAAATGGTGCCTCACTCGTGTGGGAGGCCCAAGTACCTACGACAGACAAGGGCCCTCCTGGGGCTATCCCCAAGCAGGGATCCACTAGGGAAGGGTACCATTAGAAAGGGGAGATCCTCCCCTTTCCAACAGTACCTCTACCAAATGTTTCGGTGCTCGGGTGGGGGCTGAGATACCCCATGAGCACCGAAACACTCAAACTGAAACTAAGTTTCAGTTTTGTTTTCAGTCTATTAATGACAGCGCGCCATGCATGCGATCGTCATTAGCCTGAAAACCTTAAAGGGCCTAGGGAGGTTGGGGAAGCTCTTCCCCACCTCCTGAGGCACAAAAAAATGGAAATCAATGTCCTGCCCCTGTCCTCATGACGGAATGGTTCCGTCATGAGCACAGGAGCACCAGTGCTCATGATGGAACTATTCCATCATGAGCATCGAAAGGGTTAATAGTGGCCTTCCTTTAAACATGGCTCCTCTAAAAAAAGGGGCGTGGCTGACATTAAAGTGAAAGCACCGTATGGGGTGCTGACTAAACCACACAAATCCATGACTAAAATAGCTCAAAGCATCATGCAAGTGCTCCCAAGTGCCCACACCTTTTTTGCGTTCTCGTTTTTGTAAACAAAGAACATATTTGAAATATACATTTTTACTGCAAATTGTTGAGAAATGTAGCCCCTGCGCTGATTGTACTGCAGCTACTCCCAGGTCCAGAACCTTGAGTTAATTTATTTGCTGCTCCATGGCTGGAGTGAGGTACACCTCCATAGTGACGGTACAAAATCTGTCCTTCGAACTTTAAATCAGCTCCATGGTACTTCTATCTCTCATGAGTGCTAGATGTTGGCTCCATTAATGATTTTCCCATGCAACACCTATAGAATTTGATTCTGCTCCAGATATACAAAGTGATGTAAACCTGGGGTAGGCCCAAATCCGTACACCACCCGAGGAGAGGCAGAATGAAGATAAATGTTGATTTCTCCTCGTATTTCCTTTTTCCATTGGTGCTGCATTCTGCAGCACACATAGTAAGAGGAAAACACCTCTCAGAATTGTTTATGTGCAGGAAGGTGCTCCTTCTAGCACAGAGATAATCCGGCATGCAACAGAGGCACCATTGCACCATGGTCGAATGGTGCCTACAATGGCACTAGGCTGCCGAAACAAGGCCAACGCAGGGAGAAAGGACAGGAATGCATCATATTGCTTGAATATTGTGCATTCCTGCACTTCCACTTTGGTGTAGGGTAGTGCAGCAAGGTGCCTTGCTGTGCAGCCCTACGACAAAATCCCATAAATAAGCCCATAAGTGTTCAAATAAATGATCTACAGTATCAGAGGTAAGCAAGTCCATCAAAAATACCACTCATCAGCAATGAAGTCTGAGGTGCGCTATGTCATTAATAAACATATATACAGGCAAGTTTCTTTGTAAATAGTTATTTGAAATGTTCTTAGTACACGGGTGATAAGAACCAGTTATCCTATATCATTGTTAACCTCTGTCACCCCTGTCTATGAGATGATTTTTTTACCCTTAATTTTCTATTTTTGATTATAAATTCAAACAAAAAGAATACAACTGTCCATGTCTTGATTCACTCATTTTTAATGATTTAAATTTACGTTGAAAATGTATGTTTTGAGGGAATTATCAGGGCACTCACAAGTGATGTTACAATGCAACGATTTTGCATGTTAAAATAAAACTCCTTGTAGGCATTCTTTCTCGTAAAATTATGTCACCCGAGCCCACAAAGGGGATATTGGGTTACCCTATGAAAGTAAACACTTTTAGAAAGTTGGCATTTTTCATCCAGACCATTTTCTGTCTCTGCCAGTCTCCTAGGTCACATGACTGTGAATGGCTCTACAGTTGCGCTTTGTGTATTCTTCCTAGACAGTGAAACTATAGGGAATAGGTGTGTGCAGGATGGCTGGAGGCGGGGTTCCCTGCCCATCTTGCACTTTAAAGGGCTTGCCTCCAGCACACACAAGGGACCCTGACATCAGCCTTTTGTGACCACAGACTTCTTGGAGTGTTAACATAGGAAGAGAAGACCTTTCCAGAACAAGATGTGCGGTTAAGTCGGAATGTATCACCACACACAAAGGCTGGCATCAAGTATAAATATGGGACCTTCACAACAACTCTCCAGTTTACTCCTGTACATGTGGAATATTCAGAAGGACTGCCTTGCTACTTAAATAACTACTTTGCTGCTTGAAGTACTGCCTTGATGCTTGAAGGAGAACTGGACCCTAATCTTGAATCCAAGACTCCATGGGCTAGTTGGCTGTGTGAGCTACAGAGTTATAACTAGCTCCTGAGGCTGTGAACCCTTCTGCTAGCCCCTCAGGTCCTGGGCCATAGGAAGTGGTGTTGGTGATACATCTCCAACAGCCAGGACTTAGAAAACGTTTCAAGCAAAACCTTCTGGAAAACCAACAGAAGATTAGGACCTACCTGCCAGCCTATTCACCCAAGGTATACCATCCGTCGGCTTCACTTCACAGTAGCTCCCACTCTGTTCTTCTCCACAGCAGCAAATACTTTGCAGCAGGACCTCTCAGCAACAGGATCCAGCCTTGTGGAGCTCTCTTTGGCTACAGCCTGCAGGTTCATCCTGCTGGAGATTTTCAACTTCCAAAAAGTTGTCTTAGTCCAAAGGTAGAAATGGTCCTCAATCATGACAAAGACCGGCTCCTCACCAGAATGGAAAGGCAGCTTTTCCTGCTTTGGCAATTTCCCATCCTTGTCGACAGCTTAGCTGAGGCTTCAAGCAGCGGCTCACCGGCTCAACAAATCCTTCTCGGACACAGTTTGCTGCCTTGTCCTGCTCAACTCTACCTTCTCCTAAACTTTTCTTCAGATTTTTTTATGTCTGTAGGTAAGCTGAGGCTGAGTCTAATCCATCCCTTGTAGCCGACCTGCATTAAATTGCAGTTGGCCTTAGCTTTTGACTTTGAACCCGTCTTACGGGACTAGATACTGATTATTAGCGCTTTGATCTTCTAAGCACTAGGGGGCATATTATCAAGACAGGAGATAAAATTATAGCTGCTGTATCGGCAGAAAACTGCAGATAAAGCGGCGATAACGGGGCTTGATAATATGCTCTATGGAATCCCAATCGAAGCCCATGTTAGATGTGAAGACATCTAACATGGGCTTCGATTGGAATTCCATGGATCATATTATCAAGCCCATTATCGCCACTTTATCTGCAGTTTTCTGCCAATAGAGCGGCGATAATTTTATCTCCTGTCTTGATAATATGCCTCTAGATTTCACTCAAAAATTGAAAAAGTCATTACACCGGTTCCACTGATTGGATTTAATTTGTTTTAATGGATTTTTTAATTTTTTATTTCCTCTATTTTATCAAATTGGTTTAGGATTTTTTATTGTATTACTGTTTGTATGCCAACATTAACAAAGCAACCTCCCACATGACCTATATTCCTTTACTAATGGCTCTCAAAAAAGCTATAAGATAGGGCCTCAATAATGCTCTTCTCCGCACAACAAATTTAGCTAATATTTTTTCATGTTTTATTTTATTTTTCTTTTTTCATATGTATCAACATATTTTTTTTTTAAATTAACATGTCCGCCGTTCATTTTTTTTCAACATTTCATCTCTACATTATTGTAATTCAATTTTACATCTACCTTCAAAATATAAATAATGTTACAATGGTTAAAATGTGAAATGAGACAAAGAAACAGTCCCCTGCACTCGCACCTCATTCATTTAACCCACAACCATATCACTAGCATACTGCACACTTCCATACCATGCCCCAGACCAACAGTGCATGCACAGATGGTTCAGAAACGGGGTGACAACATCAACCCTCCATTGCTGTGCTGATGTCTGGGGTATCACACTCTCTGGCCCTAGAGGGTGATACCCCAGACATCAGCACAGCACCAGAGGGTTGATGTTGCCACCCCATTTCTGATCCATCTGTGCATGCTTGCTTGATTAATTTATTGTTAACCGTTCGATTAGTTAAAACCATTACAGTAAAAAGCTAAAATTAGAACCAACCCCCCTTGCCCACCCACTCGTTCCACCCCCCTCCCCGGACCTCCTGTGAGATTTAAAAACCCCTTTTCCGACAGTCAACCTTGTGTTGCAGGGTCCTTTCTGCTTTCAATCCGGGAGCTTAATTTTGATGCAGCAATGTTCCAGTCAAAGCACTTGGAGTGGCTCTTCTTTGCCCTTGAATATTATGGAAGCACCTTGTTGGCGCATTATTCTGACTCTGAATTTCAAGTGCTTGAGGAAAATCAATTATACACTAGCGTCTAGAGCTTGTCCAATCTTCTAAATAAATGTTGCTGCTCTTGCAAGGTGGTGTGTTTTTATTTCTGAGAAGCACCAGTTCGATGCCTCCTTGCAAGTTCTGATGCCAAGGACTCTTAAAATGGGGCAAAGCAGCCTCTGTCGTTGGCTGGTAAATTTGGGGCAGCAACATAATAAATGGGCCAAGATTCCCGTTGGTAGTTGCATAGGCGGTATGAGACAGCTCTGTCTGCTCGTGCCCATGCTGGATTGAAATCTGCAGTTCTAAGGGCTGTAGCCTCATGAAAAGGATTTTCTTGCATGCCTGGGCCCCTAGTGCTCCCCTTAGCTATGGTTGGGCTTTCCTCAAGTTGTAAGATGTGTCCAATGCCTTTGTGTAGGTGTTATGACGGAGTGCGGTTAAATCCTTTTCATACGAAATGGAGCGGACCTGTCGTCTAATGATGTTCAACCAGGCCTTTTTGCGGGATATCTGTTAGGGACAGACGGTTGGGATCTATGTTTAGGGTCTCTATTTCTTTGCCCAGCTTGGTGTGCCAGGGAGAGTCCTCTTCTCTGAAAATTGTTACAAGATGATATTCAAGAGAGTTATGCTGTGCTTTAAGGACTCTAATATAATACTTTATTAGATTCCCTGGAGGGCCAGTTTGGGTCTGCCGGGCCCTAATTCCAGCCGTAATCTTGTGTTTCTTGTGTTCCTGGGTACTTGCAGCACAGTCTTCTGATCTTTGACCTGCGCTGCTGCTATAAGTTTGTCTAAAGCTCCTGGAAATGCCAAGTGACCGTAGTTAGTGGCCGGAATTAGTTTTGCCCTAAGGACCTTCAGCATGGGGTCTGCTGTGGGGCTGGTCAAGCGTTGACTTAGGCATCTCATTGAAGGGATTACATTGTTAATTTTAGCAGTGAGATGTTTTGTATGAACTGCAATTTTGCCCTCTCATGTAGCCAAACCCCAAGATAGTTATAGACTGTGGTGGTCCCAATTTGGTGATCTCCCAAATTCCAGACTGCTTGTTTTTTGTGCAGGTATCTACCAAATACCATTATCTTTGCTTTGCCTTGGTTAACTGTCAGGTGATTTTCCTTGTTGTACGTCCCCAGCTCTTTTAGTGCTCTTTGAAGGCCCACCTTTGTGTGGTCCATCACTACGGTGTCATCGGCGTACTGAAGAATTGCGATTCTCGCCGTGCCGTCGTGGTGGAACTAGACTTGCCTCTTTCAGGGCTCCCCCTTGTCTGCTGTGTAAAGGTTAAGTAGAAGGGGGGGCAGGACGCGGCCCTGCTTCAGTCCGTTGTTGGTTTCAACTTTTGCTGATCGAGCTATGGGGCTTATCTTAACTTGAAGCCAGGTCCCCTCATGAAGGGATATGATGGATTTAAATAGCTTAGATGGTACCCACCAGGCTGACAGTTTTCCCCAGAGTTTGCCCCTATCAACTTTATCAAAAGCTGTGCTGTAATCAATAAAACAGCAGAATAACGGCAGGTGCCTGACTTTCACAGCACGTTTTGAGAGGTAGGCCAGGGCCATGATGTTGTCCGTAGTTACGCGTTTTTTCCTGAAGCCAGTAGAATGGTAGTATTTTGTTGTTATTAGCCCAGTCCTCTAGATCTTTCAATAACAGTTTGGCGAAAGCTTTGGCTTCTACATCCAGCAGAGCCACTAGCCTGTAGTTGCGGGGTTAGAGTGGTCGCCTGTGCATGCAGTGTTGGTCTGGGGCATGGTATGGAAGTGTGCAGTATGCTAGTGATATGTGGGTTAAATTAATGAGGTGCGAGTGTAGGGGACTGTTTCTTTGTCTCATTGTAACATTATTTACATTTTGAAGGTAGATGTAAAATTGAATTACAATAATGTAGAGATGAAATGTTGAAAATAAATGAATGGATGAAATGTTAATTTTCAAAAACAAAATGTTGATACATATGAAAAAAGGAAAATAAAATAAAACATGAAAAAATATTAACTAAAGTTGTTGTGTGGAGAAGAGCATTATTGAGTCCCTATCTTAGAGCTTTTTTGAGAGCCATTAGTAAAGGAATATAGGTCACGTGGGAGGTTGCTTTGTTAATTTTGGTCTTTGTTCCCCCTTCTCCCAGACCTTCAAGGTAGATATTTGTAGGGGGGGTGCCTTTTCAGTTTTCCTTATTACTGTTTGTATGCTGCATGAATACTTTACACAGTGACTTTAAGTTTAGCCTTATTGCTATTGTGCCAAGCTACTAGAGGGTGAAGCACTGGTTAATTTAGGGACGTTTGTGGTGTACCCTGACAAGGATAATGGTTGTTGCCTGAGTGGGGTCCCTAACGCCCCCACCCCAACCGATAACCTAATTTCTTACACTGATTGATGGCTGAAGTGAGTTGACACATTGCTCTATGTTGTGGCGCCCAAAAGCAGAATTTGAATGGCTGAAGTGGACTCACCCTTTGATGTATACCATGCTGGGCGGATGTAAACTGTGTATTGCACAGTAACTGATTAGTGGCTGAAGCAGGCTCACCAACTGCCTCCCAAAATGTGCTGTGCTGGGTGGCAGTAGAATGTGAATGAAACAATAACTGATCAATGGATGGTGTGGGCTCACCCATTGCCCCAGGAGGCACGCGCACTGAGCCAAACGCTAGTATTCCTCACACACTACACAGCACACTCCTAAACAACACCTGGCATCAACACATGACCAACGTAGGCACACAAACTACGAACAGGTTACTTTACATCTGTTCACTGATACCTTGTGCCATGGGCGCAGACAGCTTTAAAAATCACAGGAGATAGCACTAGAAAGCAAAGTGCCTTTACCACCTGTACCTATGCAGTATTAGATCAAAAGTCCAACCAAGCAGAGTAGAACCTTGTAGGACACTGGTAAACATTACCTGGTATGAAATCAACCCTACTGTACTGTATCGCTTCACCGAATGACATCCAATCTGAGATAGACAAAATGCGCATGAAGGGCCCCAAAGGGGAGGACACTGTTTTGCCACAGGGCATTATAGACAAGAGGTTCCTGGAGGTAGCAAGATCACGGCACCAGTGTGCAAATACATCCGCTCCCATCTCCATCTGTGGTCCCTGGACAGACCTGAACTTCTTTAGGGCCACCTTCTGTAATGACATATGGACCACGTACATTGAATTCCAATGCAGGGCTGCTCACCTCAATCATACAGGGGGAAATTAGTCCAATGGGACACTGGAAAACATCACCCAGTATGAGATCAACCCCACTGCACTGTATCGCTTTGCTGAATGACATCCAATCTGATGTAGACTGAATGTGCAGGAAGAACACCAAAGGGGAGGACACTGTTTGGCCACGGGGCATTAAAGTGAGTAGGTTCCTGGAGGTAGCAAGACCACCGCACCAGTGTGCAAACACATTAACTCCTGCCTCCATCTGCGATCCCAGGGCAGACCTGAACATCTTTGGGGCCACCTTCTTTAACAACAAATGGACCTCAGACATGGAATTCCAGTGTAGAGCTGCTCACCTCAATCATACAGGGGAAATGAGTCCCATGGGAGGGGGTCAAACGCCAGCATAGACACCCAGTGCCAGGAAATCAGGGATAGGCAGATCAATAGATACACATGGTTGGAGCGGAAGGGGCAACCCCTAATTGTAGGAAACGTATGCTGTACTTTTTCCGTCTCAAAGGCAAAGAAACCATGCTGTTGGGCAGCAACAAGAATTGTGGGACGATACTGCACATACCTGACCTGAAATTGGGCATCTCCAAGTTGATGGATATGTACTGACAGTGTGTCAAGCTTGCCTACACAAATGCTCATTCAAGATGTCAGAGCCTCTGCACCATTGTTACACACCCCAACCTTGGTTATCCCTTTAGAAGATCTGTCTGAATGTCTCAACATCTATTACAGACGAAAACGACTCTGTTGCATCAGGCTCAAAGGAGAAGAACTGAAGAGAATTTTGGCTGGGCTCAGTACAAAGACATTCCAGAAAAATTCAGACCGTTCACAAAAGCTCAAGTAAATGCCAGAGGGTCAATACCCTTTTTCACTTTGCAAACAAAAGCCAACATAGTGGTTACAAATAAACAGGTGGGAGATGATGAAGTTGGTGATCAGTACTGAGCTTGGCCTAAACGCTATGAAGGAGGAATTAAGAGCCATCGCTTCATGGAGATGCAACATCGGCACATGTTGGACTCGATAACAGCTATGGAGAGTGGGGTGTGTGCCAAGATTGGTGCTTCCTGTTGTACTTTTATTCCCATCCCGGAAATGATCTGGAAAACAGGACATCAGTCTGCAAGCCGACATTAAGAAGAGGGAGGTGCTCTAGAACCGGACTGGTTGCATAGTATCTTTTCGTGGATCCCCTTAAAGTTATCCACATTTTTGACATTGTTGATGCCAATTCTCCTTGCTGTACTTCTATTATGTGGTTTCCAACAAGTGGGGGTTTCCTGCTGTAACAATGCAGTCCTCAAATTAGGTAGTATGCACATAGCTAGGTAAAAGGTAAAATACACTACACACAAGCACATACTTTCAAATAACATAATTGTCATTACTAATGAAGAGGATAGAGTAGTTGACAAATCAACTAGAGGGGAGAATGTTGGAATTGGTGAATACGATGTCAATGAATGCCATGATATGTGCAGGCCTGACAACGGCAATATCAGTAAATGTAATGTGAACATATGCCATAGCCTGTGCCAGCTTAATCACGTCAACGCTCTTAAATGCAATGTCAATGTATACTGTAACTTGTGCCTGCAAAGCCGTGCTGACATCAGCAACAGTGATACTAATATATGTAATAATCCATGCTCGTGCGATAATATTATTGTTGCTAATAAGAACAATGTCAATATATGTTCAGACCAGAACAATACTAGAAAGAACAATGTCAATGTACAAGATGACAACTGTATTTGCAATGTTGATAACGTCAATTAAAAATGATAGCAGTGGCTGCCATATTATTCTTAGGTGTTCCACCGAACTCACATCATTGCTGTTGGATTCACCCAAGGTGACCTCCCCATCAACCCCAAGTCAGAGATATGTGGTCAGGAAGGTCCTGCGACTCCCGCTCACACCTATCAAGTAACAGGTCACAGGTGGGGTCCCCATAAACTAAAAGCAGACACACACCTGGAAAAAACCATGATGAATTCCACAGATAGATAGTTGCACCACAAATAAGTATGAGGTAATTGGCCCCAATAAAACCCATTTGTCCAAAGGCTTACTTTCCCCAGAAATACGACAAAGCTAGATATCAAATGTAGATAGGTAAACTCAACCAATCAGGACACAATATGCACACCAGTCATTGAGATCACGTGGTCCTCACACCGGACATCTGCACACATACACACTGGTCCAAATTAGCTCTCCCTGAGGTCGAGAGCCATCTGTGTCCTTATCTGATGCGCACATGTGTTTAATTTATGACTAAGGTGCTCTTTAGGAAAGTAGAGAACATTTCATTGTAGCTCATGAATTTTATAAATGAATGGGCAAACTTTGTACATCGAGAGACTTTATGCAGATACACTCTGTGGAGGCTCTCCTGGCTGAGGAATTTAATTAAACCAACCTGCTTCTGTTTTGCCAAACCCTCTTGGGTTTTCATTTATTTAAGCTAAATCCATATCCAAGTAACACTCTAACAATTCTGATTGTCAAGAAGTGAAAATGTGCACTTTAGCATTTCCTTATATATGATGGCTATCTCACCTCCGCCTTTGCCCAACCAGCCTAGCCTATTGATACGGTAGCCAGGTAGCAAAGCTTGGACAACATGGGGGGGCAGAATCATCATGGAGTCAAGTTTCATTTAGGAAAAACACATCAGGTGCTCGTTAAATGAAAAAACAAAGACTATCCAACTCAGGGGCAGCCAGGGAGTGACAATTAACCAGAAATATATGCCAGGCTATAGGAGTAGGGGTCACACATAACTGACTGAAGCCGGCCTGTGTACACAGTCTGTAGCTATTATAGAGCAATGTAGATTGACTAAGGGCAATAGAGTGGAGACAGGAGTCAGCTGAAGTGGTTTGAAGCGCTCACAGTTGGCTAGCAGTATAAGTTACCTTATTTTGTATGAAAGGGGCATAGTCCATGGCCCCAGGTGCCAAATTGGCATGGACAGGCACAGACAGGCCTACCTTAAGTGTGCCTTTGGGCAGCCCACGCTGCATCCACCAAAATACTGCATCATACGATCACGACACAGTAGGACATGTGGCAGAGCAATCCTTATTTAGCCGTGTGGTGGAACATCCATTTTGGATCAACAAAAATAGATCCAAGATCCCAACCACCAAGACTAGGATAAGTGGTACTCCTTCAAATACACTACTCACCAGAGAATGTATAAATAATGGAATTACTCTGAAGATGGTCTGAAAAGTACTGACAAACCCAGCTCCAATCGCTTTAAACTTTTTTACAGCACCATTTGCATTGGATGCATTAAGGATGTGATGTACCAGCTCCCCAAATTGCAGTTGGAAGTTGGTGCACAGAAGCAACTATCTCAGCAGAAGACCTTGCAACTTGAAGATCAAACATCTCCCTTGCAAATGTTAACGAAACTTCTTTGTGGAACAATAAGGCTTTGTCTGCTCAGAGCATCAAAACTCATAGCCAAGGTAGCTATGCAAGGCCAAATTATTACTCACCTGTCTGTGTAGGATAGTGTGAATAAGACATTAAAACATCAGGTCAAAATCTGATTAACACTAACCACACAGGGTACTCCCGGACGCATCCTACAGCAAACTTGATCAATCAACATTAAACAACTCCCATTAGAAAGTATTCTAAAAGTCTGACAAATTTTGACAATCAGGGAACCCTAAAAATAGCAGGTTCAATTTGGGATTGAACCATTACAAGCTCCAAAAAGCGTTATATCCCTACAAATTAATGAATGCCCGTATGTGTTCTTGCAGTCTATTCTACTAAGAAAGACATTCGTACCTTCACTTCTTCACCTTAAGTCAAAAGGTAAGACCCATGTCTTATGCACATATCTCTACCCTAACCCTTCACATCTACCTCCAGGAAAGTGTTTTAAACAGTGTGTGAAGTGGAATGTTGGTATTGGCTGTGGTATGAATCATGAAGTATCTACTCTGCTGCAGGCCTCTATGCCATAGTAGATGGCAATTTCGCCAGGTATACTATGTGTAACATTTTATAAGTTGGGTCTTTTGATAACATAAACAGCAAAATAAAATCTGTGATTTATAAATGACCCCATAGCACGCCGCCATTCTTCACATTTTCAACCATCCAGCTCAACAGCAGAATAGATCTCAACTGGCTTTGCCCACATTGTAAAATGTTGTTTGATGTTGAAAACTAATGCTACAATGTTCCTTAGAAAATATGTGGAACTGGATAATTCAGTCATACCATTGTCAACCAATGACAAAGCTTTCTCCAAATACACTCTATTTTATTTCAAGTATCGGTTAAGCAATTTCTTGTTGTAAATCCTTCCAAATCATACTTTATATTGCATACAAGCAGCATTTACTATGTGATGTCCCTGGACCTAATAAAAAAAACTGAAAATCCATATCTTCAGAGAGGAGAAAGAAATGTGTTTTCACTTCATTCAGTGTGGAATGTTGTAACCAAACTAGGCATAACTTCCCCACACTGCAAGTTGTTACTACCCCAGAGTGTTGTGTCTACACGTACCGTGCATAAGGCCTGTTGATAAGAAAACCCTCCTTGTTGTTCCGAAATCACGCTTGACAGCCATTGTTGTCTAGTGGCCACCCTAACCTACTCCTAGTTCTGAAATGCAGGAAATTGTATGTACCATTCTTATGTATGTTGTTTAGCACATTTTCTGTGACATTTGTAAACTGTCCAATTATCAAACTTGGCTATTGTATGAAAGTTAGGAGTATTCAAATCTTTTATCTTTGCAAGGCCTAGGCAGGATGCTTGTTGCACTGTCTTGTTGAGAAATATCATTTGACATGGTATCAGACAATCTCAAAATAAAGCCTCGCTACCCTGCATCTTCTAGCATTTTGTTTCCCAAATTGTTTTTAACTTAATAGTGCCTTTCCAAAGTTAATCCTTGTGTTGACAGTTGGGAAATAAGAGATGCAGAGCATATTAATTCTGTGTCTCTTAGCATTCTTTTGCTCGATTGGGATGGAGTCAATTTGCAACAATAAGATACTGGGCCTACAGTGTTGTTGTTCAAAAAGTATACACGCTTTTGCACATATGTTGTGGAACTGCCTAGAGGCGGTGTGAGGCTATGTGCCCATTGTGTTAAATTAATCACTGCATGTGGAGCACTTGCTTTATGTAAGTAATAGTGTACATGAATTTGAATTGAATTTGAATTTAAAATATTTGTAGAGCGCAGCGTTCACCAGACGGTTTCTTGGCGCTTTAGAGGCACATTAAACAAGAACGAGTAGGCAGGAGCAAACATAGAGTGGGTTAGTGCGGAAAGGCCTGGTTGAACAAAAGAGTTTTCGAGCCTTTACGGAAGAGGGAGTAGTGTTCAATCGACCGCAGGTGTTCGGGGAGGGAATTCCAGAAGGTGGGTGCCAAAAAAGAGAAATTGGCCCCTCCCCAATTCTTCCGCTTATAGCGTGGTACCTGTAACAGGGATTGAGAGGAAGAGCGAAGCTCTCTAGCAGGGACATATTCCTTTATCAAGGAAATGATAAAGGCAGGGGCTGTTCCCTGGCGTGCCTGAAACGCCATGCAGCCAGTTTTAAAAAGGGAACGTTCCCTGATAGGCAGCCAGTGGAGCGCCTTCAATAGCGGAGTTGAATGGTGGTATCGGGGGAGGCCGTACACTAGCCGGGCTGCCTGGTTTTGCACCAGCTGGAGCTTACGTAAGCTGTAGGCTGGAATGCCGTTGTATAGGGCATTGGCGTAATCCAGCCGGGAGATCACTAAGGCGGACATAATCAACTTAAGTGCCAGAGGGGAAAAGAAGCGGGAAACTGTGCGAATAGTGCGAAGAGAAAGGAAGCAAGAAGATACAACAGAACTAATTTGTGAGTGAAGGGTGAGGTGATTGTTCATTTTGATGCCTAAAGTCTTAACTGTAAGGGAAGGGAGGGGAGGGGAACCCAAAGAAAAAGGCCAGAATGAAGAGTTCCAGGGACTGGAAGAGCCATAACAGGTAAAATAATACAATTCATCATAATTAGATGATGCACTATGCATATCTTCCCTATCAAATACAGCATAATGTTCTAATTCAAAAAACATTGTTTTCACTGTATACAAATCCCAGTTATCAGAGATGGTGCCAGGTGTGATAACATCTTGTAATGAAAGTTTAAAAACATACGGAATTTGTGAAATTTCTGTTGGTCTGAATATGTCAAATGATACCTTATCTCATACAATACCATCAAGTACTGGAACATCTGAAATGGTCACTAGGGAAACGTTTCTTCACAGTTTGTGTGATGAAGAATGAAGTGTCAATACCATCACCATGGTTTTGACAACAGTGTGTTCTGGTAGGTAGTGTCCATTTAAAAGTAAGAGGAACACAGTCACAAAACCAATCCAAATGAAGACAAAAAGCAGTGAGACGGAAATCCATATGTATATATATGGTGGAACAAAGTATGTTATTTTGAGCCAGATCCAAAACGCACAAATCCTTGACGGTGATGCATCTGACTATTCCGAGGAAAAGATATCAATGTCAGTAAAATAGCCAGATGCAGTTTGTGCAAACACAGGAGTTTCATGTGGTATGATAGAACAACTTCACAGCTGATGTTTGCAGATTAATCATCTGGAGTTGTGTATGAAGCTCGAATGGCATTAGTTGATGTGATTGGAAGTAGCAGAACTGTATTTTATAACCCCAGCCGGGGTGTAGCCACCTCGATGGTAGTTAAAGTGTCTAAAGGAATTTTCCTCACAGTAGTGAGAGGAGATGGGTGACTACTCAGGATTCTTCATGGCCTACTTTGTTGAATTGACCACATGGTGTGGTTTGATTAGATCTATTGACACAAACTTTTCTTCTTACAACCAGCAAGAGGTGGCATCATTACAGTTATGGTACCTTGACCCACTAGTACAAACACAGGTGCTCTGTATGACGGCCAAATTCTTTCATTTTGGAAATCTTTTCTCTGACAAGATCTCGAATCTTTGGAATCCAGCCAGAGCCTGCTAGTTGCAGCACCACTACTCCATTGGCTGAACATTTCTTTATTTCATTGCTGTTTTCCTCACATAAGTCCTTCAAGTCCTGTAAAGACAGCCAAAAGTTCAGTGATATCAAAAGGCATCTCTGCCTCCACTGGGACATGATTGTCTGGGTCAAGTACACACATTGAAACCCCACACAGGACTTCGAAGGGAGGATGACCACCCAAGGATCTTCTTCTCAGATTATTTCAAGCTGGTCCGACCTCCATATAGGTGATCTACGCAACCACAACATGACCCTAATGCTCTCGCTGGTAAAATAATTGTCCCTGCACTGTTACACCCAATGTTTCCATGTTATTCCTGTAATCTTTAGAAGTAAACACGGGTCCTCAGTCCAAATGAAATGTAGCAATTGCATATGTACTGATAAAGACTTTCAAATCTTTAATACCAGTTTGAGCATCAGCTGGTCGTTGTGGCCATAGGAATGGAGAGCAGGAACCCAATGCTACAAGTATGTATTTAAAACAACAGTCACTAGATAACGCTCTGCAATGGTCCAATTGGATGCAGGCAAGCAATTTTTTAAAATCTAGAATCATGCATGTGTCCATGGTGGAAATATGAATTTGTTGCCGCCATTTGTCACATTTAAGAACATAGGGGCAGATTTACAAGAAAGTGACACAGCTATAGTGATGCTTAACTTTACCTGCACCACCCTGAGAAACCCTTGCGCCACCATGGATGTGCCATATTTACAATATGGCGCACCATGACACAAGGATTGACAGATGCGTCAGTAATTCTGATGCATCAGTTTGCGCAAAAGTCACGCATTGCTGAAGTCGTGTCGCAAGCACAACGGAACTCCAGAAATGCATAATGAGGCCTATCCTCTTTGTGCTGCGTCACTCCTTACACCTGCTCCAGTGGCGTCCCAAAAGTGATGTAGAAAAATCTTGTAGATTTCACTGTGTCACTGCTATGAGTTTTTTTTGAGTGGGAACGCCCACCCTGCATACATTATACCTTACGCAGATGTAATGTGACGCAGGGCTTTCCAACATGGTGCATTTACCTAGATGCGTCACTTTGTAAAGGGGCTACATTTTTACGCAGCCACGGAGTCACAAAAAGTGACACCACAGCAGTGCAAAAATGATGCAAGGGGCTTGTAAATCTGCCCCATAGTCTTTAGTCTGTGTATATAGACCTGGCTACCAGTATTGTTGCTGCAGCAATAAAACTGTAGTCGCAACCCTTGTGTGAGCAGAAGCCAACCCCTCATGTGCCACTAAAATCAAGTATGGCCTGCATTCCAAATTTGGTATTAATCTTTCACCCACTGCACTTAGTAGGTAGGAGTATTTTTCTGGATATGACTTAGAGAATGGAGTTCCACTGCATGAGACTGACAGCTACCGTGATCTCTATCTGTTCTTGCATATGAACGAGTCACTTGAGCAACAACAGCAGTGTGCAACAGTTGTATGATGATACTACACGTGTAATTACCATGCATGCTTTTTAATGCCATCTGTACAACACACAGGTCATTACCAAGCATGCATTTTTTACGAAAATATTTTCAAAGCATATGCCTTTACCACATATGCCTTTATTGCGAATATTTTGTTGTAAAGGCATGGTTTGTAAAGGCATATACATGGTTAACATTTAGCTTGCATGGTAAAAGCATCAGGCAGTAGCATCTACTATCCACCTTCAACTGGGTTTATTTAACCCAAACGTGGCATTGCGCACTAATCGCTGAGAACCGACATTATTAGGTTACGTCAGATTAATTTAGTGTTTGCTTTTCTGTAAAAATTGGGGGCTCCTTCATCTACAGGTGTATGCTTCATCGGTCGGATTGATTCAGTGCCTCTTTATTTGAGGATACATTGTGTGCTCATTGATCTATAGTTTGAGGCATTCTGGTTTACCATATGATCCCTCATACTGCCAATGCTGTGTGCTAGTTTTTACTGCTGCCCTGGTGCACAGGCAACTACATTTCAGCCCAGCCCATAAGCACCGCTGCTAAATGTCATGCCGGCTGTTTTATGTAAAATTAGCGCCCTCATCTTCATGTGTGCTGTGGTGTGCTTTCCGAAAGTGAGTTTAATCAGCTTCCTTTATCATTGGAGTGCGTAACGGGTTGTGGCTGTTCATTTGACTCAGTTTCGGTGCCATTTAACTTATTTCATTTAACTCATTTCATAGGAGGACATGATTCTCCTTGTAAATATTTATATGTTTGTATCCTTATTTACCACAAAGCCATTACCACAGTAAATGCATATGGGTGTTAAAGGCATGCATACTGATGGTGTGCGTGGTAAAGTCTTATGTAAGGTAATGGCTTCATGGTAACAGTTTTGTGTGGTTGTGACTACATTTTAATGGCTGTTTCCTGTGTGCACCTGCTGCTTTAGCGGCTTCATCAGCTATTGAATTCCCTGCAATGTGTAGTCCAACACGTTGGTAGCTCAGTGTGTGAATGACATGAGCCTGTGTCACGTGTGCTTTAAAGTTTGCCACTTCTCCCCAAAGCATTTATGTTTGATAGTAGATACGTGTGAGTCTCTGAATCCATTTTGGCTCCAATGGTATAAGTACTTGTTGTAAGACTGGACACAGTAATAGGAATCATACACAATAAGTGTGCAGAACTCACGATCAGTATTTGTTTGTGCCAGAATTAGAGCTTTCAGTTCAGCCAGCTCTGCTATGCAATCACCTAGTGACTGTGTGTAAGTTTTAAGGGGTTGGAACTCTCCATACCTCATGTTATCCTTTACTGCTGCACAAGCGGCTGAGTATTGCTGCTTGGTCCCTACAGCAGGCTGGTCAGAACCATCAGCATAAACTATAAAGTCTTACTGATCACAAGACATAATTTCAGTGGGCAGGTGATATTCTTTTTCATATTGTAGGTAAGCTTGTGTTTGTAGTGTAGAGTCTAATCTGTAATCTACGTCTCTCTAGGCTTTAGTGTAATGGTGCAGTGGAAATTTTGACCCCGACCTACCCTGTCTAGTGCCTCCTGGAATTCCGATGGCACAATTACACTAAAGTCTGTCAAGTCTCCAACACCTCTCAGTTGGGTCACCCACTATGTTTTTTAAAGGTATACATATTGATTATGAGTGTTTGGACCCGATATCAAATCAGTGAATTGGAGCTAAACACTGTAGATGAGATCATTCTGGTCCTGAAGAATTACCCTTTGATCTGTAAAAGACTCCATGATAGCAAGACACATGTTGACCTTTTAAACACAAGATTGTTTTTCTACCAGGGATCATTGTCTCCACTTGTGGCTTTCACGTGTGAATTAGACAATCATACTCACTGACATTTCCCCTTACAAGGCACTGGATGGTGTCTGCACCCTTAGAGCATGTCAACTCTAATTCCCCAAGGATATCTTGGTAACAAATCTTACCCTTACGTTTGTAACTCCGGGGTGTCCAAAACAGAGAAACAAGAAAGACACAGATTTGGCACTTCAATACATTTATTGAAGCAATTGTTATTCTTGCGCAAATTATGAGCACTACAATGATTAATAAATGACAGAATGAAGTCATCACCATAATTATGGCGATGAACAGAATGAAGAGTGTGGCGACCTGACAAGTAGGGACCGAGGACAGGACACTAGGACCCTGTGGGTCATGAGGGAGGTGACCAGGTCACCAGACACCACATCCGGTCAGGGGACAGGAAGAGGGCAGATCGGACTAGGGCGACCACGGGGACGGACGTGTGTACAACCAGCTGCACCTATAATGCAATAAAGATATGTGATTGCACCAACCTGTGTCCTGTGGGTCATTGTCCTGTGTGGTGCCCACGGCGAGGACACGACAACTGGCGACGAAGGCGAACTCGACGTGTGCCCATTCGCGACTTCAACTCAGGAGCCCACCCTGGATCGCGTCGTGAAGAAAGAAGAGGGAAGTGCCTTGAAGAATTACATCAACGCGGGAGCTCACCCCGACTGATGCAGAGAAGAAGACTGCTGACTCCGGTAAGCGCTGTGTAGAAAGCGCGGAGTGAAAGGAAATTGGCGCGAGCTCTCGCGAGAGTCTCGGCGGCCATTTTCAAGTCAGGCGCGAGAACCAATCACCGCGAAGAAAAAGACGGCGGCCATTTTGGAGTCAGGCATTGCATTGATTGGACGCGAAGTCTCGCGAGAACACCGGCGGCCATTTTAAGAGCAGGCGCAGGAGCCAATCAAATAGAATGAAACGGCGGCGGCCATTTTAAAGAGTCAGGCACAGCGCGAACAACGGAGAAATAAAGGAAATAAAGGTGGAAAGTAGACGAAAGAAAGCACACACAAGAATAAAGGACACTGAAAGAGAAAATAAAGGCAAGAATACAAAGAAAGTAAAAAGAAGGAAGAAATAAGTGCCAGAGTGACATATATATATAAAAAAGGAAAAAGAAACTGAGAAAAGGAGAAGACAAAGAAATAAAACAAAGAGACAAAGAAATAACACAAGGAAAAAGGACCAAGAAAGCCCAGAAGAGGCCAAATAAAGCAAAGCAAAGGAAGGAAAAGGGACAAAAAAAAAAAAAAGGATCACAGAGAGAAAAGGCAGAAAAGACAAGGAAAGCCAAAAAAAAGGGCTGAAATAAAATAAAGAACAGAAGAAGAAGAAGAAAAAGGAAATAAAAGAAAGAGAGCAGATAAAAGGAAGAAGGAAAGAATGGCAGATCCAAAGCCCAGCGCGCAATACAGGACACCACTACCTTTCAACTTGTCGGAGCCACAAACAGGAATAAGGTGGGAGAAATGGATCAGACGGTTTGAAGGATATGTAGACGATACAGATGTAGCAGATGGAAAGAAACTAGGATTACTGTTGAACCTAGCAGGGGATGACGTTGAAGAACTCCTGGTGACACTGCCTACCGAGGAAACAAAAACATATGACCAACTAAAGAAATGTCTAACAGCCAAATTCGACCCACAGCGCAACATTGACTTCGAACGATATACTTTTACCATTGCATGTCAACAAGTCGGCGAAACACTAGACGACTTCGCAACAAGGCTGAGAAAGTTGGTAACACATTGTGAGTTTGACAAATTTGATAACGAGCAAGCAATCAGACTACGGATCATAGAAGGCTGTCGCGACACCGGATTCAGAGCAAGAATACTAAAGGAACCGACCTCATTGGAGAACATCCTGTCCCTAGCGAGAGCAGAGGCGAGAGCAACGGAACATGCCAAAGAAATGGAAAGAGGGAAGAGCGTTGAAATCGAAAACGCACATTTTACGACAAACAGATATCGCACAGACCGATGGAAGAATGACTGGAGGGAAAAAAAAGAGAGGAGACGACCTGAAGGAACATGCTACAAGTGTGGAATGGAGTTTCCACACAGAGGTCCATGCCCAGCATTTGGCCAGACATGCAGAAGATGTGGTGGAAGAAATCACTACGCCAGTATGTGCCAAGGCGCACAATTCAGAGGAGACGACAAGGGGAGAACAGGAAGACAACAGGAATCGACAACAAGACATGTCAGGTATATCGACAATGAAAGGAGAAGTTCATCACGAGGGTCAGGCGAAGAAGAGGAAGAAGTGAAAGTGGAAAGATTATACTACATGTCGGAGGTGCACACCGAGCGGAGCGAGGAAGAAGAAGCAGGAGAGACAACACAGCCAGCAGACAGAAGCACCAGAGGAAAGACGGACCAGGCAAAGATAAGAGTAGGAGCGCATGAAACAGACTTTATACTGGACAGTGGTGCAACATGCAATGTCATGTGTATATCGGAATACGAGAGAATGGAAGTAAAGCCTGCCCTGAGAGCGTCCCAGGCAAAGGTTTTTACCTGGGGGGCAAGGAAACAAATAACCAACTTGGGAAAATTCACAGAGGAACTGAGATACAAGGACACAATAAAAAGAGAGGACATTCATGTTCTACAAGGCGATGTCCCAGGGCCATGCCTGATGAACAACAGCACAGCCCAAACGATGGGCCTTATAACGATGACATATAACAAAAACAACAGACCTGCTGAGAGCAAGCAAAGAGAAGACTCAGGGAACAAAGAAAGAGGAAGAGAACAAAAAAGAGTGATTGAAGGAACCAATACAACAAAGGGCGGCTGTAGAAAGAAAGGAACGCGAAGCAAAACAGAGGGCAGAGAGCAACGATCAAGACGACGAGAGACTGGCAAAAAGGGAGCAGAAGGAGGACCACGGAAGAACAGAAACAAGGCAAAAAGGGGAGAGCAACGACAAAGAGAAAGAGCGGCTGGCACACTGAGAGCGGACGGAGGCCAACCGAAAAGCAGAAACAAAGATGATGGCAGAAAACGACAATCAAAGAAGGAGAGCAAGGGGACAAAGAAACTACGTAGAAAAAAGTAGGAAGCAGAGACTGGGGAGAAGGGTCGACGAGACTGACAAAACATTTCTCTCTCTCTCTCTCTCTCTCTCTCTCTCTCTCTCTCTCTCTCCTTTTTTCTCTTTTGTCACCACCAACAACAAGCAAAGGCAGTCAAGGGCTGAAGGGGCAGAAATGGTCAGGAAAGCAGCATCATGAATATTTTGTTTACAACAAAGGGGGAGATGTGGCGACCTGACAAGTAGGGACCGAGGACAGGACACTAGGACCCTGTGGGTCATGAGTGAGGTGACCAGGTCACCAGACACCACATCCGGTCAGGGGACAGGAAGAGGGCAGATCGGACTAGGGCGACCACGGGGACGGACGTGTGTACAACCAGCTGCACCTATAATGCAATAAAGATATGTGATTGCACCAACCTGTGTCCTGTGGGTCATTGTCCTGTGTGGTGCCCACGGCGAGGACACGACAAAGATTTCAACCATTGTGGACTTAGCATTTGATTATATGAATACATATAATTGTACTCCTGCCTACCTCAGCCTATCTTAACCAAAAATAGGTGTGTGTGCATCTGCCACTATACCATGAGTGGCCTATCCCCAGTTACCTGTGTGCGTGTATTTCATCCAACAGCCTGGTCAGATGTTAAAAAAAAGGCAGCCTTCCTTCTCAGCATATGGATAGGATTCAGCTGGGCTAGAATTCAGGCACAGAGTGACCGCAACAATCCTGTGAAAATGCTCATCTGTATAAAAAAAAGGTCTGGCCAGTTTATATATTAAATGACCCACATCTGTTCTGATACCCAAGCTCTTTTTCCTGTGTGTTTGTTTTTTCTACCTACCCCGAAGTGTCGCCAAACAGACAATATTAATAACAATAATTAGCGCAGTGCGCGGAGCCCTTGAACAGAATGTCCTAGGTGTCTACAAAAAGGTGGATATATAAGCGAATATATTCTCCGTACATTATCATGTGCTGGTGAGTAGGGAAATGTATGTGAAAGGTCTCTAATGTAAAAGATGTCAAGTTTAAATGTGAGCCCGAAACATGGACGTGTGTGTGCCCAGGGCCTAACAACCACACGACACGTCCTTCCTTTAATGAAGACCGACTGCAACAATTAAAGCGTGTCAAAAAATGCAGACTCTGCATGTGCAAAGAGCGTCTAAAGTGCACGTGCTCAGTGCAGTTCCCCCTTCTTAGTGGTCTCAACCCAGTTCAATTCAACAATTTCAATCACCCCAACAGAGTTCAAAGTTCCACAGATTAAGTCATAACATTTTTTTTTTAAGTTTCTGAGGCAGAGATTTAACAAGCGCGCGAACAAGGGCTAAAACATTTTTTAAACCCCTCCGCTGCAATATCTGGCAGTGCGGACGCTCTTCAGGTATGTGGATACTCTTCCATCCATGATGGCTATTGTTGAATATATTTGTTCGCTCACACATAAAATTTTGCTCGCGCCTACAACAAAAACTGCTGAATGGATTTATTGGCGTGAAGGGTGAACAATGCTCAGAAAGCGTGCTTTATTGAATTGGTGTAACTCCGTTCAGTAGTTTTAAAAGTCTGTAAAAAAAACTTGCAGTGCTTGCTATAAAGAGCTAGCATTTTATATATATTTGCCATTTTTAATCATGATTTAGAAAATCACAATCGAATACAATGGCCTTCAGAAGAGCTCAAACAAGTTTTTTCAACCATCTTGAAAATATTTTCACACTGTGCAAATATAGTTTCCAAAGCTGTGCTGTGCATTCCACTGCATGTTGCAGTTGAGCAGCAGGATATAAGCTGATAATAACAAGACTGCCACACCCGACTCTGCTGATGTGACTATTTTACATTTGAAATCAATTTTCAAGAGGCCGGGTGGCAGTGGAGAACAATTGTTCAGAAAAGAATATTAGGAAAGAATGATATAGAAAGAAGGGTTACTAATGTTTTTTCCTTTGCTTTTTCAGATGATTTTGTCTGGGTTACAGTACAATAGGTTTGCTAACGCGGGATTACTGGTTACTAATTATCTTACCAAATCCCATTTCCTGTCGACTGAATCGTTGGTACCTGTCTTGAGTAAAAGGTAATCTCGCAATAAAGCAATCAATTTAAGAACTTACACCACTCTAAATGACCACTGACCAAAATTAAGTTTTAAAGATTTAATATAAAGTCAAAGATAACTGAAGATACAAACTTCTCAAAATGAGATTAAGAAGATAAATCGGTATCACTATGAACATGAACTTTTTGAATAGTCTGAGTCTGAAGAACAAAATAATGAGTACAACTTCTAATAACATGAGCGTTGCCAAAATGAATACAAGTTGCAACCTCAAAGTCATTACAGAAAAGAAAATTAAGGTTAGTCTGTCCCTACACTATACTAAATGACATCCCTACTTAGCAAGATCTTAACCCTCTAGGTGTCAGCCGTGGTGACTTCCTAAGAAGATCACGCACTTCTCTTTGTCTCTTCTCTGATAATGGGTCTCTCCTGATCAGCCTATCTGCCTACCCATCCGCTTCCTTAGGCTCCCAAAATCATCTGCTCTGCTCTCCTCCCGGGTCACTTTCCCTAATACCAAATCACATTTCCAATAGAAACGCCCCTTGAGACGCCCCTCACGTGGTACATCTTTGCGCGGCAAACTCCATGATGGTACTCTTGAAGACCCTCGTTATAGTTGACCTTGGTTCCCAGGCTCCTTCTTCCGTGCGCTGATACCCCCTGAAATTCCTGGAAACTCCTACAGGCCTGCGCAAGGCGCCACTGAACAAAGTCCCTTTCATTCGAGCTGATTAGGACCCTCGCACCTGCATACAGCTCGTCCTGCAGTGGGCCTCAAATTCCAGACTTCACCATATCTTAGGCCATAAAACACTCTCAGAGCTCCATACTGGACACCTCACGACCTCTCCTCTAACGAGCACATGACGATTTAAACTACATGACATTATCTGTTCTGGCCTACTTGATTTACATGCAGCAGGTTCCTGCACTCTTAAAACGTTAACTTGATTTAAACAGCAAACATTCTTAACTAGCATACGTTTCTAAAATAACACATCTATAAAGCATATACTTTTAACCCTAAATTCAATAGTACATTTTGAAAGAACCATGTCAACTTTATCTCACATTATTTTAGCAGCACGTTCAGGTTTGCTGTGAATTGCCCTAAGGCCTACACAAAATACTGGAATCCAAAGTTACGTTTAATTCGGACATGACTCTTTTTAACATGAGAACATGAGGTTTTCACATATACTCCAACATTTCTACATTTAATCTCACACCGTTATACTTATGGTTACTCTACTTAACATTCTATACATTTCGCTATTGAATATAAACACTCGTGTGCAAAACATGTTTAAACTAACTACGTGCTTGTAAATATGGCGTACTTATACATTTTTTTCAAACTTGTGCTCTCTCAGTCCCCCCTTTGATGACCTTCAGGGGTCATCATTACCATGACACTAAAAATGTAGAACCTTTAAAGTGAAGACAGGGCAGTACCACTTCTTTTCATACTCTCTAATACTTTCAGACTCTTATATTGAGTGTCCTGCATCGCTGTCAACTCTTCTTCCTGTTTCTTCATAGCTCTCTGTAACCTATTTGCTCTATACCATTGATACAAACGCACCAATCCCCACAAAGTGATTACACAAATCACTACTATGATGATGGGCTTCAATATGTACCAAACGATACCCTTTCCTAAGTTGGCAAACCAACTTCCAACTTTACCCATTCCATGGCCTACTTTTTCCCACACATTTACCTTTGCCAGGTCCTCAATTTCGTAGTGTATGGCAGTGATGTTTTGTATATACTTCTCTAGAGGCTTTGAATTGTCTGGAATGTAAGTACAGCATTCCTGGACCTTCAAGGCCCTACAGACTCCTCCCTCTTTTGCTAACAGAACATCTAAAGCAAGTCGGTTCTGAAGAACCATTGCCCTAATCGATTGCATCTCCCCTTCTATCAGCATCAAGGATCTTGCAGTACTGGCAGACAGTCTATCTACGACTGTAGCTAACCTCCTGATATTAATGTCATTCATTATCAATCCTAAGAAAGGGAATGCAGCACCTATTACATCTCCAACTACTTCTGCTGCACCCAGCCCTCGCTTCCATCTAGTTGATATTTCTTTCTTAGGCGTGTCTAAATTCTCAACATGATATATTTTAGGAAAGACAACAGCCAGATAGCATGATCCGTACCAATTATCTGGTAACTTCACATAGGCATATCTTCCACATACAAAATATACATTTGGTATTGCTTGCATCCCTTTCATGAAGTTCTTAGAGTAGTACTCCAATTGAAAGGCATGTTCACAATTTACTTGTCCTACATAAACGTTTTCATAATAGGAGTAACTCCTGTGAATGCACAGTTTCCCCCGTTTCTCCTTATCCAAAGCAATTGGACCAATACTACCTTTTCGTTGTTGTGCCCTTTCCTCCTTGGTCCAATCTGTTTCTCCTTGTCCTGATGCCTTCAATACCTTCTGCTTCCTGTATCTAGTATCTACCTGTGCTATAAACTTTTTCTCAACTTCTGATATTTGACAAGTCAGATTGTTTATTCGAGCATGTGAAGTATCTAACGTTCTCCATGGAATAAACCATTTGTGTAATCTGTCTTCGCTTTTGTAGTAGTCCCATTTGTTCAAATGCTTGAAATTCGGAACCTCTGGCAATGTCGAGTCGAAATTCGAGAAGTAATACTCAAATCCGTCTCGTCCATAAAACATACTTAACAATAAACTGCACGTTATTCCATATGTCAACGGGAGATGATGGTATTTGATACCCTCCTCCACCGAAATTGGTAATTGCATACAGACATAGCAATCCTTTACTTCCATGGCATCAACATATTCATAAAGCAATTTAGCATAAGCATTTGACTTGTAATTTCCCTGTGACTCATCCATGTGTAACCTTTTTACTTCTGCATCTAACAACGCTTTGTCTTTCTCATTGATGTTTCCCTTCTCCTTAATAATGGTAGTTCTCGGTGTTGACACTCCCTTATCCTCCTTAACTGTGGTTCCATCCCCTTCGTGTCCCGCTAGGAATGAAACAGTTACCACTAAAATTATAAGAGAAACCACTACTCCTAAAAATGTAACAGCTATACATTTTGCCCTGCGGTTCGGGTTGCCAGCCTCCATGTTCTCAAACAGTGTAGTTTTCGACTTTTTTCCAGCATTCACTTCCTCTTCTTTTCAAACAAAGTCTTTCTCTCTTGCAATGTCTTTCTTGGAACACTTGGAAGCTTGACAATTTATTTCCGCAAAACAATTCAAAGTCCAGTAAAAATAGACAACCCTAGCCCTTCTCCATCCGCTAAAAGGAAACCCCTACCATTTTTCTTCTTTCACTCGGCGCTAGGTTATCTTGCAACAATTTACAATTTCTTTTCAAAAGTCTTATTTTCGTCTGAAGTTATGTATGACTCAAGGAGTGACACTACTTCTTCATAAATGTCCATCCGAAGTATCATTCCCTCAGGTTCTGGACAGTTCGTACCACACCATGGAAAGTCAACTTTTTCTAGGATTATTCTCCTTACCTCGCTCAAGACAAGTGGACGGACAAAATTGAGAGTTAGCGTTTTTTCAATTTCCAATCCTGGTACTATCAGTTCTATATCCACAATTACAAAGGGGTCCGTTCTAATCAAGATCACTTTCTTCACTTTTCCAGATCTGCACCCCCTTGAAGCCATTCGCAATATGATATTAGTCCACAACAATAAGTGCTCCTAGCATTTCTACTACTCGCTCAAGCATTTCCAAACGAAGAAGAGTTCCCTCCAATATTGGATATCGTGAACAGCAAACTGGAAACTCAACTGTTTCTAAAATCAACTTTCTTATTCCACTCAGGAGAGCAGGATGAACGATGTTGAGTGTCAGCAACCTTTCGGTCTCCGCTCCTGGCAGTAGAAACTTTATTTGCACTGTGATGATCGGGTCAGTTCTGATCAGTTCCACTTCCCTGATCCTCCCTGTTCTGTGTCTCCCAGACATCTGCAACGAGGTAGGTCCAATCGGGAGTAGAGTATCTTCTGCTAGGCACTCGCACCCTACTTGATCTTCTAAGACCCTCCTCGGCTTGATCCTGGATATCTTCTTCTGGATCTGAGTCTTCGGATATAGGAGTAAGCGTTTCTTCCTGGGCCGACCTCAAACTTAGCCTTCTCCTCCTTGTTGGCCAAGTGGCAGCTCCAAGCCTTATTCTCCTATTCCTTGTCCTCTCACTTGGTTCTTGGTCGCTCCGATACGGATCTGAGTCTGAGTCGTATTCACTTCTGCTCTCTCCTTCAGTTGCGTCTTCTGTCTCACTGCCGTCCTGCCTTCGCTCTTCTTCTGAATCCGATGCGTTCCCAACTTCTTCCGACACCTCCTCAGCTGCCTCAATCCCTTCTTGCGACTCTTCTTCCACTTCCGGGCTTTCGTCTGGGATGGGAGCTGTTCCTTCTAGAGGTGCTGGAACTCTTCGAGTATGGGATGCATGAATCCAATTTGGCAGCCCCCCGCACTTCACCGCGGTGTTCGTTATCAGGATTACCTGAAAGGGCCCACGCCAGCGAACATCTAGGCAGTTCTTCCGGACGTGCTTTTTAACCAAGACCCAGTCCCCTGGGTTCAGGTCATGACACAGGTTCCTCGCTGCTGGAACTTCAGCCGCATGCACCTGAAGGGACACAGAATGGATGGCGTCAGACAGTCCTTTACAATAATCCAAGATCAGATCATCTGTAATATTCAATAGAGCAGTAGTTGGAACTGTAGGAAGTCTCATGGCCCTCCCCATCAGGATCTCGTGGGGAGAGAGACCTGTCCTCCTATCAGGTGTGCTGCGCATGCTCATGAGCACTAATGGAAGAGCATCTGGCCAACTCAAAGATGTGGATGCCACTACTTTAGCCAACCTATTCTTCAAAGTGCCATTCACTTGTTCCACAATTCCTGAAGCTTCTGGTCGATAACTACAATGCAGCTTTTGATCGATATTCAGTGTGGAGCACAACATCTTCACTATTTCGCTGTTAAAATGTTTTCCTCTGTCCGATTCCAAAGAGGCAGGCACCCCGAAGCGCGGTATCAACTCCCTGAGCAACAATTTAGCCACTGTGAGTGTATCGCACCTACGTGTAGGGTACGCTTCAACCCATCTGGAAAATACGCATACAATCACCAACACATACCGAAGGCGATTGACTCTTGGCATTTCGATGAAATCTAGTTGCATTCTATTGAAAGGCCCCCCCGACCTCCCAATGTGACTCAGTGTGACTGGTGTTCGTTTGCCTACGTTCAGTTGTTGGCAGGTAACACATCGCTTACATACTGATTCTGCTGCTATTCTGAATTTCGGGCAATACCAAGTCTGCCTAAAAACTTTCATCATAGCATCCCTTCCCAGATGTACTGGACCATGTATTTCTCTCGCCATGGGATTAGCTAATTCTTCAGGTAACACAGCTCTCCCATCTGCTGAAACCCAAAAATCCATTTCACTTCGCACACAACCTGCTATTTCCCATGCCTTTTTCTCTGTTTCAGGTGCGTTCTCCTGCATTATTCTTAAATCCTCCCAAGTGTCTACAGTTTCTAACATCATACTTAATTCAGTCTTTTCTTCTGCACCTTCTATTTCCACCTTTGAGAAAGAATAACTTTGTTCCGCACAATAGCGTGCGACTTCATCAGCATATCTATTACCTTGTGACACAAAATCTGTATTCTTAGTATGAGCTACACACTTCACTACTGCGATGTCAACAGGACCTTGTAATGCTTCTATCAGCAATCGCACAAATTCTCCATTTCGAATGGGCGAACCAGAGGAAGTCATGTAACCCCTCTGAGACCACAACTGCCCGAAATCATGAACCACACCGAAACCATATTGGCTGTCCGTGTAGATGGTGACTCTCTTTCCGTTTCCTGCTATGCAGGCACGAGTTAGGGCAATAATCTTTGCTACCTGTGCGGAATGTACTCCTTCCAGGCAAGCGGCTTCCACAACTCCAGTAATGGTACAAACAGCATAAGCTGCTCTCAACCGACCAGTATCGTCTCTTAAACATGAGCCATCAACAAAATAAATTTCATCGGGGTCAGACAATGGCTCATCCACAATATCTGGTCTGGGTTTCGTGCATAGTTCAGTCACATCAAGGCAATCGTGGTCTTCACATCCTTCGCCTTCTATTACGGTAGGTAATGGCATCAAAGTAGCAGGATTCAAGACAGAGCATCTCCTGAGAGTCACGTTTTCTGCGGCAAGTATAACTTGCTCGTAGCGCGTGAGCCTACTATTGGTCAGATGCTGCGTCTTCGTCCTGGTCATTAACAATTCAACTGAATGCGGTACATACACCACCACTGGATGTCCCATTACAATACTTTCGCTCCTTTCAATGCTGACACCCGTTGCAGCAACGGATTTGAGACATCCGGGCAACGCTGCGGCTACTGGATCTAATGTAGCCGAAAAGTATGCAACTGGTCTACGGGCATTACCGTGGGTCTGTGCCAAGACTGACAAAGCACATCCCTCTCTCTCACAGCAATAGAGTGAAAACGACTTTTCATAATCTGGCATTCCCAGAGCCGGAGCACGACATAAGTCGTCTCTCAGCTGTAAAAACGCCACCAGACATTCTTCATCCCATGGTACCGGATCACTCACCTCCTTGTGCGTCAGTTTCTGTAAGGGCTTTGCTTTCAGTGAAAAGTTAACTATCCACTGTCGGCAGTAACCCACCATTCCTAGGAACATTCTAACTTCTCTCTGTGTTGTAGGCGCATTCATTTTCATTATTGCCTCAATCCTCTCTGGGGACACCTTACGTTTCCCTTTTTCTAACCTGTGCCCTAGATACTGTACTTCTGTCAGACAATACTGTAACTTGCACGGAGATACCTTATGTCCATTTTCAGCTAAATGGTTCAGTAAGGCAATTGAATCTGCTTTACAAGCTTCCTCTGTCTCTGACGCAACAAGTAGGTCATCTATGTACTGTACTAGAACCGAGTTCTGCGGCAGTACTAGATTTTCAAGATTCTTCTTCAACAACTGGTTGAAGATGGATGGACTGTCTGTGAATCCTTGTGGGATTCGACACCATGTTAAAACGCGATCTTCCATTTTAAACGCAAAAAGGTACCTGCTCTCTTCATCCAATGGGATTGAAAAGAAAGCCTGACAAAGATCTATCACTGTGAACCATTCTGCTTGACATGGTATTTGAAACAATATCACTGATGGATTCGGTACCACGGGACAACATGAAACGACTATGTTGTTAATCTTTCGTAAATCCTGAACTATCCTAAACTTCCCACTAGGTTTCTGCAAACCCATAATCGGGGAGTTACAGGGACTGCCCACGATTTCTTTCAGTATTCCCTGTTGAATCATTGACTCGATCACAGGCTTTATTCCCGCAATCGTTTCCTGGGACAGTTTGTATTGAGGCGTTCTTGGAAACTCAACATTTGGTTTTACCAGAATTTTTACCGGTTCTACCCCTTTAATCAATCCTATATCTTCTCCTGTGAAATCCCACACCTCTGACGCCACTGCATCTCTTAAGTCTTGTGGAAGATCTTCTACCGTCAGAGTAGGATATAGTTCTACACAGAATTTTGAATTGGCCACCTTAAAGGTAGCATCATCGTCGGTAGTCTGTACCTCCACTCCTTGTGGGGTGCAGTATATGGTGCAATTCAATTTGCATAACAAATCCCTACCTAACAGACATACCGGACTCGAGTCACAAACCACAAACTGATGTTCGTTCATATGATTTCCTATTTTCACAGATACTGGTTCTGTCAAAGGACTAGTCATTCTCTTATTTGCGACTCCTACCACCTGAATTGTTTCCCCTGACATCGGCAAGTCTGGAACCACCGCTGATCTCAGAGTCGAACGAGTAGCCCCAGTATCCACTAAGAACGTAGTGGGACACCCTGCCACTTCTGCCTCAACAAATGGCCCTCTTTGATCCACTTCTAGGACTGCCCCGAGGGTACAATCCTCTTCACTGCTCACCCGTTGTCCTGTCAATGGATCAATGTAATAACATTTTTCTTCCTCAATAAACAGAGGCATTTGTTTAAAGACCTTTCCTCCAGCTGTTATCTTCGGTGGCTGTGGGAATTGGGCCCGTGGAGCCGAAGTCCCCCCTTTGGCCACCTTATTACTTGGGACTGTCACTTTTTGCACTGGGTCTTCTTGGACCTGTTCTTCTACTTCTAGCTCTCCATTTTCAGGGTTAAAGGGACACTCGCGTCGCCAATGCCCCACCTGGTGACACAGATGACACTTTGTCGTTTTCTTTAAAGTGGCAAAGTCTATCCTAGGTCTCTGCCCTTCTTCATTATCTTTGTTCTGACCATTTGGTTTTCGTCCCATCCCCTGCTTCTGCTGGCCACCCTTCCCAGCGGACTGCATTTGCACCACCATCAATTTCTCCTTTAGATTCTTGGCTTTAGAATCTATCTCGTCACTGCAGTACCTCGCATATCGTAAAATCTCATCTAGTGGTTTGTTCTGCCAACAGATTAAATGTTGCTGTATCATCAAACAAATATCAGGTCTCAACCCCAAGACAAACTTTGACACGAACTGCCCTATGTCTTTGGGATCCATTACATCTAGTCCACTGTATTGCTTGAATGTTTTCAACAATCTTTCATAAAACTCGTGAACTGTCTCCTTGGGTTCCTGCCTTGTTCGGTCTATTTTTACCCAATCTATATCCTGTGGTGGTACCTTATCTTTCAGCCATGCTATTACCCTTTCATACTTTCGCATGACAATCTCAGATGGTCCATTTGTTCGAGCATCCCTCGATGGTTCAGCATTTGGCCATTCAACACTAGTCTTACAAGGGGTCCACAGATCAGATGGGACCACGATGTCAAACAACGTGTTCAAATCTATCCACAGTACTTTCGAGATTTTAACGAACCTCTCTACCTGCTTATACCATTCGACTGGATTGTCCCGCAACTTCGGAAATGAGTTGGTAAATGCGGCTAAGTCTCCTCTACTCCAGGGCACATGTACATAATTTCCATTTGATATTTCTCGCAAAGGGAATGCCTCCATCTGCATTACCCTTCCCTCAGGGGTCATCACATTTGTACTTCGCCTAACCGTGCCCTTTTTCGACCACCTTTCTTCCCATTTATCCAGTTCTCTCCACACTCTTATCCCTGTTACCAACTCTCTTATGTGTGTTTTTAATCCAGTAGTTCTCTTCTCATCTAGATCTTGGTCTGCGTACTGTAATCTGTGGTTGCTCTGCAATGCCCTTGTCCTAGACAAATCCACGGCATACTTGTCTGCCAAATCAGTCAGTTTTTCATGAAACGCTCTAGCTTTCCTAGTAATATCCTTTGCCATGAACAATAACTCATCCTGTTCGTACAATTCTATCCTTTCCAAAGGCAATGTTCCATCTATTATCTCATCAACATCTGATTTTAAACTGGTAACATCAAGCCTTTTTGCCTTAATTTCAGCTTTCAAGACACTCAATTTAGCTCCTCCATCCGCATCTCTCCCATCCCAGCTCCGAGATCTACGTTTAGGTATGGGTGAATTATAAGGAGTCCTCCCCTGTTCCCATCTCTCTAGATCCCATGCCTTTCCGTCTTCTCGGGGTGGGTGGTGAAACACTCCTTCATGCCTCATAGCCCCTCTCTCCCCCTCCGGGCTAGTTTCACGGGCTGCAGGGTAAGATGTTCCATTACTCCCTCTTTCTTCCCTACTTCCCTGTGATTCCTGATTATTCGAGGCGTGGCGGGACCTATCGCTGTTCTCCTTTCTCCAATGTTGAACGTCTTCCCCAAGTGTATGATGAAGGCACCTAAACCTATTCTGAAAAGCCCGTACCGCCTCATCTCCTCCGTTCCCCCAGAGACGGGACATTTCCTCACATTCTACAATCCTAGTATTTTGTTCCGGCCGTTCTCTCTGATTTGTAGGACATGCATCCCCTCTATTCTCTTGACTTTGGCCTTCCCGGCCCTGACTACTCTCGCTGGCCCCACAATGAGATACTGTCCCGTTACCCCTGCTTTCCCACTCTGGTTCCGTTCTTGTCCTGTTACTCGGAGATACTATGGACCCGTCCCATTCCCTCAAATCAGCTCTTAACTCTGAAAAAGATCTTGGCCGCGGTCCCCTTAGATCCATTGGTCCTCTCGGACCTCCTTGTTCTGAATTGGGACCGACAGTTGTGTCTAATGGGGTGTTCCACGTTACCGAACCTGGTAATTGTTTCCATGCATTCGTCACATTATTCCTCCTTTCCATCTCAATCCTTTCCCTATCCAATTGCCTTTGTTGTTCCCCTCTATCTCTCTCAGAATTATAGATCGAAACTATGGGTCCTATGGTAACAGGCACTTGAAGAGCGTCTGGCAATCCCACAGACTCAACCCTTTCTGTGGTTGGCGTTTTCTGCACCACAAACCTTCCCACTACACTCTGTACAGTGTTGTTTGGAGGTGTTTCTCCGCCTTTGCTAGGTGTCCATTCCGATATAGGGAGTGGTGTATATCCCTCTATCTCATTCCCATCTTCCCTTGCGAGCCCTCTATCTTCTATCAACTCCACTCTCGGAGGTGGTCTATCCATTAACAATCTGTTTATCAGATTGTCCTCCGACTCGCTTTCCTCGTCTTCTTCCATGAGGTTTCCCCCTCCTGACACCTCCCTCATCGGATACATTTTCTCCACCTCAATAGTCTGTACCCTCCAACGCTTTTCCTCCTCATCCCATTTGGAATCTCGCACTGCCCTTACCGATCGCGTCAGCCTTTGTTGACGCCTGTTCAAATTTCGGTCGTGTGCAGCCTTAATCCATGCATTAAGAGCCTCAAACTGTGTTGGTCTAGGTGAGGGTTTCAATGAGGACATGGTTGCCTTCAGCCGATGTAACACCTCTAACTTAAACGTCCCGTACTTTGGGAACTGCATTTCCCCATTCCCTTCTGTAAGCTTATTCCAAGCCCCAATCCACAATATCGTATGCAGCCCAACATTCGTTGCCATATAATGAGCTGGCGTACCCTCCGGGGGAGCCTCTTCCCCGTAATAATGTTCACTTCGTTTACGTTTGAAAATCCCTTTCAAACACTTAAAACACTTCATGATTTCTCTTTTCTCCGCGTTTGTTTACTTCCTGATGACTCTCCACCAATCTCAGCGCCGTTCTCACTAACTGGCCTATCCGTACGCGGCTTTCCTCCGACGTCACGCTAGCCGCCCAACCAGAGCGCGGCTCTAGCTAACGTCACACCAACCGCTCAATCACAGCGCGGCTCTAGCCGACGTCACCCGTCCCCCTTCGCAGCAGTTCCCCTCCTTTCTCAGCTCGTCTCCTCGGTCATGCACGCATCCCATTCATACTCTGAAAAATGATTACTTCCGTCCAAGCGATCACCTTTCTTTGACTGTACGCCCACAGTCTTTCTGTAGTTGTCACCTTAACTTGGCGAAATGTCTTTCCGATTACTTCCAGACAATCGCCTTCTCCGATAGGTTATTCACGCACAGTAACTTTCGACCAGCGTCCGTTACTCATACACTCACTCTTACACTCCCCCTATCTTGGATCCACGGCGGTCAATGGTACCTCGTGACCTCCGTACTATGGTCGACAACTACCCTGGATGTTCGATACACCCAAAACCACTTAAGCTCTGGCCTGAACTTAAGATTTCACCAGTTAACCCGTTTACCAGGTTACCAGTTTACCAGGTTGCGCGCGCTCACAACCTTCTCTCATTCACACTACAGGCATTCAACTCCGCAAGACATTACAATACAAATACAACACAAAACACCGCAATCTGTTCACGCATGACCCTTTTTATACTCACTCTCCGATACTGCTGCTTTTCTCGCACCGTCTGCACCTTTCGGCACACGATTCTTCCGCTGCTCGTCTCTCGGCGTCTCGGGCCTTGGGGTAAACTAACCTCTCTAGATTACCTTCCTCAAGAAGATAACCATCCTCACTCTGCTACCAACTGCTAACGCGGGATTACTGGTTACTAATTATCTTACCAAATCCCATTTCCTGTCGACTGAATCGTTGGTACCTGTCTTGAGTAAAAGGTAATCTCGCAATAAAGCAATCAATTTAAGAACTTACACCACTCTAAATGACCACTGACCAAAATTAAGTTTTAAAGATTTAATATAAAGTCAAAGATAACTGAAGATACAAACTTCTCAAAATGAGATTAAGAAGATAAATCGGTATCACTATGAACATGAACTTTTTGAATAGTCTGAGTCTGAAGAACAAAATAATGAGTACAACTTCTAATAACATGAGCGTTGCCAAAATGAATACAAGTTGCAACCTCAAAGTCATTACAGAAAAGAAAATTAAGGTTAGTCTGTCCCTACACTATACTAAATGACATCCCTACTTAGCAAGATCTTAACCCTCTAGGTGTCAGCCGTGGTGACTTCCTAAGAAGATCACGCACTTCTCTTTGTCTCTTCTCTGATAATGGGTCTCTCCTGATCAGCCTATCTGCCTACCCATCCGCTTCCTTAGGCTCCCAAAATCATCTGCTCTGCTCTCCTCCCGGGTCACTTTCCCTAATACCAAATCACATTTCCAATAGAAACGCCCCTTGAGACGCCCCTCACGTGGTACATCTTTGCGCGGCAAACTCCATGATGGTACTCTTGAAGACCCTCGTTATAGTTGACCTTGGTTCCCAGGCTCCTTCTTCCGTGCGCTGATACCCCCTGAAATTCCTGGAAACTCCTACAGGCCTGCGCAAGGCGCCACTGAACAAAGTCCCTTTCATTCGAGCTGATTAGGACCCTCGCACCTGCATACAGCTCGTCCTGCAGTGGGCCTCAAATTCCAGACTTCACCATATCTTAGGCCATAAAACACTCTCAGAGCTCCATACTGGACACCTCACGACCTCTCCTCTAACGAGCACATGACGATTTAAACTACATGACATTATCTGTTCTGGCCTACTTGATTTACATGCAGCAGGTTCCTGCACTCTTAAAACGTTAACTTGATTTAAACAGCAAACATTCTTAACTAGCATACGTTTCTAAAATAACACATCTATAAAGCATATACTTTTAACCCTAAATTCAATAGTACATTTTGAAAGAACCATGTCAACTTTATCTCACATTATTTTAGCAGCACGTTCAGGTTTGCTGTGAATTGCCCTAAGGCCTACACAAAATACTGGAATCCAAAGTTACATTTAATTCGGACATGACTCTTTTTAACATGAGAACATGAGGTTTTCACATATACTCCAACATTTCTACATTTAATCTCACACCGTTATACTTATGGTTACTCTACTTAACATTCTATACATTTCGCTATTGAATATAAACACTCGTGTGCAAAACATGTTTAAACTAACTACGTGCTTGTAAATATGGCGTACTTATACATTTTTTTCAAACTTGTGCTCTCTCAGGTTTGATGGTTGGACAGTGTGCACACGCCCAATCAGCCTGTCAACCAAATATGGGGTGGACGTACTTTGTATAATTCTATGTAGAATAATCATCTGGGTTTAGCTATGAATTCCGCTAGATTGGGCTTGAATTGCATGTCAAGAGTCTTTAGCGTTGTTTCTTGCAGCCTCACATCCAAAAATGGACAAGATGATGCATTTTGTGCTAATGAATAGATACAAAATACCACAAAACACAAATAGCAAGCACAAGCACTTTTCAATGTGCTCCTGGGGTAGGATTTCCCCCCAACTTACTAGCGTTATTTAGCACTATTTCTTATCGCAAAATGCACCGTTGCATCCAAAACAGATGAGAGTATGCATTTTGCGCTAAGAAACAGTTCTTAATGCAGCAGAGCACACATAGCAAGCACGAGTGGTGGCTCACCCTCGCTAAATGTTTTCTCACTGTAGGATTTTTTCCCAAATTACTCTTAATTGTGCAAGGAGAAGAAATCATATAATTATTGGTAACTCTGCATCCAAGAGTAATGTGAAATTACCAAAATTACTCTATTGCTCTGGCATAATCGAAATTCTGCTTACGCCTAATACAAATATCAAATTTATTGGCTTTTATAATTGCTTGTTAATGTGCAAAGGTATATTACAGTCTGTGTGAACAGCTTCACCAGAGAGCTTGTTAGTACATTCCAAGCCTAACATTTCAGCTTGCTGTTTTAGAAAACTTAGACCAAGGTGTCAGTTCACATCTTCTCTATCCAAGTTGATTCCCAAATGCAGGGTGCTTTTTTTCAGCCCTTAATCGCAAAAGCTTTAAATGTTGTCTTAACAAACTAAATGAAATGCAAAAGTCTGGGTAAGTAAGAGGCTGACTGCTTATGGCACTAATTTACGCTTGACTTGAAAGAAGCACCGCTTGTGTATACACCTGAGTGTCACAAGGGAAAAAGATGCATGATGAAGGCTGCCTGGTGTCCCCACCCGACCAGCGCATGGGTTTAAGAATACATTGTGGCTTATTGACAAGCACATGCACTGCCGGTGTGTCACTTTTTTTGATGCACTGGACTCACAGAGTGCAGAACCATATCTACAACACCACGCAAATGCCACTTTGCATGACTTTTCATGACCACCTAGATATGGAGTCAGGCAAAGCAGTGCAAGTCACTGCATTGCCTTACTCTTCGTCAAAGAGGCGTTCCATGGGCATTCCAGTGGGTGTTCCCATGCAACACCCATGGATTTTGATGCATTCCCATAATTACAAGGACTTGTAAACCTGGGAATGTGTCAAAAACTGCACCTCTCTAGAGAAGGTGTTACAAGGAGAAAAAAACATTATTTCTCCGCATTTTTTTCACTTTATATGTGTGCTGCATACTGCAGGCACACATAGAAAGAGTAAAGTGCCTCTCTTGATTGTTTTTAGGCAGGGAGGTGTCCCTTCCTGCACAAACACAATAATTTCTGCAATGCAGACACACTTGCACCATGGTGCATTGGCACAAGGCAGCAAATTGTGCTCAGCGGAGTGGAAGAGGACAGGCATGCGCCATATTTCATAGATACTTTTTAAGCATCACACAAGTGTCATTACTGATACCCAATCAGCCATCCATTCACAACCGATAATCACACACCTCAATTGTTATGATCATTTGAATTTATTTAAAAAAAAGGTTTTTTGTTTTTTAAAAATTTTATTTGAATATCTCAAATTGTTTTGCAAAAGAGTTCCAAAATTGTTGTGACTGGATGGCTGAAAGGGTATTTGTACTGACGCTTTTTTGATGCTTATAAATTATATATGGCGGAGCCTTACTGATTAGGGGCCGAACCCTATATAGTTTAGGTTATTTCATAGAAACGTCCCATTCCCGCCCTTTTCTTTTGATGCATGGCAGTGCAACAAAGTGACGTGCTGTGCTGTGCTGCCCTGTGTCAAAAATTCGTAAATAAGCCCTATTGTTTTTTGGTAGATGCAGGTTTGTTGTGTACCCTGAAACTAGAACATTTATGATCTGCCTGAAAAGTGCATGGCTTGTTTACCCCTCACTAACCCCAGGTCTAGATATGGAGCCACTGGCCTTTGTCAGAGGCTCCTATATAGGGTTAGCCTGAAACAGTGAGCACTACAGTCAGCTCCCTAAACAGTAAACGACAACCACAGGAGAGTGCAACAGCTATGCTTTTGCAGCATGAGATTGTGATAATTGAAGCTTCCTACTTAGTGAAACTGACCTCAATCAGCCTAAATCATGACATGGAAAGGTACTCATTTAGAGATTAGTGGGATGGATGTTCTGTCATAAATTAGGTTCCTACCTGTCAAACCTGCAGTTTCACAGCCCCATTTAGAAATAGGACAGTGGCTGACTTTTTCTTTTTCTTTTTTTTGCTGGTGAAATCATTATGTGCTCCGTCTGCAAAAACCCTTTACCAGAAGCATATTTTTCACAGGCCCTCATGGTCAAAGATTCAAAAGCCCAGCACGGCAACCACTTGCATTCAATGCTTGTGAACCAGGGATGGGGAAAGAGACATCCGTGAAAATAATTCCCTAAAGGTCAAGGATATTTCTCTTTTGTTCTTTAGAAAAATTTGGAGGTTTGTTTTTGTAAAGTGGGCTTCAAAACAAGGCAGGTTACTCAGCAATTCAGCAGTGATGAACGTGTATGCACCACACTTACATCGTGGAGGTCCCTGCCAGACAGTTGGACTTTCCTCAATAGGGCGAGTGTTTATTTGCGAGTATTCATTTGGTGAGTGAATGGAGTTGCGGATTTCCCTTGACTAGGTGTGCAGCAGGACAGCCTACTCCATCTAGACTACCTCCTATTGTGTCATGTAGCTAGGTCTCCTAGTCACGGCTGGGGTCCCGCTAAAGACAATAAAGACTTGTTGGCTAGCAAGCAGAGGTATATTCAGCATCACATCCCAGAACAGAAATGTTAAGAAACATTGATACAACAAGCTTTGGCTTAAAGATTTGGCTGCACAGTAACAGAAAGTCTAAAGACCAGTACTGCATATATCCCTGGATCAACAAAGTGCATCTGGATTCAGGGAGGATTCACTGGGGCTGCAGAGGAATCCAAACTGGTTCCCACTCTGTGCTAGCACTGGTGACAAGCTGAGTGATTACTTATACTCTAAATAACAGGCATTGACTTCTCCATGTGAAGGTCTCTCCCAGGACAGAACATTTATAAGGTGCCCCCGGGGAGGGGGGGGGGAGCACAGAGAACTCCCTACACCACTTCCAGGTATTCATAAAAGTGAGTAACAGACACCATCACCCTGGGTAGTCAGAAGAAGAGCATCTGTTGTCCATCTGATGCACGTCCAGGACGTTTTCTAAAGTAAATCTCAGATTTCAGCAATGTGGTTAAATGGAAGTTGACATCTCTGTGAGCTCAGGCCATCTTCCTCCAGCCTTAAGAAGGTAATGATCTACCCTATCTTAAAAAAACGCCATCACTAAATCTTGTAGACCTGGGCAAATGCTGCCCAATTTGCAATCTGTTCTACCTGACTGAATTACTGGATTCCACTACAAGGCAATAGCTACAGTCCCTGCTGCAGGTGCCCACCCTCCTCAAATTGTGTCAAACATGCTGGTGGACTTAGAGAATCTGTATTCCTATCCCCGACTGACCAACTTCATCAGATCACATCTAAGGAAGATATAATTGCCTTAATCTTATATATTCGGTCAAAAATTGCTAATTCCATGCACCACAAGATACTTTTAAAGTGCCTGCCACTGTGGGCTGTGATGGAAAGGTGCTAGAATGGGTATGTTCCATTTATCATGGTTATCATGCACTGTTTTCAAGGAATCTCCACTGATTCCACTATTAGGCAATCTCACTAGCCTCTCTAACTTCTGACTTTGTGCTCTGCTTTAAGATCTTGGACAGACTTGGGGGCATATTTACAATATTTTGGCATCAGGCAGCACTGCAAGCACAGCAAGCCTTCTAGCTGCACTGCCATATGTCAAAAGAAGTGGGCAGGAATGCGATGTGGTGCATTCCTGTCAAATGGCAGCTGAGCGTCAATGCCTGCACCCTTGTACCATGATGCAAGGGTGTCTCTGTTGTTGGCATGATTGTTTTTGTGCAGGAAAGGACACCTTCTTGCACAAAAACAATCAAAGGAGACGTTTTTCTGGTTCCGTGAGCCTCATTTATGAGGCTCTAGCAGCACCTTTGCGCTGCCACAGCGTCAATTTGTGACGCTCCGGTGACTCAATGTGCAGCAGCCTATTTACTAGGCAAGGCAAAGCCACTTTATGTGGCTTTTCACTTCCTTGTAAATATATGCCACTTTCATGCAGAACACTGCATGAAAGGGGTGGTCTATGGGTGTTGCCGTGGGTCTTCCCATGCAACACCCATGGAATCTGAAGCATTCCCGGATTTATGAGGAATAGTAAACCTGGGAATGTGTCAGATTCTAACCCCACCTCAGGGGTGCCGGTAGGCAGGCATAACACGGAGAAATATCCTTATTTCTCCTTGTTGATTCCTCTTTCTTTGTGTGCTGCAGAATGCAGCACACATAGAAGGAGGAAATTGTGTCCATTAATTGATTTTGTGCAAACAGGTGTCCCTTCCTGCACAAAATCAATCATCTCTGTAAAGCAGGGAACCTTGCAACATGGTGCAAGGGTGCCTTTGTTAGCACTAGGCTGTTTTTTTGGCACAGGGGTCAGTACAGGAATGCACTGTATTCTTGTTAATTTGGCACATTCCTGCACTTTTAGAATGATGCAATGCGGCACTGCAAAACGGCTTGCGGCACCGTGCTTAACCATTCTATTGTAAATGAGGCCCTACGTGTGTTGCAGAATGCAGCACACGTGGAAAGAGAAAAAAAAAGAGTGGATATTTAAACATTTCTCCTTGTTACGTCTGCTTAGGGAAGATGTTCGTTTTGGCGCTGCCCCAGATTTACGCTAGCCTATGTTGTAAACCTAGGGAAGTCAAAAACCATGGGTGTTGCATGGGAACACCCACAGCAACACCCATGGAACGCCCCTTCAACGCAGAGTCAGGCATTGTCTTACTCCATATTTACGAGGCCATGAAAAGCGACGCAGGCTGGCTTTGTGTGACCTTGTAATATGGGCCGGTACACTGCACCCCTGGAATTCCACTGTTAGAAATGGGGATTCTTAACATTCACGGACTTAAGTTCTGTACTCTTGACGTTGCCTGACGGACACCTGGTGCTTGGAGGTGACTTTAATTCAATAGTGTCGGGCGCTCTAGATAGACACCCCCCCCTCGCACGACCTCCCAAGCCGCACATGCGTATTCCAGTTTCTTAGAAGCAATGGGGCTCATAGATGGCTGGAGGACAGACAATCCCAATAGATACAACTCATCTTCCACTCAGGGGCTCACAATAGCCTATCACACCTTGATTATATACTTGTCCAGGCTCCACAAATCACTGATATTCATGAAATCCGCCACCTGGCAAGAGGTATTTCCGACAACTCCCCTCTGTGGTTTCATATTGTTCTAGACCATACACAGGTGGGACAGGTCAACCCAATAAACCCCTGGTACCTCAAGAACCCCAAAATATGGAAAGGACTAATCAAAACAATTGATGCATACTTTTTGGAGAATGAACACACAGTTGAGTCCCCCCAAATATTGTGGGAAGCTTTCAAAGCGGTGGTATGTGGGCAGGCCCTTTCCTTGGTGGTGGGTTCCAAAAAAGATAGGGTGAAAGAAATCTCTGACTTAGAACAGGAGCTTTACCGTCTGGAACAGTATGTTACCTCAGACGCCACACTTGAAGCACTTCACTCTCTACGTCTGCGCCAGGATGAATACCGGGCGTTGGTCACTGACCATGCCAAACTATTGGGACAGGATAGGCTGGGACAGATATATGACTGGGGTGACAAAGCTGGCAAATTGCTCGCCTAGTTGGACAAGAGGGAGCAGGCCAGCAGGCTCGTGCCGGAAATTAAAAGTGCTGACGGGTCCCCTGTGACAGATCCCAAGACATAGTTAACCACTTTGCAGCTCACTTCAAAACTGTATATAGCTCGGTGGCACCATGCCCTGAAGCAGATTTTACCAGTCTTATTAACGAAATCTCTCTCCCGAAGCTATCAGACGCAGACCACACATTCATGGATAGTGCACTGACTGCTGATGAAATAGCAACAGCAATAAGAACGTTACACTCGGGTAAAGCTGTGGGTCCAAACAGCATTCCAATTGAGCTTTACAAACTTCTACCAGATAAATTGGCCCCCTATCTTAAATCCATGTTCGAGGGCAGCCTTAAACAGGGCACACTGCCATATGACCAAAGGATTTCCACTATAGTCACAATCCACAAGGAAGGGAAACCCAAAACGGAGTGCACCTCCTATCGGCCTATATCGCTGCTGAATGCGGAACCCACAATTCTAGCAAAGGTACTTGCCACTAGACTGATCAAGGTGATAGGCGATTTAGTCCACCCACTGGCAGCGTGGATCCGTAAGGACGTAATGATTCACGGCATGCGTTGGTCAGCAGGCTGGGAGGACCGGATATCCCTATATGCAGATGACAGTCTCCTTTATCTCACGTCTCCTAAGAGATCCCTAAAAGCAGCTTTTGATATATTAGATATTTTTGGAACGTACTCTAGTTTTCGAGTAAATTGGCAAAAATCACTTCTGTATGTCCTATGGGGACCTCTACCCCGTAATTGCCAGATTTCAGTAGTCTCAGAAGGCTTCAAATACTTGGGCATATTTATTTCCCTAGACCCATCAGTCCGATACGCCCGCAATCTACTCCCCCCAATGCAGTGGCTCAAAAGCGACATGACACACTGAAAGTCACTCCCGCTCTCACTATTGGGCAAAACTGCATTATTTAAAATGATGTCTTTGCCCCTTTTTCTGTACGCATTGCAGAATTCAGCTGACCCCGTCCCAAACCTGTATTTTAAAGACGTCGAAGGGCTCCTGAGGGACCTCCTATGGGGAGGGAGACCACGTATTGCTATGAAAAAGCTGGCACTTAGCTGGTGTGATGGAGGAACCGGATTGCCTGATATTAAAAAATACTATTGGGCTGCGCATCTAACAGCTATCAATCATTGCACATACGGCCACCCTGACAACCCTGGGTTCATTATGGACCATTGGCTTTTACCCAACGGGACCTTTTTCGAGGGTGCTGTATTCAACACCAAGCAAATACCCACTCACCAGCCCCACCGACCTCACAGTTAAAATATGGCATTCTGCTACAAAATCACTCGGCTGGCATAACAAGCTGACTCTTGCCACACCTCTATGGGACTCACAAAAACTTGGATATATTGGAAATACAAAGGGATTTGATAAGTGGGACTTAATAGGCATTTCCCATGTCAAAGACCACTGGAAAGCTGGGGGTGTGAAACCCTTTGACGTTCTCCAAACTCAGTATGCCCTGGTGGACTCCGAATATTATTGATACCTACAAATCAGGCACTCCCTGCAAACAGCACTTCCTGCTGACTCGTCTCCACCGGATGCCTCCCCATTAGAGGACAGACTGCTGGACGGCCACCTACCTGACAGGGCCATTTCCCTACCATATCGAAAACTCATTAACAATATCGACACAGCCCCCTATTGAAACTGCGAGACAAGTGGACTGAGGAATAGAATTAGATGATGAAACCTGGCAAGAATCGGTCTCCTCTCCTAAAACGGTCGCTATCCCAGCGTGACTCAGACTGGTGCAATGAAAGATCCTCCATAGAATTTACATAACTGGTCCCCAGCTGGTGCACATGGGTGGACTGATGGACGGCTCTTGTGGGAGGGGATGCACACAATTGGGCACATTCATACATATACCATGGCACTGTGAGCCAATTCAGGAATACTGGCGCAGCATCCACACGATCATGAGTGAAGTATTGGGGGTGGAAATCAGACTGGAAGCGCCCAGGTGTCTCCTCAACATCTGGGAACCTACCGACCTCAACACTTATACTACGAAATGGGTCACGCTTGGCTGTATGATTGCCAAGAGGAATAGAGCACAGCTCTGGGGAGCCCCGCACCCGCCCACGTTCATAGTTTGGGAGCGAGGTCTTGACTGGTGTATGCTAAGAGAGAAACCAATCTATGTGGCCCGGGGTTGCACCCGCAAATGGTCCAAGATATGGGCACCCTGGATTACATACCGGAGCGATATATGTACCCCTCCCCGTGACGTCGATGATGATGATCCCATATCCCTGTGAATTCCAATGCATCATGCTGCTGCATTGTATGTAACCTGATTCCACTGTAACCCTCAAGTAATTCTGTGGATTTGTACCTCATGTCGAGACTGTTTGATAAAAAGATTTATTAAAAAAAAAAAGAAATGGGGATTCTGTTTGACTAGGGTATGCACCTAAGCCAGGCAAAACCTAACACTTTAGTGAGGGTAAGGGATTTAAACATCCAACATAACCCCTGCTCACCCCCTTGGTAGCTTGGCACAAGCAGTCAAACTTATTTTAGATGCAATGTGTAATCCGTTTGAACAACACACACACACACCAGTGACACAAATGCACCACAAAAAACCACCACACATGATTGTATAAAAATACGTTTCTGTATTGCATAAAAAATATAGACCAAAGTCACATAACCCAATAATCATTGTGCCATCTAGGCAGTTGTCAAAACATCATGGTTAGTGCAAGAAGATAAAGACTTAAATGTTAAATCACCATTGAATAGAATTGCAACTCCTGAAATACTACTCGTTATCCTGACACTGCAAGGCAACAGCAACATAAATTAGGGAATAAAATGCAGCAGAATGTAAGAAACCACAAGAATCACCATGTGAGTGTGAGAACGCAAATCTCTGTATGGAAAAGCACATGAATCACTGTCTTACCAACACAGACAAAACAGTCAGAGAACTATCTGTGCCTCGAGTAGTCGCTTTACATTAAATATTTTTATGTGCTTGGCGCATTGCATTGTTAAGGAGTTGTACAGGTCACCCCTTTGCCTAGTAGCACCACTTCAACACAATCCATGCATAATACATACCAAATACTCGTTGGTGCGCAGAGCCCCCTTCACTTAAGTACCTGGTCCATAGCTTGAAACAACGCTTTACATTAAATACTCCATTCAAATAAGGCAGATATAGTTCGTAGGCTGCAGGAACACCTGCATGCCTTCTACTGGCAATTTGGTAATTCTCAGCAGGTTCCTGTATGGATAATATTCCTAACTAGGACCTCCATCGAGGACTCACCCTGTAAACCCCAGAGGTTCTAGTGCCCCCATATGTTACATTTTCTAAAACGGGGGTGGGGAGCAAGCACATGCCACCTACTTCTGTGGAGAGACCTCGCTGGGTCCCCCGCGTTTATCAACAACAAGGCTGCTGACCCAGGTTTCGATGAGCCGTAGCTCTCTCGGGGCCTTACTGGTCATCACCAATGCCAGAAGAAAAGTTGAGCAGCCAGCGAGGTAGCATTGGGTGGGTGGCAGACCTCGCGGGCAGGGGCAGTCCAAAGTGCTCACAGTGCGCTGAGCTTCGAAGGGAGCACTTGGGGGAACAAGAGCAGAGAAACAGGCAGCCAGCACATAATGTAGTGAAAAGTAGTAGTTCCTCTTACAGCCCAGTAGATAGCCCTTTGGTGGGTGAGGGGAACCGTCCTCCTAAGGGGCGCCTTCTTAGCCAGTCTCTCTCATTTCTTTTGAAAAGGCCCGAGAGCCTTCGTGTACTTTGTTGAGCTTGTTAGTCAGTATGTCCGCTGTGGGTGAGTCGCACAGGAATGCTCCAAATATCCAGGTAGAGGTGAGGCGGAAGCACTTGAACAGCGTGTCTATCCAAGATCATGACTGGGCCCCAATGCGATCTCCAGAGGGTTACTCGGAGGAAGGGGGGAAGACAAGTCCTCAAATCTCCCCCCTTATTGACAAGGGAGCTGATGGCATGATGGTGTTCCGGCTGGCTCAATGAGCTGGATATGAAGTCCTGAGCCCAGCGTTGCGCCTTGGCCATGGCACTCCCTGGCCGGGGCATTGGTAAAGCAAAGATGGCGGTACCAACGTGTGTAGCCGCTGCAGGCAAGTCGCTTCAGGGGAAATAAGCAAGTGAGCCGTGCTGGGGCTCCTGTGCCCATCAGCTGATTGTCTGGAGCCATCAGAGTCAGGATTACTCTCCGTGTCCCCAGCCCGCGGGACTCCCGGGAGGCACAGAATACAGGGCCTTGACATGGCGGACCCTGCTTAGCGGTACTCTGGCCGAGGCATGCTGGGCCGCCAAAATGCTCGTCGGCCGGGATCAGGCTTGCTTTTCTGGTGCCTGAGGTGTCAGGATCTTGCGACACCTGTTGGGGACAGCTTTTACCATCCCGGTGCTGGGTGTAAGCTGGAACGGCAAGCGGGGATCCAGAGACGCAGAGAATCGCATCCCAATCCATTGTGAGGTAGGCCACGCACCCTTTTTGCCAATTTTAATCACGATTCATAAAATAACAATTAAAAGTAATTGGTTTTTAGAAGTGCTCAAACAAATATTTTCCTCCATCTTGAAAATATTTTCACGTGGGAAAATAGTTTCTAAAGCTGAGCATTCCATTCCACTGCATGTTGCATTTGGGCAGCATGATAGATGCTGATAATATCAAGACTGCCACAACCAACTCTGCTGATGTGACTTTTTACTTTGAAATCGATCTTCAAATGGCTGGATGCTTACCTTGGGCATCCAGCGGCTGTGCCTTCATGAGAGCGGAGGAGCGTTGCCCCTCCACTGGAGAGTAGGAAACATGGAAAATAAAATGGTAATAAAACACATTTATTACCGTTTTATTTTTTGGGCTGGCAGCAGCCAAGTCTGGGGGCGAGGCAGCAGCAGAGAGGGCGACTGTGCAATAATTTTAAAGTGCTCATGTCACTTTGGCCAGCGGTCTTGTGACAGCCAGACTAACGTGTGCTTTAAACACTCCAACCCAAGCTGTCTGAGACAGCTTGGTTTGGAGCAAACACAAATCCCCAGTGCTTTAAGGAGTTTTGCACCAGTGTACTCCAGCCAGTCCTGCTGCTTCTCTCATGCTGTTGAGAGAAGCATCTGGATTGGTAGAGAGGAGTTGCTTGCTGGAGCTCTGGGATACTGTTCTTCCCAGATGAAGAGGAGCACCCAGCATGAGGCAGCAGGTAAGTACATCTTTTTTTTTTTTTTTAATATTACGTTTATTTAATTCACTGACTGGCACTGTGAAAAACTCAGTGCCTTTAGTCTCAGTTCTAGAGATCTCAATCGTGGCCCGTTATAAACATAATTTAAAACAGACCACGATTCAGAGCTTTACCTGTCAGCCTAAGGGCACTTCTGGTGCTTATTAGTGCCCCTCAGTGAGCCTGTCGCCCCACCTGTGTTAATTGCAACTGGCCATCACTGTGGGCATCCTGCACAGTTTTCAAGGAACTTCTACAGTGATTTGCACTGATACCACTGTTGTTCAATGTTAAGCAATCCCATGAGTCTCCCTAATTTCTGAATTTGTGCACTGCTTTTTAGATCTTGGATAAACGTATTTTATTTAATATATACAGAGTCGACTTAGGGTAAGACCCTTTTTCAGGTTTAAATGTCTTGTTGTCTATACTAGTTGTCACCTCTTGATTCATTTGCTCTTCTGCCTTTGATTGTTTTTATCCTACCCAGAAGCATTTCAGTCTCATCATAGTGTTTTGAGTAGTTGACATTGCTGACATTGTTGCATTCAGTCAAATACTTTATTTTCTTAATTTCTTTTATAGACTTCATGGGAGTGCATGTGTTTTCTTTCTGTATTTCTTCCCCATTCAGTATACCCTCCTTCCCTCGCGCTCTGTGTTGCTTCTGCTCCCCTTTCCCAAAGCTTGTCTGTCGGACCCCTTGCAGCTTTTTTAGGTCTCACCTAGGCAGCACTTGGGATGTCTCTTCGAGACATGCTGTATTCAGGATATGCAAAAGACACACAATTGATGGACGTAATGCAGAACAAATCAAAACATTCACCCCCAGTCAAGGGATCTAGGTTAAATCCATCATTCTTTTGCTCACCATGCCACCCCATTTTAGACCTGGCCATATGCAAATCAGTCTTGACCCTGTGCCTCATGAGAATAGTCAACCCTGAACTGCCAGGCCAGGTCCTCCCTGGACCGGAAACAACCCCCTAGGACAGGTTTCAGGGTTTCACCCCTCATCAGCCAGGATAGCTTGAATCCTGTGGCTCAGTGAGCCCGGGACCCACTTCTGGGCATACCCGGCGCATTTAAGGCGATAAAGCAAAAGACACACAATTGATCGACGGAATGCAGATCAAATCAAAACATTCACCCCCAGTCAAGAGATCTGGGTTAAATCCATCATTGTTTTGCTCACCATGCCAACACAGTTTAGACCTGGCCATATGCAAATCTGTCTTGACCCTGTGCCTCATGAGAACATTCCTGCCCGAACTGCCAAGCCAGCTCCTAGCCTATAACACCCCACAACTCACATTAAAAATAAAATAAAATGTATTTGTATAATTAACACATTTAATTATCACTTAAAGAAATATTAATTAAAATACAAATTAAAACACCTAAAATGTAATTAACTTCCCACCCTTTACACCTATAATTCCCACAGCCCGCACCAAAAATTAAACTGTAAATACATTAATTACACGATTAGAAAATGTTTTCAATTAAATAACTGATTGTATTTAGCAACTAATTATGAAGTAAGTAAAATTAATTGAATCCCTGCTCTTCACCACTATAAACCCAAAACCCAAACACACAAAAAATAATTAAACAATTACCCTAATTAATTATTAATTCATTAATATTATCTACTAATAATTAATTAAAAATAAATTACTTACCACCCTATAGACCGAAAAACATCACAACCTGCAACTAAACTTAATTACACAATTTCCATATTTAATTGTTAATTAATTTATATTATGTAATAACTAGTTATTAATTAATTACAAATACATTACTACCCACCCTCTATCCATATAAACCCCACAACTCACACCTAAAATGTAACCAAGTAAATTTAAAACACAATTAGCATCATAAAATCTCAATTAAATATTAATAAATACAAATATGAATTTATTATAACTAAATTACTTCCCAACCTATCCCCTTATAAACCCACTATGGAACTAAAAAATGTAAAATGTAATTAAAATAAAATTAGTAACTAGTAAAAATGTAACATATATTAAACAACATAAAAAATACTTATACAAAAAATACATCACATACATTTAAAATATGTTAGACAACTATATTTTTACAAATGATATTATTGACTTCTAGATTTTTAAAATTGATATTTTTGACCACAATATTTTAGCTGTCTATATTTCTGTGTCACAATTTTTAAAACTCAATATTAGTGTAAGTCTACATTTCCAAATTGATATTTTGACTGAATACCCCTTGAGGGCACCCCCTGCTACATGTGTTTTTACTCAGTAGGTTTTGATTACAGCCATTGAGCACTATTTTCTTAAATAGCTTTCTACGGCCTGCTGTTGCAGGCAGGACACGCTCTCCTGCAACACTTTTTCAAAAATGTAATCTGCGTGGCACGTCTTGGTTGAATATTTGCGGCTGTGCCTTTCTTTTGTTAGTTTAAATTGCATGTTTTTTTTCTTATTTACTTTGGTTACAATGGTAGCACCCGCGCTTTAGCTTTAAACATCTTAAGCTAAAGCGTGAGTGGCGCAATTGTTCCAAAAGTAACGAAATTGAAAATCACAAAGAAAATTCAATTTCTTAAATTTTGAAGCAATCCCAGCACCCACACTTTAGGTAAAGATGTTTCAATCTAAACCACTGGTGCTGCTATTGTAACAAAAGTAAAAAAATAGAAAAAAGCATGCAGCTGCCATTTTTTTCTATTTGGGTACTTTTGTTACAATTGCAGCACCCGTGCTTGAGCTTTAAACATCTTAAGCTCAAGCGTGAGTGCCGTGATTGCTTCAAAAGTAAACAAATAGAAAAAACCCACCTTTTTTCCAATTACTTCAATTTTGAAGCAATCGCGGCACTCACACTTTAGCTTAAGATGTTTAGAGCAAAAGCGCGAATGCTGTGATTGATTTGTAATGCAATAGCACTTGCATTACTGAATGTTTGAGCTATTTGTGTTGCATTATTATTAACAATGCCAATAGCTCAAACTTTCAGTAAAGCAAGACCTACTGCATTACAAATGTTTGTAATTAATTAGCGGGTGGCTCCTCTTTTCACAGGAAGTGGTTGCTTTTGGAGGTGGAGGCCATGCCAAAGTCTCTCTCCCTTCCTGGCACCTTGGTGGTGTGGATGGGGCAGGCCAGCCCAGACTTGTCTCTTAGACCTTCGGGCCTCCCGGTAAGAGTTTGCTGCTCCCTCGGCTTAGCAGCAATTTTTCTCTTTCCTCTGCATGATGCTCTGGTGAGGAGAAGGTCCGGCCTCTGCAGTAAATTTTTTCGCTCTTGGAGTTTGCTCTCAGCGGTGGTATCACTACTTTTTGGCTGGATTGGTGTCCTGTAAGAAACTTACAAACTACGACATTTAAAAAAACTCTGAAAAAGGACTCTGAGGGGCTCATTTACAAGCCCCTATTGCCTATTTCAGGAACTTCCCTTTTTAGATGTTTCTTTGGCGATAGGGGCTTTGCCTTATTCACAAGGCGGCATTAAGCCACTTAACGCCGCCTTGTGAATAAGGCACCCTTTCACACTATACTTAGAGTGTAAGGGGTGGGCAAGGGGTGTTGTGGTGGGCGTTCCGCCGCAACACCCATTGATTTTGATGCTGTCTCACATTTACAAGGGTGGTGTAAATATGAGGCAGCGCCAAAATTAAGACCAGGGAAAACCAGGGTTTAGCAGGGGAAATGAGGAGAAATGCTTTATTTCTCCTCGTTTTTGCTGTTTTTATGTGTGCTGAACTGTGTCGTACACATAGAAACAGCAAAACGCCATGTATGTTTGTTTATGTGCAGGAAGCTGCATATAAACAATCAGTCTCACAACGCAGGCACCCTTGCACTATGGTGCAAGGGTGCCTGTGTTGGTGCTAGGCAGCCAAATTTAGCGCCAACGCAGGGAGAAACACAGGACTGCACAGTATTGTAAATATGGTGCAGCCCTGCCTTTTTAAAGTGACGAAGGGCGTTGTTGGCCATCTTGGCTTAACGCCCCTCTCTGCCACTTTAGTTGTAAATACGCCCTAAGAGCGTTTAAAAAATGTATCAGCAAAGTGTCTTTCATTTAGTATTTTATACTATTGCCATGTTGATGTTAATGTGATGGACAACATGAAGGAGTCTGGCAGAAAGTTCATAATTTGTATAAACTGAATATTAAGGGAGAATTTGCTTTAACATCCAGGAGTATGGCTAGTTTCCTTTCAGTGAAAATGTGAGAAACTGTTCTTTGTAGTCTTACATACGTTAAAAACTGTAACTGCAGACCTCAGCAATGTTCTCTTCAACGCCCCTCTCGGGACAAATAGCTTATCTCCTGTGTGCACATGAGGTTGGTACTCGCACAGTTTGCAGTGTGACATGTCACATTCTTTACTCTCATAAAATGGGCACTACTACCTAATTGCTCATTTATACATAAAAACCAATCTTTGCAGACAACACCAGTCCCTAACCTTTTCACTCATGCACGCGAAACCGAGGCTGCCTTTCTGACAGTCAGAGAGTCCCATCAGGACTGCACGTGCAGGTAGGTTCACATCACACGCACTTCCGGTTCTCTAATGCTGCTCAGCAAAGCCAGCTGTGTACACTAACCAAAGCCCTTTCATGCCACTCCCGACTCAACAATTGAAAATGCCCTGGCACGCTGGCCGGCTTGCTGCATTTCGTTATACTGAATGGCGCTTGGAATCACTCCATGCACACAGGAAAATGCACTGTACTAGGCTTGATATGCGTAGCTACCTCGCAAAAAACAGAATTTAAAAATGCATACTTTAGGTCTGAGTCCTGGCCACTGACTTGGGCGACATTTCGCTTTATTTTGTTAGAAAAACAACCATACATTTCCATCTGCTGCCCCTCTCCTCAGCAACGAATGGTTGGTCACCGTTCATAACGAAAGGAAAGGTAAAAGGCCTGACTAGTCTTTTAAACTCTCTGTCAGACTGACAATTCAGATGTGTTTGTGTGGCTGTTTTTTATGTCACAGAGGAGCAGATGTATCAACATCGAGATTTTCGAATCTCAAATTGCGATTTTTTAGAAATCGCTATTTGAGATTTGCAAATTCGTATGTATGTAGAAAATTGAATTTTTTTGCGATTTCTTAAAATTCCTTAATTGCGATTAGCAAATTGGGAATCGCAATTAAGGAATCATTTACCATTCATTTCTATGGGCCAGGAGGCCCATAGGAATGAATGTGAAGTTATTCTCAATTTGCGATTCGCAATTTGAGAATCGCAAATTGAGAATAATTTCAAGGGTGCAAGGGTGTCATAAGGACACCCTGATGCACCCCTGAAATTCACATGTGTGCGCATATGGCGCACATATATGCCCTAAGGGCATGTATGTGCGCCACATGTCACCTTCACAAATGCAAAAAAGTGCTTTGGTGAAAGAAATCGCAAATTACCACCAACTTCAAGTTGGTGGTAATTTGCGACTTCCTAATGAGAAATCGCACAACTTGGGTGCTTCATACATTGCATTTAAGGTATCGCAAAATTTGCGATTCCTTAAATGCAACCGCAAAATAAGGAATCGCAAAATTTGCGATTCCTTATTTTGCACTCAATTTTACTACATACATACCATTTAGCGAAAATGAGTTTGCAAACGCCAGAATTCGCAGAATTTCGGCGTTTGCGAACCCATTTGAGCTTCATACATCTGCCCCCAAATGAATGGCTTTTCATTTACTGCAACATTTTCATTGGTTACAAATAAAACAAGGCTTTCCATCCCTTATTTTCCTATTCCTTCATCGTGAGCTTCTTCCGGTAGGAAGACTTGAGGTGCCACATTGATAGCTTTACAAAATTCCCTTTAATTGCGAGGAATTTAGGATCAATAAACGTGTCGATTCTTACAAACCCACCACGCTTGCTGAAGTTATAAAATGAGTGGTACAGCAAATGGTTGACAAGTAACATTTTTACATTCTACCATTTTGACCTGGCCGCCTCTGCATCACTGGGCACCCAGGATACACTAATAGCAGCCCAGCCCTTTTAAGGTTGGTGTGACTGTTACTTAATTTACCCATCATATTTTTTTTAAGAGGTTTCTGTATTTTTATAAGATTCGCTGGTTTGGGATTGGATTGTGCTGCCATTTATGCAGCACTTCATACACCAGATGAGGCACCAAAGTATTGTTAGTGGGAAACCATGACTTCCTTAGAACAAAATATTGTGACAAAATGCTATTATTGTCATGTCCTAACTGCACAGGAAAGCTTATGAGGTTGTAGAGAGTTGGGTAGTCAGTGCTGCGCTGGCACATAGCGAGAGTGGACTCTGCAGAGAGGATGCTGTTCTCGGCAGGGTGTTCCACTGAGTGACCAGTGACCTCCTTTCTTCAGTGCATTTAGGACCTATTCATCCAAATGAACTGGGTAACTGACTCTTGCTTACATGAGGTATCTCTTCAAATGGAACAGATACTTTCAGAGAGAACAGCATGGTTCTGTATGTACATATGCATGTGTATCTTACTATATTATATACTATATTATGAGGAAACATAACAGGTATCTGTGTAATACAGTCTAATATTGCCATTGGGGTTTTTGATAACATCATCCATGAGGCCGAACAATGAGTGGACTGTAAATGGGGCAATATAAAACCATATTATATCTTACCCACTACGTATTTTTATGTTACATACTTAATTGTAGGTGTAAGAAAGAGTTCATACGTTATGTAAGCATTCGTTATATTATCTTTACATTGGTAACCTTTATAACCCCTGCACTTAGCCCACTCCCACATAAATGCAATCTTCCCTCATTGTATTCTTTATTATAAATAAGCCAACGTGCATACTACTTGTGGTGGTCATTTGTTGGCCGCAGTTTTATTAGGAATGTATATGTATATTTGCGTACTTTGTATCTCATGCCATAAGTCATCATTGGTGAACCGTCACATTTGCTTCACCCTTATATGCATATCATTATACATCACATTTGCCACAAATCATTTGTCCCAGCAAATTATACTGACAGTTCAGTGGATAGCTTATTTGTAGACTTGTATTGTCTCTTGGCCCTTCTGGGTCGTTCCTTGGTTCGGTTGGGTTTGCACTCTCTTTTGTGCTGGGGTTGTAGCTGCTGTTCCAGAGTTAGGCCACAACTCGCCACCTTTTCCGACTCTGTTGTGCCCTGCCAACAGGCGGAGGCTGGGCTGCGAGCGCCATCTCCGTTTGCTACCCCCTTTTGGTAGGCCAACTCACCCAGCCATGAGGCATCCCAAAGTGAGTGGTCGTACACAGCTCCCTTGGGCCCACTCACCCAGCCGTGAGGCATCCCAAGGTGAGTGGTCCTATTCCGGGACACCGCCCTCCGGTGTGCCTCTGTACCAACCATTCTCCCCCTCACCAATGCCTTGCCTGCTCCTCAGCACTGTGACATAGCTGCTCCTTTGGTGTGGGTGGGTGGGACAAAAACTTTTTAGCCGCCGTTGCTCACCTGCTATAAAAGATAGGAGCTTACATGGGGGAGAAGCGCGTATATCCTCCCCCAGCGCATTCCGGTCCAGCTCGTGGTTTGTGTGGCGCCTGGGCCCCCATTGGCCGGGGGTGCCTCGCCTCTCTGGTGGCCGCCGTGGGGGGTGCGGGTGTTTCCCTGCTCTGGGAGTGCTTCTAGGTGCTGAAAACCGGTTCTGTTCTGGAGTTGGTCTCTACGATAATCATTGAACTCTTGTATTGTGTTGTTTAATGTATGTTTTGAGCTCCTCACCCACTGTTGGAAGGTGTTGTAAGATGTTCATATTTGTTTTAAATTCTACACACCATGTCAGTGGATGGCGGTTAAGATCTAGGATGCCAACTTCACCAAAACATAACAAGGTACCCGCTTTATATTTCAGGAGTAAACTACAGCTCCCAGAATCCCCTCTAGAGGCGAGTGCAAGACAGAGCAATATCACTTTGCATTCCTTGCTGGTATGTGGCCTTCCTTGCCCCCTACATTCCATGGGCCTTTTTCTAAGTTGCTGTGAGATCAGGGGTAGGAATGGCCAATTGTCTCAGCTGTTCACCAGACAGCAGGAAGGAGAACTGGAATTCAACAACACACCACTACATACCACTCCGCACACCACCCATTCATAACCATGACCCATGTGTGGTGTTTATCAAGAAATTGGTTTGCGTTATTTGAAAGCCCATTCATAAAAGTCTACTGCAGATACATGCACATTCTCTGTGGTCATGTTTGAATGTGTTTGTGCAAATGAGCTAAAAGATGGCTGTTCTGGATACTTTCCATCCATGGAGGATATCGATGAATATATTTGTCAGCTTCAATAGGAAATTTTGCTGGTGCCTACAGCAAAAACTGCTGAACAGATGTATGCAGAACTTGGCATGAAGGTTGAACTTTATGCAGAAAGCGTGCTTCATTGAACTGGTGTAACACAGTTCAGTAGTTTTTGAGATAAAAGTTGGTAAAAAAATACTTGTGGGGCTGGCTTGAAAGGGCTAACATGTTGTATATCTTTACCATTTTTAATCGCAATTCAGAAAATCACATTCAAATAAAATGGGTTTCAGAAGGGCTCTAACAATGCTTTTCCTCCATCTTGAAAATATTTTCACACTGTGGGAAAAAATTTCCAAAGTTGTGCGGTGCATTCCACTACATGTAGCAATTGGGAAGCACGATAGAAGCTGATAATATCAAGGCTTCCATGACCAACTCTGCTGATGAGAATATTTTACATATGAAATCAATCTTCAAGGACCAGGTGGCAGTGATGAGTAATTGCTCACAAAGCCATTTTTAAAACGGAATGCTATAAGAACAAGAGTTACTATTTTCTGTTCTTTGCCGTTTCAGTCGGTTTTGTCTAGGTTACACTACAATAGGTTTGATGGATGGACAGTGTGTACATGCCCATTCAGCCTTTTATCCACATTAAAGTTGGGCGTAAATTGTACAATTCCACGTAGTGTAATCATGTGGGTTTACATAAGAATTCTGCTAGATTATGCTTGAATTACACGGCAAGAGTAATTCTGCTTTTAGAGTTATTTCTTTTTGCAACGTGTACCCTCAAATCCCAAAATGGATGTGAGGATGTATTTTGTGCTTTGAAATAGCGTAAAGTGTCATAGAACAGACATAGAAAGCATGAGCAGCCACAAACACTCACCAAATGTGATCTTGGGGTAGGACTTCCCCTAATTTACTACCACCACCATTCAGTGCTATTTTCTTATCGTAAAATGCACTGTATTTAAAATAGACAAAAGGACGAACTGCACTGTATGCAAGGCAATATAGACTGAAGGATGCATTTTGCACTAAGAAACAACACTAAATGCAGAAGAATGTGAATAGCAAGCATGAGCAGTGGCTCACGCTTGTGAAATGTGTTCTCTCGAGTAGCATTTTTCAAAAAATTACTCTTAATTATGGAAGGCGGAGTAATCACATAATTATCAGTAAGTCTGCGTCAAAGAGTTAGACGGAATCAACAAAATTACTCTAATTACTTTGGCATGATCAACATTTTTCCTAAACCTAATATAAATATTTGACAGATTGGCTTTGCTGATGTTTGTTGTTGTTTGAGGAGGCATGAGGTTTCCTTCCTGTGGCATGAGGGTTGATTCCTGTGGTATGAGGTTTGCTTCCTGTGGCATGAGGGTTGATTCCTGTGGTATGAGGTTTGCTTCCTGTGGCATGAGGTTTCCTTCCTGTGGCATGAGGGTTGATTCCTGTGGTATGAGGTTTGCTTCCTGTGGCATGAGGTTTCCTTCCTGTGGCATGAGGGTTGATTCCTGTGGTATGAGGTTTGCTTCCTGTGGCATGAGGTTTGCTTCCTGTCTATATGTTTCTTGTAATTCAGTGAGGTTACCAGCTTTGTAAGCAATAAAACGTAGTCCAACTCTGCCCGAGTCCAAACTGCATATTTTTAAAATAATGTTTCCAACAGCATTTTACGTTATGTCCAAACATTTTCCAACCTCAGAAATATGCAAAGAGACCAAAACTGCGCCTGTCTTCAACACAATGTTTTCTCAAACGCATGCGCTGGTCATGCATCTTTTCCCCTTGTGACACTCAGGTGTATACACAAGGGGAGCTTCTTTCAAGTGAAGCGCACATTAGTGCCCTAAGCAGCCAGCCTCTTAATTACTCAGAACTATGCATTTCATTTAGTTTGTTAAGACAACATTTAAAGCATTTGAGATTAAGGGCTGAAAGAAAGCACTCTGCTTTTGGGGATTCAAATTGGATAGATAAGATGTGAACTTGCACTTTGATCTAAGTTGTTTAAAACAGCAAGCTGAAATATTAGGCTTGAAACGTATTAACAGGCTCTCTGGTGAACCTGTTCACACATAGACTGTAATGGTGTTTACCCTGCATTTATAACAGTTATCACTTGTTTGAAAATGTTGTGTCTTGTTTACTCCTCACGAACCCCAGGTCTAGATATGGAGCCATTGAGCACTGACCGGAAACCGTGAGCACCACAGTTAGCTTCCTGAACAGTAGACGACAACCAGAGGTCAATGCAGCAGCTATGCTTTTGAAGCATGAGCTTATAATAGTTCACGCTCACTACTGGGTGAAGCTGACCCCCTTCAACCCAAAACCATGACATAGGAAGGTTCTCATTTAGAGATTAGTGGAGTGGAAGTTCTGTAATAAATTTGAGTAACTTCCCATCCGACAAACCTGCAGTTTCACAGCCACATTTGGAAGTAGGGGAGTGGCTGATTTATTTGTTACGTTTTTTGCTGATGAAATCTCCATGTGCCCCCTCAGAAAAACCCTTTACCAGAAGCATATTTTCCACAGGCCTTCATGGTCAAAGATGCAAAAGCCCAGCACTACTTAGGGCTGAAAGGTAGCCACTTGCGTTCAATGCTTGTGAATCAGGGATAGGCAAAGTGACATCCAGGGAAATAATTCCCTTAGGGTCATGCACATTTCTCTTCTATTCTTTAGAAACAGTTGGGAGGTTTGTTTCTGTAAAGCAAATGTGAGCACAACAACTAGAAAGGGCACTCAGCGATTCAGCAGTGATGAACGCATATACACCACATTTACATCACAGAGATCACTGCCAAACAGTTGGGCTTGTCTCAAAGGGCACGTGTTCCTTTGCGAGTATCCATTTGGTGAGTGAATGGAGTTGCTGATTTCCCCTGACTAGGCTTGCTTCTCCATCTAGACTACCTCCTATTGTATCATGTAGCAAGGTCTCCTGGTCACGGCTGGGGTCCTGCTAAAGAGAGTAAAGAATTGAGACCATATTTATGGCGAAGTGAGGCAGTGCAGCATGTCACGCTGCTGTGCTGGGTCACAAGGAAAGGGCAGGAATACATAGTATTTAGCCCAATATGGTGCATTCCTGCCCTTTCACCAACACTGGCGCACAATGGGCTGCCTAGCAGCAACGCAGGAACCCTTGCACCAAAGTGCAAGGGTACCTCCGTTGCATGCAGGATTGTTTTTGTGCAGGAACGGGCACCTTCCTGCACACAAAAAATCTCTGGAAGCATATTCCTCTATATTTCTTTGCTGCAATATGCAACACACATAGGAACTAACAAGGAGAAATAAATATATTTCTCTTCATTACGTGTCCCCTGGGAAGGCGCAGCATTTAGGAGCATCCCAGGTTTACTAGTTCTGGTAAATCTGGGAATGAGTCAAAATCAATGGAAGTTGCATAGGAATACCCACGCAATGTTCATGGAATGCCTTCCCAGGGCAGAGTAACACAATGCAGCAGTTTGTGCTGTTGTGTTGCTCTAGATTTATAAAGCCAATCAGAGCCACGCAAAGATGCCTTGCATGGCTTTGATGGAGCAAGTATTCGCACGTGAAGCGACTTGCTGATTCAAGAACCTCAAAATAACCTTACTAAAAAGCAATCAACATGTTTGTCGTACTAATTTCGGTGTTTCCCTTATATACTGGGTGTCCGAGCGAAGCTTGCTTATGTGTTTTACTAAAACGAATACCCTTGCAGCTAAAATGACCGCTGCAACGCGGGAATTAGACTGCGCATGTGTCAGTGGTACTCACGTGACCTGACGTATTCGTTGTCTTGGTGGGAGATTTTTCGCTTCTGCGCACTGGAATTAAGATGTCTGTTTCATGTTCTCACATGCTGAAGCTTGCACTGCTGCTTGCGCCAAATCATTTGTTTTGCCTAATCCTAATGCTATAGTTAAAATATTATAATGGGTATAGAGTAGAGATTCATGGTATACAGTGTATTCATTTATTTCTGAATTCTAAAAATGTTTCTTTTCCATTTCATGTCGTACTTTGAAACGGGCCCTGCTCTCATGCTGTACTCCATATTGTTGAAACTGCAACTGCGCGAGAATCTCAAGTCTCTGGACTGAATGACCTTTGGACTATAGCCAAGGAGCTGACATGACTGAGAAGATGCTCCTGGGAACCTGCCCCACAAGCTTGAATTATATACATTGTATTTGTCAATAGAACATTCATTATTAGGTGAAATGAAGATGTCATGAGAACCTAAAATTGATGGGAGGAAACATTAATTTGAATAGGAGTCGGCAGCATGTGCAAATTTAGGGTGCTGTGACGACCTCCCCACCTTCTCTGTCCAATCAAAATTGGGGATTCTTACACTTGCAACATTTGGGGGGTGGTACACTGACCTGGAAAATAGTATAACTAGCGTAGGTTTAGCTAGAGAAATTGTCCGACTTGTCCGAATAGCTGACCTGTCACTGACCCAACGCACTCAATAGGTGACCTGAAGCAGAGGTGCTGCAAAGCACTCTGTCAGACGACTCGCTGACCCAATCGGGGTCCTGGGGAAGGTTTGAGTGCTGGCGAAGCACTTTGACGGTGAAATTGATAACCCATTCGGGGTTATTGACTGATAGCTGCAGAGAGGGAGTAGCACAGGGGTTGCTACCGAACTGCGGGTGCTGGTCTTAACCTTTGATGGTCCGGTCCTGATCCAAATCTGGCTTATCCTGTCCTGTTTCTGAACTGCACCTGCTAGCCTACTGGCTACTGCAACTTTGGGGTCTTTCCTGTCCTTAACTGACCCATTGCCATGGTTGGTCTTCACACCATTCTAGGTAAATATAAAATTTGTGTGGGCTCGTCATTAAACTTGTTCCTTCTCTTACCCTCCTAAGTGTTACATATTTGATAAAAGTTCTTGCATATTATGTTCCTCTTTTTCCCTTCCCTAAATTGCTAAAGTTGATTGCATATGTTCCTTTTTCTACCCTTCCCTTGGTAATGATCAAATTGTCATTTTGCATTATTAGTGTGTTCCTTTTTCTTACCTTCCTTCTAGTCATATGCTAAACTGATTTCGTAAGTGCATTATATGTTACCTCTTTTCCCTCCCTTTTATAATTTTCCAGAAATTTGTGTTATATAGCATGTTCCTTCTTTTCCTACTCTTAGACAAATTATGGTAACACTGTCTTAATAGCATGTTCCTTATTTCCTTACCTTTAGAAATGTGTGCAGTCTGTTTAAAATAGCATGTTCCTTGTTCTTACCTTCCCTTTAGTCTGCTAAATGATTGGTATTATATATCTTTTACAAAGTTATGTATTATTCTTGATTTTGCTTATTGATAGTTTAATAACGTTCAATTTATGGATCATGACTTTTGATGATTAGATAAAGGGTTTAAAACTTTCTCGAGTCTGTGGTTATTCTAAAGAATTTATGAGTTTACATTTGAGTGTATTTGTTACCTACCTCAATATTATTCTAGCTCCCTGATCCCACAGGTTATTAGGTACCTGCGACTAGGTAAGTCAATGGTATAGGACCTGGAAAGTACAATATAGACTGGTAGTTAGAGCGTGGGTTACCGGATTAAAACTATATTAAATGATGTTGTTTTGAATTATGGGCCCAGGCGAGTGTCTGGTAAAATTGTAGTCGGGTGACCTGCGCACTCTATCAGCTTCATAAATCTCATTTTTTAGTTGTGTTGCAAATACAACACTTTGCGTGGTGCAAGTGCAATGCAACTGGCCTCATAAATATAAAGTAAATCTCAGAATTTAGCCACGTAGTCACCATAGAAGGTAACATCTCTGAGACCTTGGGCCATCTTTCTCTAGCCTCTAGAAGGCAACTATCTACCCTCTCCTAAAAGACACTGTCACTAAATTCTTCAGACCTAAGCAAAGGCTGCCCGATTTCCAATCTGTTCTACCTGACTAAATTATTGGAGTCCACTCCAGGGCAATAGATACAGTCCTTGCTATAGGTGCCCACACTCCTGAAATTGTGTTAAACGTCCTGGTAGATGTAGAGAACCTGTTTTCCTATCCTTGACTGACCAACTTCATCAGACCATATCTAAGGAATATGTGACTGCCTTAATCTTACCAGTTCGGTTAGCGACAGTAAATTCCATGTACAACAAGATACTTGTCAAGTGCCTGTCAATATGCGATGTGGTGGAAAAGTGCTAGAATATATATTGTCGTTTTTTGTGACCGCTCACAACAGGGTACCTTGGTGCGTTTACCTTGGACATCCTACACTGTTTGAAAGGAATTTCTGCAGTAGTTTTTATGGAGACCAATGCTTTTCAATGTTAAACAATCTCACTAGCTTCCCTAATTTCTGACTTTGTTCTCTGCGTTTTAGATCTTGAACAGATTTAATTTGTTCAATATGCAGAGAGTCGACTTAGGCTCAGACCCTATTTCATGATGGAATGTCTAGTTGTCTCCTCTTGATTCATTGGCTCTTCTCCATTTGCTTATTTTTATACTACCCAGGAGCATTTCATTCTCATAGTGTTCTGAACTGTTGACTTGTATCGTTCTACTTCTGACGTTACTGCATTTAGTGAATTTCTTTTTTTTCTTCCTTTTCCTATAAGGACTCTATGAGAGTGCATGCGATTTCTTGCTCCTTTTCCTATGTGCTTCTTCCCCTTTCAGTTTGCCTCCTTCCCTTGCTCTCTGTGTTACTTCTGTTTAACCTCCCCAAGCGTGTTTGCTGGGCCCTTTTCTGCTTTTTTTAATATGCTACCACTCCCCTGCTCCTTTATTCTTCTGTCACCTGTCAAGCTCCCCATTTCCTTTTTTGTTATTAATAAACTTAGGCGAGCCCTCACTGCTATTTCAGATTCTATCTTAAAATGGGTTTTTATTCTTTTCAAAATGGACACCCATGATAGATCATGCATACTCATGTGTCGTGTTCACCAAGAAATTGGTTTGTGTCATTTGAATGCCTGTTGAAAAAGTCTGCTGCAGATTCATGCACATTCTCTGTGGCCATATTTGAATGGGGTTGTGCAAAAACTGCAAATGAACTCAAAGATGGCTGTTCTGGATATTGTTCCATCCATGGTAGTTTTCGTTTCTTTTAGCTTCTATAGGGAATATTGCTCACACCTACAGCAAAAACTGCTGAACAGATTTGTGCAAAACTTAGCATTAAGGTTGACTGTATTCAGAAAGTGTGCTTTATTGAATTGCTGTAACTACATTCAGTAGTTTTTGAGATAAAAGTTTGTAAAAAACACCTTGTGGGGCTGGCTTGAAAGAGCAGGCATTTGTATATCTTTGACATTTTTAATCATTTGCAATGGGCTTCAGAAGGGCTCTAACAAATATCTTCCTCTATAATAAACAAAGTTCACACGGTAGGAAAACAGTATCTGAAGCTTTGTTTTGGCAACTTGTGAGGTACTGGACCCCACAGGTAGTGCGGAGGGCATCCAGAGACATGGAAAAATCAGCAATCCCCCAGCCCAAAAAAGGAACTGTGATTCCATAGTCACCATTTAGTGAACCTTAAAAAAGCACTTTTTTGTCAGAAAATGTTTGTATGCAGCATGGTTTGGCACACATGGTGGATTGGGAGTCGGGCTGGTCATAGGCTAGACCAGTGGTACTTAGCCTGGGATTCAGGGACCCCTGTGGGCCTGCAAGAGCTCTTCAGAGAGTTTGCTATTATTTTGGGAAAGTACACATTATTAAAATTAATAAATTAAAATTAATAATGTATGTACATATTTCTTGGTAACAGATCTAGAATGTACACATTATTAAAAGTAATAAATTAAAATTAATAATGTACGTACATATTTCTTGGTAACAGATCTAGAACCTTTTTGCTCGGTTACTCATGCATACCCAGAGAGATACACAAGAAATACGAAAAGAGTCTTCCCATATTTAATGAACCATTTTGATTCGTATGCAGAATATATGCACTTCAATGATTAATAGACAGAAACAGATGGCAGTGATTAGCAATATGAGAACAATAAAAAGGATAAACAATTCCACCATTATGCTAAAGCAGTATATATATGCTGGCATATAAGTACGGTGTATAGTGTACTCCTACTATGAACCACCCGACCTAGTTACCCAGGGAGAGTGATCTGCAAAAATCCCCTACTGAATGACCGAGCTCCCCATTACCTATGGGAGAATGGGTTCAGGTCCCCGTCTTGGTCACAAGTTGGGCATCCCTCCTTGCAGGGGGTACACAGGAATCAGCTCGGCTGAGACTCTAACAACCAGAGAGCTCGCAGTTAAAGCAGAGTGCTCCTTTGATTTGAACACCGAAATGCGTGTGTATATAATAACAGCATCCATGCTTCCTTACTGAGGCCTCAGCCCGGCTGTCATTGCTTATCCTCTTGTGATAAATCCTCCTGTAGAAAAGAAGGCAACTTAAGAAATGTGTGCCTAGAAAATGGCAGTGTTTCTATTCTGGCCTAACCCCTCCCCGTGAAATAAGCTCCTCTTGCACGTGTCCTACTACAAATATTGTGTAGACAAATGCTTTAGCCTTGTGTATTTTTACATGCAATTTTTTCTTATGTGTAATGTATTAGTGGTTATTTTACAACTTATTGAGGTAAAATTAACACCCCTGTATTGACACTTGAAAAGAAAATATGTTGTTGTGAAACTTGTGGTGCCTGTGAGTGTGCATTCAATTGTGTGTGTGGTGTTTGTGTGCAATGCAGTATGAAAAAAGGGGCATCACACATTACCTACATGTATTTCAGAAGCAAACACATCATATAGGTGTATGGGCACATTAATAAGTAGTACTTATTATATATATATATATATATATATATATATTCCAAAAAACTATGCAGCACGACGCCGCACTCCGCTTGGACCCTTCCACAGCAACAGTGGTTCGTGCCGGGCAGCGAGCCCATCAATTCATTCAAACATACTGGTGTCCACACAATCCTGGGACAGTATGAGGCACGAACTCCAATAGCGTGTTAAAGATATTTAATCAGCCAAGATAGCAGAAAAACATAAACACACTCGACGCGTTTCGGGGCTCCTCCCCCTTGGTCACGAGTAGTAAACAGAGTAATAGGATGGTGGTACATATACTCAAGGTCACGTGGTCTTAGTGAAATGAACATAAACAAAATACTTCGCGCTTATAGTCAGCGCTGTGAAGCAAAATTTTAATAGTGCTTTTGCTAAATACCATATAATCAGGGTCTGATATAAAACGCATAAATTTAACTGATATTGACCCTATGCAATATTGAGACAATAGCAAAACAAATTCTGTAATTACTTTGACATTCTTAATCTAAGGATTAAACATCAATTGCCCAAGTGGGCTTTCCATTATGCACGTTTACTCTAGATTGGCTCCTATACTGTAGGCAATGTTAAGCAATCTAAAGGATACTATTCAGCCCCTGTGGGCGACGCCAAAAAGTTTGGAAAAATAAAATTAATATGTCCAAAAAATGTCAAGAGAAAATGCCCAAGTGGGCACAAAATCATTACTGCATGTTGAATTCTCAGTTCCAATGCCGTTTCATTGTTAGTTTCTTAAAGGGTCGATATTATCGTTCAATACAGTTTTACACAACAAATCCCTGAAAAAAGAAATAAAAAGTGATCAGTGAAAATGAAAAAAAGGGACCAGTGAGTCAAATAATTAAAACTAGTAAATTTCTAACGTGAATCCTACATAACTTGTATACAGAACATAGAGGTTAAAAACAATAGAGGGCGTGAAATCTTTAAGTACACGACATGTTTACATATTAAATCCCAATTGGATTTCCTACTGGACAAAACTACAGAATGCTCAATGAAACCAGAATATTGAAATAAATCAACCCAAGTGTACTTCCATCTCTTCATCACAGTTATGGCCATTCGGAACCAGTGTTTTGTACTGAATAATCATGCGTGATTCCAGTCTCCTTAATTTCTGTACACGATTGCCCCCTCTCTCATCAAATTTGACTGTACACAATACACAGTAACTCAATAGATTTGCATTTTGATTATGATGAGTGAGAAAGTGGCGCGCTATCGGATAAGATTTATCCATGTTGGTAATGGCACGCATGTGCTCTAGCACTCTCAGTTTGGCAGGTTTAATCGTGCTCCCTATATAGGTCTTATTACAGGGACAGAATAGGGCATAGACTGCATGGTCGCTGGTACATGAAGTGTGTTCCTGGATAATCAGAATCTTGGATGTGGGCGAAAGTCGTACTTTTTTCAGATTCCGACTGTTCTTGCAAGCCTTGCAATTTCTGCAGGTGAAAAAGCCTCTCACTCCGGTGGTCATGGTTTTCTTGGGAATCACTGCTGTGCACAATTGGTCCTTTAAGGACCTCACTTTTCTAAAAGAGATTTGAGGAAATTCATTAACAAATTTGGCCACGTCTGAGTCGTTTAATAGCACTGGCCAAAATTTATTAAGACTCTTTCTAAGTGTACCTGCTTGGCTACTATAAGTAGTTATGAACCGTGTATTGTTCTCTTCTTTGTCTACAGGTTCACTGGGTTTTGGCTGTAAAAGTGATTCTCTAGATCGTTTTTTTACAGCTTTTTGTGCATCCGTAATGGCTTTGGTGGAATATCCACGTTCAGAGAACCTTTTTGCCATGTTTTGTTGTTCCACCAAAAAAGCTTCTTCTGTGCTGCAATTGCGTCTGGCTCGTAACAGTTCCCCCACTGGGATACTCCTAATTAGTGAATTAGGGTGACAGCTGCGTGCGTGGAGTATGCTGTTTCCCGCTGTCTTTTTTCTAAAGAGAACTGTTTCTAGTTTGCCCTTCTAGAAACAGAAGAAAACCATGACCACCGGAGTGAGAGGCTTTTTCACCTGCAGAAATTGCAAGGCTTGCAAGAACAGTCGGAATCTGAAAAAAGTACGACTTTCGCCCACATCCAAGATTCTGATTATCCAGGAACACACTTCATGTACCAGCGACCATGCAGTCTATGCCCTATTCTGTCCCTGTAATAAGACCTATATAGGGAGCACGATTAAACCTGCCAAACTGAGAGTGCTAGAGCACATGCGTGCCATTACCAACATGGATAAATCTTATCCGATAGCGCGCCACTTTCTCACTCATCATAATCAAAATGCAAATCTATTGAGTTACTGTGTATTGTGTACAGTCAAATTTGATGAGAGAGGGGGCAATCGTGTACAGAAATTAAGGAGACTGGAATCACGCATGATTATTCAGTACAAAACACTGGTTCCGAATGGCCATAACTGTGATGAAGAGATGGAAGTACACTTGGGTTGATTTATTTCAATATTCTGGTTTCATTGAGCATTCTGTAGTTTTGTCCAGTAGGAAATCCAATTGGGATTTAATATGTAAACATGTCGTGTACTTAAAGATTTCACGCCCTCTATTGTTTTTAACCTCTATGTTCTGTATACAAGTTATGTAGGATTCACGTTAGAAATTTACTAGTTTTAATTATTTGACTCACTGGTCCTTTTTTTTCATTTTCACTGATCACTTTTTATTTCTTTTTTCAGGGATTTGTTGTGTAAAACTGTATTGAACGATAATATCGACCCTTTAAGAAACTAACAATGAAACGGCATTGGAACTGAGAATTCAACATGCAGTAATGATTTTGTGCCCACTTGGGCATTTTCTCTTGACATTTTTTGGACATATTAATTTTATTTTTCCAAACTTTTTGGCGTCGCCCACAGGGGCTGAATAGTATCCTTTAGATTGCTTAACATTGCCTACAGTATAGGAGCCAATCTAGAGTAAACGTGCATAATGGAAAGCCCACTTGGGCAATTGATGTTTAATCCTTAGATTAAGAATGTCAAAGTAATTACAGAATTTGTTTTGCTATTGTCTCAATATTGCATAGGGTCAATATCAGTTAAATTTATGCGTTTTATATCAGACCCTGATTATATGGTATTTAGCAAAAGCACTATTATAATTTTGCTTCACAGCGCTGACTATAATCGCGAAGTATTTTGTTTATGTTCATTTCACTAAGACCACGTGACCTTGAGTATATGTACCACCATCCTATTACTCTGTTTACTACTCGTGACCAAGGGGGAGGAGCCCCGAAACGCGTCGAGTGTGTTTATGTTTTTCTGCTATCTTGGCTGATTAAATATCTTTAACACGCTATTGGAGTTCGTGCCTCATACTGTCCCAGGATTGTGTGGACACCAGTATGTTTGAATGAATATATATATATATATATATATATATATATATATATATATATATAAAATCTATATTCTGGAAGATTTATTGTAATGTCTTTATTTTCAATTTTATCTAATCTTCAATAAAAAAGATTTGAAAAAAAAAGTAGTACTTACCACCAGTCTCCGCTCCACCAGGGATGCACTCCATCAGCAAACCACTGCTAGAACAATGCTAGCACAACGGGAGCATCTAAATATGGGTGGCACAAACCCACTGACCTGTTGGGGACAGACTACTGTTAGCTAGCAGAGGAGTCTGCTGAGTCGACGAAGTTGCACCGCTACACAATGGGAAACAGTCTTTCGACCCAGACAGCGCTCCAGCTAGCCCACATCTAAATACGGTGGGTGGGATACAGTCAGCTTGGTGGAGTGTTTGCATATTCCACTGCGGAGTGACGACGGGAGTCCTGCCAAGAGCTACGTCAAGCCCCAAGTTAGGCAGCCAACCCTGGTTCTGCAAGGCTATGTGTAGAAAGGGTTCACCACATGTGATGGGTTGGGCACAGAGGTTGGTAGCAGACCAGTTCCTGGTTCCACTACTTCCCATTTTGGATTGGAATCAGGGAGGCTGACCACAATGGTGGTTATATCTGAATGGCGGGTTGAACGCAGGGGTTGGCCGGCTGACCTGGTTCTGTGACCAACCACAGCACTGTAAGGCCATTCTCAGCAGTGGCTTGGAATTATATGGTGAGGTAGAAGCAGGGTCTAGTTTTAGGTTGGGCACTGCGCCAACCTCAGCAGGGCACGGTCATGCACATCAAGGGTTGGCTGAACATGCTGGGTTGGGCACAGGATATGGTTGCAGGTTCGGGCATGTGGCCAACCTCCACTGTGAGCAGTCAGGGTTATCTGCTTGTAATAGTATGGGCAACAGGTCTGACTAAAGGCCAGTCCCTGCATCCAACTCTTGGTGGGAACAGCCGAAGGTTGTGCATAGTGGGATTGACTGCCCATTGCATGTTGTGCCCATGGCTAATGTTTCTTGTCCTCAGTGGTTTGGGTGCAGGGCCTCACACTGACCTGGTCCTGCAGGAAATCTGTAGCGGTCACTTCATAAGTGCCCTGTGTGTCAAGCCAGGTTCATTACTGTGCAGAATAAAGTCGGAGCTAAACATGATATTCCTGGTTATAGATGTTTTCATCCCAGTGGTGAGATACAGAGTGAAGAATCTTCTAACTCAAAGTCTGTGGTGCCTAATCAGAGGGTTGACTGACCCATATGACCTCTAACCATTGTTTCTGTCAATAATCGTAAGCATTTTTAAACAATTGCATAAAGGTGGTTCCTCCTACGAGGATAGTAGTTTTCCAAATAACAATACTACTTGAAGTCCACTGTATTACCTTCTTAATGTGTTTGAAATGTTATAAAAATGTATCATATGCATTTTTCAAATGTTTGCAGTCAAAAGTTCATGGCAAGTTGAGGTCAGAGCTGTGTGAAAGTATGTAATAACTGTTAGCTTCCAGACATGCTTGGACCTAAACTAGCAAGCAGAAATGTTTTTAAGCATGAGCAAAGGGGGCAATTGCCTAGGGCCCCCAACTTCAAAGACACTTCCTGGTAAAGTAAATTGGAAAGTCAAAATTGCTACCATAATAAGGTTGCTCATAAAAAACAGCATATTTTTCTAATTTGACAGCTGAGCATGCTTAATAGAAAGAGAATGCAGGATTAACCAAGGGAATGGGCCAGGCAAAGCCACACAGAAGGACGCAAAGCAGAGCAAACTCTTACACAGGTGTTGGTTTCCAGTTTAGAAAAGCGCAAATTGCATTTAGTGCTACTTTGCAGCACTTTGCATCAAAGGGACGTTATAAGGGTGTCGTTTGATGGATAGGCACACACTCTCAAGGTTTCGTGATAAAAACCCCTTATATACTAAGATGGGAAAACTGGTATTTGCGTAAACAAAAATGTTCCTTGATGCAGGCGTTATCATGAAGAAATTTTTACATTTTTTCAGCATTCCAGACATTTATTATTTGGAACGTGTACAAATAGACTAGGATTTTGAATTTGTGTTGGAAGAATATGCTTCAAGTACAAATGCTGTACTAAACGGCATGCACCCACCTATGCACCATGGTGTACATTTTGTGGGTGGTAAATGTGTGACAATTCCTAGGCAATTATAATAAAAACAAGGGAACTAGTATGGGGAAGGGGAGGACATTAAAGGCAAAAGCTAATGTAGTCATATACTATTTGTGGGTGGTGCTAGCCAGCACAGTGGTAGTGAGAACCAACTGACCATTCTTATTAAATATGGATCTGCATTGCTTTCTCCCCCTTGTACAGTGCAGTCACTTTGGCTGCTGTGCTGTATTGCACTAAATGTAATAAATCTGCCCCTATGTGTGCATGCCATTGTCTGCCCAGCCTTAACCCTTGCACTCTCGGGCAGTTGACAGCAATAAATTATATTCAATTGAAAAGTCATCTTTCCGTTCTGTTTCTCTTACCTTTTGCCACCTCGCCTCTTCTAACTTAACCCTCTATTTCTTCTTCTCTATGTAACTTAATCCTCTCTATATCAGCTCTCTATATCTTACCTCCCCACTCTCAATGCAACCAATTCACATTGCTCTTCTTCATCTCGTCCTACCTCATGACCTTTCTCCTCTCTGTGCCTCTTTATTACTCTTGATTTCCTCTCTCTACCTCAAGTCTCTCTACCCAAATACCCATCACTGTATCTCACTGCTCTTTTTCCATACTATCTCCCTGCATTTTCATCCATCTCCTTCTGTCCTTGCACAACCTAATCTCTCTTTTTACCTCATGTATCTATTTTGTTTTCTCCATGTCTTTGCCGCCATACCTCTCTACCTCGCTCTCATTTCTCTCTCTACCTCACATTTCCTCAATACCTCACCTCTTTCTTTTAATATTGTTTGGGCACAGAAGGGCTTGTATCAGTTGTATGGGGGACATAAATGTTAAATTCTTCCAAACAGGGTGTCCCAAAAGATATATTGTTCGGGGCCCTACAAATCCTTAAGATCACTGCTAGCAATCAGATTCGGACTAAAACACCTGATCTATGCGACTATGTACAGGTAGCCTGCACAACAGACCGTTCCTGGGTGCACATTCCCCATCCAATGATGTAAAGATGCAGGCACTTAAAGATGCCAAGCACTTACACTTCTTGTATTGGAAAGTAGCCATGCCTTCACTTTTCACCAGACCAAACTTCTTTGAACAGAAGAATTCTACCTACTCCGAAGGGTCAACTTAAATTCTACCTACTGGAAAGTTACAGGTAGGCAGCATGTATAGTGGCATAATGAGCATCTAGTCATCACTGCCTTTGTCACCTTTTGACACAAAGACCCTACATGGTCTCCAGCTTTGTGCATCCTAAGTTCAATTGCCCCTCTTCGTATGTCAGTCTATTTATGACTTCTGGCCCATCACACCTGCTGACAGCTCAGATTTCTATCATTATCTATTGGTTTGAGGTTACAACTGGTTCTTATACCAGTGTGCAGTTGCTCTCATATTTAAACATGCAGTTGCAGAGGAAAGTAAATGTGCAGAGTTTATATAGTGTGTAATTATTGGTATATTTTTGTGTATTATTGTTGAGGTACAAATCGTAGAATGACTTGGGGTCTGATTTAAAGTTTTGCGGACCACGTTACTGAGTCACAAATATGACGGATATCCCATCTGCCATATTACAAGTCCATTAGATGCTATGGCACTTGTAATACGGCGGACGCGCTACCCATCACATTTGAGATGGAGTAACCCACCCCCAAACTCTAAAGTAGGCCTTTAGAGTCCCTGGTTTTCAGATATGATCCAGTGCTGTCCGCAGAAGTAAAAAGGTTCATAACCACAGTCATAGACAATACCATAACCCTCTTCTGTGGATAACCAATTGGACCCTAATTCCTAGCAGCTGTGTTGGCTCCTAAAAAATGGGATTTGTTCCTTTGCAGGATCCGAATTATTTCCCACAATGTAGACGTTTTTGAGATGAAAAGTTGGTAAAAAAATACTTGTGGGGCTGGCTTGAAAGGGCTAGCATTTTGTATATCTTTACTATGTTTAACTGCGATTCAGAAAATCACATTCGAATAAAATGGGCTTTAGAAGGGCTCTAACAATGTTTTTCCTCTATCTTGAAAATATTTTCACACTGAGGAAAAATAGTTTCCAAAGTTGTGTGGTGCATTCCACTGCATATTGCAATTGGACAGCATGATAGAAGTTGATAATATCAAGGCTTCCATGACCAACTCTGCTGATGAGAATATTTTACACTTGAAATCAATCTTCAAGGACCGGATGGTGGTGATGACCAATTGCTCACAAAGCCATCTTTAAAACAGAATGCTATAAGAACAAGTTACTATTTTCTATTCTTTGCTTTTTCAGTCGGTTTTGTCTAGCTTTTACACTACAATAGGTTTAATGGTTGGACAGTGTGTGCATGCCACTCAGCCTTTTATCCAAATTAAAGTTGGGTGTAAATTGTATAATTCCTAGTGTAATCATGTGGGTTTACATAAGAATTCTGCTAGATTGTGCTTGAATTACACGACAAGAGTAATGCTGCTTTTAGTGTTGTTTATTTTTGCAAAGTGCTCCCTCACATCCAAAAATGGATGTGAGGATGTTTTTGTGCTTTGAAATAACGTAAAATGTCACAGAACATACATAGAAAGCATGAGCAGCCACGAACACTCACCAAATGTGATCTTGGGGTGGGACTTTGCCCAATTTACTACCACCACCATTCAGTGCTATTTTCTTACCGTAAAATGCACTGTATTCAAAATACACAGAAGGACAAAATGCACTGCATTCAAAATAGACAGAAGGACAAAATGCACTGTATTCAAAATGGACAGAAGGACAAAATGCACTGTATTCAAAATAGACAGAAGGATGCATTTTGCACTAAATGCAGCAGAATATGTATAGCAAGCTTGAGCGGTGGCTCACGCTTGTGAGATATGTTCTCTCAGGTAGGATTTTCCCCCAAATTGCTCTTAATTATGCAAGGAGGAGTAATCACATAATTATCGGTAAATCTGCATCAAAGAGTCCACAAAATTACTCTGATTACTCTAGCATAATCGAAATTTCGCCCAAGCCTAATAACAATATTTGACAAATTGGCTTTGCTGATGTTTGCGGTTATTTGATGAGGCATGAGGCTTGCTTCCTGTGGAATGAGCTTTGCTTCCTGTGGCATGAGGTATGCTTCCTAGGGCATGAGGTATGCTTCCTAGGGCATGAGGTTTGCTTCCTGTGGCATGAGGTATGCTTCCTATGGCATGAGGTTTGCTTCCTGTGGCATGAGGTTTGCTTCCTGTGGCATGAGGTTTGCTTCCTGTGGCATGAGCTTTGCTTCCTGTGGCATGAGGTTTGCTTCCTAGGGCATGAGGTTTGCTTCCTGTGGCATGAGGTATGCTTCCTGTGGCATGAGGTTCGCTTCCTGCGGCATGAGGTTCGCTTCCTGCGGCATGAGGTTTGCTTCCTGTGGCATGAGGTTCGCTTCCTGTGGCATGAGGTTTGCTTCCTGTGGCATGAGGTTTGCTTCCTGTCTAAATATTTCTTGTAATTCAGTGAGGTTAACAGCTCTGTAAGCAATAAAACGTAGTCCAACTCTGCTGGAATCCAAACTGCATATTTTTTAAATAATATTTCCAACAGCATTTTACATTATGTCCAAACATTTTCCTCACTCAGAAATGTGCAAAGAGACAAAACTGTGTCTGTCATAAACCCAATGTATTCTTAAACCCATACGCTGGTCAGCTGAGGATGCCAGGCAGCCTCCATCTTGCAACTTTTTCCCTTCTGACACTCAGGTGTATACACAAGGGGTGCTTCTTTCAAGTCAAGTGCACATTAGTGCCCTAAGCAATCAGCCTCTTAATTACCCAGAACTTTGCATTTCATTTAGTTTGTTAAGACAACATTTAAAGCATTTGAGATTAAGGGCTGAAAGAAAGCACTCTGCTTTTGGGGATTCAAATTGGATGGATCAGATGCGAACTTGCACGTTGATCTAAGTTGTTTAAAACAGAAAGCCGAGATATTAGGCTTGAAATGTATTAACAAGCTGTTCACATAAAGCCTGTCATGGTGTTTACCCTGCATTTATAACAGTTATCACCTTGTTTAGTCCTGACTAACCCCAGGTCTAGATATGGAGACATTGAGCACTGACCTGAAACCGTGAGCTCCACAATCAGCTTTCTGAACAGTAGACGACAATCAGAGGTCAATGCAGCAGCAATTCTTTTGCAGAATAGGATTGTGATAATTCAAACTCACTACTGGGTGAAACTGACCCCCTTCAACCCAAAATCATGACATGGAAAGGTTCTCATTTAGAGATTAGTGGAGTGGCAGTTCTGTAATAAATTTGAGTAACTTCCCATCTGTCGAAACTGCAGTTTCACAGCCACATTTGGAAGTAGGGGAGTGGCTGTAAAGCAAACGTGAGTGAAAGGAAGGTCCAAATAACAAGACAGGGCACTAAGATTTTCAGCAGGGATGAAAGCATAGACACCACATTTACATCACAGAGATCACTGCCAAACAGTTGGGCTTGTCTCAAAGGGTGCGTGTTCCTTTGCGAGTATCCATTTGGTGAGTGAAGGGAGTTTCTGAATTCCCCTGACTAGGTGTGCTGCAGGGCTGCCTCCTCCAAATAGACTACATCCCATTGTATCATGTAGCAAGGTCTCCTGGTCACGGCTGGGGTCCTGCTAAAGAAAGTAAAGAATTGAGACCATATTTATGGCGAAGTGAGGCAGTGCAGCAAGTCACACTGCTGTGCTGTGTCACAGGGAAAGGCAGGAATGCATCATATTTAGCCCAATATGGTGTATTCCTGCCCTTTCCCCAGCACTGGCGCACAATGGGCTGCCTAACAGCAACGCAGGAACCCTTGCACCAAAGTGCAAGGGTACCTCCATTGCTTGCAGGATTGTTTTTGAGCAGGAAGGGGCACCTTCCTGCACACAAAAAATCTCTGGAGGCATATTCTTCTATATCTCTGTGCTGCAATATGCAGCACACATTGAAAGAGGAGGTAACAAGGAGAAATAAAGATATTTCTCTTCATTACGTGTCCCCTTTCAAGGCGCAGTATTTTGGTACATTCCCAGGCTTACTAGTTCTGGTAGATCTGGGAATGTGTCAAAATCCACGGATGTTGAGTAGGAATACTCACGCAATGTTCATGGAATGCATTCCCAGGGCAGAGTAACACAATGCAGCAGTTTGTGCTGTTGTGTTGCTCTAGATTTATGAAGCCACGCAAAGATGCCTTGCATGGCTTCATAAATCTAATTTTTTTGTTGTGTTGCAAATACACCACTTTGCTTGGTGCAAGTGCAATGCAACTGGCCTCATAAATATGGCCTTTGTTTTTACTTTTTTTTTGTTAAGTTTTGAAAAAACCTTTATTTAGGTAGAGAAAACGGTACAAAACCAAATTTCACTGCCTACATCCTTATTCAAGCCGGCAATATGTTTCAGCGAATAAGAAAAGGGTATACTGTACTGGTGGGAAATTACACAGCGAGCCGCCTACAACCACAGCGGGCCGGCCGCGTTAGGTGGGGCAATGCATTTGAGGAGTAATCAAATATATGTTATCATGTGGTGTCAAATAAGGCCTGTAGAGGTTAAAAGAAAGTTAACATTTCCATCAGCACAACATATGCAGTGAGGGTATAGCTGAGATGAAGATGCAAACTGCTCTTGTAGTGTGGTGGGTGGTGTCTCCTGGTGTCCCGTGGTGTCCAGTTGCTAGTATGTGTGGGCATGGGTGGGGGGTCATGTTGCAGCAAGGCATGTTTCAGTTAGCGTGGGGTTGCATCTGTATTTGTGGTGTGCTCAAACAGGTACGTCTGCAGGGGGCCCCAAATATCTCTTGGGCGGAGGAGGGGGGCTGGAGCTCAGCATAGGTATGTAGTTGCTCTTGGCAAGAGATACGTTTTTGAATCCCATCCTTAAATTTTGGTGCCCTCTCTCTTCCCCACTGACAGGCTATTCGTCTCTTTGCTAGGAGTAGCGCAAGGGAAGTGTAGTGTCGCACTTTAGCAGCAATGTGTGCAGTATAGACCAACAGCGCCGTTAGGGGAACTTTTGGTATGTATAATCCCATCATACGTTCTAGTGCATTCAATATCTTTGACCAGAAGTGTTGAATGGACGGGCAGTCCCAGTCCACATGTTTAAAATCCACTCCGCAGCGGTCACAGCTATCATTATCTTGGAGCCGCAAACGGTGTAGCCGCGCTGGGGTGTAGAGGCGATGTACATATTTATAGTATATGATTCTAAATCTGCTGCTGGCAGATATTTCTCCCGTCTGCCCATAGAAAAATATCCATTGCTCGTCCGTAAGGGGGTGCCCCAATTCCTCCTCCCACCTACTTCGGACCAGGGGGGGTCGTACTCCCTGTTGGATTGGACCATGAGGTACAGTAGTGAAAGCACATATGCAGGGGCCATTTGTTGTAAAAGTGCATGGAGTGGGAACATAATGGGGGGTTCTAGTGGAAATTCAGGTGTGGTGGCTTACACGTCCTGCTGCAGTCTAATGTAGTAAAATCGTTCCAGGGGAGTGGGATTAGTGTTGCCAAAGAAATCTTCACTTGTACAAAATTTGCCACCTGCGTAGAGTTGCCCCCATGTCTGTATGAACAATTTGCGAAGGAGCCATCGGCATCCTCCTTGCGTGACTGGGACATCAACCCTTCTGAGGAGGGGTATAAACAGAGAGTACAGTAACGTGCACTGTGTGGCCGTGATTAAGTCGCGCCAGGCACTAGTGGCACATTGTATGGTAGTAGATGCAAGGCGGCGTGGGACAGCGGGGGTGCTGAAGTAGGCGGTGCAGGGGACCTGGGCCATGTAGCCATCTTCTATTGCTAGGTGGGGCCTGTAAGAGGGAGGTTTCATCCAGTATGCGGCAAAGTGGGCTTGTGCGCAGCTAAAGTATAATTCCATGTCTGGTGTTCCGAACCCTCCTGCGCAGAAAGGGCGCGTGAGAGTGTCCCTTCGCATTCTGGCCTGTTTTCCTCCCCAAGTAAATCGTATGAGCTGTGTTTTAAGGGATGAGAAGAGGTAGCGGCTTGGGGCGTAGGGAATGTTTATGAATAGGTATAAAATTTTGGGCAATATGAACATTTTTATCAAGGCAGCCCTGCCAGCCATGGACAGAGGCAGTGCAATCCACCTCACTATTTTCTCAGTTATGCAGTCTAATGCGCAACCATAGTTGGCCCTCATCAGTTCCTCACGATTGCGGGATATAGTTATGCTGAGACAAGTTAGGGTGTCATCGCACCTTTTGAGGGGATAATCAGGTGTGAATTTGGGGGTGGAGTCAGTGAGTGGTTATATCAGGGACTTGTTCCAGTTTATGTTAACTCCTGAGAGCTGGCCAAAGAGGATAAACAGTCGGAGGGTAGGGTTCAGACTGACATTCGGTTGTCGTAGATAGAGGGTGAGGTAATTTGCATATAGAGAAATTAATATTTGTCTGCTGGGGTAGATGATAGAATGTTCGTGGTGGTGTTGCCGTATCTTGGCGGCAAGTTGCTCGATGGCCAGGGCAAAGAGGAGGGGGGACAGTGGGCATCCCTGTCTTGTGCCTTTGGCCAGTGGAAAAGCGGAGGAGTGCCTGCCATTAATCATCACCGTAGCCCGAAGTCCAGTGTACAGTAACTGTATCCAGGCTAAAAATGGGAGAGGTAATCCCATACGCGTGAGTACGAAGGATAAATAATCCCACTCCAGGGAGTCAAACGCCTTAGTGGCATTGAGGAAGATAACATCCTCCTCGGGGTCAATATCGTGCAGTAGCGTGAAAAGTGTGCGTAAATTATGGGAGGTGCACCTAGTTGGGACAAATCCTGACCCATCTGGAAGGACCAGTACTGGCATAAGGGGGCTAATTTGATTTGCGATTAACTTAACCAATATTTTAGCATCTACATTTATGTGGGATAGGGGCCTATACCAGTCGACATGAGTGGCTGGTTTGCCGGGTTTGGGAAGGGAGATGATGAGTGCTTCGCGCATTGTCTGGAATAAGATTCCTGACTCCCGGACCTCCATGAACACATGTTGCAAGATCGGTATTAGAAGGTGGCGGAAAGCTTTATAGAACTCGTCCGGGAGGCCATCTGGGCCCGGGCATTGACCGATTGTAACAGCATAATAGCAGAGATGATCTCCTCATCCTCGTGATGCTGCAAGAGAAACTCTCTTTGACCATTCCCCAGCCAAGCTATTGCTGTGTCGTCAAATAATTTTGGGAAGTCTGCTGGGGTTTGTCACTGGGTTGAGTACAGTTTTTTATAGAATCTCTTAAACGCTTCCAAGATGTCTAAGGTGTTTCTGTGAGTTAACCCGTCTTCATCTTCGATTTCCAGGACTGTGTTGTCAAAGCGGGGGGGTCGGACGGAGGAGGCCAGTGCCTTTCCCGGATGTTCCCCCTCTCCGTATCGGCGAGCCTGATGGTATTTCCCTGTAAATTTACATTCTTGTTCTGCCGTCTCCTGATATTTGGTAAGCAGGGCATGCAGATGCGTTTGCAATGCAGGGGAGGGTGCAGCTTGTTTGGATATCTCAGTTTGCTTGATGTCTAACTCTAGTTTCCGGAGTGTGTTGCGAATATCTTTCAAGACACCTCCGCTCTTGGCTATGCATACTGCCCGCATGGTGACCTTGAAAGCCTCCCATATCGTGGAGTTTTGTGGAGTTGAGCCATTATTGTAAAGAAAGAAATCCGAAATCTCTTGCTCCAGCTCATCTTTAAAGAAGGGGGTCTAAGAGTGTCTGAGGGTTAAGTCAACAGGAGAGAAAGGGGGGTTCTTCATGTGGTGATCTCAGAGTGAGAAATACCGGGGAGTGGTCAGAGTATGTCCGAGGGAGGTGTAGTGCGTTTGGCGACCAAGTTGCCAGGCTTCTGTCAGTGAGCCAGGCATCTATGCGTGACCAGGAGGAGTGAACAGAGGAGTCGCAGGTTCCCTCCCACTTCTGTGGGTGGAGATACCTCCAGGGGTCCATGAGGTCATGGCTTTCGACAATGTCTTTCAGGGTGTGTTGTGCGTTGGTGTAATGATGAGGCTGTGGGTGCAATCTGTCCAACCCTGGGTCAATGGTAACGTTGAAGTCCCCCCACACCAAGTGGGTGGATCCCATATCTTGTATCTTTCCCCACAATATCTGGAAAAATTCCGGATCATCAGTGTTGGGTCCATAACAGGACACTAATGTAATAGTCTCTGCGGATAGTCCCTCCCACAGGATCCTGTATCGACCTTGTGGGTCCCAGTAATATCCGATGGGGTGTACGGGAGCGTGCGTTTCACCTGGATGAGAGTCCACCGTGCATATAAAGAGTAGGAGGAAAAGCATCTGTTGTTTGCCCACCGGGTAGCAAAGGTGGGGGACGGGGCGGTGGCGAGGTAAGTTTCCTTGAGCAGCAATGCCTCCCATTCCTGATTTATAGCAAGTGCAGTTGCATCAGTAAAGGAATGACTGTTCAGTGAGCAGCTAGAACGTATTTTCCTGACATACCGCCCCTTATCGTATTTGGTGGGGTGGCAGCAAACGGTCCAGCAGATTGTTGTCAGCTATACCGGGCAGTGGGCCCTCCCCGTCGCAGTCCAGAACATTTCCTCCTGCATGCTAGTCTATCATTGTCTGTAACACAATAGTGAGTCATCTGTTCTGGTTCATTCTGCACACTGAGGGCTGGGATGTCACTATCGTTCAGTAGTTGTCTGATGTCCAAGGCATTGCAAGTGCAACCGTCGGGTTCTGGCATATCGCATTTCTAGGCGGAGCGGCGACTATTCTTTTGTTATTCCACGTCTGACGTGCCTTCTCCACCCTCAGGGCGGAGGGTAGGAGACTGCCCTCCCGAGGCGCTCCTGGGTAGAGATTTGAGGAAGTTCTGAACGTGCTGTGGGTTGGTGAAGAAATTGTGCTTCCCTGAATGTGTAACCTTGAGGCGGGCCGGGAATTGCATGGCATAAGTGATATTTAGCTGTTGCAATTTTTTCTTCACCTGCAGGAATTTCCGACGTTGGTCCTGGACGGCAATGGAGAAATCAGGATAAATCGAGATCTCTATTCCCTCATGTCGCAGTTGTCCTTTTCCCCTGAGAGTCGGAGAGCAGTGTCCCGGTCTCGATAGTTTAGCAGTTTGGCTATTATGGGCCTAGGGGCGGCCCACGGAGCCGGCTGACTCGCTAGTGAGCGATGTGCCCTCTCAACCATCAGGACCTGTGAGAAGGCTTTTCTCCTGAAAAGTGTGATGAGTAGCCGCTCTACATACTCCTCCATCTTCCCTGCGGCTGTGGACTCTGATACACCGAAAATTCTCAGGTTGTTCCTTCTCGAGCGGGATTCCACATCCTCATTCTTAGCGTCTATTACCTTGAGGACCTTCTCCATTTCGAGGGTGCGATTCGTGGTGGCGCTGGCTGTGTCATCCAGATCCGAGATGCGGCGCTCTGCTTATACGATCACCATGCTTCTCCACCCTATACGTCAGGCCGTCGAGTCCGGCAGTCATGGAGTCCATTTTAGATTCTATGGAGGTTAGGCTCGACTGCATCACTAAAAGTATTTCCTTGAAGTCTGCAGTGGAGGTGGTCGATGTCCCTTGTTGTTCATCGATCAGCTCCATCTGGGAACGCGATGACTTGTGGGCCTTGAAGGTAAGTTTCGGCTGTCGCCCGTCTGGTTTCCCCATGTCTGCCAGGTGAGGGGAGAGGGTGGTGCAGCAGTCAGTTGGGCCGAAGCTTTAGCTGGGGTGACTCAGGGAGGGCAGGTCGCAGCGGGTGGTCAGCAAGCTGTGTTTGCAGGGCCCGTGTCAGAAGCCTCGGGGTCCCGGAACTGGGTTTTCGGTGTGGGGGGCCGCAGCCGCACCTACGAGGTTTGTCCCCAAGCCGTTACCCCAGCTCCAGCAGCGGGGCGCTCCGGTCGTGCGGGGGGCCTCAAAAGGCCAATAGGACTCCATCTGCGTTGGTAGTGTCCCCAGGCAGTGGGGACGCAGGGGAGCCGCAAGCACAGGAGATGGTCTTGGGTTAGTTGTGCTCGTTTACCGGAGAGTCCAGCACGCGTGGAGTTCCGACTGGCGGGCAGTCCGTTTCAGCAATGGTGAGCCCCAAATAGGTGAGGGAGTATATGGCATAGTATCAAACCCCCTCCGTCTAGTGCCAGCTGTGTGTGTTTTTTCCCCTCAGCACGTTATCCAGGGGGGTCTGTAGGGCCCCAGCCCCAGCGATCGTGTTCACAGATGCATGGTGGGGGTGGGCAGTCGCGGCCAGCACGGCCCCTCCGTGCCCCCTGTCCGTTATAATATTTGCTTCAATCATGGGGGGGTCCGCTCCAGCAGCTCTGGGTGTCGTTCTGTGGAACTCAGTCCCCCCAAATTGCTGGGATTGGGTAGGCCTGAGTGTGTGGAGGTTGGTTTTTTCAGCTGGGGCTTGGCCAGAGCCGCAGGCCTCTGCACTCTCCAGCCCCGTCCGGTGCCAAGCAGTGCGCAGCATATGTGTCGATTATTGCCGCGGGGGCCGCCTAACTCGGGCCCGCCCCGACCGACGCGTGTATGGAGCCTTCTTTGCTGGCACGGTCCAGGCACCTGAGGCCCCCCACAGTGCCCAGAGGCCCCCGCTGGCTGGGGGGGCAGAGCGCGGGAGCCTCAGCATCTCCCAGGAACTCCCGCAGGCTGACCAGGGTCAGGCGGCTCTCCTGCTGTCTGTCTCTGCCTCAGAGCTCTCAGGGCACGGCCACAAGCCTCCGTCAACCTCCGCCACGCCGTCCGTTCCCTCTCCCCCAGTCCGGGCCGATGTCTGCAGACTCCGCCCCTCACCAGCGGCAAAGGCAGGTCCAGCGGTCTGCCGCGTGTCAGTCCGGAGGCTGGCAGCGATGATGTCCAGGTCTCAGGGGAACGCCAGGTGCAGCGCAGTCCCCAGCAGCAGTGTCTGCAGGCTCTCCCAGGCCCCCAGACGTCCGTAGAGAGGCTAGGCTGCCATCTTGTCGAATTTCGTCATCTGAAGAGGGGTCTGGACAGATCAAATCAGCACAGCAGGCTCTCTGGGGCGTGAGCAGCAAGCCGCAGTGAGTAGAAAGCAGGTGTCTAGCGGGATGAAGAGGATATTGGGCAGATTAGAGCCTGAGCTGCATGAGCCTCACAAAGGTGCGGCCATCTTACTTGGCGCCCTCTAGTGCCCCCCCAAATATGGCCCTTGTTGTTTAGCAAATGGAGGTATATGCAGCATCATGTCCCAGAGCAGATGTGTTTAGAAACATTGTTGTGACAAGCTTCGGCTCAAAGATTTGGCTGTGCAGTACCAGGCAACTTAAAGACCAGTACTGCATATATCCCTGGATCAACAAAGTGTATCAGGATTCAAGGAGAATTCACTGGGACTGTAATGGAATACAAACTGGTTCCCACTCTGCTAGCACTGGTGACAAGGTGAGTGATTACTACTACTCTAAAATAACAGACATTTGCCTACCAGGAGCGAACATTTATAAAGTGCCCCGTTTGGGTTACAGAGACGTCTTTGCACCACTTCCAGGCATTTATTAAAGTGAGTAACAGACACTTTCACCATGATTAGTCAGAAGCAGGGCATCTGTTGTCCATGTGATGCACGTCCATGACTTTTTATAAAGTAAATCTCAGACTTTGGCCATGTAGTCACCATAGAAGGTAACATCTCTGAGACCTCGGGTCATCTTCCTCCAGTCTCTAGAAGGTAATGATCTACCCTCTCTAAAAAACACTGTCACTAAATCCTTCATACCTAAGCAAAGGCTGCCTGATTTCTTATCTGTTCTACCTGACTAAATTATTGGAGTCCACTCCAGGGCAATAGATACAGTCCTTGCTATAAGTGCCTATACTCCTGAAATTGTGTCAAACATGCTGGTTGATGTAAAGAACCTGATTTCCTATCCTTTTGAGTTCAAAGAATTGTATTAGTCAAGGGAAAAAGGCAAGGTGTCAATACAAAATGTAGTAGCGAGCTATGAGAGTAGTACAACCAAATTGTTATTAAAAGTGAAACATTGGCTTAAGGGCTAAGGATAGGAAATACAATAATTGGAAAAGTTACAACAAAGCAAAGGTGCATATACATAAAACAGTAAAGGAGAAGAGGAGGAATGCAAAGGGCGATTAAGGAGGTTTGGAGACTACTTGCTGGGCAGGTTGCGGTTGAAATGAACAGTTATGTTATGATATGTTAGTTTTATTTGTATAGCGCATGGCTACCCCAGCAACGGGGCGTCCCAGCGCTTATGGACATAGCAGAAGATGCAGCAGCGCGGCCAGTGAGAAAAAGCTAGATAGAGGAGAACAGCCAGGTTTTAATCTGTTTTCTGAAGAGCATGTGGTTCGTGGTGGCCCGAGCCTTTAGGGGGATCGAATTCCATAGCTTCGGGGCTAGGTACCTGAAGGAGCGGCCACCAGCTCTACTTCTCCGGATTTTGATTGTGCCAGCAAGGGATAGATCCACTGAGCGGAGGGTACGCGTGGGGACATAGAGGGTACAGAGTCCCTGCAGAATTCGTGGACCGGAGCCATACCAAGTTCTATGGGTAATGCAGAGGGTTTTAAATTGGATGCGTTGTTTGATAGGCAGCCAATGCAAACGTCTAAGAATCGGGGAAATGTGACAAGTTTTAGGCAAGGCAAACAAAGTACGGGCAGCCGCATTCTGAGCTCTCTGTAGTCTATTAATCACTGTCAGGTTGGAGCCCAGCATGAGAGCATTGCAGTAGTCTAGATGGGATAAGACTAGAGCCTGGACTATAACCTGATGAGTGGGAGGCTCAAAAAAGCCAAGAATGGGTTTGAGAGCACGTAAGGGACCGTAGCAGGTGCCCGCCACTTTTTTGGCATGTGACTCTAAAGAGAGTGAGTTGTCCAACATCACACCTAGATTTTTTACTACCTCCTTAGGAATAGGTGGAGGTCCTAATGTGAAGGGCCACCAATGATGATTCCATCTCTGGGTTTCATTGCCTATGACAAGTACCTCTGTTTTGGAGGCGTTTAACTGAAGACAGTTCTGGGACAGCCAGTTAGAGATGGCCAAGATGTCTTCCTGGAATTTGACTTGGTCCAACTCAATGTCTTTAGAGATAGTGAAAACAAGCTGAGTATCGTCAGCATACGATACCAGCCTAATCCCACGATCTCGTGCCAACACAGCCAGGGGGCGGACATACACATTAAACAATGTGGGGCTAAGCGCAGAGCCCTGAGGGACCCCACACTCCACAGAGTGCCTACTGGACGAGTACGGCGGGGCATGCACCTGGAAGGAACGGTCTGATAGGAAAGACACAAACCAATCCAAGGCACTCCCTCTGTCTCCGATCTCCCACAGTCGCTCTAACAAGATCCTGTGGGAGACCTTGTCAAAGGCCGCACTCAAGTCCAGCAGAATCACAAACGAGGTCTCGCCCTGGTCCTACACCTCCCTTAGATGTTCCGTAATCGCCTGTAGGGCCGATTCCGTGCTATGTTTGGCACGGAACCCATTTTGGGACTCATCCAGAATTCTGTTGGATTCCAGTTGAGTGGTCAAAATGGAATTCACATGAGCGTCCGTTATCTTAGCGAGGTATGGGAGTAGGGAAATCGGTTGGTAACTATCGGCCTAGCGGGATCTAGCGTTGGCTTCTTTAGGAGGGGGACTACCTTAGCATGTTTCCAGGATTTGGGGACGGCTGCTAACTGAAGAGAGTTGTTAATCAGCGTTAGCCCCTCCCGCAAGATGGACTCCTGGAAAGCTCTAAACAAGTCAGGTTTTACGGGGTCTTCCGGGGAGCCCGACTTAACCCTGGAGGCCAGAGATTCCATCTCTTTCAGCTCGATAGGTGGTAAAATCTGAAGCGGGCATAAAGGGGCAATAGGACCTATGGTGGGGCCAGGGGTCGTAGTATGTCCGACCGAGTGTAGAGAGTTATAGATCCCTTTTATTTTGTCCAGGAAGAAACAAGATAGCTCTTCGCACTGTGCATCAGATGCTTTCAGATTGCCTGGTCCTTCCGGAGCCTTGGTCAGATCCTTCACTAAGGTAAAGATAGTTTTGGAGCGGTTGGTACTGGAGTTGATCAGATCAGAATAGTACTTCGCTTTAGTTGATTTAATAAGTTTATGATATTCTTTAGTGGCGGATCTAAAGTTGGTTTTAGCCGCATGATCATATGATCGTCTCCAGATGAGCTCCAATAACTTACATTGCCTTTTTTTGTCTGCAAGAGCCTCAGAGTACCACGGGTGGGATTGCACACGCTTAGGCCTCGACAGTTTCATAGGGATAAAATAGTCAAGTGACTCATTTATCCATTCCCTATAGGCTGTGTCGGCCTCATCGATATTACTAGGCCAGACTGCGCAGGATGTTTCCAGTCTGGTTTCAAACAGGCCATTATCCAGTTTGTTCCACGGGCGGCTCCACCGTAGGGGGGGAGGCTTATCCCTGCGGCCGACTGGGATCTCAATCGAAATGAAGACAGGGAAGTGATCGGTCCAGCTAAGGGGGCTGGAAGTAGTGACTTTGACTTCGTGGATGTTAGTAAATACTGGGTCCAGAAGATGACCTGCCTGATGTGATGACCCATTGACTAGCTGAATCAGCTGGCAGGCCTCCAGGTCACCTAGGAATTTTAGGATAGAGGGTGCGTCACGGCGCTCAAGGTGAAGGTTGAGGTCCCCCAACACGGTAAAGTTTGCTGATCGAAGAGCTAGCGCCGAGATGAGCGATACCAGTGAGTCCTGGAAGGCGCTCGCTGGCCCAGGAGGGCGATATACCAGCAAATCCGTAACAGTGAAAGTGTCAGAGACCCTCACCTTAAAAGTCGCACTCTCGCAATTAGCTACGCATTTGGGGTTGAGGGTGCAGATATAAATGCTTTTAAAAATTATCGCTATACCGCCGCCCCTTCCCATAGGTCTGTTCTGGGCACAGATTAGGTAGCCTGGAGGGAGAGCCAGGGTTAGGACAGCTGGAGTGTCAACAGTAGTCCAAGTCTCTGTCAAAAATAGGAGGTCAGGGGAGTGGTCAATAAGTAGCTCATGGACATCTTCGTAGTGTTTCACTAGGGACCTACAGTTTAGGCTCACTATATTCAATTTAGTGGGATCGTTGGCCCCTGAGGCTTCGGCTGTTGGCATCAATTAGCCCTCTGAGGCCTTAAAGCCACATTGGTCACATTGTGCGCATAGAGAACCAGGGTGCCACTTATGTGCCCTACATCTTGCATAGCTCCTAAGAGCAAACAGCTCCTCGCGGGCATAGGGAGCCATTTGGGAACCTATCGACCAGAGGTCCCGGCGCCTGGCGACGGACCAGCGCGGACGGGCGAGCCTTCGGCGACCCGCCGGCGGTCCGCCGTGCGTGTCCGCTGCGCGGGAGAATGAAGTGCTGAATAAGAAGGCACCGGTCCCGCCTCTGGCAGAAGTGAAACGCCCTCAGGGGCCGGGCCAAAGGTCAGCCCCGCCCTCCACACACATCAAGGTACATCGTGAGAGGGAGCCATAGGTCTGTACGTTTCGTTGCCAAATGAATGGGAAAGACAAAAGCAGTATCCAGCCTATGGTTATAGCATACGTTGTACCACCATGCTCTAAAGGAGATATTAGAAGAATTTTTCCAGTTGAGTGTAATTTGTTGAAACGCTACAGCCAGCAGTAAATCGATAATCCGAATATTGAGTTTAGCATTTTCCCAGCAAGGGGAGAGACTTCCCAAGAAGACATGGGTGTAGGAGAAAGGAACACGAGTGCAAAAAATTACATTGATTTGGGCCCATATCTGTAGCCAGAAGTTATGGACCGATTTACAAAGGAACAACATGTGACATAAGGTGGCTTGTGGTGGCTTGTGTAGAGGAGCAGGACCAACAAGTGCCCGGAGTTACTGAAAACCGCGTATGAATGTCAAATGGTGTAAGAAGTAGTCTTTTATATATGAAGAACAAGGATTGCGTTAAGTTCGCCGCTCTGGATGATTTGCGAATCTTAGTCCATATCCTGTGCCACAAGGATATCTGCCAAGATGCAGCAAGATCATGTTCCCATTGTTCCTCCACTTTAGACTTGGGCCTTATGCACTCTTTGGCATGAAGATATTTGTAAATGAGGGATGCTTTGGAAGTGGTACGCAGTGGGGGTGAGTGGTGTGAAAGGGGTATGTGATTGTGAGAGTCGGGTGTAAGCCTCCATCACTACCTCTTTAAGTACAAGATATTTGCGGAAAAAAGAAGCGGGCAAGTCAAAAGAGGAATGGAGAGTCGAAAAAGGTAAAAAGGTGGAACCTGAGAAAAGTTGGGAAATCCAAATCAGCCCTCTGAGTCTCCAGGACTTCCAGTAAAAGGGCTTGTTATGAATCAATAAATGAATTGTGCCAAATAGTGGAATTAAGTAAGTCAGCCATAGTAGTAAGAGGAAGAGAAGTGGAGGATAGGAGTAATTTGGTAGTGAATTTTTGGATGGGCGTGGAAATGAAGGGGGGTTTACGCGAGAAGGAAACGTATTCAGCAAAAGAGAAGGGGGAACGAAAAAGGCGCTCAACTTTAGCCCATAAAGGGCAAGGAGAGGCAGGGTCTTGCAACCAAAAGGAAGCTTGTCGTAGCAAAAAGGCTTTTTGATAAGCCGGAAAGTCTGGAAAATTGACTCCGCCTTCTGATTTGGGACGTATCAGTCTAGCTAGAGACATCCTAGACTTTTTGTTGTTACAGAGAAAAGAGGCCAAAATCGAATAAATTTTTTTGAAAAATTTAGAAGGGACGGGTACCGGGATATTTGAGATTGTATAAAGAATTATGGGAGATAGCATCATCTTAATAGTGTCAAGGCGCCCCCACCAAGACAAGTAAAGAGGATGCCATCTGGCTGTGAGGTCTGATATGTTTTTAATACATTTGTTAAGGCAAAGAGAGACCGTTTCCGAGATAGAGGGGGTGACATGCAGACCTAAATATTTGATATGAGATGAACTCCATGTGAAATTGGAAGCACTGAAATCAGGTTTGAAAGTAAACTTCGTCAAGGGTAGAATCTCACATTTATAATTGTTAAGTTTATAACCCGATATCATGGAGTATTCCTTAACTTCAGCAAGGAAAGCGGGAATTGGTTCAGTGGGATTAGAAATAAACAGTAAAATATCGTCAGCGTATGCAGCAAGCTTGATTTGGGAGTGTAGAGCCTGGAAACCATGAATATTGGGATTTTGGCGAAGCCTGGACAAAAAAGGCTCCAAAGCCAAATTGAACAGAAAAGGGGACAAGGGACAACCCTGACGAACACCTCTACCGAGATCAAAAAAGGAAGAAACCAAACCATTAGCGCACACCGCTGCACGCGACCTAGAGTATAGCAGAGAAATGAGAGAAATAAATCTGGTGCCAAAACCAAACCATGTAAGTGTGTGAAAAAGATAGGACCATTCAACCCTATCAAATGCCTTTTCGGCATCTAAAGCAATTGCTGCAAGGTAATGAGGCAAACGTGAGGATTTAGACAACATATTGATCAGAAGTCTAGTGTTATCAGTGATAAATCGACCCTTGACGAAGCCAGACTGTTCCTCACCTAAGAGGTCAGGAAGTAAGCGGTCTAATCGTGCAGCTAGTGACTTAGCAAATATTTTGTAGTCAATATTAACTAAAGAAATAGCTCTATAATTTTTGCAGTATTGGGTGTCTTTCTCTTCCTTAGGAATAAGGCAGATGTGGGCGTCAGAAAAGGAACCTGAGGAACTACCTAGGGCAACAAAAGTATCAATGAGAGAGTGCACTTTCGGAATGAGGAGTTTGGAAGAATGGAGAAAGAATTCGACTGTAAAGCCATCTGGCCCGGGGGCCTTATCTTTTTTGAGGTGTTGGAGCGCATTGAGCAATTCTTGTTGGGAAATGTTCGATTCCAAATGAGAGAGATCAAGAGGTAAGTGATCAGGCTTGGTTATGGTAGAGAAGAAATGTGCTAAGGAATGGGGAGAGGGTTGAGTTTCAGAGGAGTAGAGGGACTTGTAGAACAGCGAAAACTGATCAAGAATATCAACATCTTTGTGTTTAAGATTGGCATTAATATCATAAACAGATTCAATATTCAACTTGTTGTGTTTGACTTTCAAATAGTTAGCTAAGATTCTCCCTGCTTTATTTCTACCCCCATAAAACTTTGCACCTGATTTCAATAGATATAAAGAGGCATCTTCTGTAGTCTTTTTGTTAAAAGTCATTTTAGCGGCAACAAGGGCTGTCAGACTATCTTGCGAGTGTGAAGTAAAGTGGGCGTGCTCCAATTTCTTGATATCTTGAAGGAGATCTCCAGTGTATTTGCGAGCAGCTTTTCGTTTTTTCGCCACATACCCAATTATAAAATCTCTTGCTGCGGCTTTAAAAGCATCCCAAATGGTATGTTTAGGGATAGAGGAAGTGTCATTGATCCAAAAAAAACTCTTAAAAAAATGCAGTAAAAGAGGTAGTAAACTTAGGGTCCAAAAGAAGGCCGTTGTTAAAGCGCCACCTTTTGGGGCCAGCAACTTTAGGCAGTATGTCAACATTAACTGAAACAGGAGCATGATCTGAAAGTAAAATCGGACCAATTTCAGCCCTGGTAAGGGTCTGAGCAATGTTGTGGGTAACAAAAATATAATCAATCCGCGATTGGGAATGATGGGAGGGGGTATAGAAAGTAAATTATTTTATCGTTGGGTTACATAAGCGCCAAGCGTCAATGAGTTTGTGTTGGGAAATGGCTTGAACAAAAAGTTTATGAGATTCATTTGGGATATAAAAAGCATTGGAGTTCCTGTCTAAGAAGGTGTGAAAGGGTTGGTTAAAGTCCCCTCTAGAATGAAATTATCATCAACAAATCGGGTGATGTGCTGAAACATTGCATTCCTGAAAACAGGATCGCCACCAGTAGGGGCGTATACATTAAGGAGAGAGATTGAAACACCTCTGAGAGACAGTCTGACATGAACCCATCTGCCGTCGGCATCCGACTCCTGAGCAACCAAGGAGTGAGATAAAGATTTACGACACAATATTGCTACACCATTACGCTTACCATCCCCCTGTGAATATTCTGCATCAGAAAGGTGAGTTTCTTGCAAAAATGCAGTCATCGTTCAATTTAGCTAGATGGGACAAAATCCTCTGGCGCTTGATTGGGGAATTGATACCCTTAACATTCCATGTAATACGTCTCAGTGACATAATATGCAAAACATGCTAAAATATGCAAATAGAAAAAATTCAGGAAAAAAAAACATGAAAAACAACAGTCGAAAAGAAGCAAATACTTATGAAGGATAAAGAAGTGAAAAATGAAGAGGAAAGAAGTGAAGAAAAAATCAAGAGAAGAAAGAGCAAAATAGTCAGAGGCAGAAGGGAGGAAAAAAGGAAGAGAAAATAGGAATACATCTGAGAATGAAAAGCATGGAAAGAGCTTAAAAAGGAAAGCGATAATACAGTCGGAGTGAAAAATAGGAATATTCTTGAGCAGAAAGAAAAATGAGTTATCAAAGTGTGGAACACTGAAGAAGGAAGCAAGAAAAAGAACATAAGAATAAAAGACTCGGAGGAGGAAGGAGGAGAATGCGATGAAGATGAAGAACATCAGAAGGAAACAGACTGAGACAGAAAAACAGGGCATAGAAACCCAGGAGATGAATGATGAAAGATGAAAAGGATGAAGAGAGAGAAACTGAAAGCGACAAAGAAGAAGTGACACCTTTAAGCAAAGAATGAATAGGGAGGAAGACAAGGGAAAGGAGATAGGAGCAGGAATGTGAGCAAACATGCCAGAAAGGGAAGGGAAACGTACTTACAGGGGAGGGAAGTACGGGATCACAGCCAGGGAAAAAAACAGATGTGAAGGGAGGGGGGTAGAGCCAACTGGAGGAGACAAGACGTCCGGGGCCAACGAGCCGTCCAGACGGAGGAAACACGGAACGCAGTATATGATCTGTGGAGACAAGAGGAGAGCATCAGGAGAACAAGACAATGAAAATGAAAAGGAAAACCTCGAGGAAATTGCATCCTCAAAAGTAGCAAACAAAGGAAGAGCAAACAACAGGAATTATGATGAAACAAAACCAGCATAAGAAAGTTTTACAAGGTATAGAAGAACCTAAGGTACAACTATTAAACTCAAGTATGGGATATAAGAATCCAAATTTGAGGAAACTTCAGCAATTTAGGAGAGTCATGGAGGGAATGAAGAAGAGGAGCCAGAAGTTTCAATGTCAGCAGCTCGACAAGAGTTCAAGAAGCTCTGCAGTCTCACAGGATCCTAGTAGGTTGTCGTTTTATTTTTGTAGGTGACCTTAAAGAGACATGGGTGAAAAAGCCCATATCTGGCGCCAATGGATCTAAGGTCGGATCTCATATCCAGAAAGGCCTTACGGCGATTAGCAGTGGTTTTGGCGTAGTCCTGCGCAAAAAACAAGAGGGATCCTGACCATGTAAGACGTGGAGAGGCTCGAGCTGCCGAGAGTACTTTTAAAAGGTCAGTGTATTCCAGGAAATACATGATCACGCCTCTCGGTCTCGTTGAAGCAGAAGCAGATGAAGAAACTCGGCCAAGCCTGTGAGCTCGCTGTATGTTAAGCACAGTGCCCTCCGGCAGATGTAAGAGTTTAGGGAGGAAAAATTTGAAGAAAGCAATGGGGTCATTCCCCTTGCAACCCTCCACTAGGCCGTAGATAAGCAGGTTATTGCGTCTATTCCGATTTTCAAGATCTTCGACCTGCTTTTGGAGAGAAGAAATCTGGGAATGCATATGAAAGACTGTAGCAGATGATTCGTGAAGAGAGGAGACATTGCGCTCCACTGACGTGACTCTTGTGTCCATTTGTGACCAGTTATCGGTCAAAACTTGCAATTTAGCATTAGTTTCTTCCATGAAAGGGCAGAGTGTCCTTATCTCCTCTAACAGCAACTTCATGGAAATGGCGGAAGCAGAAGTAGATGGTGAGGGGGGTCCTTTTTTTGCCGTTTAATAGTGGCTTTCCCGGCAGGCTGTGTAGAGGGTTCCATGGTCGACTGTGGCAGGTGAGCAGGAGGTGCTTGTGAAGCTTCAAATTGAGCCAACGCTGAAAAAATGTTAGAATTCTTGATGAAAGTGCGCTTTGAAGTCTTGCTAGCACAATCTGTTGTAAGCCTGCCCATGAGGTAACATCCGCTACTAAGGAAAACACCCAGGCAGCACACTCAAAGGACCTCCTTAATCTTCAGGATATATAAACAGCAACAAAGGATTAAAATACACTGACAGAGTCCACCACATGAGGAGAAAAACTCAACAGGAATCATTAAGTCACATCAGTGGAAGGTTGGTCATATGCTGCAAGACCATGACAGAAAATGGCAAAATCGTAAAAGTCATAAAAATGGCCGTTAAGATGTGAGGAGAGGAGAGGCAGCTGATAAAAGTGAGTTCCTGATAAAATTGCACTGTGAAACCGTACTAGCACAGTTTACTGTAAGCCTGCATATGAGGGAAAAGCCACCGCTGAGGAGAACACCCAGGCAACACATACAGAGGACCCCCTCAACCTCCAATATATATAATCAGCAACAAGAAATTGAATTGCAGTGACAAAGTCCACCGTAGGAGGAGAGAAGCCTTACAGGAGCTGCTTAATCAAATTAGTGTGATGATGGCCATATGCTGCATATTTGTGGCAAAAAAGAGCAAAAATCATAAAATGGCCAGAGAGATGGGAGAAGAGGAAAGGCAGCTTGTATAAATGAGTAAAAAGCCATACGAGGCATACAAAGTCAATTATATAGAAAATAGTAGCCCACCATGAGTAGTTGAGAGAGCGCCGGGCGCTGCAGAGAGCCGCTGAAACCAGAAATGGGCCATCCGTGAAGTACGCCGCAGGAGCTCAAGGTCGTAAGATGACGGCCGCGGCTGTCATGAAGCCACGTCCGAAGGAATTTCTTCAGGGAAAGCAGTGTATGCAGCCGCAAGAGACCCCGCAAGAAGTCTCAACGCATGCCTGAGGCTTTCCAACAACGAAATCCTCCGTCTGCTGAGGTGAAGGTGAATGCGGTCCGCTAGTTCGCTCCGGCCGCAACGGAGCGTTCACGCCAGCGCAGCCATCCTCGTTGGGCGCTAAGCCACGCCCCCCCCACATGATTTCCTATCCTTGACTGACCAACTTCATCAGATCCCATCTAAGGAAGAAGGAAGATATGACTGCCTTAATACCAGTTTGTTTAGCGTCAGTTAATTCCATGTACTACAGGATACTTGTCAAGTGCCTGTCAATATGCGATGTGGTGGAAAAGTGCTAGAATGTATATTGTCATTTTTTAGGACCACTCACAACAGGGTACCTTGGTGCATTTACCTTGGACATTCTACACTGTTTGAAAGGAATTTCTGCAGTAATGTGCATGGAGACTAATGCTTTTCAATGTTAAACAATCTCACTAGCTTCCCTAATTTCTGACTTTGTGGTCTGCTTTTTAGATCTTGAACAGACTTAATGTGTTCAATATGCAGAGGGTCGTCTTCAGGTCAGACCCTATTTCATGATGGAATGTCTTGTTGCCTATCTTAGTTGTCTCCTCTTGATTCATTGGCTCTCCATTTGCTTATTTGTATACTACCGAGGAGCATTTCATTCTCATAGTGTTCTGAACTATTGACTTGTATCTTTCCACTTCTGACGTAACTGCATTTAGTGAATTTCTTTTTTCTTCCTTTTCCTTTAAGCACTCTATGAGAGTGCATGTGTTTTCTTGCTCCTTTTCCTATGTGCTTCTTCCCCTTTCAGTTTGCCTCCTTCCCTTGCTCTTTGTATTTCTTCTGCTTAACCTCCCCAAGCTTTTTTGCTTGGCCATTTCCTGCTTTTTTTAATATGCTACCAATCCCCTGCTCCTTCATTCCTCTGTCACCTGTCAAGCTCCCTATTTCCTTTTTTGTTATTATTAAACTTAGAGGAGCCCTCACTGCTATTTCAGATTCTATCTTAAAATGGGTTTTTATTCTTTTCAAAATGGACATACTCATGTGTCGTGTTCACCAAGAAATTGGTTTGTGTCATTTAAATGCCTATTGAAAAAGTCTACTGCAGATTCATGCACATTCTCTGTGGCCATATTTGAATGGGTTTGTGCAAAAACTGCAAATTAACTCAAAGATGGCTGTTCTGGATACTCTTCCATCCATGGTAGCCAATCTTTGTTTTTAGCTCCCATAGGGAATTTTGCTCACACCTACAGCAACAACTGTTGCACAGATTTGTGCAGAACTTGGCATTAAGGTTGAACTTTACTTTAAAGTGTGCTTTATTGAATTGGTGTAACGACATTCAGTAGTTTTTGAGATAAAAGTTTGTAAAAAAACACCTTGTGGGGCTGGCTAGAAAGAGCTAACATTTTGTATTCTTTGACATTTTTAATCACAATAATTTGCAATGGGCTTCAGAAGGGCTGTAGCAAATATCTTCCTCTATAATAAAGAAAGTTCACACAGTAGAAAAATAGTATCCAAAGCTTTATTTTGGCACCAGGTGAGGTACCGGACCCCAAGGCATGCAGAGGCATGGACAAATCAGCAACCTCTCAGCCCAAAAAAAGGAACTGTGATTCCATAGTCACCATTTAGTGACCCTTAAAAAAGGATTTTTTTGTCAGAAAATGTTTGTAAGCAGCGTGGTTTAGCACACATCGTGGAATGGGTGTCGGGCTCGTCATAGGCTAGACCAGTGGTTCTTAACCTGTGATTCAGGGACCCTTGTGGGCCTGCAAGAGCTCTTCAGGGGGTTTGCTATTATTTTGGGAAAGTACACATTATTAAATTTAATAAATTAAAATTATTAATGTATGTACATATTTCTTGGTAACAGATCTAGAACCCTTTTGCTCAGTTACTCATGCATACCCAGAGAGATACACAAGAAATATGCAAAGAGGCTTCCCATATTTAATGAACCATTTTGATTCTTGTGCAGAATTTATGCGCTTCAATGATTAATTGAAAGAAACAGCTGGCAGTGATTAGCAATATGAGAACAAATAAAAGGATAAAAAATTCCACCATTGTGCGAAAGCAGTACATATATGCTGGTATATAAGTAAGGTGTATAGTGTACTCCTACTATGAACTACCTGACCTAGTTACCTAGGGAAGGTGATCTGCAAAAATCCCCTACTGAATGACCTAGCTCCCCATTACCTATGGGAGAATGGGTTCAGGTCCCTATCTTGGTCACAAGTTGGGCATCCCTCCTTGCAGGTGGTACACAGGAATTAGCTGGGCTGCGACTCTGACAAACGGAGACCTCGCAGTTAAAGCAGAGTGCTCCTTTGATTTAAACACCGAAATGCATGTGTATATAATATATATGTATATATAATAACAGCATCCATGCTTTCGTACTGGGGCCTCAGCCAGGCTGTCATTGCTTATCCTCTTCTGATAAATCCTCCTCTAGAAAAGAAGGAAACTTAAGAAATGTGTGCATGGAAAATGCCAGTGTTTCTATTCTGGCCTAACCCCTACACGTGAAATAAGCTCCTGCAGGTGTTCTTCTATGAATATTGTGTAGACAAATGCTTTAGCCTCGTGTATTTTTACATTGCACTTACATGCAATTATTTCTTATGTGTAATGTATTAGGTGTTATTTTACAACTTATTCAGGTAAAATTAACACCCCTGTATTGACACTTGAAAACAAAATATGTTGTTGTGATGCTTGTGGTGCCTGTGGGTGTGCATTCAATTTTGTGTGTGTTGTTTGTGTGCAATGCAATATGAAAAAAGGGGCATAACACATTACCTACATGTATTTCAGAAGCAAACATATCATATAGGTGTATTGTCATATTAATAAGTAGTACTTACCAGCCTTCACTCCACCGCGGATGCACTCCATTAGCAAACCACTGCTAAAACAATGCTAGCACAATGGGAGCATCTAAATATGGGTGGCACAAACCCACTGACCTGTTGGCAACAGATTACTGTTAGCTAGCAGAGGAGTCTGCTGAGTCGATGAAGTTGCACCGCTACACAATGGGAAACAGTCTGTCGACCCAGACGGCGCTTCAGCTAGCCCACATTTAAATATGGTGAGTGGGATACCGTCAGCTTGGTGAAGTGTTTGTATATTCTGCTGTGGAGTGACAAAGGGATTCCTGCCAAGAGCTAAATCAGACCCCAAGTTAGGCAGCCAGCCCTGGTTCTGCAAGGCTATGTGTAGAAAGGGTTCACCACACGCGATGGGTTGGGCACAGGGGTTGGTAGCAGACCAGTTCCTGGTTCCACTTCTTCCATTTTGGGTTGGAAGCAGGGCGGCTTACCACAATGGTGGTTATATCTGAATTGTGGGTTGGATGCAGGGCTTGTCGTTTCAAATAATGGGGTAACCCAAAAGTCAATTGCACCTGGGTGCAATACGGGAATAAATGAATGGTTCGTAACCAATGTCTTGATCAATAACAATTACAAAATTGGAAGAAGTCGGTATTGTCTGAGAACTACAATACTGATAATTGATATCAAAAACAGGTGTTTAAAGCATCTGTACTTCACTCATAATTTAATTTAATTTAAAGAGTACATGTATTTAACATGACCACAATGGAAAAAGCGCCAAAACAATTACTTCATTGCTAATGTGTAGTTTATTTACACAATTAAAGAGCATGTACGAGGTTGCAGGAAAGCGAAAAGAAGGAAAAGGTGGTGAAAAAGAAAGTATGAATCAAAGAAGGATACAAAATTAACAATTGGATATTTCAACAGACTGGAACAACAATCCAGTGAAACAAGGCCTGTCCAATATACGTTTTATAAATTTACATGTAATTCTGTAAAGTCATATATCCTGCATAGAATGCATTTTCATGGATCAATCTGGGGAGGGTGCGGTACAGGTCTAAAAGGTTGAAAGGTGTCGACGTTTCGACTCGACTTGTGCTGTAAGGGTAGTTTGCGGCCTCAGCGGCGAGTCTTCTTCAGGACAAGGGAGGGGGGGTAACCTAATCCTGTTGCCAGAGTGGCTGCACAGGAAAAATCCAAATTACAGGGCTTGGCCGGCTGACCCAGTTCTGTGACCAACCACAGCACTGTAAGTCCATTCTCAGCTGTGGCTTGGAATTATGTGGTGGGTCAGCAGCAGGGTCTAGTTTAAGGTTGGGCCATGCGCCAACCTCAGCAGGGCATGGTCATGCACATCAAGGGTTGGCTGCACATGCTCGGTTGGGCACAGGATCTGGTTGCAGGTTCGGGCCTGTGGCCAACCAACACTGTGAGCAGTCAGGGTTGTCTGCTTGTGATGGTTTGGGCCAGGCCCTGTATCTAACTTTTGTTGGGGACAGCTGAAGGTTGTGCATGGTGGGATTGACTGCCCATTGCATGTTGTGCCTGTGGCTAATGTTTATTGTCCTCAGTGGTTTGGGTGCAGGGCCTCACACTGACCTGCAGGGAATCTGTGGGTACACTTCGTTAGTGCCCTGTGTGTCAAGCCAGGTTCATTCCTATGCAGAAAAATGTTGGAGCTAAATGTGATATTCCTGGTTGTAGACGTTTTCATCCCAGTGGTGAGATACAGAGTGAAGAATCTTCTAACTCGAAGTCTGTGGTGCCTAATCAGAGGGTCGACTGACCCATATGACCTCTAACCATGGTTTCTGTCAGTAATCATAAGCATTCCTAAAAAACTGCATAAAGGTGGTTCCTCCTACGAGGATAGTAGATTTCCAAATAACAATACTACTTGAAGTCCACTGTATTACCTTCTTAATGTGTTTGATATGTGTGATATGTGTTAAAACAAAAAATTATATATGTTAAAAAACTCTATCATATGCATTTTTCAAATGTTTGCAGTCATAACTGCATGGCAAGTTGAGGTCAGAGCATGTGTGAAAGTATGTAATAACTGTTAGCTTCCAGACATTATTGGACCTAAACTAGCAAGCAGAAATGCTTTGAAGCATGAGCAAAGGGGACAATTGCCTAGAGCCCCCAACTTTAAAGACACCCCCTGGGAAAGTAATTTGGAATGACAAAATTGCTACCATAATAAGGTTGCTCATAAAAAACAGCATATTTTTCTAATTTGACAGCTGAGCATGCTTAATAGAAAGAGAATGCAGGATTAACCAAGGGAATGGGCCAGGGCAAAGCCACACAGAGGGACGCAAAGCACTGCAAACTCTTATACAGGTGTGTGGTTTCCAGTTTAAAAAAGAGCAAATTGCATTTAGTGCTACTTTGCAGCACTTTCCATCAAAGGGACGTTATAAGGGTGTCGTTTGATGGATAGGCCCACACACTCAAGGTTTCGTGATAAAAACCCTTATATACTAGGATATCAAAACTGGTCTTTGCATAAACAAAAATATTCCTTGATGCAGGCGTTATCATGAAGAAATGTTTACATTTTTTCAGCATTCCAGACATTTAATATTTGGAACGTATACAAATAGACTAGGATTTTGATTTTGTGTTGGAAGAATATGCTTCAAGTACAAATACTATACTAAACAGCGTGCACACACCTCTGCACCATGTGTGCATTTTGTGGGTGGTGCTAGCCAGCTCAGTGGTAGTGAGAACCAACTGACCATTCTTATTAAATATGGCTCTGCATTGCTTTCTCCCCCTTGTGCAGTGCAGTAACTTTGGCTGCTGTGCTGTGCTGCACTAAATGTAATACATCTGCCCCTAAGTGTGCATGCCATTGTCTGCCCAGCCTTAACCCTTACACTCTCGGGCAGTTGACAGCAATACATTATATTCAATTGAAAAGTAATCTTTCCATGCTGTTTCTCTTACCTTACGTCACCTGTACAGGAATTTATATGTACAGGAATTTATATAGCGCAAATCACCGAGCGGTTTCTAAGCGCTTGCTTAGGGAACCCGTCCTGGTATTCCCCTGTGAGATAACCCCGGCTGGGTATCCACAAGGTGAAAGCCAGGCATCCCGCCGCGAGGGGCCGTTGTGGAGATTAAGGAAGCTATTGCCCAGAGTCGCAGAGTGTGAACCCGTGAATCAAGTAGGCACCAGAGCGAGAATTGTCGAGTCCAAGGACATTTTAGGACTCAAGACCCCGCCGAGCCGGGAATTGAACCCTGGTCCCGGGCTGACCTCTGCTTCCAGGTCTGCCTCCTCTAACCAGTGAACCACACTTCTCACCTCTTCTAACTTAACCCTCTATTTCTGCTTCTCTATGTAACTTTATCCTCTCTATCTCAGCTCTCTCTATCTTACCTCCCCACTCTCAAATGCACCCAATTCACATTCCTCTTCTTCATCTCTTCCTACCTCATGACCTTTCTCCTCTCTCTTTCACTCTCTGTGCCTCTCTATTACTCTTGATTTCCTCTCTCTACCTCAACTCTCTCTACCTCATCCCCATCTCTGTATTTCACTGCTCTTTTTCCATCCTATCTCCCTGCATTTTCATCCATCTCCTTCGCTTCTTGCACAACCTAATCTCTCTGTTTAACTCACGTATATATTTCATTTATTCTCTGTCTTTGCTATCATACCCCTATACCCCACTCTAATTTCTCTCTCTACCTCACATCTCCCCACTACCTCACTTCTTTCTTTTAATATTGTTTGGGCACAGAAGGGCTTGTGTCAGTTGTATGGGGGACGTAAATGTTACATTCTTCCAAACAGGGTGTCCCTAAATATATATTGTTCGGGCCCTACAAATCCTTAAGATCACTGCTAGCAATCAGATTCTGACTAAAACACCTGATCTATGCGACTACATACAGGTAGCCTGCACAAAAGGCATTTCCTGGGTGCACATTCTGCATCCAATGCTTTAAAGGAGCAGGCACTTAAAGATGCCATGCACTTACACTTCTTGTATTGGAAAGAAGCCATGCCTTCACTTTTCACCAGACCAAACTTCTTCAACAGAAGAATTCTACCTAATCCGAAGTGTCAATTTAAATTCTACCTACTTTAAAGTTACAGGTAGGCAGCATGTATAGTGGCATAATGAGCATCTGGCCAGACAGCTTTTTTGCAATCACTGCCTTTGTCACCTTATGACACAAAGACCACTTCTTATGTCAGTCTATGTATGACTTCTGGCCCAACACACCTGCTGACAGCTCAGATTTCTATCATTATCTATCGATTTGAGGTTACAACTGGTTCTTATACCAGTGCACAGTTGCTCTCATATTTAAACATGCAGTTGCAGAGGAAAGTAAATGTGCAGAGTTTATATAGTGTGTAATTGTTGGTATATTTTTGTGTATTATTGTTGAGGTACAAATTGTAGAATGACTTAGGGTCTGATTTAAAGTTTTGCGGACCACGTTACTGAGTCACAAATATGACGGATATCCCACCTGCCATATTACAAGTCCATTAGATGCTATGGCACTTGTAATATGGCGGACACTATACCCGTCACATTTGAGATGGAGTAACCCTAATCTCTCTGTTTAACTCACGTGGTGGTGGTGATGACCAATTGCTCACAAAGCCATCTTTAAAACAGAATGCTATAAGAACAAGAGTTACTATGTTCTGTTCCTTTGCTTTTTCAGTCGGTTTTCTCTAGCTTACACTACAATAGGTTTGATGGTTGAACAGTGTGTGCATGCCCACTCAGCCTTTTATCCAAATTAAAGTTAGGCGTAAATTGTATCATTCCTAGTGTAATCATGTGGGTTTACATAAGAATTCTGCTGGATTATGCTTGAATTACACGACAAGAGTAATTCTGCTTTCAGTGTTATTTCTTTTTGCAAAGTGCTCCCTCACATCCAAAAATGGATGTGAGGATGTTTTTGTGCTTTGAAATAACGTAAAATGTCACAGAACATACATAGAAAGCATGAGCAGCCACGAACACTCACCAAATGTGATCTTGGGGTAGGACTTCGCCAAATTTACTACCACCACCCTTCAGTGCTATTTTCTTATCGTAAAATGCACTGTATTCAAAATAGACAGAAGGACAAAATGCACTGTATGCAAAATAGACAGAAGGATGCATTTTGCACTAAATGCCGCAGAATATGAATAGCAAGCATGAGCGGTGGCTCAAGCTTGTGAGATGTGTTCTCTCAAGTAGGATTTTCCCCCAAATTGCTCTTAATTATGCAAGGAGGAGTAATCACATAATTGTGGGTAAATCTGCATCAAAGAGTTAGACGGAATCAACAAAATTACTCTGATTACTCTAGCATAATCGAAATTTCGCCTAAGCCTAATAAAAATATTTGACAAATTGGCTTTGCTGATGTTTGCTGTTGTTTGAGGAGGCCAGAGGTTTGCTTCCTGTGGCATGAGGTTTGCTTCCTGTGGCATGAGCTTTGCTTCCTGTGGCATGAGGTATGCTTCCTGTGGCATGAGGTTTGCTTCCTGTGGCATGAGGTTTGCTTCCTGTGGCATGAGGTTTGCTTCCTGTGGCATGAGGTTTGCTTCCTATGGCATGAGGTATGCTTCCTATGGCATGAGGTTTGTTTCCTGTGGCATGAGGTTCGCTTCCTGTGGCATGAGGTTTGCTTCCTGTGGCATGAGGTTTGCTTCCTGTCTATATGTTTCTCGTAATTCAGTGAGGTTAACAGCTCTGTAAGCAATAAAACGTAGTCCAACTCTGCTGGAATCCAAACTGCATATTTTTAAATAATGTTTCCAGCAGCATTTTACATTATGTCCAAACATTTTCCCCACTCAGAAATGTGCAAAGAGACAAAGCTGTGTCTGTCATAAACCCAATATGTTTTTAAACCCATACGCTGGTCAGCTGAGGATGCCAGGCAGCCTCCATCATGCAACTTGTTCCCTTCTGACACTCAGGTGTATACACAAGGGGAGCTTCTTTCAAGTCAAGTGCACATTAGTGCCCTAAGCAGTCAGCCTCTTAATTACCCAGAACTTTGCATTTCAATTAGTTTGTTAAGACAACATTTAAAGCATTTGAGATTAAGGGCTGAAAGAAAGCACTCTGCTTTTGGGGATTCAAATTGGATGGAAAAAATGTGAACTTGCACTTTGATCTAAGTTGTTTAAAACAGAAAGCCGAGATATTAGGCTTGAAATGTATTAACCAGCTGTTCACATAAAGCCTTTCATCGTGTTTACCCTGCATTTATAACAGTTATCACCTTGTTTACTCCTCACTAACCCCAGGTCTAGATATGGAGACATTGAGCACTGACCTGAAACCGTGAGCTCCACTGTCAGCTTTCTGAACAGTAGACGACCACCAGAGGTCAATGCAGCACCTATGCTTTTGCAGAATAGGATTGTGATAGTTCAAACTCACTACTGGGTGAAACTGACCCCCTTCAACCCAAAACCATGACATGGACAGGTTCTCATTTAGAGATTAGTGGAGTGGAAGTTCTGTAATACAATTGAGTAACTTGCCATCTGTCAAACCTGCAGTTTCACAGTCACATTTGGAAGTAGGGCAGTGGCTGATTTATGTGTTATTTTTTTTGCTGGTGAAATCCCCATGTGCTCTGTCAGAAAAGCCCTTTACCAGAAGCATATTTTCCACAGGCCTTCATGGTCAAAGATGCAAAAGCCCAGCACTACTTACGGCTGAAAGGTGGCCACTTGCATTCAATGCTTGTGAACCAGGGATGGGCATAGTGACATCCAGGGAAATATTTCCCTAAGGATCATGCACATTTCTCTTTTGTTCTTTAGAAACAGTTGGGAGGTTTGTTTCTGTAAAGCAAACGTGAGTGAAAAGTGGGCACAAAAACAAGACAGGGCACTCAGATTTTCAGCAGGGATGAAAGCATATACACCACGTTTACATCACAGAGATCACTGCCAAACAGTTGGGCTTGTCTCAAAGGGCATGTGTTCCTTTGCGAGCATCCATTTGGTGAGTGAAGGGAGTTTCTGATTTCCCCTGACTAGGTGTGCTGCACGGCTGCCTCCTCCATCTAGACCACCTCCTATTGTATCATGTAGCAAGTTCTCCTGGTCACGGCTGGGGTCCTGATAAAGAAAGTAAAGAATCGAGACCATATTTATAGCGAAGTGTGCTGTGCCACAGGGAAAGGGCAGGAATGAATGAATGAATGTTGGATTTATAGAGCGTGTGGTTACCCTGGAGCGTCCCAGCGCTGTACCACTGGGGAACCCGTCCTGGCTTTCCTTGTGTGATGGTCCCTTTACTGGGCATCCCCAAGGTGAAGCCAGGCATCCCCGGCGGTGGTGGGCCAGAGTGGAGATCAAGCAAGCTATTGCCCAGAGTTGCAGCGTGGGACCCCATGGTTAGAGTGGCACCGAGGCGAGAATTATTGGGCCCGCTGACATTGGTCCTGCACCCGGCCGTGTCGGGAATTGAACCCTGGTCCCGGCCGACCTCAGCCTCCGGGTCTGCCGCCTCTAACCGTTGAGCCACACTTCTCGTATTTAGCCCAATATGGTGCATTCCTGCCCTTTCCCCAGCACTGGTGCACAATGGGCTGCCGAGCAGCAACGCAGGAACCCTTGCATCAAAGTGCAAGGGTACCTCCATTGCTTGCAGGATTGTTTTTGTGCAGGAAGGGGCACCTTCCTGCACACAAAAAATCTCTGGAGGCATATTCCTCTATATCTCTGTGCTGCAATATACAACACACATAGAAAGAGGAGGAAACAAGGAGAATAAAGATATTTCTCTTCATTACGTGTCCCCTGGGAAGGCGCAGTATTTTGGTACATTCCCAGGCTTACTAGTTCTGGTAGATCTGGGAATGCGTCAAAATCCATGGGTGTTACGTAGGAATGCTCACACAATGTTCATGGAATGCATTCCCAGGGCAGAGTAACACAATGCAGCAGTTTGTGCTATTGTGTTGCTCTAGATTTATGAAGCCACTCAGAGCCACGCAAAGATGCCTTGCATGGCTTCATTAATCTCATTTTTTTGTTGTGTTGAAAATGCACCACTTTGCTTGGTGCAATTTCAATGCAACTGGCCTCATAAATATGGCCCTTGTTTTTTTCTTTTTTTTTAAAGTTTTGAAAAAACCTTTATTTAAGGTAGAGAAAACGGTACAAAACCAAATTTCGCTGCCTACATTCTTATTCAGGCCAGCAATATGTTTCAGCCAATAAGAAAAGGGTATACTGTACTGGTGGGAAATTACACAGCAAGCCGCCTACAACCACAGCGGGCCGGCCGCGTTAGGTGGGGTAATGCATTTGAGGAGTAATCAAATATATGTTATCATGTGGTGTCAAATACGGCCTGTAGAGGAAAAAAGAAAGTTAACATTTCCATCAGCACAACATATGCAGTGAGTGTATAGCTGAGATGAAGATGCACCCTGCTCTTGTAGTGTGGTGAGTGGTGTCTCCTGGTGTCCCGTGGTGTCCAGTTGCTGGTATGTGTGGGCATGGGTGGGGGGTCACGTTGCGGCAAGGCATGTTTCAGTTAAGGTGGGGTTGCATCTGTATTGTGGTGTGCTCCAACAGGTAGGTCTGTAGGGGGCCCCAGATATCTCTTGGGCGGGGGGCTGTAGCTCAGCATAGGTATGTAGTTGCTCTTGGCAAGAGATAAGGTCTTGAATATAATCCTTAAATTTTGCTGCCCTCTCTCTTCCCCACTGACAAGCTGTTCGTATCTTTGCTAGGAGAAACACAAGGGAAGTGTAGTGTCGCACTTTAGCAGCAATGGGTGCAGGATAGACCAACACCGCCGTTAGGGGATCTTTTGGTATGTGTAATCCTGTCATACTTTCTAGTGCATTCAATATCTTCGACCAGAAATGTTGAATGGATGGGCAGTCCCAGGCCACATGTTTAAAATCCGCTCCCTCCCCTCCGCAGCTGTCACAGCTATCATTATCTCGGAGCCGCAGACGGTGTAGCCGCGCTGGGGTGTAGTAGACCGGTGGTGTACATATTGATAGTGTATGATTCTAAATCTGCTGCTGGCAGATATCTCTCTCATCCGCCCACAGCAGAATATCCACTGCTCGTCCGTAAGGGGGTGCCCCAATTCCTCCTCCTACCTACCTTGGGCCAGGGTGGGGTCGTACTCCCTGTTGGATTGGACCGTGCGGTACAGTAGCGAAAGCACATGTGCAGAGGCCGTTTATTGTAAAATTGCATGGAGTGGGAACATAATGGGGGGTTCTAGCGGAAATTCAGGTGTGGTGGCTTACACGTCCTGCCGCAGTCTAATACACTAAAATCACTCCAGGGGACTGGGATTAGTGTTGCCAAAGAAATCTTCACTTGTAAAAAATTTGCCACCTATGTAGAGTTGCATCCATGTCTGTATGGACAATTTGCGAAGGAGCAATCCGCATCCTCCTTGCGTGACTGGGACATCAACCCTTCTGGGGAGGGGTAGAAGCAGAGAGTACAGTAACGTGCGTTGTGTGGCCATGGTTAAGTCGCCCCAGGCACTAGCGGCGCATTGTACGGTAGTAGAAGCAAGGCGGCGTGGGACAGCGGGGGTGCTGAGGTGGGAGGTGCAGGGAACCGGGGCCATGTAGTCATCTTCTATTGCTAGGTGGGGCATTTAAGGGGGGGTTTCATCCAGTATGCGGCAAAGTGGGCTTGTGCGCAGCTAAAGTATAATTCCATATCTGGTATTCCCTACCCTCCTGCGCAGAAAGGGCACGTGAGAGTGTCTCATCGCAATCTGGCCTGTTTTCCTCCCCAAGTAAATCGTATGAGCTGTGTTTTAAGGGACGAGAAGAAGTAGCGGCTAGGGGCGTAGGGAATGTTTATGAATAGATATAAAAGTTTGGCCAATATGACCATTTTTATCAAGACAGCCCTGCCAGCCATGGAGAGAGGCAGTGCAATCCACCTCGCTATTTTCTCAGTTATGCAGTCTAATGCGCGACCATAGTTGGCCCTCATCGGTTTCTCACGATTGCGGGATATAGTTATGCTGAGATAAGTTAGCGTGTCATCGCACCATTTGAGGGGATAATCAGGTGTGAATATGGGGGTGGAGTCACTGAGTGGTTATATCAGGGACTTGTTCCAGTTTATGTTAACTCCTGAGAGCTGGCCAAAGAGGATAAACAGTCAGAGGATAGGTTTCAGACTGACATTCGGTTGTCGTAGATAGAGGGTGAGGTCATCTGCATATAGAGAAATTCATATTTTTCTGCTGGGGTAGATGATAGCATGTTCGCGGTGGTGTTGCAGGATCTTGCTGGAAGTTGCTCGATGGCCAGGGCAAAGAGGAGGGGGGACAGCAGGCATCCCTGTCTTGTGCCTCTGGCCAGTGGAAAAGTGGAGGAGCGCCTGCCATTAATCATCACCGTAGCCCGAAGTCCAGTGTACAGTAACTGTACCCAGGCTAAAAATGGGAGAGGGAATCCCATACGCGTGAGTACGAAGGATAAATATTCCCACTCCAGGGAGTAAAACGCCTTAGTGGCGTTGAGGAAGATTACAGCCACGTCTTCCTCGGGGTCAATATCGTGCAGTAGCGCAAAAAGTGTGCGTAAATTATGGGACGTGCTCCTAGTTGGGACAAATCCCGACTCATCTGGAAGGACCAGTACTGGCATAAGGGGGCTAATTCGATTTGCGATTAACTTAGCCAATATTTTAGCATCTACATTTGGGAGGGATAGGTGCCTATACGAGTCGACTTGAGTGGCTGGTTTTCCGGGTTTGGGAAGTGAGATGATGAGTGCTTCGCGCATTGTCTGGGGTAAGATTCCTGACTCCCTGACCTCCTCGAACACATGTCGCAAGATCAGAATTAGAAGGTGGCTGAAAGCTTTATAGAACTCTTCCGGGAGGCCATCTGGGCCCTGGGCCTTGCCCGATTGTAGCTGCATAATAGCAGAGATGATCTCTTCATCCTCGTGATGCTGCAAGAGGAACTCTCTTTGACCATTCCCCAGCCAGGCTATTGCTTTGTCGTCAAATAATGTTGGGAAGTCTGCTGGGGTTTGTCGCTGGGTGGGGTACAGTTTTTTATAGAATCTCTTAAACGCTTCCAACATTTCTATGGTGTTTCTGTGTGTTAACCCGTCTTCATCTTCGATTTCGCTGACTGTATTGGCAAAGCGGGGGGTCAGACGGAGGAGGCCAGTGCCTATCCCGGTTGTTTCCCCTCTCCGTATCGGCGAGCCTGATGATATTTCCCTATAAATTTACATTCTCGTTCTGCCGTCTCCTGATATTTGGTAAGCAGGGCGTGCAGATGCGTTTGCAATGCAGGGGAGGGTGCAGCTTGTATGGATATCTCAGTTTGCTTGATGTCTAACTCTAGTTTCCGGAGTGTGTTGCGAATATCTTTCAAGACACCTCTGCTCTTGGCTATGCATACTGCCCGCATGGTGACCTTGAAAGCCTCCCATATCGTGGAGTATTGCGGAGTTGAGCCATTATTGCGAAGAAAGAAATCCGAAATCTCTTGCTCCAGCTCATCTTTAAAGACGGGGTCTAAGAGTGTCTGTGGGTTAAGTCGCCAGGAGAGAAAGGGGGATTCTTCATGTTGTGGTGTCAGAGTGAGAAGTACTGGGGAGTGATCCGAGTATGTCCGAGGGAGGTGTAGTGCGTTTGATGACCAAATTGCCAGGCCCCTGTCAGTGAGCCAGGTATCTATACGCGACCAGTAGGAGTGAACGGAGGAGTAGCAGGTTCCCTCCCACCTCCGTGGGTGGAGATACCTCCAGGGCTCCTTGAGGTCATGGCTTTCGACAATGTCTTTCAGGTTGTGTGGTGCGTTGTTTTGTTGCAGAGTTTTATACAGCGCAAACTTGACCCGAACCGGGTATCAGAGCGCTTTACATAGCACCAGTTACGTTGCATGAGGACACACATTCATTTTGTTAGGCACGGGGAGATTAAGTGATTTGCCCAGAATCACAGGAGGTTTAGCGACATTACCGAGACTCGAACCTGGTTGGTGTAATGATGAGGCTGTGGGTGCGATCTGTCCAACCCTGGGTTAATGGTAACGTTGAAGTCCCCGCCCCACACCAAGTGGGTGGATCCTATGTCTTGTATCTTTCCCCACAATATCCGGAAAAATTCCGGATCATCAGTTTTGGGTCCATAACAGGACACTAATGTCATGGTTTGTGCGGATAGTCTACCCCACAGGTTCCGGTATCGACCTTGTGGGTCCCCGTAAGATCCGATGGGTGTGTAAGGGAGCGTGTGTTTCACCCGTACGAGAGTCCCCCGTGCATATGAAGAGTAGGAGGAAAGCATCTGTTGTTTGCCCACCGGGTAGCAAAGGTGGGGGACGTGGCGGGGGCGAGGTAAGTTTCCTGGAGCATAGCGCATTGTATGTTGTTACGGTCTAGATATGCCAATATATGGCGCCGCTTTTGGGGATTTCCCAACCCATGGACATTCCACATCAGAAAGTTATATTGGAGAGTTTTAAGTCAGGACTCATGAAGATTTGCGAAGGCGTAGAGTGCAGTGTTCATATTTATTCCGGGATGCATCAACCGATGCGTACAAATTGGTAGTGCACATAACGGTGTGTAAAAAAACGATTCCCATCCTGCCTTCCCCCAACTGTGTTCCCATGGCATGCTGAGGCATAACTGTATGAAATTTGAAGTGTTAAACTTCCCCGATCCCTCCCTCCTCCCACAGCGGTGACCCAATATCACTGTGTTCCTTCCTGCCCCCCTCCCCATAACATCTTCCATCCATCGCCCCAACAGGGGGCAATGTGGTCAACAAATGCACCCAAAAGTAGTGAAAAGTTCTGAGGGTTTGCCTGGTGGGTGGCTTCTAGAAGGCGATCAGTCTCTCCTCGTTCGGGCGAGGGTGCTCGGTCGGTAGCTTTTCGTTTCCTCTCCAGGTTACTGGAATAGGAACTATTTAGTGTTGGTTGCAAGTGCTGCAGTGCATCCCATTCCTGATTTATAGCAAGTGCAGTTGTATTGGTCATGAAATGACTGTTCAGTGAGCAGCTAGAAGATATTTTCCTGACATACTGCCCCTTATTGTATTTGTTGGGGTGGCAGCAAACTGTCCAGCAGATTGTTGTCAGCTATGCCGGGCAGTGGGCCCTCCCCGTCCCAGTCCAGAGCATTTCCTCCTGCATGCTACTCTATCATTGTCTGTAACACAATAGTGAGTCGTCTGTTCTGGTTCATTCTGCACAGTGAGGGCTGGGAGGTCATTATCATTCAGTAGTTGTCTGATGTCTAAGGCATTGCAAGTGCAACCGTCGGGTTCTGGCATATCACATTTCTAGGCGGAGGGGCGACTATTCTTTTGTTATTCCACGTCTGACGTGCCTTGTCCGCCCTCAGGGTGGAGGGTAGGAGACTGCCCTCCCGCAGCGCTCCTGGGTGGAGATTTGAGGAAGTCATGAACGTGCTGTGGGTTGGTGAAGAAATGGTGCTTCCCTGAATGTGTAACCTTGATGTGGGCTGGGAATTGCATGGCATAAGGGGTATTTAGCTGTTGCAATTTTTTCTTCACCTGCAGGAATTTCCGACGTTGGTCCTGGACGGCCATGGTGAAATCAGGATAAATCGAGATCTCCATTCCCTCAGTTTGGCTATTATGGGCCTAGGGGAGGCCCCCGGAGCTGGCTGACTCGCCAGTGAGCGATGTGCCCTCTCAACCACCAGGACCTGCTAGAAGGCTTTTCTCCTGAAAAGTGTGATGAGTAGTCGCTCTATATACTCCTCCATCTTCCCTGCGGCCGTGGACTCTGATACGCTGAAAATTCTCTGGTTGTTTCTACTTGAGCGGGATTCCAAATCCTCATTGTTAGCGTCTATTACCTTGAGGACCTTCTCCATTTCGAGGGTGCGATTCGTGGTGGCGCTGGCTGTGTCTTCCAGATCCGAGATGCGGCGTTCTGCTTCCACAATACGATCACCATGCTTCTCTGCCCTATGCGTCAGGCCGTCCAGTCCGGCAGTCATGTGTCTATTTTACATTCTATGGAGGTTAGGCTCGACTGCATCACTAAAAGTATTTCCTTGAGGTCTGCAGTGTAGGTGGTCAATGTCCCTTGTTGTTCATCGTCCAGCTCCGTCTGGGAATGCGTTGACTTGTGGGCCTTGAAGGTAAGTTTCGGCTGTCGCCCGTCTGGTTTCCCCATGTCTGCCAGGTGAGGGGAGAGGGTGGTGCAACAGTAAGTTGGGCCGAAGCTTTAGCGGGGGTGACTCAGGGAGGGCAGGTCGCAGCGGGTGGTCAGCAAGCTGTGTCTGCAGGGCCTGTGTCGGAAACCTCGTGGTCCTGGAAATGGGTTTTCGGTGTGGGGGGGGGGCCACAGTCGCACCTATGAGGTTTGTCCCTAAGCCAATACCCCAGCTCCAGCAGCTGGGAGCTCTGGTCGTGTGGGAGGCTTCAAAGGGCCAACAGGACTCCATCTGCGTTGGTAGTGTCATCAGGCGGTGGGGACGCAGGAGAGCCGCAAGCACAGGAGATGGTCTTGGGTTAGTCGTGCTCATTTACCGGAGCATCCAGCACGCATGGAGTTCCATTTGGTGGGCAGTCCATTTCAGCAATGGTGAGCCCCAAATAGGTGAGGGGGTATAGGGCGAAGTATCAACCCCCCACTGTCTAGTGCCAGCTGTGTGTGTTTTTTCCCACCCAGCTCGTTATCATGGGGGGTCTGTAGGGCCCCGGCCCCAGCGGTCGTGTCCAAAAGTGCAGGGTGGGGCTGGGCAGTCGCGGCCAGCATGGCCCCGCTGCACCCCCTGCCGGTTATCTCATTTGCTTCAATCATGGGGGTTCCGGTCTAGCAGCTCCGGGTGTCGCACTGTGGCACACACTCCCCCCGAATTACCGGGATTGGGTAGGCCTGAGTGTGTGGAGGTTGGTTTGTTCAGCCGGGGCTAGGCCAGAGCCGCAGGCCGCCGCAATCTCCAGCCCCGTCCGGTGCCAAGCAGTGTGCATCATATGCAACGATTATTACCGCAGGTCCGTCTAACTCGGGCCCGCCCCGACCAATGTGTGTATGGAGCCTTCTCCTACCTGCGGGTGGTCGGCTACTTTGCTGGCACGGTCCAGGTGCCCGAGGCTCCCCACAGTGCCCAGAGGCCCCCGCTGGGTGAGGGGTGGCGCACGGGAGTCGCGGCAGCTCTCAGGCACTCTTGCAGGCTGACCAGGGTCAGGCGGCTCTCCCGCCGTCTGTCTCTGTCTCAGAGCTGTCCGGGCACGGCCATGGGGCCTCCGTCAACCTCCGCCACGCCGGCCGTTCCCTCTCCCCCAGTCCGGGCCAATGTCTGCAGACTCGGCCCCTCACCGGCAGCGAAGGCATATCCAGCGGTCCGCCAAGGGTCAGTCGGCAGGCCGGTAGCGATGATGTCCAGGTCTCAGGGGAATGCCAGGGGCAGCACAGTCCCTAGCAGCAGTGTCTGCAGGCTCGCACAGGCCCCAAGCAGGCAGTGGAGAGGCTAGGACTCAATCTTGTCCCCACCGCGGGGTGCGCAGCACACTCGAATTTCATCATCTGAAGAGGGGTCTGGACAGATCAAATCAGCACAGCAGGTTCACCGGGGCGTGAGCAGCAAGCCGCAGTGAGTAGAAAGCAGGTGTCTAGTGGGATGAAGAGGATATTGGCGGATCAGAGGCCAAGCTGCAAGATCCTCACAAATGTGCGGCCATCTTGCTTGGCGCCCTCTAGCGCCCCCCCCCCCCCAATATGGCCCTTGTTGATTAGCAAACAGAGGTATATACAGCATCATGTCCCAGAGCAGAAGTGTTTAGAAACATCGTTGTGATAAGCTTTGGCTCAAAGATTTGGCTGTGCAGTACCAGGCAACTTAAAGACCGGTACTGCATATATCCCTGGATCAACAAAGTGTATTAGGATTCAAGGAGAATTCACTGGGACTGTAATGGAATACAAACTGGTTCTCACTCTTCTAGCACTGGTGACAAGGTGAGTGATTACTACTACTCTAAAATAACAGACATTTGCCTCCCCGGAGCCAACATTTATAAAGTGCCCCATTTGGGGTACAGAGACGTCTTTGCACCACTTCCAGGCATTTATTAAAGTGAGTAACAGACACTTTCACCATGATTAGTCAGAATCAGGGCATCTGTTGTCCATGTGATGCACGTCCATGACTTTTTGTAAAGTAAATCTCCGACTTTAGCTATGTAGTCACCATAGAAGGTAACATCTCTGAGACCTCGGGCCATCTTCCTCCAGACTCTAGAAGGCAATGATCTACCCTCTCCTAAAAAACACTGTCACTAAATCCTTCAGACCTAAGCAAAGGCTGCCTGATTTCCAATCTGTTTTACCTGACTAAATTTTTGGAGTCCACTCCAGGGCAATAGATACAGTCCTTGCTATAAGTGCCTATACTCCTGAAATTGTGTCAAACATGCTGGTTGATGTAAAGAACCTGATTTCTTATCCTTGACTGACCAACTTCATAAGATCACATCTAAGGAAGATATGACTGCCTTAATACCAGTTTGTTTAGCGACAGTTAATTCCATGTACTCAAGATACTTGTCAAGTGCCTGTCAATATGCGATGTGGTGGAAAAGTGCTAGAATGTATATTGTCGTTTTTTGTGACCAGTCACAACAGGGTACCTTGGTGCGTTTACCTTGGACATCCGACACTGTTTGAAAGGAATTTCTGCAGTAATTTGCATGGAGACCATTGCTTTTCAATGTTAAACCATCTCACTAGCTTCCCTAATTTCTGACTTTGTGCTCTGCTTTTTATATCTTGAACAGACTTAATGTGTTCAATATGCAGAGGGTCGACTTCAAGTCAGACCCTATTTCATGATGGAATGTCTTGTTGCCTATCTTAGTTGTCTCCTCTCGATTCATTGGCTCTCCATTTGCTTATTTGTATACTACTGAGGAGCATTTCATTCTCATAGTGTTCTGAACTGTCGACTTGTATCTTTCTACTTCTGATGTTACTGCATTTAGTGAAATTCTTTTTTTTTCTTCCTTTTCCTATAAGCACTCTATGAGAGTGCATGTGTTTTCTTGCTCCTTTTCCTATGTGCTTCTTCCGCTTTCAGTTTGCCTTCTTCCCTTGCTCTCTGTATTACTTCTGCTTAACCTCCCCAAGCTTGTTTTCTGGGCCCTTTTCTGCTTTTTGTTAATATGCTACCACCCCTCTGCTCCTTCATTCTTCCATCACCTGTCAAGCTCTCCATTTCCTTTTTTGTTATTATGAAATTTAGAGGAGCCCTCACTGCTATTTCAGATTCTATCTTAAAATGTGTTTTTATTCTTTTCAAAATGGACACCCATGATGGATCATGCATACTCATGTGTCGTGTTCACCAAGAAATTGGTTTGTGTCATTTGAATGCCCGTTGAAAAAGTCTACTGCAGATTCATGCACATTCTCTGTGGCCATATTTGAATGGGTGTTCTGCAAAAACTGCAAATGAACTCAAAGATGGCTGTTCTGGATACTCTTCTATCCATGCTAGCCAATTGTTGTTTTTAGCTCCAATAGGTAATTTTGCTCACACCTACAGCAAAAACTGCTGCACAGATTAGTGCAGAACTTGGCATTAAGGTTGAACTTTACTCAGAAAGTGTGCTTTATTGAATTGGTGTAACTACATTCAGTAGTTTTTGAGATAAAAGTTTGTAAAAAAACAACAACTTGTGGAGCTGGCTTGAAAGAGCATTTTGTATATCTTTGACATTTGTAATCACAATTCAGAAAATCACAATAATTTGCAATGGGCTTCAGAAGGGCTATAACAAATATCTTCCTCTATAATAAAAAAAGAAGTTCACACAGTAGAAAAACAGTATCCAAAGCTTTGTTTTGCCACCAGGTGAGGTTCCGGATCCCCAGGTAGTATGGAGGGCATCCAGAGGCATGGAAAGATCAGCAACACCCCAGCCCAAAAAAGGAACTGTGATTCCATAGTCAACATTTAGTGAACCTTAACAAAGGCACTTTTTTGTTAGAAAATGTTTGTAAGAAGCATGGTTTGGCACACAAGGTGGATTGGGTGTCAGGCTGGTCATAGGCTAGACCAGTGGTTCTTAACCTGTGATTCAGGGACCCCTGTGGGTCTGCGAGAGCTCTTCTGGGGGATTGCTATTATTTTAGGAATGTACACATAATTTTAATTAATAAATTAAAATTAATAATGTATGTGCATATTTCGTGGTAACAGATCTAGAACCCTTTTGCTCAGTTACTCATGCATAACCAGAAAGATACACAAGAAATACGCAAAGAGGCTTCCCATATTTAATGAACCATTTTGATTCTTGTGCAGAATATATGCGCTACAATGATTCATTGACAGAAACAGTTGGCAGTGATTAGCAATATGAGAACAATTAAAAGGATAAACAATCCCATCATTGTGCGAAAGCAATATATATATGCTGGCATATACGTACGGTGTATAGTGTACTCCTACTATGAACTACCTGACCTAGTTACCTAGAGAAGGTGATCTGCAAAAATCCCCTACTGAATGCCCTAGCTCCCCATTACCTATGGGAGAATGGGTTCAGGTCACCGTCTTGGTCACAAGTTGGGCATCCCTCCTTGCAGGAGGTACACAGGAATCAGCTGGGCTGAGACTCTGACAACCGGAGACCTGGTAGTTAAAGCAGAGCGCTCCTTTGATTTGAACACCGAAATGCGTGTGTATATAATAACAGCATCCATGCTTCCGTACTGATGCCTCAGCCACGCTGTCATTGCTTATCCTCTTGTGATAAATCCTCCTGTAGAAAAGAAGGCAACTTAAGAAATGTGTGCATGGAAAATGCCAGTGTTTCTAATCTGGCCTAACCCGTCCACGTGAAATAAGCTCCTCTTGCAGGTGTTCTTCTATGAATATTGTGTAGACAAATGCTTTAGCCTCGTGTATTTTTACATTGCACTTACTTGCAATATTTTCTTATGTGTAATGTATTAGGTGTTATTTTACAACTTATTGAGGTAAAATTAACACCCCTGTATTGACACTTGAAAACAAAAGATGTTGTTGTGATGCTTGTGGTGCCTGTGGGTGTGCATTCAATTTTGTGTGTGTTGTTTGTGTGCAATACAATATGAAAAAGGGGCATAACACATTACCTACATGTATTTTAGAAGCAAACACATGATATAGGTGTATTTACACATTAATAAGTAGTACTTACCAGTCTTCACTCCACCAGGGATGCACTCCATTAGCAAATCACAGCTAAAACAATGCTAGCACAACGGGAGCATCTAAATATGGGTGGCACAAACCCACTGATCAGTTGGTGACAGACTACTGTTAGCTAGCAGAGGAGTCTGCTGAGTCAACGAAGTTGCACCGCTACACAATAGGAAACAGTCTGTCAACCCAGACGGCCCTTCAGATAGCCCACATCTAAATACGGTGGGTGGGATACCGTGAGCTTGGTGGAGTGTTTGTATATTCTGCTGCGAAGTGACGAAGGGAGTCCTGCCAAGAGCTAAATCAGGCCCCAAGTTAGGCAGCCAACCCTGGTTCTGCAAGCCTATGTGTAGAAAGGGTTCACCACACATGATGGGTTGGGCACAGGGGTTGGTAGCAGACCAGTTCCTGGTTACACTTCTTCCCATTTTGGGTTGGAAGCAGGGCGGCTGACCACAATGGTGGTTATATCTGAATTGTGGGTTGGATTCAAGGCTTGGCCGGCTGACCTGGTTCTGTGACCAACCACAGCACTGTAAGGTCATTCTCAGCAGTGGCTTGGAATTATGTGGTGGGTCAGCAGCAGGGTCTAGTTTTAGGTTGGGCCCTGCGCCAACCTCAGCAGGGCATGGTCATGAACATCAAGGGTTGGCTGAACATGCTGGATTGGGCACAGGATCTGGTTGCAGGTTCGGGCATGTGGCCAACCTCCACTGTGAGCAGTCAGGGTTGTCTGCTTGTAATAGTATGGGCAACAGGTCTGACTAAAGGCCAGGCCCTGCATCCAACTCTTGATGGGGACAGCCGAAGGTTGTGCATAGTGGGATTGACTGCCCATTGCATGTTGACCCCATGGCAAATGTTGCTTGTCCTCAGTGGTTTGGGTGCAGGGCCTCACACTGACCTGGTCCTTCAGGGAATCTGTGGGTACACTTCGTTAATGCCCTGTGTGTCAAGCCAGGTTCATTACTGTGCAGAAAAATGTTGGAGCTAAGTGTGATATTCCTGGTTGTAGACATTTTCATCCCGAGGGTGAGATACAGAGTGAAGAATCTTCTAACTCAAAGTCTGTGGTGCCTAATCAGAGGATCGACTGACCCATATGACCTCTAATTTGTTTGATATGTGTGATATGTTAAAACAAAAAAAATATGTAAAAAAAATGTATCATATGCATTTTTCAAATGTTTGCAGTCAAAAGTTAATGGCAAGTTGAGGTCAGAGCATGTGTGAAAGTATGTAATAACTGTTAGCTTCCAGACATTATTGGACCTAAACTAGGAATCAGAAATGCTTTAAAGCATGAGCAGAGGGGACAATTGCCTAGAGCCCCCAACTTCAAAGACACCCCCTGGTAAAGTAAATTGGTAAGTCAAAATTGCTACCATAAAAAGGTTTCTCATAAAAAAACAACATATTTTTCTAATTTGATAGCTGAGCATGCTTAATAGAAACAGAATGCAGGATTAACCAAGGGAATGGGCCAAGGCAAAGCCACACAGAGGAGTGAAACTCTTACACAGGTGTTTGGTTTCCAGTTTAAAAAAGCGCAAATTGCATTTAGTGCTACTTTGCAGCACTTTGCATCAAAGGGATGTTATAAGGGTGTAGTTTGATGGATAGGCACACACACTCAAGGTTTCGTGATAAAAACCCTTATATACTAAGATAGCAAAAGTGGTCTTTGCGTAAACAAAAATATTCCTTGTTGCAGGCGTCATCATGAGGAAATGTTTACATTTTTTAAGCATTCCAGACATTTAATATTTGGAACGTGTACAAATAGACTAGGATTTTATTTTGTGTTGGAAGAATATGCTTCAAGTACAAATGCTGTACTAAACAGCATGCACATACTTCTGCACCATGGTGTACATTTTGTGGGTGGTGCTAGCCAGCACAGGGGTAGAGAGAACCAACTGACCATTCTTATTAAATATGGCTCTGCATTGCTTTCTCCCCCTTGTTCAGTGCAGTAACTTTGGCTGCTGTGTTGCACTAAATGTAATAAATCTGTCCCTAAGTGTGCATGCCAATGTCTGCCCAGCCTTAACCCTTTCACTCTCGGGCAGTTGACAGCAATAAATTATATTCAATTGAAAAGTAATCTTTCTGTGCTGTTTCTCTTACCTCACCTTACGTCGCCTCACCTCTTCTAACTTAACCCTCTCTTTCTTCTTCTCTATGTGACTTCAGCCTCTCTATCTCAGCTCTCTCTATGGATCACTGACATAAAATCGAGGGACATAATATCGAGTATCAAAAATATCGTTGACAAAATATCGACAGACACAATATCGAGTTTGTATCTACAAACAGGTAAGTACAAAAATATCGAGTGAAAAATATCGTTTAAAAAAATGTAGTTAAAAAAATATCGACTTTATTAAAAACAATGTTAAATTAAATTAATATTAAAAATTAATTACTGAAATATACATAAAAATACTTACATTACCTTATAAAAATTAAATAATTAATGAAAGTTATAAAAAAAATTACAATCATATTTGTTAAAACATATATATATAGTAACATAATATAATTAAATAATTACAATATTATTACCGTACTATAGCAGAAATGTTAAAATTACTATTCCCACTCCAAGGAATGCAACAGTAGGGAAAGCGTTGGGTAGCGTAGGGATAAAAATTACTATTCCCACTCCAAAGAGTGCAACAGTAGGGAAAGGGTTGGATAGCGTAGGGGTACAAATTACTATTCCCACTCCAAAGAGTGCAACAGTAGGGAAAACGTTGGATAGCGTAGGGGTAAAAATTACTATTCCCACTCCAGAGAGTGCAACAGTAGGGACAGTGTTGGATAGCATAGGGGTACAAATTACTATTCCCACTCCAGAGAGTGCAACAGTAGGGAAAGCGTTGGATAGCGTAGGGGTACAAATTACTATTCCCACTCCAGAGAGTGCAACAGTAGGGAAAGCGTTAGATAGCGTAGGGGTAAAAATTACTATTCCCACTCCAGAGAGTGCAACAGTAGGGAAAGGGTTGGATAGCGTAGGGTTAAAATTACTATTCCCACTCCAGAGAGTGCAACAGTAGGGAAAGCGTTGGATAGCGTAGGGGTAAAAATTACTACTCCCACTCCAGAGAGTGCAACAGTAGGGAAAGGGTTGGATAGCGTAGGGGTACAAATTACTATTCCCACTCCAGAGAGTGCAACAGTAGGGAAAGCGTTGGATAGCGTAGGGGTAAAAATTACTATTCCCACTCCAGAGAGTGCAACAGTAGGGAACGGGTTGGATAGCGTAGGGGTAAACATTTCTATTCCCACTCCAGAGAGTGCAACAGTAGAGAAAGCGTTGGATAGCGTAGGGGTAAAAATTACTATTCCAACTCCAGAGAGTGCAACAGTAGGGAAAACGTTAGATAGCGTAGGGGTAAAAATTACTATTCCCACTCCAGACAGTGCAACAGTAGGGAAAGGGTTGGATAGCATAGGGGTAAAAATTACTATTCCCACTCCAGTGAGTGCAACAGTAGGGAAAGTAGATAACATAATTATCAATTAATCAATTTAATAAAATGAATTCTCAATTAAAAGTTAATTAATTACCAATTAACTATTATATAACTATTAATTATAAATAAATAACACTACATTAATTAACATATTAAATTAATTATAATTAAATTACTTCCCACCGTATTCCCCTAGAAACCCACAACCCGCTACAAAAATTAAATTAGTTAAATTAACATAATGATCAATTAATCAATTAAATAAAATTAATTGACAATTAAAAATTAAAAAATTACTACTTAAAAATTAATTAACAATTAATTAGAAAAATACCAATAAATAAATTAACATAAATATCAATTAATCAATTAAATAAAATTAATTGGCAATTAAAAGTTAATTAATTACCAATTAACAATTATATAACTATTAATTATAAATAAATAACACTACATTAATTAACATATTTAATTCATTATAATTAAATTACTTCCCACCCTATTCCCCTATAAACCCACTACCCGCTACAGAATTAAATTACGCAAAATTTAATTAACTATAAATTCATTAATTTAACTACATCATAATATAAATAAACACTTTTAACACATAAAATACACTAGAACAAATTCGATATTATTACATTTTTGATATTTTAATTAACCTATATTATGTACTTCGATATTTTGACTATCTATATTTTAAAATTCGATATTACATTACTTACCTTCAAAACAATATTTTTTATGTCTATATTCTGTCCATTCGATATTTTGTCCAGCCTATATTTTGAACTCGATATTATGTCCATTGGATATTTTGTAGTCGATATTATGTCTGTTTACCCTCTCTATCCTACCTCCCGACTCTCAATGCACCCAATTCATATTCCTCTTCTTCATCTCTTCCTACCTCATGACCTTTCTCCTCTCTCTTTCACTCTCTGTGCCGCTCTATTACTCTTGATTTCCTCTCTCTACCGCATCCCCATCTCTGTATTTCACTACTCTTTTTCCATCCTATCTCCCTGCATTTTCATCCATCTCCTTCGCTTCTTGCACAACCTAATCTCTCTGTTTACCTCATGTATCTATTTTGTTTTCTCCATGTCTTTGCCGCCATACCTCTCTACCTCGCTCTCATTTCTCTCTCTACCTCACATCTCCTCACTTCCTCACTTCTTTCTTTTAATATTGTTTGGGCACAGAAGGGCTTGTATCAGTTGTATGGGGGACATAAGTGTTAATTCTTCCAAACAGGTGTCCCAAAATATATATTGTTCGGGCCCTACAAATCCTTAAGATCACTGTTAGCAATCAGATTCTGACTAAAACACCTGATCTATGCGACTATATACAGGTAGCCTGCACAAAAGGCCTTTCCTGGGTGCACATTCTCCATCCAATGCTTTAAAGGAGCAGGCACTTAAAGATGCCAAGCACTTACACTTCTTGTATTGGAAAGTAGCCATGCCTTCACTTTTCACAAGACCAAACTTCTTCAACAGAAGAATTCTACCTAATCCGAAGTGTCAACTTAAATTCTACCTACTGTAAAGTTACAGGTAGGCAGCATGTATAGTGGCATAATGAGCATCTGGCCATCCAGCTTTTTTGCAATCACTGCCTTTGTCACCTTTTGACACAAAGACCCTACATGGTCTCCAGCTTTGTGCATCCCAAGTGTCCACAGTTTGTTAGCAGATTTACCGAGTGGAAGTGAACAACAGGAGGCCTGAGGCAGAATGACTCGCCGGTGATAGAGCGTGTTGGTTTGAAAGGAGACAGTGAATGGGCGGTGAGGAAACGCCCGGTATATTCGAGAAGAGCGAATCTATGAAGATCGTGCCGAGTAAAGGATTGCACAACTAGGAGCCTTTATACACGCCTGTTGATTAAGAGGAGATTTTAAAAAAGCAAATTGGATTATTTTGCGCTGATATAAAAGGAAGTGCACCTGTGGGAGCAGCTAAGCTGGACAACAGACAATCAAAAACGACAGAGCCCTGATGAGAATCCGGCAATTGCTTATACCGGATTCGAAACGCGTCGGCATAAAGGAAGGATAAAATAATCACATTGATTGTGAACTCGACTAAAAATATCACTTTAAGTTCCATTCGATCTTTCTTTAAGCATGACTTTGTCCTTTATTGGTATTTATGTTTAGTCATCACTACTTAAAAAATACCGTACAAAGAGTAATTATTTGTGGTAAAAAAGTGGTGTAATATAGATGAGGATTGTATATAATGTGTATATATGTAATTTGTGAAATTGTTTTGTATATATGTGTAAATGTGTGCTAAATGTATTGTGTTTTTTCTCATTCATGAAAATTGAAAAAACAAAAAATGAAAGTAGGAAATTAAAAGGGTAAAAATAAAAATACCTAACAAACATAAGACTAGGATTTGTTTGTTACTCTTAGTATTGGAGATAAGAGTGAAGTGTGGGGTCGGCAATTTTTGTTCACTCACAACACTCAGCCTTCTCCCTCCATATGTCACATAAAACCAACAGTCTCGTCATGTTTTTGATGAATAATTGCATTTTAGGGGATGCAATTGACCTATGTTTTGAATGGCCTGTCTAATACATTGTCCAATCTTATATTGAAATCTCTGGCCATTATCACTGGGGAAGTTGAATCCAGTAAATGTAAACAAATCATTCTAAAAGGTTCTATATCATCTATGTTCGGCCCGTAATACCCCACTAAGGTCTAGTTCTGATCATAGACTGCCACATTAGTGATGATCCAACTTCCTGATTTATCTGTGATGCTGTCTTTCATAGACACTTTCAGAAGTTCTTTATCAAAACAGCCTCCACCTTAGTGCTGATGCTCTGATTGGTACAGAACACTTGTTGAACTCCTTTTCTAGTCTTAAAGTGGCCTGTACACTCTGCCCTTGTCAAGGTAGTTTCTTTCAAAATGATGATATGTGCTGGAGAGTCCCTTATATATTGAAGAAGTCTTTCTCGCCTCCCTTTTACACGTAAACCATTTATGTTTCATGTGAAACAGAACTGTGCAAAACATTTGAAATATGGCCCTCTCTGAAGGATTACCTGCACTTTTAGCTTTCTTCCTCTTTTTCTAACCTCATTTTAGTTGGCTTTAGTATTCTGAGCACTTTATCAATGCTAGCCAGTGCTAAAGTGCTTGTGGATTTTCCTCTAAACATGGTAACACTGGCTCATACCCGATTGGCACATTTGATTTATCTCCAAATGCCTAGTATAGTGCACTGCCTGTGCCCTGGACCTGTAAATTTAATGGTCACCCACCAAAGTAGATCTTTAAACATATCTCAGGCCTACTACCTCAGAGCCTGTGTGTGCAGTGTTATTGCCATATTGACTTGCAATTTAAAACCCCCTGCCAAGCCTTAAACTCCCCTTTTATTACGCAAAAGTCACCCCTACGGTAGGTGTTAGGTAGCCTATAGGGCAGACTCCTGTGTAAGTAAAAGGTAAGACATGTACTGTGAAGTTTTGCATGTCCTGATAGTGAAGGACATATACTTGCTTTTCATTACTGTGAGGCCTACTCCTTTCAGTGAATAATATTAGGAATTCCTTATTACCCTTTTAAGCTGTAATTCTGATTGAGAAGCACTGGAATGTTTCATATCATTGGCATGGTAATGATAAATCCTCTTTACTGGTAAAGTTAGATTTAACATTACTATTTTAGAAATGCTACTTTAAGAAAGTTGTCATTTCTCTGCTATTGAAACTCAGTGTGCCAGCAGCCTGTACCCAATACAAATCTGGATAGGGTGACAGCTTGACTTTATGCATTCCCTCTAGACAGCCACACAAAAAGGAAGGTTAGGTGTGTCTGAGTGCCCATCTGCATCCTGATGGCTCATCCTGGGCAGGACGGGAGGGAGGAGCTGACACTTGCACATGAAAAGCCAGTGTCTGTCCCCACACAAAGGGTTGATTACCCCCTTTAGTGCATCTGGAGCCAGGGTTAGGAAGAATGGACCCCTATGCACTCCAAAGACCATTTTTCAAGTCACCTAAATGTGGAAGGCATAACTGGGTATAAGTACTGGGTCTCTGACCCCACCAAATCAGACACTTCGGACCTGTAAAGAGCTCTGTCAGGAAGAAGGATTTCTACCCTTCTACAAGGACTGTCACTCTGTTGTACTGCTGCTCTGAAAGAACTGCCTGCTACCCTCTGCCCCTGCTGAGGAAGAATTGGACTCTACTTGACCACAGAGTGATCTCCAATGGCCTGCTGACTTGCCTTCTGTTTATGAGACTTAAGGATATCAAAGTCTCTCCACCTGTTCCTGTGCCTGGTCCTTTGGAAGTGGACTCAGTCACCTGCTCCATTAATTAACGCATCTCCTGTCTACGTGTAGCAGAACCAACATATCATCACCGATGCAGGAGCGGAATAGGCACACCGCACTCGAAACCAGCACATCGTCTTAAAGAACCAATGCCTTGGAACCAATGCATTACCACCGCTGTAGTGTAGGAAGATTGATGAATCCCCTCGACTGTGTGGAGAAATCCGGTGCATCATCTATGGAACCAACACATCTCGGCTCGAGTTTGGAACTGACACATCACCACCACTGCATGAAGAAAATCGATGCATCTCTTTGACTGCGAGATCCACACCGATGCATCGCTTAGCTGCATCAGCATCTTGCTGTTGCAACCAGAACCTAGGTACATTGTTCAGAGGGCCTGGTGTGGTTTCTGTACCTGGCCTGTGCTCCATGGCGGTCAGTCTGAACGCTTGACTTTGCCCCAGTCCAAAACAACCAGATAACCCCCATAGGCGCTTATTGCTTCTAAACATTATTTTTACATGAAATCTTTCATTCTTAAAAAATTCATACCTCAACTTCTACTTATTGGATTTTTTGCCTTTCAGTTTTGTTCCATTTATAACAAGCATATCTAATTTCTTTAACCTGGTGTGGAGTATTTTTGTGGTGTTTTCACTGTGTTACTGTTTGAATTGTTGCACAAATACTTTACACATTGCCTCTTAAGTTAAGCCTGACTGCTGTGAGACAAGCTACCAGAGGGTGAGCATAGGTTATCTATTAGTGTGTATCTTACTTACCCTTACTAGGATTGTGGTTCCTGCTTGGACAGGATGCATACCTCTGCCAACAATGCCAACAATGGTTTTCAGCAGTGAGGATAGGGCTTGTCTTTGTGCAGTACCTTACAGTAATTTGGTGTACACCACCATCCACATCTAAGGCCATTATGAGTTTTTCTCCTTTTTCTCTCAATCTGTATGGCTATTGCACCTGTAAAACCTTGTCAGAAATGAAATGGATCTCAACTGCCCATCATCTTACAATATGAGGGAGCTAAGAAGGTTCGGCAAGGAGAGGGTGCTGCCTGTGAAAAAGGGTCCACTAGTTTGGACCTGAGGCTTGCACTACATGCATTTGAGATTAAACGCTAGGGGGAGTCAACGACAGAAGACTGTGTGGAGGACTCACTCTGTGGAGGAGGACCCCTTTGAATTCTAATGAATGCAAAGCCCTGCTACTACCTGATAGATCCCCGCTCAGATCCCAAGGATGCAGTGACCCTTAGAAGGATGAATACGAGAAAGAAAATGACTTGGGAGAGGCTCCAGAAGAGAGAGGAGAGCCCACAGAGAGGGAGTTATCTGCTGGATCTACTGCAGGAAGCAGAGTCTCTTCACACACCCTATCTGTTGAGTAGTTAAAGGACAGAAAGGCTGAGAGGGACCTGAGGCTGCAGATGGCCCACCTGGCTGCAGTGAAGACAAGAGCTGAGGCTTACAAAGCCCTTGCAGAGGAGAGGAGGGCTGAAACTGAGAGAGCCTTAGCCAGGGAAAATTGTGCCTTGGAAGCAGCTGAGGCTGGGAGAGGCATGTAAGAAAGAAATATTTTGCTGACTCGTGAACTGAGTCTCAACTCAAGAAGCTTGATGTCAAGGCTAAGCAGCTGTTATTCTAACAGAAATTATGGCAGCAATACTACAGTGTCCAGTGGAGGAGAAAGAATCCACATACTCAAGGACTTGGTGCATGACTTCAAGGAGGGGGAGTGCATAGAGAGGTGGTTTGAGGCATAGAAGGTTACTCTAGAACTGCACAGGATCTCTGAGGAAGATTGGGGAGCTGGCATATGAAGGCATATACCTAGAGATGGTAGGGACACCAATTGACCCTAGAGAAGGCTGAGGTGCCCTACCATTAACGAGACACTTGCCAAGAAGTATGAATTCACCCCAGAAGAGTGCAAGTTGAACTTCAGGGACAGCCAGCAACTGTCTCACCAGTCCCAGGAGGGATGTGTGGGGTTACTTCTGCAAGGGCCTGGATTGTTGGGTGAAGGGTAGTGAGGTAACCACATATGAGGGGCTGTACAATTTGATGGCTAGTGAGCACATGTTCAGTCACTGTTTTCTAGAGCAAAGCGAACACCATCCTGGTTGATTATATGTTCTCTGACCCCAGGGAACATGCAAAGGAGGCAGGCCTCTCGGTGAGTATCAGAGTGTCTGAGAAGGCATTTTGTAGTGATCCTAAGGTGGTGATTTAAGTTTTGTTCAGCAGAGTGAGAGGGAGGTACGCAGTGACCCTGATAGGTCCCAGTATAGTGAGGGGGAAAGGGTCCCATGTCTTTTCTAAGGGTAGGAGGAGAGGTGGAGATAGGCAGAGGCCCAGAGTGCCCTATTTACAGCCTCAGAGCTTAGATTGTTCCCAGAGGGACCACAAGCAGGGGGACCTGTCCTCACCCGAAGACCATCCACTGGTGGGAGCTTCATAGTGTCAGTGGCTGAAGGGGCAGCCACCACAAGCTCCCTACTAGTTCTGTTTTCTATGGTTACCACCCCACAGCGGAGGGTACAGAGGCCCAGATGGAGGGGCAGGAGGTGGAAACAGTCCACAGTGGGAGGACCAGTGGTCAGGGGTTGCCAGCTCTGAAATCACAGCACCCCAAGTCTGACCCCAGTGAGGCCACTTCTGGACTGGAGGGGCTTCCTGCACTGTCAGGAGGAGAGAGGGCTGGAGACCTGCACCAGGCAGACTCTTGCACAATACTTGTAGAATGTGTCTCCTTTAGGGGTGTGGGGGTAGTTGTACTCCCCTGGAAGTCTATGATCACCAGGCACATGTTCAGTCTAAGGGTCAGATCCTGGACTGTGTGACCTGTTGCAGGATACTTCTCCTGAACTAGTGGGAGTTGGAGTACAAAAATGGTGTAAGACACCTGGGTCCATTGCCCCTCACTCTGAGAAACCACAGAGGACAAAGGCCATTATGGCCTAGGACCTGGCTCTTGACCCTGACAGCTGTCAGGGCATCTGTTGGTTGTTGTCCTTTTGGACAGAGTTCTCCTTGGGTTGGCCATGGTGGTACTCTCTATCTACTGGGATGCAAAATTACAACAACACAAATTCAAAAGCTTTATTTCGACAGATTGTCATAAAAGCAACACACAAAACATCTCTGTACATTACACTATAAATAGTACATGAACATCACATAGTAAAAAGTTATTAAATACCTTGTATCTGTCATCATTTAACATTGATTTAAAAATTACTACATGATTAAAAAAGATTTCAATTGAAGCACGGAAGATTACTAGCTATCAGCATGAGGTAAGAAAGTGCGAGTGCGTATTATCTATACCCATTTTGAAAATTTGGCAGTTGCTACAGCTATGCAGGTTGAACAGTCAGACTCTAGTATTCTTAGGGCATCTTTATGCTTCTGTGTGCCTAAGTTTAAACAGATGGGTTTTAACCATTTGCGGCGCGGGGCACAGTAGAGAGGACATTCAAAAAATATATGTGCTATAGTCTCAACCTTATTTTTACAGTTATGACATTTATCACTTCCTAGTAATGCCCATTTAGAGCTAAAAGCTTTTACTGTAAGTGTACCAACTCTAAATTGGAAGTACAATTTACGGTCTTGAGGCCTTTCAATGATATTCCAATATGCCTCACAGTGGGGACATGGTTTGAAATAAAGGAAGCGGCCAGTTAGGTTGGAACTGGTACTACCCATATGGACTCTCTCCCAGACCATTACCCAATATTTTTCTTTCAAAAGCTTTTTTGATGGGAAAGTTATCGTGTGAGAATCTTCCCATAGCTGGATGAGTCCCAAATCTTTTAGAAGTATTCTGAATTAGTTAAGCCACTGGATTACGTGGAATCTGTCTGCCTTCATTACATCTCTCAAAGCTGTTGCTTAATGAGCCAATTCTGGGGTGGTGCAGATACGCCTCCAGTACAATAGTGGCCTCAGTCTCGCTATATCAACCACATTTTGCCTGCCTAAATCAAACAGCAGCGGGACTGTGGGGGTGCTTTTCGGAACGCCAACCAACCCTCGTAGAAATTTCCTCTCCAATATTGCCAATTGGGTTAGATTAGAATATCCCCAAAGCTCTGATCCGTACAAGGTGGCGCTTAATACTTTTGTTTGGTAAATCTCCAAGACAGGTGTGATAGGCTTTGTAAAGGAAGTTTTGTGTTTGGATGCTAGGGCTCCTGCAAGTTGATGAAATTTCAAGGTGGCCGTGTCTGTGTGGCATTTCCACCCCATATTACTCTGCAGTGAGATGCCCAGATAGGTAAAAGCCTCCACTTCCTCTAGGGGGATGTTATTAAGGATAATTTTACCTTTGAATTTTTTCCGTGAATTCAGAGACATGACCTTGGTTTTAGAGGTGTTAATCTGAAGTCCACGCGATTCACAGAATGCCCCGAAAATATTAATAGCCTTCTGCAACCCACTTGGAGTGCGCGAGATGATCAGCGTGTTGTCCGCATACATAAGTACTGCAACCCGAGTCCCCGCTAGAACAGGCGCATCTGTGGGAGATCTACTAAGGTGGTCCACTATACCATTAATGTATAGTGAAAATAATGTAGGAGCCAAGACGCATCCCTTCCGGACGCCTCGCTCGACAGGGAATGTGTCAGTGACCTCACCCTGGCCTCCTCATCTAATTTTTGCAAAATTGTTCTCGTGCAACCGGACAACAAGGGTCAGCAACTCAGGGGGCATTCCTTGATCAGCCAAGACCTTCCACAACATGGGACGGGGGACTAAATCAAAAGCTGATTTTAGGTTAAAAAAAACCCGCATAAAGTGACCCCTTAGATAAAACAACATTCCTCCAATATAATGCAATGAAATAAAAAACCTGATCTACTGAGCTGGTGCTGGGGCGAAAGCCAGCTTGAAATGGGGATAAGACATTATATTCCTCTACCCATATTTGTATTTTATTTTGGACTGAGTCTATTAGACTGATTGGTCTATAGTTACTTGGGAGGGATTTATCACCCTTTTTGTAGACTGGTATCATTTCAGTTCCTTTCCAAGAAGAAGGAATAGGAGCACCCATTGCCACTGCATTAGCTAGTAATAAAAAATATTGACACCAAGTCAACCTGTCACTTAGAAAAACATCGGCAGGGATGCCGTCCATGCCCGGGGCTCTACTATTTGTTACACAATCTAGCGCTGGGTGGTGCCGGTGGAGGTGCTCCGTTCTTCCATTTCACTACGGGCATATTGAGGTTTAACTCCTTCAGCGCTGATGACAAAGCCAGCTCGTCATGGGCGTTACCTGCGCTACGGCCATGACGAGCTGGCTTTGTCATGAATAATGGGATTCATAGGAGGTCAGCGCCCAGCGGGAATTGCCTTAGCAGGCAAGGTGTTAAAGAAGTCCACCCACTGGGGGCGTGGCTTGGATGCCGAGGAAGATGGCGGGTTAGAGCGTCTCTCCTCCCGTCACGAGCTTCTCCATTCGGAATTAGAACGCTTTTCTGAGCCTGCAGCTTGGATGTGACCGAAGAATCAAGCACCGGATCACTCCCTGACTGCGATGAGCTATCCTGCGTGGCCGTAGCTGCAGCGGAACGAGAGTGGCACCGAACGAGGCTCCGGACGCTCATGGCGGCAGAATGAACAGTGGAGAGGAAACGGGGCACGGAGTAATCTCCAGCACAGCGGCGACTTCTGTCACCACGAGAGGGTCTGAAGTAGGTGGACGCGTGTATAAATAAATGCACACCTGAGCGGAAAGGCGAAGTTGATGATCGCGTGAGTAAAGTGCGATCGGCCATGTCGGGGCTTCCTCTGCCTTCACCAAGATGGCGGCCGCCACTCGGTAATGCCTAACAGTCCGAGGCAAAGTGACTTCCCACACTAAATCTGCCCAAGCTAGCCTGATTTTAACGCTAGACGAGCGATGCTGACAAATGCTCTAACGTTTGGGGAGGAGCGTGGGCACATATTTCTAATCTGGCCACGGAAGATTGCTACTGCTATGCTGTGTGCCTGGAATGCCTGCCAGTAGACCAGAACGAGTTCCTCAATGACGCAATGAATGATCTGTCCACAATGCTGCCAATCTGGTCATGAGAGCTTAAAGTTGCTGCGTTGAACGCCTGGATTGCCTGACATCAAGCCACAGTGGGCTCCCTAATATACCAGTGTTTTCCAGTGATGTCTCCAGTGATGAACCAATATACCAGTGATGTCTCCAGTGATAGTAAATGCCTAGTAAATGCCTAGACCACAGTTTTCTTCCGATTACACGGCAATCTGTACACGGCGATCTCCCCAACGATAGTGATCTCATCACGGCGATCTCTTCCAACATCACGACACGCACCACGTGCCCGACCTGGATGTATACGTGAGAAGCCCTGTCCTTCAGATCCCATCTGATGGAGTGTTCTCGCTACCAGTGAACTGAGATCTGGCTGACCATTCTCTTATATAGATTTGTACTATCTAATCTACCCCACGTGATTGCCAAAGGGGGGCTTCCAGGGCACCGACCAAGGATCTGAGCAATTCGGAAAAGGATCTTGCAGTCATGATGGATACCAAAGACCAGGGTACCCTTAAAAGACTTAAATCAGATCACTCGAACCCGGGATCCCCGAATAAACCAAAGAAAGTCACTCCGGACGCTCTTGACATGATATTGAATAGGCTAGATGAAGTGAAGGACCTAGCCAAGGTCACCAAGGAAGAAGTGGTGGCGATCCGTCAAGATATCAGAGACACTAATGCGCGCTTGACAGAAACGGAGTCCAGGATTAGTCGTTTGGAAGATATAGAAGTCAGGACCTCAACGGCATTGAAACACCTGCACATCTCCTCTGACCAAACTACTAGGAGACTAGCCGAATTGGAGGATAGAAATAGAAGAGGGAACCTGCGCATCTTTGGGGTTCCGGAGGGGTCCGAGGATTCAGAAGGGTCGTGTATTCAGTTCCTAGAATCATGGTTTGCTAAAGCAACGAACCTAACTTTCGCCAACCCTCTGGAATTTGACAGAGCACATAGGGTGCCGGGAAGAATCACCAGGGCGCAGAAAGGACCAAGGCTCATCGTCTGTAAGTCATTGCGCTATCAACATGTGGAGCAAATACTTGCATTTGTCCGGAAACATAATCATATCCTGTGGAGGGACGCAAAGATCTATATCTCTCAAGATTATAGCAAGGAGACTGTGGAGATCAGAAAAGCCTTCTTAGCTCTACGGCCACTACTAAAGTCGAAGGGATACCAATTTGGCTTTGTAGGCCCGGCAAAGTACAGGGTAACAATACGTGGATCGTCTCATTACTTCACAGACCCTATGAAACTCAAAAACGTACTTGGGGAATTGGAAGAACGCGACATGGAACGCAACATGGAGACCAACAACTCAGATAACCAGACAACCTCGGCTTTAGGTTACAAGTGAACGATTCCAAGAGTTGATGTGGTTAATTGATTCTCTCTACCCTGATAGGATTTCGGGACTGATAGGCCTGACATCTGCCGGATTGGGTCCCATATCCGCAGCAACCGACATACACTGGAAGTGATATCATGAATGGTAATATGTCGTACATGTTTGGCTCAACGTTCCGGTAATCTCCTTGCTCTTCACTTCTTGTTCATATTGTTGTTAGTACAGAGTGGTATAATCAGTAATGATCTGAATACTACATGTTTCGGCTCATCGACGTGTTCCGTCTGCGCTGATCATGTCTCAGTACGGCCGTATTGAGACTCATTGACTCTCTGAGTATGTGAACGATGATCGAACGCCCGTTGACAGTTTGTGGCTTTTGTTTAAGGGTCCTCAGGGGCCTCTATAATAACTCTACTTCCCGGCCTATTGCTGCAACCTCGAGCAATGGTTCTGTTTAAATAAGGTTGTCAGGATTGTTCTTTAATGGTGCTTTATTGGTACTTGCTGGTTACATCATACAATTACAATGTTCTCATTGCTTATGTGAAGGCATATATACCTTATATAGTTGTTCCAATGTTTATGCAAATTTATTATGGACGGGAGGGCCACTGCGGTTTTCCTCGCGTCGCCATGCTTCTGTACGACAGTTGGGGTGGGTGGGGTGGGGGATGGGGAGAGAAGGGGGGGGTGTGTGTTGTGTGTTATGGTTTGCATTTTTTCTTTTTCTTTTACTTCCTCTTCCTCTTTTCTCTTTGCTTTTCCTTTCTCTTACAATCTATCCCTTTTCTCTTGACTGGACAAGTTGTATCATCCGCTTGCTGTGTTTGTATAACCGGACATGGTTTACTCATGCACTATACCTATATGCCCCTACGTCTGCTCATGGTTTCAGTAAATGTAGCCACATAATGGTAAAAGCAGAATACTCCTCGTATAAGATGTTGTATAGCACGCCATTGCTTGAGGATTATAAGGTACTAATGTTACATGTAATGTTATAAATGCTACACCCTACGCTTAACACTCCGCTTGGAACGACTTCCCTTGACCAGCTAAAAATTCTGTCTATGAATGTTAAAGGTTTGAACCAACCCATAAAGAAACAAAAGATATTAGACTATATACGTAGACAGAAGGGGGACATCGTTCTGATGCAGGAGACTAAAGTAGACTCTAAACAGTTTTATACCTTACGTAATAAGTTCTTTTCGGAGGTTGTTGGGTCTAGTGCGCTTGGCAAAAAGAATGGGGTTCTGATACTTTTATCGAAACGATCCAAGATAGAACTATTGTCTTCATCCTCGGACGAAAAGGGACGCTGGGTTGCAGTAAAACTTACCAAAGACCACACAGAATTCTTTGTCACTAATGTATACGCACCGAACACTAATGATCTCAATTTCTGGCAAGACTTAGTCAAGCAGATTGAAACAATACCTGACACGGCGGTACATATACTAGGGAGGACTTTAACCTTCCACTTGATCCTGCCCTGGACAGGGACTCGAAGTGTGTGTTCAAACCGACCAAATCACATAATGCTTTCGTTAAACTGTGTCAACGCTTTAATCTGGTTGATACATGGAGAATACAAAACCCTACTGACAGAGACTACACTTTTTACTCTTCCCCTCACGATTCGTACTCTCGCATCGACTACATCCTTCTCACACAGAATGGGGTTGCAAGAATAGAGGATACTTCAATAGAACCGAGAGTACTGTCAGACCATTCCTGCATTTCCCTTTCCATCAGCAACATTAAACCCTCCCCTAAACAGACATCGTGGAGACTTAATGAAGAAACTTTAAACAAAGAACAACACAGGGCCACTATCCAAAAAGCCATCCGATCATACTTGGATCTAAACAGGAGAGGCAACACCTCAGATTTGACGAGATGGGAGGCGTTGAAAAGTACCTTAAGGGGGGTGTGTATCAAAATCCGCTCGGGAATGAACAGAGATTGTAATGCACAACTGGAAAAGCTGGAAACGGAAATAGCTCAGCTAGAAAACAGACACCAATTAACAAGGGATCGGGAAACACTTAATACCATGACTAATAAAAAATACGAATATAATAAGCTAGTTAGCGAAAGGGCGGGAGTATGGCTGACCAGAAGGCAAAATTTTAAACTCTGCGAATCTAACAAGGCCGGTAAAAGCTTGGCGGCATACCTGAAATTCAAAGTACAGAGGAATTCTATTAATGTCATAAAGGACTCGGAGGGAGTAAACCACTCTGATCCCCAAAAAATAACTGAGGTCTTTAAAGACTTTTATGAGGACCTGTATGCTAAAAATGACGCAGTTGATGTAAATAAAATTCAAGGGTACTTGCAGGAGTGTGATCTGCCAAAGCTAAGTTCGGAGGAACAACACAGCCTCAACGAACCGATCACAATCGGGGAGGTGGAGAAAGCAATCAGAGGATTGAAATGTGGGAAGGCGCCTGGCCCTAATGGCTTTACAGCTAAATTTTACAAAAGTTTTGCAGCAGATCTAGCTGAACCCCTTCTGCATCTTTTCCATGAATTCACGGAATCAGGTGAAGTGAAGGGGACCCTGGCAGAGGCGACTATCGCAGTTCTGCCAAAAGATGGCAAAGACCCATCGTTACCAAAAAATTATAGACCAATTTCCCTGATTAATTTGGATTGTAAGTTGCTAGCGAAGATTATGTCAACCCGATTACAAAAAGTTCTCCCTAACCTCGTACATCCATCCCAAGCAGGCTTTTTAAAACACAGATTATCTAGCGATAACACAAGAGTGTTAGCCCACGCCCTAGAAAAAGCGAAACTTTTAAATACCCCCACAGTGGCAATTACATTAGACGCTGAGAAAGCCTTCGACAAGGTTGATTGGACCTTCCTTGAGGCAGTTCTACACAAATTTACTTTGGCGACGACATTTACTAAATTGGTAATGGCCTTATATGCCGGTCCGACAGCCAGAGTTAGAGCGGGTGGCTCCTTTTCTTCATCCTTCTGCTTGAAACAAGGAACGAGACAAGGATGCCCGCTATCACCTTCTCTGTTTTTACTAGCGATAGAACCTTTCCTATACCATATCCAGAATAATGAGTCCATTGCTGGCGTTCCGTTTGATGACTGCATTGTGAAATTAACAGCCTACGCTGACGATGTGCTCATTCTAACGGAGAAGGCTGACGAAGCTATCCCAGCATTAATGGGCGTAATTGGCGAGTATTCTAAAGTTTCAGGGTACAAGCTGAATAAAGACAAAACGGAAGTCAAGCTGCTAAATAACATCGGAAGTAGAGAAATACTTGGTTCATCTGGCCTCACCTGGCAGCCGAAAGCTTTTAAATATCTAGGCTTAGATTTTGAGAAAGACTTAATAACAACCTTAAAGGTAAATGAGGGCCTAACATTAACAAAGATCTCTACGTTACTAGATAGCTGGTCACCCAAGTTTATGTCCTGGTGGGGTAGGGCTGAGACCCTCAAAATGATGTGCACGCCTCTGGTTAATTATCTGGCTAGCATGCTCCCAATGACTTTTTCCGATGAATTCATCAAAAAAGTGGATAGACTATTTGGAGAGTTTCTGTGGCGAGGAAAAAAAGCCAGGATATCATTGAAAAAGTTGCAATTGGCGAAAGAAAGGGGCGGCCTTGGCCTACCCTCGTTCAGAAACTACCAGACGGCTTTCCTTTGTAAGCAGGGGGCTCTTTGGCTAATTGACTCTCCATCTTATACCCCAGTATGGCTATCTATTGAGCGATCATTAGTGGCTCATGCACCCCTCCCGGCTCTCCTCAGCATGGACTTAACCCATTTACCTCACTCCAAATATATCCTATTAAACACTAGAAGGGCGCTCCTCAGGCTTGACCAGTCACATAAAACTGACTCGGTGATTAAGAAATCTACCCTAGTCTCGATATGGCATAACCCTATGTTTCGGATAGAGGGGCAAACCCTTTACTGGGAGTTGTGGGCTAAACATGGTATCCATATGGTGAATGACCTCTATGAAAACGGTATGCCCATACCTTTTTCGACGCTGCAAGAGAAATTTAATTTGCCACCCATAGAATTCTACCAATTTTTGAAACTGAAGATCGCCATCTCTAAGCGCGCCCTCACTACTGATTCACCATGGCTGCTGTCACGTCTCGGATAATGTATAATGCTGACCATTTTGTGTCCAGAATATATAAATTGCTCCTCCCTTTGCCAAAGAAAACACATAACTTAATTGAAAACAAGTGGGAGTCGGAACATAATTCGACAGGCATCTTGATTGATTGGGAGGTAATACACAAAACTGCACTATCAAATAAGGTGTCCCCAATTCTATGTCAAACGAAATATATGCTGTTGAACAGAGCGTTTTGGACTCCTCAAAGGCTGTTTAAATGTAATCTGAGGGATACGCCCAACTGCTGGAACTGCCAGGCTGCACCTGGAGACCTGGCACACATGCTCTTCGATTGTTCCCTATTGAGTTCATTTTGGGAAAAAATATTTGCATATATCCAACAAGTACTTGGAATCACACCCGTTCAGGAATTTGTATATGTCATTTTGGCTCCCCTGGAATCACAACTGCCTGACATTCATGACCGCCAATTGCTAGATATCATGTTGACACTGGCGTGTAAGGTTATTCTCTGTAAATGGAAGAATTTTGCTGAAGTCAACTTCAAAATATGGCTGGAATGGCTCTCCTTCCTGAGAGGGGCAGACAATCCGGCGCTGCAGTCAGCCACATGGAAGCCTTCTAACAAAAAACTGTGGTCCTCCTTGGACGCGTCATCCTCCCACTTTGAGCCTCCATGATACAACATTCAACAGACTGCCTGCCTTCATAGACTACAGTTTCTCTGTTTGACCCCAAGTCTCCACGTTCCAATGCTCTCTAGGTTTCAATGCTCTCCTGACCTGAATGCTTAATGTATACTTATTGTTCCCTGAACGCTTAATGTATACTTATTGTTACCTGTAACGCGCCCCGTGCTTCTGTAAACCGATTGCAATTTATATATTGATACATCTGTCCTCTTTCTTCTCTTTTTCCTCTTTTCTTCTTTCTCTCTCTTATTCCTCCTTTCCTTTCCCTACTCTTTTTCTGTTCAGTTCAGTCCAGTTCAGTTCATTACTGTAAACGTCATTGTGCCATTAACGCATCCATTTATGTGATGAAGAATTTCGTGTATTGTCTTGCTTCATTTTGTCCAATCTTCAATAAAAAAGATTTGAATTAAAAAAAGAAGTCCACCCACTCGGATTTAGCAACATTATTTTGCGGGGGTTCGGCTATTCCTCCCCTATCCCATTTTATAATATCCCAAAACTTCTTAGAATCTTTAGCAGAGCATGCAGACTTCAGATCCCGCCATCTGTCTTCATCCCATTGTCTTTTCGCAGCGCTTTGTGTACGTCTGTATAGGTCCCTTGCCTCTCTTACTCTACAGGGATTTTTCAACCTGAGTTCTTCACTCAGGTTCCTACGGGCTAACTTACATGCTTCGTTGTACCAACTGGCCATGTACAACCTGTTCCCTCCCTTAACCATTTTTGCGGTTTTACTAAAAAAGGCTTTTAGTCTAGAAAAAAGCTTTAAGTGTGTCTCTAGCATAATTTTAGGGAAGTCCAAACTACGGATTTGTGGTGTCAAAAGGGCTAACTCACTAAACACCTCAGATTTAAGTGCCTCTAATTTCGTGGTATTCTCAATAAATTTACCCCATTTAATGTGACGCATGTTATTTGAGGGGACAATTTCTAGTGACTCTATCCCCCCCCCGGGGTATCCTCTCTAACCCTCTCATGAGTATGAAATGTAGCACAGAGGCGATTGTGGTCACTCTCCGACCTAGGTTTAACAACCATGTCTACCAAATAGTGCCATGCACGCATGTCCACTAATAAGTAATCTATTTGGCTGCTATGCCTTCCATTATTGAAGGTGGTTGCTCTATGACGATCAGAAGCTGTTCTTCCGTTAGCTGCTCTGACCCCTCTACCCAGGCACATACCCTTTAATTGTATTGCTGCAGCTGTCCATTTCTTGACATTGGGACCTTCCAGTTGGGGAATTCCCCATCTGCTATCCTCATCTGCAGTAAGGATCTGATCTTCATAACCAAGTGGTTCAAATGTTGTATTGAAATCACCACCCGTTATAGATATTAGTTGCTCCGTTAGGGCTTCGAGCTGAGAATCGAAGAGGTCTATTACTTCAGATTTTTGACCTCCTGCTTGCCCCCTGGCATAGACGTTTGAAAGTGCCACCTTAAAACCATTTGGCCAATTCAGAATGAGTAACATTATAATGAGACTACTTTTCGCCCCAACACCGATGGCACAGCCTTCTTTGAAAGTGCATTTACAGCATTAGTTTATCCAATTGCTTTCTTTTTCTTTCTGTTTTAACTCCTTTATGCTCCTTAAATCATCCACTGTCACTCTTCAAAATATTCAACTCCGCCAGCAAGGAAAAGCTATTTCCTGGGTTTCTAATGTTCAACTGGGCCCTCCGAACCTGTTAGCAAGAACACGACAAATGCCAATTTCATCAAAGCAGTTTATTTATGCCCAATGCATTTCGGACCCATGATGGCCCTTCGTCAGGGATAACTGAAATTAACAAATATACATTTATTAAAATTCAATCACTATATGTATACAGTCATGTTTATACATGACATATCACAAATCCAATGTTCGAATCTGCATTCTGCAAAATCAATGACTTTGTGATAAAAAATATACTCGGTTTTCTAACTGCACATTATTCAGTGTGAATACTGCACACCATTATTAATTCAGCTGTAATCTCCTTTACTAAAGCCCACAGGTTCAACCCCTCTTTCTCCCCATTCACGTGTGCAGAACTTCCTCTACAAACAGTTCTTCCTCTGTGCCGCGCATATGAACTTTCCTTTCTTTAACAAGCTTTTTCATACAGCATGTAAATCTTCATTATTCCAATGCCTACTGGCCTCTCTCTCACCACCACACGGCAATCATGCACCCTTCAACCCCAACCTACCTTCCTCAGAATGAGTGTCATAAAATCATCCGATGAGAATGGTAATTGATGCGCTTTACATCTCATGTTCTGATGCAACCAAATGATAAGCCCACCTATAGGCCTGCCTTTAGATTTTTTTAATGCAGGAACATAAAAATTGAGAAACCCCAGGCGGAAAACAGGAGTGATTGACCAAGTTTCCTGAAAAAGGATGATGTCATGGTCATCTATTAACTTGCCCCATTCGGGAGAGAATATCTTGTTTCCAATTCCCGCTAGATTCCATGTGAGCAGGGACAATCTTTCCTCATTTTGGAGTGTGGTAGTAGGAGTTAAACAACGCTCCTCTTCTGAAACACCACCCACTCCCTCAATTACTTGCTCTAGTGGTCTAGAACAGGGGGACACCAATGTATCACTAGCTATGATGCGAGAAATACTCTCCCTAGTTTAGGGGTCTCCAAACCGGTACTGGAGGGCCGGATCCATGCCAGATTTTGTGCATATCCCCATTTAGATACATGTAGTTATTTAAAACATCTGGCATGGATCCGGCCCTCCAGGACCGGTTTGGAGACCCCTGCCCTAGTTGAATACAAGCTTTTGGCAGGCTGGCGGTTACTAGCATGGGGAGACCCTCTGGTCACTTCCAGCAATTCTAGCCAATTTGTCGATAATTGCTGTTCTGTACTAGTGGTTACCCTACCCTGATCCTGTGGATCGTACAGTCTACTATGAAGGGTTGTTCCTCCCAGACAATAAGTTTGTTTCCTACACAGTCAATCACATTCCTCCAGGTCTGTCAAAACCTCATAGCGATTTACCATGTGAATACCACCCAGCCTTGGTGTATTAACTCTCTCAAACCTCCTTATTGGGTGGTGGCGGCTAGGCCCAGATCTTGTTAAATATTTAGCCCACCACCTTCTATCATAGAAGAACTATAATGTTAATGGAATGACTTGTGAGTTCCTTAGTTGAGGAGGGAGTAGGTTAGCCAATACTTCTTTCAAAACCTGGGGGCTCGAGAAGTTCACTGCTATGCAATCACCTTTGTATTTTTTCCGGTGATCCCCAAGCCATGATACCCTTTTGGCCATTATGATTTCCCCTGCCAATTGCTGTTTACCCCTAGGGGATATCCTCATGTTATTCGTCAGCCAATATAGGGCTTTATCAATTAAGGAGGCTGTTGTTTCTACTTGATCACTTCCTAAGTGGGGAGCGTTAGCCAAAACAATTACTAAAGGTAATGCTGGATAAATTGAAATGACTCTGTCACAAAGGGGGGAGCAGCATGCGAATCAGTAGTGGCGCCTCCATCATTGGTTATAACGGTGGTATCTGAAGGCACTTTACCCTGGGTTGCAGTTTTACTTATGTTATTTCCAGCATCTATGCTAACAGGATTTTGGTTACTTGATCCTGTTTTCTCCATAGTTGTATTACCCTTTAATGAAAGGGCTACGTCTATCTGCCCCTTTAGGGTTGCTAGCTGGGTTCCCTGTGCCTGGTGCGGTACTGATCCTACTGTGGGAATGTTGGGCCGAGCTATCAAACCTTCTCTTTGCTCTATGGCAATTATCCTATCTTCAATTTTCAACAGCCGTGACATGATGGGGGTTAAGATATGATCTAACTTATCTTTGAGTTTTGCCCATATGGTGTTAGCTAAATCCTCTAATGTGAGTTGAGGAATCGAGGGTGGGGGTTTAAATGGTTTTGCTCTAGCTGTAACATGCCTCATTCCCCTCTGTTTAGCCTTTCCTGGCGGTACCAGCCCCCCAGCCCTGGTGCATTGTCTTGCGACCGGGGTTGGTGGCGAGGAGATGCAAGATGAAATATCTTCAACCAACCCCACAGGAGAGGCATTTAGGGACTGGCCATGGCTATTTTTTGTAACAGATGTTGAATCAACATGATCTTGTAAGTCCCGAGGAATACCTGGGGATTCAATCTGCATTTTAGGGGAATTATGTATCATGGCCGTAATAGTACGGCCTGAGTCCAGTGAAAGCCTTCTCTCAGTTCTTTCTATTTCCTCGTTCACCAAACTGGTTACTTTCACCAGGTAGGAGTCCAGTGTTGCTCCTCCCCCTCCATTATGTTTGCTGTTAACAGTTCTCTTTTTCCCCATATTGGTTCAATAGGTAAAACGATTACTGACAGTACCTTGGTGTGGGGTAATTGTTAATGGGGTGGCCCGTCCCGGCCCCCTCTGGCCCCTGATGGCCACAGATGGTCCCGCCCTTGTCCCGGGCTTCTCCCGGCGCACTCCCGCGCGCGTCCCGTGGGACGAGGGACCAAGGGAGCCTTTATGCGTCTCCTGGCGCTTCCGTGTGACGTCCGCGGCGTCCTGGCCACTGGTGGGGCTGCTGGGAGGTGTAGTCACAGGAGTAGAAGAGGCCCGGCGGAGCCAAGCCCGGCCAAAGGAACGAGCGGAGCAAAGCCGGGCCCACAGGTGCTGCCACAGGAATGCAGGACTCGGCGGAGCCAAGCCCGGCCGAGTTGGTGAAGCGGAGCAATGCCCGGCCCTCAGGAGTGACTACAAGCAGCAAGTAGAATTCCCCCTGGGATGCATCTATGAGCAAGTTAAGATTAGGTGCTGCACAGATGGGGTCTACAGGTAAGGAAGATTCCCCATGAGTTAGCTCAGTGGTTGCAGAGAGCATAGACAGAGGGGTCCAACTGGTTTCAGAGAGGCATAGAACAGGCAAGTACCCATGCAGTTGTGGGCCACTAACCATCCTCCTCCTCCTCCTCTTTTTCTGATCTCATTTATGTTGGACTTTGGGGCTCTGAGCCACTTTACCTCTGCTAGCCAGTGCTAAAGTGTGAGTGCTGTCTCTTCTAAACATGGTAAGATTGGCTTTTACCCAATTGACACATTTAATCAATCTGAGCCCCTAATAACATGCACTGCCTGTGCACAGGGCTTATAAATTAAATGCTACTAGTGGGCCTTCAGTACTGATTTTGCCACCCATACAAGTCACCCTTTAAACATGCCTGAAGCCTGTCACTGCAGAGTTGGTGTGTGCATTTTTAATGCATTGTCAACTTGGCATTTAAACCCCCTTGCCAAGCATTACACTCTGCTTTTATTACACATAAGTCTCCACTAAGTAGCCCACACGTCAGGGTTCTATGTTTGTAAAAAGTAGGACATGTATTTTTTGAGTTTTGCATGTCCTGGTAGTGAAAAACACAAACATTTGTTTTTTACTACTGTGGGGCCTCCTCCTCTCATAAGTTAATTTTGGGAATTCCTTATAACCCTTTTAAGCTGTAAATCATGATTGAGAAGGAGTAGCTCTGGAATGTTTAATATAATTGGAATGGTAATGTTAAATACCCTTTACTGGTGAAGTTGGATTTAACATTCCTATTTTAGAGATACCACTATAGAACTATAGAAAGTTGACACGTCTCTGCTCTCAAAGCTCTGTGTGCCTCTAGCCTGTCTCCAATATACATCTGGGGTGGGTGACAGCTTGACTTTGTACATTCCCTCTAGACAACCACACACAAAGGAAGGTTAGGTGTGTTTGAGTGCCTATTTACATCCTGATGGCTAATCCTGGGCGGATGGGAAGGGGGCCAGCTGACACACACACCAGAATAGGCATTGACCTGTCCCCACACAAAGAGTTGATTACCCCCCTGTAGTGAGTCTGGAGCCAGGACTATGAAGAAAGATCCTGTGTGCACTTCAAAAACCCTTCTTTATTTTCAGCTCATTCCATCAAGACAGGATGGAGAACCTCACTTCCTGAGTTGGTGTCGGCTTTAAGATTAACAGATACCTTTTTAACATGGCACCCACATGAACATGACTTCACCTTCTACTCTAGGCCCACCTTTCTCACTCACAATTGCAACACATATTTACATCAGCGGTGGAGTTAGCAGGGGTGTCTGATGTCAAAAAAAGTCCTGTCTTACCACTCCCCTCTGGAAATACTGATAGATGGGCAGCTAAACTTGAGGAGGGCACAGTGGATCCTGAACAGCTTGTGAAAATTGCATTAGCTTATTATGGATTGGATTAGAGAAGGAATAGAGGAATACCTTGAATGAAATCAAACCTCCGCAACATCAAATCTTATCCTGCGGAAGGCCTTAAAAGTTCTGGTTCGGGGTAACATCTCATATAGGGCAAGTCAACATAGAGAGTAAACGGATCTTGAGTCCTCAATAAGTAAAATAAGGAGGCGTTCAATTGAGACTCGAGGTGCAGAGGCTTTTAGGCATCGGAAGGCAGCCTGGCTGTCCCTTAGGAAAATAATAATGGATATAGCCTAAAAGGCATGGGTGGCATCTCAGTAGAGAGTATAGAAACAGGTGGACAAGCTAGGCAAACTGCTCTATTATTGTCAAACCGGAAGATGGAGCTGAGTGTCATAGGGAATTGGTGACCTCACAATGGAGATTGCCAACCCCTTCACAAATTATTACACACAGTTGTACTGAAAATATACCATATCTCAGGCTAGGATAAATAACTCAATGTTGCACAACACTCCAGTCTCTGTACTACAGAGAAGTGACAGAGAAATATTGAATATGTCCATTTCTGGTTCACAAATATTGTAAGCAATTAAATCCATGTCCTCTGGAAAAACACTTGGCCCTAATGGTGTCCATGCTGAAATATTTAAAAGATCAACCAGCAGATTGGTGGATCCACAGGAAGTCATGTTCCAAGAAGCAGTTCACATAGAGACATGACTTAATGATCTCAGTGGTTTAATCATAGTGATCATGCCTAAGACTGGTAATATATCCAACAAATATGCCTATTGCAGACTGATATCTTTACGAAACATCAAGGCTAAAATGATATTCCAGCTACTGGCCATCAGACTCACAAAGGTAGTAAGGACTGTAATAGGTGTTGATGAGAATGGTTTCATCCCTTTCCATGGGACCAGACTGCCTTAGATGAGCTTATGAAGCCTTAGCAAACGTTTAGAGAATACATCAGCCGGCAATGCTGCTCTCAATTGATATTTGAATGGCATTTGACTCGATCTCTTGGACCTGCCGCTACCAGGTCCTGGAAAAAAAAGAGATTTGGACCAAGGTTTTTTGTCTTACGTATACTTTTTGTATTCCTCTACATGGGCCAAGGTGTGAAAAATGGTGCGCTCTCCAGACCCTTTCCAATAAAGCAAAGGACACAGCAGGGGTACCCGTTGTCCCCTGTCCTCTTCATTATAACGACAATGCCTATTTGGATATCCAAGGATGCTCAACTTAGTGGTCTTGACTGGGTAGAGTATTAGAGGACTGCATTGCGTTGTACAGCATGCACTCTATGTACAAGACCAACAGATTTTAGTCCCCAGAAATATACAAATCCTCTATTTATATATTAAGCCTGAGGACTTTGAGTTATTCGACAAGAAACCATTTTAATGCTCACCCCCCCCAGTAGGATGTGACACAGATGCCATGTTTGCTGTCCCTGGGCTACCGGTCACTGGAGGCCTATTTAAATACCTATGGAGTTACATATCTCTTTACCAAGAAGAGAGTTGTAAATGGAACAAAGCCCTGCAACTACATAAAATGCAAACACAATTGATGGCTTGGTGATCTTCCGATTTCCATTATGGGTAGAGTGGCGCGGTTCAATATGATCTCACTGCCACAAAAGTTTTATATTCTCCAAAACTATCTCCTATCATTGCCTTCAACCTCTTTGAAATCATTGCACTCAACATCACTTCTTTCTTTTGGGGGATAGGCCACTTAGAGTGGCATTCATGAAATGTGTGCAGCCACCAAATGACAGCAGTCTTTTTGTATTTAATAAATGTATTCAGAGGCAATTAGCCATCCATGAAAGCAATATATAAAACAGTACAAATATAAAAACATTAAAAAGATACAATTCATTGGACCGGCTCATGATATATACATAATTATGCCTTTAAAGACAAAGTAAAAAGGGTTTACAATCAAATAACAATACCACAATATATTAATGAAAAGAGTTGGTGTACAACACTTAAAAAAGGGCATCCACAACTGGGTGGATTCTTTTCCCTGACTTAGCATATAGTTTCTATAACAGAATCGTCCATAATTCATGAAAATTAGAGTGGAGAAGGAGGACAAAAATCTGATATTGCGTCCGTCATGTGCTCCCTACCTGCCCTAGCAAGCATACTCAAATCTAGTCAGTTATATGGACATGAAAATACAGTCAATGACATGTACTTCAAACACATATCGCCTCCCAGCAAAACACCATAGAAATTGCATCCTAATCTCTTTACTGTGGGAAAGTTAGCAGGATTTTCTTTCTAATATTCATAACAGCCCACATAAAAGATGCCATACTACCAGGGGCGGCTGGTGACATTTTACAGTGGTGGGCGCAAACTGATTTGCGAGTGCGGGCCCCAGGGCACTCAGGCCGGCGGCGACCCCCCCCCACCCGACCCACATACACAGCACTCAAAGAAATGTATTCACACACGCATACACACAAACACATCCATTCACAACACTCTTATTTATTTATTTATTTATTTTACAGATTTGTAGAGCGCATGGCTGCCCTTGAGCGTCCCAGCGCTAGTGATAGATCCGAAGAGATTGAGAGGGAGATAGAGTTTAGGGAAACAACCAAGTCTTGAGTGCCTTACGGAATGGAAGAAGGTTAGGCTGAGCTCGAATATCTGGGGGGAGTGCATTCCACAATTTGGAAGCATTGTACGAGAAAACTCTGCCGCCAGAACGAGCTTTCCTAATTCTGGGCACTGCTGCCAAGTTTGCCAGTGAAGAACGAAGGGTTCTACTAGTTTTGTGGGGGGCAATAAGGTCCTTTAGTATGGGTGGGGCCTTGCTGTGCAAAATTTTGTGGGTAGTGCATAGGGCTTTAAAATGCACCCTTTCTTGAATGGGCAGCCACCAAACTTTCATGCATACACGCACGCTCGCACCAAACACTTTAAAATAAAAGAAAAACACACACTCTTACCTTGCTGCCGGTCCCGGTCCGCGCCACCTCTGGGCTCTGCTCCCCACACGTCACAGGCTCACAGCGCCCCTGCCAATCCTGGCGCCAGGGGCACAGGTACCTTCTCGCCCGCAGCACGCCCATTAGGTCTCCTAATGGGCATGCGCAACGCTGCAAAAACACAAGTGTGCATGCGTGGGCACGGGTAAAAATTCACCCTCCGTCCCCACTCATGCGGACTTGTGTTGCCGCCTGTACAATCATGTCAATCAATCAACATGGCTCCCGCCCGGCGGTCTGACGTCATGTTGATTCATTGTCATGATTGTCACAGTCTTAACTCAAAAACGCCGAGGGAGCTGCGGGTGGCTTCTGGCAGGGGGGGCTACGCCCCCACGCCCCAATGGACGAACCGCGCCTGCATACTACAGCAAATCTCTGGGGATTGTAAGTATAAATACACAGGTCGACATTGCGAGAAATGTGCACCTCTTAGAATTGGTATAATGCTGTGCTTCCTCTGATGGTTATAACTCTTACAAAAAAATCCCACATGCATAGTATTCTGAGCCATCACATCACTACAGGGGAAACTGGTTAAAATTGTAGACCAGTCATTCATGTTTGGAAAACTGACCAGCCGGTCAAAGGTGCCTAGTCTTAGACGATTCAGAGCAAACTTATGTTTTGCATTTCAAACTGTTTTAAGACAGGGTTGCATATCAGAAGTTGTTAAAATCATTTGATTTTTCAAAACACTGGGTTGCCGATTTCGGAAGTAAGTTTGATGTTCTCCAGATGTGTTATGGTTTCGTTTTTTAGAGAGTCCCTACTAATAAGGTCTATTGTTTCAGGCTTCTGAAAGTACTCCGGGTGACCCAGATCATTAAAAAAAAACTTGAATATAGACAAGCCATGGAGTACGGTGGTATGGGCTAGATTTAAGACAGTCCTCAAGTTTTGGCACAGTTTAAATCGGTATGTGCAGAAGTCCACACTTTATGTCAGAGTAGAATGGGCTGATCAGGTCTGTGATAAATGGGGCTCCGATTTGGGCATGACATACGTGTACGGGGGCACATTTGGGGGTGGTAAGAAGATACCTAAAAAACTTGTTTTCAACCAGTTGAATATCACCACATTTCTTGTGTCCCCACACACCAGCCCCATAAAGTGCAATATTAAGGTATTTAGGGGCACATGCATCAACATTGTAAATTGCAAATACCTAATTGTGAATTACTGAGAATCTTAATAAGGTAATCCCAATTTTCAATCCATGAAACTCAAAGAGTTTCAGATTGCGATCTTAGGGGGTGGCAAATCGCTCTGCCTCGTTAATATTAATGAAGTAGATCTCAATTTGCGACCCCCTAGGAATCACAAAATTCAGGGAGATGGTGACCAGCTGGGGTCAGCAGATCACCGTGTCCATGATTGCTTTTAAATAAAGCAATCCTTTTTTTGTGAACCAGCTGGTTTTCTTAATGGCAAACGAGATGCATTACAAAAAGTAAAATGAAAAGTTTTCCTTTCGTTTTTGAAGACCAGACAATGGTCAGTGGGACCACTGCCTGCTCTTAAAAATTCTTTTACAACCATTCACAAAGGGGAACGGGTCCCTATGGGAACCCCTTCTCATTTGCAAATGGGTTTCCACCTACTTGAAATAGGTGGTAATATTTGAATGTTTTGCGACCGCATTCACGGTCACAAAACATTCATGCATACAGTTAGGATTTGATATTTGGAAGAGATGCCCTAAGCATGCCCCTTCCAAATACCAAATCGCAAACCCATTTTGTGATTTGGTATCAGGTTACCGAATCACAAATTGAGTTTTACAGCATTTGAAAGGCATTTTTTTCCTTCGCAAATGCTAATCAGCCCGTTTGCTAAGCCAAAAATGCTTGAGGCATGTGCCCCTTAGCTTTATAAATTGACATCATCAGCTCTGGTGGATTTGAGCCCAGTCATCTGGTAAACCCTCTGAGTGCCATACAGGCTTTACTAAATTGCAGCTTCCTGTTGGAGATTGCCTTATTCCATAGTCACTCTTTATCAAATAAAATCTTCTAATAGAAAAAAGTATTAGCAAAGCCTATAGTTTTTCCATGAATTTTTAGATCTCCCTAGTTAGTGGTTTTCTTCCCACATTTCATGACAAAGCTTTTGAATTAGTTTACCAAAAGCTTGATATCCTGCACGTATTCAGAAAAATTTGTCAGCAGAGACTGAGGAGCAAGTGGAGTTTGTACCATGAGGACGGTGTCGTCAGTGTAGAGAGGGGCTGGTACAGGACAAATCCCTACTTGCGGTAGATCTTTGGCAAAGCAGCCAGCACCGCACCCACACTATTTATATATAACGAGAACAGAAAGTGGGACAGGACGCAGCCCCCTCTCCACCCTGAATGCTTCATGCATTACCCTCTAATACCACATCTGACCCTTGCATTACATACCGAGTATAGGCCCCTCAAAAAGCTAATGATGGATATTTCTACCCCCAGCTCTTTCATAATTGACAGCAGTCTTAGGATAGTGAATGTGCAATTATGCTACTGGGTGGCTAAGAAGCTTTACATCAATGACTGTGTTTTTTGGACTTGCATGCCTAGATGAAATAGGGGTACGGACAGCACTATATAGCATGGGAATGTCCCCCTCTCAACTCCTGCGAGGCCATACCATCAATATCAAGGGTATCTGTTGACTGTTGATTTAAAAGTTTAGATGTTTTGCATGAAGTAGGAAGATGACCCAGTTGTGGGTGGGGGACTGTATTCCCTCAACGTCCAAATTGAAGGGCTTTGAACCTTGGGACAAAACAGACATTTATCACCTTGGAGATATTTGGATATCCACACACCTCAAATGATTGGCAGACCTTAGTGATGTGTATGAATTGCATAGGTCACAGTACAGTTGATTGCAGCAGATCAGGCATGCCCTGGAATTTTGAAAAATGAACAAAACCCCCTACCTGAATTAAGATTGGAATCTATACTGGTTTTAGAAAAGATTGAAAACAAGGGTGGTTCCGAATATATTAGGGCCTGGGAGTTTACATGCCTAACTCTCTTTTGCTGTTGAGGGAGTGGTGGAATACAGAAATGGGCGTGCTTGATTACACTGACTGGCAAGAGGCCAAAATAGCAGGAAGTGAGTTGACAATCTCATTTAGATTATGTCCTATCCAATTTGAATTAGGCCTGGGTGGTAGATTCCATTCCGCTCGTGGAATTTGGGTAATTTCGCGTTCCGCGGAGAACACAGAATTGCCCAAAAATTCCGCGATCTGCAGCTTTGCGGAATTTTTTTGCTTGTTCGCGCTTTCAAAATGCATGTTCGCAAGATATTTGCAAACAGCGTTCGCGAACAGGAAAAAAGCATTGCGAACAGGCGGAATTTCTGCGAGCGCGTGGAGATTTTTTACCATTTCGCGGAGGTTTGCTTGGCGTGAACAACCAAATTCCGCCCACCCCTAATTTGAATGTTTCCATCAAAATTATTATGCCTCTGTCAGGTTTCATAAAATGACATCCTATTCAGGTTGAGTGAGATGAGTGGAAACAGGCTCCTTTTTACATATAATGCAGGAATGTTCTCTTGTATACATGAACTAGCCCAAGATTCAGGCAGCCTTGGTTGGTTTTTACATTGTGTGGGATGCCAGAACTATCTTGCAGGGGATAGCATTGGAATGAACTGTTACTGAAAGTGATGAAAGATTGATGTATATTGGTTATTTGCTGGCAAAAAGAGACCTTGCTGAAGACTGACATGCACCCACCGACCCGACAAAGACAGAATGGCTACAGGATATGGATTACAGTGGCTTGAAGGAGAAAGTAGTGTGTGAAAATAGGAGTTGCCTGAGTGAACACAAAAAAATTGGGAGCAGTGGTGGAACCATTTTCAAAAAGTATAGCCAAGTTGATGCTGATATGAGGGCCTGCGACCTTGTAATGAGATACGCAAGAGGGAATTATGTGTTACTTTGATATGATTTGCCTTTTCTACTTTACAGTGTTGGCTATACATGGTCTACCATATGCTGTTTTCAGTTCATAAAACAATGAAAAGCAGTTTAAAAAATAGAAATCTGCCATTTACCCAGTGGAGGAACAGGTGCCTCCAGCATAGGAGAGAGATCCTGTTCATACCTCGAATGCATGTGCTGAATTGTATGGCTGAAGGTGGAGATTGCAGGGGCACACAAATAAATGGTCACACTCACAGTAATGTGTCCATTCAATCAGAAGTAAGAGACAGTCAGGTACCATCTTACAACAGATAAATTGCCCACTCAGAAATGTGCATAGAGACATTCCAGTTTATCTGTGAATAGCTTCACCAGAGATTGTGCTAATACATTTCAAACCTAATATTTTAGTTTTCTGTTTTAATCAACTTAGAGGAAGGTGCCAGTTCACATGCTCTCTATCCAAGTAGATTCTTCAAAGCAGATGAATTTATTTTAGCACTTAATCTCAAAAGCTTTAAATGCTGTCTTAATAAACTAAATTAAAAGAAAAGTTCTGCATAAGTGGGCAGCTGACTTCTTATGGCATTTATGTACACATAACTGGAGAGAAGGACAACTTCTGTATACACTAGAGTGTCACAAGGGAAAAAGAAGCATGACAGACACTGCTTGGTGTCCTCACCTGTCTAGCACATGTGTTCAAGAATACATTGTCTTTATAATAGACCCTGTTTTTTGTTTATCTTGATATTAGAATAGTTATTGTCTGCCTCAAAATTGTGTGTCATGTTTACGCCTCACTAACCCCAGGCCTAGATGTGGAGCCAATGGGCACCGTCAGAGACTCTTATATAGGGCTGACCTGAAACAGTGAGCACCACAGTCAGGTCGCTGAACAGCAGACGGCAACCACAGGTGAGTGCAATAGCGATGCTTTTGCAGAATGAGATTGTGATGGTTCAAGGTCACTTCTCATTGAAACTGACCCCCTTCAGCCCAAAATAATGACATAAGAAAGGACTAATTTAGAGATTAGTGGAATGGGTGTTCTTTTTTAATTAAAATGTTTTTATTTGAATATTCATAAATCAATAGCAATAACACATAGAATATAAAGCAATAGCAATAGAACTACATAATATTACAAGAAGTAAGGAAATGAGGATCAATAGGAGAATCCCATGAGTATAACGTAATCATAACATTTTATGTAAAAATAAATCGATGGGGGAAAATAGAAAGAAGAAAATAAATGTGGGGAGACAGTAGGAAAAGAAAGAAGTGTAAAGGATAGAAAAAGACAAAGAGACAAGTAGAAATATGATAATTCAATTACATGTGAGTAAGTGGATAGATATGTAGTAAAGGGTAGCCAAAATAGATCTGATTGAATTATCTGGCATAAGTATAATAATGAAGAAAGTGTAGATATTCAATGTACTTCACAAATAAAACCCCACCATGTTGATACAGATAACTTAGAAGTGTCTTTCCAACAGGAAAGTATACCCTTAAAAGCAAGTGCATTTAAAAGAATAAACAACAAAGGTTTAGGTGAAATAGGATCAAAGTCATAAGACACAGATTCAAAGAAAACATTATGAATTGATGATTAAATATTACATTGGAAGATTGTTAAACACTTGGACCAAATAGCTTTCCAAAAAATATGACACAAGAGGGAAATAGTATAATAAATGAATTAGGTACCTAAGGAAGTAGAACAATACCAACATAATGGAGAAGCAGGTGGATCAATTTTAGAGATACATTCAGGAATAATAACAGCTCTCTTCTAAACAAAAATAGAAATAGAACAAAGGAGCTGATGAAATGATTTTAATAGTTGGCAAATTGTAACAATCTCTTTATATCCTTACATTGCAGAGTTTGGGCCAATCCACCTCCACAGATCCCTTTTGCTAATTTATTTATCTGATAAGATGAACCCCACAAATGAAGGATAATGAACCTAAAAAATATTGTTTTTCAATAGTAATCAAAGTGTGAGTTGTTAAATGCCTTTGTGCCTCTTGTATTTCTAATCAGTTGGTTTTCCACTCATCACTAGTTTTGATTTGAACAAAACGAAAAGCTCCTCTCAAGTCTAACTTGGCAAATAGCTTGACAGTGTGAGCTTGCTCTAAAAGGTCTGAAACCAATGGCCAAATGTACAGTATTCTTTAGATTGTCCTTTTTACAGTTATAGGTATTAGATAGTATTACAAGCAGGATTCTGATAAAGATTTAATGGAATTTTAAACTCTTGTATATATGTATGTGCTTTTATGGTGATTTTTAATCATCAAATAAAGAATTCTTGACTGACAATGGCCAAATTGACAGATTCTGTACAATAGCAGCATTCAATTCTCGATAATCCACACATGGTCTCATATCACCAATCAGGATTGATCAACATGGTTGCCCCTGTCATTAATGTGAAACATCTAATGCAGTTGTTAGTTAAATTATTATCAATATTTTTCTCCAAATGTTTATCCTTCTTCATGGTCAGCCAATTTATTCCCCTATGTGGAATCTATGTTTTGAAAACAATTCTATTTATCAGTCATACTCCCTGTGAGGAGGCAAGAAATCTGTACTCTTTTTGCTAAATACATCCTGGAATGATACATAAGGTTCAGGAATGTGGCACTCAATTTCAGTTGCATGCAAAATGAAGCATCAAGATAAGGGATTTGTTTAAGGAGACAAATCTTTTAGAAAGCAATGTTCTTTGCTGTATTCTCAGGTAAATTTATTTATTTATTTATTTATTTATAACACTTGTAGAGCGCACAAATACCAATCGGTGTCCTGGCGCTAACGTGGTAACTCCTGAGATTAATACTCCCGGCCTAGAGGGTAAAGAGCCATGTTTTTAGGTTTTTCCTAAATGCTAACAGATTGGTGTTTAGTTTAAGGATCAGGGGGAGGGAGTTCCATGCCTTTGCTGCTCCCCCAACAAAGCTCCTGCCCCCCCAGCGTGCCTTCCTGATCCGAGATGTTTTAATCAGTCCCATAGTGGCAGACCTAAGTTGCCTTCCTGGTCTGTACCACTGGAAATGATCCTGGAGAAACACCGGGCCCAGACCATGCAATGCCTTTAAGACAATGCAGAGGGCTTTAAACAAAATCCTCTTCCGCATCGGGACCCAATGCAACTTCTCCAGTTCCTTAGTAACCGACGAGAACTTGGGCAAGCCCCCGATCAGGTGGGCTGCTGCATTTTGTAGGACCTGAAGTTTGTGCAACACCCCCTGTTGGGCCTCTAAAAAGAGGCTGTTGCAGTAGTCAAGGCGCGAAAGTACGAGTGCCGTCACCACCGTCTTTCTGCTTCGCTCTGGTAGGTAGGGGAGAACCTTCCTAATAGTTTGCAATATACAATATATAGAGGAAGTCAGCGCCTTGACCTGGGGTTTGAAGGAGAGTTGGTTGTCTATGATGGCTCCAAGATTCTTCACCTTTTGTGCCGGAGATGGCGGAGGTCCCATATCTGTAGGCCACCACTTGGAACTCCAGAGATTTGTGTTTGACCCAAAGGTAAGCACCTCAGTCTTGGAGGAGTTTAATTTTAAGCAGCTTTTTGCCATCCAGGAACTGACTGCAGACATACAGTCCTGAAACCTAGCTGCCACCCCCAGCTCTTTCCCTGGAAGCACCGAGACCACAATCTGGGTGTCGTCTGCGTAAGATGTTAACTCGAACCCGAAGGATCAGATCACTGGGACAAGGGAGGATACATAGATATTAAATAAAGTGGGGCTAAGGGAGGATCCCTGGGGATCCCCCCCGGGGAGTTCAAAAGGTCTTGATTCGAAGTCACCCATAGCCACCACTTGTACCCGGTCTGTCAGGAAGGCCTTCAGAATGTTAAGTGCTTGCCTCTGGATCCCGCAGCCCTCCAATCGGTCCACCAGCAAACATGGTGAACCGTATTGAAGGCTGCTGACAGATCCAAGAGGATCAGCACAGCTTGATCCCCATCATCAAGCACCTTCCGGACCTCCTCTGTAGATTTGATCAGGGCGGTCTCAGTGCTGTGCCCTTCCCTAAACCAATGTAGAAATTAGAAATATATATTAAACCAAAACTGATTCATGCACAATGTCCTAAATGTTAACTTAGCTGTTATTAGTTCTGAATGCTATATAAACCTCACTTGCGGTTAAGGATGTACAGCTTATATTTTCAATGGGTTCAGTTGTGGTCTTTCTCATTGTAGGAATATTTTGTAATTCAGTGACTTGTAGGCCCATGAAGCAGCCAACTACCACAAGTCAAATAATATCCAACTTTTAAGATTTAAGTGGGCAAAATGAAGTGGCTGGCTTGACCTTCAACAGAAACCTGCTCTACTCTGAGCAGGCACTTGTAGATCTGAATCACCTGATCTTGGTTTGAAAATTGAGGTTGGGTGTTCTTGTTTTACTCCTTTTGTGGACATTTCCTCCAAAAATGCCCTGCTATCTCTTATTAAATTATTTTATGATCTATTTATGCTTGGGACAAAGACTTTCAGGCATTGTAATTTGTATGGCCTCTTCCAAAGGTGTGACTTGGTTGGTGTCAGTTGGGCACTTAGAATATATCCACCAGATTCCCACATTTTTCTGCACGTATTTGTTTTACTGATAATCTTGCGATGCACTGGTCACCAGCAACAACGCAATATTAGTATGTGATAGAAAGCAGTGGGTGAAGCTTAATCAGTCCACACTTCTTCTGACTTTAATTGTGTGGATTGACTAATATAGGTAATAACATCTTTAGCACCTTGCCATAAGGTGATTAAGCCAAGGTGTGCTGCAAGCTTTGAGGTAACCATTGAAAACTGTGCAGTCCCACTAAAACATGCAGATTACCTTGAGTCAGAATAGACTAAAAAAACAGTAGATCTCGTGTGAATTTATCAGCTGGCACCATGTTAGGAAACCCCATATAGAAGACCTTAGTAGTATGCGTGGAGTCACATGTTGTATGTGAAGCGGACCTACTAGATTTTGGATTAACAGAATCTTTGGATTTAGAGCTATTTGTTTCAAAGAATGTAATAAATATGATCATTAACTACTAGTGGGCAATAATATCCTGCACCATAGCTGTCGCAGATTGGGATTAGAACTCATGACAAAAAATATTAGTGTGGCAAACTGTAAAGGATTTACAGATCTTGAACGACAGAGTTTAATGACAATCAGGCCCACTCTCGAGGATTTAATTATGCTTATACGTGAGTAAGCATGGATAGCAGGACAACATTCTTGAGGCAAAAGGGAATGTGAGTGGGGGAGAAAAGAGATGGACAGAGCCCCACAATATCATGTGGTGCGTCTCTCAGACTTCAGGAGAATCATGGTAGTATTCCTACAGATTAATGTAAAGCCCCATAGTACAGATGCTAAAACAGACAAATATTTACTACTGCTCACAAACAGAATCTAAGTAATGACAAAGATGATTTTTGTTACGTTTACTGGCTTCAGAGTGGCAGGGCACAATGAGCCTAAGCCAAGGTGGAGAAAGCAGGTATCAGAAATGGTGAACTCCAGGTTGAAAGCAAACCTGAAAAAAAGAGACAACTAAGAGACAAATGAAACAAACTAAGCCAAATCATAATTAAAATACAGATCAAAATTCAGGCAGAAGCCAGGTAACTAAGTAATTTGAGCAAGGATCAAAGCAACAAACATGAAGGACAGGTATGATGGTGAATGAACTAGAACAACAGCAAAGGAGCCAAAACACCCAGAACATTGCTAGGCATCTTCCAATGGAATTTAATTACTTATAAAGCACTGCTGCCACTCATGACCCGGATGTCACACCAATATAGGTTCCATGAAGTAGTGTTGGCACCCCTAATGCCATAGACTAGTCTATTACAGTCTCACAGGGATTCTAGCAAAATCTCTTTGGCATCTTTTCCCACAGCAAGCCTCAGTTTCTTCATACCTATTTCTTGCTGACAATAACATTTATTGTAAATTACACAGAAATGAAAATTAGCCAAATGACCACGTAAAATCTAAATGAATCCTTTCAGCTTTAAAGACTACAAGTAACTTTTTGGGCATTACCTTATTCACGGAAAACCCGTCAAAGAAAATACATTCAATCAGCCTAGCAAGTCTTTGCTTCCTCTACAGTCAAGGACATAAATGTGAATTCACTAGAACCAAGTGGGACACCAGTTTGATTGCTTCAAAATATAGCCAAGGAGTGCAGATTACTCATTATGGGTCTTTACTCCTACCTAAGTACAGTGGTTGCTGCCACAAAAGTAAAGTGGAGAGGGTTGAAGGGAAGGGGGCGGGGAATAATAATAATTTTTAAAACTTTTCTGTCGCTGATGCTGTTGGATGGCTCTGTGGTTCTCTTTTCCCGGCAGTCACTGCGAAAGCACTCCCCCCCCCTCAATCAGACACTTCTCTCATGCTATACCTAGCATGAGGACAGTGCCAGGTTTGGTCTGAGCTACCTGGCCTGCCGCTCAGATAGTGCATAAGAGACTGTGCTGTTTCTCCAACACAGTGGGTTGGAGAAATAGGAGTGCGCATGTCGAATTGGTCGGCCTAAGACGGACAGCCAAACTGATATGAACACTTTACAGTGCCGTTCACTCCTCCCATTGCCATGGCCTGGCCCACAATACCCTATAATGGCATTGGCTCAGTCACAGAAAAATAAAATTATATTATTGTTTCATTATCTTTTTTTTCTGTGACTGACTTTGACCAATAGAGTGACACTCCTCCATCATTACGGAGGAGCCGCCCCTGCCTAAGTATCCATTTATTTTTACAACTACCCAGTTAACTAACTCTTCAAGTCAATTAACATCACTGAGGATCAGGAATATGAAAGGCCTAGAGTGCATTAATGACTACATGAATTTTTAAATATCGTCAAATAAGTATTTGGAATGTATGAAAGGATCGCTATACCATAGTTAATCAACCCTAACTTTAGGCTTGTCACTAAGGTCCTGATTTAGATTTTAGCGAACAAGGTACTCAGTCACACCGGTGATGGATATTCCGTCTGCCGAAATATAAATCCCATTATATCCTATGGGATTCATATTTTGATGGATGGGATGTCTCGCAAAATCTAAATCAGGTCCTAAGTCTGAGAGCTAGCAAATTGGTCATGGAATATTGGCAGTGTTGACAGACAATTTCAAACACCTGATGAGACATTAGCTAGGTATTTACCTTAATTACTGCGTGATGTGTTTTCAGGAATTGTGAAAAACCAGGCCCCTCAACAAAAAAAAACACAGGCCAGCTGAGTGGAGCTTTTATAACCCTAAATAGCAATTCATTAATAATGAAACTTCGATAGTTGAACTACAATCAAAAAATATCCTGATTGTTCAGTTTGAGGACTGCTTCTTGCAAAAAATCATAATAGGAAATATATATATTTTCCCTCAATTTATTAAGAACAAAGGCGAAGTGCTTAATCAATACCTATTTTCAATCAATAGCAGTAACCAATCAGAAGATCCATTTGATTTGTTTATTCATATTCAACCCCCTCTTACATTGGCTATGAAAACCCTTAAACAGCCAAGTACAACATTAACTAATTACACACTTAACTTTCCAAAGTTTCTGATTAAAAAGTTGAGTCATACATTCTACTGTTGCAGTGCTTTAATTTGTCAGGTTGTTTTTTGAGTAACTGACACAAGTCTTACCAAAACCCCAAAAAGCATATGGTTCTGAGATGGTCCTGTCAATTGAAGAGTATTGTTCCTAGCCACAAGAAGAGCCCAGAAAGTTTGAGAGCCCCTGCCCCCTTTGGGATTGTATTCCAGTGTCATTTAAAATTATTCAATTTTCCAGGTTTCCTCCTGGGAAGAACTTGAAGACCTCCCATTTCAGCAAAATGAAGTTTGCCACTCTTATTCTCTTCCTTGCAATGGCAGTGGGCACAGGTAAGTTGGAACTCAATCAATTATATTTCCAATTAAACACTTTATCAGTCTGTGGTAGAATGTGTGTTCCTGATAGATTTTGAGTAATTCCACCTCTGAGAATACAGAGTGAAACATTCTAGGATGGTCATTCTAAAAATGTTACTTATTTGTTTGGATGTAACTGCAACTAGCTTGAGCAGCCATTGAAATCTGAAAGTCCTAACTTACTTCCAACAGGGGCTCATCTAGGGACCAACATTTCCAAATCACATTTGACACTTAGACTTTACATTGGGGACATTTCCACTGATTCGAAGCCTCACCAAACCGACACACACATAATTCTACTGGGGGGAAAGTTGTGCTGCTTTGCCACTAATACCTCTGGTCAGGCAAATTAAATTGTCTTGAACACAGGGAATGTGTACATTTGTACATAAATATATTTTATATTAAAATATTTGACCCCACAACCAAAGGCTTGTTTTCCCTGCCTGGCACTCTCTACCCCTCTTTCAGCTGCAATGGGTGTTGAATTAGCAGTTTATTTCCTTTTTTTCGCCAGCCCAACGCCTGTTCACAAGTAGGAGGGTGCATCTGCCCCACTCCTTTGCCTGAGTGATGTGTGCAGTTTGCAAACTGGCCCTATCAAGTAGGTGGTAAGCATTGCTGTAGATGGTGCCTAAAGTAGAGTTTGTGCAGTAAGTTCTTCCAAAAGAGGTTGGTATAGCACTCTAGGGTGCTTGCTGGGAGACTAAGTCAAGGATTAGCTGAATGATGTTTTTTTTTTTAGGGCCACCGAAACCCACGCTGAGATGCGAGGGTTGAAAAGTGATGGACATCTTATAGAGCTAGTCAAGAAATGAGCACACAGTTGTATGACAAAGTATCACTGACAAACATATTGTCAAGAAAAATACTGTAAAAAATATTGAGTACAGAAATATTAACTTTGTATACTTTGCATGTAAAGTCAAAAATATCCACAAAATATATGGAAGACTACAATATCATAAAATAGATAGTATATTGCATTTTTACTTTTTTACTCTATAGTAATTTTAAAACATATCAAATTAAATGATTAATATTAAAAAAGTTGTCTAACAGTATATAACTATAATAAAAATGATGTTACAAATATACAATATATATTAAAATATTCACAAACAAAATATTAAACAATATTTAAAAATATATAATTTTATTTCAAAATAACTAAAAATGCTAATTATTTTTATTACTAACACAAGATATTGAAAAATAATATTAACATGAAAATACACAAATGCGAAATATTGCTAAAAAATAAATAATTTAACATATTTACAATAAATTAACTTCATTTAAACATTTTATTCTGTTTTTGCTTTTTTTAATCAACACCGTATATAGGGATAGGTCACTATGTTCTTGTGGATGCTGCAATCATCCAATGGTAACTATATTCATGTTTAGAAACTTGCACAAAGAGGAAATAGGCATAAGCAGGTTTGCGCCATTTTCACATTTGTACATACTGGGAGTTAAGAGACAATTGCACTAGGTCTTGTTTTTTCCACCCCAAATAATCCCAAGCTGTAAGCTGATGATTAAACAGACTAGACAAAGGACATCCTTGCAAGCAGAAAACACATTACAGGTTTTGCAATGAGTGTGTCAGTGTTTCACCTTTTGTTCTTGAGAACAATAAAAAACAACACGTAGAAAGTACATTTGTGCTTGTTTTTCCCAAAATTCTACAATGGGTGGTAAAGTCAAGTAGAAGCAGAAATTGCAGCACACAGCCTTACTACTGAATGAAGCACAAAGAGCTCAGAGGCTTTAGGTGTTGTTGATGGTCACCTAAGTCTATATCACTATATCTATTCTGATTTCTTCTAATTAACTTCATTGTTTGTCATCATATGCGGGCTTGATAACATTTAGGATGATGACAATTCCTAAATGAGGCTGTTATCTAAATAATGGTAAAATAATGGTAAAAAGTATTACTGACAGTGTTCGGTATGGCCCAGCTGGAGAAACGACAGAAAAGTTTTCAATTAGATCGTGCTGTGTGCCAGGGTTGCATACCGGCCCCCTTTCTTTGTACGTCAACGGTCTAGAAACATATTTATTGAATCTCAGTGTTGATTGACCCGATGGGAAAACATAGTGTACTTGCCCTGAACTATGCCGATTATACTGTCTTATTTGCCAGGACTACAATTGGCTTGGAGTGATTACTAGGCCAGTTCTGTGTCATCATTAATAGTTTAGACCTGATGGTAAATTCAATACAAACCTACATAATGGTTTTTGGATCCAGAGACAAAGAATATAAGGTTTTGTTTGTTAACAGAATGAAAATTAGTAAGGTCCCCTCATATTCTTACTTGGGAATACCATTTGATGTTAGAGTGACTTAGGGCATTCTGAAAGTTGGCACGGCAGCCGCTCTAGTTAGGATAATAGAAGTGGTTTTAGGTGTTGAAGCCAGATTAAGTGGTAAGCCAATCAAAGAGCTGATAATTTACAAATCTAAGTGCTGCCCAGCTACCACATTGGGGCCAGGGAAGGTAGAAAATGCTTTTTGAAAAAGGCTGTTAGCCATGCCTACTAAGCACACTAGTGTTGTATGGCGTTTTAGGACCCAAGTGAAATTTTCCTGATTCATGCCCTTATATAGGTACCACCCACATTACCCTAATATAGGCATAAAAATCATTCCCATATTTAGACATAGCCCATGCAGTCCAAATACAGGCATGGCTACTTCCAACCGTTCCAAAAAGCCACAACGATTTCTTGGAAAATCGGCTTAAGCAGTCAGGGACCTCTCCTTGCTTGAATATTGATTTGTTCAAGAACTCATGAAGTTTTCAAAGAACTGCCATTCCCTTGGGGTGCTTTTCTGACGTTATTATGCCCTACTTTACGTCAAACTAGGCACCTTCAAGGTATAAATATGCCTTCACTTGCTCTAGCAAACACACAGTGGTTTGGAGCAGTTCGACTATCTACTTGCCCGAAGCAGCTCGCTACAGCAAGTGCTGAAGAAAGCCGACCCTCCAGCTGACGCACTGATCGAGAAGCTGTCCTTTCTCTCGCTGAGACTCCAGCTCCAGTGTTTCCAAGCTCCCCTTGCGGGGTGTTGGGAAATCGAGCATGTGACCGAGATACCAGACCTCCTTTATTCTAAAGCCAAGGTACAGAGCTTATTAGACCCTAAGAGAAATCTTTGATAGATTTTGGCAAAGAATACTAAACCTATACTACACCACACTTACTTCTTCCCTTCTTCCCTCGTACAAGACTTAGGTTAGGTACATTGGGGTAGGCGTATTTTAGAAGCACCAGTAGAGTACTTTTTAGCCATTGTTATTTATGTATTCTTATGGCTTACAAACCATACAATGCTCTTACAGTATTATTTAATAATACTCTTCTCGCTGTACGCAATTATACTTTGCAACCTGTATTACGATTGTAGCAGTTCATTTCTTCTGTGTGAGAAAGAAGACTGTTCAATAAATCCTTTTATTGAAAACGCCCGTCTTTCTATTTCTCTACAACTCTGGTGAAACTGAGCATTCACGATTGACTGAGTGAAATACCTATCATTTCTTATTCTTGGGAAACAAAGTTGTCATGTTTATGCGGTTGTCAGAAACTAATCCCTTCTTGTGTATTCGTGAAAGTTTCTAGTGACCTCTGAGCTAGTTGGCACTCACAATTAAGTCTAATATATTCGATAGAGACCTAGTCGACCTCAGTCCTACTTCAAATCTGTAGGATATATTATTTCAATGCGCAGAGCCTATTGGGAATATAGGAACTACACTACACTAGAAGTTACATATAGCGCGTTGAAAATGGGCTAGGGTATATATGTGACTGTGTGAAATGCCTTATAGCTATAGCTGAAAATATGGTCCAAGGAGGAAATCCTATTGAATAGCTCAATTCTAGTTGATTGTCTGAAAATGGAAAAGAGTTTAAAAATCCCTTGGATGGCATTTATGTCTAGTACTTGTAATTGGCTGGATCTAAAACAACTGTTTTTAAACCATTGTGGCTTCTTTGCTAGCTTCTCTAGATCAGTGACTAAACTTTTTTTAGCTAAATGTGCAGAGGAGAGAATGTTAAAAAAAACTCATGAATGTCCACAGTTTTTGCCCATGCTCAGATTTGCACTTGTTTTGGCATTGAGTCTTATCTGATATGGGTAAAAACATACATCAGAGATTCCTACAAGACCAGACTATGCCTGAACACTGTCTACTTTCTTGTTGCAGACCCTAAGCAAGGTATGCTTGTTGCTAATCTGCCTGTTTGTCCATGTGACGGACGTCCTACACAAAGCACAAAGCACATTGCACTTTATTCTTTTTCTAAATATTGATTCTACTTTGCGAAGCAATGCTGTGATCTTCACGCCTGCTTGTTGAATGACCAATCTTTCACCTCACGTCTGGGACATGTAGACTTCTCCATTATATTAAGCATATAATGTAATTCTACTACACTGGCATGTTGTGCACTAAACATACCGGGGGATAAACATTATTGCTACCCCTGGCATACATAATGCAGCTTGCAATTAGCAATAACTATAAGGAGTGGTACTCCAGTTTACTCCTGCCCCCGTGGTATGGACCTACGGGGTTGCGGCGGGACTGGATCTAATAGGTGGCCTAACTACATCCATTGTTGGCGCTACAGAAACATTTATGTGGGAGCCGTTTCTTGAGGATGTTTCACCTTTGAACTCAATATACGAGTCGGCTATGCCACAAACATAAGGTAAGTGGCTTTATTTAAAAAAAAAAAAATTCACCTGGTAAGTTGTTTGTCATTTTCACCCCGCCACCCCTGGCTCGCCCCACCCCACTACCCGCCTCGTTTTCCGCATGGGCGCTACTGGTATCTGCTCTGGTCCTGAAGCCATTGGCTCCGAAAGTAAGACAGCGCCATGCTAATTCAGCACTTATATTCCCTTCACACAAGATCTCTATTTCACTATACGCCGATGAAATCCACAAACTAGTCTGAACCTTAGACTCACTGCCATAGGTGACTTCCCACTAGAATGGTGCCAGGGCATGGTAAGATATATAGATATTTGGATTCATCTTCATATAACTTTAATCAATAATGAAACTTATGGTAAGTTCCTTACTACGGTTGAGGATAAAATAAACAGATGTATAACACTTCCACTATCTATGGCAGGACACATTGCCTAGATGAACATGGCGATGCTTTCACAACTTCAATATTATTTCCTTATTTAATTTAACATGGGCAGGTAAGCAGCCTCATTTCAAATGGGAGATGTGAGGAAATGCCCAGTTTTCAGGATGCAGCAACGTTTTGCCCTCATATTTCAGACTGATATTGCCACCAGGCCCTAGTGGATGTGCTGCGATCCCTCAAAATATGTGAACGATTGGCTAATGCCTGATTGGCATAATTAGCTTACCTCTAAGTCCCTAATATATGGTATCCATTGTACCCAGTGCTTGTAAATTCAATGACCCTAGTGGAATGCACCACTTATTGTGCCACCACTACAGGAACAAAGTTAAAACATGGCTCTATGTCTTATATTGCATTTTATTAACCACATTGGTGCTAAGGCAATTCCCGCTGGGTGCTGAACTCTCCAGATTTCCATTGTTCATGACAAGGTCAGTTCGTCATCAGCACAGGAGCAGTGCACTGCATGACGAGCTGACCTTGTCATGAGCATGGAAGGGGTTAAAAAGCAGAGCATGTTGATTTTATGTCCTGTCTTGACAAAAACTCGTCATTGTCATTTTTCACTGTCAGAAAGCTAGTAATGCCAATTGGATAACATTGGGTTACCCTAGCTCAACAGATAAGTGCTAACTTACATTTACCACCATCAAATATAGTACTTCAAGATATCAAAGTAACCGTTACATTAACCCGGACTTAGTGTTAAAGCAGGATTGAAGTTAACTGATAATGTGGAGGTGCCTTTAGAATGTCACTACTTTCTAGCCCCAACTTCCTAGCAGTCTTTTTGCTGAATAACTACAGCAGTTGTCACCTGAGATAGCCTGCTGCCCTCCTGCCAGGAAGTGTAAAGCTCCCTCAGGATGGGTAGAAAAGGTCATTTGATGGGAGAAGGTGTGACCTGCTCCTGACAAGATGACCAGTGGGCTGTAGCCACAGATGGCCCTCTTCAAAGGGGCAGTGCCTCTGATAAGCTAATGTGAATCACACTATAGCCTGCCTTTTCCTCTATGGAGATAGGCAGACTGGCACCTTCCATCACAAAGGGAAAACCTGTTGCAGAATTGGTTTTCCAAGAGCAGCTCATCTTGCTGGGCACTCTTCAGGGGTGTGCCCATAGCTTTGACCAAGGGAAGAAAGGTTCTTATATCTTGGATTTGGCCAGAGGGATGCACCAATCCCACCAGAGTGATTTCAGAATGGGTAGGGGGCCTGCGGGAATTTTTCCCCACTGACTAAAGAGTCCTCTCTACCCAAAATTTGAAAGTGGCATAAAAGTGACACCTCTTGGTGTCAGCCTCAGAACACTACTGGACTTGGAAGGAACAAAAGAGGGCTGCACCTGCTGAACCCTTAGACTTCAGACAGAAAGGCTGCACTGAAAAAGACTGCACCTGCTGAACCAAAACAGGACTTCAGAAAGAGAAGGGTGGCTCCTGCTGTTGCCTTCGTGAATTGTAACCCGAAGGGCTGGACCTGCCTTCACTTGTCCAAAAGGGCCAGTGAGTGGACTCCAAGGCTCCTTGACTTGCCTCTTGTTAAGCTATAGGGACACAAAAGCTAAAATAAGCCCTGTACCTGCCAAGGGCCCAGCTACCCAGTTACCACTGGAGTTGCCCTGGGCTCTGCTGGTGCAGCCATGAGATCAAGTTCTAGCACCCGAGAGGTGCCCCTTAGATGCTGGATCCTTGCTTGTGCTAGAGTGTCCTCTTTCTCCCCACCAAACTGCAACTTGTGAGCTTAAAGCTAAACGAGAACAGTTTCTGGCACGAAACCAGGGCTCATACACTGCCACTACTTTACTGGTTCATAGGTAGCCTCAAACACCAGTCAAACACCAAGATTGCCCCGGACCATTGGACTTCCCCTGTCCGTTGACGTCAAATCCAATGCTGGACATATTTTACAGAGGAACCAGCTGATGAGCCTGTTGATGAGAAAAAGAACCAGAAAAATGTCTAAGTGTAAAGGTAAAACTTCAACCGGAATTAACCTGGCCCTAGCATCCGACCCGCGTGTCATAGCAGTTGGGCTTGAAACTCTGACTTTAGCACTGACCTTCGCGTTTTAAGTTCATAGGCTATCACTACAGGTGAACTGCAATAATTTATCAAACTTTTTGAGTCAATTTCAATGATTTATCAAAAATGTGGTTCTCTTCATTTGATTTTTGTCATGTTGGTGTTTATTTAAAGATAAAAATATAGACCATTTTCTTAATTTGGAGAGGGGTTTTTACTGTGTCGCGCCTCTAACCTAATAACTATTTTGGTCCAGATAAATGCTTTACACTTGTTTTCCTTTGAGTTAAGCCTGACCTTTATGCCACAGCTACCCAGGACTGAGCTAAGGTTTCATTCAGAGCAACCTAACTGGACCTGATACGGGATAGTGGCATTATTACCTGGTGAGGTCTCACAACCACTCCAACTAATAGTCCACTTTTTGCATAGGAGATACCAACCCTACCATACCAACAGGGCAGCTTTGCTCTCCTGACTTTGAGCTGTACCCTTTTTGTGTATAGGTGCATTTTACTTACTGTTGGCTACACCTTCAACCATATATGCCAAATCTGGTATTCAAAGGAAGGCTGCGGCAAACAGATCCTATTGGCAGAACTAATTTGTAAGATTGCCCTCAATATATCTTGGAGTTTACATCATAGGTTGTCCCCTTCAGAGCCTGGGACACAACAAGAAGCAGAGCAAGCCTCCATCTGAATTATTCACCTGAACTACCACTTTTAGGACCTGAGACATGCCAGTCACCCTAGTTCAGGACTAAATTACACGTTGTTAAATGTGGAGGTTTTTATAAAGATGGTATCTTTTTTACACTCCCCATGTTTGTATGTAAGGACCATAGTCTCTGTGTAGCTAGTAAATCAGTGGCCCCAGGCTTTTCTCAAGAACCTCTTGGATTTTAGCCCTTTAAGGAAATGCTAAATGCCAAAATACCCAGATGTTTGCTCATAATCCTATATAACACTGCTCATGAATCAGTACACGTGTGTAAGACCAACCTAAAAGTGAAATGGAACACACAGCTAACAAATCCACCATCAGAACAGAAATGGACATACTGTTGTGCGGAAATTGGAGAACTATTGCCAAATAGTAGGCTGGGCCTGATACATTTTAGATATTTGCATAAAGCCTACCACATTTCACTGAGTTTGTGGAAAAGTTGCCTCTGAGAAAATTAAAATTGTCAGCATTGACCGCACCAGACTTTCTGCGCTTGACATGGACGTTTCCTGGTATATATCAATTCTGACAATCAGTGGGGTAAACTATTTCTACTATGACAAATCTCATAATACCATTCAAACCAAACCAAAGCTGGCCCTGCTAGGGTGGCTTAAACTAATGCAGATTTAACTCAAAGCCTATTGCATCAGCATTGTTATTGGCAAAGAGAGCAGTTGCTGAACGTTAGGAGAGAAGTCACATACCCACACTTGGAATGTGTCTGAAAGATCTCTTATATTTCATTGAACAACTGGACGTGTTGCTGACATCCCTGAAATATGTTGGCTCTTTTGAAAGAATATCTACTTGCAATCCCTGTAAATGTAACAAGAGAGTCACTATAAGGCAAAATATGAACACTGGAAGAAGTGGGCACTGCTCATTTGAGATGTTATGTGCATTTTATGAAGCAATATCATGCTTCATAATGTGTATCAGCAATTTTGAATTATTGATTGCTTTTGGGGAAAGTTGCCATGACATCATGTTATCAAATATTGGCTTGTAACAAATGTGATTGGCACTGTTAGGCGGCGATTACATTCCATACGATGCGCTTCCTGAAGGCTATGTGACCTGCTTTTTAAATTTTGGTACAATAAAAAAATACGTTTATGACAGGAACATTATTAGGGCCACATTGGTTTCTCGGCCAGTGATTCGTGGTGGTGATGCCTCATTGCTTGTTTGACCTCAAGGGGGCCGGGGCCACATGCCCCGGACTTTCTTACTGCCTGGTGGCAGTACAGATCTGCAGCGGATTCCCATGGCACGGGACACCTCATTGATTGTGGCCTCACGCAACACCTTACCGCATGCCCCAAACTTCAATTACTGACTGGAGGCAGTTCAGACCTGCAGCGGATTCCCATGGCGTGGGACGCCTCATTGATTGTGGCATCACAGGGCTGGACAACACATACTCCTGACTTCCTTTCAGCTTGAGGCAGTACATATCTGCAGCAATTTCCCTTGGTGCAGGACGCCTCATTGATCGTGGTCTCATGAGGTGCCTTACCACATGCCCCAGACTTCCTTACTGCCTGGAGGCAGTATATATCTGCAGCAGATTCTCATTAACCTTGGGCAATGAATTTGTAAGTTGTGGAGATTTGATAACTAAAACACGGAACTCATGCAAGAATTCCGCTGCGCAATTGAGTTACCTACTGTACCCACATGCCTTTCGCAAAACAACTTTACCTTTACATGCTCTGAAGCATATAACCAATTCACAAAAGAGAACTTTGAAAAAGATCAGGCAATGAGAGAGGTGATGATTTTTGGGTCACCTCTTACCTAGAGGGAGGGCAAGCAGATGCCTTGAACACACGATTCGGTGGTGGTCTCATCCTCCTAGGACCACCCCAAGCAAAGTTATGGGCAAAAATACAGTGCCATCCAAAGGTCCAGCAAAGCATTATGGGGCAAGATTCTAGAGTTTAGTGGATATTATAGGATTAGCTCTACACTGAGCCCCAGAGCCTGCCCCTTGAGGAATGTTTTGATATTGGATACTATAATATTCCCTGCATTCTAGAATATTGTCCCATAGTGCTTTGCAGGGCCTTTGGTTGGAATTGTATTTTTGCCCACACATGTGCTTGGGGTGGTCCTAGGAGGATGGGACCACCACCAAATTATTTCAGCATGATGTGCTCTTTGTGTTCAAGGCATCTGATTTATCCTTTCCCTGGGTTAGGAAGGATCCCAAAATCATCACGTCTCTCACTGCTTGCTATTTTTCATTTTCACTTTTGTGAGATGGCTATATGCAATTTAGCATGTAAAAATAGAATAATTTATTATTTAATTAAAGGCACTGCTTGCTATTATTTTCATTTTTGTGAGATGGCTATATGTATTTAAGCATGCAAAGATATATATATTTTGTTTTGTACTAAAAGTATGTGAGAATTCTGTTTAAAACTTTTATTAATACAGGATGGTATAGTGCATGCATAAACTTTGGAAAAAGCTACTGCACCCGCATTCCATTGATATTTTTTTTTAACATTTACATGCTACAAAGCATGTAACCATTTCACAAAAGTTAGCTTTGAAAAATATCAGTCGATGAGAGAGGTGATGATTCTGGGGGTCACTCCTTACCTGGGGGAGGACCAAGCAGGTGCCTTGAACACACAGAGCATATCATGCTCAACAATTGTGGTGGTCCCATCCTCCTACGACCACCCCAAGCAAAGTTATGGGCAAAAATACAATGCCAACCAAAGGCCCAGCAAACCATTATGGGGCGAGATTCTAGAGTTTAGTGAATATTATAGTATTAGCTCTCAGCTGAGCCCCAGAGCCTGCCCTTTGAGGAATGTTTTGATATTGTATACTATAATATTCACTGCACTCCAGAACAGGGCCTTTGGTTGGGATTGTATTTTTGCCCATAACTGTGCTTGGGGTGGTCCTAGGAGGATAGGACCTCCACTGAATCATTTCAGCATGATGTGCTCTCTGTGGTCAAGACATCTGCTTGATCATCTTCCTAGGTTAAGAAGGACCCCAAAATCATCAGGTCTCTCACTGCTTGCTATTTTTCATTTTCACTTTTGTGAGATGACTATATGCATTTTAGCATGTAAAGATAGAATTATTTATTGTTTAGTTAGAGGCACTGCTTGCTACATTTTCATTAGATGACTATATGTAAGCAAAGATAATTTACTAAAGGTATGTGAGATTTCTGTTTAAAATCTTTATTATTACACAACAACAAGCTAATGCAAAAACTCTGGAATATGATACTACACCCACATTCCATTGACAAAACAATTTTACCTTTACATGCTACAAAGCATATAACCAATTCACAAAGTGAGCTGTGGAAAAATATAAGTCAATGAGAGAGGTGATGATTTTGAGGTCCCCCTAACCTAAGGGGAGGACCAAGCAGGTGCCTTGAACACAAAGAGCATATCATGCTCGATGATTGTGGTGGTCCCATCCTCCTAGGACCACCCCAAGCAAAGTTATGGGTAAAGATACAATGCCAACCAAAGGGCCAGCAAAGCATTATGGGGCGAGATTCTAGAGTTAAGTGAATATTATAGTGTTAGCTCTCAGCTGGGCCCAAGAGCCTGCCCCTTGAGGAATGTTTTGATATTGGATACTATAATATTCACTGCACCCTAGAATATTGTCCCATAATGCTTTGCAGGGCCTTTGGTTGGGATTGAATTTTGTGCCCATAACTGTGCTTGGGGTGGTCCTAGGAGGATGGGACCACCACCAATTGTTCAGAATGCTCTTAGTGTTCAAGGCATCTGGCTTGCATTAAAAAGTCATTAAGAACCTTCGTAGGTAGCGATTCACTGTTTGCCCTTACTAAAGGACATAAATATGGGACATTTCCTGCATCTCGGACTCAATGTCCCACAAGGCAGTTGTTACACGCTCCCCTGGGGCGTGTGTCATACTTGATGAATAAAGTAAGTAAATGAACACAGATGCACTTTTCAATGCATGCCTTGCTGCCCAAGAAGAAGGGGCTGCTGCCCTGAGACGCGTCAGCAAGAATGTTTAAATGTGAGGCATAAGGGGGAGCTGCATGTCACTAGGTGCTGTCGAGTGACTTCCTAAGCGCAAAGCACATTGGAAAACATATATATGTAGCTATGAAAGGCACTTTGATGGATAATGACCCATGTGGCACACAACCCAAGGGAACTTGGTTGTCACAAAGACAAGGCTTTTACAAATGTAAGGTTTATTTAAACTCTGACAACATGGAATAACCACCACAAGTTACTCTACACCCTTTGGAGGGCCAAACAAGGAAATTATTAAATCCCTAAACTGCAAAACCGATCATGTGGTGTATGTGTTGGAGTGCCCATGCAAAATGAGATATATTGGCAGTACTATCTTACCAGGGCATAAACGGGTACTCCAACACATACGTGAAATTAAGAACCATGATCAGGCTTACCCAGTGGCGCGCCACTTTCAAGAGAAACATGAGGGCGATCCCAAAGAACTTAAATACTTCATCATAGACTCGGTCCCCAGAAACAAACGAGGAGGGGACAGGGAAAAAACACTCAGGCGACAAGAGATGCATTATTCTTAATTTGAATAGTAAGCATCCTAATGAAGTTAATAGCTCGGAGAAGCTGCATGCAGGTCTATGAGTTAGTTTCTAGTTGCCCGATAAATTTAGTCACCAAGATTCCTATGATTGTCCAGTCATTGATATAAATAACTAATTTGTTGTGAAAAAATCCAATAAAAGTGAAATAAAACATAAACTAGAGATAAAAAACAATAAGAATAAAAATAAAATAAAATAAAACAAAATAAATTAGAGTATAGATAAATAAAGTGAGAATTATTAGGACAACACATAGGATATTTCGCCAATTATAACAACGAAGACTGCCGTTTTTTGTACATATACCTATATAATGAATTCCCTTGATACACATGTATACATATTTTTTTACTACCACGTTTTTTTAACTTTGCACACTTTGCACTTTTTTCTTCACATGGACATTTGCACATCTTTGCTATTGTTTGCACAGACTACATCCAACCATAGCAAAAGTTTGGATTTATCCAAGTATTGTGGCTTTAGTATAGGTGGTTTCTAAATGTAGGTTGATAATATACAGTGGTTTAGAGTCCACAAATGTATTTCACATGAAATTACTTAAACATGAATTTAAACTACATATTTATAATGACGATTTTAAATGTGTTGATGTTTACAATATTTATAATACATATTTATGAATGTATTTATAGAAATGTATCAGCATTTATACTTATATATTTTTTATATAGATTTATTTATTTGTAATCTATTTATATTTATATATTTATGTATGTATATTTATGAATTCATGTGGTGCATTCATAGGTGGAAAACACAAACACATACCAATGAATTGCAAGAAACAAATACCCACTATGCTTGAAAATTAAGAAAATCAAGTACCACTTTTTGCTAATTAACTAATAGTATTCATACAGATATAATGGAAGTCTATGTGTATTTTAAACAATGGATCTTAAGGGTAATGCACAGCACTAATTTGCACAGCAATCACTTGTAGTATGTTCTTCCAATCAAAATGACTGTTAAAAACAAAAAAAGAGAAAAAAAGTGTAACCTATTTAAAATACCGCCATTGGTAGAATTGCGTCATGTGATCAAGTCCCCCAGGAGGGATGAAACGCGTAATGGCTGCCGTTTGTTTGTGAGAGATGCCTAAAATAAAACTAAGCGGTATTTAACAAGAATCGTGTGGTCCGTGCTCTTCCATTCCAGGTGTTGACCAGGGAAGGAGAGTATTCTTGGATATATATATGTGTATATTTATATAAAGTCAAGTCAAATGATCTTTATTCGGATAAAAATATCCATAAATATATATATATATATATATATATATATATATATATATATATATATATATATATATATATATATATATATATATATATATATAGAGAGAGAGATATTAATGTTAATGAATAACGTCAGATTAAGAGTTCAATATTATTTCTAAATTAGTAGGGTTATTCTAATATGTTATGTGAAGTACTTTGCCTACCGTTGACTGCAGTGAGAACAATAAATGTAACCCCTCTGAAGTCCAACACTTTCCTTACTGTTGTAGAGACTGGAGTGGGAATACTAAATCCTACCCCTTTGAAGTCCAACACTTTCCCTACAGTTGAACAGACAATACTGGGAATACAAAATTGTGCCCTCTGAATAGTATATGCAACCCCTCCGAAGTACAACACCTTCCCTACTGTTGTGCTGTTTGAAGTGGGAATAGTAAATCAATCTCCTCCTAAGTCCAACACTTTCCATACTGTTATGCTATTTGGAGTGGGAGTAACAAATTTAACCTCCCTGAAGTCCAGCACATTCTGACTGTTGTGCTGTTTAGAGTGAGAATAGTAAATTTAACCTCTCCGCAGTCCAACATTTTCCCTACCTTTGTGGTGACTGGAGTGGGAATAGTAAATATAACCCCTGCAAAGTCCTAAGCTTTCCCTACTATTGCTGTGAGTGGAGTATCAATAGTGAATTGAACCCTTCTGAAGTTTTAAAACATATATTTTTTTATTGATTTCATAAAGCATTAAATACCACATTTTTAAGACAGGATTATAAAAAAAGTCATAAATATACTAATCATATGATCAAAAAATCAGGTAATTCAATCATTATCATAAATAGGCATATACCCCAAGTTAAAGTGCAAATCAATCTTTCCTGATATCAGAAAACTATGCAACAAATATAAAATCCATATGTGTTTTATAAAAAAACAGGATAACAGTTGCTTGACCAGCTAAGCCCTCTGATTTTTCCCCTCCCCCATTTTTTTCAACCCTTCAGCCATTCTGTTACCAAGGACCAAATCATTTCCCCCCTGTATCTATTTACTAAGCCCCTTAAGTTTATATAAAGATATCTCCTTATTATATACACACACTCAATTTGGAACACTTGGAAACACAACTAACATCCAGTACAAATCTGGAAAGCATAAATTCTGTTCAAAATCTATATGAGTGGCTACAGGAAGCTTTTGACATCCTAATACCACTCAAAACCACACAACAGAACAAAAGAAAAAAAGCGCCTTGGACAAACATAGAAATAAAAGACACAAAACAACAAATTTGAAAGCTGTAAAGTACCTGGCTCAAAACAAATGCCAAACAAGACAAACTTCACCTACAGAAAATTAACAGATTATACAAGTCGGCTATCAAAAAGCTAAGAAAAGGTACTATTCAGACAGAATTCAAAACGCTAAATGTGCAAATAAAGAATTCTATAAAATACTCAATGAATTTCGCAAACCAAATTGCGTAGAAGGAACTCATCCTGTTACTCAAGATTTCACAGACAAACTGGCAAATCATTACAAGGACAAAGCAGACACACTGGAATCGTACTTAAAACAGAAACAAAGCACCAGCACTAACCCTTGTACAAAACAACAATCCAAGAATGCTCTAATCAAGCCTCTCCTTTCCTTCCAACACATCTCACACGATGAATTGATGGACCTGGTCAAAGCAAGCAGGCCTGCCGGCAGCCCTTCTGACCCCTGTCCGCCACAAACTTCCAAGGCAATTCTTTTAACAACCTCTGCTGCCACTCCAGTAAGAAGAATCATCAACGATTCCTTAACTACTGTAATATTTCCAGAAAAACTCAAAAACTAAGGCATACGCCTTTTACTGAAGAAAACAAACTTGGACCTGCTGAACCCTGACAACTACAGACCCATTACAAAATGGACCGTTCCTGGGCAAACTGGTAGAAAGATCAGCATTCGCTCAGATGTCACAATTCATTGAAGAGAATGACATACTTTCAGACTTTCAAAGAGGATTCCGTCCGGGAAGAGGCACTGAATCTTCCCTCCTTGCCATCTGGGATGACCTAAAGAATACAGTTGACCGCAACGGGGTTGCTCCGCTACTCCTATTGGACCTCTCAGCTGCCTTTGACACAGTTGACCATGACACTCTGAAACAAAGACTCTATGAAGCCGGCATAGAAGGAACTGCTTTAGACTGGATAGCATCCTACCTTCGAAACTGAACTAATGTAATCCATACCCCACCTTTCTCGTCCAAACCATACTCCACAAAAGCAGGAGTCCCTCAAGGTTCTATCATCTCGCCCATGCTTTTCAACAGCTACATGAAGTAATTATCAGTACTGATCAATAAATTTCACCTCACGTGCTATAACTACGCAAATACTCCTTCAACTGGAATGCCCCAAAGACATTAGAACATCACCAATTTTCAGCTGTCTCAGAGCCGTGGATCAGTGGATGACCTGGAGCCATCTCAAATTGAATGCTTAAAAAACTGAAATACTCACGTGTGGCGATTAGAAACATTACAACCCGCTTGCCGCATGGCCTAATGAACTGGGATCACTGCCTAAAGTATCGAAGGAAGTAAGAAACCTCTGAATGACCATGGACTCCAAGCTGTTGATGAATGCCCAAGTGGATAAACTAGCAAGATCAAGCTTTGCTACAATAAAAAGCTGCAACGAATGTTACCTCATTTGGGATTTCCACACAAGGTCCAAGCTACCATCTCCCTTGTTCTGTCCAAACTCGATTACGCCAATAGCCTGCACCACGGATCACCTTTAACGACCATGAAATGACTACAACGGATTCAGAACTCGGCTGCCAGACTACTCTTGCATATCAAACCGCGAGACCACATCTCCCCTGCCTTGAAAGCCCTGCATTGGTTACCGGTTGCTGGAAGATCCACGTTCAAGCTGCTTTGTATCACCCACAGAGCAATACATGGAATGGGACCACTCTTCATCAGGAATAAAATCACCAAACAGATTCAACAAAGGAACCTCTGCTCTAAAGGAGCATCTTGTCTCAAAATCCCAACATACAAGACAAAATGCATGGGTGGCACATCCTTCTCTGTTCAAGCAGCCAAACTATGGAACTCTTTACACCCCAACATAAGGTCCACTGAATCTGTGATAATTTCCTTTATTGAAATGTCTAAGCCGGTCCACATTAAAAAATGTTATTAGGGCTAGCATTGTTTAGAAAAAGCTCCTTCTCAACAATCGAGAGCACAGGCAACATAATCACTGGTTCACTGCCTCCTTTAGGCTCCTTTTCAATAACTGGGTACAAACTTCCTAAAAAGGCTCCAAGGGAGACTGCAGACTTCACATCCATCGCCTGCTCCTTACATTCTGTTGATCATTTCCCATCCAAAAGGTCATATTTTTCTTTCTGTCAGGTTAGCCTGAGAAAGGGTTTTAGCCAGACGTTTTGTCAAAACATTTATAGGCTTTTTCTGTTGTCTTGTAAGATAATGGGCTCCATAGACATGGCTGCCCATTCCTTTGGAGGTCTTGTAGTTTCAGCCCCAGTAGCAGAATGAGCACCTGTGGCTGCCGCAGCATCTGGATGCTGCCAAGAGTTTTAAGAAACACCAGGGTTGGTGCTGCTGCAGAGCCCTCCACACGAAGCATCTCCCAGTGATAGCCTCACCACAGACCACATACTTTCCGGGTCGGACCGGGGTTTCCCAAACTTCTGTTCTCACAGTATCCTTTAAGTCAGGGGCAAGTCCTCTTTGGCCAACATAATGGAAAACACTAACTGTTGATTTCTGTCTTTTTCAATTTAAAGTCTAGAACTCCATAGTTTGTCTGAAGCTCTACACCCTCCACCATGCATTAGATCCCACAATTAAGGTTACAGAGTAGATCCTTTCCCAATTGATTGACTGGGCTTGCATTACAAATTGATGTTCCTCTAATAAGGGATCTATATTTATAGGAACTTTAACTGAAATTGAATTTATGATTTGTTTAATTGTAACACCTACAACTAGGACTTGTTTTCCAGCGAGGGGCAGCTTTGGTACTTCTACTGCCCTCACTATAGAATAGGAAGCTCCTGAGTCTATTAAAAAGAATACTTGGTGGACACTCACCTCACTGTTTATAAATGGGCCACTTTGGTCTACCTCATAGACAGCACCAAGTATGCAATCTTCCTTCCCTCTAGGGCACAGTCATTGTGACTGGTCAGACCCTAAGCCTCCAGAAATGGCAAATGTCATAAACTGTTGGAAATTGGGTTGCAAATGTACTCATGTTTACTCTATGAGCTTGGGTCACATTCAACCTTAGCTTATAAGGGATCTATATTTATAGGAACTTTAACTGAAATTGAATTTATGATTTATTTAATTGTAACACCTACAACTAGGACTTGTTTTCCAGCGAGGGGCAGCTTTGGTACTTCTACTGCCCTCACTATAGAATAGGAAGCTCCTGAGTCTATTAAAAAGAATACTTGGTGGACACTCACCTCACTGTTTATAAATGGGCCACTTTGGTCTACCTCATAGACAGCACCAAGTATGCAATCTTCCTTCCCTCTAGGACACAGTCATTGCGACTGGTCAGACCCTAAGCCTCCAGAAATGGCAAATGTCATAAACTGTTGGAAAGTGGGTTGCAAATGTACTCATGTTTACTCTATGAGCTTGGGTCACATTCAAACTTAGCTTTCCCATGTGTTGTTGCATCATTGGGGCTTAGGGTACATTTGGATTCTGGGGTATTTGCATCTTGCATTCTCGAATAGCATCAGATTCATAGTTTGCATTTGACCATCACTAGACATCCAGTTAGAGTTCTATCTATACTCTCTTTTACACAGCTCACACTTACACTAACGACACCGAGTAGACTTTTTGAGGGTATCTACTTCCATCCCAGTATTCAAATACAAGTAACACATACAAAGTAGGGCATAGATACTAAAGCCCAGCATGCAACCCCCTTGGACTCAAAATGGACACAACTCTGTGACACAAATACAGTAAAGCTTGACAATCCAAATCAGCGTTCTATACCCCTACTGATACTCAAACCTAGGATACTGTAACCGCTCAGGAATACCAGACCCCTGCCGATACTCCGAACTGGACCATGGTCTTCAGGAACTTGGACTGGGCTGGGGCTAATTCTAACTTTCTCTGGGGTCAATTTCAATGTCGTTGAACCTCTGAAAAAATATCCTCTTTTTTTTGTACCAACTGATGGAGTGCGATTTTCTGCACCTAATGGACCTCAGGTGCATCTGTAAACCTCAGTTCTGCTACTGGTCGACTGGATCATTGGTTTTCATCAGCGGTGTAAAGCTTGAGAGCAATCAACAATGAATACCTCCCAGGTACAGTAACATTTATTTGGGTCCACATGAACAACACAGAGTAGTAGTTTCAAACCATCAGGATTATTATCAAATTAGTCATGGTACATGTTTCCATTCAACTTCTCATTAGTAAGATTACCATTCAATTAGTCAATCAAATCAATATTCAAATTCAAATATAGTTGAGCAAATGCAAACATGAATCAATCAAGATAGCTATAAATGCAAGCAAGCTAGCTTCAGTTCCTTAAAGAAACTTTCCTAAATCTAAGCTAAAGTACCTAATCAGCATGGGAAAGACATCTAGCAACAGGTGCCAATCATAAGGAGTTTAAAGTTGAACCTAGTTAAGGTTTACAATCAGGCTTGGAAGTAAAGTAATAGCTCAATAGTCTGTATAACTAACACTAAGGACACACAATTAAAACATTTGACGACAAATTTATTATAGTTTTGCGTAACCCTTGCACTACACAAGGGGTCGTAACGGTGACGCAAAAACCTTAATCAGATTTATCTAGCCACACAAAGCCACCTTGTATGGCACTGAGTGGCTTGATAAATGTGGAGTAACGCAAGGCAGCGTAAATTGCTGCCTTGCATAACTATGCCCCAGGGAGGCATTCCATGCGTAGAGCAAGGTGTTTCCAAGCATTCACCCATGGATTTTGTTGCATTCCCAGATTTACCAACACTGGTGACCCTGGAATTGGATCAAAATGCTCAGCCTTCCCTCGTTGATTCTTCTTTCTAAGTGTGTTGCGTTCTGCAGCACAATTAGAAAGAGAAAATTGTTTTTGTGCAGGAAGGTGTCCCTTTCTACACAAAACAATCCTGCTTGCAATGCAGGCACCCTTGCAGCATAGTGCAAGAGTGCCTGCATTGGTGCTAGGCAGCCAAAAGTGTGCCAACGCTAGGAAAGGACAGGAATGCCCTGTATCATGTTAACTATGGCACATTCCTGCCCTTTCGCGCAGCGCAGTAAGGTGGATTGCTGCACTGTGTGTTATGATAAATCTGACCTTTATTTTCACCCAAAACTCCTTCCGACCAATGCAGAATACCCAAGAACCATATAAGAATCTTTCTTTCACATCTTCGACCATAAGGAGCATTTAGCTGCTTGACCTTGGATGTACCATAAGTGTGCACGGACTGGTACAGGAGCCATCTTCTCATACCCAAGGCGAAACGACAAACTATCCCAATTAAAACACCTATCCCTGACCTTCATAAAGGCTAACAATAAAGTATGCATCTAACCAGAACATGTTAACTTGCTTCTGCAGCAAGAACAAAAATGTGAAAGTAATATATAAGAGACGTCACGTTTAACATGGGGCATATTAAAGGCCTCTTGGGATAAGTATAAATTAAGAAAACAAACAGGAATACTTTGAAAAACGAATCATTATACTTACTTACACGACGTGCATCCTTTGTGAATATATGTGAACACACATTAACACACAGGTTAACACTTGACTAGCCTAAATTATGATGTATAAAAAGATCTGTTGTTTCATCTCTATGAAAAAATCATAAGGGAAGCCAGTTTTCTCTCAAAAATGGTTCCTCGAAACCCAAGATCAGCACGTGTCACAGGGTAAAATCACCTTAGAACATACCACAATTCCAAAAATGAGTAAGGTACCTCCATCAAGTGATTTATATTGTGATTGAAATGTGCTATCAACCTTTATATGTGCTCTTTTTGTGACCCTCCAAAGCAGGCTTTCAATGTCATACATTTCAATGAGCCCTGTAAGGCCTGCTACAACTTACTGTCCATCTTGTAGCCAGCCAACCAAGATTGACTAGTAGCCTTTAAATTGGATAAACCATACATATCCCAGGAGACATATTATATTTAGTGTCACAGCTCATAACAGGGGTTGTACCTGTTCTGTATCCCCCCAGGGGATTCAGATATTACAGAAGGGGTTATTGACCCTTGTGCAGCAATTTCTGTAACACTGATAGTGCTGGCACACACACAACACCAAAGCTATCATGAGTGGGTAGTCCCTATTTGAATGGCGAAGTGACACTTAGGAGGTGCACTGAGATTACACCACAAAAATGTGGTACACTTTCAGGGCAAGTGGAAGTGGGGAAGAGGGTCCTATGGAAGCCCCAGATATCCCCCTGCAAGTGGGTGCAGTCACTTACTGCACCCACCTTCATGGGGATTTCAGTGCTCTCTTCAAAGCCAAGGTGGGCTCCTGCCTACACTGTGAAACACAGAGTGACTTATAAGCAGTCCCTCTGTATTTCACTGAATGCGCTGGTAACTTGGCAACACAACTTTGCAGGTACTCTGGGGGCAGTGTATTTATCATCCTAGGGAGCACTCTCCTGGTCACTGCCAGGTGGACCCGTTGAAAGATGCGCAATGGTCCAAACTTAGACAATACACCAACCATATTTATAATACGGGCCCAGATATACCTAACTAACCTCTTTGTGACTACATCGAATCCTCCTTTAAACACACTTTTCATAAAATGGCTGAACAGATTTACTCCAAATACTGAAAAGCACACTTTCTATATAAAGTTCTAACTTTTTGTAAACATTTATTTCATTGAGTTCAGTGGTTTCTTCTGTACAGCTTTAAAACTTTCTTATGGCAAATAACATGAGGAATCAAAGTTTTGGATTCCCTCTTTTTCTTAGCCACTGGTCACAGATCACCCAGAAACTTTCCAGAACGGAACTGTGGTAAAATTACTTTTGTGCTGATTTGTCAAAAGGTGCCAAAGTTATTAGTAAAGCAAAAAATACTCTTCCTATGGAAACTCTGGCTAAATGATAACTAAACAGCCATTACAACGACTGTGTAAAAAATGCATATCATCCATCACTAAATGTACTTGTGATCACTGTCTTGTACCTCTGGCAAGAGGTACAATTGTGGTATGGTATGCTTTATGTACTTAGCTGTACCCCACAGGAAGGAGCACCTCCTCAATTCAGGTCTTGCTGTGTGTTACATGCCTGGAAAACAATTGCTAATGGAAAAAGGCCTGTTCCTGGTGGAAATAGCTGAGCCGATCTAAATGCTTTTTACTGCATCTAATTAAAAAGAATTGGAGTTTTTGTTATTTAAGCAAATACAAGTTGGGGAAATTTACAATTCAATATAAACGGATATAAATTAGAAGTGAGTTCCAAAATGTACCATGAATACAATTGAGTTTTCTTTATAGCAGTTCCTTAGATATCTTATAACTGATGCCAGTAAGCAGAGCCTAGAGAAACTGTAGTCAATCTCCTGGAAATTGCACCAGGTAGACTATTGTCAGCAGCACTGAAATATTTATTTTGACATTGAATGGTGAGAGAAGAAATGCTGTCCTTCGTGTGCCTCCATCCCACTCTATCTGTTGACCCATCTGCTTTGGCTCATGAGATAAAGAGAGGCTAGGGCGCTCGACCTCGGACCTGGGGATCTGGGTTCGAATCTCGGTAACGACGCCAAAACCTCCTGTGATTCTGGGCACATCACTTAATCTCCCCGTGCCTAAAATGAAAGTAACTGGAAACGTAAAATGTAACGTAACTGGAAAAATATGTAAAGCGCTCTGATACCTGATTCGGTTCGGGTCTAGTTCGCGCTATATAAAACTCTGCAAAGAAAAAAAAGATAATTGAAGGAAACGGGTGTGAAGTATGGTAATATAAACAGATGCTGAAAATCTGTACTCATACTCCACCCAAAATTCTTTAGTTCTTATGCTCTGCTCATATAGCTACATAGTTCAATCCATCTGCTTCCCTTCTTTGATGCGTCCTGGTATGTTTCTCATGATCTCACTTTCAATCTCTACCTTTGTCTTCTTTCCTCTTCCATCACACTAACTCTCTCCTATCTCATTTAGGTGAAGCGATCGAATGCTACCAACAAGCTTTTTTCGCTGCATTCCCTGGTACATGTCCCCCTCCTAAGGATACTTGCTATTACAATACAAAGTGGGGTGAGTAAAATAATTATTTGCGTTCACAACATCTTATGACATTACGTTTGTGGTATGACCATGATCATGCCCCCCAACAGACTATTGGAAGATGAGAGTAGGTTTGTTTTGGAAGAGCAACAGGTCACATGTTTATTACTTAATTGGGATTTATTTTACCGACGGTCAAGGGGCCTATCATTGATGTTGAATGACCTATGACGTTTTCAAAAGCTGCTTTTTGTTTTCTGGACTCACTGTCCAGATGGACAATGAGTGTTAACTGTCCACTTTATGTGATAGCATTGCTTTTTCCCACATCCCTTTGTTGTGACTTCAGTGGAGTCCAGACAAGTTCTTTGATTTGTCGATCTACATTTGAGACTTCTGTAAATCTACTGTGCCACACCACTTGGTTTCTGATACATGTGTGCACCCCATCTGTGCTCTATCATTTCACTCCCTTTCCAAATGTATTGATAATGTAATAGAAACAAATCCTTACCCGTGTGTAGTCCGTGGACTCATTCAGCATGTAGACACCTTGGTTTCCTTTCTTTTGCCTAATAACCTACCAAATGGCTTGTTGTGATATTGCTCCTTGCGCGGTTTACTCTGCTTCCTGGCATCTCTATCCAGGGTTTTGGCTTGTCCTGTGACATTGGGATCCAGCATTGCTCTATACAGTATCAGCTCTTTTCTCTCCTTTAAACCTCTGCATTGTTAGGCACCCTGAATATTGTCGTTATCCCCCAGCTATATTACCATTAGGCTTTGTAGTGCATGCCATTTATGCTTGATAAACACCACAAGTGAATCCAGGATCATAATTCTCTTTACAGGTCTATGCTCAATAGTTGGTCATGATAAGGCTTGTTTAAATAGTGCATCATTTCTGCATCACAATTTTCTATTTCTAGGAACACAATCCCTCCAGCACTTGCATCTTCCAGTGAAATAACTATATAGCCTGGAGTCACCTGGAAGTTTTTTTTTTTATAGATTGTGCTACACAAAAAAGCTGTGTAAATGAAAATGGCCATAGTTGAATTCTTAAATCAGAATATCAATACCAGATAAAAACGAAACTGATATAAATTAGTCCCACTTTCACATCTGGGTGGGCAAAAGTATATGTCAGACAATAACATCTTGAATGGGATCAAGCCTTATCTTTGAAGAAGAATTCGAGCAGCATGTCTCAATATTTTTTTCATTTGAGTTTTAAGTCAAAGGGCCTTCAATAAGAGTTTAAACAAATGACCGCCCTCTACTCAGGATGAAAAGGAGCAAAGATTGAAGTTAGTGATGGCTTTCAGGGTTTAGAGCTGTGTGACTCCGATTCATAACAGTGATTCTGGATTCTGGATTGGGCATTGGACTAGGGTATACTGGTTTTCAAATCAACCTCTCAGGCTTTTTCATTCTCTGTGATCCCTACTCTTTGGTCCTGAGCATAAAAGTGGGATTTGATCCTCATTATAGCTTGTGATTAGAGTATCTACTCTTGGATGCTCAGTGAGCACATACAGAACAATACATTTTATTGTGTAGGAAGAACACTATTTTTTTGTTTAGTATCTTATTTGCTAGATATCACTGTTTATACAAAATTGCAAAATAGTTTTAGGATTTATTATGGATGTGCTACTTGGATTATTCTATGTTTGGAGTGATTGTTGTCATGGGTACACGTCTGTGTTTTAGACATTTCAATAATACAGTTAATATCCGCTGTTGACGAGAAGTCTTGTGATATCTCACACCCCATTGATTTATTAACCTGTACACACTGGGGAAGCAAAGGTGCACTACATGTCCTGCTGCCACTTTGTAAAAAGCAATAAATGATTTAATTAGAACCAACATAATGGCATGGTAAAGAGTTGCTTTTAGTGGCTGTAGGAAAGTGGAGTATTATGTTGTGATGCTGGTTAAGCCACGACATGCAATACTAACACAATACCCCTAGGATGGTCCTTGGATTCAAAATAATAAATCCTTAGCTCAGCCCTCAGCCCTGGGAGTGTGGCAAAGAGCAGTCAGGCTTTACTAGAGAAACGTGTTAGGCATTTCAGAGTACCAACCTGGATGATAAGTAATTGACATGAGTTTAAGAAAATCCAACACCAATTTATACAAATAAAGCAGATATTAATATGAATTTAGACACAAAAACAAATACAATCAGATGCGTATTATCAGTGTTAGGGATTTTAGAAGCAATAATTAATCAGCACAATTCACTACAGCAAAACTTGTTTTTGTTTTTTTAAGTTTCAAAGACCTTTATTGGTAGGTTCCAAGGGTGCCTACAACCAGTATTGGCTGGCAGCATCATAATGTCTCCGTCAAGTAAACAAAGTAAAAGTACATAACATAAACATGATAACACAGCAAGTCGCCTACAACCTCTTCAGGCCGGTCGCATTGGACTAAAAGGCACTGTGGCATTTACCTAGCAGGAGCAACAGAACACAACATCCAAAAGAATGGAAAGTAATAGAGGTCGTGGGTATGTCATAGATATATCTCTTGCCACTCTAGGTCGGCACGCGGCTATGCTCTCCACACCAACAGCATTGCATATACTAACCTCCCCTCATGTATAGCTGGTACTCATGCAGGCAGGCAGATTCTCCTCCCGGGTCCCCTAACTCCACTATCAATTACACCCCCACGGGGGACTCCGCCATGTAGCCCATGTACACGGCACACCGGCAACTTAGGTGTTGACATCTAAGGGAGTATGCTCAGTATTGTACCTATAGATGCACTAGCTGTCTCCGCCCTGGGTCCTCAGCTGCAAGTAAGCTACTAGTGGCGACCATATGTCCCTAGGTCTGTATGTGATAGGTAATAGCTCAGCATACAGGGCAGACTGCTCCTGGCAGTGTATCAGATCGTTGAGCCAGTCCTTAAACTTAGGTGCTCTACCCCTGCTCCATCTACAGGCTACCCGCCTTTTAGCCATTAACAATGCCAGTGCCGTGTATCGGCGGTATGCTAGTGGGATATGTTTAACATGGCTCAATAAAGCAATCAGTGGTGTGTCTTCTATGCATACATTGGTCATTTGGTTCAGTGCTGTAAAAACATGTTCCCAGAAATCGTGTACTGCCGAGCAGCTCCAGGACAAGTGTAAGAAATCGGCCTGTGGAGCCTGGCACCTGACACACCTATCATTATCACGAAGACAGTATTTGTGCATACTGACCAGGGTGTGGTAAAGTCTGCGGAGATATTTATAGTGTATAATCCTCAACCTGCTGCTGGCCGATATTCTTTCAGTTTGCGAGCAGCAGTATTCCCATTGTTCGTCCGTTATGGGAGTGCCTAGCTCGGTCTCCCATTTTGAGCGGGATGGTGTAGCTTCAGTATGTTGTTGAGTGCGTATGGTGCGATAGAGCAGAGATACTAGCCGTCTCGGCGACGGTTGCTGTAAGAGTGTCTGCAGTGGTGCAAGTAGCGGGGGTTCATCCGGAAAGTCTACATGCAAGGATCTAACACCTTGCTTAAGGCGGATGTATAAGAATACATCTAGTGGCGTGCAATGAGCAACGCGAAGCATGCTGTCAGAAGTACGGAATGTTCCATTTTCATACTGATCCCCCCAATGTTTGATGGACGTGCGGACCTGCCATTTATGAAAGAGTGCTTCCTGCAAGAGGGACATGTCTGGATGATATACTAGAGGTAGCAGCGGCGAATATGGTATAGGGGTCTCAAATTGGCACGCAATACGCTGCCACGCCGTGATCGTGGCATTTACAGTTGTCTGAGTGCGTTCCCGGGCATGAAGGGTCATGTATATAGCGCCCTCTATTGGTATTGGGTGAACAAGCCAATGCTCTGCTGCCAGCTGCGGCATATATTTAGGTTGATGTATCCAAAAATATAAATAGTGTGCCTGAGCGCTGATATAATATTGTTAAAAATCAGGTATGTCAAAGCCACCTGCCGAGTAAGGTCTTATTAACACAGCCCATTTCAGTCTAGCCTGTTTGCCCCCCACACTAAACTAATCATCTCAGACCGAAGGGCCTTGAAAAAATATTGTCCCGGAAAAAAGGGGATGTTCAGGAACAGATATAATAGCTGGGGTAAGATCACCATCTCAATCAGCGATGTCCTACCTGCCAGAGACAGCGGAAGCCTAATCCATCGATTTACCTTGTCAGTTATGCGAGTGAGTGCCACTCCGTAGTTGAGCCTCGTGAGCTCTTCCTTATTCCTGGTGATACCGATCCCCAAATATCGGAGCTCAAATGCACACCACTGTAACGAGAAGTCCATCGGAAAGCGGTCCACTAAGTCAGTTAATGGAAAGATGCAGGATTTCCCCCAGTTGATCTGAACTCCAGATAGGTGTCAAAAACAATAAACTCTCGCAAGAGTGTATTCAAGTTATTCTGTGGGTCCTTCACATACATCTTGATGTCTTCTGCGTACATGGAGATAAGGATTTGCCGCATGTTACATTGTAAGGCCATTGCGTTGTGATGTTGACGCAGACGTGCTGCAAGGGGTTCTGTGGCCAAGGCAAATAAGAGTGGGGACAGCGGGCACCCCTGGCGCGTCCCTCTAGTAATCGAGAATCTCGGTGACATCTGGCCGTTGATAAGCACTTTGGCCCCCGGTTAATGATACAACAGGTGGATCCAAGACAGAAAGAGTGGTGGGAACCCCATTTGACTCATGATCGCAAATATATAATGCCACTCGATAGAGTCGAAGGCTTTCATGGCGTCTAGGAAAACCGCTGCTAATGGTATTTCAGAGGCAACATTATTCATCACCGTGAAGAGGGTTCTCAAATTATGGGAAGTGGCTCTCCCAGGGACAAACCCAGACTGGTCCGGAGGATAAGATGTTCGAGCAGCAAAGTCAGACGTTTAGCAATAAGTTTTGCCAAAATTTTGGGGTCACAATTGAGCAAAGAGAGCGGCCGGTATGATCCGCATAGCTGGGCCGGTTTATCTGGTTTCAGCAGGGATATGATGAGGGCCTCCCTCATTGACGGGGGGAGAGATCCCACCTCCAAGTATCCTTCATAAACCTCCCGCAGTACAGGGGCCATGATATCAATATAAGTTTTATAGAATTCGATGGGGATACCATCCATTCCTGTGGCCTTCCCAGATTGTAACTCCATTATGGCTTCGCGAACTTCATCCAATTCAAATGGTGCACATAGAAATCTACGCTGAGCATCACTTAGCCAGCCAAGGGTAACGTCATTTAAGTAGTCATCTAGCTTAACACTGGGGGTCCCTGAGGTGGTATATAACCCTTCGTAGTGATTGGTAAATTCTGTTAATATGCTGGCCGTATCAAAGCAGCGTGTCCCGTCAGCCTTTTCCAGTTCCACTACATAGTTGGAATATCGAGGCGTACGGACGATGTCCACCAATGTCTTGCCCGGCCGCTCCCCTTCCCCATATCTGCGAGCCTGCCAATGCTTGCCCCTAAAGTGCACCTCCCTCAGCGCTTCTTCCGTGTATTCTGTGAGTTTGACTCTGAAGTTCTCCTGTGTATCCCGATCTGGAGCATGCTGCAGTGCCTCTTCCAGAGTCTTATGTTCTCGCTCTATTCTGCGTAGTGTAATAGCCCTAAGCACCCCTGTCCCCTTGGGGATGCAATAACCCCTCAGTGTGACTTTAAAGGCCTCCCAAATGGTCTCTACGTTTTGCATCGTCCCCTTGTTGCTCTAAAAAAAATCCAATATTTCCTCGCGCAGTTCCTCCTGGAAAACTGTGTCCATAAACATCTTGGGGTTCATTCGCCACACGCTGCACGGTGTGCTAAAATCCGCTGAAGAAAGTGCTAATCTGACAGGTGCCTGATCAGAGTATGTTTGAGCCAAGTGTTGTACTGTGCAGATGGCAGGCCCAAGCCCTCGAGAGACCAACCAGTAATCAAGTCTCGCCCAGGTGGCTGCATGGGCCGTGAAATGTGTGCCTTCCCATTTCGAGGGGTGTATGTGCCGCCACGCGTCTAGAAGCTGATGTTCTGTGATGATGTCATGGAGCAGTGTGCCCGCTTTGGTGCGATGGTGTGGTGCGGGGTGTGATCTATCGATAGACGGAGCATATGTGACGTTGAAATCCCCGCCCCAAACAATGTGATTCGACCCAATAGTTCTCACCGCCTCCCATAGGGTGAAGTAGAAGTCTGGATCGTCCACATTAGGTCCATAACAACATACCAGTGTGACTGATTCCATGCCCATGCGTCCCCATGCTATGCAATATCTGCCCTTATCATCAATTAGCGAGCCCACCAGGGAAAAAGGCACTTGTTTTTTTACCAATATAGCTGTGCCCCTGGCATAGCTGGAATAAAAAGAGAAAACTCTATGTGTGGCCCATCTAGAAGCAAATACATTAGGTTTTTGGGATGCAAAATGAGTTTCTTGTAGCATAGCTATATGTGTGTTATGTCTGTCCAAATACGCCAATAACTGGCGCCTCTTCCGAGGATCCCCTAGCCCTCTGACATTCCACGTAATAATGTTCAGTTGTGTCTTACTATCATGAGCCATACAGTTCCAATTAAGAAATTCCAAATAAGACGTCTCATGCCATAGCATCATATCATTACAATAACTGTTCACCATGAGTTGCTGTGTGTCCAATGCATTTTCAACTCTTACTTGAAACGTACATGTTCTTAATACAGGGCTGTGTGTGTCAAAACAATCAATCCCCAAACATTCCCGCATCTTCCACCCCCCTCCCACTGAAGCAACCCCAGCCTGCCAGTATTATACTCTCACCCCGCCCACCCTGAACTGTTTCCCATCCAGGGACTTGCTACAGTCCCATTCCTGAGGAAATGGCAAATAGCCATAGGGTATTTCCCACTGGGGGCCATACCCAGGTGGCTACAGAGCAACCCCCCGCTCCCAGAGCAACCACAGCCAAGGCAGTGGTCTCTACGAGTGTGGAAGAGGGGTGCCCAGCGATCAAGTATGAGGTACCTCGAGTGGGGGGGCAAAGTATATTCATTGTTAAGGAATGTTCAGTGCCCCTCTATCATATACAACAATACTCACAAGAGCCACCACAGATCAACAATGTCAACATTGCCGAGAATGTTCATTCTTCTACCTCATTTGCTGCCGCCAATGGAGATTCTGGGGGCCCGTCCTCCGCACCACCAGATCTGTTAGATTGTTTGAGTTGTTTGAGGAAGTCTTCCACTTGTTGCGGCTTTGTGAAGAATTTCTGCCGGCCTTGATGCGTTACCCTCAAGCGCGCAGGATAGAGAAGAGCGTAATCAATTTGTGCTTTGCGCAGTTTCACCTTTACATCCAGGAAGTTTCGCCGCTCCTCCTGAACCATAGGTGTAAAATCAGGATATATGGTAAAGGAGTTACCATCAAAGGATAGCGATTGTTGGTTGCGCGCAGATCTCAAGGCTACATCCCTGTCCCTATAATTTAGGAGCCGAGCAATTATGGGTCTCGGAGCGGTGCCAGGCTTGGGCCGGGACCCTAACGAGCGGTGCGCCCTTTCAACTATTAAATGAGGAGAGAAGGCCTCTGATCCAATCACCGCCAGCAATATTTTCTCTGTAGAAAAAATGGAGGGGTTTTGTCCGATTGGGAAGGAGGGGGGTTGGACCACTGAATTTATACAAAGAACAATTTACCCACACCTCCATTCATTTGAGATCGGAAATCCGATCAAGGAACCAGATAGACTAAATTAATTGTGTCTATCTTGGCAATAATGATTTGCCTCTTTTATTTTGATTTATTTCATAGGAAAAAGATTATTTTTCACAAGGCCAAATTAGGAAACACATTATCAACCAAACAAAGTATCACATTGACATAAACACCTACACCAAAATCAATTATTACATATTATGCACGAATTACCACACAAATTGACAATACATTTTAAACACAACAAAATTCTCGAAAATTCAATGCATGAGTACATTCAAAATCATCAAACATGTCAAAAAGAGCTGTTTCTATATACACTATTTACATGTATATTCATTTCCATTTGCTTTACGCATTGAATCAAAAAAAATATAAGAAAAAAGATTCCTGATTTCTAACAGGCAACAAATCCTCGTATTTCGAGAGGGTGAAGCAAGAATCTTCAAGGAGCCGACGCGTTTCGAGTTCTGGCCTTATAATTACCAAACTCTCATCAGGGCAGCATTAATCCTGTCTTTGACAACTATTTTTGACAAAAAGAAAAAGAAATAAAGTCGTTTATCATCTCACTTGACCACTACTTCAATATGTAACCACATACCTGTTCATTAACAGTGTGGAGTTCTGACGTTCTATTAATCTCCTACGGAGTACTTTCCAGTCTGCAACAAAGTATCAATCTCTATTAGAGTCATGCCTTCAGGCTTTTAAACAAGCCAACGTCTAACATGAAAAAAGAGGGTATTATCTTACATGAATGACACTGAAATGAAACTCGAATCATTCACGGTCTGGCACAGGTCTGTATTCCTGCAAGAGTTAAAAGCTGTTTTTACTGCCCAGTTCAGTTAGTGCGTGAGAAAGAATAATGAAAATGAGCGGGACTCTTGCTCACTCGGCGGTCGCTGTTCGTTTGCAAAATAATGTCGGGCTCTATTTATCCTCGATGTTTTGGACAGGAAACTGTGAAGGGAGAGAACGGGCTAAATTTAGGACCGTTACCCAAGAGTTATATCATGAAACTTACTTTCTCTGAAAGGCTTGAGCGGTTCGCTTACCAAATTCCGCTGTAAGCGCATGGCATTAGTTGGAGTCTGTTGCTCACTGAAGTGTTCGCAAACCAACGAGCCCGAGCAGTTCAAAAATATAGTTCCAGGTCAAAAAGTCACATGTCGTCTCTATTCGTCAGATGGGGAGGGGCCACTTGTCGATTTAATTCTGGACCTTGTGGTTCCCAGAGGAAAAATATCAAGCCGCTGTACCTGAAGTAAATCTTTAAATGACAGTTTACACACCCGAGTTAAATTCTATTCACTTCGCTCATACAATTGAGCTCATTGTTAATACTGTCAAACTTCATAATTAGATACGCTTCCTTGCGTAGTAGCGCACTTTCAATATTGGGAGACCGATGTTTAGGGTCTATTGCAGCCAATACTGTCCACTCAAAATCATTTTCAGAATGGTTGGCAGATATAAAATGCTCAACCATTGGGGCAGTCAGAACCTTGCGCCTTCAGCGCGATCTGTGTTGTGTAATTCTCATGTTGACTTGTTGGCATGTTTTGCTGATATATACCTTGTTGCATCTGCAAAGCACTGCGTAAACAACATTTTTTGTTTTGCAGTTAGTAAAACTAACGTATCTCCATTTAATGTTGTTGTATTCAAATACATTTCCCTCCAAAGTTGACGAGCAAGCAACGCAGCACCCACATTTGTGGTGCCCGTCTATTGGTTTCAAATTCCACTGTGTGATTAGATCACTTTTTGGTTTTGGAACATAGCTGTCAGCTCTTATTAGCTGTTGTCCAATACTGAGGTTTTTCTTCATAGCAAAAATAGGTTTGGGCATAGGGTATTCCAGATTCTCCAGCAGATGCTAATTTTTAAAATGATTTCCCTAAACTTATTTGTATGAGAGCCAAAGGTCATCACACAAACAAGTTTATCCAACCCCAACTTGTCTTTCTTCTGTAACAAGCTTTCTCTGGGAGTGAATCTCGCTCTCTTCTTAGAGTGCCTAAGCAATTTTTTTGGGTATCCCCTCTTTGTCATTTCTTCACAGAATGAATTAGCTTGAGTGTCAAATTCAGCCAGTTCGGTACAATTCCTTCTTATTCTTAGCAGTTGCCCGTACGGAAGATTTTCCTTCAGGCACTGAGGATGTGAACTCCTGTAATGGAGGATAGTATTTCTGTCCATCTCTTTTTTGTACAATGTAGTATTCAATATTCCTGCAGCCGGGATTATTGATACGTCCAAAAATGTCATCTTTAATTTACTAGACTGCATTGAGAACTTAATGTCAATGTGTCTTGTATTGATCCAATCGACAAAGCAGTCCAACTCTGACTGGCTCCCCTGCCACAGGAGCCAGACATCGTCGATATACCTCAACCATTGGAGCATGTTGTTAATGAAAGGATTATTGTTATGGATGGACCTTTCCTCGTATTGGGCCATAAACAATACGGCCATCTCCGGCGCATAAGGGCACCCCATGGCGGTGCCCTTGACTTGTACTAAAAATTCATTCTCGAACTTGAAGTAATTACTTCTCAATGATATTTCAGCTAGTTCGATAATGAATGATTTAGGTACCTGGTGAGGTCTTTCTCTCGACTCCAAGTAAAGCTCCATTACCTGGAGGGCTTCATCTTGATGGATTTGGGTGTATAATGATGTTACATCCATTGTAACCATTATTTGGTTCTCCTCATCAAAAGTTTTTCCTTCAACTTTTGTAATAAAGTCCGTTGTATCTCTAAGATAGGACTTCACATCATTTATAAAAGGCTTGAGAAAAAAATCAATGTACTTTGAAACTGGCTCCAAAACCGAATCGCACCCCGAAACAATGGGGCGCCCTGGCGGTGTGTGGCTATTCTTATGTATTTTTGGTAAAAAATACAGAATGGGGGTTCTCTGTGCCTTTTTATTCAAAAATTCAAATTCCTTAGGACCCAGAAAGCTTTGATCCAAGGCAGATGTAGTTAGCTTCTCAATTTTATGTTGTATTGCTTGTAAAGGGTCTTCCCTCACTGGTCTATACCATTCACGATTTTCCACATGACTCTTACCTTCCGTCAAGTACATAGTTCGGGGCCAGATCACCACCGCCCCGCCTTTATCGGCCTGCTTTATTATAATCGAACTGTCTGATTTCAGATCTTGAATAACTTTAACATGATCTTTACTTAGATTGTTCAGTACAAAGTATTTGGTTTTTTCCAACTTATTGATGGATGACAAAACAGTCTGTTCAAAAGCATGAATTTGCTTTGGTATGTTTTGAGTTGGGGTGAATTTGGACTTAATTTTAAGGCCAGTAATTTCTGGAGTGGCAGTAGATTCACTCCCAAAGAAATGGGATTTTAACCTAATCTTTCGACAAAAATCCAAGGCCTGTAACTTTAGTTTAGTGAAATCGGTTCGTCTCGTAGGGACGAATTTGAGACCTAAACTAAGTATCATTTTTTCATTAGTGGTAAGTTGTTTTTGGGAAAGGTTAACAATGGCAGAATCGTCTAATTGTTGTAATACCTGCTGCGTGTCTTCATTTCACATGGCTGCTTGAAACGAACCCTTGATTGGCCTCCCCTGGCTAAAAAAGACTGGTTGGAATTGCCTTGTTTTTTGATGATGGGCCAGGTCTTGCGTCCGGAGATGAGTCTGATGATGAAGTGTCGGAGAAACCTATGAATCTATTCCTAGATCGCCCTTGAAAGGAGGTTAAGGCTTTTCTAGAGTCAGCTAATTTGTAGTAGTCTTCTTTCAAGAATGGATAGACCTGTTCTATTTTGAAAGATTTAGAGTCTATTTCAAACTGGATGGTTTTAGAGTTAATCGTGTAGTCTTTAAAAGTTTGAATTTCCTTTTCTATCTTATGAATTAAAGCCTTGGCATCACTTACTGCTGGATCGTCTGAAATAGCCTTTATCAAATCTTGAATTTCCTTCTCTTCCTGCCTACAAAGTCTCTGTGCAGTCTCTATGGTATGCACCATAAGATGACGGCTGCACTTCGTGTTTATGAAACTAAATCCTCTTTTATATTCTGAATCTTCAGTGAAAATAACAGGGATGTTTTTAATTTGAAGTCCCCATGGAATCGTGCCCGCCCGTAAATGTTGGAGTAGGAAATACCCATGAAGTTCTATTCTTATATGTTTTTTCTGCAATCTGGTCAATTTATCTGCCTCGTTCTGTTGTTGGGCTGAGGAGCTCAATGAAAGAGCTGAAAAAGGGCTGGAAGCTATAAGATTTTTAATGTGATCTTCTGTGAAGGACAACGTATCCTTTTCAGCCATACTAAGCAGTGGAGAAGTCCACTGCTGTTGAACTAATCGTTTATCTGGAATGGAAGACCTTTTTGATAATCCACACCCACTCGGGTAATGACCCGCTCTAAAATGTAGAAAAAATAGAGGGGTTTGGTCCGATTGGGAAGGAGGGGGGTTGGACCACTGAATTCATACAAATAACAATTTACCCACACCTCCATTCATTTGAGATCGGAAATCCGATCAAGGAACCAGATAGTCTAAATTAATTGTGTCTATCTTGGCAATAATGATTTGCCTCTTTTATTTTGATTTATTTCATAGGAAAAAGATTATTTTTCACAAGGCCAAATTAGAAACACAATATCAACCAAACAAAGTATCACATTGACATAAACACCTACACCAAAATCAATTATTACATATTATGCACGAATTACCACACAAATTGACAATACATTTTAAACACAACAAAATTCTCGAAAATTAAATGTATGAGTACATTCAAAATCATCAAACAAGTCAAAAAGAGCTGTTTCTATATACACTATTTACATGTATATTCAATTCCATTTGCTTTACGCATTGAATCAAAAAAAATATAAGAAAAAAGATTCCTGATTTCTAACAGGCAACAAATCCTCGTATTTCGAGAGGGTGAAGCAAGAATCTTCAAGGAGCCGACGCGTTTCGAGTTCTGGCCTTATAATTACCAAACTCTCATCAGGGCAGCATTAATCCTGTCTTTGACAACTATTTTTGACAAAAAGAAAAAGAAATAAAGTCGTTTATTTTAAAAAAAGCTTCTAGAAAGCCCCTATCATCTCACTTGACCACTACTTCAATATGTAACCACATACCTGTTCATTAACAGTGTGGAGTTCTGACGTTCTATTAATCTCCTACGGAGTACTTTCCAGTCTGCAACAAAGTATCAATCTCTATTAGAGTCATGCCTTCAGGCTTTTAAACAAGCCAACGTCTAACATGAAAAAAGAGGGGATTATCTTACGTGAATGACACTGAAATGACACTCGAATCATTCACGGTCTGGCACAGGTCTGTATTCCTGCAAGAGTTAAAAGCTGTTTTTACTGCCCAGTTCAGTTAGTGCGCGAGAAAGAATAATGAAAATGAGCGGGACTCTTACTCACTCGGCGGTCGCTGTTCGTTTGAAAAATAATGTCGGGCTCAATTTATCCTCGATCTTTTGGACAGGAAACTGTGAAGGGAGAGAACGGGCTAAATTTAGGACCGTTACCCAAGAGTTATATCATGAAACTTACTTTCTCTGAAAGGCTTGAGCGGTTCGCTTACCAAATTCCGCTGTAAGCGTATGGCATTAGTTGGAGTCCGTTGCTCACTGAAGTGTTCGCAAACCAACGAGCCCGAGCAGTTCAAAAATATAGTTCCAGGTCAAACAGTCACATGTCGTCTCTATTCGTCAGATGCGGAGGGGCCACTTGTCGATTGAATTCTGGACCTTGTGGTTCCCAGAGGAAAAATATCAAGCCGCTGTACCTGAAGTAAATCTTTAAATGACAGTTTACACACCCGAGTTAAATTCTATTCACTTCGCTCATACAATTGAGCCCATTGTTAATACTGTCAAACTTCATAATTAGATACGCTTCCTTGCGTAGTAGCGCACTTTCAATATTGGGAGACCGATGTTTAGGGTCTATTGCAGCCAATATTGTCCACTCAAAATCATTTTCAAAATGGTTGGCAGATATAAAATGCTCAACCATTGGGGCAGTCAGAACCTTGCGCCTTAAGCGCGATCTGTGTTGTGTAATTCTCATGTTGACTTGTTGGCATGTTTTGCTGATATATACCTTGTTGCATCTGCAAAGCTCTGCGTAAACAACATTTTTTGTTTTGCAGTTAGTATAACTAACGTGTCTCCATTTGATGTTGTTGTATTCAAATACATTTCCCTCCAAAGTTGACGAGCAAGCAACGCAGTACCCACATTTGTGGTGCCCGTCTATTGGTTTCAAATTCCACTGTGTGATTAGATCACTTTTTGGTTTTGGAACATAGCTGTCAGCTCTTATTAGCTGTTGTCCAATACTGAGGTTTTTCTTCATAGCAAAAATAGGTTTGGGCATTAGGTATTCCAGATTCTCCAGCAGATGCCAATTTTTTAAAATGATTTGCCTAAACTTATTTGTATGAGAGCCAAAGGTCGTCACACAAACAAGTTTATCCAACCCCAACTTGTCTTTCTTCTGTAACAAGCTTTCTCTGGGAGTGAATCTCGCTCTCTTCTTAGAGTGCCTAAGCAATTTTTTTGGGTATCCCCTCTTTGTCATTTCTTCACAGAATGAATTAGCGTGAGTGTCAAATTCAGCCAGATTGGTACAATTCCTTCTTATTCTTAGCAGTTGCTCGTACGGAAGATTTTCCTTCAGGCACTGAGGATGTGAACTCCTGTAATGGAGGATAGTATTTCTGTCCATCTCTTTTTTGTACAATGTTGTATTCAATATTCCTGCAGCCGGGATTATTGATACGTCCAAAAATGTCATCTTTAATTTACTAGACTGCATTGAGAACTTAATGTCAATATGTCTTGTATTGATCCAATCGACAAAGCAGTCCAACTCTGACTGGCTCCCCTGCCACAGGAGCCAGACATCGTCGATATACCTCAACCATTGGAGCATGTTGTTAATGAAAGGATTATTGTTATGGATGAACCTTTCCTCGTATTGGGCCATAAACAGTATGGCCATCTCCGGCGCATAAGGGCACCCCATGGCGGTGCCCTTGACTTGTACGAAAAATTAATTCTCGAACTTGAAGTAATTACTTCTCAATGATATTTCAGCTAGTTCGATAATGAATGATGTAGGTACCTGGTGAGGTCTTTCTCTCGACTCCAAGTAAAGCTCCATTAACTGAAGGGCTTCATCTTGAGGGATTTGGGTGTATAATGATGTTACATCCATTGTAACCATTATTTGGTTCTCCTCATGAAAAGTTTTTCCTTCAACTTTTGTAATAAAGTCCGTCGTATCTCTAAGATAGGACTTCACATCATTTATAAAAGGCTTGAGAAAAAAATCAATGTACTTTGAAACTGGCTCCAAAACCGAATCGCACCCTGAAACAATGGGGCGCCCTGGCGGTGTGTGGCTATTCTTATGTATTTTTGGTAAAAAATACAGAATGGGGGTTCTCGGTGCCTTTTTATTCAAAAATTCAAATTCCTTAGGACCCAGAAAGCCTTGATCCAAGGCAGATGTAGTTAGCTTCTCAATTTTATGTTGTATTGCTTGTAAAGGGTCTTCCCTCACTGGTCTATACCATTCACGATTTTCCACATGACTCTAACCTTCCGTCAAGTACATAGTTCGGGGCCAGATCACCACCGCCCCGTCTTTATCGGCCTGCTTTATTATAATCGAACTGTCTGAGTTCAGATCTTGAATAGCTTTAACATGATCTTTACTTAGATTGTTCCGTACAAAGTATTTGGTTTTTTCCAACTTATTGATGGATGACAAAACAGTCTGTTCAAAAGCATGAATTTGCTTCGGTATGTTTTGAGTTGGGGTGAATTTGGACTTAATTTGAAGGCCAGTAATTTCTGGAGTGGCAGTAGATTCACTCCCAAAGAAATGGGATTTTAACCTAATCTTTCGACAAAAATCCAAGGCCTCTAACTTTAGTTTAGTGAAATCGGTTCGTCTTGTAGGGACGAATTTGAGACCTAAACTAAGTATCATTTTTTCATTAGTGGTAAGTTGTTTTTGGGAAAGGTTAACAATGGCAGAATCGTCTAATTGTTGTAATACCTGCTGCGTGTCTTCATTTCCCATGGCTGCTTGAAACGAACCCTTGATTGGCCTCCCCTGGCTAAAAAAGACTGGTTGGAATTGCCTTGTTTTTTTGATGATGGGCCAGGTCTTGCGTCCGGTGTCACGGTTTGCCAGGATGCGCCTACGGACTACAACTCCCAGGAGGCTGTGGAGTAGGAGGAGTCATCAGTATATAGGCGTCTGGGATGCAGACGTTAGTTGTACGTGATTCCCTTAGGATCAGTTCCTGATTGCCTTGTGTTTCGTTGTTCTCTTGGATTCTTCCTGGTTGGCGTCCTCGGGTGAGGCGCGTTACGTTCATGCTCAGGGAGGGCGGCTGCTCTCTCTCTGTTTCTGAACCTTTCCGGAGCTCCTTTCCGTCAGCGGCTGCGGCGGACTTCGCCTGTGAGCGTCCTCGGCTGAGGCGCTGGAGGCGTGTGCTCGGAGAGTGCGGCTGCTCTCTCCTGAGTTCTGTAGCACTCCGGAGTTATTGTCCGTCTGCGGCTGCGGCGGACTTTACAAGTGGGCGTTCTCGGCTGAGACGCTCCGTTTCTTTACACGGAAGAAGGGCGGCTGCTCTTCTTCAGAAAAGATTCCTGCTTTGGAATCTCCGTCAGCGGATGCGGCGGCCCCTGACTGCACACGTTCTCGGCTGAGACGTTGCCTCTTCTGCTCTGAAGCGGGCGGCTTCATTTACCATTCCAAGTCTCCCGGTGAAAGAGATAAGTAACTCTGTGTACTGTACGTTTGCTGATCTGCCTATAATCAGTATTCTGGAACTATTGCTGGGAACATTAGCTTGTACTGAATACAGGCATTCTAACTTTGTTTGTTTTGGGACATTGGTACATTGGGACTTCCTGTGTTGTCAGTCACCCTTGGATTCCTTACTGGCAGCAGAACTCTTTTGCGTTATACTTTATTTTTCCTTCAATACTCGGTTACTGGAGAAGGGATTATTTTTGGTTGTGAAAAGGAAGAGGGAATGGTATGTATGGTGCGTTTGTGGTGATTTACTGGAATTCATATGCATTGACCAGGACTAATGTTGTTTGTGTGTTTCTGATCATCAGGTATAAGGATAGAGAAGTATCTTTCCTTTCAAGAGAGGGGGTTGCATCCAGTGGAGTAACTGGGGTAGGTGTTCCACTAGCGAGAATTATATGAGAGTAGCCAGTGATTTGTGCTATAACGTTGTGTCTTTCTTTTTTCTCATTTCAGTGGTCCCTTCCGTTCCAGCCCCTTCCCTTACCTTTCCCTCGCCTGATTTCCTAGAGGCTCTGTGTACTTGGTTGTCAGAGTTTCGGGCAGTCAGGAGGTGGACCCCCTTGAGCATCGCCCTGATCCTGTGGAGACAGATCGTGACATCCGGAGATGAGTCTGATGATGAAGTGTCGGAGAAACCTATGAATCTATTCCTAGATCGCCCTTGAAAGGAGGTTAAGGCTTTTCTAGAGTCAGCTAATTTGTAGTAGTCTTCTTTCAAGAATGGATAGACCTGTTCTATTTTGAAAGATTTAGAGTCTCTTTCAAACTAGATGGTTTTAGAGTTAATCGTGTAGTCTTTAAAAGTTTGAATTTCCTTTTCTATCTTATCAATTAAAGCCTTGGCATCACTTACTGCTGGATCGTCTGAAATAGCCTTTATCAAATCTTGAATTTCCTTCTCTTCCTGGCTACAAAGTCTCTGTGCAGTCTCTATGGTATGCACCATAAGATCACGGCTGCACTTCGTGTTTATGAAACTAAATCCTCTTTTATATTCTGAATCTTCAGTGTAAATAACGGGGATGTTTTTAATTTGAAGTCCCCATGGGATCGTACCCGCCCGAAAATGTTGGAGTAGGAAATACCCATGAAGTTCTGTTCTTATATGTTTTTTCTGCAATCTGGTCAATTTATCTGCCTCGTTCTGTTGTTGGGCTGAGGAGCTCAATGAAAGAGCTGAAAAGGGCTGGAAGCTATAAGATTTTTAATGTGATTTTCTGTGAAGGACAACGTATCCTTTTCAGCCATACTAAGCAGTGGAGAAGTCCACTGCTGTTGAACTAATCGTTTATCTAGAATGGAAGACCTTTTTGATAATCCACACCCACTCGGGTAATGACCCGCTCTAAAATGTAGAAAAAATGGAGGGGTTTGGTCCGATTGGGAAGGAGGGGGGTTGGACCACTGAATTTATACAAAGAACAATTTACCCACACCTCCATTCATTTGAGATCGGAAATCCGATCAAGGAACCAGATAGACTAAATTAATTGTGTCTATCTTGGCAGTAATGATTTGCCTCTTTTAGTTTGATTTATTTCATAGGAAAAAGATTATTTTTCACAAGGCCAAATTAGAAACACATTATCAACCAAACAAAGTATCACATTGACATAAACACCTACACCAAAATCAATTATTACATATTATGCACGAATTACCACACAAATTGACAATACATTTTAAACACAACAAAATTCTCGAAAATTCAATGAATGAGTACATTCAAAATCATCAAACATGTCAAAAAGAGCTGTTTCTATATACACTATTTACATGTATATTCAATTCCATTTGCTTTACGCATTGAATAGAAAAAAATATAAGAAAAAAGATTCCTGATTTCTAACAGGCAACAAATCCTCGTATTTCGAGAGGGTGAAGCAAGAATCTTCACGAAGCCGACGCGTTTCGAGTTCTGGCCTTATAATTACCAAACTCTCATCAGGGCAGCATTAATCCTGTCTTTGACAACTATTTTTGACAAAAAGAAAAAGAAATAAAGTTGTTTATTTTAAAAAAAGCTTCTAGAAAGGCCCTATCATCTCACTTGACCACTACTTCAATATGTAACCACATACCTGTTCATTAACAGTGTGGAGTTCTGACGTTCTATTAATCTCCTACGGAGTACTTTCCAGTCTGCAACAAAGTATCAATCTCTATTAGAGTCATGCCTTCAGGCTTTTAAACAAGCCAACGTCTAACATGAAAAAAGAGGGGATTATCTTACGTGAATGACACTGAAATGACACTCGAATCATTCACGGTCTGGCACAGGTCTGTATTCCTGCAAGAGTTAAAAGCTGTTTTTACTGCCCAGTTCAGTTAGTGCGCGAGAAAGAATAATGAAAATGAGCGGGACTCTTACTCACTCGGCGGTCGCTGTTCGTTTGCAAAATAATGTCGGGCTCTATTTATCCTCGATCTTTTGGACAGGAAACGGTGAAGGGAGAGAACGGGCTAAATTTAGGACTGTTACCCAAGAGTTATATCATGAAACTTACTTTCTCTGAAAGGCTTGAGCGGTTCGCTTACCAAATTACGCTGTAAGCGCATGGCATTAGTTGGAGTCTGTTGCTCACTGAAGTGTTCGCAAACCAACGAGCCCGAGCAGTTCAAAAATATAGTTCCAGGTCAAAAAGTCACATGTCGTCTCTATTCGTCAGATGGGGAGGGGCCACTTGTCGATTGAATTCTGGACCTTGTGGTTCCCAGAGGAAAAATATCAAGCCGCTGTACCTGAAGTAAATCTTTAAATGACAGTTTACACACCCGAGTTAAATTCTATTCACTTCGCTCATACAATTGAGCCCATTGTTAATACTGTCAAACTTCATAATTAGATACGCTTCCTTGCGTAGTAGCGCACTTTCAATATTGGGAGACCGATGTTTAGGGTCTATTGCAGCCAATACTGTCCACTCAAAATCATTTTCAGAATGGTTGGCAGATATAAAATGCTCAACCATTGGGGCAGTCAGAACCTTGCGCCTTAAGCGCGATCTGTGTTGTGTAATTCTCATGTTGACTTGTTGGCATGTTTTGCTGATATATACCTTGTTGCATCTGCAAAGCACTGCGTAAACAACATTTTTTGTTTTGCAGTTAGTATAACTAACGTGTCTCCATTTGATGTTGTTGTATTCAAATACATTTCCCTCCAAAGTTGACGAGCAAGCAACGCAGTACCCACATTTGTGGTGCCCGTCTATTGGTTTCAAATTCCACTGTGTGATTAGATCACTTTTTGGTTTTTGAACATAGCTGTCAGCTCTTATTAGCTGTTGTCCAATACTGAGGTTTTTCTTCATAGCAAAAATAGGTTTGGGCATAAGGTATTCCAGATTCTCCAGCAGATGCCAATTTTTTAAAATGATTTGCCTAAACTTATTTGTATGAGAGCCAAAGGTCGTCACACAAACAAGTTTATCCAACCCCAACTTGTCTTTCTTCTGTAACAAGCTTTCTCTGGGAGTGAATCTCGCTCTCTTCTTAGAGTGCCTAAGCAATTTTTTTGGGTATCCCCTCTTTGTCATTTCTTCACAGAATGAATTAGCGTGAGTGTCAAATTCAGCCAGTTTGGTACAATTCCTTCTTATTCTTAGCAGTTGCTCGTACGGAAGATTTTCCTTCAGGCACTGAGGATGTGAACTCCTGTAATGGAGGATAGTATTTCTGTCCATCTCTTTTTTGTACAATGTTGTATTCAATATTCCTGCAGCCGGGATTATTGATACGTCCAAAAATTTCATCTTTAATTTACTAGACTGCATTGAGAACTTAATGTCAATATGTCTTGTATTGATCCAATCGACAAAGCAGTCCAACTCTGACTGGCTCCCCTGCCACAGGAGCCAGACATAGTCGATATACCTCAACCATTGGAGCATGTTGTTAATGAAAGGATTATTGTTATGGATGAACCTTTCCTCGTATTGGGCCATAAACAGTATGGCCATCTCCGGCGCATAAGGGCACCCCATGGCGGTGCCCTTGACTGGTACGAAAAATTCATTCTCGAACTTGAAGTAATTACTTCTCAATGATATTTCAGCTAGTTCGATAATGAATGATGTAGGTACCTGGTGAGGTCTTTCTCTCGACTCCAAGTAAAGCTCCATTAACTGAAGGGCTTCATCTTGAGGGATTTGGGTGTATAATGATGTTACATCCATTGTAACCATTATTTGGTTCTCCTCATCAAAAGTTTTTCCTTCAACTTTTGTAATAAAGTCCGTCGTATCTCTAAGATAGGACTTCACATCATTTATAAAAGGCTTGAGAAAAAAATCAATGTACTTTGAAACTGGCTCCAAAACCGAATCGCACCCCGAAACAATGGGGCGCCCTGGCGGTGTGTGGCTATTCTTATGTATTTTTGGTAAAAAATACAGAATGGGGGTTCTCGGTGCCTTTTTATTCAAAAATTCAAATTCCGTAGGACCCAGAAAGCCTTGATCCAAGGCAGATGTAGTTAGCTTCTCAATTTTATGTTGTATTGCTTGTAAAGGGTCTTTCCTCACTGTTCTATACCATTCACGATTTTCCACATGACTCTAACCTTCCGTCAAGTACATAGTTCGGGGCCAGATCACCACCGCCCCGTCTTTATCGGCCTGCTTTATTATAATCGAACTGTCTGATTTCAGATCTTGAATAGCTTTAACATGATCTTTACTTAGATAGTTCCGTACAAAGTATTTGGTTTTTTCCAACTTATTGATGGATGACAAAACAGTCTGTTCAAAAGCATGAATTTGCTTTGGTATGTTTTGAGTTGGGGTGAATTTGGACTTAATTTTAAGGCCAGTAATTTCTGGAGTGGCAGTAGATTCACTCCCAAAGAAATGGGATTTTAACCTAATCTTTCGACAAAAATCCAAGGCCTCTAACTTTAGTTTAGTGAAATCGGTTCGTCTCGTAGGGACGAATTTGAGACCTAAACTAAGTATCATTTTTTCATTAGTGGTAAGTTGTTTTTGGGAAAGGTTAACAATGGCAGAATCGTCTAATTGTTGTAATACCTGCTGCGTGTCTTCATTTCCCATGGCTGCTTGAAACGAACCCTTGATTGGCCTCCCCTGGCTAAAAAAGACTGGTTGGAATTGCCTTGTTTTTTTGATGATGGGCCAGGTCTTGCGTCCGGAGATGAGTCTGATGATGAAGTGTCGGAGAAACCTATAAATCTATTCCTAGTTCGCCCTTGAAAGGAGGTTAAGGCTTTTCTAGAGTCAGCTAATTTGTAGTAGTCTTCTTTCAAGAATGGATAGACCTGTTCTATTTTGAAAGATTTAGAGTCTCTTTCAAACTAGATGGTTTTAGAGTTAATCGTGTAGTCTTTAAAAGTTTGAATTTCCTTTTCTATCTTATCAATTAAAGCCTTGGCATCACTTACTGCTGGATCGTCTGAAATAGCCTTTATCAAATCTTGAATTTCCTTCTCTTCCTGGCTACAAAGTCTCTGTGCAGTCTCTATGGTATGCACCATAAGATCACGGCTGCACTTCATATTTATGAAACTAAATCATCTTTTATATTCTGAATCTTCAGTGAAAATAACGGGGATGTTTTTAATTTGAAGTCCCCATGGAATCGTGCCCGCCCGAAAATGTTGGAGTAGGAAATACCCATGAAGTTCTGTTCTTATATGTTTTTTCTGCAATCTGGTCAATTTATCTGCCTCGTTCTGTTGTTGGGCTGAGGAGCTCAATGAAAGAGCTGAAAAAGGGCTGGAAGCTATAAGATTTTTAATGTGATCTTCTGTGAAGGACAACGTATCCTTTTCAGCCATACTAAGCAGTGGAGAAGTCCACTGCTGTTGAACTAATCGTTTATCTGGAATGGAAGACCTTTTTGATAATCCACACCCACTCGGGTAATGACCCGCTCTAAAATGTAGAAAAAATGGAGGGGTTTGGTCCGATTGGGAAGGAGGGGGGTTGGACCACTGAATTTATACAAAGAACAATTTACCCACACCTCCATTCATTTGAGATCGGAAATCCGATCAAGGAACCAGATAGACTAAATTAATTGTGTCTATCTTGGCAGTAATGATTTGCCTCTTTTATTTTGATTTATTTCATAGGAAAAAGATTATTTTTCACAAGGCCAAATTAGAAACACATTATCAACCAAACAAAGTATCACATTGACATAAACACCTACACCAAAATCAATTATTACATATTATGCACGAATTACCACACAAATTGACAATACATTTTAAACACAACAAAATTCTCGAAAATTCAATGCATGAGTACATTCAAAATCATCAAACATGTCAAAAAGAGCTGTTTCTATATACACTATTTACATGTATATTCAATTCCATTTGCTTTACGCATTGAATCAAAAAAAATATAAGAAAAAAGATTCCTGATTTCTAACAGGCAACAAATCCTCGTATTTCGAGAGGGTGAAGCAAGAATCTTCACGGAGCCGACGCGTTTCGAGTTCTGGCCTTATAATTACCAAACTCTCATCAGGGCAGCATTAATCCTGTCTTTGACAACTATTTTTGACAAAAAGAAAAAGAAATAAAGTCGTTTATTTTAAAAAAAGCTTCTAGAAAGCCCCTATCATCTCACTTGACCACTACTTCAATATGTAACCACATACCTGTTCATTAACAGTGTGGAGTTCTGACGTTCTATTAATCTCCTAGGGAGTACTTTCCAGTCTGCAACAAAGTATCAATCTCTATTAGAGTCATGCCTTCAGGCTTTTAAACAAGCCAACGTCTAACATGAAAAAAGAGGGGATTATCTTACGTGAATGACACTGAAATGACACTCGAATCATTCACGGTCTGGCACAGGTCTGTATTCCTGCAAGAGTTAAAAGCTGTTTTTACTGCCCAGTTCAGTTAGTGCGCGAGAAAGAATAATGAAAATGAGCGGGACTCTTACTCACTCGGCGGTCGCTGTTCGTTTGCAAAATAATGTCGGGCTCTATTTATCCTCGATCTTTTGGACAGGAAACTGTGAAGGGAGAGAACGGGCTAAATTTAGGACCGTTACCCAAGAGTTATATCATGAAACTTACTTTCTCTGAAAGGCTTGAGCGGTTCGCTTACCAAATTCCGCTGTAAGCGAATGGCATTAGTTGGAGTCTGTTGCTCACTGAAGTGTTCGCAAACCAACGAGCCCGAGCAGTTCAAAAATATAGTTCTAGGTCAAAAAGTCACATGTCGTCTCTATTCGTCAGATGGGGAGGGGCCACTTTTCGATTGAATTATGGACCTTGTGGTTCCCAGAGGAAAAATATCAAGCCGCTGTACCTGAAGTAAATCTTTAAATGACAGTTTACACACCCGAGTTAAATTCTATTCACTTCGCTCATACAATTGAGCCTATTGTTAATACTGTCAAACTTCATAATTAGATACACTTCCTTGCGTAGTAGCGCACTTTCAATATTGGGAGACCGATGTTTAGGGTCTATTGCAGCCAATACTGTCCACTCAAAATCATTTTCAGAATGGTTGGCAAATCTAAAATGCTCAACCATTGGGGCAGTCAGAACCTTGCGCCTTAAGCGCGATCTGTGTTGTGTAATTCTCATGTTGACTTGTTGGCATGTTTTGCCGATATATACCTTGTTGCATCTGCAAAGCACTGCGTAAACAACATTTTTTGTTTTGCAGTTAGTAAAACTAACGTGTCTCCATTTGATGTTGTTGTAGTCAAATACATTGCACTCCAAAGTTGACGAGCAAGCAACGCAGCACCCACATTTGTGGTGCCCGTCTATTGGTTTCAAATTCCACTGTGTGATTAGATCACTTTTTGGTTTTGGAACATAGCTGTCAGCTCTTATTAGCTGTTGTCCAATACTGAGGTTTTTCTTCATAGCAAAAATAGGTTTGGGCATAGGGTATTCCAGATTCTCCAGCAGATGCCAATTTTTTTTAAATGATTTGCCTAAACTTATTTGTATGAGAGCCAAAGGTCGTCCAAACCCCTCCATTTTTTCTACATTTTAGAGCGGGTCATTACCCGAGTGGGTGTGGATTATCAAAAAGGTCTTCCATTCCAGATAAACGATTAGTTCAACAGCAGTGGACTTCTCCACTGCTTAGAATGGCTGAAAAGGATACGTTGTCATTCACAGAAGATCACATTAAAAATCTTATAGCTTCCAGCCCTTTTTCAGCTCTTTCATTGAGCTCCTCAGCCCAACAACAGAACGAGGCATATAAATTGACCAGATTGCAGAAAAAACATATAAGAACAGAACTTCATGGGTATTTCCTACTCCAACATTTACTGGCGGGCACGATTCCATGGGGACTTCAAATTAAAAACATCCCCGTTATTTTCACTGAAGATTCAGAATATAAAAGAGGATTTAGTTTCATAAACACGAAGTGCATCCGTGATCTTATGGTGCATACCATAGAGACTGCACGGAGACTTTGTAGCCAGGAAGAGAAGGAAATTCAAGATTTGATAAAGGCTATTTCAGACGATCCAGCAGTAAGTGATGCCAAGGCTTTAATTGATAAGATAGAAAAGGAAATTCAAACTTTTAAAGACTACACGATTAACTCTAAAACCATCCAGTTTGAAAGAGACTCTAAATCTTTCAAAATAGAACAGGTCTATCCATTCTTGAAAGAAGACTACTACAAATTAGCTGACTCTAGAAAAGCCTTAACCTCCTTTCAAGGGCGATCTAGGAATAGATTCATAGGTTTCTCCGACACATCATCATCAGACTCATCTCCGGACGCAAGACCTGGCCCATCATCAAAAAAACAAGGCAATTCCAACCAGTCTTTTTTAGCCAGGGGAGGCCAATCAAGGGTTCGTTTCAAGCAGCCATGGGAAATGAAGACACACAGCAGGTATTACAACAATTAGACGATTCTGCCATTGTTAACCTTTCCCAAAAACAACTTACCACTAATGAAAAAATGATACTTAGTTTAGGTCTCAAATTCGTCCCTACGAGACAAACCAATTTCACTAAACTAAAGTTAGAGGTCTTGGATTTTTGTCGAAAGATTAGGTTAAAATCCCATTTCTTTGGGAGTGAATCTACTGCCACTCCAGAAATTACTGGCCTTAAAATTAAGTCCAAATTCACCCCAACTCAAAACATACCAAAGCAAATTCATGCTTTTGAACAGACTGTTTTGTCATCCATCAATAAGTTGGAAAAAACCAAATACTTTGTACGGAACAATCTAAGTAAAGATCATGTTAAAGCTATTCAAGATCTGAAATCAGACAGTTCGATTATAATAAAGCAGGCCGATAAAGGCGGGGCGGTGGTGATCTGGCCCCGAACTATGTACTTGACGGAAGGTAAGAGTCATGTGGAAAATCGTGAATGGTATAGACCAGTGAGGGAAGACCCTTTACAAGCAATACAACATAAAATTGAGAAGCTAACTACATCTGCCTTGGATCAAGGCTTTCTGGGTCCTAACGAATTTGAATTTTTGAATAAAAAGGCACGAGAACGCCCATTCTGTATTTTTCACCAAAAATACATAAGAATAGCCACACACCGCCAGGGCGCCCCATTGTTTCGGGGTGAGATTCGGTTTTGGAGCCAGTTTCAAAGTACATTGATTTTTTTCTCAAGCCTTTTATAAATGATGTGAAGTCCTATCTTAGAGATACGACGGACTTTATTACAAAAGTTAAAGGAAAAACTTTTGATGAGGAGAACCAAATAATGGTTACAATGGATGTAACATCATTATACACCCAAATCCCTCAAGATGAAGCCCTCCAGGTAATGGAGCTTTACTTGGAGTCGAGAGAAAGACCTCACCAGGTACCTACATCATTCATTATCGAACTAGCTGAAATATCATTGAGAAGTAATTACTTCAAGTTCGAAAATGAATTTTTCGTACAAGACAAGGGCACAGCCATGGGGTGCCCTTATGCGCCGGAAATGGCCGTATTGTTTATGGCCCAATACGAGGAAAGGTTCATCCATAACAATAATCCTTTCATTAACAACATGCTCCAATGGTTGAGGTATATCGACGATGTCTGGCTCCTGTGGCAGGGGAGCCAGTCAGAGTTGGACTGCTTTGTCGATTGGATCAATACAAGACACATTGACATTAAGTTCTCAATGCAGTCTAGTAAATTAAATATGACATTTTTGGATGTATCAATAATCCCGGCTGCAGGAATATTGAATACAACATTGTACAAAAAAGAGATGGACAGAAATACTATCATCACCGGATTGGCCTTCCTCTTGGTGGCCCCAAACGTTCGGTGCCCCTCCTAAACCGGTGACCAAAGTAAGAAACCTGGGAGTAATCTTTGACGATCGTTTAAATTTCATGGATCATGCCATTAAAGTGGCGTCAACAGCCTACTACAAACTACGCATGATTCGGAAAATAAGCCCCTATCTCCCAACAACTGCTATTAAAAGATTGGTGAGCTCGCTAGTCCTGACATCATTGGACTATTGTAATGGGCTCTTCCTTAACTCCCAAGTTAGAGTCATAAAAAAACTGCAAACCATACAAAACGCTGCAGCTCGCCTGCTCCTTGGAATCCCAAAGTTCGCACCTTTATCAGATGCAATAATAAAACTACACTGGCTGACGATTCAGAACAGAGCCAGATTTAAATCACAGTGCATAGTTTACAAAGCACTAAATAAACAGGGCCCTCATTTCTTAATAGACCATCTGTGTCCCTACCAACCAACACGTCAGCTACGTTCCGCCAACAGCAACCAACTATCGGTGCCTCGCACCAGGACAGTCATGTGGGGAGATCGAAGTTTTGTGGTAGCAACTTCCAAACTCTGGAACACACTGCCTCAAGACATCAGATCATGTCCCACATTGTTACAGTTTCGAAAGAAACTGAAAACATGGCTGTTCAACAATTAAGTTTCATGGTATGGGGCACGAGATCAGAGCAACTAAGCTTAACAACACCGAGCTCGCAATTTAATCAGCGCCAAGACACCTTTGGGTATACGCCGCGCTTTATAAATGCCAAAAATAAATAAATAAATAAATGAATAAATATCCTCCATTACAGGAGTTCACATCCTCAGTGCCTGAAGGAAAATCTTCCGTACGGGCAACTGCTAAGAATAAGAAGGAATTGTACAGAACTGGCTGAATTTGACACTCACGCTAATTCATTCTGTGAAGAAATGACAAAGAGGGGATACCCCAAAAAATTGCTTAGGCACTCCAAGAAGAGAGCGAGATTCACTTCCAGAGAAAGCTTGTTACAGAAGAAAGACAAGTTGGGGTTGGATAAACTTGTTTGTGTGACGACCTTTGGCTCTCATACAAATAAGTTTAGGCAAATCATTTTAAAAAATTGGCATCTGCTGGAGAATCTGGAATACCCTATGCCCAAACCTATTTTTGCTATGAAGAAAAACCTCAGTATTGGACAACAGCTAATAAGAGCTGACAGCTATGTTCCAAAACCAAAACAGTGATCTAATCACACAGTGGAATTTGAAACCAATAGACGGGCACCACAAATGTGGGTGCTGCGTTGCTTGCTCGTCAACTTTGGAGGGAAATGTATTTGAATACAACAACATCAAATGGAGACACGTTAGTTTTACTAACTGCAAAACAAAAAATGTTGTTTACGCAGTGCTTTGCAGATGCAGCAAGGTATATATCGGCAAAACATGCCAACAAGTCAACATGAGAATTACACAACACAGATCGCGCTTAAGGCGCAAGGTTCTGACTGCCCCAATGGTTGAGCATTTTATATCTGCCAACCATTCTGAAAATGATTTTGAGTGGACAGTATTGGCTGCAATAGACCCTAAACATCGGTCTCCCAATATTGAAAGTGCGCTACTACGCAAGGAAGCGTATCTAATTATGAAGTTTGACAGTATTAACAATGGGCTCAATTGTATGAGCGAAGTGAATAGAATTTAACTCGGGTGTGTAAACTGTCATTTAAAGATTTACTTCAGGTACAGCGGCTTGATATTTTTCCTCTGGGAACCACAAGGTCCAGAATTCAATCGACAAGTGGCCCCTCCCCATCTGACGAATAGAGACGACATGTGACTTTTTGACCTGGAACTATATTTTTGAACTGCTCGGGCTCGTTGGTTTGCGAACACTTCAGTGAGCAACAGACTCCAACTAATGCCATGCCCTTACAGCGGAATTTGGTAAGCGAACCGCTCAAGCCTTTCAGAGAAAGTAAGTTTCATGATATAACTCTTGGGTAACGGTCCTAAATTTAGCCCGTTCTCTCCCTTCACAGTTTCCTGTCCAAAAGATCGAGGATAAATAGAGCCCGACATTATTTTGCAAACGAACAGCGACCGCCGAGTGAGTAAGAGTCCCGCTCATTTTCATTATTCTTTCTCGCGCACTAACTGAACTGGGCAGTAAAAACAGCTTTTAACTCTTGCAGGAATACAGACCTGTGCCAGACCGTGAATGATTCGAGTGTCATTTCAGTGTCATTCACGTAAGATAATCCCCTCTTTTTTCATGTTAAATGTTGGCTTGTTTAAAAGCCTGAAGGCATGACTCTAAAAGAGATTGATACTTTGTTGCAGACTGGAAAGTACTCCGTAGGAGATTAATAGAAAGTCAGAACTCCACACTGTTAATGAACAGTTATGTGGTTACATATTGAAGTAGTGGTCAAGTGAGATGATAGGGGCTTTCTAGAAGCTTTTTTTAAAATAAACAACTTTATTTCTTTTTCTTTTTGTCAAAAATAGTTGTCAAAGACAGGATTAATGCTGCCCTGATGAGATTTTGGTAATTATAAGGCCAGAACTCGAAACGCTTCGGCTCCGTGAAGATTCTTGCTTCACCCTCTCGAAATACGAGGATTTGTTGCCTGTTAGAAATCAGCAATCTTTTTTCTTATATTTTTTTTGATTCAATGCGTAAAGCAAATGGAATTGAATATACATATAAATACTGTATATAGAAACAGCTCTTTTTGACATGTTTGATGATTTTGAATGTACTCATGCATTGAATTTTCGAGAATTTTGTTGTCTTTAAAATGTATTGTCAATTTGTGTGGTAATTCGTGCATAATATGTAATAATTGATTTTGGTGTAGGTGTTTATGTCAATGTGATACTTTGTTTGGTTGATAATGTGTTTCTAATTTGGCCTTGTGAAAAATAATCTTTTTCCTATGAAATAAATCAAAATAAAAGAGGCAAATCATTATTGCCAAGATAGACACAATTAATTTAGTCTATCTGGTTCCTTGATCGGATTTCCGATCTCAAATGAATGGAGGTGTGGGTAAATTGTTCTTTGCATAAATTCAGTGGTCCAACCCCCCTCCTTCCCAATCGGACCAAACCCCTCCATTTTTTCTACATTTTAGAGCGGGTCATTACCCGAGTGGGTGTGGATTATCAAAAAGGTCTTCCATTCCAGATAAACGATTAGTTCAACAGCAGTGGACTTCTCCACTGCTTAGTATGGCTGAAAAGGATACGTTGTCCTTCACAGAAGATAACATTAAAAATCTTATAGCTTCCAGCCCTTTTTCAGCTCTTTCATTGAGCTCCTCAGCCCAACAACAGAACGAGGCAGATAAATTGACCAGATTGCAGAAAAAACATATAGGAACAGAACTTCATGGGTATTTCCTACTCCAACATTTACGGGCGGGCACGATTCCATGGGGACTTCAAATTAAAAACATCCCCGTTATTTTCACTGAAGATTCAGAATATAAAAGAGGATTTAGTTTCATAAACACGAAGTGCAGCCGTGATCTTATGGTGCATACCATAGAGACTTTGTAGCCAGGAAGAGAAGGAAATTCAAGATTTGATAAAGGCTATTTCAGACGACCCAGCAGTAAGTGATGCCAAGCTTTAATTGATAAGATAGAAAAGGAAATTCAAACTTTCAAAGACTACACGATTAACTCTAAAACCATCCAGTTTGAAAGAGACTCTAAATCTTTCAAAATAGAACAGGTCTATCCATTCTTGAAAGAAGACTACTACAAATTAGCTGACTCTAGAAAAGCCTTAACCTCCTTTCAAGGGCGATCTAGGAATAGATTCATAGGTTTCTCCGACACTTCATCATCAGACTCCTCTCCGGAAGTAAGACCTGGCCCATCATCAAAAAAAAAGGCAATTCCAACCAGTCTTTTTTAGCCAGGGGAGGCCAATCAAGGGTTCGTTTCAAGCAGCCATGGGAAATGAAGACACGTAGCAGGTATTACAACAATTAGACGATTCTGCCATTGTTAACCTTTCCCAAAAACAACTTACCACTAATGAAAAAATGATACTTAGTTTAGGTCTCAAATTTGTCCCTACGAGACGAACCGATTTCACTAAACTAAAGTTAGAAGCCTTGGATTTTTGTCGAAAGATTAGGTTAAAATCCCATTTCTTTGGGAGTGAATCTACTGCCACTCCAGAAATTACTGGCCTTAAAATTAAGTCCAAATTCACCCCAACTCAAAACATACCAAAGCAAATTCATGCTTTTGAACAGACTGTTTTGTCATCCATCAATAAGTTGGAAAAAACCAAATACTTTGTACGGAACAATCTAAGTAAAGATCATGTTAAAGCTATTCAAGATCTGAAATCAGACAGTTCGATTATAATAAAGCAGGCCGATAAAGGCGGGGCGGTGGTGATCTGGCCCCGAACTATGTACTTGACCGAAGGTAAGAGTCATGTGGAAAATCGTGAATGGTATAGACCAGTGAGGGAAGACCCTTTACAAGCAATACAACATAAAATTGAGAAGCTAACTACATCTGCCTTGGATCAAGGCTTTCTGGGTCCTAAGGAATTTGAATTTTTGAATAAAAAGGCACCGAGAACCCCCATTCTGTATTTTTTTACCAAAAATACATAGGAATAGCCACACACCGCCAGAGCGCCCCATTGTTTCGGGGTGCGATTTGGTTTTGGAGCCAGTTGCAAAGTACATTGATTTTTTTCTCAAGCCTTTTATAAATGAAGTGAAGTCCTATCTTAGAGATACGACGGACTTTATTACAAAAGTTGAAGGAAAAACTTTTGATGAGGAGAACCAAATAATGGTTACAATGGATGTAACATCATTATACACCCAAATCCCTCAAGAAGAAGCCCTTCAGGTAATGGAGCTTTACTTGGAGTCGAGAGAAAGACCTCACCAGGTACCTACATCATTCATCATCGAACTAGCTGAAATATCATTGAGAAGTAATTACTTCAAGTTCGAGAATGAATTTTTCGTACAAGTCAAGGGCACCGCCATGGGGTGCCCTTATGCGCCGGAGATGGCCGTATTGTTTATGGCCCAATACGAGGAAAGGTTCATCCATAACAATAATCCTTTCATTAACAACATGCTCCAATGGTTGAGGTATATCGACGATGTCTGGCTCCTGTGGCAGGGGAGCCAGTCAGAGTTGGACTGCTTTGTCGATTGGATCAATACAAGACACATTGACATTAGGTTCTCAATGCAGTCTAGTAAATTAAAGATGACATTTTTGGACGCATCAATAATCCCGGCTGCAGGAATATTGAATACAACATTGTACAAAAAAAGAGATGGACAGAAATACTATCCTCCATTACAGGAGTTCACATCCTCAGTGCCTGAAGGAAAATCTTCCGTACGGGCAACTGCTAAGAATAAGAAGGAATTGTACCGAACTGGCTGAATTTGACACTCACGCTAATTCATTCTGTGAAGAAATGACAAAGAGGGGATACCCCAAAAAATTGCTTAGGCACTCTAGGAAGAGAGCAATATTCACTCCCAGAGAAAGCTTGTTACAGAAGAAAGACACGTTGGGGTTGGATAAACTTGTTTGTGTGACGACCTTTGGCTCTCATACAAATAAGTTTAGGCAAATCATTTTAAAAAATTGGCATCTGCTGGAGAATCTGGAATACCCTATGCCCAAACCTATTTTTGCTATGAAGAAAAACCTCAGTATTGGACAACAGCTAATAAGAGCTGACAGCTATGTTCCAAAACCAAAAAGTGATCTAATCACACAGGGGAATTTGAAACCAATAGACGGGCACCACAAATGTGGGTGCTGTGTTGCTTGCTCGTCAACTTTGGAGGGAAATGTATTTGAATACAACAACATCAAATGGAGACACGTTAGTTTTACTAACTGCAAAACAAAAAATGTTGTTTACGCAGTGCTTTGCAGATGCAACAAGGATCGGCAAAACATGCCAACAAGTCAACATGAGAATTACACAACACAGATCGCGCTTAAGGCGCAAGGTTCTGACTGCCCCAATGGTTGAGCATTTTATATCTGCCAACCATTCTGAAAATGATTTTGAGTGGACAGTATTGGCTGCAATAGACCCTAAACATCGGTCTCCCAATATTGAAAGTGCGCTACTACGCAAGGAAGCGTATCTAATTATGAAGTTTGACAGTATTAACAATGGGCTCAATTGTATGAGCGAAGTGAATAGAATTTAACTCGGGTGTGTAAACTGTCATTTAAAGATTTACTTCAGGTACAGCGGCTTGATATTTTTCCTCTGGGAACCACAAGGTCCAGAATTCAATCGACAAGTGGCCCCTCCCCATCTGACGAATAGAGACGACATGTGACTTTTTGACCTGGAACTATATTTTTGAACTGCTCGGGCTCGTTGGTTTGCGAACACTTCAGTGAGCAACAGACTCCAACTAATGCCATGCCCTTACAGCGGAATTTGGTAAGCGAACCGCTCAAGCCTTTCAGAGAAAGTAAGTTTCATGATATAACTCTTGGGTAACGGTCCTAAATTTAGCCCGTTCTCTCCCTTCACAGTTTCCTGTCCAAAAGATCGAGGATAAATAGAGCCCGACATTATTTTGCAAACGAACAGCGACCGCCGAGTGAGTAAGAGTCCCGCTCATTTTCATTATTCTTTCTCGCGCACTAACTGAACTGGGCAGTAAAAACAGCTTTTAACTCTTGCAGGAATACAGACCTGTGCCAGACCGTGAATGATTCGAGTGTCATTTCAGTGTCATTCACGTAAGATAATCCCCTCTTTTTTCATGTTAAATGTTGGCTTGTTTAAAAGCCTGAAGGCATGACTCTAAAAGAGATTGATACTTTGTTGCAGACTGGAAAGTACTCCGTAGGAGATTAATAGAACGTCAGAACTCCACACTGTTAATGAACAGGTATGTGGTTACATATTGAAGTAGTGGTCAAGTGAGATGATAGGGGCTTTCTAGAAGCTTTTTTTAAAATAAACGACTTTATTTCTTTTTCTTTTTGTCAAAAATAGTTGTCAAAGACAGGATTAATGCTGCCCTGATGAGATTTTGGTAATTATAAGGCCAGAACTCGAAACGCGTCGGCTCCGTGAAGATTCTTGCTTCACCCTCTCGAAATACGAGGATTTGTTGCCTGTTAGAAATCAGCAATCTTTTTTCTTATATTTTTTTTGATTCAATGCGTAAAGCAAATGGAATTGAATATACATATAAATACTGTATATAGAAACAGCTCTTTTTGACATGTTTGATGATTTTGAATGTACTCATGCATTGAATTTTCGAGAATTTTGTTGTCTTTAAAATGTATTGTCAATTTGTGTGGTAATTCGTGCATAATATGTAATAATTGATTTTGGTGTAGGTGTTTATGTCAATGTGATACTTTGTTTGGTTGATAATGTGTTTCTAATTTGGCCTTGTGAAAAATAATCTTTTTCCTATGAAATAAATCAAAATAAAAGAGGCAAATCATTATTGCCAAGATAGACACAATTAATTTAGTCTATCTGGTTCCTTGATCGGATTTCCGATCTCAAATGAATGGAGGTGTGGGTAAATTGTTCTTTGTATAAATTCAGTGGTCCAACCCCCCTCCTTCCCAATCGGACCAAACCCCTCCATTTTTTCTATATTTTCGAGCGGGTCATTACCCGAGTGGGTGTGGATTATCAAAAAGGTCTTCCATTCCAGATAAACGATTAGTTCAACAGCAGTGGACTTCTCCACTGCTTAGTATGGCTGAAAAGGATACGTTGTCCTTCACAGAAGATAACATTAAAAATCTTATAGCTTCCAGCCCTTTTTCAGCTCTTTCATTGAGCTCCTCAGCCCAACAACAGAACGAGGCAGATAAATTGACCAGATTGCAGAAAAAACATATAGGAACAGAACTTCATGGGTATTTCCTACTCCAACATTTACGGGCGGGCACGATTCCATGGGGACTTCAAATTAAAAACATCCCCGTTATTTTCACTGAAGATTCAGAATATAAAAGAGGATTTAGTTTCATAAACACGAAGTGCAGCCGTGATCTTATGGTGCATACCATAGAGACTTTGTAGCCAGGAAGAGAAGGAAATTCAAGATTTGATAAAGGCTATTTCAGACGACCCAGCAGTAAGTGATGCCAAGCTTTAATTGATAAGATAGAAAAGGAAATTCAAACTTTCAAAGACTACACGATTAACTCTAAAACCATCCAGTTTGAAAGAGACTCTAAATCTTTCAAAATAGAACAGGTCTATCCATTCTTGAAAGAAGACTACTACAAATTAGCTGACTCTAGAAAAGCCTTAACCTCCTTTCAAGGGCGATCTAGGAATAGATTCATAGGTTTCTCCGACACTTCATCATCAGACTCCTCTCCGGACGTAAGACCTGGCCCATCATCAAAAAAAAAGGCAATTCCAACCAGTCTTTTTTAGCCAGGGGAGGCCAATCAAGGGTTCGTTTCAAGCAGCCATGGGAAATGAAGACACGTAGCAGGTATTACAACAATTAGACGATTCTGCCATTGTTAACCTTTCCCAAAAACAACTTACCACTAATGAAAAAATGATACTTAGTTTAGGTCTCAAATTCGTCCCTACGAGACGAACCGATTTCACTAAACTAAAGTTAGAAGCCTTGGATTTTTGTCGAAAGATTAGGTTAAAATCCCATTTCTTTGGGAGTGAATCTACTGCCACTCCAGAAATTACTGGCCTTAAAATTAAGTCCAAATTCACCCCAACTCAAAACATACCAAAGCAAATTCATGCTTTTGAACAGACTGTTTTGTCATCCATCAATAAGTTGGAAAAAACCAAATACTTTGTACGGAACAATCTAAGTAAAGATCATGTTAAAGCTATTCAAGATCTGAAATCAGACAGTTCGATTATAATAAAGCAGGCCGATAAAGGCGGGGCGGTGGTGATCTGGCCCCGAACTATGTACTTGACCGAAGGTAAGAGTCATGTGGAAAATCGTGAATGGTATAGACCAGTGAGGGAAGACCCTTTACAAGCAATACAACATAAAATTGAGAAGCTAACTACATCTGCCTTGGATCAAGGCTTTCTGGGTCCTAAGGAATTTGAATTTTTGAATAAAAAGGCACCGAGAACCCCCATTCTGTATTTTTTTACCAAAAATACATAGGAATAGCCACACACCGCCAGAGCGCCCCATTGTTTCGGGGTGCGATTTGGTTTTGGAGCCAGTTGCAAAGTACATTGATTTTTTTCTCGAGCCTTTTATAAATGAAGTGAAGTCCTATCTTAGAGATACGACGGACTTTATTACAAAAGTTGAAGGAAAAACTTTTGATGAGGAGAACCAAATAATGGTTACAATGGATGTAACATCATTATACACCCAAATCCCTCAAGAAGAAGCCCTTCAGGTAATGGAGCTTTACTTGGAGTCGAGAGAAAGACCTCACCAGGTACCTACATCATTCATCATCGAACTAGCTGAAATATCATTGAGAAGTAATTACTTCAAGTTCGAGAATGAATTTTTCGTACAAGTCAAGGGCACCGCCATGGGGTGCCCTTATGCGCCGGAGATGGCCATACTGTTTATGGCCCAATACGAGGAAAGGTTCATCCATAACAATAATCCTTTCATTAACAACATGCTCCAATGGTTGAGGTATATCGACGATGTCTGGCTCCTGTGGCAGGGGAGCCAGTCAGAGTTGGACTGCTTTGTCGATTGGATCAATACAAGACACATTGACATTAGGTTCTCAATGCAGTCTAGTAAATTAAAGATGACATTTTTGGACGCATCAATAATCCCGGCTGCAGGAATATTGAATACAACATTGTACAAAAAAAGAGATGGACAGAAATACTATCCTCCATTACAGGAGTTCACATCCTCAGTGCCTGAAGGAAAATCTTCCGTACGGGCAACTGCTAAGAATAAGAAGGAATTGTACCGAACTGGCTGAATTTGACACTCACGCTAATTCATTCTGTGAAGAAATGACAAAGAGGGGATACCCCAAAAAATTGCTTAGGCACTCTAGGAAGAGAGCGATATTCACTCCCAGAGAAAGCTTGTTACAGAAGAAAGACACGTTAGGGTTGGATAAACTTGTTTGTGTGACGACCTTTGGCTCTCATACAAATAAGTTTAGGCAAATCATTTTAAAAAATTGGCATCTGCTGGAGAATCTGGAATACCCTATGCCCAAACCTATTTTTGCTATGAAGAAAAACCTCAGTATTGGACAACAGCTAATAAGAGCTGACAGCTATGTTCCAAAACCAAAAAGTGATCTAATCACACAGGGGAATTTGAAACCAATAGACGGGCACCACAAATGTGGGTGCTGCGTTGCTTGCTCGTCAACTTTGGAGGGAAATGTATTTGAATACAACAACATCAAATGGAGACACGTTAGTTTTACTAACTGCAAAACAAAAAATGTTGTTTACGCAGTGCTTTGCAGATGCAACAAGGTATATATCGGCAAAACATGCCAACAAGTCAACATGAGAATTACACAACACAGATCGCGCTTAAGGCGCAAGGTTCTGACTGCCCCAATGGTTGAACATTTTATATCTGCCAACCATTCTGAAAATGATTTTGAGTGGACAGTATTGGCTGCAATAGACCCTAAACATCGGTCTCCCAATATTGAAAGTGCGCTACTACGCAAGGAAGCGTATCTAATTATGAAGTTTGACAGTATTAACAATGGGCTCAATTGTATGAGCGAAGTGAATAGAATTTAACTCGGGTGTGTAAACTGTCATTTAAAGATTTACTTCAGGTACAGCGGCTTGATATTTTTCCTCTGGGAACCACAAGGTCCAGAATTCAATCGACAAGTGGCCCCTCCCCATCTGCCGAATAGAGACAACATGTGACTTTTTGACCTGGAACTATATTTTTGAACTGCTCGGGCTCGTTGGTTTGCGAAAGCAACAGACTCCAACTAATGCCATGCGCTTACAGCGGAATTTGGTAAGCGAACCGCTCAAGCCTTTCAGAGAAAGTAAGTTTCATGATATAACTCTTGGGTAACGGTCCTAAATTTAGCACGTTCTCTCCCTTCACAGTTTCCTGTCCAAAAGATCGAGGATAAATAGAGCCCGACATTATTTTGCAAACGAACAGCGACCGCCGAGTGAGTAAGAGTCCCGCTCATTTTCATTATTCTTTCTTGCGCACTAACTGAACTGGGCAGTAAAAATTGCTTTTAACTCTTGCAGGAATACAGACCTGTGCCAGACCGTGAATGATTCGAGTGTCATTTCAGTGTCATTCACGTAAGATAATCCCCTCTTTTTTCATGTTAGAAGTTGGCTTGTTTAAAAGCCTGAAGGCATGACTCTAATAGAGATTGATACTTTGTTGCAGACTGGAAAGTACTCCGTAGGAGATTAATAGAACGTCAGAACTCCACACTGTTAATGAACAGGTATGTGGTTACATATTGAAGTAGTGGTCAAGTGAGATGATAGGGGCTTTCTAGAAGCTTTTTTTAAAATAAACAACTTTATTTCTTTTTCTTTTTGTCAAAAATAGTTGTCAAAGACAGGATTAATGCTGCCCTGATGAGAGTTTGGTAATTATAAGGCCAGTACTCGAAACGCGTCGGCTCCGTGAAGTTTCTTGCTTCACCCTCTCGAAATACGAGGATTTGTTGCCTGTTAGAAATCAGGAATCTTTTTTCTTATATTTTTTTTTATTCAATGCGTAAAGCAAATGGAATTGAATATACATGTAAATAGTGTATATAGAAACAGCTCTTTTTGACATGTTTGATGATTTTGAATGTACTCATGCATTGAATTTTCGAGAATTTTGTTGTGTTTAAAATGTATTGTCAATTTGTGTGGTAATTCGTGCATAATATGTAATAATTGATTTTGGTGTAGGTGTTTATGTCAATGTGATACTTTGTTTGGTTGATAATGTGTTTCTAATTTGGCCTTGTGAAAAATAATCTTTTTCCTATGAAATAAATCAAAATAAAAGAGGCAAATCATTATTGCCAAGATAGACACAAATAATTTAGTCTATCTAGTTCCTTGATCGGATTTCCGATCTCTAATGAATGGAGGTGTGGGTAAATTGTTCTTAGCAATAATTTCTCAACATAATCCTCCATTCTACCGGTGTTGGTCGATTCCGGAATGCCTAAAATGTGAATATTATTGCGTCTACTTCTCGCCTCCAAATCCTCATTCTTAGCCACAATTATTTGCAACAGGTTGTCCATCCTGGATAGCTGAGAAGTGTGTCTAGCCGTGGCATCGACCGAGTACGAGATGCGCCGCTCCGCTTCCGTTAACTGTTCCTCCTGGACATCTAGCTTGTGGACCATGGCATCCATACGTGAGGACATCCAGTCGATTTTGTCTGCAATCGTGGCAAACCCCTGGCGAACTTCCCGTAGAATATCTTGCAGGTCTGCAGCCTGCTCTGAGGAAGTCTCCCTTGACCCACTGGCTCCTGCTTGGCCCTGCTGATCCTGCCCTGTACAAGTCGGTCTCTTGGCAGCGTCAAATGTGAGTTTTGGCTGTTTCGCGTCAGGCCTGCCCATGACTGTTGTGTTCTTGGCGGTGCAGCAGCACCTCGTGGGTGGTCCACACAATAATGCCCAAAACTAGGACTGTAGGCCGGCAGGAGCAGCAGAGCCACCAACAATAGGGCCCGGTACTGTTTCGAGGCCCAACCTCCGTCGTGTCTTTCTCACACCAGGGCACTGGGGTCGCCTGGCGCTTTCCGCCTATGCAGTACACAACGCGGTGTACCTCAAATGTGACCAGATGTTAGCAATCGGCTGTGATCGTTCATATGGGCCAGGAGTAATGGTGGCACATCCGACCACGGGGCAAACCGGTCCACAGCACCCCAGGCGTATCTTGCAGTCCACCCCCGTTCTCCACTGCAGCGCCGGGTTAAAGGGTGCAAGGGGCCTGGACCGGTGCAGGATGGTCAAGTCCCTGCCTTCCTGGTGATCCAGCTTCTCCGGCCAGTGTTCTTCACCTCCCGCTCTGGCGCCCAAGGCCTACTGTCCCACTGACTTCAGAACGCCGTGGGAGTGTCCACAGATGTCCAGCAGGGGGGGTGGCCGGCCAGGCAGGTTCAAGGCACCCCAGGGATGCAAGCAGCCCTCTCGCTCCGCGAGGGCCGGCGGAACAATGGGGCTCCCCCCGACTCACCTCCAATCCCCTCGTATGGCTGGTTCCCCCCTCGGTCCGGACACAGGGGCGGAGAGGAGGGTAAGCAAAGTCGCCTCTGGTGCCGCGGCACGCTCCGCAGCAGTTCTTGGCCGCACAGGTCCTCGGTCCGCAGTCTGCCTTTGCGGCCCGCAGCCTCGTGCGAAGCCGCGGGCTTGCCTAGCTGATGTAGTCGACCTCCAGGCAGGGTCACTTCCACCGTCCCGTCTCGGCTCACAGTCGAAAGCGCCTCACGACGTAAATCCTTTGCCGATTGCGCTGAAACTCGGCCAGTACGTGTTGGAGGGGCAGAGCTACCCTTTGATGCCTCCAAAAATGGATGCTAAAGGTTGACTGTTGTGGTCAGTTGAAGGTAGTTCTCTCTTGTTGCAGCATTGAGTTAAGAAGTTGATAACTAGGCTAGTCACCACCACGCCTTGGTAGTGGTAAGATCAGCAGGATCATACTTTGACATCCAGAGGTCTGGGGGAAATGGTAGCAGCCTGAAACTTACTGGAGGTCAGGAATACTTTCCCCACAATGCACTGGGCCATCTACATTTGAACTGCCCCTTGGATGGTCCGATGGCCAGTGACTCTTTGGTGCCAGGACGTTGTTTTTATCTCACAGGAGTCTGAAGTTGCCTTCGGCTCTCACACGTTTTTTTCTGTCTGGGCATGCCGGCCTTTGGTCCAGGATGAGTTGCTGTTGTGCAGTTCCAGGAGCGCTGCCACCAGTGCAGAGTATTTCGCCTTTTGTTTGTGCAGCACCTGTTGTTGCAGCCATGGGACTTTGTTGCAGTCTTCACAGATCTGAGGTTCTGATGTCAGGGGTGTTAGGGGGTTGAAGTGAAAGTGCTAACCGATATATAACCTAGGCCCCATGTAGTGTTATAAGGCGTGTTATAGTGTTTGCCAAAAGTTGTTTTGCAAATTAACTGTGAACAGAACATTAACCACAGGAGATCTAAAATGGCAGATTATTTCAATACGGTTCACAGTTGGTACTGAAACAATAATCTAGGGTCAAGGGTGCTGTGCACTGTAAGTTCAAAAGGGGGAGGGGACTTCTAGGGTCTAAAGTGCAAGTATAATATGGTGCAGATCCACCATTCATCAATCTACATTCCCTGAGAAGGTGCAGGTGCAATAATGCACCACTTCCATCATATATTAGCCAAAGGTTTTTATAGAAATTGACTGTGTATAGAGAAAGAAACGCCTCAAGGGATCTAAACTGGCAAAATCTAAGATGGCAAAGAAATTCAATGCAGTTCACAACAGATCCGGAGTCAAGGCTGTTGTGCAGGATGAACTAGAGAGGGAGGGTTCCTCCTAAGATCTAAAGTACAAGTGCACTGAAGGGTATCCACCATACAGTTCAATACCATAGCCATTATAATCATAAGTGCAGTCAGTGGCCTCTGCTGCCTGAGAGGGAAGAAAAAGTGAGAGGGACAGCATATCTAAACAGTGCAAAAAAATAGGTCATGCTAATGGATGATGTCGTCTTGCTCAGCATTAGTGATGCAGCCTTCATGAATTTTACAAATGTTGCTGTTAATTGGCTTGAATACTCTTTCAGATATTCGTCGGCTGCCACATTACAGGCCCTTATGTTCAATTGTCTGAAGATGGGTAGAAGCCGATAGCTTCTTGAGAGAGGACAGGGAGGGGCATAGGATGTGTAAAAGAGTTTCCAAAGCTTTGAGGGGTATCAGGCCAAGCCACAAGCACAGGAGTTGGGCCTTGATGTTAAGTTTTGTTGAGTGCAAGGAATATGCTGGAACCATTTTGGGCTCTATTAGCCAGCTGTTAGATGTGCATTACTTTTCAAACAGATAGTTTGTAAGTCATCATGGGCAGACAGTAGCCTGGCTTGCTTCAGCAGAATTTTTGAACGTTTTGTTGCTGGAAAAGCAGCTTGCAAAAGTTCATTGGCGGCAAGATGTTGGGTTGCTGCCTGATGAAACATTGACAAATCTGATTATTTACCTGGGATGATGTCCCACATGAGCTGCTGTTAAACCCCTACCCAGCTGCTCACAACTTGGCAGAGCTAGAAAGAAACATTGCGTTGAATTAGTAAGGATCATGAGATGAGGATTGCTGAAGAGTGGTTGCCACCTCAGTTTGGAATGCCGTTACATTAGTCTGACAGAGAGGAGGCTAATAAGATTGGATTTAATTTGGCGTTTATGATTTCAGATTTAAAGATTTAAAGATGGATCGAGTATGAGGTGATGATTACATCAGAGTGAATCATCAGGATAATATAGGTGAATGCAAGATAGTATACTGCATGTATTCAGGCATGTTACTCTGGGTGTTATTTTAACCTTGGTATTGGATTACAACCTTTCTCACGTGTTAGTGGTGCAATGTGAGTTGGGTGTGGTGTAACTATCCTTTCATATTCTTCTTTACTAAGACCTATGACTTTACTACTTTCTATTTAGTGTGAAATAGTAAAAACACACTAGATAGAAAGTAGTAAAGTCATAGGTCTTAGTAAAGAAGAATATGAAAGGATAGTTAGTATAAGACTAATGGCCATATGGGAGTCGTGATGACTTATGAGAATTGTTTATTTGGTTACAGCCCTGAGGAAGTCTAAAGTGTTTTATAACTACACGACAAAACACGTGTTGGCTGCTGTGGCTGCTGTATCGAAAATACATGTTATTTGGAAGAATACGAAAATAAAAACGGATGAACTGTGATACAAATGAACTTTGATACGAAATTAAAAACGGATGAACTTTAACTGGGAATTTTGGACTTTCTGATCTAAGATATTGGGAGAGTGACAAATGCCAATAGAGATGCATTACAAAACATACTGATATAACTGAATTTTATGTATAGTGAGAGTGCTCGGAGAGATTAGATTTGTTGGTTGGTTTCGCCTTGGTGAAACTTTGTGGGTGTTGGATCCGCATCCTCTTTCCTGGAAGCACCACCTCGGATTGAGTCTTTAAACATTACCCTTGATATAGTTATTGTAAGTGCCCATTTGTCTGTAGGTATCCAAATAGTTGTTAGTACTATGGAAGAATATTCCCTCAAGAAGGGATCATAAAGTGCAGAGAATACTAATAAAACTTTCTAAAGAGATACCATGTGATTACCTTTATTCTTGGTTCTCCTTGGTAGGGTTAAAAATATGTGTTGGGATAAGTAGGAGAGGTAAATGCCCCTGTGTCCCAGCTGCAAAAACCAACATGTTTCGGCCTCTAGCAATAGCCCCCATGGGTCAACGAGGCCTTCTTCAGGGTGTGGATCCCTTGATTTAAATGGTCTTTACCCCCACAGGGGTATGCCAATAATAAAAAGGAAGTTTCCAGTTCATCTTACTACCTTTAAAGAGAGGTGGACATACTCTAAACCCGGCACCGTAGTGAGAACCTGGTCTTGTAGTCACACTTACTCCAAAGACCAGTGTTCGTCCTTCCCCCGGACCAAATGGGGAAAACGCTCCGAAAAAGTGCGAAGGTAAAATTTTGACCATGACCTAGAGCTTAGTGTATCAGACTCGCACTCCATCACTGTCAACCTAAAACTTTTACTTGTCCCGGTCTAGCGCAACCAGAAGTCCCAAGTTGGCACTTTTGGTTTTTAGGCTCTATATACAGTTCATTCTTTAAAAATTGATATCTCTAGTTCCCTACATTGTTTGATGTTTATTGTGTATTGTAAATGTTTTACACATCTGTATCCTAAGTGAAGGCTGCCTGCTCGCAGCCAGCTACCATGGCTTGAGTAAAGGAATAATTTATTGGGCCCTAAACTGTACCTTATATTGTGTTTATGACCTTATTATAAGTGGTAGATACCTACTTACCCCTACTACTAAATCACTTTCCAACACTGCCCATTTACGAACCAGAACCAGGCCTCGTATCTGATTTTCCTTTTTGCAAAGACTAACATCTTAGTTTGGTAGTATTAATACTGAGCTCATTAGTTTTTTCAGTGCTCAGCCAGGCTGGTCAATGATCTTTGATGCCCAATCGCAGTTTGGTCTAGTAATATTGTATTGCCATCTTCTGAGAGATCTTTTTGGTGGAAAGTTGTTAGCAGCACTTATATAGTCATTCAAGAAGACAAGATATAAATTGAAAGGTAAGGGAGCAGGATGCATCATTGTTCGAGGCCTCTGTTTGTATCGATCTTTGCTGATGTAAACCACTTGCTTGATACTCTTATTTTGGCCCATGTGTTAGAGTAAAGGCTCATTATGGCCGACAAAAGACAAGGTGTAATTCCCTGTGCTGATACCTTGGCTATCATCGGAACCTAATTCACTTTATCAAAAGTAGTGGTGAAGTCAATGAATGCACTGTAAAAGGAGCCTGCACCCTTTGTTGTTGCACGTTTGATCAAGGCTGATATACACAGCAGAATCACCTCTGTCCCATTGCGTTTTGGAAAACCGTCTGACTTGCTGGAATGATGTTTTTATCTTGCTCCCAAGCCTCTAGTTCTTTATGCAGGATCTTTAGGAAGTACTTCCCCTCCACGTCCAGCAGAGCTATCAGTCGAAAGGTTTCAGGCTTCACAAAGTAACCTTTCTTACACATGGGGACTAGTAGGGAACCCCACCAACTCTCTGGCACCTGGCAGGAGTTAAACAATGGGGTCAAACAGGTGGACCATTTTTCTTTGGCTGCCTTAAAAATGCTGGCTGGAAGGCCATTAGGGCCTTGAGTGCCGAGCGAGTCGATGCTCAGGTGTTTAAGACCATCTCCTCCATAATTAAGCTCAGTGTTTCACCTGGGGCAATAATTGTGTTTTGTTACCATTGGCACCTCTTGTAAGGGCATAGGGTCAGCATAAAGCTATGAGATATATGTTGTCCATCCGGATGCAGACATATTGGATAACTAATTTTTTTCTATTTCTCAGCTAAATTATAAACTTTTAACCAAACTTTTAAAAAATCTTTAGCTTTGAGTGCAAGAATCACTGCCACCAGTTTGAGCCCCTTTTCCGCATGTTTGACTCGTCGACCGGCGGACGGTCTTTACGTCCGCCGGGATCCCCCCGCCACTGTAATATGACGGGGGAAATAGAGGACGGGCAGTGTGAAATGGCAGGTGGATTGCCACCGCCATACTTGCGGTGGTGATCCGCCCGCTATTCTAATAGACCCCTATGTTTCCCAAGATGCTCCACCTGCTTTAGCACCTTAAGGTGATGATCAACCACTTCCCTTGGCAGATGCCATATGTTTCGTTCAGAAGGTGGCATGGTTCTGCTGATCATTTCTGAACCCGGTGCCCCTATGGAAATACTAGGATTTTAGTGATTTAATCCAGTAGGATCAAGCTTCCTTTGCCAAAGGAAATTATAAATGACGATTATCCTTGAGAGGGGATTTTTCTTTATCTGCTACCCCCCTGAGTAAAGCATTTTTGTCCTGGAACAGCAACTTATCTGCAGAGCTTCTGGTTTTGACTAATTTTGGTGGGTTTACTGACAAAACATCGACGCCCAAAACATCCCCATAACACAATATCGAGTTATAAATATAGATGTCAAAAATATCGCCATCCATACTTATATAATAAAGAGAGAGCCCAAACCTTTGAGGCGGGTAATCTCAGGAACCACAGCACCAATCACAACACACAATACAGCGTTGGAAAGGGCAGTTGCAGCAGAAGGACGCCCACCATATACATTTAAAAGGTAAAAGAACCGTGCCAGCAAAGTAGTCCCTTGTGGGCGTGTCTGCGTTGTGCTGTGGGCGTGTGCTGGGGCGTGACAAACGCTGGGGGCATGTGGTAGGTTCCGCCCTTCATACCATGTCTCATATCGTGTGCTAATCCCACCCTGCTCCCTTTAAATACCCCTGCACCCCATAATCATAACCCACCCTTACTCCTTAAAATACCCCAACACCCTTAAACACTAACCCATCTTAACCCTATAAATATTCCCTGTACCCCAAAACCCAAACCTATCCCTAAACCCTAAAAATACCCCTGTACCCCAAAACCCAAACTTAGCCCTGAACCCTATAAATACCCCTGTACCTCAAACCCCAAACCTACCCCTGAACCCTAAAAATACCCCAGTACCCCAAAACCCAAACTTAGCCCTGAACCCTAAAAATACCACTCTACCCCAAAACCCAAACCTACCCCTGAACCCTAAAATACCCCTGTACCCCAAAACCCAAACCTAGCCCTGAACCCTTAAAATACCCCTGTACCCCAAAACCCAAACCTACCCCTGAACCCTAAAAATACCCCTGTACCCCAAACCCCAAACCTAGCCCTGTACCCTTAAAATAACCCTGTACCCCAAAACCCAAACCTACCCCTGAACCCTAAAATACCCCTGCACCCCAAAACCCAAAACCTAGCCCTGAACCCTAAAAATACCCCTGTACCCCAAAACCCAAACCTAGCCCTGAACCCTTAAAATACCCCTGTACCCCAAAACCCAAACCTACCCCTGAACCCTAAAACTACCCCTATACCCCAAAACCCAAACCTAGCCCTGAACCCTAAAAATATCCCTGTACCCCAAAACCCGTACCTATCCCTAAACCCTAAAACTACCCCTGTACCCCATAACCCAAAACTATATCTGAACCCTTAAAATACCCAAACACCCGAAAACATATACCTCAGTACCCCAAAAGATATACCCCTATACCCATACTTACCTTATCCAAACATTTTAAAAAAACATGCTTTTACCATTCATGCATTAACAACGAATTTCGTTGAAAATGTATGCATGGTAAAAGCATATAAAATGTAATGCCATGCGTTATAATGGCATTGCGGAGTCATGCTACTTTCGTAATGAAAGTGTGCGGAGTGATGGTATGCGGAAAGAAAGTTGCGGAATAATGGGGGTTTACCCTCCCCCGGTAAGTACATTGGTGGCACGGCAGCCCACATCTCCAGCAACATACTCATATTTTTTCACCATCAATATGAAAAATGCACAGGTCTCTCTCATTGATGGCCAGCACCGACATACACTTTTAGACACACCTCCCGCCACAAGTTCAAGAATTGCGAACTTTAGAGCTGGGGAGCTACGTTCGAATCTCGGCATCAGCTCAACATCTTGTGATTCCAGGCAAATCGCTTTGTCTCCCCGTGCCTACCACAAATGAATGTGTTCTTCTGTAATGTAAATTGTGCTCATGCCATGTTGTTGAGTTCGCACTATATAATATTGCAAGGAAAAATAAAGTAGGGAAACTCGAGTTCACACACTACTGAACATGCACTCTTAAGTGCATCAGCAGTGCACTGTGAATCGGAGCATTTCACAGGCCTGTCACAGGTAAGAAATGCTATCAAAACGAAATCCTACAAAACAATATACTACTGGCCGGCAGCAATTCATACCCGGACAACGTCGGGACGGGCTGCTAGTCCTATATATATAAAGGTAATTTCAAAAATATGAAGACAAAAAATATTGATAACATAAATATGGATGTAAAACATATCGTTTTTATAGATCTATAAAATAAAATAATGAATATTAAATATATTAAATAATAAACCTAATTGAAAAAATAGATGTAATATACATTTTAACAAAAATAACAAATAAACAACTTAAAAAATAAGTTAAACACATATATTTAACAACTATATATATTTATTGTAAAACAATTAATAAACTATTAATTTACATATTTTATGATTTGAAAAATATATAAAAAAAAGTAACAATATACATATACCAATAACATAAAAATTATGTTAAAAACATTCTAATATTAATTAAAACATTGAATTATTGAAAAATGTTTAAAGTTAAATTTCCCACCACAGTGAATGTAATAGTAGGGAGATTGTTGGATAGGGAGGGGTAAACACTGCTATTCCCACTCCAGTGAGTGCAACAGTTGGGAAAGTGTTGGATAGTGGAGGGGTAAAAATGACTATTCCCATTCCAAAAAGTGCAACAGTAGGGAAATGTTGGATAGCGGAGGAGTAAAAATTACTATTCACACTCCATTCAGTGCAACAGTAGGGAGAGTGTTGGATTGCAGTGGGGTAAAAATTACTATTCCCACTACAATCAATTCCAAATTAAAAGCAAACAAAATATCAACAAAAACTAAAAATATTTGAAAAACAAAATACATTAAAAATATATATAAATATGTTAAAAATGTAAATAAAAATATATTTAATATTATACATTTATTTTAGAAAAATATAAACATATTATAATGTTAAATACATATCACAAATACCTACAGATGTTAAATTAAATAAAATATAAAAATATTTTTAAAACAAATATTTTAGTTAGAAATTTACATCCTACCCTTTAACACCACACAATTTACAATCCACAGCTAAATTAAAAATAATATGTACTTCCATAATTAACATAATTAATTATCAATTAAATACTTATTATTAATTAAACAAATTGAAACACATACAAATGTATTACCAGCCCACCCTTTACCCCTAAAAAACCCACAACCCACACCTAAAATGAATTACACAATTACCATATTTAATTTTCAATTCATGAAATAATATTAACAACTAATTATTAATTAATTAAAAATAAATTACTTCCCACCATTTAACCCTATAAACCCTACAACATGCACCTAAAATGAATTAAACAATTTCCATATTTAATTTTCGAATAATTAATTCATTAATATTAATTAACAATAAATTAATAGTTTAATAACAATATATTACTTCCTTCAATAGGACTATAACATTTCAATTAAAAAATATCATTAATTCATTAAAATTACATTGCTTCCCACTCTATTCCCTTATAAACCCACGACCAACTACAGAACTAAAAAACGCAAAATGTAAATAAAATAAAATTGATAACTACAAAAAATGTATCACATATATCAAAAAACATAAACAATACTTGTACAAAAAAATACATAACATACATTTAAAATATATACTAAAATGCATAACACTTATTAGGAAATCGATATTTTAAACAACTATATTTTTGCCAATTATATTATTGACTTCTATATTTTTAAAGACAAAATTTCTTACCTTCAAATCGATATTCCAGATCACGATATTCTTGCTGTCAATTTTTCTCACTGACGTTATTTAGGACTCAATATTTATGTCGTTTGAAATTTCCAACACAATATTTTGTCTGCACACCGTTTTAGAGGCCTTGGGCCCAGCGAAAGTCCTCAGTGAAGTCAGTCAGTGAGGATGATGGAGGATTGAACCGACCCCAAAGGCCTATATTTGTTGTTTTTGCACTTGAAATACTTCTTAATACCCATTTCTTGACTGGACGGTGTATTTAAAATTGCAGGCTCTTTAATCGGAGACTGAGTCTCAACTGGGACAAGAAGTTCCATGGATTGTGCCTTGAGTGAGTTCAATGAAAGCAAGGCCTTAAGCTTTTTCTTCCTCATGTTAAATCTTCTTATTTTTGTGCTCTCCTTATTTATGTTTGCCAGCATGCAGCTGTGAGTCCGAATTTTGGCACAGAGCTGGCAGAGAGCTGGAATTAGCTGAGATATGTTGGTGCAGTCTACGGTGCAGCTGGCAACAGACAGAAAAAACTTCTCTGTAAATGTAAAATTCCCCACTATCAGTCACACTGCACGCTGAAACGTGTGCAGAAATTTATAGCAAAGTTTAGTGAGTTGCAATTTGTGGTCTTAGTGGTTAAGGCTTGAGTCAAATTGAGCAAGCAGGGAGGCTGACCTGGTGGCAAGACATTGCTGGTGTTAACTGGCAAAAGGAGCAGAGGGGTTATGAGAGAGGGGACTGACAGCAACTTTTGGAGCAGTCTTCGAGAAGCAGAGCATATGCAGAATTGCCGAATAAGGGCAGAGCGGAGGAGTGGCGAGGGTGAAAGCCACACCAAAACCTAAGCCTGCCGCTTCTGCCCTGCTGCAACACTCAATCGTGTGTCAGCACCTAGCGCTGCTGACTCAATCTTTGCTCCTTGTTCCTGCGCATCCCTCCATCCTCCTCCACCAACCTGAAGGACAGAGGTCAAAAGCATCCTGGTCCCTAGGCTCTGACCTGTGCCGTGCCAGGCCTCCAATCTTCCAGACACCACTTGGATGGAGGCTTAGGAGGAGATACGCTGTGGTTCCATGCCTGGCCGCTCCTTGTCACTCCTTAACGCTGCTTCAGCCTCTTTGCATCCATCAAAACCTGCGCCAATAAACTTCCCCAGGAACGCGGACACAGAAATGCCAAGTTCATCTTTACCAAGCCCTGTTTCTGCATCATTACCCCTACCCCCATTTACTGTTTCTTCGACTCCAGTGGTGCCTTTATTGAGTCCTGATCAGTTTTAATTTTTTCATTCCATTCTCTGTTTCATATACTCCAGCTCTGACTTTCCTGAATCTTTTTCTGTATTCTGTTCCCCTCATTATCTTCTCTTTATTCTCTTTTGTGTTTGTGGTCAAAAACTCAGTTATTATTATTGGAGGTGACAATGACTTCTGAGACTTTGTGCTTCATGCACAAAGACCCACCTACCTTTCTTTTCTTATTTTTTATTCTGTTTATTAACAAATCAGAAAACAGTGGTGGTCGTCACATTCAGAGAATACATCAATTACATTTGCATCGTAGGAAGAGTCAAAGCATACATGTCGGTTACATTGTAAAAATTCACTGCAGTTCATCGCTAATCAGGTAATAATGCAAGTGGCTCATCAACCGGAGTAATCTGGGGGGGCTCACAAATATTACCCCTATATTCGTTCCATTTAGAACACACCTCAACCCATTTCCGGGGGCACCCCCGAGCCACATATACTGTCTTCTCTTGGAGCATGCACCAGTCCATGTCCGTTTTCCATGTGCCAAGTGTTGGCGGCACCACTGCCCCCCATAACCTAGCAATGTTACTCTTTGCAATTGCAAATCCCAATGTAGCCCAAAGCTTCCCCCGAGGTGGCAGGTCTGTGGGCTTCCAAATGTTCAATAGGCACCTCTTAGCCTTGACTCTGAGCTCCACCTCCCACACCTCTTGCATACAGCGATGCAACCGGCGCCAGTAAGCTGTGGGCACTCCCATATTATGTGGAATTAAGTCCCTAGCTCTCCGCATCCCCTCCTGCAGAGCCCATCCTCACTACGGCCCATCCGCTGCAATCTAGTCCCGGAGACGTATACTCAGTGGAGAATTTTGAGCTGAATCAGCCTAAGTCTGACCGATATAGCTACCTCCTTAGAGGGTGCAAGCGCACTTCTCCACTCCTCTTCGTCTATTTCTAACCTGTCAGCCTCCCATTTCCCTTTAAGTTTTAATAACAGATCCGGAGAGTTGTTGATAATTTTTTTGTATGTGAGTGAAATGGCATGCTTAGGGAGGTGGCCATCTAGCAGCTTATCCTCCAGAGGGGAGGACTCTGGGGGCTGGGTCCCTGAAGGGATGTTTGTCAGAAGGAAGTGCCTGACCTGCATGTATCTGAAGTGCTCTGTTTGTGCAAGATCATAAGTGCACTGGAGTGAGGCAAAGGACACCACACCGTCTGGACCCTATAGGTCTTTAATGCGGGAGATTTCAATTAGGTCCCAGTTGCGGAATCCTTTGGTGCGACCCAGATTGCCCAACCTTTCTGAAACCCATAGCGGGGTAGCCATTGTAAGGGTGTTAGCCCATCCCAACTTTCGCTGTACAATGTGCCACAGTTGAACTGAGTGCTAGGTGGGCCCGGTGAGTGGGTACCTGCCAGGCCTGGAGTAGAGTGCTGCCTCAAAATTCCCACCCGGAAGGAGCCAGCGGTCCATTCCATAAGCCGGGTCGTTACCGTCGCAGTAGGTGCCCTGATTGATGGCTGAGAGATGTGCAGCCCAGTAGTACTTTCGGATGTCTGGGAGCGCTATGCCTCCGTCGAACCATCCCAATGTAAGTTTCTGAAGGGAAATGCGGGGCGTCCTGGACCATAGTAGTTCTCTCTTTGTGGCTTCGATGGACGCAAAGTAGGACTGTTGAACCAGGTCCAGATAATTTTGGAAGGCGTACAAGAATCTTGGCAGCGCGATCATTTTAAAGAGTCCCGCCCTACCTAATAGGGACACCCACCTACCTTTCTTATTCCTTACGGGGATTCTGGGTGTCTCCAAAGAGAATTATTGTTCTTCGGCTTATTGTGACCTGTTTTTTTGCTACAGGCAGATATATTTCCATGAAGCATATAAGGTGCCATTTATGGTACTTAGTCTAATGTTCTCCTGCTGTTTACTTTCCTATTGTTTAAACTCTTGCCTGTTTCATTGTTTCTTTAATTGCATGTGTGGCCTGCCTAGTTTTGTCTTTTAAAAATATTTCCCAGCTCCTGTTCAGTGTTTGGAACCAGTAGCAGATGGCATCCTGGGGGGGTGCAGGGAGGCAGGCGACAGCGCCTTAATATATATAAAAATAAATTAAACTTACCGACACAATGTCCTTACACTCCGGACCAGTATCGCCTCAGGAACTGGATACAGAACTATGGGCACCAACCTTAGCGCTGTTCACCTGCAGTTAACCGGCAAGTGAGCAGTACCCTGATTGGAAGGAGCGATCGGTCACATCGCTTCACTGTGCTCTGGAGGCCTGCACTTACTCTCAACCCAGCTGTCTTAAAGTCTGCATGTCTAGCTGGCAATTGCAAGACGGCCAGAAAAAAGACGTGCGCACTTTAAAGCACACATAGAGCCCTCCACCCTCCGTGCTGCTGTCACTTAGCAGTAGCCTCGCCCCCGTCCTGATGCTTTGTTCGGGACAGGGGATGAAAAATAAAATAGTAATGTCTTTCCATTTCATTTTTCATCTTTGGAAGTATTTTAAGTGGGACGACGCTCCTCCGCTACAATGGAGGAGCCACCCCTGTTCAGAACCACGGGGCATATTATTAAGGGCCATTTCGCCGCTGTTTTGGCTTTAAAAGCCGAAAAAGCGGCAAAAATTACATCACCCTATTTACAAGGCGGCGCTAACATGCATTAGCGCATGTTAGCAGCCGTTTTTCAAACGCTTAGCTTTGCATCGCTAATGAGATGCAAAGTAGGCGTTCCTTTCAGGAAACAACAGGAACATGATCGCCAACCCTATATCGACGTATTTACGAGCCGTACCAGAAAAACCGTAACGATGAAAAAATGTACGATAACCGTGGATATCGCCTAATACTAATTTCATCTAAATTCTCGACTTAGCCATGTACATAATGGGAGGTGGATTGTTTGGTTACATCCACTTCTCCCTATTTACAACATTTTCTTCGGGGCTGTTCTAACATCGCTGGGTATTATGCGATATTAATGACAATCGTTGTATATCGCCGGATTTCACATCGCCTGTTAGAAAATCATTGCAAATAAGCCGCTAACATAGCAATGTGATCCAGCGATATACAGCGATAATGAATAACACGCTAAATGCTTTTAGGGATATTTATTGCTCGTTGTTGATGATATACCCCCTAGTTTGTTCCAGCCTGCTCCAAACTTTAGCTCTCTTGTTTTTCCTACTAGGTTTCACATAAACTCCTCTTCCTAAATTCCGATTTTCTGCAGAAACCCTAACAGAGACTCACGCATATCAGTGCATCTCATTTCTACCTGGTTCCCCACATCGCTCCCAGGAAATATTACTCAAGTGGAGTTCAGTAATTATCTCAGAAAACATTTTCAAAGAATTATGGCTTCTCCTCATTCTGTAAAAATATCAAGAGAGTGACCATTCAAACAAAGGGAACTGGGGCCAAACCAAATAATAGCAAATTGTTCCCTCTGGAGTTTATAAGGAATTATCTCTTATTTTATTAAGAATATTATTACAAATTTAATCTGTTGTCTTGCAAATTAAAAACAAAACCCATTAAAAATCAATACAATATGCCAAACATGCTTTTTTTGAAGAGACACACATAGATTTGCTACATGCGCCAATTCATTTGGCCCCTTTAGTCCCTCTTAAACATGATGTCCTGTATAAAAGAGATTCAAATTTTACAAACCAATTTATTAAAAACAATACTCAGAAAAAATAGTGTTGAAGCGGCGCTTCAGTGGGAAATACTTGCTTACACCACCTTCTTCAGGACAATTAAAAAAAAAACAGTTTTATAGAATCTGTAGAAATAATTAAAACACAAAAGAACAGTATATTTGTAAACATTTATAAACATTTTATCACAGAGACATTTCAACAACCTTTCTTAATAAAATAAGAGAAAATTCAACATTACTGTCAAGTTAATTTATTTTATTTTTATTTTCTGTATATTCTTCCAGTTCTTTTATCATTTTCTTGTTGAGCACCCATGTCAGTTTGAGTGTGTAGATCTAGGGACGCCTTATAAACTCCAGGAGGAACAATTTGCTATTATTTTCCTCATTCTAGTGAAATGTGTCAGAGCTAAAATTTCAGAGGTGCAGATTTCTTGGACTTGCAATTCCACATCTGCCTAAAGCGGTTGTTTATGAATGAATCAGGGTTTACAACAAAGCGACTGATTACATTGTCATCAGGAAAGGCTGCAAATGGCATTCGTTTAGTCCGAATCCGAGTCGCTGTCAACCAACTCGGTCACCTTTCTGGGTGACCAAGTACAATGTAAGGGAGATTTCCCAGCCGTCTGACTTGGTTCAGAGCGAGACTCAAGCAGCCCGAGTTGTCCGGAACCAAATCGTACAGCCCAATGGAGACGATCTCCAAACGAGTGAGTACGATGACTCCATCTTTACAGCCATTCCGACTCAGTCTGTCCGAGGTGAAACAGCTGTGGGAATAGGACCTCGGAGTCCCAGCGCAGGCCCCCTTCACCCAGGGCCCTCCTAATTGGGCTTGTAGGAGTATCCACGAGTCCCCCTTCCCAAGCATGCACAGTGTGGCTGGCACAATGGGGTGCCTGCCACAGTGTGCAAGATTTTCCCCAACCACCCCTTTTTGCAATGGGCGCATGTGTTCACGTTCAGAACACAGGCTCCCATAGGAATCAATGGGAGTCCGACTGAACCGAGTTCGTCAACATACGGACTTATCGAAATCGGTAGGTCGGACTCTCCCGCTCTGAGTCGTTCAGGAAGCATTCTGAGACTGATTAGTTAGAAATGGTTTCCTGACGACACCGTAATCAGTCCCAAAGTTATGTTGAGAGCCTTTCTACAATATCATCCCCAGATTGGAAGAAATTCTAATTGATGATTGGCATTTTTTGTCAGTGCTCAATGTGTGAAACTCTGCAGGGGAGTCCCAGGCATTGGAATTACATTTTGTTGCACCGAATACCGAGTCTATGCAATTTTTTTTTTTTTTTAATATTTCTTTTTATTAACAATAAACATTAAACATGAAATAAACATAACATTGCATTGGAAACAAATCGACAGTATTACAAAGTGCTAGGAGCAAGGGACTTCTGGTACAGGATAAAAGCAGAATACGAAAATCCGGGGATCAAGGGTAATCAAGGGCGTCACAGTCAGGCCGCCTGGCCGGAGGAACACAAATATCTCCCCGATAAGCGTTCCACGGTCCCCATATCTTCGTCCATTTCTCAGGGCAGCCTCTAGCCACATACGCTCCCTAAACATGCACCAATCAAGATCTTGAGACCACTTAACACGCCGAGGCGGCTGAGCGGCCCCCCACAGTTGCGCTATATTGCGTTTTGCGACCATACAGGCTAGTGTGACCCATTGCTTCAGGTATTGATTAATGTCTGTTGGCTCCCAGACGTTCAAAAGGCATCTACGCACCTCCAATCCTATGTCATAACCCAATACAGACCTCATGACCTCGTGTATATCTCGCCAATAAGCCTGGATGGGATTACAATGCCACAGGATGTGGAGAAATGTAGCAACCTCCCCACATCCCCGCTTGCAGTCATCATTCGTCGCACACCCCATTTTCACCAACCTAGGACCGGTCACATAAGATCTATGTAAAACCTTCAACTGCACTAAACGTAGCCTCATCTGTATCACTACGACCCTTGGGGAAGAAACCGCCTCAACCCATTCTTCATCATCCATTTCCAGCCCATCAGCCACCCAAGCCTCCCGGAGAGACTGTAGCGGGTCACCCATGTGGTTAATAAGTTTGCGGTAGACCAGGGAGATCGTCTTAACAGGAATATGGCGATCCAAGATACGATCCTCGAGAGGGAAGGCATCCGGAAGGGAGTCTCCTAACGGAACATGGGACAAGAGGGCATGCCTGACCTGCAGATAGCGAAAGTGTTCCCTAGCGTGGAGGTGGTGGCGTTCCTGCAGCGCTTCAAAGGTCAATAAATCCCCCCTCCCCCACACATCCTTTATGTGGCTGAGTCCGAGCAATTCCCACTTGTCAAATCCCTTGGTAGTCCATAAGTTACCTAATTTAGCAGAGTCGAAAAGGGGGGTTGCAGGGGTGAACTTTCCCTCCCAACCCAGGGATTTAGTAGCCGCGTGCCAAACTTTCACTGCGTGTAGAGTAGGGCCCGTGAGGGAGAAGCGCCCCGGCCGATTATATACCGTTCGGAGCAGATTTCCCCCAGGGGACAGACTACGATCCATAGCATAGCCAGGATCATCAGGAAGGCCATAAACTATGTGGTTGATAGCTGCAAGTTGGGAAGCCCAATAGTACTTCCGCAGATCGGGGAGACCAATACCCCCATCATACCAGGCAAGGGTGAGTTTAGCGTAGGCAATGCGAGACCTGCCACCCCAGAGGAGGGCCCTCTGGAGCGTTTCAACCTCTCGAAAGTACCTGGCAGGCACCAAGTCCATGGTATTTTGGAGAACGTACAAGAAGCATGGAAGGGCCAGCATCTTAAAAAGCACCGCTCTACCTAAAAGAGACAAGGGCAATGACCGCCAACGATCTCCCTCCATGCGCAATCTAACCAAGGGCGGTTGCAAGTTATTCGCGTACCTCGCCTTGGCGTCAAGGGAAATATAAATACCCAAGTACACAAAACCGGTAGTAGTCACCTGAAGTGGACAATTCTGTGGAATCACCGGTGGAGCGCCCGATAACATCAATATTACAGATTTCGACCAGTTGATAGTGAATCCCGAAAATTCACTGAACACCCTAAGAATGTCAAGGAAAACATCCAGGGAGGAGCGAGGTGCAGATAGGTAAAGGAGCACATCATCAGCATATAGAGAGATCTTATCCTCCCACTCCGGGGACCATCGCAGACCGCGTATCATCCTTTCCCACCGAATCCAAGCAGCCAAGGGTTCCAAAGCTAACGCAAACAGAAGGGGCGACAACGGACAACCCTGTCTCGTGCCCCTCTCCAACTCGAAATCGCAAGATTGACAGTTGTTCACCACCACGCGAGCCAATGGAGCAGTATAGAGTAAACGTACCCATCCAATAAACTCAGGACCGAAACCCAGCTTTTCGAGCACAGCGAAGAGATACAACCATTCAATCCGGTCAAAGGCCATGGTGGCATCAAGTGACACCAGCGCCGCAGGGTGCGACAATGAATGCGCCCTACCTAGGACTCCATGGAGGCGTCTCAGATTGAGGGCGGTATTACGGGGCGGGATAAAGCCCGACTGGTCTGGATGCACCAAAGTGGATATCACCTTGACTAACCTGATTGCCAGCAGCTTAGCCAGTATCTTAGGCTCCGCATTCAGCAGGGAAATAGGACGATAGGAGGAGGGAGAAGCACGGGGCTTACCCGGTTTAGGAATCACGACAATATTAGCAATGCGTTGATCATAGGGGAGAACCCCGACCTCTCGGCTTTCCAGAAACATAGCACGCAGGCGTGGCGCTATCTTGTTTGCATTTAATTTGTATAATTCAATAGGGATGCCATTAGGACCTGTCGCCTTACCCGAGTTAATACTCCTGACAGCTCCCCCAATTTCGTCATCCGTAAGCGGGGAATCGAGATATTTCCGATTGTCTTCCGATAGTACCGGCATAATAATGTCACGGAGCATATCTGCGTGCTCCGAGCAATCGTGTACATTCGAAGAAGAATAGACGTTCCTATAATAAGAACCAAAAGAATCAGCTATCAACTGCGGATCCGTCACGGTCTCAGGACCATCACCCTCAAGCTCAGGGACCAATCGGGACGCTCGATCTCCCCGTTCCAACCAGGCTACAAGCTTACCGGCCCTGTCTCCGTGTTCGTAAATTCTACTTTGGACATCATTATGTTGTGTCACCGCCGACTCCCTAGACAACTCACGATATTCATCTTGTTTAAGACGCAAGTGATGGCGAACCTCAGCCGTCGCAGAAGTCGCGGCCTCCCTCCCCAAACGTATGACCTCTGCCTCCGCTTCTGTGATATCCGCCAAACGCCTCTTCCTCTTACTAGCAATGAGAGACAGCGCCTCACCACGAAGGACAGTTTTGTATGCTTCCCACAGTGTCTGGGCCGAGTCTACCATCCCCTGATTATGTTGAAAGTAACGTTCGGAGGCGCCACACAGTTCCTTCCTAATAGCAGGGTCACGAAGATGCCAGGCATTGATGGGTGCAACCCTGCCAACCATGGGCTGTCCCATCTCAATACGGACCCAAACCGGGGAATGATCGGATATACCTCTACCCAGGTGGCGTGCTTCCCGCACGCCATCGGCCAGTGCAGCAGGTAGAATGACGTGGTCAAGCCGTGACATGGACCCATGAGCAGCCGATAGATGAGTATAGCTCCGAAGCGTTGGATTCAAGAGGCGCCAAGCATCACCAAACTCAGAGAATCTAAGAACTCACCCAGCCACCGGCGTGCCGGGGGCAGCAACCTCGGCGGGACACGATCAAGATCCCCATCCAAAACAGTATTAAAGTCCCCACCCAAAAGCAGGAGGCCCAGCGGGAGTGAAAGGAATACATGTGAAAGGTCTTTGAAAGTGTCGGATTGCAGAGCAGGGGGAACATAAACCGAAAGGAAAGTCACCACTTTACCCCCCAGTCTCCCCAAAACCCCTACATATCTGCCTCTCTGATCAGACCATGTAGCCTGCACCTCGAATGGAAGAGCCTTCTTCACCAAGATCCTTACTCCCCGGGAGCCAGTCGTGAACCCAGCAAATGCAATCAATCTATAGCCCCCTTTATGAAGCGCCATACAGCGATTGCCGACAAGATGAGTTTCCTGGAGAAGCACGACATCCGGCGAGTGGCGCCTGATAAACTGGCCAACCATGCCCCGTTTGATCTTGTCTCCCAAGCCATTTACGTTCCAACTCAACACCCGAATCCCCAACCCCGCTGTAGAGCCAGACATTTACCCGACTCCATCACGCACGCGCACATCATTCGAAACCCAATGCAATGTGAAACGAAACTGTAAACAAAATCCCCGGAACAACCCGCCTCCCCAACCCAGAAGACCGCCCCCCTACCTGCACCCCTGCATCAGGACTACGCCCCAAACCCAACTAGCAGTGTGCCTGTCGCCCCACCCAACAATGGTTACTAAAAGTAGAAAGAGGAGGCGCCTGCCATGTAGTCCGCAACCCGACCCCCAAGAATATACATCCCAGGAGACAAGCAACACAGTCCAAAATGGTACAAATATAACACACCTGAAAGGTCACTCCCCTCCCCCCCACTTCAGCAATGAAGAATAATCAAACTTAAAGTCCTCATTCCGGGCCGTGCCGAGCTTCCTCCGTGCCAGGCCGATGATTCTCGGCGTCATCCGGTCTAACAGTGTCCAACCAGTCCGAGGCCACCTCGGCCTTATCAAAAAACCAAGTTTGATCGCTCACTTCAACTCGCAGCTTAGCAGGAAATAACATAGAGTACCTGATCCCCTTGTCTCTCAACCTCCTCTTAACGTGGAGGAAACTCTGTCTCATCTTCTGAACTGCCTGGGTAAAATCCGGGAAAAAGGAAACTGTGACGTTCTCATACTGTAGAGGTCCGTCCGTCCGCGAGGCCTGCAGAATAGCATCCCGGTCCCGAAAGTTCAGCACCCTAGCGATCATGGGACGTGGTAGTGCCCCCACTTTTTGCGGACCCCCTGGCACTCTATGAGCCCTTTCCACTGTGAAAAACTTACTGAGGCCCTTTGGTTTAAAGTGGTTAAGGATCAGGTCCTCAACAAATAGGTCCGGCGTACGCGACTCCGCATTTTCAGGAACACCCAAAATGCGGACATTATTTCGACGATTGCGCCCCTCATAATCATCAAGAAGCCTCCTGGTTTCGTCACGCACAGCCTGAAGAGCTCGGACTTCTCTCTGTAGTTCAACGGTATCATCAACCAGGCTCGAAGTCAGGATGTCAAGGGACTTTACTTTTTCGCTCGTCTTGGCGTGATCCGTGCGCAAGAGGTTAAAGTCAATCTTAACCGAATCAAGCTTATGATCAAGTGCGTCCATTCTAGTCGTCATAGAAGTTTCGATTCTGGTGACCACATCCATTATGTCCTGCAAAGAAGGCTCTGCGCCGGCCCTCGGCGAGGTGGCCTCAGTGACTGGTGTTTGCCTCTGGTCAGCCGTAGACCCCCTAGGCACAGTATATTTGTCCAGTTTATTGGATTGGACGGACCTCTGAGTTCTGCCACCCTTAGTGAGAGGTTTCTCCGAGTCCGCTCTGGCAGCCATGACGGGGCAACCTCCGGACTCCAAGGATAAAGCCAGCGAGACAAAGGATGAGACACACAGGCGCTCGGGAACCCAATCGCGAGTCGTTAGGCAGGAATGAGGGAGCCCCCTCTGATGTGCCCAGCACCACTAGTCAATTCAAAGGGCGAGCCGAGGTGGGGTCACCACTTCCGGCGGGTCATGCCGCTGTTGTCGCATTAGGTCCCGGCCACCAATGACACCAGAGTCCGCTGCGCTGGCGACGGGTAGGCGCACAATTTCGGACGACGATTCGAGGGGGTAGGGATGGACCCCGCGGGCCACAAATGCACCAGGACGTAGCCACCTCAATCACCCATCGAGTGTTGTCCTCGGGTAACAGGATATATGACAGGATAGACAAGCGGCGGAGCGGGTCTCACGGAGCTACACGATCACGCGGCCATCTTGGTCCCGCGCTAGGCTCCTCCCGAGTCTTTGCAATTTTAAATCCACTTCATGCCTTTTAATTCACTATCACACACTCCCTGTCCATTTATCGTCTGCTGCAGATGTCTGCTTTTTTTCCTTTGTGATGTTTTTTCTGTCTTTCTCTTCCTCCGTCTTTCTAAATGTTGTGTTTTCCCTCTCATGTTTCAGTAAACATCTGATGTTGAAAAATAAGTGCTGGTCCCCAAGGTTGAGTACTGGTGCCCCCACAGGCAATGAATAGTTAAAATGAAGCCGTTTTTTGGTCAGAAAAAGAGCGCTACAGTCTACTGGCTGCTAAGGATGAAAGAGGCATGACAGGGGTTTCGATTTGGCAGAGGCTTTTTTGTGAGATTTGACTATTTCTCAAGGAAGTCACTTGATAATTTTTACTCAAATTAAAAATCATGTGAATGGCTCTGTTTGCACCAACTGCAAAAAAAAGTTCCAGGGGACTTGAGCATATGGCTGTACAGCATTGAAGTCTGGACATCATCTCTGTATGAGTTACTAGTTTTAGTTGCTCCATTGTCAACAGAGGAAACGTTTTTATTGGTTTATTTAAATGAAAGTTGGACAATTTTACAGTGGGGTGGATCAATATTTCAAATTATAAAACTGAGAATAAAAGAGCAAACCCAAGTCTGTGCCCCCTAGCATAGCTACCGATTGGCTCATATGAGAGAAACAACACCTAGGCAATGAGTGGTTAAAAGTGTTATCTCAAAACATAATCTAAGTTTTACCATTGTTCAGTCAGAAATCTAAGTTCCAAGTTTATTGATAGTTCAAAATAAAATGTCATCATAAAGAGCATGAAACAATTAGAAGTAAAAGAAATTAAAACAATGATACACAAGTATAGCAGATTACATCATACATAAAAACAGAAAAGAAAAAGTGAATTTAAAACCCCTGTGGGCAAATGTTAATCAAAGCAGACACCATAAAATCACAACCTATCATGTTAATTAGTAGTTTAGAGGTCAAAAGATGTTTAGCCTCATCCGATGTTATATATTGTTGTTTCATTAAAACGACTAGTTAAATCAATTAACAACTGGGTATTGCAAGTGTATATATGACAATAAAGGTCCCTTTTTCAAACAACTGTGGTAAAATTAACCTATATAATATCAAGAGGCAAAGATGTATCACCCTGTAGAAAACTACAAGCTAGGGGGAAATGTACAAGCACTGCCGTTAACTAACGCTAACACTAGTTAGCGGCAGTTTTCTCAACGCGGCCTATCAACAAAACTTATCGCCCCGTTAGTGATGTCTTTACAATACGTCGCTACATGGCGATAGTATCAGGTAACCGCGGTGAAAACTGCCGTTAACACCAACGTGAAGGCGATACATATTCTGATATTACCGGGCAAAAACTGACGAAAGGCCAGTTTACGGTCAAAAACTCACGTTAGTCAGCCCAACGTGACTTTATTTGCCTCTATAGGCAAAAATAGCCCATAGGTCCACTTCCAATGAAAAATTGGAAACAAAACCAATGGAATGCAGATTGGAGCAGCTAGGGCCAAGTGCAGCACAGATCAACCCCCCCCCATGCTCCCCAACAACCAGGATGACCAGCCAGCTTCTCAGGGGAAGAGGACATCCAGGGCTACAATCATGAAAAGAGGTGCATCACTAAGCGAAACCAGTGATGCATCACTTATCAATGTGCACTCCTTGCAACACCATAGCATCCAAAACCTTGAAAGCACAGGCAGTCCCTGGAGCCCAGAGGCCTCGCTGGGCCTGCGTCTGGACCCCGGAGTAGGATGCAGATGTGGAGTTGCTGGGCTGTGGTGGTAAACATTGAGGCGTCGGTGATCGCCCCAATCCTGGTGGTGAAGTCAGTCAGGTCGCATAGAGACACATTGATGACCTGTGTGAGAAGACCGCCTGGTTTCCCTTGGAGCTCTGAAAGGTAGAGGTGCTCCTGCGCACCAACGTAGAGAGGTCGGCATCGCATTCCAAGCACCACAACTACACTAGGGTGCACGGAGGAGATTACCAATGGTCGGCTGCTCCTCTCTCCATCACAGGCCAGAGGATGCTGCGCTGGCTGGACGCTATGGAGGACGAGGCCCTAAGCTACGCCAAACTTGTGTGGTAGGAGCACTGCAACTTCATGTCTAAGAGGTCCTTGTTACATCACCTGAATCAGGAGGTTCCCCAGATGGCTTGGCGCCAACTGCTGTACCCTGGCTTTTCTTGCCTGGCTGAGGCTCCTGCTGGCTGAGTCACAGATTTGGAAAAAGTGCAGCAGATGGTGCCATGGTGTCAATGTCCAGGTGAGGAGAAGGTGGGATGCATAGCGGAGGAGGCCCGGGGGTCGAGTCGGGTCCAGGCCTAGCACCTGTGGGTGATGCACCCCCAGTGGCAGCTCATCCGCTATAGCGGAAAAGCATTACCCCACTGCTTTCAAGTAGTCCAAGAAGACGAAACATAATATGATGATAACTTTCTGATGTACTCCTGCTATGTTTCCTTTGCCAGCGGTAAGGTGGGTGGGGCTGCTCTACCCGGGCAGTAGGGGCGGAGCGATATGCCCACTCAAGTGTGCAATGACTGTCTGGTTGGCCCTCTAAGGCCACACAAAGCATTGATGCACACATCCCTGTTTGCAATGAAGGCTGCATTACAGCCTGCGTGTAAAACATGATCACCCCTCCAGCCCGTGGCTGAATGCCTTGGCACAGTCCTCAAGAGCTTTGCAGCATTTCGATTGGCTCTGGGGAGGGAGCCTGGCTGCCTGCTACCTATTCCTGGAAGCAGACTCCTCAGGAGAGCAGGAGCACAGAAGAGGCAGAACCCATATATTGCAACCCGTGCTCCCCCAGCAGACCCGCCCCCTCCAGGGTCCTTTCCCGCATTTCGTACCTCCTAGCTGTCCAGTCCTCTCCGCAACACTACATAATGATATCAGCTGTGTGGTCATGTGCAGCGGGCGTACAACTGGTGAGCCAAAGGCAAGCTCGTCTTCATCCGTCCTCCCCTGGACCGCACCCAGCACCAAGGACCCTTCCTCTCAGATACTCCACGGCTATGATGCCAGCCCTCTCTTTGCCATAAACCCTAGGCAACACACAGCCTGCCATCTAGCAACACTGTACAATTCTCTTGCACTCTGCACCTGTAGAAACTGCAAAAGCACCTTCTGCCACATCAGCGCCTTCTGTCGCCTAGCCGACCGGCTCAACTGCACACTTTTCAATGTGTGGTCCCTCCACAAACACGCAACAGAAATCTGGGACCTCCTTGACGCCACCTCTTCAGGCATCACGATCTTCACCGAAACCTGAACCAACCTCTGCTCTGGACCGGATATAACCATCACCATCCATGATGGCTACAAATTCACCCACATGGACCACCCTGAGCGGCCAGGAGGAGGCCTTGCCATTGTCTGACTCCGACTGACCACTACTCTAATGACCCGACGGTGACCGTGGAACATCTCCACTTCCATATCCAGACCAACCTCAACATCACCCTCCGCAGCACCCTCATCTACAGGCTCCCCGGGCCATGAACCCCCATTCATTGATGCCATTGTAGACCTCATCACACCCCAGGTTCTCCATTCCACCGACTACATCCTACTTAAAGACCTCAAGTTCCACCTGGACAACCCCCAGTGACCACAGCACCACCCCCTCCTGGTGAACCGCGACAACATTGGACGCAAGCAGCTAGTCACCACACCAACCCACGTAGCCTGACACAGGTTCTAACCCCTCTTTTCCACCAGGGGGAACTTCAACTATAGCCACACCACAGGACTCTCCTGTACTGACCATCATTGTTTACATCACACATTCACCACGCTCATGGTACACCATCGCCATCATTGCCCAGCCCGTTGTGGCTGGATCAAGGCCACCGAAGAACTTCCTGTCAATTCCCTTAGCATCCCCACTCCGCCAACATTTACAGATGCAAACACCTCAGCGTGCAACCTCCACCGATGGATCTCTAACTGTGCCAACACCCTGACTCCCCTCAAGAACAGAACATGCAAACAACACCCCAAGAATACCAACTGGTTCATTCTCGCCTTCCACTAGTCCAGACCCCACCTGCATGTGTATTGAGAACAGATGGAGCCACTACATCAATCATCTTCGCAACACACTCACATGTGCACCATGGCGCATGGGTGGCTGCGTTGGCGCTTGGCAGCCGTTGTGCGCCAACTTAGGGGATAAAGACAGGGGGCTTATTCATGAGCCCCTTCTGACAGTTTCTTCTCACTGGTGCATCAATTTCTTGACGTACTTGCAGTGTGATTCTTCCACCACATTGAGCCGTATTTGCGAAGTGACGCATCTAGGTATATGCGTGACCTTGTGAAGCCGTGTGCCACATAATACCTTCATCAGGTAGGTTGTATGCAGGGTAGGCATTCCCACACAACAAAGCCTCATAGGAGTGGTGCAGTGAAATCCATCAGATTTCCCTGTAACAATTGTAGGATGGCACTGTGTCTGTACATTATGCCTGCCTCATGGCAGGCGTAAGGGTGACACAGTGCCACAGGAATAGGCTGGCCACATGCATTGCTGGATTTGTGTCATGTTTATGCCACAACTGCAAAAATGTGTGACTTTTGCGCTGACTGATACGTCAGGATTCCAGATGTATCTGTCATTAATTGCAACATGGAACACTGTACAGTAAATACAGTGCATCCATGGTGTCTCAAGAAGGGCATAGTGAAAAGTGTTGCATCACTGTTTTGTCGCAGTGATGCAACACCTTTCATGAATGAGGCACAGGAATGCGCCCCATCTTATTTATGGTGCGCATTCCTGCCCTGTAGTTTTGTCATAGGGCAGCGCAGCAACATTCCTTGCAGTGCTGTCCAGCACCAAATCCTTTGGAAATGAGGGCCCAAGTGTTTGCACCATTTTTAAGACCAACTATTTTCTGGTCTTAAAAAATGCCTCTAACTGGAGTTAGAGGCAGTTTTTTTGGTTTTGCACCATACAAAGAATTCCTTGTAAATATCGCGAAGTGGGGTTAGCCGCAATTTTTGCAGGGAAACGCCCACCTTGCATTTCATTTTCTTTAAGTCCCACTAACAAAAGTGGGGATCCTAAACATTCACCTTTACGCTGGAAAAGTGCTGCAAACAGCGGTTAGTGGCAACTTGTACTTACAGCGATAAAAAAAAGTTGCCTTAACGCAAAGAAATTGACCCTACAGCAGCGTAAACTCCTTGTACATATGCCCCCTAGTGTGGTTTGTTTGGAGGTGTATTGACTTACCAGGTGCCCTTAATTTTCCATACTTTTGCAGAGGTATTAAACCAGTTTTTCATGAGATGCTGGTGTACCTCATGATCCACTGAAGGGAAGACAGTCAAGAGGACCAGAAAAGCCCATGCTAGTGGACACCCTTGCTTCTCTATCCCTTATGCATATGAATGCATATTTATGTCCTTCCAGAAGTTCAGGAATAGGAGTGTGCAAAATGTGTGCAATTTGCTTTTGTGTAATTATACAAAATTACTCAAAAGTACACATAATGCAAACCAATATGCATACTTTTGCAAAATGTAAAACTGTAGTTTTGGGCTATATTTTAGCGTAAAATGTGTCCTTCCATCAGTTTTTGGTGCAAGGATACCTTTAAACAACACAGTGAACTGCTCGCGTTCTCATGTTCTCGTGCTTTTGTTGTCAATTTATACCACAAATTGCGCACAGTAAATTCTAACGAATTTGCGAATGCCACATAATTATGCAATGTGGCTTAATGTGTAATTTCGAGAATTTTTTGTGGCAACTGTAACTTTAAATTTACAAAATGACAAAAAGTATGCTGGGATAATTTCATTTCACTTAATCAGAAACCTGACAGGTCAGCAAAAATAAGAGGACTATTTCCGCCTAATTCAGCAACTATTTTTCTGCCTATGCTACAACTTGTGCTAATTGAATCTTAGTCTTATTTAGGCAACTCTAATAGCCACAATCTTCACATGCACTCAATTGATTTTTAATACCTTGCTTTCAAGTTGAAGTGGGGTGAAAGACATTAGTTCTAGATACATTTAGGTATCTGCATCTATCTCTTTCTGCCTAATGCTAAATTCCTTGAAAAAATAGGTAAAGGACCTCTGTTTAGTGAAATGTGTCAGGGCTAAAATTTCAGAGGCGCAGATTTCTTGGACTTGCAATTCCACATCTGCCTAAAACGATTGTTTATGAATGAATCAGGGTTTACAACAAAGCGACTGATTACATTGTCATCAGGAAAGGCTGCAAATGGCATTCGTTTAGTCCGAATCCGAGTCGCTGTCGACCAACTCGGTCACCTTTCTGGGTGACCAAGTACAATGTAAGGGAGATTTCCCGGCCGTCTGACTTGGTTCAGAGCGAGACTCAAGCAGTCCCAGTTGTCTGGAACCAAATCGTACAGCCCAATGGAGACGGTCTCCAAACGAGTGAGTACGATGACCCCGTCTTTACAGCCATTCCGACTCAGTCTGTCCGAGGTGAAACAGCTGTGGGAATCGGACCTCTGAGGCCCAGCGCAGGCCCCCCTTCACCCAGGGCCCTCCTAATTGGGCTTGTAGGAGTACCCACAAGTCCCCCTTCCCAAGCATGCACAGTGTGGCTGGCACGATGGGGTGCCTGCCACAGTGTGCAAGCTTTTCCCCAACCACCCCTTTTTGCAATGGGCGCATGTGTTCTCGTTCACAACACAGGCTCCCATAGGAATCAATGGGAGTCCGACCGAACCGAGTTCGTCAACATACGGACTTATCGAAATCGGTAGGTCGGACTCTCCCGCTCCTAGTCGTTCAGGAAGCATTCTGAGACTGATTAGTTAGAAATGGTTTCCTGACGAAACCGTAATCAGTCCCAAAGTTATGTTGAGAGCCTTTCTACAATATCATCCCCAGATTGGAAGAAATTCTAATTGATGATTGGCATTTTTTGTCAGTGCTCAATGTGTGAAACTCTGCAGGAATTGGAATTTCATTTTGGTGCACCGAATACCGAGTCTATGCAGTTTTAAATCAACTTCATGCCTTTTAATTCACTATCACACACTCCCTGTCCATTTATCTTCTGCTGCAGATGTCTGCGTTTTTCCTTTGTGATGTTTTTCTGTCTTTCTCTTCCTCCGTCTTTCTAATTTTTGTGTTTTCCCTCTCATGTTTCAGTAAACATCTAATGTTGAAAAATAAGAGCTGGTCCCCAAAGTTGAGTACTGGTGCCCCCACAGGCAATGAATAGCTAAAATGAAGCCATTTTTTGGTCAAAAAAAGAGCGCTACAGTCTACTGGTTGCTAAGGATGAAAGAGGCATGACAGGGGTTTCGATTAGGCAGAGTCCTTTTTGTTGGATTTGACTATTTCTCAAGGAAGTCACTTGATAATTTTTGCTCAAATTAAAAATCATGTGAATGGCTCTGTTTGCACCAACTGCAAAAAAAAAAGTCCAGGGGACTTGACCATATGGCTGTACAGCATTGAAGTCTGGACATCATCTCCTTATGAATTACTAGTTTAAGTTGCTCCATTGTGAATAGAGGAAACATTTTTATTGGGTTATTTAAATGAAAGTTGGAAAATTTTACAGTGGGGTGGATCAATGATTCAAATTATAAAACTGAGAATAAAAGAGCAAACCCAAATATGTGCCCCCTAGCATAGCAACTGATTGGCTCATATGAGAGAAACAGCACCTAGGCAATGAGTGGTTAAAAGTGTTATCTAAAAACATAATCTAAGTTTTACCAATGTTCAGTCAGAAATCTAAGTTCCAGGTTTATTGATAGTTCAAAATAACATGTCATCATAAAGAGCATGAAACAATTAGAAGTAAAAGAAATTAAAACAATGATACACAAGTATAGCAGATTACATCATACATAAAAAAGAAAAGAAAAAGTGAATTAAAAACCCCTCTGGGCAAATGTTAATCAAATCAGACACCATAAAATCACAACCTAACATGTTAATTAGTAGTTTAGAGGTCAAAAGATGTTTAACCTCATCCGTTGTTATATATTGTTGTTTCATTAAAACGACTAGTTAAATCAATTAACAACTGGGTATTGCAAGTGTATATATGACCATAAAGGTCCCTTTTTCAAACAACTCTGGTAAAAGTAACCTATGTAAGATCAAGAGGCAAAGATGTATCACCCTGTAGAAAACTACAATCTAGGGGGAAATGTAGAAGTACTGCCACTAACTAACGCTAACACTAGTTAGCGGCAATTTTCTCAACGCGGCCTATCAACAAAACTTATCGCCCCGTTAGCGATGTATTTACAATACGTCGCTACAGGGCGATAGTTTGAGTTAGCCGCAGTGAAAACTGCCGTTAACACCAACGTGAAGGCGATACAAATTCTGATGTTACAGGGCGAAAACTGACGAAAGGCCAGTTTGCGGTCAAAAAACTCACGTTAGTCAGCCCAACGTGACTTTATTTGCCTCTATAGGCAAAAATAGCCTATAGGTCCACTTCCAATGAAAAATAGGAAAAAAATCAATGGAATGCAGATTGGAGCAGCCAGGGCCAAGTGCAGCACAGATCAACACACCCCCCATGCTCCCCAACAACCAGGATGACCAGCCAGCTTCCCAGGGAAAGAGGACATCGAGGGCTACAATCATGAAAAGAGGTGCATCACTAAGCGAAACGAGTGATGCATCACTTATCAATGTGCACTCCTTGCAACACCATAGCATCCAAAACAGATGTGGAGTTGCTGGGCTCTGGTGGTAGACATTGAGGTGTCGGTGATCGCCCCTACCTGGTGGTGGAGTCAGCCAGGTTGCATAGAGACACATTGATGACCTGTGTGAGAAAACCGCCTGGTTCCCCTTGGAGCTCTGAAAGGTAGAGGTGCTCCTGCGCACCAACTTAGGGAGGTCTGCATCGCATTCCACACACCATCACTACACTAGGGTGCACGGAGGAGATTACAAATGGTGGGCTGCTCCTCTCTCCATCACAGGCCAGAGGATGCTGCGCTGGCTGGACGCTGTGGAGGACGAGGCCCTAAGCTACGCCAAACTTGTGTGGTGGGAGCACTGCAACTTCATGCCTAAGGGGTCCCTGTTGCATCACCTGAATCAGGAGGTTCCCCAGAGGGCTTGGCGCCAACTGCTGTACCCTGGCTTTTCATGCCTGGCTGAGGCTCCTGCTGGCTGAGGCACAGATTTGGAAAGAGTGCAGCGGATAGCGCCATGGTGTCAATGACCAGGTGAGGAGAAGGTGGGACGCATAGCGGAGGAGGCCCAGGGGTTGAGTCGGGTCCAGGCCTAGCACCTGTGGATGATGCACCCCCAGTGGCAGCTCATCCGCTATAGCGGAAAAGCATTACCCCACTGCTTTCAAGTAGTGCAAGAAGAGGAAACATAATATGATGATAACTTTCTGATGTACTCCTGCAATGTTTCCTTTTCCAGCGGTAAGGTGAGTGGGGCTGCTCTACCCACGCAGTAGGGGTGGAGTGATATGCCCACTCAAGTGTGCAATGACTGTCTGGTTGGCCCTCTAAGGCCACAGAAAGCATTGATGCACACATCCCTGTTTGCAATGAAGGCTGCATTACAGCCTGTGTGGAGAACATGATCACCCCTCCAGCCCGTGGCTGAACGCCTTGGCACAGCCCTCGAGAGCTTTGCATCATTTCGATCGGCTCTGCCTGCTACCTATTCCTGGAAGCAGACTCCTCAGGAGAGCAGGAGCACAGAAGAGGCAGAACCCATATATTGCAACCCGCGCTCCCCCCGCAGACCCGCCCCACCCAGGGTCCTTTCCCGCATTTTGTACCTCCTAGCTGTCCAGTCCCCCCCGCAGCACTACATAATGTTATCCGCTGTGTGGTCATGTGCAGCGGGCGTACCACTTGTGCGTCAAAGGCAAGCTCGTCTGCATCCGTCCGCCCCTGGACCGCACCCAGCACCAAGGACCTTTCCTCTCAGATACTCCACGGCTATGATGCCAGCACTCTCTTTGCCATAAACCCTGGGCAACACACAGCCTGCCATCTAGCAACACTGTACAATTCTCTTGCGCCCTGCACCTGTAGAAACTGCAAAAGCACCTTCTGCCACATCAGCGCCTCATGTCGCCTAGCCGACCGTCTCAACTGCATACTTCTCAATGTGTGGTCTCTCCACAAACAAGCAACAGAAATCTGGGACCTCCTTGACGCCACCTCTTCAGGCATCACCTTCTTCACCGAAACCTGAACCACCCTCTCCTCCAGACCGGATATAACCATCACCATCCATGATGGCTACAAATTCACCCACATGGACCACCCTGAGCGGCTAGGAGGAGACCTTGCCATTGTCCGACTCCGACTGACCACCACTCTAATGACCCGACGGTGACCGTGGATCCAGATCCAGATCCAGACCAACCTCAACATCACCCTCTGCAGCACCCTCATCTACAAGCTCCCCGGGCCATGAACCCCCATTCATTGATGCCATTGTAGACCTCATCACACTCCAGATTCTCCATTCCACCGACTACATCCTACTTAAAGACCTTAAGTTCCACCTGGACAACCCCCGGTGACCACAGCACCACCCCCCTCCTGGTGAACCGTGCCAACATTGGACTCAAGCAGCTAGTCACCAAACCAACCCACGTAGCCTGACACAGGTTCGAGCCCCTCTTTTCTACCAGGGGGAACTTCAACTACAGCCACACCACAGGACTCTCCTGTACTGACCATCATTGTTTACATCATGCATTCACCACGCTCATGGTACACCATCGCCATCATTGCCCAGCCCGTGTGGCTGGATCAAGGCCACCGAAGAACTTCCTGCCAATTCCCTCAGCATCACCACTCCGCCAACATTTACAGTTGCCAACACCTCAGCGTGCAACCTCCACCGATGGATCTCTAACTGTGCCAACACCCTGACTCCCCTCAAGAACAGAACATGCAAACAACACCCCAAGAATGCCAACTGGTTCATTCTCGCCTTCCACTAGTCCAGCCCCACCTGCATGTGTATTGAGAAGAGATGGAGCCACTACATCAATCATCTCCGCAACACACTCACTTGTGCGCCATGGCGCATGGGTGGCTGCGTTGGCGCTTGGCAGACGTTGTGCACCAACTTAGGGGACAAAGACAGGGGGATTATTCATGAACCCCTTCTGACAGTTTCTTCTCACTGGTGCATCAATTTCTTGACGTACTTGCAGTGTGATTCTTGCACCACATTGAGCCGTATTTGCAAAGTGACGCATCTAGGTATATGCGTGACCTTTTGAAGCCGTGTGCCACATAATACCTGCATCAGGTAGGTTGTATGCAGGGTGGGCATTCCCACACAACAAAGCCTCATAGGAGTGGCGCAGTGAAATCCATCAGATTTCCCTGTAACAATTGTAGGATGGCACTGTGTCTGTACATTATGCCTGCCTCATGGCAGGCGTAAGGGTGACACAGTGCCACGGGTATAGGCTGGCCCCATGCATTGCTGGATTTGCGTCATGCTTGTGCCACAACTGCAGCAATGTGTGACTTTTGCGCTGACTGATACATCAGGATTCCAGATGTATCTGTCATTAATTGCAACAAGGAGCACTGTACAGTAAATACAGTGCATCCATGGTGTCTCAAGAAGGGCATAGTGAAAAGTGTTGCAACACTGTTTTGTCGCAGCGATGCAACACCTTTCATGAATGAGGCACCGGAATGCGCCCCATCTTATTTATGGTGCGCATTCCTGGCCTGTAGTTTTGTCACAGGGCAGCGCATTAACATTCCTTGCTGTGCTGTCCAGCACCAAATCCTTCGGAAATGAGGGCCCAAGTGTTTGCACCATTTTTAAGACCAACTATTTCTGGTCTTAAAAACTGCCTCTAACTGGAGTTAGAGGCAGTTTTTTTGGTTTTTCTTCATGCAAAGAATTCCTTGTAAATATCGCGAAGTGGGGTTAGCCGCAATTTTTACAGGGAAACCCCCACCTTGCATCTCATTTTCTTTAAGTCCCACTAACAGAAGTGGGGATCCTAAACATTCACCTTTACGCTGGAAAAGTGCTGCAAACAGCGGTTAGTGGCAACTTGTACTTACGGCGATAAAAAAAAGTTGCCTTAACGCAAAGAAATTGACCCTACAGCAGCGTAAACTCCTTTTACATATGCCCCCTAGTGTGGTTTGTTTGGAGGTGTATTGACTTACCAGGTGCCCTTAATTTTCCATACTTTTGCAGAGGTATTAAACCAGTTTTTCATGCGGGAAAGGACCCTGGAGGGGGCGGGTCTGCGGGGGGAGCGCAGGTCGCAATATATGGGTTCTGCCTCTTCTGTGCTCCTGCTCTCCTGAGGAGTCTGCTACCAGGATTAGGTAGCAGGCAGCCAGGCTCCCTCCCCAGAGCCGATCGAAATGCTGCAAAGCTCTTGAGTTCTGTGCCAAGGCATTCAGCCATGGGCTGGAGGGGTGATCATGTTCTCCACGCAGGCTGTAATGCAGCCTTCATTGCAAACAGGGATGTGTGCATCAATGCTTTCTCTGCCTTAGAGGGCCAACCATACAGTCATTGCACACTTGAGTGGGCATATCGCTCCGCCCCTACTGCATGGGTAGAGCAGCCCCACCCACCTTACCGCTGGCAAAGGAAACATAGCAGGAGTACATCCGAAAGTTCTCATCATATTATGTTTCCTCTTCTTGCACTACTTGAAAGCAGTGGGGTAATGCTTTTCCGCTATAGCGGATGAGCTGCCACTGGGGGTGCATCACCCACAGGTGCTAGGCCTGGCCCCGACTCGACCCCCGGGCCTCCTTCGCTATGCGTCCCACCTTCTCCTCACCTGATCATTGACACCATGGCGCTATCCGCTGCACTCTTTCCAAATCTGTGCCTCAGCCAGCAGGAGCCTCAGACAGGCAAGAAAAGCCAGGGTACAGCAGTTGGTGCCAAGCCCTCTGGGGAACCTCCTGATTCAGGTGATGCAACAGGGACCCCTTAGGCATGAAGTTGCAGTGCTCCCACCACACAAGTTTGGCGTAGCTTAGGGCCTCGTCCTCCACAGCGTCCAGCCAGCGCAGCATCCTCTGGCCTGTGATGGAGAGAGGAGCAGCCCACCATTGGTAATCTCCTCCGTGCACCCTAGTGTAGTGGTGGTGCGTGAAATGCGATGCAGACCTCCCTACATTGGTGCGCAGGAGCACCTCTACCTTTCAGAGCTCCAAGGGGAACCAGGCGGTCTTCTCACACAGGTCATCAATGTGTCTATATGCGACTTGGCTGACTTCACCACCAGGTAGGGCCGATCACCGACGCCTCAATGTCTACCACCACAGCCCAGCAACTCCACATCTGCATCCCACTCCGGGGTTCAGACGCAGGCCCAGCGAGGCCTCTGGGCTTCAGGGACTGCCTGTGCTTTGAAGGTTTTGGATGCTATGGTGTTGCAAGGAGTGCACATTGATAAGTGATGCATCACTGGTTTCGCTAAGTGATGCACCTCTTTTCATGATTGTAGCCCTGGATGTCCTCTTTCCCTGGGAAGCTAGCTGGTCATCCTGGTTGTAGGGGAGCATGGGGTGTGTGTTGATCTGTGCTGCACTTGGCCCTGGCTGCTCCAATCTGCATTCCATTGATTTTGTTTCCTATTTTTCATTGGAAGTGGACCTATTGGCTATTTTTGCCTATAGAGGCAAATAAAGTCATGTTGGGCCGACTAATGTGAGGTTTTTTTACCGCAAACTGGCCTTTCGTCAGTTTTCGCCCGGTAACATCAGAATTTGTATCGCCTTCACGTTGGTGTTAACGGCAGTTTTCACCGCGGCTACCTGATACTATCGCCATGTAGCTACGTATTGTAAATACATCGCTAACGGGGCGATAAGTTTTGTTGATAGGACGCGTTGAGAAAACTGCCGCTAACTAGTGTTGGCGTTAGTTAGCTGCACTAGGAAGAGGTGTGGCACCGCGGCCAGGGCGACTGACGCTGGAATCTGGGGATCACGGTTCGATCCCCAGCACCGGCGGCAGATTAGCCCAGCACCATGTGACTCTGGGCAATAGCTTGCTTAATCTTCCCGACGGCCCCCAGCGCCTAGAGACCCTTACGGGTGATTGTGCGCTTTACAAATGTGGATTATTTACTATAAGATAGCAGAATAAATTGGTCTACATCCAGTGTGTCCTCACTCCCTAGTGTCATGATCAGAGAGCCGTGCTGGATTCCTGGAGCACTAGTGTTATCGTGGGGGCTATCGTTAGCATTCTCCCGTGATGGAGACACCTCTGCCATAGTAAGTGTATGCCGAGAGCCCTTCTGATGTACAGACTGCAGACCCCCACCCACATCAGATACAACCCTATCAGCATCAGACAGTGCTAGGTTAGTTAAAAGGGGTATGGTCGGCTTGGTAAGGATGAAACCTCCCTCTACCCCTAAACCATTCTTGGAGTGATCTTTGTTGGTCCCTAGTCAATCTAATTCATTTAAAAACAACAAGCATTCAAAACTATTTCTAAGATTCAAAACACCCTGATTGCCTGGGGGGGCACCCTGCATTAGAGGACATAGTCCCATCCTGTCAATGGTAGTGTCCCTTCCTACTTTATACACCGGGCCTTGATTATGACTCAGGGTTCCCCTCCAGTAAAAATAATCTAGGGGCAAATGTGTAATACTACTTGAGTGACCACCCAATCCTCCTCCTAATATGTGATTGACTAATCTGCAATCTCTAAAATTGACCACCACACAGTTACCCACAATATCCTATTTCCTGTTCCCTAACCAGCTCACTCTCCGTACATGTAGAATTTCCCCCTGTATATTTTCTGGGAGAGGTCTATATTTGTTTAGCCAGAACATGGTCTTATTCCTTAGTATTTCATGTGATTCTATATGTTCAGACTTCAGTTCTGGGACTCCCGCCAGTATGACCACATATGGGGCTGCCTCAGGCGGTAAATTAATGCTCGGTAATCGGTTAGTAGACATCTTGGAGGGTGACCCATTTAAATGACTAGAGAGTCGAGCTTCAGAAACAGTGTGAGTTGGGGCTTGTGCGTTAACGATTAATGGGTCAGTAGACGCATTTCCTGCATTGGTGGTGGCTCCGGAGGGGGGGGGCCATTATTTAACACTTGGGCAGTGGTAGTAACTGGAACAGTAATTGTTGTCCCTCTACTGGAGGCACTTCTGTGAGAGGGGCCACTAGTGCTTGGTTGTTGATTAATTGCTGATGACAGTGAATTCTCTACAGAGATGGGTTGGGCACTAGGGGGTCCAATGGTCTCCTTCCCTTCAATAGTCTCGGGGGCTTTGTAATTAGTTGCGGGGATAGGGGGTGGGATATCCCTACCATGGGCCCCCCCCCTGGTTTTCACTGAAGTTACTAACTTGTCCAACCTGCTCACGATTTATTTAATTTGGGTGCTAACTACTTGCTCCAAGTGCGATTGCAAATCTGCGATAAGCTGGGACACCCAAATAGGGGGAACTTGTGATTGCATGACATGTTCAGCTTCTGCCCCTTCCATATTCATTCCACCATACTGCACTGGGGTTGATTTGTTCTTAGTCGGTCTAGGTTTTCTAAGACCACCCCCTTTTTCTTTATAGTTGGAGCTTTTCTACCAACTTTGGAGGCTTCAGAGTCCGGCGTGCTGCCCCTCTGTGCACATGATATTTCCATAGATGGTGAAACTGACAAACCAAGTGGAGAGTCAATTATAATGTCATTTTCCAATTCTTGGGTTGTCGTAGTCAAATAGATATTTGGGGTTAATGATAGACGTCTTTCCGTTCGCTCGATTTCATTGGATACCACCCTAATTGCCCTTTGCAACATACGATCGATTGCAGTTGGTTGTCCAGCTGTTGGTGGAAGAGCTCTTTTTTTTTGGTAACTGAGCTGGGATTGGAAGGGATGGTCTGGCCTCTTTTGGCTGATCTTGTTTGCACCGTACTGGCCATGATAGTACCCTCACAGCACTTTCTTACATGGTTACGTCCCTACTACACAAGTGCTAGCTTAATGCAAGCCTTGATACGTGTCAGGATCCCTTCGATGGAAACAACCCAGATGGGTAAAGTATCGTTCCACCTGGCTCTACCCCACCATTTACGGTCAATATACACAAATAAAAATGGCGAATTTGCCTAATCACTCACAGTCCGGGTAGTCCAGGCGTAGTTTGTTGTCTCCAATCACGGAGGTTTTAGCCCACTGGATTCAGTACTCCCCCGGGACAGTAAATGGAAGGGGGGTGGCCCAGCACAGCCTCGGTCTGCCCTGGCCGGTCACAGATGGCCCGCCCTTTGTCCGGGCTTAGCCCGTGCACATCCCGCGATGCGTGGGGGCGGGAGCGCTTTGAGGGCTGGCGCCGGTGTGCGGCTGACGTCGCTCCCCTTGGGCCGCTGGGAGTTGTATGCGGTTGCTGTGTGCTACCGCGAAGCCGTTTCCCTCACGGCGCTGTGATAACGGAAGAAGCCGTTCCCCTCATGGCGCGATTTACAGGTCAGGAAGCCGTTCCCCTCATGTCAGAACACAGTGCAGTTTATCGGCAGCCGTTCCCCTCACGGCGTTTTGGTAGATTACTAGCGCGTCCCGCGATGCGTGGGGCGGGAGCGCTTTGAGGGCTGGCACCGGCGTGCGGCTGACGTTCCTCGCCTTGGGCCGCTGGGAGTTGTAGGCGGTTGCTGTGTGCTACCGCGAAGCCGTTTCCCTCACGGCGTTGTGATAACAGAAGAAGCCGTTCCCCTCACGGCACGATTTACAGGTCAGGAAGCCGTTCCCCTCACGACAGAACACAGTGCAGCTTATGGGTAGCCGTTCCCCTCACGGCGATTTGGTAGATTACTAGTGCGAGGGGGTAGAGTAGGTAGGGTATGTTCATTGAAACTTGGTGAGTGAACGCTACGCATTTTAAAGACTAGGCCATATTTAGAGTTTGGTGGAGAGGCACAGAAAGTTTTGGATGTCCTATCGGAGTATTTTGAGTGCCATTGACATCACTGCACTCCTAATAAGGCAGACGGGATATCCTCCAAACTCTAAATAAGGCCTGATGCCACTTGTTCCTTGGAGCTCTGCTGCCTGCATCCAGCAAATGTGCTTTTTCTAAAAGTATCCTAAAACCGAACAGGCCCAAAATAGAACTTATCAATGTGGGGCATTTGCTCCCACACTTAGGCGCCTATTACGATCCGCCAGCCACCATAACGGAATGCTGGACCGTCTGCCAGAGGTGCGGAGGTCCCGCTGTTGCCATTAGGATAGCACCGCCAGTGTGGCATTCCCCATTCCCAACATTGTGGCGGGCGGTGCTGTGAATGGGTATCGTGCATTGGCATACACAACATGACAGGCACCGCTCGGTGCCTGCCACCTTGTCCATGACAATGTTGGGGGCTACCATAGGTACCCCCCAAGTGCAGCCCCAAACCGCCCTGGGGGCCTGCAATGGCCCCTATAAGAAAGACTGCATGCCTTTCCATGGGGGAGTCTCCGCCATGGAAAGCCATGCAATATGCCACATCCTAATATGGATGGCGGTGCCTTGAGGCAATGCCACCATACTCAGGCTCTTTTCCACCTGGTCGGAAATCGGAAAGGCGGAAATGCGGCGGGCGGTCTTCCCATCCGCCGCGGTCCCCCTCGCCATAGTAATATGGCAAGGGGTGTTACTGGGCCATCCGGCGGGTGGATCGTCGGCCCAGCGGTGGCGATTCGCCCACAATCCTAATGGGGCCCTAAGTGTGGATTTGTCCCGTAGTTCGTTTTTGGATTGTCCAGTCCTCAGTGATAGAACAAAGATCCTTCTTTTTAGAGAACATGTGTGGCTAAAGCCCACAGATTAATCAAGGGGACATCTGCACTGTACACTAACCAACTACTTCTCTTGAGAGGAAAGAAGTGAGTGGCAATGTTAGTGATAAAATCCAGACTTGATTAGGCTGATTACCAAAAAGACAGCTACAAAGAATCCCAACAGAAACCAATTCTTGTTTGTTGAGTTGCAAATGTATGCCTGGCACTGATGTGGTCCATGATTTTAGAAGACAGATGTCCGGCCAGACATCAGGGTGCTTACAATCATGGTGCCAATACCAAGCACATTTTCTGGTTGTCTGTGTATCACAAGTGGACACACTTATATGTTGCAGCTTCCCCGGAAGTTTGGGGTGATGTGGGACTATAAAAGCTCATAGTAGGGACAAAGCAATCTGTTTCGTCCTAATCAGGAGCTGATGAATGAATCTAGGCTCTGCTTTCCTCACCACTGCCTGGTCATTTATTATGTCCATAATAGTTAAACCGCATACATAACTTTGCCACAGAAATTATAGTTTTGCGACAGAAATTTTAGTTTTGCTCCCCGTCTTCAGTTGCAGTGGTTTAACATTGATGGGACCATGGCTTACCATTGGAAATTCTCACCTCTAAATTGACTTAGCCAAAAGTAATGGCATGTTCAACAACTCCTTTATGCTTCATCGCATTCCCTAGGTTCCCCTCAGCAACAAAGGGGACTTCCTAAGGGTGGGTGGCCGAGTAATACTCCGTCACTTGTGGAACTCTGGGGATTTTGGTAGAGGTTTTCAGTAATTCCGTGGAATTAAGTGGAGTGAAACTCTACAAGATCCTCTCAGTCCTAATCTAAACCCAAGGTGTTTCTGATATTTGATTTTTTTCTATGGAGATGGATAAACTGTTCAGTAGCACATTCACAGAATCGTATAAGGGGAACAAAATCGAATGGAATATAAGCATGGCCTCTTTTATGATGCAATTTTGAGGCTGCAGCATTTTCCGCATAATTATGGGTTTGCTGCATTTGCCACATATTCCATCATCTGCTGCACCATCCCTTAAACAATAGTAGCACTAGGACTAGGATTGGCATTGTAACTCAGATGTAGTAAGAGTACTACTACGGAGTACTGATGCCCAGGCCTAGTAGTGACACCAGGACTCAGTACTGGTACCTGGATCTAATAGTGAGGCTAACACTGAACACTGGTGCCCAGTAACGACACTAGGACTCAGTACTGGTATCAAGATCCAATGGTGAAAATAAAACTGAGTACTGGTGAATATACAGCTATTGCTCTGAGTTCTCAGTGATGAGTGTAACACCTTTATGACCCGCTGACAGGCACTGTGAAAAATGTATCCTTCAGACAAATCTCTAGAGCTGTGAATCGTGCCCCGTCTTGAACATGCACCAACAACCTGAACACATCCAGACATGACGACTCAGTTGACAGAATATTACTTTTTAACATTGTCAGATAGTGACAGCAGGGGCTAAAGTGATATACTCTGTCTTGTCAGGTGGTAGTGAAGCAATTGCTATTTCTTTGTTCGTGATACTTCTATGATTGGCTTAACTTCCATTGCTATATTAATAAGGGTAACGTGACACCACTGATACACTGTTTTGTGTTAGCGATAGTCAGTGCCGAAGCAAGGTCCTTCCTCTGCTTCTCTGTATGATAGAGAAATGAAAAAGAGAATATGGACCAATCTGATGTCATTTTCCTACTGCTGTGCATTGTTATAACCAGCTAAAAGAATATTTCTGCTCTTCTGTGGGGACGTCCTGGGTACAGAGATATTTTTCTGGTTCAGACCATCACATATTAAAGAGTCTTTATTTGGCTACCACTATATGTGCATGGTGAGAACATCATGGGCTATAAGGATGTTTTATTTCGGATTCTTTGTTGGGAGGTAATTCAATGGGCTAACTTTATTTTGGGTGTTTATATCACAGGAACCAATCCCAGTCATGGAATTACTGGCTTACAAAACAGAGATCTATAAACTACATGGGAGGTGAGGGCTGTAAAGAGAAGCATTTGAGGGTTTAGTTCATATGATGGGGTAGAGATTTGTAGCAAATATCTGGTGTGATGCTTAAGTCATATGTAGGAGTGTCATGGCATTTCAGATGTGATTAGATATGCTATAACGGTTGTCAAGGAATGTCATGAGTGATTTAATATGCAAGGGCAAAAGCAGTGCATGGCAAGGGCACAAGTAATAGTTACTTTAGGGTAAGAGGTATAGGCCCACATGCATCATTGTGTCTTTTTGCATTTCTTAATTTGCGAAAAATAAGGAATCGCAAATTAAGAAATGCAAAATGATATGCATCAATATTTTCGGTATTCTTGTGGGATTCGGTAAAAATCGCAATTCTTACCGAATCCCAAAGAAATACCGATTTCTTAACTTAATTTTCGCAATTCCTATTGATTCCTATGGGCCAAAAAGGAGTCAATGGAAATTACGAGTGGCACTTAGAAAATTTCATGGGTGCAGGGGGGGGTCCAAAGGACCCCCCCATGCACCCCTGAAATGTATTTTTCGCATCATGTTGCACACACACATGTCCTAAGGACATGTGTGTCCGTAACATGAATGTTGAAAAAAAAACATTTTCAACATTTTACACACTTTTTCCAAATTTACCGAGTTGTTCAACAACTCGGTAAATTTGGCACCCTATTTGCGAATTTTCACTTTTTAAAAAAATGATGCATTGCTTTTAAGAAATCGCACATCTGCGACTTCTTAAAAGCACCCGCAATTTTAGAATTCGCACACATGTTACGAATTCTAAAATTGCTTCATGCATCCCAAAAAGCACTTTTGCATTCGCAAACGGCCGATTTTAAGGAATCGCACCGTTTGCGACTGCAAAAATGCTTGATGCATGTGGGCCATAGTGACTTGAGATTACTATAACTGGTGGATTTCAGTGGTTTTGTTAGTTTCAAATGGTATGTTTTATGTGACATTGTCACCTAACTAAAACATCCCTTTAACCTTCCCTTTTCAGTTCATTTCTAAGGTATTTTAATGCAAAGTCAGATAGTCTTAGAATTCCTAACTATAATGTCACTTTAACCTGGGTTGTTTTCAGTGAATTTCCAGGGTTTTTGTAATGTAAAGTAAGATGTCCATCATAATCAATCCATCATCCTCAAATGCCCCATCCTTACCACTGCAAGCTCTACCTAGGCATATTCTATAGTTCAGCTCAAATCTTTTATTAATCGTTCGCAAGGTGGGTGAATAGTGATTTGATTTATTGCAATAAAGGTTGATTCTCATGGTTGTGTATCCATACTAATATAATAAAGAGAGAGCCCAAACCTTTGAGGCGGGTAATCTCAGGAACCACAGCACCAATCACAACACCCAATACAGCGTTGGAAAGGGCAGTTGCAGCAGAAGGACGCCCACCATATACAATTAAAAGGTAAAAGAACCGTGCCAGCAAAGTAGTCCCTTGTGGGCGTGTCTGCGTTGTGCTGTGGGCGTGTGCTGGGGGCGTGACAAACGCTGGGGGCATGTGGTAGGTTCCGCCCTTCATACCATGTCTCATATCGTGTGCTAATCCCACCCTGCTCCATTTAAATACCCCTGCACCCCATAATCATAACCCACCCTTACTCCTTAAAATACCCCAACACCCTTAAACACTAACCCATCTTAACCCTATAAATATACCCTGTACCCCAAAACCAGAACCTATCCCTAAACCCTAAAAATACCCCTGTACCCCAAAACCCAAACTTAGCCCTGAACCCTATAAATACCCCTGTACCTCAAAACCCAAACCTACCCCTGAACCCTAAAAATACCCCTGTACCCCAAAACCTAAACCTAGCCCTGAACCCTAAAAATACCACTATACCCCAAAACTCAAAACCTACCCCTGAACCCTAAAATACCCCTGTACCCCAAAACCCAAACCTAGCCCTGAACCCTTAAAATACCCCTGTACCCCAAAACCCAAACCTAGCCCTGTACACTAAAATTAACCCTGTACCCCAAAACCCAAACCTACCCCTGAACCCTAAAATACCCCTGTACCCCAAAACCCAAACCTAGCCCTGAACCCTAAAAATACCCCTGTACCCCAAAACCCAAACCTAGCCCTGAACCCTTAAAATACCCCTGTACCCCAAAACCCAAACCTACCCCCGAACCCTAAAACTACCCCTATACCCCAAAACCCAAACCTAGCCCTGAACCCTAAAAATATCCCTGTACCCCAAAACCTGTACCTATCCCTAAAACTACCCCTGTACCCCATAACCCAAAACTATATCTGAACCCTTAAAATACTCAAACACCCGAAAACATATACCTCAGTACCCCAAAAGATATACCCCTATACCCATACTTACCTTATCCAAACATTTAAAAAAAACATGCTTTTACCATTCATGCATTAACAACGAATTTCGTTGAAAATGTACGCATGGTAAAAGCATATAAATGTAATGCCATGCGTTATAATGGCATTGCAGAGTCATGATACTTTCGTAATGAAAGTGTGCGGAGTGATGGTATGCGGAAAGAAAGTTGCAGAATAATGGGGGTTTACCCTCCCCCGGTAAGTACATTGGTGGCACGGCAGCCCACATCTCCAGCAACATACTCATATTTTTTCACCACCAATTTGAAAAATGCACAGGTCTCTCTCATTGATGGCCAGCACCGACATACACTTTTAGACACACCTCCCGCCACAAGTTCTAGAATTGCGAACTTTAGAGCTGGGGAGCTACGTTCGAATCTCGGCATCAGCTCAACATCCTGTGATTCCAGGCAAATCGCTTTGTCTCCCCGTGCCTACCACAAATGAATGTGTTCTTCTGTAATGTAAATTGGGCTCATGCCATGTTGTTGAGTTCGCACTATATAATATTGCAAGGAAAAATAAAGTAGGGAAACTCGAGTTCACACACTACTGAACACGCACTCTTAAGTGCATCAGCAGTGCACTGTGAATCGGAGCATTTCACATGACCTGCTGGAGGTGGGGAGTCCTTCATGTGCTGGAAATCGTGACCACTGAACTGTGTTAGGGCATCCTTTGCCTTAGTGATCACCTTGTCTAGGTACATATTAAAACCACTCATCACTATGAACTTTCTCTGGGTTAGCAGCTTACACTTCCCTAAGATCACAGAGGGCCCCAGGGAGTAGCCACAGCTGCAATTGAGGTGATTCAGTTAATCAAATAAGCATCACAAAAAATGAATTAAATCAAGTTGTAAACCACAACGCTTTCCTTAGTTAATCTGACTTCATGGTGACACAATATAAACTGAGACAAGATGGAGTTCCTTTCACTCATCGTGTACAAGTGCATAACCTCTATTTTGTGCTACAGGTCCTTTCATCCTGCTTGATGATGTTACACAAGCAAAAACAGACAAAGGCTAATAAGTTTGTTTTATCCGCAGGTAACTATGCTTGCTTGACAGCAGCGGACTGTGAAAAGTTGAGGTCAGAAAACCCATCTCTCAGGAAATGCTGCCAAACTGACCTATGCAACATGCAAGTTGAGGATAATAAATGAAGGAGGTCAATCGAGAAGGTGTGCAAAGAGCTTGGGCACTGCAATGCATATATTGTAAAAACATGCAATGGCCCACTGTGTTTCTTGGGAGCATAACTGTGGTGCAGCTCAGTGCCAGGGTTGCCGCATACCAAGACTGATTAATCCTTACTCCACCTCACATCACCACACAACATTTCCTGCTGCTGAATCTCACTCTTGCAAGTTTTATCACTCCTGCTTTTCTATTTGTCAGTATTTTCCAATGTCTCTCTTAATCGCTTTTGTTCTTGGGCAAAATCTGTTGACCCAAATAAGTTGCAGTCACCCAAAATCTTACTGATGATCTCTAACTGCGCAAATATAAGCAATGGTGGGATGGTTTTACCATACCATGGTGTTGTGCTATGTTATGAATAAAATTATTGCATCAGCATTTGAATTAGTTTTGGAGTATTATTGAATTGAAATATTTGTATATTGAAGCCAATGTGAGAACGTTTATATTTCTTTAAAAAATCCTAGCTAGTTTTCCTGAAACTAACCATTTCGAGCATTATTTCAATAAAGAAATAAGTCCCTACTTTGCATGCACCAGGTAAATAATTAATTTTCTCTGCAATTTATACAGTCACTGGCTAAATTGTAAATATGCTTCACTATTTAGCAGGCTGCTGCCAATGATGTTGATTCATCAAAATGCCAGGTGAGCAGAAGTGACATCACATACCATGTGACCCCTGCCTAATATTACAGGGAGTAAGATCACACAAACTTTGACCTGGTGAAATCATAAGAAGTGACATCACCTGCCCTGTGACCCACCCTGATGATGTTACAGGAAGTAGCATCGCAAGGCATTTAACTGAATGCCATCACAGGAAGTAACTTCACATGATCTTTGGACTCCATGAAATCAAAGGATGCGACATTGCATGAACGTTCGATTGGTACTATCACAGGAACTGTTGCATCCAACTTTTGGTTACTTACATCACACACAGAGGCTGGAAAATCTGTATAGCTACAAAAGATACAAACCCTGTTGAAACTATTGCTCCATACATTGTTTCAGGTATGAACCTTCAGATATACCATTAAGATAATGTAGCATTGATTAAGAACCGATCAAATAGTGTACAACAATGGAAAATATGCTAGTCAAGTTGAAATCGGCCATTATCAATATCACATAACTTATTAAATGGGAAGGTTGATGGGCCTATAATGTTGAAAAATAGTTCAGTTTTTTCTTATGTTTTAGAAACTAAGAGTACCTTGTAATTAAACCTCTTGGAACATAGATAACAGTGCTATTAAAAGTCAAGTTCTCCCAGCAACCTCCCAGCAACCTTCCTTTCCATGACATGGCATACATACTTCTAAGCATCTGGAGCCATTGAACTTTTCCAGGTTTACTATCAATAATTTCTTCTACAGAAAACATGCGCATCACTGGTACAGTACTCGTGTTAATCACTAATATGCCTGCTCCGCATTAGCATGATTACAGAGTGTTAAGAAAAGTTGGGTAGATTTTACTCACATGGGCGAAGATACTGGCTGTCATCTTGATACTCCATTACTGATAAGAGGAGATGCTGCTGCTCAGCTTCCACTGACTGAGTGGTTAGAAGGAGACCAAGAGTTCACATGTCCCCATCTAGCATTCTATCTGCTGGTTTGAGCAGCAACTGGTTCTAGTGATAATTGGGTAATCCTACTATATAGAGGCTGACTTGATAGTAACTTGATGCTCAGCTAATAGGAAATCCAGAATAGGCTGACAATGCCACAAATAAGGTATATACATCTCTGAATAGGATACTGGCTGGTACAAAGAACAGTTGCTATACTGATAATTGCCAGTCTTAATGAGAGAACAAACAGGTGCACAGCAAGTTCTTGGCTGCAGGAAATCAAGGTGGCTAATAGTGCTTTGTAATACTGTTCCCATATTTCTACACATGACAAGCTGATATGATGGGGCTGCATATCCACTGTGACAGAAAGAAACGAAATGGGCAGTAAGTTGGTGCTTTGCCAATAGTGCTTAGAAGTGTGGTTGCTGCTCTTTTCGTGCCCCTGCAAAGATTACTGATTTCAAGATCAGTTGCGGAAATCTTAAGGGTGCATATGCCTCAAGGTGAGAAGAAGAGACTGAGACTGACAGGAAAACAGTTGTTGCCTGACTAGTCATCAGGAGAAGTCCGATACTGTTTGGCAGTGTGATAGCTTCTGTTGTCTTGACCCTGCATTGGGTTCTGGGTTCTGAGATTTTACTGGCAGTGGTATAGGCCACACGGGGAATAGAGACAGATGGAGGAGTAACTGTGGTTTGGTTGGCAATCAGGGGAAGCCGATATTGCATGGCAGCGTAGTAGCTGCTGTCTTAGTGCTCCTGCAAAGGGTATTGGTTTCTGTGACCACAGGCACATATCATCAGGTGGTGTAGGCCTCAGGGGGAATAGAGACTGATTGAGGAGTAACTGTTGTTTGCCTGGCCGTGAGGAGGAGGCAGGCCCTGCTTGGCAGAGTGGTCGATGCAGTCCTCCTGCTCCTGCAGATGATGCTTCGTTCTATGATCACTGGCTGTATTTTCAGACAACAAATGTTTCAAGTTGAAAACAGATTGACGGCAGAGCAGCAGTTGCTTGCCTGGTCAGATGGAAGAGGTGAATATGCTTGGCAGCATGGTAACTGATGTCTGTTTGCCCTGCATAGGAAACTGACTTTTGCAATCATTGGCGGATATCTTCAGGTGGGGTGTACCTCATGGTGAGAAGAGACTGAGACTGAATGAGAAATAGCTGTTGATTTTCTAAAAATTAGGAGAAGGCCGATACTGTTTGGCAGCAAGATAGCTTCTGTCTTCTTGACCCTGCATAGGGTACTGGCTGCTGATATTTTACAGGCAGATTTCATCACGTGGCATATGCCTCAAGGTGAATAGAGACTGACAGGTAATTAACTGTGAAAGTGTGAGGCTGCTTCTCCTTCTCTGAGGCAGATTTTCTGAATGATTGAAAGGACCAGCTCATTTTAATAGGATACCTCTGGTGGGGTATGTCAGCAAATCTGTCAAAGGCTTCATTCAAATTTAGCAGCTTAACCTCATTAGGTTTACAAGCCATTATCATTAAATCACTAAGTCTCTTGTCTCCACATTTATTGTGCAAATCATGTTTTACCCTTTCCTTACAGGTGAGGAATCTTTCATTTGTAGCAGCAGTAACAGGTAACGTAAGAACTAGATTTAAAAGATTCAAAACCTGAGGAAATAGTCCTGGTAGATACATGAGATACTGCCTGACAGAGTGAATACCCAGTACATTCTTGTCTGAAAGATACGATTTTGCAGTATCCAGTTCGGATTGTCGAAGACTTTGGTCTAACTTATGCAGAGGAAAAGTCCAAAGAATGAACATTCGAAAAGCTCATATGAGTCACACGTTATTTGTAAATCGAGCACCAAACTCATTTACAAATCTATCCAAAGTAGAGAAATATGTGTTCTACTTTAAGAACTCAAACAGTGGAGTTCGACTTTGTGAGCCATCAAAATAGCTGGATCTTTTCCTTACAGAGGTATGGACAAAGTAATCTGTCAGTTTGTCACTCAATTTATGGTGTCAAAGGTAGAGCCCTTGGATTGGATTTCTCTTGAATCATAATTCCACACTGCTCTACTAAGTCCTTAGCCTGACTAAGCAATTCATTCCACTGACTGCCTTGACAGTGTTTCACTGAATCACTTCTCGTTGATTAAATTAGTTCACATATTCTCAGCAAGTCAAGGTGTTTTCTTTGTAGCAATTTGGATAGACTGTGAATCTTTCATAGAATGAGTTCCATACACTGCAATGTAAGTAAGAAACCAACGTTTTCAATGTTCTTAAGAATTCCTTTGACTTCTGAACTAGCCTCCTTGTCATGTTGTTGTAATTCTATTACATGGAGAACAACGATAATAGACTCAAATCGCATCTGTACATTTGTAACACAGGAGTACCAGTAAAACCATCTCGTTCCTGAGAGTCTTTCTAGCTCGATTACATACAGATTACTCTCTTTCTGAGCTTTCACAAAGAGCTCATGCCTTGCTGAACTTTGTGAAAAAAAACTGCTTGCAATGTTGAAAAGAAATGTTTTACTGGGTGCATGTTAGTTACTATTTGTACTAACGTAAGGTTTAGGCGATGGGCATGGCAGTGCAAATAAATTGCTTGTGATGCAATCTCTCTTATTTTTGCTTCGCCACGATTAACACACCCACTCATAAAGGATGATCCATTGTAGCCCTGTGCAAAACATTTTTTTCCAGTCAAGTCAAGCTTTCTGTACTGCTTCAACAATGGCTGCAACAAGGCTGGAGGCAACTAACTTCTCCATATGGTAACATCCTATTGCATTCTCCTGAATATTTCAATCACCATCAACAAAGTAGATAATGAAACTCAGCTGCTCTTTATGTGAAACATATTTGGTTTCATCAACTAGCACGGCATAATATTTTGTCAAGTTTTTGACAATGCGCTCACGGACAAGATCTGCCACCACATATATCATGTCATTTTGGTAATCAGGAGAGATATAGTGCCGATACCTACTGGACATTTTTTGCTTTTAACCTTTCATCTTTACAAAAAGATTATCTCTAACAATTCAATTAAATGTCCCCTATTGTGAGAACCATTGGTTTCAAATGTGGCATGGAATGCAAGCCCGGGACGACCTAATAAACATACTACCTTAAGCAGCTGCTCCATATGCTGTCCATTCTCCTCAATTTTCCACTCTGCACCTCTAACTAGTATGAAAGCGACTGCTGACAGTTTGTAGGCTGCTGTCATATTTTGAGGTTTACTCAAGCAATAAATGAGGATTTATGCTTCTCTGACTTCGAAAGTTTGAGTTTGAGTTTAAAGTATTTGTTAAGCGCTCGTACACCTAGCGGTTTCATGGCGCTATAAAGTACTGAAAACCTGAGGGGCAGGAAAAAACGGGAAAAAGAGGGAAGGAGCTTATGGGGAGAAGGCTTGTGTGAAGAGAAAATTTGTAGTGCCTTACGGAAAAGGGTGTACTGGGCGCAGGATCTAAGGTGAACCGGGAGAGAGTTCCAAAATGCAGGGGCAAGTGTAGAGAATTTGGAGCCTCCCCATTTTTTGCGTTTAAAACGAGGAACTACGAGCAGTTGTTGGACGGATGAGCGTAGCTCCCAGGCCGGGACATAAGGTTGAATTTCTGAAGAGATAAAAGCAGGGGCTGAGCCGGACCGGGCTTTGAAGGTGATGCAGCCCAGCTTAAACTGGGCTCGTTCACGGATGGGGAGCCAGTGTAGGGACTTGAGGAGGGGAGTGACGTGGTGTGATTTGGCCAAGTTGAATACCAGGCGGGCCGCCTGGTTCTGGACCAGCTGGAGTCGTCGCACGCTGTAAGCGGGCATGCCGCAATAAAGGGCATTGCCGTAGTCCAGGCGGGAGATAACCATCGCCAGTACTATTAGTTTAAGGGCAGAGAGAGAAAAAAAACGAGAGACTTTACGGATAGTACGGAGAGAGAGGAGGGACGAGGACACAACCGAGCTGACTTGGAAATGAAGGGAGAGTGTATCATTCAGTTCGAACCCGAGAGTTTTTACAGAGGAAGACGGAGTGGGAGGGGGACCCAAGGATGGGGGCCAAAAGAGAGAAGACCAGGGACTGGAGCTACCACCTGTCAACACCAACTCCGTTTTGTCGGGGTTTAACTTCAGGTGGTTGAAGTTCATCCAGTCCTGGATGAAAATCATGACAGACTGGAAATTGAACATGGACTTGGCTCGGAGGATGAGGATAAAGAAAAAATGAGCTGGAGGTCATCCGCATAGTTGTAGACGGAGACCTCCAGCTGTTGGAGGGCGAAGATGAGGGGGGCAATATGCAAATTAAATAACAGAGGGGAAAGGGAGGAGCCCTAGGGAACCCCGCATTGAACCGCACAGAAGTCCGCCGAAAAGTCACCCAAGCGCACTGCCTGGGTGCGGTCTCTCAGGAAGGAGGACAGTCAGACCAAGGCGGAACCTCTGATCCCCGCCGCTCTAACACGGGAAAGTAAGATGGCATGATCAACCGTGTCAAAGGCGGCGGAGAGATCGAGGAGGACCAGGGCCTGGGGATGGTTAGTGTCCATACCCTCTCTGAGGTTGTCAAGGACCGATAACACTACGGACTCCGTGGAGTGTGCGGGGCGGAACCCAGCCTGACGGGGGGCTAATACCCTGTTCTCCTCCACAAAGGTACTGAGCGTTCTGGTAACATGGCGCTCCAGTACCTTCGCCAAAAAGGGCAAAAGTGAGATGGGGCGATAGTTGATAAGTACTGAGGGGTCAGCGCCAGGTTTTTTGAGGATGGGCAGGATGATGGCCGATTTGAGAGGTGCAATGACGATGCCCTGTGATAGTGAGCTATTAAGAAGGGTGAGAAGGGGCAATACACAGGCAGAATAGATCTGTTTCAGGATGTATGCAGGACAAGGGTCTAAAGGGGAACCGGACTTGACCAAGGGCAGAAGGGAAAGAAAAGATTCTTCTGTAAGAGGGGGGACTGAATCAAGGGATGCTACGGCTGGGGGACACTGGGGGTCCACAAAGGAGGGGGGGGGATATTTGCTTTAATGTTGGAGATTTTTTCTAGAAAAAAAGATTTAAGGGAATCACATAGATGCTGGGAGGGAGAGTGTTTAAGGGTGGCCCGATCGGAGTATGCGAGATCGTGCACAATGGTGAAGATTTCTCTGGGCTGATTTTCGGCGGTTAGAATTTTAGAGGAAAAGTAGGCATTCTTGGTTGCCAAAATAGATTTTTTGTAGAAGGCCAAGAGGGTGATGTACTGGTTTCTGAGATACGGACAGTAATCTCGCCTCCAGGAGCGTTCCGCACGACGGACGTTGAGTTTTTGAGCCTTCAGTTCCTCGTTAAACCAACAATTTGCGTCGTTGGTACGCCTGGATGACACCCGCCTTAAGGGGGCGACTAAGTCGCAGCCTGATCGAAGCCATGAATTGATGGAGTCGGCTTGCCCGAAAGACGACAACCCGTGAAGATCCGGGCTGGATGCGGAAAGTGTGGCAGACAGGGCGGCCATGTCCACATGGTTCCAGGAGCGTGCCCAGATGTTTTTTTGGAGGGAGGACTTAAGGGCTGGGCTGAGAGGTAGGGAAAATGATATGAGGAAGTGATCGGACCAGGTGCAAGGGGAGATAGAGAGCGAAGTTACTGGGCAGTTGAGGGACCAGATCTGATCAAGGATGTGGCCCTGGATATGGGTTGGGGAGTGAATGAATGGGACAAAATTGAGGAAACGGAGGGTTTCCGAAAACTCTTTCGATGTAGAACATTCAGCCGGGTCTGAAGGCCAAAAGTTGAAGTCTCCTAGTACCAAGATGGAGGAGTTATTTACTACTAAGGTGGCCACCAAGTCTTGGAAGCTAGGAAGAAAGAGTTGAGAAGATGAGGGAGGGCGGTACTGAAAGAAAGTGTACGGGCACAGAACAAATAAGCTTTTCCCACTTACTGAAGCCACTATCAACAAATGCAACAATGGCAAGTTCATGTCTTCCTCCTCTCACAGTAACCACACTAAAATGCCTGTATGCAAAAAAATAAACAGCATCTTTAAGGACTGAATGCTCTACCCAAGGATGGGTTTTATAATTTCCATTAAACCTAATGTATGTAGTTAAGGGTAATGTTTGCAGTTTTGGTTGCACTGGGTCACTGTAATGATTAAGTGACAAGTTGGCTGCCAAGGATTCACTTGCCAGTTGGGACTTTGATGTTGGTGTCTGACTAGTTTCTCTGATTACCTGTGCCTCCATTATGTCACTCCCCGAAAAAGAGTTGGCTGTATTGTCATCACAGGATGTTGAACAGTCAGCACGGCCAGCCAGGGAAATATTGTCTAAGCTGCCAACATAAGATGAATCTTCAACCTCAGTATGAAACGAACACTCTGAACTGTCAGCATGTGAAGAAATATCACTAATGTCAACAATGGCAGAACTATCCTTGGCACAGGGAGAAGCAGCTGCAATGGCAGCAGATGATGTTGCAGGGCTGTAATAAGAATGTGAACATATGCCTTCATTTCTCCATAGAGCAGCATCAGAAAAATCTTTTGTTCTCTTGCCTCACGCAACCCAGGTTTGCCTTTAAGAGAGGGAGGAATCTGAGAGACTTCCTTGTTAAAGCATACAAGGAGCCAGCAGTTAACACGATACAAACACAGTGGGGGTTGCCACCGGTAACGGGACACTACCCTTGCGGCAATTGTGCGGCATGTGCTACTACTAAAACAATGAAAAATTGTAAGGTGAATGACAAAGATATTAAATTGTTTCATCATTCAAATTGTAACACCAAAAATGTCATTTACTGTATACAGTGTCCATGCATGTTATCGTACATAGGCAAAACGAAACAAGAAGTAAAAAAACGTATATTACAACATCAGTCTCGTATAAGATGCAATGTAACCACTGCTCCTTTGGTGGAACATTACCATCAACAATCACATCTGCCTAATGAAATGCAATGGTTTGTCATTGATGTAATCAGGAATAACAAACGTTACCATAATGTGGACCGCCTACTTACCCTAAGAGAAAACAGGTAGATTTGGATGTGTAATACTGTAGAAAAGGGCCTTAATTCTTTAATTGAGTGGCATACCGTGGCAACCATATGATATGACGAGTAGAGTTGGGTTCTATACTATAGTGCTGCATTAGGAGCCATATAGATTTGGGAGCGGGGCTCCGCTCTAAGATGGCCGCCTTGTCTAGGTATACATGTGTTAGACTTCGATGGTACATTTAAGAGGTCCTTTGAATTGTAGTGTCCGCCCTGATTAGTTATGACCCCCGCTATGTTGGTAACTTTATCAGTTTTCTTTTGACTCATTATGTTTGACTTTAAAAATTGCATGATAAATTGAGATCGAGATCGGCCCTTAGAAAGGGTGCAAAAGCCGATACTATGTTCGAGTTTCAAAATTATTGTGTTGATTATTATCACCACATGTTAATCTATTGGCGTACTCTGGGTGTAGTCTTGAGTTACTTGACTGCCTTTACCAATATGGCGCTACCGCAACATTTAATGACGCCATTACGCGCGCGCACGCATATCTGCGGAAGTGGAGAGCTGAGACCGCTTGCAAGAGGCAGCCGATTTCGATGCGGTTTTGAACACGATCAAGTAAGTACATGATCAAGTTCTATACACCGTGAAGAGTAGATTGAGAGTTAGGTATTCCTGTGTAGTAATGTAGGTGCATGCTTTATACTTACAGATGATGTGATAAGCTCCTGCATTTGCACGTTGTGGAGGTAGACGACTGAAGCGTCTTATGACACGGATATTTATTTATCGTTTTTGGAAGTTCAGTATCTCAGTAAGGACTTTGGTGAAGTGGTAGAATTACTGATGTATGCAGTCTGAAGGTGTTTAGTCTTGTTAATGTAGATGAGGTTAACGTGCTCTTCATTCTTGCCGTTTCTAGACCCTCAAAAGAGATTTGTGAAAGAGAGGTAACATTCAGGAGCACTTCCGGCTAGAGGTCTCTTGGTAAGGATTTATTGGTTAGACAACTGTGGAGTGATAGCGATTAGACACATGAGTGTGGTCTTGGTTCTGTACAGTTCTGTGTATATTTTACACATGTTTTTGGTGGTGGTAGTTTGATCACTTACACTGTAGGTGGCTAGTTCGGTGTCACACGCATAGTTTTTGGTGCTATGTGGTGGTGGCTGTTCTTAACTAAACACGCATGGCACACATTAAACTTTGTTTTCTCGGGGTAAGTAGACGAGTCTGTATGTACAAGGAGTATTTTGTAATTTTGTAATTATGTGTATATATTGATGTTTTAGATTTATGTGCAACTTATGGTCCTGAAGATGGTCCTATGGATTATGTTAACCAACGGGGACCGAAACGTCGACGCTTGACATCTTTCTGCCCATTGATGTATCATTTATTTGGTTGTCTAGCTTGTTAACATGAAAAACAAGTGTTAGATCATGGTATTGTGTTTTTCTCCATGTCATTAGCAGGAGGTGTCGAATACTACTGGTGAAGTAACCACACAAATTGAGTAGTATTTTTGTTGCCATAATATTTACCGAAAGAAATAATTTTATAAGTGAAAAAATAAAGAACAGTTTAATTCTGTTTTCTCCTTCTTTCTATGCTATTAAGGCCCGCTGCGGCGGCAAGTTAATGATTTATAACTTGAATTACAAATAAATCCTAGCAGGACATTTCTGTATTTTGCTATAATACCCAGTCCTCTTGGGAATATTGGGTGGCTCTATTTTGGATTTCCATTAGAACCTGTCACTACTTTTAGTGAATAAATCCAATATTGATTTTTGTTTTGGGTCTTTGGGTTTTCTAGGAAGGGATAGACATTGTATTCTGTTTTCCTTTGTTTGCAGCTAAACTCAGCAATTCCACTGCTAAAATGTAAAAAATATAGAAGAAAGGGTTGGGGCACGGCATGGTACACTGCACATAACAGTGAGGAAACACATACAGATTTTCACATGCAATCATGTCTGTTTTTTGTTAATAAACAGTATACAAGAGATGTTTTATTGCATATATTATTTTCTGTATATTGACATTGTATATTGTTATATTAGTGCATACACAACCATGAGAATCAACCTTTATTGCAATAAATCAAATCACTATTCACCCACCTTGCGAACGATTAATAAAAGATTTGAGCTGAACTATAGAATATGCCTAGGAAGAGCTTGCAGTGGTAAGGATGGGGCATTTGAGGATGATGGATTGATTATGATGGACATCTTACTTTACATTACAAAAACCCTAGAAATTCACTGAAAACAACCCAGGTTAAAGTGACATAGTTAGGAATTCTAAGACTATCTGACTTTGCATTAAAATACCTTAGAAATAAACTGAAAAAGGAAGGTTAAATGGATGTTTTAGTTAGGTGACAATGTTACATAAAACATACCATTTGAAACTAACAAAACCACTGAAATCCACCAGTTATAGTAATCTCAAGTCACTACACCTCGTACCCTAAAGTAACTATTACTTGTGACCTTGCCATGCACTGCTTTTGCCCTTGCATATTAAATCACTCATGACATTCCTTGACAACCTTTATAGCATATCTAATCACATCTGAAATGCCATCACACTCCTACATATGACTTAAGCATCACACCAGATATTTGCTACAAATCTCTACCCCATCTTACTCCTACATATGCACTAAACTCTCAAATGCTTCTCTTTACAGCCCTCTCCTCCCATGTAGTTTACAGAGCTCTGTTTTGTAAGCCTCACAAATGATTCCATAGACCTGTCTGTGGGGCAAGTACTTCTGCTGCTACATATAATTCAGTAATTCCATGACTGGGATTGGTTCCTGTGATATAAACACCCAAAATAAAGTTAGCCCATTGTGTTACCTCCCAACAAAGAATCCGAAAGAAAACATCCTTTTAGCCCATGATGTTCTCACCGTGCACATATAGTGGCAGACAAATAAAGACACTTTAATATGTGATGGTCTGAACCAGAAAAATATCTCTGTACCCAGGACGTCCCCACAGAAGAGCAGAAATATTCTTTTAGCTGGTTATAACAATGCACAGCAGTAGGAAAATGACATTAGATTGGTCCATATTGTTTTTTTCATTTCTCTATCATACAGAGAAGCAGAGGAAGGACCTTGCTTCGGCACTGACTATCGCTAACACAAAACAGTGTATCAATGGTGTCACGTTACCCTTATTAATATAGCAATGGAAGTTAAGCCAATCATAGAACTATCACGCACAATGAAATAGCAATTGCTTCAATACCAGCTGACAAGACAGAGTAAATCACTTTAGCCCCTGCTGTCAGTATCTGACAATGTTAAAAAGTAATATTCTGTCAACTGAGTCGTCATGTCTGGATGTGTTCAGGTTGTTGGTGCATGTTCAAGACGGGGCACGATTCACAGCTCTAGAGATTTGTCTTAAGGATACATTTTTCACAGTGCCTATCAGTGGGTCAGAAAGGTGTTACACTCATCACTGAGAACTCAGAGCAATAGCTGTATATTCACCAGTACTCAGTTTTATTTTCACCGTTGGATCTTGGTACCAGTACTGAGTCCTAGTGTCGTTACTGGGCACCAGTGTTCAGTGTTAGCCTCACTATTAGATCCAGGTACCAGTACTGAGTCCTGGTGTCACTACTAGGCCTGGGCATCAGTACTCCGTAGTGGTACTCTTACTACATCTGAGTTACAATGCCGATCCTAGTCCTAGTGCTACTATTGTTTAAGGGATGGTGCAGCAGATGATGGAATATGTTGCAAATGCAGCAAATCCATAAATATGCAGCAAATGCTGCAGCCTCAAAATTGCATCATAAAGAGGCCATGCTTATATTCCATTCGATTTTGTTCCCCTTATACGATTCTGTGAATGTGCTACTGAACAGTTTATCCATCTCCATAGAAATAAATCAAATATCAGAAACACCTTGGGTTTAGATTAGGACAAAGAGGAGCTTGTAGAGTTTCACTCCACTTAATTCCACGGAATTACTGAAAATCTCCACCAAAATACTCAGAGTTCCACAAGTAACGGAGTATTGCTCGGCCACCCACCCTTAGGAAGTCCCCTCTGATGCTGAGGGGAACTAGGGAATGTGATGAAGCAAAAGGAGTTGTTAAACATGCCATTACTTTTGGCTAAGTCAATTTAGAGGTGAGAATTTCTAATGGTAAGCCATGTTCCCATCAATGTTAAACCACTGCAACTGAAGACGGGGAGCAAAACTATAATTTCTGTCGCAAAACTATAATTTCTGTGGCAAAGTTATGTATGTGGTTTAACCATTATGGACATAATAAATGACCAGGCAGTGGTGAGGAAAGCAGAGCCTAGATTCATTCATCAGCTCCTGGTTAGGACGAAACAGGCTGCTTTGTCCCTACTATGAGCTTTTATAGTCCCACATCACCCCAAACTTCCAGAGAAGCTGCAACATATAAGTGTGTCCACTTGTGATACACAGACAACCAGAAAATGTGCTTGGTCTTGGCACCATGATTGTAAGCACCCTGATGTCTGGCCAAACATCTGTCTTCTAAAATCATGGACCACATCAGTGCCAGGCATACATTTGCAACTCAACAAACGAGAATTGGTTTCTGTTGGGATTCTTTGTAGCTGTATTTTTGGTAATCAGCCTAACCAAGTCTGGAATTTATCACTGACATTGCCACTCTATTCTTTCCTCTCAAGAGAAGTAGTTGGTTAGTGTACAGTGCAGATATCCCCTTGATTAATCTGTGGGCTTTAGCCACACTTGTTTTCTAAAAAGAAGGATCTTTGTTCTATCACTGAGGACTGGACAACCCAAAAACTAACTACCGGACAAATCCACACTTAGGGCCCCATTAGGATTGTGGGCGGATCGCCACCGCTGGGCCGACGATCCACCCGCCGGATGGCCCAGTAACACCCCTTGCCATATTACTATGGCGAGGGGGACCGCGGCGGATGGGAAGACCGTCCGCCACATTTCCGCCGTTCCGATTTCCGACCAGGTGGAAAAGAGCCTGAGTATGGCGGCGTTGCCTCAAAGCACCGCCATCCATATTAGGATGTGGCATATTGCATGCCTTTCCATGGCGGAGACTGCCCCATGGAAAGGCATGCAGTATTTCTTATAGGAGCCGTTGCGGGCCCCCTGGGGGGGGGGCTGCACTTGGGGGGTACCTATGGTAGCCCCCAACATTGTCATGGACAAGGTGGCAGGCACCGAGCGGTGCCTGTCACGTTGTGCATGCCAATGGCGGTGCTATCCTAATGGCCACAGCGGGACCTCCGCACCTCTGGTAGATGGTCCCGCATACCGTTATGGTGGCTGGCGGATCGTAATAGGCGCCTAAGTGTTGGAGCAAATGCCCCACATTGATAAGTTCTATTTTGGGCCTGTTCGGTTTTCGGATACTTTTAGAAAAAGCACATTTGCTGGATGCAGGCAGCAGAGCTCCAAGGAACAAGTGGCATCAGGCCTTATTTAGAGTTTGGAGGATGTCCCGTCTGCCTTATTAGGAGTGCATTGATGTCAATGGCACTCAAAATACTCAGATAGGACATCTAAAACTTTATGTGCCTCTCTACCAAACTCTAATATGGCCTAGTCTTTAAAATGCGTAGCATTCACTCACCAAGTTTCAATGAACATACCCTACCTACTCTACCCCCCTCGCGCTAGTAATCTACCAAATCGCCGTGAGGGGAATGGCTGCCCATAAGCTGCACTGTGTTCTGTTGTGAGGGGAACGGCTTCCTGACCTGTAAATCGTGCCGTGAGGGGAACGGCTTTTTCTGTTATCACAGCGCCGTGAGGGAAACGGCTTCGCGGTAGCACACAGCAACCACCTACAACTCCCAGCGGCCCAAGGCGAGGAACGTCAGCCGCACGCCGGTGCCAGCCCTCAAAGCGCTCCCGCCCCACGCATCGCGGGTCGCGCTAGTAATCTACTAAATCGCCGTGAGGGGAACGGTTGCCCATAAGCTGCACTGTGTTCTGACGTGAGGGGGAACGGCTTCCTGACCTGTAAATCGCGCCGTGAGGGGAACGGCTTCTTCCATTATCACAGCGCCGTGAGGGAAACGGCTTTGCGGTAGCACAGGGCAACCGCCTAAAACTCCCAGCGCCCCAAGGGGAGCAACGTCAGCCGCACGCCGGCGTCAGCCCTCAAAGCGCTCCCGCCCCCACGCATCGCGAGACGTGCGCGGGCTAAGCCGGGACAAAGGGCGGGCCGTCTGTGGCAGTCCGGGGCAGACCGAGGCTGGGCTGGGCCACCCCCCCTTCCATTTACTGTCCCGGTGGAGTACTGAATCCAGTGGGCTAAAACCTCCGTAATTGGAGACAAGAAACTACGCCTGGACTACCCAGACTGTGAGTGATTAGGCGAAGTCGCCATTTTTATTTGTTTATATTGACCGTAAATGGTGGGGTAGAGCCAGGTGGTACAATACTTTACCCATCTGGGTTGTTTCCATCTAAGGGATCCTGCCACGTATCAAGGCTTGCATTAAGCTAGCACTTGTGTAGTAGGGACGTAACCATGTAAGAAAGTGCTGTGAGAGTAATATCATGGACAGTACTGTGCAAACAAGATCAGCCAAAAGAGGCCAGACCATCCCTTCCAATCCCAGCTCAGTTACCAAACAAAAAATATCACTTCCACCAACAGCTGGACAACCAACTGCAATTGATCGTATGTTGCAAAGGGCAATTGGGGTGGTGTCCAATGAAATCGAGCGAACGGAAAGACGTCTATCATTAACCTCAAATATCTATTTGACTACGACAACCCAAGAATTGGAAAATGACATTATAATTGACTCTCCACTTGGTTTGTCAGTTTCACCATCTATGGCAATATCATGTGCACAGAGGGGTAGCACTCCGGACTCTGAAGCCTCCAAAGTTGATAGAAAAGCTCCAACTAGAAAGAAAAAGGGGGGTGGTCTTGGAAAACCTAAACCGACTAAGCACAAATCGACCCCAGTGCAGTATGGTGGAATGAATGTGGAAGGGGGAGAAGCTGAACATGTCATGCAATCACAAGTTCCCCCTATTTGGGTGTCTCAGCTTATCGCAGATTTGCAATCGCACTTGGAGCAAGTAGTTAGCACCCAAAAGAAATCAATCGTGAGCAGGATGGACAAGTTAGTAACTTCAGTGAAAACCAGGGGGGGACCCATGGTAGGGATATCCCACCCCCTTTCCCCGCAACTAATTACAAAGCCCCCGACACTATTGAAAGGAAGGAGACTAGTGGACCCCCTAGTGCACAACCCATCTCTGTAGAGGATTCACTGTCATCAGCAATTAATCAACAACCAAGCACTAGTGGACCCTCTCATAGAAGTGCCTCCAGTAGAGGGAAAACAATTACCGTTCCAGGTACTACCACTGCCCAAGTGTTAAATAATGGCCCCCCCTCCAGAGCCACCACCAATGCAGGGAATGCGTCTACTGACCCATTAATCGTTAACGCACAAGCCCCAACTCACACTATTTCTGAAGCTCGACTCTCTAGTCATTTAATTGGGTCACCCTCCAAGATGTCTACTAACCGATTACCGAACATTAATTTACCGCCTGATGCAGCCCCATATGTGGTCATACTGGCGGGAGTCCCAGAACTGAAGACTGAACATATAGAATCACATGAAATACTAAGGAACAAGACCATGTTCTGGCTAAACAAATATAGACCTCTCCCAGAAAATATACAGGGGGAAATTCTACATGTACTGAGAGTGAGCTGGTTAGGGAACAGGAAAAAGGATATTGTGGGTAACTGTGTGGTGGTCAATTTTAGAGATTGCAGATTAGTCAATCACATATTAGGAGGAGGATTGGGTGCTCACTCAAGTAGTATTACACCTTTGCCCCTAGATTATTTTTACTGGAGGGGAACCCTGAGTCATAATCAAGGCCCAGTGTATAAAGTAGGAAGGGACACTACCATTGACAGGATGGGACTATGTCCTCTAATGCAGGGTGCCCCCCCCCCCAGGCAATCAGGGTGTTTTGAGTCTTAGAAATAGTTTTGAACCCTTGTTGTTTTTAAATGAATTAGATTGACTAGGGACCAACAAAGATCACTCCAAAAATGGTTTAGGGGTAGAGGGAGGTTTCATCCTTACCAAGCCGACCATACCCCTTTTAACTAACCTAGCAGTGTCTGATGCTGATAGGGTTGTATCTGATGTGGGTGGGGGTCTGCAGTCTGTACATCAGAAGGGCTCTCGGCATACACTTACTATGGCAGAGGTGTCTCCATCACGGGAGAATGCTAATGATAGCCCCCACGATAACACTAGTGCTCCAGGAATCCAGCACGGCTCTCTGATCATGACACTAGGGTGTGAGGACACACTGGATGTAGACCAATCCATTCTGCTATCTTATAGTACAAGTACTGCCGCTAACTAACGCTACCACTAGTTAGCGGCAGTTTTCTCAACGCGGCCTATCAACAAAACTTATCGCCCCGTTAGCTATGTATTTACAATACGTCGCTACATGGCGATAGTATCAGGTAGCCGCGGTGAAAACTGCCGTTAACACCAACGTGAAAGCGATACAAATTCTGATGTTACCGGGCGAAAACCAGTTTGCGGTCAAAAAACTCACGTTAGTCAGCCCAACGTGACTTTATTTGTCTCTATTGGCAAAAATAACCCATAGGTCCACATCCAATGAAAAATAGGAAACAAAATCAATGGAATGTAGATTGGAGCAGCCAGGGCCAAGTGCAGCACAGATCAACACACACCCCCATGCTCCCCAACAACCAGGATGACCAGCCAGCTTCCCAGTGAAAGAGGACATCCAGGGCTACAATCATGAAAAGAGGTGCATCACTAAGCGAAACCGGTGATGCATCACTTATCAATGTGCACTCCTTGCAACACCATAGCATCCAAAACCTTGAAAGTAAAGGCAGTCCCTGGAGCCCAGAGGCCTCGCTGGGCCTGCGTCTGGACCCCGGAGTGGGATGCAGATGTGGAGTTGCTGGGCTGTGGTGGTAGACATTGAGGCGTCGGTGATCGCCCCTACCTGGTGGTGAAGTCAGCCAGGTCGCATAGAGACACATTGATGACCTGTGTGAGAATACCGCCTGGTTGCCCTTTGAGCTCTAAAAGGTAGAGGTGCTCCTGCGTAGAAACGTAGGGAGGTCCGCATCGCATTCCACGCACCACCACTACACTAGGGTGCACGGAGGAGATTACCAATAGTGGGCTGCTCCTCTCACCATCACAGGCCAGAGGATGCTGCGCTGGCTGGACGCTGTGGAGGACGAGGCCCTTAGCTACGCCAAACTTGTGTGGTGGGAGCACTGCAACTTCATGCCTAATGGGTCCCTGTTGCATCACCTGAATCAGGAGGTTCCCCAGAGGGTTTGGCGCCAACTGCTGTACCCTGGCTTTTCTTGCCTGGCTGAGGCTCCTGCTGGCTGAGGCACAGATTTGGAAAGAGTGCAGCGGATAGCGCCATGGTGTCAATGACCAGGTGAGGAGAAGGTGGGACGCATACCGGAGGAGGCCCGGGGGTCGCGTCGGGTCCAGGCCTAGCACCTGTGGGTGATGCACCCCCAGTGGCAGCTCATCCGCTATAGCGCAAAAGCATTACCCCACTGCTTTCAAGTAGTGCAAGAAGAGGAAACATAATATGATGATAACTTTCTGATGTACTCCTGCTATGTTTCTTTTGCAGCGGTAAGGTGGGTGGGGCTGCTCTACCCATGCAGTAGGGGCGGAGCGATATGCCCACTCAAGTGTGCAATGACTGTCTGGTTGGCCCTCTAAGGCCACAGAAAGCATTGATGCACACATCCCTGTTTGCAATGAAGGCTGCATTACAGCATGCATGGAGAACATGATCACCCCTCCAGCCCGTGGCTGAACGCCTTGGCACATCACTCAAGAGCTTTTCAGCATTTCGATCGGCTCTGGGGAGGGAGCCTGGATGCCTGCTACCTATTCCTGGAAGCAGACTCCTCAGGAGAGCAGGAGCACAGAAGAGGCAGAACCCATATATTGCAACCCGCGCTCCCCCCGCAGACCTGCCCCCTCCAGGGTCCTTTCCCGCATTTCGTACCTCCTAGCTGTCCAGTCCCCCCGGCAGCACTACATAATGTTATCCGCTGTGTGGTCATATGCAGCGGGCGTACCACTTGTGCGCCAAAGGCAAGCTCGTCTGCATCCGTCCACCCCTGGATCGCACCCAGCACCAAGGACCCTTCCTCTCAGATACTCCACGGCTATGATGCCAGTACTCTCTTTGCCAAAAACCCTGCCCAACACACAGCCTACCATCTAGCAACACTGTACAATTCTCTTGCGCCCCACACCTGTAGAAACTGCAAAAGCACCTTCTGCCACATCAGCTCCTCCGGTCGCCTAGCCGACCGGCTCAACTGCATACTTCTCAATGTGTGGTCCCTCCACAAACACGCAACAGAAATCTGGGACCTCCTTGACGCCACCTCTTCAGGCATCACCTTCTTCACCGAAACCTGAACCAGCCTCTGCTCCAGACCGGGTATAACCATCACCATCCATGATGGCTACAAATTCACCCACATGGACCACCCTGAGCGGCCAGGAGGAGGCCTTGCCAATGTCCGACTCCGACTGACCACCACCACTCTAATGACCTGACAGTGACCGTGGAACACCTCCACTTCCAGATCCAGACCAACCTCAACATCACCCTCCGCAGCACCCTCATCTACAGGCTCCCCGGGCCATGAACCCCCATTCATTGATGCCATTGTAGACCTCATCACACCCCAGGTTCTCCATTCCACCGACTACATCCTACTTAAAGACCTCAAGTTCAACCCCCGGTGACCACAGCACCACACCCCTCCTGGTGAACCGCCCCAACATTGGACTCAAGCAGCTAGTCACCACACCAACCCACGTAGCCTGACACAGGTTCGAGCCCCTCTTTTCCACCAGGGGGAACTTCAACTACAGCCAAACCACAGGGCTCTCCTGTACTGACCATCATTGTTTACATCACGCATTCACCATGCTCATGATACACCATTGCCATTATTGCCCAGCCCGTGTGGCTCGATCAAAGCCACCGAAGAACTTCCTGTCAATTCCCTCAGCATCACCACTCCGCCAACATTTACAGATGCCAACACCTCAGCGTGCAACCTCCATCGATAGATCTCTAAATGTGCCAACACCCTGACTCCCCTCAAGAACAGAACATGCAAACAACACCCCAAGAATGCCAACTGGTTCATTCTCGCCTTCCACTAGTCCAGCCCCACCATGTGTATTGAGAAGAGATGGAGCCACTACATCAATCATCTCCGCAACACACTCACTTGTGCACCATGGCGCATGGGTGGCTGCGTTGGCGCTTGGCAGCCGTTGTGCGCCAACTTAGGGGACAAAGACAGGGGGCTTATTCATGAGCCCCTTCTGACAGTTTCTTCTCACAGGTGCATCAATTTCTTGACGTACTTGCAGTGTAATTCTTGCACCACATTCAGCCGTATTTGCAAAGCGACGCATCTAGGTATATGCGTGACATTGTGAAGCCGTGTGCCACATAATACCTGCATCAGGTAGGTTGTATGCAGGGTGGGCATTCCCACACAACAAAGCCTCATAGGAGTGGCGCAGTGAAATCCATCAGATTTCCCTGTAACAATTGTAGGATGGCACTGTGTCTGTACATTATGCCTGCCTCATGGCAGGCGTAAGGGTGACACAGTGCCACAGGGATAGGCTGGCCCCATGCATTGCTGGATTTGCGTCATGCTTGTGCCACAACTGCAGCAATGTGTGACTTTTACGCTGACTGATACATCAGGATTCCAGATGTATCTGTCATAAATTGCAACATGGAGCGCTGTACAGTAAATACAGTGCATCCATGCTGTCTCAAGAAGGGCATAGTGAAAAGTGTTGCAACACTGTTTTGTCGCAGAGATGCAACACCTTTCATGAATGAGGCACATGAATGCGCCCCATCTTATTTATGGTGCGCATTTCTGCCCTGTAGTTTTGTCACAGGGCAGCGCAGCTACATTCCTTGCAGTGCTGTCCAGCACCAAATCCTACGGAAATGAGGGCCCAAGTGTTTGCACCATTTTTAAGACCACCTATTTTCTGGTCTTAAAAACTGCCTCTAACTGGAGTTAGGGGCAGTTTTTTGGGTTTTGCATCATACAAAGAATTCCTTGTAAATATCGCGAAGTGGGGTTAGCCGCAATTTTTACAGGGAAACGCCCACCTTGCATCTCATTTTCTTTAAGTCCCACTAACAGAAGTAGGGGTCCTAAACATTCACTTTTACGCTGGAAAAGTGCTGCAAACAGCGGTTAGTGGCAACTTGTACTTACGGCGATAAAAAAAAGTTGCCTTAACGCAAATAAATTGACGCTACAGCAGCGTAAACTCCTTGTACATATGCCCCCTACTGTGGTTTGTTTGGAGGTGTATTGACTTACCAGGTGCCCTTAATTTTCCATACTTTTGCAGAGGTATTAAACCAGTTTTTCATGAGATGCTGGTGTACCTCATGATTCACTGAAGGGAAGACAGTCTAGAGGACCAGAAAAGCCCATGCTAGTGGACACCCTTGATTCTCTATCCCTTATGCACATGAATGCATATTTATGCCCTTCCAGAAGTTCAGGAATAGGAGTGTGCACAATTTGTGCAATTTGCTTTTGTGTAATTATACAAAATTACTCAAAAGTACACATAATGCAAACCATTATGCATACTTATGCTAAGTGTAAAACTGTAGTTTTGGGCTATATTTTAGCGTAAAATGTGTCCTTCCATCAGTTTTTGGTGCAAGGATGCCTTTAAACAACACAGTGAACTGCTCGCGTTCTCATGTTCTCGTGCTTTTGTTGTCAATTTATACCACAAATTGCACACAGTAAATTCTAACGAATTTGCGAATGCCACATAATTATGCAATGTGGCTTAATGTGTAATTTCGAGAATTTTTTGTGGCAACTGTAACTTTAAATTTCCAAAATGACAAAAAGTATGATGGTATAATTTCATTTCACTTAATCAGAAACCTGACAGGTCAGCCAAAATAAGATGACTATTTCCGCCTAATTCAGCAATTGTTTTTCTGCTTATGCTACTACTTGTGCTAAGTGAATCTTAGTCTTATTTAGGCAACTCTAATAGCCACAATCTTCAAATGCACTCAATTGATTTTTAATACCTTGCTTTCAAGTTGAAGTGGGGTGAAAGACATTAGTTCTAGATACATTTAGGTATCTGCAGCTATCTCTTTCTGCCTGATGCTGAATTCCTTGAAAAAATAGGTAAAGGACTTCTGTTTGAGTGACCCTTAGAGTCTGCTCATTACTCAGGTCTACATATTTCTTATGCATTTTAAACAATTCTCTAGATTTTTATACCGATCTTATAGTGTGTGTTTAATGCTGATTTTAAAAAAATCATTTGTATTATGTACTGAGGCATCCTTGCAGGTTATAGTTAAATTGAATACGGTATGGATTAAACCAAGTCTACTGGTTTTATTAATCAGATTAATTATTCTGTTTTCCAATGGTGCAAAGCAGTCGAATATCTATCCACATCCATCATGGAATTTATCTACAATAGTGTCTTCTTTTTTGGTAATGCAAGGAGAATTGAGTGATCCTAGACAGGCTGTAAATAGGTTAACTAGAGACAGATGTTTCAGGTTTATGGGTGGCACATTTGTACTATGGGTCGGTTTGTTCATGCAGGTGTTGTCAATAACACATTTTTAAAAATCCATCATCAGATCATGACACGTGGATCCTAGTTGGTTTTAAACATAGTAGGTTGCAGTCTAGGATAAGTACAATGCATGACCTGCTGGAGATGTGGAGTCCTTCATGTGCTGGAAATCGTGACCACTGAACTGTGTTAGAGCATCCTTTGCCTTAGCGATCACCTTGTCTAGGTACATATTAAAACCACTCATCACTATTAACTTTCTCTGGGTTAGCAGCTTTCACTTCCCTAAGATCACAGAGGGCCCCAGGGAGTAGCCGCAGCTGCAATTGAGGTGATTCAGTTAATCAAATAAGCATCACAAAAAATGAATTAAATCAAGTTGTAAACCACAACGCTTTCCTTAGTTAATCTGACTTCATGGTGACGCAATATAAACTGAGACAAGATGGAGTCCCTTTCACTCATCGTGTACAAGTGCATAACCTCTATTTTGTGCTACAGTTCCTTTCATCCTGCTTGATGATGTTACACAAGCAAAAACAGACAAAGGCTAATACGTTTGTTTTATCCGCAGGTAACTATGCTTGCATGACAGCAGCGGATTGTGAAAAGTTGAGGTCAGAAATCCAATCTCTCAGGAAATGCTACAAAACTGACCTCTGCAACATGCAAGTTGAGGATAATAAATGAAGGAGGTCAATCAAGAAGGTGTGCAAAGAGCTTGGGCACTGCAATGCATATATTGTAAAAACATGCAATGGCCCACTGTGTTTCTTGGGAGCATAACTCAGTGCCAGGGTTGCCGCATACCAAGACTGATTAATCCTTACTCCACCTCACATCACCACACAACATTTCCTGCTGCTGAATCTCACTCTTGCAAGTGTTATCACTCCTGCTTTGTCATTTGTCAGTATTTTCCAATGTCTCTCTTAATTGCTTTGGTTCTTGGGCAAAGTCTGTTGACCCAAATAAGTTGCAGTCACCCAAAATCGGTACTGATGATCTCTATCTGCGCAACTATAAGCAATGGTGGGATGGTTTCACCATACCATGGTGTTGCGCTATGTTATGAATAAAATTATTGCATCAGCATTTGAATTAGTTTTGGAGTAATATTGAATTGAAATATTTGCATATTGAAGCCATTGTGAGAACGTTTATATTTCTTTTAAAAATCCTAGATAGTTTTCCTGAAACTGACCATTTCGAGCATTATTTCAATAAAGAAATAAGCCACTACTTTGCATGCACCAGGTAAATAATTAATTTTCTCTGCAATGTATACAGTCACTGGCTAAATGGTAAAGATGCTTCACTATTTAGCAGGCTGCTGCCAATGATGTTGATTCATCAAAATGCCAGGTGAGCAGAAGTGACATCACATACCATGTGACCCCTGCCTAATATTACAGGGAGTAAGATCACACAAACTTTGACCTGGTGAAATCACAAGAAGTGACATCACCTGCCCTGTGACCCACCCTGATGATGTTACAGGAAGTAGCATCGCAAGGCATTTAACTGAATGCCATCACAGGAAGTGACATCACATGATCTTTGGACTCCATGAAATCAAAGGATGCGACATTGCATGAACGTTCGATTGGTACTATCAGAGGAACTGTTGCATCCAACTTTTGGTTACTTACATCACACACAGAGGCTAGAAAATCTGTATAGCTACAAAATATACAAACCCTGTTGAAACTATAGCTCCATACATTGTTTCAGGTATGAACCTTCAGATATACCATTAAGATAATGTAGCATTGATTAAGAACCGATCAAATAGTGTACAACAATGGAAAATATGCTAGTCAAGTTGAAATCAGCCATTATCAATATCACATAACTTATTAAATGGGAAGGTTGATGGGCCTATAATGTTGAAAACAAGTTCTGATTTTTCTTATGTTTTAGAAACTAAGAGTACTTTGTAATTAAACCTTATTCTTGGAACATAGATAACAGTGCTATTAAAAGTCAAGTTCTCCCAGCAACATCCCAGAAACCTTCCTTTCCGTGACATGGCATACGTACTTCTAAGCATCTGGAGCCATTGAACTTTTCCAAGTTTACTATCAATAATTTCTTCTACAGAAAACATGCGCATCACTGGTACAGTACTTAAGTTGATCACTAATATGCCTGCTCCGCATTAGCATGTTTACAGAGTGTTAAGAAAAGTTGGGTAGATTTTACTCACATGGACGAAGATACTGGCTGTCATCTTGATACTCCATTACTGATAAGAGGAGATGCTGCTGCTCAGCTTCCACTGACTGAGTGGTTAGAAGGAGACCAAGAGTTCACATGTCCCCATCTAGCATTCTATCTGCTGGTTTGAGCAGCAACTGGTTCTAGTGATAATTGGGTAATCCTACTATATAGAGGCTGACTTGATAGTAACTTGATGCTCAGCTAATAGGAAATCCAGAATAGGCTGACAATGCCACAAATAAGGTATATACATCTCTGAATAGGATACTGGCTGGTACAAAGAACAGTTGCTATACTGATAATTGCCAGTCTTAATGAGAGAACAAAGAGGTGCACAGCAAGTTCTTGGCTGCAGGAAATCAAGGTGGCTAATAGTGCTTTGTAATACTGTTCCCATATTTCTACACATGACAAGCTGATATGATGGGACTGCATATCCACTGTGACAGAAAGAAACCAAATGGGCTGCAAGTTGGTGCTTTGCCAATAGTGCTTAGAAGTGTGGTTGCTGCTCTCTTCGTGCCCCTGCAAAAATGACTGATTTCTAGATCAGTTGCGGAAATCTTAAGGGTGCACATGCCTCAAGGTGAGAAGAAGAGACTGAGACTGACTGGAAAACAGTTGTTGCCTGACTAGTCATCAGGTGAAGTCCGATTCTGTTTGGCAGTGTGATAGCTTCTGTTGTCTTGACCCTGCATTGGGTTCTGGGTTCTGAGATTTTACTGGCAGCGGTATAGGCCACAAGGAGCATAGAGACTGATTGAGGAGTAACTGTTGTTTGCCTGGCCGTGAGGAGGAGGCAGGCCCTGCTTGGCAGAGTGGTCGATGCAGTCCTCCTGCTCCTGCAGATGATGCTTCGTTCTATGATCACTGGCTGTATTTTCAGACAACAAATGTTTCAAGTTGAAAACAGATTGACTGCAGAGCAGCAGTTGCTTGCCTGGTCAGATTGAGGAGGTGAATATGCTTGGCAGCATGGTAACCGATGTCTGTTTGCCCCTGCATAGGAAACTGACTTTTGCGATCACTGGCAGATATCTTCAGGTGGGGTCTACCTCATGTTGAGAAGAGACTGAGACTGAATGAGAAATAGCTGTTGATTTCCTAGACATTAGGAGAAGGCCGATACTGTTTGGCAGCAAGATAGCTTCTGTCTTCTTGACCCTGCATAGGGTACTGGCTGCTGATATTTTACAGGCAGATTTCCTCACGTGGCATATGCCTCAAGGGGAAGAGAGACTGACTGGTAATTAACTGTGAAAGTGTGAGGCTGCTTCACTGCTTCTCTGCGGCAGATTTTCTGAATAATTGAAAGGACCAGCTCATTTTAATAGGAGACCTCTGGTGGGGTATGTCAGCAAATCTGTCAAAGGCTTCATTCAAATTTAGCAGCTTAACCTAATTACGTTTACAAGCCATTATCATTAAATCACTAAGTCTCGTGTCTCCACATTTATTGTGCAAATCATGTTTTACCCTTTCCTTACAGGAGAGGAATCTTTCATTTGTAGCAGCAGTAACAGGTAATGTAAGAACTAGATTTAAAAGATCCAAAACCTGAGGAAATGGTCCTGGTAGATACATGAGATACTGCCTGACAGAGTGAATACTCAGTACATTCAGTTCGGATTGTCGAAGACTTTGGTCTAACTAATGCAGATGAAAAGTCCAAAGAATGAACATTCGAAAAGCTCATATGAGTCACATGTTGTTTGTAAATCGAGCACCAAACTCATTTACAAATCTATCCAAAGTAGAGAAATATGTTTTCTACTTTAAGAACTCAAACAGTGGAGTTCGACTTTGTGAGCCATCAAAATAGCTGGATCTTTTCCTTACAGAGGTATGGACAAAGTAATCTGTCAGTTTGTCACTCAATTTATGGTGTCAAAGGTAGAGCCCTTGGATTGGATTTCTCTTGAATCATAATTCCACACTGCTCTACTAAGTCCTTAGCCTGACTAAGCAATTCATTCCACTGACTGTCTTGACAGTGTTTCACTGAATCACTTCTCGTTGATTAAATTAGTTCACATATTCTCAGCAAGTCAAGGTGTTTTTTTGTAGCAATTTGGATAGACTGTGAATCTTTCATAGAATGAGTTCCATACACTGCAATGTAAGTAAGAAACCAACGTTTTCAATGTTCTTAAGAATTCCTTTGACTTCTGAACTAGCCTCCTTGTCATGTTGTTGTAATTCTATTACATGGAGAACAACGATAATAGACTCAAATCGCATCTGTACATTTGTAACACAGGAGTACCAGTAAAACCATCTCGTTCCTGAGAGTCTTTCTAGCTCGATTACATACAGATTACTCTCTTTCTGAGCTTTCACAAAGAGCTCATGCCTTGCTGAACTTTGTGAAAAAAAACTGCTTGCAATGTTGAAAAGAAATGTTTTACTGGGTGCATGTTAGTTACTATTTGTACTAACGTAAGGTTTAGGCGATGGGCATGGCAGTGCAAATAAATTGCTTGTGATGCAATCTCTCTTATTTTTGCTTCGCCACGATTAACACACCCACTCATAAAGGATGATCCATTGTAGCCCTGTGCAAAACATTTTTTTCCAGTCAAGTCAAGCTTTCTGTACTGCTTCAACAATGGCTGCAACAAGGCTGGAGGCATCTAACTTCTCCATATGGTAACATCCTATTGCATTCTCCTGAATATTTCAATCACCATCAACAAAGTAGATAATGAAACTCAGCTGCTCTTTATGTGAAACATATTTGGTTTCATCAACTAGCACGGCATAATATTTTGTCAAGTTTTTGACAATGCGCTCACGGACAAGATCTGCCACCACATATATCATGTCATTTTGGTAATCAGGAGAGATATAGTGCCGATACCTACTGGACATTTTTTGCTTTTAACCTTTCATCTTTACAAAAAGATTATCTCTAACAATTCAATTAAATGTCCCCTATTGTGAGAACCATTGGTTTCAAATGTGGCATGGAATGCAAGCCCGGGACGACCTAATAAACATACTACCTTAAGCAGCTGCTCCATATGCTGTCCATTCTCCTCAATTTTCCACTCTGCACCTCTAACTAGTATGAAAGCGACTGCTGACAGTTTGTAGGCTGCTGTCATATTTTGAGGTTTACTCAAGCAATAAATGAGGATTTATGCTTCTCTGACTTCGAAAGTTTGAGTTTGAGTTTAAAGTATTTGTTAAGCGCTCGTACACCTAGCGGTTTCATGGCGCTATAAAGTACTGAAAACCTATGGGGCAGGAAAAAACGGGAAAAAGAGGGAAGGAGCTTATGGGGAGAAGGCTTGTGTGAAGAGAAAATTTGTAGTGCCTTACGGAAAAGGGTGTACTGGGCGCAGGATCTAAGGTGAACCGGGAGAGAGTTCCAAAATGCAGGGGCAAGTGTAGAGAATTTGGAGCCTCCCCATTTTTTGCGTTTAAAACGAGGAACTACGAGCAGTTGTTGGACGGATGAGCGTAGCTCCCTGGCCAGGACATAAGGTTGAATTTCTGAAGAGATAAAAGCAGGGGCTGAGCCGGACCGGGCTTTGAAGGTGATGCAGCCCAGCTTAAACTGGGCTCGTTCACGGATGGGGAGCCAGTGTAGGGACTTGATGAGGGGAGTGACGTGGTGTGATTTGGCCAAGTTGAATACCAGGCGGGCCGCCTGGTTCTGGACCAGCTGGAGTCGTCGCACGCTGTAAGCGGGCATGCCGCAATAAAGGGCATTGCCGTAGTCCAGGCGGGAGATAAAAATCGCCAGTACTATTAGTTTAAGGGCAGAGAGAGAAAAAAAACGAGAGACTTTACGGATAGTACGGAGAGAGAAGAGGGACGAGGACACAACCGAGCTGACTTGGGAATGAAGGGAGAGTTGATCATTCAGTTCGAACCCGAGAGTTTTTACAGAGGAAGACGGAGTGGGAGGGGGACCCAAGGATGGGGGCCAAAAGAGAGAAGACCAGGGACTGGAGCAACCACCTGTCAACACCAACTCCATTTTGTCGGGGTTTAACTTCAGGTGGTTGAAGTTCATCCAGTCCTGGATGAAAATCATGACAGACTGGAAATTGAACATGGACTTGGCTCGGAGGATGAGGATAAAGAAAAAATGAGCTGGAGGTCATCCGCATAGTTGTAGACGGAGACCTCCAGCTGTTGGAGCGCGAAGATGAGGGGGGCAATATGCAAATTAAATAACAGAGGGGAAAGGGAGGAGCCCTGGGGAACCCCGCATTGAACCGCACAGAAGTCCGCCGAAAAGTCACCCAAGCGCACTGCCTGGGTGCGGTCTCTCAGGAAGGAGGACAGTCAGACCAAGGCGGAACCTCTGATCCCCGCCGCTCTAACACGGGAAAGTAAGATGGCATGATCAACCGTGTCAAAGGCGGCGGAGAGATCGAGGAGGACCAGGGCCTGGGGATGGTTAGTGTCCATACCCTCTCTGAGGTTGTCAAGGACCGATAACACTACGGACTCCGTGGAGTGTGCGGGGCGGAACCCAGCCTGACGGGGGGCTAATACCCTGTTCTCCTCCACAAAGGTACTGAGCGTTCTGGTAACATGGCGCTCCAGTACCTTCGCCAAAAAGGGCAAAAGTGAGATGGGGCGATAGTTGATAAGTACTGAGGGGTCAGCGCCAGGTTTTTTGAGGATGGGCAGGATGATGGCCGATTTGAGAGGTGCAATGACGATGCCCTGTGATAGTGAGCTATTAAGAAGGGTGAGGAGGGGCAATACACAGGCAGAATAGATCTGTTTCAGGATGTATGCAGGACAAGGGTCTAAAGGGGAACCGGACTTGACCAAGGGCAGAAGGGAAAGAAAAGATTCTTCTGTAAGAGGGGGGACTGAATCAAGGGATGCTACGGCTGGGGGACACTGGGGGTCAACAAAGGAGGGGGGGGATATTTGCTTTAATGTTGGAGATTTTTTCTAGAAAAAAAGATTTAAGGGAATCACATAGATGCTGGGAGGGAGAGTGTTTAAGGGTGGCCCGATCGGAGTATGCGAGATCGTGCACAATGGTGAAGATTTCTCTGGGCTGATTTTCGGCGGTTAGAATTTTAGAGGAAAAGTAGGCATTCTTGGTTGCCAAAATAGATTTTTTGTAGAAGGCCAAGAGGGTGATGTACTGGTTTCTGAGATTCTGACAGTAATCTCGCCTCCAGGAGCGTTCCGCACGACGGACGTTGAGTTTTTGAGCCTTCAGTTCCTCGTTAAACCAACAATTTGCGTCGTTGGTACGCCTGGATGACACCCGCCTTAAGGGGGCGACTAAGTCGCAGCCTGATCGAAGCCATGAATTGATGGAGTCGGCTTGCCCGAAAGACGACAACCCGTGAAGATCCGGGCTGGATGCGGAAAGTGTGGCAGACAGGGCGGCCATGTCCACATGGTTCCAGGAGCGTGCCCAGATGTTTTTTTGGAGGGAGGACTTAAGGGCTGGGCTGAGAGGTAGGGAAAATGATATGAGGAAGTGATCGGACCAGGTGCAAGGGGAGATAGAGAGCGAAGTTACTGGGCAGTTGAGGGACCAGATCTGATCAAGGATGTGGCCCTGGATATGGGTTGGGGAGTGAATGAATGGGACAAAATTGAGGAAACGGAGGGTTTCCGAAAACTCTTTCGATGTAGAACATTCAGCCGGGTCTGAAGGCCAAAAGTTGAAGTCTCCTAGTACCAAGATGGAGGAGTTATTTACTACTAAGGTGGCCACCAAGTCTTGGAAGCTAGGAAGAAAGAGTTGAGAAGATGAGGGAGGGCGGTACTGAAAGAAAGTGTACGGGCACAGAACAAATAAGCTTTTCCCACTTACTGAAGCCACTATCAACAAATGCAACAATGGCAAGTTCATGTCTTCCTCCTCTCACAGTAACCGCACTAAAATGCCTGTATGCAAAAAAATAAACAGCATCTTTAAGGACTGAATGCTCTACCCAAGGATGGGTTTTATAATTTCCATTAAACCTAATGTATGTAGTTAAGGGTAATGTTTGCAGTTTTGGTTGCACTGGGTCACTGTAATGATTAAGTGACAAGTTGGCTGCCAAGGATTCACTTGCCAGTTGGGACTTTGATGTTGGTGTCTGACTAGTTTCTCTGATTACCTGTGCCTCTATTATGTCACTCCCCGAAAAAGAGTTGGCTGTATTATCATCACAGGATGTTGAACAGTCAGCACGGCCAGCCAGGGAAATATTGTCTAAGCTGCCAACATAAGATGAATCTTCAACCTCAGTATGAAACGAACACTCTGAACTGTCAGCATGTGAAGAAATATCACTAATGTCAACAATGGCAGAACTATCCTCGGGACAGGGAGAAGCAGCTGCAATGGCAGCAGATGATGTTGCAGGGCTGTAATAAGAATGTGAACATATGCCTTCATTTCTCCATAGAGCAGCATCAGAAAAATCTTTTGTTCTCTTGCCTCACGCAACCCAGGTTTGCCTTTAAGAGAGGGAGGAATCTGAGAGACTTCCTTGTTAAAGCATACAAGGAGCCAGCAGTTAACACGATACAAACACAGTGGGGGTTGCCACCGGTAACGTGACACTACCCTTGCGGCAATTGTGCGGCATGTGCTACTACTAAAACAATGAAAAATTGTAAGGTGAATGACAAAGATATTAAATTGTTTCATCATTCGAATTGTAACACCAAAAATGTCATTTACTGTATACAGTGTCCATGCATGTTATCGTACATAGGCAAAACGAAACAAGAAGTAAAAAAACGTATATTACAACATCAGTCTCGTATAAGATGCAATGTAACCACTGCTCCTTTGGTGGAACATTACCATCAACAATCACATCTGCCTAATGAAATGCAATGGTTTGTCATTGATGTAATCAGGAATAACAAACGTTACCATGATGTGGACCGCCTACTTACCCTAAGAGAAAACAGGTAGATTTGGATGTGTAACACTGTAGAAAAGGGCCTTAATTCTTTAATTGAGTGGCATACCGTGGCAACCATATGATATGACGAGTAGAGTTGGGTTCTATACTATAGTGCTGCATTAGGAGCCATATAGATTTGGGAGCGGGGCTCCGCTCTAAGATGGCCGCCTTGTCTAGGTATACATGTGTTAGACTTCGATGGTACATTTAAGAGGTCCTCTGAATTGTAGTGTCCGCCCTAATTAGTTATGACCCCCGCTATGTTGGTAACTTTATCAGTTTTCTTATGACTCATTATGTTTGACTTAAAAAATGGCATGATAAATTGAGATCGAGATCGGCCCTTAGAAAGGGTGCAAAAGCCGATACTATGTTCGAGTTTCAAAATTATTGTGTTGATTATTATCACCACATGTTAATCTATTGGCGTACTCTGGGTGTAGTCTTGAGTTACTTGACTGCCTTTACCAATATGGCGCTACCGCGACATTTAATGACGCCATTACGCGCGCGCACGCATATCTGCGGAAGTGGAGAGCTGAGACCGCTTGCAAGAGGCAGCCGATTTCGAGGCGGTTTTGAACACGATCAAGTAAGTACATGATCAAGTTCTATACACCGTGAAGAGTAGATTGAGAGTTAGGTATTCCTGTGTAGTAATGTAGGCGCATGCTTTATACTTACAGATGATGTGATAAGCTCCTGCATTTGCACGTTGTGGAGGTAGACGACTGAAGCGTCTTATGACACGGATATTTATTTATCGTTTTTGGAAGTTCAGTATCTCAGTAAGGACTTTGGTGAAGTGGTAGAATTACTGATGTATGCAGTCTGAAGGTGTTTAGTCTTGTTAATGTAGATGAGGTTAACGTGCTCTTCATTCTTGCCGTTTCTAGACCCTCAAAAGAGATTTGTGAAAGAGAGGTAACATTCAGGAGCACTTCCGGCTAGAGGTCTCTTGGTAAGGATTTATTGGTTAGACAACTGTGGAGTGATAGCGATTAGACACATGAGTGTGGTCTTGGTTCTGTATAGTTCTGTGTATATTTTATACATGTTTTTGGTGGTGGTAGTTTGATCACTTACACTGTAGGTGGCTAGTTCGGTGTCACATGCATAGTTTTTGGTGCTATGTGGTGGTGGCTGTTCTTAACTAAACACGCATGGCACACATGAAACTTTGTTTTCTCGGGGTAAGTAGACGAGTCTGTATGTACAAGGAGTATTTTGTAATTTTGTAATTATGTGTATATATTGATGTTTTAGATTTATGTGCAACTTATGGTCCTGAAGATGGTCCTATGGATTATGTTAACCAACGGGGACCGAAACGTCGACGCTTGACATCTTTCTGCCCATTGATGTATCATTTATTTGGTTGTCTAGCTTGTTAACATGAAAAACAAGTGTTAGATCATGGTATTGTGTTTTTCTCCATGTCATTAGCAGGAGGTGTCGAATACTACTGGTGAAGTAACCACACAAATTGAGTAGTATTTTTGTTGCCATAATATTTACCGAAAGAAATAATTTTATAAGTGAAAAAATAAAGAACAGTTTAATTCTGTTTTCTCCTTCTTTCTATGCTATTAAGGCCCGCTGCGGCGGCAAGTTAATGATTTATAACTTGAATTACAAATAAATCCTAGCAGGACATTTCTGTATTTTGCTATAATACCCAGTCCTCTTGGGAATATTGGGTGGCTCTATTTTGGATTTCCATTAGAACCTGTCACTACTTTTAGTGAATAAATCCAATATTGATTTTTGTTTTGGGTCTTTGGGTTTTCTAGGAAGGGATAGACATTGTATTCTGTTTTCCTTTGTTTGCAGCTAAACTCAGCAATTCCACTGCTAAAATGTAAAAAATATAGAAGAAAGGGTTGGGGCACGGCATGGTACACTGCACATAACAGTGAGGAAACACATACAGATTTTCACATGCAATCATGTCTGTTTTTTGTTAATAAACAGTATACAAGAGATGTTTTATTGCATATATTATTTTCTGTATATTGACATTGTATATTGTTATATTAGTGCATACACAACCATGAGAATCAACCTTTATTGCAATAAATCAAATCACTATTCACCCACCTTGCGAACGATTAATAAAAGATTTGAGCTGAACTATAGAATATGCCTAGGAAGAGCTTGCAGTGGTAAGGATGGGGCATTTGAGGATGATGGATTGATTATGATGGACATCTTACTTTACATTACAAAAACCCTAGAAATTCACTGAAAACAACCCAGGTTAAAGTGACATAGTTAGGAATTCTAAGACTATCTGACTTTGCATTAAAATACCTTAGAAATAAACTGAAAAAGGAAGGTTAAATGGATGTTTTAGTTAGGTGACAATGTTACATAAAACATACCATTTGAAACTAACAAAACCACTGAAATCCACCAGTTATAGTAATCTCAAGTCACTACACCTCGTACCCTAAAGTAACTATTACTTGTGCCCTTGCCATGCACTGCTTTTGCCCTTGCATATTAAATCACTCATGACATTCCTTGACAACCTTTATAGCATATCTAATCACATCTGAAATGCCATCACACTCCTACATATGACTTAAGCATCACACCAGATATTTGCTACAAATCTCTACCCCGTCTTACTCCTACATATGAACTAAACCCTCAACTGCTTCTCTTTACAGCCATCTCCTCCCATGTAGTTTACAGAGCTCTGTTTTGTAAGCCTCACAAATGATTCCATAGACCTGTCTGTGGGGCAAGTACTCCTGCTGCTACATATAATTCAGTAAATCCATGACTGGGATTGGTTCCTGTGATATAAACACCCAAAATAAAGTTAGCCCATTGTGTTACCTCCCAACAAAGAATCAGAAAGAAAACATCCTTTTAGCCCATGATGTTCTCACCGTGCACATATAGTGGCAGACAAATAAAGACTCTTTAATATGTGATGGTCTGAACCAGAAAAATATCTCTGTACCCAGGACGTCCCCACAGAAGAGCAGAAATATTCTTTTAGCTGGTTATAACAATGCACAGCAGTAGGAAAATGACATTAGATTGGTCCATATTGTTTTTTTCATTTCTCTATCATACAGAGAAGCAGAGGAAGGACCTTGCTTCGGCACTGACTATCGCTAACACAAAACAGTGTATCAATGGTGTCACGTTACCCTTATTAATATAGCAATGGAAGTTAAGCCAATCATAGAACTATCACGCACAAAGAAATAGCAATTGCTTCACTACCACCTGACAAGACAGAGTATATCACTTTAGCCCCTGCTGATACTATCTGACAATGTAAAAAAAGTAATATTTTGTCAACTGAGTCGTCATGTCTGGATGTGTTCAGGTTGTTGGTGCATGTTCAAGACGGGGCACGATTCACAGCTCTAGACATTGGTCTGAAGGATACATTTTTCACAGTGCCTGTCAGCGGGTCATAAAGGTGTTACACTCATCACTGAGAACTCAGAGTAATAGCTGTATATTCACCAGTACTCAGTTTTATTTTTACCATTGGATCTTGGTACCAGTACTGAGTCCTAGTGTCGTTACTGGGCACCAGTGTTCAGTGTTAGCCTCACTATTAGATCCAGGTACCAGTACTGAGTCGTGGTGTCACTACTAGGCCTGGGCATCAGTACTCCGTAGTAGTACTCTTACTACATCTGAGTTACAATGCCGATCCTAGTCCTAGTACTACTATTGTTTAAGGGATGGTGCAGCAGATGATGTAATATGTTGCAAATGCAGCAAATCCATAATTATGCAGAAAATGCTGCAGCCTCAAAATTGCATCATAAAAGAGGCCATGCTTATATTCCATTCGATTTTGTTCCCCTTATACGATTCTGTGAATGTGCTACTGAACAGTTTATCCATCTAGATAGAAATAAATCAAATATCAGAAACGCCTTGGGTTTAGATTAGGACTGAGAGGAGCTTGTAGAGTTTCACTCCACTTAATTCCACGGAATTACTGAAAACCTCTACCAAAATCCTCAGAGTTCCACAAGTGACGGAGTATTGCTCGGCCACCCACCCTTAGGAAGTCCCCTTTGTTGCTGAGGGGAACCTAGGGAATGTGATGAAGCATAAAGGAGTTGTTGAACATGCCATTACTTTTGGCTAAGTCAATTTAGAGGTGAGAATTTCTAATGGTAAGCCATGGTCCCATCAATGTTAAACCACTGCAACTGAAGACGGGGAGCAAAACTATAATTTCTGTCACAAAACTATAATTTCTGTGGCAAAGTTATGTATGCGGTTTAACCATTATGGACATAATAAATGACCAGGCAGTGGTGAGGAAAGCAGAGCCTTGATTCACTCATCAGCTCCTGGTAAGGACGAAACAGGCTGCTTTGTCCCTACTATGAGCTTTTATAGTCCCACATCACCCCAAACTTCCAGAGAAGCTGCAACATATAAGTGTGTCCACTTGTGATACACAGACAACCAAAAAATTTGCTTGGTCTTGGCACCATGATTGTAAGCACCCTGATGGCTGGCCGGACATCTGTCTTTTAAAATCATGGACCACATCAGTGCCAGGCATACATTTGCAACTCAACAAACGAGAATTGGTTTCTGTTGGGATTCTTTGTAGCTGTATTTTTGGTAATCAGCCTAACCAAGTCTGGAATTTATCACTAACATTGCCACTCTATTCTTTCCTCTCAAGAGAAGTAGTTGGTTAGTGTACAGTGCAGATATCCCCTTGATTAATCTGTGGGCTTTAGCCACACATGTTCTCTAAAAAGAAGGATCTTTGTTCTATCACTGAGGACTGGACAACCTAAAACCTAACTACGGGACAAATTTACACTTAGGGCCCCATTAGGATTGTGGGCAGATCGCCACCGCTGGGCCGACGATCCACCCGCCGGATGGCCCAGTAACACCCCTTGCCATATTACTATGGCGAGGGGGACCGCGGCGGATGGGAAGACCGTCCGCCGCATTTCCGCCGTTCCGATTTCCGACCAGGTGGAAAAGAGCCTGAGTATGGTGGCGTTGCCTCAAGGCACCGCCATCCATATTAGGATGTGGCATATTGCATGCCTTTCCATGGCGGAGACTCCCCCATGGAAAGGCATGCAGTCTTTCTTATAGGGGCTGTTGCGGGCCCCCATGGGGGTGGGGGGCTGCACTTGGGGGGTACCTAGGGTAGCCCCAACATAGTCATGGACAAGGTGGCAGGCACAGAGAGGTGCCTGTCACGTTGTGCATGCCAATGCACGATACCCATTCACAGCACCGCCCGCCACAATGTTGGGAATGGGGAATGCCACACTGGCGGTGCTATCCTAATGGCCACAGCGGGACATCCGCATCTCTGGCAGACGGTCCCGCATACCGTTATGGTGGCTGACGGATCGTAATAGGCGCCTAAGTGTGGGAGCAAATGCCCCACATTGATAAGTTCTATTTTGGGCCTGTTCGGTTTTAGGATACTTTTAGAAAAAGCACATTTGCTGGATGCAGGCAGCAGAGCTCTAAGGAACAAGTGGCATCAGGCCTTATTTAGAGTTTGGAGGATGTCCCGTCTGCCTTATTAGGAGTGAATTGATGTCAATGGCACTCAAAATACTCAGGTAGGACATCCAAAATGTTCTGTGCCTCTCCACCAAACTCTAAATATGGCCTAGTCTTTAAAATGCGTAGCATTCACTCACCAAGTTTCAATGAACATACCCTACCTACTCTACCCCCTCGCGCTAGTAATCTACCAAATCGCCGTGAGGGGAACGGCTGCCCATAAGCTGCACTGTGTTCTGTCGTGAGGGGAACGGCTTCCTGACCTGTAAATCGCGCCGTGAGGGGAACGGCTTCTTCCGTTATCACAGCGCCGTGAGGGAATCGGCTTCGCGGTAGCACACAGCAGCCACCTACAACTCCCAGCGGCCCAAGGGGAGCAACGTCAGCCGCACGCCGGCGCCAGCCCTCAAAGCGCTCCCGCCCCCACGCATCGCGGGGCGTGCGCGGGCTAAGCCCGGACAAAGGGCGAGCCGTCTGTGGCCATCCGGGGCAGACCGAGGCTGGGCTGGGCCACCCCCCTTCCATTTACTGTCCCGGGGGAGTACTGAATCCAGTGGGCTAAAACCTCCGTGATTGGAGACAAGAAACTACGCCTGGACTACCCGGACTGTGAGTGATTAGGCAAAGTCGCCATTTTTATTTGTGTATATTGACCCTAAATGGTGGGGTAGAGCCAGGTGGTACGATACTTTACCCATCTGGGTTGTTTCCATCTAAGGGATCCTGCCACGTATCAAGGCTTGCATTAAGCTAGCACTTGTGTAGTAGGGACGTAACCATGTAAGAAAGTGCTGTGAGGGTAATATCATGGCCAGTACTGTGCAAACAAGATCAGCCAAAAGAGGCCAGACCATCCCTTCCAATCCCAGCTCAGTTACCAAACAAAAAAGAGCACTTCCACCAACAGCTGGACAACCAACTGCAATCGATCGTATGTTGCAAAGGGCAATTGGGGTGGTATCCAATGAAATCGAGCGAACGGAAAGACGTCTATCATTAACCCAAAACATCTATTTGACTACGACAACCCAAGAATTGGAAAATGACATTATAATTGACTCTCCACTTGGTTTGTCAGTTTCACCATCTATGGCAATATCATGTGCACAGAGGGGTAGCACTCCGGACTCTGAAGCCTCCAAAGTTGGTAGAAAAGCTCCAACTAGAAAGAAAAAGGGGGGTGGTCTTAGAAAACCTAGACCTACTAAGCACAAATCGACCCCAGTGCAGTATGGTGGAATGAATGTGGAAGGGGGAGAAGCTGAACATGTCATGCAATCACAAGTTCCCCCTATTTGGGTGTCCCAGCTTATCGCAGATTTGCAATCGCACTTGAAGCAAGTAGTTAGCACCCAAATGAAATCAATTGTGAGCAGGTTGGACAAGTTAGTAACTTCAGTGGAAACCAGGGGGGGAACAATGGTAGGGATATCCCACCCCCTATCTCCGCAACTTATTACAAAGTCCCCCGAGACTATTGAAGGGAAGGAGACTAGTGGAACCCCTAGTGCACAACCCATCTCTGTAGAGGATTAACTGTCATCAGCAATTAATCAACAACCAAGCACTAGTGCCCCTCTCACAGAAGTGCCTCCAGTAGAGGGAAAACAATTACCGTTCCAGTTACTACCACTGCCCAAGTGTTAAATAATGGCCCCCCCCTCCAGAGCCACCACCAATGCAGGAAACGCGTCTACTGACCCATTAATCGTTAACGCACAAGCCCCAACTCACACTATTTCTGAAGCTTGACTCTCTAGTCATTTAAATGGGTCACCCTCCAAGATGTCTACGAACCGAATACCGAGCATTAATTTACCGCCTGAGGCAGCCCCATATGTGGTCATACTGGCGGGAGTCCCAGAACTGAAGTCTGAACATATAGAATCACATGAAATACTAAGGAATAAGACCATGTTCTGGCTAAACAAATATAGACCTCTCCCAGAAAATATACAGGGGGAAATTCTACATGTACGGAGAGTGAGCTGGGTAGGGAACAGGAAAAAGGATATTGTGGGTAATTGTGTGGTGGTCAATTTTAGAGATTGCAGATTAGTCAATCACATATTAGGAGGAGGATTGGGTGGTCACTCAAGTAGTATTACACCTTTGCCCCTAGATTATTTTTACTGGAGGGGAACCCTGAGTCATAATCAACGCCCGGTGTATAAAGTAGGAAGGGACACTACCATTGACAGGATGGGACTATGTCCTCTAATGCAGGGTGTCCTCCCCCCCCCCCAGGCAATCAGGGTGTTTTGAGTCTTAGAAATAGTTTTGAACCCTTGTTGTTTTTAAATGAATTAGATTGACTAGGGACCAACAAAGATCACTCCAAGAATGGTTTAGGGGTAGAGGTAGGTTTCATCCTTACCAGGCCGACCATACCCCTTTTAACTAACCTAGCACTGTCTGATGCTGATAGGGTTGTATCTGATGTGGGTGGGGGTCTGCAGTCTGTACATCAGAAGGGCTCTCGGCATACACTTACGGCGGCAGAGGTGTCTCCATCACGGGAGAATGCTAGCGATAGCCCCCACGATAACACTAGTGCTCCAGGAATCCAGCACGGCTCTCTGATCATGACACTAGGGAGTGAGGACACACTGGATGTAGACCAATCCATTCTGCTATCTTATAGTACAAGTACTGCTGCTAACTAACGCTAACACTAATTAGCGGCAGTTTTCTCAACGCGGCCTATCAACAAAACTTATCACCCCGTTAGCGATGTATGTACAATACGTCGCTACATGGCGATAGTATCAGGTAGCCGCGGTGAAAACTGCCATTAACACCAACGTGAAGGCGATACAAATTCTGATGTTACCGGGCGAAAACTGACGAAAGGCCAGTTTGCGGTAAAAAAAACTCACGTTAGTCAGCCCAGCGTGACTTTATTTGCCTCTATAGGCAAAAATAGCCCATAGGTGTACTTCCAATGAAAAATAGGAAACAAAATTAATGGAATGCAGATTGGAGCAGCCAGGGCCAAGTGCAGCACAGATCAACACACCCCCATGCTCCCCAACAACCAGGATGACCAGCCAGCTTCCCAGGGAAAGAGGACATCCAGGGCTACAATCATGAAAAGAGGTGCATCACTTAGCGAAACCAGTGATGCATCACTAATCAATGTGCACTCCTTGCAACACCATAGCATCCAAAACCTTGAAAGCACAGGCAGTCCCTGGAGCCCAGAGGCCTCGCTGGGCCTGCGTCTGGACCCCGGAGTGGGATGCAGATGTGGAGTTGCTGGGCTGTGGTGGTAGACATTGAGGCGTCGGTGATCGCCCCTACCTGGTGGTGAAGTCAGCCAGGTCGCATAGAGACACATTGATGACCTGTGTGAGAAGACCGCCTGGTTCCCCTTGGATCTCTGAAAGGTAGAGGTGCTCCTGCGCACCAACGTAGGGAGGTCTGCATCGCATTCCACGCACCACCACTACACTAGGGTGCACGGAGGAGATTACGAATGGTGGGCTGCTCTTCTCTCCATCACAGGCCAGAGGAAGCTGCGCTGACTGCACGCTGTGGAGGACGAGGCCCTAAGCTACGCCAAACTTGTGTGGTGGGAGCACTGCAACTTCATGCCTAAGGGGTCCCTGTTGCATCACCTGAATCAGGAGGTTCCCCAGAGGGCTTGGCGCCAACTGCTGTACCCTGGCTTTTCTTGCCTGGCTGAGGCTCCTGCTGGCTGAGGGACAGATTTAGAAAGAGTGCAGCGGATAGCGCCATGGTGTCAATGACCAGGTGAGGAGAAGGTGGGACGCATAGCGTAGGAGGCCCGGGGGTCGAGTCAGGTCCAGGCCTAGCACCTGTGGGTGATGCACCCCCAGTGGCATCTCATCCGCTATAGCGGGAAAAGCATTACCCCACTGCTTTCAAGTAGTGCAAGAAGAGGAAACATAATATGATGATAACTTTCGGATGTACTCCTGCTATGTTTCCTTTGCCAACGGTAAGGTGGGTGGGGCTGCTCTACCCATGCAGTAGGGGCGGAGCGATATGCCCACTCAAGTGTGCAATGACTGTCTGGTTGGCCCTCTAAGGCCACAGAAAGCATTGATGCACACATCCCTGTTTGCAATGAAAGCTGCATTACAGCTTGCGTGGAGAACATGATCACCCCTCCAGCCCGTGGCTGAACGCCTTGGCACAGCACTCAAGAGCTTTGCAGCATTTCGATCGGCTCTGGGGAGGGAGCCTGGCTGCCTGCTACCTATTCCTGGATGCAGACTCCTCAGGAGAGCAGGAGCACAGAAGATTCAGAACCCATATATTGCAACCCGCGCTCCCCCCGCAGACCCGCCTCCTCCAGGGTCTTTCCCGCATTTCGTACCTCCTAGCTGTCCAGTCCCCCCCACAGCACTACATAATGTTATCCGCTGTGTGGTCATGTGCAGCGGGCATACCACTTGTGCGCCAAAGGCAAGCTCGTCTGCATCCGTCCACCCCTGGACAGCACCCAGCACCAAGGACCCTTCCTCTCAGATACTCCACGGCTATGATGCCAGCACTCTCTTTGCCATAAACCCTGGGCAACACACAGCCTGTCATCTAGCAACACTGTACAATTCTCTTGCGCCCTGCACCTGTAGAAACTGCAAAAGCACCTTCTGCCACATCAGCGCCTCCTGTCGCCTAGCCGACCGGCTCAACTGCATACTTCTCAATGTGTGGTTCCTCCACAAACACTCAACAGAAATCTGGGACCTCCTTGATGCCACCTCTTCAGGCATCACCTTCTTCACCGAAACCTGAACCAACTTCGGCTCCGGACCGGATATAACCATCGCCATCCATGATGGCTACAAATTCACCCACATGGACCACCCTGAGCGGCCAGGAGGAGGTCTTGCCATTGTCCGACTCCGACTGACCACCACTCTAATGACCCGACGGTGACTGTGAAACACCTCCACTTCCAGATCCAGACCAACCTCAACATCCCCCTCCGCAGCACCCTCATCTACAGGCTCCCCGGGGCATGAACCCCCATTCATTGATGCCATTGTAGACCTCATCACACCCCAGGCTCTCCATTCCACTGACTACATCCTACTTAAAGACCTCAAGTTCCTCCTGGACAACCCCCGGTGACCACAGCACCACACCCCTCCTGGTGTACCGCGCAAACATTGGACTCAAGCAGCTAGTCACCACACCAACCCACGTAGCCTGACACAGGTTCAAGCCCCTCTTATCCACCAGGGGGAACTTCAACTACAGCCACACCACAGGACTCCCCTGTACTGACCATCATTGTTTACATCCCGCATTCACCACGCTCATGGTACACCATCGCCATCATTGCCCAGCCCGTGTGGCTGGATCAAGGCCACCGAAGAACTTCCTGTCAATTCCCTCGGCATCACCACTCCGCCAACATTTACAGATGCCAACACCTCAGCGTGCAACCTCCACCGATGGATCTCTAGCTGTGCCAACACCCTGACTCCCCTCAAGAACAGAACATGCAAACAACACCCCAAGAATGCGAACTGGTTCATTCTCGCCTTCCACTAGTCCAGCCCCACCTGCTTGTGTATTGAGAAGAGATGGAGCCACTACATCAATCATCTCCGCAACGCACTCACTTGTGCACCATTGCGCATGGTTGACTGCGTTGGCGCTTGGCAGCCGTTGTGCGCCAACTTAGGGGACAAAGACAGGGGGCTTATTCATGAGCCCCTTCTGACAGTTTCTTCTCACTGGTGCATCAATTTCTTCACGTACTTGCAGTGTGATTCTTGCACCACATTGAGCCGTATTTGGAAAGTGACGCATCTAGGTATATGCGTGACCTTGTGAAGCCGTGTGCCACATAATACCTGCATCAGGTAGGTTGTATGCAGGGTGGGCATTCCCACACAACAAAGCCTCATAGGAGTGGTGCAGTGAAATCCATCAGATTTCCCGGTAACAATTGTAGATGGCACTGTGTCTGTACATTATACCTGCCTCATGGCAGGCGTAAGGGTGACACAGTGCCACAGGTATAGGCTGGCCCCATGCATTTGCTGGATTTGCGTCATGCTTGTGCCACAACTGCAGCAATGTGTGACTTTTGCGCTAACTGATACATCAGGATTCCAGATGTATCTGTCATTAATTGCAACATGGAGCGCTGGACAGTAAATACAGTGCATCCATGGTGTCTCAAGAAGGGCATAGTGAAAATTGTTGCAACACTGTTTAGTCGCAGCGATGCAACACCTTTCATGAATGAGGCACAGGAATGCGCCCCATCATATTTATGGTGCGCATTCCTGCCCTGTAGTTTTGTCACAGGGCAGCGCAGCAACATTCCTTGCAGTGCTGTCCAGCACCAAATCCTTCGGAAATGAGGGCCCAAGTGTTTGCACCATTTTTAAGACCAACTATTGTCTGGTCCTAAAAACTGCCTCTAACTGGAGTTAGAGGCAGTTTTTTTGGTTTTGCATCATACAAAGAATTCCTTGTAAATATCGCGAAGTGGGGTTAGCCGCAATTTTTACAGGGAAACGCCCACCTTGCATCTCATTTTCTTTAAGTCCCACTAACAGAAGTGGGGATCCTAAACATTCACCTTTACGCTGGAAAAGTGCTGCAAACAGCGGTTAGTGGCAACTTGTACTTACGGCGATAAAAAAAAAAGTTGCCTTAACGCAAAGAAATTGATCCTGCAGCAGCGTAAACTCCTTGTACATATGCCCCTAGTGTGGTTTGTTTGGAGGTGTATTGACTTACCAGGTGCCCTTAATTTTCCATACTTTTGCAGAGGTATTAAACCAGTTTTTCATGAGATGCTGGTGTACCTCATGATCCACTGAAGGGAAGACAGTCAAGAGGACCAGAAAAGCCCATGCTAGTGGACACCCTTGATTCTCTATCCCTTATGCACATGAATGCATATTTATGCCCTTCCAGAAGTTCAGGAAAAGGAGTGTGCAAAATTTGTGCAATTTGCTTTTGTGTAATTATACAAAATTAATCAAAAGTACACATAATGCAAACCATTATGCATACTTATGCAAAATGTAAAACTGTAGTTTTGGGCTATATTTTAGCGTAAAATGTGTCCTTCCATCAGTTTTTGGTGCAAGGATGCCTTTAAACAACACAGTGAACTGCTCGCGTTCTCGTGTTCTCGTGCTTTTGTTGTCAATTTATACCACAAATTGCGCTCAGTAAATTCTAACGAATTTGCGAATGCCACATAATTATGCAATGTGGCTTAATGTGTAATTTCGAGAATTTTTTGTGGCAACTGTAACTTTAAATTTCCAAAATGACAAAAAGTATGCTGGTATAATTTCATTTCACTTAATCAGAAACCTGACAGGTCAGCCAAAATAAGATGACTATTTCCGCCTAATTCAGCAACTGTTTTTCTGCTTATGCTACTACTTGTGCTAATTGCATCTAGTCTTATTTAGGCAACTCTAATAGCCACAATCTTCACATGCACTCAATTGATTTTTAATACCTTGCTTTCAAGTTGAAGTGGGGTGAAAGACATTAGTTCTAGATACATTTAGGTATCTGCATCTATCTCTTTCTGCCTGATGCTGAATTCCTTGAAAAAATAGGTAAAGGACTTCTGTTTGAGTGACCCTTAGAGTCTGCTCATTACTCAGGTCTACATATTTCTTATGCATTTTAAACAATTCTCTAGATTTTGTATACCAATCTTATAGTGTGTGTTAAATGCTGATTTTTAGAAAATCATTTGTATTAGGTACTGAGGCATCCTTGCAGGTTATAGTTAAATTGAGTAAGGTATGGATTAAACCAAGTCTACTGGTTTTATTAATCAGATGAATTATTCTGTTTTCCAATGGTGCAAAGCAGTTGAATACCTATCCACATCTATCATGAAATTTATCTACAATAGTGTCTTCTTTTTTGGTAATGCAAGGAGAATTGAGTGATACTAGACAGGCTGTAAATAGGTTAACTAGAGACAGATGTTTCAGGTTTATGGGTGGCACATTTGTACTATGGGTAGGTTTGTTCATGCAGGTGTTGTTAATCAATAACACATTTTTAAAAATCCATCATCAGATCATGACACGTGGATCCTAGTTGATTTTAAACATAGTAGGTTGCAGTCTAGGATAAGTACAATGCATGACCTGCTGGAGGTGTGGAGTCCTTCATGTGCTGGAAATCGTGACCACTGAACTGTGTTAGGGCATCCTTCGCCTTAGTGATCACCTTGTCTAGGTACATATTAAAACCACTCATCACTATGAACTTTCTCTGGGTTAGCAGCTTTCACTTCCCTAAGATCACAGAGGGCCCCAGGGAGTAGCCACAGCTGCAATTGAGGTGATTCAGTTAATCAAATAAGCATCACAAAAAATGAATTAAATCAAGTTGTAAACCACAACGCTTTCCTTAGTTAATCTGCCTTCATGGTGACGCAATATAAACTGAGACAAGATGGAGTGCCTTTCACTCATCGTGTACAAGTGCATAACCTCTATTTTGTGCTACAGGTCCTTTCATCCTGCTTGATGATGTTACACAAGCAAAAACAGACAAAGGCTAATAAGTTTGTTTTATCCGCAGGTAACTATGCTTGCATGACAGCAGCGGACTGTGAAAAGTTGAGGTCAGAAAACCCATCTCTCAGGAAATGTTGCAAAACTGACCTATGCAACATGCAAGTTGAGGATAATAAATGAAGAAGGTCAATCAAGAAGGTGTGCAAAGAGCTTGGGCACTGCAATGCATATATTGTAAAAACATGCAATGGCCCACTGTGTTTCTTGGGAGCATAACTCAGTGCCAGGGTTGCCGCATACCAAGACTGAGTAATCCTTACTCCACCTCACATCATCGCACAACATTTCCTGCTGCTGAATCTCACTCTTGCAAGTTTTATCACTCCTGCTTTTCCATTTGTCAGTATTTTCCAATGTCTATCTTAATCGCTTTTGTTCTTGGGCAAACTCTGTTGATGCAAAATAAGTTGCAGTCACCCAAAATCGGTACTGATGATCTCTATCTGCGCGATTATAAGCAACGGTGGGATGGTTTTAACATACCATGCTGTTGTGCTATGTTATGAATAAAATTATTGCATCAGCATTTGAATTAGTTTTGGAATATTATTGAATTGAAATATTTGTATTTTGAAGCTAATGTGAGAACGTTTATATTGCTTTTAAAAATCCTAGATAGTTTTCCTGAAACTGACCATTTCGAGCATTATTTCAATAAAGAAATAAGCCACTACTTTGCATGCACCAGGTAAATAATTAATTTTCTCTGCAATGTATACAGTCACTGGCTAAATGGTAAAGATGCTTCACTATTTAGCAGGCTGCTGCCAATGATGTTGATTCATCAAAATGCCAGGTGAGCAGAAGTGACATCACATACCATGTGACCCCTGCTTAATATTACAGGGAGTAAGATTACACAAACTTTGATCTGGTGAAATCACAAGAAGTGACATCACCTGCCCTGTGACCCACCCTGATGATGTTACAGGAAGAAGCATCGCAAGGCATTTAACTGAATGCCATCACAGGATGTGACATCACATGATCTTTGGACTCCATGAAATCAAAGGATGCGACATTGCATGAACGTTCGATTGGTACTATCAGAGGAACTGTTGCATCCAACTTTTGGTTACTTACATCACATACAGAGGCTGGAAAATCTGTATAGCTAGAAAAGATACAAACCCTGTTGAAACTGTAGCTCCATACATTGTTTCAGGTAGTATCTTCAGATATACCATTAAGATAATGTAGCATTGATTACGAACCGATCAAATAGTGTACAACAATGGAAAATATGCTAGTCAAGCTGAAATCAGCCATTATCAATATCACATAACTCATTAAATGGGAAGGTTGATGGGCCTATAATGTTGAAAACAAGTTCAGTTTTTTCTTATGTTTTAGAAACTAAGAGTACCTTGTAATTAAACCTTATTCTTGGAACATAGATAACAGTACTATTAAAAGTCAAGTTCTCCCAGCAACCTCCCAGCAACCTTCCTTTCCGTGACATGGCATACGTACTTCTAAGCATCTGGAGCCATTGAACTTTTCCAGGTTTACTATCAATATTTTCTTCTACAGAAAACATGCACATCACTGGTACAGTACTTGTGTTGATCACTAATATCCCTGCTCCGCATTAGCATGTTTATAGAGTGTTAAGAAAAGTTGGGTAGATTTTACTCACATGGACGAAGATACTGGCTGTCATCTTGATACTCCATTACTGATAAGAGGAGATGCTGCTGCTCAGCTTCCACTGACTGAGTGGTTAGAAGGAGACCAAGAGTTCACATGTCCCCATCTAGCATTCTATCTGCTGGTTTGAGCAGCAACTGGTTCTAGTGATAATTGGGTAATCCTACTATATAGAGGCTGCCTTGATAGTAACTTGATGCTCAGCTAATAGGAAATCCAGAATAGGCTGACAATGCCACAAATAAGGTATATACATCTCTGAATAGGATACTGGCTGGTACAAAGAACAGTTGCTATACTGATAATTGCCAGTCTTAATGAGAGAACAAAGAGGTGCACAGCAAGTTCTTGGCTGCAGGAAATCAAGGTGGCTAATAGTGCTTTGTAATACTGTTCCCATATTTCTACACATGACAAGCTGATACGATGGGGCTGCATATCCACTGTGACAGAAAGAAACGAAATGGGCAGTAAGTTGGTGCTTTGCCAATAGTGCTTAGAAGTGTGGTTGCTGCTCTTTTCGTGCCCCTGCAAAGATTACTGATTTCAAGATCAGTTGCGGAAATCTTAAGGGTGCATATGCCTCAAGGTGAGAAGAAGAGACTGAGACTGACAGGAAAACAGTTGTTGCCTGACTAGTCATCAGGAGAAGTCCGATACTGTTGGGCAGTGTGATAGCTTCTATTGTCTTGACCCTGCATTGGGTTCTGGGTTCTGAGATTTTACTGGCAGTGGTATAGGCCACACGGGGAATAGAGACAGATGGAGGAGTAACTGTGGTTTGGTTGGCAATCAGGGGAGGCCGACATTGCATGGCAGCGTAGTAGCTGCTGTCTTAGTGCTCCTGCAAAGGGTATTGGTTTCTGTGACCACAGGCACATATCTTCAGGTGGTGTAGGCCTCAGGGGGAATAGAGACTGATTGAGGAGTAACTGTTGTTTGCCTGGCCGTGAGGAGGAGGCAGGCCCTGCTTGGCAGAGTGGTCGATGCAGTCCTCCTGCTCCTGCAGATGATGCTTCGTTCTATGATCACTGGCTGTATTTTCAGACAACAAATGTTTCAAGTTGAAAACAGATTGACGGCAGAGCAGCAGTTGCTTGCCTGGTCAGATGGAAGAGGTGAATATGCTTGGCAGCATGGTAACCGATGTCTGTTTGCCCTGCATAGGAAACTGACTTTTGCAATAACTGGCGGATATCTTCAGGTGGGGTCTACCTCATGGTGAGAAGAGACTGAGACTGAATGAGAAATAGCTGTTGATTTTCTAAAAATTAGGAGAAGGCCGATACTGTTTGGCAGCAAGATAGCTTCTGTCTTCTTGACCCTGCATAGGGTACTGGCTGCTGATATTTTACAGGCAGATTTCATCACGTGGCATATGCCTCAAGTGGAAGAGAGACTGACTGGTAATTAACTGTGAAAGTGTGAGGCTGCTTCTCCTTCTCTGAGGCAGATTTTCTTAATGATTGAAAGGACCAGCTCATTTTAATAGGATACCTCTGGTGGGGTATGTCAGCAAATCTGTCAAAGGCTTCATTCAAATTTAGCAGCTTAACCTCATTAGGTTTACAAGCCATTATCATTATATCACTAAGTCTCTTGTCTCCACATTTATTGTGCAAATCATGTTTTACCCTTTCCTTACAGGAGAGGAATCTCTCATTTGTAGCAGCAGTAACAGGTAACGTAAGAACTAGATTTAAAAGATCCAAAACCTGAGGAAATGGTCCTGGTAGATACATGATATACTGCCTGACAGAGTGAATACCCAGTACATTCTTGTCTGAAAGATACGATTTTGCAGTATCCAGTTCGGATTGTCGAAGACTTTGGTCTAACTAATGCAGAGGAAAAGTCCAAAGAATGAACATTCGAAAAGCTCATATGAGTCACATGTTGTCTGTAATTCCACACTGCTCTACTGAGTCCTTAGCCTGACTAAGCAATTCATTCCACTGTCTGTCTTGACAGTGTTTCAATGAATCACTTCTCCTTGATTAAATTTGTTCACATATTCTCAGCAAGTCAAGGTGTTTTCTCTGTAGCAATTTGGATAGACTGTGAATGTTTCATAGAATGAGTTCCATACATTGCAATGTAAGTAAAAAACCAACGTTTTCGATGTTCTTAAGAATTCCTTTGACTTCTGAACTAGCCTCCTTGTCATGTTGTTGTAATTCTATTACATGGAGAACAACGATAATAGACTCAAATCACAGCTGTACATTTGTAACACTGGAGTACCAGTAAAACCATCTCGTTCCTGAGAGTCTTTCTAGCTCGATTACATACAGATTACTCTCTTTCTGAGCTTTCACAAAGAGCTCATGCCTTGCTGAACTTTGTGGAAAAAAAACTGCCTGCAATGTTGAAAATAAATGTTTTACTGGTTGCATGTTAGTTACTATTTGTACTAAAGTAAGGTTTAGGCGATGGGCAGGGCAGTGCAAATAAATTGCTTGTGATGCAATCTCTCTTATTTTTGCTTCGCCACCATTAACACACCAACTCATAAAGGATGATCCATTGTAGCGCTGTGCAAAACATGTTTTTCCAGTCATGTCAAGCTTTCTGTACTGCTTCAACAATGGCTGCAACAAGGCTGGAGGCATCTAACTTCTCCATATGGTAACATCCTATTGCATTCTCCTGAATATTTCAATCACCATCAACAAATTAGATAATGAAACTCAGCTGCTCTTTATGTGAAACATATTTGGTTTCATCAACTAGCACTGCATAATATTTTGTCAAGTTTTTGACAATGCACTCACGGACAAGATCTGCCACCACATATATCATGTCATTTTGGTAATCAGGAGAGATATAGTGCCCATACCTACTGCACATTTTTTGCTTTTAACCTTTCATCTTTACAAAAAGATTATCTCTAACAATTCAATTAAATGTCCCCTATTGCGAGAACCATTGGTTTCAACTGTGGCATGGAATGCACGCCCTTGACGACCTAAGAAACATACTACCTTAAGCAGCTGCTCCATATGCTGTCCATTCTCCTCAATTTTCCACTCTGCACCTGTAACTAGTATGAAAGCGACTGCTGACAGTTTGTAGGCTGCTGTCATCTTTTGAGGTTTACTCAAGCAATAAATGAGGATTTATGCTTCTCTGACTTCGAAAGTTTGGACACAGAACAAATAAGCTTTTCCCACTTACTGAAGCCACTATCAACAAATGCAACAATGGCAAGTTCATGTCTTCCTCCTCTCACAGTAACCGCACTAAAATGCCTGCATGCAAAAAAATAAACAGCATCTTTAAGGACTGAATGCTCTACCCAAGGATGGGTTTTATAATTTCCATTAAACCTAATGTATGTAGTAAAGGGTAATGTTTGCAGTTTTGGTTGCACTGGGTCACTGTAATGATTAAGCGACAAGTTGGCTGCTGAGGATTCACTTGCCAGTTGGGACTTTGATGTTGGTGTCTGACTAGTTTCTCTGATTCATTGTGCCTCTATTATGTCACTCCCAAAAAAAGAGTTGGCTGTATTGTCATCACAGGATGTTGAACAGTCAGCACGGCCAGCCAGGGAAGTACTGTCTAAGCTGCCAACATACGATGAATCTTCAACCTCAGTATGAAACGAACACTCTGAACTGTCAGCATGTGAAGAAATATCACTAATGTCAACAATGGCAGAACTATCCTCGGCACAGGGAGAAGCAGCTGCAACGGCAGCAGATGATGTTGCAGGGCTGTAATAAGAATGTGAACATATGCCTTCATTTCTCCATAGAGCAGCATCAGAAAAATCTTTTGTTCTCTTGCCTTCATTAGAACCTGTCACTTTTAGTGAATAAATCCAATATTGATTTTTGTTTTGGATCTTTGGGTTTTCTAGGAGGGATGGACATTGTATTCTGTTTTCCTTTGTTTGCAGCTGAACTCAGCAATTCCACTGCTAAAATGTAAAAAATATAGAAGAAAGTGTTGGGGCACGACATGGTACACTACACATAATAGTGAGGAAAGACATACAGACTTTCACATACAATCATGTCTGTTTTTTGTTAATAAACAGTATACAAGAGATGTTTTATTGCATATATTATTTTCTGTATATTGACATTGTATATTGTTATATTAGTGCATACACAACCATGAGAATCAACCTTTATTGCAATAAATCAAATCACTATTCACCCACCTTGCGAACGATTAATAAAAGATTTGAGCTGAACTATAGAATATGCCTAGGAAGAGCTTGCAGTGGTAAGGATGGGGCATGTGAGGATGATGGATTGCTTATGATGGACATCTTACTTTACATTACAAAAACCCTAGAAATTCACTGAAAACAACCCAGGTTAAAGTGACATTATAGTTAGGAATTCTAAGACTATCTGGCTTTGCATTAAAATACCTTAGAAATGAACTGAAAAAGGAAGGTTAAAGGGATGTTTTAGTTAGGTGACAATGTCACATAAAACATACCATTTGAAACTAACAAAACCACTGAAATCCACCAGTTATACTAATCTCAAGTCACTATACCTCGTACCCTAAAGTAACTATTAGTTGTACCCTTGCCATGCACTGCTTTTGCCCTTGCATATTAAATCACTCATGACATTCCTTGACAACCTTTATAGCATATCTAATCACATCTGAAATGCCATCACACTCCTACATATGACTTAAGCATCACACCAGATATTTGCTACAAATCTCTACCCCATCTTACTCCTACACATGAACTAAACCCTCAAATGCTTCTCTTTCCAGCCCTCTCCTCCCATGTAGTTTATAGAGCTCTGTTTTGTAAGCCTCACAAATGATTCCATAGACCTGTGTGTGGGGCAAGTACTCCTGCTGCTACATATAATTCAGTAATTCCATGACTGGGATTGGTTCCTGTGATATAAACACCCAAAATAAAGTTAGCCCATTGTGTTACCTCCCAACAAAGAATCCGAAAGAAAACATCCTTTTAGCCCATGATGTTCTCACCGTGCACATATAGTGGCAGACAAATAAAGACTCTTTAATATGTGATGGTCTGAACCAGAAAAATATCTCTGTACCCAGGACGTATCCACAGAAGAGCAGAAATATTCTTTTAGCTGGTTTAACAATGCACAGAGTAGGAAAATTACATCAGATTGGTCCATATTCTCTTTTTCATTTCTCTATCATACAGAGAAGCAGAGGAAGGACCTTGCTTCGGCACTGACTATCGCTAACACAAAACAGTGTATCAATGGTGTCACGTTACCCTTATTAATATAGCAATGGAAGTTTAGCCAATCATAGAACTATCACGCACAAAGAAATAGCAATTGCTTCACTACCACCTGACAAGACAGAGTATATCACTTTAGCCCCTGCTGATACTATCTGACAATGTAAAAAAAGTAATATTCTGTCAACTGAGTCGTCATGTCTGGATGTGTTCAGGTTGTTGGTGCATGTTCAAGACGGGGCACGATTCACAGCTCTAGAGATTGGTCTGAAGGATACATTTTTCACAGTGCCTGTCAGCGGGTCATAAAGGTGTTACACTCATCACTGAGAACTCAGAGTAATAGCTGTATATTCACCAGTACTCAGTTTTATTTTCACCATTGGATCTTGGTACCAGTACTGAGTCCTAGTGTCGTTACTGGGCACCAGTGTTCAGTGTTAGCCTCACTATTAGATCCAGGTACCAGTACTGAGTCGTGGTGTCACTACTAGGCCTGGGCATCAGTACTCCGTAGTAGTACTCTTACTACATCTGAGTTACAATGCCGATCCTAGTCCTAGTACTACTATTGTTTAAGGGATGGTGCAGCAGATGATGGAATATGTTGCAAATGCAGCAAATCCATAATTATGCAGAAAATGCTGCAGCCTCAAAATTGCATCATAAAAGAGGCCATGCTTATATTCCATTCGATTTTGTTCCCCTTATACGATTCTGTGAATGTGCTACTGAACAGTTTATCCATCTCCATAGAAATAAATCAAATATCAGAAACGCCTTGGGTTTAGATTAGGACTGAGAGGAGCTTGTAGAGTTTCACTCCACTTAATTCCACGGAATTACTGAAAACCTCTACCAAAATCCTCAGAGTTCCACAAGTGACGGAGTATTGCTCGGCCACCCACCCTTAGGAAGTCCCCTTTGATGTTGAGGTGAACCTAGGGAATGAGGTGAAGCATAAAGGAGTTGTTGACCATGCCATTACTTTTGTCTAAGTCAATTTATAGGTGAGAATTTCTAATGGTAAGCCATGGTCCCATCAATGTTAAACCGCTGCAACTGAAGATGGGGAGCAAAACTATAATTTCTGTCGCAAAACTATAATTTCTGTGGCAAAGTTATGTATGCGGTTTAACCATTATGGACATAACAAATGACCAGACAGTGGTGAGGAAAGCACACCTAGATTCCTTCATCAGCTCCTGGTTAGGACGAAACAGGCTGCTCTGTCCCTACTATGAGCTTTTATTGTTCCACATCACCCAAACCTCCAGAGAAGCTGCAACATATAAGTGTGTCCACTTGTGATACACAGACAACCAGAAAATTTGCTTGGTCTTGGCACCATGATTGTAAGCACCCTGGTGTCTGGCCGGACATGTGTCTTCTAAAATCATGGACCACATCAGTGCCAGGCATACATTTGCAACTCAACAAACGAGAATCGGTTTCTGTTGGGATTCTTTGTAGCTGTATTTTTGGTAATCAGCCTAACCAAGTCTGGAATTTATCACTAACATTGCCACTCTACTCTTTCCTCTCAAGAGAAGTAGTTGGTTAGTGTATAGTGCAGATATCCCCTTGATTAATCTGTGGGCTTTAGCCACACATGTTCTCTAAAAAGAAGGATCTTTGTTCTATCACTGAGGACTTGACAGCCCAAAAACTAACTACGGGACAAATCCGCACTTAGGGCCCCATTAGGATTGTGGGCGTATCACCACCGCTGGGCCGGCGATCCACCCGCCGGACGGCCCAGTAACACCCCTTGCCATATTACTATGGTGAGGGGGACCGCGGTGGATGGGAAGACCATCCACCGCATTTCCGCGGTTCCGATTTCCGACCAGGTGGAAAAGAGCCTGAGTATGGTGGCGTTGCCTCAAGGCACCGCCATCCATATTAGGATGTGGCATATTGCATGCCTTTCCATGGTGGAGATTCCCCCATGGAAAGGCATGCAGTCTTTTTTATAGGGGCCCGTTGCGGGCCCCCAGGGGGGTGGGAGGGCTGCACTTGTGGGGTACCTATGGTAGCCCCCAACATTGTCATGGACAAGGTGGCAGGCACCGCGCGGTGCCTGTCACGTTGTGCATGCCAATGCACGATACCCATTCACAGCACCGCCACCACCATGTTGGAAATAGGGAATGCCACGGAGGCGGTGCTATCCTAATGGCCACAGTGGGACCTCCGCACCTCTGGCAGACGGTCCCGCATACCGTTATGGTGGTGGCAGATCGTAATAGGTGCCTAAGTGTGGGCGCAAATGCCCACATTGATAAATTCTATTTTGGGCCTGTTCGATTTTAGGATAATTTTACAAAAAGCACATTCGCTGAATACAGGCAGCAGAGCTCTAAGGAACAAGTGGCATCAGGCCTTATTTAGAGTTTGGAGGATGTCCCGTCTGCCTTATTAGGAGCGCATTGATGTCAATGGCACTCAAAATACTCAGATAGGACATCCAAAACTTTCTGTGCCTCTCCACCAAACTCTAAATATGGCCTAGTCTTTAAAATGCGTAGCATTCACTCACCAAGTTTCAATGAACATACCCTACCTACTCTACCCCCTCAGCCACATGCACCCCTGATCCATAGATCTGGTCAGATCATGTGGCATCAACAGCATAACATCATATGAAAGAGGTATCTTTTAGCTAAGAATGGCCCGGGCTTTGTCTTGTGTCTAGTTCATGGACTGATAATTTCACGTAATGCTCATACGATCAAACAAATAATACTAGGATCAATATGATATGACTGGTATGAAGACAGCGATGGGCTCCTCTTTATTGGCTCACTGGACACCATTTCAGATGCCCAACCCAGGGACAGCTATCAGCTACATAGCACTAGTGATTAGGAAACTAGAGGGTCTCACATGCATAAATCCTCAGACTCGTGGGATTTAGTATAGGATTATGGCACCTCTTGGTAGAATCACACAATTATGTAGAGTTTGAAACAAGTATAACGACGGTGCTGTAGGGTGTGACGAACCACTAGACTCCACAGAAACAAAGCCTGAGCTCTATACACAATCTACTTCACTCCCCAGCACACGTCAAGTAGTACAAAAGGCTTCCCTATTGTGGTTGAGAACACATTATTATTTTTTCATCATACAACAGAAAAATGAACAATTCCGTTTGGTTCTTATGTTCAGGCTTTTATTTTCGTTGTCTTGTATTTCAATTTCAACAGCCACAGCCAACACGTGTTTCGTCGCTAACGGGGCGTGATCCCACGACTTCCTCAAGGCTGTATAAACATAAACATACAGAATGCGGCTGTACTTAATGTACAGAGTGCATATGTAATGTCATAAAATACAAGGAATCAACACAAGGTCTAGCCATTGTGATTAAAGTTGCCATAAACGGTGACAAGGAATTAAATCTTATACTTGTGTACAGAAACCTCTTAATAAGAGGCACACTATAACCCGAAATCGATGGAGAGATATAATGTGAGGGAGCTCCAAATTGTCTATAGAGGGCAAGTGCAACCTTACTGCCCAGGAGTGTAATTCAATGTGTGAAGTGCTGTCACAATTTGGCTATTCGGCCTGCCCTGGGAATAGTGCTTGGTGAAAGAACAAACATCGGATATTCCTGACATAGACCTTGTAGCCAATTCCAGGTAAAAAAAGTGAATGTGAACAAAGAAACTCAAGCGTAATTTCCGGAAAACATATAACCAGATAAATTACCTATATCCTTCAAAACGTCGAGATCTGTAATGTAGAAGATAATACACACGTACAGTTAACTTTAAACCAATCTGCTTTACAGTGCTGTCTCTCAAACCTAAACGTATTGTCCACCCTTTATTTGAAATTATTCAACACCTACTTGAAATGTGGTGATACTTCCAACCCACATTGGGGTTCCGATCTATGCGGCGTGTCCTCAGTTATCAGCCAATTCTCAAAGTTTCCTTTTCCATTCAAAAATGGTTTCTGTGAAAACCATATAGAATATTTTAGCCCATCGTTTATATAAATACTGACCATTCAATCTATATACTTCAAACTAGGATAACCTGTTATAATAATGATAGCCTCTATGTGGTCTAGGATAACCTATTGTAATATTGATGCTGTCTGTGTAGTCTCTAAGCAACCCCTTTCGGGAAATCTGATTGTGGCCCCATATTAAGCCAGCTGGAAACGGGAGCTTCTCTTATCACTGACAAAAGATGTCACACTTTGCTCACCTTTGCAATCATTTCTGGCACCACAATAATCTGCTATTGTTGATTATAAAACAATCTCTATGAACCACAAAACGGATCTTGTAAAACCCCACACTTACAGCAGAATTACCATAGTCGATGATTACACAGGAGTCAAAGACAGATGAAAGGTGTCACTCGGTGAGAAGAGGCTAACTGCTGTGAAATTTATTGAAACGTACTGAGTGTCAAGGGCAGACACTGCAAATCCTTGTATGTTAACCATGACTTACTTGTTGCTTTTTTAGAGGTTTGCTGCCAGCCCGCAGCTCACAACTTGAGTCTTGATGACCGAAACACCAGGGCTGGGCCGGCATCAAGGGGAGTTGAAGAGTGAGAGTTGATAGACTGTAGTGATGACAACTCAGTCAGTGAGTCTACTGCCAGTGTCATTGTCTCACACGATCCTTCACCTGCCCCACCCAAGGTCTTCCGAATCGTTATAGTGAGACGCTCACACTGACTGTGAAGTCTCATGCCGGTGCCACCATTTTTATTGGCCGGGTCTTGTTTGGCCACTCACTCACTCTAGTCTGAGACACTAGTCCGACTTCGAAGAGACACATCGCTCACTGCGGCATTATATATAGAGCGCTGTGGGAGCTGGCCAATAAATCTTACCATGGTCATCATTGGTAGTGCTTTTACACGCTACTAGATTGACGGTCCTGTGACACGAACATGCAGGTACACACCTATAGCACCATCACAGCTAGGGTGTCAACACTTAGTCCAGACCTTGCTTACAAAAATCACTGTGCTGCATTGCACATGTCCACCACTCCACCACCATGTCGACATACGTTATATTTAGAAATCAAGGACTGCACCAGCTGGCCCGGGGTTACTATAACAACACATAAGACAAGTTATTTTCAACAGGCCCAGCTTGCAGGCACCCATGATGTAGAGCATCAGCAGTGCAATCAAGTGCTGCTCACACTATGCCACTATAGCACTTGCCAAGGCTGATAAACAGCCAGTGTTGCAAGCAAGGAGGCACGATTTGCAACAGGTGGCTTAGGAGTCGCAATTGTGACCCATGGCAACTCCTAATTGATGTCCATGGCTGCTTCCTAAATAGTCAGGTTCTTGTACTGTTTGGCTGGCTTCCATGGGAATAGCAAGGAAGCTTCATTATTTACCTGGCCTGTTGCTAATTAACAGACCAAGGGCCTGACTTAGATCTTGGTGGGACTCCCGTTGTCCCTCCATGGCAGTGCTTACAAGTACTCTGTGAAGCTGATGGCTTCCCACTCGCCCTATTTAGATGTGGGCTGGCTGATCCTCTGTTGGCATTAACAGTGTTTTCTGTCAGGTAAGTGACTCACCTCCATCGAAGCTGCAGACTACTCTGCTGGCTAACTTTACTACATCGACATCAGGGTGGCGGGAATGTGCGGAGTCTATTTAGATTTCTCAGTTGTGCTGATGTTGTCCTAGTGGCGGATTCCTGCCAGAGGGATTCCGTCACCAGACTGTACTATTTCTGTGGCTTTTCGATGGAATCTAAAGTCACACAACTGATGTGTTTTGGCTAATTGTTTTCACCTGCATACCTCACTATAAAGCACAGTCAATTTCACACCATGATCCTTTGCCATTCGACTGCAGCAGAAAGTTGTTCATGAGAACTTTTTCAGTGAAGTCAGGTTTTGTTGCTTTCCCTGTTTCTTGCTCCTTTTGTCTTTTACCAATCATTCTCTTGTGGGTTATAAAAAACAGTCAACATTATTATTTGATAATGGCCAAACTCAGGTCCCTTCTTCAACCCAAATCCACCTCCCACCCCAATCCCAAGCACACTTTCTTTGCAGGTACCCACTCCAACAGACACAAGCAGAAGAATCACACACACACACACACACACACACACACACACACACACACACACACACACACACACACACACACACACACACACACACACACACACACACACACACACACACACACACACACACACACACACACACACACACACACACACACACACACACACACACACACACATAAACATAAACAAACACACAAACAACATACACACACTATTGGAACTACACTCACAAGCACCACAAACACAACACCCCCAAGCACCACCACACCCACAACAACCACAACCACACCTACCACACTCGTCATAACCAACACACTCAGACAAAAACACACTTACAAACAAAACAACATCAACTAAAAGCAAACACACACACTCACCAGAATAACAACCACCAGCCACAAAACACACATCCAAATATACACAACAAACACCGTTATATTCCATATAGGTATTCACCTATATTCTACCCTACATTAAATACATAACGGTTCATAGGGACTGACCTTTTACCTGGAAACGAGATTGCGTTCAGAACGCGGATTTTTCCCTTGTTTGAATCTCATACATCATGCATGAGACTTCTTGGAAGCACAGCAGGACTAAAATCTCCTGTATAATATATCTGTATAAAGTCAGGCCTGACGTCATCCTTTAGGCCAACACAGTAACACAGCAAGGTAGGACCCTAGGGAGACCTATGGGTATAACTACATTATGTCTTGCTTAGAGAGACAGCGGAGACTGAGACTTCCCGGCTGACACACTGACCAGAGATGCTGAGGTTCCTGCATGCAGGTGCTCCAGCTAGCAGTGGTCTAATATCCCTCGAAGGGTGTCCAACTCAAGACCAAGACAGGTACCACATTCTCTTATTTCAGGTAAATGGGGTTGACTAGATCCTAGAGGGATTCTTTGCATAAAACCTACATAGATGCTAGGTACATTTAAGTACATCTAGTTAGGGAGGCATCGTAGGAGTATGCACCTTGTATCATGTGTTTTATATACTTGTATGTATTCATGATTATCACAAGATGGTAGAGCTATACCATCCATTTAATTTCTAAGTGCTGCCAATCATATATCTCTGCTACTGTCTAATGGTTGTTGCAGCTCATCTATTATACACACAAATAACAACTGTTCAATAAATTCTTATTGAAACGCCCAGCCTGTTTATTCTGTGTATCTCTTAGAGAAACTAAGTGAGCACGAGTGACTGAACGAAAGGTAGTACATTGTTTCCACCTTTCTGAGGGATCAGGATTGTCATGTTCTGAGGTTGCCAAAATCTATTCTCTACTTGGTAAGAGGAGAATATAGTGGCACTGTGAGCTAGCTGATACAGACAGGCTAACGTATCCGGTGGGAGTGCACAGAATCAGTCAACCACCAATCCCACAGTTTATGTTATCCAAACATGCAGATCCTGTATAGGTTATATAGGAACTACACAACATGGCGCCCAACGTTGGTTGGGTACTTATTTAACAGTAGAATCTGAGTAGCTCAGTCATGCTATTCTCGGAGACCACTACTCACAAAACACCAGAGACGCCTGGAGTGGGTGGGCACAACCTCCGCCATAGCTGAGTAGGCTAAAAAAATCCTATTTATTGGCTGTTGGTTATTCAAGCTTAAAGGACACAGTGTTACTTAAATTGTGCAAAACACCTTATCTTAGTTTCCTTGAAAAATACTTCTTCCTCTAAAAAATGACTGAAGGCTTGGGAAATGCGGGGGGAGTTGTGCATGGTTTGTACCTCTCAGATGAAGAAGAAAATGCAGATGCAATTCCGAATGCTGAGAAACTACTTGCGCATGGTGTAACAGCCAGGGGTGGCATAGTAGCTTTCGTGATTGAGGCACACGAATCAAACAGAACAGAGGTATTTTAATTGTTGGTTACATTCCCAGCAGCAAATGCAAGAACAAAAACATTTCACACCTAAACAAAAGGAGATGCACCAGCGAAATATTGCCTGTTTGAACACATAGACGTTCCGCTCACGTACCTGAACCAGGATCCCCTTTTACCATATGAAATGCCTTAGGCCGAACCCCGACCACACCTGGAGCATGAGTCCCTCATATGGGCCCACCAGCCAGTATACAGGAATCTGTTAAGTTGACACTGTCTCAACTGTTCTCTAAGCATAGTAGGCCCAATGTCTCACTGCTAAAAATTACAAGATATCTCCTGCGACACATGCGGAAGCCCAGCCCTGTCTTTTTGGTACACAGGAGCCTGTAAGCCCCGCTCCCTCGTTGTACTTTCAATGTGCTCTCCTCATAATACTCCCACCAAAGGATAATAATATCACAAAAACAGGAAACACCTGAAACTAAGAGGAGCGCAATGGGGTGCAATAGGGTGGGGGCCAGTTTCGATACTTCAATATTCTTTATTTTATTATATTTTGGGGGTCTTATAAAATTCCGTGAAGTGACGCACATCATTTCTGATAAATGTACACACTGTGGGAGGATGATTATCAAACACCTGTCAGGGGATGGAACCTGTGGTCAAGTACTTCCTCATTAAATCAGTATAAAAGAGGTGGCCACGGTCCATTCGACGGGTCACTTTGCACCGTGTTTGTGAATCACATGCTGGGTGATCACCAGTTAACCGTTGTTCTTATTTTAGAATTCTTGTTTAAGATTGTACGTTGTTTATTGTATTCTGAAAAGTATTTCTTTCTCTACATTAGTAGGATTTTAAGTCTCATTGTAACTATATGTTTCTGTTTTCCATGTTAAAATGTGTATTTAACGTCTAGGTCTTTATTAAGACTGTATGATTTCATTAATGAATATTGAGTGTCTCTTGATAGTTATTGTTTAATCTTATATTTAAAAAAAACTGTAAACCATTCTGATTCAGTTCCTGCATCTCACATGTGTATTTCTTCATATTAGATAGACCATCAAAGGTCAAATTAAGCCACTGTAAAAAATCACCCTGCAAAACCAGGAATACTTATACTGGTTTAAAGGCGCCCTACCCATATAAGAAGAAGAGTAAGACTCAGCCTGCTCGGAAGAAAAGGCGCAATATGGAAGATATTAGCGGCCTACACACCATATCCTGACATTAAAACAATGCCAGTAGGAGACTTACTCACACAACACAAAGATTTAACTACAATCTATAGAAACGTGATGCAATTTGTCATGAGGACACTTACAGTCCAACCAGAAATAGTTGTAACAAATGGAACTCAAGCTCAGGGTACAGCAACTAAAATCGGGAAACACCCTTTACAACGCAACTTTTACAACGCACTACCATTACAACAAAACTTTTACAACGCAAGATCCATTACACCGCATGCCATTACAACGCAACCATTACAATGCATGACACTACAACACATACCACTACAACGCATGTCATTACAACGCAGTCATTACAACGCATACCATTACAACGCGTACCATCACAACGCATAGTACCCTTACCCTATCCAACACTTACCCTACTGTTGCACCCCCTGGAGTTATAATATTAATTTTTACCCCTACACTATCCAACACTTACCCTACTGTTGCACCCCCTGGAGTTAGAATAGTACTTTTTACCCCTACACTATCCAACACTTACCCTACTGTTGCACCCCCCTGGAGTTAGAATAGTAATGTTTACCCCTACACTATCCAATACTCACCATACATGCAATGTAATGGTATGCGTTGTAATGGTATGCGTTGTAAAGGTAGTATGCTTTGTAATGGAATGCGTTGTAAAGGTAGTTTTTAAAAATGTGTTGAAATGGCATGCGTTGTAATGGAATGCGTTGTAATGGGTGTTGAGTTGTATAAAATGCGTTGTAAAGGTATGCGTTGTAAAAGTATGCATTGTAACGTCATAAATCCCTAAATTCACACCACAAACATTAGACGCAGTAATGGGTCAAATGTCCACGATAACGTAAACAAATGCCATTCTGGGAAGCTCAAAAAATAGCACAGCTAGAGGCAGTATTTCCAAATACTACCCCTTATGAGAAACACAGAATGCTAACAATCTTCTTGCCCATGGGGATAACACCACAAGTAGAGGATTGTACCACTTGGGGTACAGTCTTTGCTGCCATTTATACCAGGACTCATGGTATCCAAGTCATTAGCAGTGGTACCTATTGTATTGAGACAAATAAAAAACGAGTACGGACCGAAAGCTGCTCTGAACTTAAAGATGAAGGTACTTGGTAACTGTGCCCAGGTATCAGCTATAATACTAGCTAATATTAAAAGGGAAGCAGCTTCAGTGGCTATCCGCCAATGCCTAAGGGAGTTCAGTCCTTTAGAACAGGAACACAAACTACCTAAAATAATTGAAACTGCATATGCAGAATTAGGCATAGAGAGTTTGGGTGGGAAAGCATTGAAAGCACAACTGATGGGCATTCCTGAAAAGGACACTTTCAAGCAGACACCTGCTTCAACTAAGAAGAAGTGGGGCAAAGAAAAACAACAAAATTTTAAAGGAAATAGATCTCAATTCAGAGGTAGATCTCTTCCACAGGAGTCCTCCGAAAAGAGGTATAACCTCAGAAATAGGGATAATATTAGGAAACCTGACAGGTATCAGGTTACTGATACACGTTCCTCTCGTACATTTCAGGGTTCATCGAAAAACTCTGAGAAGGAAGGACGGTCAGACATACGAGAAGAGCTTACACAGTCTAGAGACAAGCAGCACGCTCAAGATTATATTTCCAACAAAAAGATAAGCAAAAGACACACTGCAAAAAGAAGGTAGCAGGTCTAAAGATCTGACATGCCCAAAATTCTGGGGACTCTACTACTGAACGGGGAATGGGCTCTGACGATGATAGATAGTGCGGCAAAAGTAACAATAGCTCGCCAGAACCTGATGGAATTTCTACTGACAGCGGACTTGAATGATTATATCAAGGTGGAAACACATGAAACTAGGGTGAGTGTCTCACATAAGTTATATGAAATAACACTCCAAAAGGAGGGGGACAAATGTAGGACAGTCGTTTGGCTATGGCATTTTGTTAGCTGAACAAGAATGGTCACCAGGAGGAGGAGCCAAGATGGCGATCGGAACAGTCGCATGAACGCTTCGCTCTGAGGTCCCTTCCTCCCCGCCCGCCTATCCTGTTGATAATCCTGAGCGAGGCTTTTTGATCTATGTTGTTCGAGAGAAGCGCTCACTTACCATCAAGTTTTGGGGCTCCACCGTGCAGTGAATCCGAAGAACTGCCCTCGTCTGCTTGCCGGCCTTCGTGGCGCTGACGCCGGGGCCTCGAGTGCAGAGGTTGCCCAGCAGTGTTCGTAGTGTTGGCGGCCCTGGTTTGGATGAGAAACCGGTCAGTGGGAGCCTGAGAGCCACGAGCCGGGAGAGTTGGTGCTGACCCACTCCCAATAGTGGGTTGCCCCGTATGCCCGAGCTGTCGATGAGCCAGAGAGAAGCCGTGTTGCCCGGTTCCCCTTGGGTGTGACGCCCGCCCATGTTAATAGTCCCGTCCGGGAACCGGCAGTTGGCTCCCGGAGAGCTGCGGGGAGCGCGCCCGGCCTTTCGGTGACTCTCCTTTCCGCACCAGACGTCGACTGCCGCCGATCAGCCGTGAGACCTGTTGCCTCTGGTGGTAGGGCTGGACTCGGAGGTGGAGGGGAAGTGGCGGAGAACGAAGTGGTTAAGATGGCGGATGGCGCCTTGGAGTGCACCCCTCCTGGGGACGGAGACACCGCTGAATTTGAGACCCCTGGACTTCGGCGGCATGGAGAGACGCTTACGTGTAGTCACGTGCTGGTTGCACTGGTTACCCTGCGGATTGCTCTGCTCCGGGACTCCCGGGATTTGGAGGTACGGATCGCTGCCATTGCTGATCCGCCATTTTGGGGCGTAGTGGCTTTCCCCCGAGTTGGTGCCGCTGAATCTCCTTCGGTCGCTGCGCCAGGTTCCCCGGATGAATCTACAGTTTTGAGGGTGCGAATGGATCTGGCTCCTGTGCTGCGGTGCTTCCCGCATCCTGTACTTTCCTTTCCGTGCTTGGCATACCTGTTTTTGGACTTGGACTTATTGGTGGTCGGGGTATTGTTGCATTCTGGCCACCGCCGTGCATCATCGGTTGTTACTTGGTGGCTGGGACGATGTTGTGCGGCGGCGCTGCCTGCTCCGCCTGGAAGGATTGAACTTTTTGTATCGACCTGTCTCCTGACTGCAAGGCTGTTTAGCAGTTCTACTATTCACAGAAGTGGCCAGGGGTGACCTCGCTTGGGTCTTGGAGGGACTTCTTGCTGGTTCATGGTGATTCAAGGACACGTCTTGTGGGGCTGTTACTGATTGCGTTTTGTGCACTCGCTGATCTTTGTACTTTCTATGGCCTCTGTCTCTACGATTATAGTTGCGGGGTGGGGGGGACCGAGTGTCTGAATCGCCGGCTCCTCTCCTCGCTCTTTTTCTTTATTGTCTTCTTCTTTCTCTCTTTATTTCCTTTCTTTAGGGTGACTCTGGGGCGACAGGCACGCTGTTAGTGGGGTAGGCCATAGCCATTACGGTAATGTAGGGTGGCGGGTGTTGGAGGGGTTTTGTTATTTTAGTTTGTTTTGTTCTATGGTCCTTTTTTCTCTTTCTTCCCAAGGGGGTTGGCTATATCTTCTTCTTACATCCTTTTTCTGTTAGGCATCTGCACTTGTCTCTTCTTTCGGTCTTGTACGGGTGGGTTTTCCACACGATGTTCTTGCTAAATTGCTCGCCATTGTTTGACCTTTACTCCTGGCCTGCCTTCGGCGGGCGTAGGGTGTTTTCGGCCTTATTGCTTACCATTGATTTTTGATTGCCTGGAGGGGTACGTCCCTCCCGTCTCTTTTTGTTTATTGTGTAGTGTGATGCCTCTGTTGATATAGCTGCTGCCTCCTTCTCAATATTATAAAAATGAAACCTCTCTTATCCTTGTGCTTCGCTGTGCTACGACCACGTACTATGACTATAATGTGATTCCTTCTTTTATCGTACACATTTACACTGCTCCTGTCTTTAGCTCCTGATTTTGCGGCTGGCCCTTGTGGTTGTAGGCCTGCGCCTGTATTGCTCTGTTTGAATTTAAAAAAAAGAATGGTTGCCAGCATTCGTCATGGATTGCCCTAAAGGAGAAACGGTAATTCTACCAGCATTCTCAGATCATATATCCTGGCACTTGCAACACACATATGCGCAGGAATGGGCAATAGCCCAAGCCCCTGCAATATACAAAAACCATGTTGGATGGGATGAGGATTCAACCCATGACATTATTCCTTTAAAAAATACTCCAACTGCACAGAGGCAGTATCCAATAAAGAAAGAAGCCAAGAAACAGGTCATGGAGATTTTAGATCAACTTGAATACCAGAGGGTGATTGAAAATTGCACCTCATCAATGAATAATTCTTTGTTTCCCGCTATGAACCCAGACAATTCATAACATCTGGTTTTAGACTACAGACATTTAAACACTAGCACTTAGAGATTTGCAGTCCAAAATGCACACAGTGCCGCATTATTGAATAACGTTGTTTGGAAAAAATATAAAACAACACTTGATGTCTCATATGGATTTTTCTGCCAAAATATTGTGCCTGAAAGCCGGTATGTAACTTCACTTTCAGTGTTGGGGCCTCAACAGCAATTTTGTTGACTCCCCCAAGGGTATAAGAACAACCCGGGGTTGTTTTCGGTCAGAGTAACTGAGTTACTTCAAAATTTGGATGAAGAGGCACTGTCCTATGTGGATGATATTTATCTGACGGACGATGACCTAGAGGAGCACTTGAACAGAGCGCATACCATAATTTTGGGATTTTCATCTGAGGGCTACAAATTTAACTTTAAAAAATCAAAAATTGCCCACCTCAGTGTCCTGTTTTTGGGATATGAGCTTTCAAGTGAAGGGAAAAGATAGCAGCTAACTCTTTTGAAAAGTGTGCGCTGGTCCAACCTCCAAAATCATTAAAAAAAACTTGCAATCAATCCTGCGATTCCTAAATTTTGGTAGAACATACATTTTAGTATAGTAAAACCTTTCTATGATGTAATAAAACTTGAATTTTCAGTAAGACAATGGACACAGGAACACACAGATACACTTCATTCCTTCCAAGCTGACATGATAGCTTCCAAACACTTACAGACATGCGTAAACGTATGCAACCTGGTGATCCGTACAATTGCGGGTCTATCTGGGTACACCTATCTGACTTATAATGAAGATGAAATCGTACCAATAGCATACACATCACATTGGTACACAAATGCTGAGATGCGCTTTGCATCTACAGAAACAATTCTAACAGTGGTGCAGGCTGCTGTAGTGAGATAAAGAGCACTGGCACAGGGAAAATGAATAATAGTTGTGACTCTGGTTCCAGCCTTAGAGGCAGCAACAAAGGCGAGCATTACTAATGTTAAAGCCTTACATCCGAGATGGATACAATGGGCTAATTCTCTCACTGCAACAGATGTAGAATACAGGTACGAACCAAATCTAAAGACACAGGCATTTCTGCAGTATGAACAAGAATATCCTCTACCAAACAAAATGATGCCTCTAGATCAGAATTAACATACAATTTACACTGATGGATCTGCTTAACCGGCCAAAAGAAGTAAGCAACAATATAGCGCAGCATGTGCAATTGTTAAATGTCGTATGCGGGATAGAAAATTCCACCCAAGTTGCATGAAAACGCAATCTCTAGGAGACTGCACGGCACAGCTGGCAGAGTTAAAAGCTTTGAAACTGGCACTGGTAAATACGGATCGAGAATTCCCCACACTCATTGTGTGCAATTCATTTTACTTTGTACATTCGTACAATGAATACTTGCAATACTGGGTTCAAAATGGGTTCAAAGATGTAAAAGGTGAGACAATTAAGCATAAAATGCTATGGGAACAGGTAGTGAAGTTTAAATCGGAACTACCAAGGACTCACATGATACATACACCGAGTCATCAGTATGATGGCGTTCACGTTGAAGGGAATTCATTGGCTGACAAAGCCGCAAAGGAGGCTGTGTGAAAGACTTGAATCCCCTGATATGCTGCTATTGATTATGATCATCACATGTTCTAACTTTTAAAACCCACTTTTATACTAAAGTTACAATGATACTTTTAGCATTTTTTAACAATTGTGACTAGTTTGTAAATTTTTTATGATCTTGTGATCGAAATAAAGATTTTTGAAATGAAATGGCATGGCTTACGTAGCTGCAATCACTCGTTCTAAAACGAGAATAGACAGTGAGATTATGGTGGCTGTCATTGCTTCACGCAAAAACAGCAAAGCAGTACCGAAAAGATTTCCACTCAAGTACTCCTACAAGTTAGGTGCCAATAACATTACATTTGCTCAGATTCCTGGAGTGGGGGATAACGTAATTACAAACATGGATCGTAGGTTAGTTTTAATTCTACCAGCAATCGAAGGGATAGGGTCTGCACGTGCAGGAGTTATGCCAACTGTTTCTTTATTGAAACAATGCTATTGGTGGCCAGGTTCAACAAAGCAGAATAAAGACTATGGGGGATATTCTCAAGAACGTGTGATAACTACCGCAAAAGTTGCTTGACCCAACTCTTCACATCGCAGTCTATCATGAGAAAATAACGTAGTGTTACCATGGCATTCTCAATACCGTGATACCATGCGATAGTCACAAGACAATGCATCAAATGACAGCGTTAAAAGCAATGCGACACCGCAAAAACGCGAAACACAAACGAGAAAATAGTAGCAGCAATGAGGCCAATTGCGATACAAAATTCAGCGATAACCAGTGATAAACCTGCAATTCCCATGCGGGAAAATGCACCATAAAAGCAGAGTACAAAAACGGTGAGATGACAATGTATGAGCACAACCCCACATCCGTGACGTAGAACGAATGACCATTGTCACGCATCATATAGGCATCTCCTCACAGTCAGAATGTACATTGACATGCAGCCTGCATGTGAACAGTGCCAATGCTGACACATGCATGGAACACACTGCGAAACTGCATCCCCCCATCACATTGCAGAGGGACAAGCAAACCCTCCTGCACACAGACGTGTCATGACCATGATCAATCAATTATGACAACATGGTTGAATGTAGCGGCAGTGACTCCCACTTATGTACATGTTGCCCATGTTTTGGGACCTGAGTCACAGGGGGCATCCCTGCATCATGGTGGTACATAGCTGACCCCAAAGGGAGACCTGTTGTAACAAATGGCAGCCAAAATGTAATAAACTCAGACGCATGTGAAACGCCGAAGAGTGGGATATCCCACTAACTGACACACAGAACTGGCAGTTCGAATATGTGACACCACAAACAGCCTCTCTGCACAGAGGTGAAACACTCACCATCCATGAAAAAAAACACAAAATCATTAGCAATACATTTCGCACCCACACCTGTCTGAGTGAAGTGTCTGGACAGATGAGTGACATGCACTTTGGGAAATTTATTTTTGAATGCATTTATTTGCACATGCTGTGTCTGTGGTCATTTTGTACTGTCCCATGATTGCCAAGAACTGTCACAATGTGACATGCTCATCTGAAGAAATTCGCAATGATGTTGTCCCTTTGGGCTATTCCTGCTGCAGCTGCAGTGGGGTGTGGTCCACCTGCCTCATCTTCATCATCATCATCTGGTGCTTAGGATACTGGTATCCATTGTGCATTGCTGCGTACACATATGTTGTACAACACACAACATGTAACAATCATCTTGCACACAATGTCTGGGCTGTATAGGAGCCTTCCAGCTGTTACGTCCAGGCATCTGCTACGTGACTTCAACACGCCAAATGTGCATTCCACGATGCCCCTGGTGCGTTTGTGGGCCGCATTGTACTGCCTCTGGGCCTGTGTGTTTGGGGCTTGGAGGGGTGTCATCATCCAAGCGCAGAGTGCATTTCCTTGGTCACCTGTGACAGTGCAGAGAGACATGAGTAAATAGTTGGTCCTGCATGTTGTGTTGGCAGGCTCACCGGTTCATTGGTGTGTGATCTTTGTGACTTTGTGATTGCTGTTTGCCATGTACTGCTTTTTGCAAATGAGCTGCATTAATGTGTATTACGAAGCCTCACTGCTGCTCCTCCCTCCCCCGAGCCTATTCACTAGTGAGCTTAGCGTGGTTGCAACACTTGCACTCCTATGGCACACCATTGCCATGCCTGTCTGCGCATCTCCACATGCCTGACAACAACACAATGATGTTGTGCGCTGAAGGTGGGTGGCCACTTGTGTGCAGGACTATGGTAATCACAGGGCGGACACAGATGAAGAGTTCATACTTGGCTGAACTTGCCATGCGGCTGAGGGTAGACCTTTGGCTCATGCTGCGGAAATCGCGACACACACAACAGTTGGCATGCATGATCCTGGACACCCTCATGTACCCCTTGGATGAGGCTGCACTCCATAGGCATGCTACATAGCAACACTGTACATTGTGTGGCGGGTGACCCAGACACTATACCCGAGACACATGCATCAGTTACCTATTTGGCAAGTACTAAACTCAACCACGCCCAGAAACACGTGTCGAATGACCTCATCCCTACGCCATACTACCATACACAGGCCCACTCCCTTATGCTCAAAGGGGGGCCCTACAAAGCCACATGTCCCAGGTCTACCCCACTGCCTGAGGTGACAAGGTTGTTGTTGTATGGCCCGGGGCCCTCATGCATGCATAATGATCACACTTACACACTGAGATAATTTGTGGAACTGACAACAGTGATCAGACAATCAGAAGTCCAAAGTACAAACAGCAAGGGTCCAGGGCTTGAGCTGCACAGAGTTAGTGGCTCCGGATGCACTGCAGCAGGCTCAGGCACACCCACAAGGGACGGTGACTTGCAGTGCACGAGAGCTGACAGGGTTCTCGTTGATGTCCAAGGAGAATGTCGCAGAATGTTAAAGGGGACAGTGGAAGGTGTCCATCCAGGGCATGATGCAGAGGGCAGAAGCAAGCTCAAACAGGCATTATGGAGGAGTTAAATGCTACAGTCTCCTTTTTCCCACCATATCAGTATCAGCTACATAATGATGAGAAGCCCCAGGCCATGGACTCAGATGCCAACAAAGTTCAACCGGATAGTGTCCATGACTCCTTTTGCACAGAGTCAGTGGCACCAGAGCTGGAAGGGTATGCAGTCTGCGATGAGGCCTGTACAATGATATAAACTCTGCAATACACAAATCAAGACTCAGTTCTAATTTTGTGTCCTACTCGACCGCAGCATGTGCCAGAGGCAGCGGTCAGTGTGGGGCACCCGCTGAGCAGCCAGCTCCTCCTGGATCTTTGACACACAGTGTTGAAATGGCATGTGGAGAAGATTCCAGGTTGCTGGAGGTGGAGGCACCAGAGCTGGGCGGGTGTGCACCCTGCGACGATGCCGTGTCCTGCCTGGGACGGACTTGATAGGATTTGACTGAGGCCTGCTGAACCGGTGTGAAGGCCTATGGCAGAAGTCCGCAAGGGCCCACAGACATATGTGGTCGGCATGCTATACACAGAGTTGGTGTCACCACATCGAAGGGAGTATAGGGATTTACCCGATGCCATAAAGATGTACTCTACCATTGTGCAATCAAGACTCAGTTCCAAAGGTGTGACCTACTTGTGCGCTGTGTATGCCGGTGGAGTGCATCAATGAGAAGGGAGTATGTCAGGTCTCGCTCGCGGAGTCCGCGATGGTCTGAGGAGGCTGCCAAGTTCGTGGGCCTCTGGCTTGGAGCTAGCACAGGCATGTGGTGGGCACTCTTGGAGACACGCCAGTGTTTGCAGGTGGACAGTGAGGACCGGAGGACCAGGGGTGAACAAGACTGGTTCGGGGATCAGCGGCCCGTGCAGCGGCAGGTGCACAGGATTGCAGGTACTGCCACACATGGCATCAGCCTCATGGCAGGGTGAGAGGGGCCGCCCTAGCAGACACTTTGGCCATTCCGGAAGAGAACCACGCCCAGGGCTACATGCTTTTAAGTGACACCCATATGCTAGCCTGGTGCACACCGGGCAAGCCCACTCTGCACACGCTTATTGGGGGAACGTAACAGGCTACATTTCCAGTATCTTCCCCACTGGCTGGGGTGACATTGTTGTATCCACTTTCCACAATATTCCAACACCAGCATTATATGTCGACATGGATATGTCTGTGGTCTGCATACTGCAGTCTGTCCAGCACATCCACGCCACACTTGGCAACATGTGCATTGCCAATCATGGGTCACTTGCCTCCTTCGCACAAGCCTGGTTGCCACCTACCTCCACATTCCGCTGGTGTGCTGCTGAAGTGCTGTGCCATTGATGGCTCTGGCTAGCCCAGGTTCCCACAGTAAGTTGTGCTGTCGTGTCTGGGCATGTTCTATGTAGATTTGTAACATGTGCATATCCGAGTTGTGAGTTGCATGAATGTGGAGTTGAGGTGTGCAGTGTGTTTATTTGGTACTTACCAATGAGCACCGCATTCCCGTAGGTGCCATCCTGAAAGTACCGGTTGATGATGGACTGTCGGAAGATGTATGAATCATGCACACTGCCTGAGTAGTTGGCGACGATATAGGTGAAGAGTCCCGGGTGGTCCACTATTGCCTGCACATTGATAAAATGTGTCTGCTTTCTGTTGCTGTAATTGTGTGCAGTGTCTGCAGGGGGCACAAGTAGGACATGTGCGCAGTCAATTGCCCCCAACACGTGCGGAAATCCAGCTATGGCATAGAATCTTTGCTTGGTCTCCAGCTGTTCCTGCGCAGTGTGGAGAAACTATAGGTACTGGGGTACAAGCTGATGATGGCATCCATGATAGGTTTGAGGAACTTGGATAGGGCTGGCTGTGAGACTCCTCCGACTCTGGCTGTTGTAGGTTGGAATGTCACAGAGGCCAACAGGTGCAGCACAGCCAGCAGCTTTGTCTGCGGAGGGATTTTGGTTGTCCGCTGTGTTGATACCGTCAGCCTGTGGGCAATGATGTTCTGGATGCAGAGGATGGTTGTCCTTTTGAGCCTGTAGTGGGCAATGACATACTCTGGTGTTAAGTCTATGAGACTGGTGCATTTCCTGAAGGAAATTTGTCTGTGCTGCCTCTGTGGTGGTAAGGGGGGGCTGGTGGTCCTGGGGTGGTGGCAATGGGTGTTGTGGCCCTGTTGGGGCTCAGAGCTGCATGATGAGTAGCTTCATGGCATCTGATGTTCTTCATGTGTGGCTGTGGGCTGGGCTTCCTTTTCTGGTGCAGGTTGTCTTCCAGCTTTGCACCAGGTCAGAGCAGGTGTTAATTTCCTGCTGCTAACGTGCTGTATCGCCTGTTTTGGGATCTTATCGCGGATGCGGTTGGTCCTTGAGAATGTTGAGGTGTGGTGTTGTCATGGATTTTTGCTCGGGAACGCCTACTCTGCATCTCATTAGCGATAGTTGCCGGGCTCCTCTGTGGCCATGTATTTTGCGGCTGCTATCGCAGGGAAACTGGTGGTATCTGGCCTTGTAAGCCCTGCGTTTAGCTCTCGGGCTTACTAGGAGGCCATGCTAGGATTGGGTATAGCATTGCTATACTCTTCTTTGTACCATCCCAAGAGAAATTTGGTCGTGGAGAAAAACTAGACTTAAAGCAGTCTTTAACAGCTAGAGTATTAGGCACGGATGAGAGCTGAGTAAAACATCTGTATAAAGGGCGGCAAGCTTTGAACAACATACCAAGAAGTTCTTCTGGGGGGTCACTCTATATGAGGTCCTATTTGGGACAAGAATGTGGGTACCTGATCTTGATTGTGACGGCGCAGTGGTACTTGAAAAACATTTTGCCATCCATGATCGTTTGGCTGTTTTACAGGATCTAAATGAATCCAGGACACAACAAAGTAATGTCCACCTGAAACAGAACGCCACTGGGGAAGTCAAATCAGTCACAGCAAAACCTGTCTGGATCTCAAAAGTCGTGGCTCTGGTGAGAGAAAAATCAGCGGACAAGAAAGAATTTGGGCCATCATACAGAAAGCCTGTACCGGTCCTAACAGTTAAAGGAACAAGAACTGTACTTCTACCGCTTCTTGCCAGAAGAAAGGAGAAAAGATTTTCGTCAATTGACCTAATCAAACCACACTTTGTGGCCAATACTGAGTAGTAGGCCACGTGGACCCCAAAGTAGCAGACACCCTTATCTCGCTACAATTCAAGAAGTTCAAACGGAAAGACTCATTACGTTCAAAGAGTCACCAGCACAGAATGATGGACTATGCAATAACGCTATGGAACTCGTTCTGCTTGAACCTGAAGTTAAAATTCCAAATCAAAATGACAAACAAATTTCAATTCGACCAAATACAGATGTCTATATCAACATGCCTTAATAAGAGCAATCTTTGATTTCCAGAAATCCTGAAGCAATACCAACCATTAATCAAACTGCTTCTGGCTACTTCATAAACTTTGATACATTTTCTTCAGATTCCAGTGAACCTGAAGTGATGCCAGCCCAACGATCACACAAGCAGCAAGTTAAAGACTTTCTGAACTTTCTTAAAAAGACTTACCTGGAATCACCATGGTTAGAACTATGGGTAATTAATGAGATACTTTTCTTTCTTTTCTGAGTAGGTTTAGTAATAGATTTTAGCATGCTTATTAATGGGAAATACCTTTGACAAAGCTCTGCAGCCCTAAAGGTTAATTTGATTTTAAAACCACACTAATCATCTCATTGAGAACAAAGAGACTTGTCATCAGTGAACATTACAGCAGTTCCTATACCTGATGGTATAGTTTGGGACAAGGTTGATTTTGATATATTCGGTCTGACTGAACTTTTAAAAATTTCTCATTTATTTAAAATATCATCGAGTGATGTCATTACCTCAAGTACATTTTCCGATGATGGACTTCAATGTCACCCTCTCTGCTGCTATGGATCGGTCAAGCTCCTGCTCCTCCCACCCGCGGGCAGCTTCCGCTCTTACATTCATTTTAACTGACTAAGCCTTATACAATGACTGGCGACACCTACACCCCGTGGCTCGGGAGGGCACTTGTGTCACTGGGGCGAGGGGCTGTTGGTCACGGATTGATCTCTGGCTAACTTCGCCGTATGTGGTGTCATGGTTCACTGGGACAGCCCACATGGCCCGCACTTTTTCTGACCATGCGCCGGTCCAGCTCCGCCTCAGGCCTCCTGATTCCCCGCGTCGGGCCTTCACCTGGCACCTTCCCCCTAATGCCCTCCGGGACTCTGTATTCTGTTTGGATATTCAGACCGCGATCACCAGCTATTTCGAGCTAAACCTGGGCTCTGTTGACTCCGCATATACCCAATGGGAGGGGTTCAAGGCCGTAATCTGGGGCAAATGATCTCAAAACAGGTGGGCGTCCTTCGCTCTGTCTGCTCCTCACTGGCTAAGCTTGAAGGTGAGATGAAAGAGTTGGATGCCGCTCAGGCGTCGTGCACCAGCCGTGAGACGTTGGCGCCGCTGCGCCTAAAGCATACCGAATTCTCAGACGAGGCTAGCCGTGAGCTGTCTTTTTTGGGTAGGGAGGGTAGAGCGTGCCGCTTCGGGCAGGGTGATCGCCCGGGGCGTACCATTGCTAATCTTCTTCGCCCGCCGCAAGCTGTCTCCTACATCACTGCCCTGAGCGATGGGGGTTCGGACAGGATCACCTCCCAGGAAGATATTAAATCCTGTTTCCTGGATTTTTATTTTACAGCTTTATTCTGCCAGCTCCCCTTTGCCCCGGGAGGAATTTGGTCTATATTTTGACACCATGGTACTCGTCTGGCTCGAGGACTATCATCAAAAATTCCTTGACGAACCTTTTTCCAGGGAAGAGATACTGGCAGCTATCAATAGCCTACCCGGTGACAAGGCCCCTGGCCTGGACGGCCTGCCTGCCTGCCTCTTTCTAAAAAATGTTTGCTATGATTCTGGAGCCACACCTGGCAGCCAAGTACAATGAGTCCCTTGATACCGGTCTTCTCCCACCGTCTCTGAGGGTGGCTATGATCACCTTGCTTCTCAAGCCCGACAAACCTGCCGGCCACCGTGATTTCTACCGCCCTCTTTCCCTTATAAATATTGATAGCAAAATCTTCGCTAAATTGATTGCCTCTCATCTCCTTTTACTCATGCCCACCATTGCGCTCCCCGATCAATCTGGCTTTATCCCCGGAAGGTCAACATCTAATAACCTGCGCCCTATTTTCTCTGTATTGCATCAAATCAATCCCAATCTGCCTGCGGTGGCGGCCCTACTCGACGCCACCAAGCCATTTGATATGCTGGAGCGGCCTTTTTTATTTACATCCTACCGCGTATGGGGTTTGTGATCTCTTTGTGCGATAGGTTAAACTCCTTTAGACTAACCCATCTGCATGTATCCGCATTTATGGTCAGATTTCTTACCCCATTAACATCCCCCATGGTACTCGCCAGGGGTGCCCTTTATCACCCATGCTTTTTGCTATCACAATGTAGCCCCCTTGCAGCCAGGCTTCGGCAGCACCATACTCACAGAGGTGTTGGTTTCTCATCCCGCTCCCTGCTGGTCTCAATGTACACAGATGACGTTACTCTATATGTCTGCCATCCTCAGGATAATCTTAGTCTCCTGGTCTGGGAAATTCTGTCGGTTTGGCGGGCTCTCGGGCATCCAGGTGAACTGGACCAAGTCTGTCCTTTTCCCTTTGACTGTTGCCACTGTGCCGTTCCCACTTGATTTCCCATTTGTTTGGGCCTCTGGTCCTTCACATTACTTGGGCATCTGGCTCAGTAGGGATCTGGATGAATTGTGGAGATCGAACTTTGGGTGGGCAGTGGACTGGCTTGAATCCAGGATCCCACTGTGGAGCCGACTTCGTTATCTCTGGTGGGTCGAATAGCAATAGCCAAAATGGTGGTACTCCCTAAATTTCTTTATCTCTTCCTAAATATCCCTATCCCTTTCACTTCTCATTTGTTCCACAAATTACGCTCCCTACGTATTTCATTGGTCTGGGCGGGTAAACAGCCCAGAGTGGCTTATGATATTCTCACTCTCCCCATGTCCGCCGGTGGGATGGGCGCGCCTGATTTCAAGATCTATGCTTTATGCGCCCAGGCCAGTTTCCTGCACTTCTGGATTCACCCTACCAGTTATCAGCCCCACGTCACCATCGAGACTGATGTGCCATTGCTATGGCCCTTCTCCACTGCCCTTTTCGCTCCTGCAGTGTGCCCTCACTCGGAGGTCGATACAGTCGGGACGTTGTGCTGGGCTGCGCTGGCTTTCAAGCTTTCCTCTGCTTTCTGCTAACTCCATGCCAATTGTAAACCATTCAGACTTCCCTTCACTTCAGTCCTCTAGCATGTCTCGGTCTGCGACGCGGCTGGGTCTGAGAACTGTGGCGGACCTATACCCAGAGAACTCCTTCTACTCCCTCCCAGGCGACTCAGGGCCTCAGGATATGCTTTTGTTCTATCAACTGCGCACCACTTGCCGGAAGCTGCATTCCACATTCCCTCAGCCGCCACCCACCATTCCGGCCTTAGACTCTGTATACACTATCTCATCGCTGCAAAAGCTCGTCACCAGATTGTACGCCCTTACCCTAGCGTCCACCCCCATTTCTAGGGATCATGCGCGGGGGCTTGGAGTGTTGACCTAGGTATTGAGATTTCGGAGGTGGACTGGCTCTACTGTTGCAGTCAAATGAAAAAGCTGTCTCCAAATTACCGGCTCAGATTGATTCATTTTAAGTACCTGCACAGGTTATATTGCACCTCGGTGCAGCTTCACTGGCTTGGGTTAATCCCTGGGGACAATTGTGTGCGCTGTGCTGCCCCTGCTGGGGACTTCGCCCATCTGGCTTGGCTTTGCCCTAGGGTCTCTGAGTTCTGGCGGGAGGTTTGTTCCATTATTTCAGATATCACCGGCGCTGCGGTGTCCCCCGACCCTCCCCTGTGCCTCCTTGGCTTTGTTAAGTTTTACCCTGATGCTTCCCGTCGCCTGATCCTGATGTTGCTGGGCCTTGCTAGACGCAGGGTGGCCATGTGCTAGGGTCCGCGGCCTGCCCCTAAAGCTGAGAGTTGGCTGGAGGACGCCTCTCGGTGTCAGTCTCTCCTATCCGAGTTGTGGGACTTAATGCCGGCCAGATCTCGACCGGCTGACATTTGGGACCCCTGGTCACATACCTCCTTTCCCACTCTCCTCCCAGCGACGCTTCCTTTCCTGCGCTCTCTGCTGGCTTGATGCCCGCGGCGGCCACCGGTGCTGGTTTTCCCACCCCTAGTGTCACCCCCGCTTACCTAGTATCCTTACTGATGCTTGTATTCTATGTGTGGGCCCCATGAGGGGATGGGTCTTCTGGTATAAGTTGGACTGTGATTTTCAACTGCCCGGGCTGGCAAAGCTGCTGTGAATACGATCAACCTGTAACAAAATGATTGAAGTGAGCTGTATTTTACTTATGAAGACTGCGGAATTATGCAATGTACTGTGTATGCCATGCTTTGGTTTCTCAATAAAGGGTTTTTTTTTTAAATAAAAAAAATGTAAAAAGTACTTTTTCCGATGATTGGGATTTTGAAAGTGTGAACAATAGTGCTGTGGTGAGCCTCAGCAAGGCCTACCAGTGCAAGGGATTTGCCCTTCTCTGAACAGAGTCCTCAGACCAATAGGAAGAAGTTGGCACAGAAACTGGAATAGAAAATACAGAGTTTATTAAACCTCATGAGGTGGAACTACATTCACACAACACCCTTCGGTGTATGACGTAGCACACTGAATGGAAGGAGCCTGGTCCTTTTATACCCACACAGGAGCTCAAATGAAGGTGGTACAAGTATAAAATGCTGGTTGTAGGGACATATAAGGTCATACAGAGAATGTACAGGCAACAAGTGGAAGGAGCTAACAGTTTGCTAATTCTGGTGGACACATCCAGACAGTTACAGACTGGGGACAGCTGCAAGCTCAACTGAGTATGTGCGAAGCAGAAAAGGCTAAATGTATCTCGTCTCTAAGCAGATTTCAAGAGCAGTTAACAGGAAGGTAGGACAGACCACATGGCGAGCACATGCCAAACAAAATGGCTGACAGAAATACAAAATGGATTCCACAAAACGGACAAGATAGTCTCTAAATACAGGATGTCTTCTGCTAATGCTTAACCTAATTGCTGCTAAATTACAACAGACGACCCTTTCAGCATTAGCTGAAGACATTCGTTTATCTGGGGTAATCTAGATACGCATCCTGTACATTGATGCTCATCATCTCAGTGATTTCTTTATTTAACTTTAGTTGTGCTTTTATTTCTGCAATATTTCTTTTGGCGGGTGTACAAGCAGTGATACACATGAAGCAAAGCATAGGACCACATTGTATACAAGTACAGCAGGTAAATAGTATCACCAGTAGTATACATAGAATAGTCAGTAGTTTCCAGTCCCAAGTAATAAAGAGTGTCCATATCCAGTTCGAAAATGTCCATGTACCAGCCTCTGTGTGAATTTCTGCAGCAATCTTATGCAGTTTTGAGATTGCATCATATACTGAAGGTGAGTGATCTGGTATAAACACACAGCAACTGCTACCGATGATGCAACATGCACCACCTCGATCAGCCAAAATCACATCAAACACCATTCTGTTCTGGAGTGCTACAATCCTTGCAATTTGCAGTTCCTTTGTAATGTTCCCAAGTGCCATAGCTATTTGATTGGTGACAGCTTCTACAACACGAGTCAATCGCCTTATCTTTCTGCTATTCAATGCAGCACCCACAAAGAAGGACAACCCTAAGTTAAAATCAACATATTGTTGTAGAGAATTGTCAGTTTGTTCGACTTCGTCCATACTTATTGTTCTCTTATTTCGGTTCTTGGAACTGTCATTATACAACTTTAAATTTCGGTGTAAATAGGCTGCAGGCAATTTCCATTTATTCATTTCTTTGTTACACCAACAGCCCTCAACGTCTAACATTCCTTCTTTAGACCATTGCTCAAGCTCTTCCACAGAGGCATATCTCTGTATATCCAATACTTCCTCTCTAGCGTCATGCCAACGCTCAGCTTGAGACTTCACTACGTATATGGAAGTAGTGCTTCGCTGCATCGCAGTCTCACGAGCTACACGATCTGCAGATGCATTGCCTTGTCCTATTTTGTCAATGACTTTCTTGTGTGCGCTACACTTCATAATGGCAACTTTCTTTGGGCATGTAAGTGCAGTCAAGAGATTATGTACTAATTCTTCCTGCATTATCTACATCCCGTGGGATGTAAGAAAGCCTCTTTCCTTCCAGAGTAGGCCAAAATCATGAACCACTCCAAAAGCATAGCGGCTATCCGTGTAAATGTTCACACACAAGTCAGTGCTAAGTTCACACGCTTGTGTCAAAGCTATTAGTTTAGCTGCTTGAGCCGACTTCTGAGGTATGCGAGCTGTTTCCACTACTGTCTCAAGCGTAGTAATTGCATAAGCAGCTGAAGTCGTGCCAACTGGTAACTTCAAACAGGACCCATCAACCCACAGTTTCCCATCTACATCTGGAAGGGGCGTATCTTGCAAATCGATGTGACCCTTTGTCTGTTCCTCAGTAAGGAATATACAATCGTGAGGTTCCTTTGACTGGGACTGAGTCACAGGATATGGCAACAAAGTAGCTGGGTTCAGTGTCGCACACCTCTTCAAAGCGATATGAGGGGCTAAAAGTGTCAATTCATATCCTGTCAGACAAGCACTAGTTAAGTGTTGTGTCTTAGTCTGATTCAAAAGGGCCTCTACTGCATGGGGTACTAGCACCAACAGTTTTTGTGATAAAACTATCCCTTCACTCTGACGTATGGACACAGCTGTTGCTGCAACTGAACGAAAACACCCAGGCAATGCACGATCAACAGGATCAAGAACTGCAGAAAAATATGCACAGGGACGTTGCTTATCACCGTGTATCTGTACTAAAACTGACAATGCACACCCATCTTTCTCGTGTACATAGAGCGTAAAAGCTTTCGTATAATCTGGTGTGCCCAACACTGGTGCAGAGCAAAGAGTTTGTCTTAAATGACGAAAAGCATTTTGACATTCATCTGTCCGTGGAAGGGGGATCGGAGTGTTTTTAGTCAGAAGCGCTAGCAGGGGTTTAACAATGTGAAAAAAGCCCAATATCCATTGCCTACAAAACGAAGTCAAACCAATAAATGCACGGACATCTTTCTGTATGGAAGGTACTGGTGTGTCTAATATTGCTTGAATGCGATCTGGTGTCAGTTACGGCCCTCCTTAGACAGAAGGTGACCTAAGTAGGTTACCTTCGGTCTACAATATTGCAATTTCTTTCGTGACACTTTATGATGGTGTGTAGCAAAAAAAGAAAGCAAAGACAAAGTACACTCTTCACATAGTTCAGGCGTATCGGCTGCCAACAAGATGTCATTGACATATTGTATGAGAGCGACCCCTTAGGCAAAGTAAAGGAATCAAGCTGTCTCTTCAATGCTTGACTGTAAATACTAGGACTCTCAGTATAGCCTTGAGGAACTCTACAAAATCTATACGATCGATTATTCAAAGTGAAACCGAACAAATATCAGCTTTCAGGATGACTAGGGATTGAAAAGAAAGCGTTTTTCATGTCTATAACAGAGAATGTAGTTGCTGTCGGAGGAACCAAAGTAAGTAGTGTCGGTATGTCAGAAACCACAGGGTACTGCGGTACTACAATCTTGTTTACTTCTCTCAAGTCAATGATAAATCTGTAAATCTTAGTGTCAGTATCTTTTTTCAAAATGGGAAGAATCAGACTATTGCAAACATTGTAAGGAACTTCTTCCATGACCCCTACTTTGATCAAATCATGTACAATGCGTGTGAGTGCTTCTTCTCCTTCTCGAGAAATCTTATACTGAGGCAGTCTTGGCAATGAAGCACCCTCCTTGACACTAATATGCACTGGCGGAATAACCATTTGCCCTACATCGGTGTCTGAAGTAGCCCACAAAGTACTAGGGAGTGAAGCTAATGCAATCTCCTCTTTAACAATACAAGATCTCTCAATCACAGGGTAGTTGTCATTCAAAATAACCCGTACTCCTTCCGGAGAACATCGTATCGTAGTCCTGAAATATTTGAGCATATCAAGACCCACAATATTGTCTGGTGTGTTCAGAGAAAGCAAAAACGGACATGGAGCAGTAAACTTATCAACATGGAATGCGAGTGGTTGTGACAATGGCCTGAGGGAAGGTGTTCCATCACAACCTATTGATGTAATAGTTAAGCCAGACAGGGGAGCCCTAGGAACCAAGTGTTTAGACAAGGCGCTACGAGTAGCTCCTGTATCAACCAGAAACTGATCAGTAGAACCCAAAACATGTGCTGTAACATAGGGACCCCTCTGATCTACTGGAACTTCAACTGATTCCTTACCCCATCCTAGGCAATCCTACGCATAAGCAGAATCTTGAAAATCAGACGGCACATAGTCGGACATTTGATATTGATTCCTTCTATCAAAAGTGTTAAACCCATCCTGCCCACGTGTATTTGCATCAAACCTAGCGCGATCATTCGTGCTTCTTCTAGGCCCTGAATATCCTGAGTGATTTCTCATTTGTCCCCAACCACGTGGACACTGCTGAGCACGCAGTACAGGACAATCACAAAGCCAATGTCCAAATTTCTTGCAGTACGCACACTGGTCAACAGACGAATTCAAACGAGTATAAGAAGGAAAGGACGAACCATAATATCCACATCCGCCTCTATCATTACCTCTAGAAGGCTTGGCATAAGCTTGAGGCAACATAACCTTTGTTTTCAACTCTTTAGACTTTTTATCCTCATTACCTTTAGCTTATAATTCTTGTCGCTCATAATACTGATTCAACAAAAAAGGAGCTCCTTTTTTGTTGAATACTTAGTACGGCGGCTCAGCCGTGAGAGCGTGGTTCCCCCAGTTTTGGAGGATGAGTAACCCCTGTTTTTAACTCTGTACATGTAGATTCCGTTGTTGGCAAGGTGCTGCATTATTGGGACAGTTTATCTGTGAACTTATACGTTGTGGCCCTGTGACTACTAGTGAACAGGGTCAGGTTGGGTTTTTTCCCCCTCGGTGTTTTCCTAGCAGTGGGTTCTTTTCTCTACCAATGGATAGGAACTGTTTAGCTTTCACAGAGGAACAAATAGCTGCGATTCTAGCAGGACCCTCATTGCTCCCTGACAATCCATTGTTGAGTACTACTGCGGTGAGGGAAGAATGGGAGAAGCTCAGTACCCTTAAAAAGAGGCAGGTCAGGATTGCCCTCCATGGGGCGCTCATGACCGAATATTATACTGCAGGTGCAGCACCGGCGAGCCTCCTGGTGAGAATAGAACCCCGTATCTTCCTTGACGATAATAGATTCAGGCGCGACTGGAGTTTCATTGCCAATAAATGTACAAGAGATTGGCTGATTTTAATTATTAGCACGGCAAAGCGACTCAGTGAGGACTTACTAAAAGAGATCCTAGATTTGGAAGAGTCCATACAGAGAGACACCACCTTAGTGGACACGAAGGAACAACTTCAAAAGATCCAGGACGATCTTTCAGAATATAGAAATTATATGGTCACACAGAAATTGAAGGGTTTGACTCGTAATTTAGAGAGATACTCACATGAATGGGCATTTTCCTACGTAAAGGACGAGTATTACACAACACCGCAAGAGCCACAAGCCTTTGGGGGAAGACAGAGAGGCCGAGGGGGCAGACAACAACCGAGAAGAACGCCCAAACAGTGGACCTTCGATAATACGTCCAGTGAAGAGGAAGAGGATACACCACAAGGCAACCGAGTGAGATTTCAGCAACAAAATCAGAGCAGCGAGGATTTGGGTGCCCTGCTCAGGTCTTTTTTAGCCCAAGGCCAACGACCCAACAATCGGGGGGGCGGTCAAGGTGGCAGAAGAGGCAGAGGAAATCAGGGCAATCAGCCGAACCAACAACGACAGCAATGGCAGACGTTCTCACCCAGGTTGACCCGCAGCAGAGGGAGAACCCAGAAATAATGGGGGATATAGTGGAGAATCTCTCAGATCATGCCCTCACGAACAACGAGAGAAGAGTACTCAATAAAGGACTGGGGTTCATCCCTACCCCAAATCACGATGCGTTTAAATGCAGGATCGAGTTCCACGAAACTATGAGGAAAATCAAGTTGAAGAAGTTTTTTAAGGACAATTCACAATCGGAGAACTTAACATATACCACCAATTTGAGAAAGCCTTCCTCATTCTGTCCTCCCACCTCTACGGTTGGCCCAGAAGTGGTGGTTTTTGAATCTCTGGTCTTGCAAGATATAGAGAAGATTGAACATGCTCAGAGACAGCACAAGCATAATAATATGACTAGGGAAGACTGGGACGCAGTCAAAAGCCTACAAAATAACCATGACATGACTATAAAATCAGCCGACAAGGGTGGGGCGATTGTCCTTCTCAATACCACCGACTACGAGGCCGAAGTTTTACGCCTCCTGAGTGTGAGAACCAACTATCGCCCACTCATTAGAGACCCTGTTGAGGAATTGTCACAGACCATCCGTGACATGGTCGGAGCAGCAAGAGAAATGAAATGGATTACAGTTAAAGAGGCGGAGTTCCTTGTTAACACCAACCCTAGGACTCCGTCCTTTTACATTTTACCTAAAATCCACAAACCCCAGCGCCCACCTCCTGGACGTCCCATTGTCGCAGGGATTCAATCCATACTTGAACCACTATCTCAATATGCGGATTATTTCCTCAGAGAATCGGTGGTCACTCAGAAATCTTTTGTCAAAGACACCACTGACATTTTAAATGTACTTGATGACATTCAATTTGACCCGGAGCATGAATTCTTTGTCACCATAGACATCGAATCATTGTATACCTGCATACCCCAGGACGCGGCGTTGGTGGCAGCTGCCCGCGCCCTGGAAAGCCAGGAATGGTTTTATGACACTACCCAGGCTTTTGTGTTGCAATGTATAGAGTTAGCTCTAACAAGGAACTACTTCAGCTACAAAGATCAGCTGTACCTGCAGGTGTCTGGGACCTCTATGGGGGCAACAATGGCACCTAGCATAGCCTGCATCTACGTCGGACAGTTTGAGGAGCACGTCATCTATCATAACAACAACCCGTTCCGGAGCCATCTCAGGCTCTGGAAGCGGTATATAGATGACGTGCTCTGCATTTGGACAGGTACAGAGGAACGTCTCAATGAATTCCTTACCTGGCTAAATGTCCAAGACGGTCATCTCAAATTCACTTGGACGTATGATAGGCACAAGGGAGTATACCTTGATTTGGACATTGAACATAGCATGGGTACCATCAACACCTGCGCACATCAAAAGCCCACAGATAGGAACTCCTTGTTGGCTTATGATTCTTTTCACCCCAGGGCATTGAGGGACAACTTGCCCGTAGGGCAATTTCTGAGATACAGACGAAACTGTTCAAGTACCAATACCTTTGTGGAACAATCGGAAACACTGACGGAAAAGTTGATCAGGAGGAACTATCCTAACAAAATTGTGAGACAAGCCAAAAAGAGAGCCCTCAATACACCCAGGAGCGCCCTCTTAGATAAGGTACACAAACAGAGGGACGAATGTGTACCTGTGGTCATGACCTTTGACCCCATGGCTACTCAAATCCGACAGTCCATCCGCAAACACTGGTCCATTCTATCTGACAGCAACTTCCAGATGCCTCCTCCTAGATTTGCGTTTAGGAGGGCATGCAACTTAAAAGACAAACTTGTACATTCTAGGGCCCCTTCTATGCAAACTGATCGCAATTCTAACATACCTAATGGCCATTTTCCCTGCGGTACATGCTCAGTCTGTCCTCTCACTAAAAAGAGAAGAGCGTGACAGTCACATCGGGCAAGGAGTGGGTCCATAATCAGTTTAGCAACTGCAATTCCACACAAGTTGTGTACAGATTAACTTGTCAGTGCGGCCTAAACTACATTGGGCTCACCTCCAGAAAAATTAAGGTGCGCATACAGGAGCATTTGAGCACGATTAGAGCTGGCAAATTGACAACAAAACTTGTTCAACATTGTTTTTCTATGAAGCATACTTTTCAGTGGACTGTGCTCGAAAAAATCAGGGGTTCTCCTCAGAACATAGATGAGATCCTACTATCGAAGGAAGCGCGCTGGATCTATAATGAGAAATCAGATAAGATGGGCCTCAATGAAATCATAGAATGGAATAGAATTAAACTGTAGGTGGCACCTTGTCTTAATATACACTCTAAGTGTCTCATACATAATACATGTTGAAGTGGTTTCCACTAGGCACTGGGGTTATGAGGACTAGGACTTCATTATCTGAATTATTTGCTAGGATACTCTCGACCTAGTAGCCATGAGCCTCAGTGATCATGATTAGAGGAGGGACTATATCACTCTAGTTAATATGAAGAGATGGGGTGGAATATAGACACCGGCTTCTAGTGAAGGATTGAGCAGTCGCCTTTATGGCATGGGCTTTTGTCACCTTTTTCTGCTTTTTCTTTCTTTGTTCTCTGTTTTACTTTGTCTGTTGGGGTTTGACAGCGAATTCTCCCGATAATGTGGCACCGTTGTATAACCCAGTGGGCGTAGGCAGTCCGTATACACCTATGTGTATATATATATACGCGTGGGTTGACTAGGCAAAGATGGCCGCCGCACCCGGTACTAGGATCACGTGGTCTGCAGTGAGGGGCGCGGTTCCGCCGGCATGTGGCTTCCGGCTCCAGTTTCCTCTTTATCCCCGACAGGCTGTCCTCCGTTACGGCCGAGGAAAGGTGCCTTCCTGGCATGTCACGGTGAGGAGACTCCCACCAGCATTCCTGCAGGGAAGTACCTCATGTCCGTTTTTTGGAGAGAGTTGAGGCTGGGTTACATCGCGATTAAGAATGCCTTAAGGTGGGGGCGTGGAGATGAGCTGGAAACACGCATTATGTCACCATTGTTGCAGCACCAGAGCTAGGATGTATTTTGGTTCCTGTGATTTCCAACTCCTTGTGGTCCGTTAACCACAAAGGGGAGGTTTTTCGCCCCCTTTTTATAGCGACATGAGGTTGAATATGATCTCCAAGGGAGGGCAATAATCAGACAATATGTCGCGCTGGGCCCCGATAGGTTGTAAATGGTACCGCAGTGGGTTGGATGCGCAGTCAATACAATTACTCCTCTCACCAGTCCTTGTGTCGTTCCTTGCAGGTAACGAATTTTTAAATCAAGTACCTAGGGACATACTTACGTCTGAAGTTTGTGACCTTGATGACATAGGAGCGGCCGGTACGATCGGCTGGGCTGCTCTTAGGTAATAGTTCATTACTGATTACACCCACGGTACCCATGGTGCAGTTCTTGCTTTCTTGTGATCTACATGTTTTTTAATTATGGTTCCACCTGTTCTCTCTTGGCAGCTCGCAATAGAAATAGTGTCCAAACAAAGCGAGGTGGCAGCAAGTGAGTGCAGCCCTGAGGAAACTGCTTTAATATAACATAGCAGTGAAACATGTCGGCACTGGCTACAGGTTATGGTAGGCATGACTAGCTACCAGCCTTTTTATAGCACACTCTCACCACCCTATGAATAAAATTGGTTAAGGGACTGGTGTGTGTGTTTTTAGGCACTCAGTTAATATCATTTGTATTTGTGTTTATCACTAGCAGATTTTTCTGCAATTCACTATATGTCACTTTATATGTTGTTTGTTTTGGACACTACTTTTCTTTCTTCTTATATTTCTTTGAGAAGCAAGTGACCACCGATGATGAGACAGGGGCCTGTCTGGAAATTAATTACCAGTTACCCCGTTGGTGGTGTTTCCGTGAGGGGTCATTTGCTTCTCTCACATTTTTTTGCTCTATAATGAGCGGTGTCCAATGTGTGGTGTGGACGAATGTGTAACCTATTATCATTTGGTGCACTATTACTAGTTTCTTGCGTGTTGCCCGGGAGAACAGGTTTCTAACTTTGGCGGAGAACAGTGCAGTTGTCTCATTATAAAGTGTGTAAGAGACTGGTGGGGAGCTATAGTTTTGCGCACCCTCTTGTAGTCACTGATTCAGGCTTACGCCAGTGGATTGGGTCATATTGTATACTGCTCATAATACTGAGCCATGGTTAGGAGAGAAACCGGAGAAGAGGTAGTCCATGAACTCTCACTGGCCTTTAGGCGACTAGCTTTTTCTGGCAAAAGGCTTGTGACATATTTGTCGACAAAACAGATGCCTACCCGTGTCATCTGTCAATGACTGGCCACTAAAATCGTGGAATGCCTCTACAAAGCGTGTAAAGAAATCTGAAACCAATTCATCTGCCTTTTGCTTACACAATGCTAATAGAGTCCAATCTATCTTTTTAGGGGGAATAATCGTATTTAACTTAACTAATATAGCTGCCGGAAGATTTAAAATTAACTGATACGGTTTCTGTGCAGGTTCTGTCTTCATCTAACTGCTCTAAATCTTTCCATAATGCTCCAAATGTCGCACGATCATCAATTTTACGCACAGTTCTCCACATATCAGGTGGTGATATTAGTCCAAAAAACAAATCAATATCAGGCAAAGTCATAGTGCAAGAGCTAATGGCACCCTCAACTCCCTCATAAAAGGCTGCTGGATTCTTTCGCCGATCAGGCAATGCATTTTTAAGGGCATAACATCTGCTTTATTCCAAGGAGTGTAAACCCAATTATAAATAAAATAACCTTTTGCATCAATAGAAGTCTTATCATCACTTGTTCCCATTCCTTTAGGAGGAACATATAATGGCGCAGCTTCCCGCATGGGTTTCCCATTAATTACAACATTCTTATCTGTTTCAGGAGTAGAAGTTCATGCCATGCTGATTTGGGATGTTTGTGCAGCTGCATCAGCTGCCTTTTTCTCCTCTCGCAAACAGGCTGCTTCAACACGCAGTTTAACCAAGCGTCTGCTCATGTCAGCCACCTGGGAGAAGACAAAAAGACCTTCAGTAGTTTTTTACAGTCAGCTGCTACATCATCGGGCTCTATTTCTACCGAATGTTTCCTAAATCGTTCAATAACCTCTGCGGCAAATGTATCAGTAAAATATATTTGCTCCCTTTCCTGCCAACCTTTTATACTATCTAAAAGTTCAGAAGCAGTGGCAGTACTACGAACGGCTTTACGCGCAGCAGATCTAATCTGAGACGCACGTTCAGCAGATAACATCGAGCGAGTTTCTCTAGCTTTGTCCTGGTCTGTAGGAGAGTCCTCATCTGACTCATACGGAGCAGAAGGAAGAGTATACAGAGGTGGACAGTGATCTAATAAGAGAGAATCATCTTGGGGTTTATTAAGAATAGGATAAAGAGGTCTACGAACAGCGTATTGGCCATTTACCTGTAAATGACGCTCCCTATCTTCCCTCTTTTTAATTTCTTTAATTTCCCTATTTTTCATTTCCAATGCTTTCGCATGAATGGTCTTACGTTGTTCTTTTTCAATCAAGGCTTGCTCACGCTTCATTCGCTCACGCACTTCTTTCTCCCACATTCGCACACAGTCAAACATAGCTTGCCTAGCCTTTCGCTTAAACATTTGTTGCTCCACATACTGAATCTTTCGCAAATCAAATGACCCATGCATAGGTCAATGCAACTCAGAATCCTTACGAGTATATTTATTCCATAACGTGTTGTACATTATGGAAGAAATACCATACTTAATATACATATCCCTATTAGGCGTCCCCTCCGGGGGGGCGGTTGTGCTTCATCGAGTTTCAAACTGGTACCTCTGCAAAAGCCAATAAACAAACAAAGAGTGTCTTATGGTTGTACTTGGATCACATTAGGGAGCAACAAGAAGGGAGAAAAACGGCCTCACTTAGGACGTTTAAGGAAAGCCCTCACTCACCACCTGGTGATGACATGCTTCATCATCGTGCTCCACCAAGGGGACCGAGTGTCTCCTTGGTGTACTACGACGCCAGATCTACTGCGGAGCAGGTTAGTCAGATTTAGGACGTGTTGGTGCAAGCTAAACTAGTGAATGGTGAGGTATTAAAAATTGTCTGTAGTGTATCAAAAGGAAAATTTTATTCTATGATCACTAAAGACTTTATATTAAAATCTATGTGTATGGAAGCAGTCCACATTTAGTTGAGTGGCAGATTCCTAGATATCAGTCAACATGTTTCTTGCCGTGAAACGGTGTAATTTTACCAGGCAATTCTTCAGGACTATCAAGGTGTACTAAACCCTGGCGGTATGAGCACGCTAAGGCCCACCCTTACCTAGGGACGTGAAAGTGAAAAAAATAAAAAAAATTGTGAAAAAGTGCAAAAAATTAGGAAGAGAGAATTGTCTCCCTAATCACTCCTGGTTTAGGAGGCTTCGACTTTTCGGTTTCTGCACCTGTAAATGGAAAAAGACGTGGACAAACATATAGAACACGACATACATTTAGTATTTGTTCCAATGGTATCCATGGTTATCTAGTGCTCCAAATGTGGTTCAGAGACAGTAGTGGTAAATAGTAACCGTACAGTTATCACCACCTTAGCCCCTGGGTTTAGCTACTATCGAGAAGGAAGTGCTACGTGCTATTCGTGGTACGAGCTAGGTTGTGAGTTGCATAAAAACGGATGTTTTATTTCCGATTGACGATCAAAGTAATAGTGCAGGTCGATCGCGTGGATTAAATAAATTAAAAATGTCTCACTTAGTTGGTGTTAAGGAAAAACACCATGGGTCACAGGAGGGGGGTGGGAACGTAATTGGCACACCCTGCGTGTTTGTCAAAGAAAGGAGAGATACATACAATGAGTCAATGGCTTAGGAATCGGTACTTAGCTTTAGCGGTCAGCCGATCGTGGAATCACTGGATCTACTCACGCCCTCGACGCTCGGCACCCTCAGTGTACCTGCATCACCCTCTACTGGACCCCGAAGATGGAAGAGCTGGGCCCAGACACCGTATATATGAGTACGGTAACGCGGGACGAATCGTTTCCGGGATGGGCGTGGTCAGGGAGGGGGCTCGAGGTGACGCCCAGGAGTGAGCCAAGCACTCTGAAGTGACGTTGTAGTCACAAGGTTGGTCTTTGTTGCTCGGCAACCATGAGCGTCCTAAGGGTGTTACTCGCTACGCGAACATAACAGAGTTTAAGCAGAGGCTCGCGGATTGATACCGCTTGGAAAAAAGGGGGGGCGTGGGCAAGAGCGTGATGGGTTTTAATGCGCCCTAGCATACCAATGGCCCGCTGTTAATGATATTTATAAAAAACAAGGCTAACAGTCAGGTATCACGCTTGTAAGATTTAGCGGGGCAACCTCTTCCTTCAATGCACTGGTACGTCGATGGGCAGCACATTTGCCCCCAGTGTAGCGGGCCTTTATGTAGCTGACTTTGAGGCAAAACACGTCCTAACCCCCAACTGTCCGTTTCCCAAGTCTATAATGGTCTGGAGACGCTACATCGACGACGTCCTGGTAATATGGACCGGCAATGATGAACAACTACAGGCTTTCTTGATCTGGATCAATACCTGGATCCGAATCTGAAATTTACTTTCACGACCAGCAAAACAGAGGCAACATTTCTGGATGTGACAATTAGTGTCACTGGGACAAGACTGACCACGAAAACTTTCCATAAACCTACTGCTCGGAATAACCTCTTAGAATTCACGAGTTTCCATCCCCGCCCACTGAAAGAAAATCTGCCATACGGTCAGTATTTGCGACTGAGACGCAACTGCTCCGACTTACAAGATTTTAAGACTCAGTCTGCCGACTTGACAGACAAACTTAAATCTCGAGGCTACCCAGCGGGAACACTGAATAAGGGCTACAAAAGAGCACGTAACCAGCCACGAGAAGCCCTACTGGAGGATAAGATCAACATCTCCAAAGACATACCACTAACATGTGTGACTACATACAGTACCCTCTCCAACTACATGAAGAAGTCAATTAACAAAAATTGGAGAATCCTGTCTAGTACAAATAAAACGTGGGAAAAACCACTATTTTCTTTTAAGAAAGGTCGCAGCCTAAGGGATGCACTCATCCATACTCGACCTAAAGCCACTGCCCCGAATACAGTGAGATCTATCACAGACACCTGGAACCTACCAAGAGTTACTGGCCACTTTCCCTGCTCCAACTGCAGTGTCTGTCACCTTACCACACAATCAAAAACACTTGATCTCGAACCTGGGAAATCGTGGATACAAAGAGATCACACAAATTGCAATACGCAAAACGTGGTATACCTGATTACGTGTCCTTGTGACCTACGTTACGTAGGCATGACGAGCAGAAAGGTGAAGCAGAGAATTTGTGAGCATCGCTCAAACATCAGATGTAAAAAACTAACAACCAAAATGAGCAGACATTACTTAGAACTAAACCACACAACCAATGATTTACAGTGGACCATAATTGAACATGTGAACAGTGACGCCAATATAAACAGTTGCCTCTTTGAAAAAGAACAGAGGTGGGTCTACAGGCTTGGGACCCATCTCACAGGTCTGAATGATGAAATACCTTGGAATGCTGTGATCAAATAGACACTTTGTGAGTCCTATAGTTGATCACCCGAATCTGGTACTTTCTGTCTGTGCAATTGCACATATGCACAATATATATAATTAAATTCCATCTTCAGCCGCATCGTGAGTCTCACACAACAAAACACACTAACATAAGCTAGGGTCAGTCCATGATTGGACTTTCCATTCAGTTATTTATACGTTCTTTAACAGCCAGTAACCCAAAAATAAGAAATCTTTTTGCTGCCTAAGTGGGTTTGCCCCGCTAAATCTTACAAGCATGATACCTGACTGTTAGCCTTGTTTTTTATAAATATCATTAACAGTGGGCCGTTGGTATGCTAGGGCGCATTAAAATCCATCACGCTTTAGCCCACGCCCCCCTTTTTTTCCAAGCGGTAACAATCCGCGAGCCTCTGCTTAAACTCTGTTATGTCCGCGTAGCGAGTAACACCCTTAGAACGCTCATGGTTGCCGAGCAACAAAGACCAACCTTGTGACTACAACGTCACTTCAGAGTGATTGGCTCACTCCTGGGCGTCACCTCGAGCCCCCTCCCTGACCACGCCCATCCCGGAAACGATTCGTCCCGCGTTACCGTACTCATATATACGGTGTCTGGGCCCCGCTCTTCCATCTTCGGGGTCCAGTAGAGGGTGATGCAGGTACACTGAGGGTGCCGAGCGTCGAGGGCGTGAGTAGATCCAGTGATTCCACGATCGGCTGACCGCTAAAGCTAAATACCGATTCCTAAGCCATTGACTCATTGTATGTATCTCTCCTTTCTTTGACAAACACGCAGGGTGTGCCAATTACGTTCCCACCCCCCTCCTGTGACCCATGGTGTTTTTCCTTAACACCAACTAAGTGAGACATTTTTTATTTATTTAATCCACGCGATCGACCTGCACTATTACTTTGATCGACAATCGGAAATAAAACATCAGTTTTTATGCAACTCACAACCTAGCTCGTACCACGAATAGCACGTAGCACTTCCTTCTGGACAGTAGCTAAACCCAGGGGTTAAGATGGTGATAACTGTACGGTTACTATTCACCACTACTGTCTCTGAACCACATTTGGAGCAGTAGATAACCATGGATACCATTGGAACAAATACTAAATGTATGTCGTGTTCTATATGTTTGTCCACATCTTTTTCCATTTACAGGTGCAGAAACCGAAAAGTCGAAGCCTCCTAAACCAGGAGTGATTAGGGAGACAATTCTCTCTTCCTAATTTTTTGCACTTTTTCACAATTTTTTTATTTTTTCACTTTCACGTCCCTAGGTAAGGGTGGGCCTTAGCGTGCTCATACCGCCAGGGTTTAGTACACCTTGATAGTCCTGAAGAATTGCCTGGTAAAATTACACCGTTTGACGGCAAGAAACATGTCGACTGATATCTAGGAATCTGCCACTCAACTAAATGTGGACTGCTTCCATACACATAGATTTTAATATAAAGTCTTTAGTGATAATAGAATAAAATTTTCCTTTTGATACACTACAGACAATTTTTAATACCTCACCATTCACTAGTTTAGTTTGCACCAACATGTCCTAAATCTCACTAACCTGCTTGGCAGTAGATCTGGCGTCGTAGCACACCAAGGAGACACTCGGTCCCCTTGGTGGAGCCCGATTATGAAGCATGTCATCACCAGGTGGTGAGTGAGGGCTTTCCTTAAACGTCCTAAGTGAGGCAGTTTTTCTCCCTTCTTGTTGCTCCCTAATGTGGTCCAAGTACAACCATAAGACACTCTTTGTTTGTTTATTGACTATAACCGGGGAATAAGAGTGTCAGTCTACTCTCCCTATCTCTCTTTTTGTTTATTGGTACTTAGCAGCGCAGAGCTGTGAGAGCTGTTCTTAACGAGCACACTTTGGGCTCTTTTAAGAATTTTATCTTCCATTGTCTCCTTACCGTGTGGTCACTATGTCTAACTTAGGACTGACATACTCTGAATCAGAGGTGGCTGACTTATTGTCTGACTCCAATCTGTTTGCTGATCCAGCAATTTCACAAGTGATAGCCCATACTTCCGAATGGGAAAAGCTGACGGAAGTAAAACGTGACAGAATACGCACTATCCTCCATGGGACAATACTAAAACAGTATCTCCTTAAAAACATGGCCCCTAGAGGATTACTAGTTACGAATGCGCCACGTATTTTCTTGAACGACGACACCTTCCGAAAAGGAATGGGCCATGATCGTGTGGCATTGTACCCGCGACTGGCTCGTTTTAATTATAAAGACAGCCTTAAGACTTTCAGAGACCCTCCAGGTCGAAATCCAGGAGACCGAGTCTCATTTCCAGGCAACGATTACAGGTTACAAAAAAAAGCTGGACGAAATAAATAAAGAATTAAATGAGTATAAGGACAAACTTATGCAAGCCAAAGTCACTAAGTTCCAAAAGGACCTAAAAAAGTTTGAATTCGAAAAAGATTACCCATACTCAGCAGCCTCCTTTACACCACCCACAAGGAACCAAAGCAACACTGATCCATCGGATAACGATTCAACCAATAGCAGTGGTTCCAGTAGTGGGTCCCACAAACAAGGTAGAAGATGAGGCAACAGAGGAAATCGCAATGGTAGAGGACGTCAGGGCTTCCATAATCAGCAACAAAGATGGCCATTACCACCAGAGATGACAGGAATAGGCCTCCAGTTCCCCTTCCAACAACCTCCATATCCAATGATGGGTTGGAACCCTGGATTCATGCCACCACCCAACTTCCAACATCAATACCGCCAGCCTTTTTTAGAACAGGGCAGGAGAGGGAGAGGGAGGAGGAGAGGGTCCAACCAAGTGTCATGGGAAGACAACGATGCAGTGAGCAATCATACCCGCAACAGAGAACAGCAACCGGGAGTGAGCGGCCTATAAGCTTGATAACCAATCTCTCAGACAAAATTCTGTCCCCAACCGAAATAAAGGTCCTTGAAAGAGGCCTTGGTTTTGTTCCAACTACCCGCCCAGACAAATTCAAGCTCCACTGTGAGCTCGCTGCTTTCTTCAGAAAGCTCAAACTCAGGGCGTTCTTTGAAGGCAAAGAAGACCCCAACGAAATCATAAGGAATGGTGACACCGGACTAAGACTCAGTTCGACGTTTACCCCCCCACCCCACACAGTTCCAGCTGCTATAACTGCCTTTGAACAGGCTGTGTTTCTGGACCTTGAAACCTGCCAAGACCCCTCTACCTACAACAACTTCAGCACTGCAGAATACCATGCACTACAGGCACTACAAAACGACCAAAGTATTACAATCAAACCAGCTGACAAGGGTGGAGGTCTAGTAATACAAAACACAGCTGACTATGAAAGGGCCAGCCAAATCCTTCTGATGATAAGAAAAATTACCTCCCATTGCTAAGAGACCCAACAGAGGACCTTCGGACGCGGATCAGTAACCTAGTTAGGCAAGCAGAAGAAGATGGAGAAATCTCCAAGAATAAGGCAGACTTTCTGAGCACAAATGAAAGCATAGTCCCTTACTTCTACACACTGCCTAAAACGCATAAGAACCGAATGCCGCCCCCCAGTCGACCAATTGTGTCTGGCATAGGCTCTTTGCTTGAGCCTCTGTCACGCTTCTGTGACCATTACCTAAAACCAATTGTGCAGAGTACTCCAACCTACCTTAAGGACATCAAGAACCTCCTCCTGGTGCTTCAAGACCTCGACCTTACAGGATATACAATAACATTGGTCACACTGGATATAGAGAGCCTCTATACCACTATCCCGCAGGACGATACCATCAAAGTCTTAGGTACTGCTCTCAACTCAGTCACCTGGGATTTTCAAACATCAAACGATTTCATCCTGAAATGTGCTACACTAGCACTAAAAGAGAACTTTTTCTCGTACAAAGGCAACCTCTTCCTTCAATGCACTGGTACGTCGATGGGCAGCACATTTTCCCCCAGTGTAGCGGGCCTTTATGTAGCTGACTTTGAGGCAAAACACGTCCTCACCCCCAACTGTCCGTTTGCCGAGTCTATAATGGTCTGGAGACGCTACATCGACGACGTCCTGGTAATATGGACCGGCAATGATGAACAACTACAGGCTTTCTTCATCTGGATCAATACCCTGGATCCGAATCTAAAATTTACTTTCACGACCAGCAAAACACAGGCAACATTTCTGGATGTGACAATTAGCGTCACTGGGACAAGACTGACCACGAAAACTTTCCATAAACCTACTGCTTGGAATAACCTCTTAGAATTCACGAGTTTCCATCCCCGCCCACTGAAAGAAAATCTGCCATACGGTCAGTATTTGCGACTGAGACGCAACTGCTCCGACTTACAAGATTTTAAGACTCAGTCTGCCGACTTGACAGACAAACTTAAATCTCGAGGCGACTGTGACGGGGTGGGCGGACCGGACATAGAAGGACCTACGGACTGGTGGTCCGCCACCCCCCTTTCACCATGCCCCTTGTCCCCACAGCTACCGCAGTGTACCTGTGCCGCTGATCACGAGCCCGGCTGGACCGACGATACCAACTCACGCGGGCCCTTTAAGGAAATGTACAGTGTGGCCGAGGCTCCGCCCATCGATGACGGCACAAGATCAAAAGCTGGAAGTATCCTGGGTTCGTCGGACGGCGTTTCCCAGGAGGTGGTGAATATCGAGGAGGACGGACGAAGAGAGTCGGAGGGTAGCGAGAGCGACAAGCCAGGAGGCCAACATTACCACTCTTCGCCCAGCCACGTTCCCACGGGAGGAGCGTGGCTCCAAGAGGTACGGGGCCGGGTAGCGGGTTGGGTTGGGCGAAGAGGCAGCCCCGAGTGTAAGGAGCACCGCCCTAGAATCCCCTCCCTCGTCACGAGCACTTCCCCTCACCCCAGTACGTGTGAAGTGAGCACAGGTGCACGGTTGTCGTGTCTTCACCCCTGGCCCTATTTTGAGTCCCAGAGTATTACACGTACCTGACCCCGAGTAAGAAGATCCCAGGGTCTGACGAAAACCACGCCTGTCAAGACCTCGGGAGTGTAAAGCTGGAAAAAGCATTATATAGTTTGGGACACGGTTATCTTGTAGGATAAAGTGGACTGCCACCTTCAATGAAAAAGACATACATCCCCATTAAACCCTCTTTAAAACCGCTATTGAAGGCGCCTGTGTTTCTCTTTACCCAAACTTCACCGGTCAGTCCAGTGGTCGATTCCCCACACGTCCCAACCCCCTCGGGACAGCTACCCAGCGGGAACACTGAATAAGGGCTACAAAAGAGCACGTAACCAGCCACGAGAAGCCCTACTGGAGGCTAAGATCAACATCTCCAAAGACATACCACTAACATGTGTGACTACATACAGTACCCTCTCCAACTACATGAAGAAGTCAATTAACAAAAATTGGAGAGTCCTGTCTAGTACTAATAAAACGAGGGAAAAACCACTATTTTCTTTTAAGAAAGGTCGCATCCTAAGGGATGCACTCGTCCATACACGACCTAAAGCCATTGCCCCGAATACAGTGAGATCTATCACAGACACCTGGAACCTACCAAGAGTTACTGGCCACTTTCCCTGCTCCAACTGCAGTGTCTGTCACCTTACCACACAATCAAAAACACTTGATCTCGAACCTGGGAAATCGTGGGTACAAAGAGATCACACAAATTGCAATACGCAAAACGTGGTATACCTGATTACGTGTCCTTGTGACCTACGTTACGTAGGCATGACGAGCAGAAAGGTGAAGCAGAGAATTTGTGAGCATCGCTCAAACATCAGATGTAAAAAACTAACAACCAAAATGAGCAGACATTACTTAGAACTAAACCACACAACCAATGATTTACAGTGGACCATAATTGAACATGTGAACAGTGACGCCAATATAAACAGTTGCCTCTTTGAAAAAGAACAGAGGTGGGTCTACAGGCTTGGGACCCATCTCACAGGTCTGAATGATGAAATACCTTGGAATGCTGTGATCAAATAGACACTTTGTGAGTCCTATAGTTGATCACCCGAATCTGGTACTTTCTGTCTGTGCAATTGCACATATGCACAATATATATAATTAAATTCCATCTTCAGCCGCATCGTGAGTCTCACACAACAAATCACACTAACATAAGCTAGGGTCAGTCCATGATTTGACTTTCCATTCAGTTATTTATAAGTTCTTTAACAGCCAGTAACCCAAAAATAAGAAATCTTTTTGCTGCCTAAGTGGGTTTGCCCCGCTAAATCTTACAAGCGTGATACCTGACTGTTAGCCTTGTTTTTTATAAATATCATTAACAGCGGGCCATTGGTATGCTAGGGCGCATTAAAATCCATCACGCTCTAGCCCACGTCCCCCCTTTTTTCCAAGCGGTAACAATCCGCGAGCCTATGCTTAAACTCTGTAATGTCCGCGTAGCGAGTAACACCCTTAGGACGCTCATGGTTGCCGAGCAACAAAGACCAACCTTGTGACTACAACGTAACTTCAGAGTGATTGGCTCACTCCTGGGCGTCACCTCGAGCACCCTCCCTGACCACGCCCATCCTGGAAACGATTCGTCCCGCGTTACCGTACTCATATATACGGTGTCTGGGCCCCGGTCTTCCATCTTGGGGGTCCAGTAGAGGGTGATGCAGGTACACTGAGGGTGCCGAGCGTCGAGGGCGTGAGTAGATCCAGTGATTCCACGATCGGCTGACCGCTAAAGCTAAGTACCGATTCCTAAGCCTTTGACTCATTGTATGTATCTCTCCTTTCTTTGACAAACACGCAGGGTGTGCCAATTACGTTCCCACCCCCCTCCTGTGACCCATGGTGTTTTTCATTAACACCAACTAAGTGAGACATTTTTTATTTATTTAATGCACGCGATCGACCTGCACTATTACTTTGATCGCCAATCGGAGATAAAACATCAGTTTTTATGCAACTCACAACCTAGCTTGTACCACGAATAGCACGTAGCACTTCCTTCTGGATAGTAGCTAAACCCAGGGGCTAAGGTGGTGATAAGTGTACGGTTACTATTCACCACTACTGTCTCTGAACCACATTTGGAGCACTAGATACCCATGGATACCATTGGAACAAATACTAAATGTATGTCGTGTTCTATATGTTTGTCCATGTCTTTTTCCATTTACAGGTGCAGAAACCGAAAAGTCGAAGCCTCCTAAACCAGGAGTGATTAGGGAGACAATTCTCTCTTCCTAATTTTTTGCACTTTTTCACAATTTTTTTTAATTTTTTCACTTTCACGTCACTAGGTAAGGGTGGGCCTTAGCGTGCTCATACTGCCAGGGTTTAGTACACCTTGATAGTCCTGAAGAATTGCCTGGTAAAATTACACCGTTTCACGGCAAGAAACATGTCGACTGATATTTAGGAATCTGCCACTCAACTAAATGTGGACTGCTTCCATACACATAGATTTTAATATAAAGTCTTTAGTGATCATAGAATAAAATTTTCCTTTTGATACACTACAGACAATTTTTAATACCTCACCATTCACTAGTTTAGTTTGCACCAACACGTCCTAAATCTCACTAACCTGCTCCGCAGTAGATCTGGCGTCGTAGCACACCAAGGAGACACTCGGTCCCCTTGGTGGAGCCCGATGATGAAGCATGTCATCACCAGGTGGTGAGTGAGGGCTTTCCCTAAACGTCCTAAGTGAGGCCGTTTTTCTCCCTTCTTGTTGCTCCCTAATGTGGTCCAAGTACAACCATAAGACACTCTTTGTTTGTTTATTGACTATAACCGGGGAATAAGAGTGTCAGTCTACTCTCCATATCTCTCTTTTTGTTTATTGACCTCTGCAAAAGCAACACATCCTACGAAGTGTGCTGGAAAGAGGCATGCCAAAAATAGTGCAGAATATGCAGTATTATAATCAAAGTGGGGCGCTTAAAGTACTCTTCGTACGTTGCGCCGTTCAAACAAATTCAAATAGAGAAAAATCTCCTCATTACCTGCCTATATGAATTGCAATGCATATATAACTTATCAAATAAATACTAATATTGGCCAATTTTCAAACAAAAGGAGCAGTAAGTGTTACTAAACGACCTTACCAATCAAAGGCATCAAAACTAACAGCAAGTGCTGCAGAACGGCTCTTACCAATCAAATGGTGTCCAGGTTCCAACTGCCAAATTCTCAAATCGACCAAATGGTCACTGCACGGTGAATCAACAGAAGAGATCTCAGTCGAGGACCGGCGTCACCTGGATGGTCAGATCAGAAAGAAAGTAAAAACGCCATAGGTGCCAAGACTCGGGTCTCCTCAGGCAGCGATCGCGTCCAAAGCGAGATTCAGTTGAGAGGAAGCAAGATGGCGAACACTGCTGTGTCCGAGTGAGCTGGGCTGAGACGCTCCCCCACGCTCCCCCCCTGATCTTCACTGCCTAACAGAGATGCACGGAATGCTGTAAAGCGGCTTTGATTCTTAATGCTAGAAGCCTTTGTGCTTTTTCTCTTCCGAATCGCTGAACGAAAATACAGGAAGCACATTTGCACCCGTACTCATCGGTGTGGCTGGGTGACTGCTTAAAGACCAAATTATAAATACGATATACAGCGGAAAACACAGAACCACGGAACCAAACAGGAATATCTGTGGGTGTTTTCTATAAGTATACTGGGGGATGCTGACTTTGATGAAAATTCCTCCTATTATCTCTGTGCAAACGCCGTCTACAATACCTTCCGTCTGCGGAGAACTGGTACCTGCGGGCGTCGGTCGGCGGTCGGTGGTACTGGCCTTGTAAAAGATGGGCGGAGTTTGGCGAAGTCAGCGAGGTACCCCGCGGAGTGACTGCATCATGAGGCGGGTGCTGGTGCCGTTTTTGGGAGATAGAGGAGGAGAAGCTCGAGGCAGAAACTCAGTACCCCAGCCAGCAGCACAAACAATACCTGCAAACCCCGGGGCGGAATCACAGTCAGTTCAGGATGGGCCCCAAAAATCCAAACATTAACGTGGCAACTAAGGGGGCAACCACAAGGGCTGCGGCGGCGGCGATCACCCCTGTAACAGCACAGCAGGTTCTTCACGAGCAAGCAGGCCATGGCAGCACTGAGAAAGGGGCTAAGACCCAGCACACAAACTTGAAAGCAAAGAGCTCCGGTAAGCCTAAAAATGGCTGCAGTGAAGGTACTCAGGTGGGTGTGATGACTGGACCTAACACTAATACTGACTCTAATATCGAAACAGCTGTCCCTAAAATAGTCATCCCAACAATCTTTAATAAAAAAAGAACTTTGATACCCAAGGGGGCCATTGAACAAACTTTGTCTTCTCAGCCTGTTTCTGGTCCCGACCTTACAATCTTGGAGGGTGAGGCCACACACAATGTCTCCGGCTCACTAAGCTCTGTATCAGGCGACACTCAGAGCCCCCTGGTGAGTACTGATGTTATTGTGCCTGAGGAGGTACAGGGTCAGGGTCAGCCTGGCCTCGCACTCGAATTATCGAATCCTGTACTGGAAAAAGAGACGGTGAATGATCAGGGTTTGTGTGGCTCAGGGGGAAAGTTTTATTCTATGTCCGATGTTTCAGTGGTATCGGAAGGAGAAGAGGAGGGAAGTGCAGACCTGGACTGGGTGGACGACAGAAGTTTATCCAGCTCTATAAATATAGAAGAAGAGGAGAACCTCTCTCCTGTATCAGGGGTAAACAACACTGTTCTAAATCCTCAAGAGATAAGTCATCTAATTCCTCCCCAAAATTCTGATAACAATGGCTCTCCGCATCTGGCCCAAAGACCGGTATCAGGCTCTGATACAAGGTCCCCTACTATCTGAGGAGACTGACAGCAGTATCCGTCTATCCACAATCTATCAGGCCATTTTGCTTCACCAGGAAGAAACAAAGGCAGAGAGGTTGGGTATACATGGGGCTGTGCGCAAATTGCAGAACACTGTAAGGCGTGTAGCAAAATCTTGCTCCGAGCTCTCAGCAAAAGTGGGAGAGGCTGAAGGGAGGCTCTCTGTTATAGAGGATGACTTTTCCATCTGCAAGGCTGAGGTTGCGGCCCTACATTCAGGCCGTGAAGACGTGAACTGGAAACTTGCCGAAATGGAAAATAGGGCAAGGAGAAACAATCTCCGTATACTTGGGGTCCCCGAAGGTTTGGAGGGGAAAGACATTCGACAATTTGTTATCGAGCTATGTTCAGAAGCATTTCCTGATCTAGAAGAATAGAACTGGGAGCGTGAGCTCCAAAGGGTACACAGATTTCCTTTCAAAACAAGGGGTGGTACGGCTGACAAACCTAGGGCGATTCTTATTTGCCTTAATCATTTTCTACTAATGGAGAAGTTGTATGATCTTGCTCACCCGGATCGTAAACGAAAGGCTGTGAGTTTTTCGTACGCCCTGACTACTGTCAGGTTACTGTTCAAACCAGATGGCATCTCCGCCAGCTTATTTCCCCCTTCCAAGGAAAGGGGGCACAAGCATTTTTACTAAACCCTGCAAAACTAAAAGTTATTTTTAAGGATAAAACTCTATTTTTTTCGTCAGAAATAAAGGCAAAGGAGTTTCTGTAATGTTGGAAATTTTGGGAGATGGGAAGTTGGCTTTTAGCAGTCTCATCTCTAATCTGAGAATGTTTCTCCATGTGCTAGGGTTTTTTTTCTCCTTTGTGTAAGCTTTTGGGAAAAAAGGGCTTTTTTTTCTTTTCTTTTTTCTCTTTTGGCAGAGAAGGTCGGGGGTGTTGGGGGCACTCAATCCCATCTCTCCATCACATACAGGGACTGTCCAGTCCCTTGGCTTCACATGGGTGGGTTGGGGGGTGTTCAGGGGGTTCAGGGGGGCGGGTAGGTGTGTGTGTAGGGTGGGGGGTGACTGGGGGCAAGGAGCAAAAAAAAAAAGAGCAAAAACCAGATAACTCAACAGGGGTACGAGATTCAGTCCATTAGGAAATATATGAAAGAAAGCTATCTTAGAGCACAGTACAATATAATTTTACAATGTGCATTCATATAAGCCATATTCGCCTCAATTTATTTGATGACATGTTCTGTGATTTCTTTGATATTCAAGAATGGGTAAATTTACCATTTGCTCGTGGAATGTGTGTGGGTTAAATAGTAGGAAGAAAAGAGGTGTCACAGCCCATGGGGGTAGAGTTAATATGTATTCAGGAGACCCATATTGCTTGGAACAACAGGGGTTGGTTGAGAGAGCTGGGGTATGACGTTTTATCTTGTACACGACAGGGATCTACGACTCGAGGGGTGGCCATGCTAAAGAAATACGGGTGGGGTGAGTGCAAGATCAGCAGGGGCGCTGGGTGATTATAGAGCTAAGGGCTGAAAGCTTTCATGGAACAATATGTACATTATAAGGGTCTAATCTAGATATGATTAACGATGTTAGCACTGAGCTTGCTTTATGGCCTGCCCCTCTCATACTTTGTGGTGATTTTAATTTACATCTAAGCGGAGATTTTGATCTGCGTAATAATACCTGTTATGTAGGGCAAAAACACAAGGTCTTTAAAGCAGTTAAGGGCATTGCTAAGGAGTTTGGGTTGGTGGATGTCTGGTGGTATAAGAATTCGCACCTTCCGGGATTCACGTATTACTCAGCCCCACATCAGAAGCATGTACGAATTGAATACTTTTTTGCCCCCATGGATTTTTTATCCAACGCTAAAATAGACATTTTACCCAAGATTATATCGGACCACAATCTTATTATATTCGAATTACAAATAGCAACCCAGATTCAAAATGAAAGGAAGCCATGGATATTTGAGCGGCAACTTCTGGTAGACCAGTTGTATTTAGAACATATGAATACGTGGATTCCGGAATTTTTTTATATCAATGCTGGGTCTGCTTCAGTTAAAATAGTGTGGGATGCGTTTAAAGCTGGTGTCCGTGGGGAGACGCGTAGCTTTTCCATCAACAAGCAGTGCAAGGTACGTGAAGAGCAAGATAAGGAGCTGAGTAAATTGCGTGCTCTAGAAATCGAGATGACGGCAATTTGTAGCTCCAGTCAGGCAATTCAACAGAAGGGTGAGGCTCTAGCAATTCAGAAAATTAGCCGGCCAGGTGGCTGTACACCATTCAGATCTGTATGAGGTGGGTGAAAACTCGGGACGGCTACTGGCCAAAAGGCTAAGGCAGAGGGAGGCTGCTAGAAGAGTGGAATCTATACAGGACTCACAGGGAAGAATTAGAGGCGGATATCACCTCAGAGGAACTAGAGTTAGCTATTCTAAAACTAGCAACAGGGAAGGCAGTCGGTCCCGATGGGATCCCACGAGAATTTTTTCGCACTTTTTTCTCGAAATTAAAAGAGCAATTTTTAGAGGTTTGTCTGGATGCGCGAAAAGGCTTGCCACCGATTTCTTGGCAGAAATCTATAATTACGGTCTTTTTAAAAAAAGATAAGCCCTCTCTTTTACCTGCCTCATACAGACCAATTTCATTAATAAACGCCAATAGCAAGGTTTACTCTAAAATTATTGCTACCCGGATCTCCAACATAATTAACATCTTAGTATCACCCCAACAACATGGTTTCATACCCGGCAGGGATACGACTGATCATGTGCGTCGTATTATTGCTCTGATGGACCGGGCGGAAGCTACCAAGATCCCTATTGGCATCATCCTGTTAGATGCCGAAAAGGCATTTGACAGGGTGGCCTGGCCCTATCTGTGGCAGACCTTATCTTTGAAGGGATTTGGACCAAGGATGCTTCAAGCCATAAAAACTTTATACAACTCTCCTGTGGCAGCAATACGTTTAGGGGGCAGAGAGTCTAAACAATTCGCAATTTTACGTGGTACTAGACAAGGCTGCCCGAGTTCTCCGTTATTATTTGCTTTTTACATTGACTTTTTTTAAATAAAACTAAATCAAGCGGCTAATATTTCACCTGTCACCGTTTGTAATGTTGAATATAGGGCCTTAGCCTACGCAGATGATATTGTGGTTGTAACAACTAACCTCTCTCCTGCTCTTGCTGCAATTCAAGATCTAGCATTACAATTTGGATCTTTTTCAGGCTATAGGCTTAATATAACAAAAACTCAGATTTTGTATGTAGGGGGCCCACCACCGATATTACTATAGTGTCAGAAGCAACGTATCTAGGAATTAAACTTACTTCACCAGTAACCAAGATCCCTGAAATTAATTTTAACCCCGTTCTGGACAAGGTTAAAACTACTTTGGAGCGACCGAACCATCTTCACTTATCTCTTTTCGGACGAGATAATGTGTTGAAGATGTTGGTGCTACCTAAATTTCTGTATATATTCAGAACAATTCCATTGGAGTTCCCACCTAAATGCTTCAAGCGGCTGGAAAGTCTATGAGGCAGATTTTTATGGGGGTATAAACGGCACAGACGTGCATATAAAAAAATGGCTCTCCCGAAAGATAGAGGTGGTTGGGGTGTCCCATATTTTTTATTTTACTATTGGGCCGCAGCGCTGCAATGAATCTACCCTCTAGTGGTTAGGGAAAAAGCTAGACCAACAATTTATCTGAACCCTTCAATATATAACTTTGGGATAGGCGTAGAGACGAATAATTGCTTTCTAAAAATTGTCGAACCAATCTACTACAAAAAAGCTAAATTCAAAGTTCTTAAAGAAGCGTTTTAAGAAATATTTAGGTTTAACTAATATAAATTACTATACCCCGTTTCATGCACCTAGTATTTTACCTATGATTTTTAGGGATTACACGACAATGGGCTGGCGTCAGAAAGGGATTAGCCGTTTAGGGCAGTTAATCCCGGATTCACAATTTTTATCCTTTGCCGATATTCAAGTAAAATACGGTATACTGCGACAGGATGTTTTTAAATACTTGCAAATCCACAGCTTCTATAATATGTCAGTGCGAAATAATATGCAGTTTAGCAAATGCCCATTAATTGAGGGGATGGATAGACGAAATCCGATTGGCTTTTACTCGAAAAACTTAATAGAGTTACTGCCAGATGATTTAGGGACCCGCCAGGATAAATGGCGGGAGCTCCTAAATGTTTCTGATATTGATTTAAACACATCTATATTGTTGGCAAATGAGGTCTTGATATCTGGCAGGATGAGGGCACAACATTATATGGCCCTTTAAGACTTGTATTATTCGCCAAAACAAGTGTCTAAATGGAGTATAGGAGTAGGAGCAAAGTGTAGTAGATGTGGCCTATTTGCAGCAGATGCATTACACATGTTCTATTCTTGCCCAAAACTAACAGAGGTGTTAACATCAATCCAAAGATTCCTGGTAGAGATAATTGGTTCACCAATCGGTATTACAGGCGCGATGGTAATGTTAGGAGTGGAGTCCAATACTCAAGGCAGATCTAGATTTAAGGTATCATTTCTCTTTATCTGTATGGCCATTTTTCGTGCTTGCATCACTAGGGAATGGATTTCTCCAGATCCTCTTTCATTCTTCTCCTGGAGAGCCCAGCTTCTCGCTACATATAATATAGAGGTTGCAATTTATAAGACCAAGTATAATCTAAGAAGGACTAAAGGGTTAAGAATATGGACTCCTATTCTAGATATAATGTATATATTCTGTGGTTCTTTTTGTTGTCTGATGTACTTAATTTAACCTCATCCTGACGCAGATTGTCATGATAGGCAGCTTTTTTCTCCATAATTTTTCTTTGCTCTTTCTCCTTCTCCTTTCCGTTTTTCCTTTTTACATTTTTTTTTATTTATTATGTATTGTAGGAGCTCGCTATACTTCTTTGTTTTTTCTTAAATGTTTGAGAAATTGATTTGAGAAAACAATAAAATTATTTAAAAAAAAGGGATAGGTTCAGTAACATATGCCTTGAATTGGGTGCATACGCCCTCAGATTTATTGAAGCGGTCAAAAAAGAAGCAGTACTTTTCGTCCGGAGAAAATTCCCCTTTGCGGAAGGGATCTAGAACTTTGCAAAGTGCCGCAGTGAGGCTTCATTGACTTCAAACGCCATGGTTGGGGAAGGAACATTTCTATGCATCACTGCAAGCCAATTCTCATACATTGTAAAATGAAATTTCCTGAATTTCTCCTCGACATTTCTTTGCTGACCAAGTGGCAAGCGTTCTAACATGGAACATGCTGCAGGGCCAAAGTCACTTTAAGTGTCGCCCAGCCTACTATAAAGGAGATGCTTCACATCTACACCAATTAACACTGAACACTTGGTAGACAAAGGTTTTTTCTGACTCTAGTATTTTTATCATGTCCACAAAAAAAAAAAAGGGGGAGATTCCAATCCTTTGTTTCGACCAGTCCTTCGGGCATCCGAGTCGCCGATGAGCCCCGCGTTGGAAGCGCCAATTTGCTGTCGTGAGCCTCAGCAAGGACTACCAGTGCAAGGGATTCGCCCTTCTCTGCACAGAGTCCTCAGACCAATAGGAAGAAGTTGGCACAGAAACTGGAATAGAAAATACAGAGTTTATTAAACCTCACGAGGTGGAACTACATTCACACAACACCCTTCGGTAATGTATGACGTAGCACACCGAATGGAAGGAGCCTGGTCCTTTTATACCCACACAGGGGCTCAAATGAAGGTGGTACAAGTACAAAATGCTGGTTGCAGGTACATATAAGGTCATACAGAGAATGTACAGGCAACAAGTGGAAAGAGCTAACAGTTTGCTAATTCTGGTGGACACATCCTGACAGTTACAGACTGGGGACAGCTGCAAGCTCAACTGAACATGTACGAAGCAGAAAAGGCTAAATATATCTCGTCTCTAGGCATATTTCAAGAGCAGTTAACAGGAAGGTAGGACAGAGCACATCGCGAGCACATGGTAAACAAAATGGCTGACAGAAATACAAAATGGATTCCACAAAACGGACAAGATAGTCTCTAAATACAGGATGTCTTCTGCTAATGCTTAACCTAATTGCTGCCAAATTACAACAATAGGTTGTCTGATTTGGAAAAAATTGATGCATTTTCTTGTAGTGAAACATTGGAAAGCACATCAGATTTCAAAACAATGTATTGTTATCAATTCTATGGTCATCAATTTCTGCAGAAATCTGCCAATCCTAGATATGTGTGCACATATCACCAGTGGGAACATTGTCCAACACCGCCGAAAGGCAGTTCAAAAACATTTGCACAAAAGTTTCCATTTTTTTCAGGGTTTAATATGTCTGACCCAGCCTCATATTATTATAAGGTTGCACCAAACTCAGTACAGAAAAATATGCTAACACAAACTAAACAGATTTACTCTGCTTCCTTTATTGCTCAGCTGTCTAAACAAGGTTTTGACTTATGGAAAGACACCATAGACTTCAAATCAGTCTGAGGCACTGGAGAATGGCAAGTTCAGGGAACGGAAGCTTTATTTAGAGCATGCCTCATATCTCAACAAGTCATTTTTTGGAACGAGCCAGTGCAACAGACGTCTTGCCTTGGACTAGCCAAGAACGAAGACTTGAACACACCTTGGCTGCCAACACCATCACTGACCGAGGGTAACGAAACATCACAGAAAGAAATTATATTAGATGACATCATACCATACAATACAATAGATCAGACCCCGATTGGAGGAAATGGTTAATTTGGCCCAAAGACACCAACATTTGTCAGGCAAGATTCATGGGTAAAACCGAAGGGTTTAGTATCCATAGGCCAGATCCACGTTATGTGCAGAGAGACCATCCAGGAGTAGTGACATCCTACAGTGTTGGGAAGTAGTGCCTTTATTGGCTAAAAACCTCAACACTCACACAGGTGAAACAACACTTATTCTTACTGTCACAGGATGTGGATCTTAGGGATTTTTTACTAGGTCCCAGGAAGTCACGTCAGAAAAGTTTCATATATACTGGCATTTATGCTGCCAAAAAAGAAATTTGGAAATTATCACAACAAGATGCCTGTTGTAAAGATGAGGCGTACCAGTAGAATTAAGAAGGTCTTCTTTATTAAGTCTTCACACCATCACAGGTTCCAGTCAGCTGAAGTCAGCTGTGGAATGTTCACACATTCTTGCCAGGGCTATACCAAGGGAGAGGAGGGCAAGGGGGGGCTGAGCAAACCAAGTGAGATTACAACAGATCTCCTTACCAAGGGAAAGGGAAAGGAATAAGTGGGGAGCGAGGGCCGCTAGAAAGAAAGTTAAACCATACTGTTACAATATTGACATTTTAAAGCGTGCCACACAATTCCAGGTAAGGTTCTCAAGTGACACAGTAGTCTTTAGTCCACCGGGGTGCAGCTGTGGACCTTGACGACCTCCGAAGGGCCACATCCGTCACACTACGCATTTGTGTCTCTGTTTGGGGAACATACTTTTCTCTGTGAGGGACAATCCTGTCCATACTCCATGTCTGTCCGTTGGGCAGCTGGACTACATTCCTACCTACTTTGGTTACACGCATGGGTTGAGAGAACCTGGTGGCATCCCTCCTCCTTGGCTTGGGAAGGTCTATACGGACCCAGTCCCCTTCCCTTATCATGCTAGATTTCACGTGTTTTTCAGCATTGTACCTTGCTTAGTACTTGTCTTGGTGATCTCTAAAACGCTTTCCAATTTCGCCACGGTTAACATGGCAACAGGTCTGCCTTTTTAGTGGAGGTGAAAGTCTGGTTTTAGGGATCCTCCCTTTTAATGAACTGAAAGGAGACACACCTGTGACTAGGTTAGGGGCAGTGCGATAGGCCCAGAGTGTTTCCTGCAGTGTTTGTGCTGCTAAATTGCCTAATACCTCGGCACGTTGTATACATTCTTTTATCATGCGGTTCATGTGCTCCATGAACCCGTTGGCACGGGGACAATAAAGGGCAGTTTTCAGGTGGGTGATGCCCATATCAGAATGGAATTCCCTCATGTTCTCTGAAGTGAACTGTACCCCGTTGTCCGTGACTAAACTATCTGGGATGCCTTCCTCTAAAAAGGTACCGTTAAGGAAGCCTATGAGAACCTTTGTATCAATTTGGTGGACAGACTTGTAAACCACCCACTTAGTGTGGTAATCCACTAGGACTAGTATGAATCTCTCCTTCAAACTCTCGAGGGTCAGGGGGCCAATTATGTCAAGAGCTAGTTTAGACCAAGGACTATCTGGTACAAAAACTGGGGATAGGGGTGGTTTCCTTGTCTGATGTGTCTTATCGGATTTGCTGCATTCCATACAGTCCCTAACTGTGTGTTCTACCATGCTATCCATCCCCGGCCACCAGTAGTCCAATCTTATCTTGTTTTTAGTTAGGCTACGCCCTAAGTGACCAACATGCGCTAAGTCTACAATTTTTTGCCTGAGAGAGATAGGTGGAACCATTTTATCTCTCCTATACACCATATCATCTTGGATGTTAAGTTCCAGCTTCACCTCCCAGAATCCACTCAATGCAGGTGCCACTTTATTTCTCTTGTTGGGCCACCCTTTTGTTATACAGTTTTTTAGTGCTTGCATATCATTATCATTGCTCAAAGCTTGCTCCCATTCTTCTTTGCTTACCACGTCAACTTCAAGATCCTCTTCATCTTCAGCTATTACATTACCACTTTCGGTATCATCTGGTGAGTGGGACAAGAAGTCTGCCACAACATTTTGTGAGCCCGGCATGTATTTCACAGAGAAATTGTAACCCTCCACACCCAAAATCCACCTTGAAATGGGTGGAGTAGTTTTTTCAGACCCTTTGGTTGTAAAGGCATACATGAGGGGTTTGTGGTCAGTCCTCACAGTGAAGGGAATGCCCCAGAGGAAGAAACGGAAATGTTTGATGGCCCATGTGCAAGCCAATGCCTCCATTTCGACTATGGAGTAGTTAACTTCTGCCCCTTTAAGGGCGCGAGAAGCAAAAGTCACCACTTGTTCCTTGTTATTGTCCATCTGGGTGAGACTAGCCCCTAACCCCTTATTACTGGCATCGGTGTACAGAATGGTGGATTTGGTAGGGTCAAACCTACCCAGTGATGGGGCTGAGGCAATGCTATCCTTCACTGTGGTGAACGCCACTTGACAGTTTTCAGTCTATGTAAAGGGAGTTCTGGTCTTAAGTAACGATCTCAGAGGTTCTACAATGCTTGCATAATTCTTTACAAACTTAGCATAATATTCCGATAATCCTAAAAATGATTTAAGATCATCTACATTCGTGGATGGTTTGGTTCCTCGTATGGCTTCTACCAAGTCTACTTTGGGCTTTATTCCATCCTCTAAAATTGTGTGGCCCGGGTATTCAACCAACCCAACCCCTATGCAACACTTTTCTTTCTTTAGTGTCACTCCTGCAGCTTCCAACTTAGTCAACGCCCTCCTCAAAATGGAATTGTGTTCCTCCACGTCCTTCCCATAAATGAGGATGTCGTCCTGGAAGCACATGGTGTTCTGGAGACCTTCATGTTGCATGATCCTCTGGAAGGCCGTGGCTGCCGACGCCAACCCAAAGGGCATGCAAAAGTACTGGAAGGCCCCTAAAGGGGTAATGAAGGAGGTTAAGTGACGTGAGTCCGGGTGCAACTCCACCTGGTGGTATGCAGATTTGAGGTCTAAGACGCTGAAACAACTGGCACCTTGATTAATGTAAAGAATTCATGTATACGTGGCAAAGGGTGCCTGTCCACCCAAATGTTGTTGTTTTGGTCCCTAAGGTCCACACATAATCTTATATCCTTACTAGAGGATTTAGTTGTAAGGACAATTGGGGCCAACCATTGGGAGACGTCTATAGGTTCAATGACTCCATGAGCTAATAGTCTGTCCAATTCAGCTTGTAGGGGTGCCTGCATCAAATGAGGTATGGGTCTCACCTTGTGAGCTACGGGCTTGGCCTTGTTTTTAAGTTTGATGAAATGCTGATAGTTCTTAAGTAGACCCAGCTCCTCAGTGAACACCTTAGGAAAATCGTCACAAACTTCCTTTCCCCCCACCGACTGGTCCACTAGGAGTACTTGGTCAGGGCTATTGGGGTCCAAATTGATGCCTAATTCCCGTTGGTGTTTCGACCCCAAAAATCTAGACCCTTTCTGTGTGAGATACATTTTACCCACTGTGCTCCTTCCCTTGGAGCCTATGTTCATGGTTGTCATGCCTACCAATGGTATGGGATCCCCATTATATCCCCCTGGGTGTATGTCAGCAGGTTGTATTTTCTGTTGCCACGTGGGGAACATTTTAGAAAAGGTGTCTGCTTCCACTAAAGTATAAGGTGAGCATGAGTCTGCCAAAACCGTAACTTCCCTTTGGTCTAATGTTATGGTACAAGACGGAAATCCACCAGTCTTGTCCCCCTCTTGTACTTTGACCACTAATTTTACTTCTTGGGGACGCTCCTGCTCAATGGAGTGAACTTTTTTAGATTGTGATCTCTACAGAGTCTGGCCAGATGGCCCCTCCTGCCACATCTGTGGCATGTGATTAACCTGGCTTGGCATCCTACGTGATTGGCAAGGTGATTGGGGCTACCACATCTGAAACACTTTAATTTGGTCGCTGGGGGAACAACACTGGGGCCCTTATTCTTACTTTCTTTATGGGTCTCCTGCTTGTTTATGGCATTTACTTCTGTGTTTTTCTCCCCTTCACCTTTCATTGCTAACATACAATCTGCAGTGTGTTCGATACTAACGTGATGTCGATGACTTGTTTTAGGTCAGGATTGGCAACTAGGAGTCTTTCTTGAATTTTAGCGTTGTTAGTGCATCTTACTAATTGGTCTCTAATTAGGGAGTCTTTAAAGGTGTCAAATTCACATGTGTTGGCTAGACCTTTAAGGGCTGCAATGTATGTTTTCACCTTTTCACTCTTCCCCTGTACTCTTGAAAAGAATTTGTGCCTTTCCAAAACCACGTTGATGGTCTTACCAAAATGTTTTTCCAACCTATTAACTGCTGCTAGATAGACATTCTCATCACTGTCCTCCTCTGCCTCCACTGATATGTTGTCATTCGTTTTGCGCCCTTTAATACCTAAGTTATGCAATAAAGTATATAGCTTTCTTAATGCTGAGAACTTTTCTCCCCCAATTGCAATGAGGTAGGACTCTAAAAGTCCAAACCATCGTTTCCACGGCAACTGTGGCTCTCCCACTTCATTAAGAAAAGGTGGCGGCTACAACATATTTGTACTCGCCATTTTATGAAGGAAAGGTACAAGGGCTCTTAGTAGAAACAATACAGATGCGTATACTTGGAAGATGGGTCTGTCCCCTTCCCTCTAAGCGAAACACCACCAAAAGCACAAAATATAATGGCGAAAGTCCAGCTGTGCCTGTCAGCGCGTGAAAATGACAGGCAAAAAGTCAAAGAACCTTAACTGGAGATTAACGAAGGTTCCTAGTGAAGGCAGTTGACAGGAGGACCTGGGTGAGTAACTGTACCAATTTGAAAGGAAAAAAAATAACAGTGAGCTGTGCCCGTCAGCATTAAACTGCAGGCAATTAATAACACATTTGCAGAGAGTTCAGATATTCAGCTGTGCCTGTCAGTGAAAACCCCAACAGGCTTGCAGTGCACATGCATATGAGGAAGAGTTTAAACTATGGAGAATCAGCTGTGCCTTTCAGCGAAGAATGCCACAGGCTGAATGAGTAACCGGCAGTGCAAAGGGTTAAGTTGAAGAGCGCTACTCAGGGGGAGGCGCCACTCTGAGGTGTCTCTGTGAGGGAGGCGCCAAGAATGTGCCGCCTCCGGAGATGACGCTTGGCTGAGGGAAGAGCTGGCAAGACGTCGGAAGCCTGACGTGGCTTCTGTGGGACAATGGATGCCTCCCCACGCTGTTGCTCCCTCAGAGTTCTCTCACAAAATGATCCCACACCGAGGACCGCAGTGCAGGAACCGTCGCATCCCGCGATGACCCCCGATCTCTACCACTACTCCGGTCGAGGCACCCAGCACCAGGAAATGACCCGGGCTTTCATGCAGCACCCAGCCTCTTTATTTATTTCCGCCCGGGCACACACAGCAGGCGCAGACAGAGCCTCGCAGGACACCGGGAATACACCCCGCGAGACACCGGTAATACACCCAGCTCCTGCACAACCACCCGGACCTCTTTATTAGTTCCGGCCTGTGCAGAACGCAGCAGACACGGTATGGGACCCTTATAAAGTTACTCAAATCCCCATGACTGACTTAATAGATGGCATCACAGACTGGGTTGGCCACTGCACACCGCAACCCCAGGAAGACAAAAAGGATATAAAATCCCTGTGACTGACTTAATTGATGGTGTCACAGACTGGGTTGGCCACTGCACAATGCAACCCCAGGAAGAATAAAAGGATAAAATAGCTCTCCCTCTTGTCCGTTGATCCGCTGGAAGACAGGGTCAGTCAAAAGGAACTATGATGCAGGGGTCTTCATTCTCCTCACCTTCAAAAAGATGACCAGTACTCTCTACAGATAACAGCACGGCACGGCAGCAGGACTGGAAACGTTTTTCTTCACCCTCACAGGGTAGCTTCAATATACAGCAAGAGGCACATCATAGCAGAGATATTGCAGAATGCAGGAGATCTTGGTCCTCCGCTACACTTGAAGGTATCAGGTAAGTCAAAAATCTTTCTTAAAGTACTTGGCTGTACTGGAGTACGTAATGGGGGTGATGGTGTACCGTCCCCACACGGTGTTTCCTCGCCAGTGTTGTAAAGATGAGGCATACCAGTAGAATTAAGAAGGTCTTCTTTATTAAGTCTTCACACCATCACAGGTTCCAGTCAGCTGAAGTCAGCTGTGGAATGTTCATACATTCTTGCCAGGGCTATACCAAGGGAGAGGAGGGCAAGGGGGGGGGGGGAGCAAACCAAGTGAGATTACAACAATGCCGCAGAGAGGTTTACATGAAATAGACCGTATAAATCTAGAAAAATCTCTAGCAGTGGTAGACATTGAGTTAACTACATTGACCTCCAGGATATATTCCTTAGGCAACATTGTGTCTTCTGTGATAGACATATTAGAACAAGATTTGGCCATATTAGAAACAAGGGCAATCTCAATTACGTTCTATTATTTTGTTAAGCTGGACACTACAATCTTTGCATGCAGGCTATATGCCTTGGTGTCTCTGTTCTCTGAATACAATCTAACAGATGGAAATGGCACAAAGGGGAGCAAAATATGCAATGCTGCGTATCAAAAACTGGATAGATTACCGTTCACAGTGGCAGAATCACCATCCACGGAATGGCTAATCCATAGCCACTTAAGACTACTGGTCACTACTTTTCAGTTTTAGTATTGCCTTGAACAAAAGCAGGCAGGCAGATATGAAAAAATGGGTTAGAAATACATTAAGGAATCATGGGAATTACCATTTATTATTTTTTTATTTTATAGTATTTATAAGGCGCACAGCTACCCACCAAGGGTTTCCCGGCGCCGAATAAGCAAGAACACAGGGTACAGCCAACGGGAGAACCGATCCGAAAGCAGTTATTTGTCGAACAACCAGGTTTTTACGCTTTTCCTAAAGCTCCCATAGTTTTCTTCTTTGCGTATTTGGATGGGAAGGGTGTTCCAAAGAGTTGGACCCAAGTATGAAAAGGATCTTCCTCCCATTCTAGCCCGTTTGTACCTAGGTACCGCGAAGTTCGCAGATGTAACTGAACGAAGATTTGTACCATACAGATTTCGATGCCAGAGTGGGGATCGAGAAGTGTTTCTAAGTGGTACAAACTGTGAGAACGCTTTAAGTGGATCACTCATTTGTCAGGATAAAATGCTGCACGGGGCTTGTAATGGTTCTGTAGCAAACTTGTCCTGCCATCTGAGAGGTGCCCCAGCTGCAGTGATTACTCCAGCATTTGAGCTACTTTTAAATGGGAGTTTCTTGATGCTGAACAGTCAAGGCTGCTGCGGAATGCTCCCGGGCATCGCATATCTAGGCATCATGAGCTTCAGGTTTACTTGTATGCCAGTATTGTTTCCACCTGCATATTCAGTCAGGGAGACGCCATTATGGCCTTCACTGAATGTTTCTTTGTTGCAGTTTGATACTCTAAGCAGAATGAAAGCCATGCTTTTACAGACGTCTGTGCCCTTAACCCCCGCTCAAGAGACTTTTGATCTCCAGATCACAAGGTCTTCAGCAGAGATACAGGCACTTTTTCATACAAACTGCTCTTTCTATTTTGCAGAAATGGTAAATCGTATCTCTAACATGTCTGATACAACAGGCATAGCCCACCTATTTATAACCATAGGTTCTAGACTTCTAGGCACCTTTCAGACAGTACTTGGAGTTATACCAAACGTCATACACTCCGTATTCGGAAGCATCTTTGGAAGACTTCCGCTAATCCTGTTCCTAATAGCCGGTATCCTGAATGTTTTCTATCTACTACCCAATGGAGGTCCCAGTCACCAAGGAGATGGAAAAAGCACTCCTGGAGCATAAATACTATGACTGCATGGTACAACATCTAGGCATGCCTCGCCTAAGAAAAGTAAGTGCATCTTGTTTCTTGTCATTTCGACCAGTCTGGATGGACTGCATCTTACCTGTCCTCCTATATGCCTGTTTTGCAGAGTAGAATGCATGTTAGACCTTTGTTTGACACTTCCATCATGTGTGCAACCGGACGTGAATGCTCTACTGGACCCGATAACAGCCCATGATCTGCATTGTCCTCAGCATATTCCAATGTTGATGGCGCCATTTCTTGAGCCATCACAGGTAGTAACTGCACCTGTTGGTATGGACACTGGCCCCTCCACTGACACCCAGGCTTTGCACGGCACACAGCCTGCCCCAGCACCAGCTGCAGACAAAGTGGAACATCATCTATGCTCAATTGGCGTACTCTGCGAGGTGCTACAGGGGCCGTCTACTGCGTCTACCAGCCAGGACACATAAACATTTGACTCATTTTGGCTCATTGTGTGCTGAAGGAAATTTGCCCGTCTTAAACAAACTAAAATTTGGAACTCAGAAACAAAATTGACATTGACATTCCTTTTATTTATTGGGCATACATCGCTTTCTAATGCTTATAGGGATTCGGACTATAACCACAGACACTTTAGAGCTATGGCTTGCAAATTCTTTTTAGACGTTTTAATCATTTTATATAAAGAGATGTTTTTATAAACTTTGTGTGTACCTATATCTGGTTAGGCTAGTAGTACAGTAATAAGTTATATATGTCGTCCAGTCGGATGAGAAGTGGGTGTTATATTCCATATGGGTACCCTACATAGGCGCAGGTAACATTGCACCCATTCATTTATATTCTTCCCTACATTATATACATAACGGTTCATAGGGACTAACCTTTTACATAGATATGACACTGCATTCAGAACACAGGGTTTTCCCTAGTTCGAATCTCATACATTATGCTTGAGACTTCTTGGAAGCAAAGGAGGATTAACATCTCCTGTATAATATCTCTGTATACAGTTCAGGCCCGATGTCATCCTTTAGGCTGACACAGTAACACAGCAAGGTAGGACCCCTGGGGAGACCTATGAGTATATATACATCATATCTTGCTTAGAGATACAGAAGAGACCGAGACTTTCCGGCTGACACACTGACCAGAGACGCTGAGATTCCTGCACGCAGACGCTCCAGCTATCAGTGGTCTAACATCCCTCGCAGGGTGTCCAAGTCAAGACCAGGACAGGGTACCACATTCTCTTATTTCAGGTAAATGGGGTTTACTAGATCCTAGAGGGATTCTTGGCATAACACCTACATAGATACTAAGTACATTTAGGTACATCTAGTTAGAGAGGCATAGTAGGAGTATGCACCTTTTTATCATGTGTTTTATATACTTGTATGTATTCATGATTATCGCAAGATGGTAGAGCTATACCATCCATGTACTATCTTAGTGCCGCTAATCATATATCTCTGCTACTGTGTAATGGTTGTTTGCAGCTCATCTATTCTACATTAGAATAGCAACTGTTCAATAAATTCTTATTGAAACGCCCAGCCTGTTTATTCTGTGTATCTCTGAGAGAAACTAATTGAGCATGAGTGACTGAGCGAAAGATAGTATATTGTTTCCACAATTCTGAGGGATCAGGGTTGTCATATTCTGAGTTTTCCAGAATCTATTCTTCCCTTGGTAAGAGGAGATTATAGTGGCACTCTGAGGTTCCGAGATTCTGAACCCGTTCAATAAAGGTTGTCGTATCGTGACGAATCTGGTGTCAGCAGACCGAGAATGGCGAGTATATTATGTACGAGTGTTTTCGTCATGTTCGAGTGATGGATTCATTACGAAATAAGGGATTCCGTTCTGAACCCTTGGGTTCCATTTTGTGTACGGCAGCCATTTTGTGGTTGCCCTCACATAGGCCGATGACTACGGCCGAACAAGTTCTTGAGACACGTACTCCTTTAGCTGACTCTTGTGTGACCTGGGCAAGCTGACTTTGTTGCCCGAGGCCAAACTTGTTAGGCCAGTTCTTTTCCCAGTAGCTGATCAAGATTAGCGATTAAGGCACAGGACATTATTACCTTTTATTACACACAACTATGTCTTATCTTACTTACACCTGTCTCTGCTCCTTTCTTTATGGTCTGTTTACGACGGGGAGGTGACCGATTTTATGGTGGGTTTCGATCGACTTGTCTGATGAAGAATGTTGGGTTTGACCAATAATTGATGGTGGGCTGAATAATGAAATGTGGGTTTGTCACGCAATGCTTTTAGTCGTATACACATGGGATTGGTTGGTTGTAAATAAGGAATGTTTGCCTGAAGCACAATATTTTGTATAAAAAGGGTTGACTGGCTTTGTAAAGTTGAGCAGTCTCCTACGAATATACGTCATTGTACTTCGTGGACTTCTGTTACTGGTTGCAGCCAATAAATTTGATCTTTGACGCCACCTAGAAGAGTCCCGTATCTCTGTATGCCGAGACAGGGGAATCCGAAGACTTCGGGCGTTATCCCTGGCGCCGCTGGGTTCTAAAAACCTGGTTCTTCACTTGGCGCCCAATGTGGGGCGACTTCAGCGGTACCGGTCCAAGCCTGAAGATAGTGAGGAGCTTCGTGTGAAAATTCTGGAGGAAGGCCAACCACTTCATCGACCCCTGTATGTCGTCGTGGTCTGAAAGTCTTTGCTGCGAGGTTCCCCGCTTTCCGACGGATACGAAGGACTGCTGCCCTGACTGTCGCCCTGTCTTGAGCCCTTAGACGATTTGTAGAGCGAGACGATAGACTGGTCTTCTGGTGATGTCATCGATACCTCAGTTAAGTATGAGTGGAGCGTCTCCCAGTCCTTAGTTTTGGGTATCCCCTTGGGATATTTGATTTGGAACTTGCAAGTACCAAAGCCGAGGGACTCGTGAATTCACGAGACTATCGTATTCAATAATCCTTTGAAGTTTGAAGCTAGACTAGTGAGCGAAGATGCCTGGTCTTAGCAGACTTGGAAATTTGTTTTGTTGTGGTCGACATAGGGACTCCCGATTGGAAGATTCGTGTCCGGTTCCTCCAATTGGAACTCCAACATACGAGCTTTACCTAAAACATGGTGTGGGTCCTATCACGTATAATGAAGTATGGATCCGCTACACTAGGAAGGACGGTTTTTAAAGTGGCCCCAATATGGTAGCTACGACACCGAGATTTTAGATAATCTAGAAGTTAGACTCTTCCAGAAGAAAGCCCGGCCGGCGATGTTTGACTCTTTCGGCCTATGGCGAAAGGAAGCCAAACAGTGAGAAATTAAATTAGCGAAGAGGAATAAAAGAGAAAAAGGTATTTCGATAATGCAGGCTGCTATACAATTTAAAGATAACGAAGAGGAACAAGCGAGTGAACAGTTGCACAGGCAACGTAAACTGGTGATTGATAAGTGTTATCCAGCTTTGCCGCTTCTTCAGCAAGATGCAGCGAAGGAACTTGAGAAAGATCCTTTAATGTCACAGTTGTTGAGTTCGCCACCCCCTTATATGCAGAGTGTTACAGAACCTCCGCAACATTTAGTTGCGCAACCTCCGGTTGTTTTGCCTCCTGTTATTCCACAGCATCCCGCTCCTCTTCAGTTGGCTCCTACTCCTCTGATGCAGCCTTCTCAAGGCCTGCCACCGACTTTGATACCTGCTCTGCCTTTACTTCCTACGACTTTTTCGCCTGTTCTCGTTGCCTCTTCTGTTTCTGCTCCTACATTAACCTTTTCTCAATCCGCTTTATCTCCTGTCCTGTCGACTTCTCCTTCTGTTGGACAGAGAATGACTGATACTGTTACCAGTCTTTTATCTCCTTTCTTTGGGTCATTAAGTATGACCCCTGTTTCAGAGCGTAAACAGTTGCGTAGTCTACTGCCTGATTCTAGAGAGCGGGAAGTATTGGGTCATTTGGCGCGTAAATGGGTTACTCGCCCTTTAAGATATGATGTAGATTCTGTTATGGATGTCTACCGTCAATGGGAAGCACCGAAGCAGAGATATGTTTTTGATAAGATGTGTACTTTCCTTCGTGAGGAATGGGAAGATGGTGATTTGGGACAGACTCCGTTTGAGTTGTCCCGTGTACTGTCCGAGTTTGCGAAGGGAACTATAGTGGGTTCCGATGTTGAGGAAGCAATTGCGACATTGTTGTCGTTTAGAAGTGAGGATCCTTCTCAGTCGTTGTTTGAGCCTGATTCTTCTGTTAGGAGAAAGGTGCGACAATATCCAATGAGAGAAGTTCCCCCAGTTTGGAAAGAAGGGGATCCAACTGCTAATCCAGCTGTTCTGCCTCATTTTCAGCGTGTTTGGGTACATGTTCCATGGAAGCGAGCTGAAGTTTTGGCTCTTAAACAGACCTTACCTGACCCCCGTAAAAATCCTGCAGGGTACTATAAGGAATTATCACAGACTGCAGACTCCTGTATTATGAATTTAGCTGATATAGACATGTTGTTTGGGAATGTTGTCCCACAGCCTTTATGGGGATTGATTCGTCATACGGATCATGTGCAAGAGCTAGGTGATACTTGGGTTAATCTTGCTGCTGCGGATGCACGACAAGTTGGTGGTGCTAAACCTGAGCCTTTAGTAGCAGAACTCCCTGGTAAGATTGTTACTTATATGAAGACTTTAATGCCAGCTATGCGAGTAAACTGGGATAAATTGTCTGCGTGTAAGCAGAAAAAGGACAAAAATGTGTCTGACTTCTTTACCAGGTTTGAAGAGACATTTATTGACCATAGTGGTCAAGATATGAGTACTGAAGGTGGCCAACGGTTGTTTGTTGATAAATTTGTGCATAATTTGCTTCCCGAGTTGTGTAAGAAGTTGAAGGATTCAGAGAGTTCTTGGGCCATCTCCTCATCAGCACAGATATTAGCTACTGCACAGTATTATGAAAATAGAGATAAGGATGAGAAGGATAGAGCAGAGAAGAAGACTAAAGAGTTGAAGACGAAGGTGCTTCTACAGCAGGAGTATCCGCCTCGTAGTGGCCAGTGTGATTATCCGCCACCTCAGCAGTTTCAGAGGAACTTGCAAAGGTTCGAGTCTCCTCAATCGCGTTTTCCTGTAGGCCCTAATCAGTGTGCATATTGTAAGGAAGAGGGTCATTTTAAAAGTAGTTGCCCGGTTTTGTTACAGCGCGGGAATGGTGTTTTTGGTGTGAGAGGTCGAGGTGTTCAGCAAGCTCCTTGAGGTAGGGGACGTGGAAGTTTCCCCCAGAATGCACGTTCCTTTCCTCAACAGAATACGATGAATTGCTTTGATCAGCAGAATGGTGCGGCTGGTAGGACGACTCAGTACTATGCTGACGACTACTACGTCGAAGGTGAGAATGTGGACGACAATGATTGCTAGGACAGCCATAAACAAAGAGAGGGAGTTGTTTCAGTTCCAGTAGATCAGAGTGGACCTTATGTTGAGGTGATTACATCAGGTGTGTCAGAGCCTTTTCTGTTGGATACTGGTGCTACGAAGAGTTCTATTATGCACTCTAAACTCCCTGGCGCACCTTTGCCTGGCAAAATGAATGTTTCAGTAGGTTTTTCTGGCGCCCCGGTAAGGAATCCGATTTCTAGTCCTTTGTCTCTTTCTGTTGGTCCTTGTGAATTGGAAGCACCCCTCATTTTGACGACAGGTTGTGGTGAGAATTTGTTGGGATTGGATCTGTTAAAGAGATTATATGCAACGCTACAGTGTTCTCCTTCGGGAGTACAACTTACATTAGGTAAGAGAGTGATCTCTCCGATGTATTTGTCGAGAGACCGACTCCCAGTTGAATTGTCCTCCCTGCCTAGTACTCTTTGGGCTACTGGTCCTTATGATGTCGGTCTCCTGGAGATTCCGCCATATGTTGTGACGCTGAAAGCGAATGTTAGACTGCCACGTATTCCACAGTACAGGATTTCTAGTGATGGTGCAAGAGCGTTGCTAGCGATCATTTATGATCTGATTGAGAAAGATGTGATTGAGGAAACGAGAGGTAATGTGTGCAATAGTCCGGTTTTGCCCGTCTTGAAATGCACTGACTGTTCTCAGCCACCTGTATATCGGTTTGTGATTGATCTTCGAGAGGTGAACAAGATTGTAGTGCCACAATTTCCTGTTGTTCCGGATATTACTACTTTACTGACAATGATTCCAGCTTCGGCTGCCTGGTTTTCGGTGATTGATTTGAAGAATGCTTTCTTCAGCATCCCGATTGCCGAGGAGAGTAGGGATATTTTCGGCTTCTCTTTAGGAGGTCGAAGCTTCCGGTTTAAGAGAGCTCCTCAAGGCTATTGTGAGAGTCCATCGATCTATAGTCAGGCTTTGAAAACACAACTTGATACGATTGTCTTACCTGATGGTGCTGCTCTTGTTCAGTACGTCGATGATTTGTTAGTGGCTACGGATACTGAGGAGAATTGTAAAGAAGCTACTTTGTCATTGTTGCGTCATTTGTCTGACTTCCATCATAAAGTGTCTCTTTCGAAGTTGCAATATTGTCGACAAGAAGTGACCTACTTAGGTCATCTCTTATCGAAGGAGGGAAGAAGATTGACCCCAGAGCGAATCCAAGCGATTGCGAAAATGAGTGTGCCAACCACACAGAGAGAAGTGCGTGCTTTCTTGGGTATTACGTCATACTGTAGACAGTGGATCCTGAATTTTTCGCTTCTTGCAAAACCTTTGCTAGCTCTTACTGTTAAGGATACCCCGAATCCTATTCCTTGGACTGATGAATGCCAAAAGAGCTTTTCTGAATTACGTGATGCATTGTGTTCGGCTCCTGTGTTGGGTACCCCCGACTACAGTAAGCCTTTTACACTCTATGTCCACGAGAGAGAGGGATGTGCATTGTCAGTGTTGACACAGTCCTTTGGAGACAAGCAACGTCCATGTGCGTATTTCTCGTCGACTTTGGATCCGGTAGCTAGAGCGTTGCCGAGTTGTTTGAGAGCAACAGCGGCAGCGGCTGTTTCCATTCGACAGTCTGCTGGTTTGGTGATGGATAATACATTGATTGTGATGGTTCCACATGCAGTGGATATGTTGTTAAATAGAACCAAGACACAGCATTTAACTAGTGCTCGATTGTCAGGTTATGAGTTGACACTCTTAGCGAGTCATGTGCATATAAAGAGATGCAACACGTTGAATCCAGCTACGTTGTTGCCGACTTCAGTGGAGACAGATGTTTCTGAGCAGCATGATTGCTTTCTGAGGACAGAGGAAGAAACGAAAGGGAGAATAGACCTTAGGGATACTCCTCTTGCGGAATGTGATGATACCTTATGGGTGGATGGTTCGTGTTTCAAGCTTCCGAATGGTGATACGACTGCGGCATATGCTGTTACGACTTTGCATACGGTTGTTGAAGCTGCACGTATCCCACATAATTCAGCCCAAGCAGCGGAGTTGATTGCTTTAACGAGAGCGTGTGTGTTGTCAAAAGGGAAGCGAGTGACTGTATATACTGACAGTCAGTATGCATTTGGTGTGGCTCACAGTTTTGGACGATTGTGGAAGGAACGTGGGTTCCTCACGTCTCATGGAACTAAGATACAGCATGGTCAGTTGGTGAATGAGCTTCTTGAGTCACTGACCCTGCCGTTGCAAGTTGCGATTGTGAAGTGCAGTGCACATAAGAAGGTTACTCATGATGTTGGTCGTGGTAATGCGTTTGCGGATGAAGTTGCGAAAGAAACGGCGAGAGATGTGATGGGTCGAATGTATGTCATGGGTCCAGCGAGATGGGTTCCGGATAGAGGAATGTTTGAAGATACAATAGAGAGTGTGAAGTCAATTCAAGCTGAAGCTACAGAGAAAGAGTTGAGGGTACAGAGAGAGAGTACGGGTAGATTGGATTCGAATGGTTGTTGGGTTGAGTTGTCAGAGCATCAGTGATGGTTGTCACCCGATGCGTACGTGCTTGCAGTGGTTACGATGGCGCATGGGATGGCTCATATCAGTGTGAAAGGGATTTGTAAGTTGTTGGCTCCAGTATGGCAAAATGCTGGAATTCCTAAGTGTGCAGAGAATGTGGTTAAGAATTGTATGGTTTGTTTGAGATACAATCCTGGTAAGGGAACTCCAACTCCAGCTGGTCATTTTGCTCCTCCGACGTATCCGTTTGAGGTTTTGCAGCTAGATTTCATCCACATGGAGGGATGCAACAACCTGAAATATGTGCTCGTGGTTGTTTGTGCCTTTTCGAGATGGGTTGAAGCATATCCCCTGAAAGATAATACTGCCTTGTCCACAGCTAAAACACTAGTCAAAGAATTTTTCCCTATGTATGGTTTGCCGAGAATGGTCTGGAGTGATAATGGGAGTGAATTTGTGGGTCAAGTGATGAAGAGAGTGTGTGATGGGTTAGGAATCCGCCAGAAGTTCCATGCTGCAAATCATCCCCAATCAGCTGGACTAGTAGAATGCTATAATGGCACTCTTAAGTTAAAACTTGCCAAGATACAGGCGAGCTCTGGTCTTAAATGGCCTGATGCTTTGCCATTAGCACTTTTGTCAACTAGGATGACTGTGCATACACGAGTGGGACTTAGTCCCTACGAAATAGTTTTCGGTCGCCCGGCAAACATATGGGGAGTGCCGAGGCAAACAAAATTTAGCGAGATTGAACATCCTATACTGCTTGACTATCTGTATGATTTGACAGCTAAATTGCGTGTCTTACACCAACAGGTTCACGATACACTGCCTCTGGTTTCTGAAGATCCAGGACATGTCATCGATCCTGGTTTATGTGTGTTAATCAAGAATTTCCAGCGAACAAATAACGATCAGCCCCGCTGGATTGGCCCCTACTTGGTCCTGTTATCGACACGATCTGCAGTACGAGTGCAAGGAAGGAAGCACTGGATCCACGGCGTACAATGTAAGAGGGTGCCTTTGCCTCTGCCGTACGACCGGTGGGTCCAGGAGGGTATTCCTGATTCGGAAACTGAGACTGTGCCTCGTTTTCTGCCTTTTAGCGATGCACGTTTAATGGGGACAAGTTCTGAGCGTGAAAGTGACGATCTTCTGCAAGGAGCTGTGCCATCGTCAGTTCGATTGGCCACTACTGAGCCTGATCTTTTGTTTCGTGATGAGACATTGCCTGGGAAAAGCCGTTATAATTTGAGATCGAGAACTATGGACAAATAAAAGTAAAGTTCTTTTCTTTGATATTTTTGAAAGTTCAGCTCTCCCATCTGAGAAACTGTTTTGACCGATTTTTGTTTTTCGAGCCGCCATCCGGGTTCAGCTGTAGGGTCGCGGTGTCAAGTCTTTGGAGTGCAAGCCGAAGACACAAGGTCGACGGTTCTGGTTGGTCCTTGGGCGTTTCCCTGGACTGACAGGCGCATTCTTTAACACGGAACACCCTACCTCCGCGAGTAGCAAGGTTAGAGGATGGAGTTTTTCGAGATGGAGAGACCTGTTGAAGAAGAAAATTTCAAAAGCAGAATGTGTAAAATAATGAGCAGAAAATGTTTTTTAATATTGTGTCTTTTCATGATGCTTAGTCTAATGATGTTTTTAATGGGATATTTTATATTCTCTTTTCAAGTGACGTTTGCACCCACTACACAACCCATGCCTCCTTCTACTGTTTCTTCACATTCTTTTTACCCTCTGCCTGAACATGAGTCCATTAGGAGATTAGAGTTCGTTAATAACTCTTTTGTTCAGCTTTTGCACCAGCACCAATTAGTAGTGAACACAACTAACTGTTGGGTATGTGGTCTTATGCCCCATACTGCTGATAAAGGTATTCCTTACCTGGTCTTGCCGTTTAGCTATAATGGTTCTGTATGGGCATACAGAACGATGTTTATCTATGCCCGTGAAGCCTACCCCCTAAATTCTGTGAAGGACAATCCGAAGACTAGTGCTCTAGTTAAGGGAATAGTGGATATGATTAGAGGAATAAATTCCTATGAGACTATCCCGAAAGATGAGACACTAGCATACATTGGATGGAACATGACTGGATATGGAGCGAGTCTGAGTGAGAAACAGCAAGCTAAAAGATCTTCTCCGATTTGGATTGTACCCCATCAGGGTCATCTATGTCTGCAAGGTAATGGCAAGAATCCGAGAGCTCAGTTAGGGAAGAGTATCTGCACTGAGACATATGTCTTTGCGTCCCAGACTTCCCCATTGTTTCTAGCAGCTTAGGGTACCTACTTCGTCTGTCACGATAGACCGTACACATGGATGCCCCCTGATTTCTCGGGCACATGTTTTGTCTCGTTCCTGTTGCCTCCTACCTACACAGTTGCGGCAGATTACCACAAGACGAGAGTTGTTGGAGGTGTCTTCAGTGAGGAAGATACTGCAGGACAAGAATTAGGTGATTTCCTGAAGGGTTTTCTGCCGTTTTGGGGACCGATGGTTAACAGCAGGAACATACGGAAATTGACAAGGGTGGTTGAGTCCACCATAGTTGAAACTGCCGGTGCCCTTAGTAACTTGACTGCTGAGCTCCAGTCGGACCGCCTTATGACTCTGCAGAACAGAGTTGGGTTAGATGTCATACTTGCAGATAGAGGAGGGGTATGTAAATTGATCCAATCGAGTTGCTGTGTTTTCATTCCAGACAATGCTCCGACAGCGTACCAAGCCATTTCCAAGTTACATAAGATCTCTGAGTCTATACATGTGGACGAAGGAGATTGGTCGTTAATGGGATGGTTTGGGGGATTGTTATCCAGATGGAGATGGAAGATTCTGATGGTCATTGGGATGATCTTAGCCATCCTTTTCCTGTTCTGTCTGTGTGTACAGTGTGCTCCTGCTATATGTGGCCTCTGTGCTACTTCGTGTGCAAGGAGACCTCTATCAAAAGACGTGCTAAGTAATAGGATGATGCTACAGCAACATCTTAGTGATCTGATGAGTATAGACCTGGATTCAGATTAACGTGAGTTTGGGTGATTGCCTATGTAAGGGCAAAAGGAGGGTCTGAGGTTCCGAGATTCTGAACCCATTCAATAAAGGTTGTCGTATCGTGACGAATCTGGTGTCAGCAGACCGAGAATGGCGAGTATATTATGTACGAGTGTTTTCGTCATGTTCGAGTGATGGATTCATTACGAAATAAGGGATTCCGTTCTGAACCCTTGGGTTCCATTTTGTGTACGGCAGCCATTTTGTGGTTGTCCTCACATAGGCCGATGACTACGGCCGAACGAGTTCTTGAGACACGTACTCCTTTAGCTGACTCTTGTGTGACCTGGGCAAGCTGACTTCATTGCCCGAGGCCAAACTTGTTAGGCCAGTTCTTTTCCCAGTAGCTGATCAAGATTAGCGATTAAGGCACAGGACATTATTACCTTTTATTACACACAACTATGTCTTATCTTACTTACACCTGTCTCTGCTCCTTTCTTTATGGTCTGTTTACGATGGGGAGGTGACCGATTTTATGGTGGGTTTCGATCGACTTGTCTGATGAAGAATGTTGGGTTTGACCAATAATTGATGGTGGGCTGGATAATGAAATGTGGGTTTGTCACGCAATGCTTTTTGTCGTATACACATGGGATTGGTTGGTTGTAAATAAGGAATGTTTGCCTGAAGCACAATATTTTGTATAAAAAGGGTTGACTGGCTTTGTAAAGTTGAGCAGTCTCCTACGAATATACGTCATTGTACTTCGTGGACTTCTGTTACTGGTTGCAGCCAATAAATTTGATCTTTGACGCCACCTAGAAGAGTCCCGTATCTCTGTATGCCGAGACAGGGGAATCCGAAGACTTCGGGCGTTATCCCTGGTGCCGCTGGGTTCTAAAAACCCGGTTCTTCAACTGTGAGCTAGCTGATACAGACAGGGTAATGTATCCGGTGGGAGTGCACAGAACCAGTCCACCACCAATCGCACAGTTTATGTTATCCAAACACGCAGATCTTGTATAGGTTATATAGGAACTACACGACAACACCAGACCCACATGCAACTGCCAAAACATACAGACACAAGCACATCTCCAACTCCAGATCACTATACCTCCAAAAGCCAATACTCTTCCACCCCTCCTACCCTAACTCCTTCTGAACTCACCTCTTATCTGTCTTTAACACCTTCCAAACCCAAACCCACCCCTCCCAAGAAAAATCCTTGAGGTGCCTGCTCTTTGCCCAATAGATGTCTCTTCCCGAGGAGGTTACCCTTCAGGCTGTGTTTAAGAGGCACGTTATGGGCAACAAAGCCACAAGGTGTTGTTGTGAAAAACCTTTTTTGTTCTTTTTTTATTAGTATTAGAAAAACTTCATGGAAGAGTTATCTCAATAATAATAGTTTTAAAAACATTTTTACAAGGTTTTTCCTAACATTATTATTCATTTATAATTAATTGATTATTAAAAATGTTAGTGATGAATATGTGAAATACATTTTATTACTTGCATTAATAACAGGAAATAAAAAAAGATTTTTTAAATGACATATTTGTAAAGTCCAAACACTAAAAAGAAATTGTAATGGCCATTAAAGTTTTGTTGTAAGCATTCAAAATGATAACAGACACTTCCCCCCCAACAAATTTGGAATTAAAATTTTTAAGTGTTAATACAGTTGTGTTTATTTTTACTTAATAAGCGCAAAAAATACACACATACCGATTACACATTATAAAAATAAAAAATAATATGATAAAATACAGAAAAGGCACTAAACAGGTGAAAATGTCACATAAATAAATAAAAATCGATTTCAGTTAAGAACAAACCTTGATTTTCCATTTTTGGGGAAAAAAGTTTTGCCTTGTCTGATACAATTACTGCATTATATTAAATTTAAATTATTTAAAAAATGTGTAATGCATACATTTATAATCTGATAGTTCACAAAAAATAACTAAACACACCTGTATGAACACATTATGAATTTTGATTAATGGCAAATTTTGTGTAAGTGTCCATTATCATGATGGAAGCTTCCACCAAATTTGTAAAAAAAAAAAAAAAAGATAAAACAGGTGTGTTTTACATTACACACATATGCATTACACATTAGAAATAAATTGCTGGCAAGAGAAATTTGAAAATGCAAAAGTCCAGAGCAAATGTGAATGGACAATTCAAAAGAAAACAAGTCAAAAATAGGCTTACCTTCCATTCTGGTGACGGCAAGATTGATTTGCTTCATGGTCAAGCAGTAGCAACAAAGGAAGTTTTAGGGCGATCATGTCCATGATGGAAGGGGTAGGGGAAAAAAGAAAAAAAGGTATGTTTCTACCTTATATCCCTTCCAAACCTCCATCTCAGGTGTGAAGGTGTACCTGCCACAGTTACGTTGATGGGAAGGCACATTGTAATTGGCCCGGCGGAAATATTGGCTAAACTCCCTCTCATAGCCGCTTTCACCTATGACGCCATCGATGCGGGAGGAAAATTGTGGCAGAGACTACAGAACTTTGGCAAACTATTGTCCATAAACCACCAGTATCTAAATTTTGCACTTGGATCGCTTTGTAGGCGGATGGAGAAACCGACGCAAAAGTGACGGCAGGACAAGATCCGCTAAATTCTAAACCAGGCCCTATGTACTGTTTTGCAGGCAGCCAGGCAAATAGCAAATAAGTTTCTGTTTACACCTACTTTATGGCTTTATGGGCCTCATTTACTATAAATTTAATGCACTGCAGTGCAGCAGGCTTCCTGCTGTGCTTCTAAAGAAAAGGGCAAAGATACACTGTATCTACAAGATATAGCACATTCCGGTCATTCTCCCCTGCACTTGTGCACAATTGACTGCCATGTGCCAGCTCAGGCACCCTTGCACCATGGTGCCTTTGTTGCAGGGATGATAGTTTTTGTGCAGGAAGGGACACCTTCCTACACAAAAACAATAAATATTAGCATTTTCCTCTCTCTATGTGGGCTACAGAATGAAGTACATATAGATATGGGAAAAAGTGAGGATAAATAAAGGCACTTCTCCTTGTTGCGCTATTCCTAAGCCACCCCTGGGGAGGCGTAAGAAACGGACGCATTCCCAGCTTTACAAAACTTCGCAAATATGGGAATGTGTCAGGCTCCATGCATGTTGGGTGGGAAAACCCCCAGCAACACCCATGGAATGCCCCTTTCACGCTGAGTGATGCATGAAAGGGGAACATATATACAAGGTGACTTTACAGCCTTGTAAATATGGACAAGACCATTGCGCTGCCGATGCGTAAAAAGAAAATGAATCACCGGCAGTGCAATGAGCTTGACATAAGCCCCTATTTGTCCAGTGACCAGACAAATTGTTAAGAAACTGCACTCTTTACCTGGGTGCTGGCAAAATAGCAGAGATTATGTACAATTTGGGTAGCAGCCATGCAAACAGCAAAAAAAAACATTATTATCTTTATTATTTACCTGGCTGATGCCTAACCAGCAGAAATGATGTAGTATATGGCTGGTGATCTTTCAAATAGCAAAAATGTTATTGTTTACATGGCCATGAAAATATAAAACAAGCTATGCACTGTTTTTCCAGAACTATGTAAATAGCAAAACATTATAGCAAAAAAACATAATTTTTCACCTGAAGGCTGACTAAATAGCAACCAGTGTGGACAATCTAGTCAGTAAATGTGCATATAGCAGATAAAGGTCATGATTTACCATGCTGCTCTCGAAACATCTGAAATTACGTATTAATTAGCCTAGTGCAGATTTAAACAGGCACTTGCCACCAAGGAGAACTGTAAACAAGGAGTGAAATCAATTGGCATCCACCTCCTTATGTATGTTAGTAAAATCTTAACCAACTCTATTATCCTTTTTTTATCTTTGAAAATCATGTAATGTTTTTATCTTTAAAAAAATCTATATAATTTTTTGGGGAGAAAACTAGAGTCCCGTACCGGTAGTCTACCAAGCTCCATCAGCACGCGAATCCTATCCGCCATATAGAAATGATGCTCATTTTGTATCCGACGAGTTCGTGGCACCACGTCCCATGTAAAAAAATATACGTATGAGGTCGTGCCAGCTGCTACTTTGGTATGCGACGGGTACGCAATACCAACATTACTACATGTACGTATGGGGTCATACCCGCTGCGCTTTGCACATGCAACAAGTGAAGACTGCCAGGCCCTGTGTTACGTCATAGACGTATGGTGGTACGCCATTCCCTCATTTTTTTTGTATCTCTCAAAACTATATCTACATAACTTTAAAGTGTATATGAGGGCAAGCAATAATCTAAAATATTTTAAACATTTGTATATTTCTAACTTTAATAAACTTAAATTATAGTAAATATATTTTTTCAAAATCGGGTCGGGTTTGGTCTCCTTGCGCGCTGAGGGGACGATTGCCATGTGACCTTAAGCATTTGATTGGTTCATAACATTTCCCATTCTACCAGATGGAAAACACCTCCATTTTAGTCATTCTCTCTACAGCATTCGATGAGACACACCTCTTCTGCTTAGAGAGCTTTTTTGAAAATGTTTTGCTATATACACATATCTTACACTACACACAACATGCAACTATCATCTTCATCAATATTCATGGTCTGTAAAGTAGCCTTTCACCTGTGATAGGCACACACCTTCTAGTTACATAACCAAAGTTTTCCCCAATGCCAGAGGTAGCATGCTTGCATATACTGTCCACAGCACAATGTAATGTGGTATGGCACAGGGGCAGTATCATCCATAGATAATGAACACACGGCCACAGATAGATAGTGGAACTGGGCACGGGCACGTGCTCTCGACTCCTTTTTATTACCAGGGTCACATATTCAGCGACGTCTGTGCTGGATGCATGTGGGGTGAGTGTAAACCAGCCCTCAGGGAATAGTTGCTGCTAGCATCAAGTACAACAGTAATCATTGGATCACGCACAGAGATTCAATAATAAAAGAGTCAATAGTTTGTGTTGCACTAAGGTTGGGGCAGTAGATGTAAAATAATACAGAAAAAACTCTATCATAAAAGAACCACAACTTGTGCTATATTCAGACACAGGCAATACATCTGAAATAATACACAAAAAGATTGTATCATAAAGGGTCCAGCAGTTCTAGTGCACTCAGATAGTCACATCAAAAGCATTCAGCATGTGCACAGCCAGCGATGAGGTACTGCGTGCAGACCGTACTAGGAGCAATGTCTGTTGCCATCAAAACTGCATCATCTGCAATAGCAACTCAATCTCAATTGTGAACACTGCTGTCTGCAGTGTAGGCCAGAGAGAGCAGTCAGCAAGGACCCACAGCTACGTGTGGTGGACTTGAGCTGCACAGTGTGTCGTACGCGAAGCATCAAAAAGCATGTGCGGAGCCTGCAATGACGCGTATGCATGGTGCGGACAGAGCGCACTGCAGCAATGTCTTTTCCTACAGGACTGCGTCATCTACAATACCGACTAGATCTGAATTGTGAACACTGCTGTCTGCGGTGTAAATTGAAGGCATTAGTCACACAGACATCCATTAATACTTTTACTCACTTCCTCTTCCCAAAATACAACAACATAAATTACAGAAAACTCTGCAATAAATAAATCCAAACAATTCGAATTGCGATTTCTGCTGTCCACAGTGTAGGCCATTCAGTGTTCCTTTGAACTTGCAGGATGAATTTCACCATTGTAGTAAACATATAACTCATCTAAAAAAAATTCTTCAAGCAAGTATACTAAAAGAATATTCTGTATATTTTAATAGACGTAGTTAGTTGCCTACTGGATTCTGTAATTAAACAATCACCACTCGATCTGAATTGTGATCCCTGCTGACACAGAGTAGGCCAGAGGCAGTAGTCATTAACACCTCACAGCCACGTGCCGTTGGATTTGGATGCACGGAGTTGATTGTACCTGGTTGGAGGGGGTATATAGAAATCATCACAGACTTTAACTTCTGACATCCTCAATCACATAATCAAGACCCCGTTTCACTGTTCCGACCTTCTTTACCGCGGTGTAGTCCTCCGACTACAGTCAACCAAGTCCAATAATCATGTGCAGCAGTTAACTAAGGAGGCACAGACATTGATGCATCTAAACGGAAACAGTTCTGTGAAAAGCAAGCAGCAGGTAATATCGGACTGCGTCCATTGTGGGATCAAGACACCGTTCCACTGTTGGGATCTAGAGTTGGTAGCACCTGGTCAAAGGGAGTACCTTTATCTCCACTCTCAGATGCAGTTCTAACATCATCCATTGTGGGATCAAGATACCGTTCCATTGTTGCAACCTATAGTTGGTTGCATCTGGTCGAAGGGAGTACCTTCATCTCCACTATCAGATGCAGTTCTAACATCATCCATTGTGGGTTCAAGACACCATTCCACTGTTAGGACCCAGAGTTGGTTGCACCTGTTTGAAGGGATTACCTTCATCTCCACTCTCAGATGAAGTTCTAACATCGTCTAATGTGGGATCAAGACACCATTCCACTGTTCTGACCTGCTGTAGCGCGGTGTACTCCAGCCACTGCAGTCAGCCAAGCCCAATAATCATGTGCAGCACGTCAACGGAGGGAGTTCTATGAAAACCAAGCAGCAAGTAATATCGGACATCGTCCATTCTGGCATCAAGACACCATTCCATTGTTGGTACCTGTTGGACTACTGTGTTAGTAGTATACAGAGCACTCCACGCTGCTGGGCCTCAGACTCTGTGCTGTGTGCCTGTGTCGCGGTAGCCAGCATTGATCTCAGGAACCTTCCGACCTCGCAGACCTCGCCATAGGAGCTTTCGCCGGCACGTGGTGGGACCTCTTTCACATAATGCGGTAGTGAAAGGTGAACTGTGGGGCATATGTGCGTCACAGCGGCCATGGTGGTTTCAGAGTACCAGCAGGCTGAGAGCATCATTCACGCAGCCACCTTCACTAACAGGGTCAACCTTGTGGCGGTGTAAGCTGCGCAGACCTGGCAGACATATTCGCCATTCCGGAAGAGAACCACACCCAGTGCAACCTGCCTTTTATTCATACCCCTATGTCGAGCCAGCCCACTACGCTAAAGATTTGGGGGGAGGGACACGTACGCGCAATATTTTCAAAATCTTCCCTACTGACTGTACTATCATGGTTCCGTCCCCAACCTACTTCACTCAATAGACCATCAGTGTATGTTCACATGTACATGTGTGTGCTCTGCATACTCAAGTCTGTCCGGCACATTCCCTCAACACTTTGCATTGTATACTTTTATAATCGAGAATCACTTGCAACCTTTTCACATACTTTGCTCACATCTCTCCCCACATTCTGCATTGTGTAACAGAGGCGCTATGCCATATTTGGTTTGTGAACATGACTAGTCACAGTTCCCAGAGTAAGTAGTGTTGTTGTGTCTGCTAGGTGTACATGTTGTTTGTCATGTTGTATGCGTTTATATAAGGTAGCACGCAGTGCTTAATTTGTAAAATATGAAGTCCAGGTGCTCAAATGTTTTTGGGAGGCCACACCCACTTTCCTCAGCTCCACCCACTTCCTCCACTGGCTCCACCAACATCCTCAACTAGTACTGCCGAAAGTTAGATGTAGTGCCCGGTCTGTATTTCAGCAAGGGAGCTTTCCTCCAAATAAGGTTTTGATAGGAGGTTCCCTTACCCCGTAAAAATGTTGAAAAAGAGTATATCAAAATTCCATTTAAAGCACAATTTTGGAATAAAATAACTCAAATGACTAATGCATTAAATAGGGACATGTGAAATATTCCAGTGCTCTATGTGCCAATTTGGGGAAAGGACAATACCGGGTTATGCCATTTTTAAGAGAGTCTAATTGTGTGTCATGAGTTCAAAGATACAACTTTTACATATCAATAAAGTCAGAGGATTTTGAAAAATCCTAACTTCACACCTAAGAACAAGAACAACCCATGCAAGGATCACAATGGAAGGACGCCAGACACAATTTATTTAATAAGTACTTTACCTAAAACATCTTGGTCTGTGATGTTTGTAGAGTTGGCTGAATAAAGCAGACATGCAAACAAAGACAAACAAAAGGACAACTGTACATATGCATGCAAATGTGCATACACAGATATATTACATTGTGGATAGTACAGGAGTCACGTAGAGTGCAAAATACAAAGGTGTTGCACATACTCAGAAGCAAACACCAAGGACAGAAATGAAAATGAACCAGAGCAACTGAGACTTACAGAGAATCAAAATATGTGCCCTTCATATACAAACACACAAAAACCTGAACCATTCCATACTGAGCATTAGCCATCCTCCAACCTCCCTGTCCCAAATACACACACAGAAGCACACTCTATGCTAAAGGCAGAGAGAACAAATTTGACATTAACATATGTAGAATATGCCAACACCCGTGTGGAAACACTGTACTTTGCTGACAAGAGAGGACTTCTTCCCTGAATTCTCTCTAATACAAACTATCTACAAAGCAACATAATCGTGGTGGGTGAGTGGATGTAGGTTGTAAGAGTGCTGATTGCGTACAAATTGACAAATTGATTTAAATGGAACTCCATAGTTCAATCTCTGGCAATGTAAAGGTTCCATGCCGCTGAAGATGAGACTGCGCCCAGACATCTACTCCATTCCCACACATTAGTCCACCAGTTCCCTTTCACCGCAACAAAATCAAGACACTATCTTTGTGAGTGTGTGGGTTGGCTAAAGATAGCCTTTTGCAACATTGGTAATGCTGGCACTCATCATTTCCATGTCAAAATTGTATCTGACTTTAATAGAATCCTTTCATTCCTCTGACAAGAGGGAAGCAAATTAGCAGCAGTCAGTTGCTGTTAAAGAAATAACTGCTTGCTGCACTGGTGCTCTGCATTCCTGCCAGTGTAAGTAGTTGCTTAAATTGGGCTATAACTGGGCCAGAGATGCATGTGGCTGACACTGTAGTACTTAAATGTGCTTGTGGACACTTTCTAATGAGAGCTGTTAGAGGTGCCACACATCTTCTTATCTATGCTTTGGAATGCAACCCCATGACTTGCATTGCAAGTAGGGACATCTAACCATAAATTTGTCTTTGTTGAATTGACATGTCTCATATAAACCTGAGGCGCTGCTGGCAATGTGTGTTTGCAAAAAAAGAGAGCAAAAGAGAGAGCGAGAGACAAGGGCTTGTTTTCAGTTGCCCTTCTATTGCTCTTCTGCGTCCTTACATGGGCTTAATAGGGGGGCATGGCCCTAATGCTGCCTGGATTAGATATTCATGTTTATTTGTTATCCTCTCAAGTCGAGTGAGTTGAGTGTGGCCCAAAATTTGCCACATCAATGATGTTCCACACTTGCTACAGTATGAATGCTAGTGTGTGCCCTCACCTGTTTCTCTACAATCATAGCAGTGCTCACTGATCTCCTATGCAAGCTTCAGTATTAATGGTCACAAGCAAAGAAGGGGCAAGTGCTAATAGCTGATTACCTGTTTACGCACTATGGCATGAGCTTCGAATGCGCAGCTATGACATACATGATGATTTCTGCCCCTGAGGCACAAAGCCCCATTTTTTTTTTATACTCTAAACTTAACTGCACCAGGCATGACGGTAATCAGGTGATGCTTTCTACAAACTACATGAAACCAGTGCTAAATTTGAGGCAGTGGTTTCCAATGCTCAGCAATCACACTTAATTCACTCAACACAGACACTAATGACAGTCTACCACATGGCAGAGCTGTCTGTCTAATTTTGAGAAAAGCACGGCGACAGTGTTTAATATGTCAATATACATTAAAAAATGAATACCTGCTGCCCACGCCATTATTATTACTTTGGATGGCCAGCAATAGTCTGAATTGTCACACTTGTAGGAGTAAGATGGTAAGTATTTGTGTTGGTACTATCATTGGCAGAGCTGACAGGGGCAATGGGTGGTGCAGGCTGCAGTGGCCTCCTGAGATGGGCATTGGCACCTACATTTTTTCAACGAGGATCCCATTTGGCATTCTTATGGCAAAGCATATAATTGACCTGAAATCTTTTATCAGGGTGCTTTAGTGCACAAAGAAAGTTTCTTTAAACAAGTGTTCTTTCCTGAAGTTTTAGGTAACTCCTGATTAGTTTGAGTGGAACTATCTAAGCATTAAACCAGCTAGAATAATCCTGTATATCTTAGATTGGCTTCATAACATCATATTAGACTGACAAAAAAAGACAAGGGTTGTGGCACAAAGGTGATATATTCTATGATACCATGCCCGTTTTTTCTGTTCTCCAGATACAATCTATTGAGAGAACTAATAAATATCATGTTTTGCAGGCTCATGTTCGACACCTTGGCTGATTTAATGATTGTGAATGATTCCCTAATGCAGAAATCAGTTTTAGGGTTTTATATCATATTACACAAAATTGGTTTTTGATAGAGTATTTATCACCAACGCCTTAGGGTTTAGTTAGAATGTGCATGCCAGTTTGTTATTGCTTACCCATAACAATGAGACTGTTGTCTGAAAATTGGTGCTTTCCCAATGACAGGCACGACCCAAGTTTTGGTACCTTCCGCTTACCTGCATGTTGTTGTGTTCCTATATATATATGTATACAGTTTATTTTTGATAAATGGTTGTGGTTTTTTTTCTCATGCGCTGTTTATGCAGGGTGTATTTTGTGTGACTTTCTAACAAACTCTAAGTGTTTTTAGTTTCTGTGTGCATGCTACTGTATTGTTGTGCAAGTGTGTCTGACGCCTAACTTTTGAGTTGAAAATTGCTGTGAGTTGTGGTGGGCACTACCAATAATAGTCTCAACTGGGCAGAGAGCAGGCCCTCCAAAGTGGGGTTGTAGACTGAGGAACTAGATAATGTGACTAAATGTAATATGCATAGTTTACATTATCTCTCTATCTATCTATCTATCTATCTATCTATCTATCTATCTATCTATCTATCTATCTATCTATATATATATATATTCACTGAAAAAACCATAGGTTATAGACCATATATAGTTAGGAATTAGCATTTACAAAACCTTGAAAATTCACTGAAAAAACCATAGGTTATAGACCATATATCGTTAGGAATTAGCATTTAAAAAACCTTATTTTACTCACACAAAACCATTGAAATTCCATATATAGTTAGTTGCACTAACTATATATCGCGCACCCGCAATCCACTGCTGATGATGTCACATATTACATCATTCATGACATGGTCAGTGACATCACTGATGACATCACTGATGACATCTCAAATGACATCACTGATGACATCACTGATGACATCTCAAATGACATCACTGATGACATCACTGATGACATCATCCAGTGACAGTGTGTTTCTGTAAAGTTTAAATATGTTTTACATATTGAAGAATGAGTAGATGTAGAAGTGTCTGGATGAAGGATTTAGTAGGTGCGTGACTGACTGTATGAGTGAGTGATTAAATGTGTCTCACTGAATGCATGGGTTAGTGACTAAACTGTCTTAATTTGTGCATCATTATGTCTGTTGTTCTGTAAACTGCTGCATGTGTTGATCAGTAGCTGTATGAGTAACTATATGGGTTATTGATTGGTTGCCCAAGCATTTGTATGGGAGACTGAGTGTGTGTGTGGGTGGCTGGGAGGTGTATGACTCTGTGCATATATGTGTGAGCAGTTGATTCACTAGATGTATGGGTTCAAAAGTGCATGTGGAAACAGCTGTATGGGCGGTTGACTGTGTGCATGAGTGTATTGGTGAGTGAATGGATATCTCAGTGCTACATGTCAAAGTAAGTACATATGTAAAATACAGTACATGTGAGAGTTGACATATATAAATAACTGTGCATAGGAGCCAGTGAATGTGTGAGTGGCTGTATGCATCATTGTGAACTTGTATCCAGGATTGTATAAGAGAGTAAATATGTTTTAGTATATGTTTGAATAAGTAAGGTGTGTATAACTGTATAGTTGAGAAAATGGAGGTGTGATTGATTCTTTGCATGACTGACTAGGTGTCTGAGTAACTCCATGGATGAGTGACAGTCTGTGAGTGTATGTTTACAGTGAGTGTATCTAAGGTTATATTAGAGTCTGAAGAGGTTCATCGTATTATCACATGAATGATGTCATCAGTGATGTGATCAGTAATGTCAAATGAGATGTCATCAGTGATGTCATCAGTGATGTCATTTGAGATGTCATCAGTGATGTCATCAGTGATGTCATTTGAGATGTCATCAGTGATGTCATCAGTGATGTCACTGACCATGTCATGAATGATGTAATATGTGACATCATCAGCAGTGGATTGCGGGTGCGCGATATATAGTTAGTGCAACTAACTATATATGGAATTTCAATGGTTTTGTGTGAGTAAAATAAGGTTTTTTAAATGCTAATTCCTAACGATATATGGTCTATAACCTATGGTTTTTTCAGTGAATTTTCAAGGTTTTGTAAATGCTAATTCCTAACTATATATGGTCTATAACCTATGGTTTTTTCAGTGAATTTCAATGGTTTTTTAATAGCAAATATCATAAGCTGTCGAATGTCAAGTACGTGGTAAGTAAAAACATTTTCGTGTTTATGCACACTGATCTGCTTTGAATGCTGCCCCCCACCCCTCATTTCTATTAGGAGTACTCTCTCTTTGCAGATAGTGAAGGGTAGTTAACGCAGGCCTTTGCCCCCGTTGTAATCCGTCGTGCCTGCTTCTCTCTCCATTTGATTGATTGTTCTCTTTGGTTCATTCTCTATTTACAAACAAGCACAGAGTCGCAATACTCTGTTTAGTCTTTGCAGATAGCGAAAAATCGTGTAAAAAAACAAAAGAAATCGAGCAAAATCAGTAGGCCACTAATGGGATCTCTTTTTGACCTCGCTAAAATAGAAACATTAGGAACAACCTGTTGAAAATAGCAATGTGTATGTACATAAGCGGCGTTCATTTGTGTTCACAGTACCCCTTGTTGATTGTTTGAATCGAGCATTGAATTGTTCGAAGTTGGTTCTCTTAAGGATCTTCTCTGCCTGCAAACGAGGAAGAATAGGAATATTCTCTCTCCCTTTGCAGATAGTGAAGGGTAGGTAACGCAAGCCTTTAACACGTCGTACCTATTTCATTCCTCATTGATTGATTGATTGTCCGAACATTGACTGTTTGGGAATTAGTTCTTTTTGGAGGTATTCCCTGTTTGCAAATAAACGTAGGAAAATCTTTGCAAGTAGTGAAAGGGTACGTAATGCGGACCTTTCTCCCCCGTTGTAATCTGTCATGCCTATCTACTCCCCACTGATTGATGCACCTGTTTCACCCGGACCATTTACGAGAGATAGGTCATCTGGCCCGACAAGAGAGCACCTCTAGTGAAAAGGACATATGCAATAATAACGAAGTGATCACTGTATCCTGTTAACAGAAACTTTAGCATGAAACAACCTGGAAAGAAAAGAATAGGAAAACGAAAATCAGTAGGCCACTGATGAACTTTTTATTAAATAACAAACAAAGAAACGATAACAATACCTAATGATAAAACCTATTATTGTCCTAGAAACAAGAAACGTTAGAAGTAAGCCCGTAATAAGAAACCTGAAAACATCGCCCCTCACTGCCCCAAAACGTGTCTGTCCCACCGCCTGCCACGGCCAAATAACGGCAAACTGGGAAAGATAGAAGTCAGCAGACATCCGCCCCATTCTAGAAACTTCCAAAGGGCAACAGGTTTTCGGCTACGCCCAGCCGGAAGCAACACATATAAGGCGGGTCCTGCTGCCACGCCTCGGCCAGGAGATCATCACGTAGGGTGTAGCCGGAGGAGAGGCCGAGGCCAGCGGGACCCGGCCAGGGGGATTGACAACACTGGAGAGTTTTAGGGGGGGGAATATCCGTGTCCTCGACCCTCCCCTCTCTCTCCCAGTCCGGCCACGGTGGCCCTTGAGAGTTGCAGGTTGTCCCTCCACACTCTCTCCCGGTCCGGCCACCAACGGCTGGGGGCTGGGGCCGACGGGATCCGGCTGCAGCCGATGAGCCAAGGAACCCGTTCATGGGGCCAGAGCAAAGGGCGTCCGGCCGCCATCCACCGGAGGTCCGGCCCAAAGACGGACGGGACATTTCTTCTTTCTTGAATAATTGCTGCAACAACCCTGGGGGGGGGATGTCTTGCACATGCCTCCGACCCCCCCCCTCTCGTCCTCATCGCCTGGTCCGGCCATAACAAATCTCAAGCGAGACGCCGTGGGGTGCACTGGGAGGGAGAGACGGTACGAACAGGCCTCTCCCGCCTCCCCAGGTGGAGGCTTCCCACCTGCACCCTCAGCGCTCCAGGCGCCCGGAAAAGGGTTCTTCCACTGTGGCGATGCTGCAACGTCTCGCCCGGCAGGGTGGAGCCCGTCCGCTCATTTGACCCCGCGATCGCCAGTAGCTACCGAACTCTCAAAATGGCGGTCGACCTGGCAAGAGCGGGCCCAGCATAAAGAAATGGCCCGGTCACTGGTTGACTCCACCACCGTAGTCCTCCACGACCTTGAAGATTCTAGAGGAGCCGCGGGAGTCCCCGACCCCCGCAGACACCCCCGATGGGGAATGACTGCCATGATCGCCCGTGGAGTGATGAAACTGTAGCCGCGGGACGTCGGCGCTCCCATGCTGGCGCCAGCCTCAGTTTGAATGACTAGAATCCTGCAGACCTCAGTTCCGGTGAAAGCACAGTGTGACCCGGTAGGAAAAATTGTTGCACCCCCTCCCCTTTTTGACTGATGGTTCAAACCACCGATCCTTTCCTTTGCCCTTTTAACGGAACTTTGGACTGCCTCCCCCCCCCCCGTGGCGCCCCACGCCGTTATTTGCTGGGCGGCAACTTACTAGACATCACCTTCGTGCCATCTAGATTTCAGCGCGTTCTGCTGCCTTGGAACTATTCGCACAACAGACTGCTACTGACGACCCACCCCCAGGCAACATCTTCTGAATTTTCATAATTTGAAAGAACTAGTAACATGTCCTCATCAGGAATTTCCTCTTCAATCATCTCATCAGGAATCTCCTCATGAAAAGTCTGCAATGATGATTCTTGTAACTCTATGGTCTCCAAACATTCGATAAATTCGCCATCAAGAGATTGATCAAAAAAATCATTCAAGTCATCTCCTCCTTGTGAGAATATTTCATTATTGGTGCTGTCAATTTCATTAAATGTAGTGGATAATTCAAAAGAAATTGCCACGGTCTCTTCATTGTTTAAATGTTTTTACTGTTTTTGTTTTGTTGTATATATTTATAAGTTATTAAAGTTTTATATTCCTACTACTTTGTTGGAGTGCTATATATTTTTAATGTGACACATAATTGTAAAAACTTTGATGTACAAAGAGTCATCCCTGGAATCTTCCGCTTCAGGCTCGGTCCCCTCCCCAATCACAATACAGGATGGTTTTCAGATAGTATGAACACGTGTGGTGTGACGGATCTCATCGGGTGTGGGCCTTGATCTACTATAACTCCTTTGAAGAGGGGTGATTCTTTACAGCTGGGGCCATAAACTACATCTGCAGGGCTAGCTGATAGCCTAGGACCGGCCTGGACAATCGGACACAGAAGAAGAGGAGTGTCAGAGGGTGCGGTAGTGAATAGGGCGAAAGGGAGGTGTCGGGCGGGCACAGAGTGTGATTCTCAGGGAAGAGCAGCGCAGATGGGGGAAGGTTTATTGCCCATGCATAAGACAGAGAGCGGGGGTGAGCAGTGCCTGGGGAAGATGCTTGCGAGGGTGGGGAGCCATGCTACGAATCGACAGCGTGCAGAGAGTGGGTCTGGTCAAGGCATCTAAAATGGCTGCCGTGCACAACAAAAGTGTGGCATTTCAAAAAAGGCAAGATGGCGCAGACAATGTTTTTCAACACTTCCTTATTTCCTTCGAATCGAACGTTAACAGACGTTGGTGCATATTGCCAAATTTAAGCGATATTTATCGCTAACGATGCTTAGCAACGAATTTTTTTACCGCTAAGCATCGTCAGAAATTATCGAAGATAAACCTTGCTATTATCAAGGTTTATCGCAAATGCGATAAAAAATGGCCGCAATGCATGAATATCGCTAAAAAGTCAGCGATATTCATGCATTACCGAGCTAATGCTCTTAGCCATGTTATCCACCTCCCATTGGATAACATGGCTAAGAACTGCTCAGGGCAGGTGTTAGTTTTTGGAGATATTCGCGCTTAGCGGGAATATCTCCAAAAGTTGGTAATAGGAGATAGATATCTTGCATGTTGTAATGCAAGTTATTGTGGTATATGGAACTCATACCATAATCTCTCAGGAAAGCAGAAACTGATCCTTTTGGGACCGCCTGAGAAGGCCTAGGGGGTGAGGGGTACTCTACTTTGCCCCCTTTTCACGTTCCGAACTATTTTATTTTACTCTCTTCTGTAATTACACAAAATGGCAGCGATAAGATGCATCAGAGACAGACAGTGAGAGAAAGGAGGCCGGAGATGAAGAAGTGATGTCAAATACACATTGGAGATAATATAGTGGAAGAAGGGAAGTAAATATGAGTAAACTTACCATGTAACATAAAAATGTTGCACTCTATACTATAAGTCTCATTTTATACTACAATCACTTCGCTACAACCTCATAAATTAAAAATAAAAATGAATAATGTCTCAACCAATTTTTGATTTCTAAATATAAATTTATTCTTCTGAATTTTCAAAATTTGAAAGAACTAGTAACATGTCCTCATCAGGAATTTCCTCTTCAATCATCTCATCAGGAATCTCCTCATGAAAAGTCTGCAATGATGATTCTTGTAACTCTATGGTCTCCAAACATTCGATAAATTCGCCATCAAGAGATTGATCCAAAAAATCATTCAAGTCATCTCCTCCTTGTGAGAATACTTCATTATTGGTGCTGTCAATTTCAATAAATGTAGTGGATAATTCAAAAGAAATTGCCACGGTCTCTTCATTGTGAGCCATTTTATTTTGAAATTGCTTGCTGTAAATTGCAGAAAAAATAATCACTTTCATTTATCGTTTTTAGTAATACATAATATAAAACTAACTTTATCAAGTATTTAGTATAACAGAAGGACTGTAAATAAATAACAGAAAACATTTTTCAAATTATCTTAAAGTGTACAACATAGTTCCCCTTACAAATTAACAACTCACCTTTTTAAAAGTAGGAGAAGTGTTAGTACTGTGTAAACCAAACACCAGAAATTGAGCACCAAAAATTCCTCACAAATGTACCTCAGACAGTAGTATCACAAAATGGCTGTGGTTTCCTCTCATTTTAGATATATACATAACCAATTAACTTTCATCACACACAAATACAAAACCAAAGTAACATTTTAATTGGTTCTAAATTTCAACACTTTCAAATGTGTTTTCCCCATGCAATTTTCCATAGGACATTTAAATACGTCTACAGCCTGAATGGCTGAACGGAATTACACCAAACTTGGCAAAATGGTACATCAAACCTAAGAGGTCAGGGAGGATCTACTATGCCCCCTTATGGTCCTTTGCCCCTTCGCTTTGGCCTCCTCTGGTCTCTCGATCCTACCGAGAGACAAGATGGCGGCCGCTACGGACTGTTTGCAATGTTTACAGACGCCGGAGAACCAATCAGCTTCGCAAAGCTCCGTTACGCAAAAAGTACGCGAAGCGGAGCGCTGTTACAGATATATATCTTTTTTTGAACGTTAATTTCTCAAAATCCACTGGAGCACATATATTGAGACCTAGCAAAGGCACATCGGGCTACCAGTCCCTACAATTTTGCCAAGTTTCGTGCAAATCCATTCAGCCGTTCGATTATTATTATTTTTTATTTTTTTGCCCCGCGGGGCCCTTTTAAAACCTCCACATCAAACCTAGAGGGTCAGGGAGGATCTACTATGCCCCCTTATGGTCATTTGCCCCTTCGCTTTGGCCTCCTCTTGTCTCTAGATCCTACAGAGAGACAAGATGGCGGCCGCTACGGACTGTTTGGAATGTTTACAGACGCCGGAGAACCAATCAGCTTCGCTTCACAAAGCTCCGTAACGCGAAAAGTACGCGAACTGGAGCGCTGCCTGGTCCGCTGTTACAGATATATATCTTTTTTTGAACGTTAATTTCTCAAAATCCACTGGAGCACATATATTGAGACCTAGCAAAGGCACATCGGGCTACCAGTCCCTACAATTTTGCCAAGTTTTGTGCAAATCCATTCAGCCGTTCGGGCTAAAAGTGAGGCCAACCGCCCTATGGAAAACTCAATGTTAAAAACACGTTTTGGGACCCCCCTTTTTTCTCGGCCCCCCCTTGACGAAACCCCCCCAAATTTTCAGGGGCTGCTCAGAAACAAAATTTTCCATTTTCCTGAAACTTTCAGCCAATTCCGTCCACAAACGCCAAAGTTATTAGACATAGAATTTTCAAAAATCCCATAGAGAAAAAATCCTAACTATATATACCTACTGGCGACTGCCAGTAGGTAATATCCATATATATATATATATATATATATATTCACTGAAAAAACCATAGGTTTTACACACGTTATAGTTAGGAACTAGCATTTACAAAACCTATGAAATTCACTGAAAAAACCATAGGTTAGACACCAGTTATAGTTAGCTGGAAATTTTATTGATATAAAACCAATGAAATTCCACGTTATAGTTAGTTGGACTCACTATAACTTGCGCGTGTAATGCACCGCTTCTCAGTGGAGAAGCGTGGCTCAGTGGAGTGGAGAAGCGTGGCTCAGTGGTTAGAGGCGGCAGACCCGGAAGCTGAGATCAGCCGTGGACCAGGGTTCAATTCCCCGCCTCGGCGGGTCTCGGGCTCAAAAATTCCACGGACTCGACAATTCATACATTTACATTTACTGCTGATGACGTCACATATTACATCACTCATGACATCACTGATGACACCATCCAGTGAATGTGTGTCTTTCTGAAAAATAAATATGTGTTATATGTGTATATATTATTGAATATCTTAGTGAATACATATATTAGTGAGTAATGCTTAAATATTTAAATATATGTATTAGTGTTTCACTTTGTGTATAAGTGGCTGCATGGGTTGATGAGTAAATACATGTGTATGTATGTAGGTTATTAGATGTTTTTCTTAGTATCAGTATGAGTGTTTGCATGGTTTGGTGGGGGTATTACTTACTACATAGATGCAAGAATGACTGAGTCTCTGTTTGTATGTGTTTTGAGACAGCATATGTGCAGGACTGTATGGGTGGATTAGTGTGCATATGTCTGTGTTAGTGAGTGAATGACTGTCTTTTTAGTGTCTTTATCAGTAACTACATTTGATTTAATGTAGTATATGTGAATATTGATGTATATAAGTGACTATATGTGAGAGTGAAGGATTATAAGAGTTCCTCTTTAAATTAGTATGTGTTTCTATAAGTGATTTTTTAAGAGAGTAAGTATGTGTAAGTTTCCTTAGAAGTAAAGTGATAGTGTGTGTGTATAGCTGTTTATTTTCAATAGTTTATTTGCATGTGTGAGTATGTGTGTGAATAATTTTTGGATGACTTTCGGTGTGTAACAGGATGTGTAGGTGTATCACTACATATGATTACTGAATATATGTATGAGTGAATATATAGAACTGTTGGTGAATTAGTGCATGTGTATATAGATGGTGGAATTATTGAATTGGTTGTTGTAACTGGTATGGGTATCTCCATTTTTTTGAACATTTTAGTTTCTATTTTTGAATATGCGTTTCAAGGGTTAGATTACAGTGAAAGGAGGTCTGTCACTGTGTCACAAGGATGGTGTCATCAGTGATGTCATGAGTGATGTAATATGTGACGTCATCAGCAGTGCATTACACGCGCAAGTTATAGTGAGTCCAACTAACTATAACGTGGAATTTCATTGGTTTTATATCAATAAAATTTCCAGCTAACTATAACTGGTGTCAAACCTATGGTTTTTTCAGTGAATTTCATAGGTTTTGTAAATGCTAGTTCCTAACTATAACGTGTGTAAAACCTATGGTTTTTTCAGTGAATTTCATTGGTTTTTAAAATGCTAATTCCTAACTATCTCGTGTATACAACCTATACTTTTGTCAATAAAGTTCTGGCAATATTTTTTTCGGAAACAAGCCGTTTTCTTCACTGTTCAAGTTGCATAGAGACTCCTTGTAAAACGATACAGAATTAGAAAGTCTGTACCTTGCCTTTTTTTGAACGCATTAAAATTTGTCTGTAAATAAAAATAGCCTTTCTAAACTTTCGTGCGCGACCCGGTGTGCGCACTCTCGGCAACAGTTTTCAATAAAATGGATAGCGCATTTCCAAGCTTTCGTGCGCGACCGACTGCGCGCACCCGCCTATATATTTCGTGAAAACTTTGCAATCTGAACTTATTGAATTTCTTCATAGACCCATCAAAGAACTTATAATACGTCAAAGAGACTAAACCTAGGCTTCTTTTTTAATATTATGAAAATTTTCATTAAATGGAGCCGAATGTCTTTTTAATTTTTTGTTTGTTACCGAATGTACACACCTTGTTTTTTTTAAAAAAATATAAAAGGTTTTATACTTTAACAATTATATGCTTGAATCGAGCTCAAAAGATATATTAAATCCGAATATGTTTGAATTTACTCCTTTTCACGTTTTGAAACTTCGCTGAATTAGACCGCTACTTCCAAATGGCGTACGTGACCAGATACTGAAGGAATGCGTCTTGAAAGTGGCTGACTGTAATGTATGATATTTCACTCAGTGACTTTCAGGCCCAGGTTGTATGTTCAGAGGAACACTTACCGTTTATTAGAGGTAGATCGTCCCACTCCACCGGAGGACACCCCTAATAAAAAAGACATATATATAAAATGCGGACTAGCCGCTGTATCGTACTAGCAAACTTTAACTTAAAAATCGTTAGAGAAAACAAAAAGAATCGAGCAAAATCAGTAGGCCACTGATAGGATCACTTTTTGACCTCGCTAAAATAGAAACATTAGGAACAACCCCTCATGAGAAATATGAAACTAGTGAGAGAAACCGAGCTCGACGCCATGATGGCTGCAACATAGCTCGGCGCCGGCGCCCACCCCGCCCAAAATAACGACAAACCCTATGCAAATATTATAAATAAATACAACACACCAGCAAAGTAACAGAGTAAAACGTTTTATTAAATAACTATTTACATGCCAGCCTGCTGCAATATGAAAACAACACTTCCAAAATGATCGACTACCTTTAAGAAGAAAAAAAGAATCTTTCATCTGGCAATTTTTCACTTATCCTGAAGATCAAAAGAAAGTAAATGCACCAAAAGTAACCTGCACGATATGTGACTCGTTTCTCTCAAGAGGAAATCCAACAAAAAAATATTCCTTTTCCATACATACCATGGTGCGCCATGTCAAACAAATGCACCCTGTGCAATTTGCAGAGGCATCGACAAAAGCCTTGGCCACGCTATTACCATTAGAGGTGGCCAGCACATTTTCTGATCGACGACCTGTATCTCCATCGAGTGCACAGAAGGACTTGAGATATTTAACTATATATGGTCTATAACTTATGGTTTTTTCAGTGAATTTGCTCCGCCAGCCACCCCGCCCAAAATAACCACAAACCCTATGCAAATATTAAAAATATATACAACACACCAACAAAGTAACAGGGTAAAACGTTTCATTAAATAACTATTTACATGTCAGCCTGCTGCAACATCGATCCAAATGCATGACACTGTTCCTGTCAAGGTAGCATAGCTGGCGGCCTAGGGGTGGAGGACCATTGTGCAAATACCCCGGGGAGGACTCTGGATATGCTTGATCCCAGAGATTCTTCGATGTCACTGCCTTCCACAAATGGCATAAGTCCTGGATGTTCGGTGCCATACTTGAAGGTTTGACCTAAAGACACGTCCTGCGGTGCCCTAGTCCAACCATCACATATACCTCCGCCAGGAGACGGCGTGGGGTGCACTGGAAGGGAGAGGCGGCGCGAATGAGCCTCCCCCACCTCCCCAGGTGGAGGTTTCTCAGCTACACCCCAGCACTTCACTCGACATAGGCGGCCGGCTCCCAGGGTCCGGCGGAACTTTTAACCTTTTGGTGACTCTTTCATTCTGGACCTTGTCCCACAATCCGTTTGACCTGAAGACACGTCCTGCGGTGCCCTGGTCATATATGTCTCTTCAGCCAATCATATTTCCTCCCGCAAAATTTTGTATTCAAATATACATTTCAGTTCGTTGTCCCTCACAATATTTTCAATGTCACATAAAAGTCACCCATCACCCACTGCCATCTCTGGCTGTTTCCATGGTAACACCTCATTCTGCACCTGGCTGAAGGCACAGATCAAAAGTTCATATCTCAACGTTCTACAGCAAACTAACAACACTGTTTTCCCTCCAGAAACACCTGCCTATCCACAGCTCTGTTACATGTCATTTTTTTCACACCCAATACCACTTTTTCTTTTACATAACATTAACATGCAACGTAGTCTTCAATCTTCACGTATTAGAATCAACCAATCATCTTTTGTTTTTCAACCACACCAAGCCTCATCTATTTTTTTATCCTGACTTTCAGCTTCTAACTGCCATTCCACTTCCAGAACCCATCGGAGTACGAGTGCATCTGCCTTGAAAATGAAGGTTTGGCTTTTAGGACACTGCTATATTCACTGGAGTGGAAAATATGCAGCAAGCAGACGAATTTCCAACCTTGATTTAGCAAATGTGCAGATAACGTGGATTGGGCAAAGAGGATTAAGATGTCACCAATTAATACCATTGGTGAAAACTTTTATGCATCTCCCAGAACCAGACCTTATAATTGTGCACTGTGGTGGGAACGATCTAGGCACATTGACTGGGGTAGGTCTGGAAATGCTTCTAAAAGACACCTTTCGACAATTGATGACACTTTTTCCTCGAACTGCCTTGGTATATTCCAATATATGCCAAAGACAGAAATGGAATTGGTCCAATCAACATTGTGCACAAATTGAGAAAGCAAGGAGACATGTAAATAAATCTGTTTCTGCTTTCCTCAGAGATTATAGCATGGGTTCTATTTACCACAACAACTTGCGTTACCACATGCAAGACATCTATAGGACAGATGGTGTTCATTTCACGGATGAGGGAAACAGAATCTTCCTCTGCAACATCAGACTCTGCATCGGTACATACTTATAAATGCAGAAACAACTCAATTAACACAAGGGCTCTTTTCAGAGCCACCTTATATCAAAGCACTCAAACTTCTGATTTATCTCCATTTTCACACTCTTGTAAATAGGTGTGCGCGCCCGAGTGCGCGCACCCCGCAACTTTTTTCCAAAAAAATAAAATATATATTTTCGCCTTTAAGGACCTTACTGCACACCCTGAGAAAACCTACGCAGCAAAACAATCTCTACCTTCTCCCCTTTCCATGTTCCAACGCTTTGAAATGACAATATATTTACTCGCAGTGACAAAATGGCGGTCAACACTTCCTGATTTCCTTCGAATCGAACGTTAACAGACGTCACGCAGCAAAAAAAAAATTCCGCTCGCGCGCACCCGCTTGAGTGCGCGCACCCGTCCGCGCTTATAGATATATAATTGACTTTAACTTTAATTTTCTCAGCAACTACTGAACGGATTTACACCATTCCACAAAAAGCGTAATCTGCGAGCCGGACTCTACAGTTTTGCCAAATTTCTTATAAATCCATTCAGCCGTTCGACCTGTAGCCGTGTCTAAACGTCCTATGGAAAATAACATGGAGAAAACATGTTTTGGGACCCCCCTTTTATCTCAGCCCCCACTTCACCAATCCCCCCCAAATTTTCAGGGAAGGAGCGCAGCGGACCGAGCCATCTTCTTTGAGAAATTCGCAAAGATTCATCCACCAGGGCCAAAGTTAATCCAAATAGAATGTTGACGATTTCCTATGGAAACTAGGTCCTAACTATAACTACCTACTGGCGACCGCCAGTAGGTAATATATATATATATATATATAAATATATATATATATACTTATGTAAAAAATATGTGTAATGTAGAACCTTATCTCTTAGTAGTCAGATTTTAACCAGACCTCCTCCAGCACCATACGTTTGGAATGCTCCTGCACACATAAAAATTTTTACTACAAAGTGACACTACATCTTGCAGTTAGATTCATGATACATCAACTACTTAACCTAAAATCTCCTTGAGATTACCTATTCTGTACATATTTATATATGTATAAACACAAACCGCCCCTTTCATTCGATCCCACGAAGGCCACTAGCTTGAGACATATGTAAGGAATACAAAAATAAATTAATATACTTTTATAAATTAGGAATTGATTGGGTGAGGGGGGTACTGTATATGAACAATATGTGTAACATTAGATGCATTTTTCTCTCAAGTCACTTGCTATGCTTATGGGGCATTTACTCACTGGGGTTGGAACTTGGAAGCCAGTTACTGACTTCATTCATCCCTTACTATGCAAAGTGCACCTCAAAAACTCTTGCGCGCCTCCAGGGTCCACAGCATCGCAGATATCAAAGTATATGAAGGTCACAACAAACTGCTAACTCTGCACAGAGTGGGGGCTCCAGGGCCTTAGGACATTCATCAGAAAAACGTCGAAAGAGCCCCAGTTTCGAGAAAACATCCCTGGAGCTGAATGGGCACAAGCACGGCTAGCAATGTTAGGATGGCAATGGAAATTAAGGTAAAGTTAAACTAACGCATGATACAGCCAAACACCATTTACAAACTAACTAAAGAGGCCATGCAGCAAACAGATGCAGTGGCCCAACTGTTCCGTACCCCACAACAGGAATCACCACTAAATGAACAAACAACCTGAGCCACGAGGCTTGGAAATAGCCAGATTCCGAAAGAGATGAAATGCACGCAAAAACAGCATTTCATTTAAATTGAGACAAGTAAAGCACAGACAGAAAGGGGTTAAAGGCCAAGACCCTGCTGCCCTTCCAGCCTCTAGGTCGACTTGTTCTCCTGCACACAGTGCCCCGCCCGGCGCAGGTGGCATGAGTGCTGGGGCCTCAGACTCTGTCAATGCCAAGTCTGTTTTACTGCCCCACGGGGACCGTCACCACGCTCAAAAAAAAGCAGCACTGGTTTGATACTTACTAGTTTACTGATGACACTGCCTATATGAAGGGGCTTGCTGCTGGTGCTGCTTCGAGTTCGAGGGAGAGTGCCCGCCTCAACGTCCTGCTCTACTGGTGGTGACGCATGCTGCGTGCGGTGCATGTGTGCCGGACGTAAAGTTTAATTTAAAAAAAAGGTTACGCAGAACACGAAACTGAAAGCAAATCTGCAGGGATAAAGATTTATTATCAGCTTTCTCCGCACAGCAACACTTTTCACAAGGAGACTCGGGCGACTGTAGCAGAATTTGAATAACACTGCAGTGAGTGAGGCAATTATTTTTCAATCGCATGTATGATATGAGGTTCATTGAGTTCAGTCCTGATGTTCATGTGAGTGGGCAGTCGCAGTGTAGACCCGGCCCTGGTAAATAAGTGCCGGTGCTAAGCACCGGAAAGCACCGGCACAAATTAAGCACTGGTAGCACGTTTATTCACGAGCAGTGGTTTCTGCCATTTATATATCGCAGTCATAAAGAGCATACAGAAGTTTTTCTCACAGGTGCAAACTGCGACCAGAATGGCAGTCATTCATTACTATGCAAGAATGTTCAACTGCATGACGCTTCTAAGCTTACATCCCCAATCTTGCCTGCTGTCTTGAAAGCATGCTAACTCCCACAATCAGATCAACATTCACACAGCTTTCTAACAGCAGTTATCTGCTTCTCAATAAAATGCACTCCTACGGAATGTGAGGAGGCATACCGTATGTCCTTACTGTTTCAAACCGAGTAACTTCCTGTAGCAATGTCTATTCCCACCCACACAAAGTAACTCCCAAATTTCAACTTGGCCTTGAATCCCTACTTTGCAAACAGATTTCATTAAACTAACCAAAGTAAAGCGCTTTCCATCAGAACAGAAGTGTCCCTCACTTCTGCAAAAGAAATGTATCGCCTGTAGATAGGACGAATTTAAAGTAAAATACAGTCCCTTTAAATTTGAACCTCCCATAACACTTTGTGAATTGTTACACAATTTTCAACACATCCCACACTCAAGGTCTGGCACACTTTTTTAATACGGTCTCCTCCGGCCTTCTCACAGCCTTTCAAATTGTTTTTAGTATAATAACACACTTCATTCATTCGATCATCTCTGGAATAACAGGAACAGTGCCCAAAAGTCTCGCTCTCTTTGCGGCAATCCTACTACTATTTTTGCTTGTAAAAAATGACTGCCCTCCCTGTGGTAACAAGCATCTACGACAGAATACACCTCTACGCGAAGCTACATCAATACCGTGAAAAAATGGAACTACTTTTTGGCTGCCTGCCTCAATCTATTATCGGAGCCAGCTACAGCATGACATTTATTTACACATATCCAATGTGCATCCAACCATCTTTCTATTGCAAAACATGCCCATTCGACTGGAGAATGGTTGTATGCCTTGCCAACATCCCAACAATCGCTCTCGATATCCAGCAGGTAATGGAGTATCTTGAAAACCATTAACTTGATTGTTCAGGCAGTAGATCAATGGCGGATGCAACGCAAAAAGGTATTGTGGCGGAATGGGATTTCTGTGCAGCCGCGAAACATCTCCTGCAACGTACGACCTTTGACAACATCGCAGACTGTCTGGCAATTCAAATTGCCGCTCCAACATTCGAGGAACATTACTCTCCCTTCGAAGATATGAATTGGATCGCTTCCCTTTTCTCACACGATGGCAACAATGACCTCTTGGAACATTACGCATCTCAAGCCGCTGAAGAACTTCCGGACTGCAATCTCCAAGACTTGTAAGAAATTAACGTTATTCTTGGATTGCTTTTTACCAACTTTTTTTACTTTTTACTTTCAAATTTTTTAATACACTTCAATTAAACTATTTTCATATAATAACTTTTTAAGTGTGCTCAGGCATTTGAACTCTGTTTTCATTATTGCCCCCTACGTCATCAGTCTAACCAGGGATGGGTGATATATGGCCTATGCAAATACGCTATTTACTTTCTAAATTAGCCTAAACCCGACATCGATTTTGAAACCATCTCTATTCTTTGTGCACACGTCTCTCTGCCGGCCTGTTCTCCACGAAGCCCTTTCACACAAATTTACTTATCCTCAGCCTCTACTCACGAGCTGGCGATCAACATAAAAAATTACAACATTATTTAGGAAGTGGTTGGTAAAGTGTGCTAATCGTATCCTACCTTTATTTTCATTATAGAATTTAGTCTTTCATGTCTAATGGCTATTGTTTATGTCACATGGAACTGTTACATGTAATGTGGAATTCACTAATGCAGTAGCTTCAGGTTTGAATATAACAGAATCGATTGGAGTTTGCCTCAGTTCGGTGCCTTAGCTCTTTGCACAAGAATTTTTTTTAGAAAGAGCTGAAGACAATAATGTATGGTTTGACCAGAAGAGTACCTAATGTGCTTCTCAGAAGCACAATTTTGTGTTCCTCCTTAAAGTTTCGATGTGATTAGAACTATTACCAATTCTGACACGCACCAGATTAAATCTACTGTACAAGAGATTGCTGACTGTTCTACTGTTGATAATTTTGTGTTACAAAAAAGGAGTAACAGGATTCTGAAGAAGTTTGATGATTACACTTTGCAATTTATTTTTGTTTCTTTTCTTAAAGGATACATGTGCTAATCATATCCTAACTTTATTTTTATTATAGAATATCGAGTCATTCAAGTCTATTATTGTTTATGTCACATGGAACTGTAACATATAATGTGAAATTTACTGATGCAGGAGCTTACGTTTAAATACAGCACAAGTGGTTGCAGTTTGCCTCAGCTGAATCCCTTACCTCTTGCACCAGTGGATTCATTTATGGCACTTAAATAAAGACACTTTTTATATAACTTTCAGACTCCATCGCTTTATTACACACAGCCACTTTCTTAGACACACCTGATTTCACCATTTCTCTTCTGTGGCATTGTAACATTCTGCATTATATTCTTCATGATTATTTCTTTATTCCTACTTCCTAAAACTGCATTCTAGTCTTCAGAAAGTAGAGGTGAGTAGTTCGCTTCCCACTCCCTGTATCGTATAGACGCATACTAACACTACTTACACAGATATGCTAAAGCGGCCAGTATCCAACATCTGCCCACACACATCACTTTCCAGCAATCAGCTCACGGCTTAGTCTCACAGTTTCATACCCGAGTCTTCAGACCAGTACCAGTGAGTAGTTTGCTTCCCACTCCTGCTATACTCTAAACGCATACCAACACCACCAACACAGCTATCCTTTAGCTGCCAGTATGCTACAGTGCCCAGACCACATCAGTTTATACCACTCAGCTCATGGTTTAGGTGCACGCTTTCATCCCCGAGGGTACCAGCACCTCACCTCAGCACCATCTCACTCTGGGCAAAACAGCACTTTCACACCGATAGGGTTAAATACTTCAGCACGTTAGTTTACAGCACTCAGCTCACAGTTTAGGCACGTGCTTTCATCCCCGAGTGTATCGCCACCTCACCTCAGCACCCTCTCACTCTCAGCAAAACAGCACTTTCACACCGGTAGGAGTAAATACTTCGCTTCGCATTCCCTGTATAGCACACCCTAAACACCCCACAGACGTTACAGTGCTCCTACGCTCCCCTTTCCTACTTTTCCCACCCTTTTTCCCCTTACTCATTTCAACGGAATCACAAAACACTTCCTAGTTGCAACCTCTCGCCCCGCTTTCAGCCAATAAGCAGCAAGCTCGTGCTTGTAACGCCTCAGTCAATCAGATGACAGAATTCCCAAATATCGATATCTGTAAATGTTGATATTTCTCCAAAACTACTGAACAGGTTTACACCAAATAAACAAAAGCGTGCTTTATAGACCAAGACCCTTCTCCCTGCCCAATTTGGGGCAATTCCGTTCACACGTTCGACCTGTAGCCTTGTCTAAAGTTTCCTATAGAAATTAACATGGAGAAAACACGTTTTGGGCCCCCCCTTTTTTCCTTGGCCCCCCCTTCATGAATCACCCCCAAACTTTCAACATAGGCCCTGATATGAACAAATAATTAGTTTGGAAGATTTCATGAAGATTCATCAAACAACGCCAAATATATAAGCAAAACAAAAAAATGTCTTCCTATAGCAACTTGGTCCTAACTATAACTACCTACTGCCTACTGCCGAACGCCAGTAGGGTGTGTGTGTGCGTATATATATATATATATATATATATATATATATATATATATATATATATATATATATATATATATATATATTACACCAATTGCCCTAAGCATTTGAGAAGGCACACATCAATGCTCAGCCCTCCAGCCTGAACGTGCTTCCTGCTTTCCTTCTCTGACATACGGTTAATTCTGCCAACGCGTTTCAGGGCGCAAGGCCCCTTCTTCCTGGGCACGAAAAACACACAAGATACCTGCATTTGTTGTTTCTGGCTTTATTACACAACATCCCCGCCTCCCGTGGCCATGTGATTTGTTGATTTTCCCTTGGGGCATTCTGGGGCATGAAGTTTTGCATGCAGGTTGATAATGTCCTTTAAGGAAGTTCAAGTGTGCTTTTTCAATTGAAATTTTCATTAGGTCCTCTAAGTGAGTCCCTTGTACCCTGAAACGCGTTGGCAGAATTAACCGTATGTCAGAGAATGAAAGCAGGAAGCACGTTCAGGCTGGAGGGCTGAGCATTGATGTGTGCCTTCTCAAATGCTTAGGGCAATTGGTGTAATATATATATATATATATATATATATATATATATACACACTCTGACCCCCCAGTCTGTGTCACATGGTTAAATGTTAGACATAGAAAAAACATTATATATATATATATATATATATATATATATATATATATATATCCACATCTTTTTTTAAAATGCTGAAATCTTCTCTGTTGTACCTAGAATACATTTTGCTCTCATTATAAAACAAAATCAAAATTGGTACAAGTTATAAACAGTACAAAATACTGCGAATCTGCCAGGGTCATCTTTCCCTTAAGGCCAAAGGTACCAATACGCTGAAAGGACTTTCCCTGATGTGCAAAATTGAGCGAGACTGTGGAAAATTCGCAAAAACAGTGCAAAATGCAGTAATAGAAAAGATCATAATACCCCTTTCTTATATATTACAGTACAAAATACATTTAAGATAGTGCAGATTACGCAAGTACAAAAATTGCAGATGTGCAAAATACCCAGTCCTCAATTTAAATTCAGAAAGTACGCCCGCAGCAGTTTCATGGTGTTAAACCAAGGGAAGGATGAAGTATATATGCCACACATATTTCAACATAACCATGATAAAAATTGTGAATTAAAGTGCAAATAAGTGTTAAAAACCGTGATAATTACAGGGAGGTCAGGCAAGATTTTGAAATTTAATCTGTCATTCCAATGTGTTCTTTCCTATCCGGAGGTACAATCAACAAACTTCTCATCTACAATAGATAAAGAGTATGGCAAAAAAAAATGTGGGTGTTTGTTTATCACAAAATGAAAGATACAAACTAGCAGTTACGTTACTCGAATTTCAACAACTAAGGGCACTTATGCTAAAATTAAAACCTATCTGATAAAAGACTGCCATAAATGATCTCTTGATAAAAAAACACAAAACCCTTTAAAATGATCTTCTAAAACTAATTGAAAAAGCAATAGTGCACCTCATCTCCCTATGTATGTCTATAGGAAATAAGTCCTAGAAGATGTCTCTAACTACAGGTAAAATGGTAGGCCATACTGTGTTTTTGAGACTGAAAAGGAAGTACATGGACCCGCAGTAGTTCATAGAAAGTTGTGAAGGTCTTCAGTATTATTAAGACCATTCGTGCCCTTACTGTCAAATTCCAAAAAATATTTGGATTCCAGCTGTCTTAAAAGTCTTTCTCTGTTCCCCCCTCTGCGTAGTGGAGGAATGGCATCTATCACATAATATTTTAAGCAATTGAGATTGATTCCATCTGTATTTTTGAAATGCCTTGCCACCGGATAGCTGGAATCATTATTGACAAATGGCCCGAAGATGGTGTAAAATACGCACATGTGCCTGCAGTTTGATACTTCCTATATATGTAAGACCACATATACATGTCAAAACATATATCGCAAATTCCGTGCGACAATAGAAGTGTCCTGTAATCGGTCTTTCATTAGGGCTGAATGGGACGTTGTATTTGCTCTTATTTTCACCAAACTTGCAAGCCCTGCAAGTAGAGCATTTAAAGAACCCATTCTTAGGTTTAAGCCAAGTACTTTTACCTAAATTGCATGTTCTATTATTACCGAGGTCTGTTTTCATAGATTTGGCATTCCTGAATGCAATAGTGGGTCTGGTGAATAAGATAGGAGCCAGAACACCATCCGTTTGTAGAATAGGCCAGTGTTTATTCATAATACCCCTGATTTGTTTATGTTGTTTACTGAAAGTAAGGATAAATCTAGGAGTGGTGTGAATATTGGATGTACTGGAAGATGCTGTATCAGCCTCATTAAAAATGGCTTTCCCTATTAGTAGAGACTCTCTGGACCTAATTTTTGCTTTCCTGCATGTTTCATTGAGTACCTTGAAACTGTAGCCTCTCTCTTTGGATCTTTGGATAAGGTTGTCCGACCATTTTTCTTGTTCCTCTACTGTGCTACAAATCCTTCTTATTCTGAGGAGGTCCCCGTAGGGGATACTATTTATGATGTGTTGAGGATGGCTACTTGCGGCATGGAGGGTCGTGTTGCCTGCCATCACTTTTATATGTAGTGATGTCTGAATGCTGTTTCCCTCAATGTATACTTTGGTATCCAAGAACTCTACACTTGTATCACTGATTTGGGATGTAAATTTCAAATTCAGCTCATTGTTACTCAATAGTTCAAAGAATTTATGTGCACGCTCAACTTTGCCATTCCAAATTAAAATATATATATATATATATATATATATATATATCCTTTCTGAAGTTGCCCAACACTTAAGGACACACTCCACAGCAACGTGTCGGCAGGACAATTTTATTTGGCGGGAGCCAGCCCTTACATGCTCGCATTCGTTCGTGCCTGACCGGTTTTGGAGCCCCCAAGCTCTTTAATCATAGGCGTGCTCTGCAGTTGAACAGCTTTCTCTGTGGCTTTCACTCCAAACCAGCATGCTTTATTATTTCCTGCCCTCCAGTGGGCTTTTATCGTCAGTAATGTCTCTCAGGTGAGTGTTCTAAAACCGCCTTGCATGCTGGAACTTGTAGTTTCTTTCCGCAGCAATCTTTTTCCCTTTCAGTAGGTTCTGTTAACAAATGTAAAATTAAAGCGTTAATTCTTGCCCTCCAGTGGTCCACAAGCATGTCTCCACTGGCTCATTTCAACATTCATTACTGAGCTGAACCGGGACTCGAACCATGTCGATCCCAACAGACAATTCATGAAGTCAAAAAGCGGTGCAATCCTCCGCGGCTTGGACGTGCTGCGTACAAATCCTTTCTGAAGTTGCCCAACGCTTAAGGACGCACTCCACAGCAACGTGACCGCAGGACAATTTTATTTGAAGGGAGCCAGCGCTTACATGCTCGCATTCGTACGTGCCTGACCAGTTTCGGAGCCCCCAAGCTCCTTAATCATAGGCATGCTCTGCAGTTGAACAGCTTCCTCTGTGGCTTTCACTCCAAACCAGCATGCTGATCCTTTTGTAGATGAGTGGAGTCACGTGAGAAGCGAGCAGTGTGGAGCGATCAGCGAGGCCGGAGCTACTGCGGAGGCGGGCAGGCAGAGACTGCAAAGTTGCCGGACTGTGGAGTTGCCGGGCGCTGGGAGTGGGTCCCGGGTGCCGGAGCTGGTGCCTTCAGCCGCAAAACTGCTGTAACCTCAGTGGCGGAGATTTACCGTGAATTCACGGGTACCCGCGTTGCCGCATTACCTCGAGCACCACACAACTCACGAAACTCACCACTATTCCAGTAGGTGGCGCTGTTGAGCTGTCACTGACAGTCGAGTAGTAGAGCCATTGTGTGGTGGTGGCGGCCCATACCAAACGGCGGAGCAAATGGAGCAGTGACTCGAGTCTCGAGAGCAGGAGTGGGAGCTGAGGAGAGCCGTGCGGAGAGCGGTGTCATGCCAAACTGATCTGCGAGGGAGGTCCAGGTGGTTCCAAGCCCCCGTGTCCATGCCTGAAGCACGCCGGAAGCAGAGGTAGATCTCGTGATTGGCGTGGGGTGCGGGGCTGGGGCAGTCAGGGAGTGCATTCTTGAGCAGCACCCAGAGAATTGTTTATTTAAATATATAAAACAAATTAAAGTCGGTCCCACATGGCAGTGGCGGCAGTGAGACGTATCGGCATTCACTGGCACACACCGAGGTCCACATATCCTTCAACCCACACCTTGCAGGTGCCCAGTGCTAGGAACAAGTCGCCTGTACCGTTCAGCCTTCTTATCATTCATCCAGTTCGGCCAGTTCGGTCAACTGCCAACCATTATAACCATCTAAACTATCGCGGCGCGTTGGGGCTTTTATGCATTTCTGCACACCTGGATATCAGAGCCCACCAAGCTGTAGCTGTAGCCCACGTACACTTTAGTATGTCACCTTTACTCAGCTTACAACATTTGCCAGCAGACATTAGATTCTTTCTCTCGCCTTCAAGCCCTATTCTGTCCACCTGAGATGAGATCTGGTAGGGTGAGGATATCAGGCCCACAAAAGAAAAAGAAAAGTAGGGGGAAAACTGCAAAGATAATTTCGGACTCCGACCAGACATCAAATCTGCTGTTGAGCGACTCCGAAAACACAACAGACAGCAGGACTCAATACACCTTGAAGGGTCCTGACAGGATGGCCTGTAAACTTCTAAGTAATCAACCAAAGATAACATCAAAATTTGCCTTCCTGAAAGATGCTGGGTCAGTGGTCTTCTCAAGTAACATGAATATTACGGGCCTCCCAACTCCCCTGAGCCCCCTAGTGACCATCATCAAGGGCAGTTTCGGCGCTAATGGCGCAAATGGGGCGACTTGCACTCCCCGCAGCTGCCATATGTCATCTATTATTTCTGCTGCACCTGCCGTGCCTGTAGTGTCAGACTCAACTGGAGCCATGGTAATTTCGTTAATCAAGTCCACCTCAATCCAGCGAGTGCGTAGGTACAACTCTGCTCCAACTTCTGTCGCCAGTTCCAACGCTAAATACAAGAAATCGGACCTCCAAATTGAATCAAATTGAGCTGAAATCAGTAATTTAGATGACTTCAACCAAATCCTACATGAAGTCAGCTACAGCATCCCGTGCAGTCAAAATGGTAAATCTCCGAACCCCACTATAAAGGATAACCTCGAGAATTGAAAATGGAAGGAGTGGTAACTTCTCTTGGGGACAGCGAAATAGTTTCGGCTCAACATAAACAACATAGAGTGAGAGTACCTGCCTCCGCCGAAATTACAGAGGATGCAGTGCATGTTGAGAAAGAACTCTCCTATCTCGAGTCAGAGGAATGGAAAAAAATGCTGCATTCATACGGAAACACTATCCCGGGACACCCACAGTTATCACCTCCACCAAGGCAGGAGAAAAGCGAGGACCCCCCACAAGAGAAGGCATGGGCCATCGCCCTTGACATTCTTGAGAGGTCAGCAGATGCAATGTCTTATCAAGCAAATAAAATGGATATTCAAATTAGCCTTCTGAATACACTTGCTGTGTATGTAGTCAAAATTGACAACAAGATCTCAAATCTAAACACCTTAATTAGACGGGCTCAAAAAGCCGCTGACTGCCCGCAACAAGCATGTGACTGTACACCAATAGTGGAGAAACTCAGCACACTCCCAGGGCTAATGGAAAAGCTTGTTGCAGACCTAAAAGGAATTGCAAATGTAAAGCCCTCCCTTGGGAACGGCACGGATGCCAATTTAGGAGTCCCAAGTGTAGATTCTCAAGTAAAAACAGCCACTAATCTAAGATCAAGAGGGGCAGAAGGGTCTAACATCCCTCAATCCTATGATCCATCTGGGTATGCTAACCAAATGAGCAAACAGCAAACATCACCGACTACCAGTAGAGCAAACACTACCCTCCCCTCCTCAATTGAACAAGAGCTAGGAGATTCTGTGGGAAAGGGGAAAAGACAAAGCAAGCGGAAAGGACGTAACAAAATGAGAAGGAGCAAACAAAATGTAAGCCTCTATCCGTTGTTTAACATCGCCAGAGGTCCTGCAATTACAGAGGGTGACGAGTCAACAAACCCTTTTGAGCCAAGAACTATAATGGAAGAAAACGAAATTATGCAGGAAAGCAATAAAACGAAGAGCGGCACTCCCAAAACTGAAAAGATTTTAGCAATGGCTCCTCCTGGAAAAAAGATGCACAGTGGGACAAAAGTGCAAATTACAACTACTCACACGGCTCCTTTAAAAATACCCATCACGCAGAAGGAAAATGTACAGTGTCAAACCTTCAGCCACCCGAAAAACCAATTTGATGGCATCATGATTGCAGATCAGGTAATCAGTCAGTCAGGATTCTTTATTCGATGATTAAAAATCACCATAAAAAGTACAAACATACAATATACACTCATATCATTAAAAAACAATTAAATTAACATGAATCCTGTTATTGATACAACTATATCCAAGTATATGATAGAAGAAAGGACATTGTGGAACTTTGACACCAGTATCAAGAATCTCACAGTTCCCCCCCCCCCCTCTAGTTGCCCTCAATCGAGCAGCCACTTTAATAAAATTAATAATACAGCACAATGTAAGGGGATTGTTTGCCTGTTGTAAATAGATCAAAGCCTCTCGGGCGCATTTTATGTTAGATTTTCTTAAGATATCTACCAGAAATCTACGCCTAGGTACAGAATAAAATGAACATAACAGTACAAAATGAAGGGAATCCTGCGGAGACCTATTGTCGCAGCCGCAGGTTCCCTTCTGCTCAATTGTAGTGGAATACCCTAAAGGTGATCCCAATAAATATGGTAAAAGATTGAGCCTAAAACGGTTCATTAAAAATCTATCTTGTGCATTATGCATCAAGTATAAATAGGGTTCCATTCCTTCTCGGGTCTTTACAAGGTTATAGGCACATACCGTGGTTTTGACCCTATCCAGCTCTGTTCTCAGGGTGGCTTTATGTGCCAAAAACACTTTTTTAACAGTCGACTTATGGAGTGGAGTAATTATTGCCGGGTCAGAAAAGAGGTTCCCGAAGCCCAGCGTGTCCAGAACGGACTTAACATAACTGAGCCACGGGATTCGCAACCATTTTTCTCTGCCCAAGCAATCCTTCATTATTTCTCTACTTAAAGTTGCCTCAGGGTTTATCCAGATTTTTAGCCAAGCTAAAATTGGCCTGACTGTCACCAAGTCCTCAAGATAGGGTATCCCTAGCTCCCTGTGTGCAATGGATGCAGCTAAGCTGTGCGGAGCTTTCAGGATGGAGCGTAGATATTTATTCTCCTCCCGCTGGAGTTGGCAAGTATTCACAAAACCCTACACCTCTGCCCCATAAGTGACTTTGGAGCAACACATGGAGTTATACAGGTTCAGCACCTGTTCAGAGCACCACCTCCCCAACCTCCTGCCATAACCTGCAATAGCTCCATTGGTGACATTCATCTTTCGACAGCGTTCCTCCACCAGGTAATTAAATTTTAAAGACCCGTCAAATAGTAAGCCCAGATACGAGAATGATTTGACCTTCTCTATCTTGTGGCTCCCTATCGTGAATGTGCATTTATTGCATGGTTATTACCAACAGATAAAACATACAATTTTCCAAGATTAACAAAAAGATCTAAAGAACCCATAAAGGATACAAAACCATCAATTAAAATCTGTAGGCTCTTTGGTGTTCGCCCGAGGAGGACCGCGTCGTCTGCGTAAAGTAACACCGGAACATGACGCGTCCCTACTCGTGGGCAATCTGATCCCAGCTGTAAGAGATGCTGCTCTAGTTTGTTAATGTACAGGGAAAACAAAAAGGGTGCCAAGATACAGCCTTGGCGTACCCCACTTCTACAGAAAAAAGAATCAGTACATTCCCCCTCCGTGTTATACCTTACTTGCGCTGAGGTGTTACTGTGCAATTCTCGTGAAATTTTAATAGGGCCGACCTCTATCCCCATGTTAGTCATCATGTCCCAGAGCTTGTCCCTGTTAACATGGTCAAAGGCAGCTGCCAGATCCATGAATCCCATGTAGATGGGTTCCGTACTGGCCTTGGTGTACTTTGCTGCTAGCATATAAAGGTTCAAGCACTGGTCGCTCGTGGACCGACCCTTCCTAAAGCCGTACTGTGTATCAGAGATAATGTTATTCGCCTCGGTCCACTCCGACAGCCGGTTTAGTATCCCCCTCCCCAAAATTTTGGCAGATACGTCGATCAAGGAGATGGGGCTATAGCATTGCGGGTCATCCCTATTGCCCTTTTTAAAGATCGGGACAATAATGGCCGTAGACCAGGAGGGCGGTAAGCCATAGTGAATTGCAGTGTTAATGACTCTTGTCATTATAGGGGCCCATAATTCCACGGAGCTTAAGAACAGATCAGGCGGGATTCCATCTGGGCCTGGGGCCTTGTTTTTAGACAACCCCTCAATCCCGACCTTAATCTCCTTTAGTGTGAAAGCTATGGGCTGGGCTTGGTCAACATTCCGTTGATCATGCGATGTACACGTTTCATGATTATATAGGGCCCTATAATGAGTAATCCACGTAGTGGATGTTATATTTGTTCCTAATTTAGGGACCGTATCATCCTGGAAGGTGGGCCTATTAATAATTCTCCAAAATTCGGTCATGTCCCTCTTTTCCCCCGCCTCCCTTAAATCCGCCCAACTTTCTGCTTGTAATGCCTTTTTCCTCCTGCACAGCTCACTCTTATACTTTTTCCTACAGGAGGCAACTCGTGTGGCATCTCTTGGCCTTATTGTAATACTATCTTTAAGTTCCCTCAGGGCTTAAGAACAGTCTCGGTCAAACCAGCGTGGTTGGCTACCAATAACTTTTGTCTGGGCACTAGTTTTTAAGAGCTTATCTACTAAATCAGTAATATGCTTAAATGCTATAAGTAACTGCTGTCCTTCTATTGCCACATCTAGACATGCCTCAAAGGCTAACTTCCCTTTCTCTATCAGTGATTTGTAGAACCTATCTCCATCAATCTTCGACCACCTGAGGCGTCTACCCTGATCAGTAGCCCTCTCAATTGTTGCAACGTGCTTGGTCCCACTGGGATCAGCACGATGGGGGACATCTAGTACCAATGGATTATGGTAGCTAAACAGGTTCCATTCAATCCCCACCCTGGAGATCTTATTTTTAAAAGCCCTTGAGGCGAGAATGTAATCAATATATGACGAGCAGCATCTTGTGGTATATAAATAAATAATACCGGATCTAGGTTTTACTGGACATAGCAATAACAGATAGCTCAATAAATAAGAGTCAAGATTCGAGGTAGTAGGAGTTTGCAGGTTTAATACAGCATAAAGGACAGGAACAGGACGACCTGCACAGGAATGGGATGGCAGAGCCCGGCAGCTGCCGGGGCTGGATCTGGGATGAGCGCGCTAACATTTAATAACAGTACACAAGCATATATACTAAAACAGTTGCATTACAATGAATACAGTAGGCGGAGCAGTGGGTGTGGTCAATAGCAGTCGCGAAAGATAAGGGTGAAAGTAGGTGTAACAGGAGGCGTATACATAGACATGTGATGTAAACGTAACAGAATATGTCATAAATGGGGCGGAAACATGGAGGGGGCTACCTAAGGAGCCGGGACCTCTGACCTAGAGGTGCGCGCAAACTGACAATGACGTGTTACTAGGAGAAGCTGGGGGCTATGACTTCTGTGCTAGGAGCAGAGACTGAAGTCTGGAGAGTCAGGGCAACATGTACCTACCACTATCTAGTATCTAATGTTTAGAGAACATGTTGATAGAATCCAAAAGTTATCGGGGTAAAGGCTAACAGACTCTAAGACTGGAGCATGCATTATTCTACATGTAGTGCGTGATGAAGAATATTAAATGACCATTAATACAGTATTTCTCTTATGTGGAGACGTAAAGGCTAGACAATGACGGAAACTATTGATGCGATTCAGTAGTTTAGGAATGCAGAGAAGGAGGGCTGGACTGATAACTAGAATCATAACATACTCTTGGCAGACTCGTAGGCAGAGCCAGGCCGAGCCGGGCACTGTGAGGCAGGAAGTAAGTGAAGGGTCGAGGATACAGGTGGGGGCTGTATCGCTCCTCAGCGAGGGTTCAGGAGACAGGAGCTGAATCTGGTGTCCGGGCCCTTTTGAGGCCTAGAAACGGGGACTTTTCAATGAAATAACGTGCACACTGAGAAACGTGGCAACGTAGCTTTACATAGGCCTAATATTCGTAGTATTCACGAGAACTGGAAACTGGCATACTAGAGATGGACACAACTGTAATTGCGTCTTTAGTCGAACATGGGGGGTACACATGCATATTAATCATGCACACATAACATAAGATGGGGAACACGTAGGGGCACAGAACATGGCAAAATTTACTTTTCCACATTCCCTCCTTGTCACTACGTTTCCATCAGGAAACATCAATATTCATGATACCATCTATCATTTCATACAGTATCATTTGCTCGTCTCGAATTTTCTTGGAACGGGATTTAGAACGGGACTTGGGACTAGGAATACAAGAGGTAGCACAAATGCCACAAATCGCAGGGCCACATTGTATACAGAGGCAGCAACTGAATATGATCGCTACTGCAATACCTAGAAAGGACAATACTTTCCATCCCCAGGCGGAAATTATATTCCAGAACCAACCGGACCATGTCCAGGTGCCTGGATCTTGGTGTAACATATGGGCAATTTTATGGAGTCTGGTTATAGCTGAATAAACAGACGGCGCGTTATTAGGAATGAAAATGCAGCAACTAGATCCGATGACTCTACATGCCCGCCCCTATCGGCCAGTATGACGTCAAGGACGAGACGATTCTGGAGCACGACAATTCTCATAAAGGATTGCTCTTCGGTTAAGTTACTTAGAGCAGAAGTAGTCTCAATCACTACTGCTTCAAGTGTTCTGGTTAATCTACGTATCAGTTTACTATTCACAACAGTACCTAAATAAGGGAAGACACCTTTATTGATATCTATATATTGTTCTAGAGCAGTTTCAGTATAATCGACAATCGGGAGGTCTCTCTTGTGTCTAGTATGTACTAGGTGGGAATTCCTATGGTAGTCAGGTGGGGCTAGAAAAACTGGTGGCAGTAGGAAGGCAATGTAACAGGTTCCCTCCCAATCGAGGGGCAGACGAACATATGCGGTCTGACCACAAACAAAATAAGAATGACGTGAAGCTTTGAAAATAGATTTCCTGCTGTCACTATACTTGACAATAGTAGTACAATCACTATGGCCTACATGTACGGAACCATTCTTTCTGACACATAATTCACCTTTGACTGGTAATACTGACATAGCAGGTAAGTCTGGAGTAGTATCAGACTGAACATTCAGGACCATGAAATTCGAAGAATAATTACCTAAATTATAAACTTCATTTTCTAGATCTAACCCTGTTCTGTGGGGAAGACCTTGCTTGTCTGGGAAACATGTACTGTTAAGAAAAGACATATCTGTTGAGGATGACGTTAACGTGGACCATGCTCCACACGAACCATTATGTGAAAATGGATAAGGAAAGAGTGGCAGAACTCCCTTCGGTGTCTGGAATGGGGGGAGTCGACCACACACCCAACAATTAGTGGCATTGCTGGTCTGGTGTGAGTAATGTAACATGTGGATAAAGGAATTATTACGCATAGCAAGACGATATGAGAGTTCATGAGGAGGCAGATCACTAAACGTGTGTTCTACTGTAGCAATAGAAGACTTATTTACATGAGAAACTGGAAAATACAAATAAAATGCATAACCTGTGCAGGTAATCATGAGGCTGAAAAACAATATGAAACTTAGAAAAACGATACATCGGATTGAGTTTTGACTAACTCTCTCACTATGGGGGTCTATTTTATACATGTCAGAAACCGGTCTAACCGTTTCACCTAGGGGAGGACTTAGACAATCAAACTGGCTGACTTATTTTACTAGACCTTAATTTTTGCTTATACTCCTGTTGCGGAGTTTTCTCTAACAGGGAGGGTTCAGTATCATTGTCTTTTGCGGGACAGTCCTTAAGAATAGTACTTTGGCAGTCTTTTAAATTCTCGGAAATGTTCTTAGAAACAGGCTTTAGTCCGTAAAATTTCTTCACATGAGACAAATGGACCCAGCCCTTCCTGCCTTCCAGCTTGACGGCAGTACGGGTGGCCAGGAGGACCTGTTTGGGCTCCTTCCAGCGGGGCTCCAGCGGACTTGAACGATCAAAGTTCCGGACAAGAACCATGCATCCGGGAACGATTTCATGCGGTGCCACCTCGGTATTGTCTGGAAATGCGGCGGCAACCTGTGAACGACAAGAGTGTAGGGCAGACATCAAGGAAGCTAGGTAATCTGTCAGCATATTACTTGAAACATCTGTAATACTTCGGGGTCTAGGTGTACCCCACATATTAGGGGGGCGGCCGAATACGACCTCGTACGGGGACAGACCTGATCTGGAATGTGCGACCATGCGCATATAAAACAAAGCGACTGGCAGAGCTACTAGCCAGTCCACACCTTTCTCTTTACATATTTTAGCAATGCGGATTTTCAGGGTCTGGTTATGTCTCTCTACGAGACCAGCTGCTTCTGGATGGCGTACACAATGGAACTTCCACTGGTACCCTAACAAAAGGGATACGTGTTTCATGAGCTCAGATGAGAATGGCTGGCCGTTATCAGAACATACGACTCTAGGGAGTCCATAACGGGGGAAGAATTCACGAACCAACTGCTTGGCAGTGGTCGCGGCTGTGTAATCTGGGACCGGATATGCTTCTGTCCATCTGGACAAAGCGCATACAACTACAAGGACATACTTGAAACCTCGACATCGCTCCATCTGAATATAATCCATTTGGAGGACTTCAAAAGGGTGGTCAGGGGGCTGGAATCCACCTTGTTCCACCGGGACACTTTTACCTGGATTGAACTGGCAACATATCATACAGGTACGGACTTTCTGCTTGGCTGCAGCTCGTAAATGCTTGTTGAACCAAATGTTCTGGATACTGTCTAACATAGCTTTTTCTCCTAAATGTGCTGGACTATGTGCGGTATTGATAATGACTTGAACCATAGAGTCGGGGAGGAACCATGTGGCTCTACCCTTCGTTACCCATCCCTGATCTGTCTGGACCCCTCCTTGTTCGGACCATTTCTTGATTTCATCGGGAGTAGCATGTAACTGGATATCTATGACATCTTGAGTAGGGTCCTTAACTGTCATACAGGTAGTCGGAGCTGGAGTATGTGTCTGTGTCGGATTAACTGGAATGTCTGGAGTCTGTGCTGTAAGCTTGGCTGTGCGATCTGCTAGATCATTACCTTGAGAAATAGTGTCAGTAACTTTCGTATGTGCTTTGCATTTCATGATAGCAATAGATGTCGGTAAGTGTATGGCATCTAACAGAGCTTGAATAAGGAGACCATGCTGAATCTTGGTTCCATGAGAAGTCATGAAACCTCTCTCCTGCCAGAGCACTCCAAAGTCGTGTATGACTCCAAATGCGTAACGTGAATCTGTGTAAACATTAACTTTCAGGTTCTTGGCGTGTATGCAGGCTTGTGCCAGAGCAACTAGCTCTGCTGCTTGAGCAGACAGGGTGTCAATACGGTGTGTTTCTATAACTTCAGTGTCAGTAGTCACTGCATACGCGGCTACTAGTTCTCCTGTACTTGTTCTCATACATGAACCATCCACATAAAGTGTCAGGTCGGGATCTGGTAATGGAATATCTGTCAGATCTTGTCTTGGCTTAGTCATAGTGTTAACTACTTCCACACAGTCGTGTGTGACAGGATTCGAAGTAACTGACGGTAACAGTGTAGCAGGATTTAGAACGTTGCAGCGTCTGATTTCTATGTGTGGCTGGAACAGTGTCAATTCATAACCTGTTAAACGTGCAATTGTCAAGTGCTGAGTCTGGGTTCGGTTTAAAAGAACTTCCACGGAGTGTGGAACTTGTACTGTCAAGGAATGTCCTAATACTATGGAATCACTTTGTCTGATAGCTAGTGCTGTGGCTGCAACTGACTTGAGGCACGCAGGCAGAGCCTGGGCTACAGGATCTAATGTGCTCGAAAAATAAGCACAGGGCTTGTATTGTCCTGCTTGATCTTGTGTAAGAACAGATAATGCTGTACCTTCACGTTCAGTGACGAAAAGTGTAAAAGGCTTACTGTAGTTCGGTGTAGCTAGAACTGGAGCTTGGCATAAAGCTTTCTTTAACTCATTGAAACTAAGTGTATGTTCAGATGTCCAAGGGAGGACAGTCGATACGGCTGCCTCCTGTGTCGTTAACTGTATCAGTGGTTTGGCCAAAAATGCATACTGAGGAATCCATTGTCTGCAATAAGAAGTAAGGCCGATAAAAGCACGTACCTCCTTCTGTGTCTTGGGCTGAGGAAGACTCGCTATTAACTGGATACGGTCGGGTGTCAACTGCCTACCCCTCTTGGACAGTAAGTGGCCTAAATAGATCACTTGCTGGACACAGAATTGAAGCTTCGAAGGGGACACCTTGTGCCCCATCTCGGCAAGGAAATACAGGACTGTAAGTGATGCTCGCTCGCAAGCACGTTCAGAACGGGCTGTGATCAGTAGGTCATCGACATACTGGAGCAGGGCAGTGTCAGTTGGCATGTGAATATTGTCTAGTTGTCTCTTAAGTGCTTGACTATAAATGCTAGGACTTTCTGTGAAACCTTGAGGAGCTCGTGTGAACATATAGCTCCTTCCATTTAAACAAAATCCGAAAAGAAACTGGCTGTCTGGATGAATGGGGACACTGAAAAATGCGTTCTTGAGGTCTATGACTGTAAAAAATGAGGCTTCGGAATCAATGGCTGTCAATAGGGAAGAGATATCTGGGACAACTGGATACTGGGGAATAATACATTTATTGAGTTCTCGAAGGTCAATCACTAATCGATATACTGGCGGTGCATTTGGATCAGTACGTTTCATGACTGGAATGATCGGAGAATTACATACATTGGAGTCAGTTTCTACAACTACTCCTTGAGCGATGAGCTCGTCAATAATTTTGGATAAGGCTGCTACAGCCTCAGGTGGCAATCTGTACTGTCTGATTCGTGGTAACACTACACCTGGTTTGAGAGTCACACGATGGGGTGTGATTTGCATATAACCTACATCAGTTGGACCTTGCGCCCATAGATGCTGCGGAACATTAGACAATCTCGGATCAAAATCTCGTAATACATAGTGACCCTTGAAGTCACGTAAAAACAATCGTATTCCCTCTGGGGAGCAACATATGACTGCACCTAATTCTTTCAGTGTCTTAATGCCTAACAAATTTTCTGGACATGACTTCGTAAGTAACAGATCAGTAGTGCGGGACAATGGACCTACTTCTAGAGTAACTGGCTTAGATATCTCGTTTACAATAGGCTTTCCTGAAAATCCAAGGGAAATATTTCTAGAGCCTGAGAGCGGAGCCCCTGGAACTTCGGCGTGACTGATGGTCGTCCTACTTGCCCCTGTATCAATCAGAAACTTTCTGTCTTTCCCTGTTACCTGACTATGAACATAGGGACCTTCTTGATCTACAGGAATCTCGATGAGAGGCAAGCCTACCTCCCTCTCTAGGCTGTTTCATGAATACTGTTGATACTCTGGATACTCGGACTGTGCATACTGGTACATCTGCTGTGTAACATGCTGTGTTGCAGCAATAGGCTGCGGTGCTGGAACTGTCTGTTGTGCATTCTGTGGCTGAGAAGTCTGTGAAACTTGTTCTTGTCTAGGCGGACGTGGTCTTTCTTTAGTTTTACCAGTGGCTATATTATGTTTCAGAACTGCACACTCGTTTATGAAATGACCTGGCTGTTTACAATAATTGCATGTCCCTTTAACGGGAGCTGCAGGATGACTGGCTTGATTCGGACCCCTCTTCTGACTGTCTTGAGGAACAGATTGTGCAACTAGTACTTTCATTTTCGTGTCTTTCATACGTTTTCTTTCATGATCTTGCTCTTCTCTGATTCTATTCTGGTGGTACTGGAGCATCTGTAACATCTGGGACGGGGTATTAGCTTGCCATGTACTTTCGACTTTCAAAACTCGATTCTTAACTTGTGGACTTGAATTCTCGACTAATTTAGTAACAAAAAGATGAGGGTATGACTCACTACTTGTCTTGAGGCCACTGTTTATGATAAAACATTTCTCAAATCTAGAATAAAAATCACTAGTGTCTTCGTCTTGTTTCTGTTTACAGGCTGAGATTGCATCCCAGTCTTCCTTTTTAGTTGCTAATAATCTGGGCAAAACTTGTATTAACAGTTCTGGTAATTCTTTACATTTCTCTCCAAGACCGGTACCTGGTACTCGTATCTTATCTTCAGCTTCTAGAACTGCCCAATCAATCTTTTTCTCTCCCACCTCCCATTCTTTTTCCTTGAGTTTTTCATATATGCCTGCGGGCAACAGGACCTTTAGCATTTTAATAATATCTGGATACGTGTATTCTCCCATACGGAGCATGTCTTTTAATTCTCGGTGGAACCCTGCTGGATCTTTGTCATGACAGGGAATTAGTTTCTTCATCTCTAAGAGTTCCATCTTTGTAATCGGAGTGTAAACAAACACTCGTTGCATTTCACCATCTGTTGTCCTGACCGGGTGTACTTCTCGTAACGGGTTCTGTCTATCTATGTAAAACGGTTTACTTTCTGGGGGTGAGACATGAACAAAATGCGGGTTCAGGAACGTTCTATATTTGTGGCGCTGTTCTAGAATGACACTAATTAAATCGGTACCTAAACCTTTCCATCTATACTGGAGTAACTCGTTCAGGACATCGTGTAACGGACCTGGATCAGAATGTTGACCCTCATACAATGTAATGAGGTGCTGAATCATATACATACCCACCAGTCGTTGCTCGGCTGGGGGCAATTTCAGAAACATTTGTGCCACTATTTCGTCTGGAAAAGTGGTAGAATCAGTAATCCATCGGACTGCTGATCGGGCTAGTTCTTGTTCATGCATAGTACTCAACTTACTATAACCGATTCGTGATTTCAGAATATGATCGGTAGCTTGAAATACTTGTTCTAGAGAACCTTGTTCTGGTGCTGGGTGAGGAACAGTTTTCTTGTAGTCTAGACGTGAATGTCGGTCGGAAAGTCTAGTTCTACCTACATATGCTATTCTGGCGGGATTCTCGTCCTCTACCTCTTCTGTAGAAGAGTCATTTTCCTTCTCGCTTACTTGTGCTGCTTTGCGTTGTTCGTGTAACTTTATTATTTCCTTACGAATTCTCTTGTACATACTCTCTATACTACTGATAGTTCTGTGTTTACCCTCGGCTATATTATCACTCCACCTTGTCAGGATTCTCATTTCGGCCGGATCTTTGGACGGGTAATCTTGTTCTCTTATTAAACAATTAATCAGAAACTTTAATATCATGAGCTGGATCTCAGCTTTCCTTTGAGACATGGCTTCACCAATACTTTCTGGATCATTCCCCGTACGGATGAAACGATATATTCTGTCTAGATCTTCTTTCATATTCGGTAGGGTGTCCAGATACCCGGTCACCCGTCTTACACGGATGGAATATATAACCGTACTATCATCACCTGTGACTGGATCATAGCGGCATTCAGTAAGGGCTCGTCGGATATCTGCAACGGACTTATATTTGGGCGTACGCTGTAACGCACATTCATGTAACTCGACTAACGTTAAACGTTGGTGTGGTGGCGGGGTACCAGGAGGACCTCCTCCTGCTGCCCCTAAACCGGTATCATCGACTGATACTCTTCGTGCTGGCAGAGTGGGAAATTGTAGTGTAGGCTGGACCGGGGGTACCGTGGCAGGTACTCCCGTGTCTGGAGGAGTAGGAATGGCATGATTTACAGGGACTGGCGGAACAGGATTTGCATATTCTGGAACCGTGTCGTCCAAGTAGGACGAGATGAAAATATCAGCTGCGGTCGGTTTGTGACGTAGCTTGGTCGGAACTAATGGTGGCGGAAAATTACTGGATGCCTCCGGGGTTGCTTTTGGCAAGCCCTCGGCAAGAAGAGGGTACATACCCTTAATAAGGGCATTCCTCTGTCTGTCTGACTGTTCGGTTTTAACTCGTTCACCTATCTCGATTAATTCCCTTTCTTGGGCTCGTTCTAAGGATTCTCTACTTAATTCTGACCTTCTGATTTCTTTTTCGGTTCTTTTATGAGATTCTTTGCGCCATAACTCGATGGCATCTTTCTGTGACTGTCTGGCTTTCTTTTTCCATAATGCTTCTTCTACTCGCATGATGCACTCGGCATCCCATGTACCCGATACGGGCCATCTATACTTTTCTTCTAACTGTTTGGTATACTCTACCCATAAATCTAGATATAATATGGCACTTATGCCATGCTTCTGATACATAAAATGACCTGGACTGTCCCTAGGCGGGACAGGAACTGCTTCTTCTAACAGACCTTTTCTAGTTTTTAACTGACGTAGTCTGGAAAATAACGGCATGACTGAACTATAATCTAGACACAATACAATACACAATGAACACGATAATTACTCCACATTCATACCACGACATTAAAATACATGAAGAACATTTAAAATAACAGTTCGGACAGAATACTACCTGGAATACTGAAAACAGAATACATGACTTTCTCGAGAACAGAACTGACTAGAACAGAAACTAGATGCACTGCTGAAACAGTACGAAACTTACCGGTCTCATAAAGAGACACGTCAGGACCCGCATCCACCAGAGTGGACACTTCGTTTTGGGATCTGTGTACCACCAAACCCCACGGACCAGAGACAATTAGATTGACCCTGTCTAGATACTACCCCAGCAACGGTACTCACCGGGCAGCAAGAACGGAAGGCCTCGGACCGGACTGGACTGCTTCGACGCCGGACGGACGAACTTCGGACTTCAGTTACGGGTGGGCCTCCGGATACCTCGGACCTTGGACTCTTGGCTTGGGCTCTGGTCGGGACTCGCCGCGTTCCTCCACCGCCTCGTCTGGATGCTGGACCGCCACCTCCGTCTCCTCCGTGGGCCTGAGGGATACTTGAAGCAGAAATATCTGCACGTGCACGGTATGGTTCCGTCACGGCTGCAGAGGTTCAGGGGGCCGGCGTGGCTTCACCGGCGCGTGGGGAAAGGGCAAGTCCCTATTCGGGCGCCATTATGTGGTATATAAATAAATAATACCGGATCTAGGTTTTACTGGACATAGCAATAACAGATAGCTCAATAAATAAGAGTCAAGATTCGAGGTAGTAGGAGTTTGCAGGTTTAATACAGCATAAAGGGCAGGAACAGGACGACCTGCACAGGAATGGGATGGCAGAGCCCGGCAGCTGCCGGGGCTGGATCTGGGATGAGCGCGCTAACATTTAATAACAGTACACAAGCATATATACTAAAACAGTTGCATTACAATGAATACAGTAGGCGGAGCAGTGGGTGTGGTCAATAGCAGTCGCGAAAGATAAGGGTGAAAGTAGGTGTAACAGGAGGCGTATACATAGACATGTGATGTAAACGTAACAGAATATGTCATAAATGGGGCGGAAACATGGAGGGGGCTACCTAAGGAGCCGGGACCTCTGACCTAGAGGTGCGCGCAAACTGACAATGACGTGTTACTAGGAGAAGCTGGGGGCTATGACTTCTGTGCTAGGAGCAGAGACTGAAGTCTGGAGAGTCAGGGCAACATGTACCTACCACTATCTAGTATCTAATGTTTAGAGAACATGTTGATAGAATCCAAAAGTTATCGGGGTAAAGGCTAACAGACTCTAAGACTGGAGCATGCATTATTCTACATGTAGTGCGTGATGAAGAATATTAAATGACCATTAATACAGTATTTCTCTTATGTGGAGACGTAAAGGCTAGACAATGACGGAAACTATTGATGCGATTCAGTAGTTTAGGAATGCAGAGAAGGAGGGCTGGACTGATAACTAGAATCATAACATACTCTTGGCAGACTCGTAGGCAGAGCCAGGCCGAGCCAGGCACTGTGAGGCAGGAAGTAAGTGAAGGGTCGAGGATACAGGTGGGGGCTGTATCGCTCCTCAGCGAGGGTTCAGGAGACAGGAGCTGAATCTGGTGTCCGGGCCCTTTTGAGGCCTAGAAACGGGGACTTTTCAATGAAATAACGTGCACACTGAGAAACGTGGCAACGTAGCTTTACATAGGCCTAATATTCGTAGTATTCACGAGAACTGGAAACTGGCATACTAGAGATGGACACAACTGTAATTGCGTCTTTAGTCGAACATGGGGGGTACACATGCATATTAATCATGCACACATAACATAAGATGGGGAACACGTAGGGGCACAGAACATGGCAAAATGTACTTTTCCACACTCTACCCTTGAAGGTGGGTGGCAAGGTCTCATCTTGCAGTAAATGCACCATGTCCATAGTGTGAACCAGGTCGTGGTCATTCAGAAATTTTGTTAGAGCGTGACCTTCTGACGAGTGTTAAAAATGGGCTGCACTCTCCTCTGGGCATCGAGACCATAATTCATCTATTGGGAAAAGGGCTGGACAGAGGTGGCAGTTGAAGTCCCCCATTACTAAAATGTTTTGGGCATGGGCCCTTGCTTCATGGGTGGGGACCTGACACAGTCTGTTCTCCAAATCTCTAATCAGTACATCACAACCTCCACCCACCACATTATTATAAACATTGAACATTGTCAATTTAAGTCCCTTGCCATTAAACCGCACCTCTTGGGTGTCATGTGAGTTACAGTTTAAGGTTGACCAAGTGCCCTGGAGGTTTAAGTCTACGTATATAGATAACCCTCCCACCTCCCTGCCTGGTCTAGATTTCCTTGCCGGGACAAAGAAACATTTGTACCCTTCTATGTGTAGGGAGCTATTATCAACTGCCCAAGTTTCTTGTAGGCAAATTATAGAAAAATTGGTTATGTACTGTAGCCATTCTTTATTATTAAATTTTGCGGCCAGACCCGCTATGTTCCACGAGACTATTCTGATTGCCTCGTCCGCTACCTCCCTCCTTTTGCCTCCCCAGCCTGGGGGTTGCAGAGAAGTTAATTGCACATCTTCTTCAGCCATATTTCCCATCACTGTATTTCGGTGCCTAGACTGCTCTAAAGGAGGGACATGTGCATTACCATTTTTGCTTGACTCTACCAGTCTAGGGGGGCCATTTTGTGGGTCAGCAGTGTCATTGTCTGCTACACCGAGTCAATCAACTCCCTCCAAACCCGCTAGTGCTAAAAAGCGATTATAGGTGGGCAGGGAGTGATCAGCCCCGTGTTGCAAAAATGGTCTGAAGCTGCCCCCCTGCATTTGTAATGGGAGGCCAAAACCAAAATTCTGGTGGCCAGATAGTGCGTCAATATACTGGTTTTGTTGATGAACTGGGGGCCTAAAATTGGTTACCGGAACAAATAGTCCTCTGGGATAAAAGTAGGTCAGGTCTCGTACAGTGATTAAACTACCAACATTTTGGGAAAACCCATCTACGATATATCTGACAACTTTTTCATCCTGAAAATTTATTATCACAATATCGCCTGCTAGATCCTTCGTTCTTTGGCCTAGCCAAGACAGACGCCTAACATTAAGAATTAGCCCATTTAGATGTAAAGGGAGTGGGCAATTCTGTCTCAACCAGTATATGACCTTATTTTTCAGCCCTCGCTGATCTTCTCCCCATCCTTCCTCTAATACTGGCACTCCGGTAAGAACAACTACATATGAGGCCGCTTCCGGGGGTAATTCTACTCTAGGCCTCTTGGCTGGGAGAGTCCTAACCGGTTTATCTTGGCCAATGGGTTTGAGGGCATTACCGGGGGGATTCAATTTTGGTACTTGTCTAAGTGATTTTACTGTTTCTCCTTCCTTTATCATCTTATCGTTATTATTTAGCCCAGCTACATTGGGGAGCAATATATTGCGAGGTTTTGGTGTAGGCAAATTAGGAGTTTTAGTTCCATTTTGGATTTTAGCCTTAGTGATTGAAGACGGAACAGAATTTTGGGGCTCTGAAGCTGATTTTGTTAAGTCCTTAACTGCAACTTTAGTTTCCCCAATGGCCTTATCTAGTTTCTCAAGTTGGCTGGTAAGCGCCTTCATTCTCTCCGCTAGTGGTATTGTGAAAGCTTTTATTAGTTGTTCTATTTTACTCATGAGATTATTACTAGATGAGTCATTAGTCAGGATGGGAGATGGGTTAATCGTTATGGATGGTGTGGGTACACTCAGAGTAGGTCTATTAATAAGTCCCTCATTAGTGCAAGTAGTCTTGTTTTTATTTTTGTTTTTGCAAAAAGAGTCCCCCCTCTTTTTCCTTCTTTTAGGTGGTGGGCCTTGACGTCTAGGGGTTTTGGATGTTACTTTTGCTATATAATTTGTGTCCGCTTCCGGTGGCAAAGTATCTGGCAGCACTTCAACCTCTGGCGTATTATAATAAAAAACTGACTTGTTTAGAGACTGACCGCTGACAGCAACAATTGAGGGGGTTCTTTCTTGTAAGAGAAAAGGAATACTATCATTTCGAGAAACCTCAGAAGCCTCAGAGTCCCCTTTCACCGAGGATGTGCTGTGAATAGGAGAAATTATTAATTTTAGCGATCCCAAGGATGAACGCCTATTTTTAATCAATTCTATGGAGCGACGTCTCTCCGCCCGTCTTTCTGAAAGGGAAATTTCCTTATCAATTTCAGTATTGGGCCTCAATAAAAAGTTATCCAGCGTACGCTGGCTAGCCCCTCCTGTTGGAGTTTGCTTATCCTTAATGGGAGACGACATCCTCATATGCCGTTGGGATTTACTCAAACACGCTGGTATGCCCCGCAGTTCAAACAATTGTCTTGCCAAACAACCCGGCTAGATGCGCGCACCCACAACCTGCGACCACACTAGAAAAACGTCTTGAGTTCAGTGTGTACGGCGAAATGGGGGGGGGGCAGCCCAGTCTCCAGTGGTCTCTGAGGGCCTCAGAGGGCCCGCCCTTGTCCCGGGCTTCTCCCGGCGCGTCCCGCTCGTGTCCCGCTTAGCGTTGTGTAAACTCTACCAATAGAAAATGTGGCGGTCCGGGGGCGGAGCTCACAGGTGCGCAGGCCAGGTGATCAGGGCCGAGCAGGGACTCTTGGGAGAGTGAGTCCCTGCTGCGCGATGTTCCTTTCCTGCAGCGCTGCCACAACACAGCAATCCGCCACTCTCCACAGCCCCCACGGGTCTCTGCAACACCCACGGGTCCAGGCAGGTTCACAGCTTAGAAAAAAGGCAAGTTTCGTCCAGCGTCCAGCGTCCCCGTCCGTAATCACTGTAAGCCCCGGTAATAATCAACAGGGCGCACTTCCAGCGAGCGATAAAGGCGCCGAGGAACAAGGAAAAAATGAAAGGTTCGATGGTGAGCATAATGAGGTACACTTCACTGGTCTCTCGACAAAATTGGCTTACATGCCTAGTGCGCAAACACCAGAGGCACCCTTAAGTCCGCTCAGAACATCGCCGAGTGGTGACTCCCTTTTCACTTTCTTTTACCCGGAATATAAGTCCAAAGGTAGACATGATGTCCTCAATCGTGGGAACATCATAAAGTTGATTCATGCAACAGGACTGTCAAATGTAATTACTTCCCAAGACATTACTTCAATAGAATTTGTTGCACCGTGACAAGGACACACAAATGAAACTACAAAGGTCACCTGGAGTTCAGCTGAGGCAATGAACATCATTTAGGGCAAGCTGGTTTTCAGACCGTTAGGCCAACGAGCAGACACGCTGCCTGCGACGCTCCGCATCAGAATATTCTCTACATCTTCAGGAGCTTTCCGTCGTGATCTCCCGTGCTGAAATTATCATTGCACATCCTGTTTTCTTCCGTTTAAAACTGCGCAGAGACTACGTAGTGCTTCATCATTCCCTTCGATTTCAATTCCAATCAGAACAATATAGCGAGCCTACTGAAGTCAAGAAGAAACTGAGAATTATCGTTCTACAGTATTCTGCACTAATATAGTGTAATCGGCCGGTTACAGTGTCTGGTTCCGAACAATATGTAATTAAGACGTTTATGCTCATCCGCTATCTATTGAATTTGTTACACTTTTAGGAAGGATACATTGAAGCCACAATACATCTTGTATTTTCATCTCTAATGGGCCTTGGTTGTGCAATAGACGGCTACCTGATGAAGGCATGAATGCCGAAACGCGCGTTGTAGACATCTGCCGCACTGCCTGAATCAACGCTCCGTCCAATTATTGGATTTGTATATACTGATTGTTAATATCTGTTAATATCTGCTAATATCTGTTACATATAAAAGATTGAATGTGAAAGAAAAATAATTAAACAAATGTGAAATTTTTATATCCAAAAATAAAGTAATAAATATATCAAAAAATCCCACTCCAGTGTCTATATAGTACGAATAGGGTGTCCTTACTCCTAGCAAGTATGGTATTTATGTTGTTTATATTTAGGTAGATATCCTTTTCTAGCTATAACTTTCTTTACCTTTAAGCAATGGGGCATACTGATACAACCAGGCAGGGAGGTGGGTTACCCTCACGTTTTACAGGCACATAATAGTGAGGATAACAGATGTGTGAAGAGCGGAGCGGTGTATTCAGTACTCAGGGGCGCATGCAACAAAACCCCGACCATCAACCAAAAACTAAGGATAACAAGAGACGATGGGATCTCACCATCCAGGGATCTGGAAGAGGTCAGCACATGGTCATGGTTGGCAGGCACTCTGAACACAACTCGACTTTTACGATGACAGCCCCACACGGAACACGGCCTAGAAACGCCTCCTCTAAAGATCTGTTCATGGAACATTAACGGTTTGACAAACAAACTGGAGGACAAATCTATAATCTCCTACTTCAGGGAATTTGAAATACTATTATTACAGGAGACATGGCTCTTTGAACCACAGCAAATAGAAGGCTTTAAAATCCACCACATTCCTGCACAAAAACTGAACCGCTCAGGAAGAGGGAGCGGGGGCCCAGCTATCTACATATCAACAAAAAATGCAGTCGTCTCCTGGGACCTTTCAGGTTCGTCACACTGCCTCCAGTGTGTGGGGATTTCTTATACTACTAGTAAAGGTCAGCTTTGGTCTCTGATTCTAATGAATGCCTACGTTCGCTCAAACTCAGCATCAAGACAATCCTTTGCAGAAGAAGTGACTGCGACAGTACTAAGAGTGAAAACAGGTCCTCTTAATCAAGAAATACTTTTATCTGGCTATTTCAACATGTGGCTAATGTCAGACTTACAAAAAAACAAGGTCACCGAATCACACAATAGCATCTGGGAGATACCACCGCAGGTCCGGCCAGGATGGCACAAGGACGACTCGAAGGGACGTTCCCTGCAAGGCAACCTAGAAAACCTGGGCCTTAGAGCCCTTAATGGGCGCTTTCCCTTAGACAAGCCTCCTCGCTTCTCTTATCTATCGAAAAATGGTGCCTCATTAATCGACTACACCTTCGCTAGCCTCCCACTCCTCCATCTAATAACAGGCTATCGTCTTGGGAGCAGAACAGAAAGTGATCATTGCCCCCAAGAAATATCACTAAGGACCAGTATGATTCAGCACGAAGAAGAAAGGGGATTTCCATCCGAGAGCTCCACAATCAACCTAAAACGAATCAAATATTCTCTCAGTAATTTTCACCAAGTAGCAATAGAGGCAAAAACAATTATCGAGCGCTACAGTAAGTGCACGGACGATAACATTGCCAACTGGTCAACATTTGTAATCGAACTTATCGACAGATATGCGAAACCGACAAAGTATGCAATCTTGACTGGGCATAAGCAGATCCCCCGCTCAAATCTTGCGATACAATCTGCAACAAGAACCATGAATCGGGCATGGCGGGCACTAAAAACAGATCGAATGGATTCTACAAAAATAACAAAATTGAGAGAGGCCCGCAGCTACCTTAGGAAAGCCAAAAGAGAGCATCACAGAACACAATGGAATTCGTTCTGGGATAGACTTCAGCATGATATCAAATCAAACAATTCCGCCAGGTTTTGGCAAACTATCAATAGCATATCAGGGCATGTACCTTAAGTAGCTTCTTCTTGCATATTGGAGTCGGTGTGGGTTGATTTCCTTAATCTTCACTTCAATGACCGCAAAGCAAAAATCTTATATCAGAATTTCCCCCTTGAAGACAATGCTGCACAGGAAGTAGTCGGTTGGGCACTGGACTTGAACATCATAAATCTCCCAATGAAGGAACCCTTCAACGACGATCAAAAAATAGAATCACCAAATGAGCGCTCCTCGTCTCGGGGCATCAAAGAACGTGTAACAGTCCAGGAGCAAGAAATTGAAAAACTGATCAAAAAGGGTCGGAAGGACAGGGCTCCAGGTCCAGGTGGAGTCCCTCAAGCTTTGTTTAAGGAAGATGCACCCTTCTGGGCCGGGAAACTATGCCCTTTATTCCACTCTATTCTGCGTAAAAAGATCTTACCGTCCTCTTGGCGGAGATCAATCCTCGCTCCAATCTTTAAAGGCGGGGACAAAAAATCCCCTGGGAACTACCGTCTCATTGCCCTCATCGACAATGAAGCAAAGTACTTTGCAGGAGTTTTGCTCAACTCACTTAGGGCATGGGCAGAGGCCAACTCTATCATTCCTCCAAATCAAACTGGCTTTACAAGCAACACCGGCACCTCGGTCAACCTCATGACCCTGATTGACCAGGCGGAATTCAGCTCCTGTCCACTCTACATGGGTTTCATTGACTTCCAAGTGGCCTTCGACAACGTGAATAGAGCAAAGCTCTGGCAGAAGCTGTCTAGTCTTAACATTCCAACTGATCTCCTAAGAGCCATACAACTTCTACATCAGGATACAAGGGTCAGGATCAAGATTGGGGACGGCTCACGATTATCACGCCCAATTCCAACGACAAAAGGTCTAAAACAGGGCTGTGTCCTGGCCCGACACTTTTTAACTTATTCCTACCCGACCTTCCTGATGCTCTTAACAGGATTAATTCACACACTCCCAATGTAACCGGTCTCTTGCTGTCAAACCTATTATACACCGACGATGTGGTTCTTCTTAGTATAACAAAGATCGGCATGCAAAGGCTCTTGGACGCTACCTTCGATTACTCTAATAAGAACGATCTACAGATCAACAATAAGAAGACTAAAATGTTCGCGGTTCGTCCAGGGAAAGCTAAGAAACTGTCTTGGACCCTGAACAAGGAAAGCATTGTAGAATCTAAGTGCCATAAGTACCTTGGAGTCATCTTTAACAACAATGACAAATACAAATCTCAGTTAGAAGAACAAAAAAGGAAGGGTGCAGCACTTGCCTTTGCAATTGGATCCATCCACAAGAAACTACAAGGCCCAACTTTTGCACCCACATTACAGGCCGCTCAGGCAAAAATCATTCCCACACTAACCTACGGTAGTGAATTCTTAAAAGGATTGGATAGTGGTCAATTGGACAAAATTATTACAAAGATCTATAGAATAGTGTTCAAGCTACCAATCCAAACATCACCGGCACAAATTAGGTTGGAACTGGGAATCTGCCATCAACCATTCTCTAGAGCCATGACTTTTCTTGTGTGCTATCACAAACTGAGATCATCTAAGGAAGGTAGTCTAGCACACCACCTTTGGGCCAGTCTCGACACAAACTCATGGCGAGCAGGGAACGATTATTGGAAAAAAGGCCTAACAACCTCATGCCTAAATGAACTTAGGAGCATGCACGTAAGCCAAATGGAATTCAAACGGCTAGCGAAACTAAGCACAAAAAAGCTGTCAATAGTGGAAGACAAGGCTCGCCTAGCAATATGAAGTCATGGGTGGTTGACACTGCAATCTTATGCCCTGTTGATCCCACAGCAGTGTCTAACCGTATCCTTTACTGCACGAACAAAACTAAAATTCCTAAAATTGAGACTGGGAGTCATTAATTTGTTGGTTCATTTCCCAAAATGGAAAAGAGATCATGGACAAGAACTTTGTCGACTCTGTGGGAATCACAAAGAAGACATTACGCACATCTTATGCCTTTGTCCAAAACTACTGAATGAAAGACGATCCCTTTTGAAGCACCTTTGGAATGCAAATATGATCAGATCGTGTAGAGCAGCAGTTTTGGCCTGCTTCGATCCCAGGAACACCAAATTAAACTGTGCCTTGGTAAGGTTCATGGACCACGCAGAAAAAAAACTCTGTGAGGGGCCCAAAGCCAGTGATCCTTCGTTGGCTTAATGTTCTGGCATACCCTACCGGTTGTCCTTTTCCACATTGGACTCAACTTAAATCAGACTCCCTTTTTTTAAAAATGTATTTTTAAATGCATCTTTCACAAATTTTAAAATTCTGTATTTGCAATGATTTTCCTTTTAATCACGCAATAAAGATTAATAAAAAAAAAAATTAGCATGCTTTATTATTTCCTGCCCTCCAGTGGGCTTTTATCGTCAGTAATGTCTCTCAGGTGAGTGTTCTAAAATCCCCTTACATGCTGGAACTTGTAGTTTCTTTCCGCAGCATACTTTTTCCCTTTCAGAAGGTTCTGTTAACAAATGCAAAATTAAAGCATTAATTCTTGCCCTCCTGTGGGCCACAAGCATAACTCCGCTGGCTCATTTCAACATTTGTTACTGAGCTGAATCGGGACTCGAACCATGTCGGTCCCAACAGACAATTCATAAAGTCAAAAAGCGGTGCAATCCTCCACGGCTTGGACGAGCCGCGTACAAATCCTTTCTGAAGTTGCCCACGCTAAAGGACGCACTCCACAGCAACGTGTCCGCGGGACAATTTTTTTTGGAGGGAGCCAGCACTTACATGCTAGCATTCATTCGTGCCTGACCGGTTTCTGAGCCCCCAAGCTCCTTAATTATAGGCATGCTCTGCAGTTGAACAGCTTTCTCTGTGGCTTTCACTCCAAACCAGCATGCTTTATTATTTCCTGCCCTCCAGTGGGCTTTTATTGTCAGTAATGTCTCTCAGGTGAGTGTTCTAAAACCGCCTTGCATGCTGGAACTTGTAGTTTCTTTCCGCAGCATACTTTTCCCCTTTCAGTAGGTTCTTAACAAATGCAAAATTAAAGCATTAATTCTTGCCCTCCAGTGGGCCACAAGCATGTCTCCGCTGGCTCATTTCAACATTTGTTACTGAGCTGAACCGGGACTCGAACCATGTCGGTCCCAACAGACAATTCATGTAGTCAAAAAGCGGTGCAATCCTCCGCGGCTTGGACGTGCCTCGTACAAATCCTTTATGGAGTTGCCCAACGCTTAAGGATGTACTCCACAGCAACGTGTCCGCAGGACAATTTTATTTGGAGGGAGCCAGCGCTTACATGCTCGCATTCGTTCGTGCCTGAAGGGTTTCGGAGCCCCCAAGCTTTTTAATCATAGGCATGCTCTGCAGTTGAACAGCTTTCTCTGTGGCTTTAACTCCAAACCAGCATGTTTTATTATTTCCAGCCCTTTAGTGGGCTTTTATCATCAGTAATGTCTCTCAGGTGAGTGTTCTAAAACCGCCTTGCATGCTGGAACTTGTAGTTTCTTTCCGCCGCATACTTTCTCCCTTTCCGTAGGTTCTGTTAACAAATGCAAAATTAAAGCGTTAATTATTGCCCTCCAGTGGGCCACAAGCATGTCTCCGCTGGCTCATTTCAACATTCGTTTTAAGTTGGGGAATTAATTCCTCTTTAATCCAGAGGTCCCCTGGGGGCCAACTAGCCCACCAGGTACCTCCACTAAGCGCCAAGGAGCTGTGTTGCAGAGTGTTGTAAAAAGGGGTGTAGCCTCTGAACACCTCTCTGCAACGCAGCTTCCTGGCGCATAATGGAGGTACCTGGTGGGCTAGTTGGCCGCCAGGGGACCTCAGGATTCAAGGGGACATAATTCCCCAACTTAAAACACACCACGGGGCGTGTTTGCACAGTGGTGAAGGTGGGGGGCGGGGCCTAAGGTGATATGTGTGCAAACTTAAAACGCGCCACAGGGCGTGTTTGCACACATGTCACTGCAGGCCCCGCCCCCTTCCTTCACCATTGTGCAAATATTCCCCTAAAATCAGTCGAACTTTCTCACCTGTTATCAGGCCAGAACTCAGTGCTGCATCTTTTAGCCTAGCACTGACCCTGAAAAGTAATTTTAAGCGTACTTACCAGTAACTTGTATTTCCTTCCATAGGAATCCATTGTATGTTTTTCACCAGAAAAGTTTCTAAGTGTTGATTTTTGAAATGTACAAATATTCCTCTAAAATCAGCCAAACTACGAATTCCTATTTACTCACCTGTTATCAGGAGAGAACCCAGTGCTGCATTGTTTAGCCCAGCACTGACCCTGACAAGTAATTGTAAGCATACTTCCCAGTAACTTGTATTTGTTTCCATAGGAATCCATTGTGTGGTTTTCAGAAGAAAAGTTTCTAAGTGTCGATTTTTGGAACGTACAAAAATTCTTATAAAATCAGCAGAACTACGAATTCTGATTTACTCACCTGTTATCAGGAGTGACCTCAGTGCTGCTTCTTCGTGAAAAGTAATTCTAACCGTACTTACCAGTAACTTGTATTTCCTTCCATAGGAATCCAATGTGAGGTTTTCACCAGAAAAGTTTCTAAGTGTCTATTTTCACAAACTAAAAATATTCCTTAAAAATTGCCTGTATGACTTAAACGCATTCTTTCGACTGTTTACAGGATATGCACCCGTGCTGGATCCAGGATCTACCACTGAGTAAGAAAAAGTAATGTTAACACTACTTACCTGATAAGTGAATTTCCTGCCATAGGATGACATTGGTGATTCTATGTGAAATAGTTTCTGTCAACTTTTAAAATACAATAATATTCCTTAAAAATCACTGCTGTAACCAAAACGTTTTTACTCAACTGTTTACAGGAGATATCCCAGGACTGAATCTAGGATCTAGTCTTGTGGTTAGAAAAGTAATCCAAAAAGTAACTAATTGCATTTAACTAAAAATTCACATTGAGCTCAATGTTGCATTGTGTCTGAAATTGTGTTGCGCATTACAACAACTGTACCTACTGTACCTAAAAGTCTATTGCCTATTTGCAAATTATTTAAACTAAAGTAATTCATGCTGAAAAAGTATATTTTGTAATGTAATGTATAATGTAATTATAATGTAATTTAAAAAATAAAATATCTCAAAATAAATAGTTTAAAAAAATTTAGTAAATAGTATAAAAAAATATATATAAGAATTAATACATTTAAAAATTGTCATTTACAAAACCTTTCAATTCAATGAAAAAACCATAGGTTTAAGTCATGTTGTAGTTAGGAATTAGCATTTAAAAAACCTTTGAAATTCAATGAAAAAACCATAGGTTTCAGGCATGTTATAGTTAGGAGTTAGCATTTATAAAAACCTTAGAAATTAACTAAAAAAAACATAGGTTTTGGAGGTGTTATAGTTAGTTGGACATTTCACTGGTACAAAACCATTGAAATTTCCTCATTATAGTTAGTTGTACTAACTATAACTCGCGCGCCCGCAATCCACTGCTGATGATGTCACATATTACATCATTCATGACATGGTCAGTGACATCACTGATGACATCTCAAATGACATCACTGATGACATCACTGTTGACATCAGCCACGTGACAATCTGACACATCTTATCATACACTAGTATAACCTTTCAACACTCATTATAAAATATGGAGTGCCATATTTGAAACCATTGACACACCAATACAAGTTTCTAAAAACCCACTCAGTGATTCCTACTTCTACACACACATCTAAACCCTTACCTATAGATTCACTCATACATGCTAACAAAGATCAATAGAACACTATTAAATATACTTATACACCTACATCAACATTACACACCATCACACATCCTATTCACTTATGCAGTCATTCTACTCACTTATGCAAACAGTCGATCATACTTATATTTACTAAGCTAAACACTTACACAAACACCACTTTATTTATTGATATAGATAGTAACTCATACTTAGTGTGTTATAAAATCACTATTACAAGTTTACAGTTATCCATATGTCACTCATACAATCACTGAGTCTTATGTATAGTTATTTATATACAACAACTGTCACATACACTGCTTTTTATATTTCTAGTTTCTTGGACATGTATCATTGAGAAATATATTTACTCATCATCACACCCATTAAGAGATTAACTCACCCAAACAACTGTTTCCACGGGGGTGCTAGGTGGCGCTAATCCGACATGGCAGCACTGATGTGAGGCTCCCGCCGGCACGGGCGAATTTACAATCATAAACCCCATCCTTTCTCAGCAACACGATCCTAGAACATCACCGCTGGGTAGCGGAGAGCATCCTACAGCTGCGTTCCGAATTTGGTGCCGATGGGCCACTGTGGGACAGTGTGACGAGCCGGGGAACCTGGCGGCGGTGTGAAGGGTGAATGGTCTGGAGCGCTCAGCTGGATGAGCACCTCACGTGAGACTGTGGCGGACTAGGCCGTGTCACGGAGCTTGTTGCGGGCTGAAGTTGCTCTTAAGAAAAGACGGAGCAATCTCTGATTGTGGACTCCCCCCTGGCGTGACATCACCCCAAAGGGAGCTGGAATTATACGGCCCTCGACAAAAGACATGACAGGAGGCCCTGGTTCTGTACGCAGGGGCCGGAAATCAGCAGTGGAGGCGGGGGCCCCATAGGAGCGGAGAGGCGAGGCTTAGGTCGCTGGAGGCGTTAGAGGCAGAGACACCAGTGGTGCGCTGCCACGCAGGAGCCTAAAGGTACGAGAAAAGACATGTGGACATACTTAGGTGCTGGCAGCTGACTATACTACATCGCCAGCCCTGGGCCGCCATCTTCTGTAAACGCAGGACGCCATCTCCTCCAATCCAGCAGGGCCACTTGCGACGGTGAGAGACGGTGGTGGCTGGAGGCCCCCGGGGTGCGAATAACAGCGGCGCATTACGGCACGGGAGACCGACGACGTGAGTGGATGTAAGAAGTCACAGTTAAAAACTGGCGGATGAATGTACCACAGCGTAGACCCTGAGCTGCCATTTTATGTGCTCAGAAATCACTGACCCCCACAACCCATCAAAGGCGAAAGGTGCCACACAGCTAGTGACTTTGGAAAACGGGGACCCCCATCTGCCCTGAGATACCAGCAGGTACGGATTGGAAACTACCGCTCCATTTATCCCAGGAGGAATCGACTGAGCCATCCCTCCCAATACAACCGGCGGGAAGAGGATCAAAGGTGGCCTATAGGACGTAAGGGAGTGCATGTGGTGGATAGCCTCCCGGGGTGAATAATGCATTTGCCTCCCCGTGTCCCTTACAACAGCACTACGTACATTACAAGCAGCAAGCAGGCATGGGGAGAACAGAACCCAAACAAGCAAAACTCACATTTGATACCCGCAAGGCGACCGGCTCTGGCTCAAAAGAACGCGAGGAAGAGGATCCACCGGAGACGAGAGATGAGGGATGGAAGGCGTTACTGGTGGGGATGCAACAAAGCCTCACCTCAATCGACGCTAAAATGGACGCAATGAATAACAGGCTGGAATCGGTGGTAGCGAAACTCGACCATCATGAAGAGCGTTCAAAAGAGGTGGAACAGAGGGTGTCGGGGTTGGAAGATGGAGCGGTAGCCAATAAACAACACATGCTGCAAATGGACAAACTCCTGAAGGTTATCGCAGACAAGAATGAGGAGTTGGAGGCCCGCTCCCAAAGGAACAACGTAGGCATGCTAGGCCTGGCGGAATCTGCCAATACAGGGCGACTGGAGGACTTTATGGAACGCCTGCTGGTAGACCTATTTGGCAATGATGCCTTTTCAGTGCACCTGGTCATGGAAAGGGTCCAGAGATCCTTATCGGCACGCCCCCCCCCCCCCCCGGAGCCCCGCCGCGCCCTGTGATAATGCGCTTTTTGAACTATCGCAACAGAGATGCCGTTTTACGCTTGGCAAGCAAAAAAGGTACAGTCCATTACAAGAACACCACTTTAGCCTTCTACCCCGACTTCACACAGGCCGTACAGGACGCCCGTCGTAAGTTCACAGCTGTGAAGAAGAAATTACAAGTGCAGGAAATCACACATGCTATTCTATACCCTGCGAGACTGCGGATCCACCACCGGGGGAAACAACATCTCTTCAGCTCTCCTCAGCAAGTGGAGGAATACCTCAAACACGATCGTAGATCAACATTCTGAGAGGAATCTGCCTGATGGCGCTCCAGATTCCACTCGCCGCTGTCGGAACCCGGCTGATGCCAAGATGATAAATGGAATAAAGACAATAGCAGAGCAGTGACCATGGGAATTCCGGACGCTGTGCAGACTGGTGATGTATAGCTGCACAATTTGTTGATTGCTTGACTTATTGATTCGCCCGGACATTCGCCTCTGTCCCGTCAGAACGGCCCCTAAGATATTTGGGGTTGTGGATGGGTGAGTGGGTGCGGTGAAGGCCCATAGCGGTCCCCGGCTGAGGGCGATCCCATAATTTGGGTTTTGTTTTTTATTTCTCGTTGTATTGACTGAATTTTTTGGGGTACAGATGCTATCTGTAGGATTGAGGGGGGGAAGGGGGAGAGATGGATATTTCTGGTGAGTTGGGGGAGCCAGTGTGGGAGGTGGGGGTGGGAGGATTGTACCCGGCAGGTTGGGGTTGCCGGCTAATTGGGAAGGACAGTATGTTATAGAGATTATATTGATATGTGCAGAGGGGGAGACAATACTCAATCTACATGTACTTTTAGACATCCACCACTATAGAGACTATGGGTGAGATACAAGCTCTTCAGACTATCAAAGTGGCCCCTTGGAATGTTCGGGGCCTTATTGACCTTAGGAAACGCAGACAGATATTGGGGTATCTTGATAGACATGGTATAACGGTTGCCCTAGTACAGGAGATGCACCTGGCGCCTGATAGTACTCCCCAATTTGCCTTTAGATGGGCTTCATGCAGCAGCTTTGCGTCCTACTCTAACTACTCTAAAGGAGTGATCATCTTGATTAAACGCGGCGTGTCGTTTGTGCCCAGAGGGACGGAATCTGATGTGGATGGCAGATTCAGTATGTTATGGGGTTGGCTCTATTCACAAGATGTATTATTTGCTTGTTATTATGGTCTCAATATTGACAACCCTAACACTCTGCTTTTACTATGGGGTAAGATTCAAACGCTAGGCATCACATATATAATCCTAGGAGGGGACTTTAATGCGGCTTTCCAACCGCAACTAGACAGATCACGGGCCCTCCCAGCCCACTACACAGTCACGCAGAGGACGCTAAAGGATATAGCGGACGGACACTCCCTAGTAGATGCTTGGAGGTACAAGCACCCCACACTCAAGGAAGGCACGCATTATTCGGCGATTCACTCCACCTGGGCCCGCCTTGATTACGTGTTTATATCGGCGGGAATGGCGCACTGTTTCCACCAAGTGACACACTTAGCTCGTACGTTCTCCGATCACTCCCCAGTTATTGCCGAACTCCAGATTCCCCTAGACTGCTCCCCATATTTAAATTGGCGTCTCAACCCATCTCACCTTTGTGACACTGTGTACAGGGCCGAATTGGAACAGGACATTTAAGATTTCTTTGACTGTAACCTGACATCTGTCTCTAGTGTTGTGACAGTATGGGAGGTCTTCAAAGTTACTGTGAGAGGGTGGTGCATAGCCAAGGGAGGTGGCGTCCTTAAGACCTTACGTCGGGACCTTCAAAAGTTGGAGACTGATTTGCATGAGCTGGAACACAAACTTACTCACAGCCCAAACGACAATATGACTAAAGCCCAAATGCGAGACAAGCTAACTGAATATGAGATGGTTGCAGATAGGGAATGCAAATTTCGTGGGAAGCCATATATGGCACGCATTTATGGTGAAGGGGACCGCCCGTGGAAAGCATTAGCGAATGCAATTAGACCCCCCAAATTTGCCAATTATGTCATTGAAATACACGATACACAAGGAAACACCTACAGGAATCTCCCGGACCAACTCCGCATTTTTAGAGATTATTATAGCACACTCTATTCCTCTCATAGAGGAATGCCGCTCGATTTAGCTACCTACTTTGATGATACCGCACTAGCCTGGCTAGGAGACACCCAACAAAAGTTTCTAAACTTAGAATTGGAGCTCGACGAAGTAACTGAAGCCATTATGAAGATGAAGTCGGGGCGAGCCCCGGAACCGGACGGCCTCCCGATAAAATTTTACAAGGCTTACGCTCCTTTACTATCTCCCATATTGGAAGAAGTCTTTTATGCAGATCTAGAGGAAGGATGCCTACCTCATACTATGAGAGAGGCTCTTATAACTTCATTGCTTAAGCCAGGCCAACCTCCCACACAATGTGATTCTTATCGGCCCTTGTCCCTGCTGAATTGCGATACTAAAATATTGGCGAAGGTCCTGGAAACACGTCTTACCCTCCTGATGGAATGCCTAGTTTTGCCGGACCAGGCAGGGTTTATTCCCAACCGCGCAACATCGCATAACGTACGAACCCTCAGTGCTGTGCTACAGGATATAGACCCCAACAGCGAGGCAGTGGCTGGATTTCTCGACGCCACTGAGGCGTTTGACTCGCTAGAATGGGATTACCTGCTAGGACTTTGGGGCGTGTGGGAAGACCCCCCAGCTTTCTAAATTGGGTGCAATTATTATACTGCCAACCGACAGCTACAGTATTGTTAAATGGCTCTAGGTCTTCTCCCTTCGGGATTTACAGAGGCACACGCCAGGGATGTCCACCATCCCCTATTCTTTTTGCGTTAGCTATCGAACCTTTAGCGGCAAAACTCAGACAGCATCATAATTAACGAGCCCTCATCTACCCAGCCCCCCAACTGCTTATATCTCTCTACTCAGATGACATGACACTATATATAAAGAAATCCCAGGATTTTCTTAATCCCGTGCTGCGCGAAATCACGAAATCACGAAATGAGACAGTGAAAGGGGGGCCGCGAGGACTGGATGCACCTACCTCGATACGGAGGGGCACAACAGGAACGAGGACAGAATTGACTGGCGGGGGCCCAACTCGGGTCCCATCCTTAAACAGTAATGAGAGCGCTGAAATAATGATGGAATAAAAGGACTACGACTCCCATAATGCAAGTATCCACTGTCTCATTAGAGCGGCCCCATCAGGGGCGTGGCATTATTTTAATTGTGCATGGAAGTTAGTGCGAGCACGTTCCTGGTGTAATGCCTTTAAAAAAGAATATTTCTAAACGTGTCAGGCTAACACAAGGCTGTGAAATTTGTACCTGCCATTCGAAATCTGCCCATATCCGAGACTAGGCTGGTAACCTCAGTGTGTCCTTCGTGTGCTTCTCATGGGAGTACCAATGTGTTTTTCAATTAATAAGCAGCTTCCCGGCCGCGAGGATGCACCCCCTCGGATAAAGTGATGTCATCAGTGATGTCATGAGTGATGTCACTGACCATGTCATGAGTGATGTAATATGTGACATCATCAGCAATGCAATGCGGGCGCGCGAGTTATAGTTAGCTGAACTAACTATAACGGGGGAATTTCAATGGTTTTGTATGAATGAAATGTCCAGCTATAACTATAACATGTGTGAAACCTATGGTTTTTTCAATGAATTTCTAAGGTTTTTTAAATGCTAATTCCTAACTATAACATGCGTGAAACCTATGGATTTTTCAGTGAATTTCATAGGTTTTGTAAATGGCAATTTTTAAATGTATTAATTATTATATTTTTTATACCAATATCCTACATTTTTATTATAATTATTTTTAGTTATTTTATTTTTTAAGTTATATTTCATATTCTTAATGTAAAATAATAACAAAACAAAATCCAAAAATAATTTTTTATTAATTAAATGTTTTAAAAAATATATTAAAATGTTATTCTATATATTTCCTTTTTTTTTGGCAATCATACGGTACGCGTACGGTGATCTTACCATACTTTGTACGGCTAATCGTACTTTGCGTGTACCCGCGCATACGTTACGAATACGCTTTGACGTTACGCGTCGCATCAACGCTTTTGTGTGAAGTCATGTACGGTGCCCAGTACGCGTACGGCGTGAAAGTTTCTCATTGTTTTAAAACATATATTTATGTATTTAATGTACATACTAAGGGAAGACATTATCTGGGATAATGAGTTTTAATAAGCGGATATTACCTTTAAAAGCAATTACGCAAATCGCGGCGGTAAATTGTACTTACTCGCAGCGTAAGCGCACCGTAAGTGCACCGTAAGCGTACGCAAACCCATGTGACTTTGAAAGAACAGATTTGATTGGTTCATAACACTTACTATTCCAACTGTTAAAATACCCCTCCCATTTTAATGTTTGTATGTATGTATGTATTTGAGCTTGTAAAGCGCACTGCTACCCGTCCGTAGGTTTCCTGGCGCTGTATAACTCTGGGGAACCCGTCCTGGCTTTCCCTGTGGGATCTTCCCTGCTGGGAGTCCCCAAGGTGGAGCCAGGCATCCCCGGAATTGATGGGGCCGTTGTGGAGATTAAGCAAGCTAATGCCCAGAGTTGCCTAGTGGAACCCCTGATTAGAGTAAGCACTGAAGCGAGAATTGTCGAGTCCGCTGACCCAAGTCCACGACCCTGCCGCGTCGGGAATTGAACCCTGGTCCCGGGCCGACTTCTGCTCCCAGGTCTGCCGCCTCTAACCAGTGAGCCACACTACTCCAATCATTCTACTTTGACTTTCTCAGGAGAAGCCCCTCTTCTGTAGATCTCAAGTCATTTGGAAGAACAATTCACCATGGCTGCACGGGATGAGTCTTCTTCAGAACATTCCTCTGAGGAAGAATTTGTACGTGAGGAGCCTCAGAAGAAAGCGCAAGGAAGCAGTTATCTGGAAATTGTTTACATTTCCTCAAGGTCAAAAAAAGGTCAATGCTCCCAAAGTGACCTGCAAAATTTGTCAGGTTACTCTTTCGAAGGGTAACCCCCCCAACAAGCATTGGAAATGCAATAGGTCTCGCAGCATTAGAGTTAGTGCATTTAGAATTGTTTATGGGTTTTTTGTTGTAAATCTTTTGCATTTTTATTTTTTTTTGCCAATGCTAAAGAATTACAAATCAAAAAAGCAATAAACAATTGTAAAAGCTGTAACTAAAAATCCTACGAGACCTATTGCACTGTGTGAGGGTGAGGTGTTGAGGGTGAGTGAGGGTGGGGATGAGTGAGGAGTTGAGTGTGAGTGAGGTGTTGAGGGTGAGTGAGGTGTTGAGGGTGAGTGAGAGTGAGAGTGAGTGAGGGTGAGGGTGAGGGAGGGTTATTGCGAGTTAGGATGAGGGGTTGAGGGTGGGTGATGGTGAGGGTGAGGTGTTGAGGGTGAGTGAGGATGAGTGAGGGTGAATGAGGAGTTGAGGGTGAGTGAGGGTGAGTGAGGGTGAGTGAGGGTGAGTGAGGGTGACTGAGTGTGAGTGAGTGTGAGTGAGGGTGAGTGAGGGTGAGTGAGAGTGAGTGAGGGTGAGGTGTTGAGGGTGAGTTGTTGAGGTTGAGGTTTTGAAGGTGAGGTGTTGAGGGTGAGGTGTTGAGGGTGAGGTGTTGAGGGTGATTGAGTGTGAGTTAGTGAGGGTGAGGTGTTGAGTGTTAGTGATGGTGAGGTGTTGAGGGTGAGTGAGGGTGAGGGTGAGTGAGGGGGAGGGGGAGGCGTTGAGGATGAGTGACGTGTTTAGGGTGAAGTGTTGAGGGTGTGGGTGAGGAATTGAGGGTGAGGGAGGGTGAGTGTGGGTGAATTGTTGAGGGTGAGTGATTGAGGGTGAGGTGTTGAGGCTGATGTTTTGTGGGTGAGTGAGGGTGAGATGTTGATGGTGAGTGAAGGTGAGGTGTTGGGTGAGGCGTTGAGGGTCATTGAAGTTGAGGGTGGTTGAGTGAGGATGAGTGAGAATGAGGGTGAGTGAGGAGTTGAGGGTGAGTGAGGGTGAGGTGTTGAGGGTGAGTGAGGGTGAGTGAGTGTGTGATGTTGAGGGTGATTGAGGATGAGTGAGAGTGAGGGTGAGTGAGGATTTGAGGGTGAGGCGTTGAGGGTGAGGTGTTGCTGGTGAGTGAGGGTGAGAGTGATTGAGTGTGAGTGAGTGTCAGTGGGTGAGTGGCGTTGCGTGGGTGAGTGGCGTTGCGTGGCTGAGTGGCGTTGCGTGGGTGAGTGGCGTTGCGTGGCTGAGTGGCGTTGCGTGGCTGAGTGGCGTTGCGTGGCTGAGTGGCGTTGCGTGGCTGAGTGGCGTTGCGTGGGTGAGTGGCGTTGCGTGTGAGTGGCGTTGCGTGTGTGAGTGGCGTTGCGTGGGTGAGTGGCGTTGCGTGGCTGAGTGGCGTTGCGTGGCTGAGTGGCGTTGCGTGGCTGAGTGGCGTTGCGTGGGTGAGTGGCGTTGCGTGGGTGAGTGGCGTTGTGTGGGTGAGTGGCGTTGCGTGGGTGAGTGGCGTTGCGTGGGTGAGTGGCGTTGCGTGGGTGAGTGGCGTTGCGTGCCAGAGTGGCATTGCGTGGGTGAGTGGCGTTGCGTGGGTGAGTGGCGTTGCGTGGGTGAGTGGCGTTGCGTGTGTGAGTGGCGTTGCGTGTGAGTGGCGTTGCGTGTGTGAGTGGCGTTGCGTGGCTGAGTGGCGTTGCGTGGCTGAGTGGCGTTGCGTGGCAGAGTGGCAGTGCGTGGCTGAGTGGCGTTGCATGTGTGCGTGGCGTTGCGTGTGTGAGTGGCGTGTGTGAGTGGCGTTGCGTGGCTGAGTGGCGTTGCGTGGGTGAGTGGCGTTGCGTGGGTGAGTGGCGTTGCGTGAGTGAGTGGCGTTGCGTGGGTGAGTGGCGTTGCGTGGCTGAGTGGCGTTGCGTGGCTGAGTGGCGTTGCGTGGCTGAGTGGCGTTGCGTGGCTGAGTGGCGTTGCGTGGGTGAGTGGCGTTGCGTGGGTGAGTGGCGTTGCGTGGGTGAGTGGCGTTGCGTGGGTGAGTGGCGTTGCGTGGCTGAGTGGCGTTGCGTGGGTGAGTGGCGTTGCGTGGGTGAGTGGCGTTGCATGGGTGAGTGGCGTTGCGTGGCTGAGTGGCGTTGCATGGCTGAGTGGCGTTGCGTGGCAGAGTGGCAGTGAGTGGCTGAGTGGCGTTGCATGTGTGCGTGGCGTTGCGTGTGTGAGTGGCGTGCATGAGTGGCGTTGCGTGGGTGAGTGGCGTTGCGTGGGTGAGTGGCGTTGCGTGGCTGAGTGGCGTTGCGTGGGTGAGTGGCGTTGCGTGGCTGAGTGGCGTTGCGTGGCTGAGTGGCGTTGCGTGCGTGAGTGGCGTTGCGTGCCTGAGTGGCGTTGCGTGGTTGTTTTAGCGTTACTGAGCGTGTGTGAAAGAGTGTGATAGTTTTGTTGTGTGAGGGTGATGTTAAGAGTGTGTGTATATGTTAATAATAATTAAGTAATGTGTTGTTTGTAACTAAAGGTGTCCCCTTTGTATTACTTCAGTCTTATGTGTATATTAGTATGTAATTTTAAATGTGTATGTATTGTACTAACTATGTGTATGTTTTGTAACATGTTTGTGTAGTCTCGTTTTTATTTTTTTTTTAAAATGGCCGACGTATAGCGTCACGTCGACGTCTGCTATGTTTAGCGGTCTAGTTTATTTTTGAGTTGTGTGTGTTTTTTGTTTACGTATTTTTCTAGCCAATCGGAGCGCGACGTTTTTGACGTAGCGTTCCGATTTGCATACGTCAACCGTTGAATTCCCCATTGATCGAGAATGTTGGTGTGCGGAAGGCGTGTTCTTGTCCCGGTGGTGTTGCTGCGTCGTTTGACAGGTAAGAATGTATTCCTAAGTTTATTTTAATGTAATGTAATGTAGTATATATACTATGTAAAATTTAAATACTTGCTAAATTTATTTAATTCACTCGTAATATTTGTAAATGTTTGTAATGTAACATAAAGTAGTGTTTTTTATTGGCGATGTGTAATGCATATGTTTTGTTAAACTGTAATGTAATGTATTAATGTTTTTTTTTTGGTAATTTGACATACAAAAGGGGTTTGTTTCATTTCGAAGTGGTAAATGTGTTGTAATATATTGATGTAAGTTGTTTTTTTATTATTTTTTTGTGTGATGCTGAAGTAGTCGGATAATTTGTTATTGACGTACTTGAAGTATGAAATGAAACTTTGTGTCTTTGCTGACTGTAGTATTTTTAGCAATGTATGAACGACATGTACAGTGAACTAATGTATTTTTCGTTAGATTTTTGTGACTGACTCTTTCTATGTTCGTAATATGTTTTATTGTATTTGAACTAATTCCGTCTGGATAAATGCTATTGTGTTAAGCGTTTCTTTTTTTTGTGTAAATCTCGACTATTGTATTCAATGCGTCCCATTTTCCGGATGAATCGTTCTTGTTTATTTCCCTCTGAAAAATTTGATTGTTTCTGAATTTTTGTTTATTTCGTCATATTTGCTTTATATTAGACGGAATTCCGTGAGAAGAAGTGCTATTGTTGTATGCGTCCGGTTTTTTGTGTAACTGTTGACTACTGTCTTTAAACCGTCCCATTCTCCGGATGAATAGTGCTTGTTTATTGCCCGGCGAAAAAGTTGCCTGTTTCACTTGTGTCTTTGTATCTCCTCGTCCTCGCTTCCTGCCACATATTTGTATTTGTTTCCTTTGTGTAATATTGTTGTAATATCGTACGAATTAAATTTACTTTTTGGCCCGAAGACTGATTAACATCCTTGCATCCTTTTAGGTCAATGATGTTAAGTTTTTTTTGTGTCTAACGTATCTGATGCTATACTCCGTCGACCCCCTTGTTTTCCGTCCTGAAATTTCTTTATGTGTAAGAAAATGGCCTAACATTCCTCAAATTGCAGAGTGGGTGAATGCTGCAGAGTGGGTGAATGCTGCAGAGTGGGTGAATGCTGCAGAGTGGGTGAATGCTGCAGAGTGGGTGAATGCTGCAGAGTGGGTGAATGCTGCAGAGTGGGTGAATGCTGCAGAGTGGGTGTATGCTGCAGAGTGGGTGAATGCTGCAGAGTGGGTGAATGCTGCAGAGTGGGTGAATGCTGCAGAGTGGGTGAATGCTGCAGAGTGGGTGAATGCTGCAGAGTGGGTGAATGCTGCAGAGTGGGTGAATGCTGCAGAGTGGGTGAATGCTGCAGAGTGGGTGAATGCTGCAGAGTGGGTGAATGCTGCAGAGTGGGTGAATGCTGCAGAGTGGGTGAATGCTGCAGATTGGGTGAATGCTGCAGATTGGGTGAATGCTGCAGATTGGGTGAATGCTGCAGATTGGGTGAATGCTGCAGATTGGGTGAATGCTGCAGATTGGGTGAATGCTGCAGATTGGGTGAATGCTGTCTATTGGGTGAATGCTGTCTATTGGGTGAATGCTGTAGATTGGGTGAATGCTGTAGATTGGGTGAATGCTGTAGATTGGGTGAATGATGGAGATTGGGTGAATGATGGAGATTGGGTGAATGATGGTGAGTGGGTGAATGATGCAGAGTTTCTGAAAGATGGATAGTGTGTGAATGATGGATAGAGTGTGAATGATGGAGAGGCAGAGTGCTGTTGCGTTTTTGAGTGTTAGTGTGTGTAACTGAGGGTGAGTCGTTGAGGGTGAGTGAGGGTGATGTTGAGTGAAGGTGAGGGTGAGGTGTTGAATGGTATTGAGGGTGAGGGTGAGGTGTTAAGGGTGAGTGAGTGTGACTTGTTGAGGATGAGTGAGGGTGAGTGAGGTGTTAAGAGTGAGGTGTTAAGGATGAGATGTTGAGGGTGAGTGATGGTGATGTTGAGTGTAGATGAGGGTGATGTGTTGAGTGTGAGTGAGGGTGAGTGATGGTGAGGGTGAGTGAGGGTGTGGAATTGTGGGTGAGGTGATAAGGGTGAAGTTAGTGAGGGTGAGGTGTTGAGGGTGAGGGTCTGAGGGTATGCTGTGCTGTACCTGCTCTGTGTGTGAGGGAAGCTTGCACTGTTGCCGCCTGTGCTGTACCTGATGTATGTGTGATGAAAGCTTGCACTGCTGCTGTCGGTGCTGTACCTGTTCCATGTGTAAGGGAAGCTTGCACTGCTGTTGGCTGTGCTGTACCTGCTCCGTGTTTGAGTGAAGCTTGCATTTCCGTTGCCTGTGCAGTACCTGCTCCGTGTGTGATGGAAGCTTGCACTGCAGCTGCCTGTGCTGTACCTGATGTATGTGTGAGGGAAGCTTGCACTGCTGCTGTCGGTGCTGTACCTGTTCCATGTGTAAGGGAAGCTTGCACTGCTGTTGCCTGTGCTGTACCTGCTCCGTGTTTGAGTGAAGCTTGCATTGCCGTTGCCTGTGCTATACCTGCTCCGTGTGTGATGGAAGCTTGCACTGCAGCTGCCTGTGCTGTACCTGATGTATGTGTGAGGGAAGCTTGCACTGCTGCTGTCGGTGCTGTACCTGTTCCATGTGTAAGGGAAGCTTGCACTGCTGTTGCCTGTGCTGTACCTGCTCCGTGTTTGAGTGAAGCTTGCATTGCCGTTGCCTGTGCTATACCTGCTCCGTGTGTGATGGAAGCTTGCACTGCTGCTGTCGGTGCTGTACCTGTTGCATGTGTAAGGGAAGCTTGCACTGCTGCCGCCTGTGCTGTACCTGATCTATGTGTGAGGGAAGCTTGCACTGCTGCTGCCTGTGCTGTACCTGCTCTGTGTGTGAGGGAAGCTTGTACTGCTGCCGCCTGTGCTGTACCTGATCTATGTGTGAGGGAAGCTTGCACTGCTGCTGTCGGTGCTGTACCTGTTCCATGTGTAAGGGAAGTTTGCACTGCTGTTGCCTGTGCTGTACCTGCTCCTTGTTTTCGAGTGAAGCTTGCACTGCTGCCGCCTGTGCTGTACCTGATCTATGTGTGAGGGAAGCTTGCACTGCTGCTGTCGGTGCTGTACCTGTTCCATGTGTAAGGGAAGCTTGCACTGCTGTTGGCTGTGCTGTACCTGCTCCGTGTTTGAGTGAAGCTTGCATTGCCGTTGCCTGTGCTATACCTGCTCCGTGTGTGATGGAAGCTTGCACTGCTGCTGTCAGTGCTGTACCTGTTGCATGTGTAAGAGAAGCTTGCACTGCTGCCGCCTGTGCTGTACCTGATCTATGTGTGAGGGAAGCTTGCACTGCTGCTGCCTGTGCTGTACCTGCTCTGTGTGTGAGGGAAGCTTGCACTGCTGCCGGCTGTGCTGTACCTGATGTATGTGTGAGGGAAGATTGCACTGCAGCTCTCGGTGCTGTACCTGTTCCATGTGTAAGGGAATGCTGTTGCCTGTGCTGTACCTGCTCCGTGTTTGAGTGAAGCTTGCATTGCCGTTGCCTGTGCTGGAGCAGCTCCGTGTGTGATGGAAGATTGTGAGATCTGGCATAACGGAAGGATTGGTAGTGCGTGCACAGTTTTTTTTTTTGTTTGTTTATTGTTGTAGTGAAAAGTTTTATGTATGCACTGTGTATGTTCTCTTTGTGTGTTTTCTTTTTTATATTTTCTTTATTTCAGGGAATGAGCTGCTACGATGGACAGGTAATGACAAATTAATTTGCATAATATTAAAGCGTGTCTTTGTGACTTTTATACTTTTGTTTATTGATTTGCTTATTGTAAAGCTAATGTAATTATTTTATTAGGTCTCTCTGCTCGCATGTACTTTCTGCCTGGCTTCTTGCATTTGATTTTTATTTTATCAATGGCTGCTATTTCGGTGTATTTGTTGCCATGGATTGTGTTCCGTTTTGCCGTACGTGTTTTTTGGTCGCACTTGGCTTGTGTATACGTTTCTAAAATTATGTAGTGTATGTAATTAAAAGTTTTTGTTTTTCTGTTCTAGTAAAGGGTATTACGCAATGTATTCCCTTTACGTTTGTTACGTAAGGGATGTTAGCGTTCTATTTTTTAATTGATGGTGATGTAATTATGAGCGTTACGTAATTTTTAGCCAATCGCAGCTCTACGTTGTGTGACGTAGCGTTGCATTTGACATGCGTCAACGGGGCTTTTTCCAAATTGATGTGAATGTTCGTGCGGTAAAGGTGTGTTATTCCTCCGTGTTTGTTGCTGCGTCGTCTGACTGGTAAGATGTACATTTATTAAAAGTGAGTACATGAATTTGAATGTATTAATACGTGTGTGTATATACGTATTATTAATAATGTTTTATTAGGATGTATGAGTGTTTTATTTGTATTGCGCCATGTGTATTATCGAGTTTTGAGTTACAATATTCCTTAGTACTGTTCTAAAAGATATATGTTTGAAAAATATAGTTTTTTCGAAATGTTACATAAAGCAATGTTTATGTTTGTATGTGTTATGTCTTTGAAATTGCGTCCCTTGTTATTTCTCGCTCACTATTCTTGTGTTTTGAATTTTTCTTGATCTTTATGCGAATGTTGGCTCGTGTTTAAGTAGATTCTTTGGGATGCATTGAGTAATCTTTGCTAGTGTCTTCCTGGTATGTAGTTTCAGTAGTTCCGTTTCGCCTGAGGTGGCACTGTGATGTTTATTTTCCCTCTGACTTAGCTTTTGCTTGTGTCATTTGTACCGGTATGTGACTTGTTTCGCCGCTATTCATTTTTTTTGTTAGTTGCTTGTTGTAGTTAAAAGTATAATGTATGCACTGTGTATGTTCTCTTTGTTGTGTTTTTTTTTTATATTTTCTACATTTCAGGGAATGAGCTGCTACGATCGACAGGTAATGACAATTTTATTTGCATATTATGAAAAAGTGCCTTTGTGAGTTCTTATACTTTTGTTTATGCCTTTCCTTTTATTGATGTTAATGTAATTATTGTATTTGGTTTTGCTTTGCTCGTACGTATTTTCTGTCTGGCTCCTCTCATTAGAGTGTGTTTAGTATTTTATCAATGGCTGCTATTTAGTTTTATTCTTTGGCATGGATTGAGTTTCGTTTTGGCGTACGTGTTTTTCGGTCGCACTTTCCTTGTGTGTAGTAATTTTCTCTTGCACGGCATCCCTTATGTCCATTTCTGCAGCAATAGCACATTATTAACATTCTGCAACCCCACACTACAATTGAGCGACATGAGATCATCACTCATTGCCAGTAGAGCCGTATTTAGAACTCCCCCAGTCTCATTTAGACATAGAACTGCAGTACTGTACAGCACCAAAGCATGCTTGTATAGCTGTAATTCTGTGTGCAACGTACAAAAAGTTGTTCTAAAGCGTGCACTTCAGGCTGGTGGTGTGTGTGACTGTTGAAAGCGTGGATTGATGGCTGTTTGTGTGGGTGTATGCATGGTGAAAGGATGCACTGATGACTGTTGTGTGTGTACGCCTTGTGAATGTGTCCATTGCTAGCTATTAGTGTGTGTGCCTGTTAAAAGCGCACATGTTTGGATTGTATGTCGTTTGTCTGCTGAGTAATGCTGTAGTGGTAATGATTGGTGCTGTGGTGGTAAGTGTTTGTGTGTGGTTGTAGTGTGATAGTGTGTTGATGGTGAGTGAGGGTGAGGTGTTGAGGGTGAGTGGATGATGGTGTGAGGGTGACGGTGTGAGGGTGAGAGTGAGTGATTGTTGGCGAGCGTGAGGCTATGAGGCTTATTGAGAATGTGAGTGGGTGTGCGAGGATGTGTGAGAGTGTGTGAGTGTGGATGTGTGTGAGGATGGGGGTGTGTGAGCGTGTGGGCATGTGAGTGTGTGGTGCTTAGTAATGCTGTAGTTGGGATGTGTTGTTCTGTGCTAGTGATGAGTGGTGTTGTGATGGTGTTTAATAATTACCACCACAGCATAACTCAGCACCACAACAGTTGCAGTTCTCCCAACAATGGCATCACTGATGTCCACGAATGCAACATGCAGCAATACCACTTTATCTTTCTGCAGCCCCACAGTACCATTGAGCAACAACACTGCTTCACTCTGCACTTCCACATCCGTATTTTGCAAACACACAGTCTCATTTTGACATAATACTGCAGTACTGATGACTGTTGTGTGTGTATGCCTGGTGAAAGTGGCCATTGATAGCTGTTGTTGTGTGTGTGTGACTGTTAAAAGCGTACATGTTGTTATTGTATGACCTTTGATTGCTGCAGTGGTGATGAGTGGTGCTGTGGTGGTAATTGTTTTTTTGTGTGGTTGTAGTGTGATAGTGTGTTGAGGGTGAGTGAGGGTGAGGTGTTGAGGGTGAGTGAGGGTGAGGTGTTGAGGGTGAGTGAGGGTGAGGCGTTGAGTGTGAGTGAGATTGAGGGTGAGTCAGTGTGAGGCGTTGAGGGTGGGTGAGGCTATGAGGGTGAGTGAGGCGTTGAGGGTGAGTGAGGGTGAGGTGTTGAGGGTGATTGAGGATGAGTGAGAGTGAGGGTAAGTAAGGGGTTGAGGGGGAGATGTTGATCGTGATTGAAGTGTTGTTGTGGTGGTAAGTGTTTGTGTGTTGTTGTAGTGTGATAGTGTGTTGAGGGTGAGTGAGTATGAGGGTGAGAGGGTGAGAGTGAGTGAGAATGAGGGGGAGGTGTTGAGGGTGAGTGAGGATGAGTGAGGGTGAGGAGTTGAGGGTGGGTGAGGGTGAGGGGCTGAGGGTGAGTGAGGTGTTGAGGGTGAGGTGTTGAGTGTGATTGAGGATGAGTGAGAGTGAGGGTGAGTGATGTGTTGAGGTTGACTGAGGCTGAGGCGTTGTGGGTGAGTGAGGGTGAGGTGTTGAGGCTGAGGGTGAGGAGCTGAGGGTGAGTGTGGGTGAGGCGTTGAGGGCGAGGCGTTGAAGGTGAGAGAGAGTGAGGTGCTGAGGATGAGGGTGTGAGGGTGAGTGTGGGTGAGGCATTGAGGGTGAGTGAGGGTGAGGTGTTGAGGGTGATTGAGGATGAGTGTGAGTGAGGAGTTAAGGGTGATGTGTTTAGGGTGAGTCAAGTGTTGCTGTGGCGAAAATTGTTTGTTTGTAGTTGTAGTGTGATAGTGTGTTGACGGTGAGTGAGGGTGAATGAGGGTGATGTTTTGAGGGTGAGTGAGTATGACAGTGAGGTGTTGAGGGAGAGGTGTTGAGGGTGATTGATGATGAGTGAGATTGAGTGTGAGTGAGGAGTTAAGGGTGAGGTGTTGAGGGTGAGTGAAGTGTTGCTGTGGTGGTAAGTATTTGTTTGTTGTTGTAGTGTGATAGTGTGTTGACGGTGAGTGAGGGTGAGTGAGGATGTGTGAGGGTGAGTGAGGGTGAGGTGTTGAGTGTAATTGAGGGTGAGGTGTTGAGGGTGAGTGAGGGTGAGGGGCTGAGTGTTATTGAGGATTTGAGGCTGAGTGTGGTTGAGGTGTTGTATGTTATTGAGGATGAGTGAGAGTGAGTTTGAGTGAGAGTTTAAGGGTGAGGTGTTGAGGGTGAGTGAAGTGGTGCAGTAGTGGTAAGTGTTTGTGTGTTGTTTTAGTGTGATAGTGTGAGGGTAAGTGTGGTTGAGGGTAATTGAGGCAGATGTGATGAGGGTGAGTGAGGATGAAGTCTTGAGTGTGAGTGAGGATGACGGTGATTGAGGGTGAGGTGGTGAGGGGCTGAAGGTGAGTGAGGTGGAGTGAGGGTGAGGTGTTGATGGTGATTGAAGGTGGGTGAGGGTGATGGTGATGTGTTGAGGGTGAGTGAGGGTGAGGTGTTGAGGGAGAGTGAGTGTGAGGTGTAATGTAATTATTGTTTTCGTTCTTGCTTTGCTCGCACGTATTTTCTGTCTGGCTCCTCTCATTAGAGTGTGTTTAGTATTTTATCAATGGCTGCTATTTAGTTTTATTCTTTGGCATGGATTGAGTTTCGTTTTGCCGTACGTGTTTTTCGGTCGCACTTTCCTTGTGTGTAGTAATTTTCTCTTGCACGGCATCCCTTATGTCCATTTCGGCAGCAATAGCACATTATTAACATTCTGCAACCCCACACTACAATTGAGCAACATGAGATCATCACTCATTGCCATTAGAGCCGTATTTAGAACTCCCCCAGTCTCATTTAGACATAGAACTGCAGTACTGTACAGCACCAAAGCATGCTTGTATAGCTGTAATTGTGTGTGCAACGTACAAAAAGTTGTTCTAAAGCGTGCACTTCAGGCTGGTGGTGTGTGTGACTGTTGAAAGCGTGGATTGATGGCTGTTTGTGTGGGTGTATGCATGGTGAAAGGATGCACTGATGACTGTTGTGTGTGTACGCCTTGTGAAAGTGTCCATTGCTAGCTATTAGTGTGTGTGCCTGTTAAAAGCGCACATGTTTGGATTGTATGTCGTTTGTCTGCTGAGTAATGCTGTAGTGGAAATGAGTGGTGCTGTGGTGGTAAGTGTTTGTGTGTGGTTGTAGTGTGATAGTGTGTTGATGGTGAGTGAGGGTGAGGTGTTGAGGGTGAGTGGATGATGGTGTGAGGGTGACGGTGTGAGGGTGAGAGTGAGTGATTGTTGGCGAGCGTGAGGCTATGAGGCTTATTGAGAATGTGAGTGGGTGTGCGAGGATGTGTGAGAGTGTGTGAGTGTGGATGTGTGTGAGGGTGGGGGTGTGTGAGCGTGTGGGCATGTGAGTGTGTGGTGCTTAGTAATGCTGTATTTGTGATGTGTTGTTCTGTGCTAGTGATGAGTGGCGTTGTGATGGTGTTTAATATTTAGCACCACAGCATAACTCAGCACCACAACAGTTGCAGTTCTCCCAACAATGGCATCACTGATGTCCACGAATGCAACATGCAGTAATACCACTTTATCTTTCTGCAGCCCCACAGTACCATTGAGCAACAACACTGCTTCACTCTGCACTTCACATCCGTATTTTGCACACCCACAGTCTCATTTAGACATAATACTGCAGTACTGATGACTGTTGTGTGTGTATGCCTGGTGAAAGTGGCCATTGATAGCTGTTGTTGTGTGTGTGACTGTTAAAAGCGTACATGTTGTTATTGTATGACCTTTGTTTGCTGCAGTGGTGATGAGTGGTGCTGGGGTGGTAATAGTTATTTTGTGTGGTTGTAGTGTGATAGTGTGTTGAGGGTGAGTGAGTATGAGGATGAGAGGGTGAGAGTGAGTGAGAATGAGGGGGAGGTGTTGAGGGTGAGTGAGGATGAGTGAGGGTGAGGAGGTGAGTGAGGGTGAGGGGCTGAGGGTGAGTGAGGTGTTGAGGGTGAGGTGTTGAGTGATTGAGGATGAGTGAGAGTGAGGGTGAGTGATGTGTTGAGGTTGACTGAGGGTGAGGCGTTGTGGGTGAGTGAGGGTGAGGTGTTGAGGGTGAGGAGCTGTGGGTGAGTGTGGGTGAGGCGTTGAGGGTGAGCCGTTGAAGGTGAGAGAGAGTGAGGTGCTGAGGATGAGGGTGTGAGGGTGAGTGTGGGTGAGGCGTTGAGGGTGAGTGAGGGTGAGGTGTTGAGGGTGATTGAGGATGAGTGAGAGTGAGTGTGAGTGAGGAGTTAAGGGTGAGGTGTTTAGGGTGAGTGAAGTGTTGCTGTGGCGGAAAGTGTTTGTTTGTAGTTGTAGTGTGATAGTGTGTTGACGGTGAGTGAGTGTGAATGAGGGTGATGTATTGAGGGTGAGTGAGTATGACAGTGAGGTGTTGAGGGTGAGGTGTTGAGGGTGATTGATGATGAGTGAGATTGAGGGTGAGTGAGGAGTTAAGGGTGAGGTGTTGAGGGTGAGTGAAGTGTTGCTGTGGTGGTAAGTATTTGTTTGTTGTTGTAGTGTGATAGTGTGTTGACGGTGAGTGAGGGTGAGTGAGGATGAGTGAGGGTGAGGTGTTGATTGTAATTGAGGGTGATGTGTTGAGGGTGAGTGAGGGTGAGGGGCTGAGTGTTATTGAGGATTTGAGGCTGAGTGTGGTTGAGGTGTTGTATGTTATTGAGGATGAGTGAGAGTGAGTTTGAGTGAGAGTTTAAGGGTGAGGTGTTGAGGGTGAGTGAAGTGGTGCAGTGGTGGTGTTTGTGTGTTGTTTTAGTGTGATAGTGTGTTGGGGGTAAGTGTGGTTGAGGGTAATTGAGGCAGATGTGTTGAGGGTGAGTGAGGATGAAGTCTTGAGTGTGAGTGAGGATGACGGTGATTGAGGGTGAGGTGTTGAATGGCTGAAGGTGAGTGAGGTAGAGGCGTTGAGGGTGAGTGAGGGAGAGGTGTTGAGAGTGAGGGTGATTGAAGGTTTGAGGGTGCGGTGTTGAGGGTGAGTGAGGGTGAGGTGTTGATGGTGATTGAAGGTGGTTGAGGGTGATGGTGATGTGTTGAGGGTGAGTGAGGGTGAGGTGTTGAGGGAGAGTAAGGGTGAGGTGTTGAGGGTGAGTGAGTGTAATTGAGGGTGGGTGATGAGTTGAGGCTGAGTGAGTGTGAGTGAGGGTGTGATTGGCAAATGTGAGTGTTTTGCATGTGTGAATAGTTATTTTTATGTGAAGTGTGTTAGTGTTATTGTATGTTGTTGTAGTAGAATGATGCTGTTGTGGTGGTGTAGAGTGATGTTGGTGTGTTGATGAGTGATGTTAGTGTGGTGCTTCCTAATGCTGTTGTTGTGATGTGTTGATGATGAGTTGTGGTTTGTTAGTGTTCAACTATTACCACCAAAGCATAACTCATCCCAACAACATGTGCAATTCTCACAACAACCTAATTTGTGATGTCCACCAATGCAACACGCATCAATACCACCTTATCATTCGGCCCCCCCACAGTAACATTGAGCAACAACACAGCATAACTCGGCACCAGCACAGGCGTATTTAGCACAACAACAGTCTCATTCATACATACTACTGTAGTGCGTGCAAGCTACAAAGTATGTGTATTTTGTATATGTGTTTGTAATGTCAAATGGATAGGCTGAATGTTGTATGTGGGTGTGACTATGTTGTATAAATTGAGTGTATTACTTACAAATTGCCTTTTGTAGAGCAAAAAATACCATAGAAGTTGTAAAATTTGTATCCCACACTTATTTATTTATTTAAAAAAAAAAAAAAAAAATTATTGTTTAACTTTGTACAAAAATAAGATATCCTGGCAACATGCAAAATTTAGTCAGAACATATGTCATCGTTTTTTTCGTGCAGAATCTTTATGATTTGGCCATTACAAAAGACAACTTCAAAAGTTTGTGGCAAAAAGTGGACAAGGGCATCTCCGATGTTGTCAACTTCCTCATCTAACATAAACCATTTAATTAAGATCTGGTTTTCGATGGGCATAGATTGATATTCGTCTGTGTTTGTCACTTTTATTGTGATAATACTATTTTGCTCTGTAGAGCTTTCAACACCATAAATTAGAATGTCCATCTTTTCCTCTGGTGGGGCTGTTACCTGTTGAGAGAAAACAAAAGCAACAATTAGTTTTTAAATTTGTATACTTTATGTTTTGTGTAAGGCCTATAGTGGGTGAAAGGAACAGAGTGGTTGAAAGTGCCAGATTGGGTGAAATGGACTGAGTAGGTGAAAGGGTCCCTGTTGTTGATAGGGTTTGAGTGGGTGATAGGTCGAGAGTGGGTGATAGGTCTAGAGTGGGTGATAGGTCTAGAGTGGGTGATAGGCCTAGAGTGTGTGAAAGGGCCAGAGTTGTTGAAAGGTCCCGAGTGGGTGAAAGTTCCCGAGTGGGTGAAAGCTCCCGAGTGGGTGAAAGGTCCCAAGTGGGTGAAATGTAAAAGGTCCAGAGTGGGTGCAAGGGGCAGAGTGGGTGAAAGGGCAAGACTGGGTGAAAGTCCAAGAGTGGCTGAGCAGAGATAGTTGACAAAAGTTTTGTTTGTTGTGCTTACCTCCATTTTGCTATGGCGCGTTGTATTCAATATTTTTTGGCAATTGAATTCATGTACAGTGACGTGAGTCAGGGTAACATATTTCCCAATATGTATTTTAAATTGTGACGCTTCTCTCCACAGTGTCACTTTTATATCATCAGTTGCATCTTTTATTGTAATCGATTTGAGTGGGGTATCTTGCCCATTGATAAACACAGTCTTTGCATCCTCTTCCTACACAAAAAGAAAGCATTCTATTAAATAGTGACTGTAAAAACACATATTGCTAGTGCCTTGTATGAAAGGCAATATAATGTATCACATTTAACGACCCAAATGAACATCCTTTCTAAAAGATTGAATTGTTTATTTGAAAAAATGGCTTTGTAGAGAGTACTTGTGTTTGTAGTATACACCAAAGCACTGCCATCTTTCAGTTTCCAAAAGTCATACTTGCTACTATGTGTGAAGAGTGTATAATTCTAATTTTTTTGAGTTACTTATTGAAGTTACTAAAGGTGTAATGTGTGTGTAAGTCAACTATGCATTTTTTAAGTAGACATGATGACATGGGTGAGGGTGAGTTATTGAGTGTGAGGTGTTGATAGTGAGTGAGGGTGAGGAGTTGATGGTGAGTGAGGGTGAGTGAGGATGAGGTGTTACGTGAGTGTGAGGGTGAATGTAAGTGAGGGTGAGTGAGGGTGAGCGAGGGTGAGAGGGTGAGGGTGAGAGATTGAAGGTGAGTGAGGGTGAGAAGTTGAGGGTGAGTAAGGATGAGGGTGAGTGTGAGTGAGGCTGAGTGAGTGTCATTTAGGGTGAGGAGTTGAGGGTGAGCGATTGAGGGTGATTGATGTTGAGAAGTTGAGGGTGAGTAAAGATGAGGGGGAGTGTGGGTGAGTGAGGGTGAGTGAGTGAGGGTGAGGTGTTGAGGGTGAGTGAGGGTGAGGCTGAGGGTGAGGCTGAGGTGTTGAGTGAGAGTGAGGTTGACTGAGGAGTTGAGGGAGAAGGGTAAAGTTTTTGAGGGGGAGGTGTTGATGGCTAGTGAGGGTGAGTTAGGGTGAGGAGTTTAGTGTGATTGAGGGTGAGTGAGATTGAGGGTGAGTGAGGCGTTGAGGCTGAAGTGTTGAGGGTGAGGTGTTGAGGGTGAGTCAGGGTGACGTTTTGAGGATGAGTGAGGGTGACTAAGGGTGAGGCATTGAGGTAAACACAGTGTTTGCGTTCTCTTCCTAAAGAAAAAGTAAGCATTGTATAAAATAGTGACTGTAAAAACACATATTATTAGTGCGTTGTATGAATGCCCATATAATGTATTATATTTAGCGACCCAAATGAACATCCTTCCTAAATGATAGCAATATTTTTTGCAAAAAATGGCTTTGTAGAGAGTACTTGTATTTGTAGTATACAGCAAAGCGCTGGCATATTATAGTTTTCAAAACGCGTACTTTCTACATAGAGTGAAAGAGTGTATTTGTAGGGTGAATTAGGACTCAGGATTTAAATCTAGGAGTTAGAGTGTGGATTAGGATAGTTAATTTCTATTCTTCTTTTTGTTGTTGTGTGTGTGTGTGTGTGTGTGTGTGTGAGGGTGAGTGAGGGTGTGTGAAGCTGAGGGTGTGTGACGGTGTGTGAGGGAAGCTTGCACTGCTGCTGTCGGTGGTGTACCTGTTCCATGTGTAAGGGAAGCTTGCACTGCTGCCGCCTGTGCTGTACCTGATCTATGTGTGAGGGAAGCTTGCACTGCTGCTGCCTGTGGTGTACCTGATCTGTGTGTGAGGGAAGCTTGCACTGCTGCTGTCGGTGCTGTACCTGTTCCATGTGTAAGGGAAGATTGCACTGCTGTTGCCTGTGCTGTACCTGCTCCGTGTTTGAGTGAAGCTTGCATTGCCGTTGCCTGTGCTGTACCAGCTCCATGTGTGATGGAAGATTGTGAGATCTGGCATAACGGAAGGATTGGTAGTGCGTGCACCGCTGCTTGGGGTATCTGCGATATTTGTGTAAGTAAATGGAGAGGGGGGTGAGAGTTGGAAGAGAGAGTGAAACAGGCAGAAACGTGGAGAGTTAGAAGAAAGAGCGAAGGAATCTAAGCTGCGAGATGTGGCATAACAGAAGGATTGGTAGTGCGTGCACCGCTGCTTGTGGTATCTGCGAGATTTGTGTAAGTAAATTGAGCCGGGGGTGAGAGTTGGAAGAGAGAGTGAAACAGGCAGAAACGTGGAGAGTTAGAAGAAAGAGCGAAGGAATATAAGCTGCGAGATGTGTCATAACAGAAGGATTGGTAGTGCGTGCACCGCAGCTTGGGGTATCTGCGAGATTTGTGTAAGTAAATGGAGAGGGGGTTGAGAGTTGAAAGAGAGAGTGAAACAGTCAGAAACGTGGAAGAACGAGGGAAGGAATCTAAGCTGCGAGATGTGGCATAACAGAAGGATTGGTAGTGCGTGCACCGCTGCTTGTGGTATCTGCGAGATTTGTGTAAGTAAATGGAGAGGGGGTTGAGAGTTGGAAGAGAGAGTGAAACAGGCAGAAACGTGGAGAGTTAGAAGAAAGAGCGAAGGAATGTAAGCTGCGCGATGTGGCATAACAGAAGGATTGGTAGTGCGTACACCGCTGCTTGGGTGTACTGTGTGTGTAAGGCAAGTATGCATTTTTTTAGTACATATGATGACATGAGTGAGGGTGAGGGTGAGGGTGAGTGATTGAGTGTGAGGTGTTGCGGGTGAGTGAGGGTTAGGGTGAGTGAGGGTGGGGTTGAGGGTGAGTGAGGATGAGTGAAGATGAGGTGTTATGTGAGGGTGAGTGTGAGTGAGGCTGAGTTAGGGTGAGGTGTTTAGGGTGAGTGAGGGAGTGTTGAGGGTGAGAGATTGAGGGTGAAAAGTTGAGGGTGAGTAAGGATGAGTGTGAGTGTGGGTGAGTAAGGGTGATTGAGTGAGGGTGAGTTGTTGAGGGTGAGGCTGATGTGTTGAGGTGTTGAGTGAGAGTGAGGGTGACTGAGGAGTTGAGGGAGAAGTGTAGAATTTTTGAGGGGGAGGTGTTGAGGGCTAGTGAGGGTGAGTGAGGGTGAGTGAGTGGGAGGTGTTGAGGGTGATTGAGGGTGAGTGAGATTGAGGGTGAGTGAGGCATTAAGGGGGAATTGTAGAGGGTGAGGTGTTGAGGGTGAGTGAGGGTGAGGTGTTGAGGGTGAGTGAGGGTGAGAAGTTGAGGGTGAGTAAGGATGAGGGTGAGTGAGGGTGAGTGATTGATGTTGAGGGTGAGGCTGAGGTGTTGAAGTGTTGAGTGAGAGTGAGGGTGAGTGAGTAGTTGAGGGAGAAGTGTAGAGTTTTTGAGTGTGAGGTGTTGAGGGATAGTGAGGGTGATTGAGGGTGAGTGAGGAGGAGGTGTTGAGGGTGATTGATGTTGAGTGAGATTGAGGGTGAGTGAGGCATTAAGGGTGAATTGTTGAGGGTGAGGTGTTGAGGGAGAGTGAGGGTGGGGTGTTGAGGGTGAGTCAGGGTGACTGAGGGTGAGGCATTGATGTAAAGACAGTCTTTGCGTTCTTTTGGGACACCCAAAAAGAGCAAATCTATAAAATACTGACAGTAAAACCACATAGTAGTAGATGCGTTGTATGACTGGCAATATAATGTATTAGATTTCACGACCCAAATGAACATCCTTTCTACCATATTGCATTTTTTTTTTTTAAAAAAGGCTTTGTGGAGAGTACTTGAATTTGTAGTATAGCCCAAAGCACTGGCCTATTATATTTCCCAAAACTCTTACTTTCAACATAGTGTGAAAGAGTGTATAATGCAACCTTTTTTGAGCTTGTTAGTGAAGTTACTAAGGGCACGATGTAGGTAAATCCCATTTACCTATTTTGAAATACCGAATAATACCGATTTGGTATTTAAAAATGGGTAAATGGTATGTAGGTCCCAACATCTGTATTCGTACCGAATCCTTAACAATTCTTAAAATACCGAATCGGTAAATACCGAATAGGTAATGCCCATTCATTCCTATGGGCTTTGAAGCCCATAGGAATGATTAGGCATTATCGATTTGTTATTTACCGAATCGGTAATTAAAGAATTCAGAAGGGTGCAGGGGGTGTCACTTTGACACCCTCTGGCATCCCCAAAAAGGGCACAGGTGCCATGTGGCAAGCATACCTGCCCTAAGAGCAGGTCTGCCTGTCACATGACATAGGTGTGCTATTTAGACTTGCAATTTAAAAAAGTAAAAAATAAATAAGATATGTCATTTACAATACTAATAAGTCCAACTTTTCAAATGCGAGACAATATTTTTTTTTAGTTGACATGATGACATGTTTGTGTTCATACTTACGGCAATTATTGTCCCTGAAACGGTCATCAGGCTTTTTAGACTTGCCCGTTTTATTTCCTTGATGGGAGAAGCCGATGGTGCAGGCGGATGCAAAATGTTGTTTGCTTGTTGGATCAGGCCATCCTCGATTGCCATTGCAGGAAATTTGGTTACTTTAGTTTGTTTTGTAATTAAAATTGTTTTGTTTTTGATAATAAAGTTTCGTATCAGTAGTCCACAGTTATTTTTCGTTTGCTCATATAAATTTTCTTGGTAACAAGTACATTTTATTGTTCCAGTTTTATCTGCTAAAGCCAAATGGAATAAAATTTTCTGCTCTTGTTTAGCATTTTTGTACGTAGTTTTCCCTGAGCAGTTGATGACATTAACTCTTATTGGTTTCTGGTATGGTTTGTTGTCATCGGTATTAATGTTCATAATTTCTTCAATAGACATCATCTGAAATAGAAAATGTGACATAACATGTTAAATACAAACCCATATTGCTTTATGATCACTGTAATAGCATTCTAAAGTACCATAGTTGTGTAGTTGGACATTTGTATATATATGATCTAAAATGGATTGGTAGTTAGTTGTGTAACTGTTAATGAGTTGTTGACATTGTAATTGCGTTTCAAAGAATCCAAGTAATTGCTTGCTGTTTGCATTTTGTTGAGATACATCCACATTGAAATCACCTATAATAATGAATTTGTGTGTGGGGTAAAAATCCGTAATATTTGTGATGAAATCAAAAAGAGAAGTTATACTTTTTAGGGGTGGTTTGTATAAAATAATAATAAGGAAATCTGTGTTACCAATCTGTAGAGTAAAATGTAAAATGTCAATCCCTTCAAGTGTCTCATAAATAGGCAATATAAATAAATCTTTTTTGTAGTACATAATCATTCCATGGTTTGTGTTGTATGTATGAAATTTATCAAATATAATGTGATGATATTGTTCTATCGTGAAATCATTAGCTGTAGCATTTCTTGTAGTGTTGATCTCAGTTAAGCAAATAATGTCTGCTTGTAATATATTGCTATCCGCTACCATAGATGGAAAATTTTTCTGTAGTGATCTGATATTGTGTGCAATGATATTGAAATGTGCACTGTATGTATGTAACTGTGGGATATGTATTTCAAGTGGCATTTCTGTCCTTAATCTGTGCATTTCCTCATTAACTTGTGGATGTACTACAATTTTACGTTCATCAAAATTGTGTACATATACATTTTGTATTGATTTTGCCCTGCTAATAGCAACATAATGCAAATGATGAATCTTGCTGTTATTAAAGTGTATATAAAGTGGTTCGAGAGTTGCACCTTGTGTGCGATGTATAGTGCGTGCTGATGCTTGGCGTAAAGGAAATTGCTTGCGTATAATGGTAATAAATTTTTTAGTGTATTGGAAATGTCTAGCTATAGCATGTATTGGTGTCCATGTATTTTGTATTTGTGAATGAAATAAGTGTTTATATTGTTGTCTGGTTGTTTGTCCTATAGTGGGATTGTCAAATAACAACCAAACGATAATAGGTGTATTGTTAATCAATTCAACTAATTGTACAACACCAGTTGCGCCATTTGTTAAACCATCATTGACATCCACATTGCAACTTAAATCATAACGAAGTTGTAAGGCAATGTGTAATGTATGTGAAAGGCCCATTGTTTTCTGTGGATCTTTGGGCAGTTGCTTAAGAATGGTTTTTTTCACATTTTCAGACAAATCTGAACTGACGGTATCGCTTGCTACTGTTATGTAGACTGGATAATCTTTGCAATGTTGTTCTAAAACCTTTTGGTTAATTTCATTAACTTCTAGATTAGTTGACATGATATATGGAATTGTTTCTAATAAAGTCTCATCAGGTTGTATTTCCCTTTGCTTAATTTGTGAAATATCTTCCTCAGTATGCTTGCCTTCTCTCAATCGGTTTAGTAATTCAGCAAATTGTAGATCTTCTTTTTGGCGCATAATTTTTGTTAATTCAAAAATTTTAAAATGTTCTTTCCATAAGTTAGCACTTAAAGGACCATACATTTGTGTAGAATCCTGAAAAATGTATCTGTCAAATACAGGTTTTAATTGGTAAAAGTCACCAATGGCTAAAATAGAAATTCCTCCAAATGGTTCATTAGATGATTTAATTTCTTGAAGCCTGTTATGTATAAAATTCAACATATTGTGTCCTACCATTGAAATTTCATCAATAATAACAACTCTAACATGCATCATTTCCATTTGTAGAGCAGTTCTATGTTCATGACTCAGTTGTTTATAAGTCAAACTTTGCGACACAGGTATTTTGAAAGTGCTATGCAGTGTTTTTCCATTAATATTATGGGCAGCCTTTCCTGTTGGAGCAGTAAGTAAGATATAAACATTATCTGGATTTTCACCGGCCTTAGTGTTATAATAGCGTAGTAAAGTTTGATATAGTGCAGATATTACAAAACTTTTCCCAACACCAGCCCCTCCAGTGCAAAAAGTATAGCATGGAGTGCTTGTAGTTTTAAACCAATGCAAGTGATGGTAAACAAAATTAAGTTGTTCCTCCGTTAAGTTTTGCATAAGTTGTTGGTATTTTTCATTGGGTAAAATAACGTTAGTTAAGCTTTGTTCTTCAGTTGTAGTTCTAATTCCTAAATCTAGAGCCAAATCATATCTATTATTATGTTCTGGATTTTGGTCTTCTGTCTGTATATTAACAGTTGGTGATAGAGGAGGTGAAATTACATTTTCATGACACTGTTCATGAATAATGTTTGTAACTTCGCCATGCTGTTTGTTATAGATTTTTAGTTGTGTGTCAACAAATGATTTAACTTCCAGATACCTCTCATAGTAAGTTTCCTTGTTGATTAGTATTTTTTCTTCTTCCCTCCATGGATAGTGCAACATTAATATTTCTCTATAATACTCTTCTGGTTCATTATTTTTGCTAAATCTGCAAAAGCGTATTATTTTCCCTTGTCTGCGCTTATTTAAAGCATAATCATAATTCTGTTTCTTTTGTTGTTTATTTCCGTGACTACATTCTATTTCTAATTCTTCCTCATCTGAGCTGTAAAAGTTTTGTTCTGCAAGTAAATCTTCGCAATCATTTATTTCTTTCCCATGTGTTTTTTTCTTCACATAGTTGAAATCAGCCGCATAGTCTGCTAACGTGCACATCTCTAATGATTGTGGCCGTTTGCAGTACTTAATAATAATATTTTCACATTGAATGTCAGTTGAATTTTCGGGCAAGTTATTAATAGTTTCGATATCGCGCATTAAATAAGTTCTTTTCTCTGGACGGCTAGTATTAATAAATACAAATGATCGTGAGCTTTTCCGTAATGGTATTTGAAGAATTAGATATGCTGCTTCTTGAGCACTAATTTCTGTGCAGTTGAGGAATTTGTTTCCTATGTGTTTAAGTTGATCTTTGATATTACTATTGCTTGTTACCTCTTTAGCAGCTTGCGCTAGAAGTTTGCTAATTCCTCTTTGCGATTTACTGATATATGAGATAATATAGACTGCACAAGCATAAGGGTCTAGTATAAACTGCAAGTCTATGTTTGCTCGCCAAGCTTCTAAAAGAGTACTATTGTAGTTATTGATGAAGCATTCGCCTGGTGTTCTTTTTAAAAAAATAGTTGTTTTTTGTAAGCTAGTTTGTATAGAAGTAATATATTCTTTATCATCCATTTTAATGAACTCTAAAAAGTCCTCAAAAGAAAGTGTATTAAAAGTAGTATTATTCATAGCTTCATGTATTATTTTCATATTATCTTGCCATTGCTTATTTGTCTCCTCAAGTGTTAATGGCTCTAATATGAGCGTTCTTGACATTGGATATTTGGGATATTGATATTTGCATGTCCGTTGCTGTTTACGTCTGCAATTTTTGGTGTGACCATGCCTTTGTAGATTTATTAACGGTTGTAAAAGAGGGTCCTCAGACTTATGACAAGTGATATATTTGTCAATAAAGCTATTGACTTCTTCGACTGGTGAAACACCATACAATGGTGCTTTGTTTACCCAGAGTAATGCATGTATATGTGGAGAACCTCTTTGTTGGAATTCGACTCTGTAAAAGTAGTCTACTATTTCCCCAATTGGATTAGTGCCATTCAGCAAAACACAATTAAAGAATTTCCTAACTTGATAGTCAAACTGTCTTGCACATGTTATTGGATCTTCTTGTATTAATTTACTTTTAGTTTCCCAAGACATGTTTAAGAATTCTTCCTCTGTACATTCCTTTAAGTTTCTAACTCTCAATAGTATATTTATTAAATGGTGCCATTTTGTTTCAGCAGCAGATAAAGTCAAAAAGAAAGTGGGTATGCCAAGTTGCCTTATCATTGCAAAAATATCTTTTTTGCAACCTTCCCAATATGGAGGTGAACTGCGTATAGTTTTTAATACTTTGTACCCCTCATTAAACTGAAAAACATTGGCAATATTACATTTAATGTCTTTAGCAGTTATTTTATTCCCATCTGTAAAATGTTTTCTGATGGAAATGTTGATTTTACCATGGATCTGCTTAATATGTAATTTCTTCAGTTTAAAAAACATATTACTAATAGATTTAGCGACTCTTCTATCATAACTCCTTAACTCTGCTTGGCAAATAGTACTATAATGTACCGGTATGTGTCTTTCCTTATTGTTAGGCCTTCGTTCACCACAAAAAAATTGTAGGGAAAGCCAAAAACTCTGAATCTTTATCCTCATATAAACCTCTTGGCGTGTTATGTTCAGCTGGAGCGAAACTTAACACATTCAGCGAATTACTAGTAATAGTTTCATTAGTTAACATAGTATCCAAATTCCCAGCTTCTATGTTGTCAGAACTATCAGATGAATTGTTTGTCTCAGAAGTCTCATTGTGAGATTCTATTTCTGGAGGTATATACTCCCAGTCAGGGTTAATCGTAACACCATATTCATTAAACATTGTACTATTTTTAGCTAGCCAAGTAGCTGCCTTTTTTACTGTATTTGGTCTAATATTCTCATAATGTGTATATGATTTATAGATTAATTTCCTTTTTAATTTCACTGGGATTGTCATGGCGTCATTAATTTGCCTTGGTAAAATTGTAACAGTTGTCATAACATCTGCAGGTACATTAACTACTGCTCCTGATAATGATTTTTGAAAACCGCGTGGCAGACTCCGAATTTGTAAGAATCGTATCCTAGGTGAAACTAATCTTTCTTCTAAATCATATAATTCTAATTCAACTGGTACATTTGGGAAGCCCATGCCATTTACAATAGAACATGGTGGTATTTTGTTTTTGCGAATGTAATAATAGCAAGTCTTACATATAAAATTGGTTTTCTTGTTACTAATGTTACACTTCTTGAAAATTTCAGATTGGCTAACACTGCGTATATTTTGCAACGTTTGTTTATGCCACAGTTGATTGCAAAGAGTACAAATGTACTCTGGGCCATGCAATATTTCCCGGTGGAATTTGCGAATGATTGTATGGATTTGTTTACCTCGTTTCTGTCTTTGGCCCTGCGTGAAGATGGGGATGTTATTATCAGTAGCACTTAGTTGACTGTTGGTAATGTCTTCTTCAGCTGTATTAACTTTTTTTCTTTGTACAACTTTAGTTGGACATGTACTTGAATCCCTTTTTCTTTTCCGAGACTGTTTATTTGTTCCCTGTATAGCTTTACTATTACCTGGTAATTGTGCTAAATGATTACTATTGCTATTCCCTCCCTTACTTTTATTCAGTAAATCATCAGAAGACATTGATGTTGATGTTATCGTCTGATTAGGAGTACATTCAGTAGTATGTACCCAAATTTTTCTTTCTTGCGGTAGGTGACTATTTTTTTTATGCACAGTAAGTGCTTTTGTAAAGGATTTCCTTTGAATGACTTTTATATCTATTGGTGTTAATTCAAATTGGACACATTGCTCAGCCTGATGTGTAAAGTTATATGCTAGTTTCATAACATATTGAATTAGGCCTTCAAACGAATTAAATGCAATTGTAACACATGTTCCGTTTGAATGAGGCATGCCTTCATGGTCCCTACTATGTGAATCAAATACAAAGTATGATTGCATATGTTTGAAAATAGCTATTACATAAACATTCATACAAAGTAGAACACCACAGTGCTTATTAATAGTAACATTTAATGCTGTGCTAATATCTGGGTAGGCTTTATCAAAACGTTTAAGGACATCACCGTAGTAAGCATTCCGTAGCAAAAGTGAATATATCTCTTGATTGTGGTCTATATACCTTGGCAGGTCATCTGGATGCATAAGTGTTTCGTTGTTAATAGAATGCATTTGGAGATATAAAGCGTCCCCACGGTCCATGATATAATGCAGATCATTAGAGTTCCAAGTAGTTACTGGCTTGCATAAATTGTGCAAGACAGCAAAAGCACTATTTGGTAAGCATTGCTTACCTTGTGATTTGCTATTAAATTTGCTATTCCCTTGATGGTAACTTGCTTTCAAGCATCTCTGCATTTTATAAGTTATACTGAAATGTTGTTATCAACAAATGTAAATTAAGAAGGTTTGTGAACTAACACATTTTTTTGGGGACTGTAAGGTCAGAACTTTTAAAATTTTTTAAACTAAGTGGCAAAGTAGTATTTACCTTAACTTCTGTTTCTTTTGTTGTTGTTTTAATAATCTGAAAGGAGAAAAAAAATACATAATGTTTAGAAGAGATTTTTTCGAATTTTTCACATAAAGGGCACATTAACATGTAAATAGTGTTTTAAAGACCTGTTAAGAGCTCTAGTGCTGCTGTGAGTGTATGCGCCACGGGTGGCACACAGGCAGGGTGAGATGATAGAGGGAGAGAGAGGGAGTGTTAGGAAAAGGGGGACAGAGAGAGAGTGAGTGAGTGCGTGAAAAGTTCATACTGAGAGACGTAAAAAAATGTGTGTGTGTTATCTTGTAACTTGGACTGGTTAATGTGTTGCATTGAATCTGAGAATGAATGCGCTGTGCGTGTAATATTGAAAATGTACCCAGTTAGTGTGCAAGTAATGTAGAAAGATAGAGAGGGAATAAAGGGGAGACAAATGGAGAGTTATATACAAAAACAGAGAGGAAGGGAAAGTTAGGGAAAGGAAGGGAAATGGAGGGAGAGGAAGAGAAAGGGAGTGAGATGCAGGGTGATAGGGAGGGAGACGGAGAGGGAGGGAGAGAGGAGGAAAAAGAGAGGGGGAGTGAGACAGAGGGAGGAACACAGTTAGAGTGAGACAGAGGAAGACAGGAGAGAGGGAGGGGGAGCTATAGAGAGGGAGAGAGAGCTATAGAGATGTAGGGAGACCGCGAGAGAAAGAGAGCGATAAAATTATGTGTATGCCGGGAGGGCTCAGTGCACGAAGCCTTCGGCTGCAGGGTCCTGTGATTAACTTCATGGTCAGTTTTATGTTGTAGCTGTCGCCCCGACCCTTAACCACTAACCCTGCCCACACCGACGCGTTCCTTGGACACAAAGTAAACAGTAAATTATTCACTGAGTGGCGTTGCGTGGCTGAGTGGCGTTGCGTGGCTGAGTGGCGTTGCGTGGCTGAGTGGCGTTGCGTGGCTGAGTGGCGTTGCGTGGCAGAGTGGCGTTGCGTGGGTGAGTGGCGTTGCGTGTGTGAGTGGCGTTGCGTATGTGAGTGGCGTTGCGTGGCTGAGTGGCGTTGCGTGGCTGAGTGGCGTGGCTGAGTGGCGTTGCGTGGCTGAGTGGCGTTGCGTGGCTGAGTGGCGTTGCATGTGTGCGTGGCGTTGCGTGTGTGAGTGGCGTGTGTGAGTGGCGTTGCGTGGCTGAGTGGCGTTGCGTGGCTGAGTGGCGTTGCGTGGCTGAGTGGCGTTGCGTGGGTGATTGGCGTTGCGTGGGTGAGTGGCGTTGCGTGGGTGAGTGACGTTGCGTGGGTGAGTGGCGTTGCGTGTGTGAGTGGCGTTGCGTGTGTGAGTGGCGTTGCGTGTGTGAGTGGCGTTGCGTGGCTGAGTGGCGTTGCGTGGCTGAGTGGCGTTGCGTGGCAGAGTGGCAGTGCGTGGCTGAGTGGCGTTGCATGTGTGCGTGGCGTTGCGTGTGTGAGTGGCGTGTGTGAGTGGCGTTGCATGGCTGAGTGGCGTTGTGTGGCTGAGTGGCGTTGCGTGGATGAGTGGCGTTGCGTGGGTGAGTGGCGTTGCGTGGGTGAGTGGCGTTGCGTGGGTGAGTGGCGTTGCGTGGGTGAGTGGCGTTGCGTGGCTGAGTGGCGTTGCGTGGGTGAGTGGCGTTGCGTGGGTGAGTGGCGTTGCGTGGGTGAGTGGCGTTGCGTGGGTGAGTGGCGTTGCGTGGGTGAGTGGCGTTGCGTGGGTGAGTGGCGTTGCGTGGGTGAGTGGCGTTGCGTGGCTGAGTGGCGTTGCGTGGCTGAGTGGCGTTGCGTGGGTGAGTGGCGTTGCGTGGCTGAGTGGCGTTGCGTGGCTGAGTGGCGTTGCGTGGCTGAGTGGCGTTGCGTGGGTGAGTGGCGTTGCGTGGCTGAGTGGCGTTGCGTGGGTGAGTGGCGTTGCGTGGGTGAGTGGCGTTGCGTGGGTGAGTGGCGTTGCGTGGCTGAGTGGCGTTGCGTGGCTGAGTGGCGTTGCGTGGGTGAGTGGCGTTGCGTGGGTGAGTGGCGTTGCGTGGGTGAGTGGCGTTGCGTGGCTGAGTGGCGTTGCGTGGGTGAGTGGCGTTGCGTGGGTGAGTGGCGTTGCATGGGTGAGTGGCGTTGCGTGGGTGAGTGGCGTTGCGTGGGTGAGTGGCGTTGCGTGGGTGAGTGGCGTTGCGTGTGTGAGTGGCGTTGCGTGGGTGAGTGGCGTTGCGTGGCTGAGTGGCGTTGCGTGGCTGAGTGGCGTTGCGTGGCTGAGTGGCGTTGCGTGGGTGAGTGGCGTTGCGTGGGTGAGTGGCGTTGTGTGGCTGAGTGGCGTTGCGTGGCTGAGTGAAACAGTCAGAAACGTAAATGGAGAGGGGGGTGAGAGTTAAAAGAGAGAGTGAAACAGGCAGAAACGTGGAGAGTTAAAAGAAAGAGCGAATGAATGTAAGCTGCGAGATGTGGCATAACAGAAGGATTGGTACTGCGTGCACCGCAGTTTGGGGTATCTGCGAGATTTGTGTAAGTAAATGGAGAGGGGGGTGAGAGTTGGAAGAGAGAGTGAAACAGGCAGAAACGTGGGGAGTTAAAAGAAAGAGGGAATGAATCTAAGCTGCGAGATGTGGCATAACAGAAGGATTGGTACTGCGTGCACCGCTGCTTGGGGTATCTGCGAGATTTGTGTAAGTAAATGGAGAGGGGGGTGAGAGTTAAAAGAGAGAGTGAAACAGGCAGAAACGTGGAGAGTTAAAAGAAAGAGCGAATGAATCTAAGCTGCGAGATGTGGCATAACAGAAGGATTGGTACTGCGTGCACCGCTGCTTGGGGTATCTGCGAGATTTGTGTAAGTAAATGGAGAGGGGGGTGAGAGTTAAAAGAGAGAGTGAAACAGGCAGAAACGTGGAGAGTTAAAAGAAAGAGCGAAAGAATCTAAGCTGCGAGATGTGGCATAACAGAAGGATTGGTACTGCGTGCACCGCTGCTTGGGGTATCTGCGAGATTTGTGTAAGTAAATGGAGAGGGGGGTGAGAGTTGGAAGAGAGAGTGAAACAGGCAGAAACGTGAATCTAAGCTGCGAGACGGAGAGGGAGGGAGAGAGGAGGAAAAAGAGAGGGGGAGTGAGACAGAGGGAGGAACACAGTTAGAGTGAGACAGAGGAAGACAGGAGAGAGGGAGGGGGAGCTATAGATGTAGGGAGAGCGCGAGAGAAAGAGAGCGATAAAATTATGTGTATGCCGGGAGGGCTCAGTGCACGAAGCCTTCGGCTGCAGGGTCCTGTGATTAACTTCATGGTCAGTTTTATGTTGTTGCTGTCGCCCCGACCCTTAACCACTAACCCTGCCCCCACCGACGCGGTCCTTGGACACAAAGTAAACAGTAAATTATTCACCTGCGAGAAAGCTTGTGAGTAGCCATGTAATAGAGGGTGTGGGCGAAACTCCCCTTGATCGTGTGTATGAAAAGTTTGTTGTGGTGTGGCGAAGTGTTGCGAACGGATTATGACTGTACTATTCCCCCTAATGTTCCAATGTGCCTGTGAATAGTGTATTAAGTGTAAGGTCAAGTTTTATTTTGGGTAGGCAGCTAATCCTGGCTAATGTGTTATTGGATGTGTGATTGTGAAAATGTAATACTAGTAGTTGTACGAGCGGCTGTTTCCGTGTGTCAGGTTGTAACTTGGATTACTAACTGTGCAAGTAAAGCTGCGAATGAATGCATTCTGCGTAAATGTTGTAAAGTGTTGCCTGTTTACGTGCACATTAATGTGCAATTATAAGTTCTGACTGAAAGTTTGGTGCTGTAGTGGCGAAGTGCTCTGATGTTACATTGCGTAGGAGTTGCACGTGCTGTATAAGGGTGGCAGTCAGTGTTTTGCCTAATGTGACAGGCTGTGTGTTATTAGTGTAAGATGAAGTGTTTTCCCTAATGTGACAGGGTGTGTGTGATTAGTGTGCTATAGAGAGGGAGGGAGACGAAGAGAGAAAGAGCGAGAAAATTATGTGTATGCCGGGAGGGCTCAGTGGACGAAGCCTTCGGCTGCAGGGTCCTGTGATTAACCTCATGGCCAGTTTTATGTTGTTGCTGTAGACCCGACCCTTAACCACTGACCCTGCCCCCACCGATGCGGTCCTTGGACACAAAGTAAACATTAAATTTGTCCCCTGAGAGAAAGATTGTGAGTAGCCATGTAATAGATGGTGTGTGTGAAAGTGCCCTTGTTCGTGGAATGTGTGCATGAAAATTTTTTTGTGGTGTGGCGAAGTGTTGCGAACGGTTTATGGCTGTACTATTCTCGCGAATGATACAATGTGCCTGGGAATAGTGTAGTAACTGTAAAGTGAAGTGTTTATTTTTGTAGGCCGCAAATCCTGGCTAATGTGTTATTGGGTGCGTGTTTGTGGAAAGGTAATACTAGTAGTTGTACGAGCGGATGTTTTCGTGTGTCAGCTAGTAACTTGGATTACTTAATGTGTGCCAGTAAAGCTGCGGGTGAATGTTGTAAAGTGTAGCCTGTTTGCGTACAAATAAATGTGCAATTTGAAGTTGTTCCTGAAAGTTTGGTGCTGTAGTGGCGAAGTGCTATGATCTTAGATTGCGTTTGAGTCGCACGTGCTGTATAAGGGTGGCAGTCAGTGTTTTGCCTAATGTGACAGGCTGTGTGTGATTAGTGTAAGATGCAGCTCTGTTGACTCTTGAGTACAATCATCCAGTTTACTGTTTTGCTATGAAGCTGTAAATGAAAGCATAATGAGTGTTCTAATGTGGTCGCACTCATTTCGGCGTGCGTGTGATATAGTATGTATTCCTAACAGTGTGTGCATGAAAAGTTAATAGTAATAGATGTAAAAAAAAAGGGTGGGTATGTGTCATCTTGTAACTTGCACTGGTTACTGTGTTACATTTAATCAGAGAATGGAAGCGGTATGCATGTAATCTTGACAGATAATCTGACAAGGTGTGTGTGAGTAGTGTAAGCTGGAGCTCTGTTCACTGTTCAGTCCGATCATCCTGTTTACTGTATTGCTGTGAAGCAGTGAAAAAAATAGTAAGGAGTGTTCTGTTGTGGTTGCACTCAATTCGCCGTGCGTGTTATATAGTATGTGTTCTTAACCGTGTGTGCGTGAAAAGGTACTAGTAACAGACGTAAAAAGGTGTGTGTGTCATGTTGTAATTAGGAGTAGTTACTGTGTTGCATTAAATATAAGAAAGAATGGGTGTGTGTCAAACTTATGTTGTGCCTTGAATTATTGGAAGGAATGTTCTGTGTGGCGAGTCGGAGTGTTAGGAACGGAAGTAAAAATTGTGTAGAAGAGTGAACAGTTGGCTGTACTTACATGATATATGTTGGTGCGCAGTTTCTTTGCCCCTATCAAGGAAATGTTGAAAGCGTACCAATAACCTACAAGAGATAACGATAAAAAAAACAATATGTATCGGTTGGTTTAAACAAAGGTATGACCTGTTTGAGAAATTACGTAGTCCTTTGCTAAGTATTACCATAGAAAATGTAGATTTGCAAACAAACATGTCGCAGAATAATTTAACAGAGGTGCGATGTTGATATAGTAACAGTTGTAATAAACGCAAGTAAATGTATCAATACTGTCCCTTAGATGTATAGAAATAAAACTTGCATGCACTTACGTTCTAAGATTGAATGCCGTAAATTTTCAGTGGCTGTTGGTCGATAGCAGCAAGTACAGCGCCGTTCTGTAAGTCGAAGTTCTGTCCTCGCAGGTAAAAAGAGAGTATGACTTAAAGTGACCCGTCCCTCTGCTTAAATAGGGGGTAACGATGCAAGAATATATATATTTTTTTTTGGTTTAAGAAAGGATCAAAGCTTTTAGTCCTTCCCTTGCCCCAAGGAAAAGTCACACTAGCTGATGTGCGCGACTTGGAAGTGTGAATGTTTGAATGTGTATGCAGATGGAGTTTCGACATTGGCGCGCCAGTAGACTTCCCTGGGCAACTCCCTTAAGGCCACATAAGATTTTGCTCGGAACTGACAAAGCAAAGGGCCTTTTTTTTTTTACGTTAGTGTAATGACACTTCAACTGTCTGCTCGAAGTTACACTTAAAAATGGCATATATAAAGCATCCAAAGTATACAAAGTTTCACTTTTAAACATACAACTCTTGTAATATACTGGCTCAAAGTTGTGGCGTTTATGTTTAGTATGAAAATACTGAAAATTGCTGCGGATGCGTCCATAAATGTGTGTGTGCCAACGTGAAAATACATTGGGTGAATGAGAAAGATGGTCGATGATTTTCTTTGGCAAAAAATAAATGTAAAGACAGGTGTGGTGCTGAACGGGTCAGAGGCCGGATGCAATGTTTGCCATAAAAGTTGTGTTCTTCGTTTTATTATGAAAATCGTGAACATTGCTGCGTAAGTGGCGTGTGTGTGGCGTTGCGTGTGTGTGTGGCGTTGCGTGTGAGTGGCCTTGCGTGTGTGAGTGGCGTTGCGTGTGTGAGTGGCGTTGCGTGTGAGTGGCGTTGCGTGGCTGAGTGGCGTTCCTTGGGTGAGTGGCGTTGCGTGTGTGAGTGGCGTTGCGTGGATGAGTGGCATTGCGTGGGTGAGTGGGTGTGTGTGTGGCGTTGCGTGTGTGTGTGGCGTTGCGTGTGAGTGGCCTTGCGTGTGTGAGTGGCGTTGCGTGTGTGAGTGGCGTTGCGTGTGAGTGGCGGTGCGTGGCTGAGTGGCGTTCCTTGGGTGAGTGGCGTTGCGTGGGTGAGTGGCGTTGCGTGGGTGAGTGGCATTGCGTGGGTGAGTGGGTGTGTGTGTGGCGTTGCGTGTGTGAGTGGCGTTGCGTGTGTGAGTGGCGTTGCGTGTGTGAGTGCCGTTGCGTGTGTGAGTGGCATTGCATGTGTGAGTGGCGTTGCGTGTGTGAGTGGCGTTGCGTGTGTGAGTGGCGTTGCATGTGTGAGTGGCGTTGCATGTGTGAGTGGCGTTGCGTGTGTGTGGCGTTGCATGTGTGAGTGGCGTGTGTGGCGTTGCGTGGCAGAGTGGCGTTGCGTGGGTGAGTGGCGTTGCGTGGTTGAGTGGCGTTGCGTGAGTGGCGTTGCATGGGTGAGTGGCGTTGCGTGGGTGAGTGGCGTTGCGTGGCTGAGTGGCGTTGCGTGGCTGAGTGGCGTTGAGTGGCGTCCCGCGTGTGAGTGGCGTCGCGCGTGTGAGTGGCGTTGCGCGTGTGAGTGGCGTTGCGCGGCTGAGTGGCGTTGCGCGTGTGAGTGGCGTTGCGCGTGTGAGTGGCGTTGCGCGGCTGAGTGGCGTTGCGCGGCTGAGTGGCGTTGCGCGGCTGAGTGGCGTTGCGCGGCTGAGTGGCGTTGCGCGGCTGAGTGGCGTTGCGCGGCTGAGTGGCGTTGCGCGGCTGAGTGGCGTTGCGCGGGTAAGTGGCGTTGCGCGGGTGAGTGGCGTTGCGTGGCTGAGTGGCGTTGCGTGGCTGAGTGGCGTTGCGTGGCTGAGTGGCGTTGCGTGGCTGAGTGGCGTTGCGTGGCTGAGTGGCGTTGCGTGGGTGAGTGGCGTTGCGTGGGTGAGTGGCGTTGCGGGTGAGTGGCGTTGCGTGGGTGAGTGGCGTTGAGTGGCGTTGCGTGGCTGAGTGGCCTTACCGTAATTCGACTTGAACTGTCTGCTCCAAGTTACCCTTCAAAATAGCATGAGGGGTTGAGGGTGAGTGAGGGTGAGTGAGGGTGAGGCTGCTGCGGATGCGCCCCTTAATGTGTGTGTATAAGAAATATGGTAGTTATCCAAAAGAAGGCAACATCGGAAATGTTCCACTGAAGGCAACATAAGAAATCTTTAGTCTGTACAAGCGTCGACGTAGAATAGGCCGTTTTTAAATACCACGCTGTAGAGGGAAGTTGTGAAATACTAGACATGCTTATGTGAAGTAAATAATTTTTGTTAAAAAAACATCACGTTTCTAGTGTTAGTATTTTCGTTCAGTGGGATTGTTTAAGTTTAGCGAAAAAGCATCACGTTTCTAGTGTTAGTATTTTCTTCCAGTGACTTTGTTTTTGGGGGGGTTTGTTGTTGTTCTCGAGGTAACACCCGGCTCGCATCCTGCTGTTCTAAATTCGCACATCCCCAAAGGAACTTCACAAGTGATTACAATCTTGAACACGGCGCTTAAAGTAGTCTAGCATCCTGGAGTTTTGGTAACGAAAGCCTTGGAGTCTGTGGCCTGGCTTTGTGTTCATGTAAATGGTATTAAAGAATGGTCCCAGCAGGTCCGTCGTATTGTTGGGGGTTATGGCGGGTTGCGAGGACTGTTTAGTCACGTGGATGTGCTAGAGGCTCTGTGATGTCACTCTGTGTCGGAGGAGGGAAATAGTAGGCCCGTTGAATTGAACTGACTCTGTGTGTTTCATTCCGTTATATGACCGGTATGCGAAGGAGGCACTACAGGTCCAGAGCAGGCTCAACCCAGAAGTACTGGTCAAGCCTTTGCCACCTCCCAACCTTGAGGTCAGACTGAGCAAATAACTTGCGTGGTCTTGAGAAGGGAATACCCCTCTCACACGTAGATACACTTTAGGGCGTGTAGACACATAGTCTCCCCTACACCCCCACTAGGTAGTTTGCACTCACTTATTTTAGGTCCTGAAGAAAGCCAGTCTAGTCATAAGGCACTGGCTGAAACATGTTGACCCATTGGATGTGAGAGGTCGTAACTCGCCCCTTACATCCCCTTGCCTTATTTTTAACCGCTGACGGAGGCCCAGGTATTAAAGTCTAATTTTACCTACGGGTACTGGGACCACCGTTCAGCCGTTTTAACATCACTTCCTTAACTATCTTCACCGCACACTCAGTAAAATACCAGCTCCGCTGTAGTCAGGCGTTGAAGCACACCCGGGGCACGCTAGGTGCCACTGGGTGGGCCCGATGATGAAGCATGCCACCAACTAGGTTGGTGGGTGAGGGCTTTTTGAACACACCTGCTGGGTGTTCACACTCCGTGACAAAACATACCAGAGTCTTCCCCCTCCCCTAAAGTAACTTGAGCTAGTCTCTTTTTGATTTAATCATTCCGTTTATAAACATGTCAAAATAATAATTTTTTTTTAGGTGCAATGCTATAGATACAAGCGCTATTTTTGGCGTAGCAGGCTGTAGAGGGAGGGGTGGGAATAGTAGGTCTGCTGATTAGGGAATGTACAAGGCCATGTAGCTTGTAATGCGTCTGTCATTATTTCATTTTGTAGACGATTTCACTTTCAAGTCTTTTTGTGTTCTGAGAGCCTGGCTGTGTGCAGGGACAGAGAGGGGAGGTGCTGGCGTCTGGGGAGGGGGAGTTGAATTGCGAGTCTGGATGTGTAAGGGAACAGAGGGGAGAGGTGCTGGCGTTTGTGGGTTGTAATATTAACTGTTTTTTAGGTGCAATGCTATACATACTAACGGCGTTGCGTGTGTGAGTGGCGTTGCGTGTGTGAGTGGCGTTGCGTGTGTGAGTGGCGTTGCGTGTGTGAGAGGCGTTGCGTGTGTGTGGCGTTGCGTGTGTGAGTGGCGTTGCGTGTGAGTGGCGTTGCGTGTGTGAGTGGCGTTGCGTGTGTGAGTGGGGTTGCTTGTGAGTGGGGTTGCTTGTGAGTGGCGTTGCGGGTGAGTGGTGTAGCGTGGGTGAGTGGCGTTGCGTGGGTGAGTGGCGTTGCGTGGGTGAGTGGCGTTGCGTGGGTGAATGGCGTTGCGTGGGTGAGTGGCGTTGCGTGGGTGAGTGGCGTTGCGCGGGTGAGTGGCGTTGCGCGTGTGAGTGGCGTTGCGCGTGTGAGTGGCGTTGCGCGTGTGAGTGGCGTTGCGCGGGTGAGTGGCGTTGCGCGTGTGAGTGGTGTTGCGCGTGTGAGTGGCGTTGCGCGTGGCTGAGTGGCGTTGCGCGTGGCTGAGTGGCGTTGCGTGGCTGAGTGGCGTTGCGTGGGTGAGTGGCGTTGCGTGCCTGAGTGGCGTTGCGTGGGTGAGTGGCGTTGCGTGCCTGAGTGGCGTTGCGTGCCTGAGTGGCGTTGCGTGCCAGAGTGGCGTTGCGTGCCAGAGTGGCGTTGCGTGCCAGAGTGGCGTTGCATGGGTGAGTGGCGTTGCGTGGGTGAGTGGCGTTGCGTGGGTGAGTGGCGTTGCGTGGGTGAGTGGCGTTGCGTGGGTGAGTGGCGTTGCGTGGCTGAGTGACGTTGCGTGGCTGAGTGGCGTTGCGTGGCTGAGTGGCATTGCGTGGCTGAGTGGCGATGCGTGGGTGAGTGGCGTTACGAATGAATCTAAGCTGCGAGATGTGGCATAACAGAAGGATTGGTACTGCGTGCACCGCTGCTTGGGGTATCTGCGAGATTTGTGTAAGTAAATGGAGAGGGGGGTGAGAGTTGTAAGAGAGAGTGAAACAGGCAGAAACGTGGAGAGTTAAAAGAAAGAGGGAATGAATCTAAGCTGCGAGATGTGGCATAACAGAAGGATTTGTAGTGCGTGCACCGCTGCTTGGGGTACGACAAACAGGAGATGGTGACTAAAGTTTCAAACATGAGGTTGGAAGGCAGTGAAGTGAAATGTGAGGAGGCACCTCTTCAAATTGTAAAACAGACGGAGGGCATTGCTGTGGGGAGGGGGTGTAGGAGAAATGCACATTGCGGGCTGCTGGGCCAACATGCTTGCTGTTCTGATGTCCCTGTGTTAAGACTGGCTTTAATACACTTTCAAGCACGGTATGAATTGGTTCCATAGGCAGTGCATGACGGTGTGCTATGACGTATTGTTGGAGCGGTGTTATTCTAACGAGGTCTTTGAGATATCTGTGTAACGCATTCAGCCGGTCCTTCCATTATTTGCTAGCGTTTTATTACTAAAAGAAACAAAACTACGAGTCCCAGAATGCAATGTTGTAGCTAAAAGCCCGGGACTGCTCGTGAAGTGTTATGGCTGAGTGGCGTTGCGTGGCTGAGTGGCGAAGCGTGGCTGAGTGGCGTTGCGTGGCTGAGTGGCGTTGCGTGGCTGAGTGGCGTTGCGTGTGTGAGTGGCGTTGCGTGTGTGAGTGGCGTTGCGTGTGTGAGTGGCGTTGCGTGGCTGAGTGGCGTTACGTGGCTGAGTGGCGTTGCGTGGGTGAGTGGCGTTGCGTGGGTGAGTGGCGTTGCGTGGGTGAGTGGCGTTGCGTGGGTGAGTGGCGTTGCGTGGGTGAGTGGCGTTGCGTGGGTGAGTGGGTGAGTGGCGTTGCGGGTGAGTGGCGTTGCGTGGGTGAGTGGCATTGAGTGGCGTTGCGTGGCTGAGTGGCGTTGCGTGGCTGAGTGGCCTTACCGTAATTCGACTTGAACTGTCTGCTCCAAGTTACCCTTCAAAATAGCATGAGGGGTTGAGGGTGAGTGAGGGTGAGTGAGGGTGAGGCTGCTGCGGATGCGCCCCTTAATGTGTGTGTATAAGAAATATGGTAGTTATCCAAAAGAAGGCAACATCGGAAATGTTCCACTGAAGGCAACATAAGAAATCTTTAGTCTGTACAAGCGTCGACGTAGAATAGGCCGTTTTTAAATACCACGCTGTAGAGGGAAGTTGTGAAATACTAGACATGCTTATGTGAAGTAAATAATTTTTGTTAAAAAAACATCACGTTTCTAGTGTTAGTATTTTCGTTCAGTGGGATTGTTTAAGTTTAGCGAAAAAGCATCACGTTTCTAGTGTTAGTATTTTCTTCCAGTGACTTTGTTTTTGGGGGGGTTTGTTGTTCTCGAGGTAACACCCGGCTCGCATCCTGCTGTTCTAAATTAGCACATCCCCAAAGGAACTTCACAAGTGATTACAATCTTGAACACGGCGCTTAAAGTAGTCTAGCATCCTGGAGTTTTGGTAACGAAAGCCTTGGAGTCTGTGGCCTGGCTTTGTGTTCATGTAAATGGTATTAAAGAATGGTCCCAGCAGGTCCGTCGTATTGTTGGGGGTTATGGCGGGTTGCGAGGACTGTTTAGTCACGTGGATGTGCTAGAGGCTCTGTGATGTCACTCTGTGTCGGAGGAGGGAAATAGTAGGCCCGTTGAATTGAACTGACTCTGTGTGTTTCATTCCGTTTATAAACATGTCAAAATATTACATGTTTTTTAGGTGCAATGCTATAGATACAAGCGCTATTTTTGGCGTAGCAGGCTGTAGAGGGAGGGGTGGGAATAGTAGGTCTGCTGATTAGGGAATGTACAAGGCCATGTAGCTTGTAATGCGTCTGTCATTATTTCATTTTGTAGACGATTTCAATTTCAAGTCTTTTTGTGTTCTGAGAGCCTGGCTGTGTGCAGGGACAGAGAGGGGAGGTGCTGGCGTCTGGGGAGGGGGAGTTGAATTGCGAGCCTGGATGTGTACGGGAACAGAGGGGAGAGGTGCTGGCGTTTGTGGGTTGTAATATTAACTGTTTTTTAGGTGCAATGCTATACATACTAACGGCGTTGCGTGGCTGAGTGGCGTTCCTTGGGTGAGTGGCGTTGCGTGGGTGAGTGGCGTTGCGTGGGTGAGTGGCGTTGCGTGGGTGAGTGGCGTTGCGTGGGTGAGTGGCGTTGCGTGGGTGAGTGGCGTTGCGTGTGAGTGGCGTTGCGTGTGTGAGTGGCGTTGCGTGGCTGAGTGGCGTTGCGTGGCTGAGTGGCGTTGCGTGGCAGAGTGGCAGTGCGTGGCTGAGTGGCGTTGCATGTGTGCGTGGCGTTGCGTGTGTGAGTGGCGTGTGTGAGTGGCGTTGCGTGGCTGAGTGGCGTTGCGTGGGTGAGTGGCGTTGCGTGGGTGAGTGGCGTTGCGTGGGTGAGTGGCGTTGCGTGGGTGAGTGGCGTTGCGTGGGTGAGTGGCGTTGCGTGGCTGAGTGGCGTTGCGTGGCTGAGTGGCGTTGCGTGGCTGAGTGGCGTTGCGTGGGTGAGTGGCGTTGCGTGGGTGAGTGGCGTTGCGTGGGTGAGTGGCGTTGCGTGGGTGAGTGGCGTTGCGTGGGTGAGTGGCGTTGCGTGGGTGAGTGGCGTTGCGTGGCTGAGTGGCGTTGCGTGGCTGAGTGGCGTTGCGTGGGTGAGTGGCGTTGCGTGGGTGAGTGGCGTTGCGTGGGTGAGTGGCGTTGCGTGGGTGAGTGGCGTTGCGTGGCTGAGTGGCGTTGCGTGGCTGAGTGGCGTTGCGTGGCTGAGTGGCGTTGCGTGGGTGAGTGGCGTTGCGTGTGAGTGGCGTTGCGTGTGAGTGGCGTTGCGTGTGTGAGTGGCGTTGCGTGGGTGAGTGGCGTTGCGTGGCTGAGTGGCGTTGCGTGCCAGAGTGGCGTTGCGTGGGTGAGTGGCGTTGCGTGGGTGAGTGGCGTTGCGTGGGTGAGTGGCGTTGCGTGGGTGAGTGGCGTTGCGTGGGTGAGTGGCGTTGCGTGGGTGAGTGGCGTTGCGTGGGTGAGTGGCGTTGCATGGGTGAGTGGCGTTGCGTGGCTGAGTGGCGTTGCGTGGCTGAGTGGCGTTGCGTGGCTGAGTGGCGTTGCGTGGGTGAGTGGCGTTGCGTGGGGGAGTGGCGTTGCGTGGGGGAGTGGAGTTGCGTGGGTGAGTGGCGTTGCGTGGGTGAGTGGCGTTGCGTGCCAGAGTGGCGTTGCGTGCCAGAGTGGCGTTGCGTGCCAGAGTGGCGTTGCGTGCCAGAGTGGCGTTGCGTGGGTGAGTGGCGTTGCGTGGGTGAGTGGCGTTGCGTGGGTGAGTGGCGTTGCGTGGGTGAGTGGCGTTGCGTGGGTGAGTGGCGTTGCGTGGCTGAGTGGCGTTGCGTGGCTGAGTGGCGTTGCGTGGCTGAGTGGCGTTGCGTGGGTGAGTGGCGTTGCGTGCCAGAGTGGCGTTGCGTGCCAGAGTGGCGTTGCGTGCCAGAGTGGCGTTGCGTGCCAGAGTGGCGTTGCGTGCCAGAGTGGCGTTGCGTGCCAGAGTGGCGTTGCGTGGGTGAGTGGCGTTGCGTGGGTGAGTGGCGTTGCGTGGGTGAGTGGCGTTGCGTGGGTGAGTGGCGTTGCGTGGGTGAGTGGCGTTGCGTGGCTGAGTGGCGTTGCGTGGCTGAGTGGCGTTGCGTGGCAGAGTGGCAGTGAGTGGCTGAGTGGCGTTGCATGTGTGCGTGGCGTTGCGTGTGTGGGTGGCGTGCATGAGTGGCGTTGCGTGGGTGAGTGGCGTTGCGTGGGTGAGTGGCGTTGCATGGCTGAGTGGCGTTGCGTGGGTGAGTGGCGTTGCGTGGCTGAGTGGCGTTGCGTGGCTGAGTGGCGTTGCGTGCGTGAGTGGCGTTGCGTGCCTGAGTGGCGTTGCGTGGCTGAGTGAAACAGGCAGAAACGTTAATGGAGAGGGGGGTGAGAGTTAAAAGAGAGAGTGAAACAGGCAGAAACGTGGAGAGTTAAAAAAAAAAGCAAATGAATCTAAGCTGCGAGATGTGGCATAACAGAAGGATTGGTACTGCGTGCACCGCTGCTTGGGGTATCTGCGAGATTTGTGTAAGTAAATGGAGAGGGGGGTGAGAGTTGGAAGAGAGAGTGAAACAGGCAGAAACGTGGGGAGTTAAAAGAAAGAGGGAATGAATCTAAGCTGCGAGATGTGGCATAACAGAAGGATTGGTACTGCGTGCACCGCTGCTTGGGGTATCTGCGAGATTTGTGTAAGTAAATGGAGAGGGGGGTGAGAGTTAAAAGAGAGAGTGAAACAGGCAGAAACGTGGAGAGTTAAAAGAAAGAGCGAAAGAATCTAAGCTGCGAGATGTGGCATAACAGAAGGATTGGTACTGCGTGCACCGCTGCTTGGGGTATCTGCGAGATTTGTGTAAGTAAATGGAGAGGGGGGTGAGAGTTGGAAGAGAGAGTGAAACAGGCAGAAACGTGAATCTAAGCTGCGAGACGGAGAGGGAGGGAGAGAGGAGGAAAAAGAGAGGGGGAGTGAGACAGAGGGAGGAACACAGTTAGAGTGAGACAGAGGAAGACAGGAGAGAGGGAGGGGGAGCTATAGATGTAGGGAGAGCGCGAGAGAAAGAGAGCGATAAAATTATGTGTATGCCGGGAGGGCTCAGTGCACGAAGCCTTCGGCTGCAGGGTCCTGTGATTAACTTCATGGTCAGTTTTATGTTGTTGCTCTCCCTCCAAGCGCAATGCCGCTGCCAGCAATACCAGCATCAAAGAAAACAAGACGGAGGGAAGAGAGGGGAGAGGGGAGAGGGGAGGGGGGAGGAGAAATGCGACACGGCGGGAAGGGGCAGGCAGGATGACTCAGGGGAGGGGGCGGAGCGGGGCAGAGCGGCATGTGGGTGTGAACAAGCCGGGCCTTTGAAGTGAAGCTAAGTTTCACTTCAAAGGTGTCGGAGGAATGCGGGCGGCTGTGCACGCGCTTTTAAGCTCAATGCACATGCGCATTGAGCTTAAAAGTCACGGGCACTGCAAGGAATCGCCACGATTCCTTGAAAGTTAGATAAAGTCTGGATGAGCCCCTATAGTCTCGCTTGCTCGATGCGCATGCGCATCGACAGGCGAGACCTAAAAAGTACTCTTTTGGCACTGCAAGCATGGTGCGCCATGTAAAGAATCTTTATCCAAACATCTATGCCAGAGTTCAAACTCAGAGGTTGCAGGAGGACAATGGATCTGCTCTTCCCAGTACATCAAGTGCACCACCACCACCAGCACCGAGTGGTATGCACGCAAATATACAACCAGAATTTGCAGATTTGATTTTTCGTTGCAAATTTTGCAACAAACTACTGTGCTATGGGGAACAATCCATTGACCTCATTCTCCGCAAGAAACGGGAGCACCGTTGTTCTCGGCAATGTTTTTTTTTTTTTACTGTTTTGTTGATGTTCCACACTTTTGTTGGTTCTAGTTTCATTTTTTTGTTTAAAAAAACAAAAAAAACACCAACAAAAAACTTGTTAAAAAAACCAAAAAGCTAAAAAGACAAAAAAAAACAGTTCTTCTCAGAACTACCTCCACTGGTCAAAGAAATAGCTATATTTCTATGATAGTGTGAAAACTTTGTCTGAATGAATGTGTAGTGCATAAATGAATGAATGAATACATTAGTAGTGTATGGTGAATGTGAAAGTGCAGAACTATAAGGAATGTAACATATGCACATAAGTATGTTACAAGTCTATGCTTCAATTTGCACTGCTGGTGAAACTGCCTGGGTGAATTTGTATGTCTTAGGGGCAGATTTACAACCCCCCTTGTGCCTCTTTTACACAGCCATTGCTCACTTTTGTGATGCAGCGCTGGTGCAAAAGATGTGCCATGGTGTGTGGTATTTACAATGTGACGCATATGGAAGGTGCATCACATTGTAAAGCCCTGTGCCTGAAGGAGGCTTTCCTGCACTGGGGGGGGGGGGGTGTTCTGGCACAGGAACGCCTCCTAAAAGTGACTGAGTGAAATCTATAAGATTTAATTCAGTCACTTTTGAGCTTATGCTGCGTCAAAACCCTGCACCTGCTTGAAAAAGGTGTAAGGATTTACAAAGCATTATGAGCATAGGGCCCCAAGAGCACTGCTGGAGCTGCGATGCGCTTCCAACGCAAGTCAAGCAATGCACCACCTTCACAACACAAATACATCACATATCTGTGCCGTTTTTGCCCCATAATACACCACATTGTAAATACGGTGCATCCATGGTGGTGATGTCACAGTGCACAATAACTGGCATATCTCTGGGGATGTACCACTTATTGTACATCTACTGATTAGTGTTTTAATGTAGTGATTGGATTACTACACACTGATCAATGAGTCACTACAAAACTATAACAGGAGTGACAGAGTGTTTGGTGGAAGTGTAAGGATAGAGATTGGGGAATTGAACATATAAAAGGCAAATTTGCAGGTGCATAGAAAAGTGCATGCATAGTCTATAGGGGTTTGAAGCAGTCCATGCCCTAAGGCCCACTTTGCACTATGAGTACTTGGGTACTGTCTGAATGATTACAATTCTGCAAGGAGAGTGTGTGGCTGAATGTATAGCAGCTCTACTTTTAAAACAGTGTATAGATAAGCACATAGTGCTGTATGGCTCACTATAATACTGAAACAGTAGGGTGATAGTGTTTGCTGGAAGTGTAAGGATACAGACTGGGGAATTGAAGGTATAAAAGACAAGTTTGCCGGTGCATAAAAGACTGTATGCAAAGTCTATAGGGGTTTGAAGCAGTCTATGGCCTAAAGCCTATTTTATTGCATGAGTACTTAGGTACTGAGTGGATGATTACAGTTCTGCAAAGTAAGTGCCTGACTGAATTTATAACAGCTTCAGTTTTGCCACACTACATAGATAAGCAAATACTGCTGAATGGCTCACTACAATATTGAAACAGTAGTGTGAGAGTGTTTGGTGAAAGTCTAATGATACAGACTGGGGAATTGAAGGTATAAAAAACAAGTTTGCAGGTACATAGAAGACTGCATGCATAGTCAATAGGGGTTTAAAGCAGTCCATGGCCCAAGGCCTACTTTGCTCCATGATTACTCGGGTACTGACTGGATAATTACAGTTCTGCAAGGAGAGTGTCTGACTGAATTTAAAAGAGCTTCATGTTTAGCACAGTGCATAGAAAAAGACATTCTGCTGAATAGCTCAGTACAATACTGAATCAGCAATCACAGAGAGTTTGCTGGAAGTGTAAGGATACAGACTGGGGAATAGAAGCTATAAAAGACAAGTTTGCCGGTGCATAGAAGAGTGCATGCATAGTCTATAGGGGTTTGAAACAGTCCATGCCCTAAGGCCCACTTTGCACCATGAGTACTTGGGTACTAGCTGAATGATTAAAATTCTGTAAGGAGAGTGTCTCAAACCATTATTATTATATAATAATAAATGTATTCTTGTAACATCCCATAATTTTATAGAGCTTCTAAAATAATTTCATCAGGTATTTCATTTTCCTGGTTATCAATTTCAAAAGTCATATGATCAAACTCGAACTCATCTAATGCTTCCACAAAATCAGCATCCAAGGTTTCGTCTAGAAAATCACAGTTGATATCTGCAGCATTCATTTCTTCCTCTTCATTCTCGCTGCTTGTGAAAGGTATGTTCAGTTCTTCTATGACACTGTTACTAATTTCGAAACCGTCTTCCATATTTTTTTGTTGATTTTCCATAGTGAATTTCTTATGTCGTAGGTCATTGTACAAAAACATAAACACTTCATTTTATCATTTTTCCTAATACATAACACAAAACTAGCTTTATCAACTATTTTGCCCTTTAAACAATATTATACAAATACCTTTCTCAACTACTTTATAAGATTATATAAATATAATTATTTATATGAATGTTCAGTTTTTACATTTTCTTAAATTTTCAAACCAGTCACTCCTTATCACTATAGGAAAAAACTCGGGCTGTTATAATAAAATGCACTACTAAAAAAAGTACAATATGTCTATTCAACTTAAAGTAGATGTGTTGTAGTAAAATGCAAAGAATACTGGAACACTCAGTATATATATTACTTTTGTCAAATGTCTTTAAAAGATACAAACCATCTTTGCACACTTATGTACTCCATCCATGGTTTGTTACTTCAGCTCTGTAAAAGCACATTCCATCGGCCATTTTTAACAGTTACTTATACTTACCTTAAACATACTAAATAATAAAAAAATGATATATTATAAAATTAGCAACTGTGGAAGACAAACAAAATACAATTACAATATATATTTCACAACACAAAATAATTTGTAAAGCATTTCCTTTGCCTTTTTTGCTGTTCTCAGAATATATTGAACTTCACTAGAAACAGTGAGTTCAATAGTACTCATTACATAACAGCGGGCAAAAAAAGACAATCAATAAGATTATCTTAAAAAAAAACATTCAACATTTTCAATAACAATCTAAAAAATAGAAATAATCCATATGTTAAATGTTTTTTTCTAACAGCAATTTCTTACGTAACTACGAGATATCTCAAACAATCTTAGAATACCAAAACACTATCATTAATTTTCATACACTGAAAACAAAGTTACTTTTGAATATATGCTGACAAAATACACAACAAATAGTCCTTAATAGTTTTACATACTTTTCCTCATGGCCAAATAGTATATCTCAAATTCATAGTTCAGAAGTTCCTTAATAGTAATCCTCAGCATCCGTCTCCCACCTTTCTGATCCAAAACCACCGACATCATTTGCAACGTCCCCAAGGGCTCATACCTCAACTTGACGCTATTCAACATCTACATGGCACCCTCACACAAGTGGCCCGCCATCAAAACCTGAACATTATCTGCTAAGACAACGACACCCAACTCATCTTCGTCCTCTCCAAGGAGCCACATAGCACTGAAAGACGTAACCAACTGCATAAGGATCAACTCTCTAAATCTCAACTCGGACAAACACCTACAACGACTACAACGACTCCAAAACTCTTCCGCCCAACTGATCATTAATGTCCCCTGTCGCAGCCACATCACCCACCACCTGAGAGATCTACACTGGCTTCACGTCAACAAGAGGATTCAAGCTCCTCACCCTCACTTACAAAGTATTCTACAACACCAGACCAACCTACCTTAACAGCAGTAATCCTGAAATGCCAAATTTTGTTCCTAAAATTTTTGCTTTAAAAATATTAGCTAAGAATTTGGTAACTCTTTAGGCAAACGTTGTTTAAATACCAATTGACTATCATTACAATGTATCCAACCATTCAGACATTTTAAATAAACAGTGTAATGTCCAGATGTTGTAGAAGGTCCATCATGAAAAATAATTGCTATAGCTACAAAAGTTCTTCCTCATATTGATAGTTGAGTAGCTACAAAAATGTTAATTAAAGTTTCAAATTTTCACCAATCAGCTCTACAACGTTGCAGCATTAAAATTACATACTGTCCATATCTCTGTATAAATAATGGTGATGACATTTCTGATTTACATTGGCTACACTCCATGTTTTGACTTGCTCCTCTAACTAGATTGTTAAAAGACACTGATTCACAGTCTGGTAAACTCAAATATATAAATCTTCCACTGTCTATGTTAGTGCTACATGTAAACAAACAATTTTCACAGTCATGTTGCAATTTATAAGAAAGGCCAAAAAGGTTTTCAATATATGTATACCTTCATCTTCTAATACAACAAGCATATACGTTAGAAATTCCTGACAATCTTGCTGAATATTCTGCAAAAATTAAGTACAACCAGAAAATATGTCCAAAACATTTCGAATATCAGAAACACTTTGTAATTTACTTTTATCACTACTACTTTCTCATAAACAGAATACAAGGAACAGAATCTTTCTTCCCGATTTTCAACAATTTGCTGTTGCAAACTTTCAAGAAAAAAAAACAACATTAACAACTACATTAGCATAGCAGTTGACACCAGAACTATTTTCAAACTGATAACCAACATTGTCTTCAACACTGTGCTTTTTCTTTTTGCTTGCAATCACAACTTCATCTTGTTTTATTTTTTTCTCTACAGCTTCACTACAGATATTCTCAAATCTTCTTTTTCTACCTACCACACGCTTTTCACATACTGGATATTGACCTAAATTGGGTGCATATTCTCTGCTTAACCTATTATACTCTTTCACACAATTCACATCTGCACTAATTTTTGTCTCATCAAAATCAATCAAGTACAATCCAGATAAAGTTCTCACTCGAGACAAAACAACATATGCCATACCTTCTTTAAACACGGTACTTCCAATATTCACTAAAGCACTATCTACACTTAAACCTTGAGATTTATGAATGGTCACCGCATACGCCAAAGAAATAGGAAACTGTTTTCTGCGAACATACAAATCTTTTACTAGCAAAAACCGAGCTAAACAACGACTAAATTGTTGTACTTCTTCAATTTCATCAAATTTGATTTGCAAAACTTCAATACTATCTCTATTTACATAATTAACTAAATCAACAATTTTACCCATTGCTCCATTTACTAAACCTTTTTCTACATTCAAATTACGTCGTAAAATGACCCTACAGTTTACACATGCATATAAATTCTTTTCTAAACCAGCAGTTTTACTTATCGATTTCTCTAAAGAATCCGATTTCCTCTTCAACTTTTCGGTCAAAATAACAGTGATTCCTTCATGTTCTATTTTATCAATAGCTTCCAATTTAATAATTTCTTCATTTTCCAACTTTAAAATTTCTTCATTGAATATAGCACATTCACGCAGTGTTGGCATTAAGCAGATTACAGATTTGTTTTCTGCAATTCTCATATATATTTTCTCAGGAACAATATTTTCATTTGGAAACAAATTGGAAAGTAATCGTCTCTGTAAAGCTTGTTTGCCATGTTCTGTCACTTTTCCAATTCTTATATCTTGAAGAATACTTCCATAATCTGCATCATTTGCCTGTCGCATATTTGTAATACATTCCTTATATTCAAAAAATGACCAAATGTTAACATTTCCAATGCTCCCCAAAGACTTTCTGGTATCATCATGCTCCAGTGTTTCAAACACTGGTTGTCCTTTTACAGGAGTAAGTTGTACTAGACCTCCAAAAACTATGACGTGCTTTCCTTTAAATAATACGTCATACTCTGTTTTAAGAATTTGCTGCATTCTTAAATGCACAAAGGCAGGCATTAAGTTTGATACCATGCTTACCTCATCAATAATGAGAAGTTTCATTTTCTTCAACACTCTTGAAACTTCACAACAAGCTTCTCCAGATAGCTTGTGGTATTCCAATTTGTTTTCATGCACTACTGGTAGCATTAATGAACGATGTAAAGTAATTCCTTTAATAGTGTGTGCCGCCAACCCAGTTGGAGCAGTGACAACAAAAGACAAATGCGACTCAGTTGTTTTCTGTAGATAAGTTGCAATTACTTTAATTAAAAAACTTTTTCCAGTTCCAGCTTGTACACTCACGTACATTTGGATAGGGAGAAATGAAGTAATGCAAGGTTAATCTGTTCTCTCACTTGCTCACATATTTGTTTCTGCTCAACATTTAGTTGTTCTTCCAAGTTTCCTAAGTTTGTTACATCTTCTTGAGCTTGATACATTGCTGTTTCCACCTCTTCCATAGCAGTTGGTGCTTCATTTTGAACAATTGGTTCTCCTAGTGGATCCTGACTCAACGGAGCAGAAGTTTGACTGTCTTGAGAACTGTCTCTAGCAATCTCAGCTGCAATTGTAGCTTCTTGCTCAATTTCGTCGTTCAACATTTTCACATAATTAGCAAAAACAGGACATTCTATAGTATATTTACTTGCATTGAAGGAATCTTCATAGCTCTCAAAATCTCCAAGTAATTCCAATTCTGAACGCCATGGCTTGAAAAGTTGCAAAAAAGCTAAGTAGTAAAATTCCCTTTTGCCAGGAGTTTTGCAACTCAGTTTACGGTGATTAATCAAATGTCCTTTGCTTTGTTTTACCAAACATCCTTCAGAACCAATCACGGCATATATACCATTATTGATGTTTTCTGTAATATTCCGTTTAAAAATATAGTTTTGCAGTACTTCATAGAGACAAATGTTCTCAAGATGATGACTTTTATTTGGATAATATGTATCCAACATATTAGTTTTCACAATATCTGTACTTTCTGGCTCTTTTTCAGCTAAATACTCAATTACTTGTACAGATTTAAGTACTCGATTTCGTGTTGCAGCAAGACCTAGACTCACCCAAATTATTCTTCTAGATTTGGAGTATAGATTTGCAGATGATAAGCGGTCCGAGCATTCGTATGCTCTAATTTCTCGATGAAATAACATCTTCAAACTGTAACTATATAATTTCTTACTTAGACTCTTCTCGTGGGAAATCTCTTCCCACATTTCCTTCAATTCCGTCTTTTCTCATTTTGTTATGTAGGAGGTTACATATCGAGCAACAGCAATAGAATTGTCCTGCAACATATTGAATATCCGTGTTAGCATTCCACATGGACAAAATGATTGGGTGGTAGTCATTTATGTATTTTGACTCTTCATTTCTTCTTAAGTTGTAGGTATTTTTGGGAGACTTTCTTGTGATAGTATGTGGCAAAGATGACATAAAACTGTTCACTCTTCCTTTCGATATTACAGGACGTGGAAATCCAAAACGACATTTGGTGTAGAATTTCTCCTTAGATTTGTACTTTCGACGACAGTATTTCCCACAACGATGGCTTTGGAATCGTAAGACTTATTGTCTTAAGCCCTTATCTTGTGTACTTTTGGGTATATCACATGTAGCATATTCTTCAATAAAAGACAACACAGTATCATCTGAATCTGTTCCAAATTTGGGAGCATCTATGATGCATATTAGCATATGCATCTGAGGAGCACCTCTTGCATGATACTCCTTTCTCCAAAAGAAATCCAGAACCTCTCCAAGAGGAGGATTTTTTTTATTGGTGATAAAAGACATAAATAGCTTCAAATATATGATTGAAATACCTGCATACATTAACTGGATCCAAAGAGCATAATTCTCCAGGTGTCTTGTATTAAATTTTTAGTATATTTGAATTCGCCTCGAAGAAATTGAAGTAAATCATCCCAAGCATATTAAGCACAGCTCAGAGTAAGGAACCATGTAGGAGTTCCTAAGTTCCTTAACATACATTTTAGTTCTCCATGACGACGGTACCAGTACTCATTAGTACCACGCTGACATGCCATGAGATTAATTAGCTGAGATTCCAAAACATTATCTTTCTGCTATACTTTATCCATAAATTCGTTTGTCGAAACATTTTGCAGATGTACACCTGTTTTCAATATATGGTTTACTGCATAAGAAAGTCCAGACAAATCACTCTCAAACAAAAGCTGAAACAAATACGGAATACATTGTCGAAATCTTGGATCTTCTGCATACAATCTTGATGTCCGGTATTCAGATGCAGGAATCTGCAGAGGTCGTTCATCAAATCGTCCTCCTTTTCCTGTGGGAAACAACTGGGGGAAACAACGAGCTTCCAAGCTTTTTTCCCCATACACTAATGGGACTTCCCTTTGCTTCTTTCATTTGGAATAACTCTATAGTATTCCCCATCACTTCTTTAGAATGAAGTGGATGAACACTGTAATGTTTGTAGATTTCTTCAGTTCTGAACACATCCACTTTTTCAATTTGTTTAGATGGCGAGTCACTATCTTCTTCTACAGTTATTTCTTCTTCTCTCACATACACATTTTTATAATATTGATTATTTTTTATCCGATACAACGTTGCCTTTTTCACTTTCCTAACATCCACTAATTCTTGCCAGATTGTCTTACTCTTAGTAGGAACGCCGTTAAGAAGAATAACTAAAGGTTCATCTTCTACATTTTCTACACCAATTGTTTCAATATTTTTCTTTAAATCTAGAGGCAAATATACAATTCTTCCCTTTAATCCTCTCTGTAAATCTGAAGGAGGCAATTTTCCTGGCTTAGGCTCCATACGAACAATAGCCTGAAATGGATACAGTCATTGAATAAGAATAGACTCATTGGTATTTAAATCCAACAGTTCAGAAGGAATATTTACCAACTCAAGAATATTATGCACAGCTCTAGCAGGCATTTTGTTCCCATCTAATTTGTTATTACAATATTTACAAATATGCTGATCAGAACTCAAATCAAAACAATTCTCTACCAACAAATAAGTTGCAAATTCCATCCACTCATTATAATTTTCCTTTTCACTTTTTAAATACAGATCAACAGTCCTAGTCTGATTTTTATAATTAGTTCGTCGACAACAAATACAAGAATAATTTGGCCTTTCACCTGAAATCACCTTAAATTTTAAAATTTCTTGCTCAAAATTTTCTGTACTACAATGTTGTACATTCTCTTCCACATTTCCTTCTATTAATGTATCAATTTCTGCACTGTCTTCCTCAGGACCAAAGTAACTAACCTGAATTTCATCACAAATGTTCATTACATCTGATACAGATCCACGCAAAAGAGCACTGTTCAACTGTTTTAACATTACTGCTGGACTTTTTGCATAATACAATCTTCTGACTAATTTCCTCATTTGAGTATGATGTACTGCTAACATCCTGAAATGGTGAAAAACACTTTGACATACTTTTTTAGAAAGACAAGCCAGAGAATGATCTTGCAAACCAGTATTTTCTCTCACTCTGCAAGGGTCTAGTCCTTGCAACATCTTAATATTTTGTTTAACAATTTTCTTAGTATAGTTACATAATAAATTGCGTAAAAAATCAATAGATTCCTGCCGTACACTACAAATACTACTACAATTCCAAGTGTACACTGGAGCTTTAGGGCGTTTCCCTTAAACTTCATCAGCTAACACCTCTTCTGCATTTCTAGGAACAATTTTCTCTTTCTCAATAGGACAACCATTTCTAACCTCATAAGCACGACCACTAGTGTCAACTGCATGCAACAAATCATTACTCTGAAAATAACTCTCTTTATTAAAAAAAGGCTCAGAACTTGAACTATGTTTCCATTCACCCAAAAAAAACCTCTGAAAAATTACCTCTGTTAATTTCTCTTCTACACTTACTTTTGGCCTTCATTAAATGGATTGGCTTAACTAGTGATCAAATTCTATTGATTACTAAAATAAACAACTTTTTTTCAATTCAAAAGCTTTCTCAACTACATTTTCTATACATTTTTTCTTCTTATAAAATGCTGTTTTTTTTACATTTCTTCACTTCCTTGATCAAATTCGACAAAACTCTATTATAAAACATTCTTTTTCTAATTTCCTGAAATTTATTCTTCCTCCTTTTACTATACACTGTTTTTAACAAGATAAATTCCCATGGTTGTTTTCTTTTCTCTTGCTTTTCTTTTTAGTTGCAGATACACAATTAGTATTTTTGATATTGTGCACACTACTCCTAGTACTTGATAAGTTGTTCAAATAATCTTCGTTCTCTTACCAGAACTTTTTTTCTTTTTGTTCACACATTGTTATTCAGGTAAATCTTGTGGATGACTTCTCTTTAAATAATAAGCTTTATTACGTTGTTTCCTCTTTTCACTTTTTGAAGGCATGATGAATTTCTTTTACTGTTGATAAATAGAATCTGTTATTAAAAATATATATAACGTTATAAAAAAATAAACAGTTAATTTGCTAAGCCCTACTTCACTGCATCAATACTTAAATACTGACTAAAAGATTACACTTCTGTAAGGAGAGTGCCTGACTGAATTTATAAGTGCGTCCGTGTATGAGGACACACAGACAGTATGAGGAAACAGAGAAGAAATATGAAGAGAGAGGAGTGAGAATGAAGAAATAGAGGAGTATAAAAACACACAGATGTGTATAAGTAGACAGGGATGTCTATGAGGAAAGAGGAAGAAATATCAGAAAATAGGAGGGAGTATAATGAGAGGACGGAGTATGAGGAAAAGGGGACAAATGAGGAGAGAGGGTGGAGTAACAGGAAAAAGGGGGGTATGAGGAGAGAAGAAAGAGTATGAGGAGAGAGAGAGGGAGTGTGAAGAGAGAGAGGGGAGAATATGGAATAAGAGGCGAATTTGAGCACAGACAGGGGGACTATGAGCACAGTGGGGAATATGAGTAGAAATGGAGGACTAACAGGACAGAGAGGGGAATATGAGGACAAGGGGGAGTATGAAGACAAGGAGCACTATGAGGAGGGAGGAGGGAGTAGTGAGAATAAGGAAAGAGGGGGAATATCACAAGAGAGGGGACAGTATAAGGAGAGAGAGGGAGACTGAGTAGGGAGGGGGAAAAATATGGAAAAAGAGGCGAGTATAATTCCTTAATGTACACAGACGCTCAGTGTGATTCTAGACAAAAAATATGAGACCATGCATTTTACCAAAACACATTTACTACTCTAAAACGGTTAAGTGATTGCACACATTCCATGTATATAACTACTACATTATCGTGCACAACCCTGCCTCATTTTGCAAATACATATGCAATTTGCTACATGATTTTTGCCAACATTGCATCCAAAAAGTGACACAATAGAACAAAGAGGCGCAAGAGGCTTGTAAATATGCACAACAGTGTATGCAGCAATGTATGTATGCTGTCTGGGAAATTGTTAACAGGAAGATATGAGGAGAGAGGGAGGTCTAAAAGAAGAGAGAAGAAAGTATAAAAAGAAGGGGGAGTATTAAGAGACAGGAGAAACAGTAAGTAAAGAGGAGCAATATGAGGAGAAAAAGGGGAGTATGAACACAGAGAGGAGGAGTATGAATACAGAAGGAAATATAAGGACAAAAGGGATAATGAGGAGAGAGGAGGAAGTAAGAGAAAAGAGGGGACAGTATGAAGACAGGGAGGAGTATAAGGTGAGAGAGGGAAGAATGAAGACAGAGGAGGAATATAAGGAGAGAGGACGGAGTATAAGCACAGAGAGGGGGACTATGAGGACAGTGGAGAATATGAGGAGAAGGGGAAATATGAGGAGAAAGCAAGGAGTACCAGGACAGAGAGGGGAATATGAGGACAAGTGGGAGTATGAAGACAACGAAGACCTTGAGGAGAGAGAAGTGAGAATAAGGAAAGAGGGGGAATATCAGAAGAAATAGGACAGTATAAGCAGAGAGAGGTACACTGTGAGGAGAGAGGGGGAGATTCCCTTTAGCCTCCACGTCCTTCCTAGTCAGCGGTCTAGCGTTCTAACCCACGTGTCTCGCGTACTCGATGACACGCCTCCCAAGCATATCTATTACATACAGTACCCGCGACCCTTCAGTCTTCGGGCCCTGCTCCATGTACTAGGTAACTGTTTGCCGCTAGAGGAGACAAAACATGAGTAAACTACCCCGACCTCGTTTTCGGACGGTTTGTACCCATGCTAGGCATCTGGACCCCAGCATTACGATACGCTGTTTCCCTACGGCTAAAACCAGAGACCATTAAGACCTGTGCTTTTAAACATATTCACAGGGTCCCCTAGCAAATCAACGTGTGACGGGATCCATGGATCCAGACACTTGTAAAGATAATGTGAGTGTCTTCTTTATGTTAAGTGTTGTTAGTCCTGTCTGTCCTTGCACATGCTATATGGATTTCTACCTAAAATCACGCGCCATATTTCACTTTTCTTAAAGTATAAACGTCTTTTTTGAATATTACTACCTAAACACAGGATGTGCCTTAGTTACAGATATAGTTATAGGCAAAATATGAGCATGTAACATTCATGATAAGTTTATAAATCTACACCTTGGCACATTGTAGCCACGCAAGGTTCTTTACAGCGTTCCCATGCATGCCCCACCAACTCCGGACATGCATGCTGCATGAAATAAGCAGGTATCATCATCTGGATAATGTTCGCCTACCACATGCACGTTATAAACGATTCTGATTATGATTATATGCTTGGCATTTTTACTGTTTTCTTTGCAGATACTTTACATGCAGGATCTGTGAGTATGCTGATCCACCATATACACAGCGTGCTTTAGGGTGCGTGCTGATATAACATACACCACAGTGGCCAGTCCAGCAATTTTGGCCACTCACTTTTACGGTCCTGAAGAAAGCCTCACGAGTAACGTAGAAGGCTGAAACTAGTCGACCTACACTTTCCAAAAGGGATACAGAGGCCCACTTTTACCTCTAATATATCCCGCCTATGTTTTTACCCATGCCATAGGACCCTTCTATTAAAACATTTAAAAGGGCATTTCCTATAGGCATTTTTAACACATAAAATCACTACACATAGCACTTTCTCTTTCACAAGAAATCCCGCTCCGCTGTAGACAGGCGTTGTAGCACAGCTGGGTTACATTCGGTGATCCAGCTGGGCCCCGATGATGAAGCATGCCACCTACCAGGTAGGTGGGTGAGGGGTTTCTTAACAACAACAATCTGTTGTTAATATCTTATGACCAGGTGACAGGGGATCATCCTTGACCTATACCTGCTTGAGTTCTTGTCCATGTTGTTCTAATGCATTATTTTTGCCAACATTACATCCAATAAGTGACACAAATGAACAACAAAGAGGCGCAAGGAGCTTGTAAATCTGCCCAAGAGAGTATGCAGCAGTGTAAGTATACTGACTGGGGAATTGTTAGGAGGGAGGTATGATGAGAGAGGGAGGAGTAAGAGGACAGAGGAGGGAGTATAACAAGAAGGGGGAGTATTAGGAGACAGAGGCGACAATGAGAACAAAAGAGGAATATGAGGACAGGGGGGACTATGAGGACAAGGAGCACTATGAGGAGAGAGAAGTAAGAATAAGGAAAGAGGGGGAATATCAGAAGAGAGGGGAAAGTATAAGCAGAGAGAGGTAGACTGTGAGGAAAGAGGGGGGAGATTATGGAAAAAGGGGCAAGTACAATTCCTTAATTTACACAGACGCTCAGTGTGATTCTAGGCAAAAAATATGAGACCATACATTTTACCAAAACACATTTACTACACTAAAACGTTTAAGTGGCTGCACACAGTCCATGTATATAACTACTACATATCAGTGGACAACCCTGACTCATTTTGCAAATACAATCCCAATCGGCTGCATTATTTTTGCCAACATTACATCCAAAAAGTGACACAATAGAACAACAAAGAGGCGCAAGGGGCTTGTAAATCTGCCCAAGAGTGTATGCACCAGTGTAAGTATACTGCCTGGGGAATTATGAAGAGGGTGGTATGATGAGAGAGGGAGGAGTAAGAGGACAGAGGAGGGAGTATAAAAAGAAGGGGGAGTATTAGGAAACAGAGGAGGCAATGAGGACAGAGGAGGAATATGAGGACAGGGGGGACTATGAGGACAAGGAGCACTATGAGGAGAGAGAAGTGAGAATAAGGAAAGAGGGGGAATATCAGAAGAGGGGACAGTATAAGCAGAGAGAGGTAGACTGTGAGGAGAGAGGGGGAGATTATGGAAAAACGGGCAACTATAATTCCCTAATGTGGGGGCGCTAGGTGGCGCTGGACCAAGATGGCCGCACTGGAGTGAGGCTCCCGCTCGACCGAGCACTCTCCCCTATCCTGCAGCGATCCTGACCGGGCGCATAGCCCCAAAAACCGACTGCCTGCCCTCGCACTGCCGAGCGAATCACGGCGGTGTCTATCTTTCCCGGAGAGCCCCATTGAGCGCGGAGCTAGCGGCCGCAGAAATCTGAGCGGACCCATCGCTGCCCCGGCAGTCCTCGCCCGCCGGCTCACCCTGCTGGGAAAGGCCGGTGCTCAGAGGCCTTCCCCGACACTGCTGGTGGAGCCCAGATCACTGGGTTGATCCGTCTTCGGACGGCCAGAGACCGCATCGTGTGCCTGAGGGAGACTCCACGCTACTAGCACCAGGTGAGCGCTGCCTGCGGGGTGCCGCTGCGTCCCTGCCCTTGTCCCTCCAGCACAAGGCCGCCACATTGACGCACCAGCGGTCTGAGGGATTCTCCCGCCAACCGCCATCTTGGTGAGGCTCGCTTAACGGCCGCACAAGCTGTGCTGCAGTGGAAAGGCGGACGTCGGCTGTGTAAACGCCGCCGCCGTTGACCCACGCACTGCACGGTCAGACACTGCAGGGAGCGGCGGCGCCCCCCCTCCACGGCAGCGCTCCCACCACTTTCCTGTCCGCCGGGATGGTAATACACCTGGTGCCTGCTTCCTCGACCTCCGGGGACTTACCATCGCATGCCCTCTACCTCACAGCCACCTGTGCCATCGTATCCACAGCAAAGCTCCGTGGCTGCACTGTTCACCTGTGTTGGGTCCCGAGGGCTGTGGTTGCCCCCCCCCTCCGACGGCGCACTGGCCCGTGGTCCCCCTCTCTTCCCACGGAAGGCGCCACATTGTTTTCCGGGCTTTCTCCTGCCTGCTGCCCCGGGGCCGCTCGATCACTCCGGCGCTGCCCATGTCCTGCGCCATATGAGACCGCCCTGCAACGTGGGGAGCCACAGCGGTCCTGGTATCAGTGCCTGCAGGGTGGCCTGCCCCCCCCCCCTGTCTGGAGCCTTGACGATTGGGCTTCTACGGCTGCAGCTGCTTTCAATTCTGTACCACCTCCGGTGAAGTTTCCTGGGACGCTCCTTCCCCCTTATATCCACATCGGCACTACAACGAGCTGGCGCCCATTTCCCCACCTACATCGCTGACGCCCAGACGCAACATGGGGCGCGCCGATGCCCAACAGTCCAAGATTCCATTCGAATCCAAAAAATCCACCGGAGCCACGCGGGAGTCGGAGGGTGGTCCTGTGGCCTCGGCCCCTCAGGAGGAGGACTGGAAGGCTTTACTACTGGGCATGAAACAAAGTCTCTCCACGATTGACGCCAAAATAGACACCATGAACTTGCGCATGGACAGCGTAGTGGCCAAGCTGGGTCAGCACGACACTCGCATCAAGGAGGCTGAGGACAGGATATCTAGTCTGGAGGACGGAGCCACTTCCTCCCATAAACAGGTCACCCAGATGGACAGGCTGCTCAAAATCATCGCCGACAAGAACGAGGACCTAGAAAAGCGCGGTCCCGCCGCAACAATGTCCGCATTTTGGGCCTTGCGGAGACCACCAACACTGGCAAAATGGAGACGTTTGTGGAGAATCTCCTCATAGAACTCTTTGGGAAAGAATCCTTCTCTCCGCACTTCATTGTTGAAAGGGCCCACAGGTCTCTGGCAGCGCGCCCACCCACTGGGGCTCCACCGCGCCCTATTATCGCGCGCTTTCTGAATTATAGAGACCGTGATGCGGTGCTGAAACGTTCGAGAGAACTGGGTACTGTGAACTACTGCAACACGTCTCTCTCCTTCTTTCCGGACCTTACTGCCTCCGTCCAGGACGCCAGACGCAAATTTTCAGTGGTAAAAAAGAAACTTCAGGCGCTGGAGCTCTCATATGCCATGTTATACACGGCCAAATTGAAGGTGACGTGCCAGGGTAGGCAGCATTTCTTCCAAAACCCGCAACAAGTGGAGGACTTTCTCAAACGTGGCGGGAGAGATCGGGGCGATGTTGACACTGCTGACCCTCACGACCGCCGCTCCAGATCTCACTCACCCCTTTTGCAACAAGACTGAGTGGGAACAGCGAGACACTAACCCTTGTCACCTTCCGCTCTTGGCTACTGGCTGTGCACTTCCAGGCTCCTTCCATACAGCAGCTGTGGTGCTCTAACTGTACTACACTTACCGGTCCATGGACATACTGAGTGCTTGGTCACCCACCTCCGTCCCACGAGGGATACCCAGGATTACCTGGTGTCTGTGGGTGCAAGTAAGGAGGTGGTTGGTGGGTCTGGTGCCCCCTAGTTCTGTGTTCCCCACTGGGCGACCCCCTGCACGCCCCCTCCCACCTGCGGGTAGGGGCCGATGTCGAACTAGTTTTAGTTTTTGGTTTATTATGGGTTTGGGTAGAAGGGTGGGTGATGTATTCCCGGCGAGTTGGGGTTGCCAGTGTGGGTGGGACGAACCTCAACACATGTACCACTGTCCTTAATGTGCTCAATGTGTGGTCATTGGGAGGGCTACTTGGGGGGTACTGGGAGGGAGGGTTTATTGCCATATCGCTAACTGTGCCAAGGTACTTATCTACAGTATAACATGTCATAGAATCTGTTATGTTTTTGAATGGGTGACGTAGACAACCTGCAACCATCACAACAGTTAAGGCTAGTGTCGTGGAACGTTCGCGGATTGAATAACCCCAGAAAGAAGAGGCAAATCTTGGGATATCTAGACAGACAAGGGGTGTCAGTCGCCATGCTTCAGGAAACTCATTTACTGCCAGATAGCTCTCCCCTCTTTGTGTCCAGGTGGGCCTCCTGTAAAGTTTTTTCTTCCTACTCTGACTATGCCAGGGGGGTCACGATCCTTGTTCGGCGAGAGCTAAAGTTTACACCCGCTGGGACGGAGGCGGATTCCAGTGGCAGATACTGCATGATCTAGGGGCAATTATATTCACATACCGTTCTGTTTGCATGCTATTACGGCCCCAACACTGATGACACCTCCCCTCTGCTGTGGGGCAAGATTCAAACACTGGGAATAGGCCACGTCATACTGGGTGGAGACTTTAATACTGCAATTGATCCGTCCCACGATAGGTCTCACCCCCAGGCAGCGCACTTCTCCCATACCCAACGCGCACTGGCCTCTATCACTGCTGAACACCATTATGTAGATGCATGGCGACACTTGCACCCTTCCCTCAAGCAGGGTACTCATCACTCTGCTGTACACTCCACTTGGGCCCGGCTGGACTATGTGTTCCTCTCGGCTGGTCTCACTTCCTGGCTAACCAGCACCCTACACCTTGCTAGGACTTTCTCTGACCACTCCCCAGTCCTCATATCACTGCGTATACCCATTGAGATCTCCCCTTACCTGAGCTGGTGCCTCAACCCTGCCCACCTCACAGACTCTGCTTTCCGAGCTGAACTGGAACAAGACATTCAGGACTTCTTTGAGCGTAATGTGTGGTCGGTTTCAGATCTCACTACAGTCTGGGAGGCCTTTAACGTTACGGTGCGAGGTTGGTGCATCGCGAAGGGAGGTGGCGTTCTTAAATCACTACGGGGCGAATTACGTAAACTTGAGTCCGAGCTTCGAGACCTAGAACGGAATAGAACCCGCAACTCCCACGATAATGCTACTGATGCCCTGCTTAGGGAAAAACTATCTGAATATACGGAGGCGGCAGATAAGGAGTGCAAGTTCCTCGGCAAACAGCAAACTGCGCGCATTTACTCCGAGGGAGACAGGCCTGGCAAGGCACTTGCATCGGCTGTCAAACCCCCTAGGTACAACAACTTTGTTGCCACCCTATTGGATGAACACCACACTCCACAAAGAGACCTCACAGAACAACTCCGCATACTCACACATCACTATTCCACGCTATACACGTCTCATAGATCGACACCTATAGATCTACACCAATACCTAGATGACACCGCCATCGCATGGCTAGGCCCAACCCAGCAAAAATTTCTACACCACACTCTTGAGCTAGATGAGATAAAAGACGCTATCATGTCCATGAAATCAGGCAAAGCGCCTGGTTCTGACGGGTTACCAATCGACTTTTACAAGGCCTACATTCATTTACTTGCCCCACTCTTACAACAGGTGTATTACGCTGCCCTTGAAGACGGTACCCTGCCGCCCTCTATGCGCGAAGCCCTTATAGCATCTCTTTTGCAGCCTGGCAAGCCGCCTGATAGCTGTGACTCTTACAGGCCTCTCTTGCTGCTCAATGCTGATGTTAAAATATTAGCAAAGGTGCTTGCAACGCGCCTCAACCTGCTGATGGAGCGCCTGGTCTTACCGGACTAAGCAGGGTTTGTCCCCAACAGGGCGACCTCCCATAACTTACGTACCCTTCAAGCTGTCCTCCAGGACATTACTCCCCGTTGCTAAGCAGCTGCTGTGTTCCTCGACGCTACCAAAGCGTTTGATTCTCTTGAATGGGACTACCTCCTGTCTCTTCTTGAGCGGATGGGGATTCCGTACAGCTTTTTAGATTGGATCAAACTACTATATAATAACCCATGTGCCTCAGTCCTACTGAACGGTGCTAGGTCGGCTCCCTTCGTCATTCATAGAGGCATTAGACAGGGCTGCCCCCTTTCCCCTGTCCTCTTTGCGCTCGCCATCGAACCGCTAGCGGCTAAACTTCGGCAACACCACAATCACCGCTCCCTGATATACCCAGAGCGTCAGCTGCTAGTGGCACTGTACCATGTCCTGCGCGAAATTACTAAATTTGGAGCCATATCGGGCGTACAGATCAACTGGTCAAAATCCGCTCTCTTCCCCTTGACGGACAAGACTGTGGAGTTCCCCCTTGACTACCCCCTGGTGTGGGAATCGGAGGAGCTTAAATACCTGGGCGTCATCGTCTCCCGAAACCTAGAGGAACTCATCTGGGCTAACTATGGTACAGTCCTGGATAAATTGACTGATACTATCACTAGGTGGATTCATCTTCCACTTTCCATGGCGGGGCGTATATCCCTCATCAAGATGGTCATCCTTCCCAAATTTCTGTATCTCTTCACCAACATTCCGTACAGTCCGGGACCACACTTTTTCCGTTCCCTTAACTCCCAATTATCACGCCTCATATGGGGCGGCAAGCAGCCCAGGATTAGTTTACAGACACTCATGCTACCATACCACCAAGGCGGGTTCGATGTGCCAAACTTTCAGCGCTACTACGATTGCGCCCAGGGTCACTTTGCTGCCTACTGGCTTCGCCCCCCCCCCCCCTTTATGGCCCACTTGGCGGTTGAGGACGGTTATATGAGACCTGAGCAGCCATCGGGTTACTTATACACCTCGCCCCGGGTCACTGACCGTGACCCGACCACGGTTGACTGCACGGTTCTAGCTTGGCAGCGATTAGCAAAACACATGGGAATCGCATTCCTCTACTCTCCGCTTATGCCCCTAGCACACGATCCGCGGTTACGTGTGGCTTGTGAAGAGATCGGCCAAAAATTGCTAGTGAAACTGGCAATCCACGCATGGGGTGACCTTTACCTCCAGGGGCAATTCCGAACGGCGGCACAAGTTTTTGGAGAACATACCCCCTCTGTAATGGACACCTTCCTTTATGTGCAGCTTCGTCAAAATGTTAAGGCGGTTACGCCTTCTTTCCCTGACGAGCCAGATACAATGGCCCCCCTCCACACGCTCCTACAGGCAGACTCCCCGAAGCACGTTGTGTCTATGCTATACCGACATGCACAGCCAGCTCCATCCCCCCCCCACTCAGATCCCGCAGAGACTGGGGTGCCGATCTGGACGCCCCGCTTTCGGACGAACAGTGGGAGGAAAGTTGCTCCCACACTAATGCAGTCCCCGGTAATGCCCGTCTCAGGCTGCTGCATTTCAAATTCTTGCACCGAATCTATTTCACTCCCTCTAAATTGTTCCGACTCGGACTGCGCGCTGACGATCGCTGCCTCAGATGCAGAGGCGAAGGGGATGACTTTTTTCACTTAGCATGGATTTGTCCCGCTGTGGCGGAATACTGGCGTGAAGTTTTCGAGGCGCTGTCCGACATAGTCGGGGCAGATATCGCTCCCTGTCCCAAGATAGCTCTGCTGGGTCACTCAGCCCCGACGCTGAAATCACATAGGACATTTTTTGCACTAGGACTCTTGTTAGCTAAACGCCACGTGGCGTGTAAATGGGGCAGAGGCCGCGCGCCTAAGTTCAAAATATGGCTCAATACAATGATCACATGGCAAGAACATATGCACAATTATGCTGACCTCCTGCCGCACATATCCCGCCCCAAAGATCTCTGGGGACCCCTGTTAGCCTATCTTCTTCGTGAGCAAAGTGACGACTCTTCGGATACATGAGGCGTTCTAACATGCAGAGCGCTGCACTGCATACCCTGTCCGATTATGACGCCTAGCCCCGAGAGGCCCTGCGACACGTTCCCCTTGCATGATTTCATACTCGTCTCACAGACATGTTGCACAGATCACCACCGTTGCGACCTTGGCACTGTTTCCACCTCGTGAGCTGAACTTGCAGCGTTCCATCGATTTCCCCCCCCTCATCCTCTCCCTCCCTGTCCGTCCTCCTCCCGTATCAGCCTGATGCACAACACTGGTGTGAAGCGACACTAACCCTGGCGACGGCGGCATCGCCTTCTCCTTAAGACAATCGCATAGCCCCCCCCACCTCATTGCCCCCCCCTGTCCACACACAAGATATGGTGGTATATCATGTGGGAGTTTAGTTTCGTTTGATGTTTATGTTGAGTGTTTTACAAAAAATTACAAACGAAACCTCAAAGCACGTTGCCCGAATATACGGTGCTTCCAGAGTTTTTTTTCTACTTTGCATGTCATCAAATTCTGCCAGTTTTTATCGCGGCCGGCCCGGTAGGGTTGTAGGCGGCATGCTGTGTCTAACTTCTGTAGTAGTATCCTTCTAATGCTGACCACATTATGAACCGATTTCATAGTTGCTGCCGGCCTGGTGTCACAGGTTGTAGGCGTGAAGCTGTGTATTGCTTTTCCCTTGTTGCCTATAAAGGTTTCACAAAAATAAAAAAATAAAAAATAAAAACTATAATTCCCTAATGTACACAGACGTTCAGTGTCATTCTAGACAAAAAATATGAGACCATATATTTTACCAAAACACATTTACTACACCAAAACGTTTAAGTGACTGCACACATTCCATTTACATAACTACTACATTTCAGTGAACAACCCTGACTCATTTTGCAAATACATTTCCAATCTGCTGTATTATCTGCTGACGACACCCTCACCACCGCCGAGCACATGCACTTCCAGATCCACACCGACCCCAGCACCACCCTCAGAGGAACACTTGCCTACAGACCACCCTGACCATGACCTCAGTTCTGCGACACCATCGCCGACCTCGTCAGCACCCACGCCCTCGCCTCCACAGACTACATCCTCTTCGGGGACCTAAACTTCCACCTCGAGAACAACAACGACGCCAACTCCACCGCCCTGCTCGACAACCTTGCCAACCTCAGACTCAAACAGCTTGTGACGACACCCACCCACGGCGCTGGACACACACTGGACCCCATCTTCTCCACAAGCCACCACGTCTCCTTCAACCACACCACCGAACCCCACTGGACCGACACAGATGTGTCGACTTCACCTTCAGGAAACCCACCACACACCACCGCACCCAACAGCTGCCACGCCGCTGCTGGGGCAAGGTCACCAAGGACCAACTGACTACCACCCTCGCCCAGAGACCACCCGCCGACCCCACGGACCCAGACACCGCCGCGACCAACCTCAAACAGTGGATCAATGACTGCACCAACACCCTCGCCCCTCTCAAAACCTCCACAATCAACCACACTAACAAGAAAGCCGCCTGGCTCACCGAAGAGCTCCGGACCTCCAAGCGCACCTGTCGGAAGCTGGAGAAGAAATGGCTCCACGACCGCACAGCAGACAGCCACACAGCCCACAAAAGCGCCACCTGCAGACACGACCAACTCATCAGGACCGCCAAGAGAACCGCCTTCAAGGACCGCCTAGACAACAACGCGCACAACACCAAAGAGCTCTTCAGCATCATGAAAGAACTCTCCAACCCCAGCTCCAACACCAACGACATCCCACTATCACAAGACCTGTGCGACTCCCTGGCCACCTTCTTTCACCACAAGATCGCTGACATCCACGACAGTTTCCACTTCAACTCCCACGTCAGCGACGAAGACACCATCAAAACCATGAACTCCATCCACTCCGGATCCCCATCCGACCCCTGCCCTCACCACGTCTTCAACAAAGCCAGCACAACCATCGCACCCCACCTCCAGAAAACAATCAACAGCTCCTTCGAGACAGCAACCTTCCCGGAAAGCTGGAAGCACGCCGAGATCAACGCCCTCCAGAAGAAACCCAAGGCAGACCCCAAGGACCTCAAGAACTTCCAGCCCATCTCCCTGCTCCCTTTCCCGGCAAAGGTGACAGAGAAGATCATCAACAAACTGCTAACCCGCTACCTCGAAGAAAACAACATCCTGGACCCCTCCCAATCCGGTTTTCGCAGCAACCACAGCACCGAGACCGCCCTCATCGCCGCCACTGACGACATCAGGATCCTGATGGACAGAGGAGAAACAGCCGCCCTCATCCTCCTGGACCTATCAGCAGCCTTTGACACAGTCTGCCACCGAACCCTATCAGCACGCCTCCATGACGCCGGAATCCAAGAGAAGGCCCTGGCCTGGACCACATCCTTCCTCTCCGGCAGAACCCAGAGCATACGCCTCCCACCCTTCCGCTCAAAAACCACCGAGATCATCTGCGGCATCCCACAAGGATCCTCCTTCAGCCCGACGCTGTTCAATATCTACATGGCACCGCTCGCCCACTTCGCACGACAACATAACCTCAACATCATCTCTTACGCAGACGACACCCAGCTGATCATATCCCTCACCGAAGACCCCCACACCGCCAAAGCCAAACTCCACAAAGGAATGAAGGCCGTAGCAGACTGGATGAAGAACAGCAGACTGAAGCTGAATTTAGACAAGACGGATGTACTCATTCTCGGACCCACCCCATCGGCCTGAGACGACTCTTGGTGGCCCACATCGCTAGGCACAGCCCTGGAACCCACAGACCACACACGCAACCTGGGAGTCATCCTCGACTCCACCCTCTCCATGACCAGGCAAGTCAGCGCTGTCTCCGCGTCCTGCTTCAACACCCTCCGAATGCTCTGCAGGATCTTCAAATGGATCCCCCCGACACAAGAAAAACCGTCACCCAGGCCCTCGTCACCAGCAGACTCGACTACGGGAACGCCCTCTACTCAGGAACAACTACCAAGTTCCTGAGAAGACTACAATGAATCCAGAACGCCTCGGCACGACTGATCCTCGACGTCCCCCGAAGCAGCCACATCACACCCCACCTGAGAGGCCTGCACTGGCTCCCCATCAGCAAAAGGATCACCTTCAAACTCCTCATCCACGCACACAAAGCCCTACACAACACCGGACCCACATACCTCAGCAACCGACTCAGCTTCCACACCCCCACCCGAAGCCTCCGCTCAGCCAACCTCGCCCTCGCCACAGTTCCTCGTATCTGGAAAGCCACCGCCGGCAGCAGATCCTTCTCCGACCTCGCCGCCAAGACCTGGAACACTCTTCCCACTAGCCTACAACCGACCCAGGACCTGCTGGCCTTCAGAAGACTTCTCAAGACCTGGCTCTTCGATCAGTAGCACCCCCCCCCCCTGCGCCTTGAGACTCTCACGGGTATGTAGCGTGCTTTAGAAATGGATTGATTGATTGATTGATTGAGTAAGAGGACAAACAAGGGAGTATAAAAAGAAGGGGGAGTATTAGGAGACAGAGGAGACAATGAGGACAGGGGAGGAATATGAGGACAGGGGGGACTATGGGGACAAGGAGCACTATGAGGAGAAAGAAGTGAAAATAAGAAAAGAGGGGGAATACCAGAAGAGAGGGGACAGTATAAGCAGAGAGAGGTAGACTGTGAGGAGAGAGGGGGGAGATTATGGAAAAGGGGGCAAGTATAATTCCTTAATGTAAACAGATGCTCAGTGTGATTCTAGGCAAAAAATATGAGACCATACATTTTACCAAAACACATTTACTACACTAAAACGTTTAAGTGACTGCACACATTCCATGTATATAACTACTACATTTCAGTGAACAACCCTGACTGATTTTGCAAATACATTTCCAATCTGCTGCATTATTTTTGCCAACATTACATCCAAAAAGTGACACAATAGAACAACAAAGAGGCGCAATGGGCTTGTAAATCTGCCCAAGAGTGTATGCAGCAGTGTATGTATACTGACTGGGGAATTGTTAAGAGGGAGGTATGATGAGAGAGGAAGGAGTAAGAGGACAGAGGAGAGAGTATAAAAAGATGGGGGAGTATTGGGAGACAGAGGAGACAATGAGGACACGGGACAAATATGTGGACAGGGGGGCTATGAGGACAAGGAGCATTATGAGGAGAGAGAAGTAAGAATAAGTAAAGGGGGAATATCAGAAGAGAGGGGAAAGTAAAAGCAGAGAGAGGTAGACTGTGAGGAGAGAGGGGGGAAATTATGGAAAAAGGGGCAAGTATAATTCCTTAATGTACACAGACGCTCAGTGTGATTCTAGGCAAAAAATATGAGACCATACATTTTACCAAAACTCATTTACTACACTAAAACGTTTAAGTGACTGCACACATTCCATGTATATAACTACTACATTTCAGTGGACAACCCTGACTCATTTTGCAAATACATTTCCAATCTGCTGCATTATTTTTGCCAACATTACATCCAAGAAGTGACACAATAGAACAACAAAGGGGCTTGTAAATCTGCCCAAGAGTGTATACAACAGTGTATGTATACTGACTGCAAAATTGTAGATTTAGAACACAAGTCTAATTCTAAGCAAGCAACACTAATAACTGCTCTACAACTAAAAAAGTGACTGCACACATTCTACATTTTTAGTACTGCACTTTATTGCATAAAAGTGACTCACTAAACACATTAACTTACCAAAAAATTTAATCACAATAGTTATCCAAATGCAGACAAACTCAGAATATGATTCTACAAAATTTAGAAGGATAAACACATTACTCTTACTAAAAATAAAATGCACCACGTACATCTCTTACAAGTTATCAACTCACCTCTCAAACTGATTTGTAGATTAAGAAGAATGCCACTCACACAGCAGATACTCTTATACAGAATCTCTCTACTTCAGTGTTTGCAGCAAAACCAAAGAATGGCATATTTTCCCTCTCAATTTACACATATATACATGGCAATAACAAATCAAATTCCTTCACACATTAATTCAAAACCAAACACACATTTCTATTGGTTTCAATATTTCAACCCTTTCCAACTGACATCACTTTGTACCCTACCCCCAATAGATAATGCAAAAGTCAACTGAGGTCAAAATTTCAGCACTCTATAAAACACTGCTCCTCAACAAGTTTAGACGATGCATAAATACTTACTTATAAGTACCAATAAAGAGAAAAGGTCTCATTACAACCAACCAACATATAAATACATAAACTTGATAGATATCTGTAAAATATATTTTTTAATTGATTTTTTCTAGCTTAGGTACGCTTACGGGACGACTTACAGACTTTGCACCATACGTCATCCGTACGTGCATGGTACGCGTACATTAAATCTATGTTAGGGCTTAGGGGCAAAGTGGGAGACCTTGAACTGCGTTCAGAGCCAGATCGCTCACAAGGTGTCTGCACTTTGCAGACACTCCCTATTCCCTGTAAGGAGACGCCTCTCACGTAAGCCGACGCTTGGCTTACTGACCCTGTCCGTGACCACGCCCTTCCTTACTTTGTGTTTCCCGAGTGGCGTTCTGCGTCTCCTCGCCTGTGCCTCTTGCTCGATCCTGATTCAGCTTATGCCGAACCCTGAAGATTTCCCGTTCTGGTGATTGGTATTTGTTTTTGGCAGCGCTTCTCCCTCGCTGCAATATTTTCCCTGTTAGGGCTGCTTTTCCTGTTTGTATCAAGGGCTGCCACTCCTTGCTCGAGCCCTTGTTACTGATTCTGCCTAAGTCGTCTTGAGAGTTAGAGTTGTTCCGCTCTATCCCTCCTTCTAGAGCCGGACCACTCTCGTCGTAAACCTTACCTGAGTGTGTTGCTGTTCCGCTCCGTTTGTCATTCCGGAGCCGGACGGCGCACCTCTTGAGTGTGTGTCTGCTCTGCTCTATCCTGTCGGTAGAGCCGGTCGGAACACCTCAATTCCTGCCCCTGGTCTATTGGTCGCCATTATTCCCTGTCCTTGAATATCATTTAGTACTATCAGGAGGTCCACTATCATTATCTCCATGTTGGTGGTACTTCTTCTTTGTTGTTATCTTCCACCACAGTTCTCTTGGTATGAATGATGTGTGAGTGTCCCAAAATCAGTACATTTAGTTTGTGATACTAAATAATCCCCTGTGATCACATTGTCCACTGAAAGACACTACTGTGGATCTGCTGCTGAGACCCCTATATATTTTGGCATCTGAAAGACGTGGGGTAAGTGAAAAGGCTCTGAACGCATATCAATGTATAAGAAGAGTTAGAGTATATGAATAGAAAATTGTGTTGTTATTGTTTTTTCCTTCCAGCACCTGTTCCTGGCTGACCTAATTTCATCAACACCATTCTACCACGTATGGGGAGAGTGGTGGACACTCCTTGGTTTTTATTCCCTCATACTTTTGGAGAGCAGTTCCTAAGCATGTGTGTTTCACAGCTCACTCTGGGTGCTGCTTTTTGGAAGTTGAGGGGATTTATCTTCGCCCCTGTGGAGTTTGGCTATTCCCTAACCTGACAAAAAGCCAAGCCCCTGAACTATCCTCCACCCGAGCGAAGATGAATACTGTTGGTGCAAGTTTGGAACGAGGTTTCCATTCTGCTTTACAGACTCCCACTGTAGAAGAGTTAGCAGTAGCCTTATTGGATCTACAGGCAGAAGTAGGGAGGTTAAGAAGCGAAAACCAAAGACTACAAACTGAAGTGATGCAGTTGAATGCCCCAGACTCAGCAAATATCAGAGAGACAGGTACTATTCCTAAGACCCGAAAAAACTACATCCAGCCTGCTAGGTTTTCATTGCCCTCGTCGCACCCTAACGCCACTTCCCGAGAAGATGTTGAAAACCCCCTCCCTGTACAGGTTACGGTACATACTCCCAGTTCGGTACCTCTTACCATGCCAGAAAGATTTACAGGAGATAGTGCAAAATTTAGTCTGACAACAGCTATTCTCCCCTCCTGAGGCAGAAGCCGGGAGGTCTCCTACCTTTCCTTTTAATCAGCAGCATTTTAATTTGTGTAAAATCGTACTTTGCATATTTGATGACGTTTTTGCATACTTGATTTTAGAAGTGTGTAGAGACTCCCCTGCGCTTCCTGGCGCTTTGTGTTCCTTCTCCCCCCTCCCTTCACCTCCGGACCGGCTCTCGGCTGAGTGTAGACGCCGAGGGCAGGGTCTCCGGTTTTGGCGGCCATTTGGGGTTGGGCTGGGCTGGTGACGCGCTCTGGCAACGCTACAAAAGGGCTCAGATCGGTGGAGCAAGTGATTCTGACAACAGCTATTCTCCCCTCCTGAGGCGGAAGCCGGGAGGTCTCCTACCTTTCCTTTTAATCAGCAGCATTTTAATTTGTGTAAAATCGTACTTTGCATATTTGATGGCGTTTTTGCACACTTGATTTTAGAAGTGTGTAGACTCCCCTGCGCTTCCTGGCGCTTTGTGTTCCTTCTCCCCCCTCCCTTCACCTCCGGACCGGCTCTCAGCTGAGTGTAGACGCCGAGGGCAGGGTCTCCGGTTTTGGCGGCCATTTGGGGTTGGGCTGGGCTGGTGACGCGCTCTGGCAGCGCTACAAAAACAGACGGTGATGACTCCGCGCAGCGGACGCGTACAGCGGACGCGCCGGACCTGCGCCGGAGTCGTGCCAGAGTCCTGCCCGTCTGCGCTCGTCCGCGCTGGATCGGGCTCAGGGACCAGGCACTCTGGTAGGCGTTTGTCTTACTCTACAAATGACCTTCTATCACTGGACTCAGGTGGGCGTACTGTAAACTCTACAACGTTGTCCATCCTAAAGGAATTTAACATCTTACGTGTTCCTAGTCGTAGAGACAATTGCCAACTATCTCCTTTGAAGCTTGCCACCTTAAACACTAGGTCACTTCAGAAACATCATATGGAAATATTCACTCTCTTACAGGATGAGACTATCGACATATTGACCCTCACCGAAACATAGTTGGGCGAAAACTCCTCCCCCGACATCATAGCTGCTCTCCCAAGTGGATATGATATGATCTGGCATAATCGTCCGGACGATGCTCGAGGTGGAGGTGTAGCAATTATTTTTAAAAAACAGCTAACAGTGGCTAAAGTCTTAGCTGAAACAATAAACTCTGTAGATCTACTTGGAGCAAAAATCACTTTGAATAATTCCTGTTTTATTGTTCTTACTGTCTATTGTCCACCACGATGTACTTTAGTATTTAATGATCTTTTCTCCCCCATTGTATCAGATATATGTACACGATACAAGAAAATCCTGGTGACAGGTGATTTTAACGTTCATTGGGACAGGGCAGACAAAGACCTGCCAACACGCCAGTTACAGACCTCCATGACCGCATTAGGCTTTGAACAATTAGTGGAAGCCCCAACCCACATAAAAGGCCACACCCTTGATCTAATCTGGACTTCTATTCCGGAGGCGGCCCTCACGAGTATTGTACCATGTATTTGGTCCGACCACCATCTACTCTTGTGTGATGTCCCACAGGATAGTCCTCAGACCAAACTCCCGTTAAAAACTAAAAAAGTGCGTCAGTGGAAAAAAGTTGACTCGGTAACCCTAACCGACGCCCTTTCCAAATATGTACAACAGTCAACGAGCCCACATAATAATCTAGATTTAGACCAAAATTATAACACCATAGTGGCGAGTCTAAGACAGTCCATCGACGAGATAGCCCCGGAAAAGACACAGAAAATAAAGGGCGCGGAAAAAGGGGCCCCTTGGCTTACCCAGAACTTGAGGGATCAAAAAAGAAAGCTTCGTCACCTTGAGAGATGCTGGAGGAAGTCTAAAGATGATACAGACCGCGAACTTTATAAAACATCTCTGAAGGTGTACAAAAAACGTATTGTATCAACTAAAAAGGACTATTATGAAACCCGCATAAAAAATGCAATAAATGTCCAGAAAGAAACTTTCAAAATCTTAAAAGAATTAAGTAAGAAGGATGAACGGGTAGATACAGTGATAGATTGTAACACATTCCAAGATTACTTCCTTGAGAAAGTGGCAACCATTCTGGTAGATATTAAGAAGGATATCCCTAATATGCCATATATTTCACTGGCCCCCCAAATTCCTCCGACCTCTACTATCTCTAGATTCCCTAGTATAGATTCTACAACTCTTAGACAACTTGCCATTTCAACCAAGTCAGGCTCCCCTGCAGACCCTTGCCCCCCTGGAATCTTTCGGCTGGCGCTCCCCGTTTTGGAGGACCAGATCTTAGGCCTTTTAAACAACTCACTAGACACAGGCCTATTACCAGCTAGTTTGAAAGAGGCACGCGTCAAACCCTTGATAAAAAAAACAGGGGCTGATCCGACCTGCTTGAGAACTATAGGCCAATATCCCAGCTACCGTTTCTGCCCAAGATTTTAGAACAGCATGTATTAAAATCACTGTCACCCTTCCTGGAGTCATGTCATCTACTCCAGGAGCGGCAAGCGGGGTTTCGTGCCCATCATAGCACCCAGTTAGTAATGCTCTCGGTGCTGGATGAGCTTAGATGCATGGCTGACAGTAAAAAACCAAGCGCCCTGATACTTTTAGATCTTTCAGCGGCGTTTGATACTGTCAGCCATGCCTTGCTCCTGGACAGACTAGTTGTGGCTGGGATAAAAGACCAGGCCCTTCAATGGTTAAAATCTTTCTTGCTAGAGAGGACTCAGAGGATCCAACTAGCAGATCGTGTCTCTGAGGTGGGTGTTCTGGAGTGTGGAGTCCCGCAAGGGTCCGCACTCTCGCCACTCCTGTTTAATCTTTACCTGCAGCCACTGATAGATTCCCTGGTGAACATGGGCTGTAAAGTCTTTAATTACGCCGATGATACTCAGCTGTTGCTGAGTATCGACAATACAACATCGGCTCAGTCCATGGCCCAGAATATACTACGGTTCACGGTGAGCTGGATGACGACGAATCTGCTAAAAATTAATCCCGATAAAACGGAGGTCCTGGTAGTTTCAACGGCCACCTCACCTTGGAATGATTTGTTCTGGCCCCAAGAACTTGGACCGACCCCAAAGCCATGCCCCAGCGTAAAGAGCCTTGGTATTAAGATCGACCAGGAGCTCTCAATGACCAGCCAAGTATCCGCCGTTGTTGGAACCTGCACTAACCTGATTAGGCAGTTGCGAAAGTTAGTCCCCTTACTTTCTATAAATATGCTCCGAACCATTGTTTCGGCAACAATAGTCTCCAGGATTGACTACGGGAATGCATTATATCTAGGTCTGCCAACAAACCTAATTAACCGCCTGCAGGTCACTTTGAATGATGCAGCACAGCTAATTTTCAGATCATCCAGACAGACCCATGCTTCCCCATGCATTGCCCATAAGGCAATTTATGGACAGGCACCTGCCTATATAAAAGAGAGGCTTGAAGTTTATAATCCCAAGCGAGCTTTAAGATCCTCCAACTCCCAACTGCTATCATGTCCGCGCTTTAAAATGGCAACCACAGGCGGGAGATCTTTTTCAATCCAAGCCCCTCAAATGTGGAATAGGTTACCTGAGGCCCTTTGTAAAGAAACTAACCTTCTCCTTTTTAGGAAATCTTTGAAGACGCTCCTATTCAGAGATGCCTTTGGATCTCTGTGAGTTAGGCCGACAATCTGTTTCGCTGTTAACCTATCTTTCTTGTTGCTGTATCTGTCAGAAGCGCCTTGAGACCTGACGGTGATTTGGCGCGATATAAAACCCAGATAACGATAACGATTTAGTATTTTTATGAACCAATGACAACTACAGTTTTTGTGTAAAGCATCTGCTTTTCAGGATGATGCAGCTAAAGTGGCCTTTATTATATCCTATTGAGCAGGCAATGCCGCCGAGTGGGCAGTACCTCTGGTGGAAAACAACGATCCATTGTTGTATAATTTCCCATTGTTTTCGGAAAAGATGCAAAGTCTCTTTGCAAAACATACACATATGCAGGCTAGTGATAATGCCCATCTCAGCTTGAAACAAGGATCCAAGGATCTCCTCTCATATATCACTAGCTTTAACAGGTTAGTGGCAGAAACGCATTGGCCAGAGGATAAAAGAACTTCCTTATTCTATCGAGGACTTTGCGACAAATTAAAAGATCTTTTATCCCAGATTGTGAATCCTCCTGATGACTGCCCCTCCTTTATCGAGTTGACAGTCAAATTGGATCATCGCTTACATGAAAGAAAGGGAGAAAAAACGCGACTTTGATCTCCCAAATATGTACTGATGCGATCTGAGAAAAAAGAACTCTAGGATAGTTCTGAACCCATGCAAATAGGAGGGTTAAGAGGACCCCTGTCTTTGGAGGAAAACGATAAGAGAAGAAAACACAATTTGTGCTTATACTGTGGGAAAGGAGGGCATTATGCAAAAGATTGCCCTGTCCGTCCGCGTGTATCTACAAGGACAGTGGCTAGTGGGTCCTTGAATCAGGAAAACTAGATGGCTTGAAGAAAGATGTGATCGATTCTTCAAGTACAAGAACATTTCAGATCTCAAAACTTAAGAACAATGAACCAAGAGTAGTAAAACACTTTACCTTGACTGTCACTTTGATATGCTCTGCAACAGGGAGACAAACCATGTCTCTACTGTTAGATTCCGGGGCTACCGGAAACCTTTTTGATATTCAATTGACAAAATGGCTAGGATTGCCTTTCCTCCCCAAAGAACATCAGGAACCGTTCAGAGCTGTAGATGGCTCTGAATTATCATCTGTATTAATAACCTATCAAACCTCCCCATTGGTTTTGGTGTTTGATAATGGGCATTCAGAGCACATTACGTTTGATCTTATTGATGCCCCGAATTTTGGGGCCATTCTAGGAGACCCATGGCTGCAGACTCATAATCCCCAGATAGATTGGATTGCCAGAACAGTAACTTTAAACTCCCAGTATTGTATGATTCATTGTTATTACGAAGCTAGAGAAGACGTTCTTCCATTGTATTGTGCGGGGCAGATAGGTGCTGCCACTTCATGTCTCCCACAAATATATGAGGAATTTATGTCTGTTTTTAATGAAATCGAAGCCACGAGACTGCCACCCCACCGCAGCCACGATTGTAGAATAGACTTGATACCCGGGGCAGACCTACCTTGCAGCAGAGTATATGCTCTCACCCCCTCAGAAACAGAGTATCTAAAAGCATATTTGGATGACATGTTAAAGAATGGATTCATCAGACATTCCACCACCCCTGTATCCTCGCCTTTATTTTTTATAGACAAGAGGGAAGGAGGTTTGAGAGCATGCCTGGATTATCGCGCTCTAAACAAAGTTACTATCAAGAACAAGTATCCACTCCCTCTCATTCCGGTTCTTTTAGACCAAGTGAGAGGGGCCAAGATCTTTACAAAAATCGATCTTAGAGGGGCATATCATCTCATCAGTGTCAAACAGGGGGATGAATGGAAAACAGCGTTTAGGACAAAATTTGGATTATATGAGTACTGCGTAATGCCATTTGGCTTATGCAATGCGCCAGCTGCGTTTCAATATTTCATCAATGACATCTTTAGAGAATATCTGGATATTTTCGTCATAGTGTATATAGATGATATTCTGATATATTCTCAGTTGGAAAAGGAACATGTCATTCATGTTAAGAAAATTCTGAGCAAATTACAGGAACACCAATTATTTGCTAAACTGGATAAAAGTACATTTCTTACCACTCAAATTGATTTTCTGGGGTTTATTATTTCTCCTTAAGGTATTCAAATGGACCCTCAAAAGATTGAAGCCTTGGTTCATTGGTCTAGTCTCAGGTCGGTTAAAGAAGTCCAGTGGTTGCTCGGATATGCGAATTTCTATCTCTCAGATTGTAACTTGCGGGGTAGGAAAAGGCAGGAGACGTGTCTTTGTTAGGGCAAGCTTTATTTGATGATATAACAAGTTTGTACAGGTTTTCCGGGGTACGGCTCTACGAGGGGATCTGCTCCTTTCCGTTCGGCACTTTCTCAGGATTCCCTCCTCCTTTCTGCGAGTCGGACTCCTCCTCCGCTTTCCTTCTTCAGACTCCGTTGTGAAACAGGCTCCGCCGGTGGGGGAAACACAAGAGAGGGGGGGTGTCAGTCCACACACTTTACTCAGGTAACTGTAATCGGAAGGGGAGTGAGGGAAACCAAAGTGCTCCGGGTTAATAGGGAAGTGAAGGGCAGTGGTTACCAGGGGCCTAGGGAGGATTCACGGGGTGCCTCTACCCTTCCTCCCAACCCAACCCGAGATACATTTACGCACCTCTGTTAGCCACACCCCTCCTGGCGTGTGGCTGGGCGACCTGTAGTGTCGTTGGCCTCCTGGCTCCTGCGCCTCCAAAGGGTCTCTTCTGTTCTCCGCCTCCGATGTTCCTCGCCTCGCCTCAGCTGTTCCTCGCGTCTCCTCCGCCTCCGATGTTCCTTGCGTCTCCTCTGCCTCCGATGTTCCTCGCGTCTCCTCCGCCTCCGATGATCCTCGCGTCTCCTCTGCCTCCGATATCGTTCTCTCGAGTCTGCTCTTGTCTTCTCTCTTGCTCCACACCGCTCCTCTCCACACGCTGTCCACTCCTCCGGTGTATAGACACACCTGGGCTCTCTCGCTGACGACATTTAAGGCAGGACTAGACTCCTCCTCCTCAGTGCTCATGCTTGTCCAATTAAAGGGCCCGGTACCTTCTTCTTCCTTATCACAACTGTACCGTTCATCGGGTATGTTCCACACAGGGGGCATTGGTGGCTGTGGAAACAAGAGGGAGGGGTCACAGGTTGAATGCTCACATCGGGGTTTAGGGTGCGGAGGCAACCCGTCCACGTTACACACCATCCCCCCTGGACATTTCCGTTCGGGAAGTGGATGTCTGGACAGGTAGTCAGCCCCTGTATTGTCGATGCCCTTCTTGTGGCAGACTTTGAATGTATACGGCTGTAACGTCAAGAACCAATGCATCACTCGGGCATTGTTAGATCTGTTGCGGGCCATCCATTGGAGGGGAGCGTGGTCAGTATAAAGGGTAAACGGGCGGCCCTCCAAATAATACGCCAACTTGTCCACCGCCCACCTTATGGCCAAACACTCTTTTTCCACCGTGGGGTACCTGAGTCCCTCGGGAATAACTTCCTTCTAATGTACAGGATAGGATGATCTAATCCGTCCGCCCCTGTCTGGGATAGCACAGCCCCTATCCCGTATTCGGATGCATCCGTGTGAAGGGAGAAGGGACGAGAGAAGTCAGGAGAAGTCAAAATGGGGGTGGATGTGATCATGCGCTTTAGGGCAGTGAAGGCTTCCTGCATCTCGGCCGTAGGGGAGGAGAGGTCTGTTTGTTTGACTTTGGTTTTAAGGGTGTCAGAGAGGGGGGCTGCTAGCTGAGCGAACTGAGGGATGAAGCGTCTATAGTAACCGATGAGCCCCAGAAACGCTCTCATCTCTTTTTTTGTACTGGGGAACTTTGTCTCGGCTATGGCTCGGACCTTCTCCATTTGTGGTTCGATAAGGCCATGTCCGAGGACATATCCTAAATATTTCACCTTCTGGAAGGCCATGCGGGATTTTTTTGCGTTGATTTTCAGACCGGCTTTTTCTAGCGTATCGAAGACCCGATGTAGATGGGTCAGATGGGTCTTCCAGTCCGGGCTGAAGACGACGATGTCATCCAAATACGCGGAAGTGAAGGTAGCAAGGTCCTTCAGTACATGATTTGAAAAGTGGCCGGGGCCCCACGGAGCCCAAACGGCAACACCGTAAACTTGAAGTGGCCGCCCTCTGTGGAAAAGGCGGTCTTGTGTCGGTCTTCTTCTCTAAGGGGTACTTGCCAGTACCCCTTTGTTAGATCTATTGTACTAATGTATCCGGCTTCCCCTAGCTTCTCGATCAGTTTGTCCATCCGTGGGATAGGGTAAGCGTCGAACGACGAGATCTCATTGAGGGCTCGAAAATCCATGCAGAATCTGCGGGTACCGTCGAGCTTCGGAATTATTACAATGGGGCTTGACCAATTGCTTCGGGAGGGTTGTATGAGGCCGAGCTTCAGCATGTCGTTAACTTCCTGTCGAATATCGCGTCGACGAGATTCTGGTATACAATACGGTCGTATTTTGACAACCTTCCCTGGTTGGGTCTGTATTCGGTGTTCCGTGATGGTGGTTCTTCCTGGTTGGTCCAAGGAAACTGTGGCGTGTCCATGTAGGGTTTCCAGCAGCTCTTGTTTCTCCTTGGCCCGTAGGTCCTCGTTGATCACGAGCCAGTCTATTGTGGTCGATGACTCTGGGGGCTTGGCGGTTGTAAGATGGACCCCTGAGGGCGGGGGACCCAGCCACTTCTTTAACATGTTGATATGATATACTTGGGTCTTTCTGGGTGGATTTGCAGCTTATAACTGGTGTTACCTATGGTTGACACTATCCGATAGGGGCCCCCCCATTCTGCTTTGAACATCTGAGTAGAGGAGGGCAGCAGAACTAAGGCCCAATCGTCCTTCTGTAGCCTTCTCCATTTCTTTCCTTTGTCGTATATGGTTTTCTGCTTCAGTTGGCTCCTTTCCAGATTGGTGTATACCAGGTCTCTCAACTTTCCTAACTTGGATCGTAGGTTCCGGGCATACTCTAGGGTTTTCATGGTCTCTTTGGGTGTCTCGTTCTCCCAGGCTTCTTTTATCATGTCCAGGAGCGAGCGGGGTTGTCTCCCATATAATAACTCGAACGACGAGAAGCCTAGGCTACTCTGTTTTTGTCCTCAGATAACATACAATGCCAGCGGCAGGACCTGGTCCCATTCGGCTTCGTTAATCTCCAACATCTTCCGGAGAGTGGTCTTTAGGGTCCGATTGTATCTCTCCACGAGCCCATCAGTCTGGGGGTGGTATACCGCGGTTCTTATCTGATGGATGTTCAAGAGCTGACAGACCTCCTTCATCAGCCTTGACACGAATGGGGTTCCCTGATCCGTGAGGACCTCCTTGGGGAATCCCACCCTGGAAAAGAGCTCCGGCATCTTGTCAGCCACTTATTTGGTCGTGGTGGTGGTCAACGAAAAAGCCTCCGGAAACCTCGTAGAATAGTCCACCATCACAAGGACGTATTGGTGCCCTTTTCTGGTCTTCGGTAGGGGTCCGATAAGATCCATCCCGACTCTCTCAAATGGAACCCCTATTATGGGTAGAGGTTGTAGAGGGACAGCTGGGGGTCGGGTCATGTTCCGCTTCTGGCATACCTCGCATTCCTGACAGTACGGCATGGTGTCTTTATAGATCCCTGGCCAATAAAAATGTCTCAGGATGTTTTGGGTGGTTTTTTCTGCTCCGGTGTGGCCTGCTACCAAGTGTGCATGTAAGTAGAAGAGCACTTGTTCACGAAACGGAGCTGGAACCAGGAGCTGTTCCGGATCGTCCTTCTGTCCCTGTCTATAAAGAAGGTTGTTTTTCACGAAGAAGCGTGGGTATTGCTGGGGTGCTTGGCCTTGATTCTGATACGCGCTCTCCCAGGCGTTGAACAGAGTGGCGTCGTTTGCCTGAGAGAAACGGAAACTACGGTCCAACACCCACGGATCAGGGGTCACAAAAGCCGGTATAGGCCGGTTGTTCTTACATTCTTTAGCCAGTGTTCTGTTGGGCCCCAGGCTCTGGCTAAACATTTCCAAAAACGCCGGATTATCGGTCCCTATTATGAGGTCCTCAGGGAGAGATGACAGCACACCTACTCTGATTGTATGTGGTGCTCCCTTCAGAGGGACTATGGGAAGGTCAGCCACCGGATACGGTTTAACATCTCCGTGTACACACCTGATATTCACTCTTTCGTGGGGGAGAACTTGGGTGGGCCTCACGTGTTGGGTTTGAACCACCGACTGTCGGCAGCCGGAATCTAAGAGGGCTTGTACGGGGGACCCGTTTACCCTTACACTCACTCTGAAAGCTTGTCCCATTTCTGCTGAATACAATACAGTCCTTGGAAGGTATCAGACCTCCATTGGCTCTTCGGCCGGTTTCCTTCTGGGGCACATCCGGGCTATGTGGCCCCAGTTACCACAGTCGAAGCATTGCGGGCCGCTGTGTGCAGGGGGTTCAGGTCTCCATGGCTTAGCTTTTACCGGCTCTAGGGCTTTCAAGGGTTTCTTCTCGGGTTTGCTGGCTGTTCTTTGTCTCTGTCTCCCAGGGGGGGGGGTCGTGGCTGAACACGGGAGAACATTGTGGCTATGTCCGCTGCCTGGGAGGTGGTGAGATTATGGTGCTGTCTCAACCACCTTTGTGTCGCAAAAGGAAGGGCCTCCAAGAACTGTTCCAGGTAAACCCGGTCCATTATTTCTTCTTTGGTACATAGATTAGGGGTTAGCCACTTGTCGGCTGCCATTTTTAGCCTTACGAATAGAGTTTTGGGGGTCTCCCCTGGGACGCCTCTTTCTTTTCTGAACCTGAGGTGGTAGGCTTCCTGATCCAGTCCCAGGTGGTCCAGAATGATTCTCTTAATGTTTGCGTAGGAGGTGTCACCCGTAGGATTAGCCACTTGATAAGCGGCCTTGGCCTCACCTACAAGCAATGGTGCGAGGAAGAAGGGCCACTTGGCCACGGGCCACCCACATGCCCTGGCGGCCCTCTCAAAATTCAATAGAAAAGAATCGGGGTCCTCCCCAGGCTGATACTTCTGAAGGGAGACCCCACTGATGCTCTGAGGTGCCCCTCCTACAGTCACAGGCCCACTCACTAGGGGAGGGTCGAGGGTACGAGCAGTCACGGCAGCCTTCATTATCTCCTGGTCTTCCTCTGCCGCCAGGATCTGCTGCTCCATTACCCATTCCAGCCGCTCCTGGCCCTTTACCAATTGCTGCACGACTTCGTCCATCTTTGTCAAGCTGATGGAGGGGTTGCCCGCATTCTCCACCAATGTAACTTGCGGGATAGGAAAAGGCAGGAGACGTGTCTTTGTTAGGGCAGGCTTTATTTGATGATATAACAAGTCTGTGCAGGTTTTCCGGGGTACGGCTCTCCAAGGGGATCTGCTCCTTTCCGTTCGGCACTTTCTCAGGATTCCCTCCTCCTTTCTGCGAGTCGGACTCCTCCTCCGCTTTCCTTCTTCAGACTCCGTTGTGGAACAGGCTCCGCCGGTGGGGGAAACACAAGAGAGGGGGGGTGTCAGTCCACACACTTTACTCAGGTAACTGTAATCGGAAGGGGAGTGAGGGAAACCAAAGTGCTCCGGGTTAATAGGGAAGTGAAGGGCAGTGGTTACCAGGGGCCTAGGGGGGATTCACGCGGTGCCTCTACCCTTCCTCCCAACCCAACCCGAGATACGTTTACGCACCTCTGTTAGCCACACCCCTCCTGGCGTGCAGCTGGGCGACCCGTAGTGTCATTGGCCTCCTGGCTCCTGCGCCTCCAACGGGTCTCTTCTGTCCTCCACCTCCGATGTTCCTCGCCTCGCCTCAGCTGTTCCTCGCATCTCCTCCGCCTCCGATGTTCCTCGCGTCTCCTCCGCCTCCGATGTTCCTCGCATCTCCTCCGCCTCCGATGATCCTCGCGTCTCCTCTGCCTCCGATATCGTTCTCTCGAGTCTGCTCTTGTCTTCTCTCTTGCTCCACGCCGCTCCTCTCCACACGCTGTCCACTCCTCCGGTGTATAGACACACCTGGCTCTCTCGCTGACGACATTTAAGGCGGGACTAGACTCCTCCTCCTCAGTGCTCATGCTTGTCCAATTAAAGGGCCCGGTACCTTCTTCTTCCTCGTTGCAACTGTACCGTTCATCGGGTATGTTCCACAGAGGGGGCATTGGTGGCTGTGGAAACAAGAGGGAGGGGTCACAGGTTGAATGCTCACATCAGGGTTCAGGGTGCGGAGGCAACCCGTCCCCGTTACGCAGATTCATTAGCCACTTCTCCGAGACTATCACTCCAATAACCAGACTATTAAAAAAGGGGGTGCCCTTTGTTTGGACCGAGGAAGCAGAACAAGCATTTTGTTCTTTAAAACATACATTTACCTATGCTCCCATTATCAAACATGCTGACAATTCCCTGCTGTATTTTGTAGAATTAGATGCATCTCAATATGCTGTGGAGGGGTTTTATCTCAAAGAGATAAATGTTCCGGACAACTGCACCCAATAGCCTAGTTTTCTAAAACCTTGTTGCCTGCGGAGCAAAATTACACAGTGGGTTAAAGAGAATTATTGGCCATTAAATTGGCGTTTCAGGAATGGAGGCATTATTTACTGGGACCTCCACATGTTGTTACCATCTACTCAGATCATAAAAATCTCCAATTTTTTAGATCCGCACGTGCTCTTACACCTAGGCAGATGCGATAGGTGTCTTTTTTAGTGAATACGATTTTGTGATCACTTACCGTCCTGGACCCCAACATGGGAAAGCTGATGCACTGTCACCGTTGGTGTATCCTACATCTTTGATCAAGGAGGAACCTCATCCTATAATATCTACTCATAAGAGCAGAAGAACATCCCCCTCAAAATTTCCTAGTGGAATTGCGAATCCAATATGCTAGTATTCCCCCGTTACAATAGATGCAAGAATCCTTTAAACACCATTAAAGAGGGATTGTATTATCATGACAACAAGTTATATGTACCTCATATATCCTTACTATTAAAAGTAGTAGAATGGTGTCACAACAGTTCCTTAGCAGGTCATCCAGGGATTACAAAGACCATTAACACTTGCCAACGTTCGTTTTGGTGGAAAAACATCACACAAGATGTAAGAAAAGTCGTTCATGCATGTTCCATTTGTGCGAGACAAAAAGCATCCCATTGTGCACCTACAGGTCTGTTGAAGACAATAGCCATTCCACCGGCACCATGGCATTCCATTAGTATGGACTTTATCACAGAACTTCCTCATTGTCAAGGGTTTAACACTATTTATGTAGTGGTAGACATGTTATCCAAAATGGCCCATTTTATCCCTCTAAAAAAGATACCCTCTTCTAGGGAATTGGTCCAGATTTTCCTAGACCGAGTAGTGTGATTACATGGGTTGCCTTCTGTTATCATTTTAGATAGGGGGCCTCAATTTGTGTCCAAATTCTGGCAGGGCATACGTGCAATCCTCAGGATTGACCATCGTCTGTCCACGGCATACCATCCCCAGACAGATGGTCAGACTGAAAGGACTAATCAAACACTAGAGCAATATTTATGATGTCTGTTAACTAGTCTTTCAACTACTTGGGTACGTGTTCTTCCCTTGGCAGAATTTGCGTACAATAACACCACACACTCCTCTACCAAAATCTCTCCTTTCTTTTTCAATTACGCACATCATCCCCGGATGTTACCTATCCATGTTCCCACAGAGTTAGACCAACTTCCGGCCCTTGAAGATCATCATAAGAACATAAAAGCAGTCTGGGAAGCAGCTAAAACAGAATTGAATATAGCCAAGGAAACCATGAAAAGACAAGCAGATAAACACAGAAAGGTAGAACCCACATACATGGTAGGAGAGAAAGTGTGGTTGTCTACAAGAAATCTGTTAGAGGGTCCAAAAAAGTTACAGCCCCGCTTCATAGGTCCTTTTCCACTACAAAAGATTGTTACTCCTGTGACAGTAAAGTTACAACTACTTCCACAGATGAAGATCCACCCTGTTTTTCATTGTTCCTTGGTTAAAAAATATATACCTCCCCTACACCCTGAAATCCCTCCGCCCCCAGTACTAATAGATGGAGAAGAAGAATATGAAGTACATAAGGTATTGGACTCCAGAAAACAACGAGGCAAGATCCAATATCTCATAGATTAGGTTGGTTATCCCACTGAGGACAGGTCCTGGGAGCCAGCAGAAAACATTCATGCTCCTAAATTGGTTAAAAGGTTTCATGCCCTCCATCCCTCTAAACCACGCCCTGTGAAGAGGCCTTTGCGGGGGGATACTGTTAGGGCTTAGGTGCAAAGTGGGAGACCTTGAACTACGTTCAGTGCCGGATCGCTCACAAGGTGTCTACACTTTGCAGACACTCCCTATTCCCTGTAAAGAGACGCCTCTCACATAAGCCGACGCTTGGCTTACTGACCCCGTCCATGACCACGCCCTTCCTTACTTCCGTGTTTCCCGAGTGGCGTTCTGCGTCTCCTCGCCTGTGCCTCTTACTCGATCCTGATTCAGCTTATGCCGAACCCTGAATCTTTCCCGTTCTGGTGATTGGTATTTGTTTTTGGCAGCGCTTCTCCCTCGCTGCAATATTTTCCCTGTTAGGGCTGCTTTTCCTGTTTGTATCAAGGGCTGCCACTCCTTGCTCGAGCCCTTGTTACTGATTCTGCCTAAGTCGTCTCGAGAGTTACAGTTGTTCCGCTCTATCCCTCCTTCTAGAGCCGGACCACTCTCCTCGTAAACCTTACCTGAGTGTATTGCTGTTCCGCTCCGTTTGTCATTACGGAGCCGGACGGCGCACCTCTTGAGTGTGTGTCTGCTCCGCTCTATCCTGTTGGTAGAGCCGGTCGGAACACCTCAATTCCTACCACTGGTCTATTGGTCGCCATTATTTCCTTTCCTTGAATATCATTTAGTACTATCAGGAGGTCCACTATTATTTTCTCCTTGTTGGTGGTACTTCTTCTTTGTTGTTATCGTCCACCACAGTTCTCTTGGTATGAATGATGTGTGAGTGCCCCAAAATCAGTACATTTAGTTTGTGATACTAAATAATCCCCTGTGATCACATTGTACACTGAAAGAAACTACTGTGGATCTGCTGCTGAGACCCCTATATATTTTGGCATCTGAAAGACGTGGGGTAAGTGAAAAGGCTCTGAACGCATATCAATGTATAAGAAGAGTTAGAGTATATAAATAGAAAATTGTGTTGTTATTGTTTTTTCCTTCCAGCACCTGTTCCTGGCTGACCTAATTTCATCAACACCATTCTACCACGTATGGGAAGAGTGGTGGACACTCCTTGGTTTTAATACCCCAATACTTTTGGAGAGCAGTTCCTAAGCGTGTGTTTCACAGCCCACTCTGGGTGCTTCTTTTTGGAAGTTGAGGGTATTTATGTTCATTCCTGTGGAGTTTGGCTATTCCCTAACCTGACAATCTACTGTAAAAAAAAAACATAGCCTCTATCACAAATTTTTTATAATCCCTGGGGACCCCATCCCCCGGGGCTGAAATATATAGTTGGGGACCGTGGGGGGAGCCCCAATGCCCCCACGGTCTCGCCGGCTCCCCGCGTCCTTCGGAAGCCGGCATTGGTTTTCGTCAGAGATAGCAGCTTACATGCTGCTCCCCCTGACGAAAAGCAATTTGCTTTCCTACTTGAAAGAGAGAGCAGCTTAACCTGCTCTTTCTTTCAAATAGGAAAGCAGTTTGCTATGGTAGGGTGGGAGCCACTAGGCTCCCGCCCAACCATTGCAAACAGCAGTGTCCCGGGAGTAGGCACCCCGTGACACTGCAGGAGCCGGCCCTGGGGGGTGGCGGTCCCCAGGGCTATCAAAGGCTCCAAGAGGGGGGCCGCGCGGCCTCCCTCCCAATATTCAAAAGCCCCAGAAGGTGGTGGTCCCCGGGCTGGGGGGTCCGTCACGGACCCCCCTATTTTCTATATTAGACCCCGGGGAGGTGGCGGTCCCCGGGGCGTGTCGGGGGGCCTGAGCCTCCTACACAGGTTTTTTTAATAAAAAGAAGCCCTGGGGGTGGCGGTCCCCGGGGCTGCGGGGTGGCCATTAGCCCCCCCACATACATATAGTTAAAGCCCCGGGGGGTGGGGGTCCCCAGGGCAGGGTTGGCCTCTCTGGGGCCCCATTATCAACAAAAATGCCCCTGGGATTTGGCCCCCCGAGGGCTAATAACAATAAAGCAGGCTTCGTTTTTTTTTTCATTTTTCACAGCGTACGCGTACCATACGTGTATTCCGTGATTTTTACAAAAAAAAAGATTTTGACCTTGGGGATCATTCTGAAAGCCTCTAAACAACCCTAGGGGGTCAGGAAGTCCTGCAGCGAATAGAAAACGTTTCCTGACAATCTACACACTCAATCTACACACTTATACAAATAAAAAAACAAATCACATTTATTCCCACATTAAATCAAAACGAAACACACATTTCTATTACTTGAACTTTTGAACCCTTTCCATCTAACAAACCTTTCAACCCTACCCCCATTCCACATTTGCCAGTTACCATAGAAACACTTCAGAGAACACCTAACTGAGCACACGTGAAAAGTTCATCATACATTGCTGCAAATCAAAACAGCAAATGTGCTTGACTTGTCAATATACCAGCTTATCTTAAGTAATGCTCTTTTAAATCACTTTTTCTTAACCAATAAATAACAGGCTTTTAAAAAACAGAAAATTGCACCCTAGTTTTCTATATAAAAAGTTTTCAAACAACCAATCACTTCTTTGCTTTTTTCAAACCTCCACTTATCCACCATTTTAGAAAAAAAATCTTCAAACTGCCCTTTCATTTACAGAGACCATCTGAGTGCATCAAGACCTATCTTCAAGATGCTTAGAGTGTGGATTGTGGGACAGAGCTATATTTTCTGGAGTCAAAGGTACGCAGAACAGAAAGGAATTCACAAAGACCTAGGTTTACCAAATGTAGACATTAAATGGATTGGACAGAGAGGGTTAAAGTGGCATCAATTGATAAAATCCTTTTTGCATCTCCAACACCCTGACCTCATAATTGTGCACTGTGGTGGCAATGACCTAGGCACTTTTACTGGGGTAGGTCTGGAAATGTTTATGAAGGACACCTTTACTGAACTGATGTCACTTTTCCCCAAACTACCTTTGTCTATTCCAATATATGCCAAAGGCAGAATTGGAACTGGTCCAATCAATTTTGTCCACAAATTGAGAAAGCTAGGAAACATTTGAATAAATCTGTTTCTGCTTTTCTCCGAGACTATAGAATGGGGTCCATTTACAACAACAATCTGTGTTTCAATAGGCAAGACATCTATAGGAGAGATGGTGTACATTTTACATGTACATGTAATATGTGACGTCATCAGCAGTGCATTACACGCGCAAGTTATAGTGAGTCCAACTAACTATAACGTGGAATTTCATTGGTTTTATATCAATAAAATTTCCAGCTAACTATAACTGGTGTCAAACCTATGGTTTTTTCAGTGAATTTCATAGGTTTTGTAAATGCTAGTTCCTAACTATAACGTGTGTAAAACCTATGTTTTTTTCAGTGAATTTCATTGGTTTTTAAAATGCTAATTCCTAACTATCTCGTGTATACAACCTATACTTTTGTCAATAAAGTTCTGGCAATATTTTTTTCGGAAACAAGCCGTTTTCTTCACTGTTCAAGTTGCATAGAGACTCCTTGTAAAACGATACAGAATTAGAAAGTCTGTACCTTGCCTTTTTTTGAACGCATTAAAATTTGTCTGTAAATAAAAATAGCCTTTCTAAACTTTCGTGCGCGACCCGGTGTGCGCACTCTCGGCAACAGTTCTCAATAAAATGGATAGCGCATTTCCAAGCTTTCGTGCGCGACCGACTGCGCGCACCCGCCTATATATTTCGTGAAAACTTTGCAATCTGAACTTATTGAATTTCTTCATAGACCCATCAAAGAACTTATAATACGTCAAAGAGACAAAACCTAGGCTTCTTTTTTAATATTATGAAAATTTTCATTAAATGGAGCCGAATGTCTTTTTAATTTTTTGTTTGTTACCGAATGTACACACCTTGTTTTTAAAAAAAATATATAAAAGGTTTTATACTTTAACAATTATATGCTTGAATCGAGCTCAAAAAATATATTAAATCCGAATATGTTTGAATTTACTCCTTTTCACGTTTTGAAACTTCGCTGAATTAGACCGCTACTTCCAAATGGCGTACGTGACCAGATACTGAAGGAATGCGTCTTGAAAGTGGCTGACTGTAATGTATGATATTTCACTCAGTGACTTTCAGGCCCAGGTTGTATGTTCAGAGGAACACTTACCGTTTATTAGAGGTAGATCGTCCGACTCCACCGGAGGACACCCCTAATAAAAAAGACATATATATAAAATGCGGACTAGCCGCTGTATCGTACTAGCAAACTTTAACTTAAAAATCGTTAGAGAAAACAAAAAGAATCGAGCAAAATCAGTAGGCCACTGATAGGATCTCTTTTTGACCTCGCTAAAATAGAAACATTAGGAACAACGCCATGATGGCTGCAACATAGCTCGGCGCCGCCGCCCACCCCGCCCAAAATAACGACAAACCCTATGCAAATATTATAAATAAATACAACACACCAGCAAAGTAACAGAGTAAAACGTTTTATTAAATAACTATTTACATGCCAGCCTGCTGCAATATGAAAACAACACTTCCAAAATGATCGACTACCTTTAAGAAGAAAAAAAGAATCTTTCATCTGGCAATTTTTCACTTATCCTGAAGATCAAAAGAAAGTAAATGCACCAAAAGTAACCTGCACGATATGTGACTCGTTTCTCTCAAGAGGAAATCCAACAAAAAAATATTCCTTTTCCATACATACCATGGTGCGCCATGTCAAACAAATGCACCCTGTGCAATTTGCAGAGGCATCGACAAAAGCCCTGGCCACGCTATTACCATTAGAGGTGGCCAGCACATTTTCTGATCGACGACCTGTATCTCCCTCGAGTGCACAGAAGGACTTGAGATATTTAACTATACATGGTCTATAACTTATGTTTTCTTCAGTGAATTTGCTCCGCCAGCCACCCCGCCCAAAATAACCACAAACCCTATGCAAATATTAAAAATATATACAACACACCAACAAAGTAACAGGGTAAAACGTTTCATTAAATAACTATTTACATGTCAGCCTGCTGCAACATCGATCCAAATGCATGACACTGTTCCTGTCAAGGTAGCATAGCTGGCGGCCTAGGGGTGGAGGACCGTTGTGCAAATACCCCGGGGAGGACTCTGGATATGCTTGATCCCAGAGATTCTTCGATGTCACTGCCTTCCACAAATGGCATAAGTCCTGGATGTTCGGTGCCATACTTGAAGGTTTGACCTAAAGACACGTCCTGCGGTGCCCTAGTCCAACCATCACATATACCTCCGCCAGGAGACAGCGTGGGGTGCACTGGAAGGGAGAGGCGGCGCGAACGAGCCTCCCCCACCTCCCCAGGTGGAGGTTTCTCAGCTACACCCCAGCACTTCACTCGACATAGGCGGCCGGCTCCCAGGGTCCGGCGGAACTTTTAACCTTTTGGTGACTCTTCCATTCTGGACCTTGTCCCACAATCCGTTTGACCTGAAGACACGTCCTGCGGTGCCCTGGTCCAACCATCACATATACCTCCGCCAGGAGACGGCGTGGGGTGCACTGGAAGGGAGAGGCAGCGCGAACAAGCCTCCCCCACCATCCGGCTGAATTGCACCCACTCTTGCGGTACAGCGACAGGCGGCTGCCACAGAGCTCAGGAAATGGCGGTCGGCTCCACAGACTTGGGCCTGCCTGCAAGGATGGCTCTGGACAACCCTGGAACTCGGACGCTTCACTGCTACGGCATGGGCCCCATTCCCAAAAGCGTCCCATCAGCCTTGAAGATTCTACAAGAGTCACCGGGGCGCCCGACTCCCGCAGAGTTCCGGTGGGGAGCTTCTGCCATGATTGCTCGCAGAATGGCCACGACGTAGCCACGGGGTGCTCTCATGCTAACGCCAGCTTCAGTCTGAAACTTCCGGAAACACTGTAGACTACCAATTCAATCAGTTCCGGTGGAGCCCCAACGACGTATCGCGTTGTTGCATAATGCGTCATATGACACGCCGCGTTAGAGCACCCGGAAGTCCTCCGGTGCGCGAGGCGCGAAGCGCAGCTTCCCGGAAGCAATCCGGGGCGCGGAGCGCGTAACGTAAGCATAACAGGTCATGTGACTTGTTAATAAAGCTTTTCATTGGTATAGAAATATTTTTATGAGCATATTTGACTATTTCATTAAAGACACTACACATAACCTGTTTTTCAAGTTATGTTTAATTTTAAATGAAACGGTTTACATTTTCACTTTTTATTTCCAGTAAATTTTACAAATAAATGTTTATAGTTCCATATGCTGAAGCACGTCAGCTTCAACACCCTATGTCATACAATTCTGACAAATCGGCATCCTCATCATGTTCTTCATCATCCTCAGGATTTAAATCATCTAAGGGATCCACTTCCACTGACGTTTCAATGACAAGTTCAAAGATAAGATCGAGATCAACGGATTGCTCATTATCACTCATGGTTAATGTTGTCGTTATCTCTAAAGAAAGAGAACAACAATGAGATGTTGCAGAGTAAGAGACAAATCTCAGAGACTATAATAGTAAAATTGTTTAACAAGAGTAACATTTTGCAGCTATTATTTAGCCATGTCCAGCGATGCTAAGGAGGTGAGTCCTATGTCCAAGTTTTCAGTGAACAGGACTCATCTCTTTTTAACCTTGGATAAGCTTCACCAACTCTGTGTCCCCTGCTCATACTTAAATGTAAAGGGGCAGATTTATGTTAACTGGCGCATCCCCAGAGATGCACCAGTTAATGGGCACCGCTGCTCTGCCACCCATGGTGTGCCGCATTTACAATGTGGAACACCATTGACCAAAAACAACACAGATGCGTCACGCATCTGTGCCGCAAAAGCAGCACATTGCAGGAATCACGTCATAAGCGCGACATGTCTACTGTAATGCACAGGAGCAAGCCACACATTGCATGGTGCATCACTCCTTATGCCTGTTTCAAACAGGCATAACGATTTGATTCCGCAATGCTATAAAGCTGACTCAGTGAAATCTTCTAAATTTCACTGTGTTAGTTTTACAGGGCTTTCATGCAAATGAATGCCCACCCTGCAACAAAACGCCTATATGAAACCTGACGCAGGTTTCATGTGGTGTGGAAAATGAAAATGTATATGTACGTAAGTGGCGTTCATTTGTGTTCACCCTCACCACTGTTGGAGTTAAAGCGAAAGTCACGGCACAGTGGCCCCGCCATCTTGCCCCCTTTTAGGCCCCATCACGAACATAGATAGCCCCACATAGCAAAACGTACTCTTATCGTTTGCCCAACTTCAGATCTGACCCCCCCCCCTTTTGCTCTCATGTCCTGTCGGAATGTCCGGCTGTAGATTACAATCACATGTTACATTTGGGAGGGGAAACGACATCAGAGCGACAAATATTAGAAATATACCACACGACAGCAAAATAAATATATTATATAATATATAATTTTATATATAATATTATATAATATAATAAAAAACAAAATAACAGGTTAAAACGTTTTTATTCTTGAACAAAAATATATTAAAACAACTATGGAGAACCATTACGCGAATAGTTTTTTTTTTGTTGCAATGTCTGCACTCGTATTAGATAAGAAACTTGCCTTGAAAACAGTGCATTTCTGAATAAACATTTCAAATATACACGTTCTCTCTTTTAATCCATAATCTCAACTAAAATGATTGTATATTGAAACAGTATTTATGTGTTCCACGTAACTTCAGCTGTACTAACTTAATATTTTCTTTTGTCGACCTGATTTACTCATACTAGAACCCACAGGCCTATAACAGCCCGTGAACCCTTTCTTTTACGGTACATGACAAAACAAACAATTACAGACTTACCTTTACCAATGCTTTGTACGATGTACAACAGTGACAGTCACAAAATAGATATTCGTTTGATGGAAGTCTCAATTATGCTGCTATCACTGCAACCAAAATTCAATGGCACAGATATCCAGTCAATACAGACTCATATATGTCTCTTCAGCCAATCATATTTCCTCCCGCAAAATTTTGTATTCAAATATACATTTCAGTTCGTTGTCCCTCACAATATTTTCAATGTCACATAAAAGTCACCCATCACCCACTGCCATCTCTGGCTGTTTCCATGGTAACACCTCATTCTGCACCTGGCTGAAGGCACAGGTCAAAAGTTCATATCTCAACGTTCTACAGCAAACTAACAACACTGTTTTCCCTCCAGAAACACCTGCCTATCCACAGCTCTGTTACATGTCATTTTTTTCACACCCAATAATACTTTTTCTTTTACATAACATTAACATGCAACGTAGTCTTCAATCTTCACGTATTAGAATCAACCAATCATCTTTTGTTTTTCAACCACACCAAGCCTCATCTATTTTTTTATCCTGACTTTCAGCTTCTAACTGCCATTCCACTTCCAGAACCCATCGGAGTACGAGTGCATCTGCCTTGAAAATGAAGGTTTGGCTTTTAGGACACAGCTATATTCACCGGAGTGGAAAATATGCAGCAAGCAGACGAATTTCCAACCTTGATTTAGCAAATGTGCAGATAACGTGGATTGGGCAAAGAGGATTAAGATGTCACCAATTAATACCATTGGTGAAAACTTTTATGCATCTCCCAGAACCAGACCTTATAATTGTGCACTGTGGTGGGAACGATCTAGGCACATTGACTGGGGTAGGTCTGGAAATGCTTCTAAAAGATACCTTTCGACAATTGATGACACTTTTTCCTCGAACTGCCTTGGTATATTCCAATATATGCCAAAGACAGAAATGGAATTGGTCCAATCAACATTGTGCACAAATTGAGAAAGCAAGGAGACATGTAAATAAATCTGTTTCTGCTTTCCTCAGAGATTATAGCATGGGTTCTATTTACCACAACAACTTGCGTTACCACATGCAAGACATCTATAGGACAGATGGTGTTCATTTCACGGATGAGGGAAACAGAATCTTCCTCTGCAACATCAGACTCTGCATCGGTACATACTTATAAATGCAGAAACAACTCAATTAACACAAGGGCTCTTTTCAGAGCCACCTTATATCAAAGCACTCAAACTTCTGATTTATCTCCATTTTCACACTCTTGTAAATAGGTGTGCGCGCCCGAGTGCGCGCACCCCGCAACTTTTTTCCCAAAAAAAAAATATATATTTTCGCCTTTAAGGACCTTACTGCACACCCTGAGAAAACCTACGCAGCAAAACAATCTCTACCTTCTCCCCTTTCCATGTTCCAACGCTTTGAAATGACAATATATTTACTCGCAGTGACAAAATGGCGGTCAACACTTCCTGATTTCCTTCGAATCGAACGTTAACAGACGTCACGCAGCAACAACAAAAATTCCGCTCGCGCGCACCCGCTTGAGTGCGCGCACCCGTCCGCGCTTATAGATATATAATTGACTTTAACTTTAATTTTCTCCGCAACTACTGAACGGATTTACACCATTCCACAAAAAGCATAATCTGCGAGCCGAACTCTACAGTTTTGCCAAATTTCTTATAAATCCATTCAGCCGTTCGACCTGTAGCCGTGTCTAAACGTCCTATGGAAAATAACATGGAGAAAACACGTTTTGGGACCCCCCTTTTATCTCAGCCCCCACTTCACCAATCCCCCCCAAATTTTCAGGGAAGGAGCGCAGCGGACCGAGCCATCTTCTTTGAGAAATTCGCAAAGATTCATCCACCAGGGCCAAAGTTAATCCAAATAGAATGTTGACGATTTCCTATGGAAACTAGGTCCTAACTATAACTACCTACTGGCGACCGCCAGTAGGTAATATATATATATATATATATATATATATATATATATATATATATATATATATATATATTCAAACAACTTGCACTCAGCAATAGGAGACACCCACGCGGCGTTAGTTTCATCCTTTATTTGCAGAACAGAAGCAGCGGTCAGGGGATCTCCTTCAAACAAAGTTCACCAATTTGCCTACGCGTTTCAGAATATCTTCCTTAATCATGGCTTGGTGTTGAATGAGGTAAAGCAAGCAGCCACAGTCTTTTTCAGGTGTTGCTAACTGTCGGCACCGCCCATCAGGGCGTGTGAGCTGCTAAGCATTATGGATCTTGAAGTTTTTGTCAGTATTATCCATAAGTGGAAGCCGCTTGCAATAACCTTCAGCAAAGTATTTCCCATCGGGTTTGTTAGTCCGTTGATACCCACGGCCGTTGCTTTTCTCGTGCTATTTCCACAGGGCACGTTGCTCCGTTTCTCGTGTTTGTACCCACAAACACACGGATCCGCGGGCAGCGGTGGGGTGGTCTCCGTGACCCGGAGTCGGCCACAATCTATTCAAACAACTTGCACTCAGCAATAGGAGACACCCACGTGGCGTTAGTTTCATCCTTTATTTGCAGAACAACAGCAGCGGTCAGGGGATCTCCTTCAAACAAAGTTCACCAATTTGCCTACGCATTTCAGAATATCTTCCTTAATCATGGCTTGGTGTTGAATGAGGTAAAGCAAGCAGCCACAGTCTTTTTCAGGTGTTGCTAACTGTCGGCACCGCCCATCAGGGCGTGTGAGCTGCTAAGCATTGTGGATCTTGAAGTTTTTGTCAGTATTATCCATAAGTGGAAGCCGCTTGCAATAACCTTCAGCAAAGTATTTCCCATCTGGTTTGTTAGTCCGTGGATACCCACGGCAGTGCCGACAGTTAGCAACACCTGAAAAAGACTGTGGCTGCTTGCTTTACCTCATTCAACACCAAGCCATGATTAAGGAAGATATTCTGAAACGCGTAGGCAAATTGGTGAAGTTTGTTTGAAGGAGATCCCCTGACCGCTGCTGCTGTTCTGCAAATAAAGGATGAAACTAACGCTGCGTGGGTGTCTCCTATTGCTGAGTGCAAGTTGTTTGAATAGATTGTGGCCGACTCCGGGTCACGGAGACCACCCCACCGCTGCCCGCGGATCCGTGTGTTTGTGGGTACAAACAAGAGAAACGGAGCGACGTGCCCTGTGGAAATAGCACGAGAAAAGCAACGGCCGTGGGTATCAACAGACTAACAAACCCGATGGGAAATACTTTGCTGAAGGTTATTGCAAGCGGCTTCCACTTATGGATAATACTGACAAAAACTTCAAGATCCACAATGCTTAGCAGCTCACACGCCCTGATGGGCGGTGCCGACAGTTAGCAACACCTGAAAAAGACTGTGGCTGCTTGCTTTACCTCATTCAACACCAAGCCATGATTAAGGAAGATATTCTGAAACGCGTAGGCAAATTGGTGAACTTTGTTTGAAGGAGATCCCCTGACCGCTGCTGCTGTTCTGCAGATAAAGGATGAAACTAACGCCGCGTGGGTGTCTCCTATTGCTGAGTGCAAGTTGTTTGAATATATATATATATATATATATATATACCTGTAACAGTGGATTCCCTCCAAACAAAACAGGTCCGAACCACGGTATTGTGCCAACGTGTTCGTTTATTTCGTGCTTGACGCGTTTCAGCTCCCACCAGAGCCTTGATCACATGACAAAGTTCGCCAATACCGTTGTTGTATTTAAAGTGCTCGGTGCATTTCAACACAAGGATAAACAAGGATAAAATGTTAAAAATTTTTGCTGTTAAAAAAATGATAAATGTATATATATATATATATATAACAATAGAAATAGAAATAGAAAAGGTTGATTATATGACCACTTCGGAGCATTTTTCAATTTTTAAGTTGTTTCAGGTTAAATCCCATAAAATTGTCTCAAATGCTACTCTCTTATCCTTGCATGTAATCATCCTGTGCGACTTTCATTATTGCTCTTAACATATATTATCTTTGTAGCCAACCCCATTCTACATGTGCGTACTGAATTGTATATTAATAATTAGTTTGCCAAATGACTAAAGTGCATGATCGTGTAAAAAAATGTGCTGTGTGCTAAATCACCCCTGGTTTTAACACCTGTGATTAAAATATGCATAAAATCCTTCCATCTCTTTTTTCTCTCTCAAGAGGTCGGAGCAATAATCTTACTTCGTTCTTTTAATCTGGTGTTTGGATTGTATGGGTTTCATCACGGAACATCTGCAGTTGGCAATTAAATTTCTTGAGTACTTGACTATATCAAATATTTTACTAAATGATGCCTGTTCATATGGATCAATATTTGTAGTAGAGGCAGTTATAGATACTGTCCTACTTCTGTTATATCTCCCCGGCACCTATTGCCATGTGTAGGTCTTAATACCCCTAGATTTTCTAGTGCCTGGGCTCGCCAATATATATATATATATATATTTCAACAAAGTGCCCTGAAGCTTTAGGAGCACACTCGAAGTCACTCTGCCATCCGGCTTTCTGAAATGCAGCCTGCCTTTATGTTCCACTTTTCAATTTGCATGTTAACGCGTTTCAGGGTTCCATGACCCTTTCCTCATGGGCTAAACATACAGCAGCATTTAAACCTCTCATGCCTGCATTTCCGGTTTTTATTTATTTGCATATCTGCCCACAGTGTTGCTTTGATGAGTTCAAATGCACAGTTTGTATTATTACAGTCATTATTACCTATAGTAGGTTGTGTCACAGGCAGGCAGGCTTAATTAACATATAGAGTGACGTACTGATCCAATTTTGAGCAGTTCAAGACGGCAGCCTCGTCCAGCTGGTTGCAGATTCTCTCCCAGTTTTCGATGGTGCAGCTCCCTACGGCCGGACCGCTGTGTAGAAAGATTGTTCAACAAAATGCCCTGAAGCTTTAGGAGCGCACTCAAAATCACTCAGCCCCTTTAGTTTTCTACATTTCCCACTAATCCAATCCATTCACATTCCATGATTATAACAGAGTTTGCTGGTCTTAAACAACGATGTATCAAATGCAAACAACTTATTTGCGATGGTGAGCAGACAATTGATGCAATTGTTTTCGCAGCAAAAAGCCACCATTGTAAAAAAAAATTGCAGTGATTTTTTAATTGCAAAAGGTTTGACAAAGGTTTTTTCAGTTTAATGTTTTTTTCTCATTTCTAAAAAAAACACCAGAAAATGCAAGCAAGAGTTAAAAAAACTCAGCAAAATTATAAAACAAAAAAAGAAGCAAAAAAATTGGAGAAGTGCATGGATAATGCTTGGGTTATTGCATGAGTGCAGGGATGATATTTGGGTGATTGAAGGAGTACATGGGTAATGCATGGCTACATGGAGGAGTGCATGGGTACTGCCTGAGCACATGTAGGACATCATGGGAAGTTCCTGGGTGATTGGAGGAGTGCATTAGTGCCTATATAGTTGGAATACTGCATGGGTAGTGCTTGGGTGATTGCATGAGTGCCACAGAAGTACCTGAGTACATGTATATGTGCATGGGTAGTGATTGCACGAGTGCCTGGGTAGTGCCTAGATGATTGAAGGAGTGCATATGTAGTGCCTGTGTGATTGAAGGAATGCATGGATAATGCCTGGGTTATTGGAGAAGTGCATGGTAGTGTCTGGATGATTGGAAGACTGCATGGGTGATTGCATAAGTGCAGCAAAAAAGTGTGAGTGCCTGTATGAGTGCATGGTTAGTGCCTGAGTAATTGCATGAGAGCATGGGTAGTGCCTGGGTGATTGGAGGAATGCATGGGTAGTGTTTGGGTTATTGCATGAGTACATAGGTAGTACCTGGGTGATTGCATGGGTGCGTAGGCAGTGTCTGGGTAACACTCTTTTGTTGTTGTTTTGATATTGTTCAGGGGGACCAAGAGTGGCTCCATCTGTTTCCCCCTCCCTCTTTTGTTGTTATTTCGCATCCAAGATATAATGTAGCTTTTTGAAGTTTGGTGACATCTACTAACTCTTGCCGTATTTTCCGACTCTTTGTTGGAACACCATTAACTAGAACTACAGGTTCACTTTCCTCTCTCTCTACATCAACAGTTTCAATATTTTTCTTAAAATCTATAGGTAAATACACAAATCTACCTTTGAAACCTCTTTGTAAATCTGTTGGAGGCAGCTTACCTGTTTTAGGCTCCATACGAACTATAGCCTGAAACGGGTGCACAGATTGAATAAGAAGGGACTTATACTTATTTATATCTACCAGTTCCGGAGCAATAGCTACCAACTTTAGGTTATTATGTACAGCTCTAGCTGGCAATTGGTTCTCTTCTAATTTGATGTAACAATATTTACAAATACGTTGATCACTATCCAATGCAAAACAACCTTTCAACAACAAATAAGCCCAAAATTGCTCCCATTTATCATTGTTTTCCTTTTCACTTTTTAAATACAGATCTACATTCTTAGTTTGACTTCTATAGCGAGTACGTCGACAACAAATACAAACATAGCTTGGTTTTTCACAAGAAACTACCTTAAATTTGGGATTTCTTCTGAAAACTTCACAGTAATAGTATCTTCCACCTCTTCTTCAACACCTACACTTATCAAAGTCTCACTTTCTCTACATTCATCTTGAGGACTAAAGAAACAAAACTGTATAGCATCAGAAACTTTTTTTACACTGAACCATGCAAAAGAGCTGTGTTTATTCATTTAGAAATAATGCAGAACGTTTTACATAGTACAATCTTCTTACAAACTTCTGAATTTCTGAGTGATGTACTGCTAACATTCTTAAATGATGAAAAGTACTTCGACTTTTCTAGAAAGAAAAGCCAGAGAATGACCCTGCAAGTTAGTATATTTTCTTACTTTACAAGGATCTAGTCCTTGCAACATCTTAATCTTCTGTTTAACACTTTTTTTACCATAATTTCGAAAAAAAATCATAATACATCAATAGATTCCTTTTGTATAGTACAAATACTACTACAATCCCACTTATACACTGGAGCTTGTGTATGTCTCTCTTGAACTGCTTCAGCTATAACTTCTTCCACATTTCTAAGAACCATCTTTTCTTTTTCAATTGGACAACCATTTCTAACCTCATAACAACGACCACTCGTATCAACTGAATGAACTAATGATTTTTTTTTAAATAGCTTACTTCATTAAAAAAAGGTTCAGTACTAGAAGTTTGCTTTCATTCACCAGAAAAGAATTTGCAAAACTTAGGTCTATTACCAGTCTTTTTCTTTTACTTTTCTCCTTCATAAACTGTATTATTTTATTCAATGTTTTCATTCTATTCAATACTAATATAAACAATTTTCTTTTCAATTCAAAAACCTTTTCAACTACACTTTCAATCTGTTGGTTTTTCTTGAGAAATGCAGATCTTTGCAATATTTCAATACATTTTGTAGTACTCTATTTTTATACATTCTCTTTCTAATGTCTTTAAATATGTTTATCCTTCTTTCAACATAGATTGTTTTCCCATAAACTGATTTTCCATTATTTTTTTCTTTTTTAGCTTCCTTCTGATTTGTTGTACTACTTATCTTTCTCTTTTCTCCATTTTGAAAAATCTTTACATTTTTTAAAAGTCTTTTAACACATTCTTTAGTTGTCTTACCAAAAGTCTTTCCGTCAATGTCACATATTGTACTTCATCTATTTTCTGCTTTTCTCTTTGATTTATATAGTACTGTTTTCTTTATTGTTTTTTCATTTCAACTTTTCTATGCATACTGAATCTTTCTTAATAATAATGGAGAATATCTGGGGGAAAAAATTAAAACCATTGTTAAAATTATTGAGCCAAAGAGGCAAGATGGCGGCGGCGGTAGCTGAGTGAGAGGCTGGAGAGGTGCTCCCTGTAAGAAAACCTCCCAGTGTTTCCCTCCTCACCTGTGGCTCTCAGCATTCGGTGTGATGCTGTGAGATGCGAGGGTGATACTGTGGCGATATTTCTCCAGATCCGGTGCAAGTTTCCGCTCCCCTCTGTCTTTGAAAAACAGTCTGCTCTGGCAGCGGTATTCGGCTGTTGCTCAGTGGCGGTATCGTGGCAGTTCTAGCGGCACCAGCAGCATCAGCGGAATCAGCAGTGGGAAGTCTCCGAAAAGTGCAGAAAGACTCCGAAAGGGAGAGGGAAGCATGCTAAGACCCGGGGGGTGGCAGACCAACAGAAGCAGCTTTGATGGCGGTGGTGGCGGCAGTTACTACCGCAGTAGCAGCGGCACCCCCCCAACCCAGGGACAGAGAGGGACGGCAGAAGCCACTCTGTTGATGATGGTCGCGATGACGGGTGGCAGAAGGGTGAAGCGGAGGCGGCGACGGCCACCCCATTACAGAGCAGGGAAGGGCAGCAATGCGGAATGCCCCAGAGATAACGAACTGTCCCGGCTATCTTTAAAGAAACCTTCAGTGAGAGGCAAACCAGAGGAGCAACCTGACAACCAGCTTTCAGGTCAGGTGTCAGGGGGACTTGGTTGCAATATTGTATCAGCAGCTGTAGGAGAAAAGAGAGCTGTGAATGGAACAGTGGTACCAAGCAGTGTTACTGTATCGACTAACAGTTTAGTTAGTAATTGTGAGAAGGTGGCGGGAGCTGACTCTGGTATGCTAGTATGCCTCAACTCCAGGATTAAAGTGTTAAAGGCGGTGGGAGGTCTAGAGAAACCACAGAAACCTGAAAATCAAGTAGAGGAGATATTGAATAATATGGAATCCGGTGGCTCTGGTGGGAAGTTTTATTCAATGTCTGATATTTCCAACTTCTCAGAGAATGAGAATGAGAGTGTTGTTGGTGACTGGGCGGATGAAAATAGCTCTCAGCGAGACGATGATGAGCCAAGCTTTGAGCTCTGTATGAATCAGGAGACAGTTCGGAAAACACAAGATTCTGGAAATCCCTCTCTGAAAGAGAATCCGACCCCTGCTGGCCCGTTGATATGGGACTGTTCACCCTCCTCTCAGCCGGACGGCGAAGGCACTGGCGCTGTTGATATCTCTGTTGCAAAGTTTGATGGTGACAGCGAAATTACGCTCAATACGATATATAGGGTGAGAATGGCACATAGAGAGGAAACTAAGGCTGAAGGCCTGCGGACCTAGGGTCCGGTCCGTAAGCTTCAGAATACTGTGCATCGAATTGCCAAGACATGTAGTGAAATATCAACCAGGATTGGGGAAGTGGAGGAGAGGATATCAGTAATGGAAGACCAGTTAGTCCAACAGAAGGCGATGATCACAGCATTGCAAAAAATAAGGAAAGACACCAATTGGAAATTAACTGACTTGGAAAATCGTTCCAGAAGGAACAATCTGCGTATGTTGGGGGTTCCTGAGGGCAGGGAGGGGAAGGATTTGAGACAATATGTCATTAAGTTATTTTCTGAAGCCTTTCCTGATCTAAAGCAGTGGAATTGGGAGACAGAGATTATCAGAGCACATAGATTTCCTTTTGGCCAGAGAGGGAAAGCAGGAGGGTCTAATGAAAAACCCAGGGCAATCCTGATCTGTTTGAATAATTATTTGCTGCATGAGGCTCTGTATGATTTGGCTAGGCCAGACAGGAGGAGGACGGGCAAGGGGTGTGACTTCTTTGTACTTCCAAACTTTTGCCAGGCTACAGTCCAACAGAGATGGAGGTTACGCCAAATGATCTCAGCTTTTCAGTCTAAAGGGGGGCAGGCTTTTCTGTTGAACCCTGCAAAGCTAAAAGTGATCTACAAGGAGAAGACTCAGTATTTTGTGTCAGAAATATTGATAGAGGAATTTTTGCAGGGAATGTGAGGTTAACATGCAAGTAAATTAGCTATAGGGGCCTCTAATGGTTTTTGGAACGGTTCAAAAAGAGAAAGGTTTGTTCTGGGAGGTGCGGAGGGTGAGAAGGGTCACGGGGGATAATGGGGATGCACACTTCACAATCCACTTTCCATCATTGAGGACTTAGTCTTTACGCCTCAACTGGGGGAGAGGGGGTATGGGGGTGGGCAGTTGTTGGGGGAGGGGAAGCTGGGTGGTGAGGGGCTGAGGTAGGCACAGTGGATGGGTGGTGGTTGAGTTTGAATAGAATGATTATGGTACTATTTTGTTTGAAGCAGGAAATGCTCTGGTTTAGGTTGATTAGGCTGGGAAAAGCAGATAACAATTTCTAAACGAATAAAGACGGGACGGTTTTCTATATGTACTTGGTACATTTGTGGGTTAAACAATAAAAGAAGAAGGGGTTGCTGGCTCAAAGGCTGCGGATCCAGTGATATGATTGGCTATGTGTACAAGAAACGCATGTAGCCTGGAAAATCACAAGTGGCTAAAGGATCTTATATGGAAATTATGGGGTGTACCAAACAAGGCTCTGATATTAGAGGTGTAGCTATCTTTATGAGTTACGGTTTGGGAGTGAGGAGGAGGGTGAAAGAGGATGCCCAGGGGCATTGGGCAATTGTGGAATTGGCTATGAATGGTTCTCCATTGACAGTTTGCTCTGTGTATGGATCCAATCTGGATGATACGGGGGTGTTACATCATTTAAGTATCGAACTGGTGGCTTGGCCAGCCCCCTAATTATTTGTGGGGACTTTAATCTTCACTTGGAGGGGGATTTTGACATTGGGAGCAATTGTCCTTATAAGGGGAAGAAGACTAAGGTCTTCAAAGGTATTAGAGGCTTAGTTAAAGAGTTCGGTCTGGCAGATGTATGGGCCATCCAGCAGAACAGCGTTCCAGGTTATACTTTTTACTCCACTCCCCATAAGAAGCATGTTTGTTTAGATTAGTTTTTTATTTCTACTGATGTGGCGACTAATGCTAAAATAGAAATAATGCAGAGGATAATCTCAGATCATAATACGGTGGTATTGGAATTTGGTTTGAAAGTACAGCAGCAGCAAAAACCATGGACTTTTGAACGTAATCTACTGCTTGATCCCGAATACTGTGAACATATGTGCACCTTGATTTTAGAATTTTTTTATTAAGATAAGTCAGGGTACAGCTTCAGTCTCCATTGTTTGGGACGCATTTAAAGCTGGTGTGAGGGGCGCCACGTTGAGCTACTCGATTGCGAAGCAACGCAAGCTGCATACGGAATCTAAAGACCGGATGAAAAAACTTAGGCTATTGGAGATTCAGTTTATGGATGAGCTTTTGCATCAGCAAAATATAGATTATACTTTAAAAGCAATTACTATTCTGAAAATGAAAATTCATCAACATTTTGTAAAAAAGATGGCAACCAAGTTGGCTGTGCATAGAGGTAAGGTTTATGAATTAGGGGAGGATCCAGGTAGAATTCTAGCCAAAAGATTGCGCCAAAGGGAGAATTTTAATCGAATATCCAGGATATGTGATCATGATGATAGGGTACAGGAGTCGCCAACTGATATTTTGAAGGTCTTTCGTAGATTCTATGCAGGTTAATATACAGAGGATGTAATAACAAATACAGCAGGGCAAATGGAAGAATTTTGTGACAATTTAGAGACTAATAAAGTTTAAGAGGCTCAAAATGAGGCTCTAGCAGCAGATGTAACTTGGGAAGAGGTGGAGGCAGCGATCTTATCGTTAGCTATGGGCAAAGCAGTAGATCGCTTGAATTTTACAGAACTTTTCGCTGTGTATTATTACCTGAGCTTATGACTTTATTTCTTAATGTGCAACGAGGGATAGCACCAGAGTCATGGAGAAAAACAACGATAATTTTTTTAAAAAGGGCAAGCCCGAGCTTTCCCCTTCATCGTACAGACCAATATCACTAATTCACTCGGATAGTAAAATATTTTCAAAAATTCTTGCTTTGATTTGGTAAACAACGTTTACCACTAATTTTTTACAACGCGGTACCTTTACCACGCGGCCGTTACAACGTAAGTCGTTACCACGACTTGCGCTGGAGGGCGCTGTGGGATAAGGAATTTTATAAATTTATATTCCAACACCTTCCCTAGTATCCACGGGGACTGGTGTTGGAATATAAAATTATAAAAATCCTAAATCCGCGCCCTCCAACGCAAGTCGTGGTAACGACTTGCGTTGTAGCGGCCGCGTGGTAAAGGTATGCGTTGTTACAACCTGCGTTGTAACAACGTACATCCTTTGATTTAGGGACAGTCATTACTCCTCTTGTATCTACTGTACAACACGGATTTATTCCAGGGAGGGATACTGCTGACCATGTAAGAAGGGTTATTACCCTTCTGGATTGGGCACAGGCAACTGATTCAGCACTGGGGGTGATCCTGTTGGACGCCGAAAAGGCGTTCAACAGGGTCTCCTGGCGCTATTTGTGGGAGGTTTTGAGGTGAAAAGGTTTTTGCCCAGAATTTATTCAAGCAGTGAAGACCTTATACATCAGTCCGGCGGCCACTATACGGATTTCAGGGCTGGAATCCGTTGAATTTAATATCAGTCGAGGCACAAGACAAGGGTGTCCGTGATCTCCCCTTTTATTTGCTTTATATATTGATATATTCCTGTGCAAATTAAACTGTCATGAGGATATTAAACTGATTAGTCTCAGCGGAGTTGAACATAAAGCATTGGCTTATGCCGATGATATACTCATAGTATCTGGTGAATTGGTAACTGCTCTTCCAGTAATTAAAGCCTTAGCGACACAGTTTTGTTATTTTTCGGGGTACAAGCTTAATATTGAAAAAAAACAAGTTCTTTATTATGGTCAAGATCCCCTGGCAGGCGTAATAGTTACGTGGCAGGCAATGTATTTGGGAATTAAAATCACTCCTAACGTGGATGAGATCCCAGCCCTGAATATTCTTCCAGTCATAAAGAAGGTTAACGTTACTCTGGAACGTTTAGATCATCTTCATCTCTCCCTACATGGTAGATGCAATGTTTTAAAAATGCTTGTTCTTCCTAAATTTTTGTATATACTCAGAAAAATTCCTCTGGAATTCTCTAACTCAGTGTTTTTAAAATTGGAGAGACTCTGTTCAAGATTTTTGTGGGGTTATCGGAGAACACAAAGGGCTCATAAGAAAATGATATTTCCAAGATATTGTGGTGGCTGGGGTGTTCCACACTTTATAATTTACTATTGGGCTGCCATGATGCAGATTATGGGGCCATTGATCTTGGGGAGTAAAGCTCCTATCCTCTTATGCCATCGGCCGTCAATCTATGAGCTCATTATGGGTGAGGAAGCCAATGGCTGCCTAGTGACTATTGTAGAGACATCGTATTATAAAAACACAATATTTAAGATTTTGAGGGCAGCCCATAGAGTGTGGGAGCAAATTAAACGGTTATGCCATATTTCAAAATTGAATTTTTATACTTCATTTAAGGCCTCTGGGTTGCTTGCACCAATTTTTAGGGATCATGTTATATTCAAATGGGATAGAAAAGGAATATCTTGTTTAGGGGATTTGTCGGATCAAGGGGATCTGATGGTATTTTCAGAGCTTAGAGAAAAGTTCGCCCTAGACAAGCGAGACTTTTTCAAATACTTACAAATTCGGAGCTTTATGGCTAAATTTAGTACAAATATGGGAATGCAATTCGGCAAAAACAAGTTAGTCGTGAAAATGAGGAAGAAGTCCCCGATCAGGCAATATTATCAACAATTGGTCGCAGCCCTTCCAGATGATTTGGACAACTGTCAATCGAAATGGGAGCAAAAACTTGGTGTGGTGGGCCTTAATATAAATAGGTCGTTGGAACTCGCTAATAGTGTTCTAATGACAGGTCGGCTTCCTAGTCAGCATTACATGGCTCTATGGGATCTATATTACTCCCCTAGGAAAGTGTCTCTGTGGTGAAAAACAGGCGGGATTAAGTGCAGTCGTTGTGGGTTGTTTGCGGCTGACTCAACCCATATGTTTTTCTCTTGATTGGGGGGGTTTTATCAGTATTTGGAGGGCTTTTTAAATATTACGTTTCAAAAACAGATAACTATTACGGGCGTCCTTGTGATTATGGGGGTGGGTCTGGAGTCACCGCCCATTATAACAAATATTGCCGAAATTGCACTCTTGTTTATTATGATGGCAGTGGTTAGAGCATGTATTACTAGTGAGTGGATTAGCTCTGAGCCTCCAACGTTCTTGAATTGGAGAGCTAGATTGCTGGCTATGTATAATTTTGAAGGGTCAATGTACAGAATTGAAGGGAGAAGGAAGAGAAGATTGGGTGCTAAAATTTGGGCGCCCATTCGAGATTGGATGCTGGGAGGGCCTGGCGGGTCGAATGGGAGCGAGTAAGATAAATATAATTTAAAGGTTCAACAGATAGATTTAAGGTTATTTGGGAGCTGCTGTATTCTGTTTTTCTACTGTAAATGTTTATTATTTGCTTGATAAGTCTGTCTTTTCCCTTTGTTCGATCTTCTTATTTTTTTCCTTTCTTTTTTTTGTCAGGTTTAAAGTGTATCATAATCATGCTGAGTTGTATGTCCATTTTACAATGTGCCTGGGGTCATTAAAAAAATGGGGTTAAAACAATACAAATATTTATTTAATATTATTAAAATATTTATATACAAATATTCTCATTTATTACTAAAGAAATATCTTTCAATTTAAAAGGTACAAACATCACACACATGTTTTTTTGCAATATGGTGAGACTTACACTTCAAGCATGCCACATAAATATAGGTGTAATTTCAAATGTAAAATGCAATCTGTCAAGTTTTAAAAGCTTTATACTTTTGAGACTGAGGTATATCTTTACTTACATGGATAATTTGCTACATATCATTCATATTTAGTTGATAGACATATAAAACGGAGATGGCGGAGTGAGGACGCTGTAGAGTAGCAGCCTAACCTAAGGCTCCTACCGACCCACCCCACCTGATGATTTTTGCGAAGGAGAGAGTGGGGAGATTGACCGAGAGACTCTTCTGACTTAAAGTACTCACCGTTTGATCCTGAGCGGCACACTCGGACTGTACCCCAGGCAAGGCGGCTCTCCAGAACGGGCGTTTGTGGCTGTTCCCGGTTGCTGCCAGCTCGATATCGGCTCTTTGCTACACTTCGCGGCTGCCCCCGGTCATCATCGGTCCTTCAATACCAAATACGGCGAATGCTGTGGCTCTGGCTGGTCCATCGCACCCTGCGGCTTGTGCGGCTTACGATCCCGCGTTTAGCTAACGGGTCGGTGCACGGCTGGTCGGGGATGCGGATGGGGCGTGGACAGATGACTCCGTTCCCGGCTCAGAGTTTCAGGTATCCAGATCCGGCTTCATCAGAGGGAATGGCACCAAAAAACGCTCCAAGATTCCCGCGGGCAAACAAAGCAGCGGTGGCAGAACCAGGAGTGACTGTTACGGCACAGGTTGCGCCCGCTGCGCCTGTGACAATGTCCCCACCAGTTGTTTTTACTGGGGAGGCTTCATCTACTACCTCCGTCACGGGCCCAGTGAAATCACCTGCGGGGGGCTCTGCAGTAAGTAAACAGATTCTACGTCCCTCTGTGTTTGTTATTCAGGAGATAACTGTGCCTGCTCTATCTAATGTTCCGAATGCTACTAACAAAAAAGGGGGGAGCTCGGATAATAGTGGGAGTGGTACAAAATCACACGCTGGAAACAGTGTATCTTCCATTCAACCCGATGACAACGCTGGTATTATGATTGGGAGCGACGGGACTGACGGTAATGATGGTACCGCTGCTGCGAGTATGTCGGCTGAGTCTGTCGGACCGTCAGCGGGACACCTGGAAAAAGGGATTGATAATGTGGATGATGATGGTCGGATTCCAGGAGAGGCACTGGTGTCTCCGGAAATTACATTGGTTGGAGATGATCCGATTGCCTTTATCCCCCGGATGTGGAGGTTGGGGAATTTGAGGGGGACTGCTCCAATGAGGAATATGAGGAGGTTGATGAGGCTTCGGGCTTGCCTAAGGGATAAAGCTAAATTAAAAGTTAAGATGAAGATGAAAAGTAAGAAGGGGAGATCAGTTACAACGGAGGGTTTGCCAAGTATTATCTCCGCTCCTGTTTCTAAAAATACTCTTCTCACTGATAAAAGCCCCCTCAGGAAATGGATCCAACCTAAAGGATTGGTTAAGAATATGACATTACTGCTGTCAGGTACAAGTCCACCAATATCAGAGCCCGTGAAAAGCTGCTCCGCTCCCAGCATGTTCACATCAGCCCTGGGGGATGAATCAGCACTTCCTCCTGCTGGTCTTAATGTGGCCCCCCTTAGGTCACCAGCGGTATATTCACAATCTACTTTAGCAATGTCTACCGCTTCCTCTACCCCTCCAGATGTATCTGGTCATCTAGCTGGTTCACCGGTATCTGTAATTTCTGACGCAGCAAGATCAATTTGTTCATCTTCATCTCGACCAGACATGCCCGGCGAACAAGATTCTAACCTATCCCCTTAAGATATTATTTTGCAAACTCTAACTAATCATAGCTCGGAAGCACAGGTGCATTTTCTGCAACTACGAGAGGACAACACCAAGCTACAGAATTCATTGTCAGAGATGACTTCCAAACTAGGGGAATCATTCAGGACATTGAGGATCTCCAACAAAGGGTGGTAACGGTAGAAGAGGGATCTGCCCGGGTGGAAACTTCTCTGAATCAGCATGATGCCCAGATCTTAGCCTTACAACTAAAGGTGGAAGATTTAGAGAACCCCCAAAGGCGATCGAATCTAAGACTTTTTGGCATACCCGAGGGTGTAGAAGGATCAGATGCCAGAGCTTATTTAGTTAAGTTATTGCAGAAGGCTTTCCCAGATCTAGCTGATTGGGACTAGGACTCTCAGATTCAAAGAGCTCACCGTCTCCCTTTAGTTCAGAGGAACAAGGAGAGTAAATTTACTAGGCCTTTCCTTATTTACTTTGGTAATTTTCTTTTGAGACAGGCTGTGTCTTTGAAAGCACGCCCTAATTCTCCTGTCATAATTGAGAATCTGTCTTTATTTGCACGCTCTGATTTGAGTAAAGCCACCATGGACAGGAGGTGGAAGCTAAGGAAACTATAGATCCTTTTCAATCTATCGGAGGGCAAGTGTTTTTACGGGAACCGGCCCGCCTTAAAGTTATCAAGGGAGGCCATACCTACTTTTTCACTGATGAGAAGGAAGCAGAGGATGTACTTTCTAAGTTTGGTTAAAGGCCACTCATTAGCTTCTGGGGAATTAGGTCAGAATTAATGGTGTCTATGCTTACACTATCTATTTCTGGTCTACCTCCCCTTCCCTCCTGCTTTTCTATGTTTTTTTCTTTCTTGTTTTCCTCTTCTTTTTTTTTTTAGGAAAAGAGTGGGGTGGTTAGGTAGTCCTTGGACTGCTCCTCTCTGAGCTGCCTATCCAGCGGCAGCAGTTGCAGGGGGGTCTCCCCCTCGCTTTGGGACGAGGAAGAGGGGGTGGGGGATGGGTGTAGTCTCTCCGAAGGTGGGAAGGTGTGGGGGGTATAAATGATAAAAGTAACAGCGCAAGTGGGGCTTTGTGGATAATTGCTCAAGATGAAGGGAAAGAGTTTTTTGGGTTTTTTTAGTTGGCAGAATTTGTGTAATCTATGTTTTGAATGTAGAAATTAAAATGTTTAGCCTGGAATGTTTCGGGTCTTAATAGCAAGAACAAAAGGCGACTTGTTTCCGAAGAACTTAGACTTTATGACCCTCAGTTAGTCTTTTTATCAGAGACACATATTGCTTATAAAGAAAGGAAGTTACTTATTCATTTGGGTTATGATACTATAATTTGCTCTACTCAACAAGCATCAATCAGAGGAGTTGCTATCCTTAAAGACAGACGATTTAGAATGGAAACGCTTAAAACTGCGTCAGATAAAAATGGCCGGTGGGCCATTGTGCAAGTATCTATAGGGAATAGTAAATACGTACTTTGTGCTATTTATGGATCAAATATTGATGATGATTCTGTCTTTGATCAATTGAACATGGAGCTCTTGGGGTGGGAAGGGGAACTTATTATTATGGGGGATTTTAATTGTATCATGGACCATCAGCAGGACACTACCAGACAGGGCGCCTTTCAGCGTATGCGTAAAGTTCGTGCTGCAATCTCAGACATTAGCCGGATACCCAATGTTAAAGATATATGGCGTACTCTTTTTCCAAATATACCTGGTTATACGTATTATTCTGCGCCCCACAAACTTTGTTCCCGCATTGATATGGCCTGGGCCACTGATAATATAATGCAGTCCAGCTCCATGGAGATCTGTCCTCGGGTCTCTTCGGACCATAATCCAATCTTATTGGCATTCAATAATCCGCAAGCTCAAACGGCCCCAAGAATATTTTCTTACCCTCGTTATTTATTTTCTGATGCAGATTATATTTTACAGCTTAAATTAAATTTTAGTGAATTTATCAAAATTAATCTTCATTCTGCGTCTCACATAATTGTTTGGGATGCTCTCAAGGCCAGCATTAGGGGGTTTACCCAGCAATATGTTTTCAAACAGAATTCGGATCGTCGAAACATTAACGCAAAACTGATATCTAGCATTTTAGCTCAAGAATTACTCCTCGCCGACGCTCTACAAATTGGTTCTCCCAATGTGGTAGAACTGGGATTAACAGTGGGATCTCTTAAGTCAAACTTAAAAACTATTTTTATTGAAAAAAGTAGTGCCAAATTACACAAATTAAAAATCTCTCACTATGAAGGGGGGGATACAATTGGAAAAATATTGGCCTATAAAGTGGTTGATGGCAGAGCCCAGACCTTAATAAAGAGTATTAGAGGACCTAATAATGCTATATTCAATCAACCTGCACAGATTTTGGCCCAATTTGTTGAATTTTATAAAACCTTATATACTCCCAAGAATCAACTTAGTTCATTGGATATTTTAGATTATTTGGATAATAATATTAAGGAAAAATATAACACGCCAGGATTGGAGCAATTATCGGAAGAGATCACTTTGTTAGAGATCAGACAAGCTATACTATCTTTACCATCCGGAAAAGCTGCGGGGGAAGACACCCTTCCAGTTGAATTGTATAAAATATGCATTGAGGAACTAATCCCCCTTTTTGCTCTGGTAATTCAGTCTATAGGGGTTACAGGGAATGCCCCCAAATCTTGGAACATAACAAAAATGGTCTTCTTTTTAAAAAAAGGCAAACAAGCAGATGATTGTGGGTCTTATAGACCCATCTCACTCTTTAACACTGATGCCAAGGTTTTTGCCAAGATCTTGGCAAGTCGATTGGCCCCGTTTATCCCCAAGATTGTCAACACACAACAACATGGATTTGTAACGGGTAGGGATACAACGACCCATATTAATACAGCTAATACTGCTTTTGACATGGCTGAGATAGAGTCCACCCCACTCGGTATGATTTTATTGGATGTTGGGAAAGCTTTTGACCGAGTGGGGTGGGACTATCTCTGGTCTGTCATGTCTTTTATAGGATACAAGGGCCAATTAGTTAGCTGGTTACGAGCCTTATATGACAGACCCACTGCTTGCATTAGTTATGCCGGCCTGTCTTCATCTACTTTTGCTATTTCTCGGGGCACTAGGTAGGGGTGTCCGTTGTCACCCCTGCTGTTTGCCTTATCAATGGAACTATTCCTTTCTGCTCTTCAGTCGCAGGTTCGAATAATTCCTTTTAGGTCTGGCCCGCATATGTTGAAAATCACAGCATATGCGGATGATATCGCTATATACTCTACTAATGTCATAGAGGCGCTGGCGGGTATAACTGCTGAGGCTAATAAATTTAGCATTGTTTCTGGATACAACCTTAATATAAATAAAACACAAATAGTGGCTAATTATATATTACCGGCCACGGTTTCTGGAATTTGTAAGGCCGCCAACTACTTAGGGGTTAAAATCTCATCCAAAATTAGTGATATAATTACAATAAACTATGATGCTTTAGTAAAATCTACAACTTTCTTACTTAAAAAATGGCACAAACTCCCTCTAAACATTATAAGCAGAATCAACCTGATTAAAATGAAAATACTTCCGAAGTTTCTTTATTTTTTTTGGTCTATAGCGTTGGCTCTAAACAATTCCTTTTATAAGAAACTAGATGGAATGTTTAGTAGTTTCATTTGGGGATACAGGAAGGTGCGTAGATCTCTGACGTTACTTAAAGGCTCATTAGACACGGCGGGCCTAATTTTCCAGATTTTAAATGATACTTTCGGGCTACTTTTATTGGTCGTCTGCGCTCCTTGCTCAATCCAGATACACAATTTTTTTAGCACACTATTAAGTTAAAACTAGACGCCAGAATGTTTTTGTTTAGACTGAATGATCCAAACTATTTCAAAAGGGTTAAATTTAAGACTGCGAGGGATACCGCAAAGATCTGGTTAAATATTTTGTCTTTCTGTAAAACTTCTTTTTTTCACTCTAAACTACGGCTCTGGGGAAATCCGGGTCTTCCTGGGATTTTTAATGATGGCTGGGCAAAATTATGGTCTGTTCATGGAATTGTGACATTAGGGGATCTTTACGGCGCTCAGGGCTTTTTAGATTTTGTTGCACTTAAAAATGTATATAATTTGACCGAGGAAATGAGGTTCAAGTATATCCAAATTTATGATTTTTTGATACGCAAGATGAAAATTTATGAGGTCGCTGACTCGGATATATGGAATCATTTGTATTCATCCGAAACAAAATCTTTAATTAGTGAAGGGTATAGCTGTTTTATTTCATGTAAGACTAGTGATTGTTCCAAATTAGCCGAGAAATGGAGCTCTAAATTGAGACTTTCGATTAATCCTAATCAGATTGCCCATTCTCTCTCGAATCTTAATAATTTGGTGCAATCATCTAGCCTAAGGCTCCAACAGTTCAAAACCACCTTTATGTTATACTACACCCCTGAAGTGATTCTTAAATGGTCGGAAAATATCTTATTTAGTGACCGCACCATGTGTCCTAAATGTGATCTTGTAGGTGCTAATATAGAGCATATGTTGTTTTCTTGCTCGCTGCTAAAGGAGTTCTGGCTTGCTTTGGATCAAGTATTGAAAAGGAAACTGGTCAGACCACCCCTTCTATCGGCTCCATCTGTTTTATTAGACATACATGATGTTCTCCTTCCTCAACAGGCCTTAATTACTATCTTACTATCTTGTGCCAAGTTAACTATCGCTCGTGCTTGGATCTCCCCTCAGCCGCCACATATAATGGAATGGTGGTCTCTGGTCAACGAAATTTATAGTATGGAGGCGGCTCTGGCCAGGCTCAGAGGTGCCCGATCTTTATGCAAATTTGATAAAATCTGGAGCAATTTTATTTAGAACGTGAAATTATTGTTTAATTACTTTAAACTGATAATGTAATGTGTTAACATGGTTTCTTTTGTCATTTTCTTTTTGGCTTGTTCCTACTGAATGTAATATGAATTTTGAAATAAATGTTAACATATTCATTCTGCTACACTATGGTTAAGATGACTCTTTCTTGGTATGTTGTGCCTTATTTTTGTTTATCTTTTTTCCATTTCTCGTGCTGTTGATAAAAATATTAAAATAATAATAATAATAATAAATAAAATAAAATAGACATATAAAAAATAGCTATACATCTATTGGTATATTACTTTCATATATGAATTTACTCAGGAAAGGAACAAACTTATGTATGCATTATTGCAGATATGAGGTAATACCTACAGCTGAGACATGTGAGAGTGTCTGAGCGATTGCAAGACTGCAACGGGGGTGCCAGGGTTATTGCATGAGTTCACAAGTAGTGCCTGGGTGATTGAATGAGTGCAAAGGTACTGCCTAGGGGATTAGAGGAGTGCATAGGTAAGGCCTGGGTGATTTTAAAAGTCCATGAGTACTGTGTAAGAGATTGAACCACTGTATAGCTAATGCAGTGGTGATTGCATGAGTGCAGGGGTAATGTCTGGGGGATTAAGGAGTAAATGGGTAATGTCTGGATGATTGCATGAGTTGAGGGGTAATATCTGGGGAAATAAAAGAGTACATAGGAAGTGCCTGGGTGATTTTATGAGTGCACGGGTACTGTCTGGGTGATTGATGAAGTACTGTAGTAGTGCCTCAGTGATTGAAGAAGTATAAAGGTACTGCCTTGGTTATTTTATGAGTGCTTGGGCACTGGCTAAGTGATTGGAGGAGTGCATAGATCCTGACAGGGTGATTGGAGTAGTGGAAGGATAGTACCTGGGCTATTGAACCACTGTATAGCTAAAGCATTGGTGATTGCATGAGTGCATGGGTAATGTTTGGGGGATTAAACAGTGCGTAGGTAATGCCTGCGTCATTGTATGAGTTAAGGGGTAATATCTGGGGGATTACAAGAGTACATAGGAAGTGCCTGGGTGATTTTATAACTGCATCAGTACTGCTTGGGTGTTTGAAGAAGTGCTAGAGTAGTGCCTGAGTGATTGGAGAAGTGTAAAGGTACTGTCTGAATGATTTTATAAGTGCATAGGTAGTGGCTGGGTGATCAAAGGATTTTAGGGGTAGTGGGTGGGTGATTGAAGGAGTGATGGGGTAGTGCCTCGATGATTAGAGGAGTACTACTGTAGTGTCTGAATGATTGCATAAGTGCACAGGTAGTGCCTTGGTGATTTTATAAGTACATCGGTACTGGCAAAGTGATTGGAAGAGTGCATAGATCTTGGCAGGGTGATTGGGGGAGTGCAAGGGTAGTGCCTGGGTGATTGAATCGGTGTATAGCTAATGCACTGGTGATTAAGGAGCCCATAGATAATGCCTGGGTGATTGTATGAGTTGAGGGATAGTATCTGGGGGATTACAAGAGTACATAAGAAGTGCCTGGTTGATTTTATAAGTGCATGGGCACTGCCTGGGTGCTTGGAGTAGTACTGTGCTAGTGCCTGATTGAATGAAAAAGTGCAGAATCCTGAAAGCATGCATGCATATGGCTGTATCACAACGCTATGCACACCCCAAAAAATTCCCAGAACAAAGTTCAAATTTGAAGCAAACACCCAAAAATATGTGGCATATTTCAACTGTACCTCTCTAGAAACTTATAAAAAGTAGAGTGCTGACTAATACCTTATCTCAACATCTGTTAAACCACACTTTTATACTGCATCTTCACTATTCTCCTACTACTACTCACAGTCTTGACCCTACCACATAGAAGGCAACTACAGCTTTTGGTTATACATCATGCACCTACAAATGTATAAGACATATGAAAATACATATACAAGTAGACACTGGCCGGGTGATTGGAGGAATGCAGGGTTAGTGCCTAGGTGATTGCATGAGAACACGGGTAGTACCTGGGTGATTGGAGGAGTACTAGGGTAGTGCATGGCATAGGTAGTAACTGAGTGATTTTATAAGTGCATCAGTACTGGCTAAGTGATTGTAAGAGTGCATAGATCCTGACGGGATGATTGGAGGAGTGCAAGGGTAGTGCCTGAGTGATTTGATCAGTGTATCGCTAATGCACTGGTGATTAAGGAGCCCATAGATAATGCCTGGGTGATTGCATGAGTTGAGGGGTAATATCTTGGGGATTACAAAAGTACATAAGAAGTGCCTGGTTCATTTTCTAAGTGCATGGGTACTACCTGGGTGCTTGGAGTAGTACTGTGCTAGCCCCCGAGTGAATAAACAAGCATTTGCAATGCAATAGAATAGGTCTCACATTAGGAAAGTTTGAGCTATTGGTATTGTAAATGACAATTTTTTTATTTATGTGTTGGTTTTGAAAATAGCGAAATTATTAGCTTTGTCATTTACAATGCCAATAGTTTTACCTTTCGCAAACGTGACACCTGTAGCATTTGTATTGCAATATGTGTTGTATTTAAATGACTTAGATGTATTGATATTACAAATAACAATGGCTTTTAATTTTTTTTAATAATTAATACTTAAATAAAAGTTATTGTACTTTATGGCAATAGCTTAAACTTTTGTAAATAACTTTTGCGAAGATTATGTTCAGTGTATTTTATTATGACAAAAATCCAAGAACAGAAGTGAAATATTAACATCATTTTGTGTCATTTGTAATAAAGCTTGAAACATTGAGAGAACATATTTGAACCAGTTGTTGTTGAATGGTTGCACAGAGTGATGCTGTGGCATTCAGTGGTGCTGAGTGATACTGTGGCGTTCAGTGGTGCTGAGTGATGCTGTGGCGTTCAGTGGTGCTGAGTGATGCTGTGGCGATCAGTGGTGCTGTGGCGATCAGTGGTGCTGTGGCGATCAGTGGTGCTGTGGCGATCAGTGATGCTGTGGTGTTGAGCGATGCTGTGGCATTGAGCGATGCTGAGTGATGCTGTGGCGTTCAGTGGTGTTGTGGCGTTCAGTGGTGCTGTGGCAATGTAAAATGTAGCAAGGCGAGACCTGGAGGGGCCTTGTGAGGAACCAGAAACATTTGAAGCTAACGAGGATGGCAGAGAGCTGATGAAAGGGACGCTTGTGGATGCCTGACACTTGTGGATGTCTGATGTTTGTGGATGTTCGAAGCCTGATGCTTGTGGATGTTTGACGCTTGTGGATGCCTGACGCCTGTGAATGCCTGATGCTTGTGGATGCCTGAAGCCTGTGGATGCCTGACGCCTGTGGATGCCTGAGGATGTCTGTGGATGTCTGATGTTTGTGGATGTCTGACGCTTGTGGATGCCTGACGCTTGTGGATGCCTGACGCTTGTGGATGCCTGACGCTTGTGGATGTCTGATGGGTGATGCTTGTGGATATCTGATGCTTGTGGATGTCTGATGCCTGATGCCTGTGGATGCCTGATGCCTGTGGATGTCTGATGTCTGTGGATGTCTGATGCCTGTTGATGTCTGATGCTTGTTGATGTCTCACTTTTGGATTTTTGACACTTGTGGATGCCTGAAGCTTGTGAAAGCCTGACACTTGTGGATGCCTGACGCTAATGGTGTGTGTGTGTGTGCCTATAAAGCGTGCACTGATGGCTGTTTGTGTCTGCCTGGTGGAAGCGTGTAGTGACGACTGGTGGTGTATGCCTGGCGAAAGTGTGCACTGACGGTTGGAGGAGTGTGTTGGTTAAAACGTGCACCTACAGCTGCCGTTGTGTGTCTGCCTGGTGAAAGCGTGCACTGACGGCTGGTGGTGTGTGTGCCTGGTGAAAGTGTGCACTGACGGCTGGTAATGTGTGTGCCAAAGAAAAAGTGTGAAACAAAAATAACGAGTGTAAAATAAAAGTGTAGAGTGTGAGACAAAGAGACCAAAGATGTGAGAGCAATTTTAATCTCCATTCAAGATACATAATGGAAAGTTATATACCTTTTGCGCTAATGTGACAGAAAAAAAAGAGAGAAGGAAGAGAAAATCATCTAGTGTACTGTGTAAACTTAAAATAAGGTACAAATATCGTTTAAGCAAAATAATACAAAACCTCCTTGACATTGCCTGTGACTAACAAACAAAGTTTTTGGGGAAAAAAAAAACTTACATTGGCTAAAAGCCCTAACATAATGCTAACAGGGGGAAATACTTAGATGCGCCCACCATAGTGCCGTTCCAATTTTACCACAAACACATTACTGTTTAAGATACTATATATTTCTATAAAAGAGAACCTTGTGTATGTTAGGAGTTACGTGTAAAATAACTCGGCACCCAGAGGAAACAACCCTTAAGGAGGTGTCTGGATGTCTCCGTGTGGCTTGAGCTCTGCTGGCGCCTCGGGCATGTTTACTGCTTTCACGAGCAAATGCAAATCCATTCATCAAGCAGGATGTCAGGGTGGCTCTGTCTGGCTTCAGGCCCATTGGCGACTGATGTCTGTTAAATGCGTAGTATTCAAAAATGTAGCATTGTAAAACAAGAAAAGACGGAACGGGGTGGGTGTGATGATGGGAGATCGGGGAAGAGGGATTGAAATGGTATTGGGTTGAAAGAAGAGGAGAAAGGGCGAGAAGAGTGACAGGAACACGGGTGGGGGAGAGAAGATAGAAAGAGAGAGCAAAGTGGCTACAACCAAGATGGAAAAGGGGGAGAAAAGTAAGGGTGGAAAGAGTGAGGGTGGTGAGGCTGAGGGAGAAGAGAGATGGCGTGGAGAGGTCACAGAGAAGATGTTAGGAAAAAGACGTAGAGAAGAAGAGAGGTAAAATCATTTTACTCTCAACTTGTACATACTGTGCGTTGAATACTCTCTGCTGTAAGCTTTATTAAAAGGTTGGAGAGCAATAGAGAGGGGAGAGAAGAGCAAAGGAGGGCAAAGCGAAAAAGGAGAGGTTAGATAAGGCATAACGGCCAGAGCTGCAGACTAAGTCCTTGTGTAATGTAAGTGGTCCTCGTGTAAAGTGATCCAATGCCTCCCGGTCGAGTTCGTGCTACATAAAATTGCAAGAAAACATAGAGCAGGGTATGAGTGATGGTGGGAGATCGGGGAAGAGGGGTTGTGGGAGGTCCATGTGTGGGGTAGGAGTGATGGTGGGAGATGGGGGAATAAAAGTGCAAGAAACAAGCATTAGCAAAGTCAGGAAAAGCAGAGACCCTTCACACCAGAGTTCATAGAAAGGGCAGCCCTTCGGAGTCCATGCCCTGAGCCGTTGCGCATTACAGCAACCTATGGGGGAAATCGCTTATACCTGCAGACCATGTTAGGTTTAAAGTTTGCAAAATCTTGTGCTTATGTTTACACGCAAGCATTAAAATACTAATCTATAAATAAAAAAACTCTCCTTTGTTTAATCAGAAGACTTCAGCCGATTTAAAGCGAGACAGAAGTAGCAATATAAACAGCAGATCATGCACAAACAAATCAAAAAGAGAACGATTTATTACAAACTGCTATGCACCTTCCGACAGCTCTTCAGAAACTTCTTTTCAAATACACAAAGCTTGTTGCTCCTCGTCTGCTTTTGCAACTCAGACTGTGTGATTAGGACAGCGCGGCGGGTACATTGCATGTTACTGCGCACAGCATGAAGACCAGTTTTCAATGTCACATTATTACCCTTTATTCTGAATAGGCTGGCGCGTTATTTTTCAAAATGTGGGTGTACATTTAAAATGCTCACTACTGGTTTAATATTGTGTTTGATAGTTGTCACTCGTAACTGAGTCTTAAAAGACGCTTTATAGAGCAGTATGAGCATGATCCCCTTAATGCCATAAACGTTTATACTTTACACCTCTCACTCAACGCATGTACATGTTACCTATTTTTGTTGCCATGGTGTTGCCCCCATGTGTGCCCTGGTGTCAGCTGCCGTGCCAGGAGAAGGCTCGTTGTTATTCTGAGGGTACAGGACAGGAGGGCTTCTGCTTCTTGTAACCACGCTGTGCATTGCAAAGACGCGGCTATTCAGGTTGCTTGGGACCTCACGAGAAGCAACGATTTAATCATATATTCATTAATGAATGTGTATATTATCTCGAGGAAAATACAAAAATGGATTCTGGCAATATTTTCTTGTTCCAACATTAGATTTACATGTGACTACATTGGCGGGAGAGCAGATTTTTAGAATCAGGTGAAAGGGCAAAAGTCTGCCATGTTCTCCAAGGAACCCAATTATGTCCTGCTGGAAAATCAAACTGACATGCATCGACTGTGAAGTTGAAACTGATCAGTAAATGAGACTAACTCCCCTTGTGATTGATAAATAGGCCAGCTGCATGGTTTCAGTAATTTAGCTTGGAGACTCGGGCTGGGCTATGACAATTGCAGCAAGTCAAAGAAGACTGATTTGAATAAGGCTGGTTGCTACCTGAACCAAAAAAAAAGAACCAACAAGCTCTTGGCATTGCTGTGGGGAGGGGGGGAGAAATGCGAGACACGGCCTGGCGGCCGTAAAGTGTGAAGCAGTGGGCGGGGAGCGGAGCCCTTTGAAGTGAAGCTCTCAGAGGCAGGCGGCTCGGGAGCAAGGGAAAAGCACGTGCCTGTGTTCACGTGAACTGTTTGAAATCCGCCCGATGGTTTGAGAACTTATTTTGCACACTATAATTCTCCCCTATCCATTCCTTGTGGAATGGGATCGGCGAGACCTAAAAAGTGCACCATCCTGAAAGCATGCATGCATATGTCTGTATCACAACACTATCCACACCTCAAAAATTCCAAGAACAAACTTCAAATTTGAAGCAAACACCCAAAAATATGTGGCATATTTCAACTGTACCTCTCTAGAGACTTATAAAAAGTAAGGTGCCAACTAATACCCTATCTCAACATCTGTTAAACCACACCTTTATACTACATATTCACTATTCTACTACTACTACTCACAGTCTTGACCCTACCGCATAGAATGCAACAACACCTTTTTGTTATACATCATGCACCTACAAATGTATAAGACATATGAAAATACATATACAAGTAGACACTAGCTCGGTGATTAGAGGAATGCAGGGGTAGTGCCTAGGTGATTGCATGAGAACAAGGGTAGTACTTGGGTGATTGGAGGAGTACTAGGGTAGTGCCTGGGTGATTGTATAAGTACATAGGTAGTAACTGAGTGATTTTATAAGTGCATGTGTACTGGCTAAGTGATTGGAAGAGTGCATAGATCCTGACAGGGTGATCAGAGGAGATGTCTTTACTGTAAGTCTCACCATATCCCTAAAGGCATACATGCATATGGCTGTACCTTTTGCTACCAGCATCATATATAAAAGTAATATATAGATAAATGTATACCTATGTTTTCTTCATCTATCATCTTCAGACACATAACACACACCATAATACATATGCAAGTAAACATACGTCACTCACAACAGCATTCACAGCTTAAAACTTCACAGACTAGACTTGCAATTTTAAACAGACTGTGAGAATTATACGTTATAATTGAAATGTACCTTTCCACAAACTCATACAAATTACTCTATAAATAATATATCTACAAACATATCTCAAACCTCAATTTTGTGTTGCTGCTTTACTATTCTACAACTACTTATAATGTTACACCTAGTCAAATACAAAGAAGGAACCCTTCATCTGTCTCTGGTGTAAGTCTCATAAAATTGCTGAAAACATGCATGCATCACTCTGTACCACAACACTATGCACACCTCGAAATTTCATAGAACAAACTTCCAATTTCAAACAAACACCAACAATTATGTGTCATATTTCAACTATACCTCTGTAGAGACTTCTGAAAAGTAGTCCAATCACTAATACCTTATCTCAACATCTTCTAAATAACACTTTTGTGCTGCATTTTCACAATTCTACTACTACTCACAATCTAGCACTTACCACAAAGCAACAACACATCTTTGTTATACATCATGCACCTTCAAATATATAAGACATATGAAAATACTTATACAAGTAGAGACTTACTTCAGACACAAGTCTGTGTACACCTTAAAACGTGACAGACTGCACATCCAATATGAAAGCAACACCTAAAATTATGCAGTATAATACAAATGTACATATCCACACACTAAAACAAACTGCCATAATCACCAATCCATCTTCAAATATACATACTTTACTATACAGAATCTTTTTCAAACAACATTTAAGTACAATAAAACAAACTACAATACACATTTAATAATGTATTTCAAACAACATAGTTTTTGAATAATTTGTTAAGGTTAAAAATAAAGCTAATACATAATACACCTCACAAATTTAAAAATCACCTTAAAAATTGATTGAATATGAAATACCATAAACTCATAAAAGATTTTCCTATGCACACAATCAATGTAATGCACTGCTCTCAACAAGGTAAAACCAGTAATGGCAAACATTGCCTCTCTTTCTCCACTCAAATAAATGTAAGAAGCAAATCACATTGCTTCCTAAACAATTTCAAATTGAAAAGCAAATTTCTGTTGGTAAGACATATTAACCCTTACTAACTTACTTCTAAAAGGGTGCACAGTCAAAATATCGACTACAAAATATCGACCGGAAACAATATTGAGTTTTAAATATCGAATGGACAAAATATCGACAGGACAGAATATAGACATCAAAAATATCGTTATTAAGGTAAGTAATGTAATATCGATTGTTAAAAATATAGACATTTAAAATATCAAAGTATATAATATAGTTTTAAAAAATTATCGATTTTTTGATAATATTGAATTTTTTATAGTGATATTTATGTTATTATGTGTGTTAAAAGTGTGTATTTATGTTATAAATAATTTTAATTAATGAAATTATTATTCTTTAATTTTTGCGTAATTTAATTCTGTAGCGGGTTGTGGGTTTATAGGGGAATAGGGTGGGAAGTAATTTAATTATAATTAATTAAATATGTAAATGTATTTATTGTTATGAATTTTTAATTATTTGTCAATTAATTTATATTTGGTAATTAATTAACTTTTAATTGGCAATTAATTTTAATTAATTGATTAATAGCTAATTATGTTAATTTTACTAATTTATTTTCTGTAGCGGGTTGTGGGTTTATAGGGGAATAGGGTGGGAAGTAATTTAATTATAATTAATTAAATATGTAAATTTATTTATTGATATTCATTTTTAATTATTTGTTCTCCATAATTTCAATTTTATCAAAGCCTGCTGGGCCTCCCACCTTGTTTTTAAGGAAGTTCCTGATCTGTAGATATTTAAAAAAAAAACTATTATCTAGCCCATATGCATCTCGTAGGTCTGAGAATTGTACAAATCCATCATGAGAAAACAAGTCCCCTATTTGCATAATCCCCCTTGCTGCCCACTCTGCCATCGTCTGATCAGCGAAAATTTCAGTGGGGAATGATCTATTATTAATCAAAGACACATATCTATTGTACCTCCCCATCTTGGCTTTCTTTAGGAATGTGTTCCACACACTTACAACAGCCAAAACCGTCTTGAACCGGGTTCTCTTAAAATAACCAAAATCTGTACAATTTAAAAAACAATTATGAGCATTTGCCCCAAGCACAACAGCATAAACCCCAGTAGACATGTTATTCACTTTTTCATCATCATTGCTCCCTCCAATTAATCCCTGTATATATTGCAAAACGGTTGCCATATCATATAAACGAAAATCTGGTGCACCCCATCCCCCTTTATCCCTAGGAAGTGTCATATACCTATAGGCCCTCCGGGTCTTACCGTGCGCCCAGATAAACCTATTACAAATGGCTTCTAGGCCGTTGAACCAGCTGGCTTCAAACAGGAGAGGTATAGCCCTAAAGAAGTACAAAAATTTAGGTAGAACCATCATCTTAATAATATTAGTACAGCCTACCAGCGATAGATGTAAATTATTCATCCTCTCTAGGTCCGTTTTGACTTGGGCTATTAAAGGTGACATATTATTTTTTACTATCTTATCTACATCTGATGTAATTTGGACCCCTAGGTAGGTTGCTGCTCCCACAACTCTGTCATCGTTACATACTACCAAGCGATTTTTAACTATCTGGGTTTTAGTATTATTCAGACTGTACCCTGAGAATTGCCCAAATCGAATAGCTTCTCCTTCGATTGCCCTAATAGCGTCTATAGGATTTGAGGTCAATATGGCCACGTCGTCCGCATATGCCAACGTTTTGAACCGGCATCCATTTAATACTAGCGGTGGAATCTGATCGCTATTTTCCAACTTGCGTAGATATGGATCGAGGTACAGTGCAAAGAGCAGGGGAGAAGATGGACACCCCTGTCTTGTTCCTCTATTAATGTTAACTGTAGTTGATTGCCCTCTATTAACCCTTATCTTGGCCACCGGATTTATATACAATGTCTGCAGGGCCTTAATAAATCCTGCCCCTATGCCGTTCCACCTCAAAACTGCCCATAAGTACCTCCAGGAGACCCTATCAAATGCTTTTTCGGCATCTAGAAACAAAGCTGCCATAGGGTCTCCTAGAGTACTTGCTGCATCAAATGCCGTAATTACCTGCCTAGTATGTTGAGTCGTTCCTTTACCCGGAATGAACCTTTTGGCCAGGATTTTGGAGAATACCTTGACATCCGCGTTCATCAGAGTAATGGGACGATAGGACCCCGGGAGATTTGGGGTTTTTCCTTTCTTGGGTATTACGATGATATCTGCCCCACCCCATGACTCTGGGACGAACTCGCCCTTTTGTGCTAGTAACATGACATTAAACATTTCTTTTAAGAGAATTGATTGAAAAGCTTTGTAAAATTCAACAGGAATCTGGTCCGGACCAGCTGCCTTCCCGGATGGTAAATCCCTCAGGGCCGCGACCAGTTCTTCTAGCTGGAAAACCTCTTCCAATCCATCCCTATCCTCCTCTGATAATTTTGGGGGCGCTATCTCTCTTAGATACCTACTCATCTCCTCCTCCCTCCCTGGGCCATCCTCTGTATACAGTTCTGTATAGAATTGTTTAAATACCTCTCTAATCTGTTCAGCTTCCGTTACCACAGTGCCCTGGGAATTTTTGATCTCCTTGATATCCGCCATCCCTTCCCTTTGCCTAGCACGTATAGCCAGTATATGGCCAACTCTCTCACTAAATTCGTATGCTTTTTCTTTATTTACTAGATACCTCTCTACTGTCTTTTTAGCCAACCCGTCCATAGCTTCTGCTTTAAGAGCAATTATTTTCAATAATAGCTGTTCGACTGGAGAACGTAGTCGTACAGCTAAAACGAGTTCTTCCTCTGTTTTCATGATTAATCTCTTAGACTGTTCGGCTTTTACCTTCTCTATCCTTTGACCCTTGATTACATAGCTCAAGGTCTCCCCTCTTACTCCAGCTTTAAAAGCATCCCATACTATCCCTGATGCTGCTGTACCTCTATTTATCTCCCAGAAATCTTTAATCCAGTTTGTCATAGTTTCCCTGTAACTCTGATCCTGTAACAGTGTTCTTTCAAATGTCCATTGTCTTATCTCTTTTTTACCCCCTTGCCCAATTCTTAGTGATAAAACTAGCGGGCTGTGATCTGACATGATTCGAGGTTCCCTCTCTATTCTTACCCTATCCATCAACCCCCTTGAGATTAAAAAATAATCAAGCCTGACCAATACCTGGTGGGGGGCTGAGAAGAAAGTGCTCCCATCTAAATTTGGGTGACACTTTATCCAGGGATCTTCCAGAGAATTATGAGTTGCCATATCTGCCAGTGCTCTATATGTCCTCTTCTTCCTTCCCGAATATTTCCTACCAGGGTCTAAGAAACTACTATCAGTGTCATGCAGGTTAAAATCACCGCAACAAATAATCGGTTCTGGCCACTGTGCCAATTCTGTATCTAGAAATTGAAATATATCCGGGTCATCTTCTGTGGAGCCGTAAACAGAGACAATAGTAATAGTTTCCTCCTTAAATCTTAGTTCTGCTATAACCCATCTCCCCCACTGATCCTCCTTTTTCCTCCTAACCACCGTATCCTGACTCCTACCTAGGATCGCAATGCCTCTTGTCTTAGTGCCTTGATTAGTCTTTGCTAATACATTAAAACCAAGCTGCTCCAACAGATATGCCTTAGTGCCTTCAATGTGCGTTTCCTGCAAACACACTAGATCAAGATGTAATGATTTTATCAGGGCAGCCACTTTAAATCTTTTATTCATCTCGTTTAGCCCGCAGATATTTATCGAGGCTATCCTACATGCCATCACAGTTAATTTTTTCCCCCTCCCTGATTGTACCTGTACCAATTAGTTTCTATAAGGTTCACTTCCTTCTCCCCTTCTCTTCTTCTTAACCTAGTGCGTTGCATATCTTGCTTTCTAAACCCACGTATGCTGTGTCCACATCCACACCCTAAGTGCAAATCCTATTTTCTCCCTCTCCCCCTCCCCCCCCTCCCTTTAGGATCCCACCCCCCAAGCTACAGGCAAATAGGTCAATCTTGACCTATGTGTAGCCTCTGTAGTCTGTAGTGTCGCTACTCCCCCCTACCCTGCTCTCCTATCAGTCAGTTACATCTATGTTTTCCCTTTTTGAGATTTCTGCTACGGAGTTTTTGGTGGGCTTTTTGGTGGGGTTTTTCCTCTGCTCTCCTTTCCCTTATTTTGCCCTGAGATCTCTGTCAAAAATTCCCCTGCTTTTATCTCAGAGAAGAACATCCTAGTGTGCCCCTTACTGATAACTTTCAATCTTGCCGGGAACAGTAAGTATGCTTCTGCACCTTGTTTCTGGAAGGGAACTATCAGCTGCCTTAGTTTCCACCTTCTTTCGACCGTAACATGGCAGAAATCAGGCCTGGCAAAAAACGTGTTTCCATCAGCTGTCTTTCTGGACTCTGGTCTAGCCTTATCCATGATCTCTTGCCTCGCTAAAAAGTTCCCTAAAAAGACCAGCATTGCCCTAGGAAGCGCGTTCTGCTGACCCCCACGGTTTTTCCTTACAAATAAAGGATATCTGTGGGCTCTTTGCACTTCTAATTCCCACTGCCATTGTGACTCTGGGAAGGCCTCTTTTAACAATTTGATCACATATCCTCTCGGATCCTGTCCCTTTCGCCCTTCTTCAAGTCCCAAGAGTCTTACATTGTTCTGCCTTTGGCGATTTTCAAAATCTTCGACCTTCCACTGCAAGTCTTCCACTACCTTTCCTTTTTCAGCTTTGAAGGTCTGCCAGTCCGTTACTTCATCTTCCACTCTGCTGGTTCTTTCTTCGACTTGGGTTACTCTTTCCTCTACCTCTTCATACTTTCTATTTACCTTCCTCAGGGAGGCTTGTAATTTTTTTGTGTCGCGTTTTGCTCTCCGGCTTTCTGCCCTAGCTTCGGATTGCATTTGCTTCAGTGTACCAAACAGCATCTCCAAAGTTACGTTCTGAAATGTAGATTTTGATCGCCCGGCATTATCTCCCTCCCCCTGACCATTTTCTTGGTAAGTCTCTGAAGTGGCAGAATAGTCCCACGATAGCTTTTTGTTCATGCTGCTTCTGGACCCACGCCCATCTCTTCTCATTCCTACTTTCCTTCTTTTTTGTGTTGCTATATCTCTGGAATCCTTGCTTGTATCTGAGCCGGTAGTATGGTCAGTATCACTCCCCTCCTCCTCGTTTTCAGGCTCGCTTATGTCCGTTGTGTCTGACCCCTCATTAACTGAAAAACATTCAGGAGAACCTCCTCTAATGCCTCTACCCTCCTTGCCATCCTTATCACTGGTCTGTTCTTGCCCATGTTCTCGTCGCACTTCAATGCTCTGTGTGCTCCCCCAACTCAACTGAGAAGGTTGCCCGGTTTTATTATTAAACCCTGCTTCCACAGTTAATAAAGCGTCAAGCATTTGCACATTATTATGTCTTTCAAGCTCCTCCAAAGCTTCCCGACCTGTAATAGCATTCTCTTTTGCCCCCTCGCTCACCGTCGCTGCTCCGGCGCTCTCCTCCGCACAATGCGTGCTGCTTCCTGACGTGTCTGTTGGTTGCCCGGCAACTGGAGCTCCAACGCTTGCGTCCTCGCGGTCTGCTTCCTCCGTTTCCACCGTTTCCTCGGTGCCCGCGTTCAGTGCGGCTGGGAGCCGCGGAGCACCTTCCCGATTCTGAGATGCTGGGGGTCCGCTCAGCATGCCTGATTGCAGTACATCGTCCGTTCGCTTCTGCAGAATTGGAGGCCCTTTAGGTGTAAAAGATTCAGGTAACGTAGATTGCCGCATCTGCTCCTTTGCAATAGACGTTTGCGCTCGATGTAGTTTCCCTTCAGCCTCCTGTGACGGCTCTTTTACAACCTTGCTCGATCTGGCTGCTGTGAGTCTAGTTTCTGGCTTTGCCTCAGACTCTCTTTCTTGTCTGTCGTTTTTCTTCTGCAGTGCTCCCCTTGAGGAGCGACTGAGGTATTCCATCTGCTTTTTAGTGGTCACCAGAACTTTTGGTATAGTTCCTGTACGATTTTCTTCCCGCGTTGCTGGGCCTTTGATCGACCCAGTTGCTGTTGTTTTCTCTTTGTCTTTGTCTTGCTTATTTCGCTGCGACATGTTGACAGATGCGCTATTGATAGTAGCTATACTCCTCCAGCAGCTACACCAAACTTTTTTCGCTGCAACAATTAATCTTTTCAAGTGCCCTGGCTCAAGCGTTTCAGTAGAGATACGATGTATGAGAGCAGCAGTGTCCCACATCCCCGTATTCATTACTCCTGAATCATACTAGGGTAGGAGAGAGGAGAAAAGCGACTTTCCTCTACAGAGCTACGGCGGCCACCTTGCCTCCCCACTCAAGCTGATTTTTAATTATTTGTTAATTAATTTATATTTGGTAATTTATTAACTTTTAATTGGCAATAAATTTAAATTAATGGATTAATTGCTAATTATGTCAATTTTTCTAAATTATTTTCTGTAGTGGGTTGTGGGTTTATAGGGGAATTGGGTGGGAAGTAATTTATTTATAATTAATTAAATATGCAAACATATTTATTGGTATTGTTGTAGAATTAATTGTTAATTAATTATTTTATGGGTAATTAATTAAATTAGAATTGCTAATTAATTTTATTTAATTGATTAATTGCTCATTATGTCAATTTATTAATTTATTTTCTGTAGTGGGTTGTGGGTTTATAGGGGAATAGGATGGGAATTAATGTATTTATAATTAATTAAAAATCAAATTCAATTTATTGAATTTAATTTGAATTTATTGTAAATTAATTTATAAATGTTAAATTATTAATTGCTAATTAGTAATTAATTTGCATTAATAGTTAAATAATTGTAATAATTAAATGTAATTTGTAATTTTAATTGATTAATTATTATATTATATAAAAATCGTAATTCGTTTTAATTAATTATGGATACATATTAAGTTATATTTATTGATATAATATATGAAGTATTTAATTTCGCTACTGTTGCACTCTCTGGAGTGGGAATAGTAATTTGTACCCCTACGCTATCCAACACTTTCCCTCCTGTTGCACTCACTGAAGTGGGAATAGTAATTTTAACCCCTACGCTATCCAACACTTTCCCTACTGTTGCACCCACTGGAGTGGGAATAGTAATTTAAACCCCTACGCTATCCAACGCTTTCCCTACTGTTGCACTCTTTGGAGTGGGTATAGTAATTTAAACCCCTACGCTATCCAACGCTTTCCCTACTGTTCCACCCACTGGAGTGGGAATAGTAATTTTTACCCCTACGCTATACAACACTTTCCCTACTGTTGCACCCACTGGAGTGGGAATAGTAATTTTTACCCCTACGCTATCCAACACTTTCCCTACTGTTGCACTCACTGGAGTGGGAATAGTAATTTTAACCCCTATGCTATCCAACGCTTTCCCTACTGTTGCACCCACTGGAGTGGGAATAGTAATTTTTACCCCTACGCTATCCAACACTTTCCCTGCTGTTGCACCCACTGGAGTGGGTATAGTAATTTTTACCCCTACGCTATCCAACGCTTTCCCTACTGTTGCACCCACTGGAGTGGGAATAGTAATTTTGACCTCTACGCTATCCAATGCTTTCCCTACTGCTGCACTCTTTGGAGTGGGAATAGGAATTTAAACCCCTACGCTATCCAACGCTTTCCCTACTGTTGCACTCTTTGGAGTGGGAATAGTAATTTTTACCGCTACGCTATCCAACACTTTTCCTACTGTTGCACTCACTGGAGTGGGAATAGTAATTTTAACCCCTACGCTATCCAACGCTTTCCCTACTGTTGCACCCCCTTGAGTGGGAATAGTAATTTTTACCCCTACGCTATCCAACGCTTTCCCTACTGTTGCACCCACTGGAGTGGGAATAGTAATGTTTACCCCTACGCTATCCAACGCTTTCGCTACTGTTGCACCCACTGGAGTGGGAATAGTAATTTTTACCTGTACGCTATCCAATGCTTTCCCTACTGCTGCACTCTTTGGAGTGGGAATAGTTATTTAAACCCCTACGCTATCCAAGGCTTTCCCTACTGTTGCACTCTTTGGAGTGGGAATAGTAATTTAAACCCCTACGCTATCCAAGGCTTTCGCTACTGTTGCACCCACTGGAGTGGGAATAGTAATTTTTACCCGAACGCTTTCCAATGCTTTCCGTACTGTTGCCCTCTTTGGGGTGGGAATAGTAATTTAAAACTCTACGCTATCCAACGCTTTCCCTGTTGTTGCACTATTTGGAGTGGGAATAGTAATTTTAACCCCTACGCTATCCAACGCTTTCCCTACTGTTGCACCCACGTAATTTAAACCCCTACGCTATCCAACGCTTTCCCTACTGTTGCACTCTTTGGAGTGGGAATAGTAATTTAAACCCCTACCCTGTCCAACGCTTTCCCTACTGTTGCACCCACTGGAGTGGGAATTGTAATTTTTACCCCCACGCTATCCAACACTTTCCCTACTGTTGCACCCACTGGAGTGGGAATAGTAATTTTTACCCCTACGCTATCCAACACTTTCCCTACTGTTGCACTCACTGGAGTGGGAATAGTAATTTAAACCCCTACGCCATCCAACGCTTTCCCTACTGTTGCACCCACTGGAGTGGGAATAGTAATTTTTACCCCTACGCTATCCAACACTTTCCCTACTGTTGCACCCACTGGAGTGGGAATAGTAATTTTTACCCCTACGCTATCCAACACTTTCCCTACTGTTGCACCCACTGGAGTGGGAATAGTAATTTTTACCCCTACGCTATCCAACACTTTCCCTACTGTTGCACCCACTGGAGTGGGAATAGTAATGTTTACCCCTACGCTATCCAACGCTTTCCCTACTATTGCACCCACTGGAGTGGGAATAGTAATTTTTACCCCTACGCTATCCAACGCTTTCCCTACTGTTGCACCCACTGGAGTGGTAATAGTAATTTTTACCTCTAAGCTATCCAATGCTTTCCCTACTGCTGCACTCTTTGGAGTGGGAATAGTAATTTAAACCCCTATGCTATCCAACGCTTTCCCTACTGTTGCACTATTTGGAGTGGGAATAGTAATTTTAACCCCTATGTTATCCAACGCTTTCCCTACTGTTGCACCCACTGGAGTGGGAATAGTAATTTAAACCCCTACGCTATGCAACGCTTTCCCTACTGTTGCACTCTTTGGAGTGGGAATAGTAATTTAAACCCCTACGCTATCCAACGCTTTCCCTACTGTTGCACCCACTGGAGTGGGAATAGTAATTTTTACCCCTACGCTATCCAACACTTTCCCTACTGTTGCACCCACTGGAATGGGAATAGTAATTTTTACCCCTACGCTATCCAACGCTTTCCCTACTGTTGCACCCACTGGAGTGGGAATAGTAATTTTTACCCCTACGCTATCCAACGCTTTCCCTACTGTTACACCCACTGGAGTGGGAATAGTAATTTTTACCCCTACCCTATCCAAAGCTTTCCCTACTGTTGTACCCACTGGAGTGGGAATAGTAATTTTTACCTCTACGCTATCCAATGCTTTCCCTACTGCTGCACTCTTTGGAGTGGGAATAGTAATTCAAACCCCTACGCTATCCAATGCTTTCCCTACTGTTGCACTCTTTGGAGTGGGAATAGTAATTTAAACCCCTACGCTATCCAACACTTTCCCTACTGTTGCACCCACTGGAGTGGGAATAGTCATTTTTACCCCTCCGCTATCCAACACTTTCTCTACTGTTGCACCCACTGGAGTGGGAATAGTAATGTTTACCCCTACGCTATCCAACACTTTCCCTACTGTTGCACTCACTGGAGTGGGAATAGTAATTTTAACCCCTACGCTATCCAACGCTTTCCCTACTGTTGCACCCCCTGGAGAGGGAATAGTAATTTTTACCCCTACGCTATCCAACGCTTTCCCTACTGTTGCACCCACTGGAGTGGGAATAGTAATTTTTACCCCTACGCTATCCAACGCTTTCCCTACTGTTGCACCCACTGGAGTGGGAATAGTAATTTTTACCCCTACGCTATCCAACGCTTTCCCTACTGTTGCACCCACTGGAGTGGGAATAGTAATTTTTACCTCTACGCTATCCAATGCTTTCCCTACTGCTGCACTCTTTGGAGTGGGAATAGTAATTTAAACCCCTATGCTATCCAACGCTTTCCCTACTGTTGCACTATTTGGAGTGGGAATAGTAATTTTAACCCCTACGCTATCCAACGCTTTCCCTACTGTTGCAGCCACTGGAGTGGGAATAGTAATTTAAACCCCTACGCTATCCAACGCTTTCCCTACTGTTGCACTCTTTGGAGTGGGAATAGTAATTTAAACCCCTACGCTATCCAACGCTTTCTCTACTGTTGCACCCACTGGAGTGGGAATAGTAATTTTTACCCCTACGCTATCCAACACTTTCCCTACTGTTGCACCCACTGGAGTGGGAATAGTAATTTTTACCCCTACGCTATCCAACACTTTCCCTACTGTTGCACTCACTGGAGTGGGAATAGTAATGTTAACCCCTACGCTATCCAACGCTTTCCCTACTGTTGCACCCACTGGAGTGGGAATAGTAATGTTTACCCCTACCCTATCCAACGCTTTTCCTACTGTTACACCCACTGGAGTGGGAATAGTAATTTTTACCCCTAACCTATCCAACGCTTTCCCTACTGTTGCACCCACTGGAGTGGCAATAGTCATTTTTACCTCTACGCTATCCAATGCTTTCCCTACTGTCGCACTCTTTGGAGTGGGAATAGTAATTTAAACCCCCTACGCTATCCAACGCTTTCCCTACTGTTGCACCCACTGGAGTGGGAATAGTAATTTTAACCCCTACGCTATCCAACACTTTCCCTACTGTTGCACCCACTGGAGTGGGAATAGTAATTTTTACCTCTACGCTATCCAATGCTTTCCCTACTGCTGCACTCTTTGGAGTGGGAATAGTAATTCAAACCCCTACGCTATCCAAAGCTTTCCCTACTGTTGCACTCTTTGGAGTGGGAATAGTAATTTAAACCCCTATGCTATCCAATGCTTTCCCTACTGTTGCCCTCTTTGGAGTGGGAATAGTAATTTAAACCTCTACGCTATCCAACGCTTTCCCTACTGTTGCACCCACTGGAGTGGGAATAGTTATTTAAACCCCTACGCTATCCAACGCTTTCCCTACTGTTGCACTCTTTGGAGTGGGAATAGTAATTTAAACCCCTACGCCATCCAACGCTTTCCCTACTGTTGCACCCACTGGAGTGGGAATAGTAATTTTTACCCCTTCGCTATCCAACACTTTCCCTACTGTTGCACCCACTGGAGTGGGAATAGTAATTTTTACCCCTACGCTATCCAACACTTTCCTTACTGTTGCAGTCACTGGAGTGGGAATAGTAATTTTAACCCCTATGCTATCCAACGCTTTCCCTACTGTTGCACCCACTGGAGTGGGAATAGTAATTTTTACCCCTACGCTATCCAACACTTTCCCTACTGTTGCACTCACTGGAGTGGGAATAGTAATGTTAACCCCTACGCTATCCAACGCTTTCCCTACTGTTGCACCCACTGGAGTGGGAATAGTAATGTTTACCCCTACCCTATCCAACGCTTTTCCTACTGTTACACCCACTGGAGTGGGAATAGTAATTTTTACCCCTAACCTATCCAACGCTTTCCCTACTGTTGCACCCACTGGAGTGGCAATAGTCATTTTTACCTCTACGCTATCCAATGCTTTCCCTACTGTCGCACTCTTTGGAGTGGGAATAGTAATTTAAACCCCCTACGCTATCCAACGCTTTCCCTACTGTTGCACCCACTGGAGTGGGAATAGTAATTTTAACCCCTACGCTATCCAACACTTTCCCTACTGTTGCACCCACTGGAGTGGGAATAGTAATTTTTACCTCTACGCTATCCAATGCTTTCCCTACTGCTGCACTCTTTGGAGTGGGAATAGTAATTCAAACCCCTACGCTATCCAAAGCTTTCCCTACTGTTGCACTCTTTGGAGTGGGAATAGTAATTTAAACCCCTATGCTATCCAATGCTTTCCCTACTGTTGCCCTCTTTGGAGTGGGAATAGTAATTTAAACCTCTACGCTATCCAACGCTTTCCCTACTGTTGCACCCACTGGAGTGGGAATAGTTATTTAAACCCCTACGCTATCCAACGCTTTCCCTACTGTTGCACTCTTTGGAGTGGGAATAGTAATTTAAACCCCTACGCCATCCAACGCTTTCCCTACTGTTGCACCCACTGGAGTGGGAATAGTAATTTTTACCCCTTCGCTATCCAACACTTTCCCTACTGTTGCACCCACTGGAGTGGGAATAGTAATTTTTACCCCTACGCTATCCAACACTTTCCTTACTGTTGCAGTCACTGGAGTGGGAATAGTAATTTTAACCCCTATGCTATCCAACGCTTTCCCTACTGTTGCACCCAATGGAGTGGGAATAGTAATGTTTACCACTACGCTATCCAATGCTTTCCCTACTATTGCACCCACTGGAGTGGGAATAGTAATTTTTAACCCTACGCTATCCAACGCTTTCCCTACTGTTGCACTCTTTGGAGTGGGAATAGTAATTTAAACCCCTATGCTATCCAACGCTTTCCCTACTGTTGCACTATTTGGAGTGGGAATAGTAATTTTAACCCCTATGCTATCCAACGCTTTCCCTACTGTTGCACTATTTGGAGTGGGAATAGTAATTTTAACCCCTACGCTATCCAACGCTTTCCCTACTGTTGCACCCACTGGAGTGGGAATAGTAATTTAACCCCCTACGCTATCCAACGCTTTCCCTACTGTTGCACTCTTTGGAGTGGGAATAGTAATTTAAACCCCTACGCTATCCAACGCTTTCCCTACTGTTGCACCCACTGGAGTGGGAATAGTAATTTTTACCCCTACGCTATCCAACGCTTTCCCTACTGTTGCACCCCCTTGAGTGGGAATAGTAATTTTTACCCCTACGCTATCCAACGCTTTCCCTACTGTTGCACCCACTGGAGTGGGAATAGTAATTTTTACCCCTACGCTATCCAACGCTTTCCCTACTGTTGCACCCCCTTGAGTGGGAATAGTAATTTTTACCACTACGCTATCCAACGCTTTCCCTACTGTTGCACCCCCTTGAGTGGGAATAGTAATTTTTACCCCTACGCTATCCAACGCTTTCCCTACTGTTGCACCCACTGGAGTGGGAATAGTAATGTTTACCCCTACGCTATCCAACGCTTTCGCTACTGTTGCACCCACTGGAGTGGGAATAGTCATTTTTACCTGTACGCTATCCAATGCTTTCCCTACTGCTGCACTCTTTGGAGTGGGAATAGTTATTTAAACCCCTATGCTATCCAAGGCTTTCCCTACTATTGCACTCTTTGGAGTGGGAATAGTAATTTAAACCCCTACGCTATCCAAGGCTTTCGCTACTGTTGCACCCACTGGAGTGGGAATAGTAATTTTTACCCGTACGCTTTCCAATGCTTTCCGTACTGTTGCCCTCTTTGGGGTGGGAATAGTAATTTAAAACTCTACGCTATCCAACGCTTTCCCTGTTGTTGCACTATTTGGAGTGGGAATAGTAATTTTAACCCCTACGCTATCCAACGCTTTCCCTACTGTTGCACCCACTGGAGTGGGAATAGTAATTTAAACCCCTACGCTATCCAACGCTTTCCCTACTGTTGCACTCTTTGGAGTGGGAATAGTAATTTAAACCCTTACCCTATCCAACGCTTTCCCTACTGTTGCACCCACTGGAGTGGGAATAGTAATTTTTACCCCCACGCTATCCAACACTTTCCCTACTGTTGCACCCACTGGAGTGGGAATAGTAATTTTTACCCCTACGCTATCCAACACTTTCCCTACTGTTGCACTCACTGGAGTGGGAATAGTAATGTTAACCCCTATGCTATCCAACACTTTCCCTACTGTTGCACCCAATGGAGTGGGAATGGTAATGTTTACCCCTACGCTATCCAACGCTTTCCCTACTATTGCACCCACTGGAGTGGGAATAGTAATTTTTACCCCTACGCTATCCAACGCTTTCCCTACTGTTGCACCCACTGGAGTGGTAATAGTAATTTTTACCTCTAAGCTATCCAATGCTTTCCCTACTGCTGCACTCTTTGGAGTGGGAATAGTCATTTAAACCCCTATGCTATCCAACGCTTTCCCTACTGTTGCACTATTTGGAGTGGGAATAGTAATTTTAACCCCTATGCTATCCAACGCTTTCCCTACTGTTGCACCCACTGGAGTGGGAATAGTAATTTAAACCCCTACGCTATGCAACGCTTTCCCTACTGTTGCACTCTTTGGAGTGGGAATAGTAATTTAAACCCCTATGCTATCCAACGCTTTCCCTACTGTTGCACCCACTGGAGTGGGAATAGTAATTTTTACCCCTACGCTATCCAACACTTTCCCTACTGTTGCACCCACTGGAATGGGAATAGTAATTTTTACCCCTACGCTATCCAACGCTTTCCCTACTGTTGCACCCACTGGAGTGGGAATAGTAATTTTTACCCCTACGCTATCCAACGCTTTCCCTACTGTTACACCCACTGGAGTGGGAATAGTAATTTTTACCCCTACCCTATCCAAAGATTTCCCTACTGTTGTACCCACTGGAGTGGGAATAGTAATTTTTACCTCTACGCTATCCAATGCTTTCCCTACTGCTGCACTCTTTGGAGTGGGAATAGTAATTCAAACCCCTACGCTATCCAATGCTTTCCCTACTGTTGCACTCTTTGGAGTGGGAATAGTAATTTAAACCCCTACGCTATCCAACGCTTTCCCTACTGTTGCACCCACTGGAGTGGGAATAGTAATTTTTACCCCTCCACTATCAAACACTTTCCCTACTGTTGCACCCACTGGAGTGGGAATAGTAATGTTTACCCCTACGCTATCCAACACTTTCCCTACTGTTGCACTCACTGGAGTGGGAATAGTAATTTTAACCCCTACGCTATCCAACGCTTTCCCTACTGTTGCACCCCCTGGAGAGGGAATAGTAATTTTTACCCCTACGCTATCCAACGCTTTCCCTACTGTTGCACCCACTGGAGTGGGAATAGTAATTTTTACCCCTACGCTATCCAACGCTTTCCCTACTGTTGCACCCACTGGAGTGGGAATAGTAATTTTTACCCCTACGCTATCCAACGCTTTCCCTACTGTTGCACCCACTGGAGTGGGAATAGTAATTTAAACCCCTATGCTATCCAACGCTTTCCCTACTGTTGCACTATTTGGAGTGGGAATAGTAATTTTAACCCCTACGCTATCCAACGCTTTCCCTACTGTTGCACCCACTGGAGTGGGAATAGTAATTTAAACCCCTACGCTATCCAACGCTATCCCTACTGTTGCACTCTTTGGAGTGGGAATAGTAATTTAAACCCCTACGCTATCCAACGCTTTCCCTACTGTTGCACCCACTGGAGTGGGAATAGTAATTTTTACCCCTACGCTATCCAACACTTTCCCTACTGTTGCACCCACTGGAGTGGGAATAGTAATTTTTACCCCTACGCTATCCAACACTTTCCGTACTGTTGCACTCACTGGAGTGGGAATAGTAATGTTAACCCCTACGCTATCCCGACGCTTTCCCTACTGTTGCACCCACTGGAGTGGGAATAGTAATTTTTACCCCTACCCTATCCAACGCTTTTCCTACTGTTACACCCACTGGAGTGGGAATAGTAATTTTTACCCCTAACCTATCCAACGCTTTCCCTACTGTTGCACCCACTGGAGTGGCAATAGTCATTTTTACCTCTACGCTATCCAATGCTTTCCCTACTGTCGCACTCTTTGGAGTGGGAATAGTAATTTAAACCCCCTACGCTATCCAACGCTTTCCCTACTGTTGCACCCACTGGAGTGGGAATAGTAATTCAAACCCCTACGCTATCCAACACTTTTCCTACTGTTGCACTCTTTGGAGTGGGAATAGTAATTTAAACCCCTACGCTATCCAACGCTTTCCATACTGTTGCACCCACTGGAGTGGGAATAGTAATTTTTACCTCTACGCTATCCAATGCTTTCCCTACTGCTGCACTCTTTGGAGTGGGAATAGTAATTCAAACCCCTACGCTATCCAATGCTTTCCCTACTGTTGCACTCTTTGGAGTGGGAATAGTAATTTAAACCCCTACGCTATCCAACACTTTCCCTACTGATGCACCCACTGGAGTGGGAATAGTCATTTTTACCCCTCCGCTATCCAACACTTTCTCTACTGTTGCACCCACTGGAGTGGGAATAGTAATGTTTACCCCTACGCTATCCAACACTTTCCCTACTGTTGCACTCACTGGAGTGGGAATAGTAATTTTAACCCCTACGCTATCCAACGCTTTCCCTACTGTTGCACCCCCTGGAGAGGGAATAGTAATTTTTACCCCTACGCTATCCAACGCTTTCCCTACTGTTGCACCCACTGGAGTGGGAATAGTAATTTTTACCCCTACGCTATCCAACGCTTTCCCTACTGTTGCACCCACTGGAGTGGGAATAGTAATTTTTACCCCTACGCTATCCAACGCTTTCCCTACTGTTGCACCCACTGGAGTGGGAATAGTAATTTTTACCTCTACGCTATCCAATGCTTTCCCTACTGCTGCACTCTTTGGAGTGGAAATAGTAATTTAAACCCCTATGCTATCCAACGCTTTCCCTACTGTTGCACTATTTGGAGTGGGAATAGTAATTTTAACCCCTACGCTATCCAACGCTTTCCCTACTGTTGCAGCCACTGGAGTGGGAATAGTAATTTAAACCCCTACGCTATCCAACGCTTTCCCTACTGTTGCACTCTTTGGAGTGGGAATAGTAATTTAAACCCCTACGCTATCCAACGCTTTCTCTACTGTTGCACCCACTGGAGTGGGAATAGTAATTTTTACCCCTACGCTATCCAACACTTTCCCTACTGTTGCACCCACTGGAGTGGGAATAGTAATTTTTACCCCTACGCTATCCAACACTTTCCCTACTGTTGCACTCACTGGAGTGGGAATAGTAATGTTAACCCCTACGCTATCCAACGCTTTCCCTACTGTTGCACCCACTGGAGTGGGAATAGTAATGTTTACCCCTACCCTATCCAACGCTTTTCCTACTGTTACACCCACTGGAGTGGGAATAGTAATTTTTACCCCTAACCTATCCAACGCTTTCCCTACTGTTGCACCCACTGGAGTGGCAATAGTCATTTTTACCTCTACGCTATCCAATGCTTTCCCTACTGTCGCACTCTTTGGAGTGGGAATAGTAATTTAAACCCCCTACGCTATCCAACGCTTTCCCTACTGTTGCACCCACTGGAGTGGGAATAGTAATTCAAACCCCTACGCTACCCAACACTTTTCCTACTGTTGCACTCTTTGGAGTGGGAATAGTAATTTAAACCCCTACGCTATCCAACGCTTTCCATACTGTTGCACCCACTGGAGTGGGAATAGTAATTTTTACCTCTACGCTATCCAATGCTTTCCCTACTGCTGCACTCTTTGGAGTGGGAATAGTAATTCAAACCCCTACGCTATCCAAAGCTTTCCCTACTGTTGCACTCTTTGGAGTGGGAATAGTAATTTAAACCCCTATGCTATCCAATGCTTTCCCTACTGTTGCACTCTTTGGAGTGGGAATAGTAATTTAAACCTCTACGCTATCCAACGCTTTCCCTACTGTTGCACCCACTGGAGTGGGAATAGTTATTTAAACCCCTACGCTATCCAACGCTTTCCCTACTGTTGCACTCTTTGGAGTGGGAATAGTAATTTAAACCCCTACGCCATCCAACGCTTTCCCTACTGTTGCACCCACTGGAGTGGGAATAGTAATTTTTACCCCTTCGCTATCCAACACTTTCCCTACTGTTGCACCCACTGGAGTGGGAATAGTAATTTTTACCCCTACGCTATCCAACACTTTCCTTACTGTTGCAGTCACTGGAGTGGGAATAGTAATTTTAACCCCTATGCTATCCAACGCTTTCCCTACTGTTGCACCCAATGGAGTGGGAATAGTAATGTTTACCCCTACGCTATCCAATGCTTTCCCTACTATTGCACCCACTGGAGTGGGAATAGTAATTTTTAACCCTACGCTATCCAACGCTTTCCCTACTGTTGCACCCACTGGAGTGGGAATAGTAATTTTTACCTCTATGCTATCCAATGCTTTCCCTACTGCTGCACTCTTTGGAGTGGGAATAGTAATTTAAACCCCTATGCTATCCAACGCTTTCCCTACTGTTGCACTATTTGGAGTGGGAATAGTAATTTTAACCCCTACGCTATCCAACGCTTTCCCTACTGTTGCACCCACTGGAGTGGGAATAGTAATTTAACCCCCTACGCTATCCAACGCTTTCCCTACTGTTGCACTCTTTGGAGTGGGAATAGTAATTTAAACCCCTACGCTATCCAACGCTTTCCCTACTGTTGCACCCACTGGAGTGGGAATAGTAATTTTTACCCCTACGCTATCCAACGCTTTCCCTACTGTTGCACCCCCTTGAGTGGGAATAGTAATTTTTACCCCTACGCTATCCAACGCTTTCCCTACTGTTGCACCCCCTTGAGTGGGAATAGTAATTTTTACCCCTACGCTATCCAACGCTTTCCCTACTGTTGCACCCACTGGAGTGGGAATAGTAATGTTTACCCCTACGCTATCCAACGCTTTCGCTACTGTTGCACCCACTGGAGTGGGAATAGTCATTTTTACCTGTACGCTATCCAATGCTTTCCCTACTGCTGCACTCTTTGGAGTGGGAATAGTTATTTAAACCCCTACGCTATCCATGGCTTTCCCTACTATTGCACTCTTTGGAGTGGGAATAGTAATTTAAACCCCTACGCTATCCAAGGCTTTCGCTACTGTTGCACCCACTGGAGTGGGAATAGTAATTTTTACCCGTACGCTTTCCAATGCTTTCCGTACTGTTGCCCTCTTTGGGGTGGGAATAGTAATTTAAAACTCTACGCTATCCAACGCTTTCCCTGTTGTTGCACTATTTGGAGTGGGAATAGTAATTTTAACCCCTACGCTATCCAACGCTTTCCCTACTGTTGCACCCACTGGAGTGGGAATAGTAATTTAAACCCCTACGCTATCCAACGCTTTCCCTACTGTTGCACTCTTTGGAGTGGGAATAGTAATTTAAACCCTTACCCTATCCAACGCTTTCCCTACTGTTGCACCCACTGGAGTGGGAATAGTAATTTTTACCCCCACGCTATCCAACACTTTCCCTACTGTTGCACCCACTGGAGTGGGAATAGTAATTTTTACCCCTACGCTATCCAACACTTTCCCTACTGTTGCACTCACTGGAGTGGGAATAGTAATGTTAACCCCTATGCTATCCAACACTTTCCCTACTGTTGCACCCAATGGAGTGGGAATGGTAATGTTTACCCCTACGCTATCCAACGCTTTCCCTACTATTGCACCCACTGGAGTGGGAATAGTAATTTTTACCCCTACGCTATCCAACGCTTTCCCTACTGTTGCACCCACTGGAGTAGTAATAGTAATTTTTACCTCTAAGCTATCCAATGCTTTCCCTACTGCTGCACTCTTTGGAGTGGGAATAGTCATTTAAACCCCTATGCTATCCAACGCTTTCCCTACTGTTGCACTATTTGGAGTGGGAATAGTAATTTTAACCCCTATGCTATCCAACGCTTTCCCTACTGTTGCACCCACTGGAGTGGGAATAGTAATTTAAACCCCTACGCTATGCAACGCTTTCCCTACTGTTGCACTCTTTGGAGTGGGAATAGTAATTTAAACCCCTATGCTATCCAACGCTTTCCCTACTGTTGCACCCACTGGAGTGGGAATAGTAATTTTTACCCCTACGCTATCCAACACTTTCCCTACTGTTGCACCCACTGGAATGGGAATAGTAATTTTTACCCCTACGCTATCCAACGCTTTCCCTACTGTTGCACCCATTGGAGTGGGAATAGTAATTTTTACCCCTACGCTATCCAACGCTTTCCCTACTGTTACACCCACTGGAGTGGGAATAGTAATTTTTACCCCTACCCTATCCAAAGATTTCCCTACTGTTGTACCCACTGGAGTGGGAATAGTAATTTTTACCTCTACGCTATCCAATGCTTTCCCTACTGCTGCACTCTTTGGAGTGGGAATAGTAATTCAAACCCCTAAGCTATCCAATGCTTTCCCTACTGTTGCACTCTTTGGAGTGGGAATAGTAATTTAAACCCCTACGCTATCCAACGCTTTCCCTACTGTTGCACCCACTGGAGTGGGAATAGTAATTTTTACCCCTCCGCTATCCAACACTTTCCCTACTGTTGCACCCACTGGAGTGGGAATAGTAATGTTTACCCCTACGCTATCCAACACTTTCCCTACTGTTGCACTCACTGGAGTGGGAATAGTAATTTTAACCCCTACGCTATCCAACGCTTTCCCTACTGTTGCACCCCCTGGAGAGGGAATAGTAATTTTTACCCCTACGCTATCCAACGCTTTCCCTACTGTTGCACCCACTGGAGTGGGAATAGTAATTTTTACCCCTACGCTATCCAACGCTTTCCCTACTGTTGCACCCACTGGAGTGGGAATAGTAATTTTTACCCCTACGCTATCCAACGCTTTCCCTACTGTTGCACCCACTGGAGTGGGAATAGTAATTTAAACCCCTATGCTATCCAACGCTTTCCCTACTGTTGCACTATTTGGAGTGGGAATAGTAATTTTAACCCCTACGCTATCCAACGCTTTCCCTACTGTTGCACCCACTGGAGTGGGAATAGTAATTTAAACCCCTACGCTATCCAACGCTTTCCCTACTGTTGCACTCTTTGGAGTGGGAATAGTAATTTAAACCCCTACGCTATCCAACGCTTTCCCTACTGTTGCACCCACTGGAGTGGGAATAGTCATTTTTACCCCTACGCTATCCAACACTTTCCCTACTGTTGCACCCACTGGAGTGGGAATAGTAATTTTTACCCCTACGCTATCCAACACTTTCCGTACTCTTGCACTCACTGGAGTGGGAATAGTAATGTTAACCCCTACGCTATCCGACGCTTTCCCTACTGTTGCACCCACTGGAGTGGGAATAGTAATTTTTACCCCTACCCTATCCAACGCTTTTCCTACTGTTACACCCACTGGAGTGGGAATAGTAATTTTTACCCCTAACCTATCCAACGCTTTCCCTACTGTTGCACCCACTGGAGTGGCAATAGTCATTTTTACCTCTACGCTATCCAATGCTTTCCCTACTGTCGCACTCTTTGGAGTGGGAATAGTAATTTAAACCCCCTACGCTATCCAACGCTTTCCCTACTGTTGCACCCACTGGAGTGGGAATAGTAATTCAAACCCCTACGCTATCCAACACTTTTCCTACTGTTGCACTCTTTGGAGTGGGAATAGTAATTTAAACCCCTACGCTATCCAACGCTTTCCATACTGTTGCACCCACTGGAGTGGGAATAGTAATTTTTACCTCTACGCTATCCAATGCTTTCCCTACTGCTGCACTCTTTGGAGTGGGAATAGTAATTCAAACCCCTACGCTATCCAAAGCTTTCCCTACAGTTGCACTCTTTGGAGTGGGAATAGTAATTTAAACCCCTACGCTATCCAATGCTTTCCCTACTGTTGCACTCTTTGGAGTGGGAATAGTAATTTAAACCTCTACGCTATCCAACGCTTTCCCTACTGTTGCACCCACTGGAGTGGGAATAGTAATTTAAACCCCTACGCTATCCAACGCTTTCCCTACTGTTGCACTCTTTGGAGTGGGAATAGTAATTTAAACCCCTACGCCATCCAACGCTTTCCCTACTGTTGCACCCACTGGAGTGGGAATAGTAATTTTTACCCCTACGCTATCCAACACTTTCCCTACTGTTGCACCCACTGGAGTGGGAATAGTAATTTTTACCCCTACGCTATCCAACACTTTCCCTACTGTTGCACCCACTGGAGTGGGAATAGTAATTTTTACCCCTACGCTATCCAACACTTTCCCTACTGTTGCACCCACTGGAGTGGGAATAGTAATTTTTACCCCTACGCTATCCAACACTTTCCTTACTGTTGCAGTCACTGGAGTGGGAATAGTAATTTTAACCCCTATGCTATCCAACGCTTTCCCTACTGTTGCACCCAATGGAGTGGGAATAGTAATGTTTACCCCTACGCTATCCAACGCTTTCCCTACTATTGCACCCACTGGAGTGGGAATAGTAATTTTTAACCCTACGCTATCCAACGCTTTCCCTACTGTTGCACCCACTGGAGTGGGAACAGTAATTTTTACCTCTATGCTATCCAATGCTTTCCCTACTGCTGCACTCTTTGGAGTGGGAATAGTAATTTAAACCCCTATGCTATCCAACGCTTTCCCTACTGTTGCACTATTTGGAGTGGGAATAGTAATTTTAACCCCTACGCTATCCAACGCTTTCCCTACTGTTGCACCCACTGGAGTGGGAATAGTAATTTAACCCCCTACGCTATCCAACACTTTCCCTACTGTTGCACTCTTTGGAGTGGGAATAGTAATTTAAACCCCTACGCTATCCAACGCTTTCCCTACTGTTGCACCCACTGGAGTGGGAATAGTAATTTTTACCCCTACGCTATCCAACGCTTTCCCTACTGTTGCAGCCACTGGAGTGGGAATAGTAATTTAAACCCCTACGCTATCCAACGCTTTCCCTACTGTTGCACTCTTTGGAGTGGGAATAGTAATTTAAACCCCTACGCTATCCAACGCTTTCCCTACTGTTGCACCCACTGGAGTGGGAATAGTAATTTTTACCCCTACGCTATCCAACACTTTCCCTACTGTTGCACCCACTGGAGTGGGAATAGTAATTTTTACCCCTACGCTATCCAACACTTTCCGTACTGTTGCACTCACTGGAGTGGGAATAGTAATGTTAACCCCTACGCTATCCGACGCTTTCCCTACTGTTGCACCCACTGGAGTGGGAATAGTAATTTTTACCCCTACCCTATCCAACGCTTTTCCTACTGTTACACCCACTGGAGTGGGAATAGTAATTTTTACCCCTAACCTATCCAACGCTTTCCCTACTGTTGCACCCACTGGAGTGGCAATAGTCATTTTTACCTCTACGCTATCCAATGCTTTCCCTACTGTCGCACTCTTTGGAGTGGGAATAGTAATTTAAACCCCCTACGCTATCCAACGCTTTCCCTACTGTTGCACCCACTCGAGTGGGAATAGTAATTCAAACCCCTACGCTATCCAACACTTTTCCTACTGTTGCACTCTTTGGAGTGGGAATAGTAATTTAAACCCCTACGCTATCCAACGCTTTCCATACTGTTGCACCCACTGGAGTGGGAATAGTAATTTTTACCTCTACGCTATCCAATGCTTTCCCTACTGCTGCACTCTTTGGAGTGGGAATAGTAATTCAAACCCCTACGCTATCCAAAGCTTTCCCTACTGTTGCACTCTTTGGAGTGGGAATAGTAATTTAAACCCCTACGCTATCCAATGCTTTCCCTACTGTTGCACTCTTTGGAGTGGGAATAGTAATTTAAACCTCTACGCTATCCAACGCTTTCCCTACTGTTGCACCCACTGGAGTGGGAATAGTAATTTAAACCCCTACGCTATCCAACGCTTTCCCTACTGTTGCACTCTTTGGAGTGGGAATAGTAATTTAAACCCCTACGCCATCCAACGCTTTCCCTACTGTTGCACCCACTGGAGTGGGAATAGTAATTTTTACCCCTACGCTATCCAACACTTTCCCTACTGTTGCACCCACTGGAGTGGGAATAGTAATTTTTACCCCTACGCTATCCAACACTTTCCCTACTGTTGCACCCACTGGAGTGGGAATAGTAATTTTTACCCCTACGCTATCCAACACTTTCCCTACTGTTGCACCCACTGGAGTGGGAATAGTAATTTTTACCCCTACGCTATCCAACACTTTCCTTACTGTTGCAGTCACTGGAGTGGGAATAGTAATTTTAACCCCTATGCTATCCAACGCTTTCCCTACTGTTGCACCCAATGGAGTGGGAATAGTAATGTTTACCCCTACGCTATCCAACGCTTTCCCTACTATTGCACCCACTGGAGTGGGAATAGTAATTTTTAACCCTACGCTATCCAACGCTTTCCCTACTGTTGCACCCACTGGAGTGGGAACAGTAATTTTTACCTCTATGCTATCCAATGCTTTCCCTACTGCTGCACTCTTTGGAGTGGGAATAGTAATTTAAACCCCTATGCTATCCAACGCTTTCCCTACAGTTGCACTATTTGGAGTGGGAATAGTAATTTTAACTTCTACGCTATCCAACGCTTTCCCTACTGTTGCACCCACTGGAGTGGGAATAGTAATTTAACCCCCTACGCTATCCAACGCTTTCCCTACTGTTGCACTCTTTGGAGTGGGAATAGTAATTTAAACCCCTACGCTATCCAACGCTTTCCCTACTGTTGCACCCACTGGAGTGGGAATAGTAATTTTTACCCCTACGCTATCCAACGCTTTCCCTACTGTTGCACCCCCTTGAGTGGGAATAGTAATTTTTACCCCTACGCTATCCAACGCTTTCCCTACTGTTGCACCCACTGGAGTGGGAATAGTAATGTTTACCCCTACGCTATCCAACGCTTTCGCTACTGTTGCACCCACTGGAGTGGGAATAGTAATTTTTACCTGTACGCTATCCAATGCTTTCCCTACTGCTGCACTCTTTGGAGTGGGAATAGTTATTTAAACCCCTACGCTATCCAAGGCTTTCCCTACTGTTGCACTCTTTGGAGTGGGAATAGTAATTTAAACCCCTACGCTATCCAAGGCTTTCGCTACTGTTGCACCCACTGGAGTGGGAATAGTAATTTTTACCCGTACGCTTTCCAATGCTTTCCGTACTGTTGCCCTCTTTGGGGTGGGAATAGTCATTTAAAACTCTACGCTATCCAACGCTTTCCCTGTTGTTGCACTATTTGGAGTGGGAATAGTAATTTTAACCCCTACGCTATCCAACGCTTTCCCTACTGTTGCACCCACTGGAGTGGGAATAGTAATTTAAACCCCTACGCTATCCAACGCTTTCCCTACTGTTGCACTCTTTGGAGTGGGAATAGTAATTTAAACCCCTACCCTATCCAACGCTTTCCCTACTGTTGCACCCACTGGAGTGGGAATAGTAATTTTTACCCCCACGCTATCCAACACTTTCCCTACTGTTGCACCCACTGGAGTGGGAATAGTAATTTTTACCCCTACGCTATCCAACACTTTCCCTACTGTTGCACTAACTGGAGTGGGAATAGTAATGTTAACCCCTATGCTATCCAACACTTTCCCTACTGTTGCACCCAATGGAGTGGGAATAGTAATGTTTACCCCTACGCTATCCAACGCTTTCCCTACTATTGCACCCACTGGAGTGGGAATAGTAATTTTTACCCCTACGCTATCCAACGCTTTCCCTACTGTTGCACCCACTGGAGTGGTAATAGTCATTTTTACCTCTAAGCTATCCAATGCTTTCCCTACTGCTGCACTCTTTGGAGTGGGAATAGTAATTTAAACCCCTATGCTATCCAACGCTTTCCCTACTGTTGCACTATTTGGAGTGGGAATAGTAATTTTAACCCCTATGCTATCCAACGCTTTCCCTACTGTTGCACCCACTGGAGTGGGAATAGTAATTTAAACCCCTACGCTATGCAACGCTTTCCCTACTGTTGCACTCTTTGGAGTGGGAATAGTAATTTAAACCCCTACGCTATCCAACGCTTTCCCTACTGTTGCACCCACTGGAGTGGGAATAGTAATTTTTACCCCTACGCTATCCAACACTTTCCCTACTGTTGCACCCACTGGAATGGGAATAGTAATTTTTACCCCTACGCTATCCAACGCTTTCCCTACTGTTGCACCCACTGGAGTGGGAATAGTAATTTTTACCCCTACGCTATCCAACGCTTTCCCTACTGTTACACCCACTGGAGTGGGAATAGTAATTTTTACCCCTACCCTATCCAAAGCTTTCCCTACTGTTGTACCCACTGGAGTGGGAATAGTAATTTTTACCTCTATGCTATCCAATGCTTTCCCTACTGCTGCACTCTTTGGAGTGGGAATAGTAATTCAAACCCCTACGCTATCCAATGCTTTCCCTACTGTTGCACTCTTTGGAGTGGGAATAGTAATTTAAACCCCTACGCTATCCAACGCTTTCCCTACTGTTACACCCACTGGAGTGGGAATAGTAATTTTTACCCCTCCGCTATCCAACACTTTCCCTACTGTTGCACCCACTGGAGTGGGAATAGTAATGTTTACCCCTACGCTATCCAACACTTTCCCTACTGTTGCACTCACTGGAGTGGGAATAGTAATTTTAACCCCTACGCTATCCAACGCTTTCCCTACTGTTGCACCCCCTGGAGAGGGAATAGTAATTTTTACCCCTACGCTATCCAACGCTTTCCCTACTGTTGCACCCACTGGAGTGGGAATAGTAATTTTTACCCCTACGCTATCCAACGCTTTCCCTACTGTTGCACCCACTGGAGTGGGAATAGTAATTTTTACCCCTACGCTATCCAACGCTTTCCCTACTGTTGCACCCACTGGAGTGGGAATAGTAATTTTTACCTCTACGCTATCCAATGCTTTCCCTACTGCTGCACTCTTTGGAGTGGGAATAGTAATTTAAACCCCTATGCTATCCAACGCTTTCCCTACTGTTGCACTATTTGGAGTGGGAATAGTAATTTTAACCCCTACGCTATCCAACGCTTTCCCTACTGTTGCAGCCACTGGAGTGGGAATAGTAATTTAAACCCCTACGCTATCCAACGCTTTCCCTACTGTTGCACTCTTTGGAGTGGGAATAGTAATTTAAACCCCTACGCTATCCAACGCTTTCCCTACTGTTGCACCCACTGGAGTGGGAATAGTAATTTTTACCGCTACGCTATCCAACACTTTCCCTACTGTTGCACCCACTGGAGTGGGAATAGTAATTTTTACCCCTACGCTATCCAACACTTTCCCTACTGTTGCACTCACTGGAGTGGGAATAGTAATGTTAACCCCTACGCTATCCAACGCTTTCCCTACTGTTGCACCCACTGGAGTGGGAATAGTAATTTTTACCCCTACCCTATCCAACGCTTTTCCTACTGTTACACCCACTGGAGTGGGAATAGTAATTTTTACCCCTAACCTATCCAACGCTTTCCCTACTGTTGCACCCACTGGAGTGGCAATAGTCATTTTTACCTCTACGCTATCCAATGCTTTCCCTACTGTCGCACTCTTTGGAGTGGGAATAGTAATTTAAACCCCCTACGCTATCCAACGCTTTCCCTACTGTTGCACCCACTGGAGTGGGAATAGTAATTCAAACCCCTACGCTATCCAACACTTTTCCTACTGTTGCACTCTTTGGAGTGGGAATAGTAATTTAAACCCCTACGCTATCCAACACTTTCCATACTGTTGCACCCACTGGAGTGGGAATAGTCATTTTTACCTCTACGCTATCCAATGCTTTCCCTACTGCTGCACTCTTTGGAGTGGGAATAGTAATTCAAACCCCTACGCTATCCAAAGCTTTCCCTACTGTTTCACTCTTTGGAGTGGGAATAGTAATTTTTACCCCTACGCTATCCAACGCTTTCCCTACTGTTACACCCACTGGAGTGGGAATAGTAATTTTTACCCCTACCCTATCCAAAGCTTTCCCTACTGTTGTACCCACTGGAGTGGGAATAGTAATTTTTACCTCTATGCTATCCAATGCTTTCCCTACTGCTGCACTCTTTGGAGTGGGAATAGTAATTCAAACCCCTACGCTATCCAATGCTTTCCCTACTGTTGCACTCTTTGGAGTGGGAATAGTAATTTAAACCCCTACGCTATCCAACGCTTTCCCTACTGTTACACCCACTGGAGTGGGAATAGTAATTTTTACCCCTCCGCTATCCAACACTTTCCCTACTGTTGCACCCACTGGAGTGGGAATAGTAATGTTTACCCCTACGCTATCCAACACTTTCCCTACTGTTGCACTCACTGGAGTGGGAATAGTAATTTTAACCCCTACGCTATCCAACGCTTTCCCTACTGTTGCACCCCCTGGAGAGGGAATAGTAATTTTTACCCCTACGCTATCCAACGCTTTCCCTACTGTTGCACCCACTGGAGTGGGAATAGTAATTTTTACCCCTACGCTATCCAACGCTTTCCCTACTGTTGCACCCACTGGAGTGGGAATAGTAATTTTTACCCCTACGCTATCCAACGCTTTCCCTACTGTTGCACCCACTGGAGTGGGAATAGTAATTTTTACCTCTACGCTATCCAATGCTTTCCCTACTGCTGCACTCTTTGGAGTGGGAATAGTAATTTAAACCCCTATGCTATCCAACGCTTTCCCTACTGTTGCACTATTTGGAGTGGGAATAGTAATTTTAACCCCTACGCTATCCAACGCTTTCCCTACTGTTGCAGCCACTGGAGTGGGAATAGTAATTTAAACCCCTACGCTATCCAACGCTTTCCCTACTGTTGCACTCTTTGGAGTGGGAATAGTAATTTAAACCCCTACGCTATCCAACGCTTTCCCTACTGTTGCACCCACTGGAGTGGGAATAGTAATTTTTACCGCTACACTATCCAACACTTTCCCTACTGTTGCACCCACTGGAGTGGGAATAGTAATTTTTACCCCTACGCTATCCAACACTTTCCCTACTGTTGCACTCACTGGAGTGGGAATAGTAATGTTAACCCCTACGCTATCCAACGCTTTCCCTACTGTTGCACCCACTGGAGTGGGAATAGTAATTTTTACCCCTACCCTATCCAACGCTTTTCCTACTGTTACACCCACTGGAGTGGGAATAGTAATTTTTACCCCTAACCTATCCAACGCTTTCCCTACTGTTGCACCCACTGGAGTGGCAATAGTCATTTTTACCTCTACGCTATCCAATGCTTTCCCTACTGTCGCACTCTTTGGAGTGGGAATAGTAATTTAAACCCCCTACGCTATCCAACGCTTTCCCTACTGTTGCACCCACTGGAGTGGGAATAGTAATTCAAACCCCTACGCTATCCAACACTTTTCCTACTGTTGCACTCTTTGGAGTGGGAATAGTAATTTAAACCCCTACGCTATCCAACACTTTCCATACTGTTGCACCCACTGGAGTGGGAATAGTCATTTTTACCTCTACGCTATCCAATGCTTTCCCTACTGCTGCACTCTTTGGAGTGGGAATAGTAATTCAAACCCCTACGCTATCCAAAGCTTTCCCTACTGTTTCACTCTTTGGAGTGGGAATAGTAATTTAAACCCCTACGCTATCCAATGCTTTCCCTACTGTTGCACTCTTTGGAGTGGGAATAGTAATTTAAACCTCTACGCTATCCAACGCTTTCCCTACTGTTGCACCCACTGGAGTGGGAATAGTAATTTAAACCCCTACGCTATCCAACGCTTTCCCTACTGTTGCACTCTTTGGAGTGGGAATAGTAATTTAAACCCCTACGCCATCCAACGCTTTCCCTACTGTTGCACCCACTGGAGTGGGAATAGTAATTTTTACCCCTACGCTATCCAACACTTTCCCTACTGTTGCACCCACTGGAGTGGGAATAGTAATTTTTACCCCTACGCTATCCAACACTTTCCCTACTGTTGCAGTCACTGGAGTGGGAATAGTAATTTTAACCCCTATGCTATCCAACGCTTTCCCTACTGTTGCACCCAATGGAGTGGGAATAGTAATGTTTACCCCTACGCTATCCAATGCTTTCCCTACTATTGCACCCACTGGAGTGGGAATAGTAATTTTTAACCCTACGCTATCCAACGCTTTCCCTACTGTTGCACCCACTGGAGTGGGAATAGTAATTTTTACCTCTATGCTATCCAATGCTTTCCCTACTGCTGCACTCTTTGGAGTGGGAATAGTAATTTAAACCCCTATGCTATCCAACGCTTTCCCTACTGTTGCACTATTTGGAGTGGGAATAGTAATTTTAACCCCTACGCTATCCAACGCTTTCCCTACTGTTGCACCCACTGGAGTGGGAATAGTAATTTAAACCCCTACGCTATCCAACGCTTTCCCTACTGTTGCACTCTTTGGAGTGGGAATAGTAATTTAAACCCCTACGCTATCCAACGCTTTCCCTACTGTTGCACCCACTGGAGTGGGAATAGTAATTTTTACCCCTACGCTATCCAACACTTTCCCTACTGTTGCACCCACTGGAGTGGGAATAGTCATTTTTACCCCTACGCTATCCAACACTTTCCCTACTGTTGCACTCACTGGAGTGGGAATAGTAATGTTAACCCCTACTCTATCCAACGCTTTCCCTACTGTTTCACCCACTGGAGTGGGAATAGCATTTTTACCCCTACGCTATCCAATGCTTTCCCTACTGTTATGTTATGTTATGTTAAAATGGGACTTATATAGCGCAACGGCTACTCCAAAGGAGTGTCCCGGCGCTTTGAGCTCCAGACCTAAAAGGAGAACTAGATAACATAACAGTAAAGAGCAGGGGCCTAAAGAGGGGACAAATTATCCAGCGAACAACCAGGTTTTTAAGTCTTTCCTGAAGACAAGCAGATTTGCGGTGTTTCGCAGGGACACCGGTAGAGAATTCCATAGCTGAGGAGCAAGGAAACCAAAGGACCGGCCGCCTAGCCGAGCCTTTTTGATGCGTGGCACCCGAGCCAACGCCAGAGCTTCTGACCTGAGGGATCGCGCAGGTCGATAAAAGTCCAGCCTCCTCTGAAGATATTTGGCACCATTGCCATGCAAGGCTTTATGGGCAAGAGTCATGGCCTTGAACAGTATCCTTTTCCGCACCGGAAGCCAGTGAAGGGATACAAGGAGATTGGAGGCACTAGTGCGGCGGTGCAGGCCAAAAATTGCACGCGCAGCAGCGTTCTGAGTGACCTGCAAACGCTGGAGGAGGTATTCAGGCAAGCCCAGATATAGGACATTTGCATAGTCCAATCTGGACCCTATGAGTGCCTGAACAGTGATCCTCCGATGTTGCTCCGAGAGAAGGGGAAAGAACTTGCGCAGCATTCTAAGAATCCCAAAACATGTTCCCGTGAGAGTAGAAACCTGGGATTTGAGCGAGAGCTCGTTGTCAATTTTAACTCCCAGGTTCTTAGCCCACTTAGAGGACTGAGTGGGAGGGAACATGTCAGCAGGCCACCATCCCTGCCAATCTGGTTCCGATGGGCATCCGAAGAATAGTATTTCAGATTTGTCCGAGTTGCACTTTAGGCTGTTGTGCGAGAACCAGCTAAAAACAGCCCCAAGGCACTCGCGGATCCTTTCTCCATCGAAATCTTCGCTCTTACGACAGGTGAAAAGGAGCTGGGTGTCGTCAGCATAAGAGACGATCCGGGCCCCATAGGACTCCGCCAATGTCGCCAGAGGGGTCATAAGGATGTTAAATAGAGTGGGGCTCAATACAGAGCCCTGAGGCACTCCGACTCCCAGTGGCGGCATCTCGGCGGATCCGGGTGGGACCCAGACCGTCTGGCGGCGGTTGGCCAGAAAGGAACAAACCAGTTGAGCACCGTCCCCCCTAGCCCGATGTCATGGAGCCTAGTGAGGAGATCCTCATGGGGGACGGTGTCAAACGCCGCCGACAGGTCTAACATAACTAACATCACCCTGCCTCCCGTGTCCAGCACCTCTTTAACGATCTCCGAGACTTCCAGGAGCGCCGTCTCGGTGCTTAAGTTGGAGCAAAAGCCCGATTTGGAATCATGAAGTAATTCATTAGACTCCAGGAAGTTGGAGAGCACGCTGTGCACGTGTTTCTCCAGGATCTTAGTCAGTGCTGGAAGGAGCGAGATCGGCCTATAGTTAGAAGGTGCCTCTGGGTCAAGATTGGACTTCTTGATCAGGGGGATAACCATGGCTTGCTTCCAGGCCTGGGGCAGAAAGCCCTGACTCAGGGACAGATTAAGGATGGGATTGGCTATGGGGTTGATGGCGTCTGCCATTTTTGCTAGAAATTTTGCTGGGCACGGATCTAACGGTGAGCCCGATTTAAGGTTCCTCATCAAGGCTAAGGATGTAGCAGCCGCAATGGGAGGAAAGTCTAGCAAAGTTGGACCTGGAGGAGACAGAGAGGTTGTCTCAGTCGGCACCGCAGACACAACATCTGGCGCTCTCAACGGGAAAGAAACCTGGATTTGCCTGATTTTGGTGGTAAAAAAGTTGGCAATAGTATTAGCCCAGGTCTCCACAGGAGCACCCTGAGTAGAGATGGACCGGGGGCTGGTGAATTCACGCACAATTGAGAAAATCTCTTTACAGGAATTAGCTGCGTCGTCAATCCTTTTGGCGAAATAACATTTCTTGCTCTGAAGGACTAGATCATGGTATGACTTCATCATGATTCTATATCGTTGTTTAGCCTCCGGCTCGTACTGGGCTCTCCAGGCCCGCTCAGCAACTTTGCAATGCCTACGGGCGTGGGCTAGTTCCTCCGTAAACCAGGGGGCAGAGACCCGCAGGGCAGCGGACCTGGGTGGCTGTAAAGGAGCGAGCTCATTTAGTCTGGCAAGAAGCCAGGATTGCAGGCTCTCCAAATCTTTCTCTAGGTCACCCGTACAGGACACAGGGTGATCTACCAGAGCATGCATGAGCATATCTGGGGTCACCCGATGGAGTGCCCTATAACTGCTGCCCTGCTGTCTCGTAGCGCTGGCCGGAGAAGCCACAGTAGATGGTATTTCAAAATGGGCAAGAAAATGATCTGACCAAACGACAGGCAGAAGTATTACAGCCATGATAGGTGTGGTGGAAAAAACCTGATCAAGTGTGTGGCCTTTGTCGTGTGTCGGACCAAAGAGAAAGGGGGAAAGGCCTAAGGTGGATGCGATATCAAGCAGTTTAATGGCATCCTGGTCATTGTGGTCGTCCATGTGGAAATTGAAATCTCCCGCCAGAAGGCAGCGCTCCGACCTAAGGACAAGGACCGACATGACCTGCTGGAGATCATCAAAAAAGGATCCCACTGGGCCCGGAGGTCTGTAAACAATCAGACCCTTCAATGCTTGTTGCGGCGATAGGGAGATGGTAAAGGCTAGGGAGTCAGCCCCAGCGATGGTGTGAATATGCGTGACCGTGCACGGAAGAGATTTTTTCACAACCAAGGCAACTCCTCCTCCCCTGCCCTTGTCTCTGTCCTGTCGATGGATGTTATAGTCAGTGGGAATGGCTGCCACTATGTCCGGGTAGGAGGAATCATTAAGCCATGTCTCAGTGAGCATCAGACAGGTGGGACTAGTCGTCGAAAGGAGATCAAAGATCTCTTGAGTGTGACGATGCAACGACCTCGTATTGAGGAGTAGGCAAAGGTGATTTATGCTACTCTCCTTAGCAGGGATAGGGGAAGGGAGGGAGCGGACAGGGTGCCAAAGACAAGCAGGGCACTTATGCTTACCCCTATATCGGCCAGGAAAAACCAAATGACACGACGCATTACATTTGCGCAAAGAGTAAAGCTCCTGAGCGGAGTAGGAAAGCATGATGGCCAGAGATACCTGCCACGCCACACGCCTCCGGGACGCTGACGGGCGCAGACGGGCAGGACTCTGGCACGACTCCGGCGCAGATCCGGCGCGCCCACTGATCGCGTCCACTGCGCGGAGGGAGGGGTTAGCTTTTTATAGCGCTGCTAGAGCGCGAGGGTGAAGAGTCCTACCCCCAAGATGGCGGCCAAAGTGAGATTCCAGCCCTCGGCGTCAACACTCAGCCGAGGGCGGTCTCAGAGTCCCAGGCAAAGGAGGGGAGAAAGCAAAGCGCTTACAAGCGCTGGGAAGTCTAATGGCAGGCAGCGCAGTGCTCCTACACGCTAATAACACAAGCGCGAGCACGAGCTGTAAAGGGCACACAATAAGAATAGCAGCAATGAATTTTCACACGCTAAGTTTAAAAGCCAAAAGAAAAGTAAGGAGACCTCCCGGCTTCCGCCTCAGGAGGGAAATGGTAGGTAGGTAGCAGATGGTAATCACTTGCTGAATGATTCGATTCCCTTTTATAGCGCTGCTAGAGCGCGAGGGTGAAGAGTCCTACCCCCAAGATGGCGGCCAAAGTGAGATCCCAGCCCTCGGCGTCAACACTCAGCCGAGGGCGGTCTCAGAGTCCCAGGCAAAGGAGGGGAGAAAGCAAAGCGCTTACAAGCGCTGGGAAGTCTAATGGCAGGCAGCGCAGTGCTCCTACACGCTAATAACACAAGCGCGAGCACGAGCTGTAAAGGGCACACAATAAGAATAGCAGCAATGAATTTTCACACGCTAAGTTTAAAAGCCAAAAGAAAAGTAAGGAGACCTCCCGGCTTCCGCCTCAGGAGGGAAATGGTAGGTAGGTAGCAGATGGTAATCACTTGCTGAATGATTCGATTCCCTTTTATAGCGCTGCTAGAGCGCGAGGGTGAAGAGTCCTACCCCCAAGATGGCGGCCAAAGTGAGATCCCAGCCCTCGGCGTCAACACTCAACCGAGGAGTGGGAATAGTAATTTTTACCCCTACGCTATCCAACGCTTTCCCTACTGTTGCACCCACTGGAGTGGGAATAGTAATTTTTACCCCTACGCTATCCAACGCTTTCCCTACTGTTGCACCCACTGGAGTGGGAATAGTAATTTTTACCTCTACGCTATCCAATGCTTTCCCTACTGCTGCACTCTTTGGAGTGGGAATAGTAATTTAAACCCCTACACTATCCAACGCTTTCCCTACTGTTGCACTCTTTGGAGTGGGAATAGTAAATTAAACCCCTAAGCTATCCAATGCTTTCCCTACTGTTGCACCCACTGGAGTGGGAATAGTAATTTTTACCCCTACGCTATCCAACGCTTTCCCTACTGTTGCACTCTTTGGAGTGGGAATAGTAATTTAAACCTCTACGCTATCCAACGCTTTCCCTACTGTTGCACTATTTGGAGTGGGAAAGTGGGAATAGTAACTTTAACCCCTACGCTATCCAACGCTTTCCCTACTGTTGCACCCACTGGAGTGGGAATAGTAATTTTTACCCCTACGCTATCCAACGCTTTCCCTACTGTTGCACTATTTGGAGTGGGAATAGTAATTTTAACCCCTACGCTATCCAACGCTTTCCTCACTGTTGCACCCACTGGAGTGGGAATAGTATTTTTTAAATTTTGCTATTGTATGTTAATAATATTGGATATTATTTAATTATATTATGTTAATATATATATATATATATATGTTTTAAAAAATATGATTGGTAAAAAAAAATTATAACTTTAATTAAATATTTAATTATAATAATTTAATTTAACTATTTTTAGGTATATTTTAGTAATTAATTTTGAATTTTAATTTAATTTAACTCTGCTTTTAATAAAGTCGATTTTTTTACAACTATATTTTTGTAAACGATATTTTGTACTCGATATTTTTGTACTCATCTGTTTGTATTATTTCAGTGATCCTTCTAAAATTCCTCAAACTGATTCTGGAATGTTTTTGGAACTGCGATTCTACCATTCACCAACGCGATGGAGCAAGGAATCCATACATGAGTTGAAAAATATACACACCACTTTTAAATATAGTACTGACTTGGGAAATCTTACTTCAATAACATATCACTATATCTATAAATTACAATTCCATATATTAAAAACATAGATGATATTTAACCCTTCCGCCATTCTGCCTAACGGCAGTTTCCATAGCAACAGTTCATGGAACATTCAACTGAACAAGCAGGTCACACGTTCGCCATATTTTCAACTTCAGCACACAAGGTTAAAAATGCAAACAGCAGGCATGGCAGACGTTTGCAAAATATAACTTTATTCTATCTACTATGCCTTTCAAACATTTTTTACAAACCAATAAGAAACATGCTTTTTAAAGAAAGTAACATGCACCCTATTTTTGAGTGTACAATGTTCATCATCAGCCAATAAATTATTTACTTTTTAAGAAAGAGCATCTTGTCCACCATTTTAGATACCTCTCATTCTACCTCAGCTACAGACATCTTAACATTACTTCCAGACATCCCTTCAAGATGCTTACAGTGTGGATTGCTGGGCACAGCTATGTTTTCTGGTGCAAAAGGTATGCTGAATGCAGAGGTATTGACAAAGACCTAGCTTTACAAAATATGGATATTAAATGGATTGCACAGAGAGTATTAAAGTGGCACCAATTAATGCCTTTGGTTAAAATCTGTTTGCATCTCCAACCTCCTGACCTCATGATTTTGCACTGTTGTGGCAATGACCTAGGCACATTAACTGGGGTAGGTCTGGAAATGCTAACGAAGGACACATTTGCATAATTGATGTTGCTTTTCCCTTAAACTGTCTCTGTATACTCTAATATATGCCAAAGACAGAAATGGAAGTTATCAGATCAATTCTGTCCACAGATTGAGAAAGCTAGGGAGAATGACAATAAAGCTGTTACTTTTTACCTCAGAGACCATAGGATAGGCTCCATCTACAACAACAATATACGTTTTGATACGGATGACATCTAGAGAAGTGATGGAGTACACTTCACAGATGAAGGAAACAACAACTTAAGGCTGTGCATCCGCACTTACATGTAGCTACAAAAAACGTACAATGAACACAAGGGCTCTTTTTAGAGCCATCCTACACCACAACAGTGAATCTATTTTTTTTACACATAGATATATATATATATTTTTTTAATCTGGAATCGCAAACCCAACATAAATTTGCAAAAGCAGGAATTCAAGGTACTACAACACAATACACTTTTCAATTTTATGTATTCATTTTATATGTTTTTACTAACTTTATCAATTTTATCTTATCATTATCTTCAATCCCACTACCTCTTTTAAACAACTTCACAAATACAACACTACCTCCAAAATTATATAGAACTAAAATATTTATTTCATGTGGATTTGCGAATCCTGAGTGGGTCCCTCCCGGGCCACTTCAGGCCCCGGCGACCCTTTCCCCTGGGGCCGGCCCTCAAATTTGAGGCCATGGAGGAAGCCCTTTTGCCCCCCCAATCCCTGCAAGCTCCTTGCCTCCTGCAAAAGCCAGCATTGCTCTTGGGCAAGGGAACCTGCTGACATGCAACTCCCCTTGACCAAAAGTAATTCTAATTTTATTATTTTAGCCCCAGGGAGGTGGGGGTCTTGGGGCTGGGGGGGCCCTGTAGGCCCCCTCTTTATAATTATACATTGCACCTGGGACCTAGCCTACCCGGGGGCTTACACAAAATGAAGCACAGGAACCAGTGCTTTGTTTTTTTCAGTTGGATTTGCTAGTTATAGTTAGCTGAACTAACTATAACGGAGGAATGACTATGGTTTTGTACGAGTGAAATGTCCAACTAACAATAACGTCCATGAAACCTATGGTTTTTCAGTGAATTTCTAACAATTTTTAAATGCTCATTTCTAACTATAACGTGCCTGAAACCTATGGTTTGTTCAGTGAATTTCAATGGTTTTTTAAAAACTAATTTCAAACTATAACGTGCCTGAAACCTATGTTTTTTAAGTGAATGTCAATGGTTTTTTAAATGCTAATTTCTAACCATGCCTACAAAGGTAGTACATGTGAAGAAAGAGGAAGAAAAGCGCAGAAAGAAGCAAGACAAATACAGAAAGAGGCAACAGAAGTCCAGAAAGACGAAGAAAAGTGCAGGAAGAAGCAAGAGATGTGCAGAAAGAACCAACAGAGGAGCAGAAAGTCCTCCTTTGCCCCCAACTTTTTACTGACGGGTACTGGTGTTAACTGACTGACTAACCTGGACCGTAGCCAGTGCTATGCTAAAAGGCACTTAGAAAACAGTGAAAAGACTTACATACACTAGGGAACTCTATGCGTTGTGGTACCCCTGTGATTGGCATGACCTCCTCTGTATTTGCCATGAGTTAGTGCCTGGGTCATTGCACGAGGACATGTGTACTGAGTGGATGATTAGAGTACTGCAAGGAAAGTGCATGGTGAATTTATAAGTGCTTGAGTTTTGGAGGAGTGATCGAATAAGTACTTGGTGCTGCCTGGGTGATTGGAGGAGGGCATGGTAGTGACAAGGAGATGGGGGGACTGCATCAGTAGTGCTTAGGGGATTGTAGCAGTACATGTGTTAGTGCATGGGTCATTGCATGAGTACATGGATGATTAGAGTGCTGCAAGGACAGTGCATGGTGAATTTATAAGTGCATGGGTTTTGGTGGAATGATTGGATCAGTACATGATGCTGGATGGGTGATTTGAAGAGTGTATGGGTAGTGACCGGGATTTCTGGAGTGCATTGGTACAACCTGGGTAATTGGAGGAGTGAATCAGTGCTGTGTAGGTGATTAGAGATCTGCACAGGTAGTGCGCAGGAGATTGTAGCAGTGCATGTGTTAGAGACTGGGTAATTCCATGAGTACATGCGTACTGACTAGAAGATTAGAGTACTGCAAGAAGAGTGCATGGTGAATTTATAAGTGCTTGGGTTTTGGTAGAGTGATTGGATAAGTACATGGTGCTGGCTGGGTGATTGAAAGAGTGCATGGGTGCTAACAGGGTGATGGATAGACTGCATGGGTAGTGCTCAGAAGATTGTAGCAGTGCATGTGTTAGTGCCTGGGTCATTGCATAAGTACATGGGTACTGATTGGATGGTTAGAGTACTGCAAGGACAGTGCATGGTGAATTTATAAGTGCCTGGGTTTTGGCGGAGTGATTGGATAAGTACATGGTGCGAGCTGGGTGATTGGAGGAGTGCATGGGTAGTGACAGGGTGATGGCTGGACTGCATGGGTACTGCTCAGGGTATTGCAGCAGTGCATGAGTTAGTGCATGGGTCATTGCATGCATGCATGGGTAGTGACTGGATAATTAGAGTGCTGCAAGGAGAGTGCCTGGTGAATTTATAAGTGCCTGGGTTTTGGCGGAGTGATTGAATAAGTACACACATGTCACATCAGACCCGCCCCCTCCCTTCACCACTGTGCTAAAGCGCTCCCTGGTGGGTTTTAAGTTGGGGGATTAAGTCCCCTTGAATCCTGTGGGTACCTAGGGTCCAACTAGCCCACCAGGTACCTCCAGTAAGCGCCACAGAGCTGGGTTGCAGAGAGGTGTAAAAAGGGGCATGACCTCGGATCACCTCTCTGCAACGCAGCTCTGTGCTGCTTACTGGGGGTACCTGGTTGGCTAGCTGGCCCCCAGGGAACCTCAGCATTGAAGGGGAATTAATCTCCCCACTTAAAATGCGTCACAGGGTGCATTTGCACAGTGGTGCAGGGAGGGGGTGGGCCTGATATGATAATTGTGCTAACACGCCCTGTGGCGTGTTTTAAGTTAGGTGATTAAGTCCCCTTGAATCCTGAGGGTCCCTGGGGGTCAACTAGCCCACCAGGAACCTCCAGTAAATGCCACAGGGCTGTATGTTGGGGGGCTGCGTGCCCCCGCAGAAAATATATATTTAGCCACGGGGACTTAATCCCCCAATTTACAACATGCCAGGGGGCATATTTGCACACTTATTATTTCAGGCCCCACCGCCTCCCTGCACCACTGTGCAAACGCACCCCCTAGCACATTGTAAATAGGGGGAATAAGTTCCCTTGAATCCTGTGGGTCCCAACTAGCCCATCAGCTAACTCCAAGAAGGGTCACAGAGCTGTGTTACAGAGAGGTGGTCCGAGGCCATGCCCCTTTTTACACCTCTCTGCAACACTACTCTGTGGCACTTACCAGACTTACCTGGTGGGCTAGTTAGCCCCCAGGGACCCTCAGGATTTAAGGGGAGTTAATCCCCCAACTTAAAATGTGCCACAGGGTGCATTTGCACACTTGTCACATCAGGTCCTGCCCCCTTCCTGCACCACTGTGCAAACGTGCCCCCTGGCACGTTGTAAATTGGGGGATTAAGTCCCCTTGAGTTCTGAGGGTCCCTGGGGGCCAACTAGCCCACCAGCTACCTTCAGTACGTGCCATAGAGCTGTGTTGTAAAGTGGCGTAAAAAGAGGGTGTGGCCTTGGACCACCTCTTTGTAAGTCAGCTCCCTGGCACTTACTGGAGGTACCTGGTGGGCTAGTTGGCCCCCAGGAACCCTAAGGATTCAAGGGGAATTAATCCCCCAACTTAAAACACGCCACAGGGTGTCATGGACCTTTTTTCCCTCTTCAATCCTTTCGCTATCATTCTAAATCCAAATAACTGACTAACCTATCCACCACTCAAATTACTTTCATATTTACTATACTAATTCAGCACTAATCCTTAGGGGTTCCGGAGTAGTGTGCCACTCTCCAAAAAAGCACTTTATCGCCTAGTCCGGTGTAGTAAGTGCTATTTAAATGCCATTACGATACAATACCATACCACCCCGGGCAGAGTTTGGGCTCAGTGTAACCATCTGGGGAGGGTTGGGGGTCACTGTGTCAACCCGGGCAGAGTTTGGGCTCACTGTAACCTCTGAGGCAGAGTTTGGGCTCACTGTGACCACCTGGGCAGAGTGTGGCCTCTTTGTGACCATCCAGGCAGAGTTTGGGCTCTATGTGACCACCCGAGGCAGAGTTTGGTTTCACTGTTTTCATTGAGCCAGAGTCAGGTTCAAAGTGTCAATTTGAGAGCCGAGTTTGGGCTCACGGTTTGCGTGAGTGGCAAGGTTGGGGCTCACTGTCTCTGTGAGTGGCAGGGTTTGAGCTCACTGTGTCTATCTGGATCAGAGTTTGGACTCACAGTGTCCACTTCAGGAAGGAGTGTGGGCTCAGTGTGTCCATTCGAGGGCGGACTTTGGGCTCTTAGTCCATTTGAGAGCGGAGTTTGGGCTCACAGTGTCATAAGGGCAGGGGCAGGGTTTTTGGTCAATGTGCCCATTTGAGAGGAAACTTTAGGGTCACAGTGTCCATCTGGAGCAAAGTTTGGGGCTCACAGGGGCCCTTTGAGGGCATAAGGGCAGACTTTGGGCTCACTCTATCCATTAGGACCCGAGTTTGGGTCCAACATGTCTATTTGGGGCAGAGTCTGGAATCTCCAAGTGATGCACGCACCTCCAGGCAGCGACAGCTGGCGCCCTGGCCCGGAAATACCCGGTGCCAGGGAGCAGTAATTTTAACCACTGACTGCAGCGCCGCGAGGGGCTGAGGAGCTCAGGCGCAGCCTCCTATTAATAGGGTGTGCGGTGTGGGCAGCGCATGTTGACCACAATTTTTGCACCTTTAGCCCTGGTTCACTCTGGGAAACTTTTGTTCCCATGAATACCGGCTATCTCTGATTTTACTAGTGGCAGGGGACCACCAGAATAAAATTGTCTCCGGTACCCTGAGCTACTTTTTACTTTCACCCGCACATTCTACTTATTACTGGCCCCTCACCCGCACTTCACCATAAGGCAGTTGGATAAAAGATCTCCGATAAAGAGCCCCTCCTTGAGGTGAGCCCGTTGGGCATTGCACCGCCTGCCCGACGAGGAGCAACGCCGATGATGAAGCATGACACTCGCAAGGGTGTGTGAGGCCACTATATCCAACAAATTGGATACCCAGGGGTGTTTGTCCACTTGAGCACATACCCCTCCATCGTGACCGTCACTTCACTTCCCCTCTTCTCTTCCTTTTATATTATTAGTTCTCTCCCTCCCTCACGTCCTTCAGGAACAGCCCAGTCACCTCCTTGTTGTCTCTGTCTGTGCGTCTGCCCACATCTGCATGTCTGTCCGCACCTGCCTATCTGTGAGTTTGCCCGCATCTGTCTTACTGTCTGTCTGTCCCTGCGTCTGGGCGTGTCCGCTCGCCCCATTCAAGCTGGTGAGTCTGTCCGCCATGTCTATCCATGTCTATGTCTACCTGCCCGTGTGTCTCTCCGCCCTACCTGTGTTTGTCTGTCCGCCATACCTGCCTGTGAGTCTGTCCACATCTGCCGGTCTGTGTCTGGCTTCCCCGTTAGCCTCCATGTGTCTATGGCTTTCTGTCTGTGCGTCCGTCTGCCCGCCTGGTGGTTTCTATCCCTACCTGCCTGTGAGCCCGCCCGTCCTGTCTGGGTCCGACTGCACCCTGCCTGTGTCTGACTCCTTCTACCTGCCTGTGCTTGTCTGACGTGAGTGACTGTGGGCAGTGTGTGTGGGGGAAAGGGGTGTGTGGAGCGCATGAGGAGGGATGCCATTGCACCCTGGCATGCACCATATGCCTAGTCTACAACCCCCCACGGTAATTATTATTATTATTGTTGATGTTGTTGTTGCTATTAATGTTATTTAGACAATGTGGGGTCATTGTGAATTAGAAGCCGGCCCGGCCTCTCTGAGGAGCCCCCAGACCGGTCACCGTAGCAGTGGCCACATGCTCGCGGTGTCACTGCTACTTATGATTCCAGTAAGTGGTGCGGTCACCCTTAACCATGAACAAGTGAGCTGATGATCATTATTATAGTGCCTTGTGGACATCGGAGGGGATGAGTTTGGGCGACGCGCGCCATTAAGGTGTGAGATGTTAAACAAAAATAAAAGGTCATTATTACATAATTCTGACGCTAAATATCTAAAGCACAACTCGCACACCAATGTCACACAGCACTTATTGCGCCTGCTAATGTTACACATCACCATGACGCTCAATTTATCTCTGTCAGAAGGATGACAGACTGAGGCTGCCCTGTTGAGGGTCGATACTCTGTCCAGCAGGATGCACACAGGCCTCGGCCAAACACATTTTTTAACATAAATGTGTCTATTGGCATTTAGAACAACACATACATGGTCGCAGATCCTGGGTCAAAGCGACATATACAAGTGCAGAAAAAGATGCAGATCAATTAACAACAACATAACAGTTAGAGGTCAAAATAACAGTCTCAGATCAGAGTAATGACACCTAGGCAATATCACCCCCCACATATATTAAGTATCAATGCCCCTGGGACCTGGCCCACCCGGGGACTTCAATACAACGAAGCGCAGGAGCTCCGTGTCGTTTTTTTCAATTTTCTCGTCCGGATTCTTGCACCCATCGCAAAATCGGACGATTTTTCTTAAAAAAATGCTTTTTTTGGCCCTGGGGTATCTTGTGGGACCCTTTGAGCCTAGTGGGTCAGGGTGTTTCTATCCTGGCCCCTTTTCTTTTTTTCACCTTTTTTTTCTGTTTTCTTGTGACCCGGTTGTACTTTTTGTTTAATGGTGTAAATCCGTTCAGTCTTTGCTGAGAAATTCAAAAAATAAAAGTTCTGATATCTAGGGCAGCAGTGGATTCATGAACCCTCCCGACCACGAGCTTCACCGTGATTGGCTGCCAACACTCAAAACCAGGAAGTGTTGGCAGCCATCTTGAACTGAGTCACAAGTAAACAGTGAAACAAAGATAAAAAACAAGAAAAGGGGGCAGGGTAGAAACACCCTGACCCCCTAGGTCTGCTCAGAGGGTCCCACAAGGACCCCCAGGGCCAACGAAAGCATTGTTTCAAAATAATTTTGGTGAAATTCACGCTGGGGTCACAAATCCCACCGAAAATATTTTAAAAAATGAAGCACAGGCTTTATTTAAATGATGCCCCTTGGTTGGGGCAGGTCCCGGCGCATTGCCCAAATTAAAACACTGGAGATTGAATTCTTTACTGATGTGATTGGGGTGGTGCGGGCTGGCATACTTCACTAAATCATTGTGCGTGAACCCTGGGTGAGTGGTATTACCGGAGGTGAGAGGGAGTTTGATCCTTTATGTTCAATCACCTCAGTTAGTATGATCAATCACGGCTTAATGTCCGGTGCTGCTTTTTGCAAGGTCCGCCATCCATCAAGCGTTATTGGTCTATTTAGCTGCGCGTGTGATATTGATGGTCCGAGTACAGCCCGGCAGCGTCAGCTCTCTAATCACAATACAGTAAAATGCTGCTGGAAAGCCTATTGAGACCATCAATAAGAATTCTGGAAATGCCTATTGAGACCATCAATAACAATTCAATTAGAACAATCGCGACAATTCTGCCAACTGGCAGAGTTTCAATGCAAGCTAACGCCCGTGAACTCTTTGCCGGGGTTCATGCCAGTGTAATAATAAAAGTTTGAATATTTGGTCATTAAAAGATAGCAGCTACCTGTTCTGTGTGATGTGCAGTGCGCCCATGGGCTTCGAGACAAGCCCCATGTGTCTGCAGCGGGCTCTGTTCTGATACTTTGCAACCCGAGCCGTGATTTTATTAGAATTAGTGTTATGACTTTAAAGCCATTCTGTAAATTATTAACTGATCATAAGGCAATGATGAATTTTGAATGTGAGAGTGTTTTCAAGTGCTTTCATTATGACTAGAACTTGGGCATTAATTAGGCCAGAGAAATGCCCTTGCCAGCTTTAGCGCATGATAATTGCCTCTTAGGGAGTGGACACCCCGAGGCCAGGACATGTATGGCTTAGTTTGTAAGGATCTGTGTCATCATTTTCAGGCCGCAACACACATACGTTTCATCTATGAATTATTTCATTACAGATTTAAAGATGATTGCTCCTTTCTCTTTTGAAGAGCAGTGTCAGTCAGTCAGTCAGAATACTTTATTTCGATAAATCAATATCATAAGAAGACAATAGTACTATACAAAGCATGCATAAAATACACTTCATTAGATATACACAGTAAAAACAGAATATTAAACCTGTAAAAAAAATTCCATAAAAATTCATAAAATGTGATCATAATAAAAAGAGTAAAAACAGCAATCAATTTAGTTACCCTGATTACCATTATTCGTAGTGCAAACATTATACAGAATTACATCCAAATTCATTTCGGAGCAATCAGTCAGTTTCCTGTTCCTAGTCCTACCAGCACCCACTAAAAAACTAGCTACATGAAAAATTATCCTGGGCGACTGTAGTAATTGCAAGTACAGGAGGGCAGGCTTAACCTGTATGAACCCAGCCTCCTTTAATATTGGGACCAAGAATTTCAACCTCAATTCCGTGTAATGACCACAGAACATCAAAAAATGCATCGTGTTCTGGGTGGAAAAATTGTCACATGAACACGGCATTGCATTTTCAGGGGTACTCCAATTGGGAAAGTAACCAAGGTTCAGATGAATCATATTAAAACGGAAACGAGTTAAAAGAAACCTATGATATGGGCGGTTCACCACTTTAAGATAAATTTCAGGACCTAGTTGGCTGGATATAATGAGGTTAGCCCTTACAGTGGTTTTTTTAAATTCCCGTTCTTCTCTCTCCAGAGTTAGCATTTGTCCCATTGCACCCTTAATTAGTGCAATGTCCTTTGATGTTATTGACTCTGGTGAGGAAAAAAGCTCCGGTCTCCCTAGTTTAAAAAGACTATTTTTAATATAAGTCAACCACTGAATTTTATTGTTGTTATCTAAATGGAGACAATCTTTCAGGATAATATGATTCAAGGGGATTTCCTGATATAGCCAGGTCTTCATACAGCATATCAGAGGGGCCATTCTTATCATATCTGAAATAAAGCATACACCAAGTTCAGAATGAATAGTATATGAGGGAGTAGACTGTGGCACAGAAAGGACAGATCTCAAAAATTTATTTTCGGTAATCTGTAAACAATCAGGGGCACTATAGCCCCATATTGAGCTACCGTATGTGGCCACTGCAAGGCATTTCGCTTTGTAAATCTTCATTAATGCTACTATAGGCCTAGCCCTCAATTTTTTCGTAAAACCATGGAGTGCAGAAGTGGTTCTTGCAAGGGAAATGTTTCTGTTTTTTAACTGCGGGCCCCAGTTCCCTCTCTCATCAAAAGTAATCCCCAAATAGGGGAATGTAGGCACTCTACAAAGTTCTTCTTTGCCACAAAAGAAAGTTTTAGATTGCTTCTTCCTAGAGCACCTCCCCATAATCATAATCTGTGACTTTTTTGCGTTTATTTTAAGGTCCAGGGAACCCATAAATTTCAAGAAGACGTCTAGCAGCCGTTGTAATCCAACCCGGTCCGCGAAAGGAGGACAGCGTCATCCGCGTAGAGGAGAACTGGAATACCAAGTTCCCCTATACGCAGGATGTCAAGGGTGGCCTCCTTTAGTGCAGGTTCTAGGGCATTAATATATATCGTGAAAAGAAGGGGAGCCAGGATACACCCTTGCCTGACCCCCTTTCCGAATTAAAATGGCTAGAACAGCGCCCCTCAGTAGTGACCCTGACGGACGCTAGTAAGCCAGAGTGTAAGTCCGCCAAAAGGTTAACTAAAGCCCTATCAAGTCCCATGTTAAGTAACATTTTTCACAGCTATGACCGATTTACAAGGTCAAAAGCCGATGAGAGGTCCATGAACCCCAGATACATGGACCCCTCCTTGGCCTTGGTATATTTATCCAGTAACAATTGTAAATTGAGACATTGATCCAATGTACTCCTTTTCGGTCTAAACCCATATTGCACATTGGACAGGACCCCTCTATCATTCACCCATTCATTTAATTTAAACAAGATAACCCGTCCCAGAATCTTGACCGAAGAGTCAATTAGGGAAATGGGTTTGTAGCAGGAGGGGTCCTGCCTGGCTCCCTTCTTAAAGACTGGAATAATGATAGATTTTTTCCAGGAGGCCGGTATATTATTTTGGTTTAAAACATTAAAAACATTACACAAGATCTTCGACCAGAATTTTGGCGCACATTTGAAGACATCTGCGGGGACCCCGTCAGGACCAGAAGCCTTGTTTTTTAGGGTGAGTTCAATCGCTCTTTCTACTTCTAAGACCTCAAAAGTTACATTAGAGCCCTCGGGTATAGGGGGGATATCATCCATTTGTGTTTCATTACTTGGATTTGAATATATTTTACCAAAGTGTGTTATCCAGCCCTCATCTGGGATGTTAGCCTCCAGTGGGGAATTCTCCTCACCCGATAATAACGGTTGGTTTACAATTTTCCAAAACTGCCCACTATTTTTTAGGGTGTCAGGGGCGAGTAATTGTGGCCAGGCCTCATCTTTCAGCTCTTTTTTCCTATCTAGGATAGCTTTCTTATAGGCAGATCTTAAGCTTGCTATAAGAGCTCGGTCTTTAGGGGTGGCCTTCAAGGCCTTAAGTAAGTCACCATGTGCCCTAGAACATCTTTTTTAAACCATCTCTTGCCATAATGTATCTTCTGTCTCGAACCGGCAAGTAAACTTTGGTTAATTTGACTACAGATGTTATCAAAAGCAGTAACCATCTGTGTGTTTTGGGCCTGTTTCTCTAGGCATATGGCCACCTCGTTCTCAACTTTATCCAATACTTCTTGCAGAAAGGTTTCAGGGACTATATTTGACCATTTTAGCCTACGTCCTTGGTCTTTGACGACCACTTTTAGGCCACCCCTGTGTGTCACTGTTTTCATAGTTAATAAGTCCGCAGACATTATCTCTATTAACACTGGATTATGGTCACTGAAGACTGAAACCACAGTTTTATACCTTAAAACTTTACACAACAAAAAAGAAGACATAAAAATATAATCAATGATAGTACCATCGTCTTTTCCTTTGAATGTGGGGGGCCTAACTCCACCTTCCCCACAACCCGACTCGTAAAGGTTCCATCTTGCCAGGAAGTTTTCAAGGGCCTCCCCCCGTTTAGAATGTTCGAAGTGCATGAGTAAGGAATATGGGGGGCCTTCTTCTTCTAAGGTGGCACACGGTAGGTTACAGAGATGAATGTTAATGTCCCCAAGGAATATTATTTCAAAAGTATTCACATTTACGCTATAGACTGTTAGGAATTTCTCCAATAAATCCAGATTATAACTGGTGCACTCATAGGCGCTTGAATTATAAAAGTTAATGAATAAAATCTTAGGATTATCAGGGGTGGATGATTCCACAATTAAACAATTCTCACATCCTGAATTACACTGAGTAAGTGTACCCTTTAGGTCAAGTTTAAATAAACTTAATAAGCCTCCCTTAGCCTCCCTTAGCTCTACCTGCGGTGCTACTAATTGCTGGGATGAAAAAGTGTCTGTACCCATCTAAAGAGAAACTGGTTACCTGGTCCCATGTCTCTTAAACTGCTATGATGTCATAAACTTTTAATGAATTGATCCAAGTGTCATTCCCTGCTTTCGCCTTAATGCCAGCGATGTTCCATGTCACAATTCTAAAAATAGGATGTGGGGGCTGTGCATTTGTCCTCGATTCATTTGACTGTCAATCATTTTCCTCCAAAGATGATAGGGGAGTATAACAATTGGCCAATGGAAGTGCTTGATCAAATTGATTATATGGCCTGGCCATCCTGTAACAATATAGGTCCAGTCTATTTGAAGATTGATATCCATTTTGCGGAGGAGAAACGAGGTAACGCCTTGGTAAGGAAGCATGGAACTTAGACTGGTCAAAATGTGGATGTATTATTGAGATGATTATAGAAGAAACCAAAAGGGCATGCACATACGATGTTATCCGCAACAGGTAAAGAAGCTGCTCTGAGTAAAACTGTGGCAACATGCTGCGGATGCTTAAAATTACAACATTTAAGTACAATAAAACAAACTACAATACACATTTCTCCATTTATTAATGCATTTCAAACAACATAGTTCATGAATAATTTTTTACGTTTAAAAATAAAGCTAATACACAATACACCTCACAAATTAAAAAATCACCTTAAAAATTGATAGAATATGAAATACCATAAACTCATAAAAGATTTCCTATGCACACAATCAATGTAATGCACTGCTCTCAACAAGGTAAAACCAGTAATGGCAAACGTTCCCTCTCTTTCTCCACTCAAATAAACGTAAGAAGCAAATCACATTGCTTCCTAAACAATTTCAAATTGAAAAGCAAATTTCTGTTGGTAAGACATATTAACCCTTACCAACTTACTTCTAAAAGTCCTCAAACTGATTCTGGAATGTTTTTGGAACCGCGATTCTACCGTTCACCAACACGATGGAGCAAGGAATCCATACAGGAGTTAAAAAATATACACACCACTTTTAAATATAGTACTGACTTGGGAAATCTTACTTCAATAACATATCACTATATATATATATAAATTACAATTCCATATATTAAAAACATAGATAATATTTAACCCTTCCGCCATTCTGCCTAACGGCAGTTTCCATAGCAACAGTTCATGGAACATTCAACTGAACAAGCAGGTCACAAGTTCGCCATATTTTCTTTCTTTTTTTTTCTTTTTTTTTTTAATTGAAATAAAACAGACATACAGAAAAACAAACCAAACTTCACAAGGCAGAAACACAGTGGTACAGTATCAGGGGTCCATGCGGGCAGAGCTCAAGGGCTGAATGAATACAATACAATAGGATAGAACGGGGACTGGGGCGGACAAGGAAACAAGCGGAATCATTGACAACAAAAGAAAGGTAAATGCCAATTAGGGGGACGAGGAAACATCAATGGGTAAATCCTGAGGGGGAGTACATATATTGCCATGATAAACATTCCATTGGGACCAGACTCTACCCCATTGCTTGGGCCGTCCCCGGGAGAGGTACACAGTCCTCTCTCGGAACATGCATCAGTCCATGTTTTCTTTCCATTTGGATAAGGTAGGCGGTTTATGCGAACCCCAAAGCTGGGCAATGTCCCTCTTTGCAACCATATTGCCAAGGGTCGCCCATATAATCTGTGCTGAGCTGTAGTCATTAGGCTCCCAAACGTTCAACAAACAACGCCTGGCTTCGGGCAGCAGGGACACACCCGTAACACTTTCCATGACAGCATGTACTCGGGACCAGAACCTGACCATCTCCGGGCATTCCCACAATATGTGGAGAAAGGAACCAGACATCCCAGAGCCACGCTTACATAACCCATCCAGGGAAAAACCCATTCAAACCAGACAAGGCCCAGTAACATACACTCTGTGAAGTATCTTAAGCTGGACGAACCGCAAACGAGCAGGAATGGCGACTTCCTTGGGCGAGGACAAAGCAGATTGCCAGTCCTCATCGTCCAATTCCAGTCCGTCCGCACACCACGCAGCCCGGAGGCGGACCAGCAAGTCAGCTCTGTTGTTGATGAGTTTCTTATAAATCAGGGAGATCGTGCTGTCGGGCACATGACCATCCAAAATGCGGTCCTCCAGAGGGGAAGACTCAGGAATATCAGTACCCGCTGCAAACACAGACAACAGAGCATGACGGATCTGGGCGTACCTAAAGAATTCATTGGCACCAAGATCATACTCCACACGCAGCACATCAAAGGACTTGACAGTACCCTTCGACCACAGATCTCCCACTCTGCTGATACCAATCATATCCCATTTATCAAAGCCTTTCGTCTTCCACAGATGGCCCAAGCATTCCGAATCATACAAGGGGGTGGCCCGAGTAAACCTGCCACACCAGCCCAAAGCCGCATTCGCATCACGCCACACTCTCACTGCAATCTTAGTGGGACCGGTCAGCTTTCCACGGAGACCACCAGAGTACAACACTCTATTAAAGGTCCCCCCTGGCAAAATAAATCTATCCATGGAAAACGCCGGGGCAGGGCCCGGTGCGTAGGTCGCATGATTAATCGCACTTAACTGGGAAGCCCAATAGTAACGTCTGATGTCCGGGAGGGCTATACCACCGTCATACCACGGAAGCGTGAGTTTAGAAAGAGCAATACGGGCACGCTCATCCCAGACCAGTTGTCTCTGTAGGCTCTCCACTACCCGAAAATAGCTCGAGGCAATCGGGTTAAAGGAATTCTGTAGTTCGTACAAAAATCGAGGCAGAGACATCAATTTGAATAACGCCGCTCTACCGAGGGGCGACAGCGGCAACCTACGCCAGCGAGCCACATCAAGCGTGAGCCGCTGAAGGGGGGGGGGCAGTAAATTAAGCTCATATCGCCTGGAAGGGTCCAAGGAAACATAAATCCCCAAGTACTTGAAACCGGTCTTTGTCACTTGAATTGGAAATCTACGCGGCAGCAGAGGGAGGTCTCCAGCTAAGACGTAGACGCAAGATTTAGCCCAATTGATAAAAGACCGGAGTTCTTTCCGAAAGAAGTCAGAACATCGAAAAGTACATTGAGGGACTTTTTGGGGGAAGTGAGATATAAGAGGATGTGGTCCGCGTATAGCGAGACTCGATCCTCGAAATCAGGAGACCACCGGATGCCCCGCATAGACGGTTCCCAACGGAGCCACTCCGCCAAAGGCTCGAGAGCGAGAGCAAAAAGCAAAGGGGACAGTGGACAGCCCTGTCGGGTACCCCGTCCGAGCGTAAAAACGCAAGACACTCTACGATTAACAAATACCTGGGCCAGGGGACTCTCATAAAGAAGTTTCACCTAGGCTATGAAGCCCAGCCCAAACCCGAATTTCGAGAGGGCCGCCCAAAGGTAGGGCCATTCGATAGTGTCGAAGGCCATGGTAGCATCAAGAGAAGCCAAAATGGTCGGTTCGGTAAGCGTCTCGGCTCTCGCGAGAACCCCGTGGAGTCTGCGCAGATTCAAAGCAGTATTGCGGTGAGGGATGAAACCGGATTGATCTGGATGGATCAAGTCCCCGATCACAGTTACTAGGCAATTGGCCAAGAGCTTAGCCAAAATTTTGGGTTCGGCATTGAGTAAAGAAATGGGTCTGTACGAAGTACAACGATCCCGTGGCTTGCCCTCCTTAGGAATGACAACGATAGTTGCGAGTCGCTGGTCCAAAGGGAGGGAGCCAGACTCCAGGGCCTCGAGGAACATATCCCGTAAACAGGGCGCCATTTTGTCGGGTCGCAGCTTGTACAATTCAATGGGCAAACCATTGGGGCCCATCGCCTTACCCGAGCGGAGGGAACGAATAGCCACCGCGATTTCATCTACTGTAAGCGGAGCATCCATGAGGTCTCTGTCCGAGTCAGAGAGGCGAGGCAAACCAATGTCCCGCAACAGCAATCGGGAGTCCTCCTATTCTCTATCACAAACGGAGGTGTACACAGTCTCAAAATGGTCCGCAAAACACTGAACGATCCCAGCTGGATCAGTGACGCTCTCACAATCAGGCCGCTCAATCACGGGGACCAGACGGTTCACTCTCTCCTTCTTGTCCAACCACGCCAGCAATTTACCCGCTTTATCACCCACATCATACAATCGTCCCTGCTGCTCCCTATACATCACTTTTGCAGCATCGGTTACAAGAGCCTTGTAGTCAGCTTGTTTCAAAGCAAGGGAGTGCAACTTGGCACCAGAGACGCCCACCAGAAGATCGTCCTCCAGAGCGGCTATCCCAGATTCCAAACGCACAACCTCCATATTCGCAGCCTTCTTAGCGGCGACAATCAAGGATAAAGACTGACCACGTATAACAGTTTTAAATGCTTCCCATAAAGAAACAGAAGAAGAAACAGACCACACATTGTCGTCAAAATAATGCTCAATTGCTTTAACAAGGTCCGAGCGGGTCTTGGGGTTGCGAAAATACCACGGGTTAATAGGGGCAACTCTACCCTCATCGCCTGCCCCTACTTCATAACGGAGCCACAAGGGGGAGTGATCGGAAATACCCCTAGGGAGCTGACGAATTTCTCTAATGGAGGAGGAATGGACCGCTGGCATTAAGAAATAGTCCAGTCGAGAAAGGCTGCCGTGTGCCCCAGAGTGGAAAGTGTACTGCAACTGCGTGGGATGTAGTAGCCTCCAGGCATCTACCAGCCCAAAGGTCTCTAACAAGTCACTCAACCACCTTTGCGACCTGGGTAGATCCCTGGGAGGATGACGATCAGAGGTGCCAGAAACCACCGAATTCAAATCCCCACCCAAAATCAGAAGCCCCTCGGGAAGGTCCAAAAGGACTCAACACAGATCAGCATAGGTTAAAGCCTGCAGACCCGGGGGAATATAGACAGAAAGGATGGACAGTGTCTTCCCCTCCCACCTGCTAGTGAGCACCGCATAGCGCCCCCTGTCATCAAGTTTAACCTCGTCAACTGCAAAAGGGAGAGAGGACCGAATGAGAATGCCAGCTCCCCTAGACCCAGAAGTAAACCCCTCGTGAGCCACCAACCGATAACCGCGCCGATTCATTGCCTGACAAGCATTGCCTATTAAGTGCGTCTCCTGTAGAAGGACAATATCGGGGGAATGATGTCTAAGGAATCGCAAAACAATACTTCGCTTAATTCTGTCCCCTAATCCATTGACATTCCAGGATAACAGTCTCAACTCGCCACCCCCCATCCCCGAAAAGCATAAAGAGCAGGACCCACATAGAACCCCACGATAAGTACAGACAAGAGAAACAATACGGTGCCTCGCGAATAAACAAAAACACACACACACACCCCCACCACCCCCCAACTTGAACTTGTTACTCCCCCCACCCTGCACCCCTGCGTAAGACTAATAAGCCACCCCAACTTGCAGTGTGCCTGTCGCCCCATTACTAAACTAAGCTATGCAAAGAACCCAGGAGGAGGAAGAGTCCCCATTCACCCCCCGCCACCCCCAAGCTGATCCAGGCCAACAGAAAACACAAGTCCAAACTCAGCTGAAACAGCAGAAAAGTTCAGACACCGGGATCCACCGATGAAGTCCTCATTCCGCGCACCCCCTTCGGCGCCTCCGGGGTGCCCAGTATGTTCATCTTTTATAGGCAGGGAGTCGAGCCAGTCACTGACATTTTCAGGGCGATCAAAAAAGAATACACGTTCCCTATATTCAATCCGGAGCCTGGTAGGGAACAACAAGGAATACTTAAGACCCAAGTCTCGCAATTGCTTCTTAACTCCCTGAAATCCAAGTCTTTGTTTTTGGACAAGCGGCGAAAGTCAGAATAGAAAGAAACAGAGGCATTTTCAAAGTTCACTGGGCCCTTGTCCCGTGAAGCCTGTAAGACAGCGTCCCGGTTCCGAAAGTGAAACAACCTGGCGATGATGGGCCTCGGAGGGGCACCCGGCTTAGCCTTCCCGCCGGGGACACGATGAGCCTCCCTGCACCACTGTGCAAACGCACCCCCTAGCACATTGTAAATAGGGGGAATAAGTTACCTTGAATCCTGTGGGTCCCAACTAGCCCATCAGCTAACTCCAAGAAGGTCCACAGAGCTGCGTTGCAGAGAGGTGGTCCGAGGCCATGCCCCTTTTTACACCTCTCTGTAACACTACTCTGTGGCACTTACCGGACTTACCTGGTGGGCTAGTTAGCCCCGAGGGACCCTCAGGATTTAAGGGGAGTTACTCCCCCAACTTAAAATGCGCCACAGGGTGCATTTGCACACTTGTCACATCAGGTCCTGCCCCCTTCCTGCACCACTGTGCAAACATACCCCCTGGCACGTTGTAAATTGGGGGATTAAGTCCCCTTGAGTCCTGAGGGTCCCTGGGGGCCAACTAGCCCATCAGCTACCTTCAGTACGTGCCATAGAGCTGTGTTGTAGAGTGGCGTAAAAAGAGGGTGTGGCCTTGGACCACCTCTTTGCAAGTCAGCTCCCTGGCACTTACTGGAGGTACCTGGTGGGCTAGTTGGCCCCCAAGAACCCTCAGGATTCAAGGGGAATTAATCCCCCAACTTAAAACACGCCACAGTGTGTCATGGACCTTTTTTCCCTCTTCAATCCTTTCGCTATCATTCTAAATCCAAATAACTGATTAACCTATCCACCACTCAAATTACTTTCATATTTACTATACTAATTCAGCACTAATCCTTAAGGGGTTCCGGAGTAGTGTGCCACTCTCCAAAAAAGCACTTTATCGCCTCGTCCGGTGTAGTAAGTGCTATTTAAATGCAATTACAATACAATACCATACCACCCCGGGCAGAGTTTGGGCTCAGTGTAACCATCTGGGGAGGGTTGGGGGTCACTGTGTCCACCCGGGCAGAGTTTGGGCTCACTGAAACCTCTGAGGCAGAGTTTGGGCTCACTGTGACCACCTGGGCTTCATCCTGGACCCCTCCCTCTCGATGACCAGACAAGTCAACGCCGTCTCCTCATCGTGCTTCAACACCCTGCGTATGCTTCGCAAGATCTTCCGCTGGATCCCGACCGAGACCAGGAAGACTGTCACCCAGGCACTCGTCACCAGCCGACTGGACTACTGAAACGCCCTCTACGCCGGAACCACAGCCAAGCTACAGAAAAGACTCCAGCGCATCCAGAACGACTCCGCCCGACTCATCCTGGATGTCCCCCGACGCAGCCACATCTCCAGCCACCTGAGGAACCTGCACTGGCTCCCCGTCGACAAGAGGATCACGTTCCGGCTCCTCACCCACGCACACAAGTCTCTCCACGACCTGGGCCCCAAGTACCTCAACGACTGCCTGACCTTCTACACGCCCACCCGCCAGCTACGGTCCACCAGCCTCGCCCTCGCAGCCGTACCACACATCCGAAGAGCCACCGCCGGAGGAAGATCCTTCTTTTACCTGGCTGCCAAGACTTGGAACTCCCTCCCCATCCACCTTCGGCTGACCCAGGACCATCTCGCCTTCAGGAAACAACTCAAGACCTGGCTGTTCGAGCAGTAGCATACCCCTCCCCCCAAGCGCCTTGAGACCCTCCCGGGTGAGTAGTGCGCTATACAAATGGCATGATTGATTGATTGATTGGCCTCTTTGTGACCATCCAGGCAGAGTTTGGGCTCTATGTGACCACCCGAGGCAGAGTTTGGTTTCATTGTTTTCATTGAGCCAGAGTCAGGTTCAAAGTGTCAATTTGAGAGCCGAGTTTGGGCTCACGGTTTGCGTGAGTGGCAAGGTTGGGGCTCACAGTCTCTGTGAGTGGCAGGGTTTGAGCTCACTGTGTCTATCTGGATCAGAGTTTGGACTCACAGTGTCCACTTCAGGAAGGAGTGTGGGCTCATTGTGTCCATTCGAGGGTGGACTTTTGGCTCTTAGTCCATTTGAGAGCGGAGATTGGGCTCACAGTGTCATAAGGGCAGGGGCAGGGTTGTTGGTCAATGTGCCCATTTGAGAGCAAACTTTAGGGTCACAGTGTCCATCTGGAGTAGAGTTTGAGGCTTACAGGGGCCATTTGAGGGCATAAGGGCAGACTTTGGGCTCACTCTGTCCATTAGGACCCGAGTTTGGGTCCAACATGTCTATTTGGGGCAGAGTCTGGAATCTCCAAGTGATGCACGCACCTCCAGGCAGCGACAGCTGGCGCCCTGGCCCGTGAATACCCGGTGCCAGGGAGCAGTAATTATAACCGCTGACTGCAGCGTCGAGAGGGGCTGAGGAGCTCAGGGGCAGCCTCCTATTAATAGGGCGTGCGGTGTTGGCAGCGCCCCTCCCTGCCAGAGACAGGGTTTCACTAGGTACCGACCGGATACCTGGATGAGTGCTGGGTACAGGTGGGCACCTCCTCCTCCCTGCCTGTCTGTGTGAATGTCAGCCTCTGGCTGTCTGTGCATCTGTCCACATCTGCCTGCCTGCGTGTCTGTCCACATCTGTCTCACTGTCTGTGCATCTGCCCACATCTGTCTGTGCATCTGTCCACATCTGCCTGTCTGTCCGCCCCTGCATGTGTGTCTGTTCACATCTGCATGTCTGTCTGCCTCTGCCTGTGCATCTGTCCACATCTGCCTGTCTGTGCGTCTGTTCACCCTGTCTGTGCGTCTGCCCACATCTGCCTGTCTGTGCGTCTGCCCACATCTGCATGTCTGTACCCACCTGTCTGTCTGTGCGTCTGACCACATCTGCATGTCTGTCCCCACCTGTCTGTCTGAGCGTCTGTCCACATCTGCATGTCTGTCCGCACCTGCCTGTCTGTGAGTTTGCCCGCATCTGTCTTACTGTCTGTCTGTCCCTGCGTCTGGGCGTGTCCGCTCGCCCCATTCAAGCTGGTGAGTCTGTCCGCCATGTCTATCCATGTCTATGTCTACCTGCCCGTGTGTCTCTCCGCCCTACCTGTGTTTGTCTGTCCGCCATACCTGCCGGTGAGTCTGTCCACATCTGCCGGTCTGTGTCTGGCTTCCCCGTTAGCCTCCATGTGTCTATGGCTTTCTGTCTGTGCGTCCGTCTGCCCGCCTGGTGGTTTCTATCCCTACCTGCCTGTGAGCCCACCCGTCCCGTCTGGGTCCGACCGCACCCTGCCTGTGTCTGACTCCTTCTACCTGCCTGTGCTTGTCTGACGTGGGTGACTGTGGGCAGTGTGTGTGGGGGAGAGGGGTGTGTGGAGCGCATGAGGGGGTATGCCATTGCACCCTGGCATGCACTATATGCCTAGTCTACAACCCCCCACGGTAATTATTATTATTATTGTTGATGTCGTTGTTGCTATTAATGTTATTTAGACAATGTGGGGTCATTGTGAATTAGAAGCCGGCCCGGCCTCTCAAAGGAGCCCCCAGACCGGTCACCGTAGCAGTGGCCACATGCTCGTGGTGTCACTGCTGGTTATGATTCCAGTAAGTGGTGGGGTCACCCTTAACCATGAACAAGTGAGCTGATGATCATTATTATAGTGCCTTGTGGACCTCGGAGGGGATGAGTTTGGGCGACACGCGCCATTAAGGTGTGAGATGTTAAACAAAAATAAAAGGACATTATTCACATAATGTTGATGCTAAATATCTAAAGCACAACTCACACACCAATGTCACACAGCACTTAGTGCACCTGCTAATGTTACACATCACCATGACGCTCAATTTATCTCTGTCAGAAGAATGACAGACTGAGTCTGCCCTGTTGATGGTCGATACTCTGTCCAGCAGGATGCACACAGGCCTCGGCCAAACACATTTTTTAACATAAATGTGTATTGGCATTTAGAACAACACATACATGGTTGCAGATCCTGGGTCAAAGCGACATATACAAGTGCAGAAAAATATGCAGATCAATTAACAATAACAACATAACAGTTAGAGGTCAAAATAACGGTCTCAGATTAGAGTAATGACACCTAGGCAATATCATCCCCCCACATATATTAAGCATCAATGCCCCCGGGACCTGGCCCACCCGGGGGCTTCAATACAACGAAGCGCAGGAGCTCCGTGTCGTTTTTTTCAATTTTCTCGTCCGGATTCTTGCACCCATCGCAAATTCGGACGTTTTTTTTTTTTAAAAATGCTTTTTTTGGCCCTGGGGTTCCTTGTGGGACCCTTTGAGCCTAGTGGGTCAGGGTGTTTCTTTCCTGGCCCCTTTTCTTTTTTTCACCTTTTTTTTCTGTTTTCTTGTGACTCGGTTGTACTTTTTGTTAAATGGTGTAAATCCGTTCAGTCTTTGCTGAGAAATTCAAAAAATAAAAGTTCTGATATCTAGGGCAGCTGTGGATTCATGAACCCTCCTGACCACGAGCTTCACCGTGATTGGCTGCCAACACTCCAAACCAGGAAGTGAAAAGGGGGCAGGGTAGAAACACCCTGACCCCCTAGGCCTGCTCAGAGGGTCCCACAAGGACCCCCAGGGCCAAAGAAAGCATTTTTTCAAAATAATTTTGGTGAAATTCACGCTGGGGTCACAAATCCCACCGAAAATATTTTAAAAAATGAAGCACAGGCTTTATTTAAATGATGCCCCTTGGTTGGGGCAGGTCCCGGCGCATTGCCCAAATTAAAACACTGGAGATTGAATTCTTTACTGATGTGATTGGTGTGGTGCGGGCAGGCATACTTCACTAAATCATTCTGCGTGAACCCTGAGTGAGTGGTATTACCGGAGGTTAGAGGGCGTTTGATCCTTTATGTTCAATCACCTCAATTAGTATGATCAATCACGGCTTAATGTCCGCTGCTGCTTTTTGCAAGGTCCGCCCTCCATCAAGCGTTATTGGTCTATTTAGCTGCGAGTGTGATATTGATGGTCTGAGTACAGTCCGGCAGCGTCAGCTCTCTAATCACAATACAGTAAAATGCTGCTGGAAATGCCTATGGAGACCATCAATAACAATTCTATTAGAACAACCGCGACAATTCTGCCAACTGGCAGAGTTTCAATGCAAGGTAACGCCCGTGAACTCTTTGCGGGGTTCATGCCAGCGTAATAATAAAAGTTTGAATATTTGGTCATTAAAAGATAGCAGCTACCTGTTCTGTGTGATGTGCAGTGCGTCCACGGGCTTCGAGACAAGCCCCATGTGTCTGCAGAGGGCTCTGTTCTGATACTTTGCAACCAGAGCCATGATTTTAACAGAATTAGTGTATGACTTAAAAGCCATTCTGTAAATTATTAACTGATCATAAGGCAGTGATGAATTTTGAATGTGAGAGTGTTTTCAAGTGCTTTCATTATGAGAACTTGGGCATTTATTAGGCCAGAGAAACGCTCTTGCCAGCTTCAGCGCATGATAATTGCCTCACATACGTTTCGTCTATGAATTATTTCATTACAGGTTTAAAGATGATTGCTCCTTTCTCTTTTGAAGAGAAGTGATAGTGCAGTCATGCCTGCAGTGTAAAGCATCACTGCACTGCATGTCATGGCTTGCTTGAGCAGTGAAACTGAGGGGCCATTCTGGTAAGATGTGTTTTGTCTCTCAGCCCAGGAGTGAACAGTGTGGGTCGGGGTCCAGTGCCCTAAGGCTATGGGATTTTACCCTTGCCACTAGTCTCAACCTCTTGTGCAGCCCACATTCCATTTTTTGGGGTAAGATTGTGGGCTAGGGAGCGGCACAAACAGTAGTGCACTTTTATAAAAAAAAAAAAATGCAATAGTAATACAAAATAATCAAATGATCCAATTCATGTTGATTCCTCCTGAACTATTTTCGAGTCTTTGGCGTTGTCTGGGGCACAGCACATCATAATAATATCCTGCATAGAAAGTTTGCAGGCCTGTATGTATGAGGAAGGGAGGCCATTTATTTCACTTATAACTTTAGAAGGTTTGGTGCATTTGAGGGAAAATGTCCGTCTTCTTGCCTCACTGTGCTTCTTCCCCTTCATACTATACGTATACATATCTTCCCTTCAAATCTCTAACTAGAAGATCCTTTCCTCTAGATGTCCCTCCTATATCTCCACATCTAACTTGTATCTTCCCTCTCCTATCCTGTGGCTCGCATCATTTACTCTGGACATGCTCACATGTAATCTGTGTTTTCACACGTTTTCCCCCCTATCTCGCCCCATAAACCCTGCTTTCCAGAACCTCACCCCACGTCTTTAAACATCTACTCTGTAACCAGCAACATAAATCTTATACCTTTTTATATCTGCTATTTCCCTCTCTTTATTTTTTTCCGTATCTCTACAGACATCTCTCCTCATCAAGTGTCTATCTCCTCATCTCGTCTGTCTTTTCCTCAATTAGTGGCGTTTCAATGCAAGCGAACGGCCGTGAACTCTTTGCGGGGTTCACGCCAGCGGAATAATAAAAGTCTAAATATTTGTCATTAAAAGGTTGCAGCTACCTGTTCTGTGCGATGTACAACGCGTTTCGGGGTTTGATACAAGCCCCCCTTTGTCTGCAGCAGGCTCTGTTCTGATACTTTGCAACCAGAGCCGCGATTTTAACGGAATTGGTGTTATGACTTAAAAGCAATTCTGTAAATTATTAACTGATCATAAGGCAATGATGAATTTGAATGTGAGAGTGTTTTCAAGTGCTTTCATTATGACTAGAACTTGGGCATTAATTGGGCCAGAAAAAATGCCCTTGCCGGCTTCAGCGCATGATAATTGCCTCTTGGAGTGTGGACACCCCGAGGCCAGGACATGTATGGCTTAGTTTGTAAAGATCTTTGTCATCATTTGCAGGTCGCAACACACATACGTTTCATCTATGAATTATTTCATTACGTATTAACAGGCACATGCATCATTGGTTAAGATTGCGATTCTTAGTCCGGAAAATGGGTGAATTTAAGCTAGGCAATGCCAGGGTCATGATCTTCCCTGACTATTCCAGGGAGGTGCAGAAGATGCGGAGGTCCTTCGTCTCCGTGAAAGTCAAACTCTGGACCTTACGCATTCAATATATGCTTCTATTCCCAGCCAAGCTCAAGGTGATCTTTCAGGACTCGACTCAGTTCTTCCAAACACCCGAGGAGGCCTGGGTCTGGATTGAAGAACGCCCGAGACTTGGACCAAAGGCCAGCGGTACCGCAGCTCACTCAGGAACTTTGCAATCAAAATGGGAGCCAACACCACGGAGGGTGAAACTGCGACTGTGTCTCACGGCAAGAAACCCGAGATGCCTGGGGTCAATGCAACCAGGGACACCGTATAGACGGAATGGGACAACACCAAAAGAGGATTCGGCGGGGCTGCCACTGGAGACTCAACGCATGGAGACAGCACATATGCTGACCAATCTGACCAGGACTCCCCAGAGGATACTGATGGTGACCACCCTCTCCTCAAGAACCTACACCAGGCAGAAGGGTTCGAGACAGCGGGCCTGGAAGTGGAGCCAGATCCTCAAATACAGCAACACAAAAGTGGCGAAGAAAAGTAAATCTTGGCGAGACGGAAGAACCAATCAGCGATTCAGCAACGGCACCGGGGCCACCCCGCCCAGGCGTGCCTGAGTCAAGGAAGAGATGGTGTTACCCATTTTCTGGGAACTAGAGACATATCCTTTATAGTTTTGGTTGTTATTGGGGGTAGGGGGAGGGGAAGGGTGGGAGCGACAGACACCTCAAGGACACCTATGCCTGTTATGTTGGGGAATGTAGGGTCAAGTGTAGGACATGTGAGGATGTGGGGTGGGGGAACAGAGAGGGGAAGGGAAGGGAGTTTGGGGGGAGTTTTGGGGTAAAGTTCTTTGGTTTTTTTTGCAGGGACTGATACGGGGCATTTACAGCACTGATACTTACCTTCCAAAATTACAACATGGCCATACAGAACGATGACAGATACTGCGTCCTCTCATGTAATGAAAATGGGTTGGGGGACAAAGTAAAGAGGGGCTTAGTCTCGGCGTACATTACAAGGTTGAAACTCAAGATCCTTTTTCTGCAAGAAACGCATCTGAAAGGCACGCAGTGTAAGTTCTTGTTAGAGGCGCTTACAAGACACTGGTACATGCCGGCTTTTCTTATGGAGCGCGGGGGATTACCATTTTAATAAAGAAAGCCCGGCCCTTTAGAATTGAACGCACATGGACGGACCCAAATTGGACATATGTGGCAGTGAAAGGCATATGGAATAGGAGGGACATTACTCTTATAAGCCTATATGCTCCTCTAAGACTACAAAAGCAGACGCTGGATACATTGGCAGGTATCCTCTTGGAGGCAGGCTCCAGTACCCACCTAGTTGGAGGGGACTTTAATGACGTAATGGACCCTCAGTACGATCGTACTACGGTCCCTCTTGCAGGTTCTAGCGAGACGCAACTCAAGAGGTTCACAGACACCCTAGCTCTGACATACCTATGGAGTAGGCACCACCCAGGTACTAGAGCATATTGCTTTTACTCCAGAGCCCATAAAACCTTTTCGAGAATAGACTATATCTTGGCCCCGGCGGGAGAGGTGAAGGAGATCCAAAAGGCAGAATACTTAGCAAGAGGCCTCTCTGACCACTTGCCCCTCTGGCTAACAGTGGGAAAGGGTTGCAAATGTTTGGGTAATTATTGGAGGCTTAATGCCTGGGAACTTAAGGATCCGAAGGTAGCTAAGGAAGTTAGAGTGGATTCGAAGCTCTATTTTCAAGAAAATGTGGGCTTGGGGGAGTCGGCTATAACTATCTGGGAGGCATACAAGAAAGTCCTAAGAGGTAGGGCCCAGAACATAATAGCGCAGAAAAAAGGCCAGGCACAGAAAGATATTTCGGAGACCGAAACCAGGTTCCTCCAGTTAGAAAAGCAGGCCCTCACAATTGAAGATCCTGTATTGCTACGGAGAATGAGGACTCTACGCCAGGAATACTTGGCTATGGCTAGGGACGAGGCACAGCAGCAATTCAGGCTATACAACAGCGCCTCTACGATGTGGGGGATAAGGCAGGTAGGCTGCTAGCATGGCTCAGCAGGAAAGAACTAGACAGCAGATGGGTAACCCAGATAGAGACCAATGATGGTCAATGGTGGAGAAGTGTGGCTCACTGGTTAGAGGAGGCAGACCTGGAAGCAGAGGTCAGCCCGGGACCAGGGTTCAATTCCCGGCTCGGCGGGGTCTTGAGTCCTAAAAAATGTCCATGGACTCGACAATTCTCGCTCCGGTGCCTACTCGATTCACGGGTTCACACTCTGCGACTCTGGGCAATAGCTTGCTTAATCTACACAACGGCCCCTCGCGGCGGGATGCCTGGCTTTCACCTAGCGGATACCCTGCCGGGGTTATCTCACAGGGGAATACCAGGACGGGTTCCCTAAGCAAGCGCTTAGAAACCGCTTGGTGATTTGCGCTATATAAATTCCTGTACATTTACATTTACATTTACATTTTCATGGTCAGAGGCACGTGACCCCCGTGAAGGAGGCCGAGGCCTTCGCTCATTATTACAAGGTTTTCTATGCCAAACATCCCCTGATGGGACCGTCAGAAATTTAAAGCTATTTAGAGGCGATAGAGGTCCCCAGACTAGGAGAAGAAGATGCTCGAGCATTGGAAGCCGAGATAACTCTGGAGGAAGTAGAGGCAGCTATCAGTTACCTGAATTCTGGGAAAGCTCCAGGTCCTAACGGACTGCCACCAGAACTCTTCAAACAAAACGCTGCCTTATTGGGCCCCCACCCGTTGAACTTATACCTGGAGGCGCGAGACTCGGGTAGTTTACCAAAAGACCTCCGCACTGCCACATAGTGGTGATACCCAAGAAAGATAGACCGCCACAGAAGTGCAGCTCGTATCGCCCCATCTCGCTTGTAAATATAGAGACAAATATACTGGCACATGTCCTCACTGGCAGGCTCACAACAGTTATATCTAGTCTCATTCACCATTACCAATCTGGCTTTATGCCGAGGAGGTCCACGAGATTAAACCTGCAAAGAGTACACAATTGGCTTGAGGTAACTAGCAAGAAGGCAGATCCGCATTTAATACTCTCCCTTGACACTGAAAAAGCATTTGATTGTGTTTACTGGCCTTATCTCATGACCACATTGGAAAGGTTTGGTTTTGGCCCCAAATTTAGGCAATGGATAACTCTTTTATACGAGAAGCCAATGGCCCGGGTACGGGTCAAAGGAGTGCTCTCTGGGGAATTTCCAATAGAGCGTGGGATTAGACAGGGATGTCCCCTGTTCCCCCTTCTTTTTGCTCTTGTATTTGAGCCTCTTGCATGCGTCATTAGAGCGCATCCGGATATGACTGAATTTCGGTGTAACAACACTGAGAATAAGGACGAACGAATATCGTTATATGCAGATGACATTCTTCTCAATGTCACGAATCCCAAGGCAACACTCCCACGATTACTAGACAGTTTCGACTGCTTTGGTAGACCTGCAGGGTATAAAATTAACTGGGAGAAATCTTGCCTATATTCAGCGAATCAGGGATGGGGAACTTTTGACTGTGTGAGTCAGCTCCAGGTGGAATGAAATGGGATGCAATACTTGGGTATTTACGTGACTGCCAATAGACAGGAGGCCATACACCCTAATATCCACAGAGTCCTCAGAGAGTTCAAAATAGATGTTCAGAGGTGGAAGACGTTGCCTCTGACACTGCTAGGTAGGGCCGCCTTATACAAAATGGTAGTGCTGCCCAAATTCCTTTATATCCTTCAGAACATGTACTACCCAATCCCAGAGGATGTCTTTGTCAAGAGTGATGATGCTCTACGTACATTCCTCTGGGATGGAAGGCACCCCAGAGTGGCCTTAGTCACCCTACAGCGTAATCAATATAATGGTGGAATATCGCTGCCAGATATTAGAGCCTACTATTGGGCCTCCCATCTGATAGTGATTAACGACTGGGAACATATGCCTGGGGATCACCCGACCTATGCGCTAGAACGCACGCAATTTAGAAAACACCCACACATCCACAACATTTATGGATGGAAGGGAGTCACAAAATTATTAGCAGCCACGCAGGTGGTGGTGGCCGCCTGGAAGAAAGCAGAAAGGCAAATTAAATGGACCAATATCATCACTAGAGAAACCTCCCTTTGGGTGGAAGGGAGACTCACAGAATTTTCTAAACTAACTGAGTTTAAAAAAGGGATCTGCTGGGTATCTCCTGAATCAAAGACATTCTAAATCACAACAAACTTGTCACCTTTCCCGCCCTACAGAGGGAATACGACCTGCACCAGTCGCAATAATATAAATATCTGAGATTAGCCCATGCGTGGGAGGCGCAACAAATCGACATGGAGAAGCTCCCAGAATATGCCCTATTAGAGGGCAGACTCCTCATGGACGAGATAGCAGAAAAAGCAGTCTCATGGACGTATCGAACTATAATAAATAATCAACCAGATACACTCCTAAAACTTAGGGTTAAGAGGGAAACTGAGCTAGGGGTTCTAGAAGATCTAGACTGGGAGACTGTGCTGATGCATCCACGGGAAGTTGCCATTAAGTCGAGGCTTCGACTTATTCAATTCAAATATCTGCATAGAGCTTACTATGACAGATCTTGTTTACACAGAATGGGGAGGGCAGAAGCCCCCAATTGTCTCAGATGCAACAAGGAATCTGGAGCATATTTCCACACAATATGGGAGTGTCGGGAGATACAAGCCTATTGGGCGAAGGTGCTGACTGAGCTGAAGGGAACGGTGTTGGGTGAAATTATACCTAGAGACCCCAAATTTGTGCTATTGGGCATTCATACAGACATAGACCTCACGAAGCCAAAGCTACTACTAACAAACCTCGGCTTGGTGGTTGCCAAGAGAGATTTGGCGCGCAAGTGGGGGTCGACGCAGGGACTTACGTTGGATGAATGTAGGAGGGGGATGGATATCTATATGACAGGAGAAAAGACCACAAATGCGGCAAGGGGTTGTCCAAAAAAGTTCCTGAAAATATGGAGTCCCTTTATACAATACTGTGGCCTCGAGCTGGAAGTTTCGCAATTGGCCACCCAATCATAACATAAAATGATGTAGGGGGTGGGGGAATCAGAGACGTGAGGAAGTTTAGGAGTACAAAACCCTGACTCATGTATCGCTGTCGCAAGTATCAATGCCTATATATGTAAATGTTATCAAGACTTTGCCTCCAACACCTGCAAATGGTGATTGTATTAATGTTGCTTTAAGTAAAATGTTAATAAACAAATTCAATAAATAAAAAAAGATTGCAATTCTTTATCTGCGATATTTAAGGAATCGCAAATAAAGAATCGCAAACCTGGATGCAACAAAAAACATTGCGAAAAAATAAAGAATCCCTAAAAATTGCAAAAATTTCGATAATTGCAAAATTCTACAGACATCTCTCTTCATCAAGTGTCTATCTCCTCATCTCTTCTGTCTCTCCCTTCTATACATACCACGCTTGTATATATCCACCTTTATGCACTGACTTTCTTCATATATGCTTTGCATAGGGCAATTTAAAGTACAAGCCCAAAATTACAAAATATCTTGTAACTACAGAACTCGTAGGTGTCACACCTGAAATGCAGACTTGTTCCCATGCTTCCTATCTTAAATAAATACTTAAAGACCATTTATTAAACCTGATTGCATATTAATGCATTTTTGACTGCGTAGCACTACTTTGTGTTACACTTAGCCTCCTCTTTAGGAGTTCTGGCAAAATATTCTGGGAAGAATATCATGAGACCCAAATATTGTGTCTTAAATACCATGATGTAAAAAATATAGTGGGTCAGAATAAAGCAGGTAAGATCATCTTTTTTTAGACCCCTTTGAAAATCATTGTTAGCAAAATTGCTGTGTTTTGTTAGCAATATTGCTGTGTCTTATATCAGTGTAATATATTGCATTGTATATATATATATATATAATATATTCTACTGATAAATGTGTATAATTCGTTCACTAGAGGTGACGAGCTAGAGCACCTGAGAGCTCTTACTGCCTTTTTGGCATATATATATATATATATATATATATATATATATATATATATATATATATTTGGACCTGGCCCTTTTGGCAGGTTCACCCGAGACTTTTTGCCTTTTCCTAGCCTGTTCTGTGACCTGGTGTTGGTGATTTTAGGCCTCTGCGCACTTTTTCACTGTGGTACAGTGTAAAGTGCGTGAGCTCTCTGTGTATGTGTGGTGAGTGACCTGCCCTCCCATAGGAATGAATGGGGAATATGTATGCTCATGGTAGTTCCTGATGTGTGGGGAGTGCAGGGTCGAGTTTGATATGTGCGAACTCGTGAGATTGAATGCTTCGTAATGGTCTGTGCGGCATGATTGTGTCTAGTCTAGAAGTGGCACTTTCAGAAGTTGGCATATTTGTGTAATTTGTGCCTGGCGTGTGATTGGCTGGTGAGCCTGGCCCAGGAGTGCCTGGGCCTGCTTGTGGATTGACTGTCTGGTTTGAGGATGACAGGGGCTGGGGAGCACCCAGGAGGTTATCTGAGTCAGCCCGTGGATGAAAGGCTGCATCTGCTGCCAGGGAAGTGGGAGGAGATAGCACCTCGGAGTGAATGAGGCTGTGCCTGCCTGCCACAATGCTGGCTCCATCTCCCTGCTGGGCGACTGTCACCTCTGTCCCTGATACTGAAAGGAATTCCCTATAACCAGTTCTAGCTGGTTCTCACACTGCCTGCACCCTTTAGACTTCAAAGACTTTTTTCTGTATAAAAAGGGGCTGTGTCCCCTTACAATTGGTTCTTGTTTCCAGCTTGAATCAACGAGGGGCGTGCTGCTGCTTGGGCCCAGGAGGAAGGCTTGCCTCCCTGGACCCTGCCCAGCCCCTGGATACCCTGCCCCTGGATACTGGAGGATTTTCCTGCTGGGGGCTATGCTGCTCCCTCTTTTTTCCTGGACTGCTGAGGTCCTGGACTCCTGAATGACCTTTCTGCCTCTTTAAGGGGGACTTGCTGATCTTTCCTTGTCCCTAGCACCTGGGAGGCGCGTTGGTGTGGATTCGCCCTGTTGCTGGGGCCCTGGTCACTGGTGGGGCCAGTCCTGGGGGCTTGCCTGTGCCCCAGCGCCTTGGGAGCGCGTGTCTGCTTATTTCTGCGCTTCCCCGCCCCACATTTTGCGTGGGGAATAGCAGGTGCCCACCCTGCGTTGTGCGGCTCTTATTCCTTTAATCCACGAAGCCGGTGCCCACCCGGCATTTGCCCCGCGGCCATGCCGCTAGTCTTAACTTTTTAATTCACCTCGAGGGAGCCCACCCCTCGGTGAAGTGATTCCCCGCCTGCCTGCCTAAGCGGGGCCGCTGCGCTGCCCGCAGCAACCCGGAAGTGGTTGGCCGGCCGGCCAATCCTGGCGCGACCGCCCGGAAGTCCCGCCCCGCAGGCCGGGGGAAAGAAGAAGTATCGCCGTCCGGTGCGGGGCTCCCGCGTTCTGGAGGGAGCCCCGGGAGAAGAGGAGAGGCAGAGGGGGCGCGGGGCACATTGCCGGTGCGCGCCCCCGCCGCAGTTCCGCAGCACGCACCCAGGAGAAGCAGCTGCATCCCCCGGCAGGGCTCCATGGTAGAAGAGGAGCCCCGCCGCCGCCCGTGTGAGCACCCGGCCCCAAGAAGCGGGACCGGGTGAGGGAGAGCTGCAGCGTCAGAGTACCGGTGAGTGAGGCCACAAAAGAGAAGGGGGGCGCCGGGACACGTTGTCGGTGTCCACCCCCCCCCCTCCAGGAGCCCGATCTCGTGCTCGTTGTTGTTGAGCCTGAGAAGGGCTCAGGGGGCATTATTTAAGTTTGGAAGCCCCGAGAGGCTCCCTGGGCACAGTTGTTTTCAAGCCGTAAAGGCTCCCCGGGGGCACCATTGCTGTAGATGTGTTTGGAGAGCCCAGAGAGGCTCGTGGGCATATGTGATGGTTTAAGGAGCCCGTGGGCTCCTGGGGCACAGCGGATTTTAGAGCCAGATGGCTCCAACGCCCCTAAGTTGTTTTCAGAGCCTGTGTGGCTCCGTGTGGCGCAGTTTTATGTTCAAGGGCTACTGAGAGCCCATGCCACAGATTTGACTTCTCAGCTGCCCAGCAATTAGTGGGCAGCTGCACCGTTTAGGCCTTTTTGTGATTGCTTACAGCTGCCCAGCACTTCGTGGGCAGCTGCCACGTTTAGGCTTTTACTTTTGACTGGCGCTGCCTGGCACCGCGCCCTGACATTCTGGACACAGGGCGTCTTAGCCCCAACAAGGCCAGTTGGCCTAGGGACTGCCACAGGTGGTGGCTTATGTAAGGTTTTGCGCAATTGTGTGGGTTTTCCTTGCACCTCTGAATGTTTTAGGCATCATGTGTCTTTGCGCTATTGAGTTGTGTTTTCTTTCCTGGCACCTCTGAATGTTTTTAATGCATCATGTGTCTTCCTTGATTTTACACCTCTGAATGTTTTTAATGCATCATGTGTCTACCTTGATTTTACACCTCTGAATGTGTTGGTTGATGCATCATGTGTTTTTCTTTCCCTGCACCTCTGAATGTGTTTTTGATTCATCATGTGCCTTGTTATTACACCGCTGAATGTATGTTTTATGCATCATGTGTTTTTCCTTCCCTACACCTCTGAATGTTTGATGCATCATAAGTAATGTGTTCTTGGTTCTACCCCTAAATGTATTTTATTCTTAGGTGGTTGTGTTTTGCCTAGTATAGTTTATACTAGAGAGGTTATGTGACCATGCGTGATCTAGGCCTATGGTTATTAGTATTGTGTAGTGTGTACCTACCTTTACCAGTAGTTACTGGTTGTGATTTATAACTGCTATTTTGTGCTACAGTGATTTTATATCCTTTATTCTAATTTCTTGACAGTATTTCTATTTCTAAAAGTGTTGATTATGACAGTGGCCCATGTGGCCCTGTCTTGTACATAATCCTTTGTGAATATTGCCCATGCCAGTTGGCACAAGGTACATGTGTGATTTCTATCTGATGTGTTTTGACAATACAAAGGTTATTTTAATATAACCTTGTGTGGAGTTCCTTTTGTGGTGTGCCTAGGATGTTGTTGCTGTTGTGCACTGCTTTACACATTGTCTCCGAGTTTAGCCTTACTGCTCGTGCCAAGCTACCAAGGGGGTGAGCAGGGGTTATCTTGGCGTGTGACTCCCTTGCCCTGACTAGAATGGTGGTTTCTGCCTGGCTTTGGCGTCAGCCTTAGCCTACCAGAAATAGCCAGTTCTAACATATATACGTTACAGGGGCCCCCGCATCTGAAGTTGGCCTGGATCCTACTGGTAACCGCTTCGGCGCTTCATTTCTTCAGGGTACTGAAATTTTCCAGGTCCACCATCGGAGCAGGACACGGGGATTATAGCGGTGTTGGAGGCATTCGTGCACCACGACGGGCAAGTTGGATTTCCGGACGAGCCCCCGTCATTTTCCTGGTGTCTCTTCGGAGGTTTTGCGGTTCAGGGGACCGGAGGGGACACTTTGTAAGGAGCAACTACAGGATATCAGTGAAGCAAAGATGACAAGCCCTCGCCGCAACAAGCACCTGATCCAACCCGCATCACTCACCTCATTGAAAAGCTGCATTCTGGGACCTGTAGTTTTCGCTGCAGCCACCTAGCTTCAGGTGTAGTAGATTGACCACTTGGGAGGCGGGGTCAGAGGCGGACCTATCCGTGTGCGGCAGGACATAGCATAAACTTTCATCTTTGCCCACACCCTGCTCATAGACTCTGGGCGCTGAGGAAGGCTAAGAAATGCCGAAATGCATACGCCATTTGAGAGTCACAGCTTCATTAAAGGTGGTTCCTGTCTCCCCCTACGTGGCCTCTGCTTCTTTCTTGAAAGGAGTGTTCTGCATATATATATATATATATATATGAAAACACAAATTGCCCTGAAGCATTGAAAGAGCACTCGACAATGCTCTGCCCTCCAGCTTGAAGATGCAGCTTGCTTGCATGCAGCGCTATTATTCTTTTGTCTGCCCGACGCGTTTCAAGGCCAAAAGGCCCCTTCCTCATGGGTATAAACAGCACACCTGAGATCTGCTTTCCTCATTTCCGGTTTTATTTACTGCCATACCGACCTTCCGTGGGCGTGTGTTTGTTACAGAACCCTCGGTGCATTGTGGGGCATGGAGTTCCTGAAAGCAGGTGAGTAATCCACTTTGAGTAAGTTCATGCGTGCGTTTATAATTAAAGTCCGTTGTCTCCTCATAGTGAGTCACGCTGCATGGAAGCCTGCTTGTGTTTTCCTATTCACACACGGCAGCCCGACCATGGAAAGAGAACCATCACCAGCTGTTTGGACACTAGTCATCAGCTTCGTGAGGCTGAAGCTCTGAACTATTCGGAACTGAAATCGGCACAGTGCACCATATGCACACAAGCAGGCTTCCATGCAGCGTGACTCACTAAGAGGAGACAACAGACTTTAATTATAAACGCACGCATGAACTTACTCAAATGGATTACTCACCTGCTTTCAGGAACTCCATGCCCCACAATGCACCGAGGGTTCTGTAACAAACACACGCCCACGGAAGGTCGGTATGGCAGTAAATAAAACCGGAAATGAGGAAAGCAGATCTCAGGTGTGCTGTTTATGCCCATGAGGAAGGGGCCTTTTGGCCTTGAAACGCTTCGGGGAGACAAAAGAACAATAGCGCTGCATGCAAGCAAGCTGCATCTTCAAGCTGGAGGGCAGAGCATTGTTGAGTGCTCTTTCAATGCTTCAGGGCAATTTGTGTTTTCCTATTCACACACGGCAGCCCGGCCGTGGAAAGAGAACCATCACCAGCTGTTTGGACACTAATCATCAGCTTCGTGAGGCTGAAGCTCTGAACTATTCGGAACTGAAATCGGCACAGTGCTCCATATGCACACAAGCAGGCTTCCATGCAGCGTGACTCACTAAGAGGAGACAACGGACTTTAATTATAAACGCACGCATGAACTTACTCAAAGTGGATTACTCACCTGCTTTCAGGAACTCCATGCCCCACAATGCACCGAGGGTTCTGTAACAAACACACGCCCACGGAAGGTCGGTATGGCAGTGTTGGAAATGGGATCCCCGGCTGGCCAGGGCTTTCGCCAAGGTCAGTTAGAGACCACCACCCCCAAGTCAGGGCAAGGGAGTTACACGCCAAGATAACCCCTACTCACCCTCTAGGTAACGTGGCGCGAGCAGCAAGGCTAAACTTGGAGGCGATGTAAGTTAAGTATTTGCGCACGCACCCCAGCAACAACTCCCAGGGCCCACCACAAAGGAAACTCCACACAAGGTTATATAAAAATAGCCTTTGTATTACACCAAAACACATTAGATAAAACACACACTTTACAATGTGCCAGAGGCACGGGCAGAATTTACAAGGGATTATATACAAGACAGGGCCACCTGGACCACTGTCAGGAATCAGAAGTAGCACTTTCAAAAATAGCACTTAGTACATAGAATACAGCACACAACCAGTAATCACTGGTAACCAGGACCTCACTAGCACCACCTGTACTAGGGAGAAAACAACCACCTATGTATCACAATACCTGTAGGGGTGTAAGCACATAACACATGATGCAATGCATAACATTCATTCAGAGGTGTAAAGGCACATGACGCATAAACAATACATTCAGAGGTGCATAGACAGTACAATTGCGCCAAACTCACGTAAGTCACCACCTGTGACTGTCCCTAGGCCAACTGGCCTTGTTGGGGCTAGGACGCCCTGTGTCCAATGTCCAGGGGGGGCCTAAACGTAGCAGTTGCCCACAAAGTGCTGGGCAACTGGTGCAATTGAGGGGGCCAACGTGGGAGCCTCTCTAGGCTATGCCCAACTGACTGGCCCCTGAGCCTCTCTGGGCTCCTAACTGAACAAAGGGCCCCTTGAGCCTTCTCTCAGGGCTCACAACAAGGTGGGGCCTTCTGGGGCCACTCCACCACAGACACCAAATGCCCCCTGAGCCTCTCTGGGCTCGTGACAGATATGCCCAGGTCGCCGGAGTCCCACTCGGGGGACTCGAGCTCTCCGAAATGCTCCCGGAGCCCCTCAGGGCTTTTAGACCATAACTGGCTGCCAAGAGCCTCACAGGCTCTCAATAATCACAGGCGCGAGGTCGCGCTACGGAGAGGGGGCGGGGCGGACACCGGCAAAGTGTCCCGACGCCCCCCTCTCCTCTTTCCCAGCACCAGCACTCACCGGGACGTGACGCGGGGGCCTCCTCTCGCTGGACCCTACCGCGGGCGGGGCTCTCTCCTGGCACGGGAGCCCCGCGGCCTCACGCGCTCTTTCCGCTCTCCCCTCTCACCCTCCGGGGCTCACCTCTTCACTTCTTTGGAGCCTCGGGGAGGGGCGGAATGTGCCGGCTTCTTCTTCTGCTGCAGGAGCGCGGGGTTGACTCCCGTCCGCTTCCTGTTGTCCCGCCGCAGTTTGCCTGACTTCCGGGTCCTACCTCGGGGACGCGATGCAATTGGCCAGCCGGCCAAGCACTTCCGGGTCGCACTTGGCAGCGGCCCGGCAACGTTTTCAAAACACTCCGGGCTGCGGCGGTGAACCCTCGTAATTTAAATAAAATGCGAGGTGGGCTCTCGCTCAGCCAAGAAACCAGCGAAACGGGTCCAATGTCGGGTGGGCACCGGTGTTAACGATCAAAGCGCTCCCAAGCGCCACAAAGGCCAGAAAAGCGCTCCCAAGCGCTACAGGGCAAAAAATGCAGCGCTCCCTGCGCTAAATGCAAATAAAGCGCTATTAAGCGCTCGGGGCTGAAATCAAGCGCTCCCAAGCGCTAGAGGAAAGTTCAGACCCCCACAGTTCTTCAGCAAGGCAGGGGGGGCAAGGCTGGGCCCAGAGCCAGCACACTGGGTCTCCAGGCAGGGAGACACCCCAAGTGGCGGTCCTCTGGCCCAGCAGCAGCAGCAGCCCCCTCAGGATCCTGGAAGAGAACAACTTCAGTGGGGACACAGCCCCATTTTTATACAGTATTTCCCTTTGTTCAAGGGTGCAGAGTGGGGGCGGAACCAGTCGCAGCTGGTTCTTGAGTACTCTGTTTACCTCAACCACCCTCTCTATTCACTGGCAGGGCTTGGGTCATTAGACACACCACAGGGGGGCGGAGCCAGCATTGTGTGGGGAAAACCCAGCCCATCCAGGACACAGGTACACTCCTCCCACACATTACTCATGCAGATCTCCCACTCACCACCGGGCAGACCCATCCAGACTTCCTGGAGCCTGGCATGCCAGCCAGCTCCAGCCAATCACACGCCAGCACCCTCACAGCACACGTACAGCCATGTCTAGAAATGGCGCTTCCCTACTAGACACATACATGCTGCATACACCGTTGCGCAGCATTCACTCACACGAGTTCACACATACCAGACTCAAGCCTGTAAGTCCAACATAACCCCCTTCCAGCCAAAACGCAGGGGAGACCAATCACCACCGTGATGGACTTCCCTGCTTGGGGCGATAGAACACGGACGCGGGCCCACAACTGCAGGGACACCCTCCTGTTCTACGCCATGGTGAACTCAGGGGATTCCTTCTAAACACACTGTCTGGACCAACTGGGCTACCCCACTGGTACTCCCAAGTTGTCCGCGGCCAGGACCAGGCCCTGGGCCACCCAGGTGCCACTGGTCCATGCCAATTCGCAGAGCGGGGGGTAGTAACCCCTGGCACATAGGAGCCATTTTCCACTCTTCCTGTCTGCAAGACAGGACTAGACTGCCACTGGTACTCCAGCCTAGGGCCTACAACCTCAGGCGGACCAGGAGTCTCAGGGAAGGCTCTCCTCCCCCTACCTCTTCTCCTAGGGTTCCTCCTCCCTCTGCGAGGGGTACCCCTAGAACGCCATTCCAACCCAGGGCTTATCCACTCAGGTTGCACCGGGGTCAGAGGTGGGCTCTCCCACCCTCTGCACCCCCTTCCAGAGGTCTGCCCTCTCCCACCTGGAGAAGTTCCTCTGGAAGAAGAACCGGTCAGGACACTGGTTACAGTCGTCCTACCCTTCAGGTCAGTCTGATCCTGAACCTGGCCTTCCAACCTCTGGTCTAAAACCTTCGGTGGAACAATTGCCTGGCACTCCAGGACTTCTGGGGACTCACACACAATCCCCCTGAGGCTGACACATGGCCCATGTGTCGTGTGACTGTCTGTCTGGCGCAGATCTCCCACTCCGTGTCCACCTGACAGTGCGCGAAGATCCCCCAGACCAGAAGTGGTGTCACCATGGTCACTACACGGGAACCTAGCCCAACTGGGTAGTCCCTGACCCACTGGTCCAGCCACTGGGGAACTCCCCCAATCACTCCTCACTCTGGACTCCTGTACCCTCCCTACCGGAGCGGTACTGCCAGCATCTAGAACCACAGGAGCTCTGTTTACAGACACTCCAGGTCCTCTACTCACTAGGAGATCTTCCTCAAGTGGACTAACAGGACAGCCTAGGTCCCCAACCTGGTGTTCCCTCAAGAAACCATCCAAGTCCTGAGGCAGGGCTTCGGGCGTCTGGGGAACCTCGGTCTCCCCCTCACTCCTGCTCCACTGAGCCAGGCAGTGAGCCCCTACACCCTCCTCGCTATCCTGGGACCTAGCTGGGCTACACTGAGCCTCCTCCACCACGCTGGGCTGGAGGATACCTGAACCACTACTTTTGGAGTCACTCACTAGGGACTCTAGAGAACCTCTGGCCTTCTCCCAGCGGTCTGCTTCCCTTGCCAGTAACTCTGGATCAGTAAATCCAATTTGCAACAGGTGTTGGCGCAACTCTGGCGAACAACCACTGAGCACCTGCTCTTTGACAATAAGATCAAACAAGACTTCAAAATCAGAGTCAGTGTGAACCTCTACCCAAGCCCACAGTGTATCACAACATTCATCCTCAAAATCTACCCAAGACTGGTGAGACAGTTTCCTACTGTCCCTGAACTTCACCCTTAACTCTTCCTCTGGGAAAACAGGTACCAGACTGGGGGAACTGGGACTGGGATTTCCTACACTGAAATCTAAATAGCTGCCACCACTGGACTCAACCCTCCCTGGGGGATCCAGAAACTCAACACTGCGCGCAGGGGATAGTCTACCCTCCAGAGCTACTTTGCCTCTGGTGGCGGCCCTCTCAGCCTCCTCTATCCTGTCCTGCGCTAAGACCCTCTCGGTCTCCAGCTGTTGCTTCTTAACCTCCAGCTGTTGCTTTCTAATGCCCAGCTGTGCCATAGCCTGGGCATGCTCCAACCTGAGCTTTTCTAAAGCCAGCTGGTGCTCCCTTTCTCTCCTCCTATCTTCCAGCTCCTCTGGGGACAGGAAAAGGGATGAGGCGCTGCCTCCTACGCTGGACCCAGCAAGGGACTCCCTATCTATGGGGTCCTCACTATCTGCTGGCGTCCCTGTGCTATCATTTTCTTCCTCCTCCTCAGACTCTTCAGGGCTCCCCTCTGACCCACCACCCTCATGGTGTGAGACCCGGGCCCTCTCCTCACTGTGCTCACGCTCCCAGTCCTCCTTCTGCCATTGGATTAGGTTACCCCTAAGTTGGGACTGGGTGTCTGACTCATTCACTGCAATGTCTCTCTCCTCGCAAAACTCTCTCAGTTCATGCAAAAACAGACCCCAGACATTAAAAGCAGACTCCATCTTGGCAAGATGCTTACAGACACGTGCAACACAGGGGACTTAACAATCTGAAGTAAGAGTACACAATTCCAAAACTTCAACAATCTCCTTATCAAAGAGAACTCATACTCATGCGTCCAGGAAAACACACCATTCATCCACACACACCCTCCCCTCGGATCGGTAAGGCAGTTTCTACCACCCCTGACTTCTCAACCTGACCAAAAGCGACACAGGTACCAAACTCTGGAAGCAGGGCGGGGGACAAATGTACTGAACACAATCAAATGACACTCTTCAGGAGAAGAAACAATGGAATTTCAAAAACAATCCCCTAAAATGTGGTCATCTAACATGCAGAGTTTTGTGGTGCAGCCAGCTGCTACTAAGGTACAAGGCAAACACAAATCCTTATCCTCACCGCTTGCCGCCAATGTTGGAAATGGGATCCCCGGCTGGCCAGGGCTTTCACCAAGGTCAGTCAGAGACCACCACCCCCAAGTCAGGGCAAGGGAGTTACACGCCAAGATAACCCCTACTCACCCTCTAGGTAACGTGGCGCGAGCAGCAAGGCTAAACTTGGAGGCGATGTAAGTTAAGTATTTGCGCACGCACCCCAGCAACAACTCCCAGGGCCCACCACAAAGGAAACTCCACACAAGGTTATATAAAAATAGCCTTTGTATTACACCAAAACACATTAGATAAAACACACACTTTACAATGTGCCAGAGGCACGGGCAGAATTTACAAGGGATTATTTACAAGACAGGGCCACCTGGACCACTGTCAGGAATCAGAAGTAGCACTTTCAAAAATAGCACTTAGTACATAGAATATAGCACACAACCAGTAATCACTGGTAACCAGGACCTCACTAGCACCACCTGTACTAGGGAGAAAACAACCACCTATGTATCACAATACCTGTAGGGGTGTAAGCACATAACACATGATGCAATGCATAACATTCATTCAGAGGTGTAAAGGCACATGACGCATAAACAATACATTCAGAGGTGCATAGACAGTACAATTGCGCCAAACTCACGTAAGTCACCACCTGTGACTGTCCCTAGGCCAACTGGCCTTGTTGGGGCTAGGACGCCCTGTGTCCAATGTCCAGGGGGGGCCTAAACGTAGCAGTTGCCCACAAAGTGCTGGGCAACTGGTGCAATTGAGGGGGCCAACGTGGGAGCCTCTCTAGGCTATGCCCAACTGACTGGCCCCTGAGCCTCTCTGGGCTCCTAACTGAACAAAGGGCCCCTTGAGCCTTCTCTCAGGGCTCACAACAAGGTGGGGCCTTCTGGGGCCACTCCACCACAGACACCAAATGCCCCCTGAGCCTCTCTGGGCTCGTGACAGATATGCCCAGGTCGCCGGAGTCCCACTCGGGGGACTCGAGCTCTCCGAAATGCTCCCGGAGCCCCTCAGGGCTTTTAGACCATAACTGGCTGCCAAGAGCCTCACAGGCTCTCAATAATCACAGGCGCGAGGTCGCGCTACGGAGAGGGGGCGGGGCGGACACCGGCAAAGTGTCCCGACGCCCCCCTCTCCTCTTTCCCAGCACCAGCACTCACCGGGACGTGACGCGGGGGCCTCCTCTCGCTGGACCCTACCGCGGGCGGGGCTCTCTCCTGGCACGGGAGCCCCGCGGCCTCACGCGCTCTTTCCGCTCTCCCCTCTCACCCTCCGGGGCTCACCTCTTCACTTCTTTGGAGCCTCGGGGAGGGGCGGAATGTGCCGGCTTCTTCTTCTGCTGCAGGAGCGCGGGGTGGACTCCCGTCCGCTTCCTGTTGTCCCGCCGCAGCTTGCCTGACTTCCGGGTCCTACCTCGGGGACGCGATGCAATTGGCCAGCCGGCCAAGCACTTCCGGGTCGCACTTGGCAGCGGCCCGGCAACGTTTTCAAAACACTCCGGGCTGCGGCGGTGAACCCTCGTAATTTAAATAAAATGCGAGGTGGGCTCTCGCTCAGCCAAGAAACCAGCGAAACGGGTCCAATGTCGGGTGGGCACCGGTGTTAACGATCAAAGCGCTCCCAAGCGCCACAAAGGCCAGAAAAGCGCTCCCAAGCGCTACAGGGCAAAAAATGCAGCGCTCCCTGCGCTAAATGCAAATAAAGCGCTATTAAGCGCTCGGGGCCGAAATCAAGCGCTCCCAAGCGCTAGAGGAAAGTTCAGACCCCCACAGTTCTTCAGCAAGGCAGGGGGGGCAAGGCTGGGCCCAGAGCCAGCACACTGGGTCTCCAGGCAGGGAGACACCCCAAGTGGCGGTCCTCTGGCCCAGCAGCAGCAGCAGCCCCCTCAGGATCCTGGAAGAGAACAACTTCAGTGGGGACACAGCCCCATTTTTATACAGTATTTCCCTTTGTTCAAGGGTGCAGAGTGGGGGCGGAACCAGTCGCAGCTGGTTCTTGAGTACTCTGTTTACCTCAACCACCCTCTCTATTCACTGGCAGGGCTTGGGTCATTAGACACACCACAGGGGGGCGGAGCCAGCATTGTGTGGGGAAAACCCAGCCCATCCAGGACACAGGTACACTCCTCCCACACATTACTCATGCAGATCTCCCACTCACCACCGGGCAGACCCATCCAGACTTCCTGGAGCCTGGCATGCCAGCCAGCTCCAGCCAATCACACGCCAGCACCCTCACAGCACACGTACAGCCATGTCTAGAAATGGCGCTTCCCTACTAGACACATACATGCTGCATACACCGTTGCGCAGCATTCACTCACACGAGTTCACACATACCAGACTCAAGCCTGTACACCCCACGCATCAGGAACTACCAGGGACACATACATTCCCCATGCATTCCTATGGGCGGGCAGGCCTAGCTCAGCACATGCACTCAGAGTGCGCACGCACTTTCCACTGGGACACAGTGAAAGTGCGCAGAATCCCAAAAATCACCATTGCCAGGTCACCATTTCACGCAAAAAGTCTAGGGGTGAACCTGCCCTAAGGGCCAAAGTCCAACAGGCAGTAAATAAAACCGGAAATGAGGAAAGCAGATCTCAGGTGTGCTGTTTATGCCCATGAGGAAGGGGCCTTTTGGCCTTGAAACGCGTCGGGCAGACAAAAGAATAATAGCGCTGCATGCAAGCAAGCTGCATCTTCAAGCTGGAGGGCAGAGCATTGTCGAGTGCTCTTTCAATGCTTCAGGGCAATTTGTGTTTTCCTATTCACACACGGCAGCCCGGCTGTGGAAAGAGAACCATCACCAGCTGTTTGGACACTAATCATCAGCTTCGTGAGGCTGAAGCTCTGAACTATTCGGAACTGAAATCGGCACAGTGCTCCATATGCACACAAGCAGGCTTCCATGCAGCGTGACTCACTAAGAGGAGACAACGGACTTTAATTATAAACGCACGCATGAACTTACTCAAAGTGGATTACTCACCTGCTTTCAGGAACTCCATGCCCCACAATGCACCGAGGGTTCTGTAAAAAACACACGCCCACGGAAGGTCGGTATGGCAGTAAATAAAACCGGAAATGAAGAAAGCAGATCTCAGGTGTGCTGTTTATGCCCATGAGGAAGGGGCCTTTTGGCCTTGAAACGCGTCGGGCAGACAAAAGAATAGTAGCGCTGCATGCAAGCAAGCTGCATCTTCAAGCTGGAGGGCAGAGCATTGTCGAGTGCTCTTTCAATGCTTCAGGGCAATTTGTGTTTTCCTATTCACACACGGCAGCCCGGCCGTGGAAAGAAAACCATCACCAGCTGTTTGGACACTAATCATCAGCTTCGTGAGGCTGAAGCTCTAAACTATTCGGAACTGAAATCGGCACAGTCCTCCATATGCACACAAGCAGGCTTCCATGCAGCGTGACTCACTAAGAGGAGACAACGGACTTTAATTATAAACGCACGCATGAACTTACTCAAAGTGGATTACTCACCTGCTTTCAGGAACTCCATGCCCCACAATGCACCGAGTGTTCTGTAACAAACACACACCCACGGAAGGTCGGTATGGCAGTAAATAAAACCGGAAATGAGGAAAGCAGATCTCAGGTGTGCTGTTTATGCCCATGAGGAAGGGGCCTTTTGGCCTTGAAACGCGTCGGGCAGACAAAAGAATAATAGCGCTGCATGCAAGCAAGCTGCATCTTCAAGCTGGAGGGCAGAGCATTGTCGAGTGCTCTTTCAATGCTTCAGGGCAATTTGTGTTTTCCTATTCACACACGGCAGCCCGGCCGTGGAAAGAGAACCATCACCAGCTGTTTGGACACTAATCATCAGCTTCGTGAGGCTGAAGCTCTGAACTATTCGGAACTGAAATCGGCACAGTGCTCCATATGCACACAAGCAGGCTTCCCTGCAGCGTGACTCACTAAGAGGAGACAATGGACTTTAATTATAAACGCACGCATGAACTTACTCAAAGTGGATTACTCACCTGCTTTCAGGAACTCCATGCCCTACAATGCACCGAGGGTTCTGTAACAAACACACGCCCACGGAAGGTCGGTATGGCAGTAAATAAAACCGGAAATGAGGAAAGCAGATCTCAGGTGTGCTGTTTATGCCCATGAGGAAGGGGCCTTTTGGCCTTGAAACGCGTCGGGCAGACAAAAGAATAATAGCGCTGCATGCAAGCAAGCTGCATCTTCAAGCTGGAGGGCAGAGCATTGTCGAGTGCTCTTTCAATGCTTCAGGGCAATTTGTGTTTTCCTATTCACACACGGCAGCCCGGCCGTGGAAAGAGAACCATCACCAGCTGTTTGGACACTAATCATCAGCTTCGTGAGGCTGAAGCTCTGAACTATTCGGAACTGAAATCGGCACAGTGCTCCATATGCACACAAGCAGGCTTCCATGCAGCGTGACTCACTAAGAGGAGACAACGGACTTTAATTATAAACGCACGCATGAACTTACTCAAAGTGGATTACTCACCTGCTTTCAGGAACTTCATGCCCTACAATGCACCGAGGGTTCTGTAACAAACACACGCCCACGGATGGTCGGTATGGCAGTAAATAAAACCGGAAATGAGGAAAGCAGATCTCAGGTGTGCTGTTTATGCCCATGAGGAAGGGGACTTTTGGCCTTGAAACGCGTCGGGCAGACAAAAGAATAATAGCGCTGCATGCAAGCAAGCTGCATCTTCAAGCTGGAGGGCAGAGCATTGTCGAGTGCTCTTTCAATGCTTCAGGGCAATTTGTGTTTTTATATATATATATATATATATATATATATATATATATATATATATATATATTCACTGAAAAAAACACAGGTTTCAGGGACGTTATAGTTAGAAATTACCATTTAAAAAACCTTAGAAATTCACAGAAAAAACATAGGTTTAAGGGATGCTATAGTTAGAAATTAACATTTAAAAAACCTTTCAAATTCACTGAAAAAAACATAGGTTTCAGACACGTTATAGTTAGAAATTAGCATTTTAAAAACCAAAGAAATTCACTTAAAAAACCATAGGTTTTAGGAACGTTATAGTTAGTTGGACAGTTCACTCATACTAAACCATTGAAATTCTGGCGTTATAGTTAGTTCAGCTAACTATAACTTGCGCCCCCGCAATGCACTGCACTGCTGATAACGTCACATATTACATAATTTATGTATCTAATCCATGGCATACCTAACACCTTATCTAAGGAGAGGCAATCTTGGATAATCAATTGGTGAAGATTTGGTGTGGGTTGTGCCCAAATTCTCAGCCAACACAAGAAAGGGGCAACCGCTATCTGGTTGGAAATAAAACCCGTTCCTAGTTCCTCATGTATGTTAAAAATTGGTGTGGTAGCCAGGACCGACAGCAATCTGCGCAAAAAAGAGTTTTCGGTCCCCTGGATTTCTCTAGGATCTGTGTATCCCCAGATATCGCTCCAGTATGTCGCCATGGGGAGACACTTGGCGTTGTAGATCTTCATAAGCGCGGGGAGTGGTTTTGATCCAATTCTTTTCTCAAAGTCTAAAATAACCCCCGAAGCTCTGGCTAAGACATTCTTTTTGTGTGTACACTGCATGCACCAAGTTCGCCGGTCATCAAAAAGAACCTCTAAATATCCTTGCAATAGAATTTGACCTTCATTGCCCTCCTTGAACCTATGGACATAGCATGTGACTTTTTAAAATTGGTAATTAATTCCAAGGACTCCATAAAATCTATAAAATGATTTAAAAGCGTTTGCAGCCCCTTTGCAGTCCTTGCCACCAACACCGCATCATCCGCATATAGAAGTGTGGGAATCATTTTGTTGCCAGCTCTAGGGATATCTTTACAACATGAAATCAGGGAGTTCCCTAACTTGTTAATATAGAGTGTGAACAGCAAGGGGGATACAATGCACCCTTGCCGGACCCCTCTTTCAACTGCCCAAGAATCAGAAAGGGTACCATATTCGTTAAAGCGCACTGCCGCTGTTGTATTTTCATGGATGGCCGCCAGAAAATAAATCAAGTCAGCATCTAGCCCTATGGCTTGAAGGGCTGCCCAAAGTTTTGATCTGTTAACCAAGTCGAAAGCTGAGGTTAGGTCTATAAAGGCCAGATGGAGATCCCCGTGCTTAGCAACTGTATACTTCCCTATCACCAAAAGGAGATTAAGGCATTGCCCCAGCGCACCTTTCCCTTGCCTAATGCCATACTGGAGGTCGGAAACTATACTTGTTTGATCAAGCCACTCTGTTAGGCGTGGAAGGACAACTTTCCCCAAGATTTTGGCCGCGGAGTCAAGGAGCGAAATGGGCCTATAATAGGCCAGATCGTCTCTTGCTCCCTTCTTGAAGATCGGGATAATAACAGCCTTGACCCAAGACAGGGGAAAATCAGACATGGTGGCTACATTAAAAACATGGGTTAAAATCTTGGCCCATAACTTAGGATCTGCTTTATGAAGATCAGCCGGTACTCCATCTGGTCCTGGGGCTTTTCCTTCTGAAGTTGATATAATAGCCTTAGTGACTTCATCCATAGTAAAGACTAAAGGATGTGATATACGATCACTACCTACTGTCCCTGCAGGGGTTCCGGTGATCACATCGCTATACACTTCCCCAAAGTGTTGCACCCACCTCTCAGCAGGAACTAAACAGTCTTTACTGGAGTTTGGTGATTCATCAAACATTGGGCTATTTACAACAGACCAGAATCTAGTACTATTGGCCAGTACGCTTCCCTGACTGAGCTCCTCCCACGCCATCTCCCTTAGGTGCCTTTTCCACCTTTCCACTGCAAGTTTGTATGCCTTCCTTGCATTCTTAACCCGTAAGGCTACCCTTGGTTTTTGCTTAAGTTCCTGCATGAGTTCCTTATGGGTACTCATACAGGTTTAATCAAATCATTTTCTTAAATTTTGGGGGCTTGGTCTGCGGGATACAGTTAGGTTTAAAGCAACCTGCTTTGTGATTCGGTCAAAGGCATCAAGGACTGTTAGTGGATGGGAATCCTGATCTGAGCAAATCCCAAGCTCCTGTGCACAATTTGTGATTATATTGTCAATAAAGCTGTCAGGGGTGATCATTTCCCACCTTATTCTGCGTGCTTGTTCTATGGGAGCACTATTAGCACTGGTGAGTTGGGTCATGGACCTTCCTTTGTTTACAGCACAAATATTACGGTCCAATATCAGCGGGTTGTGATCACTAAAACAATTATTTGTTGCACTTAATGTGCCTAGTGACGACAACAATGAAAAGGAGACCAAAATATAGTAAATTATACTTTGCCGGCCATGACCAACATATGTAGGTACAGGAGGTATCCTATCCGGCTGTGCATGGCAGATCAGGTTATGGGTTGATAAAAAACTTTCTAAAAAAGGTGCCGGAAGAGCTGTATTCAAAATGAGTTAAACCCTTGGGACCATACTCCTCTTCCACCCTTACTAAACAATTGGCAGGTCAAACGTGAATATTAAAATCTCCCAGGACTAATATGTTATAGTGTGTTTCAGTGCTGTCCACATAATTATCCAAAAAAGCAGTAAGAGCTCTCAGGTTCTCTAGCTCATCACCTCTAGTGAATGAATTATAAACATTTATCAGTAGAATATTGGGAGAACATGATTCAAACAACTTTGCTTTGTATGACGACTTAAGGTTGATCAGCAGTAGTAACCCCCCCCCCCCTGCTCAACTCATGCTGGATGGTATAGCACATTTACACAAAAAGATATAAACCAATCGAGATAATAGGTTTCATTAGCCTCCCATGTTTCCTGAAGGGCTATGATATAATGTGTAGCTAGGAAAAGTTACCAACTGACGCGCCCCTTTTGGCCCTTAGACCAGCAATATTCCATGATAAAACTGTCATACTGCCTCCATCAGTTAATGACAAGGTAGAGCTAGGGTTTGCTATACCAGGTGGAGAAGGCTGGTGATTCAAAGGAGAAGATGTAATCGAGTTTGGTGGACTGGCCGTAGGAGCATGTGCTTCATCATCCACGATTTCCACCAAATTTTCTAAAACCACTGATGCTATGCTGCTAATGGGTAGTCAGTCTTGTGCATCTAGTCCAGAGATTGCCTGAAACCTTATTGACAAAGAGATGGAGGGAACTATCTGTGTAAAAGTACTTGATGGGGGCTGGTAAAAATATCCCAGTGGCAAGGCCCGGATTGAGATGGCAAATATGGGACACGGATCTTGCGCCCTAAGATCATCTGGACAATCAAGGTATTCTGAAAATTATAACCACAAAATCCCCCTCGATATTCTTTAGTAACCGTCCCACTCACCCAACTCTGCGCAATAAGGATGTTATTGCTCATGGGTACCCTAAAGCCTTTATGTCTGGATGGGCTCATTGTGTCCATTCGAGGGTGGACTTTTGGCTCTTAGTCCATTTGAGAGCGGAGATTGGGCTCACAGTGTCATAAGGGCAGGGGCAGGGTTGTTGGTCAATGTGCCCATTTGAGAGCAAACTTTAGGGTCACAGTGTCCATCTGGAGTAGAGTTTGAGGCTTACAGGGGCCATTTGAGGGCATAAGGGCAGACTTTGGGCTCACTCTGTCCATTAGGACCCGAGTTTGGGTCCAACATGTCTATTTGGGGCAGAGTCTGGAATCTCCAAGTGATGCACGCACCTCCAGGCAGCGACAGCTGGCGCCCTGGCCCGTGAATACCCGGTGCCAGGGAGCAGTAATTATAACCGCTGACTGCAGCGTCGAGAGGGGCTGAGGAGCTCAGGGGCAGCCTCCTATTAATAGGGCGTGCGGTGTTGGCAGCGCCCCTCCCTGCCAGAGACAGGGTTTCACTAGGTACCGACCGGATACCTGGATGAGTGCTGGGTACAGGTGGGCACCTCCTCCTCCCTGCCTGTCTGTGTGAATGTCAGCCTCTGGCTGTCTGTGCATCTGTCCACATCTGCCTGCCTGCGTGTCTGTCCACATCTGTCTCACTGTCTGTGCATCTGCCCACATCTGTCTGTGCATCTGTCCACATCTGCCTGTCTGTCCGCCCCTGCATGTGTGTCTGTTCACATCTGCATGTCTGTCTGCCTCTGCCTGTGCATCTGTCCACATCTGCCTGTCTGTGCGTCTGTTCACCCTGTCTGTGCGTCTGCCCACATCTGCCTGTCTGTGCGTCTGCCCACATCTGCATGTCTGTACCCACCTGTCTGTCTGTGCGTCTGACCACATCTGCATGTCTGTCCCCACCTGTCTGTCTGAGCGTCTGTCCACATCTGCATGTCTGTCCGCACCTGCCTGTCTGTGAGTTTGCCCGCATCTGTCTTACTGTCTGTCTGTCCCTGCGTCTGGGCGTGTCCGCTCGCCCCATTCAAGCTGGTGAGTCTGTCCGCCATGTCTATCCATGTCTATGTCTACCTGCCCGTGTGTCTCTCCGCCCTACCTGTGTTTGTCTGTCCGCCATACCTGCCGGTGAGTCTGTCCACATCTGCCGGTCTGTGTCTGGCTTCCCCGTTAGCCTCCATGTGTCTATGGCTTTCTGTCTGTGCGTCCGTCTGCCCGCCTGGTGGTTTCTATCCCTACCTGCCTGTGAGCCCACCCGTCCCGTCTGGGTCCGACCGCACCCTGCCTGTGTCTGACTCCTTCTACCTGCCTGTGCTTGTCTGACGTGGGTGACTGTGGGCAGTGTGTGTGGGGGAGAGGGGTGTGTGGAGCGCATGAGGGGGTATGCCATTGCACCCTGGCATGCACTATATGCCTAGTCTACAACCCCCCACGGTAATTATTATTATTATTGTTGATGTCGTTGTTGCTATTAATGTTATTTAGACAATGTGGGGTCATTGTGAATTAGAAGCCGGCCCGGCCTCTCAAAGGAGCCCCCAGACCGGTCACCGTAGCAGTGGCCACATGCTCGTGGTGTCACTGCTGGTTATGATTCCAGTAAGTGGTGGGGTCACCCTTAACCATGAACAAGTGAGCTGATGATCATTATTATAGTGCCTTGTGGACCTCGGAGGGGATGAGTTTGGGCGACACGCGCCATTAAGGTGTGAGATGTTAAACAAAAATAAAAGGACATTATTCACATAATGTTGATGCTAAATATCTAAAGCACAACTCACACACCAATGTCACACAGCACTTAGTGCACCTGCTAATGTTACACATCACCATGACGCTCAATTTATCTCTGTCAGAAGAATGACAGACTGAGTCTGCCCTGTTGATGGTCGATACTCTGTCCAGCAGGATGCACACAGGCCTCGGCCAAACACATTTTTTAACATAAATGTGTATTGGCATTTAGAACAACACATACATGGTTGCAGATCCTGGGTCAAAGCGACATATACAAGTGCAGAAAAATATGCAGATCAATTAACAATAACAACATAACAGTTAGAGGTCAAAATAACGGTCTCAGATTAGAGTAATGACACCTAGGCAATATCACCCCCCACATATATTAAGCATCAATGCCCCCGGGACCTGGCCCACCCGGGGGCTTCAATACAACGAAGCGCAGGAGCTCCGTGTCGTTTTTTTCAATTTTCTCGTCCGGATTCTTGCACCCATCGCAAATTCGGACGTTTTTTTTTTAAAAAAATGCTTTTTTTGGCCCTGGGGTTCCTTGTGGGACCCTTTGAGCCTAGTGGGTCAGGGTGTTTCTTTCCTGGCCCCTTTTCTTTTTTTCACCTTTTTTTTCTGTTTTCTTGTGACTCGGTTGTACTTTTTGTTAAATGGTGTAAATCCGTTCAGTCTTTGCTGAGAAATTCAAAAAATAAAAGTTCTGATATCTAGGGCAGCTGTGGATTCATGAACCCTCCTGACCACGAGCTTCACCGTGATTGGCTGCCAACACTCCAAACCAGGAAGTGAAAAGGGGGCAGGGTAGAAACACCCTGACCCCCTAGGCCTGCTCAGAGGGTCCCACAAGGACCCCCAGGGCCAAAGAAAGCATTTTTTCAAAATAATTTTGGTGAAATTCACGCTGGGGTCACAAATCCCACCGAAAATATTTTAAAAAATGAAGCACAGGCTTTATTTAAATGATGCCCCTTGGTTGGGGCAGGTCCCGGCGCATTGCCCAAATTAAAACACTGGAGATTGAATTCTTTACTGATGTGATTGGTGTGGTGCGGGCAGGCATACTTCACTAAATCATTCTGCGTGAACCCTGAGTGAGTGGTATTACCGGAGGTTAGAGGGCGTTTGATCCTTTATGTTCAATCACCTCAATTAGTATGATCAATCACGGCTTAATGTCCGCTGCTGCTTTTTGCAAGGTCCGCCCTCCATCAAGCGTTATTGGTCTATTTAGCTGCGAGTGTGATATTGATGGTCTGAGTACAGTCCGGCAGCGTCAGCTCTCTAATCACAATACAGTAAAATGCTGCTGGAAATGCCTATGGAGACCATCAATAACAATTCAATTAGAACAACCGCGACAATTCTGCCAACTGGCAGAGTTTCAATGCAAGGTAACGCCCGTGAACTCTTTGCGGGGTTCATGCCAGCGTAATAATAAAAGTTTGAATATTTGGTCATTAAAAGATAGCAGCTACCTGTTCTGTGTGATGTGCAGTGCGTCCACGGGCTTCGAGACAAGCCCCATGTGTCTGCAGAGGGCTCTGTTCTGATACTTTGCAACCAGAGCCATGATTTTAACAGAATTAGTGTATGACTTAAAAGCCATTCTGTAAATTATTAACTGATCATAAGGCAGTGATGAATTTTGAATGTGAGAGTGTTTTCAAGTGCTTTCATTATGAGAACTTGGGCATTTATTAGGCCAGAGAAACGCTCTTGCCAGCTTCAGCGCATGATAATTGCCTCACATACGTTTCGTCTATGAATTATTTCATTACAGGTTTAAAGATGATTGCTCCTTTCTCTTTTGAAGAGAAGTGATAGTGCAGTCATGCCTGCAGTGTAAAGCATCACTGCACTGCATGTCATGGCTTGCTTGAGCAGTGAAACTGAGGGGCCATTCTGGTAAGATGTGTTTTGTCTCTCAGCCCAGGAGTGAACAGTGTGGGTCGGGGTCCAGTGCCCTAAGGCTATGAGATTTTACCCTTGCCACTAGTCTCAACCTCTTGTGCAGCCCACATTCCATTTTTTGGGGTAAGATTGTGGGCTAGGGAGCGGCACAAACAGTAGTGCACTTTTATAAAAAAAAAAAAATGCAATAGTAATACAAAATAATCAAATGATCCAATTCATGTTGATTCCTCCTGAACTATTTTCGAGTCTTTGGCGTTGTCTGGGGCACAGCACATCATAATAATATCCTGCATAGAAAGTTTGCAGGCCTGTATGTATGAGGAAGGGAGGCCATTTATTTCACTTATAACTTTAGAAGGTTTGGTGCATTTGAGGAAAAATGTCCGTCTTCTTGCCTCACTGTGCTTCTTCCCCTTCATACTATACGTATACATATCTTCCCTTCAAATCTCTAACTAGAAGATCCTTTCCTCTAGATGTCCCTCCTATATCTCCACATCTAACTTGTATCTTCCCTCTCCTATCCTGTGGCTCGCATCATTTACTCTGGACATGCTCACATGTAATCTGTGTTTTCACACGTTTTCCCCCCTATCTCGCCCCATAAACCCTGCTTTCCAGAACCTCACCCCACGTCTTTAAACATCTACTCTGTAACCAGCAACATAAATCTTATACCTTTTTATATCTGCTATTTCCCTCTCTTTATTTTTTTCCGTATCTCTACAGACATCTCTCCTCATCAAGTGTCTATCTCCTCATCTCGTCTGTCTTTTCCTCAATTAGTGGCGTTTCAATGCAAGCGAACGGCCGTGAACTCTTTGCGGGGTTCACGCCAGCGGAATAATAAAAGTCTAAATATTTGTCATTAAAAGGTTGCAGCTACCTGTTCTGTGCGATGTACAACGCGTTTCGGGGTTTGATACAAGCCCCCCTTTGTCTGCAGCAGGCTCTGTTCTGATACTTTGCAACCAGAGCCGCGATTTTAACGGAATTGGTGTTATGACTTAAAAGCAATTCTGTAAATTATTAACTGATCATAAGGCAATGATGAATTTGAATGTGAGAGTGTTTTCAAGTGCTTTCATTATGACTAGAACTTGGGCATTAATTGGGCCAGAAAAAATGCCCTTGCCGGCTTCAGCGCATGATAATTGCCTCTTGGAGTGTGGACACCCCGAGGCCAGGACATGTATGGCTTAGTTTGTAAAGATCTTTGTCATCATTTGCAGGTCGCAACACACATACGTTTCATCTATGAATTATTTCATTACGTATTAACAGGCACATGCATCATTGGTTAAGATTGCGATTCTTAGTCCGGAAAATGGGTGAATTTAAGCTAGGCAATGCCAGGGTCATGATCTTCCCTGACTATTCCAGGGAGGTGCAGAAGATGCGGAGGTCCTTCGTCTCCGTGAAAGTCAAACTCTGGACCTTACGCATTCAATATATGCTTCTATTCCCAGCCAAGCTCAAGGTGATCTTTCAGGACTCGACTCAGTTCTTCCAAACACCCGAGGAGGCCTGGGTCTGGATTGAAGAACGCCCGAGACTTGGACCAAAGGCCAGCGGTACCGCAGCTCACTCAGTAACTTTGCAATCAAAATGGGAGCCAACACCACGGAGGGTGAAACTGCGACTGTGTCTCACGGCAAGAAACCCGAGATGCCTGGGGTCAATGCAACCAGGGACACCGTATAGACGGAATGGGACAACACCAAAAGAGGATTCGGCGGGGCTGCCACTGGAGACTCAACGCATGGAGACAGCACATATGCTGACCAATCTGACCAGGACTCCCCAGAGGATACTGATGGTGACCACCCTCTCCTCAAGAACTTACACCAGGCAGAAGGGTTCGAGACAGCGGGCCTGGAAGTGGAGCCAGATCCTCAAATACAGCAACACAAAAGTGGCGAAGAAAAGTAAATCTTGGCGAGACGGAAGAACCAATCAGCGATTCAGCAACGGCACCGGGGCCACCCCGCCCAGGCGTGCCTGAGTCAAGGAAGAGATGGTGTTACCCATTTTCTGGGAACTAGAGACATATCCTTTATAGTTTTGGTTGTTATTGGGGGTAGGGGGAGGGGAAGGGTGGGAGCGACAGACACCTCAAGGACACCTATGCCTGTTATGTTGGGGAATGTAGGGTCAAGTGTAGGACATGTGAGGATGTGGGGTGGGGGAACAGAGAGGGGAAGGGAAGGGAGTTTGGGGGGAGTTTTGGGGTAAAGTTCTTTGTTTTTTTTTGCAGGGACTGATACGGGGCATTTACAGCACTGATACTTACCTTCCAAAATTACAACATGGCCATACAGAACGATGACAGATACTGCGTCCTCTCATGTAATGAAAATGGGTTGGGGGACAAAGTAAAGAGGGGCTTAGTCTCGGCGTACATTACAAGGTTGAAACTCAAGATCCTTTTTCTGCAAGAAACGCATCTGAAAGGCACGCAGTGTAAGTTCTTGTTAGAGGCGCTTACAAGACACTGGTACATGCCGGCTTTTCTTATGGAGCGCGGGGGATTACCATTTTAATAAAGAAAGCCCGGCCCTTTAGAATTGAACGCACATGGACGGACCCAAATTGGACATATGTGGCAGTGAAAGGCATATGGAATAGGAGGGACATTACTCTTATAAGCCTATATGCTCCTCTAAGACTACAAAAGCAGACGCTGGATACATTGGCAGGTATCCTCTTGGAGGCAGGCTCCAGTACCCACCTAGTTGGAGGGGACTTTAATGACGTAATGGACCCTCAGTACGATCGTACTACGGTCCCTCTTGCAGGTTCTAGCGAGACGCAACTCAAGAGGTTCACAGACACCCTAGCTCTGACATACCTATGGAGTAGGCACCACCCAGGTACTAGAGCATATTGCTTTTACTCCAGAGCCCATAAAACCTTTTCGAGAATAGACTATATCTTGGCCCCGGCGGGAGAGGTGAAGGAGATCCAAAAGGCAGAATACTTAGCAAGAGGCCTCTCTGACCACTTGCCCCTCTGGCTAACAGTGGGAAAGGGTTGCAAATGTTTGGGTAATTATTGGAGGCTTAATGCCTGGGAACTTAAGGATCCGAAGGTAGCTAAGGAAGTTAGAGTGGATTCGAAGCTCTATTTTCAAGGAAATGTGGGCTTGGGGGAGTCGGCTATAACTATCTGGGAGGCATACAAGAAAGTCCTAAGAGGTAGGGCCCAGAACATAATAGCGCAGAAAAAAGGCCAGGCACAGAAAGATATTTCGGAGACCGAAACCAGGTTCCTCCAGTTAGAAAAGCAGGCCCTCACAATTGAAGATCCTGTATTGCTACGGAGAATGAGGACTCTACGCCAGGAATACTTGGCTATGGCTAGGGACGAGGCACAGCAGCAATTCAGGCTATACAACAGCGCCTCTACGATGTGGGGGATAAGGCAGGTAGGCTGCTAGCATGGCTCAGCAGGAAAGAACTAGACAGCAGATGGGTAACCCAGATAGAGACCAATGATGGTCAATGGTGGAGAAGTGTGGCTCACTGGTTAGAGGAGGCAGACCTGGAAGCAGAGGTCAGCCCGGGACCAGGGTTCAATTCCCGGCTCGGCGGGGTCTTGAGTCCTAAAAAATGTCCATGGACTCGACAATTCTCGCTCCGGTGCCTACTCGATTCACGGGTTCACACTCTGCGACTCTGGGCAATAGCTTGCTTAATCTACACAACGGCCCCTCGCGGCGGGATGCCTGGCTTTCACCTAGCGGATACCCTGCCGGGGTTATCTCACAGGGGAATACCAGGACGGGTTCCCTAAGCAAGCGCTTAGAAACCGCTTGGTGATTTGCGCTATATAAATTCCTGTACATTTACATTTACATTTACATTTTCATGGTCAGAGGCACGTGACCCCCGTGAAGGAGGCCGAGGCCTTCGCTCATTATTACAAGGTTTTCTATGCCAAACATCCCCTGATGGGACCGTCAGAAATTTAAAGCTATTTAGAGGCGATAGAGGTCCCCAGACTAGGAGAAGAAGATGCTCGAGCATTGGAAGCCGAGATAACTCTGGAGGAAGTAGAGGCAGCTATCAGTTACCTGAATTCTGGGAAAGCTCCAGGTCCTAACGGACTGCCACCAGAACTCTTCAAACAAAACGCTGCCTTATTGGGCCCCCACCCGTTGAACTTATACCTGGAGGCGCGAGACTCGGGTAGTTTACCAAAAGACCTCCGCACTGCCACATAGTGGTGATACCCAAGAAAGATAGACCGCCACAGAAGTGCAGCTCGTATCGCCCCATCTCGCTTGTAAATATAGAGACAAATATACTGGCACATGTCCTCACTGGCAGGCTCACAACAGTTATATCTAGTCTCATTCACCATTACCAATCTGGCTTTATGCCGAGGAGGTCCACGAGATTAAACCTGCAAAGAGTACACAATTGGCTTGAGGTAACTAGCAAGAAGGCAGATCCGCATTTAATACTCTCCCTTGACACTGAAAAAGCATTTGATTGTGTTTACTGGCCTTATCTCATGACCACATTGGAAAGGTTTGGTTTTGGCCCCAAATTTAGGCAATGGATAACTCTTTTATACGAGAAGCCAATGGCCCGGGTACGGGTCAAAGGAGTGCTCTCTGGGGAATTTCCAATAGAGCGTGGGATTAGACAGGGATGTCCCCTGTTCCCCCTTCTTTTTGCTCTTGTATTTGAGCCTCTTGCATGCGTCATTAGAGCGCATCCGGATATGACTGAATTTCGGTGTAACAACACTGAGAATAAGGACGAACGAATATCGTTATATGCAGATGACATTCTTCTCAATGTCACGAATCCCAAGGCAACACTCCCACGATTACTAGACAGTTTCGACTGCTTTGGTAGACATGCAGGGTATAAAATTAACTGGGAGAAATCTTGCCTATATTCAGCGAATCAGGGATGGGGAACTTTTGACTGTGTGAGTCAGCTCCAGGTGGAATGAAATGGGATGCAATACTTGGGTATTTACGTGACTGCCAATAGACAGGAGGCCATACACCCTAATATCCACAGAGTCCTCAGAGAGTTCAAAATAGATGTTCAGAGGTGGAAGACGTTGCCTCTGACACTGCTAGGTAGGGCCGCCTTATACAAAATGGTAGTGCTGCCCAAATTCCTTTATATCCTTCAGAACATGTACTACCCAATCCCAGAGGATGTCTTTGTCAAGAGTGATGATGCTCTACGTACATTCCTCTGGGATGGAAGGCACCCCAGAGTGGCCTTAGTCACCCTACAGCGTAATCAATATAATGGTGGAATATCGCTGCCAGATATTAGAGCCTACTATTGGGCCTCCCATCTGATAGTGATTAACGACTGGGAACATATGCCTGGGGATCACCCGACCTATGCGCTAGAACGCACGCAATTTAGAAAACACCCACACATCCACAACATTTATGGATGGAAGGGAGTCACAAAATTATTAGCAGCCACGCAGGTGGTGGTGGCCGCCTGGAAGAAAGCAGAAAGGCAAATTAAATGGACCAATATCATCACTAGAGAAACCTCCCTTTGGGTGGAAGGGAGACTCACAGAATTTTCTAAACTAACTGAGTTTAAAAAAGGGATCTGCTGGGTATCTCCTGAATCAAAGACATTCTAAATCACAACAAACTTGTCACCTTTCCCGCCCTACAGAGGGAATACGACCTGCACCAGTCGCAATAATATAAATATCTGAGATTAGCCCATGCGTGGGAGGCGCAACAAATCGACATGGAGAAGCTCCCAGAATATGCCCTATTAGAGGGCAGACTCCTCATGGACGAGATAGCAGAAAAAGCAGTCTCATGGACGTATCGAACTATAATAAATAATCAACCAGATACACTCCTAAAACTTAGGGTTAAGAGGGAAACTGAGCTAGGGGTTCTAGAAGATCTAGACTGGGAGACTGTGCTGATGCATCCACGGGAAGTTGCCATTAAGTCGAGGCTTCGACTTATTCAATTCAAATATCTGCATAGAGCTTACTATGACAGATCTCGTTTACACAGAATGGGGAGGGCAGAAGCCCCCAATTGTCTCAGATGCAACAAGGAATCTGGAGCATATTTCCACACAATATGGGAGTGTCGGGAGATACAAGCCTATTGGGCGAAGGTGCTGACTGAGCTGAAGGGAACGGTGTTGGGTGAAATTATACCTAGAGACCCCAAATTTGTGCTATTGGGCATTCATACAGACATAGACCTCACGAAGCCAAAGCTACTACTAACAAACCTCGGCTTGGTGGTTGCCAAGAGAGATTTGGCGCGCAAGTGGGGGTCGACGCAGGGACTTACGTTGGATGAATGTAGGAGGGGGATGGATATCTATATGACAGGAGAAAAGACCACAAATGCGGCAAGGGGTTGTCCAAAAAAGTTCCTGAAAATATGGAGTCCCTTTATACAATACTGTGGCCTCGAGCTGGAAGTTTCGCAATTGGCCACCCAATCATAACATAAAATGATGTAGGGGGTGGGGGAATCAGAGACGTGAGGAAGTTTAGGAGTACAAAACCCTGACTCATGTATCGCTGTCGCAAGTATCAATGCCTATATATGTAAATGTTATCAAGACTTTGCCTCCAACACCTGCAAATGGTGATTGTATTAATGTTGCTTTAAGTAAAATGTTAATAAACAAATTCAATAAATAAAAAAAGATTGCAATTCTTTATCTGCGATATTTAAGGAATCGCAAATAAAGAATCGCAAACCTGGATGCAACAAAAAACATTGCGAAAAAATAAAGAATCCCTAAAAATTGCAAAAATTTCGATAATTGCAAAATTCTACAGACATCTCTCTTCATCAAGTGTCTATCTCCTCATCTCTTCTGTCTCTCCCTTCTATACATACCACGCTTGTATATATCCACCTTTATGCACTGACTTTCTTCATATATGCTTTGCATAGGGCAATTTAAAGTACAAGCCCAAAATTACAAAATATCTTGTAACTACAGAACTCGTAGGTGTCACACCTGAAATGCAGACTTGTTCCCATGCTTCCTATCTTAAATAAATACTTAAAGACCATTTATTAAACCTGATTGCATATTAATGCATTTTTGACTGCGTAGCACTACTTTGTGTTACACTTAGCCTCCTCTTTAGGAGTTCTGGCAAAATATTCTGGGAAGAATATCATGAGACCCAAATATTGTGTCTTAAATACCATGATGTAAAAAATATAGTGGGTCAGAATAAAGCAGGTAAGATCATCTTTTTTTAGACCCCTTTGAAAATCATTGTTAGCAAAATTGCTGTGTTTTGTTAGCAATATTGCTGTGTCTTATATCAGTGTAATATATTGCATTGTATATATATATATATATAATATATTCTACTGATAAATGTGTATAATTCGTTCACTAGAGGTGACGAGCTAGAGCACCTGAGAGCTCTTACTGCCTTTTTGGCATATATATATATATATATATATATATATATATATATATATATATATATATATATATATTTGGACCTGGCCCTTTTGGCAGGTTCACCCGAGACTTTTTGCCTTTTCCTAGCCTGTTCTGTGACCTGGTGTTGGTGATTTTAGGCCTCTGCGCACTTTTTCACTGTGGTACAGTGTAAAGTGCGTGAGCTCTCTGTGTATGTGTGGTGAGTGACCTGCCCTCCCATAGGAATGAATGGGGAATATGTATGCTCATGGTAGTTCCTGATGTGTGGGGAGTGCAGGGTCGAGTTTGATATGTGCGAACTCGTGAGATTGAATGCTGCGTAATGGTCTGTGCGGCATGATTGTGTCTAGTCTAGAAGTGGCACTTTCAGAAGTTGGCATATTTGTGTAATTTGTGCCTGGCGTGTGATTGGCTGGTGAGCCTGGCCCAGGAGTGCCTGGGCCTGCTTGTGGATTGACTGTCTGGTTTGAGGATGACAGGGGCTGGGGAGCACCCAGGAGGTTATCTGAGTCAGCCCGTGGATGAAAGGCTGCATCTGCTGCCAGGGAAGTGGGAGGAGATAGCACCTCGGAGTGAATGAGGCTGTGCCTGCCTGCCACAATGCTGGCTCCATCTCCCTGCTGGGCGACTGTCACCTCTGTCCCTGATACTGAAAGGAATTCCCTATAACCAGTTCTAGCTGGTTCTCACACTGCCTGCACCCTTTAGACTTCAAAGACTTTTTTCTGTATAAAAAGGGGCTGTGTCCCCTTACAATTGGTTCTTGTTTCCAGCTTGAATCAACGAGGGGCGTGCTGCTGCTTGGGCCCAGGAGGAAGGCTTGCCTCCCTGGGCCCTGCCCAGCCCCTGGATACCCTGCCCCTGGATACTGGAGGATTTTCCTGCTGGGGGCTATGCTGCTCCCTCTTTTTTCCTGGACTGCTGAGGTCCTGGACTCCTGAATGACCTTTCTGCCTCTTTAAGGGGGACTTGCTGATCTTTCCTTGTCCCTAGCACCTGGGAGGCGCGTTGGTGTGGATTCGCCCTGTTGCTGGGGCCCTGGTCACTGGTGGGGCCAGTCCTGGGGGCTTGCCTGTGCCCCAGCGCCTTGGGAGCGCGTGTCTGCTTATTTCTGCGCTTCCCCGCCCCACATTTTGCGTGGGGAATAGCAGGTGCCCACCCTGCGTTGTGCGGCTCTTATTCCTTTAATCCACGAAGCCGGTGCCCACCCGGCATTTGCCCCGCGGCCATGCCGCTAGTCTTAACTTTTTAATTCACCTCGAGGGAGCCCACCCCTCGGTGAAGTGATTCCCCGCCTGCCTGCCTAAGCGGGGCCGCTGCGCTGCCCGCAGCAACCCGGAAGTGGTTGGCCGGCCGGCCAATCCTGGCGCGACCGCCCGGAAGTCCCGCCCCGCAGGCCGGGGGAAAGAAGAAGTATCGCCGTCCGGTGCGGGGCTCCCGCGTTCTGGAGGGAGCCCCGGGAGAAGAGGAGAGGCAGAGGGGGCGCGGGGCACATTGCCGGTGCGCGCCCCCGCCGCAGTTCCGCAGCACGCACCCAGGAGAAGCAGCTGCATCCCCCGGCAGGGCTCCATGGTAGAAGAGGAGCCCCGCCGCCGCCCGTGTGAGCACCCGGCCCCAAGAAGCGGGACCGGGTGAGGGAGAGCTGCAGCGTCAGAGTACCGGTGAGTGAGGCCACAAAAGAGAAGGGGGGCGCCGGGACACGTTGTCGGTGTCCACCCCCCCCCTCCAGGAGCCCGATCTCGTGCTCGTTGTTGTTGAGCCTGAGAAGGGCTCAGGGGGCATTATTTAAGTTTGGAAGCCCCGAGAGGCTCCCTGGGCACAGTTGTTTTCAAGCCGTAAAGGCTCCCCGGGGGCACCATTGCTGTAGATGTGTTTGGAGAGCCCAGAGAGGCTCGTGGGCATATGTGATGGTTTAAGGAGCCCGTGGGCTCCTGGGGCACAGCGGATTTTAGAGCCAGATGGCTCCAACGCCCCTAAGTTGTTTTCAGAGCCTGTGTGGCTCCGTGTGGCGCAGTTTTATGTTCAAGGGCTACTGAGAGCCCATGCCACAGATTTGACTTCTCAGCTGCCCAGCAATTAGTGGGCAGCTGCACCGTTTAGGCCTTTTTGTGATTGCTTACAGCTGCCCAGCACTTCGTGGGCAGCTGCCACGTTTAGGCTTTTACTTTTGACTGGCGCTGCCTGGCACCGCGCCCTGACATTCTGGACACAGGGCGTCTTAGCCCCAACAAGGCCAGTTGGCCTAGGGACTGCCACAGGTGGTGGCTTATGTAAGGTTTTGCGCAATTGTGTGGGTTTTCCTTGCACCTCTGAATGTTTTAGGCATCATGTGTCTTTGCGCTATTGAGTTGTGTTTTCTTTCCTGGCACCTCTGAATGTTTTTAATGCATCATGTGTCTTCCTTGATTTTACACCTCTGAATGTTTTTAATGCATCATGTGTCTACCTTGATTTTACACCTCTGAATGTGTTGGTTGATGCATCATGTGTTTTTCTTTCCCTGCACCTCTGAATGTGTTTTTGATTCATCATGTGCCTTGTTATTACACCGCTGAATGTATGTTTTATGCATCATGTGTTTTTCCTTCCCTACACCTCTGAATGTTTGATGCATCATAAGTAATGTGTTCTTGGTTCTACCCCTAAATGTATTTTATTCTTAGGTGGTTGTGTTTTGCCTAGTATAGTTTATACTAGAGAGGTTATGTGACCATGCGTGATCTAGGCCTATGGTTATTAGTATTGTGTAGTGTGTACCTACCTTTACCAGTAGTTACTGGTTGTGATTTATAACTGCTATTTTGTGCTACAGTGATTTTATATCCTTTATTCTAATTTCTTGACAGTATTTCTATTTCTAAAAGTGTTGATTATGACAGTGGCCCATGTGGCCCTGTCTTGTACATAATCCTTTGTGAATATTGCCCATGCCAGTTGGCACAAGGTACATGTGTGATTTCTATCTGATGTGTTTTGACAATACAAAGGTTATTTTAATATAACCTTGTGTGGAGTTCCTTTTGTGGTGTGCCTAGGATGTTGTTGCTGTTGTGCACTGCTTTACACATTGTCTCCGAGTTTAGCCTTACTGCTCGTGCCAAGCTACCAAGGGGGTGAGCAGGGGTTATCTTGGCGTGTGACTCCCTTGCCCTGACTAGAATGGTGGTTTCTGCCTGGCTTTGGCGTCAGCCTTAGCCTACCAGAAATAGCCAGTTCTAACATATATACGTTACAGGGGCCCCCGCATCTGAAGTTGGCCTGGATCCTACTGGTAACCGCTTCGGCGCTTCATTTCTTCAGGGTACTGAAATTTTCCAGGTCCACCATCGGAGCAGGACACGGGGATTATAGCGGTGTTGGAGGCATTCGTGCACCACGACGGGCAAGTTGGATTTCCGGACGAGCCCCCGTCATTTTCCTGGTGTCTCTTCGGAGGTTTTGCGGTTCAGGGGACCGGAGGGGACACTTTGTAAGGAGCAACTACAGGATATCAGTGAAGCAAAGATGACAAGCCCTCGCCGCAACAAGCACCTGATCCAACCCGCATCACTCACCTCATTGAAAAGCTGCATTCTGGGACCTGTAGTTTTCGCTGCAGCCACCTAGCTTCAGGTGTAGTAGATTGACCACTTGGGAGGCGGGGTCAGAGGCGGACCTATCCGTGTGCGGCAGGACATAGCATAAACTTTCATCTTTGCCCACACCCTGCTCATAGACTCTGGGCGCTGAGGAAGGCTAAGAAATGCCGAAATGCATACGCCATTTGAGAGTCACAGCTTCATTAAAGGTGGTTCCTGTCTCCCCCTACGTGGCCTCTGCTTCTTTCTTGAAAGGAGTGTTCTGCATATATATATATATATATATATATGAAAACACAAATTGCCCTGAAGCATTGAAAGAGCACTCGACAATGCTCTGCCCTCCAGCTTGAAGATGCAGCTTGCTTGCATGCAGCGCTATTATTCTTTTGTCTGCCCGACGCGTTTCAAGGCCAAAAGGCCCCTTCCTCATGGGTATAAACAGCACACCTGAGATCTGCTTTCCTCATTTCCGGTTTTATTTACTGCCATACCGACCTTCCGTGGGCGTGTGTTTGTTACAGAACCCTCGGTGCATTGTGGGGCATGGAGTTCCTGAAAGCAGGTGAGTAATCCACTTTGAGTAAGTTCATGCGTGCGTTTATAATTAAAGTCCGTTGTCTCCTCATAGTGAGTCACGCTGCATGGAAGCCTGCTTGTGTTTTCCTATTCACACACGGCAGCCCGACCATGGAAAGAGAACCATCACCAGCTGTTTGGACACTAGTCATCAGCTTCGTGAGGCTGAAGCTCTGAACTATTCGGAACTGAAATCGGCACAGTGCACCATATGCACACAAGCAGGCTTCCATGCAGCGTGACTCACTAAGAGGAGACAACAGACTTTAATTATAAACGCACGCATGAACTTACTCAAATGGATTACTCACCTGCTTTCAGGAACTCCATGCCCCACAATGCACCGAGGGTTCTGTAACAAACACACGCCCACGGAAGGTCGGTATGGCAGTAAATAAAACCGGAAATGAGGAAAGCAGATCTCAGGTGTGCTGTTTATGCCCATGAGGAAGGGGCCTTTTGGCCTTGAAACGCTTCGGGGAGACAAAAGAACAATAGCGCTGCATGCAAGCAAGCTGCATCTTCAAGCTGGAGGGCAGAGCATTGTTGAGTGCTCTTTCAATGCTTCAGGGCAATTTGTGTTTTCCTATTCACACACGGCAGCCCGGCTGTGGAAAGAGAACCATCACCAGCTGTTTGGACACTAATCATCAGCTTCGTGAGGCTGAAGCTCTGAACTATTCGGAACTGAAATCGGCACAGTGCTCCATATGCACACAAGCAGGCTTCCATGCAGCGTGACTCACTAAGAGGAGACAACGGACTTTAATTATAAACGCACGCATGAACTTACTCAAAGTGGATTACTCACCTGCTTTCAGGAACTCGATGCCCCACAATGCACCGAGGGTTCTGTAACAAACACACGCCCACGGAAGGTCGGTATGGCAGTGTTGGAAATGGGATCCCCGGCTGGCCAGGGCTTTCGCCAAGGTCAGTTAGAGACCACCACCCCCAAGTCAGGGCAAGGGAGTTACACGCCAAGATAACCCCTACTCACCCTCTAGGTAACGTGGCACGAGCAGCAAGGCTAAACTTGGAGGCGATGTAAGTTAAGTATTTGCGCACGCACCCCAGCAACAACTCCCAGGGCCCACCACAAAGGAAACTCCACACAAGGTTATATAAAAATAGCCTTTGTATTACACCAAAACACATTAGATAAAACACACACTTTACAATGTGCCAGAGGCACGGGCAGAATTTACAAGGGATTATATACAAGACAGGGCCACCTGGACCACTGTCAGGAATCAGAAGTAGCACTTTCAAAAATAGCACTTAGTACATAGAATACAGCACACAACCAGTAATCACTGGTAACCAGGACCTCACTAGCACCACCTGTACTAGGGAGAAAACAACCACCTATGTATCACAATACCTGTAGGGGTGTAAGCACATAACACATGATGCAATGCATAACATTCATTCAGAGGTGTAAAGGCACATGACGCATAAACAATACATTCAGAGGTGCATAGACAGTACAATTGCGCCAAACTCACGTAAGTCACCACCTGTGACTGTCCCTAGGCCAACTGGCCTTGTTGGGGCTAGGACGCCCTGTGTCCAATGTCCAGGGGGGGCCTAAACGTAGCAGTTGCCCACAAAGTGCTGGGCAACTGGTGCAATTGAGGGGGCCAACGTGGGAGCCTCTCTAGGCTATGCCCAACTGACTGGCCCCTGAGCCTCTCTGGGCTCCTAACTGAACAAAGGGCCCCTTGAGCCTTCTCTCAGGGCTCACAACAAGGTGGGGCCTTCTGGGGCCACTCCACCACAGACACCAAATGCCCCCTGAGCCTCTCTGGGCTCGTGACAGATATGCCCAGGTCGCCGGAGTCCCACTCGGGGGACTCGAGCTCTCCGAAATGCTCCCGGAGCCCCTCAGGGCTTTTAGACCATAACTGGCTGCCAAGAGCCTCACAGGCTCTCAATAATCACAGGCGCGAGGTCGCGCTACGGAGAGGGGGCGGGGCGGACACCGGCAAAGTGTCCCGACGCCCCCCTCTCCTCTTTCCCAGCACCAGCACTCACCGGGACGTGACGCGGGGGCCTCCTCTCGCTGGACCCTACCGCGGGCGGGGCTCTCTCCTGGCACGGGAGCCCCGCGGCCTCACGTGCTCTTTCCGCTCTCCCCTCTCACCCTCCGGGGCTCACCTCTTCACTTCTTTGGAGCCTCGGGGAGGGGCGGAATGTGCCGGCTTCTTCTTCTGCTGCAGGAGCGCGGGGTGGACTCCCGTCCGCTTCCTGTTGTCCCGCCGCAGCTTGCCTGACTTCCGGGTCCTACCTCGGGGACGCGATGCAATTGGCCAGCCGGCCAAGCACTTCCGGGTCGCACTTGGCAGCGGCCCGGCAACGTTTTCAAAACACTCCGGGCTGCGGCGGTGAACCCTCGTAATTTAAATAAAATGCGAGGTGGGCTCTCGCTCAGCCAAGAAACCAGCGAAACGGGTCCAATGTCGGGTGGGCACCGGTGTTAACGATCAAAGCGCTCCCAAGCGCCACAAAGGCCAGAAAAGCGCTCCCAAGCGCTACAGGGCAAAAAATGCAGCGCTCCCTGCGCTAAATGCAAATAAAGCGCTATTAAGCGCTCGGGGCTGAAATCAAGCGCTCCCAAGCGCTAGAGGAAAGTTCAGACCCCCACAGTTCTTCAGCAAGGCAGGGGGGGCAAGGCTGGGCCCAGAGCCAGCACACTGGGTCTCCAGGCAGGGAGACACCCCAAGTGGCGGTCCTCTGGCCCAGCAGCAGCAGCAGCCCCCTCAGGATCCTGGAAGAGAACAACTTCAGTGGGGACACAGCCCCATTTTTATACAGTATTTCCCTTTGTTCAAGGGTGCAGAGTGGGGGCGGAACCAGTCGCAGCTGGTTCTTGAGTACTCTGTTTACCTCAACCACCCTCTCTATTCACTGGCAGGGCTTGGGTCATTAGACACACCACAGGGGGGCGGAGCCAGCATTGTGTGGGGAAAACCCAGCCCATCCAGGACACAGGTACACTCCTCCCACACATTACTCATGCAGATCTCCCACTCACCACCGGGCAGACCCATCCAGACTTCCTGGAGCCTGGCATGCCAGCCAGCTCCAGCCAATCACACGCCAGCACCCTCACAGCACACGTACAGCCATGTCTAGAAATGGCGCTTCCCTACTAGACACATACATGCTGCATACACCGTTGCGCAGCATTCACTCACACGAGTTCACACATACCAGACTCAAGCCTGTAAGTCCAACATAACCCCCTTCCAGCCAAAACGCAGGGGAGACCAATCACCACCGTGATGGACTTCCCTGCTTGGGGCGATAGAACACGGACGCGGGCCCACAACTGCAGGGACACCCTCCTGTTCTACGCCATGGTGAACCCAGGGGATTCCTTCTAAACACACTGTCTGGACCAACTGGGCTACCCCACTGGTACTCCCAAGTTGTCCGCGGCCAGGACCAGGCCCTGGGCCACCCAGGTGCCACTGGTCCATGCCAATTCGCAGAGCGGGGGGTAGTAACCCCTGGCACATAGGAGCCATTTTCCACTCTTCCTGTCTGCAAGACAGGACTAGACTGCCACTGGTACTCCAGCCTAGGGCCTACAACCTCAGGCGGACCAGGAGTCTCAGGGAAGGCTCTCCTCCCCCTACCTCTTCTCCTAGGGTTCCTCCTCCCTCTGCGAGGGGTACCCCTAGAACGCCATTCCAACCCAGGGCTTATCCACTCAGGTTGCACCGGGGTCAGAGGTGGGCTCTCCCACCCTCTGCACCCCCTTCCAGAGGTCTGCCCTCTCCCACCTGGAGAAGTTCCTCTGGAAGAAGAACCGGTCAGGACACTGGTTACAGTCGTCCTACCCTTCAGGTCAGTCTGATCCTGAACCTGGCCTTCCAACCTCTGGTCTAAAACCTTCGGTGGAACAATTGCCTGGCACTCCAGGACTTCTGGGGACTCACACACAATCCCCCTGAGGCTGACACATGGCCCATGTGTCGTGTGACTGTCTGTCTGGCGCAGATCTCCCACTCCGTGTCCACCTGACAGTGCGCGAAGATCCCCAGACCAGAAGTGGTGTCACCATGGTCACTACACGGGAACCTAGCCCAACTGGGTAGTCCCTGACCCACTGGTCCAGCCACTGGGGAACTCCCCCAATCACTCCTCACTCTGGACTCCTGTACCCTCCCTACCGGAGCGGTACTGCCAGCATCTAGAACCACAGGAGCTCTGTTTACAGACACTCCAGGTCCTCTACTCACTAGGAGATCTTCCTCAAGTGGACTAACAGGACAGCCTAGGTCCCCAACCTGGTGTTCCCTCAAGAAACCATCCAAGTCCTGAGGCAGGGCTTCGGGCGTCTGGGGAACCTCGGTCTCCCCCTCACTCCTGCTCCACTGAGCCAGGCAGTGAGCCCCTACACCCTCCTCGCTATCCTGGGACCTAGCTGGGCTACACTGAGCCTCCTCCACCACGCTGGGCTGGAGGATACCTGAACCACTACTTTTGGAGTCACTCACTAGGGACTCTAGAGAACCTCTGGCCTTCTCCCAGCGGTCTGCTTCCCTTGCCAGTAACTCTGGATCAGTAAATCCAATTTGCAACAGGTGTTGGCGCAACTCTGGCGAACAACCACTGAGCACCTGCTCTTTGACAATAAGATCAAACAAGACTTCAAAATCAGAGTCAGTGTGAACCTCTACCCAAGCCCACAGTGTATCACAACATTCATCCTCAAAATCTACCCAAGACTGGTGAGACAGTTTCCTACTGTCCCTGAACTTCACCCTTAACTCTTCCTCTGGGAAAACAGGTACCAGACTGGGGGAACTGGGACTGGGATTTCCTACACTGAAATCTAAATAGCTGCCACCACTGGACTCAACCCTCCCTGGGGGATCCAGAAACTCAACACTGCGCGCAGGGGATAGTCTACCCTCCAGAGCTACTTTGCCTCTGGTGGCGGCCCTCTCAGCCTCCTCTATCCTGTCCTGCGCTAAGACCCTCTCGGTCTCCAGCTGTTGCTTCTTAACCTCCAGCTGTTGCTTTCTAATGCCCAGCTGTGCCATAGCCTGGGCATGCTCCAACCTGAGCTTTTCTAAAGCCAGCTGGTGCTCCCTTTCTCTCCTCCTATCTTCCAGCTCCTCTGGGGACAGGAAAAGGGATGAGGCGCTGCCTCCTACGCTGGACCCAGCAAGGGACTCCCTATCTATGGGGTCCTCACTATCTGCTGGCGTCCCTGTGCTATCATTTTCTTCCTCCTCCTCAGACTCTTCAGGGCTCCCCTCTGACCCACCACCCTCATGGTGTGAGACCCGGGCCCTCTCCTCACTGTGCTCACGCTCCCAGTCCTCCTTCTGCCATTGGATTAGGTTACCCCTAAGTTGGGACTGGGTGTCTGACTCATTCACTGCAATGTCTCTCTCCTCGCAAAACTCTCTCAGTTCATGCAAAAACAGACCCCAGACATTAAAAGCAGACTCCATCTTGGCAAGATGCTTACAGACACGTGCAACACAGGGGACTTAACAATCTGAAGTAAGAGTACACAATTCCAAAACTTCAACAATCTCCTTATCAAAGAGAACTCATACTCATGCGTCCAGGAAAACACACCATTCATCCACACACACCCTCCCCTCGGATCGGTAAGGCAGTTTCTACCACCCCTGACTTCTCAACCTGACCAAAAGCGACACAGGTACCAAACTCTGGAAGCAGGGCGGGGGACAAATGTACTGAACACAATCAAATGACACTCTTCAGGAGAAGAAACAATGGAATTTCAAAAACAATCCCCTAAAATGTGGTCATCTAACATGCAGAGTTTTGTGGTGCAGCCAGCTGCTACTAAGGTACAAGGCAAACACAAATCCTTATCCTCACCGCTTGCCGCCAATGTTGGAAATGGGATCCCCGGCTGGCCAGGGCTTTCACCAAGGTCAGTCAGAGACCACCACCCCCAAGTCAGGGCAAGGGAGTTACACGCCAAGATAACCCCTACTCACCCTCTAGGTAACGTGGCGCGAGCAGCAAGGCTAAACTTGGAGGCGATGTAAGTTAAGTATTTGCGCACGCACCCCAGCAACAACTCCCAGGGCCCACCACAAAGGAAACTCCACACAAGGTTATATAAAAATAGCCTTTGTATTACACCAAAACACATTAGATAAAACACACACTTTACAATGTGCCAGAGGCACGGGCAGAATTTACAAGGGATTATTTACAAGACAGGGCCACCTGGACCACTGTCAGGAATCAGAAGTAGCACTTTCAAAAATAGCACTTAGTACATAGAATATAGCACACAACCAGTAATCACTGGTAACCAGGACCTCACTAGCACCACCTGTACTAGGGAGAAAACAACCACCTATGTATCACAATACCTGTAGGGGTGTAAGCACATAACACATGATGCAATGCATAACATTCATTCAGAGGTGTAAAGGCACATGACGCATAAACAATACATTCAGAGGTGCATAGACAGTACAATTGCGCCAAACTCACGTAAGTCACCACCTGTGACTGTCCCTAGGCCAACTGGCCTTGTTGGGGCTAGGACGCCCTGTGTCCAATGTCCAGGGGGGGCCTAAACGTAGCAGTTGCCCACAAAGTGCTGGGCAACTGGTGCAATTGAGGGGGCCAACGTGGGAGCCTCTCTAGGCTATGCCCAACTGACTGGCCCCTGAGCCTCTCTGGGCTCCTAACTGAACAAAGGGCCCCTTGAGCCTTCTCTCAGGGCTCACAACAAGGTGGGGCCTTCTGGGGCCACTCCACCACAGACACCAAATGCCCCCTGAGCCTCTCTGGGCTCGTGACAGATATGCCCAGGTCGCCGGAGTCCCACTCGGGGGACTCGAGCTCTCCGAAATGCTCCCGGAGCCCCCCAGGGCTTTTAGACCATAACTGGCTGCCAAGAGCCTCACAGGCTCTCAATAATCACAGGCGCGAGGTCGCGCTACGGAGAGGGGGCGGGGCGGACACCGGCAAAGTGTCCCGACGCCCCCCTCTCCTCTTTCCCAGCACCAGCACTCACCGGGACGCGACGCGGGGGCCTCCTCTCGCTGGACCCTACCGCGGGCGGGGCTCTCTCCTGGCACGGGAGCCCCGCGGCCTCACGCGCTCTTTCCGCTCTCCCCTCTCACCCTCCGGGGCTCACCTCTTCACTTCTTTGGAGCCTCGGGGAGGGGCGGAATGTGCCGGCTTCTTCTTCTGCTGCAGGAGCGCGGGGTGGACTCCCGTCCGCTTCCTGTTGTCCCGCCGCAGCTTGCCTGACTTCCGGGTCCTACCTCGGGGACGCGATGCAATTGGCCAGCCGGCCAAGCACTTCCGGGTCGCACTTGGCAGCGGCCCGGCAACGTTTTCAAAACACTCCGGGCTGCGGCGGTGAACCCTCGTAATTTAAATAAAATGCGAGGTGGGCTCTCGCTCAGCCAAGAAACCAGCGAAACGGGTCCAATGTCGGGTGGGCACCGGTGTTAACGATCAAAGCGCTCCCAAGCGCCACAAAGGCCAGAAAAGCGCTCCCAAGCGCTACAGGGCAAAAAATGCAGCGCTCCCTGCGCTAAATGCAAATAAAGCGCTATTAAGCGCTCGGGGCCGAAATCAAGCGCTCCCAAGCGCTAGAGGAAAGTTCAGACCCCCACAGTTCTTCAGCAAGGCAGGGGGGGCAAGGCTGGGCCCAGAGCCAGCACACTGGGTCTCCAGGCAGGGAGACACCCCAAGTGGCGGTCCTCTGGCCCAGCAGCAGCAGCAGCCCACTCAGGATCCTGGAAGAGAACAACTTCAGTGGGGACACAGCCCCATTTTTATAAAGTATTTCCCTTTGTTCAAGGGTGCAGAGTGGGGGCGGAACCAGTCGCAGCTGGTTCTTGAGTACTCTGTTTACCTCAACCACCCTCTCTATTCACTGGCAGGGCTTGGGTCATTAGACACACCACAGGGGGGCGGAGCCAGCATTGTGTGGGGAAAACCCAGCCCATCCAGGACACAGGTACACTCCTCCCACACATTACTCATGCAGATCTCCCACTCACCACCGGGCAGACCCATCCAGACTTCCTGGAGCCTGGCATGCCAGCCAGCTCCAGCCAATCACACGCCAGCACCCTCACAGCACACGTACAGCCATGTCTAGAAATGGCGCTTCCCTACTAGACACATACATGCTGCATACACCGTTGCGCAGCATTCACTCACACGAGTTCACACATACCAGACTCAAGCCTGTACACCCCACGCATCAGGAACTACCAGGGACACATACATTCCCCATGCATTCCTATGGGCGGGCAGGCCTAGCTCAGCACATGCACTCAGAGTGCGCACGCACTTTCCACTGGGACACAGTGAAAGTGCGCAGAATCCCAAAAATCACCATTGCCAGGTCACCATTTCACGCAAAAAGTCTAGGGGTGAACCTGCCCTAAGGGCCAAAGTCCAACAGGCAGTAAATAAAACCGGAAATGAGGAAAGCAGATCTCAGGTGTGCTGTTTATGCCCATGAGGAAGGGGCCTTTTGGCCTTGAAACGCGTCGGGCAGACAAAAGAATAATAGCGCTGCATGCAAGCAAGCTGCATCTTCAAGCTGGAGGGCAGAGCATTGTCGAGTGCTCTTTCAATGCTTCAGGGCAATTTGTGTTTTCCTATTCACACACGGCAGCCCGGCTGTGGAAAGAGAACCATCACCAGCTGTTTGGACACTAATCATCAGCTTCGTGAGGCTGAAGCTCTGAACTATTCGGAACTGAAATCGGCACAGTGCTCCATATGCACACAAGCAGGCTTCCATGCAGCGTGACTCACTAAGAGGAGACAACGGACTTTAATTATAAACGCACGCATGAACTTACTCAAAGTGGATTACTCACCTGCTTTCAGGAACTCCATGCCCCACAATGCACCGAGGGTTCTGTAACAAACACACGCCCACGGAAGGTCGGTATGGAAGTAAATAAAACCGGAAATGAGGAAAGCAGATCTCAGGTGTGCTGTTTATGCCCATGAGGAAGGGGCCTTTTGGCCTTGAAACGTGTCGGGCAGACAAAAGAACAATAGCGCTGCATGCAAGCAAGCTGCATCTTCAAGCTGGAGGGCAGAGCATTGTCGAGTGCTCTTTCAATGCTTCAGGGCAATTTGTGTTTTCCTATTCACACATGGCAGCCCGGCCGTGGAAAGAGAACCATCACCAGCTGTTTGGACACTAATCATCAGCTTCGTGAGGCTGAAGCTCTGAACTATTCGGAACTGAAATCGGCACAGTGCTCCATATACACACAAGCAGGCTTCCATGCAGAGTGACTCACTAAGAGGAGACAACGGACTTTAATTATAAACGCACGCATGAACTTACTCAAAGTGGATTACTCACCTGCTTTCAGGAACTCCATGCCCCACAATGCACCGAGGGTTCTGTAAAAAACACACGCCCACGGAAGGTCGGTATGGCAGTAAATAAAACCGGAAATGAAGAAAGCAGATCTCAGGTGTGCTGTTTATGCCCATGAGGAAGGGGCCTTTTGGCCTTGAAACGCGTCGGGCAGACAAAAGAATAGTAGCGCTGCATGCAAGCAAGCTGCATCTTCAAGCTGGAGGGCAGAGCATTGTCGAGTGCTCTTTCAATGCTTCAGGGCAATTTGTGTTTTCCTATTCACACACGGCAGCCCGGCCGTGGAAAGAGAACCATCACCAGCTGTTTGGACACTAATCATCAGCTTCGTGAGGCTGAAGCTCTAAACTATTCGGAACTGAAATCGGCACAGTCCTCCATATGCACACAAGCAGGCTTCCATGCAGCGTGACTCACTAAGAGGAGACAACGGACTTTAATTATAAACGCACGCATGAACTTACTCAAAGTGGATTACTCACCTGCTTTCAGGAACTCCATGCCCCACAATGCACCGAGTGTTCTGTAACAAACACACACCCACGGAAGGTCGGTATGGCAGTAAATAAAACCGGAAATGAGGAAAGCAGATCTCAGGTGTGCTGTTTATGCCCATGAGGAAGGGGCCTTTTGGCCTTGAAACGCGTCGGGCAGACAAAAGAATAATAGCGCTGCATGCAAGCAAGCTGCATCTTCAAGCTGGAGGGCAGAGCATTGTCGAGTACTCTTTCAATGCTTCAGGGCAATTTGTGTTTTCCTATTCACACACGGCAGCCCGGCCGTGGAAAGAGAACCATCACCAGCTGTTTGGACACTAATCATCAGCTTCGTGAGGCTGAAGCTCTGAACTATTCGGAACTGAAATCGGCACAGTGCTCCATATGCACACAAGCAGGCTTCCCTGCAGCGTGACTCACTAAGAGGAGACAATGGACTTTAATTATAAACGCACGCATGAACTTACTCAAAGTGGATTACTCACCTGCTTTCAGGAACTCCATGCCCTACAATGCACCGAGGGTTCTGTAACAAACACACGCCCACGGAAGGTCGGTATGGCAGTAAATAAAACCGGAAATGAGGAAAGCAGATCTCAGGTGTGCTGTTTATGCCCATGAGGAAGGGGCCTTTTGGCCTTGAAACGCGTCGGGCAGACAAAAGAATAATAGCGCTGCATGCAAGCAAGCTGCATCTTCAAGCTGGAGGGCAGAGCATTGTCGAGTGCTCTTTCAATGCTTCAGGGCAATTTGTGTTTTCCTATTCACACACGGCAGCCCGGCCGTGGAAAGAGAACCATCACCAGCTGTTTGGACACTAATCATCAGCTTCGTGAGGCTGAAGCTCTGAACTATTCGGAACTGAAATCGGCACAGTGCTCCATATGCACACAAGCAGGCTTCCATGCAGCGTGACTCACTAAGAGGAGACAACGGACTTTAATTATAAACGCACGCATGAACTTACTCAAAGTGGATTACTCACCTGCTTTCAGGAACTTCATGCCCTACAATGCACCGAGGGTTCTGTAACAAACACACGCCCACGGATGGTCGGTATGGCAGTAAATAAAACCGGAAATGAGGAAAGCAGATCTCAGGTGTGCTGTTTATGCCCATGAGGAAGGGGACTTTTGGCCTTGAAACGCGTCGGGCAGACAAAAGAATAATAGCGCTGCATGCAAGCAAGCTGCATCTTCAAGCTGGAGGGCAGAGCATTGTCGAGTGCTCTTTCAATGCTTCAGGGCAATTTGTGTTTTTATATATATATATATATATATATATATATATATATATATATATATATATATATATATATATATATATATATATATATATATATATATATATATATATATATATATTACCTACTGGCGGTCGCCAGTAGGTATATATAGTTAGGATTTTTTCTCTATGGGTTTTTTGAAAATTCTATGTCTAATAACTTTGGCGTTTGTGGACGGAATCGGCTGAAATTTTCAGGAAAATGGCACATTTTGTTTCTGAGCAGCCCTTGAAAATTTGGGGGGGGTTCGTCCAGTGGGGGCCGAGAAAAAAGGGGGGTCCCAAAACGTGTTTTTAACATTGAGTTTTCCATAGGGCGGTTGGCCTCACTTTTAGCCCGAACGGCTGAATGGATTTGCACGAAACTTGGCAAAATTGTAGGGACTGGTAGCCCGATGTGCCTTTTGTAGGTCTCAATATATGTGCTCCAGTGGATTTTGAGAAATTAACGTTTAAAAAAAGATATATATCTGTAACAGCGGACCGGTTAGCGCTCTGGTTCGCGGACTTTTCGCGCAACGGAGCTTTGTGAAGCGAAGCTGATTGGAATGTTGACAGACGCCGGAGAACCAAACAGTCCGTAGCGGCCGCCATCTTGTCTCTCGGTAGGATCGAGAGACAAGAGGAGGTCAAAACAAAGGGGGAAATAACTATAAGGGGGCATAGTAGATCCTCGCTGACCCCCTAGGTTTGATGTGGAGGTTTTAAAAGGGCCCCGCGGGGCAAAAAAAAATAATAAAAATAATAATTGAACGGCTGAATGGATTTGCACGAAACTTGGTAAAATATTAGGGACTGGTAGCCCGATGTGCCTTTGCTAGGTCTCAATATATGTGCTCCAGTGGATTTTGAGAAATTAACGTTCAAAAAAAGATATATATCTGTAACAGCGCTCCGCTTCGCGTAACGGAGGTTTGCGAAGCTGATTGGTCATTCTGTCACTGGGCTATAGTTGGGCTACATCTGGCTGATATTTGGGCTACATTTGTTTTTTTGTGTGTCTGGCGGCCATCTTTGGGCTACATTGGGCTACATTGGGCTTCATTGGGCTACATTCGGCTAATTAGCAAATAGCTCATCGCAAACTAGGAATGGTAAAGAATCGCTATTTATTCCTTAAAGTTCGCTATTTAGGAAATGCAAATAACTTTTATGATACATATGGCGGTTCATCTCTAACAAGATAAGAAGCATAGGGATAGATTTATGATGACTGGCGCATCACCAGGGATGTGTTAGTCATTCTGTGCCGCTGTTCCGTCACCTATGGTGTGCTGCATTTACAATGCGGCGCATCATGGGGCAAAAACAGCACAGATGCGTGATGTATCTGTGCCGTAAAGGTGGCGCATTGCTGGAGTTGTATCGCAAGTGTGATGAAGCTCCAGCAAGGGTCGGGGGTGCCCCTGTCGCAGGGTTTCTGTTCTCACACAGAACTGTGGACAGAGGATTGGAACCTCGGCGAATTAGGGTGTCCCAAAACTCACGTTAGTAATCAAAAACTATTTAGCAAGCTAGGTACAGTGTCACATTGGATATAACAAACTCTCAATGTTTAGACAATCCAGAATATGAACTTATAGTACCTCAGGATACGTGGAACTCATGAACAGTCGGTCGTTATATATTTCTTAGAAACCAGAACATGGAGTTAAGAAGAACACATGTGTATTTGAAATGTTTATTTACTAATGCCGTCTTCTCAGGCGTAGTACCTTAGATAATAAAAGTACACATATTATCAGTAGCAAAATTACCAGCATAGTTACTAGTACATAAAAAGTGAATGGTGATAGTATGTTAACATGCTGTAAATGAATAAGAGTTAGCAACACTTATAAGCAGCCGCGGGCCGTGGAGGGAGTTACGGTGAGGCAGGGAGGCGGGGAGGGGGAGAAGCAGGGTGGAGAATACAAGTACACATATTATCAGTAGCAAAATTACCAGCATAGTTACTAGTACATAAAAAGCGAATGGTGACAGTATGTTAACATGCTGTAAATGAATAAGAGTTAGCAACACTTATAAGCAGCCGCGGGCCGTGGAGGGAGTTACGGTGGGGCAGGGAGGCGGGGAGGGGGAGGGGCAAGGTAGAGAGGGCTCCACCCTGCTTCTCCCCCTCCCCGCCTCCCTGCCCCATCGTAACTCCCTCCACGGCCCGCGGCTGCTTATATCTCACCCTCCCTAATACACATATTATATTATTTGCTAAGAAGGTCTCTTTGTGTTGGTTTAGGGCGTGTCCATACTTTAGTGTCTTAGATTTGAAGGAATCACATCAGCATACACCAGCTCTCTCTTCATGTGAACCGCATCAACTGTTGTGTATGTGTGTTCGGCAAAGCAATATAAAACCCGCCTCATGCCCAGAATTGGCAGAAGTTGCACTTATGTTATGAGTATGAAGTCGTGGAGATCAGACCTCATAACAATTCTGTATCGTGTTGTTCTTGAAACTTTAGCACTCGCTGTACAGATATAGTTTAACAAGTAAAGCAGATAGTAGACCAATAACATATTATTCTCATGTAAACCACGATGAACTACTAGGTGGAAAGCTAAAGCAACAACTAAGTGTCGTGTGCAGAAGTTGCAAAAAAGGAAAAATGGCGTTTAAACCGGTAATGAGCCCATGCTAACTTAACACGGTGTAAAGATATCCAGGACCTAGATGACACCTCCTCATGATCCGGAAACGAACTGAATAAGATAATAGAAGTGCCATCTCATGAGAGCAGATTGCAAGTTTATATGTGGACGGTCCGCAAGGTAAAGCATTAAAAACTAGGAAAATTCAATGCTAAAGAAAAATAAAACAGCCAAGTACTTTATCGAGTCTTAAGCCAATAGGCAAGGTAAATAATAAAAACTTGACAAATAAGTCAATGAATTGTCAATGAAATGCTAGTACTCAGCATATCAAACATGAAAAAGGTCTATGACATAACTGTGTATGCAAAATAAGCTGCAACAGCCTCCAATAGGAAGTCACCGTCTTCATCCGAAAACAGTTCAGCCATCCAATTTAAAAGCGGAAAAGAACATACGTGCTCTCCCAGCACCGGATCCTCTATCACCATCAGAGGACAGCTCGGTGGGTTTTCAAGAAAGCTGTGTTCCAAGAAAGACTGTGCTGCCGCCAGTAAATTCCAGGGACCAAGTAGTCCATGCATCAATGCCACAGCCATAATCCTTTCGCCAGGACAAATCAACTCGTGAGTAATGATAGGAGTCATCAGCTGATTAAAGTCGACGTCAGGAGAAACCGGTCCGCAGAGACACAAATCAATGGCCCAATCGAAATCACAGGTCAGGCAGTGAAATACAGGCTGGACACAGGTGAAGTAGGAGAACCGAAAAGATAATCCATATGCCGTGCTTAATATCGCCAACGGCATTGTGCCATAATATTCTAGCATGCGATTGCGGAACAGTGTCAGCAGCTGCAGGGTCGGAGGTTGCATAGGAGGGACATCCATATTTAAAAATGTAAAAAAGCACAAGAGCGTCCGCTGGTAATGCAAGTAAAAATGCAATCCACGAACCAGAGTGGAGAAAATGGAATGAAAGGGAGCAGGGATGACTCCAAAGATTTTCTCAAATGAAGTCACGAGACCACTGGTAACAACTTTAAAAAAGTGTGCCAGGGATTTTGTGGAGGATGCGTTAAAGATAGTCGGAAACATGTTGCTGAAATTGAAAGGCAAACCTGTGTACGGGTGTTCGCTATGTGAAGTACGAAAGTTTCACGGGCCGAACTCAAGGCCACCTCTCTCTGAGACAAAAGAGCTCTTATTCTTGTCATGCCGTTGAAACGTGTCCCAAGGTTGGTATTTGTGGCCAGATTGAAAACTCCCTATGTTCATGTGTGGGAGGAAATAGAACATTTCTGCAGCAAATAACCCGTTCACTTACTGTTACGATAAAAGGAATACTTTTTAATTAACTCAGAACAATCTTCATTATTGAGCATCAAATAACTACCATTTTCCAACAACTTGAACGTGGGGATGATAGCAGGAACTGGCGTGCCTTGCAACACGCAAGCCATATTTGGTCGGTGTTTGTTGCATGAATCGTGTAACTGTATGTGCCTACACATTAGTGAATGATCTGGCGTCTCAGTGCATTCCTCTCCATTCAGATAAACTTCTTGATCATCTTTGAAACATCTGTATGTGTATGGAAGCGACCAGACCTCATGAACAAAAGCACTACCTAAAGGTTCATAAAGACCTATTGGTATATATTTCATACAATTTGAAAACTTATATAAAGCAAAAGGCAGCGTTATTAAACCGTGGATAAGGCATGTTGCCAAAAAACCCGCAATCCTCTGCTGATGATGTCACTGAGCATGTCATGAATGATGTAATATGTGACATCATCAGTAGTGGATTATGGGTAATAGTATCTCTAGTTTACTCCCCTATAGCTGTCTTTCTTTTAACATAAGTGTGTGTTTCCTTCCCTTATACTTACTGTTTTTGGTTCGCTTCCAGTTCGCGTACCAGCGAGCGAACTAGGAAGCGAACTAAGAGAAATAGAGGTTGGCACAGTTCCAAATATTGTACCAATTTTTTAATAACGGGGAGGTAGTTCTGAAAAGAACTTTTTTTTTTATTTTTCTGAACATTTTTTTACTGTTTTTGAATTTTTCGGAACAGTTTTATATTTTTTTGGGTTTTTCTTGGAGGGGGCAATGAAAACGATTCATTGTAAAGGGCTCAACAGGAGCAACAAAACAAAAAAAAGAAGTATTTATTATTTTGGGCGTTTCGGACAAACTTGCATATGATAGTCAATAGCTCTGTTGATCAGAGTGATGCTTCTTTCTCCGTAGGAAATGAATCCATCGCAAAATACGCAGGTGTGTTTTACTTCACCAAATCTCATTTGTATATTTGGCACCATCTCCCTGCCCTCTGGTCCCGTTACTTCCGGTACAACAGATCTTCTGGCCATAATAGGGAGATTATCTAGGTCGTTCCGAAACTGTGCAGCACTGTAGTTGTTAGGATGCCACCTAGTCATATGGCGATGCATTGTGTAGTTTCCGAAACTGTATTTTTTGTCGGTCCCTCTGGACAGTCTATCTTGACATATAAGGCAAGTTACGTATCTTGCATTTACTTTTTTCTGACCTTTGGGAATTTTAAAAAATTGCCAAATGAAGTTTTCTTTCCGGTGAGACGTCTTGGGCTGCTCAGGCAAAAACTGCCTCTCTTCGTGCTCGTCCTCCTGTTCCTCTTCTTCTTCTTCTTGTTGAATTACAACTTGAGCAGGTGGTCCACTCTTCCTTGGATGTGGTGGAGGTGGTGGGGAAGCACCAGCTGAAGCTACTAAAGAAGCCATTGCTCAGTGATCACAAAGGGTCTTTCTCTCACAATGATGAAAGTCAGAGTGAGGAAAGAAGGAGGGATTTTCATCATTTGGGAAAAACAAGAGTTCTCAACCAATCAAAAGTGTTCATTTTAGATTATATGACCTAGTCTTACATCATTAGGAAACCAAAAGTGAAATGAACCAATGAAAAGTGTTATTACCAAGTCACATGACTTGCTGTGTTTACGTTAAGCGCTTTGCAGGGCCTCCCGGTTTGCTTCCAGAAACCTGCGCTTTGGCACTCGCTTCGCGTACCAGTTTGCTAACGTAGCACGTCATATGACGTATCAAGCGACAACGTGGAACGTCATGCGGACGGGAGGCGTCACGATGTTGTTTTCTAACGCGGCACTTGCGGTAAAGAAACGTTTACCGGCTCGCGGTCTATTTCGCGGCATCAAGGTCAGCTAACGGGAAGCTTCCCGATTCGCGAAGCGGGAACGAAGAAAAAAAAATATTTTAAAAAAAAATTATTCATAAACATATAAAATATATTTTTGGATTTAAAGAAGAATACATTTTACAGCTACAGATATTAGCTGTTAAAAAACCAATGAAATTCACAGAAAAAACCATAGGTTATAGACCATATATAGTTAGGAATTAGCATTTACAAAACCTTGAAAATTCACTGAAAAAACCATAGGTTATAGACCATATATAGTTAGGAAATAGCATTTAGAAAACCTTATTTTACTCACACAAAACCATTGAAATTCCATATATAGTTAGTTGCACTAACTATATATCGCGCACCTGCAATCCACTGCTGATGATGTCACATATTACATCATTCATGACATGGTCAGTGACATCACTGATGACATCACTGATGACATCTCAAATGACATCACTGATGACATCACTGATGACAACATCCAGTGACTGTATGCTTCTGTAAAGTTAAAATATGTCTTACATATTGAAGAATGAGTGGATGTATAAGTGTCTGGATGAAGGATTTAGTAGGTGCATGACTGACTGTATAAGTGAGTGATTAAATGTGTCTCACTGAGTGCATGGGTTAGTGACTAAACTGTTTTAAATTGTGCATCATTGTGTCTGTTGTTTTGTAATCTGATGCATGTGTTGATCATTAGCTATATGACTAACTATATGGGTTATTGATTAGTTGCCCAAGTATTTGTATGGGAGACTGAGTGTGTGTGTGGGTGTCTGGGAGGTGTATGACTCTGTGCATAGATGTGTGAGCAGTTGATTCACTAGATGTATGGGTTCAAAAGTGCATGTGGAAACATCTGTATGGGCGGTTGACTGTGTGCATGAGTGTATTGGTGAGTGAATGGATATCTCAGTGCTACATGTCAAAGTAAGTACATATGTAAAACACAGTACATGTGATAGTTGACATATATAAATAACTGTGCATAAGAGCCAGTGAATGTGTGAGTGGCTGTATGGATTATTGTGAACTTGTATCAGGGATTGTATAACAGAGTAAATATGTGTTATTATATGTTCCAATAAGTAAGGTGTGTATAACTATATAGTTGAGGAAATCGAGGTGTGATTGATTCTTTGCAAGACTGACTAGGTGTGTGAGTAACTCCATGGATGAGTGACAGTCTGTGAGTGTCTGTTTACACTGAGTGTATCTAAGGTTATATTAGAGTCTGAAGAGGTTCATTGTATCATCACATGAATGATGTCATCAGTGATGTGATCAGTAATGTCAAATGAGATGTCATCAGTGATGTCATCAGTGATGTCATTTGAGATGTCATCAGTGATGTCATCAGTGATGTCACTGACCATGTCATGAATGATGTAATATGTGACATCATCAGCAGTGGATTGCAGGTGCGCGATATATAGTTAGTGCAACTAACTATATATGGAATTTCAATGGTTTTGTGTGAGTAAAATAAGGTTTTCTAAATGCTATTTCCTAACTATATATGGTCTATAACCTATGGTTTTTTTCAGTGAATATATATATATATATATACACTGAAAAAAACACAGGTTTCAGGGACGTTATAGTTAGAAATTACCATTTAAAAAACCTTAGAAATTCACAGAAAAAACATAGGTTTAAGGGATGCTATAGTTAGAAATTAACATTTAAAAAACCTTTCAAATTCACTGAAAAAAACATAGGTTTCAGACACGTTATAGTTAGAAATTAGCATTTTAAAAACCAAAGAAATTCACTTAAAAAACCATAGGTTTTAGGAACGTTATAGTTAGTTGGACAGTTCACTCATACTAAACCATTGAAATTCTGGCGTTATAGTTAGTTCAGCTAACTATAACTTGCGCCCCCGCAATGCACTGCACTGCTGATAACGTCACATATTACATAATTTATGTATCTAATCCATGGCATACCTAACACCTTATCTAAGGAGAGGCAATCTTGGATAATCAATTGGTGAAGATTTGGTGTGGGTTGTGCCCAAATTCTCAGCCAACACAAGAAAGGGGCAACCGCTATCTGGTTGGAAATAAAACCCGTTCCTAGTTCCTCATGTATGTTAAAAATTGGTGTGGTAGCCAGGACCGACAGCAATCTGCGCAAAAAAGAGTTTTCGGTCCCCTGGATTTCTCTAGGATCTGTGTATCCCCAGATATCGCTCCAGTATGTCGCCATGGGGAGACACTTGGCGTTGTAGATCTTCATAAGCGCGGGGAGTGGTTTTGATCCAATTCTTTTCTCAAAGTCTAAAATAACCCCCGAAGCTCTGGCTAAGACATTCTTTTTGTGTGTACACTGCATGCACCAAGTTCGCCGGTCATCAAAAAGAACCTCTAAATATCCTTGCAATAGAATTTGACCTTCATTGCCCTCCTTGAACCTATGGACATAGCATGTGACTTTTTAAAATTGGTAATTAATTCCAAGGACTCCATAAAATCTATAAAATGATTTAAAAGCGTTTGCAGCCCCTTTGCAGTCCTTGCCACCAACACCGCATCATCCGCATATAGAAGTGTGGGAATCATTTTGTTGCCAGCTCTAGGGATATCTTTACAACATGAAATCAGGGAGTCCCCTAACTTGTTAATATAGAGTGTGAACAGCAAGGGGGATACAATGCACCCTTGCCGGACCCCTCTTTCAACTGCCCAAGAATCAGAAAGGGTACCATATTCGTTAAAGCGCACTGCCGCTGTTTTATTTTCATGGATGGCCGCCAGAAAATAAATCAAGTCAGCATCTAGCCCTATGGCTTGAAGGGCTGCCCAAAGTTTTGATCTGTTAACAAAGTCGAAAGCTGAGGTTAGGTCTATAAAGGCCAGATTGAGATCCCCGTGCTTAGCAACTGTATACTTCCCTATCACCAAAAGGAGATTAAGGCATTGCCCCAGCGCACCTTTCCCTTGCCTAATGCCATACTGGAGGTCGGAAACTATACTTGTTTGATCAAGCCACTCTGTTAGGCGTGGAAGGACAACTTTCCCCAAGATTTTGGCCGCGGAGTCAAGGAGCGAAATGGGCCTATAATAGGCCAGATCGTCTCTTGCTCCCTTCTTGAAGATCGGGATAATAACAGCCTTGGACCAAGACAGGGGAAAATCAGACATGGTGGCTACATTAAAAACATGGGTTAAAATCTTGGCCCATAACTTAGGATCTGCTTTATGAAGATCAGCCGGTACTCCATCTGGTCCTGGGGCTTTTCCTTCTGAAGTTGATATAATAGCCTTAGTGACTTCATCCATAGTAAAGACTAAAGGATGTGATATACGATCACTACCTACTGTCCCTGCAGGGGTTCCGGTGATCATATCGCTATACACTTCCCCAAAGTGTTGCACCCACCTCTCAGCAGGAACTAAACAGTCTTTACTGGAGTTTGGTGATTCATCAAACATTGGGCTATTTACAACAGACCAGAATCTAGTACTATTGGCCAGTACGCTTCCCTGACTGAGCTCCTCCCACGCCATCTCCCTTAGGTGCCTTTTCCACCTTTCCACTGCAAGTTTGTATGCCTTCCTTGCATTCTTAACCCGTAAGGCTACCCTTGGTTTTTGCTTAAGTTCCTGCATGAGTTCCTTATGGGTACTCATACAGGTTTAATCAAATCATTTTCTTAAATTTTGGGGGCTTGGTCTGCGGGATACAGTTAGGTTTAAAGCAACCTGCTTTGTGATTCGGTCAAAGGCATCAAGGACTGTTAGTGGATGGGAATCCTGATCTGAGCAAATCCCAAGCTCCTGTGCACAATTTGTGATTATATTGTCAATAAAGCTGTCAGGGGTGATCATTTCCCACCTTATTCTGCGTGCTTGTTCTATGGGAGCACTATTAGCACTGGTGAGTTGGGTCATGGACCTTCCTTTGTTTACAGCACAAATATTACGGTCCAATATCAGCGGGTTGTGATCACTAAAACAATTATTTGTTGCACTTAATGTGCCTAGTGACGACAACAATGAAAAGGAGACCAAAATATAGTAAATTATACTTTGCCGGCCATGACCAACATATGTAGGTACAGGAGGTATCCTATCCGGCTGTGCATGGCAGATCAGGTTATGGGTTGATAAAAAACTTTCTAAAAAAGGTGCCGGAAGAGCTGTATTCAAAATGAGTTAAACCCTTGGGACCATACTCCTCTTCCACCCTTACTAAACAATTGGCAGGGCAAACGTGAATATTAAAATCTCCCAGGACTAATATGTTATAGTGTGTTTCAGTGCTGTCCACATAATTATCCAAAAAAGCAGTAAGAGCTCTCAGGTTCTCTAGCTCATCACCTCTAGTGAATGAATTATAAACATTTATCAGTAGAATATTGGGAGAACATGATTCAAACAACTTTGCTTTGTATGACGACTTAAGGTTGATCAGCAGTAGTAACCCCCCCCCCCTGCTCAACTCATGCTGGATGGTATAGCACATTTACACAAAAAGATATAAACCAATCCAGATAATAGGTTTCATTAGCCTCCCATGTTTCCTGAAGGGCTATGATATAATGTGTAGCTAGGAAAAGTTACCAACTGACGCGCCCCTTTTGGCCCTTAGACCAGCAATATTCCATGATAAAACTGTCATACTGCCTCCATCAGTTAATGACAAGGTAGAGCTAGGGTTTGCTATACCAGGTGGAGAAGGCTGGTGATTCAAAGGAGAAGATGTAATCGAGTTTGGTGGACTGGCCGTAGGAGCATGTGCTTCATCATCCACGATTTCCACCAAATTTTCTAAAACCACTGATGCTATGCTGCTAATGGGTAGTCAGTCTTGTGCATCTAGTCCAGAGATTGCCTGAAACCTTATTGACAAAGAGATGGAGGGAACTATCTGTGTAAAAGTACTTGATGGGGGCTGGTAAAAATATCCCAGTGGCAAGGCCCGGATTGAGATGGCAAATATGGGACACGGATCTTGCGCCCTAAGATCATCTGGACAATCAAGGTATTCTGAAAATTATAACCACAAAATCCCCCTCGATATTCTTTAGTAACCGTCCCACTCACCCAACTCTGCGCAATAAGGATGTTATTGCTCATGGGTACCCTAAAGCCTTTATGTCTGGATAGCCAATCTACGGTTTTGTTACTCAGTTGGGTCCAAGATTCAGTTTGGTCTGATCTGAGCAGGGGAGCACCAGCCCGAACCAAGACATAAGGACATGCGGCCGGGGGCAGATCTAAGACATGCCTGGAGGGCTTAGTGGTCACAGCATTCAGCACATTGGGGCCGACTCTATGATAATTACTGGGTTTTGTGGTGGGCTTGGCCTGATCAATAGATAATGGTCCCAAAGGACCCACGGACTTAGGCAGGATCTGTTCAGCTGGGAAAGAGGGGTTCACCATGCCACCTACCCCCAGGCCTCCCGGGCTCAACTGTGCGGTGAACCCCCGAACCAGATGTCAAACATGATGGTCGAGACGTAACAGAGCACGCATTACTGGTAAGCTCCTTGCCTACCCCATGGGCCACTTCCATGTTGTAATCCCCCACACGGCCAATGGCCTCTAGCAGCAGCGGGGCTGCAGGTGCTTTGACTCCCCCTCGCATAGCACAGTGACACCCACATGCCTCCGGATTAACAGTGAGATTGCTTGATTTTAGAAGATATGACAATTTTTCTTCAATCGCACCTATTTTACTTAAAAAAGGCACTAGGAGAACAGATATTAAAGTCTCCAGGCATTTCCAGTGCTCGGGGTCGCCTCCGAGGCGTGCCACCATTGGGTTTTGGGGAGTGACTCTCACATGTCCCTAAAGCTTGATCTTTGAGTTTAGCTTTAGCCTTGTTCCTCATTACCACACCTCCCCTGCAGGCGGTTCTCCATTCCCTTCCTCACCATTAGGTCCCAGCCTGGATTTGGAAGAGCATGCCACACTTTCCCTTTCCCTAACAACTCTTTTGGGTCTGGTGCCAGGGTCACCTTGCGCTGCACGGGACATGGTTGAAGTATAAACTTGGGATAAGACAGGGGATGCGGGCAAGTCAGATTTCTCCTCAGATGAGGTAACAAGTGAATCCCTAGGTAGGCTCAGCCTTGGACTTTGGAAAAGTTCCGCATTGCCTAAATGGTCCGCCTCCAGAACCCCTGGTTTAAAAATGAGGCCATCAACTAGTCCCCTAGTCGGACTAGCAACTAGTGCATCCAGATTTAGACAGTCCATGGCTTGAGGGGCACCCGCAGGAGATTTAGCCAGAGTTATAGCCCCCAGGGATGATGTTTTTTGCCCTGCATACATCCCAAAAGAGAGCCTTTTTTCAATGATCTGTATTTCGTGCGCTAAAACAGATTCCGCCCTTGATAAAAATGCATACAGTGTTCCCACTACCCCTCCCCCTGCCCTCAGACCTGTAGGCTTACGTTTAGTGGTCATAATCAGTGCCTCAATATATAACACCACCTTCTGGCCCTGGCATATAAGTTAGGAAAAATATAACATAAAAACAAAAGATAACCTTAAAGTTTAGTCAGAGTCCAGGGCTCAATGAGTCTTACACAACGAAGGTTGGTGGCCCAGCCCAGCCTCCTCCAGTCTCGGACAGGCTTAGACGGGCCCGCCCTTGGTCCGGGCTTCGACCGGGCTGCATCCCGTGCGCGTCCCACGCCGCGGTGGAAGAGGCTGCGCTATAAGTGCGTTGGCCATGCCTCCCCCTCACTCGCGGCAGCTGGTCAAGGCAATGGTGCACTCTGGGGTGGGTGGTCCCCCCCGGAGCGTGCAAGGCGGTGCGTAGTGTGCAGCACTGGCCCTGGGACCCTCATCCCACCAGGGGTTCCTTTTACCTTGCTGGCGCTGACTTCGTGGGCTACGTGGGTGGCAGGTGAGCAAAACAAGCAGATGAGGTTCCCGCAGCGCGGTGGAAGAGGCTGTTCTATAAGCACGTTGGCCACGCCTCCCGCTCACTCGCAGCAGCTGGTCAAGGCAACGTTGCACTCTGGGGGCTGTAGTCCCCCCCGGACTGTGCAAGGCGGTACGTAGTGTGCGACGCTGCCCCTGGGACCCTCGTCCCACCAGGGGTTCCTTTTACCATGCTGGTGCTGGCTTTGTGGGCTACGTGGGCGGCAGGTGAGCAAAACAAACAGAAGAGGTTGCTTTTTCACTCATTTTTTCCCTCACTTCTGTCTCCCCCGTCACTCTCCTTCTGGGTCTTTCCTCCATTTTCTGTCATTTTCCCCTCATTTCCATCTCCCCCTTCACTCTCCTTCTGTGTCTTTCCTCCACTTTTCACTCATTTTTCACCCTCATCCCAATCTCCCCCTTTCACTCTCCTGTGAACTCTGTATCTTTCCTCCACTCTCTCTTGCACTTTTGCTGCCTTATTTCCACTTTTCTCTCTCTTTTTGCCTTTTTCCTTTTGCCTTTTTCAGCCTGTTTTTTCCTACCGCTGCTGCACCCGCTGCCCCTCCCCCCCAGGACGACCAGTGCAACCTGCCCAATCCAGCTCCCGTCCATGCTTCTGCCTCCCAGCTGTCCAGCCTTCTCCGATCCCTACTTAATGGCGGCGGCTGCGGGGACAGGCGAGCAAGACCACTGACTTATTGTCAGTAAAATTGCTCTCCCTCCCTCGCAGCTCCCCCAATTAAGTGAGGCCTTCTCCCAAGCCCCAGCAGTCTTGAGTGTTGGTGTTTGAGGCCCTCCTCCACCCGCAGGTTTCACCTGCCCCTCATCCCTGGTGGTCCAGTGGACCTCTGTCTCCATTCTCTTGCTCCACTTTTTCTCTAATTTTTCACTTGTTGTTTCCCTCACTTCTATCTCTCCCCTTTCACTCTCCTTCTGGGTCTTTCCTCCATTTTCTGTCCTTTTCCTCTCATTTCAAGCTCCCCCTTCACTCTCCTTCTGTGTCTTTCCTCTGTTTTTCACTCATTTTTTACCATCATCTCAATCCCCCCCCCTTTCACTCTCCTGGGTACTTCCTCCACTCTTTCTTGCACTTTTGCTGCCTTATTTGCATTTTTCTCTCTCTTTTTGCCTTTTTCCTTTTTCAGCCCATTTTTCCCCACTGCTGCTGCCCCCGCGGTCCCTCCTCCCAGCACGACCAGTGCGACCGGCCCAATCCAGCGCCCCTCCCTGCTCCCGCCTCCCAGCTGTCCAGCCCTCCCCGACCCCTACTTAATGGCGGCTGCTGCGGGACAGGCGAGCAAGACCACTGACTCATTGTCAGTGATATTGCTCTCCCTCCCTCGCAGTTCCACCAATTAAATGAGGCCTTCCCCCAAGACCCTGCACTCTTGAGTGTTGGTGTTTGAGGCCCTCCTCCACCCACAGGTTTCACCTGCGCTTCATCCGTGGTGGTCCAGTGAACCTCTGTCTCCATTCTCTTGCTCCGCTTTTTTCTCCTTTTTCACTCGTTTTTCCCTCACTTGTATCTCCCCCTTTACTCTCCTTCTGGGTCTTTCCTCTATTTTCTGTCGTTTTCCCCTCATATCAATCTCCCACTTCACTATCCTTCTGTGTCTTTCCTGCGTTTTTCAATCATTTTTTACCCGCATATCAATCTCCCCCTTTCACTCTCCTGTGTCCTCTGTGTCTTTCCTCCACTCTTTCTTGCACTTTTGCTGCCTTATTTGCACTTTTCTCTCTCTTTTTGCCTTTTGCCTTTTGCCTTTTTCAGCCCGTTTTTCCCTGCCGCTGCTGCCCCTGTGGTCCCTCCCCTCCAGCACGACCAGTGAGACCGGCCCAATCCAGCTCCCCTCCCCGCTCCAGCCTCCTAGCTGTCTCTATTCTCTTGCTCCGATTTTGCTCTCCTTTTTCACTCGTTTTTCTCTCACTTCTATCTCCCCCTTCACTCTCCTTCTGAGTCTTTCCTCCATTTTCTGTCGTTTTCCCCTCATCTCAATCTCCCCCTTTCACTCCCCTGTGTCCACTGTGTCTTTCCTCCACTCTTTCTTGCACTTTTGCTGTCTTATTTGCACTTTTCTCTCTCTTTTTGCCTTTTTCCTTTTGCCTTTTTTCAGACAGTTTTTTCCTGCCGCTGCTGTCCCTGCGGCCCCTCCCCCCACCACGACCAGTGCGACTGGCCAAATCCAGCTCCCTGCCCGCTCCAGCCTCCCAGCTATCAACCCCTCCCCGACCCCTCCTTAATGGCGGCCGCTGCAAGACAGGCAAGCAAGACAACTGACTCATTGTCAGTGAAATTGCTCTCCCTCCCTCGCAGCTCCACCAATTAAGTGAGGCCTTCCCCAAGCCCCTGTACTCTTGAGTGTTGGTGTTTGAGGCCCTCCTCCACCCACAGGTTTCACCTGCGCCTCAACCCTGGTGGTCCAGTGTTACCTGTGTGTGGGACGCAACACACGACTGATTCCACCCTTGCTCCTTAGACACTGAACTTCTTCTATTGCCACGATCTACATGTCCCATAACTCTTTGCGCCCATTGAGAGCGATGACGTCCCATAAAGATAGACGCCTTACAGGAAACGCCGTCTGATTTTTCCTTCGTGTTCTGTGCTGGATGCTTCGTCCTGCCTAGTGCTCGGGTGGCATTGTCGGGCGCCTTCTGTTCTGCCCTCTGTTGGTGGGCTCCTGGCCAGGAGTCTGTGCAGAGGACGGTTTTCGTTGTTGGGTCATGATCGGCACTGTTTGCCATACCAGTTTGCTTCTGTCTCCCGTTGGTGAGCCGGCTGTGCTCGTGCGGGAGAAGAAGTTTCTTACTCTTAGACCCAATCGGCTAGGACAGCCGAATCGGAGCCTGTGCCCCCCTTTGGTGAGTGCTTTTTCAGCGCTCGTGCGGGGGACGACATCATTGGTTTGTGTTTCTATATACACGCATTGCCCCTCGTTGGTGAATGCATTATCGGCGCTCGTGCGTGGGACGGTTTCCTTAGTAACAACCATCAAGTTGGGTTCTGAATTTCTTATGATTTACCAGAGAACAAGGATCATTCTCGGACGAGCGCCAACTCCTGGTAACATTGTTTTTGTTCTTTTCTTATTAGACTATTTCATGATTGACTTATTACTTCTGGATTTACCCATACCTTATGACTTTGCAGCTCTGCCCCGCCTATTATGCACATTGAATTTGGGCATCTTTCTTGGAGGTACCGCATGGGGCCTTGGCACTATGTTTTGACAATAGTGTCCCTTAGAAGTCAGCGAGCATTCACAAAGGGGTATGTTTATCTATTAGGATAAAAGACTAGACCCTATATATACTACAGTACTGATATATATACTCTGGTTATGTTTCCTTTCCATGCTGTCAGGATTATACTTTGGATTATAACAGGATCGCAACAGGGTTCAAGCACAGTTGTATGCTCTTAGTTTTCTTTACAGGTATATTCAGTATATTTGATTTTGTATTGTGAAGATAGTGACGGCATCGGAATTGAGGATTACAGGTTGTTCTTTGTCGTTTCAGGTCTCCCTCCTAGCCGTCCCCTTCCTTTCCTTCCCTCAGCTGAACCTGCTGCTGACCTGTGCCATTACGGCTATAAGGCTCGGCTAGATCAGGAGGTGGACATTTCTGGCATCACACCGATCCTGAGGACTGGCGACGTAACAAAAAATCCGACCCACGATATATGGTCCTCCCGGTCGAGGTGTGCTTAGAATGGCCACCCTAGACGATGTACTGGCTGCACCTGCCACGGTACAAGTGGAGTTAGCAGTATCCAGACAGGAAACAGCGGACTTACGGGCTAGGCTGGATGGATTCCAGAGGAACCCGTTTAGCGCAGGGACACCAGCCACTACCCCTCCAGGGGCTGTTGTAGAGGAAATGCCGGTATCTATACCTTTGGCCACCCCAGAGAGGTACCATGGAGATATTAGTACAGTACAAGTGTTTTTAACACAGGTCAGGTTGCATTTTTCTTGCAAACCAAAGTCCTTCCCCACAAATCAGGCGAGGGTGGCTTTCCTGATATCGTGCCTGGCAGGAGACGCAGCACAGTAGGCGGTCCCTTTGGTCAATAGGGATGATCCTCTTCTCCACGACTGGGATGCATTTCAGGCTAAGTTTTTGAGGGTGTTTGACAGACGGGCTGATTCCTATACTGCTGACAGGGAATTGTTGGAGCTACGTCAAGGGAACAGGAACCTGTTAGTGTATCTGAATTCCTTTCGGCGTTTGGTGGCAGAAACCAAATGGCCAGAATCCAAACAGGCCGCCCTGTTTCACCTGGGGTTACGAGAAGACTTGAAAGACATAATAGCACAGATCGATCCCCAACCTACCACATGCGAAGGTTTGATCAATCTGGTGCTTCGTCTGGAACATCGATTGAATGAGCGTAAAGAGGATCATAAGAGAAAGGATAAGGGCCTCCCTTCTTCGGTATACCAAAGACCCTCTGACTCACCTTCCTCATCTGGGTCTGAACCCATGGATGTGGGCGCAATCAGGGCATCATTAACTGGGGCCGAAAAAGAATCCCGCCGTAAACAGGGCTTTTGTCTGTACTGTGGGAAAAAAGGACATTATGTCAGGGAGTGTCCTGTGAAACCAAGGACTAATCGTTTTCGCAGTAGCAAGATCTCATCGACTTCTTTGAGTAAGCAATCAGAAAACTAGATGACTCCAAGAACAACGAAGGGGCTTCTTGTAGTCCTTTGTGCATCCCTTCTTTATTGAATACTCATAACTCTGAACATGGCCATCTTTTCATAGAAGTGTAACTGTTGATCCAAACAACATGGGTCCCTATGGTGGCAATGGTTGATTCAGGGGCCATTGGTGTGTTTATGGATTTTGGGGAATCCACACGTTTGGGTATTAGTCTGATACCCAAAGATACCCCCGAAGACGTTTATGCTGTGGATGGGAGGAAACTAGTCACGGGTCCCATAGGTTACAATACCAAGGAAATTCAAGTATTGTATGACCAGTGGCACCAAGAATCCATCTTGTTCAACATCATAAGAGCACCACAATATGGAATCATATTGGGGTTACCCTGGCTACAACAGCATAACCCGGACATCAATTGGGCCACCAGGACAGGAGCAATGAATTCACCTTTATGTTTGGAACACTGCTCAATGAACATACCACAACCACCTGTAGGAATGAAGGTGGCCACAGCTGCTGAAAAGATGGTGCACTTACCCTCATCTTATTTGGAATTCAAGGATGCGTTCAATGACATACAAGCAGAAGAACTCCCCCCTCATAGGCAGTATGACTGCCAGATTGACCTGGTTCCCGGGGCTATTGTTCCTAGCGGGAGGCTCTATGCCCTGACTGAACCTGAGAATCTCCATTCGCGGGACTATCTGGATAAACTCCTAAGGATCGGATTCATCCGCCCCTCCAAGTCACCAGCTGCCCCGCCACTGTTTTTCATTCCCAAGGTCAATAGTGAGTTGAGGGCATGTGTGGACTTCCGGGCATTGAATGCCATTACAGTCAATAACTGTTATCCTTTGCAGCTTATCAGTGTACTGTTGGAATAGGTGAAAAAAGCTAAGATCTACACGAAGCTTGATCTGAAGGGGGCATATCATCTGGTACGCATGAGGAGCGGGGACGAATGGAAGACCGCCTTTATGATCCACTTCGGTCTGTTTGAGTACCTGGTAATGCCGTTTGGGCTATGTAATGCCCCTGCGGCGTTCCAGTACTTCCTGAATGATGTGCTACGCGAGATCCTTGATCACTACGTGATTGTGTATATCGATGATATATTCATCTATTCTGAAACTGAGGAAGTACACACGCAACACGGAACATCCGTACTCCGAATCTTGCAGAGGCATCACTTGTTCTGCAAGTTAAGTAAGTGTGACTTTCACGTAGCATCTGTCGAGTTCCTGGGAGTCATACTGAGTCCTTCTGGTCAGGAAATGGCCGAGTGAAAGATCACTGCCATTAAGGATTGGCCGCCTCCTCAGAATGTTCGTGACGTGGAATGCTTTATTGGCTTTGCCAACGTTTATAGGCGCTTCATTGATCAGTTTTCAAAACTAGTGGCTCCCATCACACAGTTGCTGAGAAAATCCCAGAAGTTCGAGTGGAACCCTGAAGCGCATGAGGCCTTTTTGGCCTTGAAGGCCGCCTTTTTGATCGCACCCGTCTTGTCGCACCCGGATCCAGAAAAACTCTATATCGTGGAAGCTGATGCTTCTGATGTGGCCTTAGGAGCCATCCTGTCACAGAGACATCCCACCACGGGACAACTACACCCGGTGGCTTTTATGTCTAAGAAACTGAACGAGGCGGAACGGAACTATCACATCGCAGAAAAAGAACTTCTGGCGATCAAGGAGGCATTTACGGAATGGAGGCATTTCCTGATGGGGGCCAAACATATGGTCACTGTGTATACGGATCATAGGAACCTCCAGTTCATGGCGGCAGCGAGGCATCTCACTCCCCGCCAGCTTAGATGGATGCTATTCTTCTCTGGCTACCATTTTATCATCACGTACCGGCCTGGGGTGGAGAACAAGAATGCTGATGCCCTCACCCGTCAGTCCTCTACAAAGGATCCAGTCATCTCGCCCACCAGTGCTATAATTCACCCTTCCAGGATATATGGGGTGATACAGCCTGACGAATTCCTTCAGGGTGTTTTGAAGGGAGTCAACACCTTTCAATGGAAGACTTGGCTGCAAAGACATCCAGAATGGCAACGGAAAGACGGCTTCCCCATGAACAACTGTCAGTTGTTGGTACCCTCGTTGCAGCTCCGCAAACAGACATTTCGGTGTTGTCATGAGTTGCCCTGTGCGGGTCACCTTGGAGTGGACAAAACAATTGAATGCATCAATAGGCAGTTCTGGTGGCCTTCGTTGAGAACGGATGTGAAGGAGTGGGTGTCCAGATGTGATATTTACGCCACAATGAAAGCGGATCACAGTAAACCTCAGGGGTTGTTACATCCTCTTCCAACCCCTTCTGAACCTTCGGAGAACATATCATTGGATGTCGTGGTAGGATTGCCACTGGATAATGGGTGCACCGCGATCCTCGTCGTGGATAACTATCTCACCAAGATGGGACATTTCATTGCTTGTTGGCAAGTGCCCACGGCCGGTCAACTGGCTACTCTGTTGCTGACTCATGTAATACATTTGCATGGGATTCCCAGTATCATCGTTTCCGATAGAGGTTTGCAGTTCACCGCGCAGTTTGGGAAGAAATGGTGCTCCTCCGTACATGTGTCTACAGCTCTGTCGACCAGTTTCCACCCGCAGACAGACGGACAAACGGAGCATCTCAATCAGACTTTGAAGCAGTATTTGCGCTGTTATGTGGCCCATAGCAGGGAGGAGTGGGTGGATCTTCTATGGTTGGCGGAAGTCGCCTACAACAATGCTACGCATGGATCTACAAGAGCTTCTCCGTTTTACTGTAACTACGGTCTTCACCCATGTTTTCTTCCTTTTCTTCATCCGGTAAGGGACGTACGACTAACTGAGGTATCCAAGAGAGTTACGCACATTAGGGACGCCCTGCTGCATGTGCAAGACAACCTGAGGAAGGCAAAGATCGCCTATAAGGCTACGGCGGATAAGCGGAGGCGTCCGGGACCGATGTATCGCAAGGAGGATTCTGTTTGGTAGTCAACAAGGAACATTCGCTTTCACTTTCATAAACATAGTGTGTTCAACCCCAGATTCATCGGACCCTATCGAATTGTGTAGTGCCTTAGTCCTGTGTCCATGCGGTTGAGGTTACCTTCCCATTTGCGTATTCATCCAGTTTTTCATATCTTTTTGTTGAAGCCCTCAGCTTCCTTGGTGAAGAGGCTGCCTCCACCTCTTCTGGTAAATGATGAGTTGGAATATGAGGTACAGGGTATACATGACTCCAGGTGGCGTGGCCGCAAGCTGTGGTATCTGGTGGCATGGAAAGGATATGGTCCGGAGGAGAATTCATGGGAACCAGCGTCGGGTATCCACGCTCCTGGTTTGGTTTCTGTGTTCCATAGGAAGAACCCATTCAAGCCTGACCCTGTGTTGCGCCCTTGGTGAGGGAGGAGTATGTATTGTTACATGTGTGTGGGACACAACAGACGACTGATTCCACCCTTGCTCCTCAGACACTGAACTTCTTCTATTGCCACGATATACACGTCCCATAACTCTTTGTGCCCATTGAGAGCGACGACGTCACATAAAGATAGGCACCTTACAGGAAACGCCGTCGGATTTTTCCTTCGTGTTCTGTGCTGGATGCTTCATCCTGCCTAGTGCTCGGGTGGCATTGTCGACCGCCTTCTGTTCTGCCCTCTGTTGGTGGGCTCCTGGCCAGGAGTCCGTGCAGAGGACGTTTTTCGTTGTTGGTTCATGATCGGCACTGTTTGCTGATATCAGTTTGCTTCTGTCTCCCGTTGGTGAACCGGCTGTGCTCGTGCGGGAGAAGAAGTTTCTTACTCTTTGACCCGATCGGCTAGGACGGCCGAATCGGAGCCTGTGCCCCCTGTTGGTTAGTGCATTTTTGGCGTTCGTGCGGGGGACGACATTATTGGTTTGTGTTTCTACATACACGCATTGCCCCCCGTTGGTGAGTGCATTATCGGCGCTCGTGCGGGGGAAGGTTTCCTTAGTAACAACCATCAAGTTGGGTTCTGAGTTTCTTATGATTTACCAGAGAACAAGGATGAGTCTCGGACGAGCGCCAACTCCTGGTAACATTGTTTTTGTTCTTTCCGTATTAGACTATTTCATGATTAACTTATTACTTCTGGATTTACCCTGACCGTATCACTTTGCAGCTCTGCCCCGCCTATTATGCACATTGAATTTGGGCGTCTTTCTTGGAGGTACCACATGGGGCCTCGGCACTATGTTTTGACAATAGTGTCCCTTAAAAGTCAGCGAGCATTCACAAAGGGGTATGTTATGTAGGTCTATTCTATCTATTAGGATAAAAGACTAGACCTATATATACTGCAGTACTGATATATATACTCTGGTTATGTTTCCTTCCTATGCAGTCAGGATTATACTTTGGATTATAACAGGATCGCCACAGGGTTCAAGCACAGTTGTATGCTCTTAGTTTTCTTTACAGGTATATTCAGTATATGTGATTTTGTATTGTGAAGATAGGGACGGCATTGCAATTGAGGATTACAGGTTGTTCTTTGTCGTTTCAGGTCTCCCTCCTAGCCGTCCCCTTCCTTTCCTTCCCTCACCTGATCCTGCTGCTGACCTGTGCCATTACGGCTATAAGGCTCGGCTAGATCATGAGGTGGACATTTTTGGCATCACACCGATCCTGAGGACAGACGACGTAAAATCCAGTGGACCTCTGTCTCCATTCCCTTGCTCCTCTTTTTCTCTCCTTTTTCATTTGTTTTTTTCCTCACTTCTATCTCCCCCTTCACTCTTCTTCTGGGACTTTCCTCCATTTTCTGTCGTTTTTCCCTCATTTTAAGCTGCCCCTCCACTCTCCTTCTGTGTCTTTCCTCCGTTTTTCAAAAAAATGTTACCCTCATCTCAATCTCCCCCTTTTACTCTCCTGTGTCCTCTGTGTCTTTCCTTCACTTTTTCTGTCGTTTTCCCCTCATTTGAAACTCCCTCCTTCACTCTCTTTCTGTGTGTTTCCTCCATTTTTCACTCTTTTTTTTACCCTCATCTCAATCTTCCCCTTTCACGCCCCTGTGTCCTCTGTGTCTTTCCTCCACTCCTTCTTACACTTTTGCTGCCTTATTTACACTTTTCTCTCTCTTTTTGCCTTTTTCCTTTTGCCTTTTTCAATTCGTTGTTCCCTGCCTCTGCTGCCCCCGCGGCCCCTCTTCCCCCAGCACGACCAGTGCGACTGGCCAAATCCAGCTCCCCTCCCCGCTCCCCCCTCCCAGCTATCCAGCCCTCCCCGACCCCTACTTGATGGCGGCCGCTGCTGTTACAGGCGAGCAAGACCACTGACTCATTGTCAGTGAAATTGCTCTCCCTCCCACGCAGCTCCACCAATTAAGTGAGGCCTTCCCCCAAGCCCCTGCACTCTTCAGTGTTGGTGTTTGAGGCCCTCCTCTACCCACAGCTTTCCCCTGCGCCTCATCCCTGATGGTCCAGTGGACCCCTGTCTCCATTCTCTTGCTCCGCTTTTTCTCTCCTTTTTCACGTGTTTTTTCCTTCACCTGTATCTCCCCCTTCACTCTCCTTCTGGGTCTTTCTTCCATTTTCTGTCGTTTTCCCCTCATTTCATGCTCCCCCTTCACTCTTCTTCTGTGTCTTTCCTCTGTTTTTCACTAATTTTTACCCTCATCTCAATCTCCCTCTTTCACTCTCCTCTGTCCTCTGTGTCTTTCCTCCACTCTTTCTTGCACTTTTTCTGTCATTTTACCATCATTTCAAGCTCTCCACATTCACTCTACTTCTGTGTCTTTCCTCCATTTTTCACTCCTTTTTTACCCTCATCTCAATCTTCCCCTTTCACTCTCTTATGTCCTCTGTGTCTTTCCTCCACTCTTTCTTGCAATTTTGCTGCCTTATTTGCACTTTTCTCTCTCTTTTTTGCCTTTTTCTTTTTGGTTTTTTCAGCCCGTTTTTCCCTGGCGCTGCTGCCCCTTCCCCCAAGCACGACTAGTGTGACCAGCCTAATCCACCTCCCCTCCCCGCTCCCGCCTCCCAGCTGTCCAGCCCTCCCTGACCCCTACTTAATGGCAGCCGCTGCAAGGACAGGCGAGCAAGACCACTGACTCATTGTCACTGAAATTGCTCTCCCTCCCTCGCAGCTCCACCAATTAAGTGAGGCCCTCCTCCACCCACAGGTTTGACCTGCGCCTCATCCCTGGTGGTCCAGTGACCTCTGTCTCCATTCTCTTGCTCTGCTTTTTCTCTCCTTTTTCACTCGTTTTTTCCCTCACTTCTATCTCCCCCTTTCACTCTCCTTCTGGGTCTTTCCTCCATTTTCTGTAGTTTTTCCCTCATTTCAAGCTCCCCCTTAAACACAGAAAGACTGTCACTCACGCCCTGGTCACCAGCAGGCCCGACTACCGCAACACACTCTATGCCGGAATAACCAAAAACCTCACTCGCCACATCTCCCAGCACCTGCGCACACTCCACTGGCTTCTCATCGTAGCAAGAGTCACCTTCAAGATACTAACCCATGCTCACAAGGCCCTCCACGACACCGGACCATCATACCTGAATAGCAGACTCAAATTCCCTGCACCCCAGAGGAACCTACGATCAGCCCAGCTCTCCTACGCAGTGGTCCCCCGCACCAGAAAGACCAGATCGGGAGGCCGCTCTTTCTCCTTCCGGCAGGCCAGAGCCTGGAACGACCTTCCGCTCCACCTCAGACAGATAACATCGCTGCCCATCCTCGTAGGAAACCTCAAAACCTGGCTCTTTGACAGACCCCCTCCTTGATGGACTGGAACCTGCAAACCCACCCCTCCCCCCCAACCCCCAGCGCCTTGAGACACTTACGGGTGAGTAGTCGCGCTTAAGAAACACCTGATTTGATTTGATTTGAACCTGAGAAGGATTTTATTAAAGAATTGGATGAAAGAAGGGAATAAATTGAGTTAAAGGGCAGGAGAAAAACTACGGGAGATTGGCAAAAGGAAGAAGTAAGATTGAAAGCTTCTGGGAAACACCTAAAGTTGAATTTACATTGGCAACAAGAAGCAAAACTTTGTTTTATGAACAGAAAAGAAAAGGTTAGAAATCCTCAGATGGTAGGTTACAGTGAAACTGTACAAAGATTTTGAATTTTTAAGGGAATCTGTTGTTTCCTGGAAAGAGTCTTATGGTTGCTGGAGTTTATGTGTGTGCTTTTTTCATCTTCCTATGAATTAGATAGGTAGTTGTTATTTTAGATTAAATGTTTACTGAGGTGTACCATGTAGATTAAATAGATGATAAGAGAATAGTGCTTCATGGAAGAGCTAAGCATAGTGCTTTGCACGTAGATGGTGACATCTTTTGCGCTATTTTTCTTGTGTAAAAGTTGTTTTAAATAATTTGAATATTAGAAAGCAGTTTACATTGGTTGAAAATCTTGCCACCAATTCCCCGGGTGCGCTGACTGCCATTAATATAGAGTTTGTGGCAAAAAGGGCAATGGTTTTACAGAATGGGCTTGTTTTAGATAAACTTCCAAACAAAAGAGAATGAAGCCTACAGCATGCTATGCATCCAAAAGTTAAGTATTTATGTGCCCAACAAGAGTAGAAAGATAAATACATTTTTTACTAATACATCAGATGTTTCTTAACATTTGAAGGAGTTGGGAGAAATATGTGCCTGGAAAGCAATGGGGAAAGGATTTTCTGCATTTGTAGATGGCTTAGAGGTATTAGCAATAGACTATCAGGAACTATATTGATCAGCATACTAATCATTTACTTTTTTTGCGAAATGATTATTTTGTTTCATAGAGGGAATTAAACTAATGACTGCAAAGAGTGGATCTAAATGTAAGGGAGGAGAGCGAGTGGAAAAAAGAAATGGAAGAACAAGAAAGAGAGAAGAGCTGGCGCTTGAAGAATCATATTTCTGATGAGTGAAGGGATTTTGGGGAGTCCAGACATAAGGAGCAATAGGCAAAAACTAGTATATGAAATATAGTCTCAAAGGCGTTTTATGAATATAATATCTGATGACTTTTTGAATCATCATAGGGGAGTATTTGTGGTGCCTTTCTAGCATTAAACACGTTGACGAATCATTTACATTAATCTGCAACACGTGAAAGTATGTAGTGTGTTATTTTCATATTAAAGTTGACCTTAGTTAATGTAGGTCTTGACTTAAAATGGCTCATGTTAAGGTGCAATGGTCTTCTGTCTGCCGTGTATTTTTCCTTTTTCTCATTTTAGGAGCCAATCTGCACCAGTCCATCTTAGTTCAAATGTACCATATCATTTAGATTTTTGTGTGAATGTTTTTCTGTGTTTTTGTCATTGAAGAGCTGATTATTGAACATTGCACCTGCATGAAGAAACATTCTGACCGAATTGTATCATTGCACTACAAGATATCAACTGAAGGTCATGCAGCAGAGAATCCATTGTGTGGTAACTGGGAAGAAGACCTAAACTGTGTTATCACAAAATGTTCAGTCCTGGGCAAATCATTCTCACCTCACTAAATCTTAATTTGATTCTGCCTTTAGAGGCTTTAGTTGCTGACACCTTCTGCCTGACTTTTTCCCAACTTATATGATTTTCCAGCTAAGCAAATTAGGGACCTTCCCTTCACTGGAAGTTGAGTCTGTTTTGAATTGTTTTCTGATAACTTTAAATAGTCTGTCTTCATATTTTCAATTTCAAATTGATTTGAATAATATTGACTTATGCATTCATGTATAGATTACTGAATTACAACTAATTTGAATGATTTGAGGTTGTAATTTAGCTAATCTGTAAAAAAAACCTTTATGATTTCCAAAACTATCAATCTTTGTGATTCTTGTGGCGTCAAATGTTCTTCACTGTTATTAACAGCATTTGACTGTTGAGTCGCGCCTCAATCAGGGACTAAGGTGCAATTTGTACTTGAGTTTGAACCAGAGATCTGCCCAGTGCAAATCTCCTTCACCACCACTCTTTCATATTGCCCTTTCTCTTTCTCCCTTTTCTGCCTTTTTCTCACTCATTCTGGATCAAAACCTGATGATGATAAATAAGTCCATATCCCCAAAAAACAGCACCACTGCCAGTCCTGCCTAGTGTCACGCATCGTGCAATATACTAACACTCTATAAGCAAATTCCTGCGTCACTGCATTGTCCGAGATATATCACACAAGTCACCAGCCAGAAGTGCGTGCCTGTTTTGCAGATGGCCCTCTACCGCTGCCTGGCTCACTGCAGCAGTCGTTGCAGAGATTTTAAAGTTCTTAATAGCCGCTTCATAAGCAAATAACAAGACATTCTTGCAAGGGCCCCAGTAGCTTTGCTGTCACTGCTGCTGCTCCTCCTGTATTTGCTGCCACTCTAACAGGATTGGCAGAACTGCATTGAGGTTAGTTGTGTTTCATGCGTCCACACTACCGAGGCTATCCATTTTGTTAACATGAAGATAGATTGCTGCTTTTGGGACTCTTTCCTGCTCACACAGTGGTGCACTGCTGCCCCTCCTCAGAACTGGTGCTGCCACAGTCCAGCCTGACCGCGGCATGCATCATCTGTATACCCATCGCACATGAGACTTGGAGATGGTATGTTCTAAAATATGAATGTATTTTTATGTGCACATTTTTAGTGATTAAAATATTGACGAGGCAAAGCCAGTTCCGTATGTAAACCCCTTCCAAAGGCCCCGTCCACACTTAATTTTATTTCTCCAAGTGCTGTTCGCTGCATCTCCCAGGATTGCGTAGCTGTGGACTGCGGAAGGATATCTTCTATGTATTTCAGAAGTAATGTCTTACCACAACTCTATTTGGTATAACAATGATGCACCATATTCGGTAGTCTTGGGATAAAGTCAAATCAAGGTACAATCTTAGCATTCTACTCAAATCAATATTGTAAATTAATAAAGTAGAGAACACATCCACTTAAACGAAAACGTTCCTGGGGCTGTGTGAAAACGTTTGTTAGTTCCTTCCAGATGGGAGGTGTTTTTCAAATGGTGTCATATGCTGGAGTGCCCCTCCCCTTACATCCTTCATGCAGGCTCTCCTGTGGCCTGGTATTACTTTTGTACAATCCTGCATCCAGATTGAGGAGTGGGTGTCATGGATTTTTTAAGCCGGTAACTAGAACATTACACTGGAGGAAGAATATCAGACATTTTCCTAATCGCATGAATATTACTGCCTTGCCCTTCTTGCAACGAAGTGTCACTCAAAGTGTCACATATAATGCATTGAAATGTGACACATACGCATGCAAAAGACAGAGAAATGTCTCACCTAAAACACACTGAAAACTTGACAGCTATGCACTGCTTGTCACCTATAATAATAATGACCTGCACAATTATGGAAGGCAAGTAGCAATATGAAATGAACATGAGGAATCCAAATACAGTGCAGATTCTTAGTTTTGAGGAATAAAATGAAAGCTTGGAAACATATTCTTCTACTTCACAGGCTCTTCAAATATGAGAATCATAGCTAATAGGAAAAGATCATTGTTGATGACCCCACCGATCTTGAACCTTTTACCGACAAAACAATAACAAACTGAAATGGATCTGTACCAGCAAACCTGCTGTAATTTACTCTTTCATATTTGCCTTTTATACTGATTTATTCCTGGTATATTTGCCCTTCGCAATTTAAGTACTTCCACTTCATAATAGTATCATTTACACACTAAATGTGCACTAACAGCTGACCATCTCCACACCTCTAACACATCATAACTCAAGGGGGCGTGGCGAAGAAGGCTGCCATGGCGGACGCGCAGTGCTGAGGCTCCTCGGCGGACGGTCGATCCCGCCGTTCCACAGCGTCAGTCCCAGCCACGAAAACCACATTTGGTGATCAGAACCCAAGGGGCATTCTATGGTGTTGTGCCGCCACAAGTGCTGGAGCTGGTTCCAGGGTGTAACGTAGCCGGGACGATACTCCGGGCGCGGGGACAAGATGGCGGCCACCCGCACCTCCAGTTGAGACCCGGGGCCAAGATGTGCCGAGAAGGCGGCGCGACTCGCGGGTTCATTCGCGAGCCGGGGGCCACCACACCGCGAGAGACCGCAGCGGCTCCTCACCCGACGGCAGCACTTGGTGGATGTGACACCGTCGTGGGCCCTGATTGGCAGACGGGCCCTGGGATTCCCTGCCGCACTGACAAAGACGAGCGGAGACGGGGGGCGCGCTGGACCGCACACGGCCTGTCCAGGTCGGAGGGGGAGCAGCGCTACGAGGTGACCGCTCCGGCCTCTTCTGTGCAGCGGACTGCCGGAGCGCCATCGGAGACGAGGTTGCCTGACTCCAACATGGCGCCCGGAGCAGATGCAGACTGAGACCCCCTGAGGAGCGAGAGCAGGACCGCCGGAGACAGACATGAGGACAGCGGTGAGTGGTGGAGAGACCCCACCCCACGGCTGCCTGAAACCGAGGGGGATGCGCGACACCCCCTCACCACCAGGGCCCACTGGGACTCCCGCCTGACCCCCTAAAATGGCGGCGTAACAAACTACCCAGCGCGGAGCCTCACCAACCGGCCGCCATCGGTTTCCCGAGTCCTGGGGAGTCCCACCGGCCTGGATCCCACAGGCCTACCTGCTGGCAGAGTCCTCAAGCAAGGAGGAGGAGGGAGAGAGGTACAGCGCCCAAGGTGACACTACCCCACAGCGAGACACTAGTACTATATACCGCAGAGCGTGCATGAGGGTGGGCAGCCCCCCAATTTCACAACCGGAGCACATACCTCACCTGGTGGCACAGAGGGGAGATGGTGCTTGTCTAGAACGCTTACCGGAGGCTTGTGGGTGGGGCGAGACAACTTGGGCAGCAACTGCCGGGGCGCATTGCAGACACACGATGGGGAAAACCAGAAGCACACAGCACACCCTGGTGCCAGAGACAGCACCAGAAAATATGCCGCACCCCAAGACGGGAACTCAATCGACCACAGCCCCGCCGTACCAGTCTATATCAGACAAGCTGGACCGCGTCCTGGCCGCAATTAAACAATCCAGAGTGTCCATGGAAGAAAGGCTGGGCACTCTCGAGACGGACATCATCCTTGTCAAAGACGATCACCGGAAACTGGCGGACAAGGTCGGCGAAGGGGGGAAAGATCATAGCGGACCTACAACCGATGGTGAAAGACAATAGAGGACCGCATGGTCGATTTGGAAGGGCGTTCGCGGCGCTGCAACATTCAAGTCCTGGGACTGCCGGAGGGTGTTGAGGGGCACGACCCGGTTTTCCATCTAGCGGGCCCACCAAGTCCCAGCGCGCCGGCCCCAACCAGGAGCGCCACCTCGTCCGATGCTAGCCAAATTTCTGCACTTCAAAGACCAAGACGCAGTGCTCAGAGCCACAAGACGATCTAGCCCCCTCCGGGTGGAAGACAAACAAGTGGTGGTCTTCCCGGACTATGCCAGGGCTGTGCAACAACAGAGGTCGCACTTTATGGAGGTAAAGCGGCGACTCAGAGCAAATGACATTCAATACTCCCTCCTACTCCCCGCCAGACTTCAGATTATCTACAAGGACATCACATTATTTTTCATGTGTGCAGAAGAGGCAAGGGATTGGAGAGACCTGCACTGTCCACGCCTACCAAGGCCCGGACCTGAACTTGAGCGGAAACGCAGGGTGCCTCGCCCCAAGAAGCGCAGCCACAGCAATGGACGGCACAACGGGGGAACCACCAGTGCGCGAAGCCCCACCAGCGGCTCTCCGGATCTGGACCAAATAATGCAAGAACGCCAGGAAGTCCTGCGAACAATCCTGTCGTTGCAGGCCTCGCCACGCTCGGACGACATAGATGGGCCCCCCGATTATTCTCCTCTGCGGGGAGGAGGACAGTGATGAAACATCGTCCAAGGGTGACTCGGTCACCCTGCCACGAGTCACACGCCAGACTGCAGACCTTATAAACTGAAGAACGCGCAGCGTCACAACAGGGGGTACACCTTACCAGTAGAGCTTCCTATCTCCGGCGGCGCATATGTGCAGGGAGGGGCCCCCCCCCCGTTTCTCTTTTTCTCTCTGCAGATAAATCGCGACTCCCTCCTACACATTTATAGATCACCCAGGGCACGTTTACCGCACTACTCCAAACCTATAAGGGACCAAATGACGCACACTAATCCTACACAGACCCGTTCGAGGACCGTCCTCATGTGCATGAACTGCCACCCAATAGTTGCTAATTGGTAGCTGACGCTCTCCCCTCCAGGAGGGCTAGTTTGGATGTACCGCTCTTGGCAATAGGTCCTCTGTATTGGGACAGTTTCCCGACCACAGTTCATAGTTTACCTACCCCGAAACCCATGACCTCTCGTTATCCCCCACACGTAGGTCAGGGGCGTAACTCCATCACCTTGCACAGCTTTGCGCGACACACTCATCTGCCGGGGTCGGGAGGCCCCATTCCAGCAGGGACCGTGTGCTCTCATGCCACAATACTGCACCTGTCATGGCAAACGCAGATGTAAAGTTTATGACCCTCAATGTGTGAGGGAGGCATACAGCCAGGAAGCGCTATGCGATTTATGTGTACATTAAGCAGCAGCAGGCGCAGATTATATCCCTGCAGGAGACGCATCTCACGGGGAGGAACTGGGTAGACTCCAAAGGAAATGGCGGGCATAGTTTGCGGCACCGCTTACTCCGCTTTCGCAAGAGGCGCGCTGATCTGGATTCGGCCCGGAGTTCCCTTCCGCTGAACTGAGCAGACATGTTGACCACAAGGGCCGCTCTGCCCTGCTGGAGGGCTTATTAGATGGGCAACCCATCCTTGTAGGCAGCATCTATGGCCCGAATATAGATCAAACAACATTCTGGGGAATACGGACATGCACCTTAGCGGGATACACGCAGTCCCCGTTGCTATTGGGAGGGGACTACAATTGCTCCTTAGATCTGGCATTAGATAGGTCTCACCCCCCCACCAAACACTCCCCAGCCCACGCGCACACGGCCGCATTTCGAGCCTGGGTGGCCCACTGGTCCCTCACAGACGCTTGGCGACATGTCCACCCGGCCTTCAAAATATATTCCACTCGATACCACACAACTTGCGAATCCGCCTAGACCGCTTTTTATGTACACGATCCCTCCTACTGCGCATCGGGTACTCAGATTACTTGGGTAGAGTGCTGTCAGATCACAACGTGCCTATAGTTTCCCTCGCATGGCACCCACCCATACCGCCGATCCCCACATGGCGTCTACCTAACGACTGCCTCCAGGATCCAGTGTTCAAAAGTGAGCAGACCGACACCTTCCAACACTACTTTGCGGAAAACGGGGGCATTGCAGCGACTAGGTCCCTGGAATGGCATGCTTTTAAAGTCATCTTAAGGGGGGCCTGTATCCGACAAGTTGCAGGGGTGAAACAGACCTTAGAGAGGGTGGTACACACTGCAGAACAGCGGGTGGCGCAGCTTTCTAAGGCGGCTGATCAGCGGGAGGTCCCCCCAGGCACCTAGCGGAGGCCAAAACTAAGTATGAGGAGGCTTGTGTCGATTTGTGGCGCTATAACTTCTGTGCCTACGCAACCAGAGCCCATAAGGAAGGGGACCGGGCCGGTACCCTGCTAGCCTGGTTCATCCGCCAGGACACGCACACACAACCGGTCACAGGTATATGCAGCGCCAAGGGGAAGATTGTCTACGCGCAGGCAGAGATTTTAGCGGCCTTTCATGATTATTACGCCAGGCTGTACCGCGAACCAACCCCAGACAGGGAGGTCCACATTCAGCAAATACTACACACGGACACTATGGCCCAACTCACGGGTGAGGACCGCATATCGCTCGATGTCCCGGTAACAGTGGCGGAGATCAAACTTGCCGTCTGCCGTCTGGCTACAAATAAGGCATCAGGCCATGACGGTTTCCCGGTAGAGTTGTACGCCATATTCCCCCAGCAGCTTGCCCCCCAACTTGACATGGTCTTCGGTGAGGCACTAGAAGTGAGCTTACTCCCGCAGTCGATGCGCGCGTCCACACTGGTCACATTCCCCAAACCCGATCGGGACCCTCTGCTCCGCTCTTCCTACCGGCCGATCACCCTGCTGACCGCAGACTGTAAAATCCTAGGGCGAATATTAGCAGATAGACTCGCGGAACTCCTTCCCCGGCTGATCCACCCGGATCAGTGCAGTTTCGTCCCCGGGAGTAAATACTTCCCGAATCTGCGCCGCCTGTTCCAGGTCCAGGACGGGGTACGGGATAGGTTCCCGTGGGCAGCCTGCCTGGCGCTGGACCTTGAGAAGGCGTTTGACACCCTGGCATGGCAATATCTCTTTCAGGGTGCTACAGAGGGTGGGCGTGGGACCCCACTTTATCGCCTAGACGCGGCTATTGTATACAGATATCACTACCAGGGTGCGAATGGGCCGATCAGTCTCCCCCCATACAGATTGAGCGTGGGACCCGCCAGGGATGCCTCCTGTCCCCCGTCATTTTTGCCATCGCTATGGAACCGTTGGCGGCGCGGCTGCAGGAAGTGGGCCAACACTGGGGTATCCCGATAGGGGAGCGCATGCACTGCGTCTCCCTTTACGCGGATGACCTTCTCAAATCTCAGTGCTGTAAGTAAAAAGGAGGTTAATCAGCGCGTGCAGTCATTACATATCCAGTTTTTGCAGTCAACATTGCCAATATATCTGGGCATGTGGCGCAGTCTTATACAGCGAGTTAGAGGACATATAATCACATGTCGAGGCACAGTTAGAGACATTCACAAGCAGAAGTGCACATAATTTTCGGAAACAAAATTAACACTGAGAAATCTCAGTCACATAGTCTTATATAATAAACAGCAGTCAGGGCTTCCCCTTGCAGTCAATGTCACAAACCCGGGACATCTTAGAGGGCAATCATTACCGAGCCCTCCAGGGCCTTAAGGGCCAGGTCAGCTTCTGGAGGTCTCTACCCGTTGCTCCCATAGGTAGAGTTCCTTGTCAAAAATGATCATGGTGCCCAGGCTCCTTTACTACTTTGCAAACATCCCGATAGTCCTGCCGCTACCCTTTTTTCAAGAGCTGAACTCATTATTAATCTCCCTGGTCTGGGGGCGGGGCCGTAGCAGAGTTGGCCTGTCGACCCTGCGGCTACCTCGTGATAAGGGAGGGCTAGGTGCCCTGTCATTTGAAGCATATTTCTTGGCGGCGCAGCTGCAGTGGCTATCACGCTGGACTGCGCAGCGTAACTTGGGGGAGGTGGAGACCCAAGGTGGACGGCTGACGGTTCCGGAGCTGACCCCAATTCTGCTCCCGGGCATGAGGCCCAATCCGACCCATCCGCAGCTAGTTAAGGTGGCCAGAGAATGCATGATGCGGATCCATCGCATGTCCAAGGGGACGCCGGTATATTCCCCACTGCTGCCCCTGGCGGGGCTTCCAAGGGGTTCTGAGTTCTATACCGCGAGAGAACTTCAGGTCTGGACTGATCTCCAGCTAACGGAGACGGAGGTCCTGTTCACTGATGGCCAACTGGCCCCGTTCACGGGACTGACCGAGGAGTGGGGTCTTCCGGCCGGTCAATTCCTACTGCATAGTCAGCTGGTAGCGTATTGTAGGCAGACATGGGATCTCCGGGACGGGGAACCTGCGACCCACCCAGTATTGCACACGATACTCCATATGGGAGCGGGCAGACACCATGTCACGTGGATATACAAATCTATCATAGAACTCACTCAGGCATCATTATCGAGCTTTCGACTGCGCTGGGAAGAGGATATAGGACGAACCCTTCATTACAGAGAACGGCTGAAGGCCCTAGAACATCACAAAAAAGTGTCCCGCAACCAACGGTTCAAGAATGTTCAGTTTAATATATTACACCACGCTTACCTCACACCGGCACTGCTGAAACGCTTCTACCCGACATCCCAATTTGAATGCCCCAGATGTAATTCACCAAATGCCCCATTCATTCACAAGTTCTGGACGTTCCCCGGACTGCAAACCCTCTGGGCGACGGTACATGCCACTTTGCGGACAGTCACCGGCCTCACAGACCTACACACGTGGGAGGCATGCGCTCTAGGTATCTTTAAACATAACAAACACAAGAATGTAGAGACCAAATTGTGCTACTGGTCATACTATTAGCGAAACGAAGCATCGCAATGCACTTGCGCGCGACTGTGGGACCCCCAATAGCAGCGTGGTGGGGGCGGTGAAGAAATGGGTCGCAGCAGAGGAAGACCTCATCCGCCAGGAGGACGCCCGCGGCATCCGTAGGCGCCCTATCTCCTTGGAATGGGAGACACTCCTTCACACCTTTCGACAAGCACACTTGGCGGAAACAGACCCAGTGCAGAGCCCAAGAGCGACACCAGACCCACACACCTCCTCCACAAACCATGCACGTTCTGCCCCCGTCCTACCAACCCCCCCTTAGGCCACCTCCTTAGATGTGCGACAAAGTTAGGCATGGAGCACAGTGTCTGCAATCAGCAGAATGACACGGGCCATCATCACTCTGGCCCCCCTTAAGCTACAACCCCTAGCCCTCCCACCCCTGCACCTGCATTTCCCCAGTTTAGAGGCCCTTATTTCAGTTAGAATCTGGATGACCATTTCATGATACACACCGCAAGGGCCATGGGACCAGAGACAGTTGCACGGCCATAAGAACAGTGGTCCTTACGTCACTGACAGTCTTTTTAATATTCCCTGACATCGCTGGAGGAAGCGACAATGAGGCTTCCTCTCCATCACCTATGGAGCCATTGCCCAGACCAACGCTTCCATGGCCGTTGGTCCTGATGCTAGAACTCACTGAATGTAATTTCTAACAGATGTGAATGTGTTTGGTTGACATATCTGAAATGGAAAATCCAATGAAAAGGTTTACAAAAAAAAAACACATCTTAACTCAAGGTGTTCCTTAAGTATTAACAATACCTTACTTACTGTTTGTCCAAGCCTTCACTCCGCTCTTCCTCATTAAGCAATTTGTCACACCCATGGTTCATACGATCAGTAACATTAACCCAATTGGCGCTATAATTGGTACCATTTTTTAATACATTGGGTTTCTGTCCTCTATGCATACTCTTTGTATTTAACAACACTAAAGGTGCTACCGGATTACCATTGGCTGTAGCATGCTCTCACTCCTATACTATGTAACTGAGTCATTTCTCTCACACTGCTCATAGGATTATTTTAGTTTATCTAAATGATCTGAATTTTAATGTTTAGTTATTTTCTTCAAATAATGTAATTGATATACAGCACTGATTTCAACTTACACCTACAAATTAGTAATTAGGAGATATTTCATGATTGTACAGTTATCCACCTCTTATTGCGAGGAAGGTGTTGTTGAAAAGTTCAAGTGGATCCAAAGTGTCTCTTACTAACTACTGTGTTAGAAGAGGTATACGGCCTCACCTTTGTCTGTGCCAGTTCTCAACATTCACCATTAGCAAGATGTTAAAACCATTCCCACTGCATTATGTCATGACCCTAACCTCCTTGTGTTCTCACTCTGTCTGTACCTTGTGTGTGGGTAGCTTGCGGGATAGAGCTCACATCGCAATGCCTCCCTGGCGTGTTCATGGTACTAATTTCCCCGTAGGCTTGACAGCGTTCTTAGCATGGTAATTATCGCTGGGGGCCCTAGGCCATCAAGTCATGAAACACCAAAGTACAAACAGTAACATCCCCAGGGCATTTAAACTGACTCATCATGACTATGGGGATATTTGAGCTGACTCATAGGCACATGACTATGGGGATATTTGAGTTGACTCATAGGCACATGACTATGGGGGTATTTGGACTGACTCATCACAATTGGGGAGCAGAATTTATACGGTACTCAAACCATGAGGCAGGGCTTGGCTTACCCACTGACTGAAGAGGGCGGATCCTCATCAGCGATCCCGCTCACCTAAATGTCTCCAAGATCAGGCCGAGCTTCTTCTGCATTTTGGTTATCCTACGAATCTCCGATGCTGTGAACATCTCCCTTGCAAATCCAGCAATGCAGTAAATGCCATCCCTGCAATGCAGCACAAATCTCCTGCGACTCTCCAATGCTGCAGACATCTACTCCCTGCAAATCCAGTGATGCAGCGAATACCATTCCTGTAATGTCGTCCCTAAAAGGAGAAAACATGGTTAAGTACCATCCTTAAGGTTAGTGCACTAATGGAAAACATATCAACCAAAAACTTCTTTTTATGATGCTGAAAATCAGAAAACAGGACTACACTTGAACATTGAGACATCGTGGGTATCATTTAACCTGCATACCGATGCCTTGGTAATAATGCCCAGTGACATTCTTATGTGCCATACTTTATTGTGCTGTAGTCTGTGAATCCAAAAGCACACTCTTGCACACCTTGTTCCTAATTTGAACAAACAAGGTGTACCTTAGTGTGTGATGTGAAAACAATATTTAGCTTCTGCCGAGAGAGCCGCAACTCCAAGTGTATCGGTTGATTTTTGGAAGTCTATGTAGCAATAGATTCATTATTGAGTAAGTGGCTGTTAGTCAACGGTGAGGGGGAATATTTCACAACTACTCATTTGTTGAATAACCTCTCTATTTGGATTTTCAGTACCACTCACTGTGCACTAAATTACGTACATTTCACGACGACGTTCTCCAGGACTAAGAAGCGGCAGACGTACAACTACAAGAAGCCGGTGACTGAGCTCGAAGGCACACAGGTCTCTCTCTATGTTATTTTGTCCAAACACCCCCTTCTGGGGTGGCAGTTAATTTACGGTTACAATTCCCTAATCAGACACCACCCTAGGAGAAATAGGCGGTCCAGGATAGTCTCTGCAGACAAAAGCCAGGTGAGTGGCATGACATTATACTTGCATGCATGTTTTGTCATGTCATCCAATGTAATGAAATATAATGTTATGTAATGTATTGTATATTGGTCTCCTCCGTCTACAGCTTCTTTTTAGAACTCTATAGGATTTAGCCCTCTGTGGCTTACGATGCTCTACCACACCCTAGATGGGATGGAGATAGGGGGGGTTGGTGGTCCATCTGCTTCTGTCCTTCTATCTCTCTCTAACTCCCTTTTTTTCTCCCCTTGTTTTGGTGGGTATCTCTTCCCAAACCCACCTCCTCCTTCTGAGATTCTCTCCTTATGCCAATCTGGTCAACATTGCTTCCACACTAGAAATGCTACTTAGCTTCATTAATGTGATTACAACACTTCAATTATACTCTGTTGTTCCTTACAAAGTCTAGCAAAATCCTCACTGCACACTATGGGCCAGATGTAGGTAGCCAATTACCGGTCGGTAACGGCCGATTTCGGCCGTTACCGACCGGTAATTGGTTTTCGAGATGTAGGGGCAAATATTTTACAGATTCTGTAAATTTACCGAAACGGTAAATTTACCGAATCTGTAAAATACCGAATCGGTAATATTACCGATTCGGTAAAACCCAGATGTAGGTAGCACTGTTGAAAGTGCTACAGGCCTTCAGAATTCGGTATTTTACCACCCAACCCAATTGGGTGGTAAAATACCGAATACAGGTGTGCATGCACATCTGTGCATGCACACCTGTGCCATGTGACACACAGACATGCCCTCAGGGCATGTCTGTGTGCCACATGGCACACATGCCTGTATTTGGGGTGCTAGAGGGTGTCAAAGTGACACCCCCTGCACCCTTGCTGAAATCAATATTTACCGAATCTGTAAATACCGATTCGGTAATGCCTATTGATTCCTATAGGCTTCAATGCCCATAGGAATCAATGGGCATTACCGATTCGGTATTTACAGAATCGGTAAATACCGAATCTTAACGATTCGGTATTTACCGAATCAGAAATACCTACATCTCCCCCCTCTATTTTACCACTTCTTAAATACCGATTCGGTATGAATCGGTATTTAAGAGGTGGTAAATTAAAATTACCTACATCTGGCCCTATGTCACCACAATCTGGGAATCTTCCAAACTGGAAATCTCTGAGACATGACGTTTCACAAATAGAGACCAAACCAACAATAAAACACAGCAATATACCCCGATCGATGGCCAATGGAATGTTAAAAACTATTTCCCTTAATACCAAAGGCATTAAGCACCCAGTTAAAAGGAAGAAACGTCTGGACTACTGTTCATAAAATCCAGCACCTTCCCTACTGCTTCACAGACTGGAGTTGGATTAGAAAATTATACCATTCCAAACTCCAGCGCCCCCCTCTACAGCAAGACGTTGTAATGACATGTGTTGTAATGGTATGCGATGTAACAACGCGGTTGTTGTAATGACCGCATTATAATTGCATGCATTGTAAACGTGTGCATTGTAACATGTTCTATTCGTCCTTCGGACGTGACCTTCTGTTCTTTAGTGTGGAGTATATCTCAGAGTTCATGCCACAGGATGCCAAATCAGTAAGCCATTTGACCACTGCAGGAGATTCATTTGTAAGCCTATTGTCCACTGCAGGGGGTTCATCCCTTCCCTATTACATGTTCCCTGTAGTTTACCCAGTACCGGGACCAAACCAAAAACTTTCTACCGACTTAGGTGTCACTTTAACAAAACCCACGAGTGCCTGTAAGACCTGTGTTCTCAATGTCAGGCGCACAATGTCATTCATTACTCGAAAGAGTTTGTTCCAATAGTCAATAAGCACAGTCCCATACCAGGTGCAGGAAATCTGCCCCAGGTCTATGACATCTCTTACATGCATCATTGGCCCTCAAGGCCATATTTATATCATTTGGCCAGGGTTCTAGTAGACCTGATGGAGAAAATTATAATGGGGGCAATCTCTGCGTGTTGTTCATGGAGACCTCTTTACTGTGTCAACAATAATATTCCCGTTGTGCATCAGTTAAGCGCTTGCCTAGCTCTCTAGACCAGTTGTCCCGGGAACGGTGTTCCTCCTTAGGCAGTGCACATTACGGTAATAGTTGTTGTGGTCAGTGAGCCAGCTGAGACAAGACTCAGTAATCTCCAATCTGCTGGCTCCAGGGTATATGTATGGCATACCCACCTAACTGACTCGCAAAGTCTGATATAGGGAAATGCCACCTGAGGCATAGAACAGCCTTTTAGCAGGTCTCCTTCCAGGGTAATAAATCTCCCACCACCCCCACATACAAATATCCCAGGTTAAGGATTCATCTTTCCTGTAAATGGAGTACCATGAGGGTTTTGCTAGTGAAAGGTAATTTGGGATTGTGAATCAGTTTTACATGCAGGGAGTATATGATGTCTATACTGGAGATTCGAGCTAGTTCCGCACACGCCCACATTGTGCATTGCACCACTTGAATTTCAGATCCCGGTCTTGTTGGGGCTTTCAGAATGACATTTGTAAGCTTAAGTGGGGTCACTAGTCCCGTTCCAAATCTCGGTGTGATACTTGTCTTTGGTTATGGAACCAGTGAGTGGCGAATTGTGCCTGGGCAACATAGTAATATATCTACAGTGCGATAAAACAAACCCACGCTGGTCTAACGTTTTTTACTTAAAGTTGACCTCATTCTTCTGCAAGAAACCAAAATAGGTGTCCAAGAACGAAAACAATGCGATATCACTGGATCCAAAGCTTGATGTGCTCCCCAGCCCAGAAAGAACAAAAACGGTGTTGTAACACTAATATCAAAAAAGCAGATCTCACTATTATGGAAAATGTCCATGTTAGCGTAGGAAGAAAGTTAATTACGAAAGTTGCTATCAACACCTCTTGCTTCTATATACTGAATGTCTATGCCCCGACTGTGGATGCCTTTCAGTTCTGGATTTCCCTAAATAAAAAATGACGTGAACTACCTAAAGACTCAAGTATCTTAGCAGCTGGAGATGTTAATCTTCCCTGTGGCTCAATTTTAGACAAAAGCTCCTCCTGCAATAATAGACATAATAAATCCCACAAACTAATATAAAATGTGTTTAATCATCGGGGGGCGCTAGAGGGCGCGCAAACAGAATGGCCGCCTAACGGTTAGGCTCCTGCACCCTGGAACACATATCTAGCATTTATCCTTGCCAACTGGCAGATACTGGCGCTGAAAGCTGTCTCTGAAGATTGCTCATGTGCTCAACTAGACTCGGTCCGAGTTTGGAGTGAAAGCAGCCAGCGGTCCCCGAGTTATTGGCGCTGACAGCCCCCACCAGGAGCGACGCGGGACACTCAGCACTGCGAGGGGCGGACCCGGCGACTAGGAAAGTCCGGGGATTGCCTCGCGGCAGTAGGCCTGACACCATCGGCGGCCTGCGCGCCTCTGGGATCTCGACCTCGCGATCAGGTGGAACTAGCTGCGTACCTTGTCATCTGGCAGCAGCGGCACAACCCGCACAGCGAATCTTCCTCTGAGGGGCTAAACTTGAGCGGCGATCGGGTCTCACGGGCGGCAGTGTGTATGCGGCGGAGCAGCCTTCCCGCCATTGCCCTCTAGTGCGGAGCGGAATCGAGAGCCTGGAAGGTGAGACGGGCGAGCGCCTGGCCTGCTGAGGCACACGGGACTTCTGTGCACTGATCGCCGAGGGTTGGGCGGTATGCTCTGACCACCACCAGTTGAGAGCCTGTGGCAGGATCAGTCTCGTTGATTCCACGGAACTGGGAAGTTGTGCAAGGGTCCGCAGCAGCGTTTGTGCACTTGGAAAAGGCGCCAACATGGCCTTCCTTGCTACATGCACCCTGAGTAAGGACTGATGGCAGCAGCATAGCGAGCAGAGCGGAGCTCATAATTATTGGCGGACAGGCGGGCTTGCGAGGTGGCCAGCGCTAAGGGTAGCGGTCTCACTTTCGCCATTGAGTGGCCTAAGGTGGGATTGGTGTCATAATATCCACGGGACCGTGGAGCTGTTCGAGGGGTCGTGGCCACACTTGGAAACGGACGCCAGCGAAACGCAGCAAGCTACACACATCCCAAGTAGAGAATATTGGCGACAGCGCACAGAGCAGGACAGCGCTACTCAGTACTGGTAGGGACACGGGCCCACGTGGTGGTTGCTCTGGGCGCTCTGTGATATATTGCCACTGTGCATAGACTGGCCACACACTGAGGAACCGGCCACCCAGAGGCACCATGGTCAGGCAAGACAACCGCCAACTTAAACTGTCATTTGACGCTGCGAAAAAGGGATCGAAAGTGCCGCTAACGGACCCGGCCACGAGCGGCGCAGGAGCGGCGAGTGCCGAAATGTCCCCAGGCAGATCAGACATTTAGCGGGTCCTGCTAGAGATGCGTCAGGGGTTTGCCACGGTGGTGGACAAGGTGGACAAAATTTTGTCGAGAATGGATGCACTAGTGCACAAGGTGGATCAGCATGAAGAGCGCTTAACAACAGCTGAACAGCGCATATCGGATGCAGAAAACATCACGGCCACACACGCGACCCAACAGGCCCGGATGGACAATATTCTCCGTGTAATTGCAGCCAAGAATGAGGATTTTGAGGCCCGCAGTAGACGGAACAACATCCGCGTCACGGGCATTCCGGAATCCACAGATACTGGCAGAATGGAGCTATACGTGGAGAAACTACTGAAGGCAGCGGTGGGGGAGGACGCATTCTCTGCCCAATTCATTGTGGAGCGGGCGCATCGAACATTGGGACCTGTCCCGAAACCGGGTACTCCTCCAAGGCCCATAATTGCGTGGTTGCTGAATTACCGCGACCGTGATGTTGCCTTGCGCGCAGCCCGTACTTCACAGCAACTGACGTATAACGGCATTAACTTTTCCATTTATCCGGACTTTACCCCACTTGTACAGGAGCAGAGGCGCAAATCCTTGATATTAAGAAAAATCTGCGAGCCGCGCAGATAGACTATGCGTTGCTATACCCAGCAAAACTGCGAAACAGGCGAAACAATTTTTTTTCACAAATCCCCAGAAAGCGTAGGAATACCTAAAAACTGTCAGAAAAGCTCAGAGAGGCGCCCAGGGTAGAGCATCTGTGACCGGGGATGATCAATCTGATACAGAAGAAGTGGCCTAGACGTTGGGCGATGCCACTGCCCTGAATACTCACGGAATGGCGCTCGATCCACTTGCTGTTTCAATGGAGGCTGTCTGTGTATGACACTGAGCACATGTTGATCCAAGAGAACTGGACTACCCGGACTGGAGCCAGTGGTAACGTCTTCCAGGGGCCACTACCCCCCCCCCCCACAGCCGACCTGAGGGGTAGTACAGGAGTCGAGGCTGGAAGTGGGGGTAGTGGTTGTGCGCTCTCGACGTGTTTCCCCTAGAGGGTGTGAACAATGGTTTTTGGGAACGGTTCAAAGTTGGGGCAGGGCTGGAGGGTGGGGGGCGGGATGTGTTTTCTGGCAAGTTGGGGATGCTTCAGTGGGTGGGGATGGGAGGGGTGCGGCGACATACATATGGGTCAAGCTTCGAATGGTTCGTACACGCCTATATGGCTAGAGTAGGACAGGCTGAGGAAGAAGCACCTGACATGGTTGGGGTTGGTCAGGCAATGAGTGGTGGGGTGGGTTGGGGTGTTGTTTATGCAGAACAAGGCACGACACAGACTCATAGCTGCAAGTACGCAGAGGATCGTAAAGATGTGATCCAGGGCATGGTACTCACAGGCATGAAAATTGTTACACTACACGGACATGGCTGACACTAAAAGAATACCTTATCTGACTGTCCTCTCATGGAATGTCCGAGGGCTTAATGATGCCAGAAAATGTAGGCAAGTCCTAGCTTATTTAGACCGCCAACAGGTGAACATAGCATTGCTGCAAGAAACTCACCTTGCACCCCGTGCGGCTCATCCTTTTGCGGGCCGCTGGGCAGCGTTCAGGGTGTTCTCCTCCTATTCTTCATATTCCAGGGGCACCGTCATTTTGGTTAAAAAAACACTCACTTTACGAAATTTGGAGAGTTCAGTGATGCAGGGGGTAGATATGCTCTACTTTGAGGCAGGCTCGGTACAGACATGATTACCATAGTGAACTGCTATGCCCCCAATGTAGATATGCCAGAATTTTTTACAATCTTGTGGGGCAGAATTGTTGATATAGGTTCTACTCATGTACTTTGGGGTGGGGATTTCAATGTGGCTTTGACACCTTCATTGGATAGAGCAGATGGCAAAGCGCAATATAATACGAAATCCAAAGATGCCATGTGTGGTATTATAGAGGAGGGAGGCTTGGTTGACAGCTGGCGTTTCCTTCACCCTGGGAAGATAGAGGGCACACACTTCACTTCTCATACCAACACATGGGCTCGGCTGGAATATTGCTTTCTCTCTAGAGGTCTGACCGTAGGCATGGGCAGGGCCCTGCACTCAGCCAGGACCTACTCGGATCATTGCCCGGTCTTAGTACAACTGAAACCTCCAGGGTTTGACGGAGCTAGGCCCACATGGAGATTGCAACCCACAGCGCTGTTGGATGCTGCCTTTGGTGCTGAACTGGGAGAGGAAATCACAATTCTTTTTCCTCGCAATAAAGGATCAGTAGAAAGTGTAGAGACAGTATGGGAGGCGTTTAAGGTTACTGTTAGGGGGTTTTGTATATCTAAAAGCTACGGAATACTTCGAGATATTAGGGGTACCATATGCATATTGGAGAAGGAGTTGAAAGCCCTGGAAGAACGTATGGCAGGTAACGGCGATATGGGTCTACATAAGGATTTCAGACAAAAGCTGACTGAATTTGAAGAGGAAGCGCAGAGGGAGATGAAGTTGAGGGGGAAACACTGGGTGGCCCGCAGGTATTGTGAGGGTGAGCGACCAGGACGGGCACTGGCTGAACTAATTAAACATCCTAAATTTGGTAATACAGTGCAAGAGATCACTAACATAGAGGGTGTACTATGCCAAGATACAGAGGGTATCTTACATACATTTCAGACACACTACAGTCTACTATACGAGACCCAAGGGTACACCATTGAGGGTATTGATAAATACTTGGATGACATAGCACTGTGCTGGCTCAGCGACTTTCACAGGCAATTCTTAGCAGCTCCCCTGGAGATAGAAGAGATTAGGGATGCGATTATGTCGTTGCAAAATGGCAAGGCACCTGGCAGCGATGAGAGATACTGTGCATGGGGTTTTTTAGAAAAGTAGGACTACAGGGGCGCACTACCTGGGTTAAACGTTACAAAGTGTGTAAGGAACAAACGTGTCGTTGTGTAGTGCGTAAAGAGCAGACGGCAAAACGCCCTTAACCGTCTCAACAGGTCAAAAGACAAGACAATAGTACAACAAATAAGCTCTCGCAACTACAGGTGTGTATAACAAGACAGGGTACAATGACCAACAGTAAAAGGAAACGCAGATGCAGGTTCTTTGGTGTGAAGTTTCTTATTACAGCAAGACGTTGACTTTTCTCCAGACTTAAAAATGATATCAAACGCCGACACGTGTTTCGTCGTGTACGGGTGAGTCAAACACGACTCTTCAGGGCTTATACTCCCAATCCACAGTGTGGTTGGAGTAAGTCTGGGTCTTTAAAAGCTCAGTTATAGGCAATGGGTATTTGGTGTGTTCATATATAGACGAAACTGGTTGATAGGGTGATTAATTGCGGTAAGAGAATGGAGTTGTCCAATCCCGTAGGTAGTCTTGTACAGATTGTAAAAGCGCTGTATCCTGTTGTGTCATCAGGCGGTAAGCCGGGAGGGGATTCTTAAAGAGTGCCGGCTTGAGGAAACGAGTCTGTCTCCTCTGAGGCGGTGTGCTTATACTCCCAATCCACAGTGTGGTTGGAGTAAGTCTGGGTCTTTAAAAGCTCAGTTATAGGCAATGGGTATTTGGTGTGTTCATATATAGACGAAACTGGTTGATAGGGTGATTAATTGCGGTAAGAGAATGGAGTTGTCCAATCCCGTAGGTAGTCTTGTACAGATTGTAAAAGCGCTGTATCCTGTTGTGTCATCAGGCGGTACGTACACGAGAGACGACCGCCGGGAACAAACAGAGGAGGGATTACACGAAGCGGCACACCGCCTCAGAGGAGACAGACTCGTTTCCTCAAGCCGGCACTCTTTAAGAATGACAACTCCATTCTCTTACCGCAATTAATCACCCTATCAACCAGTTTCGTCTATATATGAACACACCAAATACCCATTGCCTATAACTGAGCTTTTAAAGACCCAGACTTACTCCAACCACACTGTGGATTGGGAGTATAAGCACACCGCCTCAGAGGAGACAGACTCGTTTCCTCAAGCCGGCACTCTTTAAGAATCCCCTCCCGGCTTACCGCCTGATGACACAACAGGATACAGCGCTTTTACAATCTGTACAAGACTACCTACGGGATTGGACAACTCCATTCTCTTACCGCAATTAATCACCCTATCAACCAGTTTTGTCTATATATGAACACACCAAATACCCATTGCCTATAACTGAGCTTTTAAAGACCCAGACTTACTCCAACCACACTGTGGATTGGGAGTATAAGCCCTGAAGAGTCGTGTTTGACTCACCCGTACACGACGAAACACGTGTCGGCGTTTGATATCATTTTTAAGTCTGGAGAAAAGTCAACGTCTTGCTGTAATAAGAAACTTCACACCAAAGAACCTGCATCTGCGTTTCCTTTTACTGTTGGTCATTGTACCCTGTCTTGTTATACACACCTGTAGTTGCGAGAGCTTATTTGTTGTACCTGGCAGCGATGGGTTGCCCACGGAATTCTACCAGCAGTATATTGATATAATGGCCCCTGTCCTTAAAGAAATGTATGAAGAGTCCTTGGAGATCAAACTGTTGCCAGGTTCGATGCGGGAGGTGGTTATTACCTCCCTCCTGAAGCCTGGGAAAGCACCGGAGAGCTGTGACTCGTATCGCCCACTGTCACTCATGAATTGTGACGCTAAAATATTGGCCAAGGTGTTGGTCAACCGTCTCTCCCTGATCATGACTAAAATAGTACTCCCGGACCAAGCTGGGCTTGTTCCTGGGCGTTCCACAAGCCATAATCTACGCACTCTGTTTTCATTGATCCAAACTATAGCGCCGGAACTGCCAGTGGCCGCTGTATTACTGGATGCCACGAAGGCATTCGACTCGGTCGAATGGCCCTACTTATTCACCAAATTACATAGAATGGGATTTCCTAAGCTGTTTGTCTCATGGGTCCAATTACTATACACGCGACCTACCGCCAGGGTTCTGATTAATGGACGGTTGTCCACTCATCTTTCGATCACGAGAGGCACCCAGCAAGGATGCCCCCTTTCCCCCTTACTCTTTGCTATGGTGATCGAACCATTGGCCTGCCGCATTCGGCAGCTACACAAGGCAAGCGCTTTTAATTGTCTCCAGCGACAGTTGGGAATATCCTTATACGCAGACGACCTGACATTATATGTCAGAGATCCCCAAACCAATCTTAATCCTCTCTCAAGGAAGAGGTGTGGTGCCACGGCCAGGGCGACTGACTCCGGAATCTTGGGATCACGGTTCGATCCCCGGCACCGGCGGCAGATTAGCCCAGCACCATGTGACTCTGGGCAATAGCTTGTTTAATCTTCCCGACGGCCCCCAGCGACTAGAGACCCTTACGGGTGATTGTGCGCTTTACAAATGTGGATTGATTATTACTTATTATTTATTGTTGAGAGAATTCTTGGTGTTTGGCAGAATGTCAGGCATACAGATAAATTGAAGCAAATCGCAATTTTGTTCCGCTTACGACGGCAGTTAAGGAGTTTCAACTAGACTTCCCACTGCAATGAGGTAGCTCTGACCTCAGATACTTGGGAATACAAATATCAACAGATAAGGATGAGACGCTCAGGCTAAATTATGGGACTGCGATATCTAAACTGACAGACACAGTAACGCGCTGGATTTCCATGCCGCTGTCCATGGCGGGTAGGGCCTCACTCATAACCTACCATTTACCTATTTCTGAACATACCCTACTATCCAGGTGCATTTTTCTTTGCAACGCTCAGGTCGGAACTGTTGCGATTGTTCTGGGGGGGTAAGCAACCACGCCTCAAGTGGGCTACTGTGATACTTCCTTACGACAAAGGTGGATTTGACGTCCCCGATTTTGAGGCATACTACATAAGCGCACAGGCGAACTTTGCATAACACTGGATGGTCCCAACGCCTTACATGCCGCAGCTAGCTGCGGAGGACTGGGTGGCGCATCCACTCCAACTGTCCGGCCTGATATATGGACCGGCCGCGGCGATAGACACTAAACCCACCACTGTGGATTGCACGGTGGATGCCTGGCGACGAGTAGCGAACAAATTACAAGTGACCCTGCTATATTCCCCGCAGATGCCTCTTACGTACCATCCCCTTATGCCTCTGCTGCAGGAAACAGGTTTTCGAGTGATGTGTAGGGAACTCGGGATAACGAAGTGGGGAGATCTGTTCCAGGATGGTAAACTTAAAAATAAGGAGCAACTGTTCCGGGACGCTCAGCCTACCCCACTTGAGATGTTTTATTATATACGCCTATCCCAGGGTTTGAAAAAAATAATGCCGGATCACCTGAATGAGCCAGCCCGAACTGTTCCATTGGATAATATGCTACGCTCAGGAGCAGATGGGCACTTGGTGTCAAGGATATATAGGGACATAAGAACGCACAGCCCAGAAACGGATAGGCCGGCTCGCGCGAAGTGGGAGGTGGATATTGGAATAGACATTACGGATGACCAATGGAATTACTGTTGCGCTTTGACCGCTCACATATCGGCGAGCTGCCGGCTAAAAGTGATACATTATAAGTTTCTACAACGCCTCTACTATACACCGGTACTGAAGCTCCGGTGCCGCTTGGCAGAGGACGATAGGTGCCTGAGATGCAAAGTGGAAGGGGCAGGTTTCCTACACTTAGCGTGGGAGTGCCCAGGTGTGTGGACCTATTGGACGGAAGTACATACGGCTCTCCAAGCAATAACGGGGCACCATTATGACAAAGACCCACTCATTATGTTGCTTGGTTACACTGCGCAGATTCCTACACAGCATCGGAGGATGTTTGATATAGCGTTGTTGCTTGCCAAACGTAGAGTGGCCTGCAGATGGGGACGCGGTCGAGCACAGAAATTTAAAGAGTGGATAGCAGATCTCACACACTGTCAGGAACAACATGCTGTCTATACTGATACACTACCAACAAACTGTAGACCTAGGGATACCTGGGGACCCTTTCAGACATATTTGTTAAGCATTGCAGCGACACCAGGAGATAATGGGGTCAATACACAGGCTGCGACTGGCTCTCCCCCTTGAACTCATAAAGTATTACGCTGGATTGGTTATTATGTGTGGCGGATACCGATGGATGATAGCTGGTATAGTTGATAATGGATGCTATGTGGGAATATGGGAGGGGACTATTCACTCGTGCTCTACTATACTCTTGATATGTCATGTTGTAGTGCCCATCGAGTTAGAATTGACTGATTGATGCCTTAGTTTCATGATGCTCACTAATGTTATGGAATTGTCGATGTCTGTTGATAAAGCTGCCATGTCATAATAACTGTTGGGATTATGCCATATTGATTCATGATCACGTACTGCATTCTTTTTCTTGTCTCATAGCTCTGATGATCTGTGAACAGCCTTTACCTGAACTATGTACTGTTTTGATGAAAAGCATAAATAAAGTAAAAAAAAAAATGTGTTTAATCATCCCTGCCTAAATGGCATGTAGGTCTTGTATAGCCCTACTGGGAGCGATTTCACCATCCACACTAGGTTATGTGTAGGAATCACTATTTATTTATTTTGTGATTCCTACATGCATAAGGTATTTCAACTCCTACATAGCGTTTCCTTACAAATCGCCATTAAGGAATTGCAATTCCTTATCTTGATGGATGTGCCCCTTAGTTCCTTACAAAGTCTAGCAAAATCCTCACCGCACACCGCATCACCACAATCTGGGAATCTTACAAACTGGAAATCTCTGATCTTGAGACATGACGTGTAACAAATAGAAACCAAACCAACAATAAAACACAACAATATACCCCAATCGATGGCCAATGGAATGTTAAAAAATATTTTCCCTGATACCAAAGGCATTGAGCACCCAGTTAAAAAGAAGAAATTTCAGGCTACTGCTCATAACTTATAGTACAATACAGTATTCCGACCTCTATAGCATTCATAATATACAACTAAAACAACATACTACAGTGGTGTACAAATTGTTTTGCATGGAAAAGAAGAAAGAAGAAAAAGAAAAAAAGGGATCAGCATCGCCTGCTAAGCTGCATTAACTGTTCCTACCCCATTTGCTTAATGATGTTGATCCAGTAGGGTCATGAGCTCTCTCTTTTATTGTTCTTTACATGCTCTCTTCCAGCAAGATAAGTTTGCAGAGGACCCCCATATGTCCATCTGACGTGACCCTCTGTTCTTTAGTGTGGAGTATATCTCTGAGTTCATGCTACAGGTTGCCAGATCAGTAAGCCACTTGTTGACGGCATGGTATTCACTTGTAAGACATTTTTCCAATGCAGGGGATTCACCCTTCCCTATTACATGGTTCCCCATAGTTTACCCTGCACCAGGACCAGAACAACAAACTTTCTACCATGCTTAGGAATCACTTTAACAAAACCCCCTAGCACCTGTAGGGCCTCTGTTCACAATGTTAGGCTCACAATGTCATTCCGTACTCAAAAGAGTTTGTTCCAATAGTCAACAAGCACAGCCCCATGTCAGGTGCAGGAAATCTGCCCCAGGACTATGACATCTCTTACATGCATTATTGGCCCTCCCGCCATATTTATATAATTTGTCAAGAGTATAGTGGACATCATGGAGAAAATTATAATGGAGCAATCCCTGCCAGTTGTTCATGGAGACCTGTTTGGTGTGTCAACAATAATATTCCAGATGTGCATCAGTTAAGCGCTTGCCTAGCTCTCTAGACCAGTTGTCCCAGGAAAGGTGTTCCTCCTTAGGTAGTCTCTCATTGCTGTGATGCACATTAAGGTCATTGTTTTTGTGGTCAGTGAGCCAGCTGAGGCAAGTTTCAGCAATCTCCAATCTGCTGTCTCCAGGGTATATGTATGGCATGCCCTCCTAACTGACTCACAAAGTCTGATATAGGGAAATGCCACCTGAGGCATAGAACAGCCTTTCAGCAGGCACTCTTCCAAGGTAATAAATCTCCCACCACCCCCACATACAAATCTCCCAGTGTAAGGATTCATTTTTCCTATAATTGGAGTTCCATGAGGGTTTTGCTAGTTAAAGGTAATTTCGGATTGTGAATCAGTTTTATATGCAGGGAGTACATAATGGCTTTACTGGAGATTCGAGCTAGCTTTGCACACGACCACACTGTCCATTGCACCACTTGAATTTCAGACTGTTATATCCTATGATTTAGTTTATTTATTTTTTAGTTTATTTGCTTTACTGTTTATCTTGGTTATTACAAATGTTTATGTCCTTCAAGAAGTATTGCTTTATGCATTTGTTAACTATGTTCTAGTTGCTTAGCAATGTTGGAATGTTGGGGCTCCTGCTGGTCAATTGACGTCTGGAGCTTGACAGATTGACACTCTGGCAGTTTGAGTGCTGTACTTATTCCTGAGAATAAATCCTCTTTCAACTTACTTTGTTGCACCTGTCTTCTCTGGATGTAACATAAATTTGGCGACGAGGTGGTCAAGACAGCGCTCTTTGAACCCACATTCAACAATTTTTAAGATTTTCAAGATTTATTGAGGAATTGCCAGACTACAGTGTCTTCTCATCAACAGTTATTTCATGGAAACTGCTTCAGATCGTTTTTACTCTGAGACTGAGCTAACTAAGACAAGTCAATTTATTCATCTATTTTCTATTGGGAGCTTCGCTGCATATTATTAACTGTTTTTAAAATACTTCTATATAAGCTCTGCTGGAAGCTTTGCTTTATTCACTTACTTAATTTATCAAACTATTTCGATGCAGGCTCAAAGAAATAGCACTTCTTAAAATTAATGACTTATCTTCAAGAATTTTCATCGATTTCAACTCTTTTGATTAGCGACTTGTTGTGTACCCAGTTCTTGCAGCTTTCTTCAACACTGTCATTTATTGCTACTTTAACTAACTTATGAACTGCACAGCAATGAGTTAATTTCGTTCAACTTAATGTGATGTTTAAATGTTTCAAGATAACACAGCCTAACATCAAGTACCTCAGCGCAACATTTTAATTTTCGCTGAAACGCTTACTGGCTCTGTTTGGAATTTTCTGACGTCTTCTTTCAACCAGCTGCTTCGGAATCCTCTCTGCTGAGTCTTCGTCATTCTCCTCGCAGCCATACCTTTGTTGTTGCATCATTGTACATCTTCACGCTACGGTGCCTGGCAACGTCATCACCTCTCAGTGCTTATCTCATCACGCAACGTGACGGCCATTTTGATGGTATCCTGGCAACGGCTGTCAACTCGAGTTTCCTGCTCGTCTTCATTTTACGCTGATGCGCACAGCTTGCAAACTCATATTTAAAAGAGGAAATATTAGCGTTTCATCTCGATTTTGGTTTTATATTCAATTGTGCATTACCTTCGCTGATGTGCACAGCTGCAACAAGTTTGTGTATGTTTCTTCACAGTCATCGTGCCTTTCATCACGCTGATAGGCACAGCTAAGTAAAGATTTCAGAGTTGATATTTTTAACCGAATAATATTTATGACTTGATGCATTTGATATTTTATATTTTCATCACGCTGATAGGTACAGCTAAGTAAAAATTTCAGAGTTGATATTTTTAACTGAATAATATTTAATAACTTTATGCATTTGATATTTTACATTAAGCTGTATTTATTTTCTTTTATTACTGCTGGTTTTACACATATTTACTTAGCCACAGTACTTTAAAGTTGATTATTATTTTCTTTTGCATTCTATTTACACTTAATTGTCATGGCAATTCAAACAGCGATCCTTCCTGCTCCTTTTCTTGCAGAACCTGGTTGTCCTAAAATAAAATGGCCTCAGTGGTACAAGTCTTTCAACAGTTATATCATAGCTATTGATGGTGTTAAATTTCCTCCTGTTCGGAAAAATGCTATGTTATATAATGCTTTAGGTGCAGAGGGTCAGAGGATATTTGATCATCAACCCAAAATTATTCGCCCACCCTCTGACGATTGGAATGAATATACTGAGGCAGTGCTTAGACTAGAAACACACTTCCAAGATGAACCAAGCATTATTGTTGAAAGACACAAGTTTTATACTCGAAAGCAAAGAGAACATGAGAATATTGACACCTTCTTGGCAGAATTAAGAGTGCTAGCTGCTTCTTGTGAATTTGAAGGTCCTATTGATCAATACTTGTGAGATCAATTAGTCGTTAATTGCCACTTTAATGAAGTTCAAAAAAGAATCCTGTGTTGTAGGAATCCTTCACTCATTGAGACTTTAGAAATAGCAAGAGGTATTGAAAGATCAGTTTCAGCTCCTAAAGAACATGGCAATAATAAACCTTCCACTTCAGAAACGGTAAACAAGGTGTCTCAACAAACTTCACAATCTGCAATACATCGAGAAAAGGAAAAGACTTTTAACCCCTTCGATGCTCATGACGGAAAGGTTCCGTCATGAGCTACGGTTGAGCTGTGCTCATGACGGAACCGTTCCGTCATGAGCCCGTAGGCTCAATAGAACGCTCAGCACAGCGCGAAAATTCGCGCCGCGCTGAAGCGGTTAACAAAAGTGAATGGAAAAAGTCTGACAAGTCCCTTCAATGTTTTAGATGTGGTTCAAAATCTCATCTTGCTAATTCTCCTACATGTCCAGCTTTAAAGAAGCAATGTACCAATTGTAGGAAAGTTGGACATTTTACTTCAGTTTGTAAGTTTAAATCTAAAACAATATATATTGAAACTAAGAACTCCAATGAAGTAAATTTGATAAGAGGAGAAAATTCTGTAAAGAAAATATTTCTATCTGTTGATATGATTAGTTCACAACAAGATTCGGATAGTGCAGATCCAGTATGTGATGTAAAAATTGGTAATGTTCCAGTGAGCGTTACAGTTGATTCTGGATCTCCGGTTACCATTCTTTCAGATGTATTCTTTTTTAAAGAATGGAGAGGGGTTGATTTAATATCACCTGATATACATACAGTGGCTTTCAATGGGCAAGAAATTGAGATGATGGGGTATTTTGTTCATAATCTCACTTTTGAAGATAGAACAATTGACTCTAAGGTTTATATTGCTAAAAAAGGTTATAATATTTTAGGTTGGAAGGACCAAGGAAAATTTAAAATGATATTAAGACCAGGTACTGATAATCCCATTTCTTTAGATCGTTCTGAGAGTATTAATTCTATAACGATTGATCCCTCTTCGTTAGACACCATTATTAATAAACATCAGGGTGTTTTTTCAGACAAATTGGGTTCAGTCAAAGGATTTGAACATAAAATAATATTAAAACCGGATGCTATTCCCATAATTCATAAGGTTAGACATGTTCCTCTAAGTATTAGAGATAAACTGAAATGTCATCCTGATCAGTTATGCAACAAAGGTGTGATTGAACAAGTCAATTCTTCCTTATGGATTTCTCCAATTGTCGTCGCTCTTAAAAAGAATTGTGACGAAATTAGGCTCTGCATTGATCTCAGATTGCTAAACAAGAATATCCAGATTGACTGTTTTCCCTTGCCTCGAATTCAAGACATGCTTGCTCAACTTAAAGGTACGAAAGTTTTTTCAATGATAGATTTAAGAGCGGCGTACTATCAAATTGAGCTGAATGATGAGTCATGGGATCTAACCGCTTTTAATACTCCATTAGGTTCTTTTAGATTTTTAAGACTACCCTTTGGTCTGGCCTCAGCGGCCTCAGTTTTTCAGAAATTGATGTCTCAACTTTTTGATAATGTTAAGGATGTGTTGGCTTACCAAGACGATATATTAATTTCCACCAATACTGTTCAAGAACATCTTGTAAAGTTGGATCAGGTATTAGGCATTTTGAACAAACATGGCATGACAGTCAAGAAACAAAAATGCAAATTTTTACTTGATCAGGTGGAATATTTAGGTCATGTTATTTCACAGGAAGGCATCAGTCCTAAACAAGATCTACATAAGGCCATTCGAGAGTGTGCTCAACCCTCCAACAAGGATCAATTGAGGTCACTTTTAGGGTTGAGCGAGTTTTATTCAAGGTTTGTCCAGAACTTTGCCCTTGTCAGTGAACCTTTAAGACTTTTAACAAGGAACAAAGTTAAATTTGTGTGGGAAAATGAACAAAATACAGCCTTTGAAAAATAAAAAGATTTGATCATAAGTGCTCCCGCACTTAAGACTTTTAATGAAGCTCTTACTTCCTACATTACTGTAGATCCAGTAACACTGGACTGGGTGCTATACTTAGTCAAATGGATAATGGCAATGAAAATATTGTTGCTTTTGCGTCTAGACAGCTTTCTTCCTCAGAACAAAACTACAGTACTATAGAGAAAGAAGCTCTGGCTTATGTATGGGGTGTTAAATATTTTTCAACTTATGTATGGGGCAGAGAGTTTATACCTATTTCTGATCACAAGCCTCTTATCTTTATTTGGAATGATAAAGGACTAAGAAATGCCAGTCCTAGATTGGTTCGCCTATTCTCAAAACTATATGATTTCAATTTTGTAATGAGACATATTCCTGGAGGAAAAAACTTTAAAGCAGATTTTTTATCAAGGTGTCCTTTAAATGTTTCAGAAGGTGATACCACTCTTGATGATAAAGAAGTTGTAGTAAGCTTGGTTGAAGGTCTAACATTAACGGAAGGGGTCATCTCTAAATCAGATTGGTTACAAGCTTCGGCAAATGATAATTCTCAAATACTTTTGAAGAGATTTGTATCTGATGGGTGGCCAAGAGAAAGTCAAATTGACAAGAAAATGATTCCTTTTTCCAAAATCAAGGATGAATTGAGTCTTGAAGAAAATCTTGTCATGAGGGGATCCTTACTTATTCCTCCTATGTCCATTAGAAATAAAGTAATTGCTTTGGCTCACAAGGGGCATTGGGGAATTACTAGTACAAAGAGAAGACTAAGGTTGCATTACTGGTGGCCTGGCATGGATATTTCTGTTGAAACATTATTGAACAATTGCATTGAGTGTTTACATTCTGAAAAATCATTACGCACAGCTAATTCTCCTTTATCTCCAGTTAAATTTCCAAAAAATCCCTGGGAAAAACTTGGAATAGACTTTTTGGGGCCGGTTGGTGGTTTGAACCAAGGTTTTAGGTTTATTTTAACTGTTGTGGATTATCACTCTAAATGGGTGTCTTTTAAATTCATCAGGGATCCCAATACTAAAAATGTAATCAAATTCTTGACAACACTTTTTAGGTCTGAGGGTGTCCCTGGTTACCTTATTTCAGACAATGGTGTGCAATTTGTCTCACACAACATGATGGATTTTTTAAGTAATCTTGGAATCAAACATCTGACCACTGCTTTATATAGCCCACAGGGTAATGGTTTAGTGGAAAGGGTGAATCGCATTTTAAAAGATTCCGTGCAATTAGCCATTTCCTCAGGTCAACTGGTACAAGATGTGGTGAGTGATAGAGTGTGGTCATATAATAACACTCCTCACTCCACAACGGGAGTCACTCCGTTTGCCATGTTGCGAGGGAGAGAATCTTTCAATGAATTGTTTCCTGAATGGGTGGTCAGTAAAACCAGGTGTGAAGGAAATACACTCAATTTGGATCAAGTCAGAAGCAGAGTAGAAAAATCTCAAATTCAGTCAAAAATCAGATATGATGAGAGTAAACATGTGAAGAAAGAATGGTTTAGTGTTGGAGATAAAGTTAGAATAAGGAGACCATGTAAAGCTAAAGGGTCAAGATTTTATCCTGAGACCACCATTGTTAAAATAGGTAAACATTCTGTCATGGTATCAGGTGGGAAATGGTGGAGCAACAGGCGTGTTGCTAAAGTGGCAAATGGTAAGATGGGAACTTCAATTGAAGCTGATCTAATGTTGCACTCTGATGAGGGTTTTTATGGTACAGGTTCAAATGATTTAATCTGTTCTACTGGGAATGCGTTATCAGAAAATAATGATTTAATAGTTCCTAATGATGTTTCAGATTGTTCTGAGCTTGTCTCAAATGACTCTTCCATTAGAGTTAGTTCCAGGTTGAAAGCTACTCCTAAGTATCTTAATGACTATGTGACTTAATTTTTGTTTTGTTTTTACAGGAGAGGAGGTGTGTTATATCCTATGATTTAGTTTATTTATTTTTTAGTTTATTTGCTTTACTGTTCATCTTGGTTATTGCAAATGTTTATGTCCTTCAAGAAGTATTGCTTTATGCAATTGTTAACTATGTTCTAGTTGCTTAGCAATGTTGGAATGTTGGGGCTCCTGCTGGTCAATTGAAGTCTGGAGCTTGACAGATTGACACTCTGGCAGTTTGAGTGCTGTACTTATTCCTGAGAATAAATCATCTTTCAACTTACTTTGTTGCACCTGTCTTCTCTGGATGTAACACAGACCTCGGCCTTATTGGGGCTTTCAGAATGATATTTGTAAGCCTATGTGGGTCACTAGTCCCATTCCAAATCTCGGTGTGGTACTTTTCTATGGTTATGGAACCAGTGTGTGGCGAATAGTGCGTATGCGTGATAGTAATATATCTACATGTGTGGTACAGCAAACCCAGCTGGTCTAACATTTTTTACTTAAAGTTGACATCATTCTTCTGCAGAAAACCAAAATAGGTGTCCAAGAATATAACACAATGTGATATCACTGGATCCAAAGTTTAGTGACTGAAGAAAGGCAATTACGAAAAGTTGCTATCAACACCTTATCCTTCTATAAAGTGAATATCTATGCTTTGACTGTGGATGACTTTGAGGTCTGGATTTCCATCAATAAGAAATGGTGTGAACTACTCAAAGACTCAAGCATCTTAGTAGCTGGAGATGTTTATCTTCCCTGTGCCTCAATTTTAGACAAAAGCTCTTTCTGCGATGATAGACCCAATAAATACCACAAACTAAAAAAATTGGTCTAATCATCACTGCCTAAATGGTATGTAGGTCCTATTTATTCCTACTGGGAGCAATTTCACCTTCTACTCCCATCTACATAACACACTATCCAGAATCAAGTGCATCTTGGTTAACAACATCATTTCATTCAAAGCTAAAAATTCCACCATCGAGCCAATTGTTATATTTGACCACCCCTGCATCACTCTCGAACTACAAATATCCAAAAACACTCCTAAGGAAAATAATGGGAATGGACAAAGAGGTCTTTCTGGACCAAACAGAAAAAAATCAAGTAAGCACCGAATTTGTTTAAGGAAAATAACACTGACGACATCTCCACTGAAACTCCTTAGAATGCGATGAAAGCAACAATTAGGGGTATGATCATTAATATTAGATCCACAAGAAATAAACTATGAATGAAAGACTGAAATGATTTAGAAACTGAAATGTTGTTTCTAGAACATGAACTATTTAGTACAAGAAATCCAGAGTACTAACACAAACTGAAACCAATGAAATATAGATATAACAAAATAATTTGCACCCGTGCTCACTCCTTGGTTCAAATTAATAGGCCGTAAAAAATAAGGAGTCAAATAACTCAGGAAGAATACTAGCCAACTATCTTAAATATAAGACCATTAATATTCTCAGTACTGTCATTAAAAACAAATATGGTATCAATATCTTATACCCTTTTTAAATCGCAAAAACCTTTTGAGAATACTACACTAAACTATACAGCCAACAATAAACCCACCCTAAACACCCCCAGTGTAAATACCAAGTTTGCCCGGACAAAATACAATTACCACAACTTAGTGACTCCAATAATAAATCTCTTAACCATAGCATATCCTGCTCGGAAATCCAGCAATGAATAACTCCCTAAAATCCAAGAAAGCTCTAGTGCTTGATGGGTTGTCATTGAGCACTTACAAATGCTTCAAGAGAGTCTACTACTTCACTTGGAGTCCTTATATAAAAACTTTGAAATGTCTGGGAAAATATTAGGTACAGCATCGGAGGCACAACCGCTATTATACACAAAGATGGGAAAGACCCACTAGAGGTAAAAAACTACAGAACAATTTCCCTATTAAATGTAGACTGCAAGATCTATGCAAACATTTTAGCACGGAGACTGAAAAAGTCCTTTCCCTATTGATTTATCGATCCCATACTGGCCTTGTTAAAGGAAGACTTGCATCTGACAACATCAGACTTTTTTGCCACGTCATAGAAAAGGCTAATCAACTATCGGCCCACACGATGGCCATGGCTCTGGATGCAGAGAAGGTTGTTTAAGGTATTGTGGACCATCCTGTGTTTAGTCATGCACAAACTGAACCTTGGTAACGATTTTGTCCAAATGGTTTTTGCGTTTTATGGCCAACCTTCTGCCCGGATACGGGTTAATGAATACCCCTCTGGTAAAAAAACATCTCTCCCAAGGGACAAGGCAAGGATGTCCACTATCACCATTACTATTTTTGCTAGCATTCAAACTCTTGCTATCAGCAATGTTATATACTAACGAAACATGGAAAGTCACGACATACGCTGATGATATGTTAATTCTCTCACAAGAACCCGAGTCTGCCGTTCCCATAATTTTAGACACAACCTTTATGCGGAGGTATCAAGTTACTCACTAAACCTAGATAAAACTAAAATGTTCCCATTAAACAGTCTATGTTCACCATCAATATTAACTAACACAAAGCTATAGTGGCAATATACCCAAATTAAATACTTGGGATACAATTAAGGCGAAACCTGGAGGACAAAAGAAAGCAGATGGAAGATAGCCTTCTTCAAAAACTTAAAGATCTAATCTCCACATGGTCCTCAAAATGTATGACTTGGTGGGGAAGAGCAGAATGTATCAAAATTATGAAAACCCCCTCAAAGCAACTTTATCACATTCATGCTCCCCCTACAACTCTCAAACAACTTGTTTGGATGTTTACGCCGTGGCTCCGCTCCTCGCGCCACGGTGGAATGTTGGGGTCTGAAGGTTCGACAGCGAGAGGCACACGCTGACCTGTGAAGAGTTGCTGGCTGAAGGTGAAGGGTGCCCTGACGTTGTGTTGCTGTACCATAATAAATGCTTGAACCTGTACCGTGTCTCCGCCTCATGTTGTAAGTCACAACACAACTTCTTCAAATATTTAGACAATCTGATATTTGATTTCGTGAGAAAAAAAACAAGAGAAATACACTCTCTCTTAATAAGCTAAGAATCTACAAATCTGAAGGTGGAAATAGACTGCCTAACCTCTTTATAGATCAATAGCCTTTCTAATAAGGCGGGCCACATGGTGGACCTACTCCAGAGAGGGCGACAACCCCTTGTGGACATATATTGAAGAGCATTCATAAAACCAGTATCCTTACTATCCACTCTAACTATCAAACAACTTAAAATTCCACTCTCCTCCAATATCATCAGAGACACTATTTCGGCCCTTAAAACCCTAGTCACAAACCTTACCAACAAGATTCAAGGATCAGCGTATGCCTCTCTAGGGGAAATTACAAGAATTTAAATAGAAGGTAAGTCTCTGATGTGGTTGAACTGGGCAGAAAAAGATATCTTATTCATCAAAGACCTACTCCCGTCTAAAATGCCTAAAACCGTTGCTGAGCTTCAATGTGCTCATAACATAAACCACATTGATTTCTACAGCTTCTGAAAACCTAAAGTTACACTGAGCAAATGCAATAGAATACATGAATCTGCTCTGCTCAATCTATTAATAAATTATCTACCCTGCCACACACATCTGCCAGAATCGATAAAATATTAAACTCTAACAACGTCAATAAAAAGCTCACCCTAGCGATCCCCAAAAAATGGCAAAATACTACAACAGAGCCACCCATAGTTGTGGATGGATATTCATGGGAAAATATTTGGAAATCTTCCTAAAAAACAAAATATGCCACATCTTATTTCAATGTGAACTGTGCACCCAACATAGGGCATATTGGTCACCTGAGAAACTTCTTTAAACTGGCCTTATTGTAGCTTACCAATGCTGAAACTGTCACATTGCACCAGGCTCCCTTCAACATATGTTCTTCAACTGTAAGAGAAATTTAAACCACCATAAATAAAGTATTCAACTCTACCCTCAACTACTATGTGGTAACCCTGGGCCCATGGACCCTGACACTTACTCTGTATCTAAATGCTAAACGCCTCCTTCTTCTCGACTTAATAATAATTATTGGGATTAAAAATATACTATGCAAATTATTAACTTTATCAGAATCTGTCCTACCATAACTGGTGGGCTTGGGTCTGCTTTGCCAGAAGTGCGGGCAACTCAGCAATCACCACGAGGTCATCCAATCACCACACAGATGATCAAACAAATTTGACCTAAATATACAAAAAGTGGATCTCCTATAACCACGCTCCACGCATGAATTACTCAATCAGACGATCACCTGTCACCTCACCTCCCCTACAAGAATCAGACAGATGATGAATTATAAAATGACCACCACTAAACGGACTCAACGCCTACCTAATCCTAATTACGGTTTGGCTCAATCTCTCTCTCGTCTATATCTCCCCGTCTTTTTCCTCAATGAACCAGCAGCCATCGACAATGCTTCAAAGGTAACTAAGATTCAGACATGTTCCTTATGTATTTTTAATTACAGGATGTTACAAAAGCATGAACAAGAATCCCTCATTGTGTGTATTTATGATGAGAGTTTTTTTTTCCTTTTTATAAAACTCAATGAAAACAATTGAACAGAAAAAAATTAAGTGCGTCTAACCAGTCAATGCGCCGGGTGGGTGAGTGACGAGTCGGGGCCAGACAGAGTTTTAACTTCGCATTTTCAAACGTCCATCACTGTTGCTGGTAATCATCATCATTACCTACTTTGCCTTTTCCCTCGGGGCAGTCGGGCTTCTTTTCGTCGTGTTTCATTAGTTGGGCTTCTTTTCATGCATGCACTTAATTCCCATCACCTGCGCCCTTTCAACTGAGAAGAACAAGCCCCCTCTCTTTAATCATAGCGGCGCTGCAGTGTGGCTGGGCGTTCATTGTTGACTGCTACAAAGCAGCTTTTTTGTTATTTTATCTGCCCTTCTTTCTTGCATTGACCTCTCAGTGCGCATTTCTTTCATGGACTCCCTTAAACAACCCCGTGTACAGCCTTCCGAAGCGGGTAAGAGCATCAGACATACTGCAACCATATTGCCGTGCCATAAGTGTGAGTTTGCTAACGTCCTGTCACGTCGTGGATTTCGTACTTGTGTTCTTGGCTGTTGAAAGTAAGTTTACAGTAACGTACCGTTTCAGGAAGGTTGAACTGGTGCAGTAGGTTTGCTAATAATTGGGCGCATTATTTTTTGTTTTAGTGTACTTTAAATAGTTATAGCAAGCTTAATGAGGCAAGCTTGATGTTTTGCGACAGTCAAAAAAAGTTCAAGGCGTTAGGATTTCGTTTTTCTGAGACTAAATTTCGTGCCATCGTTGATTTTTCGGTTCCACCCACTCTAATTTTTATGGCCTTTCTACTCCAATACCTCCTTATTTCCCAACACCCCATTTGTTTGCAATCTCTTTTTTATGTTATCCTAGTTTTCACAGAGCAAGTTAGCTTACTTCTAAGCCACTTAGAGCATACCACAGCATCCAGTGCTCCAGCCTTTCACCTTCAAGCCAGACATGCCCTTCACTTGTTTACATCATTGTATTGCATTTCAACGTGTGACAGGGCTGCCTTTCTGCTTTTATTTGTAATTTATACTTTGGGCCTATTTGGAAGTTGCCCAGCCCCTTACTCTCATCTTTATTCTCTGTAACGTATGTTCTCTTGCCACTTATGTGGTTCCTCTTGGCCTCCAGTTATAACATGAAGGGACTGGGGTGTTTGATCAGTTGTGAACTCCCTCGCAATCCCCACCTGCTAATTTTGTGTGACTCGGTTTAATTATGTGTATATAGATATATATATATATATATATATATATATATATATATATTCACTGAAAAAACCATCCGTTTTAGGCCCTATATAGTTAGGAATTAGCATTTCAAAAAAACTTTGAAATTCACTGAAAAAACCATAGGTTTTAGGCCTTATATAGTTAGGAATTAGCATTTAAAAAACCATTGAAATTTCTCCTATATAGTTAGTTGGACTAACTATATTTGGCGCACCCGCAATCCACTGCTGCTGATGTCACATATTACATCATTCATGACATGGTCAGTGACATCACTGATGACATCTCATTTGACATCACTGATGACATCATCCAGTGACTGTGTTTTTCTGTAAAGTTTAAATATGTTTTACATATTGAAGAAAGAGTGGATGTATAAGTGTCTGGATGAAGGATTTAGTAGGTGCGTGACTGACTGTATGAGTGAGTGATTAAATGTGTCTTACTGAATGCATAGGTTAGTGACTAAACTGTGAATGTGTGCATCAGTATGTCTGTTGTTGTGTAAGCTGCTGCATGCGTTGATCAGTAGCTATATGAGTGGCTATATGGGTTATTGATTGGTTGCCCAAGTATTTGTATGGGAGACTGAGTGTGTGTGTGGCTGGCTGGGAAGTGTGTGACTCTGTGCAGATCAATTTGTACTTGTATCAGTGATTGTATAAGAGAGTAAGTATGTGTTAGTATATGTTTGAATAAGTAAGGTGTTGTGTGTGTATAACTGTATAAATGAGGAAATGGAAGTGTGATTGATTCTTTCATGACTGACTAGGTGTGTGAGTAACTCCAAGGATGAGTGGCAGTGTGCGAGTGTCTGCATAGGTGTATGAGTGCATATGATAGTGTTGCATTGATGAGGGACTGTATGTATGAGTGATTGTATGGGTGAATGAGTGGATGTGTGAGTAGACCTAGGAATCAGTGAGTGCCTATGTAGTAACTGGTATTGGTGTGTCAATAGTTTCAAGAATGGTAGTCTGTATTTAACACTGGGTGTATCAAAGGTTATATTAGAGTGTGAGGAGGTGCATCGTATTATCACATGAATGATGTCATCAGTGATGTCATCAGTGATGTCACTGGTCATGTCATGAATGATGTAATATGTGACATCATCAGCAGTGGATTGCGGGTGCGCCAAATATAGTTAGTCCAACTAACTATATAGGAGGAATTTCAAAGGTTTTTTAAATGCTAATTCCTAACTATATAAGGCCTAAAACGTATGGTTTTTTCAGTGAATTTCAAAGGTTTTTTAAATGCTAATTCCTAACTATATAAGGCCTGAAACCTATGGTTTTTCATTGAATTTGCAAGGTTTTTAAAATGCTAATTCTATTAGCGGATAACGTTTAAATATGTTAATATTCTTGTGGGACCACCTGAGCAGCCCTAAGGATCCAATTTTTGGACCGGCCCAGCCCCAGGGCACTCACTTTGCAGCGTGCCTGGAAACTCCGCTAGACCAGCTGGGCCACACAGTACTTTCCCGCACTCACCGGTACAGAGGAGGCACTCCTCCGGTGCGGCGGGGCTCTTCTCCTGTGGCTCGCCTTCTCCTCTCCGCCGGCAGCTGCGGGACTCTCCCACAGGGACGTAGCTAGAGCTTGTGGCGCCCGGGGCTATCCCTCAGCTTGCCGCCCCTTGGGGAAAAAGGACGGTGAGAACTTCAAAGCTTTCCTTGTAACTTTATCACAAGTGGGAGAGGGGGTATTTAATTAAAGCACTGCTCAATTTTCATTTAAATTGTGAAAAGTCAGCACATCTTTAATGCTAAGTCACATTTCAAAAAAAGGCCCAGTACGTTTTATTTTCCGGCCCATATTGTAACAAGCCTACTCTAATTATGGGTCTCATCAACGGCCGGAAAGCGCTTGGATGCCTGGCTTCACCTTGGGGGTCCCCAGGAGTGTACATCTCACAGGAAAGCCAGGAAGGGTTCCACAGCGGTATGAATGCAGCGCTACGAGACATATGGGTAGAAGGCGCTATATAAACACATTTACATCTAATTAGTGTGCCGTTTTGCATGTTGAACAAAAATAAAAACTATGGTCAACTTGACACAGCCTTATTTGGGAGCTTTGACAATGCTTGTCGATGCAGAAAATATGAACCTCTACTGCCCTTCTGGATGAAATAAAAACACAACGAACAAAACCACAGGACAGCAGCCTGACAATGACCTCAAATAAAGCATATGTCGTTTCACGCACATAATATCTGCTGTTTGTTATTCTGGAGCTGAATTTCATATTGATTGCAGAGAGCTTTCATATTCCATGTGCTAAAGTGGTTTATAAAGAAACATTACATTAAACATTCCTTCATTATACATGAAGGGAAACGAAATATGTAAAACCTACAATTAGACGAGCTGCTTAAGTTGTATTTTTTTCCTCTGAGTATTTACTGTGATTTATGGTAACTAATAGGGTAATGGAAATGATCGGCAAATCAGAAGACACGGATTCACCGCGCGCATGTCCCATTATCTGCGCGCAGCGGGGCACTTTTATACCACAGTTTCATTGTGGAATGTCCGCTACGAAAATTAGCAGGCACCAAGGACGAGGCAATTCTGACACTCGGTCGCTTTAGCTCATTTCTATTTCTGAAACCAATTTACAACCTTTCTGCATAGCAAAACAATTATCACATAGAGGTGAGACCTCACTGCTGATGGGGCGAATGTCTGGAAATGATTGGCTTAAGGAAGCAGCACTGGAGCATTACTGGGCTCCTGATTATCCTACTGACGATATCATCGCCATCTGCAGGGAAGATTAGGCCTGGGAGAATTGTCTTGCGTAATTTTGAATTGTGCTTGTTTCGTGAATTTACGCTATTTCTTCCACGTAATGTGATTGGCGTTGTTTGCTGCAAAAATGTTGTTTTATGTGCAAGGGAACAGCGTGGCGCATTTAAAAGCAAGCAGATGCTGCTTGCAGCGCTTGTGTTTTTTGCACTGTTTTTTTAGCCGGGATGCGTCCTTGTGTCCAATTACAAAGCGCAAAACTCCGGATTTGCATATTGTGTGATTATGCATAATTTCACATGACATATGCATAATTAAAAAAAAAATTACACGAATTTTGCACACCCATAGGTAAGATGTCTTCCACGAAATCAATAAGTTCCGTCGCCAACATGATTAAAATTGTTGCCTCTATTCGATTTTTGGCTGCTATGTTTTTTAAAAGTTAAAAAGTCATGACATAAGTTGGTGTGTGTTGACCTGTTCACCGTTCAAACACTACTCATCTAAGGCTTACTCAGTATGTTGTTGTGTATAGGTGTTCCATCGACTCCCTGAATAAAGAAATGCTCCTTTGCTTAATAATTCATCCAGAGTTGTGTGATTCATTTTGGCCTCAATTGTTATTGACGACTACACATCAGAGCATTGTACGTCCACACGCTGTTTTACACAGTACGAGCTCTCCTCCCCAAAAAGTACTTTACATAATTAAATTAAAGGAGATGCAGTGGTCAATAAGATTGCTGCTTGCTTCCCAGTACCCACAGCTGTCATTTGGAGAACAGGTGGGGTCTCTCGTGGATAGATCCCATGGTTCGAATGGTTACTTACAGACGCGAGAGTTGTCGGAAAACTTTCTGCAATGGGCGCCAACGTAAGCAAAGAAAATCGTTCTCCGTGACCCTCTTTTGGCAGTAAAATGTCCCCCCCGCACCACCATACCTACGCCACTGCTCTCCCAACACCACGGGGGCCCGCTGGCGGCGTCTCCTCTTTTCCCAGGGCTCCCTCAGCACACGGGAGCCCCGCACCAGCCGGCAGCATCACCCGGTCTCCCACTCGGCACGGGAGACCGGACATCGAAGGCTTCCCCAAGCAGGGGGAAGCGGAAACCACGTCCTCCCGGCCCCGCCCACAACCAGGCGGCGGCCATCTTGAAGCGGCTCGGGCCGCGGCGGTGAATTCGGGGGGCAAAACGAGGGGTGGGCACCCCTCAATATTAAAATGAGAGAAGCCTCCCCCCCCCCCCCCCCAATTTTTTTTCCCAAAAAATCGCGGGGTATGCGCACGGTGCGCGCTTACAGATATATAATTTTTTTTCTGTTTTAATTTTCTCAGGAACCACTGGAGGGATTTACACTATATAACCAAAAGCGTGATCTGCGTACCAGACTCTACCATTTTGACAAGTTTGGTGTAAATCCGTTCAGCGGTTCAAGCTGTAGCCGTGTCTAAAGGTCCTATGGAAATTAACATGGGGAAAACACGTTTTGGGACCCCCCCTTTTTTCTCAGCCCCCACTTGACTAATCCCCCCCCCCAAACTTTCAGGGAAGGAGAGGAGCGGGCCATCTTCTTTGAGAAATTTGCGAAGATTCATCAACCAGCGCCAAAGTTATTCCCAATAGAATGTTGCGGATTTCCTATGGAAACTAGGTCCTAACTATATATACCTACTGACGACCGTCAGTAGGTTTTATTTATATATATATATATATATATATATATATATATATATATATATATATATTCACTGAAAAAACCATAGGTTATAGACCATATATAGTTAGGAATTAGCATTTACAAAACCTTGAAAATTCACTGAAAAAACCATAGGTTATAGACCATATATAGTTAGGAATTAGCATTTAAAAAACCTTATTTTACTCACACAAAACCATTGAAATTCCATATATAGTTAGTTGCACTAACTATATATCGCGCACCTGCAATCCACTGCTGATCATGTCACATATTACATCATTCATGACATGGTCAGTGACATCACTGATGACATCACTGATGACATCTCATTTGACATCATTCTTGTGCTAATACGATAAACCTCTTCAGACTCTAATATAACCTTAGATACACTCAGTGTATACAGACACTCACACACTTCCACTCATCCATGGAGTTACTCACACACCCAGTCAGTCATGCAAAGAAACAATCTCATCTCCATTTCTTCAACTATACAGTTAAACACACCTTACTTATTGAAACATATACTAACACATATTTACTCTCTTATACAATCCCTGATACAAGTTCACAATGATCGATACAACCACTCACTCATTCGGTGGCTCTCATGCACAGTTATTTATATATGCCAACTCTCACATGTACTGTGTTTTACATATGTACTTACTATGACATGTAGCATTGAGATATCCATTCACTCATCAATACACTCATGCACACAGTCAACTGCCCATGTAGCTGTTTCCACATGCACTCTTGAACTCATACACCTAGTGAATAAACTGTTCACACATCTATGCATAGAGTCACACACCTTCCAGCCACCCCCACACAAACTCAATCTCCCATAGAAATACTTGGGCAAGCAATTAATAACACATATAGCCTCTCGTATAGCTAATGATCAACACATGCAGCAGTTTACAGAACAACAGACATAATGATGCACAAATTAAGACAGTTTAGTCACTAACCCATGCATTCAGTGAGACACATTTAATCACTCACTCATACAGTCAGTCACGCACCTACTAAATCCTTCATCCAGACACTTATACATCCACTCATTCTTCAATATGTAAGATATATTTTAACTTTACAGAAACATACAGTCACTGGATGTTGTCATCAGTGATGTCATCAGTGATGTCATTTGAGATGTCATCAGTGATGTCATCAGTGATGTCACTGACCATGTCATGAATGATGTAATATGTGACATGATCAGCAGTGGATTGCAGGTGCGCGATATATAGTTAGTGCAACTAACTATATATGGAATTTCAATGGTTTTGTGTGAGTAAAATAAGGTTTTTTAAATGCTAATTCCTAACTATATATGGTCTATAACCTATGGTTTTTTCAGTGAATTTTCAAGGTTTTGTAAATGCTAATTCCTAACTATATATGGTCTATAACCTATGGTTTTTTCAGTGAATTTCAATGGTTTTTTAATAGCAAATATCATAAGCTGTCGAATGTCAAGTACGTGGTAAGTGAAAACATTTTCGTGTTTATGCACACTGATCTGCTTTGAATGGTGCCCCCCCCCTCATTTCTATTAGGAGTACTCTCTCTTTGCAGATAGTGAAAGGTAGTTAACGCAGGCCTTTGCCCCCGTTGTAATCCGTCGTGCCTGCTTCTCTCTCCATTTGATTGATTGTTATCCAAGTATTTACTGTTTTAGAATTAGTTCTCTTTGGTTCATTCTCTATTTACAAACAAACACAGAGTCGCAATACTCTGTTTAGTCTTTGCAGATAACGAAAAATCGTGTAAAAAAAAAGAAAAGGAATCGAGCAAAATCAGTAGGCCACTAATGGGATCTCTTTTTGACCTCGCTAAAATAGAAACATTAGGAACAACCCCTCATGACAAATACAAAACTAGTGAGATGAACTGAACTCCACACAATGATGGCTGCAAAACAGCTCGGCTCCGCCACCCACCCCGCCCAAAATAACGATAAAGAGCGGCTGCCATGATTGGTTGCGGAATGGCCACGACGGAGCTACGAAATGATGCTGCTCTCATGCTAACCCCAGCTTCAGTCTGAAACATCCAGAAACACTGTAGACTACCAATTCGATCAGTTCCGGTAGCGCCCCAATGTAACCCGGTAGAGAAGAACTAGCCCTCCCCTCTTTCACTGATGGTTCTTGTTGCCTGTCCCTTCTGTTCTCATTTAACAGAACTATTTAGCCTGCTGAAAGGGGTTGTGTTCCGACCGCTGGTTGGTGGAGACATTTTGACTATATTCTGGACCTGCGTTGTCGCGTAATGCGTCATATGACGCGCCGCATTAGCGCATCCGGAAGTCATCCGGGGCGCGCAGCGCGTAACGTAAGCATAACAAGTCATGTGACTTGTTAATAAAACTTTTCATTGGTTCATTTTACTTTTCTTATTGTAATGATGAAAGGCTTGCTCATATGACCTAAAAATTACGCTTTTCATTACTTCCGAACATTATTTTTTCTTAAATATATGTTATAATGTTCCAGGCTAATGTACTTTCCCGGAAATTTTACAACTGTCCTGCAAGTAAAATATATTCTTTTTTCGAGAAAAAGAGCGTTTCTTCGTCCCATGATGGAGCCGTTGAGCAAAAGAGGGTCGACCTGCTGTCTTAGTCGCCGATACGCCTGAATATGAGATTCTTATCGATCACTTTATGTTGCAGGAATAGAAAACACAACAGCCCTTGACCATTTATCTTTACTGCGTTCCTTCGTATTATACCTTTTACCCTTCATGTAATTGGTCTGCTTTATTTCACTTGCCTTTTAATGATTCTAAAACAGTGACTATTATTACAAACTTTACCAATGTATATACTACTACCATGTTTTCTTTTAAAAACCTTTATTGTGAAAATTTCATTATACAAATACGAGCCTATAACCACGTGGGCCGGCCACGGAGCAAACTGTAATCGTATGTGATGAGTAGACATTTACACTGTAGAGGAACGTAACGGGCGGGCCATTAGGTTGCAAGAACTAAGGTGTCTAACAGTTACGGAATCGGTGGACGTACATTTTATAATTAAAATACGACAGGGCCAGTTACAATAAAATTATCTAGATATACATTTGCGGGCAAGTACCATGGGTGACGTTAATTCGAACTTTCAACAGTACAGTAATCAATAACACATCAGAACTTAATATCAATAGGGATGTCGAAATATTCAATCAATTCTCGTCCCCGCCCGCCATGTGCTTCAAAACTGCATACGTATCTCGTGATTTCAAGGTTCTGCAACCAGTACACAACAAGGAGTTACGAGTCCCATTTATTCCGGCGCCATTTTGGGCGAGGACGGGCAGGTCCAGGATATAGTCAAAATGTCTCTACCAACCATCGACTATGATGATGTTCATATGCTGTATTTATTAGAGTAACACTCATCTGCCCACATGAAATTAATTTACCACAATCTAAACATGTCATTTTAATCTTTCCAAAGTTCTTCTAAATATTTGGGACCGTTTCCCTTGCCTCTGAAGCTCTCAGTGCCACTTCTTTGATGAATGTACTAGCAGGTCAGGGGTTCTCCTCCAAATCTCTCTTTTATGCAGCACTATAATTAATTGGTGCCACCTCTCCATATGACGATGCATGGTATAGTTACCACAACTATATATTTTTTCGGTTCCTCTGGAGAGTTCATCGTGGCAGATGAAGCGTGTAACATACCGGGCATTTACCTTTTTTTGCATGTACAGGAAAGGAAAAAAAAATCGAGCGTTCGAGTTCTTAGGTGTCCCAGGGCCATTTTAGTGGACCAGGCCCAAATCCAAAGAACAGCTATCTCACAGGCTAATGGGGCGACCCACGCCGAGTTTCAGCATTGTAGGATGACCACACAAGTACAGCAACTTGCTAGACATCACCTCGGTGCCATCCGGATCTCGGCGCCCCACTGCAGATGAAGTGCCTCTCAACTATGAAACCACCAGAAAACGCTTGAGTCAGCTTTGTGTGAAGCCGCCATTTTGATTCAATCAATAGCGTCCCCCTGCACACATTCAGGGACCTGGTCGTGTCTTCAGGTCAAACGAATTTGGGACAAGATGCAGAAAGGAAAAGGAAAAAAGTTCCGCCGGACCCCGGGAGGTGGCCGCCTATGTCATGGGCGATCTTAGGCCACACCAGGGCAATAGTGAAGCTGCAGCAGGTGCAAATAAGCTTCAGACAGTGTTACAAGCGCTGCTCAGAACTCTCAACTATGACACCACCTCGGTGCCATCCGGATCTTGGCGCCTTGTGCTGGTTCCGGCCTATTCACACATCGGTCCGCTACTGACGCCACCTCACAGGCCAACGGGGCACCCCACGCCGACTTTCGGCGCAGCATTGTAGGATGGCCACACCAGTGCGGCAAATTGCTGGACACCACCTCGGTGCCATCCAGATCTCGGCGCGTTGTGCTGCCTTCGGCCTATTCGCCACAAGTGCGCACGCAACTCAGCTGCATAGCGAGTGAAACACCAAGGGGCGCCCCACTGCAGCCGAGGAACCTCCATCTTGGGGACGACGCACAGCATCACATTGCTTTCCAATGCAGTCAGATCCTCAAACAGCCCCCACTGACTGACGCGAACTCACAGGCCAACGGGGCGCCCCACGCCGACTTTCGGCGCAGCATTGTAGGATGGCCACACCAGTGCGGCAAGTTGCTGGACACCACCTCGGTGCCATCCGGATCTTGGCGCGTTGTGCTGCCTTTGGCCCCATTCGCACATCAGTCCGCTACTGACGCCATCTCACAGGCTAATGGGGCGCCCCACGCCGACTTTCAGCATTGTAGGATGACCACACCAGTACAGCAACTTGCTAGACATCACCTCGGTGCCATCCGGATCTCGGCGCCCCACTGCAGATGAAGTGCCTCTCAACTATGAAACCACCACTGTGACATCCGGATCTTGGCGCGTTGTGCTGCCTTCGGCCTATTCGCACATCGGTCCGCTACTGACGCCATCTCACAGGCTAATGGGGCGACCCACGCCGAGTTTCAGCATTGTAGGATGACCACACCAACTTGCTAGACATCACCTCGGTGCCATCCGAATCTTGGCATCTCAACGCCTAGTGGTATCTTCCATACAGAAAATATTGTTACGCTACCTTTGGCCCCATTCGCACATCAGTCCGCAACTTAGACATCACCTCGGTGCCATCCGGATCTTGGCATCTCAGCGCCTTGTGGTGTCTTCTCGTCAGAAAATATTGTTGCGCTGCCTTTGGCCCCATTCGCACATCAGTCCGCTACTGACACCATCTCACAGGCCAACAGGGCGCCCCACGCCGACTTTCAGCATTGTAGGATGGCCACACCAGTGCGGCAACTTACTAGACACCACCTCGGTGCCATCCGGATCTTGGCGCGTTGTGCTGCCTTCGGCCTATTCGCACATCGGTCCGCTACTGACGCAAACTCACAGGCCAACGGGGCGCCCCACGCCGACTTTCAACATTGTAGGATGGCCACACCAGTGCTGCAACTTGCTGGACACCACCTCGGTGCCATCCGGATCTTGGCGCGTTGTGCTGCCTTCGGCCTATTCGCACATCGGTCCGCTACTGACGCCGCCTCACGGGCCAACGTATTTTCTCCGCATTTTATACCCTATGCCGCATAACAGGTCATGTGACTTGTTTATAAAACTTTTCATTGGTTCATTTTACTTTTGGTTTCCTAATGATGGAAGGCTTGATCATATGACCTAAAAACAACACTTTTCATTGGATGAAAACTTTTTTTTTTTCCAAACGATGAAAGCCCCACCTTGTTTCTGGATGTTTCAGACTGAAGCTGGCGTCAGCATGAGAGCACCACCATCTCGTAGCTCCGTCGTAGTCATTCCGCGAGCAATCATGGCAGCCGCTCCCCACCAGAAGCCTGCAGGAGTCGGGGCCCCCAAAACTTTTGATGAATTCTCAAGGCGGAGGGGACGCTTTCGAGAATGGGGTCCAAGACCTAGCAGACAAGCGTCCGATTTCCAAGGTGTCCCAGGGCCATTTCAGTGGACCAGGCCCAAAAAGGAAAGAGCCTGCCGCCATTTTGAGAGTCCTGTGACAGCCGCCTATCGCTGCACCGCAAGAGTGGGCGCAACTCAGCTGAATTGCGGCTTTTGACACAGTGGACCAAAAACGGACGGAATGGCAACTGAAACGGTAAAGGGGCGCCCCACTACAACAGATGACACTCCACCTGGAGAGGCCCGTTCACGCCGCCTCCCCCGGGGCGCCCCACGCCGTTATTCGGAGCAGCATTGTAGGATACCAAAACCAGTGCGGCAACTTACTGGACATCACCTTGGTGCCATCGTTCTGCTGCCTTGGAACTATTCGCACAACAGTTTGCTACTGAAGACCCACCCCCCGCGACGCCCCACGCCGTTATTTGCTGGGTGGCAACTTACTAGACATCACTTTCGTGTCATCTAGATTTCAGCGCGTTCTGCTGCCTTGGAACTATTCGCACAACAGTTTGCTACTGATGACCCGCCCCACGCCGGAAATCTGGACGTTGTGCTGCGTTGGGACTATTCGCACAGCCGACCGCTACTTCGTTCTTTTTCCCTAAAAATGTTTATATGTTATTACTATTTTTGTTTTCTTGTATATATTTATAAATTATTAAAGTTTTATAATCTTACTACTTTGTCGGAGTGCTATATATTTTTAATGTGACACATAATTGTAAAAACTTTGATGTACAAAGAGTCATCCCTGGAATCTTCCGCTTCACGCTCGGTCCCCTCCCCAATCACAATACAGGATGGTTTTCAGATAATAGCAACGCTTCTGCTGTGACGGATCTCATCGAGTGTGGGCCTTGATCTACTATAACTCCTTTGAAGAGGGGTGAATCTTTACAGCTGTGGCCATAAACTACATCTGCAGGGCTAGCTGATACCCTAGGACCAGCCTGGACAATCGGACACAGAGGAAAAGGAGTGTCAGAGGGTGCAGTAGTGAATAGGGCGAAAGGGAGGTGTCGGGCGGGCACAGGGTGTGATTCTCAGGAAAGAGCAGCGCAGATGGGGGGAGGTTTATTACCCATGCATAAGACAGAGAGCGGGGGTGACCACTGCCTGGGGGAGATGCTTGCGAGGGTGGGGAGCCATGCTAAGGATCGACAGCGTGCACAGAGTGGGTCTGGTCAAGGCATCTAAAATGGCTGCCGTGCACGACAAAAGTGTGGCATTTGAAAAAAGACAAGATGGCGCAGACAATGTTTTTCAACACTTCCTGATTTCCTTCGAATCGAACGTTAACAGACGTTGGGGCATATTACCAAAGTTAAGCGATATTTATCCCTAACGATGCATTGCAAAGATTTTTTTACCGTCAGAAATTATCGCAGATAAACCTTGCTATTATCAAAGTTTATCGCAAATACGATAAAAACCGACCGCAATGCATTAATATCGCTGAAAACTCAGCGATATTCATGCATTACCGAGCTAATCCTCTTAGCCATGTTATCCACCTCCCATAGGATAACATGGCTAAGAACTGCTCAGGGCAGCTGTTACTTTTTGGAGATATTCGCGCTTATCTCGAATATTTCCAAAAGTTGATAATAGGAGATAGCGATGTTAGCGACTGTTTCCAGTCGCTAACATCTTGGCATGCCCACTTTGCATGTCATTAGTGATAAATATCACTCACATGCAAAGTGGGGCCCAAGATGGTCGCTATCTCCTACTAGCCGTCGCTAACTGGTGTTAGCAACAGCTAGGTAATACAGATATAATTTTATCTCCGCGAAGCGGAGCGCTGTTACAGATATATATCTTGTTTTTGAACGTTAATTTCTCAAAATGCACTGAAGCACATATATTGAGACCTAGCAAAGGCACATCGGGCTACCAGTCCCTAATATTTTACCAAGTTTCGTGCAAATCCATTCAGCCGTTCGATTATTATTATTATTTATTTTTTTTGCCCCGCGGGGCCCTTTTAAAACCTCCACATCAAACCTAGGGGATCAGCGAGGATCTACTATGCCCCCTTATGGTCATTTGCCCCTTCGCTTTGGCCTCCTCTTGTCTCTCGATCCTACCGAGAGACAAGATGGCGGCCGCTACGGACTGTTTGGAATGTTTACAGACACCGGAGAGCCAATCAGCTTCGCTTCGCAAAGCTCCGTAACGCGAAAAGTACGCGAAGCGGTGCGCTGTTACAGATATATATCTTTTTTTGAACGTTAATTTCTCAAAATCCACTGAAGCACATATATTGAGACCTAGCAAAGGCACATCGGGCTACCAGTCCCTACAATTTTGCCAAGTTTCGTGCAAATCCATTCAGCCGTAAGATTATTATTATACCGAGAGACAAGATGGCGGCCGCTACGGACTGTTTGGAATGTTTACAGACACCGGAGAGCCAATCAGCTTCGCTTCGCAAAGCTCCGTAACGCGAAAAGTACGCGAAGCGGTGCGCTGTTACAGATATATATCTTTTTTTGAACGTTAATTTCTCAAAATCCACTGAAGCACATATATTGAGACCTAGCAAAGGCACATCGGGCTACCAGTCCCTACAATTTTGCCAAGTTTCGTGCAAATCCATTCAGCCGTAAGATTATTATTATAATTTTTTTTTTTTTGCCCCGCGGGGCCCTTTTAAAACCTCCACATCAAACCTAGGGGGTCAGCGAGGATCTACTATTCCCCCTTATGGTCATTTACCCCTTCGCTTTGGCCTCCTCTTGTCTCTCGATCCTACCGAGAGACAAGATGGCGGCCACTACGGACTGTTTGCGGCCACTACGGACTGTTTGGAATGTTGACAGACGCCGGAGAACCAATCAGCTTCGCTTCACAAAGCTCCGTTGCGCGAAAAGTACGCGTCCTAGGCCGCTGCCCGGTCCGCGCTTACAGATATATATCTTTTTTTAAACGTTAATTTCTCAAAATCCACTGGAGCACATATATTGAGACCTACAAAAGGCACATCGGGCTACCAGTCCCTACAATTTTGCCAAGTTTCGTGCAAATCCATTCAGCCGTTCGGGCTAAAAGTGAGGCCAACCGCCCTATGGAAATTAACATGGGAAAAACGCGTTTTGGGACCCCCCTTTTTTCTCGGCCCCCCCTTGACGAACCCCCCCCAAATTTTCAAAGGCTGCTCAGAAACAAAATGTGCCATTTTCCTGAAAATTTCAGCCAATTCCGTCCACAAACGGCAAAGTTATTAGACATAGAATTTTCAAAAATCCCATAGAGAAAAAATCCTAACTATATATACCTACTGGCGACCGCCAGTAGGTTATATATATATATATATATATATATATATATATATATATATACACACATACATACATTGCTCATGCTGGAACGCATGCCCCCTAAGACTTTCGTCTTGAGTTTGTATGGATATCTTTCAGTGCAGTTATCTGCTGCCTTCCGTACTTTCAACGGGTGCAACACTGGGTCTCTAAAATCAAATTGCGTACTACTCACTATAATCCATCATTTACACACCCCCCCCCCCCCCCCCCCGGAGATGGAATCACTTGACCAGTGATACCCAGCCGCTTCTGCAAATCTGTTTTTTATTTCCTGCCACCCAGGGAAATCCTACTCTGTTGTTTGTGTTCTGCTCCGCCCCCTCCCGTTTAACCTCTGCTGTTGCAGCCTATCTAGAAACTGTTCCTAACCTTGTACACCATAGCTTCTCCCCTAGAGCCATCAGAATGGTGACTTACTACTTCTGTCTAAAAACCTCTTGCACTTGCAGCATCTGATTCGATTCACACTTTCCAATACATTTTGCCATCAACTGACAACATTGGAACTCCATTCCTGTGTTTTTGAGGCTCCAAGTGTACTTTTTGATGCAGCACCAGTGCTTCTACCATGGAAAATCCTAACCTTTTATAAAAAGTTCTCTCTGTTATCACCTTAAATGCAGGATTCATATGTCCCAACATTTGCACTTTCCTGATACATAAGCTTTTAAGTTTTGCCTGGACAGCTGTGAAATCTATTGTATTTAATATACATTTTAGAAGGGGCTTGCATCCTGCCCTTACTTTTAATTGCTTTGTGTGCTTGCTACTACTTTTCCTCCATTTCTATTGACACTAGCATACTATTTCCTGTTATTTCTTTTATTTCTCGTATCACTTTCCCGAGGCCGAAGTACTCCTTTTCATCTGATGACCTACTTCGTTATCTGTGATCAAGCTGTATTTGTTTTCCAACCCCCTCCTGCTGTTCGTTCTCTTATTTTATAAATGTAACTTGCGATAATGTATCAGAGTGCTTTACATGAGTACCAGGTTGAAAGGGGCTGTTGTGCCTCCTGGCTGAGACTTGAACCCTCGTCCTCCGCTTCAAGGTTGGCACACTCGCCCTTATGCTACATTCTCTGTGTAGACACGGACAAAAGAAGAGAAAGGTGGTTCCAGAAATAAGATCACTAAGGATTTCTTCCGTCGACGGTAGAAAATACCAGTTGAAAGAAGTAGCAACAAAAACGGACTTTGAAAACAAAAACAAACATACGAGAGAGGGTAGTAAAGAAATACACTGACCTGCAGCTACTAAGACGATATTAAAAACTCGTCCTACAACATCCAAACCCAGCCCTGATGAAGACCTTAATATAAATTCACGTGTTGGTCCCACAACCGCAAGGTCGAAATGCGTCGGCATAACATAGTGGTCTAGGAAGTCTAACCCAAAGAGAGGCTGTTGCTTACTGCACACCCTGGAGTATTGAAATAAGATACATTTTCCTATTCCATCAAATTGTAAATTGCTTTCAGACCACCCCAATAGGACCAAAAATCAGGTTAAGTGTTTAGGACTAACATTGGCTTTAGCCCTGAAAGTAAATAAATAGTAGGATATCAGAATTGTATAGAAAAAGAAATGTTGTTTTCCTTTGTGTAAATGCAGAGTTCTAGCAATTTGTAAATATTGGTAGGAATTTAAATGTATTGGTGTACAAATGTAAATATGTACTGACTATGTTTTGTGAGTATATGTAAAAGATTGTCTTTATTATTTCCTTTTTCTAAAACACTGTCTAAAACAATACAAAATCATTGTGTGATGTACATGGTAAAGGAATGCCTAATTGCCAAAAAACACAAATAATTTGATAAAATAATATAAAAAATAATACCGGGTCAATAAAAGGGACTCTGACTGTTAAAGAAACGGTGTGATTTATGGTGTCAGAGGTAACTTGTTGTGTTTGAAAAACATTCTCTGTGTAAGTCAGGAAGATCAGTATATAAGATGGCTGTTGCTCCTTTGGAATGCACAATAAAAATGCATTCCAGAGCAGCGCCGACTGTTTTAAAAAAAAAAATATATATATATATATATATATATATATATATATATATATATATATATATATATATATTCACTGAAAAAACCATAGGTTTCACACCAGTTATAGTTCGCTGGAAATTTTACTCGCATAAAACCATTGAAATTCCCACGTTATAGTTAGTTGGACTCACTATAACTTGCGCATGCAATGCACTGCTGATGACGTCACATATTACATCACTCTGACTAAGCTATATAGGATCTACGACATTTGGCGGACTCTCTAGCCTCTGAAGTTCCGGTGGCGTTGTTGAGCCCTGCTGACCAGTCGAGCACCAGTCAAGCACTAGCGGTCGCGGCGGGCGTATGCTGCAAGCTGCGAGCGCTGAGGAGCAAAAGACCCGGTGAGGAGTCGGAGAGGAGCCGGAGAGGTGCGGCGTTAGGTGCCTGATCCCGATCCGGAGCTGGAGCTCGAATCGGAGCTCGAATCGGAGCAGGGGCAGGGTCAGAGCCGAGCCAGCCTTGAGCCTCGAGCCAGCCTTGAGCTTGAGCCAAGTCGGAGACCGGAGACCTGGAGACCCCGTAGCTCACTCACAGGCAGCACCTACACTCCACGAAGGAGCAGCAGCAGCTTCCAGCGGCATCCCGCACAACTAAAGCGTCTAAGCGGCTAGAGCGGTGAGGAGCGGCCGGGGGGGGCTGAGCGGGCTGTGCGGCCGAGGTGGTGTGCGGCAGAGGCAGCAGCGGCTGTGTGTGGCTGAAGTGGAGTACGGAGCAGTCAGAGCGTGCAACAACATAGCAACAACAGAGCTCGCCTGTGTCCGCGGTTACAGCCACAGATAAGACCAAACCCGCCCAGCTCACCACCGCCCTTTTTTTTTTTTTTTTCGTTTAACAACCTCCGCTACTGCCACCCTCAATATCTCCCCTGTGCACAGGATTAAGCACATGATTGTAGATTTTATGACGCAGCAGGCCAGGTAGTGAGAGTGATTGCAGCCGCTGTTTCCTGTTTGGCGCTGTTGCTCTTGCTGGTTGTGAAGCCTCCCGTGCAGCACCTTAATATCCCTGCAGCCTGGTGGGGGAGGAACCTGGAACCAGCGTCAATCGGCTAGCGACAATTGGCTGAGCTGGCAGCTGAAGCCGGTAGCTGAAGCAGCCGTCAAAGTGAGGCCAGGGATCTCACGCTCTTTCTTGCCCTTCCTTACCCTCCTTTGCCCTCCTGCTGCGCTCTGCACCAGAATATAGCGCCATCCGTATAGGTGGTCAAGAGGGGGTCGAGAGTGAGAGCATAGTGTTGGTGGAGGCGGATCCAACAAGAAACAAGTAATGATCAACGGACTACAAACTAAGTAACTCGAGGATAACGCGGCTAAACCTCGGGGCTAACAACGGAGCAGTGGCCGTCTCTCCTGCTACCGCCGCCCCCTACGAGATCTGTGGCAGTGGAGCGGTGGAGCGGAGCGTGGAGAAGAGAGCACGCATCCCCCAGGCTGCAAAAGCGCTGAAGAGTGATCGACTGAACTCTATTTTTAGCCCAGTTACCTCACCTTTGAACAACACCAACCAACTTCTTAAGTTTGGGAGCGCGGCCCCAAGCGAGTTAGTGGGATCAAAGCAATTAGGGATGCGTTCTGGGAAGATAGCTTGGCATGGTACAAGGTGATCACTAGAACTAGTGAGCATCATATACCAGGCCAACTTCTCACAGCGCCCAGACCAAAAAGACACGCAAAACACAAGCATTCAAGGCGCAAAATATTAAAGCACAGACAAAGGGACTAAACCAAAATCAAACTCTTATCTCACCAATTGCACGGATGTTTGAAAAGTAAAAAAAAATACCACAAAAATTTGAATTCCTGACCGACCCTACTGGGGTATTAATGTCAATGGAATCAGACACATCCAAACATCAATTACAAACCCCAATTGAACCCACAAGACCCCCCTGTGGAAACAAGTATTGATATAAAAGATATAGAAGATATAGAAGCTTCATTGAATGGAAATACTTAAATCAAAGAAATGGAACCTAAGAGTGGAGAAAGTGAGACATGGAACTTAGGCAAAGAGCTAATATATCATACTACAATGCATGAATCACTGCTAAATGATATAGAGACACCAGGTATGGCTAAAAGAGAGATTGAAGAGTCAATACTAACTACTTCTATGTGTCAACAAACCATAGATTTGGAAAAGCCAATCCCATTAGAAATGAATGTGAATATTACAACTAAGATGAAATTTCATGAAACAAGCAATAAGGTCACCGACAACACAATGGCTCTGGCAGTAGATTCTTCACAATCAAACAAGCTTGAATGGGAGCATAGAAATTCTGTAGGGGAAACGTTATTACAACCACCAGCGGAGGCCGAAGTTGGTAAAACCAAAAAACGGAAAATGTTTGAATCAGGAAGCAACGATTTGGATATAGCAAAAAACCACGCGGTAGAATCTACACCGACAAAAAGTCTTGAAAGCAATAACTTAACTCACAGGGAAAGTGAGCAAAACCGTGTAACATTGAAAGATCAGGATGGGTCTTGTCCAATCAAAGATTCTAACCCCTCAAGTGGGATAAAGGATAAAAGAGATTTGGGAACCACTTGGGACATATTCTATCAAACTTCTACACTAATACTAGAAGCACTGACATATCAGTCAAGCAAAATGGATACACAAATTGATATACTCGGAGTAATGGCTAATGCAGTTTCTGGAATAGACAGAAAGTTGTCGGCGTTAAACTGCTTAATAAGTAAAGCCCAAGAACATGCAGCAACAATTTACTCGGATTGTCCCTGTGAACCAATCATAAACAAACTTTCAACCATACCCGAGGTAGTAAATACCATATTGGAAGATGTAAAAGATCTAATTCTTATTAAAAACACAGGCAAAATAGTCGGCGTTGGTCAAACAACACAGCCCGCTGAAGATCATAACAATATTCAAACAACAAAAAAAACAAAGTCTGAAGAGGTAAATATACCAAAACTTCAAGGAAAAACGGTAGGGCAGAACGTGGATACCGAAACGCCACCTGCAGGCACGCAAAAGCTCGTTGGACACACAATTACAGAAAAAGATAAAATCAATTGCCAAGGATACAAACTCTCAAAGAGACCAAGGAAAAAAATCCGTAAGGCCAGAAATAAGCTAAGAAATCAAAACACTGTAAATGTATACCCTCCATCAGAAGAATCCCAGGATTCTGATCCGGAAGACTTAATCGAAGAAGTACCACCTCTGATAAATACTGAGAGGGAGGAGATCCAGCATGATACCGTCGGCAAGAGCGTAAAAGGTGGAAAATATTACGATATCTTCAAGAAACAGACCGATAATCAGACTGAAAACAAGCTAAATACCCCCACTGAAACCAAACTGAATGATAATGTGGCCAAAATAATCGGTGGAAATTTACCCCCTGGGAAGAAAATCCAAATACAAAGTAATCGGAACGGATCTCAGGAACCAATGTTAAGTAATACTCATAATGGAAATGGATGTATAGCCTGGAATCATCCATGCAATATTCATAGTGACTCTAATGATACTCAAAAGGTGCCACCTGAAGTTGAGCCTAACACCTCATTAAATGGAAGAAAAAACTGCTCAGGCCTAGGGATACGGAGAACAGTCTGTCATGAAAAAACCAACTTCTTGAATGATCCTACAAACTCCATCCAAAGGGAAGATTACCGACCTGGTATGGGAAATCAACCAGAAGACACTGCAACCGGTACAGAAATAACAAGCAAAAAGAGGTATACTGGAGATTACCACAGTAACCAAGAGGATTTAACAATTACAAAGACTGGAGAAGACAAACAAATTATCATTAAAACCATGCAAAATAAAAGTGAAAACAAGTTGGAATCAATGAATAAAAAGAAACTGGTACAAATAATATTTACACCAGTTTACAACTCAAGAGGTTCTGGAGATATTCTGAATAGAGGGAATATCTTACAACTATTCAAATCGATTCCTGAGTTGGAAAAAATAACATCAAAAGACATTGAATCGGTGGGATTTGCACATAACACGGATGGCTGTCGCCCACACACAGTCCTAACGGTCAATACCCCTCGTTTAGCGGAACACACTGTAAAACAGCAAGAAATAATTTTCGATGGTTGGGGGATCAAAATTGCTCACCCACCGCCCAAACCTTACCCGAGCCCGTTTAAAAAGGATCTCCCAAAAAATGCCCATAAGGAAGAAAGAGACATTCCAGTATACTCAATATTAAGAAACCCACAGGGTAGATCACACCAGAGTATAAAGGAGAACCCGGAAGAAATAAAACTGTCAGAACCTCGGCAAGTAAATGAGAGTTGGACACGGAATGCTCTGCATGATCTCTGACCGGATAATAATCCTAACAAACGGAAGGAACGGAGAGACCATGGCCAGCCGCTAACCATATGTTCATGGAACATTAATGGACTGGGGAAAAAAATCCAAAACGCAGAAATAGATTCCCTGTCAAAAATCTACCAAATCATATGTCTGCAAAAGACATGGAACACGGAAGCCTTCTTCTTACAAGGCTATAAAGGATTCTATGTACCAGCTATCAAATATACCAAGTTTGGACGCCCAAGTGGGGGCCTGGCAATATTTATTGGGATGGACCTCCAAATCGATCATGAACAGCTGGACACTAACAACGCAAATATACAAGATGTTAGGATAACAATGGGACATGACGACTTAAAAAACAGAACTAACTTGCTGATACTTAATATTTATATTCCACCAAATCAGACATCACGCAAGAAGATAAGTTTTGAACTGGTAACATTCCTGTTGGAACAACTTATGATTGATCCGACTATCAGTATTTTAGCCACAGGAGATTTTAATATTAACTTGTTGATTAAGTTGACACGGAACGATTTGGTTCATTCTCAAAACTATGAATGGTCCATTCCGGAACAATCATCGGATCAGAGTCCAACTCCCAAGGGAAATTTAATAGGAAAACCTACTGATGGATTTGGAGGCAATGGGATTACGTGTCCTAAATGGAAGGTTCCCAATGGATCAACCGCCCGGCTGGTCATTTCACAACCACGAATCTAAATCAAGAATTGACTTTACATTAATGTCATTAGACATGTTTGACAAAATTGGTTCCTATCTACTTAATAAGCAAATCGACAGTGACCATAGCCAGCAAATAGTGGAATTGTGGTTTGATATCTCCAGACATCAAAGTTATTTAACCACACGAGGACAGATCATGTCAATTAATCATAAGAAACTTATCTGGAATCCGGATAAAAAATATGTTGTGGAAAAAAAGGCCCAAAAATTGGCATTTGATTGTTTTGAGAAGCAAACAAAGCAGACAGTAATATTATGAACAATATACTGAAAAGGCAGTAGAGTTGGATAACACAAATATGACTAGTAAGAAATCGAAACTCGGGGGGGGGGGGAAAAAAATAAAAAATGATAACAAAATCAATCTTCCCCACACTATTAAAAAAGTGAGGCGGACTCGTAACAAGCTGAGGAAACAACTTACCAGGATGCCGGATAATGAAGATGTCGTTATACAACTCAGAGATACCAATAGTAATTTGAGGAAATTAATATGGTCTGAAAAAAATAAAATCCAACAAGAGCTATGGACAAAAAATTTCCACGCCAGTAATCAAACAAATTCTAGAGAATTTTGGAAAATGAGTAACGAAATAAACAGACCAAATAAGCATGTAATAGCCTCGCCAATAAAAGAAGAGGACTGGGTAAGGTTCCTTAAAAAAACTCTTTTCACCAAAATAGAAGAATGCACCAACGGTAGGGGCTACAAAGAGCCCACTATTAGACCAACTGAGACGGATCTGGTGATAAAATTTACAATCGCTGAGGTAGCTAACATAATTAAGAGACAAAAGGATGGAGCTCCGGGTCCAAACGGTATTCCGTTTGCCCTATATAAAGAGGACCCCCTATTATGGGCTACTTATCTGACAAAGGTTTTCAACGAAATTATCTATACAGGGAAAATACCACAATCCTGGAGAGGATCACTTATATCGCCTGTGTTCAAAAAGGGTAATTGGCAATTACCGGAGAACTACCGTTTGATCACCCTGCAAGATACGGACGCCAAGCTATTCGCATGTCTCTTATTATGAATTCTTACAGACTGGGTTAAGGAAAAATCAATATCACCCCCTAACCAAACCGGCTTCATTAAGGGCTTAGGCACCACAACCAACCTGTTAATTTTATCAGTTCTAATGGATAAGACTCTTCTTAATAAACAGTCACTTTATTTTTGTTTTGTCGATTTCAGATCGGCCTTTGATTTAGTAAATAGGCCCCTCCTATGGAAAAAACTGGAGGGCTACGGAATCCCAGGCTCACTACTGACTCTCATTAAGTTACTATACTCTGACAATTGGGTGAAGGTGAGGATAGGGGATGGCGGGGCCATGACCAAAAGAATTCCGGTGACTCGTGGCCTTAAGCAGGGATGCGTGCTCGCACCTTTACTTTTCAATTTATTTGTGGCCGACCTTACCAACGCATTAAATGAGGTAAACTCACATCCACCTAGGATAGCCGGAAAACAAATGTCTAACTTGCTATATGCAGACGATGTGGTTTTGCTGAGCCACACAAAAGTGGGACTGCAGAGATTGATCGATTGTACACTTAAATATGCAAAGAATAACCAAATGACAATAAATGAGACAAAAACAAAAATAATGGTTGTGACAGGAAAAAAAAGACCGAGGATGAAATGGTTGCTGGGACAAACACATCTAGAGGACAATCAATTGTCTATAGCTTTGTGGAGAGAGATCAAAGATAACCAGAAACTGCAAGCGTGGAAATATCTAAACAACGCAAAAGAAGAATTTGGAATATCAGCAAACTGGGAAAACACTATAACGCAGGATAGCTTTAAAAAAAAATCAATAAGCTGGTAACTCACCTATCGCTGCTTAAAGACAAAGCTTTGTTAGCAAAACGCAAGCTTTCATGGCCAATCATAAATGGCTACAAAAAAAAACAAGTCCAAGCCTACCTCCATACGGCATGGTCAGCCCAAAGTAAGCAAACATTTATAGGAGCACGCTTTGGTGTATGGCCAGCTTTGTGTCGTCTCCCACCCTGGAAACCAAACGAGGGCAATATGCTATGCAGACTTTGCAAAGGGGGAAAAGAAGACCTTGTGCACTTGGTATGTTTGTGCCCTGTTATAGCCCCAGAAAAGAGACTAATCCTCAGGAGGTTGCTCAATGCCCGAAACATAAGAACCTGTAGACAAGCAGTAATGGCCTGTCTAAATCCGAATGACCTACCAATGAATGTTGCTTTTGTAAAAATTTTAAATGTGATTGCTAAAGGTCATAAGGACAATGTCATTTAGTTTTACAATTTTTATTTTAATTATTTTTAAGGTAATTTACTATTTGTATGACGTATAAATGTGTATTGATGCTTATACTTTCTCTAAGGTCATATTTTTGTAAGATTTTAATTAATCAAACAAATAAAAATAAACTTGAAACTATTACATCACTCATGACATGGTCAGTGACATCACTCATGACATCACTGATGACACCATCCAGTGAATGTGTGTCTTTCTGAAAAATACATATGTTTTATATATGTATATGTTAAAGTTGATGGAAGAATAAATGTTTAAAAAAGTGTCTAAATGGAGGTTTTAAAAAAAAAATTTGATTGGTTAACTGGCTTATTAAGTGTATCTTAGTGAATACATATATTAGTGAGTAATGTTTAAATATTTAAATATATGAATTAGTGTTTCACTTTGTGTATAAGTGGCTGCATGGGTTGGTGAGTAGCTACATGTGTATGTATATGGGTTATTAGATTTTTTTTAATATCAATATAAGTGTCTATATGTTTGGTGGGGGTATTACTTAGAACATATATGCATGAGTGACTGACTCTCTGTTGGTATGTGTTTTGAAGACAGCATATGTGCAGGACTGTATGGGTGGATGCCTGTGTATATGTGTGTGTTACTGACTGAATGACTGTCTCACTAGTGTCTTTATCAGTAACTACATATGTTTTAATGTAGTATAAGTGAGTATATATGAGAGTAAGGGATTGTAAGAGTTCCTGTTTAAATAAATATGTTTCTATAAGTGATTGTTTAAGAGAGTAAGTATGTGTAAGGTTCCTTAGAAGTAAGGTGGTAGTGTGTGTGTATAGCTGTATATGCAAATAAATGGATGTTCAATAGTTTATTTGCATGTGTGAGTATGTGTGAGAGTATCTTTTGGATGACTGTCGGTGTGTAACAGGATGTATAGGTGTATCACTACATATGATGACTGAGTATACGTATGAGTGATTATATAGAACTGTTGGTGAATGAGTGGATGTGTATATAGATGGCGGAATTATTGAATTGGTTGTTGTAACTGGTATGGGTATCTCCATTTTTTTGAAAATTTTAGTTTCTATTTTTGAATATGTGTTTTAAGGCTTAGATTACAGTGAAAGGAGGTCTGTCACTGTATCACAAGGATGGTGTCATCAGTGATGTCATGAGTGATGTCACTGACCATGTCATGAGTGATGTAATATGTGACGTCATCAGCAGTGCATTGCACGCGCAAGTTATAGTGAGTCCAACAAACTATAATGTGGTAATTTCAATGGTTTTATGCGAGTAAAATTTCCAGCTAACTATAACTGGTGTGAAACCTATGTTTTTTTTAAGTGAATTTAATAGGTTTTTTAAATGCTAATTCCTAACTATAACTGGTGTGAAACCTATGGTTTTTTTCAGTGAATTTCAATGGTTTTTTAATAGCAAATCTCTATAGGTATGAAAAGTAATATTTTTTTATAACTAATTTTATATTGTATAATTATGTATTTTATTTTTTTAATTTTTTGCCCTGGGGCGCTCCCGGGGCGCGTACCGGTGAACGCACGGGTAAGCGCAATGTTAAGGCGGGCCCCGGGGCGCATACCGGGGAGCGTCCCGGTAGCGCTATTCCCGCGAACGAAAACAACATCGTGACGTATCGCGTAGGCGCGTGATGCGTCATATGACGCACAGCGTAAGCGCACCCGGAAACACGCGAGCGCATACGATCGCGCAACGTCCTTACGCTGCGCGCCCCGGGGCGCGCAGCGTAAGCGTGTCGGGTCATGTGACCTGAAAATAACACTTTCTATTGGTGCAGAACAGTTTTGGTTTCCAAATGAGTAAAGCCCGGGTCATATGACCTGAAAATAACACTTCTCATTGGTTCAGGACACTTTGTTTTTTGCAAATGATGAAAGACCCCACCTTCTTTCCTTATTCTGACTTTGTCCTTTGGCTGAGGAAGACCTGTTTCAGCAATAGAGAGAATTATTTTGTACTTTCAAATGGCTACTGTAGCTGCAACAGCTGGAGCATCTGCACCACCACCACCTCCACCTCCACCAAGAGGACCACCACAACAGTACATTGGTGGTCAGGAAGACGAGGAAGAGGAAGAGGAGGAGGGGAGAACATGGCTGCCTGAAGAAAATACCCCATACAAGCCAAGGCCACACATTGTATGGGAGTTTTTTAGACTCCCAGAGGGGAAGAAAAAAGTTAATGCGGCCAAAGTAACTTGTCGAATCTGTGGCGCAGAACTCTCAAGGGGCAATCCAAACAAAAAATATTCCTTTTGGTAATAATACCATGATTCGACATATGACCCGGAAGCATCCTAACCACTACTCTGCTGCAGAGATCAGGGAACTGGCCAGTAACCTCCCCCAGTATTCAAGAATCTCCTCCAAAAGAAAGCAACCCACTCCATCGGGACCAAAAACAACCGAGATGATGCCTTGTATTCAACCTCGATTTGCAGATTTTAGAATCGCATGTATTGAATGTGGCAAGCTCATCGCCTATGGTGAAAAGAGCGTAAAGCTCGTCGTCCTTGCTGGTGACAATCACAATTGCCCCAAAAAAAAGTAATTTTTTCCATTTTTTTTGTTTTTTTGCTCCAGTTGAGCCATTTTCAATTCCTTTTTTTTTTTTTTGTTTCTCCCCATAAAAAATACAAAAAAAATATAAAACTGTTTAGAAAAGCCAAAAAAAGTACAAAATGTTCAAAAAAACATTACAAAAAATATAAAACAACAAAAAGAAGAAAAAAAACAGTTCTTTTTAGAACTACCTTTTTATTTATAAAAATAAACCTATATTTTTAATGAATCTGTCAATTTTTTTTTTCTTGGGGTGCGCGTACCGGGCGCGCCCCCAAAAAAAATAGAAAAAAAAATTTAATGAAGGAGTTAGCATGAGGGAAGAACACAAAGAGAGTAATGTTAAGACAAAGAGAGCTACAGGATGAACACCGAGGGATTGTTTATTACATAGTAAAAAACAGAGAAGGTGTAATAGAGTGAAAGTGAGAAAAGTAAAATGACTAAAGGAACGAAAGAAGGGAAGAGAGAGGAAGAAGACTAAAGACGAGATAGTGGGAGAATGTGAGTAAGTGTTGAAAGAAAAAGAAAGGACAGTAAAAAATTGAGAATGAAGGGTAGTGGCGTTACCGGGATAAATGAAGAACGGTGAGTGAGGGTAAGAAAAGACCAGTTAGTGTAAGTAAAGAGGGGTGAAAGAGGGTGAAAAATTGAATTAGGATAAGACATGGGGAGTGACAAAGAGAAGGGACAAAGAGTAAAAAAACAGTACCTGAATGGGTTTGAGTGAAACAGCAAAGAAAGATAAGTAATGCAGTATGTGTGACTTATAGGGAGTCAGTGGGTGTAGGTCGGGTGTGGGTGTGTAAGGTGTGTCTGTGGGTGTGGCTGTGTGGGGTGTTTTGGTGTGGGTGGAGGTGGAGGTGAGGGTGTGTGAAGTATGTGTGAGGAGTGTATGGGCGTGGGGTGTATGTGTGCGATGAATGTGTGTGTATGGAATGTGTGTGTGTATGTGAAGAGTGTGTGTGGGGGGATTTTTTGTGTGTGTGAGGTGTGTGTGTGGTGTGTGTGTGTGGGGTGTATGTTAGAGGTGTGTGTATGTGTTGAGAGGGGGATGAGGGGTGTGTGTAGGAGTAAGGTAAATAATTAATAAAAACACTGAGTGAAGAAGCAAAGGAAAAGAACAGAGGGTAAGTGAAGTAAAGAATAGGGATTGAAATAAGTTGAATATGAGAGGGGAAATAGGGAAATTGGAGTAAACCTGGAGAATAAGAATAAGTGAGGGAAGCGGAATAAAGACACAGGAGTGAGGTTGGTTGAGAAAATATTAGTGAGCTTAAAGCAAAGGGTGATGACAAAATACATTTTTATAGTCATACTTACCATATAATAAATGTAACTTTAATTACATTTTTTTACTACACTTTGTATCTGTGAAAGAGAGAAGAAAAAATAAGCTATAATTAGTAAAATGTGTATTTTAAATTAAAATATACCAATGAAGAGGTTAAAAATCATAACAGTGTATTTAGAAATAAAGTAAGAGTGAAAGACACAGAAAGGAAAATAAAGTAAGGTAGAAGGATAAAAAGAGAAAAAAAGAAATAGAATGAGAGCAAATTACTAAGAGTAAGGCATATAGATTCACTGACACAGAGGAAAAGAAGAACGGAGAAATGAACTGAAGGTAAGAAAGATACTAAAACAATGTGAGTTAGCAAAACTAAGTCAGGAAACAGTAGTAAGTAAAAAGATAATTACAGAGACGGAAAAGAGTCTAATTAAGGATGCATTTAGAAGATTGAGAAATAGAAGATAACTGAGTAAGTGAAGAACAGTCAAAGTGAAGGGATGAAGGGAAAGAGGATAATATACAACGATTGAGGGAAATGGACTGAGGAAGTTAGTAGACAGACACACTAAGAGAAAAACTGAGTGAGGTGGAGTACAATGAGTGACAAAAGGAAATGAGTAAGGGAGCAAAAAAAGGAAAGAGGAGAAGACGACTAAAACAGTGGTACTGAGAGAAAATAATTTGGTGATTAAAGTAAAGAGAAGGACATTGAAAGAAAGGAAATGAGGAATAGTAATGGAACCAGAGTAAAAGAAATGGGATGAACAACAATGAGAGGAGCAGTGAAGTTGTTGTAAAAGAAATGATAGAAGGTAGATAAACACAAGTGAACATAACACAAGGAGAGTGAGGCACTGAGGACATAGAGGTAGTGAACGAAAAATAGAGAAAAGAGGTCAAAAGAAAGGAGCAAACAAAGATAAGCGAGGGAGAGTGGGTGAGTTATAGTGATAGAGTGCGACAATACTACTCACTGAGTAAAGAGGAATTACTAAAAGAGCAAAGGAGGAAAAGACAGAAAAGGGAAGTAAAGCAGAGAGACTGTAAGCTGAAAAGTGGTGCAAGGGAGAGAGGGGATGCAGACAGTTGAAATGAGAATGAGGGGTTGTGAAAAGTGCAGTAAACGAATGGGTGTGAAACAGAGTGAGAGAGGCAGTGTGAGTGAGTAAAGAGAGCTGAAAGAGAGAGGAGAAAGGAAAATGAGTGTCAGAGAATGGGGAATACAATTTAATTTACACAATCCAAATTATAGTATAACTTGTACAACATGTTAGTTTATTTTTGCTGTTCTCAGAATATATTGAATTTCACTTAAAACGGTGAGTTCAAATTACTCATCATATGACAGCGAGAAAAAAAAACACAATCTAAAAGATTGTGTTTTAAAAAAAAAACTTAGATACTGACAAATGACAAATGTACACTAATCTTTGATTGACTTACTTTTCCTTGAGGCCAAATAGTATATCATGGAGGTCCTTTTCTCGTTGCAAAGTACTCTGCTGTTCACTAAAAAATCCATTTCATCAACTTTCTAGAAGAAAAGCTCCAAGAACATCTGAAATATTTTCATTATTTTCATATACTCCTTTTTTCAGTCATGACTCTTTACTCATTCCTGTACCTTTCCTTTTGGTCAAATAGTGTCAGATGTATGAGTATATTTTCAAAATAACTCTAAGAAACTCTGACATTACCTTTTTTCCGACATTCTGAAAGAAAGGCTCATACAACATTTTCACAATATTTAAGTATTTGTAAAACCATCTCTGACTCACTCATGTTCATCATTTTGTATAATACTAATATCACTTACTATGAGATCCACTTACAGTACCTATATGACAAGTCAATTTTTTATATTATCTGGATCACTTTTACTCAGAATATATTTTTAAACCGCTAAATAACCTTTATTAACTGCTCCCGTCTTCAAAGGCCAATTACCTTTACTTAAATTCTGGTTGTAAAAACACTAGGTATGAATTTTTTAAGCCAAAAGGCAAACGTTGTTTGAAAGTCCAATGAATGTTGTTACAGTGGGTCCAACCTTTACAACTTTTTAAATAGCATGTGTAATGCCCTGATGTTGTAGAAGGACCGTCATGAAAAATAATAGCTACAGTTGCAAAGGTTCTTCCTGATATTGATAACTGAGAACCAACGAAATTTTTAATAGAAGTTGTCAATTTAGTTCCATCAGGTCTACATCGTTGGAACATTAAAATGACATACTGACCATAATTTTGTAGAAATCATGTGGACAGCATTGTAGACTTACATTGGGTACACACCATATTGTGATCCGCTGCTTTAACTAGATTATTGAAAGGCACTGATTTGCTGTCTGGTAAAGTAAAATATATAAATCTTTCAGTTTCTATTCTAGTAGTACTTGATAAACTACAGTTGTCGCAGTCATGCTGCCATTGATAAGAAAGGCTAAAAAGATTTTTTATATCTACACCTTCATCTTCCAATACATCAAACATATACATTAAAAATTCCTGACAATCCTGCTGAATATTCTGTGAAAATTGATTTTGACCAGAACATATGTCTAGAAGATTTCGAATTTCTGAAACACTTTCTATTTTTGCTCTATCACTGCTACATTTCTCAAACACGGAATTCAACAAACAGAATCTTTGATCCCGATTTTCAACAATCTGTTCTTGTATATTTTTGAAGAAAAAAACATTAACCACTACATTAGCATAGCAGTTGACACCAGAACTGTTTTCAAACTGAAATCCAACAACATCTTCAACAGAATCCTTTTTCTTTCTCCTTACAATTACAGTTTCATCTACTTTTTGTCTTTTTGCTACTACCTCACTGCAATTATTCTCATTTCTTCTTTTTCGGCCTACCACACGTTTTTCAAACAGAGGATATTGAGGCAAATGTGGAGCATACTCTCTTCTTAACCTATTGTATTCTTTAACACAATGTAGATCTGCACAAATCTTTCTTTCATCACACTCAATCAAGTACAATCCTGATAAAGTTCTGACTCGTGATAATGCCATACCCTCTTTAAACACAGAACTTCCAATGTTCACCAAAGCGCTATCTACACTTAAACCTTGAGATTTATGAATTGTCACCGCATATGCCAAACAAATAGGAAACTGTTTTCGGCGAACATATAAGTCTTTCACAAGCAAAAATCTATCTGAACAACAACAAATTTGTTCTATTTCCTCCATACCATCACATTTAATTTTTTAAATTTCAATTCCATCTCTATTTTTGTAATTCACAAAACCAACAACATGACCCATTGCTCCATTTACTAGACCTCTTTCAACATTTAAATTCCTTCTCAAAATGATATGACAATTTAAACACACATTCAGAATCTTTTCAAAACCAGCAGTTTTAGATATAGTCTTCTCTAATGAATCCAATTTTGATTTCAAATTTTCAGACAAAATAATTGTTGCTCCCATATGTTCAATTTTATCTATAGCTTCCAGTTTCACTATCTCTTCATTTTCTAACTGTAACATTATGTTGTTGAACATGGAACATTCTTTCAAAGTTGGCATCAAACATATGCCAGATTTCTTCTCGTTAACATTCTTCCAGAGTATATTTTTAAGAAATTTTTCATTTGGGTACAAATTTGAAATTAATCGTCCATGTAAAGCTTCTTTCCCTTGCTGACTTACTTTTCCGATTCTTACATCTTGTAGAACATTTTTATAATCTTCATCCTTTGCCTGCCGCATATTTTGAAGCAGTTCTGCATATTTTGAAGTTTAACCATACATTAACGTTTCCAATGCTTCCTAGGCACTTCCTAGTATCTTCATGCGTGAGCATTTTGAACACAGGTTGTCCTTTCACTGGAGTCCACTGCAGTAGATCTCCAAAAACAATGTTTTCCTCCAAATATGACATCATAATCTGTTCTAAGAATTTCTTGCATTCTCAAATGCACAAAAGCAAGCATTATATTTGACACCATGCTTACTTCATCAATGATAAGAAGTTTCATTTTCTTCAGGACTCTCGAAACTTCGGAACACGCATCTCCAGATAGCTTGTGATATTGCAATTTGTTATCATGCTCCACTGGCAGCATCAGTAAAAGATGTAAAGTAATCCCTTTAATGTTATGTGCTGCCAGCCCAGTTGGAGCAGTAACAACACAAGATAGCGGTGATTCAGTCCTTTTCTGCAGATAAGTAGCAATTGCTTTAATCAGAAAACTTTTTCCAGTTCCCGCTTCTCCACTTACGTACAGTTGGACTGGTTTAAATGATGTACATGAGCACTCTTTTTTTCTCTTTTGTGAATCCATGTTCAATCTGATCTGTGACTTCGTCATATATCTGTTTCTGCTCAAGGTTTAGTTGGTTCACCAAATCTTCTAAGTTAACTACGTGATCTTGAGCTTGTTCCATAGCTCTTTCCACCTCATCCATGGCAGTGGCAGCTTCATTTTGAATAATTGGTCCTCCAAGTGGATCCTGACTCAATGAAGCAGAACTCTGACTGTCTTGAGAACTGTCTCTAGCAATCTCTGCAGCAATTGTGGCTTCTTGCTCTATTTCTTCGTTCAACATTTGCAGATAATTTGGAAAAACAGGACATTCTATGGTATCCTTGGTTGCATTAAAAGAATCTTCGTAACAGAGAAAATCTCCAAGTAGTTCCTCTTCTGTACGCCATGGCTTAAAGAGTTGCAAAAGAGCTAAATAGTAAAATTCCCTTTTGTCTGGATTTTCACAACTCAATTTTCGATGATTAATCAAATGGCCATTTTTCTGTCTCACTAGACATCCTTCACACCCAATGATAGCATATATTCCATTGTTGATATCTGCTCTGATGGTTCTCTTATAAATATAGTTTGCAGAACTTCATACAAACAACTGTTCTCAAGATGACTACTTCTATTTGGATAGTATGTATCCAACATGTTTGTCTTCAAAATATCTGTACTTTCTGGTTCTTTCTCCGCCAAATACTCTATTTCTTGTACAGATTTCAAAACTCGATTTCGTGTTGCAGCAAGACCTAGACTTATCCAAATGATTCAGACTGTAACTGTATAATTTCTTGCTTATACTCTTTTCATGTGAAATGTCCTCCCACATTTCCTTCAGTTCTGTCTTTTCTTTTTTTGTGATGTAAGACGTCACATATCGAGCCACAGCAATAGAGTTATTAGCAACGACTTGAATATCCAAGTTAGCATTCCACATGGACAAAATCACTGGGTTGTAGTCGTTGATGTACTTGGACTCTTCGTTTCTTTTTAAATTGTATGTATTTTTTGGTGATTTCCTTGTCACAGTATGTCGCAGAGAAGACATCAAATTATTTACTCTTCCTTTAGAAATCACTGGTCGTGGAAAGCTGAAACGATATTTTGTGTAGAACTTGTCCTTGTTTCTGAATTTTCGACGACCGTACTTTCTACAACGATGGGATTGAAAGCGTAAAACTTGTTGCCTTAAACTGTTTTCTTCGGTAGTTTTCGGAACAGCACATGTTGAATACTCTTCAATGAAGCTCATCACTGTCTCATCCGAATCTGTTCCAAATTTGGGTGCATCTTTAATCCACAACAACATATGTATGTGAGGAGCACCTCTCGCTTGATACTCCTTTCTCCAAAAGAAATCCAAAACCTCTCCAAGGGGAGGAATTTTTTTGTTGGTAATAAGACATCATAGCTTCAAATCTATGATTGAAATATCTGCATACATTCACTGGATCCAAAGAACACAGTTCTCCAGCAGTTTTGAATTCTATATTTTGTATATTTGCATTTGCCTCGCGTAGAAATTGAAGTAAGTCGTCCCATGCATACTCGGCACAGCTAAGAGTGAGGAACCATGTAGGAGTTCCTAAGTTTCTTAGCATACATTTTAATTCCCCATGACGACGGTACCAATACTCGTTTGTACCACGCTGACATGCCATGAGATTGATTAAATGAGATTCCAAAATATTATCTTGCAGATTCACTTTCTCCATAAAGTCCCTCGCCGAAACATTTTGCAGATGTGCTCCACTTTTCAGTATATGGTTTACTGCATAAGAAAGCCCAGATAAGTCACTTTCATACAGTAAATGAAACAAATAGGGAATGCATTGACGAAACCTTGGATCTTCAGCATATAATCTTACAGTTCGATATTCAGATGCAGGAATTTGAAGTGGTCGATCGTCATATCGTCCACCTCGACCTGTTGGAAATAGCTGTGGAAAACAACGAGCTTCCAAACTTTCTTCCCATACACTAATGGGACTTCCTTTTGCTGCTTTCATTTGAAACAATTCAATTGCATTCCCCATTACTTCTTTGGAATGCAAAGGATGAAAAGTATAATGTTCATATATTTCTTCACTTCTAGACACCTCAACTTTTTCAATTTGGCCGCCTGAACAATCACTGTCTTTATCTGCAGCTGTTTCCTCTGCTGCAACACCTACATCTTTGTAATACTCATTGTTTTTGACTAAATACAACGTTGCCTTTTTGACTATCCTAACATCCACTAAATCTTGCCAGATTTTCTTACTCTTTGTCTGAACCCCATTAACTAGAATTACTAAAGGTTCCTCTTCTACTTTTTCTATACCAATTGTATCAATATTTTTTTGGGAAATCTAGAGGCAAATAAACAAACTCTTCCCTTTAATCCTCTCAGTAAATCTGTAGGAGGCAATTTCCCTATCTTGGGCTCCATGCGAACAATTGCCTGAAATCAAAATAGACTCCTATGTATTTAAATCCATCAATTCACGGGGAATGTCTACCAACTCCAGATTATTATGAACAGCTCTAGCAGGCATTCTGTTTTGATTTAATTTATCATGACAATATTTACAAATACGCGGATCACAACTCAAATCAAAACAATCCTCCACCCACAAATAAGTTGCAAAATCCTTCCACTCATAATTATTCATCTTTTCACTTTTTACGTATAAATCAACTAATCTAGTTTGATGTTTATAATGACTTCGTCGACAACACACACAAGTAAAATTCGGCCTTTCACTTGATTTCACCTTAAACCTGGTAATTTCCTGGTCAAACTTTTCTGTACTTGAAATCTGTACATTCTCTTCCACATTACCTTGAATTGCTGTGTCAATTTCTACACTGTCCTCTTTTTCACCAAAATAACAAATCTCAATTTCTTCACAAATCTTCTTCACATCTAATTCAGTTCCATGCAAAAGAGCACTGTTTAATTGTTTAAGCTTAAGTGCTGGACTTTTTGCATAATACAACATTCTCACTAATTTCCTCATTTTGGTATGATGCACTGCTAACATCCTATAATCAGACCCCCCAGGATATAGCGGCATGGATTAGCAAATTTAACGGCACAAAAAAGGAAATTTAGCGGCACAAATATGGAAATTTAGCGGCAATTTTGCGGCATTTTTTTCGGCCATTTTTCCTACAACAAACACAGATATCTTTGTTTTTGAGTTATTTAGCAACATGAAGCTATGAGACTCTATTGCTGCCGCTTTCTGTCCCGAAGGGAGACAAGAGAAGGAACGAGCGTACAGGAGATGTGCACGTGTATGGACAGGAGATGTGCATACCATATGCATGTACATCTCCTGTCCCCAGAGGCTGGCAGCGCCTTCAAACTCTTTTATGCAACAAGACTTCATTTTACTACACAAAATGAACCCCTTCTTCTCAGGTGGAAAAAGTGACATGTGTGCAGGTTACAAAAGCGTACGAAGTACAAATAGAGGTATAATACTGCAATAAATGAAGGACACTCAAACACAAGAACAAACGTTAGGTAGGCAATGGTGGCACTTGTGCAAGTATCAAAAGGAAACAAAATGTAAGAGTTAGCAAACAGTGTGTTACAAGAGAAAAGTGACGTGTGCATAGTACAAAAGAGAACCAGACACAAGTAAAGGGGTTGTACTGCAATAAATGGCAGACTCTCAAACCACAAGAACACACTGAGAAGGCACTTCCATAGTCATGGAGGATAGAAATGTACTATCTCTAGGGTTGTTGACTCTGGGTCCGGAGGATGAAACCAGGCTTGATCCTGCGTCCTCGCTAAATACGAATCTTGTTAATGCTCAGTATGGCCGTAGGGTTAGGTGAAATGCTGGGCTACACACCACCGCCTGTAGTGTGTAGCCCAGCATTTATTCTTACACATCCACCTGAGTGCTAGGCTGATGTTGGTTCTTTAAAAGACCAGCCAGGGTCCTCCCACCCCTAGTTGACGTAGCCAGCCGAGCAAGCAGCACAATGATGCCTGCTTTGTGGGTGTTGGGTGTATAAGTGAGAGCAGGGTGCAGCACAGCGCGAGGGATGCTGATAAGCTGCCTGATCAGCTGTGCTGTTGCTTACATGTCTTCTATTTTCGGAAGCTGCTGCTTTGCTAGTTCTAGCATCAACCTGACACTGCCGGCCCCAGCACCCCACCTGCAGGACCGCACAAGAGACAGATGCCGTGTCTGCATCACTCTCGCTTAAGGACACAACTTCCCAGGGTCGCGCCCTTTAAAGGACTCTCTGCTGACACACACTGGAAATACTGTTTGATATGGAAACAAAGAGGCATACCCAGGCACTGAGTCAGGGATCAAGGGAGCTGGAGCGAGGCAGAGCAGGGAGTAAGGGGCGTGGTTTCAAGGCTAATGGTTATTCGTTATAATTGGTGCATGCATTTGCCACTATTATTTATGGCATGTGCAAAACAGTGGCAGGCTCAAAGAGCTTCAGCCCCCCTCCCTCCCCTGGAGTGTTTGTCAGCCCGGGCTGAGACAGCCCCGGGCTGGCGGCCGTCGTGTCTTAAGGCAGCTGCAGGGGGGGGGAGGAGGGGGTGTGAAGTACCAACAGCAATAGGCAGAGTGGAGGGGCAGGGGGCTCGAAGGTGTGAACACCGAAACAATGCCTAGTTAACAAGTGAATGGTCTTTTAAAGACTCGGGTGGCGCTGCCTTAAGACAAGACGGCCGGCAGCCCGGGGCTGTCTCAGCACGGGCTGACAAACACTCCGGGAGAGGGAGGGGGGCTGAAGCCCTTTGAGCCTGCCACTGTGAGTAAAACATTCATGCCTGCAGTGTTTTGGGCGCATTTTCTAAATTTCGCGGCCAGTTTTGTAAAAATCGCGGCGTTTTTACAAAACTGCCGATTTCGCGATTTTTTTTGCAAATCGCGAAATCCTGGAGGGTCTGTATAATGATGAAAAACACTCTGACAGACTTTTCTAGAAAGACAAGCCAGTGAATGCCCTTGCAAACTTTTGTTTTCTCTCACTCTGCAAGGATCTTCACTTTCTGCTTTAGACTTTTCTTACTATATGTACGTAAGAAATTACAAAACAAATCAATTGATTCCTGTCGCACACTACAAATACGACTACACTTCCACTCCATCAGATAACACCTCTTCTGGTTCTCTAGGCACAAGTTTCTCTTTTTCAATCGGACAACCATCTTTCACTTCATACGCTCGACCACTGGTGTCAACTGCATGCACTAAATCATTCTCCTGGAAGTAACTCTCCTCATTAAAAAATGGCTCACAACTTGAACTGTGCATCCATTCTCCAGAAAAAACTTTACAAAAATTAGTCCGATTAATTACTCTTTTCCATCTACTGTTTGATTTGAAAACATCAATTGTCTTGTTAAGTGTCCTAATTCTATTGATTATTAAAATAAATAATTTTTTCTTAACTTCAAAAGCCTGATCAACAATCTTCTCTACACTTTTCCTTTTCTTATAAAAAGCAGCTCTGTTTACCTTTCCTAATGTTTTTTAACAAATTTAAAACCACCCTATTGCGAAACATTCGTTTACGAATGTCTCTAAACTGATTCTGCCTTCTATTCCTATACATATTATTCTCTCCTGCTCCAGTTGTAGGATTCTTTGAGGTTCTCTCCTTCCTTTTCAAATTTACTCTCTCGTTCTCTTTTTCTACATGCTGTCCAACATTTTTTTTGATCTACATATGTTCCGTAAGAAAGACATAGTTGTCTTACCAGGAGCTTTGTTCCTGTTTTTTGAAGTATTTGTTGTGTAAGAGTGCTGTAATTCCGTTGCTGTTTTCTTTTTTTCAGTTATTTTTTTTTTCTCCTTTCCCTTGAGGGCATCTTTCCTTACTCTTGAAATCTTGATTTCAATCTGTGTTAAAGAAAAAATAGCACATTATAGACCACTATTACCAAACAACAAAGCAATGACAAAAAGCAAACGGTCTATTCAGGGTTACAGATCAGGTGAGGATTCTCCAGGGGTGCAGAAGAGGTGAGGCCTGTATTACAGAGTGTAGTGGAAGACAGCTCTGTCCACAGGTATAAAGAAGATGAGACCTGTGTCTAAGAGTGCAGTAGGGGATAGGCTTCATGAAGTCTAGTCCACTGTACTCTTATACACAGGCTTCACCACCTATGCTTCCCAGGAAAGGCCTCTCTCCCACTACAATCTTGAACACAGACCTCATCTCCTCTGTCCCTCTGGACATGCCTCACCTCATCTGCACAATCTACTTCCTAATCTGAGGTAACACAGGTGACATTATTGTGAAAGGATGAAATATATGTATTTAATCATGCAGACATTATTTATTCCTTCTCAAAAATGTAAATGACATTAATTTGCCCCAAAAATGTTTCAGTAGTACAATGAAAAGCTTATACATATGACCTTTTTCTGTTTTTCAAATTTTATTCTAAAGAAAATTGAGGCCTAAGCAGGAGTGCAGATGTGATGAAGCCTGTCCAGGGGAGCACAAAAGGTGATGCTTGTGTCCAAGAGTGCAGTGGACAGGACTAAACTGGAGTAGTGTGCAAAATAAAGATGAGCCTCATTTATAAAGCCCTGCGTCAGTTTTCCACTGCTGATGCGTCACTTTTTGAGACGCATCGGCGGCATAAAACATGTGCCTTGTTGCGCCATATTTAAAAAGTGACGCATGTAGTTAGATGCATCACTTTTTAAACCTCTGTGCCACATTATATTTCTTTCCGGTGTAATGTACACAGAGGGGTCATTTCTCCGCAAAAAGCCTCGTAATAGTGACATAGTGAAATCTATGAGATTTCACTGCGTCACTTTTAGGACACTTTTACGTCAAAATCTTGCGCCTGCCTTACAGCAGATATAAGACTGAGGCAAACGCTTTCACATGCAGCTTTCCCCATGTGAAAGGATGCATTGCTGGAGTACAAGTATTCCATTTCAGTACTGAAAACTCACTATTTTACAAAATACATTTCCTCTCTCTTGCAAACAATCCTACCAAGCATTACCAAAAAAATAACACAAACCAACAGCAAAGAAGCTCAGTGTGCTTCCTAATCTGAGGTAACACAGGTGACATAATTGTGAAAAGTTCAAATTTTTTTAAGTAATCATGCACACACTATTTATTATTTCTCAAAAATATAGAATTCATTGATTTGTCCCAAAATCGATTTTTCAATAACATTTTAGAAACACAGTGCAGGTCCTACTATTTATTCTTTCTCAAAAATGTAAAACTCATTAATTTGCACCAAAAATATTTTAGTAGTGTAATGAAAAGCTTATACATATGACCTTTTCTCTGTTTTTCAAATATTCTAAAAAAAGATTATAAGGCCTAAGCAGGAGTGCTCATGTAATGAAGCCTGTCCAGGGGAGCACAAAACGTGAGGCTTGTGTCCAAGAGTGCAGTGGACAGGACTAAACTGGAGTAGTGTGCAAAAAAAAGATGAGCCTCATTTATTAAGCCCTGCATCAGTTTTGCGCTACTGATGCGTCACTTTTTGTGACGCATTGGCGGCATAAAACATGTGCCTTGTTGCGCCATATTTAAAAAGTGACGCATGTAGGTAGATGCGTCATTTTTTAAACCTCTACGCCACATTATACCTCTGTCAGGTGTAATGTACACAGAGGGGTCATTCCCCCACAAAAAACCTTGTAATAGTGACGCTGTGAAATCTATGAGATTTCACTGCGTCACTTTTAGGACACTATTACGTCAAAATCTTGCACTTGCCTCACAGCAGGCATAAGACTGAGGCAAACGCTTTCAAATGGGGCTTTCCCCATGTAAAAGGATTCTGACACCTAAGCAGGAGTGCAGATGAGATGAAGCCTGTCCAGGGGAGCACAAAAGGTGAGGCATGTGTCCAAGAGTGCAGTGGACAGGACTAAACTGGAGTAGTGTGCAAAAAAAGATGAATCTCATTTATAAAGCCCTGCGTCAGTTTTGCGCTACTGATGCGTCATTTTTTGTGACGCATTGGCGGCATAAAACATGTGCCTTGTTGCTCCATATTTAAAAAGTGACGCATGTAGGTAGATGCGTCATTTTTTAAACCTCTGGCCACATTATACCTCTTTCAGGTGTAATGTACACAGAGGGGTCATTCCCCCGCAAAAAACCTTGTAATAGTGACGCAGTGAAATCTGAGATTTCACTGCGTCACTTTTAGGACGCTATTCCGTCAAAATCTTGCACCTGCCTCACAGCAGGCGTAAGACTGAGGCAAACACTTTCACATGGGGCTTTCCCCATGTGAAAGGATGCATTGCTAGAGTTGCGTCATTTTTGTGACACACTCCAGCAATTTGTCACTTTTGCGCTTACAGATACATCAGAAATACTGACTTATCTGTAAGTCCTAGAAACATGATGCGTCATACATTAAATATAATGCATCATTGGTGTCCCAAGGAGTGCACAGTTAAAAGTGACGCATCGCTGTTTTCATAAATAAGGCTCTCGGTGTGCTTCCTAATCTGAGATAACACAGGTGACATGATTGTGAAAGCTTCAAATTATTTTATTTAATCATGCACACAATTTTTATTCTTTCTCAAAAATGTAAAAGCTATTAATTTTCCCCAAAATCGATTTTTCAATAACATTTTAGAAACACAGTGCAGGTCCTATGTACAATCATTCCATTTCAGTACTGAAAAGTCACTATTTTACAAAATACATTTCCTATCTCTTGCAAACATTCCTACCGAGCATTACCCAAAAATTGAAACAAACCAACAGCAAAGAAACTCAGCATGCTTCCCAATCTGAGGTAAAACAGGTAACATGTTTGTAAAAGATTCAAATATTTTTATATAATTAGGCACACACTATTTATTCCTTCTTAAAAATTTTATTCATGGATTTGCACTAAAATCGTTTTTCAATTACCATTTTAGGAACAGAACACAGGTCCTATGTACAAGCATTCATTTTCACTACTGAAATCCATTAATTTGCACTAAAATCGTGTTTTATTTAATATTTTATGAACAGAGCACAGATCCTATTTACAAGCATTCATTTTCACTACTAAAAACCATTGTTTTGCACTAAAATCGTTTTTCAATTAACATTTTAGAAACACTGCACAGATCCTATGTACAAGCATTCATTTTCACTACTGAAACCCATTCATTTACCCTAAAATTGATTTTTAAAATAACATTTTAGATACAGAGTGCAAATCCTATGTACAACCATTCAACTTCACTACTGAAACATCACTATTTCACAAAATACAAATCCTCTATTTTACAAATATAGAAACCATGCATTTTCAAAAAGCATCACACAAACCAACCGCAAAGAAAATCAATGTGCTTCTTAATCTGAACTCTCTATCTAAATGAATCATAACTCACCTTTACAAATGCTTTAGGAGATTCAGAACAGTGTCAGATACACACACCAATTTCTTTAGCAGAGCAAAAGGTATGTTCTCCAGGCACTGCAATCATTAATGGCACAGAAAACCTCTAATTCTACACACATATTCCTCATGGTAACCAATCGAAACTCTTCCCTCTCTATTTTCAAATCCACACCCTTCCCCCCCAGCCCTTTCTACCTGTTACCATAGCAACTCCCTCCTCACTGAGCTCTCAGGGTTAAAAGTTTATTCTACAATGTTGCAAATCAAATCAGCAAGCATGTTTGACCTCTCAATACACCAGCTTATCCACTGCAATCTTTCTTTAAATTACTTTTTCTTAACCACTCAAATTACTTCTTTCACATAACAGAACCATGCACCCTAACTTTCAGTTTTCAACTATCTGAATCCACCAATCATTGCTTGTGATTCAAGAGCACTGAAACTCCACAGTTTTCTTTTTTTGCAAACTCCTACTGTTCCAACTGCCATTTCATTCCTGCACTTCATCTGACTGCACCAGAACCTCCTCTCACCATGTATTCTGTCTGGATTATTGGACATAGCTACATTCACTGGGCTCAAAGGTATGCAGGTACCAGAAATGTTCACAACCTTGATTTACCAAATGTGCACATAAAATGGATTGGCCAAAGAGGATTGAGATGTCATCAATTGATACCATTGGTAAAACCTTTTACCATCTGCCGCATCCTGACCTCATAATTTTGCACTGTGGTGGAAATGACCTAGGCACTTTGACTGGGGTAGGTCTGGAGATGGTTTTAAAGGACACCTTTGGGCAACTGATGACACCTTTTCCACAAACTGCCATGGTATATTCCAATATATGTCAAAGACAGAAATGGAACTGGTCCAACCAATTTTGTCCACAATTTGAGAAAGCACGGAAACATGTGAATAAATCTGTTTCTGCTTACATGAGAGACTATGGAATGGGTTCAATATACAACAACAACTTGCGTTACAACATGCAAGATATCTACAGAGGAGATGGTGTGCACTTCTCAGATGAGGGGAATAGAATATTCCTCCTGAATTTAAGACTGTGCATTGGTACCTACTTGTAGGTACCTAAATCAGCCACAGAACCCAAAAGCCCTTTTCAGGGCTACCCTATCTCTGATAACTCCAAATGATTATCTTTTTCTAATTTTTTTCACTATTTTTCACCAAAGTACGCTCCCCGGTATGCTCCCCGGTGCGCGTACCGGGCGCTCCCCCCGCGAAAAATATATATATATTTTTTTTCTGCCTATATGGGCATCCTAAGACCCCTCAGAAAACCTAGAGGGTCAGGGAGTGCCTACGATGCCCCCTTATACCCATTCCCAACGTTGTTTGTCCTCCATTTTCTCTACCGAAACACAAAATGGAGGACTCCCGTGGCGCTGCCGGTACGCGTACCGGGGCGCGCACCGGGAAGAGCTCCCAAAAAATGTTAAAAGTTAATTTACATAAACACCACTGGAGACACTTTCACCAAATATAGAATAGCTCATACAACATACCAGTCCCTACCATTTTCCCAAATTTGGTGGAATTCCATTGAGCCATTTAGCCTGTAGACCTCTCTAAATATCCTGAGGTAAATTACTTCACAAAAACACATCTGAAATGTTAGAATTTACAACCAATTAAAATGTTACTTTCATTTTCTACTATAATTTCATGACATTTGATTGGTTATGTACATGAATATATATAAAGAAAGAGAGGGAAACGCAGCCATTTTGACTACTACTTCCTGAAGTACATTTCAAAAGCATTTTCCTCGAGAACTTAAACTTCTTTTTGAAAGGTAAGATGTTATTTTGAAAACTGAAGTATGTTGTGCACTTTAAGTTAATTTGGAAAACATTTTCTGATAGTTATATACTATCCCTCTGTCATAGTTATAGATTGAGATAGACTTCTCTGTTATAGTTATGGATGGAGTTAGGCTTGTCTTGTGTATTTATGAATTTACTTAGGCTTCATGATATACACTTTTTTATATTTCTACTTCCAGCCTGATAACATACACTGCCCAAAGATAACTTCACTGTTAAAAAATCAAAACTACCTGTACATACACTGCCCAAAGATAACTTCACTGTTAAAAAATCAAAACTACCTGTCTGAACTTAAACCCAACAGTGCCCTATCTCTACTGATATATTTATTTTTTATGCAAGTTACAGCAAGAAAATGGAAGGAGAGCAGAATATTTCCTTTGAAATTGTTCTGGAGAGCAACAATGAACAAGTTATTGAACCCAATGATGACTTAGAATTCATGGATGAATCCCGGGACTATGAATTAGTTCAATGTGTAGAAGCAGTAGATTCGCTAATTCAAAATGAGGACATTTCCGACAATCTGTTATTAGAAGTTCTGTTAAATTTGGAAAAAGAATCTGAACAATAAATGTATATTTAATAATTCTAAAATTGTTTGAGACATTATTCATTTTTATATGTAATTCATAAACTAGTACCAAATTGATTATAATGTAAAGTCAGATTTATAGTATACTGTGCAACTTTTTTATGTTACATAGTAATTTTGCTCATAGATACTTCCTTTCTCCCACTATATTATCTCCAATGTGTATTTGACATCTCTTTTTCATCTCCTGCCTCCATGTTGTTTCTGCTTTCCTGACAGACTATGATATGGATTCCATATAGCCCAATAACTTCTGTAACAACATGCAAGATATCTACAGAGGAAAGGGTGTACATTAAATTTAAGACTCAGCATTGGTACCTACATGTTGGTACTTAAAACACCCAAACAACTCTATGCAGAGCTACCCTACCTCTAATCACTTTAAATTATTATTTACCTGTTTCACTGGGTTTTCCGCGTGGTACGCTCCCTGGTGCGTGTACCAGGCGCTCCCCCCACGAAAATCGAAAAATAATTGTTTTACTTTTTTTACCCGCGGGACCCTTTTATGGCTCCCACATCAAACCCAGGGGGTCAAGGGGGGTCTACCCTGCCCCCTTTTGGTTATTTCCCCCTTTGTTTTTGCCACCTCTTGTGTCTCGATCCTACCGAGACACAAGATGGCGGCCGCTCCGGACTGTTTCGAATGTTTACAGACAACCGACAGCCAATCAGCTTTCCGTGCGCAAGTCGCGTGGCGCGCCCGGAGCGCTCCCCGGTACGCGGCTTTAGATATATAAATTTTTTTGAGCCTAAATTACTCAAAATCCTCTGGAGCACATATCTTTAGACATAGCAAAGGCACATCGGGCTACCAGCCCCTACAATTTTGCCAAGTTTGGTGAAAATCCATTCAGCCGTTTCGAGCTAAAAGTGAGTTTGACCGCCCTATGGAAATGAACATGTGGAAAACACGTTTTGGGACCCCCGTTTTATCTCAGCCCCCGATTGACGAATCCCCCCCAAACTTTCAGGGAAGGAGCGGAGAGCCGCGAGGCAAAGTTGAGGAAACATTTCTCAACCGGCGCCAAAGTTATTTTCAATAGAATGTTGCGATTACCCTATGGAAAACAATCCTAACTATAACTACCTACTGGCGACCGCCAGTGGGTAAATAAATATATATATATATATATATATATATTCTTGCCCATAAGCAATACGCGCACTCAGGAGTATGGATGCTATCTTTTTTATTCCTTAGGAAACGTTACGCGTTTCCTAAGGAATAAAAAAGATCGTATCCATACTCCTGAGTGCGCGTATTGCTTATGGGCAAGTTGTTTCTGGATATTGAAAAAGTTTGGCGTTGGGTCTGCCGAAAAAAGCGCCAACTGACTACGGGAGAACGATCCCGGAAGGACGCTTCTTTTTGGATTTGAAATATATATATAATCTCCAGTTCGCTACTTGATGTGTTGTATGATTTAATTATTGTCGATGCATGGTTTTGAAATCGAACTCACTTGTGCAAATTCAAATGCGCTTACAGCTCTGGAATGCTGGCTGCAGCCAAAGCACCATTTGTGTGAGTTGCGGCCCGCAATATGTTTGGTCCCTTACAAGCATGGTTAACTCTGCTTTAAGTCTCAGACAAAGGTACGGAGGCTTCATCTCATCATACATCGCTGAAGATTAACAGCGTTGACAAGTGTCAGATACCAGTGGTTAAATTAACGTGTTTCAATCATGGTCCCTGCATTACAGTATCACCACTTTTTAAATCCCACGTTCCGTGCTTCTTGAGCTCTGCTTCTGCATTTGCTCAATAACCACGGTGTGTAAAATGTTATCAGCGAACACTTTTTTGGGTGGAGATGCTGCCTGCCCGTGATCAAGGAGAGGTTATGCGTTTCGGGGTAACTGCTGGGATGCAGCGCTGACTTGCGATGTGGCAGATGCTGCTAAGGTTTGTTATTCGCTCAAACAACCTCCCTGATTTGACATACCATAGTATACAAAAAAATATGTTGTTTCGTAGAAATCCATAACTTCTCCCATTTGATTCTACATGCGCGGTGGTACCTCACTTGAAGTTAGACTCCGTTGTCAGAATCTCCATTTATTCTTTTTAAATAGAGTATGTAGTCCGAAATCAAATCCTCCTTTTTACTCCATCCCATGCCGGCACATGACGCAATGCAGACAACCGGTGTAATCTAAATTTGGACGGGGTCTAACTTCAAATGAGGTACCACCGCGGATGTAAAATCAAATGGGAGAAGTTATGGATTTCTAAGAAATACAACTCGTTTCCGGTCCTGAGGAAGCCCAAATGTTGGGGGAAATGCTTTGTCTGTGTGGAACTGTCGGTCATAAAAAAGAAGATATTGAATAAAAGAATGAATGCAAGCAAAGAAAAGACCTCTCGTTTCATCCTTTTGCTATGAATACAGCAATGTGCTGAATCATGTTTTTTGGTTCAAAGTTGCCACTCTATGTGTATATTTATTGAAAATGAGAAGCGATCATTGGTAACTAGCTTTTTGAGGTGGGCAATTATCAGCAGTCTATTTTAATACTTACCCTTATTAAAAATATCTAACACATGTAGTGGTGCGGTATCCAGGATCCCTTGCTGCCAATACTTGCTCAGTCTTCCATTCCCATCTTGACCTGTTCCGACTGCTTTTTATCCATGCTCTCTTTATCTCCTCCACATCTGTGCCTTCTGCTGTAACAATTTACAGCTCACTGTGACAATCCATCCCAACAGGTTTGGATTTTTTTTTATTATTCCATGGACTGTCTTATGCTTCCAACTCTTAACCTTTCCTGATCTATATTTACCTCTCTGCTGACCTCTAAGCTTTTACCTTGGCCCAAATGTATCCCAGACTCTGCTACACCACCCTGCTGACCTCTTCACTTCTGCTGCTGTTCATTTTTGCTCTGTGCTGTCCATCTACAATGCATCAACTTTTTCCACAGTGCATTTACCTTTTTGCTCTTTCTACTCTTGGGCCTCACTGTTTCTACTCTGTCCCCCAATACATTATCAGCAATTTCCACTATCTCACCTACCTCGTGCTCCATGTCATTCTCACTATGGCACAACTCTAAAGTATTTGTGTGCTGTGTGCAAACACGTACAGTGTAATCCATATGATGCGCCGCTATCTGGGTAGACGCCACCTCTAGGCAGTACATTAGTGAACTACTGAGCAGCTAACTAAAGTAGGTGCTCAGTCTTTCACTATGTAGGTGGCACCCACCTCCACTTCAAGGTGAGGGGGATGACAGATCTTCCCTGTGAGTGAGTGCGTGAAGGACAGCATTTGCATGCAGGGGATGTCTGGGTCCATTTTTGTCTCACTTTCCCTGAGCCAGAGGGCTGCCTTGGGGTGCACTGACTGTGCACCGTCTATTTGTGGCACATAGTGCACCTCCTGACTGCCTCTTTGTCTCTGCATCCATGTCCATAATACAGCGTACAGGCAGTGTTTTCCTTATTTGCAAGGGGGCACACCTCCCATGCAAATGAGAGAATGCCCTCTTAAAATAGCACCAGTGCTGTGTGTTTTTCAGCATTATTTGTATTACCGAAGCAGCTGCACCAGCATTGGTGTCTCCTGTAATACAACAGGGCCGTTAGGATGCAGAAAACCGACTGAGATGTATCTTGAGCCCCAAGGGCACTGTCTGTATTCTGGTCACTGGAGTGCCTTCTGCCTTTGCTAACCTTGGCTTCCTTTCACCTTCATCCACCCAACCCACCTGTACTTTCTTCTAAAATACTGTCCTTGCAATCTTCATACTAAGGGTTGTAATGCTTCCTCTCCACCACTTTCTTCTGTAATATAATTCCTATCATTAGCAACTGATCCTTCTACTTAATGTGTACACTTGTGGTGTATTTTGTGTGTGGTTTTTTTTGGTGGGGGGGGCGGGGGGGTGACGCTTGACCCACCTGCACAACATGCCTCATTTGCATTCACCCTCTGGATAAAAAGTCTGTAGTTTCTGTTGCTACCTGTTCACCCTTTCTTCCCTCTCCCTTTGCCTTCAGTATCACTTTGATCCTCAACATTGTCTCTTTACTCCCACCCCAAACACCCTCTATTTGAACAGCCTGACCTGTCACTCTTGATAATCTCTTCCCTTTTGCTCTTTTCACGTCACAACACCCTTTATGTGCCTCACCATTTGCTCATTTAAACTGGGCAGTGCTGTCCTCTGCTGTGCTTTTGCCTGCACAGCACAGCATTCAGTAACCAACAAAACTCTTGCCCGACTGTAACCCATGGGATAGCGACTGATTCCAAAGTGCACAATGACTCCCAAACTTTAATCTATTTGAACCGCTTGCCAGAAATATTTTAGGTGGTTCCCATGCAGAGTGAGCTTCCATAGGATTGCTACTTTCTCACTGACCCAGTCTTTGAGGCTTCTCATCTGGATCCCCACTTCCAGCAAGTCACACCGTGTTTCTCAAGCAGTGTCTCCACTCTCATAGTGTTTCCCTATGGCATGCTGATGCAACTTTGATGCTACGCGGCTCCCTTCAAAACTCTGCTTTGCTTGCCTAGTCAGCATATGCCGGCTCGCCTCTCACTTATCTCTTACTTTCGCCAAACCCAGCTTCTTCTTTCCTTCCGTGCCTCATCCAGGTGTGTACAGGGCTCTGTCATTTCAGTACACGGAGTACATGATTCCTCCATTGGGGAAAGAGTTAACAAATATTGTGTGCCAAGGTCACCAGTAGAAATTCAATTTTCTCCCCAAAAATATTTCTCCACATATTAGGGTTGCTGAGCAGCAGCTGGCTAGATCACAAGACCTCTGGAAATCCTATGGCTGAAAAAAAGGTCCACATTTTGGAGTGGCCAAATGAAGGTTCAGACCTCAGCAGACTTGAGATGCTGTGATGGAACGTGAATAGCTGTTCATAAAATAATGCTCTGAAACATCATTGAGCTTAAGCAGTTTTGTAAGGAGTGGATCAGAATTTTCCCAGTTGATGTGAGAGCAGCTTGCATGAAATATTTACTCCACTATTGCTTCTAAAGAGGTTCTTTAAGGCGCGGGGGAAACTTAAAAAAAGACAAGATTCCTCTTCACAAGGTAAAAGCAGGTTTTCTGCCGCGGCAGGGAGAGTATCCATCTCCACACAGGTAAACCGCTGGTCTCAATTTGCTGCTTTACAGGCAACCACTTAAATAGCAACATGAACAATGCTTCTTACAAAAGGCCAAATTTTAGGTTACTCTGCAAACACATATCTGTAACAGAAAAACATCTTGTTGCCTGTGTCCCCAAACTTTTAACCCATTTCCCACACTTTCTTCATTGCAGTTCTGACCATGCTTAACTATTTATTACTACTTTTGAATGAAGATGTATATTTGTGTGTTTCATCATTCTGCTCTCAAGTACTCTTATCAGATTCTATGTACTCTTGGCTAATGCAATCTCCTGCTCTTATTCTTCAAGTCATGTTTCTAATTTACTAGTACAACTGAATACATGCTTGTTTGCTAACATCATAAATTCCTTCAGGCTTTTACAAACACTGGTTTTCCTTTAACTAAGACCTTTCCCGGCCATGCACTCTTATTTCCTAGTGACATCTTCATCTCCCTTATATCCGCAATGGATTTGGGCCTGCACAGCTTTTTCACCACACATAATTTTATATAGCTTTCTACTATTATCTGCAATAGCGTAATTTCTTCATGTTTTATTTCCTCCAACAAATGTTATTTATTTAGAGTGTACTTTTCACACACAGATAATAAATGATGACAATGTGAATGTATAGTTGTCATGCTTTTGGGGTTTTCTACTGCTAGGGCTTGATGAGAGGTGATATGTTTTAATGAGTAAATCGGTACACAAACTTATGACTATACTTTGCCACATCCCCACATGAAGAACTCATTGATGTAGTTGTCCTTGCAGCCTGCATTCCTCCAACTACAAGCCCTTCAAACACCACCCATTCCCACTTGCCATGCAACATTCCAGATAGCAACTCACTCACTACTGCAAAGTGTCTTCAGTCTCTCTTTATGCATGTTGAGCCTCATTCCTACAAACTCTCATCAAGTCGCTACCTTAGTGTTCCTTAAAATACCATTTCATGTCTGCATCAGTCCCCTCTTTCTCTTTTCACAAGAACATTTTTACCTGGAGCATGACCTTAAGTAAATAAAACTTTCTAGAGTGCTGGATTCAGAAGTGTGTACTTACTTTGCCAATCTCCTTCCCTTTCACGTTCATGTCTTTCTTGTTACAGATGTTGCAGCTACTGGAGACCTCAAGGACGAGCTGACTTGCTCAATCTGCCTGGAGCTTTTCGAAAAACCAGTGCTTCTACCGTGTGGGCACCCCTTCTGTAGAACCTGTGTTGATCAGGTCTGTGGCCGCAAACTGTTCGTCTCCTGTCCTTTCTGCAGAACCGAGTTCATGCGAGGTGGATACACTTCTAGCTTGGTGCTGGCCAAACTGGTGGAGAAAGTGAGAGGAGAATTCCCATTACGAAGCTCGGCGAGGCACAGCGATGGCTTATGCACGGAGCATGATGAGAAACTGCTTTGGTTCTGCAAGGATGATGGTGACTTAGCTTGCACAGTATGCCAAGATGCACTCAAGCACTCCAATCACAACTTCCTGCTGCTCCAAGAAGCCCATGACCTTTACAAGGTAAGGTTCTCGTGGCTGGGAATAGCATTGGCGTTACTGTCCCAAATTTCTTGTTAGTCTGAGTTTGGTTTGTGGTGAGGTGTTGCACATCTGTCTTCTGTGCTGTTGGATAATATCATACCTCTGTGTGGAGGGAGTGCAGATGGCTAGTGCTTCTAACTTTAAATCTTTTCAGACCTGACCAGGATGTTATTTGGTGATACACGCCCTCCTGAAGGATTTCATTTATTGCTTGTGTTGCCATCGATAGTTGGAGAAGTGTGGCTCACTGGTTAGAGGAGGCAGACCTGGAAGCAGAGGTCAGCCCGGGACCAGGGTTCAATTCCCGGCTCGGCGGGGTCTTGAGTCCTAAAATGTCCATGGACTCGACAATTCTCGCTCCGGTGCCTACTCGATTTCACGGGTTCACACTCTGCGACTCTGGGCAATAGCTTGCTTAATCTCCACAACGGTCCCTCGCGGCGGGATGCCTGGCTTTCACCTTGCGGATTCCCTGCCGGGGTTATCTCACAGGGGAATACCAGGACGGGTTCCCTAAGCAAGCGCTTAGAAACCGCTTGGTGATTTGCGCTATATAAATTCCTGTACATTTACATTTACATTCTTGTGACCTCCATGTTTTGTTTACGGCGTGTGATGGATTTGGTTACAACCAGTAAGCATTTTTGCCATGGAGAGCCTGTAATGTAGCCTATGGACCTTGTGGAGTGGAGAGAAGATTGGGGTCTCCTATGCCATTTGATTTTCTGTAGGGCCAGTAAGATTGAAGATTTGCAGTGCCCTGCCAAAGGGGCAGCGGCGAGTCTATAGTTAGGCTCCCATTCGTAAGTGCACAGTCTTGTTTCTACAGATCGTTACTATGCACTGCCCTTTTGCAGAATGTAGGTACCATGATTACAGTACAGGCAACATTTGTAGGGACATTAATATGCAGAACATGGTGTGTATTTGTCTCCCTGTAACTGCCAGCCTGTGAAATGTGGTCTGCAGACCTCGTGCCGAATGGCAAATGGGCATCCACATTTCATTTGTTGCAAAATCCTTGTCCCAAAGGAAGAATTGTTAGAACACTACTCATCGTACTGTTAAAAATGTATTTCGATAGCTTGTGGGAGCCATGTTTCATTAAAAGATCACTTAACATAATACATGTTTGTTTGCTGGCTATTGCTTCCCATTGCAACGGACAACCTGCACTAAAGCCTTCCCTGAATGGAGTAGCCTCTGTCCGGCATGTCTCTTAGGCTGAATGCAGCTAGGCAGCCCATCCGCCGCCCACTGATGTCCGGCAAACATCCCTTGTGCTGCCTTTTGCACTGGCTCATATGAGTTACATGTGCGAAGTACAGCTTCGTTCGGCATGTGTGCCTTCAGAAGACTCCTCAAGACCTGGCTCTTTGATCACTAGTAGCAGCCCCCCCCACGCCTTGAGACCCTCACGGGTATATAGCGCGCTTTAGAAATGCAGTGATTGATTGCAGGAGTAGGATGTGGACAGTGCAGTTGGGAATCATTGTGCTTATTATGTATAATAGATAGTATGCGTAATTGGCATAACATTGTTACTCAAAGATGAATAATCACAGACCAGTTACTGTAATAAAAACGTAATACAATGGATTGCCATCTCATTATACATTATCGGTTATGGGAAATTGGGTTGTATGTCGGTACTAAATTTTCCGTTGCAACGCATGCCTTTTCTACGCATGCGTTACAACGGAATTCGTTTTCCCCGCATCACCTTTACCACGTCGCTCGTACGTCGTAAAGAGGAAGCGGAAGTTTATTTCAGCTTCCTCTCTAACGACGCTGATTTCTTTGGCACGGCAGTTTCGTTTGTTTATGGGGGGATACCCCCCAACCCCCCTTTTTTAATCCTACGCTTTTTTTTGTTCCCCGACCGGAATGATTATTGCGTGGTAAAGACGATCGTGGAAGGCATACGCGTGGAAAAGACGTTTACGTGGTAAGTGCCCCATAGTAAACGTTACGCGTAGTAATGCCTTCGTTGTTAATGATGTTTCCCGGGAAATTGTGGCCGGAATGCCATTGATGTTTGAGGGACGAAATCTTGGTAACAAACCTCTGAAAGGCATAAGATATAGTGTAATGTTTTAATAGCAGTTGTGGTGTATTGCACAGAATAGTAGTCTGCTGCTGATGGTAGAAATATCATTGCGTTTTTTTCTATGTAGACAGGAGCTTTACATTTTCACAATGCAGTGGCTGCATAGAGACTTGGCCAATTAAGACCAGCTTGAGCTTTGTCTGGGGACAAATTCCCCAGCATCGTAGTGGCACTTGGACTTAAGTATATAACCCCTTAGGCAGAATGTCCATACATGATTGCATAGTGTGCTCTGTAGGACCCATTGGGCATTAATGAATGGCCTTGTGTTTTAAAGAAGTTAGTTTTTCTTGAGCTAAGGGAAGACCTGACTTTAATAAGTCCCACAGTGACAAGAGGTGTCATCCCTTCATATCCATCAAAATGGTGCAGCAGTTAGCATGGGATGTATTTATTGTAAAGGACAGATAATTAACCAGGTATATGAAATCCCACCCAAGAAGTTAAATTGTGAATCATTAAAAAAAAAAATACACAAACCACATGTTAAAGTGGACACTCGAATGGCAATCTGAATTCACCTGGTTTCTTTGAGAGCGTGTGCAGACTGACTTCTAAATACTATGTGAATAGTTGTGCAGGAGGCATATTTAAACTAACTTGATATAAGGTCATTTGTTTAAGAAAATTGTTGAATTTGTTCTGTTAGCTAAAGTACTCTTTTCCCTTGAACATGTGATATACAGTGCCCTTTGTAGAGGGCAGAAAGGTATCGTTAGCTGACAATTCTTAGCGTACTTTAACAATATATTCCTGCCTCAAAGACCAATTGTGAATATAGTTTTTCTTAAGTGCCAGTGGAATGACCATATCTGAAAAACCAAGCCATAAGGGTACATGCAATCTGGTAATGGACAACATAAAGTTACCAAGGTTAATTTCGGAAATTGATTTTATTATTGTTCATAAATCGGAGACAAGAAACACTGGCAGATCTAGTTCTGCCTAGTGTCCAATACATACAATGGATAAAGCGACTTTCACAAGGATCTCTGCAGCTTTTAAATGTAGAGGTGCATCCCTTAACTCAATTCATATTTAGAGCTAATTATGAAAGGCTACTGTTTCAAATCACCATCTTTTGTGTGTTATTCCACCAGATGTTTGCCACCTTGTGAGGAACTTGCTTTTGGTGGCTATAGGCCTCTACCACTGGTTAGCAAGAGTAAAGTGGACAAAGTGCTTGTGCTCTCCCTTTTTGAACATGTTAGAATTGGCATAAACCTAATCGGCACATTTAATTTACTTGGAAGTCTCTAGTATATGGTACCACTGTACCTAGGCCCTACAAATTAATGCTACTGCGAGAAATTTGGTATTTTGTTGAGGGGTGTGGATGCCCCACTCGTGCAACTACCATAATCTTTGTTAGGGAGAACCACATGTCACTACTCTAACCAGTACTTAACCTTTGGGTAGGTTGGTGACCATGAAGGAGTAGGGAGGGATAAAAAGTGTCTGTCTAGTGGTGGCACATGCTGTGTGTCTTAATACTGCCCTCACCTACACAGTTGTGACATGCTTCATCATAGGGCTGCTACAACACACCCCTGTGCAGCAAACACCTGGGGTGGAGCAATAGGGTAGGGGAAGACAAACGCAACACACAAGAGAAGCAAATGATTTCTAAAGTGACTGGGATCACCAGAAGTGAATGTGCAGTGTAGATTAAAATGAGCTCGGAGGTGTTGCTGTGCCTACAGTAGTGAATAGCTATTCAGTTAAATAATCATTAAAGTATACACAACAAATGAAAACAAGCTCAAACAGACAAACCACGGGAAAAAATACTGGGTCCAATATACACCAATACAGCCTCTCTACAATTATCAAACATTTCAATCAGTTCATTAAAATATTCATAATAGCAATAATGTACATAATTTTAACATTTCCCTCCAGGCAGTTTAAATAACAAACAACAAACTAAAAAAATAATATATATATATATATATATATATATCCACACTCGACTGCTCCTACAATCTCCGCTTTCCACACTGTGACAGTTACGGCGAAGGAGGCACAGACCCCTCGGAACTTCAGGCAAGATCTTTACTTTTATTACGACCCAACACAATGCGTTTCGAGCACTACGCACTTGCTCACGTGTAATTTACATACATGCCATTTTCATTTTTTTGTCTAGAGTGGACACACCCCCTTGACCACCATTACAGGTCACATGGCCATAGTCAGTGAAACAAGACTACAATTGTATAGCATTTGTAGAGGCGAAACACCATCTGCATTCCATATTATATTATCTAATCGTTAAATTTACTAAGCACATAAATAATTAAAAAACTTTAATAAATATGTGCAAAGAAGTCACCAACGCATTTGAGATACAAATATATATAACCCGATAAATCCTTTGAACCCATTTCAGGTGTAGTCATGTCAATCTTATGTCTTAGGATAAATCCATATGCGGCCATGTATTGAACTGTATATGTGCAACAATGTTTTCTTATTTTTTGTTTTTTTGTGCAAAGTGTGAAAAAAGTGCCAATTTAAAGTGCTAAATAAACAACATGTAATTATATACAAGAAAGATCTGATAAAGTTCAATAATAATACAAACCATTTAAAAGTTAATATATTAATAACAGTAAAATAACCACAGCCGGGCAAAATACTATTAAAAGACCTATAAAATACCTTTAGTTTGCATTAAAATAATTTCTTATTCTACTAAAATCAGACCATGAGGGAAAAAGAAGGAAATCGAAATTCATCACAATTCATCTAAATTTACAGGATGTATTGCAGTACTTAACTACAAGAGATCAGTGCAAAACGGGGCGTGGTTTCGGCGCCGACCGGGATGGCTGCGTGAGCGAGTTGCTCCGCGCCGAGTCCCGTCTTTTCTCCTGGAATACTTAGCCCCGTACCACCTGGCGGCTGAGATCGTGGTCCGGAGGTGTCGCCGACCTCGTGGGGAGCAGCTGACCCCCATCGAGACCCTGGGCGACGCGTGAGGGCGGAATTGGCGATCTGACCGGCTTGGCCGGAACACAAAGGCAAGATGGCGGCGCCGACGGAGTGAGAGCTCCGGGGACTGACGTGGAGGAGTTCCGGACCTGCTGAAGGCGCTTGGAGAGCCCTCGCGAGGCGGTGAGCCGAGGAGTGGACCGTCGGAGCGGGTCCTGAGCAGCGGAGGAGGTCGGCGGTGGTGACCTGGTGAGAGCGGCGCCCCTCCCCCACTGATCCCCCGGACGGCTGGAGAGCTGGACCTTGGCTCGCGCTGCGCCGGTGAAGGCGCTGCTGGCGTGTGGGGCTCCCCAGCCACTGAGTGTGTCGCAGCAGGGGCCGTACCGACACAGAGGAGTGCAGCGAGTTGGCGGAGCGCTGAGGGCGCGGCCACCCACGGCGCTTGGGCGCCCCGAAGAACGGGCGGACTGGGCGGCGACCGTCGGATCGGTCACTGGAGGTGGGCCCACCCGGTGGAAGGCAGGGGTGCGCCGGGCTGGCGACCCGGTGCTTCAGCCCCAACGTGCGCTGCGGCTGACGAGGAACAGTGCTACTGGGGGCAGCGGGCACAGTCTGCCCGGGAACACAAACTCCTAACTGACCGCCTTTTCGGTAGGGCTTGCACCCCTGGACTTGGTTGACTTTGCAGGTGCACTGAGAGTGTCGATGGGGCAGCACGGAGTGCACTTCTGATCAAGAGGCTGACGGCTGAGCGTGGAGGGAGGACGGCTGGCACCGCGTGCTTACGCCTGACCTGGGGATCGGAGCGCCGCGCTCTTTGAGATATTCCGTTGGGCGATACCAGGTGGGCCTAGGGTGGATACGACTGGAGGAACTGCCACCGCCGACCATCATTGGTGGGGGCTGCTCGAGTGGCGGGTTTCCCACGATCGAGATGGCCGCGCAGGGAGATGGCAATGCCGCGCCGCCTGAGCGGGGGGATGGGAAGTCAGAGGACACGGATGGCGGTTCCCCAACAGGGCCCTCACCACAAGAACTGAGGCTGAACCTCCGCCTTGATGCAATATTGGCCGCGATCACTGCTACGAAGGACGAGCTGCACCAGGACATAGCGCAGGTGGCGACGGGGCTTGGCCTACTGAGAGCGGACCACGCCAAGCTCTCTGACAGGGTGAAATCCAACGAACAATTGCTCCAGGAGCTGAAACCGGCAGTGGTCACTGCGGAACATAAACTTGAGGACGTGATTCACCGACTGGCGATCCTGGAGCGTCGGGCGGAGGACGCGGAAGGACGCAACCGGCGGAACAACGTGCGGGTGGTGGGGCTTCCAGAGAAAATCGAGAAGGGTGACGCGGTGGCCTACATGGAGGACTGGTTCCGGACAGTGGTGGCGCCGGAGGGCCTGTCCCCCTTCTTCTCTCTGGAGAGAGCACACAGGGTGCCCGCCAGACCGCCCCTGGAGGGCCGACCGCCCCGGCCAATGGTGGTCAAACTGCTGCACTATAAGGACCGGGATCTGCTGATCCAACGGGCGAGATCCCAAGGGCCCTAACAGGTGGATAACAGCAAGGTGACAATTTTTCCGGACTACACGCAGGAGGTGCAGCGGAACAGAGCTTCTTTTCTGTCGGTGAAGAAAGAGCTGAGAGAGGAAGGGATCCAATACTCCTTGCTTTTTCCGGTCAAGCTGCGGATCATCGTTGACGACAGGACTCACTTTTTCCAAACACCCGATGAGGCATGGTCCTGGCTGGAACTGTACCGAGCGGGGACGGATCGTGCACACAGGCCCACCAGGGATCGGCAACAACCGGTCAGGATCAGGAAATCACAGCGCATCCGCTCCCGGAATAGGTGCCAACAGGCCGCACGAGAGGCACAAATGCTGGCCGACAGACAGAGTGCATTGGACGCCACGGGGAGCATCACGGGATCGCAGCAAGAGGACGCTTCCAGAGGCTCGGCTTCAGAAGGAGAGGGGGAGAAGACCGGTGATGATGACTCGGAGGCGGGAGGAGCGCAGGGGCCAGAGGTCACCCCACAGACATCAGATGGTATATTTAATGGGTGAGGCCCGTGGCCACTGAACATTTTTGGGAGGCCCAGAGGTGCGGACACTCCTAATTTCTGTTGGACTGCCAGGTATGGGGCTGCCTTAGCAGTATGGGGCTACGGGCGCGGGGTGGTCGCTCTGTCGTCCTGGTTTGGGGCTCCATAGCCCTCTTTAGACCCTTAAGGTCTTCTGTGGTGACGACCACAGGTTAGCGTGATGTGTTGGGTGTTTAAGGTTTGGAACGGGGCTGAAGCTGGGTTATTAGGCCCTGTCCTGGGGAGGGGGTGGGTGGGAGTTAAGGGATTTGTTTTGAAGGGACTGTACAATTGCTGCAATGCGGGTCACATTTATTGGCGTGCGCCACTGTTGAGATTGATGCTTTATGGGGACGTTACCTAACCTGAAATGTGTCACATGGAATGTCCGGGGTATTCGAACTATGATGAAGCGCCACAAGGTACATGCCTACTTAGTGAGGCGGGGCGTTCAGATAGCGATGCTTCAGGAGACCCACCTGACGCAACAGGAGTGCGGGGCATTACAGAAGAGGTGGCGAGGCCAGGTGTTTGGTACGATGTACTCGGCATTCGCCAGAGGGGTACTGATATGGATAAGGGCAGGCACGCCATTCCAAGTCACGAGTCGGAGAATAGATCCGGAGGGTCGATATGTGGTTGTGGAGGGACGACTATGTGGTAGGGAGGTGGTGCTGTGTAACATCTATGCCCCCAACGCTGATCAAGCGCATTTCTTCGAGGGTTTATCACGCTCACTGGCGTATTATTTGGCGTGCCCTATATTGCTGGCGGGGGATTTTAACTCCATTTCTGATGTGCTGCTGGACAGATCGCACCCGCCTCTAGTGGACTCCCCGGTGCGCCGGCTTGCGACCCATAGGCGGGACTGGCAGGAAAAGTGGGGCCTGGTGGATGTGTGGAGGGCGCAACACCCCGAAACTAGAGATTACTCTTACTTCTCCGCGCTGCACGATCTGCATGTTCGACTGGATTCAGTGCTGTGCAGCGACTCACTGGCGAATGTGGTGACTCACTCTGAGTACTTGTCCAGGACCATTTCGGACCATAATCCCCTGTTGCTCTCTATGCAATGGCAGCCGGCGAGATTGGCGGTCCCTACGTGGCGACTTCGTCCGGAGATGCTGGAAGATCCGGCATTCTGCGACACGGTTCGCCAGGGCATAGTCAGCTATTTTACGGACAATGCTGGGTCGACAGCGACTAGAGCGATTGAATGGGATGCAATGAAAGTGGTGGTGAGAGGGGTGTGTATGGGACGGTTTCTGACCGTGAGAGGCACTGTCCTGAATGACCTTGCGGAGGAGGTGCTGAGAGGGGTAGAACGGCAGAGACCCGAAAGGCCGGAGTTGCAGGAACGATTGTTGCAAGCTAAGGAGGTTGTGGCGACTGAGACGGAGAGATTGCGGTGTTATGATTATAAGTTGTATGCTGTGAGGGTGCATGAGGAGCGGGATAAAGTGGGTACGCTCCTTGCAAAGCTAGCTGATCCGAACCCTAGAGGGTGTCCGATCATGAGTGTGCGACAGGAGGACGGGGAGGTGGTCTACTCACAGTCAGCGGTCCTGGGGCGCTTTCAGTCCTACTATACGGGACTATATGCCTGCCACCTTGAAGCAGCAGTTCCGGAGATAGGAGATTACTTAGATCAGATCCCTTTACCGTTAATGGATGTGGAGGACGCCAGGGACCTGGGGGGCCCCCATCACCCTAGCAGAAATAAGAGGGGCAATTAGTCATATGGCACGGAACAAAACCCCAGGGGTGGATGGACTACCGATCGAGTTCTACGCTAAATTTATGGAAGTGTTGGCACCCAGGCTGCAGATTGTGTATGCGGAAGCGAGTCGATTAGGGCGGTTGCCTGACTCTATGAGGGAGGCGCTGGTAGTGCCGCTGTTGAAGCCGGGCAGGGATGCGTTGGATGTCTCCTCTTATCATCCATTGTCTATGCTGACTGTGGATTACAAGATCTTGAGTCGTGTCCTGGCTACCAGGCTCCTACCGCTGATGACCTCCTTAGTGCATAGGGATCAAGCGGGATTCATCCCCCTCTAGGAGCACATCGATGAATATCCGTCGGTTGATCGGGGTCATTGATGATGCCGCTGCGGCGGAACGGGGCCCGGTAGTGCTGACGGTTGATATTGAAAAGGCGTTTGACAGCTTAGAATGGGATTATCTGGATGGCGTGCTGATGAAGTTCGGAGTTGGGGAAGGGTTCCGGGGTTGGACGAGAGTGCTATACTCCTCGGCTAAGGCGCGGGTGCGGCTGGGGACCATGGTCTCCCCGGTTTATCCGGTTTGTAGGGGCACGAGGCAGGGCTGCTCACTGTCCCCTCTGCTCTTTGCCTTAGCAATGGAGCCGCTGGCGGCGCAGGCAAGATCGGGCATTGTCTACGACGGGATTGCACAGGGACCTGACTCGCACTATATATCGTTATATGCCGAAGATCTGTTGCTATATCTGGCGGACTCTGGGAGGGCATTGGAAGGCGCGGTGGACATGTTGAGCAGGTTCGGGAGGCTATCAGGCCTCAGGGTGAACTGGTCTAAGACCTGTGTGTTTCCGTTGCGGAAGACCACGCTCTGCCCACAGCTCACAAGACCGGTTGTATGGGAACCCTCTTGTTTTGTTTACCTGGGAGTGCGCATCTACCATGACGCAGCGGACCTCCTTGAGGGGAATGTGGGGCGCTGCATCCGGGCGCTGAGGGGCAATATGGACTTCTGGGCCTCTCTCCCACTGTCCGTGCTGGGTCGAGTGGCACTGCTGAAAATGGTGGCACTCCCGCGGCTACTCTATTACTTTAGAACGTTGCCGGTATGGATCCCGCAGGGAATTTTTAGGGAACTGAAGACGCTGGTGACTGGCTTTCTCTGGGGCCAGGGTCGCCGAAGGGTGGCGTTGACCACCTTGATGAGACCCAAGTGTGAGGGGGGGATGGCAGTCCCCGAATATGAACTATATTATCTGGCGGCGCAGCTCCAGGTCCTGACGCAGAACGTGGCCAGAGAATTTAGGGGGCCTGATACCGACCGAGGGGTCGGCGTTCGGAGACATGTCTTGTCGTCCATCGTGATGCAACAGAGACTGGCTGGAAGGGATCTTACGATGGAGGAAAGGACACTTAGATTGTGTTGGAATAGGAACCTGAAGAGGGCTGGGAATCGCCGGCCGTATGCGCCGGAGATTCCACTGGGAATGCTGACCGCCTTACCGCACGGGGGTGATTGGTCCCAATTGTTAACATGGGAAGAACTGGGCCTGCAGATGGTAGGAGACCTCTATATAGACGGGACGCTGGCCCCATACCAGTCTTTGCAAGAACAATTCGGCCTGCCGAGTGGTACCTTCCTGTTGCATGCGGCGGTCGTTACAGACTGATACTGGCACAGCGCGAAATCACTTGGCATTGGAAATCTAAAGAGGGGCCGTCTGTACGGAGATGGAGGAATGAATTGTTGAAATGGTCGGGCTGTGAAAGTGTGCTTAGGATGCGTCAGGCGACTAGTACTGGTAACGAGAAGAGTTTGGAACTGGCGCGGTCCTGGGAGCTGGTGGTGCAGGCTTTAAGGGACTACATAACTGAAGGCGAGGAGATCGATCAGGTATAGGAAGGGATTCCATGAGGACTACTTGACTGCCTGAACTTCCTGGTAGTTGTCCTTACTTAGAGCAGGAAGGGAATACTGGAACCCGCATTAGCAGCAGTTGGTGGGGGGGGGGGGGGCACTGGGTGGGAGTCAAAGGAGGGGGTGCTGCAGCCGCCGTGCTGCAGCCGCCCGGAACCGGGTGGCCCTGGGAAGTCGTCATGGTGGTTTGTGAGCAGTAGCAATGGAGTGGCCTAGGGCTAGATGAAGAGGGACGGGTTGGTTATTATAGGATAAAAGCAGATATGATATGTTATACCTGACTTATGGCCCGAACAGGGCATGCACTGCGGAACCTTCAGCGGACTGGTTAATTAAAGCGCCGCCCAGCCTCTGGGATGTGGGCTAATCGGCTGTGTAGTGGATTGCTATCATAATGACTGTTGGGGGCCGTCAGTGTATGGGTTGGCTTATTGAGATGGTTTATTTCTGCTTCTGCAATAAAAATATATTTAAAAAAAAAAAGAGATCAGTGCAAAACAATGTCAAAACCATCATGTTCATAAAAAGTTGTGCATATCCTCTGTAGTATTTTTTTATATATGTATATATGTGTGTGTGTGTGTATATATGTGTATATATGTGTATGTGTATATATGTATATATATGTATATATGTATATATGTATATATATATATATATATATATATATATATATATATATATATATATATATATATATATATATATATATATATATATATATATATATATATATATATATATATATATATATATATATATATATATATATATATATATATTTTTATTTTTATGCAGCAAACGTCCCAATATGAGAGGAGCGGCCACAAGCTGGTGCAGGCGGCGAGGTTCGGGACACCCTCGCAAATCAATGATTACAGCAAAGTTTTCTTCGAAGGAAGACACCGCACACCACCTCAATTGTATGACTTGATGTTTATTTCTTGTAGGTTCCCCACCTACGCGTTTCAGACAGGTAAACTGTCCTTGATCACGGTTACAAACACGTGTCCATCGTTTATGTCTACCATTTATACTGACAAACTCCACCTGGCGGTTAGGATGCATTGTGGGTTCAGTAGTTTGTTTAAGCATTTATGTATCTTGCAGTGCGTTTTTACCAGCCGGATCGCGGCAATACAATGGTATTGGCGAACGTTTATTATTGTTAGTCAATAATTACATTATGTGATTGCATACTGCTATTAATATATCCATGGGGGAGTATTCATGGACTGAGTGTCCATGTTAGGTGTTTCAAGGCTGAGTGCCCGTTAGCCCGAGAGTTTACTCATGGGGTTGTTAAGGCTAAGTGCCTACGTTCAATAATGTCAATGTATGCTTTGATCAACAGCTGGTTAGACGCAGAGTTAAAAACTATTGATTTAATAAGATCAAATTAAATTGCACTTTCAATCAAGTTGTAAAACTTTTGGAAACAAAAATTCATTATCCGCACGGTCAATGTTCAGTTCAGAAAAGATTATTATTATAAGTGTACGCTCAGTTCTTCGTCCATATTGAGACCCCACGGCTGTCTGGTCTTAAACCTGATGATCAACTTGGATTCGAGGCGTCTTAATCTTGTTACTCGATCACCTCCTCTTTCATTTTCTCCCACCATGGCAAGTCCTGCATATCTCATATTTTTCCATGTCTTGCCAGGATGTGTCTTTAGATGTTTTGCCGTTGCGTAGCTCATGTCATTGTTCTGGATTGCTCTGGTGTGTTCGAGTATGCGTTTTTTGAGTGGGCAAATAGTTGAACCAATATACTTTTTTCCACAAAAGCAAACAATTTGGTATACCACGAATGATGACTCACATGTTATCTTATCCTTTATGTCAAATGTTCTTCCTTTTGGATCTTTGATGGTTTTGATATTCTGGCCGATCGTGCATGCTTTGCATGTTGTGCATTTACTGAAGCCCAGTTGTCGTTTTTCTAGCCAACTCAAAGTTTTGATTTCCTTTTTGAAGTGGCTGTTAACTAGTGTGTCTTGTAAGGAGGGCGCTTTGCGAAAAGTGATTGAAGGTCTATCGCCTATTAGCGCTCCTATCTCATTGTCCTTTTTCAGTACATTCCAGAATTTTAAAAGGACTTCGCATCTTCACCCTACCGAATCATCCAGACACCAGTGCCGAAATGCTTGAAGAGTGGGGAGAGAATAACATGGAATGCTCACGTAGAATGATACTCATCATTGTGAAACATTCCAGAAAAGACCTAGAAGTCTTACTTACCAAAATACAAGAAATGGAAGATCAAATTCAAGCACAAGGAGAAAATGAAGAAACCATTAAAAATCTACGGCAAAATATGGACAGAAATCTTGACAAACACGACAGTGAAATACAAGACAGAAAGGAATGCAAGTTCAGGCGTGACGAAGCAGACTTCGAAAATGGGACCATTTTCACCTTCGCCAAACGCTTTGAAACGCTAAAAATGCAACATCAGACTGGACCAACAAATGCACACCAAGACAATACTGTCAGTGAAACAGAGTCCGAAGTAAGCGACGGGGAACAAACCAGAGTGCCATCCAAAAAGCTTACTTTTTTAGAGGAGCTAGAAATGCTCCACAAAGACCAACAAACCCCGAAAACACGGGGAAGAGGACGCGGCAGTACAAGAACAAGAGGAAGTGGAAGGGGACAGGCATCCAATCCTACACAAGGAGGAAAACCCGGAGAGGCCACAAATCAAAGATACCCTCTTCGCAACAGGACATTCAAAAAATAAAAAAGTCAACAAATTGGATCAAAAGTTAATAATCAACCTATCTGACTACAAGCTGACAACCACTGAAGAGACCATTTTGAGCAAAGGCTTAACTTTTTGCCCTGACAAGCACCACAATGAAGTTGAGACTAGAATTGACATCTACAAATATGTGCGAAAGCTGAAATTAAAGAAACTCTTCTCACGGAAAAAACAAGGAGAGGAACTGCCTAGCACTAGTGCACAAACAAAACGTCCAGAAACCTTTGTAGTCGCGGACGCGACAAGTTTACAAACGGCTCTTGAACTAGCTCACCAAGTGGAGCAAACAGACCTGACCAACACTCAATTTTTGTCTCAAATGGGTCAAGTGATAGGAACACATCCCAAGACCAATCTAAAAAAAAAGTCCAAATTCTGTCCTGTCCTTCACCCTGGCAATCGTATTGATGTATTTCATGATTTGGTAGTGGCGGAATTGGAAACAATGAAAAATACAACCAACAACAAAGAAAATGTAACCAAAAACTAACGTATCGCCCTAAAAAATCTCCAATCAAATCCAATGATTGAAATAAAGCCCGCAGACAAGGGTGGAAACATTGTTGTTCTTGATAAAACTGATTACCTGGAGGAAGCACATCGCCAACTAAACAATGAGACCAATTACCAACTATTGGAGCACAATCCAACCATGGATATGACAAGAACCTTACATAAACAAATAGAGACATGGCAAGGAATTGGCTTAATAAGTAAAGATGAAAAGAACTTTTTAACAGTCACCCATCCTATTATGCCAACACTATATTTCCTTCCAAAGGTTCATAAGACCCTGATCAAACCACCTGGACGCCCGATAATATCGAGCTGTGGCTCCCTTTGTGAAAATGTATCCTCCTATGTGGATTATTTTTTAGCTCCTCTAGTCCCAACTCTGAGCTCGTTCATCAAGGACACGGGCGACTTTCTACGAATCATCATGGGAGTAGAATGGCAACCAGAGTATTGGCTAGCAACTATAGATGTCGTGTCACTATATACATCGATCCAGCACGATATAGGCATGAATGCAGTAAAATACTTCCTTAATCAGAGACCGATATCTGAGCTTAGATACACCAACATGTTGATTGACATGATGTCGTTCTGCTTGGAGAATAATGTTTTCACCTTTGACAAGAAAATTTACAAACAAGTCTGTGGCTGTGCCATGGGAGTCTCCTTCTCTCCGAGCTATGCCAACCTCACCATGGGTTGGTGGGAAAAAAACATAGCTTGGAGAGAGGAGAACGAGCCATACACCACGGACGTGGTTGTTTGGCTCAGATTCATAGATGATCTGTTCCTCCTGTGGAAAGGGACCAAACAAAAACTGATGGAATACATTGAGATTTTGAATGTGAACGAGGTAGGATTACAGTTCACATCAAACATCCAAAAGAATGAAATCGAATTTCTTGACACGAAAATCTACATTAACAACAACAAATTGGAAACTACAGTTTTCAGAAAAAAAAACATCCACGAACAGTGTGCTCTATGGAACAAGTTTCCATCCCATTTCTCTCAAACAAAGCATCCCCTACGGGGAATTTCTCCAAATGAAAAGAAATTGCTCGGAAGAGACTGAAATGGAAAACAAATTCACAGAAACCAGAGATCGCTTCATCCGGCGTGGATATAAACAGGCGGATATAACTAAGGGCGAGCAAAAAGCCAGAGCAAAAACAAGAGCTGAAACACTGATACCCAAAGGCAAACCTATACAGAACGATGATGAAGAGAAGCCACGACTGATTCTAACATACTCTCGAGAAAGTTACAAAATCCGCCAAATCCTTTTAAAATTCTGGAATGTACTGAAAAAGGACAATGAGATAGGAGCGCTAATAGGCGATAGACCTTCAATCACTTTTCGCAAAGCGCCCTCCTTACAAGACACACTAGTTAACAGCCACTTCAAAAAGGAAATCAAAACTTTGAGTTGGCTAGAAAAACGACAACTGGGCTTCAGTAAATGCACAACATGCAAAGCATGCACGATCGGCCAGAATATCAAAACCATCAAAGATCCAAAAGGAAGAACATTTGACATAAAGGATAAGATAACATGTGAGTCATCATTCGTGGTATACCAAATTGTTTGCTTTTGTGGAAAAAAGTATATTGGTTCAACTATTTGCCCACTCAAAAAACGCATACTCGAACACACCAGAGCAATCCAGAACAATGACATGAGCTACGCAACGGCAAAACATCTAAAGACACATCCTGGCAAGACATGGAAAAATATGAGATATGCAGGACTTGCCATGGTGGGAGAAAATGAAAGAGGAGGTGATCGAGTAACAAGATTAAGACGCCTCGAATCCAAGTTGATCATCAGGTTTAAGACCAGACAGCCGTGGGGTCTCAATATGGACGAAGAACTGAGCGTACACTTATAATAATAATCTTTTCTGAACTGAACATTGACCGTGTGGATAATGAATTTTTGTTTCCAAAAGTTTTACAACTTGATTGAAAGTGCAATTTAATTTGATCTTATTAAATCAATAGTTTTTAACTCTGCGTCTAACCAGCTGTTGATCAAAGCATACATTGACATTATTGAACGTAGGCACTTAGCCCGAGAGTTTACTCATGGGGTTGTTAAGGCTAACGGGCACTCAGCCTTGAAACACCTAACATGGACACTCAGTCCATGAATACTCCCCCATGGATATATTAATAGCAGTATGCAATCACATAATGTAATTATTGACTAACAATAATAAACGTTCGCCAATGCCATTGTATTGCCGCGATCCGGCTGGTAAAAACGCACTGCAAGATACATAAATGCTTAAACAAACTACTGAACCCACAATGCATCCTAACCGCCAGGTGGAGTTTGTCAGTATAAATGGTAGACATAAACGATGGACACGTGTTTGTAACCGTGAACAAGGACAGTTTACCTGTCTGAAATGCGTAGGTGGGGAACCTACAAGAAATAAACATCAAGTCATACAATTGAGGTGGTGTGCGGTGTCTTCCTTCGAAGAAAACTTTGATTGAAATCATATATATATATATATATATATATATATATATATATATATATATATATATATATATATATATATATATATATATATATATATATATATATACACACACACACACAATTTCCCTCCTGTGCATAAGCAAATCTATCTTCACATACCATCAAAGGGCTGGCAAATATACAAAAAAGTGACCGTGCATAGTGAGTAAAATGCATGTAATAAACTGCATTACATAATGGAAATGATTAACCAATGAAACTCATTATTTCTAAGCCTTTAGGATTATTGCTCTCCTATACCACATTGCTTCTAAAAATTTACTTGCAGCAAATACTGTTTTTTTGTGATGTATCACTTTTAAGGATCCTAAAGGCTTCTAGATGACTGCCTGTGGCCATGCTACGACAAATGGGAACTAGCCATTTACGGCGTAAGTAAAAGTACTCCTTGCAAAAAAACAGTACATGCTTTTCATCTGCAGGTGCCAGGTTGCAAATAGGGCAGATTTCAGTTTTTTGGTTTGCTGACCATTTGCTTGTAAGGATTCTCAGTGGTAAAATTCCATAACGAAATATTCTATACAAGTTTCTGGTTTCAACATGGGAAAATTTAAATCTAAAAATTCTTCCAGTAGTGGAGAGTGCTTATGAGCCAAGAACATAATAGTTGCAGGGCCATTGTGGGTATTCATAACAGTTTGGTCATTTATATAAGCCCCATACCTATATTTAAGTAGTTTAATATGCGATTTTAAAATAGAGTTGGGCTCATCCCACAAGTTCTGCATACAGAGTTTGGAAAACCATCCAGAAACAGATTTAACCCAAGAATTTCCCTGGAACCTTGAAGGTTCATTACCTCTACCAGAGAGTCTTTAAAGACTATAAGTTCTGGTGTAGACCATAGTCTGATCCAAAATATTAAAGTTTTCAAAATGGCCCTGTGAGCAACTCATTTTATTCCAACATCAAGATACATGGGGATTAATGGGGTACTAGATGGTAAGCCTAATAGCCTTCTGAAAAAGATGTTCTTGGCAATTGTTAATAACTGTACATTACCATAACCCCATATCTCTGCCCCTGAGCCGTTGCTCGTTAAACTTCCACAGCAGGGGAAATAGCACTCAAGTTTGTTCGATTATAAAACCTTAAAATGGCTTTGGATCGGTGTTCAGTTATTGGTTATGATTTCTCCAATTGGTTTGCACACCCTAAATTGTCTTCAAATCTGACCCCCAAATATCCAAAACTATGTACTCTGCCCAGGGCCTCGCCCCCGGCATGAATACTACGACTTCCTTGTTTCTTCTTTCCAAAAACCATTGTTTATATTCAGTTCTAAGCCTCTCAACTTACAAAATTTTAAAAACGTATCACTTACAATTTGGAGGCCCATTGGAGATTTAGCTATGAGGAGGGAATCGTCCGCAAAAAGTAAAATGAGTATCTTTTTGTTATTTAAAATTGGAGAGTCGTTTTTACAATGTTCTAGGGTGTACACAACATCATTAATATATAGAGAAAATAGGGTGGGCGCTAGCACACAGCCCTGGCGAACTCCTCATTCTATGGGAATATGATCCATCAATTCTCCATTTGGACCCCAGCGGACCTGTGCAAAATTATTCACATGTAATCTACTTATTAAATGCACTAGGTTGGCCGGAGCACCCATGTTTATCAGGGCTTACCAAAGGGCCGATCATTGTAGAAGATCAAACGCTGCTCTAAGATCAATAAATGCCACGTAAAGTTGTTGTTTCTGAAGTAAAACATATTCCAATATAAAACAATAAATCTAAACATTTGATCTGCTGTACTAATTCTTGGTCTAAAACCTGCCTGGAGGGGACATAAAATCTCTTTTGTTTCAACCCAATCCAAAAGTCTCATCCGGATTTGTTTCGATAAAATCTTTTGGGCATTATCAAAGGCTGATAGACCTATAATTAGATGGCTCCCCACATCATCTTTGTTATGTATAGCTATAATTTCAGCTCCAAGCCATGAATCGGGTACCTTATCCCCATACCCCCCCCCCCTCCCAGGCGCAATTACATTAAATAACATATTAAGGTAGGAGGACCATATCAAAGGTTCAGATTTATAAAAGTCCAGGGTATTTTATCTGGTCCTGGGGCTGTAGCAGATTTTTGTGAATCAATTGCTCTCATTGTTTCACCTAAGCTAAAGATGATAGGAGGAGTGGGATCTAATATAAGCCATACATTTAGAAAGCTAGTGCTATCGGGGACCTGGGAGTCACCAGAAGCATAAAGGATTGTAAAATGAAATACCCATTTATCTGGGGAAATAATATATTGATGTAAATTTGTTTTTTCTGACTTGGTTTGGGTAACAAGGCACCTAAATAATCTGTTCTTCTTTTTCCCGGCATCCAAAATATCTTGCCATAAGTTATTATTCCAATTCCTCTTGGCTTTTATCAAGATAGATTTGTAGTGAGATCTTGAAGCTTTAACATTAGTACTATTTCCCTCTATGATAGCCTTCCTCAGAGCTGACTTGGCTAGCTTGCAAGCCAAATGAAACCATTTCTCCACCTTCCATGAATTTGAAGTCCTAATAGTACAATTTTGGTTAAAAAAAATCTCCCATAAGGCATTAGACAAGCCAACATGAATGTCTAAAATAGGAACTAAATCCATATTCAGTCCTAAATATGCTTTAAAGTATGTAAAATAAAGTTTGTAAATCTTTGAGAACAGTTCCTGATTAGACATAACATTTGGCCATGAAACATAACGGCGATTATTCGTTACCACAGGGGCAGGTACCATAGTTTTGTGGTTATTCTTTATCTTGGTTTAAAGAGTCACCGGTCAAAGTTACTTCAAGGGAATTATGATCATTAGCAAAGCGGACCACCACTTCCATATCATACAGTAGAGGCCATAAACTTACATCAACCAAGACATAATCAATAGTGCTGGTACATACCCCTCTCTTAAATGTAGCTGCCCTTGTAGGATCAGAGCGAGTATGCCCATTACACGCTCTAAGGCCCTTGCTTATTGTAAACGAGGCCAGTTCAAAGGCAGTGCTGGAAAACGATCTCCAAGGGGGCCCAGTCAAAGGTGATATACCCCATACTTCATCTTCCTCTCTAGTTATCTCATTTAAATACTTGAGGTTCAAAACTGGTATTAAAATCACCTACTACTATGACTTTTACACTAGAATCCACATTGTCTATAAGTTCCTCCAAAAGAGATAGTATAGGTGATTTATCCAATCCCCTAGGACACCGAAGATAAATATTAAAAATAGTCAATCGGAGACCCGAAGGAAAGGTTAAAGTAATCCCCAGCAGATTTAAGTTATCAATTCCCATCAAGGTAGAGCTGCTAACACAGCCATTAATAATTAAAATCAAAAGCCCACCTATGGCTCTCCCAAAATGGACTGCAGGTTTGGCCTCCACACTATAACTAGTAAATCCATCAAGAGGCACTTTTTTTCTGTCGCCCATGTCTCTTGTAACAAACAGATATCTTGATTGGCTATATATGCCAACCAATCTGGATGTACTAGTTTTGGTCCCAAGCCAGCAATATTCCAAGATCATATCTTGAGGAAGGGGAAAATACTATTCTGCCGGATCAAATCATCTCCAGACTTAATGACTAGTAATTCTGCCTGGACCGGTTTTTCTGTAGGATTAGTACTCTCAACATGAGAGTACTTACACCTATTATCAGTAGGATTCTTGCCCAAATAACAAAGGGATGGAATTAATGAGGATTCATTAATGTAACCCTCTCCCAACTTGGTTAGTAGTATCAATAGGCCCACCCAATCATGGGGCATATAAGTGGACACTACCTCCCTTGAACTCGATTCACAGGGATTACTTGGGCAACAGGAGATAAAACATGGACATTACTACACCCAGTATTGCAAGAAGCTACTTAACCCTGGTTCCCAATTGTAACCTGGCTCACCATACCTGCCCCAGTTAAATGTTTTATGGATGAAACAGTCTTCATTGAGGCACCACAAACCTCTTCCCCCTTATTCATATGAGGATCAGGAGTTCGATGTCCAATAAAGGCATCTGGTGTCCTTGGAACGATATTGGGGGTAGTAGAATTTGGCTCCAAAGAACCAGGTAAATCCATTACATGCCTACTCCTACAACTGTTTCTTCCTATGTTTCTCTCTAAGACATATGGCCTTAACCATATCCATCCCCGATCTACTAGAGCGCCAGATTTAGCACGCTGTCAGTCAATCTCTATTAGGCCATAGAGAACACCAAAGTGATTCGGATGGATAAATGAACCATGATGGGGAGGAGGGTATCTTTTTGGGCCATGCCATAGAGACGCCCATTTGACTCCTGTTGGGAAGGGGGAGGTAAAAAAGCCCAAGGGGTAAACCTTTATTGTATTGTTAAATAAGGTTGGCATGCTTCAGGGCAAAAGACGCACAGCTTGCATCAGTTAAAATTAAGTACAATGCAATCCCCTTCACGGGAATTCATTGTAGAACCCACCCTCCTAGCCATAATAATAACATTGAGCCAATTAAGAGGGGACAGAATTCTTGTTGAGCACCAGTGAGCTGCCTTCTTAATCAGACTTGTGCAGCTTTCTTGTTGCCCTGGAGGAAGATGAGTAACACCTGTCAAGACAACTATATAGGGGGTGCAGTCGGGGGGAGGTTTAAAATAATACCCTCACCTTGGCCCGCAGGTCCTCTATACCCTGTGCCCAAATTGCTTCTTGCAAATTTCTCACTGCCCCAGGTGTTGTCAATTTGTCCACCTTGCCCATTGTCCACTCCCACTCGTCCAATCCTACTATACGTTATTCCGGGACCCTCCGGCCAGGATTAAAAACGTGAAAGATGGTAGTGATTGGGAGATGTAATGTGCTCCTTACACCCCTCATTACTACCAAATTGTCGACCTGTTTCGGCCGTCTATTTGTGCCCCTCGATTGGGTTCACGCCGGCCTTCTTCCGGACTCTGCCGGCCCCAGAGTATTTGTGTATCTCTCTCACCTTGTGTTGAGAGAAAAGGGTGTCGGAACCAATGTTTTCTCAAATTTTTTTCCTCTGTGTGCAGCAGTCAAGGGTCTTTGTGAGCTGCAACCATGGCTATGTGCGCCAGGAACCAGACCGCGTGCAGCGCCAAGTGTCACTCCAAACGTTTACTTAAAGTGAAAAGGTGGTGCATTTTCACACATACAGCGCCACGTTAAGGTTCTTGAGGCCGGTTTGCAAATTGGATAAACATGCCTTGACATGAATTGGTTACACAGGCAAGTACACTTCAGGTTTAGAAAAGCACAAGACTCCAACGGTGGTAGCATCATAAGATTTTACTAAAGATTCTTAACTGGAGCACTGTTCATTGGGTGGGGAAATGTTGAGAGCCTATACAATATCACATATACACAATAAGTAAAAAAATTACATAACATATTTGCAAAATGATGTTAAAGCTACTGAGTAATGTTGGGCTATCCCGCCAGAGATAGTTTGTAAAACTCTGACATCCAGGCAAACATGGACTGTGGGAGAGGGCTGTTCAGACATGTCAAATAGCATCACTAGATGGGTGACAGGGTTGCTTCTCACGGCGATCCTTGCTAATTTTTCAGTGCTGATAAACTCACGCTGTGTTGTAAATGTGCTGCATTTCCTTTCTAAATAGATAGAGGCTGCGGGGTGATTGTGTGCCTTCGTTAAAGTTTTTAGGTTAATTGCAGCTCATGGGTGGCACTGTGATTAACCTGAGAACTTTATCGAATGTATTCAATCACCCCGCAGCCCTGATCTATTTAGAAAGGAAATGCAGCACATTTACAAAACAGCGTGTGCTTTTTAGGTTAATCTGCCTTGTTTGCAGACTTGCTCTATTGTTTTGTTAGTAAAGCGAGGCTGCGGGACAGATTGTGTGCTTTTGTTTAAGTATCCGTGTTAATTGCAGCCCCTTCACGAGCTACGATTTGGTCCGGAGTAGGTGAGTCGTTATTATAGCTTGGTGCAAAAGCATTCAAGCTTAACTTGGAGCTGCTGTGCTGACTATTTATGTAGCACACAATAACAAAGTGAAAATACAATGCAAGACAAAGCCCAAATTAATTGAGAACAAGTGGAGTAAATTTTATTAAATAAAATGACACCAAAACAAATTAAATCGGTAGAACCGGAGTTATGAATTTTTAACGTTTTTAGTGTGAAATGGAGCCTTAAAGAGCCAAACGCAGGCATCTAATAGTGCGAAACTGGGACAAAGTTGAAAGGTATGGCCAACTACAATGGAGGGCAGTAATGGAAACGAGTCATGGATTGGGACCGGTCTCTGCTTACCTTGGGAAGTAAAACATTATTGAAGGAAAATGTCTCGGATTGTAAACTTTAGCGGACCAGATGAGCCCTCACTAGAGTGAAACCAATCCTAGTTTGCCTGTATTCAGGGAGAACCTGGATTGGCAGTTCAGGCTGGACTGTTTCCATTGGAGCAAGGTCAAGACTCATTTGCTAATGGCAGAGTTGAAACTGAGATGGCATGGTGTACATTATATCTATGTCTTGGGATGTGGCCTGAGTATTTAACCGTAGTGGAGATAAGTTCAAGCAATACATCCATCACTTTTTTGCATACTTTAGTGAGTCGCCCTAAGTTGGATGTGTATGTCCAGATGCTGATCCTGTGCACACTGTCGTGGGAACAAAACTATACCTAGCTAATAAGCCATACATGGGGCAAAACTGGCTCCCCTACCCTATGGGGTGAGCACTGACAGCCGGGGGCCAGAATATATATCGAGGGGAAAATTATGTGAATTACAGGTCAACATAACTGAGAGAAGCCTGAATTGGGCTCACCTGTGGCGAAACTGGAGAAGCTGCCAGAGTCACAGATAATGAGGGAGCTTCCTGACCTCTATCCCGCATGACTTCCGGGAGAGAGTGGAGACCAGATTGCATCTGGCGAGACACGACTGGGCCAGGTGCTCCACCCACTGAAATGGAGCTCTAACCAGGGTACCTCAGATGGGCCTGTCCATAGGCCTGATTGGGAGGTTCCCTGCAGCTGAGAGAAGGAAACTAGACCGCCTGGAGTGACTGCGTCCGGCCTGAGGGCCTGGAGGGGGTGACTGGGTACAGCCCTGAGGCTGCAGCCCCCCCCAATCAAACATTGGAGCAGAGAGAGGAGGCAGAGATAGATGGCCGATGAGTGCCCCGAGAGATCAGCCCAGGCCCTGGGACAGTAAGGATTCTCCACTCCCCCGAGCATACTGCATAAGGTAGGAGATGCACCCAGGACACAGAAAATGATCTGGCTTCTGGACAAACAGAGTTGGGCTGTGCAGCGATAGGGGCCGAAAGGAAGCGGGCAAGACATTACTCAACCGCCAGAAGTGATGGCCCGTAGGCCCGGAAATACCAGCCTCTGGATAAACTGAGAGGCGGACCGGTAGGACTGAAGGAACCGCCCAGACACTCTACCCAACTGCCACAATCGTAGGCCTGGAAAACACTGGGAAGAGGCCACACAGAGCGTGGCCAACCTACCCGGAGGCGAAGGACTCCATCCACTGCCAGAGAAGGTGAGCGAGACACCCCTCCAAGTAATAGGTGAGCAAGGCTGTGCGACCAAGAAACGCACAGGTGACACCCAGGGCAGCGGTGAGCAAGGATTGGAGCGGCTGGGGACTGCAAAGCCTGAGAGACTTCTGCCCAAGCCTCAGGAACCGAAATACAGACCCACCCATTGTGCCAAGCAAGACAGCAAACGTAAGACCCCCACTGATACAATAATAATAATAATAATAATAATAATAATCTTTATTCGGATTTTTTAGAGATCCATAAAAGCAGTACATAGTAAAAAATCTGCTGTACGATGTATTTACAAGTAACATAAAATTTAAAAAAGGAGATTGGGAAGTTTATACAGTACTGTTATTTTAGAGATTTTTTCTGTCTGTATATACATTTCAAAAAGTTAAGAACGTGGTAACATGTGGCTTCAGTGTCCAAAAGCTGCAAACTCAGCATAGCTGCTCGACATTGTCTAAGACCCCAAGTTTTTAAGAGAGTCAATAACCAAACTTTGCGGTGTTCCTGATAAAATTTACAGAACAAGACGGTGTGAAGGGTAGTTTGTGTTGATTCCCCGTCACAAGGACAAAGAGGTGGATTTGAGTCCCAGACGTTTGGGGTTGGAAAGGCTACCAGTTTGTGAAATATGTTTAGTCTGAATCTTATCAGGAGGTATCGGTCGAAAGTGCCAATGTTGAGAGTTAAGTAGGGCTGAATTAGAAAGGTGGATTGGACCGTTATTGCATGCTGAACGGACTGTTTCCCTGCTTCTGATTGCAATCTCAAGTTTCCCAGGTGGTCCAAGGCTCGTGTTTTTAAGTTGTTTTTTGTGAGTTCTCCAATTTTTTCGGGATTTAGGTAGTATTGTTCTATTCCGAGGTCAATGAGGAAGTTCTGGATATAGGCTAGCCATTTGATTTTTAGAGCATAGTCCAGGGACATTGCATCTGCCAATATTGTTTTTGTAAGGTCATTTTTTTCTGAAGTCCAGATGCGACGCCATAAAAGTAGCGGTTGTATTTTCGCGAGGTCTTCGATATATGGAACGCCCAATTCTGTGTGGCAGGCGTAGGTCGAAGCTCGCTTGGGGGCTGATAAGAGAAATCTAAAAAAGTTATTTTCTGCGATTTGCAGAGAAGTAACGTCCGTGTGACCCCATAATCCTGCTCCGTATAGAGCTGTAGATTGGCATTTGGCTTTATATATAGTCATCAGTTCCATGGGCGGACGTTTTCCTAGTTTTTGTGTGAACGTCACCAGTGCAGCTAATGCTCTTTTAAAGCAGTGTTTCCTGGCTTCTACTGCTGTTTTCCAAGAGAGTTTGTTATCTATCGTGACTCCCAGATAGCAGTATTCATTTGTGGAGTCTATTTTTTGGGTGTCAAGATAGATGGTTTTTTGCTGTTTTCTCCCGACCCCAGCCTTCATTACGAAAGTCTTTTTCACGTTTATGTGAAGGTCTAGGGTTCTCATGAACTGAGAGTATCTGAGGGATTTTTGGAGTTCACAGGGGGTTCGTGCCAGGAGGACGGCGTCATCCGCGTAGAGCAGAGCGGGGATCAGGCGATGTTTAGCCTGCGGGAGATCTCGGGCACCCTTCAAAAGCTCCACCTCCAAGTTGTTAGTGTAGAGGGAGAAGAGGAAGGGTGCCAGGACGCATCCTTGTCTGACCCCACGCTCCACCCTAAATGACGCTGTCAGTTCCCCCTTTGTGCCAAAACGGACTCTTGCGGATGGATTAGAATAGAGTTCCCTTAAAAAGTTCAGGAGTGGCGGATCTACCCCCATTTGTGCTAAAAGGGACCATAATTTTGTATGGGAGACGCAGTCAAAAGCCGCGGACAAGTCCACATAGGTCATATAGAGTTTTTCTTTTTTGGCTTGCACGTATTTTCCAAAAATGACCGAAAGGTTTAGGGCTTGTTCCACGGTTCCTAGTCCTTCTCTAAATCCGAATTGTAGGTCAGATAGTATGCCTCTCTCTTCCACCCAGTCCTGAAGTCTTTCTAGGATCACTCTGCCTGCCATTTTCCCCAGTGAATCCAACAAAGAAATTGGGCGGTAGCAAGCAGGGTCCTGGCGGTTTCCTTTCTTGAATATTGGCACCATAATGGACCTTGTCCATGACTCCAAAATTCCTTTTTTTGCTGTTGCGGTGCACACCCTTGTTATAATCGGTGCCCAAAGTTCTGTTTTATATTTAAAAAAGTCCGCTGGGACTCCGTCTGGGCCTGGAGCTTTTCCTTTTTTGGTTGAGTTCAGTGCCAAAAGGATCTCGGAGATTTCGAAGTTTATGTCTATAGGGTATGGTAGAAATGTTTCTTTCTCCTCTTCCGTCTCTTGATCAGAGGATGATTTTTGAAAGATTCTAGTGAAATGTGATACCCATTCTGCAGCATCTATTGCAGCTTCGATTTTTGGGCGCATGTCATCAACCAAGAAGGGAGTTCTTATAATTCTCCAAAAGGCTTGGGAGTTTTTTTCTTGTGCACTGGTATGGAGTTCGTTCCAAAGTGCTTGCTTAAGTTCCTCTTTTCTCTCTTTCCTGATTTTATGATATTCGCTTCTGAGAGTGGCTATAGAGCGAGGATCCCTTTCGTCTTTGTTTAGGGCTAGCTTCAGCTTTGTGTGAGCCTTGGTGCACTCTTGATTGAACCAGCCTTTAAGTCGAGGTAGTCCAGTTTTTTGTTTTGCTGTAAGTAAAACCTTTAACTTATCCATAATTTGGGCAAAGTTGTTAAGAAGCTCCTCGTCTTCTGTTGATATGTCCAAACAGATTTTAATTTGAGGGTAGACTGACTTTATCAGCTCTTTAGTGAGTTCTTCTGGGTTTATCCTCCCCCACTTTATTGAGTACCCATTTAGTTTATCCATACTTATGTTTTCCTGAGTCAGTGCGTTAGCTATTGTCATTGGAGGGCATTGTTGATGGTTTATTATCACTTCCAATTTTAATATTGCGTGGTCACTTTGGGCATTCGGTTTGACTTCGAAGTTTTTTACTCTTGGTTGCAAGGATGCTGATATTATTATGAAATCAACCGTGGTGCTATAACCTCTTCCTAAGTAGGTCGGTGCTAGTGAATTAGCTCCATGGTCCAAGGTGTTTACTACTTGGAGATCCAGATCTGATAGAAGATCGTTCATTTGTCTGCCCATGTTGTTATGCGAGAAGTGGGTAAGGGAAAGGCCTTCCTCTGTCACCATGCCAGAACACTTTTGTTTTGGTTGGGTACAGGCGTGGAGGTTAAAATCGCCTGCCCATATTATGGTTGTCGGACCTCTTTCTCCTTGCTTCGTTCTGAGGGTGGTTAGTTTTTCGTGGAGGTGGGTCAGGACTCCCTGAAACTCTGGTTCATCCAAGTTATTATAAAAGTTAATAATAACTATTGACTCTTTTTTCTGCAGGAAAAGACCAAGGATCTGCAAATTAGAGTCCAGTTCAATGACCTTTATTTTTATATTTTGAATAGTATTGGCTAAATAGATGCATAATCCTCCCTTTGGTCTACCCATCTGTCCCGACTTCGCAAGGGAGGAGTATGTCTTGTACCCCTGTAGGTGGTATTCTTGTTGTGACCACGTCTCCTGTATGCATATTATTTGATGGCTATGCGCGTGGTACATAATTGTCCCGTCCTCCACTTTTGTCCTTAATCCTGCGATATTCCAGGAGATCAGGCTTAGGGTTGTTGGATTATCCCTAGAGATTTTAACTATTTTTGGTTCATTAGAAATCTCTGGGTCTGAAGGGACTGGTGGAGGATCCGGGGGTCCCGGTAAGTCGGTGCTATTTAGGGAGTATTCTTCTAGCTGTGGTAGTCAGTCAACGCACTCTAGGGCACTATACTTATTTGCTAGGGGAAGACCATTCCAGCCATCCCAACGTGGGGGATCACTGTGGTTTCTCCACTGTTCTTGTCCTCTCCATTCCTCCCTTTCTCTGCCTCGATGATTAGGGCCTAATGGGTTGAAAGGGGGGGGGGGCGTCCTTGCCACGGCTGCTGCCATTGATGAATGATGTGTTGCATGGGTTGAGGGGGTTGCTGCCACTGTTGAGAAGTGTAATGTAAATATTGAGGGAGTTGAGAAGGTGGTTGAGAAGTGTAATGTAGAGGTTGAGGAAGTTGAGGAGGTGGTTGCCACTGGAAAGTTGTTTGTTGTGGTGCTTGTGGGAATCGGGGAGTATGTGGGGGCTGCTGGCATTGGTACGTAATGTGTTCTGAGGGGTTTATGAGCCCTCTATTTACTGGGACAGTGGAGCAGGGAATATTTTGCCGTGAGGATGTAGGTAGGAAATAGCACAAGGGAAGAGGATTTATTTGGGTGGCAGGTCCACTGCTAGGTGTGTTACAGATATAATTTGCTGCCCCTATCTCCCTAAATTTGATGGTAATAACGTCACCCGCTATGGTCTTCGTGTTTCTGCCCACCCATTCTCCTCTACGTACAGAGAAGATGTCACCCCTGATGTGAACAGGTAAGGGTTTATGCAGTTGGAGCCACTGGGCGCATTTATTCTTCAACTCTACGAAAGTTTCTCTTACACCCTCCTTCAGTGGTGGTACAGATGTTAACACCACCACGAAGGGAGAAGCTTCCGGCTGCAAATTAATTATTTTTGGGCGAGACTGCTTTGTCTTAGATTCTTGCGATTTCTCTGAGAGGAGTCGCTGCTGGGATAGTGATGTTCCCATTTGTGCCTTTTGGCTGTCGGTTGTTTGTTTTGGTTGGACCCAGTGGTGCTGCTTGTGTTTCGGGGGCGGGATCTACTGCTATGGGGGTGACTGGGGGAGCATCTGATTTACTCCCTTTTTGGATTGAGAGCTTTGTCGCTGGCGCTTTGCTAGCTGGTGGAGTATTAGGTTTGGTCGATGTGCCTATTGCATGTTTGGTACAGGATGTTTTTTTAGGAAGTATTTCTTTTACCCCATGCGTTTGATCGGGGCCATAACCGCTTATCTTACTACCACATTTCGAATTGATTAGTGAGGTGAGTCTATCCAGCTTCGATATTAAAGGTTTAATTTGTACCGCTATTGTGGCCTCAAGATCTGATTTAAGGTCTATTACCATGTTTTCCACCCAGCAGGGTATACCTGCTGCGGAGTTGGGGGTGGGCGTGATCAAGTTATGATTCTTGATTTTTGCTTTAGGTTTTTCCTTAATGTTTGGCATAGCCTTGGTGAAAGTGGAGGTATCTTTCCTTGTTTTTATCAGTTCTAAGGTCATTTCTGTATCGGGTAGGATGGATTGACTAGTTACGCTCTGCTCTGGTTTGTCAGTTGGTGATTGGCAGGCTTCTAAGTCTGGGGTTGCCTCAAGGTCAACATATGAGAAATCGGAGTCTGATTGGGTCACGGATAAGTCTACAGCATTTGGGACAGTCAGCGTGGGAACGGTAGTTAGGGGTAATGGTAAAGAGCAGTTGTTCACGGCCTGGTGGACGGGGGAGCTTGCGGTTGCAAGAGAACCCAGAGAGGAACGTTTAGCCTGCATAAGGTCCAGGGAAACTCTTTTCTCCAACAGGATAATGCTCTTATCGATGGTTTCATTGACCCGGGATATGAAGAGATCTATGGGACCGGTCACTTGTGCCACAGCCGTAGCTTTTTTGGTGTTGCTTCTAGTTTTGGGACGCATAGTGATCGTCTGCGATATAAGTCAGGAACCGCGAGGTAAGCCTCACGGAAAATAATTGGTGAATCCTAAGTCTGGCCACTCTATGTTGGAATGTAGGGTAAGTATCACTGGGACGCCTACCTTGCATATGATGGAACAGAATAAATGCAGGGGGTCTGGACCGTGGCCGTCCTCTGCCGTCCTCGAACGGCCTCAAACGGCCCTGTCTTTGCCCAGTCTTCGCCCTGGCTGCGTCCCGCGCTGCGGGAGTATGATGAGGTTAAGTAAAAGATGTAATAGGGCGGGGGGCGGGCCAGCAGGGAGAGTGGACCGGAAGCTCTCCGTCGGTCTTGCAGGGACTTCTGGGAAATGAAGTCCCCGCACGCTCGCAGCCCCGCTGGTTCCTCGCGCCCCTTACCGCCTTGCCGCCTGGACGATAGAATGCCTCTCAAAAGTTACTGTCTCCACCAGCGTCCACCTACGAAGCGGCACCCGCGGAGCGGGTGCGGCGAGAAGTGGGCTGGGAGACCGGTGTGCTGCTGGGCTGAAGGGCTGATGACACGGTGAGCCACGAACCTCCGTGTAAATCAAGTAATGACCCCACTGATACAATAAAAAATTGAACTCCTTTTTGGCCCTAGGGAGTGAGGCAAAAGATCAAAGGGGAGCCCTGAGAGCATCAATATTTGGGGGCCCCACTACAGCACAGGCTCTGCACGACCCAGTGCATTTGGTCATGTGAAGACCAGGGGCACAGAAAGAGAAGATAGAGGGTGGAGGAGACCCGGGAATAAGTTGAGTCTCCCTTGCAACAGAACATTTTCACTGAAACGGTGGAGAACTCCCTTTACAAAACCCTATGAGAGCCTCTCTGCCCCTTGACGAACTAAAACTGGCAAATCGAGGAGTAAACTCCTGGTGAAGAATAAAGACCAGGGATCCCGACAACAAGACCGAGACAATTGTGAAAGGATGTAACCCGGCCCCTCTGCCATACTATACAGAGAGAGTAGAAAGGGATTGCTACCCACTGGAGGAGCCATAAGTTGGATGCTCCGACATGATCAAACAGGGAGGGGGAAGACCTGAGAGGGCCTGACACAGTTCTAAAGATTAAAATTGAGCCCTGAATGGGAGACTACATACATCATGGGCAAAGACCCTAACCCCCACAGACAAGGAAAGGTTGACCAGTATACCAGAATGGTTACCTGCCTCCTGGCACAACAAAAATACCTCTCCCGGACATGGCTGCAAGCGATTCAGTTGTCCGACCACACTGGAAGATTGGAGAGGTCCGTTCAGAAGTTGCACTACTCCATCAAGACCTACGGAACCTTTCTGATAGGGTGACTGAATCTGAAACCCGTGTTACTGAAGTGGAGGAAGCATTTAAAAAAATAAACTTCTGAAAGGGGTTTATGAGCTGCAGATGACTGGCAAAGACATCCTTTGGTGCATCGAAGATGCCAAAAACAGGGCACCCAGAAACAATCGATGATTTGTGGGCTTTCAGGAGGGGGTTGAAGAGACAAGTACCCCAGACTTTCTGATCTTCTGGTTAAAAACATCATCTCACCAGATACGTTCTCTTCTTGTTTTGTGGTTAAACGGGCACATGGGCACTAAATGCCCCCCCCCCCCCCGATCGGGTGCATTCCGCTGGCCCATCGTAATGAGATTTCTCTACTTTCTGGATAGAGACCGGATCCTAAGAGAAGCTAGATGATAAGGCGAGATCAGACTTAAGAATCATGATCTTCACGGACTACAGTAGAGTGGTGCAGGATCTGAGGTGAACCTTTGACTCTGTAAAAGCAATGCTCAGGGCCCACCAAATCCAATATATGCTTATGTTCCTGGCAAAGCTCAGTTCTCTTCATGAGAGAGAGGCGTGGTCATGGGTGGAGAAAAGACTAGTGCTTTGACTGGCCGAGTGGTCACAAGCAGAGAGGGGTGCCACCCACGAAACAGACACCAGTCCCAAGGGATTGCAAAGTAGGAGGAGGAATGCGGAACAATGAAGGAGACTTATGATTGGGGAAACCCCCCTACGCTTTGCAGGGGACCGGAGGTCACAGACGAGGGACCCTGGCTCCAAGGGAGTCTGCCAACGAGACCACACTAAAACCATCGATGGGGACAGCAAAAAGACTCCCTAACAAAATTGGAGAGCCGAGAGTTATCCTTGGGAGACTTGGCCAAACACCCACTGGCTATCGAAATGGCAGCCCTGGAATAGGATATGGAGACGGACTATGTCTGCCTCTTTCAATAACCTGGTCACTGCAGCCCCTTTATCGTACAGGATATGTGAACTTTTACAAGGCAGCTACTTCTACCTGGGCAAGAACGCCTTGAGGGTGAAGCCGGGTCTGGTGGCTAAGTGGACTAATGTATCCACTGCAGGGGACTGTGTTCAACCTCATGGTCACAGGTTCAAATGCCGACAGGTCCTCTCAGCCTTTCATCCATTTGAGGTCGATAAAATGAGTACCATTGAGTTGGGTAATGTTAGACCCGTCTGCTTCTGAGAGTCCCCTCACCACTATGATTTCTTTTGTTCCCCTGTACCTCCCAAAATTTGTCGCTTTTTATTTGTCTACCAGGACTTTTCATGTGCTGTCTCATGGGGTTAGATGTTCCTTGATGCCCAGTTGCTCACAAGGTTTGTGGCACCTATTTACAAGGCGCCTGGCCCAAACCTGTGGCATTACAAACTGGGGTTGTCAACCTGTATAAATGAACTTAAAATGGTGGACACCCTTTTTCCTCATGTGAAGTGACTCCCATTGGAGCCTTCAGGAACCCTGGCCTTTTGAGGTTTTGGCGCCCTTTGGTTGGCGCGCATTTCTGACAGGAATTCCTTTATTTTCCTCTGGTACACAAAATGGCTGCTCTAGAACCCCAGTACGGTGGCTGTGAGTGTCCTAAATACCCCTCAAGAGTGCCTTGTCATTGTCACAGCCAGAGAAGGTTCTAGAACCTTCTGGCTCGTGCCAGTACCCCAGGGCACTGGCTATATAAGGCCCAGTCCCTGGCGGCCATTTTAGGAGGAGAAGATGATGATGAAGTTCAGATTAGAGAAGAGATTCCAGACTTGACACCAGATTGACACCTGCCCTGTTGACCCCTGAGGTGGCTGGTAGCGCAGGCAGTAGAGCAGCAAAGGGTTGCTGGCGTTGTGTCTGACTGGCGTTCCAGTCAGCTACGTGAGAAGTGATCTAGCGCCTACAGCGCCTGCCCAGCGAGTACCTCATTGCCCCCAAAAGACTGTGGCCAGATTCGTGACCTCCCCCCCCCCCCGGTGGTGAACTGTAATCGATTTATCGAGTCGCGAGGCGAGAGCAAGTTCGCCGCGACCGCGATCGTCAGCTGTGCCCCCTTTGCGACAGGTGCCTCTAGAGGGGAGCTCGGACGTCTCCGAGCCCCACCAGCGTAGAGCGCTTCCTGCGCAGATAGAAGGTGAGGTGGTGCGCCGGGGCGGGGAAAGGCCGGCCTTCGTTGGGCGGGACTAGCGTCTCTGCCACTCCCCAGTGACCCGGGAGCTGTAGCTGTGGGCGGGAACCCCCCTGTATGCGGAAGTCGGAGGGAGGTCCGTGGAGCCCCTGAGAGCCCCTGAGAGCCCCGTCGCTAACGAGAGGAGTGCTGTGCCCGACTGAATCGTATCTTGACTGCAGCCGATGTGAGGTGGGCCTGTTTCCTCATAGTGAATGCAGCGTTGTGAAGGAACTGTGAACCGGCATTTATTTGACTGTGCGCGAAGGTTGTGTGACCTCCGGCAGCCCGTTCGTCAGTCTAATGACTTTGAACTGGTGCCGCCTGTGCTCAAGTGGTGCTAAAGCCCGTAGGCGCGCATAGACTTCACCGGCAAAGCAGAGATCCTATCCCGGTGACCGCCGAGTGCAAATGATGTATTTACTGTGTTTCCTTGCCTTCTAGATATACGCGCATACGCCTTGAGTGATTATTAAAGAGTCCCAAACCTTATTTTGTGCTCAGAGAAGCCGTATACCTGGTCATTGAAAACAGCATAAACTGTAAGAGTTATCTTTCCCATTTGAAACATATTGCAGATGTAATGATTCGAAAGTATTTAATTGGTGGCAGCGATACCAGAAGAAACATGTGGTTGTTTATTTAAATGAACCAATATTTATTCTGATATTTATTCTGATATTTATTCTGATATTTATTCTGATATTTATTCTGATATTTATTCTGATATTTATTCTGATATTTATTCTGATATTTATTCTGATATTTATTCTGATATTTATTCTGATATTTATTCTGATATTTATTCTGATATTTATTCTGATATTTATTCTGATATTTATTCTGATACTCATTCCTGAAGTTGTTCTATTTATTAATACTATTTATTACCAGAACTGTATGACCAAAAGAAATGTATATGTGCTTTCCCAGACAACCCTATTTACAACAAAACTTTTATATAAAGGAATCATATTTTTCTACAGCAGTGGTGTGATGTCCTTCTTTTTGGTGTGGATGTACAAGGAGTTATTATTGGGTCAGAGCCGGCTTAACACTGCAGCCTTCACTTGCCTTGTCACTTGAGCCAAGCTACCCCCTTTGTGCTGGGCTTGCCCATCGCATGTCCAACATAAAATTGGTGCTCAGCGGGTGGGATTGCGAGCCGTGCTTGTTTTGCACCCCATAATAATTCAGTGTGCACCACAGGTACACACCCGGAGTTTTCTCCTAGCGGCCCTCCAATTCAACGTTTTGTTTTTTCCAAATTCTTTCCTGGAGGTGGGTGGAAGTGACCCTCAAAGTTCTTATCCTGGTCACCTACTTCGGGTGGTTGTCCACACTTTTCACTGACAAGATGGAATTCGAAATGTCAGAGCTGGAGACCTATACTGTGGCACAGCTCAAGGATTTCTGTCAGGAGAGGGGAGTGTTTGTCAGGCGAGGGGCCAAAAGAGAGGAGCTCCGTACTAGTCTGCGAGCATGGGTGGAAGCACACACGGAGGGAACGGTGGAGGAGGAGGAATCGGACAGAGGTACTGTCATTGATAGGACTGCGGAATGTCCCCCGGGGGTGGGTGAGATGTCAATCAGCCCCAAGGCAACCTCACGGGAGGGCAGCAGTGTGTCATCGAGAGGGTTGTCAGAAACCGAGTTAGCTGACAGGAGAGCGGAAAGACTGTTAAGGTGGGAAATAGCAAAAATGGAGTTGGAAGAAAGGAGGGAGGAGAGGAGGTTGGAACACGAGTTCAAGCTACGAGAACTCGAATTCCAGGCCCCTAACATCACTCTGAAGGGTGTCGAGTCAAAGGAATTTGCCAGGGAGCCCAGGCCCCATTTACCCAAAGACGTAGTCGCGAATTATACCGCTGGAGACGACATAGCCAAGTGGCTGGCAGCCTATGAGGTCTCCTTAAGAGCCCATGGGATCCATGAGAAGCATTGGGGTGGTGGATTATACCGGTACATGCCTCCGACAGGTAGGGATGCCCTATTGGCCCTAGACCAGGAGGAACAGGTTAATTACCCCGCCATGAAGGTGGCGCTCATCAGGAAGTTTGGGTTGACCCCCGAGAAATACCGGCAAAGGTTTAGGGGCAGCCACAAGCTGAGCTCACAGAATTGGGTTGACTTCCTGGATTTTGCTAAGAAAGCCCTGGATGGGTGGGTACAAGGTAATGAGGTGGAGGACTATCGAGGGTTGTACGACCTGATACTCAAGGAACATCTACTCGAGAAATGTCTTCCCGAGCTGAGGCAACACCTGGTAGAGACAGCAAACTTACTTGCCCCCGTAAGCTTGCTGAGGAGGCGGACATTTGGGCAAGTACCCGAGTGTCCACGAAGGGGACGGGAGGAGATTCTCAGAAGTCCGGACAGGGCGCTCCCCAGAAGAAAGAGGGGGGAGATAACAAGAAGCAGGAGTTCTCCAAAGGCCCCCAAAATACCTTTAAGGGAAAAGTTTCTTCTCCACTTCTAAGGCTAACCCGCAGAAGAACCCTAATCCTGGCCAGAGTCAGCAGCCAAGGGTCAGCAGCCAAGGGTCAGCAGCCAAGGGTCATCCATTGCTATGAGTGCGGTGGTATTGGACATTATAAGGGAGACGTGAAATGCCCAAAGAGACCACCCCCTCCCACTGGAGGAAAGGCCCCGGGAGTCGCTAGTGTAGTGCTCGGGGAGGAGATGCCCTTAGTTAAGGGGGGGGTGTGGGCGGGTGTCCCCTTAGTGTCCCTGGGTGATCGGGAGGTGGTTCCAAAGATCCAGGTGGCCTCAAATACTACCAAGTATGGGCAATGGGTCACCATCAATGGCCATAGAGGGGAAGCTCTGAGAGATACAGGAGCCAGTATGACTATGGTAAGGAGTCATCTGGTGTCCTCAGAGCAGGTGATTCCAGGCGTACTTCATCCATGCCGCAATGGTTGACGGCAGAATGGGCCACTATCCTGTGGCCGAGGTTCCCTTTGATAAGCCCCGCCGTGCCAGTCGATTGTCTGCTGGGCAATGATATGGAGCACAATGCTTGGAAGGAGGTGGAATACCGGACTCATACTGAGATGCTGGGTACACCTGATTGGGCCTGTGTGAGTACCAGGTCTGCGGCTGCTCGGGAGGAGAAGTCGCGTGGGTTGGAGCCTGGAACAATGGCCCACCCAGCTGCTGATGAGGGAACATTTCGAGGACAGGAGGAGCCTGCCTCGATGTCCATGCCCCGTGAGACGGATAGGCCACCTATGGAGGTGGACCCGAAGTCCGCGGAGGAGGACATGGTTCCGTTGGAGGACTTTCCTATCCCCGCTGAGTGACGAGTGGAAGGAGGACCATCCAGGGAGGAACTGAGCAAGGGACAAAGGGAATGTCCCACCCTCGAGGGTCTGAGGCAACAGGCTGATGCCCAGGCAGCAGGTAACGAGTCTGGGAACTATCGTGTTTACTGGGAGGATGGTCTCCTCTACAGTGAACCCAGGGCGCCAGTGCACGGATTGTCACGGGCCCTGGTAGTCCCACAGTGGTACCGAGCCTTCCTATTAGAGTTGGCTCATGAGATTCCCTTGGCAGGACACTTGGGTCAGGACAAGACCTTTGCCCGGCTTGTCCCCCACTTTTATTGGCCTCGAATGAGGGTGGCGTCCGACACATACTGTCGGTCATGCGTGTCATGCCAAGCCAGTGGGAAAATAGGGACGAAGCTGAAGGCTCCCCTGGAACCACTTCCGGTCGTTGGCACCCCCTTTGAAAGGGTGGGCATCGACATTGCTGGGCCCCTAGATCCACCTACATCATCCGGTCACAGGTTTATCCTGGTCCTGGTGGATCACGCCACAAGGTATCCAGAGGCAATTCCTCTGAGAACCATTACTGCACCAGTAGTGGCCAAGGCCCTGATGGGGATCTTTACCCGAGTGGGATTCCCCAAGGAAGTTGTGTCTGACAGGGGGACCAACTTCCTGTCAGCATATATGCGGGCCATGTGGAAGGAGTGTGGAGTGACTTACAGGTTCACCACTCCTTATCACCCACAGACCAATGGTCTTGTGGAAAGGTTCAACCAAACCTTGAAGGGTATGATCAGAAGTCTACCCGGAAGCCTGCGGAGGAAATGGGACGTCCTCCTACCCTGTTTGCTCTTTTCCTACAGGGAAGTGCCGCAAAAGGGAGTGGGCTTCAGCCCCTTCGAGCTTTTGTACGGGCACCCTGTACGTGGACCTCTCAGCCTGGTGAGGGACTCCTGGGAAAAATCTCCCCAGAAAGTTCCCCAGGATGTGGTGAGCTACATGCTGGCCTTCCGAAGCCAAATGGTTAAGTTGTGGAAGCAAGCTTCTGACAACTTGGAAGCCAGTCAGGCAGTCATGAAAGCATGGTATGACCACAACGCTCACCCAGTGGAGTTGGAGCCTGGCCAGAAGGTGTGGGTGATGGAGCCTGGAGAGCGGAGTGCCCTCCAGGACCGGTGGACAGGCCCCTATGAGGTATTGGAGAAGAAGGGCAAGTCTACCTATCTGGTGGACGTAAAGACCCCTCGGCATCCGCATCGGGTGTTACATGCCAATCGCCTCAAGCCCCACTACGAGAGGCCCGAAGTCATGTTGCTTATGGTGACTGACGGATCGGAGGAAGAGGACACGGAGCCTCTCCCCGACCTTTTTGCGTCTCAAGAAAAGGATAGGTCAGTGGAGGGAGTGAAACTCTCGCCAACCCTGACTCCTGAACAGCAGGAGGAATGTCGCCAGGTCTTGGGGTCATTCGCTCCTCTGTTCTCCCTTGTCCCGGGTAAGACCCATCTGTGTACCCATGACGTGGACACAGGGGACAGCCCACCTGTAAAGTCAAAGTCTTACCGGCTGTCTGACAAGGTGAAGGCCAGTATCCAAAGCGAAGTAGCTAAGATGCTGGAGCTAGGAGTCATCGAACCTTCAAGTAGCCCTTGGTCTAGCCCGGTGGTGTTAGTTCCTAAAGCTGCCCCACCTGGCACCACACCAGAATTGAGATTCTGTGTGGACTACCGAGGACTTAATTCGGTAACCAAAACGGATGCTCATCCGATCCCTCGGGCGGATGAATTGATTGACCGGTTGGGAGCTGCCCAATATCTCAGTACCATTGACCTCACTGCAGGGTACTGGCAGATTCCCATGTCTAATGGAGCCAAGGAAAGGTCAGCCTTCTCCACACCTGATGGACACTAACAGTTTTGCGTCATGCCCTTTGGGCTCAAGAACGCTCCTGCCACTTTTCAGCGGCTGGTGAACACGATCCTCACCGGGATGGAGTCATTCTCTGCTGCTTACTTGGATGACATAGCTGTCTTCAGTAGCAGCTGGGAGGATCACTTGCAGCACTTGCAAGCCGTTCTCCAGGCCCTGGAACGGGCTGGCTTGACGATCGAGGCCAGCAAATGTCAGATTGGACAGGGGTCGGTAGTGTACTTAGGACACTTGGTGGGCCGGGGAACGGTGCAGCCCCTTCAGGCGAAGATTGAGGCAATCATGGCCTGGAAACCCCCCAAGACCCAGACTGAGGTCCAAGCCTTCCTGGGCCTCACAGGTTACTACAGACGATTCGTGAAGGGGTATGGCACTATCGTGGCACCCCTTACAGAACTCACGGACAAAAAGCAACCCAGGAGAGTCATTTGGACGGAGGCTTGCCAGCGAGCCTTCGACACTCTGAAACAAGCATTGTGTAAAGCTCCAGTCCTGAAGGCTCCAGATTTTTCAAAAGAGTTCATCGTCCAGACAGATGCATCCGACATTGGCATTGGGGCGGTGCTATCGCAACTCAATGAAGAGGGTCTGGATCAACCCGTGGTCTTTCTGTCACGGAGACTGCTTCCCCGGGAACAGAGGTGGAGTACCATCGAGCGGGAAGCCTTTGCGGTGGTCTGGGCACTGAAGAAGCTGTGACCATATTTGTTTGGTTCACACTTCCTTGTTCAGACAGACCACCGACCCCTTCGTTGGCTCATGCAAATGAAGGGGGAAAATCCCAAACTGTTGAGGTGGTCCATCTCCCTACAGGGAATGGACTTTCGGGTGGAACACCGGCCCGGAGTTGACCACGCCAATGCAGACGGTCTCTCCAGGTATTTCTGCCTTAGTGTTGAGGACTCCCAAGGGTTTGGGTAGCTCTCCCCACTTTCAGCTGGGGGGGGGACGAGTGTTAGACCCGTCTGCTTCTGAGAGTCCCCTCACCACTATGATTTCTTTTGTTCCCCTGTACCTCCCAAAATGTGTTTTTATTTGTCTACCAGGACTTTTCATGTGCTGTCTCATGGGGTTAGATGTTCCTTGATGCCCAGTTGCTCACAAGGTTTGTGGCACCTATTTACAAGGCGCCTGGCCCAAACCTGTGGCATTACAAACTGGGGTTGTCAACCTGTATAAATGAACTTAAAATGGTGGACACCCTTTTTCCTCATGTGAAGTGACTCCCATTGGAGCCTTCATGAACCCTGGCCTTTTGAGGTTTTGGCGCCCTTTGGTTGGCGCGCATTTCTGACAGGAATTCCTTTATTTTCCTCAGGTACACAAAATGGCTGCTCTAGAACCCCAGTACGGTGGCTGTGAGTGTCCTAAATACCCCTCAAGAGTGCCTTGTCATTGTCACAGCCAGAGAAGGTTCTAGAACCTTCTGGCTCGTGCCAGTACCCCAGGGCACTGGCTATATAAGGCCCAGTCCCTGGCGGCCATTTTAGGAGGAGAAGATGATGATGAAGTTCAGATTAGAGAAGAGATTCCAGACTTGACACCAGATTGACACCTGCCCTGTTGACCCCTGAGGTGGCTGGTAGCGCAGGCAGAGCAGCAAAGGGTTGCTGGCGTTGTGTCTGACTGGCGTTCCAGTCAGCTACGTGAGAAGTGATCTAGCGCCTACAGCGCCTGCCCAGCGAGTACCTCATTGCCCCCAAAAGACTGTGGCCAGATTCGTGTGCCTCCCCGCCCCCCGGTGGTGAACTGTGATCGATTTATCGAGTCGCGAGGCGAGAGCAAGTTCGCCGCGACCGCGATCGTCAGCTGTGCCCCCTTCGCGACAGGTGCCTCTAGAGGGGAGCTCGGACGTCTCCGAGCCCCACCAGCGTAGAGCGCTTCCTGCGCAGATAGAAGGTGAGGTGGTGCGCCGGGGCGGGGAAAGGCCGGCCTTCGTTGGGCGGGACTAGCGTCTCTGCCACTCCCCAGTGACCCGGGAGCTGTAGCTGTGGGCGGGAACCCCCCTGTATGCGGAAGTCGGAGGGAGGTCCGTGGAGCCCCTGAGAGCCCCGTCGCTAACGAGAGGAGTGCTGTGCCCGACTGAATCGTATCTTGACTGCAGCCGATGTGAGGTGGGCCCGTTTCCTCATAGTGAATGCAGCGTTGTGAAGGAACTGTGAACCGGCATTTATTTGACTGTGTGCGAAGGTTGTGTGACCTCTCCGGCAGCCCGTTCGTCAGTCTAATGACTTTGAACTGGTGCCGCCAGTGCTCAAGTGGTGCTAAAGCCCGTAGGCGCGCATAGACTTCACCGGCAAAGCAGAGATCCTATCCCGGTGACCGCCGAGTGCAAATGATGTATTTACTGTGTTTCCTTGCCTTCTAGATATACGCGCATACGCCTTGAGTGATTATTAAAGAGTCCCAAACCTTATTTTGTGCTCAGAGAAGCCGTATACCTGGTCATTGAAAACAGCATAAACTGTAAGAGTTATCTTTCCCATTTGAAACGTATTGCAGGTGTAATGATTCGAAAGTATTTAATTGGTGGCAGCGATACCAGAAGAAACATGTGGTTGTTTATTTAAATGAACCGATATTTATTCTGATATTTATTCTGATATTTATTCTGATATTTATTCTGATATTTATTCTGATATTTATTCTGATATTTATTCTGATATTTATTCTGATATTTATTCTGATATTTATTCTGATATTTATTCTGATATTTATTCTGATATTTATTCTGATATTTATTCTGATATTTATTCTGATATTTATTCTGATATTTATTCTGATATTTATTCTGATATTTATTCTGATATTTATTCTGATATTTATTCTGATATTTATTCTGATATTTATTCTGATATTTATTCTGATATTTATTCTGATATTTATTCTGATATTTATTCTGATATTTATTCTGATACTCATTCCTGAAGTTATTCTATTTATTAATACTATTTATTACCAGAACTGTATGACCAAAAGAAATGTATATGTGCTTTCCCAGACAACCCTATTTACAACAAAGAACTTTTATATAAAGGAATCGTATTTTTCTACAGCAGTGGTGTGGTGTCCTTCTTTTTGGTGTGGATGTACAAGGAGTTATTATTGGGTCAGAGCCGGCTTAATACTACAGCCTTCACTTGCCTTGTCACTTGAGCCAAGCTACCCCCTTTGTGCTGGGCTTGCCCATCGCAGGTCCAACAGGTAACATTATACATCTGTTATTTCAGCGCCAAGATGCTCCGTTGCTGGGGTGAACGTGCGCTTTACAAATACACCTGTTATGTTATGTTACAATATGGGGGAAAACCACCATCTTATGCTTGGTGAAGGAGGTTACAGTTAATTCCCCAGACATTCTATCCTTTAGTTTGGCCGCTCACCCGGAAGTGAAATATTATATATACAATGTATACTGTAGTCCCATTAGGAACCGGACAGAATTAAATGTTGTAGATCTGAATGAGCATTTAGCTTCACTTCCAGCTTCTGCAAGGGAGATAGAAGGGGGAGATTTTGACTGTCAATTCGAACCATTGAGTACAGATAACTAAGTGCTGACCGCAAATCTCAAAGAATTGTAATGGTCGACATGTTTCAGCCAAACGCTCCCCCGTAGAGATGTGGCTGCCTCTGCAGGACCAAAGTATGTACTTCTTCCCTTTACAGCCATTTGAATGTTCTTGTGTTAGAAAGCATTACATTCTGCAGCATTTCCTTTCACAATTCTGGTTCCCCAGAAGGCTTGTTAAATAGTTCACTTTACAGACTCCTCTTTCATTGCAGTCTGAGAAAGAAAAGTATACGCCAAGCTCCACGTTAAAAAACATAAAAGCAGCAATTTGTTAGAAGGCGTAGCCTGTTTTTTGACCTGTCTTTGAGTACAGAGAATATTTGACAAGCTAGAAACACAATTTCAATATATTTCTCTACTTATTGGTCATTCACCTTCAGAACTCCAGCGTAGTTATTTTGGTGATGGTGCAGCACCCGGACTACCCCTACTACCAGCGCCTGTGACTAACTTCAATCTGAGTACCTATTAGAGGGAAAGCCTCATTTGTTCAGATTTCTTAAGTAATGTTGCAGGGAATAGAACTCTGCTTAGGACCATAGAACATAAGCTGCGCACCTATGAGCCAGACTACCTATAGTTCCTCACTTGCTCTTCTAACCTTTCCAGAGAAACAAGTGAATTGGCACCCCAGAACACAACCTTCACCCTCCCTGTGATCGAGGTGACAGACACACTATATTGCTCTTGCTCGTTCTTGTCCACAATATGATAAACAAGAGGCACAAAGGAAGCTTATAATATTTATTTAAACTATATCGTGCTCTAATATGCAGTATTTGCACCACAGTTCGAAAACAAATGCATTACAAAAATATCTTTAGCATGGTTAATTAACCAAATACCACAAAAAGCCCTGGCATGTTATAAGCTAGTGAAGCTAAATGATTATTTAACAAAGATCTCTGGAATTAGAGGTGGACCCCATACCTTAACCACTTGACTGCTATGGCTTTCCCCTCCTGTGCTGAGAACTTTGAAGCCCATTGTTCATGACGAGCTCACCTTGTCATGAGCACAGCTCCAGTGTGCCTCATGACGAGCTGAGCTCGTCATGAGCATCGAAGGGGTTAAGCATACATAGACGGATGTTGTACATTTCAGCTGACACAGTGATCATGCTTCAGGACCTTTGCTCAGTGTGTTTTTAGAACTTCTGTTCCTCCATTATATGACAAGACATGTTTGCTCACAAACAGCAACCAAATTCTCGTGTTATGTTTTGGTGCTAGTGCCTGACCAGAGAGAATAACCAGGGGCATTGTTGTTTGACCTTGTTCATGGTGTTCAAATCCAATCCCAGGAAAAGAAAAAAACACAAACGTATGCAGGTTCTGTGCGAAAATACAATGTGGCCCAAAAGCAAGCAGTTTTATTGTAGTAATGTGTGCAGAAGAAATGCGCCCTACAATGTGCAAACTAGGCTAATGTAGGGAAAACGACAATGGGCAATGCTGGAAAAATGACAGTAAGAGATGTTAATTCTTATGGATATTTTCTGTGTATCCCAGGAAGTGGAGGCCTTCCAGGTAGACTGACCAGATTTTCAGAACCAAAAACTGAGAGCCATAAAAAATAGAAAAAGGACTCGGTTAGCACTGGTCAGTGCAGTACCCATATTTAGTCCTATTTCTGTGTAAGTATATATCATATATATCCATGTTGCATGCACTATTAATGGCTCCTTCTGCCATGGGCAGGTTTGTAATCCTATCCTTGGGTGATAGGCCCCACATAGTTTGATTAATCCCTCCCATTAAATCCTGCTATGCTGCATCAGTGAGGTTAGACAACACAGCCGAAGACTCTTTAAACACACTTTGTTCCTGGTGTGATGTTAGGGCTGGTGTGAAAGTGAGCTTTCACAGCATTGCAATAAATGTTCATACTTGGTAGGCAATACCACATGCACTGGCGCTGAGTGAGCTGGCCGCCCCTCCCTGTCCCACAACTCTGTGCCGAGATTTCCTCTTCCGAGTGCATAAAATTTGATGTTGCCGCCAATGCTTGAACCGCTGAGGGATGCTCTGACACGTCAAGACGCGTGGCAACGGCAAGGGCTGCTTTGCTTGGTAGGACTGCCTCGCTGACCCAGACCAATCTATCTCTCATGGCTCTAGTTGCTGTGGTTTGCTGCTTTCCGGAGGTGCACCGCCTGAGCCTTGACTGCTTTGGATCCTCGTGGCTGCTCAATGGCTCTGCTTAGTGAATTACTGTGGGAATATCAGGACAGTCCTGCAGAATGCTTTAAAAAAAAAAAAGTGTAAGATGTGTTTTCTTCAAACTTCAAATCACGAGCTAAAAGCTGTAAACCCTTGAGGATTATTAGAGTGCTGTTAGACATGGGGTCTCTAGTTGGCAGAGGTAAGTACCTTTGTCCAAATAGGGACCTTTGCTTTTAGTCAGGTTAAGGAGGATACACACCTAAAGTAACCCCTGCTCACCCCTTGGTAGCTTGGCATGAGCAGACAGGCTTATCTCAGTGGCAGTGTGTAAAGTATTTGTGAACACATACAGTAACACAGGGAAAACACTACAAATGATCACCACACCAGTTTAGAAAAATAAGTAATCTTTATCTAAACAAAAACAAGACCAAATGACAATAATGCACAATACCGTATTAAAAATAGGGCTTTCAAATGGTAGAAATAGTTTAGTTCAATGTAAGTTGTAAATGCGACACTTTTCTTGAACGTACCTTAGATGTGTTGCGCAAAGCAAACAAAATATCCCCACGGAAAGTGATGCGTATGTTCCTTACGCTCAGGGGAGGTGATGCGTCGGTTCCTTACTGCAGCGCAGGGGAGGTGATGCGTCACTTCCTTACTGCGCGGGGAGTTGATGCGTCTGTTTTTTACTGCGGAGCGCAAACAATGCGATGCATCGATCCAGTATGATGCGAGTCTTCGTGCAGCCACGCAGCAGGCTTGTGCTGGGATCGGTGCCGCAGCAATTTCTCCAGCCGCAACCAGCAGGCACCTCTTTGCAGGTTGGAATTCCAAGCTAGGGAATTCTGGTGGAAGTAGCCGCTGCAGGCCAACCCCAGACAGCAAACTGCACGGGGCAGTATTCCTCCTCTGCTAATCTGACTATTCTCCTTGCGAAAGGTTTCCTCTTGATTTCCCAGAAGTGATCTAAAAGTCTTGGCCTCTTTTTTTTATACACCAACATCTTTTGTTCTATGAAGGCAGAAAGTGTCTGTACCCAGCCAAAGCCAGTTCTTTGGGGCACATGCAAGTGCTCAACAACCTCCTTTGTCTGTGTGAACCCTGGCTCCAGACATACCACACGGGCGGAGCCGTCATTGTGGAAGGCCGGTGCAGCCCTATTCAGGTGAAGGTGCTACTCCTCCTACCACTCCAAATGCAGATCAGGCATTTTCAGCCGAACCCCGACTCATCAGACTTCTGGAGCCACTATCCTTCTACAGCCCCTGTCATCCAAAAGCCAGACATGCAATACATAAACTTCGCAGAGGCAAGCTGGATGGTTTGGCAAGAAACTACCCACTTTTTGAAAGTGATATTTTCAAATACAGAATGTAAAAATCCCCCTCACTAAAAGATGCACTTTAACATTCTGAGTTCAGGCATATTAAACTTTATTTTTCTATCTTGTTCCCAGGGTCAGTTATGTTTAGAAGATGTTATAAACTAACTGCCCATTCTGGCCTATGAGAAACGGTAGCTTTGCAATAGTAAAAAACAAAGTTGGCAGTATTTCACTATCAGGACCTGCCACACACAGCAGGGCATGTCCTACCTTTGACATACAATGCATCCTGGGTACCTTGGGCCTACCTTGGGGGTGACTAACATGAGGAAAAGGGAAGGTTAAGTGGCTGGCAAGTGTGCACTTGCCAAGTCGACATGGCTTTCCCAGACTGCACAAAGCTCTGCAATGGCAGGCCTGAGTCACATTTTGCAAGCTGCTTCTGTGGGTGGCACAATCAGTGCTTCAAGCCCACCACCAGCATTTGATTTACAGGCCCTGGTCACACACAGTGCACTGTACCAGGGTCTGGAAAGTAAATCAAATAGACAATCATGGAAACACTGATCCATAACACAATTTACAAAAGAGAGCATATGCACTCTAGCACTGATCAGCAGTGGTAAAGTGCCCAGAGTCCTAAAACCACCAACCGGTCAGAAAAAATACAGGAGGAAGGCAAAAAGTTCTGGGATGACCCTGCAAAAAAGGGCCAAGTCCAACAAGCGCCCTGCAAGTTTTTTTCAGACCTGTTGGTATACTGTGCCCTCTATGGACTGAGCTTTATATCTATTGTCTGGGACTTGTTGTCTATTTTTCTAGGGGTGATCCACTACATAATTTAGGGTTATAGATATACCTCATTCTAGGATTTTAAGAGGGACTGCGTTGAGGGGGATCACCAGGTTTCACTACAGACGCAGCCTCCCTATGGTTTGTCCCAGAAAAGCATCCTGGGAGTGGGTCACTGAGTGGATCCCATGCCAAGTCTACTCTATATTTAAGAGTGAATATCCAAACCCAACGCAATGGGAAAGCATCACCGCATTTCCAGCATGATGATCAATATAAATTCTACTGCCTGCCTGCCTCAAAATGAAAGTACGCTTTTCCCAAGTGAAATCTGCATCTGCTGCAGCAAGGGCATACAGCAATCTAAAATCCCGGCATGGGTCTGCTGCAGTATGAAGCCCGTTAAGTTCAGAGTAAGATATTTTGGACAGTGGAATCGAAGTTCAAACACTCAACAAGTGGGACCACAAGACCAAGAAGGACAGGAGCCTAATCCGGTTCCACAGGACGTGCCTTTAAACCCCTTTAGTATGATTAAGATGGCAGGGGATAATAAAGAGGCGTGACCAAGCAAACTTACTGCAGAAGGGGTGGAAGGAAGGCAGTTCTTCTTTAATGATAACAGTTGAAGAGATTGCGTGTTCAACCTCAGGACAAGCGAAGGAGTATCCACTGTTCTTCAAACCTAAAGCTACTACAGCCACACTACAGGGGTCTCCCATTAACATGCAACCAGGTTTAGTCTCAGGACTTCAGTTATTCACTCCCAGCTCAGATCAGGTTGCCCTCTTGACAGAAACCAGTTCCAAGCAAGGTCTTTCACTACAAAATGCTCATCAATACACAGCGGCTGCCTCGGCTTACCATAACTGATGTGAGCAAGGATGTCTCTCCACAAAAACAAAGCCAAGCTGAGTCAGAAAGATCGGTCTAGATGCATCAAGGGGATGAGGCAGCTGTGCAATAGGATATAAAAACCATGTAAACCTCATCCTGGGTGAAATAAGAGAACTGAAAACAACACAAGCAACCGAGATGGCTTCTCCGCTTCATAGCCTACCGAAAATCGAGGACGCAGTGGCAAGCTCCCTGCTCAGGAGGGAGAGTCGGATTTCACAGGTCAAGGATCCGATCAATAGAATGCAGCAGCAAGTGGATCTAGTGCGGAAAGAAGTCCTTGCTGGAGACTAAGATGGCATTGGAAAACCACTCTAGCTGTTCCAACCTTCGATTTGTAGAAGTACCAGAAGGCTGTGAAGAGACCCAAACTATGCAATGGGTCGAGACATTCAACGCAAACTTCGGGTTTTAGCGAAACTGAAGTCACGTGTTCACATGTTCACCAATCTCGAAGCTCAAAAATTTCTGAAAAGTATGTCTACTTTGACAGTCAAAATAAGAGAGAAATCAAGAATTAAGATCTGTCAGGGAGAGGGGGTTTGGGGGATTTTCACTGCAGGTGCACCAACATGGCACCTAGCACATGTAGTTGCCAGTCGAGGGAGGCTGGAGAGGGGTATTGTGTGCAATTCCCTTTCTCCCAGGGTGGGAGGGGAAGTGATGGGGGTTGGTGGTGGGGATAGCAGTCCTAATAAAAGAGTAGAAACCTAGATAAGAATGCAATAGTAGGGGAATTTTTTCGGATTTGAGGTTTTAACTCAAAACTTATTTGGAGAGATGGGGCTTGAAATACATATTATATCTGTAAATATTAATGGCGTATCCAATGAACAGGAGTACGGCTGTCGAATTCGATGGGTAAACCTCTTTCACCACAAATTCTTTTTCTTCAAGAAACTCCCTTAAAGACAAACACACCTAAACTTTTCTTTCCTAAATATTATTTGATGGTGTACTTTGTTGCTGCCGGATTGGCTACAAGGGGCGTATCTATCTCTCTATCTGTCTCTGTCTGTCTGTCATCCAGGATAGATGGATTTGGATTACAGTTGGAGTAAATGGCAATTTATTTAATTTTGTCAACTATTCCACACTGGTGGGGGATGACCGGAGGCCTATAATTAAGATTGAGTTGGCCAGAGAAACTGTTGGCCCCATAATTTTCAGGAGGGGATTTTAACTACATTCAGGACCCAGCACAAGACACTTCGAATAAAACGAAAAATCTTCTGAAGCAAACTATTAAAAAAAAAAAAAAAATAACTAGATTTATTGATACAAGACCATCAGTTGATTGACCCATGGCGCAGAGTCTCTTCCACTTTTTATTCTCAACGGTTCCAATCAGCCTCTCGTATAAATTATTTCCTTGTCTACCTCCCTAAGGTGCCTAAACTCTCAAATAAGGGATAATTATTTTTCAGACCATTCACTGGTTAGTCTGAAGATAAAAATGGAAGCTAGGCGAAGGGACCGGTCCAGTCAATCAATTTTCTTTTTCAGGTCAATAAGGGCACTGCCACACCTTTTGCAGTCTGGGAGACTTAAAAAGCATCTATTTGTGACCAGATCATTGCCTTTATGATAGCACAATCAAAAATTTGTGTGGCAAGCATAACTGAACTTCAACTACCAGTCGACACTGCCTTGCAGGCAATGTCCAGTTCGTCTGGAGATTGTATGGGGGTTGACCTTGCAGTTGGCTGTAGCCCAACAGGAACTAAGAGATTGTTTTCATAGTTGAAGAATTAAATAATTTGCTGACATTTCACCAACGGATGTATGAAGAAAATCAGTTGCTGGGTACATTTTTGGCCTGGTCAACACGGTTGAAGCAGGAGGCTGCATTTTACAGAAATGGAGGAACCAGCAACTGGGGTTTTGGTCTCCAAAAAGAAACAAGCATTTGCAATGCAATTGGTCTCGCATTTACGAGAGTTTGAGCTATTGGCATTGTAAATGACAATGTCTTATTTATGTATTGATTTTTAAAACATAAATAACAATCATTGTCATTGACAATCCCAATTGCTTAAACTCTCGCAAATGCGAAACCTTAATTTGTGTTGTATTGACCTCCTGTTCAGCTCCTGCCCTCTTGGTTAACATTGCGTCCTTAAGCAGACTAGCTCTGAAGTGGCAGTACTTGTTGCAGGCAGGGATGGCAAGTCAATTTGTCTGCTCGCTGCCTGTATTGAGAACTTTGTCCCAAGAGTCAAATAACACTTGTCTAAAAGGACAGCTTTACTCAAGTCTCTCATTGCCTTTTTATCATGTCAAGCGTCCGACACTCTGTGCCAGTTCTGATGACACAGACCGGTTTATATGGGAAGAATGTGAAAAAGCATTTCTTCGCGGCTCTGGCAGTTCACATGCTAATGCCTACGCCCTCAAATATTTATTTATCAGTAGTGACTGAGCATTTACAAACTGCAAATGCCTACACACGCTATCCTTTTGAAAATACAAATGCTGCAGCTGCGAAGCCCGTACCTTGTAGGTGCCCATGGGACCTGTGCATGGGGGTTTTGGGAGCTAGGGAGGAGGTAGGGCAGAGCAGGGAATGGCTGAGGATGGAAATGCCTACATATGCTACATTTTTTAAAATAGAAATGCTGCTGTGAAGCCTGTACTTGTATGCGCTTGCGGGACCTATGCATAGGGGTGTTGGGAGAGAGGGAGGATGTCGGGCAGAGCAGGGGAATGGCTGTGGGAATGAGGAAGTGTTGCCGTTTGATTGAGAGAGGCTCCGTTTGTGCTCAGAGGATGGGGGAGGGCTCATAATACGAAGCATGGGGGGCACGCAATAACAGCTTCAATGAACGTGCTGCACCACGCAAAACAAAAGGAAGGCGGCGCGGCTCAAAACGTTTTTTTACCCACGCTTCTGTTGAAAGTGTGCGCCTATGTGATAAATAAAGCGCGGTATGAGTTCTGGGTAAAATAAAAAAAAAAAATTAAAAAGCAGTCGCAGTGTTAAAGAAAAGCACAGTGTGCGTTTGTAAAAACACACAAAATGTTTTAGCTACAAGATGGCCCCTCACGTCATGCTGCTTCTTTTGCATGTTGGAAGCTGTAAAAAAGAAGGCGTGCCCACTGATATAAACAAGGCAGCGCTGGGAGGGGGGCTGGGCACGAAGGAAGGAGAAATGCGAGTCACGGCCGGAGGCCGGCCGTGAAAACAATGCAGCTCTCGTGAAACTGAAAGCACGGCCGACCAGCCGTGAAAGCCTTTGATGTCGCAGGGGGTGGAGCGGCACCAAGCTGGGCAACAGATGGCTGACGATTTGATGCTGTGCACGCACATTTTAGGTCAATGCGCTTGCGCATTGACCTAAAAGCGCACGGGCACAGCATCAAATGGCCAGTTAGTTAAAGTCTGTTTAAGCCCCCTATAGTCTCGCTTCGCTCAATGCGCATGCGCATTGAGAGGCGAAACCTAACAAGGAGCATTTTTATTTTTGTGTGTTTTTTGTTTTTTAGCACTATATTAACCTCTATGCAACTAAATATACAGCTTTGAGGGAAGCGATATGACAGTATGTCTTGGACATTAATTTACAGCAGATGTCAAGTTCCCAGGCAGAGGAAATAGTGGCTGAAATCACTACATTAGGAATGTGGGAGGCTTTAGCTTCAATGCCATCTGGCAAGGCTAGCGGAAAAGACTGCCTTCCAACTGAGTTCTACAAAGAGCTCATACCTTTTTCAGTAGAGCCTTTTAGTTTTGTAAAAGCAGGTGGTGAGGTTCCATCACTTTTTAAGGAATCCACAGTAGTTAGCTTTGTTAAGAATCCCAGAGTTGTTAAATTTAACAGGCCAATCAGTTTACTAAGCTCTGATTATAACCTGTTCATGAAAATCTGGACCAATCTAGCTGGTTGGCATATGTAATCTAATACTGCTTTTTTAATACATGCATTAGATTTCCTCAACATCAGTCAGATACTTGGATTTATAATGATGGTAGATGCTGAGAGAGCTTTTGCCTTGGTCAATTGGGAGACCCTTTTGTATGGCATTAATGTGGGTTTCCTAACTCCATTCCTAACATGCTATGAAATCTAGATCAAGGAGTTCAGACTCAGTTTTTCGTGAATTTTAACTTAGCCAGAGTCGTAGATCTAAATTGTTGAACTCCGCAGTGCTGTCCTTTTTTGCCTGTTTTATTTTCTTGTTTTTATTGAAGCATTGGCAGTCAGGATTAGGGCAAATGTAGGTATAGAATACCCTATAGTGGGCACGACTAAATCAAAGCTGTTTGCGGACAATATTATTCTATACCTAAAGCTGCTAGAACAAAATCTACCATATGCATGAACACATTTTCCCTTAGACACAGAATGGGCAAAACCCTTTGATGCATCTGGCCTTAATATGTTCGCGGAGTTTGCTCAATTTCAATCAATCGGAGGGTATAAAATTAATCGTAAGAAAACTGAAGTTTTGATATTTAACACCTCGATTAACATCCTTACCACTACTCTTCAATGTCAAACTCTATCCAACAATCCAACTCGATATCTCATAGTATACATAACTAATTCTCATGCAAGACTGTATAATTTAAATCATCATCATGATGAAGAAAATTCGAGATTTATTACATAGGTGGTCATTTCTGCCGCTCACCTTAATTGGTTGGGGTTCTCAAATTTACATGTCCGATTTACCCCTGTTAATTTTTCTTTTTACCAACATCCCGATAAAAGCAAATTCAGCATTATTTAAAGAACTCTAAGCACTATTTTGCCAATTTGTTTGAAACAAAAGGGCACCCAGGGTTAAATATCCAGTACTTAAACTGGAAATGAGTGGGGGGGGGGGGGGGAGGTGCATAGCTCTGCCCCAGATCTGAACATATGTTCACATAATTGACCTCCAGGGATCCTTAGATTGCTTCTTTTTGGAGAAAACGGTAAAAGAAGCAGGGTCCCAGCTCTCAGTAGTTATAAAGATAGTAAAACTCCCAAAGAAAAACTAGGTACAAGACACTACAAGAATTAAAAATGCAACTTCAGTCTCTATATTCCTTGAACGCCATGGCTGCTGGGTATGAATATCTGGAGCTCAGGGAATGTAAAGTTGTGGCGCTACATATCTAGTCCAGTTATTTAAGATTTTGGATTATTCACGGCTTCAGAGAATAGGGTCCTTTTTTTGGTGGGAGGGAGATGAATTACCTGGCAGGGAACAGCAAACTAGGTGCCGTCATAGTCGTAAGGTAATCTTTTTGGGATATTTTGCAGATAACTCTTAGAATGGAGAAATTTTGTCTTGTGGCTAGTGCAGGCTCATCACCACTACTGGTTGCTTTCTTTTGAGCAAAATTAAAGAGTCGGCAATTGGAATAGACTTCTGCGGAATCCAGGGGAAAGTCACTTAATAAAATGTTTTTGAGTCGAAATTTCCAATCATGTTGCTTCTTTATTTAGGCGGAGAGGCAGATCTCACAACTCTGCAACAAGTCTTTAAAGGCTGCCAACTTTAAGCAAATGTCATTTTTGTCACGCTGGATGGCTTACTATACTCTGAAAGGCCTCCACAAAATGTTTCCTGACTTGGAAGACAAACGTTTTCGCTGCCAGCAATTAGGAGCAGGGGACTGGCTCAATACCTTTTTCACATGCCAATGTTGACCCAGTTTTGGGCTTCAATATTTAGTGCTCTTAGTAAATGCCTGCATATCCAATTTAAGCCAGAGGCTGCCATGGGGATCTTTGGCTTCTGTAAACTAAGTCACAATGTTTTTTTTTCTAAACTGGGGGGAGGGTGTATTACACAATAGCCTCCTTATTGGCGCGATCTCCGATTCTACTGAATTGGAGGACAACCAGAGTACCTACATACGTGCAATAAAACAATAAAATGACTCTCACATGGAAATTTGAAGAGGCCTACACAAAAAGGGTTAGAGCTACTAGGTTTGCTGTGGACTGGACATATTTGAAGGGAGTAGAAAGGGAACCGATGTAATTTAGAGTATATCATACTTGACTTCATCCCGATTTGTAGCGATGTATCGTACTCTTTTAGGCCAGGTAGGCCAGCCTCCTTGTTGCAGAAAGCATCTGTGGACTGTTTGTTGGAACAGTGTGTAACTTGAGCTAGGTTATGCCATCATATCCTATTGTAAATACTGTTTCATTCTTTTCAGGGCCTGCTGATGGCTACCATAATTCCACTATCGACCGCTATGCAGAAACTTGAGGATGTAGAAAATAACTACAAAACGAGAATACGCCATTACAAGGTGAGTGGGTATTTCTCTTCTGTGTCAGGGTAAATGGCAGGAAGTAGAGTTGAGGTTAGTATGTAATGTTTATCATGATCTAGACACAAAAGTACAACTGAAGTAAATGAGCTTCCACCGTGTCCTTCTGCAGTTTCGCGCATTTTCATCCTCGTCAAGAAGTTCCCCCAAATCCTTTTTTTTTTTTTTTTTTTAAAGCACAAGAAGCTCATATTAGTTACACTTGAACAACAAATTTAGGTTGGTAGCAAGATGTTTGACAGATTAGAATGGAATAACCCACATTTTATTGTTAAGTAGTTGCCGTACTAAATCTCTGAACACGGTTTACTTTCTCGGATGACTAGGCTGAACAGGTTTTGCAGACCCCCCCCCCTTTATTTTAGGACATGATCTCACTTTTCCTTGCAATATTTTTAGATATTTTAGTTTTTTTTGTTTTTGCTACTGTTCTTGCTAATGTTTGGCACTATCTTTCTGTTCTGTCTGTGTACCTGCCCTTCTATGGTAACCTTTCCAGGAAGGGTTAACATGGGTGCGGTCTGCCTTATGTCCTCTTCTACCACTGAGGAGTGTGAGAAGACTTTTATATAAATGTAACTACAGTATGTTCGAATCGGACATTTGGCAGGAGACGTCCTGCTGTGGGATAGTGTCTGCCACTGAGCCCTATGTGTAAACATAAATGCCATGCACTGTTACTCGTATATGCTTTCTTTGCTTAAAACTGTAGAAGGGCGTTTTTCTTGTTCCTTCAATACCCCGGAGAACTACATTGATTTCACCACCCATGACTGTGTTTTTGATTTCTGATCCTGCTCACAGTAGAGGCGTGTGATATTCTAGGATGTCAGTGCACTCAAAATTGATGTGGAGGGATACTTGGCTACCCATGTTATACCTCCTATCCTTGGCGTGGTCTTCCCGTAAACTTTTTGCTTTCTCCCCTCTGGTTTTCTGAATTTGTTTTTGTTGGCAAACTTTAACTTCTAGCCAGTGCTAAAATAACTTTTCTCTCCCTCCAAAATGGTAAAATTGGCTTACAAGAAAATTAATTGTGGTGTAGGTGCCAGGTACTACATGTATCCAGGACCTGTAAGTTAAATGCTACTTGTAGACTTGCAGCACCTAGTGTGCCACCTAGTAGAGTAGCACTATAACATTTCTCCAGCCTGCTATAGCAGCCTGTAGTGCAGTTATCAACTGCCAATTTGATCTAGCAATATTTTTGCTTGAACCGAGCATTTATTTTTAATATATATGTCATTGCTAAAGTAGGCCTTAAACAGCCCATAGGGCAGAGTGCATTATATTTTAAAAGTGGGATGCATTTTTAAACATAACATGTCATGATAGTCAACTAAATTCGTTATTCACTAGTCAAGTCAAGTCAAAAGTTCATTGTATAACTAATTGAAATCATTACAATCTTCCCATGATAAAAATAACTATATAGAAACAATTAATGTCAAGCAACATTAAAAAAATTACCCATTCATTTTACAGCTCGGCCTCCAAAAATGTTATACATACAATAGTTAAAATTTGGATCAAGGCCAGCACCTGCCATCTCTATGGGGTCTTAATCGTCTTTAGGTTCAGTTTGTATATTCCATAAGAGTCCCAAAGTAGGGTGGCCTTCCTCCTCAATGTTCCTCCTGCTCAACTTGCCCTAATCATTTTCTTATCTCTGCCAGGAATTTTACTCCCCGGCAGGCCAGATTTATGGAGGAGCCTCCCAGCCAACTTGTCACTGCCTCTCTGCATGTTCGAATTTTCAGTTCATTGAAGATAGGCTTCAAATACCGTCTCCTCTGGACCATTACTGCTGGACATGCACAAAGAAAGTGGGATAAGGATTCCGTTTTATATCCGCAAAGACGGCATTGCTCCGTTTGATGGTTATGTTTCCAGGAGGGTAATAGATCTTTTGAAACATGCTGTCCCATCCGGTAGTCTATATAGGATCTTTTTAAGTGCCCGCTGAAGTGAGATGATAAATATGCTTGCAGTTTAAGTGATTTATAGGAGGTGATGATGGTCCACCCATGCCGACGTTTGGAGATTGTATTTTTATCCTCCAGGAAGGAGTTCCTTTTAGCTGCCTCATTGGCTAATCTACTTAAACCTGCTTTGCCTGCCCTAGTTTTCCATACTGTTTCTAAATTGAGCTCCATCAAACAGGTTTTCAAGTTCCTTCCCCAGGCGCTCGGAGTTTCACTGTTCGCCTGTTTAATTTCTTCCCAGCACAGACAATCCATGGTCTCCCGGTCAGCGGAGCGAAATTTGTGGCGGAGCTTCACGAAGCCACTCATGCTCCGGAATTTCTGGTTTTGCAGTCCAAATTCGAGCCGTACTTGCAAAGGGGAGACAGATTTTGGCAGGTTGAAGACGGCCTTGTAGATCTTTATCTGCAGGTCGTTTAATAGATCAGCCTCCAAGTTACTAGACCGTAAGACAAGGTGGGCAAAATTTGGGCAGCCGTGACCTTTAAAAGGTGATTGTAATTTGGACAGTCCAGTTTTGCTTTTAATAATCGATATGCAAAAATTACTGATTGCGCTTTAGCTTTTATTACTCCTTTATGCTCCTTATGTTTTAATCCTTGCGCGATTGTAATTCCAAGGTATTTGTATGATCGTTGCTCTTCCACCGTTACCCCGTTCGCAGTCCATTTATACTTGATCTTTTTTGGTTCCACTAGGCAAACAACTTTTGTTTGTGCTTTGTTTAATTCCAACATTTCCCGTTTCAGATAGGATGCTAATTTATTTATTGCTCTTTCTAGTCCAATTGGTGTTTTGCTTAGCACTACTATGTCGTCCGCATATTGTAGAAAATAAATTGGGTTATTGGCCAGTATCGGTGGATGACATTCAGCAGCTTCCAAAACTTTGCTGATATCTGAGAGAAAAAGGTTAAAAAGGCTAGGAGCTAACACGCAGCCTTGTTTGAGGCCTTGATGCTTTGTAATACTCGAGGTTGTACTGCCTCCATTACCTAATTTCACTCTTGCCCATGTGTTGTTGTACAGGGAGAATATGACCTTTAATAGTTGGTTCGGCAGACCCCAGGTGATTAACTTTGCCCACAGGCGCTCTCTGTTCACCCGATCAAACGCTGACTTTATATCAATGAAACAGGCGTACAACCGGGATCCCTTGATTATGCTTCTTCCATTAAGAGTGACAGACTGGCTAAGTTTGTTACAGTTCCCATCCCTTGCCTGAACCCTGTTTGGAACTTAGGGATTATGTTCGTGTCTCCTAACCAGTCTTGTAGCTGTGATAGGATACAAGAGGCATAGAGTTGAGCCTCAACATCTATTAAGGATATCAACCTGTAATTTGCGGGGTTGCGATGGTCTCCCTGTTTAAATATCGAATGAATAATGTTCCCTTTCCAGGAGGCGGGGACGTCTGCATGTGTGTATATGTAGTTGAATAGGGGTGTTAAAATCTCTGACCAGAAGTCTGGGTCGTTCTTGAAAAGCGCGTTGGGCAGCCCGTTCGGACCTGCTGCTCCTTCCGTCTTTAATTTTAATATTATGCCCCTCAATTGTTTTTTGGTGGTTAGAGGAACTATTTCAGTGGCCCCATTCTCTCCTTTCCAGTCTTCGTTTTCTTTATTGTCCAGGCTCTTGTTTCTATTTCTTTTCCCCTCATCTGGCTCCATCACCCGGGAACCTTCGGTGGGGCCAGGGTCTGTATTACGATACAAAGTTTGCACGTGTAGAGCCCAAGTTTCCTCTCCGACCCCTGCTTCTTGTTGGAGGCTTGCTCCTTTATTTAGATCGTTGATGATGCCCCAGAAGTCCCTACTATTTGTCAATTTTCCTGCACACAGTAGTTTGTTCCAGATAGTTTCCTTATGTGTAATCTTGGCAACCCTCAACGACTTCCTGTAAATGTCCTTGCTTCCTTTAGCTTGCGTTTGTTTGGAGTAATCCCCAATCTTTTTCCCTGCGCCAGTAAACTGACCTCTCTTGCGACCCTTCTCTTTTGTGCTCTTAAGTCCATGTTGAACCATGGCTCCTTCCTAGTGTTTATACTTCTTGGATTCCCTGGCACTACTGGACATTTATTCAGAAGGTCCAGGGACAGCTGCTCCCAGTTAGTTAAACATTCTTCCTCTGACTGAGGACCTAAATTGGACATATAATCCTTTGCTGTGTCCTGGATATTTTTCATCCCCCCCGCGCCATTTTAACTTTTTTAGGTTGAACTTTTAGGCATGTTGTAAGAGTTCATTCTTTGTGCCAAGGTAAGCGTGATATTCATTCTCGTTATTTGGGGGAAGTGATCGCTTTCTATGGGTTGGTCAATTTGAAATATTTCGATACTGGGGAGTAACTCCTTGCTTGTAATTGTATAGTCTATTGTTGAGTGAACCTTGCCACTCAAATATGTAACAGCTGCCGGCATATCGCCCTTTGTTTTACCATTCAAAATTGACAAACCCAGGTCTCCTAATATAGTTATCTTTTGTCCACCACAGGTCTTCTCTTCCACCTGATTTTTAACTATAAGGTCACAGTTAAAGTCCCCTGAGATGAACACTGGGCATTGCGCATAAGATCTTTGCATCGCTTTTATCAAGGATATTAAACTTGCATATTTTTCTTTCTGGGTCTTCCTCTCAGGGTTGATATAAACGTTAATCACTAAAAGTTGCCACTTTTGGTTCCCAGGTGGGGACCTATCAGTAATTCTGATCACTTTGGCCCAGTTAAACCCCATGTCCAGTTCTTCTGTTACCCAGTTGTATTTTTGGGCGACGTATGTTGATAATCTGCCTTGGGGAGCCCAAAAGGTGAGAAGCTTTCAGTAAATATGATGTTCTTTAAACCCTGCGATTGAGATAGGTGTCAATTTCCATGTCTCCTGGATCAGGATTAAGTCTTGTTGCTGGAAGAAGGCTAGTGTTTCATGGTCATGGGCCATTTCTTGAAAACCATGGACATTCCAAGAGCAAAACGAGACACTTCGCTGCCTTTTTTCCTTCTGGATTTGGTTCCGCTTCTCTGCTGCCATGAGAAAGTTAGGCTGTAGGTTAGGTATGTTTTTTGCTCAGTGCCATTGGTACCCATGACCAATCCATCCTGTCCAGCACTTGATGTCCGGTGTTTTGCGTGCTTTCTATTGTAGTGACCCTGTTCTCAGTAATTGTGGAGGCTGGCGTGGACGGGCGAGCGCCTCGCACGCAAGTGCTTTGACTTTCCCCGGCTCCCTTTTTCCTTTTTTGGGTTTCGTAAGCTGTCTTTTAGGGGATAGGGATACCTTGGACGTTTTTGTGCCAGTAGGGTAATACCCCATGCTCCAAACTGTGGTCTTGCGGAGTATGTCTTGTCCACCGGGTCCTTTGTGGCCCAAGTTGTTACACATTCCTCGGTATCCGAATAATGTCTGTTTAGTTGGAATTCGACGGCTATCAAATCCTGGGAGGTTATCTATTTAAGTTCTGCTATTTCCTTAAACCGTTTTAACAGGTTGCCTCGATTAAGGATATCCTGCCTTCCCTTTGTTGAATATTCGGGCACGAATGTCAATTTTAATTCAAAAGCCTATATATGATATGGATGGTCTTTAGGCAATTGAGTAGAATCTGGTTTGAAAGCTAAAAGATTATAAGTTATAAGAGTGTTGCGCATTGCGAGAGATTCTTGTTGCTCTCGCCCTTCTTTAACCTCCTCGAATTTTCCTTTCATTATTTCTGATGGTCCAGTTTTGATTGTCCTTATTGATTCGAGGATTGAGTCCCTGTGGAGTAACATGCATCTACGATCCTTGCCAGTTATTGTGACTCTTGGGGTTTAGCTCAGTTTCGTTTTCTGGTGTTATTTTTTCCCCGTGTATTTTGTTTATTTTTTCTTCCTGTATTGTGAATGTATGCTGTGCATTACTGGCCTTTATTCCCTGTATTCCCTCACCAATTACGCTTTCTTTGTGCGTAGTATCCGCCGGGGCGAGTGTCGTTATCATTTGGGAGAATCCTACTTGACCTGCAACCTTCATAGGCTTTGTTTTGTCTTGTCGCATTTCTTGACATTTTTTTTTTTATTCAGGTACTTTTGCACTTCGCTGATCGTAATCTGCAGGGGAGGATTTGCTCATTTTGCTTTTTGTGAAGGGGGGGGCAGGGGGTGGGGGTGGTAATTGCTCCAGAAACCAGACATCCTTCCCTTGGTGAGGTTGCTAGAATGTGCTTATGTGGTGGTGCATTAAATCCATCCTCTCCACCTGGCAGCGTGTTCAGTGGTTTACTTTTGCTTTCCTGGGGAATATTCATTTTGAATATAGGAAAGATATTTCCTTGAACTGTACTTTGTTGCTTTTTATACTTTAGCCTGGCCTTCCTTGCCCTTTTCCTTTGCCTCTTTGTTGGCTTGGCCTCGATAGGGGACTTATTGGTGGACTGAGTTGCTTCCATTAAGTTCACTGTTCTTTCTAATTTTTCATCGACTGATACTTGTTCTTGGTTGTCTATTGTTTTGCTGCTTGTGTTTCCTGGTACATGATTACTTTTTAAAGTTGCCGGCATGTCCTGATTAAGTTGCGTTTCCCTATTCTGTTTGCTGATGCGGGTTAGTGTTACCTCCCCTAGGATGTCTTTTAAGATGCCCGGAAGACTTTCTAACTTCTCGATTTATACTCCTGCAACCGCAATTGAACTGTTGTTTACCGTTGTAAGTATGGGGCTCCGATTTCCCCCTGTTGGTTAGAAGAGACGAAAGTAAGTCCAACTTAGCGTTTATGCCTGAGATATGACCAGCGATTAGGTTTATGAGGTCTATCTGGACCTCCATTTTGTCAGATTGATAATTCAGCACCCTTATTGCTTGATCTAAGGTGCCTAACAAAGGTTGAGTCCATGGAGTAGATGGCTGTTCTTTTTGGAATTTTCGCAAATCGTCCGACTCTGGGTCCATCGTGCTCACAGAAGAGATTGTGATCGGTGCTGTATGGTTAGAGTAGTTTCGATTTATTGGCATGATTCCGCTATCATCCAATACTAGCCGTTGTTGGTCTTTATTTGCCAAGGGGCTGCGAGGAGTGGAAACCACCATGCCCGAGCTGATCTGATGAGCATTATTACACATTGCTGCGGGTGATGCTCTCCCTCGGGAATCTTTATCCTTGGTTATTATTTCAATGATTTCTGCAAGTTTGGAGTCATTAGATAGAAAAAGAGGTTTTAACCATGGATCCACTTCTTGTGCGGGCGACGTGGAAGAATTACTGAGTGTTAAAATTTCCTCCTTGGGTTCCTTTATGGAGTCTTTTGCTTTAGCAATATCCTCTAGTGCTGTCTCTGCGGATGTTGTTGTGCTTCTGCTCAAATTCATAAAGTTTGCATTTGACAGCAGATCCTCTGTACTATCCTTTCTTTCTGTACTTCTCGTTGATTCCCTTGCAGGTGTAGGAGTTTTGAGATGATGCACTTGAACAGTAACTAATACCGACTTAGTCTGAAAGAGTCGTTCGGTTCTGAGGAAGTTGGGTCCCAGTTAAGGCATTGTTAGTTTTCGTTACGCCTTTGGCCCGGGGAGACAGTGAGTTAAATGGAACGATGGGGCTAGGCAATTTGTAGGCCTCGGCTGTTGATGCGTAAATCGCCGCCATTAGGTCCTTTAAATAGAAAAATGTATAAAGACTGGTTTTTCGTCTTGTACTCAACACGGCTGTTTCAGGGGTCGGTGCCGAAACCAACCTCTCTCTAGGACTTGGCGGGTTCCCTTTTTCGATCGACAGAATGGCTTCCTCAGATGCTTTTTGGGTGGGGGTTTTTTGTTTCTTTTTGCTTATCACCACTTGACGGATTTTCCCTGATCTCATCTCTGGTTTAATTCCTTAATGCTCCTTCAGTCCCACCTGTAATTCTGGCCGTGAAATTGGGATGGACTTTTTTTTTCTTCACTGCGTTTTTGACGAGGGAACTGGAACTGAGAAGACCGGTCAACAATGGGGGGTGGTGCTCTTCTACCCCAGCTTTATCTTATATGGTCACACCAGTTACAATGTGGCAAGGGAAGTCCCAAAAGGTAGATAATTGGGTGCACACTTCTGGTCTAGTTTTTAATTTTTAACTCGCACCCTTAAATAAAGTCAAAGGAGAGTGAGGTTAAGTTTTGAGATCAATAAGATACAATAACTTCGGGCAGCTCACCGTTTCTTGTGAAGGCGAAGGAATTATTGGCCACTGAAGGTGAAGAGGTTACTCTCTGGGTCTTGGCACTCCGACTTGGGTCGCCCAGTGCTGCTGCTAAAGCCCCACGCTGTTTTTGTGACTCCTGCGGCTCCTTGCTGCTGCTGTCCCCCCCCCCCCCCCCCTCCCTGCCACGGCAGAGCCTGCTACCCGCTGGGCTGGTGTCGGGGTTAGGCTGGCTTGGGCTGGTGTTCCCGGGCTCCTGGGCTCCTCTCGCCAATCGGGTCCTCTCTGCCACTGCTGTTACTACTGGGTGCTTCTGCCGGTGCCCCCTGCCGGGCTGCACAGCTGGGCGGAGCTGGTCTTGGTAGATCTTGGCCAAGCTGGTGAGGGCTGGCTGGCTGACTAGATTGAATGTTGCCGCTGCTCCTGGCTACCGCTGCTGCCCCTGCCGCCAAGCTCCTATCCCGCAGCTCGTGCTTCTCCCGCCCAAGCACAGGGGTGCCAGCGGGCGGGCGAGCAGACAAGCAGGGTTGGCAGCGGCGCTTGTATCTTGTATCCCCAGCTCGCGGTCTCAACGCCCCCCAGCCACAACGGCTCGGGTCGGCTTGGTTCCGGTCACAAAATACCGGCTCGAGCGACACACTGCTGCCGGTCGGCTTCCTCGCTCGTAGAACGTCGGGCTTCGTGCTCACTATTGGAAGACCTGCTTTTCCCATAGGATCGCATTGGTTTACTTTATTTCGTTTGATCAGTGCTATTTAATTTAGACGGGTATAAATATGTTTGACCTCAAATGAATTGTAATTTATATTACTCCTTAATGGTAAAGGCGAATTTCAAGTCACAATTCTGAAAATACCACTTTTAGAAAGTTGGTAGTTTCTGGTCCTAGCCATTTGGTGCCTCATGCCAGTCACCCTGCTGTTAGGCTTTGTGTATGCATCGCAGACCATGAGACAAAAGGATTTAGTTGTGGGCTGGATGGGTGGAGGCGGAGCTGTTCCCTGCCCCACTTGGACTTCAATAGAGACTGCATTCAGCACACACAAATAAACCCAACTAGTCTTCTGTTACCATAGAGTTCTTAGAGCCTTGGGAGGGAGGGGAAGGGGATACTAGACCCAGATGCTGGGATATCCTAGAAGTTTCCCCCATTTCAAAGGCTAGCACTAGTTATAAATATTAGACCCTCCGCAACTTCTCAGTACACTTGTGCACCTGCGGAGGATATCACGACTGCCTTGGATCCCCAGAGGCCTGCTTTGATGCTTGAACTCAGGACTAAAATAGTGACTCCAAGGGCAGGTTGGCTGCCCTCCCGCCCCCCCCCATTCCTGCCGGAGCAACAGGGACATAACCGACTCCTGGGACCTTAAGCCCTGCACCTAGCCTCTGATGGAGTGAATCTTTACTCTGCAAGTGGTGCCCAATCAGTCCTGGACCTTTGGGAGTGTTGGTTTTATAAATGTGGTTCTCCTGACTAACGCTAAAAGTTGGGACTTAAATCCTTTTCACCAAAAAAAGGCATGGGAACTAACACAAGACCGGACCTACTTGCCTACCGATCCACCTGAGGTGTATTGTTGGTCGGCCTGACTTTGCTGTAGCTCCTGCTAAGTTCTTTTCCACAGCAGCAAATCCTGTTCAGTTGGACCTATATATGGTATTCGGCATCGTGAGTCCTTCCTGGCTACTGCCTTCAGATTTGTCCTGTTGGAGATTTTCCGCTTCCAAAAAGGTGACTAAGATCGAATGTAGAAATCTTCACGTCATCCCTGTCCAAGGGGTCCCAGACAACGCATCCTGCTCTACCACCACCAGCTGCCTAGCTCTGCTGTACTTCACCTTTCAGGAACTTTTTGTTGATATTTCTTCCAAATCAAAAGGTAAGCCTAGACCGGGCCCAATCCATCTTGTGTAGGGAAGCCAATCTTTATCGTGGTTGGCCTTAACTTTTAACTTGGACCATGTCTTGTGTGACCAGATTGCAGCAGTTAGCACTTTGATCTTTTAGGTGTTATTTTTCACTTAAAACTTTAAACACTCATAACTCTGAGATTTCTTTTTTGTGTGTCATTTTATGTATTTAATGATAGTCTAGTTTTGAAAATTGATGTGGGATTATTCTTGTGTTTTTACTTTATTACGGTTTGTGTGCTGCATAAATACTTTAGACATTGCCTCTAAGTAAAGCCTAACGGCTTTTGTGCCCAACTACCAGAGCATTACAGGTTAAATTATTGACTTATGTGGTTCACCCTGACCTGGATTGTGGTTGTTGCTCTAAGGATTTTCAACACCTTTCAACCAATAACCCAATTTCTTAAACGCCTCATTTGATGTAGGTGGCTTTGACTTCAGTGAAGTTATCAGTCTGCGCCATCAACTTAAAGACTGAACACAAAGATACGGAGTCGTAAGTCTTTAAACAATTAAGGCATTTGTTTTTCTTTTCTAGAGCTATCCACTCCAGAGTTTGTGGCAATCTTGGCATCTGAGGCTTGTATTTGCACACTTATTGTGCTAGCTTTAACTCCTGACCTTACTAAGATGGGACAACCACTGCCTGATTACTTACACACTCTGTGTTCAGCATAAAGATGCATAGCAAGAACAAATAGCGAGTCTTGGGGAACTTCTAGACCTTGTCAGCAAAGATCAAAGGAAGACCACCACAAAAAGGATTGAGTGACAGAGGAGGAGCCAAGGATTGTGTGGTTTGCACAAGTGTCATCCCTAGGCATCATCAGTTGTCCTTGACATTCGAGGAATGATGTCATAAATACACAGCTGACCTTTTCAGACGACGCGCTGTCCCCATTAAACCTGTTTCTTTCCTTCTTCAAATGTGTCTGGATAGGTTTGTGGCATGCCAGGAGAGTTTCCACCATAGCGGAAAATAAACGGAACATCACAATTTAATCTCCTGTAGCCTTCAGTAATCTTTGTTCTGCAGCAAAAGAATCAGCGAGACCCATTGTTTCTGTGGTCATGTGGGTCTACCGTGGGCATGTTTGCCCATGCTTAACTTCATACTGCGTGTATGATGTCTTCTGAACGTCTTAAAAAATGCCAAATGCCAATTCAGTTTCTTCTTGCACATGGATGTGTTTCTGTTTGTCTGTAGAAGCAGGCTGGTATGAAAACTTGGAAGGAAGCAGCTGTACTACTTTATATGGATAGATCTGGCTTTCAATTTTACTGTAGTATGTGCCAGTTGGATGCCATTACTGCTTATTGAAAGTGCCCTATGATCCATGTGATTAAAGATTTCTTGCAAAAAGAACAATTGATGGACAGAATGCAGAACAATGTCATACATTCACCCCAGTACCACAGTTTTTTTGCTCACCATGCCATTCCAGTTTGGACCCAGCCATATGCAAATCAGTCTTGACCCTGCCCCCAATGGAAACAGTCCAGCTCGAACAGCTAAGACAGGTCCTCCCTGGACTTTAAATCGGCATCCTAGGACCAGTTTCTGGCTTTCAGCCCTCCTCATCCAGGATAGCTAAACTCCAGTGGCATGGAGAGCACTAGAGCATTAAAGATTTCTTGGGCTTAGACCAGTGGTATGGATCTTTGATATCAAATCCTGAATTCCGCTGGATTACTGTGTATTTCTCTCAGGGGACTTCGGACGGTCTGTTTTGAGAACTGGAAGTTTCACAATCCTAATCGGTAGGTAAAGCGAATTTGTAGAACACTTGGTAGAGAAATGTGGTATATTGCACCGACTCCAAAAATGGCCTGCCATTAATACATACTGAATGAATGTCTTTAGGGTTTTTTCCCCCACAATACCTGTGGTTAAAGATTTATTTGGCAGGTTCAAAAGCCTTGCTTTATTAAGATGACACCATCTCCATGAGAGCTATATATACACTGTAGTTTAACTGAGTGGGCCCATCTTTTTGAGCTAATGGACGTGGCAGAGTGCAAACATCTGTTCTGAAAGGTCGCCATCTTAGAACCCATATGAATGTTGTGGGAACACCACATCAGTAATCCTCTGCACAGAATGCCATATAGCAACGATTACAGTAATTTCAAGGAGAGTAGCTCACCACAAGGTCACTTGGAGTTTTCTAGAATAGGGATTTGCATTCGAGATCGACGTGTGTTTCAATCCTTGCCTGTTTTCCCCATTATGGTCCTTTTCTATGAAGACTCTTCACCGGTCTTTACTGCTGATGTGCCCAGGTGAAAGCTTCATGTGTGCTATGTTCTCGCATTCTTTGCATTCTAGATTCTGCCATTGTCACGTTTATCTGAATTGGATTAACATCCCTCCCTTCTTTCTCAGGATGTATCCCATGCTAGGGAAGGGTGAGTGAGCGCCTTACATATTCTGATAGTGAAGGTGGTGGTCTACGTCTGATGTAACCGAAGGCTAGCATATGCAATAGTTGAGGAAAAACCTTAAGCAATTTTAAGTACTCCATGAAACTCTTAGCACTCTCAGTAATTAAACTTTGTGTGCTCAAGTATTGATGGGACTCAAAGGGGCAAATGTGGTATGCGTTGTTTGATCACCATGCCTCTCCTCACCTTGTCTGCTGATCTTTGATACCCAGCTTTCAGTGTTCTGTTTCGTGAACACATTAGCAGGTGGTTTTCTTGCAGAGCTGGGTCAAAACACGGTTTCCAATCTGGAGGCCTTGTGCTTGATGCTGAACTTTTTTCTTTAACGCTGACCTTTGCCTTAAGCATTTCCATAAAGGTGATGTATAGATGCTAGATGAGGCAATGTCCATGTATGCGTTGTATGTTGCACATGCTAAGTGCTGTATACTTCAACCAGGACCCGGTTTCCCGCCCTGTGATGACATTCAATTGTAACCTTATTGAGCTGCTTGAGGGATGGTGAGAAGAACTATAGGAAGACCAGTGTGTAGAACATTGTTCTGCTCACAGTCAAGGCTACAGTTATATCCTGAATTAAGTTCTCAGTGTGTCTTCCACTCAAATCCTTTGAAAGTTGCTAGCTACAGGCCTTTCTGTGGTCAGTTTGATCCTCTGTGGAAAGCAGGTAAGAGTTTCACAGTAAAAGGGCTCACCTGGTTCACAGAAGAAATGTTGGCAGCTTTGTGATTTGGTGATACCTTTTGAAAGGAGAGACTATCTATTCAGTCATCATGGCACGTGGAAACTCTGAAAACAAATCTGCTACTACCACTCTACAAGAAAGGCAAGACCTCTGATCCCAGCTCCTATTGACACTTCGGCCTAATCTATATGGTAGACCATCTTCTCTAAGTTCATCCTGAAACCTCTGGCCTTAATGCGGTGATGAGAACCCTATAAAGTGAAGTTTCAGGCGTGGACTCTCTATTCTAAATTAGACCTTCCTTCTCTACTATGTCTTTCATTAGTTACTCACCAGAAGACTTCTACCCCTGTCTGTGGACTTTGCAGAAGCATTTGACCTGGTCAATAAGCAGCTGCTTTGGTCAAACTGTATATGCGGTCTCCCTGCAGCCCACTTCAGTTTCAGTCTACCTTCAGTCTGAAACGAAGACACAACAAGCAGGTAATTTACCAAAGCAATATGATGTAGCCTTCTTTCTCTCCTGTTTAACATATTCAAATGACTTGGAGGGCAAGAATGGCCGCATCCCCAGATATCGTGAGTCAACCAGAGAAAGATTATTTTGCTTCTGCACACTGAATTTCATTCTTCTTGCAAGAATGCAATATGCCTGCAGTCCCAGCTCTGAGCAGTGGAAGACAATCATGATAAACGTACCTGCAAATGAACCCAGCAAGAACGTTGGGATCTAGGGACTGTAAACAAAGGCATTACTCAGTCCATCAATACTGTGAAACCAGATAACAAAGAAGCACTTCTAAATTTCTTGGAGTGACCGCGAACAAGTCACCTTGTGACAAGCAACCCTGAAGATTCCCTTACCAGGGCCAATGACACTGCAAAGAGAATATAAAAGACATTCTCACAATCCTAAGAGATCTGAAAGCAGTGGTACAAGCAAAGATGGGAGGCATCTGTTACAGTGGTGCAAATATTAGTGGGTGCATCAACCATCATGTCAGTCATAAACCATATGGCGAGGAGCCTGTGGAAAAAACATTCTACATCCCTCAGTCAACATGTATGTGCCCCACTCAAAATAGACCTGGAGTATGTCTCCACTGAAGATTGAGCTGCATACACCACACTCCAAAGTACCATTAAAAGGACATTTATCTCAACCAACCCCCTGTTAAGCCGTGCTTGGGATGAGGCCGCTGCATCAAATAACACAAGTGACCCATCTAGGAAAACTGTTTGTAGCCATAAACAAAAAGGATCTGCTGGACGTGCACCCTAGCACCTACTAAAATAAAGATGTGAGGGATGGCAAACGTTCACTCTCATGGAGTTATTACACAAAAGGAAACCTGTAAGGTACGAAGCAAGCAGTGCTAACATTTGACCTGTGTCTTTTTAATGCACAGCAGATGTGACGAGATGAGAACTAGATTTACAAGCCTGTTTACATAATATGCAACTTGGGCCGAGTGAAAACACGAGTGCTCCTGTGAACTGCTCTTCAACAAAGAAAAAAGTAGTTCCTAAGACATTTCCTGAAATGGGAGCAGTGGTGGTATAGTAGTAATTGGTCCATGTTCTTTGGGAGGGCTGAATACAAGAAGAGGCATGACTCATGCGTAATGTTCTATCCTATGTCTCCTAGATCCTTGCTGCTCAGCCTGTGTGAGTGTGATGTAATAGAATGTTCATGAGTGCATGGTTTGGATGAGTGGTCAGTTGGAAGGAGTGCAGCTGAGCAGCAGGATACTGCTCCCGGTGAGGCTGTACCATCTTACCTTTAACTGAATAAACCTACATAATCTACAATACTGGACTGATTACTACAAGGACTTAACTTTATTTACAAAACATACCATGGACAAATGCGGAGAAAGAATGAGCGCAGCGATTGAGCCAGTGAATGGGAAGCCTATGGGTGGACTGGAGACTCTTTCTCAGACTTCTAAACAAAAGCCCACAAAAAGCAAATGGTCCCTGAGTAAAGAGCATCTCTAGGCCAAAAGTTTATGGCTCCCTCCACAATAGGCTTGCTGCCTCCTCAAGAATCTTTCCTTAAGGCAAGGAATACTGCTTCTAATGGCTCACAGCAACAGCTTCCACCAAACATCTGGCCAGGACATGCTAAGTCTGGCCTTTGGCACGCCCATGTTACTATTATCTAGAACCTTATTAAGTCCTGCATTAACGCAGGTCATACTACGAAGGGTTCAGAAGCATATGGGCACTTGTGAGAATCACGCTTATGCAGAACCATGACTGCAATTTACTTTTTGACAGTTGAATTGGGCCTTTCTGTGCACTGGCCTTCACTTTCAGGGGACATGTTGCTATACTGAGTCATAAACGTCAGCAATTTCTGAATCCAAGATTCACTCCATTTTTCTGTGCCTTACTTGGGCACATACCTCCATCTGCAGGACTAGTTTACAGCTCAGATTTTCTGCTCCAAACTGACCCTTTTTGTGATCTATTATCCACTATCTGACTGGCCTGCAAACCAGAAATTTCTTTGTAGCCATTTTTTCCTTTCCACAGGTCTTGGTCTGAGTCCTTCAACTTGGCCTCCATCACTCTCTCCCTTCTTTTCTGCTTAATTATTACTCCATTTCTCAGGTTAAGTCACTGTATAGAATCTGTATAACACTTAACGGATCCTACATTTTCAAGTACTGCATATGTTGGTCTTTTAGCAAAGTCCTTCCTTTTAGGTCTAAGCATACCAGACCGTGCAGCTCTCTGGTTTTAAAGACATATTGGGGACATGTTGAAAGCTTCCCTGGGAGTGCATTCTACCCATTACTTAACATGGGCTTTGTGTTATGTAACTAACATGTGCGTGTTTGCAATTTGCTGTCTTTGTTGGAAGCTATCCAGCATGTGTTTTTCGCTCCTTTTGAAGCATAGCCTCTATCACTTCTGACTGGCTTAATGTAATCTTCCAGGAGTGCTCTTTCTGCGAATTACTTTTTCTTTTTTGGCTGAGGCACTCCACAAGAGTACATGCATTCAGTTCTCCTCCTATCCTAGTTCACAACAGTAAATGTGCTGTATTCCTTTGAAAAAGTTTCCTGTCTCATCGCTTTCCTCTTGGCTGATTCTGCTAATCCTTGCCACTACCAGTCTGTTAATCTTGTATACCTGTGAGGAACAATGTTCCGTCTACCAGCTTGTTTATTATGGTCCGTGATCACTGCAGATAACTTAACTTAAACAATCCTGTTCCTCAATTTCACGTCTATTCCATAGACACTGGAAGTAGAAGTGCCCCCAAAATAACCATGCTGGAGTTCAGAATTTGAATGAGCAATAAAGTAGCCTTTAAATGTTGTTCTTTTTTTTTTTTCTTTTTTTTTTTTTTTTGTCCTCATATATACCACCAGAATATATATGCTCTAGGTGGGCCCCACTGTTGCCTCTTATACTGTTGTTTTTCTTCGAGTCCGCCATGGAAACAGTATCATAGCAGACAGGGATCCCCAGAGGTAGGCTGCTTTCCTTATCCTACTCCTCCAGGCCTATTTTAGGCACCCTAGGCCTGAAAGAGGACAGGACCGACACAACCTCTGGCATAATCACAGGACAGCTCACCTATTTTTCCAGACTAACAGTTTAGACCAGACATTCTCAGTGTTGGCACTAGTGCCAGCCAGATCCATTTTACATACTTCCATTATATATTTCAGGCATGCTGCAAATCTCGGAGGAGACACCGACTTCCACTCCATACAAATTTGTCTCCTTGCAATAGCTATGATATAGAAAATAAACTGAGTGTCCAAACTATTGATATTGTAGTCTTCCAAGAGACCAAAAAAAATAAGTCGGCGAGAGCAAATAATAGTTATTGAAAGTACATCACCCACAAAATCCATAACCGCTTTCCAATAATCTAGAATAAGTGGGCATTCCAAAAAAATATGGGTATCATCAGCTACATTATAATTACAACGAGGACAGTGATAATTATTTTGTGTGATCCTATGCAGCTTGGCCGGAGTCCAATAAACTCTGTAGGCCGTAAACAGATGGTTACGTCTTAAATTAGCTGGTTTAATTAACCTCTGAGAGAGAAAAAAAGAGTCTAACCAACCTTTGCAGACCACTTCAGGGGGCTCAGATATGCACGTTCCCCATAATTTTATTATTTCAGAATGCAATTTACTCTCCTCTTCCTTAATCATCAAATTATACCAGAATGAAAGCTCTTTAACCCATTTCCCCTTTCTACCAATTGCATCCAAAATATCTGTATCATTCTCTCTTTGCATATTTTGGCTGGACCACCAGGCGGATAGTTGATAGTATTTAAACCTTGTCACCTGTCCGTCTGTAAGTTGTGCTAAGGTATTCCAACTTACCAGGCCCGAATCTGCCCAGAGGTCCCCCCATTTTTTTAACCCAGCTGTTTTCAAAGGTTGTGACAGTTGGTCCTGAAGGCATTGAGGGGTGCCCGGAGAGTCCCATATTGGGGATTGTGTATGGTAATAGGGAATAGCAAAAACTTTCCTAATAAACCCCCAGTTTTTTAATGCGGTCTGTAAGATTTTGAGTCGAATTTTTAAAAAAAAATTCTGGTCTCCAAACTTAAATAAGAAATAGTCATGGTCGTAAGGTAAATCAATTAATAGAGCTTGAAATAGACGCCCCTGTGATGATGCATCTAGCTCATTTGCAAGAAGCCTAAAATTTTTGAAGTGAAATGCATGACAATATGACAGAAGATCAGGGAGGGCTAGCCCTCCTATTTTTAGACCCCTCCTCAATTTCTTCCATGCAATTCTTGTTGACTTACAGGCCCATATAAAAGATCCAATTTTACCCTGTAGAGTGTTAATGTCTTTCGGTGAAAAAGATAAGGGGATACTATTAAATAAAAAGGTCAATTTCGGGAGGATTGTCATTTTAATGAGGTTAACCCGACCATATATATTTAGTGGCAAGTTCCCTCATCTTATTAGTGTTTTATTAATATCTTTAACCACCTTTTGCCAACTAAGTGATGTAATATCTTTTATTGCTTGGGTTAGGTAGATTCCCAGATACCTCATGCTTTGTTTTGCGCCCAATATTTGTGTGTTGTTGTTCCATCCCATTATCTCCGTTTTCTCCTTATTTATCTGGTAACCAGACAGTCTCCCAAATTCTTCCGATAACAGAAATAGCCTAGGAATAGCAACCGAATGATCCGAGGTATATAGAAGAAGATCGTCTGCGTATAACGCCACCTTCAGTGGGATATTTCCAAGCTGAAATGGTTGAATAACATTATCCTCTCTAATCCCACAAACAAAAGGCTCCATATAAACATCAAACAAAAGGGGAGACAGGGGGCAACCCTGCCTGGTACCTCGTGATATATCGAACCACTCAGATAAAACTCCATTAACTAAGACCTTTGCCCTCGGATTATGATATAATGATTTAACTGCCTCTACAAAAGTTTGGGGGAACCCAAAAGCCGCCATTGTCGCCCATAGATATTTCCAATTTACTTGATCAAAGGCCTTGGCTGCGTCTATGGCAACCAGGGCCAAAGGAAGATTTTTAACATTAGCGTAGTCTATGGCCCCTATTGCTTGGAATGTTAATTCGTTTAACTGTCTCCCTGGAATAAAGCCTCTCTGATCAGGGTGGATTATGGATTTTATGACCTTCGATAGTCTAGTAGCTAGAATACCGGAATAGATCTTCATATCTGTGTTCAACAGTGAAATAGGTCTAAAGGACTCAATTCTTCTTAAATCTTTATCTGGTTTTGGTATAAGCGTTATAGTGGCTTCTCCCCAAGAAGAAGGCGTGGAATGACCATACATCAATAGGAGGTTAAAGAGTTCACATAATGGAGCTGTTAGTTGCTCTTTATTATCCAAGTATATCTCCACTGGCAGCCCATCTGACCCCGCGGCCTTCCCTTTTTTCATTTTCTTTAGCTAACCTAAGATTTCCCCTTCTGTTATCTCACTTTCCAGATATGCTTTATCTGTTTCAGACATTTGTGGCAGATGTTTTGTTGCCAACCAAGATTCTAAATCTTTCCCCTTAGGATCTTTGTCTTCCGTATAGAGACTCCTCATAAAAGACCTAGCTTCTTCTCTTATCTCTAAGTCTGTTTCTATCCGATCCCCTGTCTGTCTTTGTAGTAAAACTTTGATATTATTTCTAGTTCTCTCTTCTCTAGCTTTCCAGGCAAGGAGGGCTCCACACTTTTCTCCATACTCGAAGTTTTTTAATCGACTAGACTCCCATTTTTCTTTAAGAATTCTCATCAGACACTTTTAACTGGAGCTGCAAGTCAAAAAGTTCCTTTTCTAGCGAATGTACACTGCTGGAATTCTTTAAAACAGCATTTTGTAGTTCAAGATCCTTTCTTGTTATTGCAGCCAAATCTTCCCTTCTTTTTATTTTTATACTCTTTCTCCTATAGTGCATTAGAGAACTCAAAATACCTCTCAAGTAGGCCTTGTATGTTTCCCATACTACCTGGGGGGCAGCGGATCCTAAATTTATTATGAAGAATTCTAATGTTTTATCTTTAACCTCTACTTTTATCTGGTTATCTAATAAAAGCGATCTCTCTAATGTCCACCTTGGTTTTAATGGTGTTATGTTTAGTTTGATTACTAATTCCAAAACAGCATGGTCTGATAATCCTGTAGGCGTAAAGGAAAGATAATTAATATCCATGAGAAGGTGTTGATCGACTAAAAAGTGATCTATTCTAGAGTAATTCTTATATTTTTTACTATAAAAGGTGAAGCCAAGTTGAGAACTATACTAAATGTTGTTCTTGTCACATCTACTGCACATGCAAAGATAGAGCTCACATGTCAGGCTCTTTATTCTGGCAAATTGCAGTCTATTCTTTTTAAAGGGAGCTTGGTGTTTGCTTTTCATTACCTGACTGCAAAGTGAGAGGTTTTGCGTGTCACCCTTGCTGGGTACTGGAAGTGTGAAATGAAAGGCTGTAGGATGTGTTTATCCTAGCACACAACAATATTTAAATGCTTGTAAATAAAGTATACTAATTTTAAAATATATAAATTGCATCTTTTCTGCAATTCTGAAGTGTAGTGGAAACAAAGATTTTAATATGATCGAAATAAATCCATACACTTGGTAATACTGATTTCCACACATTATAGCATTTGTGCGCTGTATAGTTTTATTAGTAGATCTGTTTCTGTGGAAATGTAATGGGCATTTCAATGGAAAATGTGTTGTCTTTATTGACACCCCTACCACACAATGCTTTAGCTCTAAATGTACGGTAGTGTGCTCCCAATTTGTACCACCAGCTACAGACCACATCCTTGCCACTCTTCTGCTGAATTTAATGGCTACCCGTTTTTTGTGACACCTGGATTTTTACAATCCCTATGTCCTCAGCGACGTAACCAATGCAGCACCCCCCGTTATCACCACTGGTGCTGCCACTTGCGAAATGTCCATTTATGCATGAGCCATTGTTGGTACACACTTTTTCGGCCATCCTGTTTCTACCAAGGTCTTTAAAGAAGCAGCCCAATGTAGTTTAAATAGCATTTGTTAAAATATCTGGCATGTACTTCTGAACCTAAACTTTACTTCAAAACTGAACGTTTACACAAGTGCTGAAAGACTAATCTTTAGTCTTTAAGGATGAGATATCTATTTCCTACTGGCAGTCAGCAGAAGGTAGTTATAGTTAAGACAATTTTCCATAGAAAGTGTTTTTTGACTTGCCAATATCTTTACTGCTGGTAGACGGAGCTTAACGAAATTTTCCAGAAAATGTGTGCCAATGTTTTTGGTTGTGCATGGACAGTTTCGGGATGATCAGTCAAGTGGGGTTTTTTTTTTTTAGACTGAACTACAGCCCAAACCGCTGGATGGAATGACATCAACTTTGGCAGAAAGGTAGCTCTTGGTCCGCAAATAACACTTTTTGTTTTTTGGTGTAAATCTGTTCAGTAGTTTTTGAGAGATTTTTATTTCATTTTATTTTCTATATAGGGACGCCAATCTGACAGTCTTGGTTCTCAAATCTGATTGCCTGCCAATACTTCAACCAGGAAGTGTTGGCATCCATCTTGTGACTCTGCTTCAGCTGAACTCCACAAAATGTATTTATTTTGTTAAAAGGGGGCAGGGTAGGAATACCCATACTCCCTTTCTGGGGTCCCCCTGGGATCCTGACAGGGCCAAAAGGAACTTTGAAAAAAAACATTGGAGCCTCCCGCGTTTGTTTTTCATGAAGACCCCAATTGGGCCAGGTCTTTCTTATTTATTTATTTTTCTTCAAAAAAGGGTGGGGCGTTCCTAAAGGTACCCCCTCCTAAAACTTTGTACCCGGGGGACTTCCTTCTCCCTGAGACTTTTTTTACAGAATGAAGGGCCCCCTCGCTCTTCATGGGCTCTCTTGATCCCCGGGGACCATCACTCTACTTGGGCAGCAAGTAAAATACTTGGGGGATGGGAGGGAGGTGCGGACCCCTTCCTGGATCAATAATGGCCGTGGGGACCTCCACCCCCACGGGCTGGCTCCTGCTATGTCCTGGGGTGCCCACCACCGGAACATAGTTGTTTGCTTTTGCGTAATTAGAAGTTCTCAGGCCAGGTTACTGTGCTGAGGGCCCCCATAAGCTCTGGGCCCCCCCGCACAGCAGTGGCCTATGCTGCGTCACTGCATACAGTCTCACACACACACACACACACACACACACTCACTCACAGACTCATACTGCCACTCTCTTACCTATGCAGCCACTCACCCACCCCCTCTCAATGGTTATAGGTTTCAGTTGGGAATTACAATTTTTTTTAAAGTAGAAAATCTTTAAAAAAAAAAAGTCTACAGGGACGTTCTAATTAGGCTCAGATTTCACTTGTACAAAACCATTGAAATTCAGCAGTTTTAGTTAACTGAGCAAACTAGAATTTGCGCCCCTCACAATGCACTGCTTAGAATCTCACATATTACATCACTCATGACCTAATTTGTGACCTCACTCATGATGTTATTGATGACCTCCATAGAACCTCTAGCACGACCACCCACTCCCCCATGCAACCTCACATACACCGTCACACACAACCCTTCACATACCCATTCAGACCCATACAACTACTGACACACACTCGCGTGGCCAGTCACTCACACAACTACTCTCTCCCTATCCAGCCACTTACTTATACAGATACTAACCGCGTTACTCACTCGCACATTCAGCCACTCACACAGCCACAAATCCACTTGTATACCCATTCACACATCAATACAATCACTCACATGCCCTCTCACTCATCTATATAGCCACTCACACAAATACTTACTCGGTAAAACAGCCACTCACCCCCCCAGTCAAACGGCTACTCACTTACCCATACATCTGCTTAAACATCCAGTCACTCACTCAGCCATTCACACAGTCACTTAGTCACCCACACAGCCACTCACACTTGTCCACTCATAGAGCAACTCAGTCACTCATTCAACCATTCAGCTACTCACTCCCTTACAGCCACTCAGACACCCACTCCCACACATAGTCACAGTGCCACTCCGATGATCTATATTTGAAATGGTGACACTCCGTAGTAAAAAATGTATAGTAATTTAATGTATGCAGTTGCTTAGAATACATCTTTAACTCTCATTGTTACAAAACGTACTCGCTGGATGATGTCAGTGATGTCACTGACCAGGTCATGAGTGATGTAATATGTGAGGTCATAGGCAGTGCATTGCGGGAACTTAAGTTTTCGTTAGCCCAGGTAACTAACTGCTGCATTTCAATGGTTTTGTATGAGTGAAACCTGAGCCGAACAAGAACATCCCTGTAACCTTTTGGTTTTTCAGTATACATACATACATACATACATACATACATACATACATACATGTTTCCCTCAACGTCGGTTTGCCACAAAGGATATCCAATTGTCATTTGCTGGCCCAAGGAAACGGGCAGCACAGCCTGGTGGGTCTACCACAAACCGTATTTATTTAGTCTTTCTCTCCTCCATAGTGCAAATGATACAGGTATAACGAAGCTTTTTGCCTGGAGCCTTCAACTGGCCATAGAGTTTAGAGTGCCCAAAAGGAACAAAGCCCCCCCCCCTACCCAAACTATACAAATACTACACTACCAAGGTCCGTTTTTAAAAAAGTGCTCTTGAATCGACTGCCATCTTGTTTGTACCGTGGAACCTCTGCCCTGAGCGAAATACATTTGTAATGCATTCAATACAATTCACATTATAATAATTTCACAATTATGGTAAAATACAAATATGGGCATGGCCTCTTCGCTCAACAATTTTGAATGCTCTGGCAAGAAGTAATTGTGTATATTATGCATTTATTAAAAAACTTTTACAGGTAAGTGTATACAGTGGCAAACAGAATAAATATCCAGTCGGTAAGGATGGATACATTATAGAGGGGGGTGGGGGTGTAGGCTGTGCATAAGATGATGAATCAGAGGATGGGATGAGCAGCCCAAAACTTAAGTGACCAGTATAATGCATTGAATATAAAATATAAACACGTAATTCCAGAACATAAAGGATGCATATCCTGGCCGTATGGTCTAAACCTATATTACAGATGGTCATAGCTGTTGAAACAAATGAACCAATTGTATACCATGCATAGCAGTGTTATACACTTGATAATTAGCGATGTGTTGAATAAGACTAGGCAGAAGGATACACCATGGCAATTGTTATCCTACGGAATGCACAGTGGAGAATAGAAAGGATTTGCCTCACAAGTATGCAGGGGGGTGTTAGTGAGATAGATTGTGTTATCTAGTAGCAAGGAACACTGATTTGAATTGAAGGAGAAGACGCAACATAAGGAGATAATGCAGAGATGCGGAAGCCATAACTGTAATCATGGCGGTTTGGAAGTAAAGCCCCTTGAATCTAGCATCTGCCAGATTGAAAGACGTGAGGCCTTCCATGGGGAAATTTAGAGACCAATGTTGCCAGCACCCCTCAGGAAAGAGAGCCATTCCTGCCATTTGGTAAAGGAGACCACTCTGAAGTTTTTCCAGTTGGCTAGGATTCGTTTTCAAGCTAGTGTAAGCATTAAATCCAGGAGTAATCGGTCATTGTCGCCTTTGAGTTGGGGATCCAAAGGACCAAGTAAGATGTATGCGATCTCTATTATTGGGAGAATCTTTAATGTGAGTGCGATGTAATCAGACCTTCGCCCAAGAAGTATGAAGTAGTGGGCAGCTAAATAGCATGTGTTCAAGGGAGCCTTCATATTTGTTGCAGGACCAGCAGGTGGGGCTTTTAGTAAGACTGAGCTTGAAGAGTTTTACAAGAGTCCAGCAAGTCCTCTTGATTAGCATGAATTTAGTTTGTGATACTTTGTGAGAAGGGGATTTGTTAATGGCTGGCCAGTTGAAGGCAGTGTTTATTTTGGTTGGTTCAGCTTCCCATTTCTTTTTGTTACGAGATAAAGATTTGCTTTAGTTCGGTAAGAGTATAGTCTCTTCTATCACATGACATAAGAGGCGCGTATTGTCACTAGATAGTCTGTGTTTTAAGAAATAGACCTGAGATGGGTGTATCAATTTTGAGATGTGCTGTTGTATTCTATATGACAAGATTGATACATACATTTTGCGATTTAGGTTTATTAATGATATCGGTCTGTAGTTTTGGGGTAGGAGGGGATCCTTGCATTCTTTGGGTATGACAATTATGGTTGCTTCCGCTGGAATACCAGTGACTAGGCCAGTTTCTGAGTAGTGGGTAAATAGTGTCAATAGTGGTGCCAGCAAAGACCGAGAAAATGTTTTAAAAATGCTTGCGCTGAACGCATTGGGCCTGGGGCTTTGCCTGGCTTCAGGCCATTTATTGATGAGCTCTCCTGATTTGATAGGTTTGGGAGCGAAATATTGTTTAGGAACTCTTGACATTTTGTGAATTTTACATTAGTATTCAGTTCATATAGATCTTTATAGACGACCAAAGTGTCAGCTATTTTTTGTGGGTTAGTGACCATATTTCCTCATTCATCCTTGATGGCACTAATGGCGGCTTTCTGCATTTTAAATTTTTGATAGGAAGCAAGGGATTTGCCTGCTCCGTTAGACTCGCATAGCTTGATACTCTTTTGTTTGTTGATCCATATCCTCACCCTGGTGCTAATGATATTGTTGTATTCCTATTTCCTGTTAAGGATTTTAGAAAGAATGTCTTCCTCTTTGTTGGTGATATGTAATTTCTCTAGGTCTGCAATTTCTTTTTCTAGTTTCACCAAGTTAGAGTTAATTACTTTTTTCATTCCTGCTCTGATCCTAATGATTTACCCTCCTATATTTGCTTTTAGTGCCTCCCACCGTGTTGGGTCCGACATCTCACCTGTCTTATTTTCCTCAAGGAAGTTAAGAATAGTCTTTTAAATTACCTGGACGTTGTCCTCATCCGCGAGTATCTCATCATTGAAACGCCAGTTCAGTTGTTTTTTTTGTGGTGCGGGGTCAGAGATAGAAAGTGTGATGCATGAGTGGTCCGATATCACCCTGGGTTCGATAGAAGTTTGATCTACATTACAAACAGTATTGTTGGATAACAGAATATAGTCTATAAGTGAGTACGACCTGTGCCGAAAGGAGTAAAACGTATACTCCCTTTCTGTTGGATTTTGTATTCTCCAGGCATCAGTCAAATTAAATTTCGAGCAAATTTACTTTAGGATTTGACGTGATTTTATGTGGGACAAATGGACATCTGGAGTTTTTGTCTAGGTGTGGGTTAATAGGTAGATTGAAGTCAGAAAAACAGCTGAAAGGGGTTTTGAGGAATTTCAGAAAATGTCGCTCTGCCTAGAGTGTACGTTAAATTCTGTGAGGAGATAAGTTCTGATGGGTGGCGCGTATAGGGCGAACGGAATAACCCTAAAACCGTTCCAAGACAATCAAAGATTACCAAAAACTGTAAAACAGCAATGCTCTCGCAGCCACAAAGACAGTGTGAAACAGGAAAAAGAAGAACAGTAACAATAAAAGATGAAAGAAAGCAGCAGATCTCTATGTTCAAGTTCTTTTTTCAAATGATGTTTTAATTGAATCCAAGCTCAGCCGACACGTGTTTCATCGCGTTAAAGTGGAGTCAACACGACTCTTCAGGGCTGATGAAAATAAATAAACATGTGTATAGTACATTTCAGTATGTCACATCTTGTACATAGATCCATGACAAGGACGTGCACGGAAGTGAAAGTGACGGATTATTACGTGCCTAGTGGCCGTATTCGTGATTTGTGGACCATGCGCAAACACACGCACATCCTGGTGACGATGGTGATAGTGCGTGGATAACGGCTATATCATCCTTACCTATATTGACCATTTGGTATATTTATTGATAATACACGTAGACTACTATAAAGACCCATCAATTGGTGTCTCATGCTCACGAAGAACCCGCGTTTGTGAGGGGTCAGGGTGTAGGAGTGTTCAACGTTCAATGCAATAGGCATGCCAGTGAGTATCTCATGCTATTTAATAAAGTGGGTCCATGTGCCTAAGAAAAAGTTCATGCTACTCTCAGGCCCTACTAGTAGCAGTTATGGCATACCTAGTAAATTGCTTCAGGCATCCAAGGTTAGATGCGGGAATTGAGCGAGGTTGATGGCGTCTCTACGTTTAAAAGAAAAAATATATACAAGAATATGTATATATAACAAGTGGGAGAAAAATAAGAGAGGGCAAGTGGTGCGTTTCGCAGGGTGCACTAAAGAAATATTGCAATAGCTTACCCTGTGGAGATATTGGCGGGTCTGCCAATATGTCTAATAGACCAAGACCCTGGTTCCGGGTTGGCAAGTGTGTGTCACACCGCTAAGGTGAAACGTAAACACAAAATTGTTGCGAGTCTGATTTCAAAAGGAGACTGCACGAGAAGGGAAGAAAAGAGGCTGTGTAAAAACCTAAAACAAAACCACCTAGCTAGAAACTGACAGAGTGAGATATACGCAGTCCGAACCTTAAAAGATCCGCATAGTACATACCTAAGCACGTGTACGTGTCTGCCGTACCGGGAGGGGACCCGACTGCTGAGTTTACAGGGTGGACTCTTAGTATAGGAATCTTTGTGGGTAACTTTAAGCTGAGTATAAAAAACACAAAAGTGGAGGTTATAGTAAGTGATGCCTCCGTGAAGTAACATATGTCTCAAACAAAAGCGCAAGTACACAAATCGTTATCTCCTTACCTGACAGCCGGTATCCCTCCTCCGTAAGTTCCCGGTCGCCGTGTTCCAAGGACGGACACGTGACCGGAAACCGGAAGGCCTGAAATAGTATAGGCAGGTCGTTGCCTAGACCACGCAGAAGAAATTACCACGTTGCACCGTGACCGCCATCTTGGGTGTACAGATGTCGGTTGTCAGAAGCCTGACAGGTGAGCAAAAAACGAAACGGGTTAATGTAAAAAACCCAAAGACATTGTAGAAATTGGGGCATAATCTTATAGGTGGGGTGTATCTTTCTGAGTAAAAAGGAATAAAATGGAAGCTCAAGCCGGATAGCTGATCAGAATGCCCTGGACACAATCCAGTATACACGCAAAAGTATTAACGTGAGAAATATACGAATAGTCACATGTATCCTTGTTGACTAAGTTAGAATAAGTGGCAAAAGGAATAGTTAATCTGCAATAGTGGGCTAAGTCGAGTCGCCGGTTTGGTTATATTCAGTACTCCAGTCCCCTGGAGGATCTCATCCATGGTAGCAAGCCACTTATAACTAGATAAAAACCTAGACTGAAAAGGGGGAGTGAGTAATTCCGTGAAATGATAAAAAAATTTAAAATAAAAATGATCCGTAAACGTGGTCGTGATAAAGTGATGACCCACGACTTGAGCCCCTGAGTGAAATTAGAGTTCATACCGTGACTGGTGACATAGCAATATTCATGGGTACAGTCACATCATTATGAATATAAAATAGTAGGATTACAAGTTATAATGGTTGATGAGGCTACAGTTTAGCAATACCTATTAAATTACTACAATTACTTAAACCTTCACATCGTGGTAATCAAGCACAAGAAAAAAGAGAAAACAAAATATAAACATTAGCTGGTCATATGGCCATATTCACAATGAAGTCGTTCATGCAGTTCTCATTTCAGTCAGACGATTCCATATCATTGTTACAGTTGTGTCTTCATATAGCAAATGTGCCAATCATATGCAACATTTTGTAGAGACAGAGGGACAGATTAGTTCCCTAAAAAGAACTGAAGCTCTGGGTCATAGTTTAGCCCGTGTTCCACGCATTGCAAACGCATGATCCACGTGGTCTCCCTACGCCTCAAAGTCAGTTCTCTGTTGCCACCCCTAATATTTGGGGGGATGACGTCAATACCAAAGAAGCGTACCTTTACTTCATCCTCCAGTGGTTGACAAGCTGCCACATGCAGCGCAACTGGGTATTTGGGATCCCTTTTCTGGATAGCCCGCATGTGTTCCGCTAGCCTCTCTTTAAGGGGTCTGATTGTGCTGCCTACGTATATCAAGCCACATTGGCATTCAATGATATATACTACGTATCTGGTTAGGCAAGTGATATTGTGTCTAATTGAATATATGACCCCGTCGTGGCCTTTGAATGTCTTGGTACCATGTTTACCCCAAACACATAAAGAGCAGAAACCACATTTGAAGAAACCCAGGCTACGTGTAGTAAGCCAATCTAAGGCCAAAGTGTTGTGTGGAACGGTAGGGCTAAGCTTGTTCCTCAGTGTGCATCCCTTCTTGTACGTAATGGCTGGTCTATCCGGTAGCCACTCTCTTAGTGTTGTGTCTTCCGTTAGCATTTTCCAATGTCTATTAAAACTCTTGGAGATTGTTTGGTGTAATGCATTAAACTCAGTAATGAGTCTAATTTTTTGGGTAGAGGAATCATTATCGGTACGCTTCTTTAAACAATCTGGTCTCAAGGCGCGACGAACCCTTTTCTCTGCTGAATTTAGAGTCCGGAGGGGATAGCCTCTATTTAAAAATCTGTTTCTCATGTTGGTTAGACAATCGTCAAATTCTCTAGGCTCGCTGCAATTACGTTTGGCTCTCAGGTACTCCCCATAAGGTATAGCCTGTATTTGGTGTGTAGGGTGAGAGCTGCAGGCATGGAGAACAGAATTACAGGAAGTGGGTTTCCTGTATAGTCTGCTATGGAGTTTACTGTCTTTAATGTAAAATTCCAAATCTAGGAATTCCATCTTTTCTTTGCTGCATTGCATGGTAAATTGTATGCCCCATGTGTTTTCATTGAGATATCTGAAGAAAGTGTTCAAAGAGTCTATTGTACCAGACCAAAGAAGAAAGCAATCGTCAATGTAACGTCCCCAAAACAAAATGGAGTCGATATATGCAAAACCTTTTGGGCCCCAAATGAGATCGGATTCAAGGGCCCCCATGAATAAATTGGCAAAGGAGGGGGAAAATTTCGAACCCATGGCTACCCCCTTTGTCTGTCTGAACCATTTGCGGTCAAAGATAAAGTAGTTGTTGTCAAGAATGATTTCCATCATCCGTAGTAACATCTTCGTGTGAGCCCACAACGAAGCTGAACGGTTGGAAAGTAATTTCTCCATTGCCTGCATCCCTAATTCAGGATTAATGCTGGTGTATAAGGACACCACATCCATTGTAACTATTATAGTTTCAGGTTGCCAATCAATATCTGACATCATTCCTAAGATGTGTTTAGAATCCTGGATGTTGGATGGTAAGTTTTTCACTAACGGACCTATAAAAAGGTCCACATATTCCGCTATTCTCTCTGTAGGGCCCCCAATGCCTGAGACAATAGGTCTACCAGGCGGGAATGGTAAGTTTTTGTGTATTTTCGGAAGAGTATACAGCCAAGGATAGGTAGGTCTAAAAACTTTCAGATACAAGTATTCGTCATCGTCCAAGAGGCCAGATTGTTTCCATTCAAGCAATAGTTGATTAATTTGAATAGTTAGAGGACCCATAGGGTTTTGAGAAAGTGGTTCATAGCAAGAAGTGTCACTCAGTTGTGTACAAATCTCATTATTGTAATCCGTGAGATTCATCACAACCACATTGCCCCCCTTGTCAGCCTCCCTAATGATAATGTTCGAGTTATCACTAAGAATAGAGAGTGCAAGACGTTCGCCTCTTGTTAAGTTGTCCTTATATTTGAATTTGTCATTTAAGTTCTTCATATTTAGTTTATCGATATCCTCCAAAACACGTTTATGAAAGTTGTCTATAACATTACCCCCAGATAGAGTAGGGGTCCACCTGGATTTGTTTTTCAGGCCACTGGTCTGACCATAGTCTTCTTTGGTCTGGTACAATAGACTCTTTGAACACTTTCTTCAGATATCTCAATGAAAACACATGGGGCATACAATTTACCATGCAATGCAGCAAAGAAAAGATGGAATTCCTAGATTTGGAATTTTACATTAAAGACAGTAAACTCCATAGCAGACTATACAGGAAACCCACTTCCTGTAACTCTGTTCTCCATGCCTGCAGCTCTCACCCTACACACCAAATACAGGCTATACCTTATGGGGAGTACCTGAGAGCCAAACATAATTGCAGCGAGCCTAGAGAATTTGACGATTGTCTAACCAACATGAGAAACAGATTTTTAAATAGAGGCTATCCCCTCCGGACTCTAAATTCAGCAGAGAAAAGGGTTCGTCGCGCCTTGAGACCAGATTGTTTAAAGAAGCGTACCGATAATGATTCCTCTACCCAAAAAATTAGACTCATTACTGAGTTTAATGCATTACACCAAACAATCTCCAAGAGTTTTAATAGACATTGGAAAATGCTAACGGAAGACACAACACTAAGAGAGTGGCTACCGGATAGACCAGCCATTACGTACAAGAAGGGATGCACACTGAGGAACAAGCTTAGCCCTACCGTTCCACACAACACTTTGGCCTTAGATTGGCTTACTACACGTAGCCTGGGTTTCTTCAAATGTGGTTTCTGCTCTTTATGTGTTTGGGGTAAACATGGTACCAAGACATTCAAAGGCCACGACGGGGTCATATATTCAATTAGACACAATATCACTTGCCTAACCAGATACGTAGTATATATCATTGAATGCCAATGTGGCTTGATATACGTAGGCAGCACAATCAGACCCCTTAAAGAGAGGCTAGCGGAACACATGCGGGCTATCCAGAAAAGGGATCCCAAATACCCAGTTGCGCTGCATGTGGCAGCTTGTCAACCACTGGAGGATGAAGTAAAGGTACGCTTCTTTGGTATTGTCATCCCCCCAAATATTAGGGGTGGCAACAGAGAACTGACTTTGAGGCGTAGGGAGGCCACGTGGATCATGCGTTTGCAATGCGTGGAACACGGGCTAAACTATGACCCAGAGCTTCAGTTCTTTTTAGGGAACTAATCTGTCCCTCTGTCTCTACAAAATGTTGCATATGATTGGCACATTTGCTATATGAAGACACAACTGTAACAATGATATGGAATCGTCTGACTGAAATGAGAACTGCATGAACGACTTCATTGTGAATATGGCCATATGACCAGCTAATGTTTATATTTTGTTTTCTCTTTTTTCTTGTGCTTGATTACCACGATGTGAAGGTTTAAGTAATTGTAGTAATTTAATAGGTATTGCTAAACTGTAGCCTCATCAACCATTATAACTTGTAATCCTACTATTTTATATTCATAATGATGTGACTGTACCCATGAATATTGCTATGTCACCAGTCACGGTATGAACTCTAATTTCACTCAGGGGCTCAAGTCGTGGGTCATCACTTTATCACGACCACGTTTACGGATAATTTTTATTTTAATTTTTTTTATCATTTCACGGAATTACTCACTCCCACTTTTCAGTCTAGGTTTTTATCTAGTTATAAGTGGCTTGCTACCATGGATGAGATCCTCCAGGGGACTGGAGTACTGAATATAACCAAACCGGCGACTCGACTTAGCCCACTATTGCAGATTAACTATTCCTTTTGCCACTTATTCTAACTTAGTCAACAAGGATACATGTGACTATTCGTATATTTCTCACGTTAATACTTTTGCGTGTATACTGGATTGTGTCCAGGGCATTCTGATCAGCTATCCGGCTTGAGCTTCCATTTTATTCCTTTTTACTCAGAAAGATACACCCCACCTATAAGATTATGCCCCAATTTCTACAATGTCTTCGGGTTTTTTACATTAACCCGTTTCGTTTTTTGCTCGCCTGTCAGGCTTCTGACAACCGATATCTGTACACCCAAGATGGCGGTCACGGTGCAACGTGGTAATTTCTTCTGCGTGGTCTAGGCAACGACCTGCCTATACTATTTCAGGCCTTCCGGTTTCCGGTCACGTGTCCGTCCTTGGAACACGGCGACCGGGAACTTACGGAGGAGGGATACCGGCTGTCAGGTAAGGAGATAACGATTTGTGTACTTGCGCTTTTGTTTGAGACATATGTTACTTCACGGAGGCATCACTTACTATAACCTCCGCTTTTGTGTTTTTTATACTCAGCTTAAAGTTACCCACGAATATTCCTATACTAAGAGTCCACCCTGTAAACTCAGCAGTCGGGTCCCCTCCCGGTACGGCTAGACACGTACACGTGCTTAGGTATGTACTATGCGGATCTTTTAAGGTTCGGACTGCGTATATCTCACTCTGTCAGTTTCTAGATAGGTGGTTTTGTTTTAGGTTTTTACACAGCCTCTTTTCTTCCCTTCTCGTGCAGTCTCCTTTTGAAATCAGACTCGCAACAATTTTGTGTTTACGTTTCACCTTAGCGGTGTGACACACACTTGCCAACCCGGAACCAGGGTCTTGGTCTATTAGACATATTGGCAGACCCGCCAATATCTCCACAGGGTAAGCTATTGCAATATTTCTTTAGTGCACCCTGCGAAACGCACCACTTGCCCTCTTATTTTTCTCCCACCTGTTATATATACATATTCTTGTATATATTTTTTCTTTTTCTTTTAAACGTAGAGACGCCATCAACCTCGCTCAATTCCCGCATCTAACCTTGGATGCCTGAAGCAATTTACTAGGTATGCCATAACTGCTACTAGTAGGGCCTGAGAGTAGCATGAACTTTTTCTTAGGCACATGGACCCACTTTATTAAATAGCATGAGATACTCACTGGCATGCCTATTGCATTGAACGTTGAACACTCCTACACCCTGACCCCTCACAAACGCGGGTTCTTCGTGAGCATGAGACACCAATTGATGGGACTTTATAGTAGTCTACGTGTATTATCAATAAATATACCAAATGGTCAATATAGGTAAGGATGATATAGCCGTTATCCACGCACTATCACCATCGTCACCAGGATGTGCGTGTGTTTGCGCATGGTCCACAAATCACGAATACGGCCACTAGGCACGTAATAATCCGTCACTTTCACTTCCGTGCACGTCCTTGTCATGGATCTATGTACAAGATGTGACATACTGAAATGTACTATACACATGTTTATTTATTTTCATCAGCCCTGAAGAGTCGTGTTGACTCCACTTTAACGCGATGAAACACGTGTCGGCTGAGCTTGGATTCAATTAAAACATCATTTGAAAAAAGAACTTGAACATAGAGATCTGCTGCTTTCTTTCATCTTTTATTGTTACTGTTCTTCTTTTTCCTGTTTCACACTGTCTTTGTGGCTGCGAGAGCATTGCTGTTTTACAGTTTTTGGTAATCTTTGATTGTCTTGGAACGGTTTTAGGGTTATTCCGTTCGCCCTATACGCGCCACCCATCAGAACTTATCTCCTCACAGAATTTAACGTACACTCTAGGCAGAGCGACATTTTCTGAAATTCCTCAAAACCCCTTTCAGCTGTTTTTCTGTATTGTACTCAGATTGGTTGCCTCCACGTTACCTTCATTGCATTAGTACACTTCATTTTCCCTATTATGGATAGGGACAAGGTAGCAGCAGACCTCTTCGACAACCTTGCTAAAGGAATGCCTACACACCAGGCTTCTGCCACTACAGGTCCTGCACCTGTGGAGGGTCTCAGGGACAAGTTTTTCAAACTAGAAAGGCTAAAAAAACAAGAAAACTCTCGGTGGTGGGATGGAACCACCCTGAAGTATTATAGACGTATTAAACAAATTCCCAGAGGTTTACGTTCTCAGACCTTTCCCACATATGACAATCTTGATATTGACCTAATGGTCAAGTGGGAAGAGTCTCTTAACCAGAATTCTATGAACTTAATGGATATATTAATAGAGAGTGCGGAACGAAAGTCTGCTAAACTTTTATTAGAGATATCCACCCTGGAACAAGAAATCAAGGATCTTAATAAACCGGAATCCACTGTCAAGAATTACACCACTTTGGATGAAATTCTTCTTAAACATCAGGCAGACATCAAAACCAGAAAGGCACGACAAATCAAAAGGGATGAGACTGACTACAAAAATGGGAGGGTTTATACTTATGACCAAAAATATGATTCACTGATTCCCAAATCCAGACAAGGCTCCCAAATGGGTAGATCCACTGCAGCCAGCTCAGTAACTTCGAGCACTTCCTCACTTAACTCTGTTGGACTTGTAGAATCAGAGAACGAAAGAACAGAGAACACCGATCTCATTAATATGCCCTTTTTTTTAGAGATGGAACGCATCAGAAAAGGCAACAGATCAACACTAACCAGGGGCGCCACAGACCCAAAACCCACAGGGGCAGGCGCAGCCTCAAACGAGGAGTATCGAAGAAAACTCAGATCAGGCACACAAAGGAATTAGTTGACCCTGAGGACACGGTTCAAGTCATCAACCTCTCTTCCTTTCCTTTGACCCCTGACATGGTCTCTTTACTTGGCAAAGGTTTAAACTTTAATCCATACAGTACTGGTGATGTCTGTCAGAGCAAAATTGACATTTTCAAGTTTATACGAAAACTGAAACTGAAAAAGTATTTTTCCTGCAAATCTAAGGTTACTGGTGATTCTAGACCCTCTCCTACTGTTTGTGACAAAGAAATGTTGACTATTAAAGATATTCAAGCAACCCATCTGCTTCTTTCCTTAACAGACAGAGAAGATAGTCCGTATGATATGGAGAGGCTTCTAGAGGAGCTAGATATCGAAACAGACTATGGTCAGACCAGTGGCCTGAAAAACAAATCCAGGTGGACCCCTACTCTATCTGGGGGTAATGTTATAGACAACTTTCATAAACGTGTTTTGGAGGATATCGATAAACTAAATATGAAGAACTTAAATGACAAATTCAAATATAAGGACAACTTAACAAGAGGCGAACGTCTTGCACTCACTATTCTTAGTGATAACTCGAACATTATCATTAGGGAGGCTGACAAGGGGGGCAATGTGGTTGTGATGAATCTCACGGATTACAATAATGAGATTTGTACACAACTGAGTGACACTTCTTGCTATGAACCACTTTCTCAAAACCCTATGGGTCCTCTAACTATTCAAATTAATCAACTATTGCTTGAATGGAAACAATCTGGCCTCTTGGACGATGACGAATACTTGTATCTGAAAGTTTTTAGACCTACCTATCCTTGGCTGTATACTCTTCCGAAAATACACAAAAACTTACCATTCCCGCCTGGTAGACCTATTGTCTCAGGCATTGGGGGCCCTACAGAGAGAATAGCGGAATATGTGGACCTTTTTATAGGTCCGTTAGTGAAAAACTTACCATCCAACATCCAGGATTCTAAACACATCTTAGGAATGATGTCAGATATTGATTGGCAACCTGAAACTATAATAGTTACAATGGATGTGGTGTCCTTATACACCAGCATTAATCCTGAATTAGGGATGCAGGCAATGGAGAAATTACTTTCCAACCGTTCAGCTTCGTTGTGGGCTCACACGAAGATGTTACTACGGATGATGGAAATCATTCTTGACAACAACTACTTTATCTTTGACCGCAAATGGTTCAGACAGACAAAGGGGGTAGCCATGGGTTCGAAATTTTCCCCCTCCTTTGCCAATTTATTCATGGGGGCCCTTGAATCCGATCTCATTTGCGGCCCAAAAGGTTCTGCATATATCGACTCCATTTTGTTTTGGGGACGTTACATTGACGATTGCTTTCTTCTTTGGTCTGGTACAATAGACTCTTTGAACACTTTCTTCAGATATCTCAATGAAAACACATGGGGCATACAATTTACCATGCAATGCAGCAAAGAAAAGATGGAATTCCTAGATTTGGAATTTTACATTAAAGACAGTAAACTCCATAGCAGACTATACAGGAAACCCACTTCCTGTAATTCTGTTCTCCATGCCTGCAGCTCTCACCCTACACACCAAATACAGGCTATACCTTATGGGGAGTACCTGAGAGCCAAACGTAATTGCAGCGAGCCTAGAGAATTTGACGATTGTCTAACCAACATGAGAAACAGATTTTTAAATAGAGGCTATCCCCTCCGGACTCTAAATTCAGCAGAGAAAAGGGTTCGTCGCGCCTTGAGACCAGATTGTTTAAAGAAGCGTACCGATAATGATTCCTCTACCCAAAAAATTTGACTCATTACTGAGTTTAATGCATTACACCAAACAATCTCCAAGAGTTTTAATAGACATTGGAAAATGCTAACGGAAGACACAACACTAAGAGAGTGGCTACCGGATAGACCAGCCATTACGTACAAGAAGGGATGCACACTGAGGAACAAGCTTAGCCCTACCGTTCCACACAACACTTTGGCCTTAGATTGGCTTACTACACGTAGCCTGGGTTTCTTCAAATGTGGTTTCTGCTCTTTATGTGTTTGGGGTAAACATGGTACCAAGACATTCAAAGGCCACGACGGGGTCATATATTCAATTAGACACAATATCACTTGCCTAACCAGATACGTAGTATATATCATTGAATGCCAATGTGGCTTGATATACGTAGGCAGCACAATCAGACCCCTTAAAGAGAGGCTAGCGGAACACATGCGGGCTATCCAGAAAAGGGATCCCAAATACCCAGTTGCTCTGCATGTGGCAGCTTGTCAACCACTGGAGGATGAAGTAAAGGTACGCTTCTTTGGTATTGACGTCATCCCCCCAAATATTAGGGGTGGCAACAGAGAACTGACTTTGAGGCGTAGGGAGGCCACGTGGATCATGCGTTTGCAATGCGTGGAACACGGGCTAAACTATGACCCAGAGCTTCAGTTCTTTTTAGGGAACTAATCTGTCCCTCTGTCTATACAAAATTTTGCATATGATTGGCACATTTGCTATATGAAGACACAACTGTAACAATGATATGGAATCGTCTGACTGAAATGAGAACTGCATGAACGACTTCATTGTGAATATGGCCATATGACCAGCTAATGTTTATATTTTGTTTTCTCTTTTTTCTTGTGCTTGATTACCACGATGTGAAGGTTTAAGTAATTGTAGTAATTTAATAGGTATTGCTAAACTGTAGCCTCATCAACCATTATAACTTGTAATCCTACTATTTTATATTCATAATGATGTGACTGTACCCATGAATATTGCTATGTCACCAGTCACGGTATGAACTCTAATTTCACTCAGGGGCTCAAGTCGTGGGTCATCACTTTATCACGACCACGTTTACGGATAATTTTTATTTTTAATTTTTTTATCATTTCACGGAATTACTCACTCCCCCTTTTCAGTCTAGGTTTTTATCTAGTTATAAGTGGCTTGCTACCATGGATGAGATCCTCCAGGGGACTGGAGTACTGAATATAACCAAACCGGCGACTCGACTTAGCCCACTATTGCAGATTAACTATTCCTTTTGCCACTTATTCTAACTTAGTCAACAAGGATACATGTGACTATTCGTATATTTCTCACGTTAATACTTTTGCGTGTATACTGGATTGTGTCCAGGGCATTCTGATCAGCTATCCGGCTTGAGCTTCCATTTTATTCCTTTTTACTCAGAAAGATACACCCCACCTATAAGATTATGCCCCAATTTCTACAATGTCTTCGGGTTTTTTACATTAACCCGTTTCGTTTTTTGCTCGCCTGTCAGGCTTCTGACAACCGACATCTGTACACCCAAGATGGCGGTCACGGTGCAACGTGGTAATTTCTTCTGCGTGGTCTAGGCAACGACCTGCCTATACTATTTCAGGCCTTCCGGTTTCCGGTCACGTGTCCGTCCTTGGAACACGGCGACCGGGAACTTACGGAGGAGGGATACCGGCTGTCAGGTAAGGAGATAACGATTTGTGTACTTGCGCTTTTGTTTGAGACATATGTTACTTCACGGAGGCATCACTTACTATAACCTCCGCTTTTGTGTTTTTTATACTCAGCTTAAAGTTACCCACGAAGATTCCTATACTAAGAGTCCACCCTGTAAACTCAGCAGTCGGGTCCCCTCCCGGTACGGCTAGACACGTACACGTGCTTAGGTATGTACTATGCGGATCTTTTAAGGTTCGGACTGCGTATATCTCACTCTGTCAGTTTCTAGATAGGTGGTTTTGTTTTAGGTTTTTACACAGCCTCTTTTCTTCCCTTCTCGTGCAGTCTCCTTTTGAAATCAGACGCGCAACAATTTTGTGTTTCCGTTTCACCTTAGCGGTGTGACACACACTTGCCAAACCGGAACCAGGGTCTTGGTCTATTAGACATATTGGCAGACCCGCCAATATCTCCACAGGGTAAGCTATTGCAATATTTCTTTAGTGCACCCTGCGAAACGCACCACTTGCCCTCTCTTATTTTTCTCCCACTTGTTATATATACATATTCTTGTATATATTTTTTCTTTTAAACGTAGAGACGCCATCAACCTCGCTCAATTCCCGCATCTAACCTTGGATGCCTGAAGCAATTTACTAGGTATGCCATAACTGCTACTAGTAGGGCCTGAGAGTAGCATGAACTTTTTCTTAGGCACATGGACCCACTTTATTAAATAGCATGAGATACTCACTGGCATGCCTATTGCATTGAACGTTGAACACTCCTACACCCTGACCCCTCACAAACGCGGGTTCTTCGTGAGCATGAGACACCAATTGATGGGACTTTATAGTAGTCTACGTGTATTATCAATAAATATACCAAATGGTCAATATAGGTAAGGATGATATAGCCGTTATCCACGCACTATCACCATCGTCACCAGGATGTGCGTGTGTTTGCGCATGGTCCACAAATCACGAATACGGCCACTAGGCACGTAATAATCCGTCACTTTCACTTCCGTGCACGTCCTTGTCATGGATCTATGTACAAGATGTGACATACTGAAATGTACTATACACATGTTTATTTATTTTCATCAGCCCTGAAGAGTCGTGTTGACTCCACTTTAACGCGATGAAACACGTGTCGGCTGAGCTTGGATTCAATTAAAACATCATTTGAAAAAAGAACTTGAACATAGAGATCTGCTGCTTTCTTTCATCTTTTATTGTTACTGTTCTTCTTTTTCCTGTTTCACACTGTCTTTGTGGCTGCGAGAGCATTGCTGTTTTAAAGGTAGATTGAAGTCTCCCGCTAGGATAATGGTAGCTGTGTCTGGGATTTTTTCTAGTTGTGAGTAAAAATCATCCCAGAAGGATGGGTCGTCTTTAGTAGGTGCGTAAATATTAACTACAAAAACTTTATTCATGACTTTAGTAAGCTTCAAGATGATCCACCTGCCCTGTGACTCAGTGGATTTCTAGAGTAAATTGATTTTGGATTTACTGAAAATAAGTGTTCAAACACAGTTTTTCTTCCCCATTGTGGCTGAGTAGGCATAATCTGACGAGTGACTGACTGCTAGCAAAACTCTGTGAGTTATCTAATTTTATTGCTTGTGGGAGAATTGTATCTCCTTTCGAGTCTATGTAAATATTCGATAATCTTTCTCCCCTTTACCGGAGGGTTTAGGCCTTTTACATTTAGGGGAGACCACTTTAAAACTTTGGTTCAAGCCTGCAATATGATGTGTCCTAACAGGGTAGTATAGATCAGTGACCCTTTTGGATGAGGTTGTGCAAATTGAAGCCACAACAGAATTGAACACTTCCCCATGTGTATGTTAGGTTGGTATGAGGTATGTGAAACTTGTGAGACGAAAAAACAAGGTGTAAAACCATAGAAAGGAAGAACAGAATGATAAGTAGAGAACCCATCCCTCAATACCCCCCCCCCCCCATAGTCTCCAGCAAGCATAGCGATAAGAGGAAGGTCGCTCCTCCAGAGGAACAGAAGTATACAGAAACACCATAACTTGTGGCGTAACATCCCCCAATAGAACTGTAGCCTAACTGTAGCCTAACAAGGCATTGATGATAATTATCCAAGGCACATCACAAGGCAATAGTTGAATATATATGTAAATGGATGGACATAGAAATGTGTGAGATGTGTGAATGATTGTATAAGTTCCCTGTGTGAGCGTTAAGGAATTTGTGTGTTTAGTTGGACACTGAATAGTTAGTGAGTATAGACCTAAGACGTAAACAGGGTTACAGGTGTCTATAATAAGAAGCAAGAAGGGGGTCAGGCCCAACGGACAGGACCCAGGTAGGGACATTTATACGTATTCGAACATGTGAAAGACCTGGAATCCTATTTCTTCAAAAACAGCAACCACACTATATACTTTTTGTGGTGGGGTTATTTATTTACCCTATTTTTTCAAAACCTATGTTTCTAATTTTTGAAAAGAAGCTCTTCACCTTCTAGAACAACACATATATCATCATTTGACGTCATCAATTGGAACCAATATGTAATGGACTAAAATACAAATTATATAAATGTTGTCTGTCAAATAATGTCAATTGTCATTAGTGCTAAATGTTGTATAAATTGTGCAGTATATATGTGTTGTTCTAGAAGGTGAAGAGCTTCCTTACAAAAATACGAAACATAAGTATTGTAAAAATAGGGTAAATAAATAACTCCACCCCAAAAAGTATATAGTGTGGTTGCTGTTTTTGAATAAATAGGATTCCAGGTCTTTCTCATTTTCGTATATGTAATAAGAAGCGAGAACTAATCGAGGCAATTATGTATGGAAGTATGAGCTTGACATGAAAGCATGTGTAGTCTTAATAGTACATATTTCATTATACATATTTTAAACACCGTTGAAACATTTTTAGAGCATATTTCTTTACACATAGGACTTAGTGATTAACTGGTCTGCATTTAGAACAACATTAAACAGTTATTTTACACTTAGGTGGAAGTAGTGGACAAGACTTTGAGTGCAGAAGTATCCAGACATCTATCGGCCTTTTCGTCTAGAAATTTCTTGAGCGAGCATGGGTCTGCGAAAATGTGAGGAACGCCCTGTGCGAAGAGTCAGAATTTTGCCGGAGCGATGATCAAACCCTGTAGACCAGCTGCTTTTATTTTCGGTTGGAGGTCAAAAAAAACCCTTGCGGGAGTCCAGTTAGTTTTGAGTAATCCTGTGATATAAATATTTTTTTGCCTTCCCATAGTATATGATTATTTACTCGTGTGGTTCCGAATCAATTCGAAATGCTGGTACCTTGGTGGTTTGCAAACTATAGGTCTGGGAGTTTTGGTATTGTGAGATATCCGAGTCGGGACCCTGTAGGTCCTGTCAAATTCCAGTTCTTATCAAATTTTATGTTGGCGGCCTGGGTGAATCATTTCTCTAGGAAGACAATAATTGAGTGGTCTGCGTCGTCTTCTCCTTCAGGCAGGCCGAAAATACCTAGGTTGCCGCGCCTGTTTCCATCCTCTAATTCCGAGAGATCTTTTGCAAAGTATCGGGAGGCAACATTAAGCGATTGAATGGATTTCTCTATTGCATTACCGTTGACTAATTCTATGTTCCACCTCTAAGTCTGGTGTTTGTTTCCTTCATGTCTTGGCGGATGGCTGCAATTTTGGTCTGCATGAGGTCCGTATTCGTTTTTGTGGACTTGGTCAAGTCGTGTACATCTACTAATTTCTTGAGGATAGTGTCCAGTGTTGCATTAATGTCCTGCTTCCCTTTTGTTGGCAAGTCCGGGTGCGGTGGATCAGCTTTCACTCTTTTTAGAGATTGTTTACTTTCTTTGTCCGTCATTTTGGCAAGCCTGTGTATACTAGGATTATGACGCTGTCCTGTCAGAGCAGCGAGAGCGGTAAGTCGTCAAGCGTTGGTGACTACAGAGGATCCATGGTGGGACTCTTGGAGGCACTAGGATGTTGGCACTTGACTTACTTGATTCTCTTGACTCTCTTGACACTCTTGTATACTGGACTCTCTTGACTAATTTGACTCACTCGGTTCTCTTGGTACTTTGAGCTTTGCACTCCTGGCTCTCTTGGTACTTAGCACGTGGCTCTTGGCCGTTGATTCTTGGTTAAAGGCGAATGACACTTATTTTATTTTAATTTTATTTTTTACACTTGTATGGCGCACAGCTACCCAAAAAGGGTTTCCCGGCGCCGACGACATGTTGTTGAGCAGGGATATGGGATGAGCTTGGTCAGTAGAGTTATTTCTGGAAGAGCCAGGTCTTTATGTTCTTTCTAAACTTGGCATAGTTTACCTCCTTGCGAATGTGAGGGGGGGAGTGTATTCCAGAGAATAGGCCCTAGGACAGAGAAGGATCTTCCCCCCATTCTCGCCAGTCTGAACCTGGGAACCACAAAGTTTGCTGCGGTTTGGGAGCGTAACTTCCTTCCTGGGATGTAGGGAGTAGCTAGAGATTGCAAGTACTTCGGTGCTGTTCTGGATTTAATCCTGAACATGTAACTCGGGGCTTTGAACCTAATGCGGTTTTCAACCCTGAGCCAATGCAGGTCGTTCAGGTGCTTCGACACATTGGCCGTTTTTGGGATTTTACATAAGAGTCTTGCAGCTGAATTTTGGACAAGTTGTAACCGTTTAATGACTGCCTGATTTGAGCCCAGATAAAGGATATTGCCTTAGTCGAGACGAGATGGTATAAGTGCATTGACTACGGTCTTTTGGGTATCTGGGGGCAGCATCCATAAGATTTTTTCAGCCACTTCATAATGGTGAAACAGAGGCCTACCACTTTGTTGGCCTGTTGTTTCATGGATAGGGCGTTGTCAATGGTAACCCCTAGGTTTCTTACATGAGTTGCAGGAGTGGGGAGGTTTCCTAATTCGGAGGGCCAGTGGGAGGAGTTCCATAGATCTTTGTTTTTCCCCAAAAGAAGGATCTCAGTTTTGTCACCGTTTAACTTCAGCTGGTTGGAGGACATCCAGCTGAAGATATTTTGGAGCCCATGTCTGAGACGGGATGGAGCTAAAGGGTTGGACTCTGATAGTGAAAAGATGATCTGAGAGTCATCTGCATAGGTCATGAGAATGAGTCCTGACCTATCTGCTAAGTCAGCCAGGGGTCTGAGATGGAGGTTGAAAAACAGTGGGTTCAGGATGGAGCCCTGTGGAACTCCATGTGGGGCACTGATTGTATCGGAACAAGTGAGAGAGGATGTGATCTGGAACGTCCTGTCTGTCAGAAAGGATTCGATCCATTGTAGTGCGGCACCCCGGATACCGTTTCTCCCGAGTGTGTCGCCAGAAGTTTGTTGTGTGAGATGGTGTCAAAAGCCGCACTCAAGTCTAACAAAATGAGTGCGACTGTTTGGCCCTCATCTAGAAGTTTCCTGATGGTTTTGATTACTCCCAGCAGGGCGGTTTCGGTGGAGAAACCTGCTCTGAACCCGGACTGAGACGGGTGAAGGAGGGCATTTTCCTCGGTGAAAAGAGTGAGGGCAGAGTGGATGTGTCTTTCCAGAGGTTTTGAAAAGACTGGAAGAAGAGATATGGGATGGTAATTTGCTAGTATTTCAGAGTTGGCTGTGGTTTTTTTTAGAAGTGGATTGACCATAGCGTGTTTCCAGAGTAAAGGGACTGTGGAAAGTTGAAGGAAAGAGTTTAAAGTATCAGCAATAATGGTCAGGGATGGGGCATCAATCTGTTTCAAGACACTAACGGGTAGTGGATCATGAGGGGAACCTGATTTAATGGTCATGAGGGTGGACCTAAGTGATTCCAAGGTTATAGGAGGCCAGTGTTCTAAAATGTTTATTTCGGTGGACCTTGAGGGGATGACCTCTTGTGAGCCGTTAGCGGAGGTGTTTAAATTAATATCGTGGATGATTTTATCGATTTTTTTTTTTCTTTCAGAGAAAAAAGAGGCAAGGTCTTGACATTTTTTTTGTTTAGAGGGCGGGCCGTTGCTGTAGTTTGCGCACCTGCAAGTTCTTTTACCGTGTTAAAAAGTGTTCTTGCCTTGTTGGGTGCTGTGTTGATGGTATCTGCTACATAAAGGGCTCGGGCTTTAATGCATGCAGAATGATATTCATTTCTGGCTTTATGATATATCATTTTTTTTCAAGAGCATAGTCCTTCCACCACTGTCTTTCAAGGGCTATGCACTTTGATTTTTCGATTTTTAAAAGCTCGTTAAACCAGGGGGCTGGAGGGCGGTGGACGTTCCTTTTTGTCCGCGATGGAGGAAGACAGCAGTCTGCGGCATTTTCCAGCCATGAATGTGTTGCATTGGCACTACTTTCCATATCAAGGGCTGGGGCAGGGGGTTTAGTGGCCAGAGTTTGATTTAGTTTTTCGGCATCAAGCAGCTTCCAATTTCTCATAGAGGAAGCAGGCCAGGCCGTATTTATTTGAAAGGGTGCTGGTAGTGTTAGGCAGAAGTAAATAAGATAGTGGTCTGACCAGCAAATGGAAATGGTATTTAGCCATTTCAATTCGTGAATATTGGAAAAGATGGGGTCTAGCAGGTGTCCTGCCTTATGAGTAGGCCCAGAATTAAGTAGTCTTACGTTGAGAGCAGTTAGGTCATCTAGTAGGTTGGTGCATGCCATATTAGTGGAATCGTCGAGGTGCAGATTTAAGTCTCCAATTAGAGTGAAGTTATTGGAGGCAAGGTGAAATGGGGTGATATGGTTTGCTAGATTGGCCGCCCAAGTGTTGGCATTCCCGGGGGGCCTGTATATTAAAAGGCCGGAGAACGTGAAGTTGGGGTTTAGGGTGATTTTAAAGAATGCCGCTTCACATTCCGGGATATTGACTGACTCCAGGCTACATACTAGTTCTCTGCAGAAAATAGCGATACCCCCGCCTACTTTACCATCTCTATCTCTCCTCCCAATGGCATAGTTAGGAGGAAGAGCGGTTGCTGTATCGGGGCCCGTGCTTTCGTGCAGCCACGTTTCCGTTAAGAATAGGACACTGAATTCTTGTTACCTGGTACTTGATGGTTGGCGCATGAAGTTTGGCGTTTGGTCCTTGTTACAGCTTTTGGTTCTACTTTTGGTACTACAGCTTTTGGTTCTACGCACACCGCATTTGGTGAGTCCCGGTATGTGGTCTGCTGGGCCCTTGGTTTTTTTGGGACTTGGCACTCATCGCTCACCTTTGCCTTTTAGCCTCACCTGTGCCTTTTAGACTCTTTTTGTCTATTTTTGTCGTTTCGCCTTTTTGTCTCTTGGTGCTTCGTACTTGTCTAGATCCGGTGTATGGTTATTTGGCTTTATGATTTTTGTTTGTTTTGTTCTGGCTCTCGTCTCTTTTCATTTGCCGCACACTACTCTTTTTTTTTTTTTTTTTTTTTTCTTGGTGCTCCGCACTATGCACATGGTACTCTTGGAAGCTGGATCTTGGTGTGTGGGACTTGATGCTTGGTATTGGTGCTTGGCTCACGTTGTTGCAGATACTAATGTGCCGCCCCCATCACTACTGGTGATTTAAGGGCCATCTTGGTGATTAGTTTGATAGATTGATAGGTTGTGAGCAATGTGGGCAATGGTTGTGTTTGACAGTGAAGCTTTAATTGGTTGAGCTGGCTAAGACATGATGGTTTTGCCCTTATTATGCCGCTATTGCATTTGCTGTCGTGATTTTAAAACTGGTGTCTTTAATGACTTCAGTATAACTTTAGACTGTTGTTATTCCACTGCTATTGCACTGCTATTTTGTTATCAGAGCTGTTGCTGCTAACATTTCGAAAACGAAACCTCCAGTATGCCGCAGCAACCGTCATTTTAAGGTCAGACCGTTGGTGATGTAACGAGTACTCCTGCCATCCGGGTATGTGCTCCACAACAAGGTTTTAACATGCACATGCACGTTGATGAAACATCATGAAGGGACCGCAAATGTTTGAATCCTGGGCAAACCACTGGTGATTACCAGGTGATTAGCAAGTCATGCGCACAACCAAATTTTCGGCCGCCATTTCGTGCACAATTTCGAGCACAGAACCACAAGTCCACCAACCAATGTCAATGCCAAACCGGCGTCTTTGGTGTCTTTTGGTATAGGACAGATTGCCGCTATTGTAATGCTATCGCACTGTTACTGTGTTATTGCGATGTCGCCACCGTCGCTGCCCTCATTGTATCGCAATCGTTACAGATCGTTTTGTTCAATGGTACACATGGTTGTTTTAGTGGCAGAGCGTCCTTTGTCAAGCCTCTACTGTGTCGATGCAGTCTCCATTTTAAGGTCAGTCATCCGGACAAGTAACAAATGTTCCGACGATACGGATATATACTTTAAGGTTAGCATTTACACGCACATAGACAATACTGCATGGAAGGGTTGTAGATCCGTTTTGGCCCCTGGGCAATTAGCAGGAGATTAGAGGTTTACGAGCACAATAATATTTCAGCCACCATTTTGGGTACAGCTATGCGCGCGAACTAACCGAACCAACGGTGAGATTCCACATACATACCTGTACTAATTCACAGGCATTACTTGCATCGCTTAGGGACCCTTGTGTTTTGGCAGGATTTGGGCAAATGAGTATTAACTTCGCATTTCTGCAGTATTTCGCATACGCATTTGACCTACCTCCGTACAGCCTGGGTTGTTAAGAGTCCCCTGCGTACCTACGTGTGTCCTCAAGGATCGGAGTTGAGGTTGGGACAGAAGATGTCTTGAAGCATTCTTGGTTGTTGGGGCACCTTTATGCCAATCTATGACCAACTAGTATCGGTGAAAATAAGTTTGTTGCTCAGGAGCGGAGCTGAACAGTCACACCGCCAGTTTCCTCTGCTTCCAAGCCATGCCCCCCGTATAATATGCATATTTTTAAAGATTCTTCGTAATTTACAATCTATAGAAAATTCAATTACATTACCAAATGCAACGTGTTATCCATTGCTAAAAAAGTGTTCCAACAGCAGTTGGGGAAATCCATCCAACATAATCTTTAGCGTTGGTAACTTTCTCTCCAGTAAAGTACTATACGGCTAAGACTGTTGAAAAAAGAAACACAGTCGATAAAATACATTACCATGTCAGAATTCCCAAATAATGTACTATATAAGTTCCCAAATCACTAAGATAGTAAATCAGAAAATATGAAACACAAGTCTTCTTGTCAGTTGCTTGTTACATATGTGTGAAATTTAGCCAGACTAGACTATGCATTTTAGTCCACCAATATTATTCCATTCACAATGACACAATATGATCTCCTTACTGTGCATGTTTGAGTATTCATTCCTTTGGGTGAAGTACTCTGACTCACCATGCATGCACAATCAATGCCACTTAATATAGAAGACCCAAATACCATACTTGTGTAGGTCAAAAGCCACTTCATTGACCATCTTCAGGACCCTAATGTGAAAGACCACATGGCAATGAAGCAAAGCTCTTACTAACGAGAATGCTGACCAATGATCTGAGAATGTTCAGGACTGCAACTCTCATGAGTCAATGTTATTACACTTACAAAAGTGCATAATCAATTAGCAAAAAAGCGTAAAACAAGGCCAATTGTATTGAAGACAGTGTGCTATGTGCAGAGGATATTGCAATGAGGGCACCATTGGCGTGCCTTTTATTGCACTGAATCATAATTGGTGAGGCAAAGTACTCTGTGCGATACATGTCGTCAGTGGTCTGCAGTACCCTGTTTATCCTAGGTACATAATCCAAGTTTATACAATATCTTGGAGCCATCGTACCACATAGTGCTACGAGTAAAGTGCCTAATGCAAAGGAATCCAGTTTATGCAATATCTTGAAGCTGTCTGACCCCATAAAGTGCTGAGGAAAAAGTGCCAAATGCAAGAGAAATCCAGCTTACAGTTAGTGTTGTGTGTCCTCCATTAATTCATACATAGATAAAATTCAAATCTCAGCAAAGCAAATACTGATACTTGGTATCTTGTTTGTAGGGACATTGCAAATACAAATCAAGAGAGCCTGGCAGGCCAACAGGCCAACTGGTAGGGTGAATTCAAAGTTTCAACCGATTGAGGGCTAAAGAGTACATATGGCAAATGCAAAGCTGCAGGGGTACCAGATGCAGTCAACTCTCATAGATGTACAGGTCATTCTGCGTCTGCATTCAGTCCCCTTGGGACCTCTGTACCTATTACGATGATCCATTTCGACTCTGATCTCAGTCAACTCTTGGTCACCTCCTCTTGATGCCTTCATGATATGTTGAGTACCATAGTAACTCACCTTCAACTTCGTGCCCATTCTGATCTTCCCAGATATGTTTGGCCAAGGAATATGTTAAGTCCCTGTTGGAGATGTCCTGAAGTTTGCAGAATCCATAGTTTCAATTTGTTGACAGTGCTTACTACATATTTCTTTCCACATTTGCACCCCAGGACAGATAAGACATATGTTGTCTCACAGTTTATCCATTCCTTTATCATCATTAGTTTTCCATTCTGCAACTCAAGTTGTCTTATTTTGGCCATGGGAACATGCTTTGATCTTGAAGCGGCGCCAGAAACCTTTTTGTCTAGTAGTAAGCCAATTGGAGTTATCAATTTTGCAACTTTATTCAAACCTTTGTTAAATGCTCTCCGAATGAAGCTATCTTTTTATAAGTGATCTTAGGATAATCGGGCAGTATTTGGCTCTGTGTCCTCCATTTTGAGGAGTTGCAGTTTCTTTTTAAGAGTCCCTCTCCTCATGACCGAAGGAACTGCAATCCATAATATACCGGATAGTATTACTTGAATCCTCTGCTCTCTGTTACCTTTTTGGGGAACAATAGTTCTTCCCTTTTTCTCTTCCAGGCTCTCTTTAGTGCATCGTCCGATACGGAGTATAGATAAACTCTGCGAAGAAATCTTTGGCATGTCTTCCGCTTATATGGCAAACTCATTGTCCTCCGAGCAGTTGCATCTTTCTCTGAGGAGTTTGCCGAACATCATAGTAATTTGGAGTGTGCTGGATGTCCACTATTGGCATGCAGTAAGCTGTTACAGCTTGTAGGCTTCCAGCGGCTTTTGGTACACATTTTACCATCCCATACTCTAATTTCTATGTCCAGATAGGTTATTTTACGTAGCACTGATGTTATGGGTATAATTGAATTTTTGGGGGATTGCTGTTCAATGATTTAATAAAGTTAATAAGATCTCTCACTTCCTTTCCAGATTAGAATCCAATGATCAATATATTGTGCCCATAAAATAATGTGGTTTTAGAGTTCTGTTGGGTCCAGATCGCTTCTGCCTTCCGCCGCCCTAATGTTAAATTGACATATGTGGGGGAAAAACACATACACATGGCAATTCCTTTCTTGTGTAGGTAATAGTTATCAAACAAAGACGGTGTGTGTGTGTGTGTGTGTGTGTGTGTGGATTTACACTGAAAAAAAACAAAGCTTAAAGTAACATTATATTTAACTGTCAGTGACCACATTAACGTTTTGAACTGAAACAAACAGGTGAATGTTATCACTGACCTATTCACCGAACTGTTGTTTTAACCTTTGTGTTTTTTTAGAGCATTTCTGTGTTTTACCATTGAGTAATTTATTACTTACTTGGAACCAAGCAGCAGGGGGTTGTCTGCAGCCAAACCTACTCAGCACACAGCCTTTGGCCGTGCACAGCAGTGGGTTGGCAACTTTCCTTGGCAGTCAACCCACTTGGAGGCAGCCAACCCTTCTCTTTGCATGGCCTTTTGTAGTATGCAGCGTGGGGTTGGCTGCAGACCCTGGCTTACAGCCAGGCCCTGCACCCACGTCTCCTCAGGCAGCCAACCCTACAGTGCATAAAGCCTTTGGCATGCGCAGACTAAGGATGGCCTTTGGGACCACATCCTCAGCAGCCAAAACATAAAGGAGAGAGTGGCATGCATCCCCTCCCTGACTCTGAATTGGCTCCAGGGACCCCATACCCTTGTGCCAAATATAGTAAACGTGAGGGGGGGGTGAGCCCCCTCCCAGAAGCCTTCTCATTCCCTGGGGCTGGTCTCTCTTAAAAGGGGAGGGGAGCTGTGTTGACCCCCCCCCAGTCTATTTTGGCCCCAAGGCTGCGGGGGAGCCCCAGGACTTGCCCCCTTGCGGCCCCATCGGGCTCGATGCATGTTGCAGTAGCTGGCATTTTTCCCTACCCAGAGGGTGCAACTATTTATGCTGCTCCCTCCAGGCGAGACCATAATGTTCTGTACTGCGTGCAGGGGAACAGAAGACTGCTTCCAGACGGCGGGAGCATTTTTTAGGTTTCTGCTGGCTGGGAGCAGACTTGATGTCCGCTCCCATCTGGTGGGACATTAGAAAATGCTCCCCCCAGACTGGAGAAAACATACTTCCCTGCCCATGGTAGTGCGGGCAGGGAAACTGTGTCCAGAGGGTGGCTCCTTTGGACAGAGTAAGTGAGCCGGCCCTAGGGGGTGGGGGAGCCCTTATTGATGCACCTCTCCATATATAAATATGAAAATGACTGGCGCCTTTTTAAATATTATTTGGCTGCAATCTTGCAGGATTGCACCAAAATGTCCCTTTCCATTTCTGTTAGGGTTTGATGGGGTCTAAGGTGGGCAGGGTATCCCTACTAGATTGATTTATTTTTGTTTATTGGCGCTTCTGCAAGCTCTCTAATCCAACCGTCCAGATATACTAATATAATTTATTTTTTTACAGTCATAGAGGGGTAGAATTTATTTTACTACTTGGATATTTTCTTGGGTATGTATACCCCATTTTTTCTTTTGACACTGATATACAGCATACACTGATATATCTTGCCCCCCCCCCCCGTCTGCATTTTGCTCAGCAGATTACACTGAACCTTTCCATGAACAAGCAAGGCAAAAAAGCACTTTTTATGGACAGTTTGAGAGTGTTTGTCAAATGGTGCCAAAGATGACTACCAACTCAAAGTATATGTGTGTGTATGTATGTATGTGTATATATGTATGTATGTGTATATATGTATGTGTATATATGTATGTATGTATGTGTGTATATATATATGTGTATATATGTGTGTATATATGTGTATATATGTGTGTATATATGTGTGTATATATGTGTGTGTGTATATGTGTGTATATATGTGTGTGTATATATATGTGTGTATATATATGTGTGTATGTATATGTGTGTATGTATATGTATGTGTATTTATGTGTGTATATGTGTATGTATGTAGGTGTATGTATGTATGTATGTATGTATATATGTATATATGTATATATGTATGTATATATGTATATGTAGATATATGTATATATATATATTTGTGTGTATATAATTAAGATTCTCAAACACTTCCAGTGGATCCTATTAAAATAGGTTATAATAAGTGCAGGAACTTCAGAGGCCTTTTCACAAGTATATAAAACTACATAGCGCTATAAGCAGAAATAGTAAAGTATGTGCATGGACACTACAAACAACAGTCATTGGTAAATGCATTAGGGTTTGCCTATATGATTAACAATAATCAGTGTGCTGTAAGCTGTAGCTGGCTGAGTAGATGTACAATATAAGATACAGAGACTGTTAAAGTGTTCTGGCTTGTTTATGTACAAAAAAGGCAATATATTGCACAATTACTAGTGCTGTTAGATAATAGCAAATATATTAAAAACAGTAGATTTTACAAGCACAGTTCAAGCGTTGTGCAGACGAAACCTAAACAAAGTAAGTTCCTGTTGTTATTATTACATTGGTGTCTGCAACTCTGGCCATATCAGCACATGCCAGTGAGCCAGGGAGGGGCGCTAAAACGTATTATTGGCATCTTCTGATTGTAAAGCCATATGCCCCGAATACCGACATCAGATTTCACTAAGTGGCAAATAGGCCACAACAGCATTGAGTACCCAAAGGAGGTCGTTGAGAGCCAGAGACCAATGAGCTCATGAATACCATCTGCAAACACTAACATTATCTGATGAGACAATCACTGAAGTGGCTGCCTACAGCCAACTTTTCAGTGAAACTGAATCCGCAAAAACAGACTGTGATAATCTCATCTCAATGATTACTGATATGGTCTCCTTTCCTCCTGCACACATTTCTATGGTCATCATTGTTTAGAATGCATATATGTCATAGTGAAGGGACTCAAGTGGTTGAGAGGCATTTGCAACTTGTAACCTGGCTGGATGGGATCTTCTGTTAAGAATAAACTCCAGTCACATCTAACTTTATCTGGAGCCTGTCTTTCTTAAGTTTCACACTGGCGTAGTTGGCAGCTTCATCAGCTTCAAGAAGATCTCCACACCAATGAAAATACATCTTCATCTGTGGTGAGAGATAATACGTTTTTACCTTGTCATCTCTTAAGACTTTAAACTACAACCTGATTTGCCTCTTAAGACTTTAAGCGTATGCTATAACCCTCCCATCCAATGAAGAGTTGAGAAGGTATTGTAAATAAGAATACGTTTATTCTTAAACAAGTACAGCACAGATCCAGGCAGAGTGTTTCTTCAATCAGCTACAGCTCATACTGGCTAGTACAAGCCCAACATTCTAAACTGCAAAGCTCTATTAATTGAAAGATGCATCAACAATACAGCAGTAGGTAAAGATACATGAATAGTAAAACAAAATAATGAATAAATAGAAATAATAAATAACCATAAGATATAACACACCTCCTCACCTTACAATATCTAAAAATGTTAAGTGACATAATCCTCCAGATATTTAGATGTAACCTTCAATCTAGAGCTGGACCTAACAGAAGAACTGCATACATCTGGAGGAGAAATGACATCGTTCACTAATTGTGTATCCGAAACTGAAACAGAATCATTTCCAGTGTGCACATCAGAAATTGAAACAAGATTATTTGAAGCTTTATGCCCAACATCATGAGTATGCCCACCATCAAGAGAAAATTGGTGAAAATCATTATACACAGATAAATCGCTTGCATTAGAAGATGAATTTGACTTAAAATTAGATGGACAACGAAAAGGACTGAATAGAATGCTTCTTTGAGTTCATTTCTACAGACTTGTCCACTTTAGCAACATTTCTGTAGCTCCACCATTTTCCACCTTCAACCATGACAGAATGTTTACCTACTTTAACAATAGTTGTATCAGGATAGAATTTAGACCCTCTAACTTTAAAAGGTCTTTTAATTCTAACTTTGTCACCCAACATGAATTCTTGATTTTTGACATGTTTATTCACATCATATCTAGCCTCAGACTTAATTTGAGAATTCTTCACATTCATTTTAACTAACTCCAAATTAGGTACACTTCTGTCAAAATGAGTTTTACTCACAACCCATTCTGGGGAAAGTTAGTTAAATGACTCTCTCCCTCTCAACATGGCAAAAGGGGTAACACCAGTTGTGGAGTGTGGAGTATTATTGTATGACCAAATTATGTCACTAACAACCTCTTGTACTGACAGACCAGAAGAAATAGCCAACTGGACAGAATCTTTTACTACACGGTTTACTCTTTCTACTAAACCATTTCCCTGTGGGCTGTAAAGGGCTGTAGTTAAATGTTTTATACCCAGGGAACCCAAAAAATCTCTCATGACATACTAAACAAATTGTACACCATTATCTGAAACCAGATAAGCAGGAACCCCTTCTGATCTGAACAGTTTCTTCAAAAATTTGACCACATTTTCAGTATTAGGATCCTTCATGAATTTGAAAGACACCCATTTGGAATGGTAATCAACAATGGTCAAAATAAATCTGAAACCTTGATTCAGGCCACCCACAGGACCCAAAAAGTCAATTCCCAACTTCTCCCAAGGATTCTTTGGAAAGTCAACTGGGGATAATGGAGAATTGTATGTGCGAAGAGATTTCTCAGCATGAGAACATTCAACACAATTGTTTAATAAAGTCTCTACACTAATGTCCATACCAGGCCACCAGTAGTGTATCCTCAATCTTTTCTTTGTGCTTGTGATTCCTTCCATGACCTTTATGAGCCAGTACAATAATTGTATCCCTGACTGAGTTTGGAGGAATGAGTAGGGAACCTCTTAAAATGAAATTATCTTCAAGACTCAATTCATCCTTTATTTTAGAAAAAGGAAGCACATTTTTATCAAGTTGATTTTCCCTTGGCCATCCCACAGATATGAATTGTCTAAGAATTTCTTGAGAAGGGTCTTCTGCTGAAGCTTCCACCCAATCAGATTGAGAAATAACATTCTCCATAAAGTGTAAACCTTCAACCAGACTGATTACAACTTCTTTATCATCCAGCACAGAATCAAGTGCCGATTCCTGTAAGGGACACCTGGATAAAAAAATCTGCTTTAAAATTTTTATCTCCTGGTATGTACCTCATGACAAAATTAAAATCATAAAGTTTGGAAAACAAGCGAACTAGCCTGGGACTGGCATTTCTTGTCCCTTTATCATTCCACATAAAAATTAGGGGCTTATGACCCGAAATCAAAGTAAATTCTTTACCCCAAACATAGGTGGAAAAATGCTTAACACCCCACACACAAGCTAGAGCCTCTTTTTCTATAGTGCTATAGTTCTTTTCAGAAGAAGAGAGTTGACGTGAAGCAAATGCAATTATATTTTCGTTTCCATCAACCATCTGACTGAGAACAGCACCTAATCCACAATTACTAGCATCAACTGTAATGTATGAAGATTCATTTTGATTAAATGGTTTGAGAGCTGGAGCAGTAATTATCAAATCTTTGAGTTTCTCAAAAGCCGAAGTTTGTTCATTGCCCCACATAAATTTAACCTTGTTTTTAGTTAACAATCTTAGAGGTTCACTAATCAGTGCAAAAGTTTGTACAAACCTTGAATTGAATTCGCTCAGCCCCAAGAAGGACCTCAATTGAGCTTTATTAGTAGGTCTAGCACATTCCCGAATAGCCTTTAACAAACAAATCCTGTTTGGGACTAATACCTTTTTGAGAAATGACATGACCTAGGTATTCAACCTGATCTAGAAGAAATTTACATTTTTGCTTCTTTGCCGTCATGCCATAGTAATATGCCTAAAATCTGATCTAGTTTGATAAGATGTTCCTGTACCGAATTGGTAGAAATTAAAATATCATCCTGATAAGCCAGGACCTCTTTAACATCTCCAAACAATTGGAACATTAACTTCTGAAAAACAGAAGCCGCAGAAGCTAGGCCAAACGGCAACTTCAGAAATCTGAAAGCACCAAATGGCGTATTAAATGCAGTAAGGTCTCTGGAGTCTTCATGTAATTCAATTTGGTGGTATGCGTATCTTAAATCTATGGTGGAAAAAATCTTCGTTCCCTTTAACTGAGCCAACATGTCCTGAATGCGAGGTAAGGGAATACAATCAATTTGAATGTTCTTATTCAATGATCTCAGATCAATACACAGTCTGAGCTCATCGCAATTCTTTTTAAGAGCGACTACAATGGCAGAAATCCAGAGTGAAGAATCAATTTGCTCAATAACTCCATCATTGCATATTTGATCAAGATGTTCTCTTAACTTATCTCTAATACTGAGAGGAACATGTCTAACTTTGTGAATGGTAGGGAAGGCATCCGGTTTCAAAATTATTTTATGTTCAAAGCCTTTGACTAAACCTAAAGTATCAGAGAAGACATCACGATGTTTATTAATCACAGCTTCTAATGACAAACTATCTGAAATCACAGAATTCACATTTTTGGAACGATCAAGAGAAATAGGATTATCAGTGCCAGGTCTTAACACCATGCCAAACTTCCCTTGATCCTTCCAACCAATGATATTATAACCCTTGTTTGCTATGTATATTTTAGATTCAATGACCCTATCTTCAAAGGTAAGACTATCGTTAAAATAACCCATCATGACAATCTCCTGTCCATTAACGGCTACTGTGCGAATGTCAGGGGGTATTAACTCAACATTTTTCCATACTTCAAAGAAAAATATATCAGATAGAATGGTGACAGGAGAACCCGAGTCAACTGTTACTTTGACAGGAATTTCTCCAATTTTCATATCACATACAGGATCACCACTGTCGGAGTCTTGAAGAGAATCAACCATATCAATGGATAATAATAATATCTTCTTAATGGATTCACTGTGCTTATCAATGCCCACCTCATTTAAATTATCTGTTTCAAGATACATCGTTTTAAACTTGAATTTACATGCAGAAGCAAGATGTCCAATTTTCTTACAATTGGTGCATTGTTTCTTTAAAGTCGGGCAAGAAGGAGAGTTAGCGAGATGTGTTTTTGAACCACACCTGAAACACTGAAAAGAACTTTCAGCCTTCTTTGTCTCATTTTTGTTGAAAGGTTTGTCTTTATGAGAAACCTGAGTAAAGTGTTGAGACACTTTGTTTATTGACTCAGAAATAATAGGCTTAACTGGGTTAATACTAAGTTCTTTTGAAGCAGAGACAGATCTCTCAATGCCTCTTGCTAATTCTAAGGTATCCTCAAGTGAAGGGTTCCTACACCATAACATTTTTTGGGGAATCTCATTGTTAAAACCATTTACTACAAGTTGGCCCCTTAGATATTGTTCAATAGGACACTCGCAGGAGACAGCAAGAACTCTTAATCCAGCTAAGAAAGTGTCAATGCTTTCATGTTCTCTCTGTTTTCTAGTATAAAATGTGTGTCTTTCAACAATTATACTAGGTTGATCTTTAAAATGTTTTTCCAATCTAGCAATTGCTTCAGTGTATTCATTCCAATTATCGGATGGTGGACGCAATATTGGAGGTTGATGATCAAAAATTCTCTGTCCTTCTGCACCCAAAGCGCTATATAACATGGCATTTTTTCTGATGGGAGGAAATTTGACTCCGTCAATGGCTATAATATAGCTATTAATGCTTTAAACCACTGAAGCCATTTAATTTTAGGAGTTCCAGGCTCAGGGAGAAAAGGTGGAGGAAGGACTGCAGTTTGTAAAGCCATAATGAAATAAATAAATAAAGTAAATGAGGTAAATAAGTAATAACTCTTCAGAATATAATAAAATGAATGTAAATGTAAAATGTATAAAGGCAAAACTACCGTGAATAATTGAATTAAACTAACCACTACCTGTGTGACTCTAATGACAAGTATGGATAAACGATTAACTTTCAGGTAATCTATTGACAGGTATGGATAAATTATTAACTTTTAGGTAATAGTGAGCGTGCCACTGATGTAGAGTCAGTAAGGACGCAAAATTAAAATAATGAATAAAATGGACCTTCATGTGAAAGTGTGCGTGTCACTGATATGGATAAACACGCATAAACTCCAGCGCGGAATGAAGAAAAACAGCAGTTATGAAAAATATTAAATTAGACCTTAATGAAAGAGTGTGTGTGTCACTGATGTCATTAAACACACATGAAGTCCATTGCAGAATGAAGAAAACGGCAATTCGGGAAATCGGCAGGAAATGACTGAAGAAATGAGGCAGGACGTGAAGACGTGCAACGTCACAGAGCTACGAAGGAGTTATTAGAACAAACAAAGTCAGCGTTTTAAGCTTGAGGAAGTTCTGTGTGGATTCCTGCTGAGTTAAAGAATGCCGTTCGAAATCTCCGTTACATCTGATGTCACCAAGAACTGAAAGGCTGTCTCGAGGTAATTTTAAAAGATGCAGAGTAAATAATATGTTCCGTGTTGACTTCTGCTGTGTCAAAAATTGCCGATTAATGTTTCCATCACAGTTAATGTCATAAAGATAAAAAGGCTGACTCCAGATAGTTCTAAAAATGAAATGAAAATAATGAAAGTTAAAAGGTGAAATGCAAAAGAGATGACATGCGAAGTAGTGAATCACTTGATTTATGCTGTGAGGTCGGAACCAAGTGTCAACAGTTGGCAGTGTTGAAAGAGCATAAAAATGATTAAATGAAGCCAAGTTAGAAATCTTCACGGTAAAGTGTCAATAGAAGGCAGTTTCAAAAAGCAAAAACGATTTAATAAATGCAGCGAAGCTCCCAATAGTGAAATATTAATCCATTAAATATAGAGCTTGAGATGACATAAATAAATGGAAGGAAGTTCAAGTTCAGGATTAACCTCTTCCATGCTAATGACCAGGTCAGCTCGTCATGCAGTACCACTGGAGCTGTGCTTATGACGAGCTGGCCTTGTCATGAACAATGGGAAATGTCATAGTTCAGCACCCAGCGGGAATTGCCTGTAGCAACTACGAGCCTGCATCGAATTAAATAAAAGTGCAGTGGAGTATAATTCAAAACTGCAGAAAATATTTAAAGTTGTTTGCTAAAGTTGTTTGCTTTAGTTAGTTCATATATATTTATCAAAGTCACTTATCTCAAAATGAAGAATATGAGCTTCTTAAAGATGAGTAGAATTTTCATAAAATATGAAACACTGTAGGTCTGCAGGTAGGATCTTCTTTAGGCCAAACGCGATGGGTCCAGAGAGTGCTGACTTGACCACCTCGTCGCCAAATTTATGTTGCATCCAATGAAGAGTTGAGAAGGTATTGTAAATAAGAATACGTTTATTCTTAAACCAGTACAGCACTGAGATCCAGGCAGAGTTTGTTCAATCAGCTACAGCTCATACTGGCTAGTACAAGCCCCACATTCTAAACTGCAAAGCTCTATTAATTGAAAGATGCATCAACAATACAGCAGTAGTTAAAGATACATGAATAGTAAAACAAAATAATGAATAAATAGAAATAATAAATAACCATAAGATATAACAGTTTTTACCTTGCCATCTCTTAAGACTTTAAACTACAACCTGATTTGCCTCTTAAGACTTTAAGCGCATGCTATAACCCTCCCACTTGCCACTCTTCACCCTGCACTTCGTTCAATTTAACTTTAAGGTCTGGGAGCATTTCGACACCTGCTCGCTTTTAGTTTAAACTAAACTAATATAAACTAATATTAAGGCTGGGAGCAAATCGATGTGGCTCACTCTTGTGCATGGGTAAAGTGTAACTGGTAGTATATGATTACATTTTACTTCAAGTTTTAATTCATAGTGGTAGTCAGCGGACTCTGGGTTGCGCGAGCATTTTTCAAATTAAAACATTTGAGTATTCCTAAGAATTTTGGCTTGCCGTTGCCTCTTAATTCCAGTAACGCGTCTTCTGCCAAGGTCTACACTTCCTCAACTAGCGTCCGAGAGAGCGTGTGCTGTTACACTACTAACGCTATACGTCTCTGTTTGGACGCTTAAGCGCGACGACTATCTTGGGTTTACATGTTTCCAAGCAACTGTTCTGCATGCTCCTTGACAACCAAGAGTCAATCTATTTGAGACGTCACTACGCTTTGACGCTGAAACGTAGCGGACATCTTTGATGTTTACAAATCTCCTAGCAACCCGGCGCACGCTTATGTATTGTGCGTTACAGCTGATTAATTACAGCAATACGCACGCTTGATTTCCCAGCGATTTCATTTCACAGCTGATGTGCTTTATTTTAAAAGTTGTCTGTAGCAATAGGCATGCTTATATTTTTGTCAATTTGCCCCCCTGCCTCCCCCACAGCAACAGGGATATTCTACATCAGAGCTGTTTAAACTGTATTTACTGGGGCCTGTGCACTTCGTTTTTTTGGCCAGCAGGGGGATTAAAGTTTTATTCAAACAGTATTGTTAGATTTCGAGTTAGTGAAGCCTTTACCTGCAGAAGTCCAGAGTGTGGATTGAGCCGGTCTGTCTCCTAGGAGATTCTGAACAGGAGAAGCAGCTTCCAACTCCCTGCCAGCAAACTTTGTATGAGGTCGCTGGGACCTTGTATGGTCTGCTAGTTGTTGGCATATGTGTACAGTGAGTGGTGGTTGTACCTGGTGTTTCTATTGGGTTAGGGTTAATGTCCTCATTGGTTTGGTATTTGAGGGTTCTGATTGGTTTCTGGGTCTGTGATTAAATCATTGTAGGGTTGGGACTAGGGCTAGGGTTAGGATTTCTATTGAAAGTAGGGAGTAGGGCTACCTGTACCATTGGCTGCTTAGACTTGGGTTGGGACTACTGGTAGGGCTAGGGCCTTTATTGGATGTAGAGATCAGGGATTTTTAACTGATTGGGTGCTTGGACTAGGGCTAAGATTGGCAGTAAGGTCCTGGTCTCCTATTGATTCTAGATTTTAGGGTTAGTGTTGTGATTGGATAGTGTTAGGGCTAGGGTTCCCATTGGCTGAAGGGGTCACCTGATTACTAGGGCTATAAAAAAGGCCAGGCTTAGGGCGTCTCAGCCCGGGCGTCGAGGCTAACGGCGGAGAGGACAAGGGTAGCTGCCTGTTTGAGCCTGTTAAGGGCGGAGAAGACAAGGGTAGTTGCCTGTTTGAGCCTGTTTTAGACTGGTCAGGACTAGGGCCAGAAATTGAGGGTGGGCACAAAATCCGTTCCGCTCGCGGATTTTGTAGATGTTTGGCAATTTCGCGATCCGCAAGTCTCGCGAAATTGCGGAAAAATCCTCTCGTGAGTGGATTTTTTTTTTTTTTGCAGTAGATACTATCAACACGGTGGCATCTTTGTGGATAAATATGCAGGCAGGATTCATTCTGGCACGATGCTCCTGTCACAAAAATTAAACCTCAACAGGAAGCACAGATATAAATAAAGCAGGTGTCCGAGTTGAAGCTCAAATTCAGTCACGCATTATAATCAGCCCAAACAACCGATGAGCACGGTCTAGGCTAGGCAGGTGTGCTTCCTCCCCATATCTACGGTCTACAATTAGATGTAATCCTTGATGGAGATCTTTGCATCCACGAGTTTCTCTAGCGCAATCCCCGTGTTCTTGCTGTGAACAGGAGGCTGCTTTCTCCTCATCTGGTGCTCTGATCGGTCTTGTTTTCTTTGAATTCTGGGGGTTGTAGTCCTATTGTGCCCCTTACAGAATCCGGACCACAAGTCCCAGAGTGCACAGCCGACCTTGGAGCGGATGAGCTGCTAACACATGGTCCAAGCAGATCTGAGAGCTGTGGATTGTGGGTGCACTCCCCGGCTCCTTCCACAAGCAGTGTGGGGTCTCCGAGCTCAAGTGACTGCGCGGACTGTGTATTCCCGTAAGACTTTACATACAAGTTCCCCTCTGTTAGTAGAGTCCAGCACACCGAGGGCTCCTACTTTTAACCACAACGGGTGGATAAAAGCCCTCCAAGCCTCACCCAAGACACCGAACACCTTTGTCCACAGTCCCAAAGCAGGAGCCGGGAGCTGAGGTTACTCGTTAAGTAACACAGCTTGTAACTCGTTACATAATGTAACTGTAAACGGGGTATTTGTAAACACTATGGGTGCTTCGGTTTTAAATTCTCTTCACATGAAACTGCTTCGTTCTTATGCTAATGGGGTCTTAATAGGGTGAACCCAATATCTCTTTGAAGTCAGGCCCCTCCTGTTTGTAATGTGAGCAATTGGAATCCGCGGGGCTGATTCCGTCCAAGAGCACACATGTAGAGCTACCCAGATTAATTGTTGATGCCCTCAGAAATATTAATCCATTAAATATAGAGCTTGAGATGACATAAATAAATGGAAGGAAGTTCAAGTTCAGGATTAACCTCTTCCATGCTAATGACCAGGTCAGCTTGTCATGCAGTACCACTGGAGCTGTGCTTATGACGAGCTGGCCTTGTCATGAACAATGGGAAATGTCATAGTTCAGCACCCAGCGGGAATTGCCTGTAGCAACTACGAGCCTGCATCGAATTAAATAATAAAAGTGCAGTGGAGTATAATTCAAAACTGCAGAAAATATTTAAAGTTGTTTGCTAAAGTTGTTTGCTTTAGTTAGTTCATATATATTTATCAGAGTCACTTATCTCAAAATGAAGAATATGAGCTTCTTAAAGATGAGTAGAATTTTCATAAAATATGAAACACTGTAGGTCTGCAGGTAGGATCTTCTTTAGGCCAAACGCGATGGGTCCAGAGAGTGGTGACTTGACCACCTCGTCGCCAAATTTATGTTGCATCCAATGAAGAGTTGAGAAGGTATTGTAAATAAGAATAAGTTTATTCTTAAACAAGTACAGCACTGAGATCCAGGCAGAGTTTGTTCAATCAGCTACAGCTCATACTGGCTAGTACAAGCCCCACATTCTAAACTGCAAAGCTCTATTAATTGAAAGATGCATCAACAATACAGCAGTAGTTAAAGATACATGAATAGTAAAACAAAATAATGAATAAATAGAAATAATAAATAACCATAAGATATAACAGTTTTTACCTTGCCATCTCTTAAGACTTTAAACTACAACCTGATTTGCCTCTTAAGACTTTAAGCGTATGCTATAACCCTCCCACTTGCCACTCTTCACCCTGCACTTCGTTCAATTTAACTTTAAGGTCTGGGAGCATTTCGACACCTGCTCGCTTTTAGTTTAAACTAAACTAATATAAACTAATATGAAGGCTGGGAGCAAATCGATGTGGCTCACTCTTGTGCATGGGTAAAGTGTAACTGGTAGTATATGATTACATTTTACTTCAAGTTTTAATTCATAGTGGTAGTCAGCGGACTCTGGGTTGCGCGAGCAAATTTCAAATTAAAACATTTGAGTATTCCTAAGAATTTTGGCTTACCGTTGCCTCTTAATTCCAGTAACGCGTCTTCTGCCAAGGTCTACACTTCCTCAACTAGCGTCCGAGAGAGCGTGTGCTGTTACACTACTAACGCTATACGTCTCTGTTTGGACGCTTAAGCATGACGACTATCTTGGGTTTACATGTTTCCAAGCAACTGTTCTGCATGCTCCTTGACAACCAAGAGTCAATCTATTTGAGACGTCACTACGCTTTGACGCTGAAACGTAGCGGACATCTTTGATGTTTACAAATCTCCTAGCAACCCGGCGCACGCTTATGTATTGTGCGTTACAGCTAATTAATTACAGCAATACGCACGCTTGATTTCCCAGCGATTTCATTTCACAGCTGATGTGCTTTATTTTAAAAGTTGTCTGTAGCAATAGGCATGCTTATATTTTTGTCAATTTGCCCCCCTGCCTCCCCCACAGCAACAGGGATATTCTACATCAGAGCTGTTTAAACTGTATTTACTGGGGCCTGTGCACTTCGTTTTTTTGGCCAGCAGGGGGATTAAAGTTTTATTCAAACAGTATTGTTAGATTTCGAGTTAGTGAAGCCTTTACCTGCAGAAGTCCAAAGTGTGGATTGAGCCGGTCTGTCTCCTAGGAGATTCTGAACAGGAGAAGCAGCTTCCAACTCCCTGCCAGCAAACTTTGTATGAGGTCGCTGGGACCTTGTATGGTCTGCTAGTTATTGGCATATGTGTACAGTGAGTGGTGGTTGTACCTGGTGTTTCTATTGGGTTAGGGTTAATGTCCTCATTGGTTGGGTATTTGAGGGTTCTGATTGGTTTCTGGGTCTGTGATTAAATCATTGTAGGGTTGGGACTAGGGCTAGGGTTAGGATTTCTATTGAAAGTAGGGAGTAGGGCTACCTGTACCATTGGCTGCTTAGACTTGGGTTGGGACTACTGGTAGGGCTAGGGCCTTTATTGGATGTAGAGATCAGGGATTTTTAACTGATTGGGTGCTTGGACTAGGGCTAAGATTGGCAGTAAGGTCCTGGTCTCCTATTGATTCTAGATTTTAGGGTTAGTGTTGTGATTGGATAGTGTTAGGGCTAGGGTTCCCATTGGCTGAAGGGGTCACCTGATTACTAGGGCTATAAAAAAGGCCAGGCTTAGGGCGTCTCAGCCCGGGCGTCGAGGCTAACGGCGGAGAGGACAAGGGTAGCTGCCTGTTTGAGCCTGTTAAGGGCGGAGAGGACAAGGGTAGTTGCCTGTTTGAGCCTGTTTTAGACTGGTCAGGACTAGGGCCAGAAATTGAGGGTGGGCACAAAATCCGTTCCGCTCGCGGATTATGTAGATGTTTGGCAATTTCGCGATCCGCAAGTCTCGCGAAATTGCCGAAAAATCCTCTCGTGAGTGGATTTTTTTTTTTTTTTTGCAGTAGATACTATCAACACGGTGGCATCTTTGTGGATAAATATGCAGGCAGGATTCATTCTGGCACGATGCTCCTGTCACAAAAATTAAACCTCAACAGGAAGCACAGATATAAATAAAGCAGGTGTCCGAGTTGAAGCTCAAATTCAGTCACGCATTATAATCAGCCCAAACAACCGATGAGCACGGTCTAGGCTAGGCAGGTGTGCTTCCTCCCCATATCTACGGTCTACAATTAGATGTAATCCTTGATGGAGATCTTTGCATCCACGAGTTTCTCTAGCGCAATCCCCGTGTTCTTGCTGTGAACAGGAGGCTGCTTTCTCCTCATCTGGTGCTCTGATCGGTCTCTGACCCTTTATAAACAAGAGGCATGTGAACTCGTATAGAAGCCCCGCCCGTTTGGCCCCGCCCCACACACACACACACACACACTAGGGTATGTAAATTCTTCCCGCTCTTTCCTCACTATCATGGACAGCTCACTCGAGGGGCCTCGACGCCTGTGGGCGCGGTGGCAAAGTTACAGACACATGTGGTCATGCCGTCATGGTCACATACTCACATTATGCAAATCCGCGAGTTCGTGGATTTTCGCATAATTTCACGCAAATTTGCGGACCGCAAATCCGCAAAATTCTCCCATGGTTACCAGAAATGCTGCCTTCCAATGCACTGCTCTATCTCTCATCCTATACATCTATCAATATATCCTTACATCCACTCTCTCATTTATCCCAAACCCCATACCACTACTATGATCGCCAAAATAACCCTTTCTAGACTCTCTCTTGCTCTACCCCTCCTTGCATCATCGGGACACCTTTTTACTACACCGATCTCCTAAAACAAACCTTTCTAAACTCTCCCCTCTGACTCCTCCCCTCAAACTCATTTTAACTCATCCAAAAGCCTCCTCCTACTGCTAAGACCTAAAAGAAACAAGCATTTGCAATGCAATAGGTCTCGCATTAGGAAAAGTTTGAGCTTTTAGTATTGTAAATGGCATTGGCTATTTTTTTTTTGCAGTAGTTACGTTTTGTTTTTATAACGCTGGATGTGGTTTCCTGCTGTTAATGTCTATTGTGATAGCAACTGGGTAAAATAATTAGCAATATTTGCCTGCTATTAACAGGGGAGGCATCTTTCTAGAAAACAAAATAGAGATCAGGGATGTCCTAACCACAGTGGCGATGTGGGACTTCACCTGTGGGCTGCTACAGTGCGATCTTCAGAGTTGCTGCGGGTCCGCCGTTTTACTGGAAACTGCACCTGAGTGTGAGCATCACTCGCGTTACTATAACCCCAGCTACCCAGCGCACTTTTAAAACAGGTACACAGCGTGCACTATAAAGATTTCCAAAACACATTTGAGGAGAATGTATACACATTAGTGACTCCAAGCAAAAAGAAAGGTGAGGAAATAGTTAAAATTTCAACTAAAGGGGAGAATGTGTAATGAATGTAGAAAGTGAAGAAGGCCTGCTCATATCAATGCAAGCATCAGCAGAAAGACGTGTACAGATGTACGCGTTAAAGGAAAAATACAGACTAAGCTGTCTTCAATAGCAGAATAAACAAGTTTGAGCTATTAACATTGCAAATGACAATGCCTTTTATTTTTGTTTTCATTTTTAAAACATAAATAAAAGGCATTGTCATTTACAATGCCACTAGCTTACACACGCGTAAATGCGAGACCTATTGCATTGCAAATGCTTGTTTTCTTTGAATTCTGGGGGTTGTAGTCCTATTGTGCCCCTTACAGAATCCGGACCACAAGTCCCAGAGTGCACAGCAGACCTTGGAGCGATGAGCTGCTAACACATGGTCCAAGCAGATCTGAGAGCTGTGGATTGTGGGTGCACTCCCCGGCTCCTTCCACAAGCAGTGTGGGGTCTCCGAGCTCAAGTGACTGCGCGGACTGTGTATTCCCGTAAGACTTTACATACAAGTTCCCCTCTGTTAGTAGAGTCCAGCACACCGAGGGCTCCTACTTTTAACCACAACGGGTGGATAAAAGCCCTCCAAGCCTCACCCAAGACACCGAACACCTTTGTCCACAGTCCCAAAGCAGGAGCCGGGAGCTGAGGTTACTCGTTAAGTAACACAGCTTGTAACTCGTTACATAATGTAACTGTAAACGGGGTATTTGTAAACACTATGGGTGCTTCGGTTTTAAATTCTCTTCACATGAAACTGCTTCGTTCTTATGCTAATGGGGTCTTAATAGGGTGAACCCAATATCTCTTTGAAGTCAGGCCCCTCCTGTTTGTAATGTGAGCAAGTGGAATCCGCGGGGCTGATTCCGTCCAAGAGCACACATGTAGAGCTACCCAGATTAATTGTTGATGCCCTCAGCCTGCAAGTGTCTAATCTCTGCCACGTTATTGCCTATTGATTTATCTGTCCAATACCAAACAGACCCAAATTACAACCTGGTTATTGTACAGCATTCCTTGTTCTGAAGGGCAGGGCGTGATCAAGCTTCGCGTGATGTGCCCGGCTCTAGCCACGCCTGTGCCCCTCACGTAGAAGAAAACAGCAAATTAAATAAATAACCAAGCGCGGCCTCTAAAGTGAGCGGTCCGTGCTGCAAATAAATTAAATAAATAAAAAAACGCGGCCGCTAAAGTGAAAGCGGACCACGCTACAAATAAAAAAATAACTAAATTAATTAGTACCGCAAATCACCGCCGTCACTGTGCCGGCCTGCGACCAGGAAGTCAGGCAGGCCGGCGCGACAACAGGAAACAGGAAGTAGGAGGGCGGGAGCCTACCCCGCCTCCAACGGAAGAGCCGCGATGGGAGCCGCGTTTCAAGCACCGGAGCTGGCAGGAGCCGGAGCCGCGTTTCAAGCACCGGAGCTGGCAGGAGCCTACCCTGCGGGTGCCGAAGGAGGGAAGAAGAGTCCTGCTGCCCTGCAGCTGAGGAGAGCCGGCGCAGGAATGAAGCCGGTGAGTGGGTTGCTGAGCGGGGGGCGGGGAGGGGGAGCATGTGTGTGCGCGCGCGCGAGTGGGGGGGGGGGCGGGCTGTGTATGTGTATGTGTGTGTGCGTGTGTGTATGTGTCTGGAGTGCGTGTGTGTGACTGTGGGGGAGGGAGGTGTGTGTGAGCGAGTGTCTGCCGTGTGCCTGCGTGTGCATGCGCTCGCCTGTGTGTGCGCATGCAGAGGGGTGGGGGCTGCCTATATGTGAAGCGCTCTGATACCTGATTCGGTTCGGGGCTGGGAAATAAAAAAAAAAAAAAAAAAAAAAAAATTGCAGAGTTACTCTGCGCATGCGCGGGTGAGACGCGCGCTCCCGCGGTGAAAACCGCAAAGGAAACGCTCGTCCACATCGGTTTCCACATTCCCATTAATGGGCAACAATAGTAGTCGAGCAGACACTCCGTCTGCTCGACCTAAAAAGGAATCCTTCACTCTTTTATCTCTCCACTATCCGTTTCAATCAAAATTAAGACTAACATGTTCACTTCTCAAATTCCATATTCAACTATACTAATATACTGCCCAAATAACTGACTAACATATCTACTACTCAAATTACTTCATATTTATACTATACTAATTTTCAACACTAATCCTTTATGGGTTCCGGAGTGGTGTGCTACTTGCCAGAAAAGCGCTTCAACACCCATCAGGGGTAACAAGTGCTATATGAATGCTAATCTTTCTTCCCCTTTTATCCCTCTGCTATCCTTCTAACTCCAAGTAACAGACTAACATCCACCACTGAAATTACCTCATATTTCACCATATTAATTCACCATTAATCCTTTATAGGCTTCCTGAATAGTGTGCGTCAACAAGCGATAAATAAATACAAACCTTTTGTCCTCCTCTATCCTTCTTCTGCTATTATTCCATATCCAAATAACTGACTAACCTATCCACCACTTAAAATGTACTTGCATGTTTCACTATACTAATTCAACACTAATCCTCTATGGGTCCCGGAGTAGCGTGCTACCCGCCGAAAATTCGCTTTGACGCCTCGTCAGGAGAAGTAAGCTCTATATAAATTCAATTACAATACAATAAATGTTTGGTGCTATGCAGAATGTTACAGCTGCCGCATTTTTTCTTGCTTATCCTGGTGAACCTCCGATCAAATGGAAAATATGGAAAAAGGTTTTTGAGAGATATGCAAGGGTATTTGGAGCTTCATTAAGTGCTGAAAGAGACTTCTGTTGCTTCATTGTCTAGGCTCTGAATGGCAGGATGTTTCGATCACTTAGCTGAGTTAACTGCTTCCGAAGCAGAAGATCTAAATGATTATGAAATATGTATCAGTAAACTAGATAAGCACTATCTTCCAAAAATAAGTAAGATTTTAGAAAGATACCATTTTGGTAAAAGAATGCAGAAAGAGGAGGAAATGGTGGATGGTTATTTAACTGATTTGAGAAAACTTGCTTCATCGTGTGAGTTTGAGAGTTTAACTGACGAGCATATCCGTAATCAATTCATGTTAGGTTGCAACATGGATAAGGTAAGAGAAGAACTATGGTTACGTGATGAACCCACACTTGATTAGGTTGTAGCTGTAGCAAAAACAATGGACAATTCACTGAAGTGTGAATGAATGAATGAATATGGATTTCTATAGCGCGTGGTTGCCCCTAGGGCATCCCAGCGCTTCAGGAACTATGGAACAACACCACTTCTCATAGAGAGGGAAAGAAGACGGTCTTTAACATCTTCCTGAAGAGGAGATGGTTAGGTTCCAGGTGGATGGAGTTGGTTCCACAGATTTGAGGCATGAAGCGAAAAGCGTCGACCACCCATGCGTGCTCGCCGGATCCTGGGAACCGTCAGCAAGTTTTTGTTGTTGGATCTTAATGATCTAGGCGCTTGATAGAGATTAAGCATGGGCATGATCACCGGGGGGCCATTCCCGGTGATCGACTTGTGCACATGGCCTTAAACCAGACTCCTTGTTGCACTGGCAGCCAGTGTAATTGAATAAGGGCTGGATGGGCGGAGGCCCGTCTTTGGACATTAAGCAGAAGTCGCGCAGCGCAATTCTGCACTACTTGTAAAATACTGATCGTCCCCTTAGGGGCACCCAAATAGACTGCATTAGCCTAATCAAGCCTTGATAAAATAAGGGCTTGTATCAGCAGTCGCCTAGCGTCGAAAGGAAGGAGCGGCAGAATCTTTCTCAAAGGTCTAATTAAGCCATAACAAATAGCGGCCACTTTGCGAAACTGCACGGCAAGACTAAGGCTAGGGTCCAGCCATACACCTAGGCTCTTAATTTGTTTCTTGGGCTGGGGAGGAGAGCCAAGACAGCTGGGCCACCAAGGGTCCAGGTTGGGGGGGGCTGCATGTCCGAGAAGCATGATTTCTGTTTTGGATCCGTTCAATTTCAGAAAGGAACGGTCCATCCACTAGAACACTTTAGTCAGACATGATGTAAAATGTATGTCCCTTGTGTCACCCTTTCAGAGCGAAACCACCAACTGTGTGTCGTCAACATAGGTGACCAACTGGACCCCCCAGGGAAGCACAATGTCCGCCAAGGGTCGCATATAGATATTAAACATTGTGGGGCTTAACGAGGAACCCTGGGGAACACCATACTGCAGGGGGGTCCGTTGCGACAGAGCCCTCTCCTCAAAGACCACAAAAGATCTATCAGTGAGAAACGACTGTAGCCACTGGAGAGCGGTCCCCACCACATCTACCTCCTGCAGTCTTTGGATTAAAATGCGGTGATTTACCGCGTCGAAGGCTGCACTGAGATCTATAATACAATAGCAGCGCAGCCTCCGGCATCTACAATTTTCCTCGTCTCTTCCATCACAGCAATGAGGGCGGTTTCTGTGCCCTGTTTACTGCAAAATCCCGTCTGAGTGGGATGAAGAGCGTTATTCTCCTCAACATAGGCGGACAGTAAGGAGTTCACATGCTTTTCAGCCAGTTTGCTGATACCTGGCAAAAGAGAGATAGGGCGGTAGCTAGCCCATTCCCCTGGGTCTAAATTTGTTTTTTTAAGAGCGCCTTGGTTCTTGCTTCTTTCCACAGTGGAGGAACCACTCCGGCTGCGAGCGAAGAATTAATAACATCCCGTATGACTGGGGAGACAATCTCTGTGGCGGAATTAAGGACCAAAGGGGGAGCAACATCGGAAGGGGAGCCGGATTTGAGATTTCCTAAAAGACACATGGTGTCTGATAAAGAAAGAGGAGTAAAGATATCTATCTTATCATATGAAAGAGGAGGGAGGGGAGGTGCTTCAGGTTCCACCAGTGGGAAATGCGAAGAAATATTGGCAACCTTAGTGGCATAAAAACGTGCAATCTCGTCACAGCGCTTTTGCGCATTCGTTGGATCAGGGAGGGGGCTGGGAGAAGTGATGAGAGATTTGAAGATTTTAAAGATCTGCCTAGGGGAATTAGAGGCCAACTCGATCTTCTCTTGGTAATAACTGGCCTGCGCCGCTTTGATGTTGTTCTTATACAGCCTAAGTGCGGCTCTATAGTCTACCTTGCTGGCGAGGGAAGTCCTTCCTCCACTTGCGTTCGGACCGCTTACAGGTTTGCTTAAGTCCTCTAAGCTCAAGTGTATACCATGACTTCTTATTATGCCTGGCCCGATGAGAGAATTCTTTCTTGGGGAGAATGGGATCCAAAGAAGATTCCAAACAGCTGTTGAAATCATTGTAGGCCTTAATAGGGTTGGTGCAGGGTAAAGGAACACTCTTATTAAGATTGTTTAACCATTTGTCCACTGGAAGCTTGGACCAGGTTCTACCCAGCTTTTTAGATTTCAAGGAAAGGTGTGGCGGGTCAAAAGGGGACCAGACAAAGGATAGATGTAAGTGGTCCGACCAGGGGACTGGGATAGTTTCCTTCAGGACAACATTGTCTAAGTTCGTAAAGAAAGGATCGAGTAAGTGACCGAATGTATGAGTGGGGCCAATTACAATCTGCCTGAATTGGAAGGCTTCAAGACCTACTAGGAAGTTGTGCACATAGGAGGATTCAGAGTCGTCCAAGTGCATGCTAAAATCACCAATAATGGAGAAATTGGGGGTCGAACTGGCCAGATTTACAGCAGTGTCTGGTAGATTGTTGCAAAAATTAGCATGGCCCCCTGGAGGGCGATACACAAGGATTCCAGAAAAGGTACAGGTGGAGGAGAAACCAATTGCAAAGGAAAGGCTCTCACAATCCAGAACAGAGCACTTAGCCACTCTACATCTATAGTTCATTAAAAAAAATGATGGCAATTCCCCCTCCCCGACCAACTTCCCGGTCCTGCCTAACCATGGTATAGTTAGCAGGTAGGGCCTGGACAATATCAGGGTCAGAGCCCACGTTAGTCCAGGTCTCCGTAAGAAAAAGAGCATCAGGATCCCTCTCTTCTAGCAGTAGATGGATTTCACTCGCACCTAAATATCCTGTGCCAAGAGCCCTGACCCAGCCACTAGAGCGTGTTCCAAAATGGCGCTGCCTAGTGGGTGAGTGTTCAACTTTTACTCTCAAGATGGCGGTGTCAGAGTAGAAAGTTGCGATGAAGCCTGCTCAAGCAGCGGGTGAAGGTGTACAGTTTTATAGTGCAGGTAAGTGGAGTGGAGTGCTATTGTCTCGTAATCAGACGAGTATGGGCAATTTTAAAAAGGAGCAGACCGCTCGTACATCCAGTTTTTAAAACCAGAGCTAAAACACACTACACACACTGCAATCTTCAGTTCGCTCCGCGAGAGCACGGAAGTTCCAGAGTCCTGGGCGCGCGCTCGCACTACCCCAGCTAAATATCCTGTGCCGAGAGCCCTGACCTAGCCACTAGAGCGTGTTCCAAAATGGCGCTGCCTAGTGGGCGAGTGTTCAACTTTTACTCTCAAGATGGCGGTGTCAGAGTAAAAAGTTGCGATGAAGCCCGCTCAAGCAGCGGGTGAAGGTGTACAATTTGATAGTGCAGGTAAGTGGAGTGCTATTGTCTTGTTATCAGACGAGTATGCGCAATTTTAAAAAGGAGCAGACCGCTCGTACATCCAGTTTTTAAAAACAGAGCTAAAACACACTACACACACTGCGTGTGTGCTATCATTAAAATAGATAGCTCAAAAGACTGTAAAGGGCAGTGTTAATAAGAAAAACTCTGACACTAAGATTAAGGTGAAAAAGAAAGATGTTTTAAACAAAGAGAAATCCAGCAGTATACCTGTAACTTTAAAGTGTTATAGGTGTGATAGAATTGGGCATTTTGCTAATGATAAAAGATGTCGTGCTCTGGGTCATGTTTGCAATAAATGCAAAAAGAAAAGACTCTTCACGTCCATATGTAAAAGTAAACTGGCTCCTAGAGTTAAAAAGATAGAAATTTATGAAGATGAAGGTGCTGATACCAGTCCAGATGATTTTGAATTTTGCCAGATTGTATCTGAAATTGAAGTGGTTATTCAAACAAGTCGTGTCCATTTGACGAAATTTTGGTTGATGGGGCATGTACTCGTGTAATATTCGATTCGCGTGCAAAAATCACTATTGTTTCAAATGATTTTTATGTAAACAAGCTGAAGCATAAGATTAATTTGTTTAAACCTGATATTACTCCTCTAGCCTATGGAGGTGAACCAATTAAATTACATGGTTATTTTTGTGTTTAATTGAATACAGAGGTAGAATGATTTCGGGGAAAATCTATGTCTCGAAAAAAGGTGATCGCAATATTAGTTGGATACACCAGGACGACTTAGGTTTATATTTAGATCCGAATTCAAATTCTCCGGTCTTGTTGAAAAATATGGTATGCACGGTGAGGAAGTCTGATGATGGTGAGTTTACGAATGTGTTGAAAAAAGAATTTCCAAAAGTATTCAGAGAAGGTCTTGGTTTTTTGAAGGGATATCAACATAAAATAAAACTTAAAAATAATTCTGTCCCAGTGACCAGTAAGGTCAGGTGTGTACCACTATCCGTTAAGGAAGCTATGGAAAGAGAAATGATTAAACTTGAGGAAAGTGGCATTATTGAAGAGGTCGAAGGAACGGAATGGCTAGCTCCGGTGGTTGCTGTTCGCAAACCTAATGGGGATTTACATCTATGCATAGACTTGTGCCAAGTGAACAAAAATATAGTTGTGGACAGGTATCCTCTTCCTAATATTAGTGAATTACTTGTTGGAGGCGTGAAGATTTTTAGTACAATTGACTTAAACTCAGCGTACCATCAGATTGGCCTTGAGCAATCTTGCATGGACCTCACTGCGTTTATCACACCATCTGCCACTTTTAGATTTATTAGGATGCCTTTTGGGTTAGTTTCTGTCTCTTCAATATTGCAGCGTGCTATGGAAAATGTTCTCAAGAATCTGGGAGTAGTCTGTATCTATCAAGATGACATACTTGTTTATGGTGATGATGTTGATCAACATGATGCTCGTCTTAGGGCTGTACTTGCGAGATTGAACGATGTTCACTTCACCATTAAAATGGAGAAATGCAGGTTCAGAGCTGATTCTTTAAATTATCTAGGTCATAATATTACTGAAAGTGAAGTTAGGCCTAAAGACGATTTGGTAAATACGATCCGTAACATGTCATCCCCATCCACTAAAGAGGAGCTTATGACTTTTCTGGGCATGATTGAATATTATCCAAAATTCGTTAAGGGATTTGCAGATTTTACCACTAATATGAGATCTCTTTTGAGAAAGGGTGCCAGTTTTGTGTGGTCTAATGAGTGTCCAGAAGAATTTTCCCTTATTAAGGAAAATTTGGGTAATGCCCTTTCTTACAGAGTTTTGATACTAAACTTAAATCAATTTTAACTACGGATGCAAGTGAGAAAGGATTGGGTGCTGTGTTGCAACAGGTTGGTCCACATGGCATGAAAACCATCATGTTTCTTTCTCAAAGTTTGAGGGATCCTGAAATGCGGTATTCAGTAGTTGAGCGTGAATCACTTGCTGTCTTCTGGGCTGTGAGAAAACTTAAGAGATTTTTGTGGGGTGTTGATTTTGAAATTAGAACGGACCACAAATCACTAGTGGACATTTTTGCAAAGAAAGAAAGGTTTGTATATGAGCTCCAGTCACATAATTAAGTGGATTATAGGTATTCAGGAATATTCTTTTTCTCTTGGGTACATTCCAGGTGTTGATAATAAGATTGCTGATGTTCTTTCTCGTTTAGTCCCTACTGAATGTTGTGAAGACTATGAAATTGATGTAAGTAGTGATTGGGTGTGTGCACTGGAGCTTAGTCATATATCTGAAGAAAAATGGTGTCCGAAGGTTGAGCTTGCTGCGACTTTCAAAGAAGTCATGTCTTTGTTTCAGAGTAATTGGTCAAATGTTAGAATTGGATCAGAAGTGACCAAACCCTTTTGGTGTGTGAGGGATGAATTATCAGTTGATGGAAACGTTTTGTTTTGTGGTGCTAGATTGGTTCCTCCTGTGAGTCTCAGGAAAGATTTAATAAAATAGACTCATTTTAGCCATTCTGGGATTAGTAAAACTAAAGAAAGGTTACACTTATCTTACTGGTGGCCAGGGATGGATAAACTTTTTGAGAGAGTTTCGGGAATGTGTTACTTGTGGTATAAGTGACAAATCTAAATCACCTAGGGTACAACCCATGATCTTGAGGAGTTGCCTCAAACGTCCCTGGGATGATATTGCATTGGACATTTTAGGACCCATGCATAGTAATGATTCTCAAGTGTTCCTTTTAGTGGTGATAGACATGTATTCTCGGTGGCCTGAAGTATTTTTTTTGTCGTATGTTGACTCTGCATGTATTATCAAATGTTTAAAAAAAATTGTTTTCCAGAGAAGGGATGCCCAAGACTGTTGTCTAACAATGGTGTTCAGCTGATCTCAAAAGAGATGGAAGAATTTTTTATCATCAAGTGGTATAAAACATAAAAAGAATTCCCTCTATCATCCCGAGGCCAATGGGATGGTGGAAAGGTTTAACAGGGTCTTGAAGGAGACCATTACTCTTGCAAAGTCTCTTTCGTTGGAGTGGAGAGGTGAAGTTCTTAAGGAGCTTGAAGAATACAGATTGACACCTCATTAAACCACAGGGAAAACAAAATTTTTACTTTTTCATGGTAGAATACTCAACACGCATCTTGAGCCTTATTGGGTCAACAATTATTGTTCTTCCATGGGAAGGGAATGTGAATACTATAGTGAAGATGTTCAATTGAAAGAAAATCAAAAGGCTTTGCAAAGGAAATGTTATTTTGATTTTAAAAAATCTGTTAAGTCATTAAAGGTGAATGTTGGGGATTTGGTTGCGATTAAACGTACTGGATTGATGGGGAACACGAGTTTTAAATATCTTGAACCTATGGTGGTCATCAAGGTCTTCAGGAATGCTGTAAAGACACAAGACCATCGTGTTTGGAATCTCAATAGAGTAGTCATAGTGCGAGTTAAACATGAGGTTTTGGAAGGAGTTAATCGTGAGCACCGTCCTGATGTATCTAAGGATTCCAGAATGAAGAACTTTGCTTCTCCAGGTTTGATGAATCACCGGCGTTCATCTAGATCAAACATCCAGGTTATCTTAAGGAATATGTATAAAATGTATTGGGACATCTATTTTGTAGATTATTATTTATTACAGTTTTAATGCATGCTTTTGTTCTTGATTTTGTGTTTGGTTATATTTTGTTTGCTGAAGAAGGGTGATGTGTGATATTCTCATCTCAATGGTTACTGATATTGTCTCCTTTCCTCCTGCACACATTTCTATGGTCTTTCTTACATCATTGTTTAGAATGCATATATGTCATAGTGTGAAAGGACACAAGTGGTTGAGAGGCCGTTGCAACTTGTAACCTGGCTGGATGGGATCTTCTGTTAGGAATAAACTTCAATCTAATCAAACTTTATCTGGAACCTGTCTTTCTTAAATTTCACACAGACCATCTCGTGCACACTAACTGCACATCTCCACAAACCATACCAGGCTCCGGTCTGAGCAGGTAAAATTAGAACCACTGGAAAAAGTCACTCCGGACTCTTGAATATGCTGTGATGCCATACTAGGGGACAACTCTGTGCCGTGCAAATAAAAATAAAATAAACCTCTGGCTAGTGGTGATCGTCCGCATCGGATCGCTCGAGCAGAGGAACAAATCTACAGACTGGATTCTGCCTGTTCTCAACATCTAAAGAATAACACAGCAGTGTTAGCCCTGGCATGGTACACTAAGTATGGGCGCAGAATATGAACATGCAACACACCTGGCCCCAACGTACACGGCAGGTGCCCCTTGCACTGCTGAAGCTGCGTGGCCGCTCCATATACTAAAACTATGGTGGAGCAGGCTGTTTGAGGGCAGCAGGCGTGGTGCTGTGGGTCTCAGTGGTGCAATAGCTAAAGCTGCGGTCAAGGATTGAGATGGGACAGAGTTGTGTACACTGCTGCAGAAGCACAGCAGACTGGAATGGCGCAGAGCATGGTTGACGTGCTTTGCCACAGAAGCCTATTGCTAACTTGGCTAAACCAGGAAGGAAGGTACAGTACGGGACTGCAGTGTACCGCGGGACAAGGCAGTACAGTAGATAAGCACCGGATTGAGGCCCAACTGCAGAGCTGTGCATCAGGCCTGAGTCGGGAAACGGAAGGAAGTGGTAGGGCTTGAAACGGAGATGTGTGTGGGCAGACCTGCACAGTCCTACTGATATATGTGATGAAATAGCTCTTCAAGGGCGCCTCGGACCCAGCCCAGACCACTTTTGCTGTGTGCTATTGATCCAGCGGCCTATAGAAAATATATCATAAACAACGCTACCCAACTTTATAACCTATAAACAAAATTCTATACTAAATATGGACCCATTTATAAACCTGACATATTTTGGGCCTACTGAATCAGGTGGTCAAATTAAATCTATATACACATTATCTACAAACTATATACATTTTATACATCTGCGAAAGGAATGTTGTCATTAGAATAAAACTATACCATTTAAATGACCACCATTGGCGACGTGATCTAGCTAATAGTAACCTACACTCCTGAATAACCAAGACCAGCTTGTTTGTCAAAAGTAAGATTTTATTTACTAAATTATGGTATATAAGTTTATAGTTTTATAAATGAATTTTATTTGCAATAAAGCAAGCATGATTGTAAAGAAATATGAGAAAAATACAATTTAAGCAAGTGAATCAAAATCAAAGTGAATATTTAAAGTTTAGCATTTCTAAAATCTAATTCCCTAACTGAGCTAAATAGATAGAAATTAAAGTAAAGTTCTTTGAGGATTCTTACGTGCTCCACGCAAAGTCCAACAGCACATCACCCTCATCGGAAAGTCAGAAAGCAGCAGCCAGCCCATCCCTAAGGGCATGACTTTTTATACCTTTCTATGCTAACTAAACTACGCAAAGGAAAGTTTTCAGAAATCTTCGACGTCCCATTGGCTGAGAGTGACAAGTGACATGTCACCCAGTTTTCAAAAAGTTCCACTAAATCATATTTCATAGAGACCATTGTCCCTTCCACGTGAAGCCAGAAGCTTCCTCATATTGCAACAAATGTATAAAGTCATTCTCGCAGCGTCCATTGACTTTCATTATACTTCCGCGGATGCCAAGTTAAGGACTGACAAAATGTTCACTTTCGACCTTGGCCATGTCCGACAGAATGATGACAGCATTAGTTTTTGCTTTGTGAACGCAGCTTTTGACAAACGCTTTAATTCAGAATGGGCGTCTCGTGACTTTCTGCAGAATTACATGTCAGCTCTTTTCTGCGACTCAAGTGACTAGGCCCAAAAGCAGGCAACTTATGATTTCTAATATAAAACAAACACAAGAAAAGTATTAATGTAAGAAATAATGTAGATTCTGTATCCACCCCTTGGTTCACTAATTAATTAACCCACCCGATTAATCAAAATGTTACCTAGCCATTGCAAACAAATAAAGCAGCGTTTATATCTACCAGTCTCCGTTATTCCATGAGACCCATATGCACCTAGAATAGTAGAAATGACATCACACAGACAAGGAAAAGCAAAACAAGCACATGCTTCTTTTAAGTTTGCAGCAGTTAGTAATGACAAAAAACGAAAACAATAAATTATTTTATTATTTTGCACGAACAAAAAGATGCAACAATTATGCACGTTTATGAGTACACATGTTAGTCCCCCCATGTGTAAAGTTTAATCTAAGTTGTATTAGCATGACATATCACAAATCATTAATATTATTATTCATGTTATGGAAATGTGACTTCGCGAGTTTAAACAAAATTTTGTTTTCTATCTCGCTCCATCAACTCCCTCATCTGGTGATTAACAAATCACCACACCAGCACTCAAAATTTTGGTAAATTTAAATTTCTAAGAAATCGATTCAAATTCATTTGTATCAGTAAACCTAAAAGTCTGTTTCTGCATAATCTTTGCAATTAACATGACGCTCTCTATGTAACTCCTGTAATTCGATCTCCCTTTCTTCTTCTTTTCTGAGTTTATAGATTCTTTTCTTTTCTTTCAACTGTTTCTTTCTTTTATGTAACAAACAACCTAATTTGGTCAAAATAAAAATGAATACTATTATAATCAAAGGTGCCAGAATTTTGCCAAGAATTGAACTTCCGATATTATGAAACAAGTTTTTAATTGCTTGAAACCTTTTTGAAAGTTTCCCTGTAAAATCTTCTTCTTCTAAAGGAATTATCTCTGAATGCATTTGTGTAATATTCTTAATATACATTTCAATATTCTTACTTTCATCAGGTATATATGTACAACAATGTTGCACATGTAAAATGCCACAGACTCCTCCCTCTTTTGCTAGGAGTATGTCTAAAGCAAGGCGGTCTTGAATTACCATAGATCTAATTGCAATAACTTCAACATTCACTAATTGAAACCCATCAGCTGTGTCAGTTGATAATCTATCAACTATAGTGGACAATTTTCTGATTCTCCCTGCATTTAGGGTTATACCAACAAAAGGTATTACAGCTTGAAAAATATCTCCCAGAACTTCAGTAAAAGTTTCTCTTTTAACTCTATTTACATAATTATGAATTTTAAACAATCCTTCTGAATCTCTGTCAACATGAAACACTTTAGGAAAAACAATTCCCACATAACAAGTTCCATACCAATGGTCTGGAAGGTTGTAGTAGGCTTTGTCACCACAAACAAAATAAATCCCAGGAAAGATAGGATCTTTTCCACCTTTAAATCCCCAACCTCCCATAATCTGATAAGTATCTTCACAGTTACTTGCACCTACAAAGTAATTATCAAAAAGTGTATTGTCTCTTCTAATGCAAAGCTTTCCACTAACTGGTTTGTCTATGTGAATTGCAATATTTTCAAGCATTTTGCCATTTAATTTCTCATCCTCTTTCTGCCAGAAGGCTGACTTAGTCTGTTTGACTAATTCATTTCTCTTATAAATTGCTCTTCTCTCCTCAACCATGTTCAAAAATTTCTTTCCTTCAGCACTTAATTTACATGTTAGATTATTTTTGTAAGCATACTCATAAGTGAGTTCATTAGTAACAAGGAAAAATTCTCTCATTTGTTTTGCTTTCTTATGCTTATTTAAAGCATTATCAATCTTAATATTAGCAAAAATTTCATCATAATTTGAATAGTAATATTCTAAACGTCCAGTTTGATAAAATAAACTAGTTAATACACTACATGTTACAGCATAAGTGAGAGGAAGCATGTTATATGTTACTCCCTCAGAAACAGAAGCAGGTAATTTAACACAGACATAGCAGTCTTTTGCATCCATTACCTTAACATATTCACTCAATAGCTTTGTGAATGTATTACTTGAAAAATCACCAATTGATTTATCTTGATGAATGTTAGGCTGATGATCAATAACTTTTGTAGACGCACTATGTTTAGTTTGACTAACCAGAGCTTTGCTTGTTAAATTAACTTTGTGTAATTCTCTATTCATTTCTAAAGGGATAATCACAGCTAGAACCAACCAGAGCAGAACTAAAATGAGCAGACACACCAGAGTCATCTTACAGCATCTTTTAAAAACAGAACACTTTGAAGTGCTCTCCTTAACATAAGGCATTCTTGGTTAATTTTAGCCTCAAAAAATAAAAATAAATTTTAAAATTTATATACACCCCCCTTTTAAAATATATTTTTCTTTTATAACCCTAAACAAGATTTCTTCGACCTTATGTCATATATAAGTTTTCTTCAACTAAACAGTTTTTCTTCGACCTTGTGTCAACTAACAATTTTTCTTCAGCCTTTTGCCAATTTAATATTTCTGTACTTCAATCATTGTCACTAATTTCTTGGATTTCGTTTTCTTCTTCACTACTATCATATATGTCAATAACAGGTGGAATTACTAAGTAAGTCCACTCAGGAGACTTGTATTTTTGGTTTGGTCTTATTATTCTCTTCCCTTTTCTCGATATCACTTCAATTTTCCTTCCAACTCCAACTTCTTTTCCAGGACTCTTTTGACTACTGATTTCTTCAACTTGTTCTTTTGGCTTTTTGATCAATCTGACTCTCAATCTTCCACCTGGCCAGTAGTCTGCTTTTCTCACGTACTTCTTCTTTGGTTCAGAATTATTTGATTCTGACTTCCAAGTCCTTTTCTTTCCGTTTTCACTTTCACCTTCCACGTCACTTTCTTCAGTTTCGTAGTCTGAAATTTCAATTGACTCAGGAACTTCTCTATTCGGCAATTTTACTCCTTCAGGAACTTCACTTTGTCTTCCATCACTGGTACTTGGTAATTCGTTCTCCTCCTCTTCCTCAATTACCTCCAACTTCCCAGATTTCGGATTTTTGTTCCTTACTTCAGAGTTTGTTCTCTGCCTTTCGATACTCTCCTGGTCTGAAACTTCTTTTTGTTCAGCTTCTTTGTCTTCAATAGAGACAACCGAATCTTCAGTTATCTTTCCTTTTAACAGATTCTCTTCACCTTCAGAATCTATTTCAATTATTTCCAAGTCTTTTCTTGTCAGATTTCCATTCACTGGCACAGTTTCCAGATGTCGACTTTCTTGTCGATCTTCAGAATCTGGAATTACTTCACCTTCTGTTCTGTCTTCTGCTTCAGAATCAGAATCATCTGTGGTATCACTTTCAACATCAGAACTCTCAGGAGTTGGTACTGGAATAGTATGACTAGGATGTATCCAACGTTTCAATCCTCTGCACTTTACAGCATTAGTAGTGATCAAGATTATCTGCCTAGGTTTCTGCCATCTAGGAGCTAGAGAATTCCTTCTCCGATGTACTTTTGTTCTGACCCAATCGCCAGGTCTCAGATCATGTGTCAAAACCTTTTCATTTGATTGAGCTTCAGTTCCCACCTGATTAGACACAGAAGTTACCATATCAGATAACCTTTTACAGTAATCCAAAATTGCACTGTCATTTATGCTCAACAGTTTACCTACAGGTACAAATGCTTGTCTCATAACTCTTCCCATTAAAATTTCATGAGGACTCAAACCTGTCTTTTTATCTGGTGTACTTCTTAATGACATCAAAACAAGTGGAAGAGCATCAGTCCACTTTATACCTGTTTCAAGACACATTTTTCCAATTCTGTTTTTGATTGTTCCATTTATTTGTTCAACTACTCCTGATGCCTCTGGTCTGTATGCACAGTGTATTTTCTGCTCAATACTCAAAGCTTCGCAAATTAACTTCATCAGTTTGTTATCAAAATGGCTTCCTCCATCACTCTCAATAGTGACTGGAAAACCGTACCTTGGGATGATTTCTCTGAGCATTAGTTTTGCTACTGTAATTGAATCACAATGTCGTGTAGGAAAAGCCTCTACCCATCTTGAAAATAAGCATACAATTACAAGCACATATTTCAAACAATTGTGTAAGGGCATTTCAATGAAATCCATTTGTAACCTGGTAAAGGGACCACCTTCTCGACCAATTATTCCTGTCCCCACCACTGATTTTCTGTTTGGATTCATTTGTTGGCATGACAAACACCTTTGACAAAAAGATTCAGCAATAGTTCTAAACTTGGTATTGAACCATGTTTCTCTGAAAAGTCTGACCATAGAATCTCTTCCTAGATGTGCTGGACCATGATATAATCTGGCCATATCAGCAATCAAACAATTTGGTAAGACTACTCTGCCATCTTTGTAAACCCACACTCCATCTTCTTCACGTGGTCTACAATCTGATCTTAACCACAAGTCTTTTTCTTCATCTTCTGCTTCATTTTGTAAATCTCTAATCTCATGCCATGTTTCTACAACAGTTGTTAGCATTAATGAATTTGAATCAGTTTCTTTACTCCTTTCCCGATTGTATGAATAATTTTTCCTTGCGCAGTATTTAGCTGTTTCATCTGCGAAGGCATTTCCTTTGGAAATATAATCAGTTCCTCTAGTGTGCGCTGCACATTTAACAATGGCAATTTCTTTTGGTAATTGTATTGCTTCAATTAATCTCCTAATGAAAACTGCATTTTTAATTGGTGATCCTGTTGATGTCATGTATCCTCTCTGTGACCAGAGTTGTCCATAATCATGCACAACTCCGTACCCATACTGACTATCAGTAATGATGGTAACTCTTATATCCTTTGATATTTCACATGCACGAATTAAAGCAATCAATTCAGCCACTTGTGCTGAACGAACTCCTTCAAGACATGATGCTTCTTCAACATCTACGACTGTACAAACTGAGTATGAAGCTTTCAAGACACCTCCTTCGGATCTTAAGCATGAGCCATCTACAAAGTAGACAAAATCCGATTCAGACAAAGGTCTGTCTTTGATGTCTTTTCTTGGTTTAGTGCAGAATTCCATGACATCTAAACATTCATGTTCTGTTTCAATGTCATCAACAATTTCAGAATCAGGCAGTAATGTAGAAGGATTCAGATTTAAACATCTTGAAATCGAAACATTATCTGCTCCCAGTATGATTTTCTCATACTTTGTCAATCTGCTACTTGTTAAATGTTGAGTCTTACCTCTTGTCAGTAATATTTCAACTGAATGAGGCACAAAAACTTTCACAGGAAATCCCATAATGATTCCTTCACTTTGTTCAAGGCTGATACTTGTAGCTGCAACTGCTTTCAAACAACCTGGTAATGCTTTTGCAATTGGATCAAGAACTGCAGAGAAGTATGCAATAGGTTTCTTTAAATTTCCATGTCTCTGAATTAACACAGATAATGCACATCCTTCTCTCTCACTGCAATACAGTTCAAAATCCTTCTCATAATTTGGCATACCTAAAGCAGGAGCTTGGCATAAGCTCTTTTTCAGGTTCTCAAAAGATTTCATCTCAGCATCATTGAGAATAATTGGATCTTTTACATCTGATTTTGTTAGTCTTTGTAGTGGTTTTGCAATTACTGAAAATCCACTTATCCATTGTCGACAGTAACCTACCATTCCCAAGAACATTCTAACCTGTCTTTGTGTTCTTGGTGGTAACATTGCTTGAATCATTTTTATTCTCTCTATTGTTACTTGTCTTTTTCCCTTTGCAATTCTGTGACCAAGATATTTTACTTCTTGTTTGCAAAACTGTAGTTTTGCTGGGGACACTTTATGTCCTTCTTCTGCAAGGCGATTTAACAGGATTATTGTGTCTGTTACACAATTTTCTCTTGTCTTTGCAGCTATTAACAAATCATCAATATACTGCACTAACGTAGACCTACCAGGTAAGTCTAGGTCTTCTAATGATCTTTTTAACAGTTCGTTAAAAATTGAAGGACTTTCTGTATAGCCCTGTGGGATTCTTGACCATCCGAGGGTCTTACCTTGGAATCTGAAAGCAAATATTTCATAACTGTCTGGATGTAAGGGAACAGTAAAGAATGCATTGCAAAGGTCGATGACTGTATACCATTCAGCATCATGTGGAATCTGAAATAGAATTACTGCTGGATTTGGAACCACAGGACAACATGGAACAACAATTTGATTAACCTTTCTCAAATCTTGTACGATTCTAAATGTTCCGTTAGACTTTTTAACTCCCATAATTGGTGAATTACAAGAGCTACTCTCCATTTCTTTTAATACACCTTGCTTGATTAATTTTTCAATTATAGGTGTAATACCTTCAATTGTTTCTGTTTTCATTTTATATTGTGGAGTGTTTGGAAATTCTATTCCCTGTTTCAATGTAATTTTTACTGGATCTACGTTTTTCATCAGACCCATCTCATTTCCAGTAAAATCCCATATTTCAGATTTCACTGTTTCTTTGAGTTCTTCAGGTAAATCTTTTTCTTCAAATGCAGGAAACAATTTTGTTTCTTCTGCTTCTATCATCATCATTGTCATTCTGTATAGACCATCTTCCTCCATTGTTTGTAACTCAACTCCATCAGGAGAACAATATATTCTACAATTCATTTTACATAGGATGTCTCTGCCTAATAGATTCACTGGACTACTATTACAAACCACAAATCTGTGTTTATCTCTGTAATTTCCAATTTCAACTGGTACTGGATCAGTTAAGTCAGTTTTAATTTGCTGATTACTTACTCCGACAACTTGGATGGTATCCCCAGAGAGAGGTAGGTTTTCAATTTCCACTGATCTAACAGTAGAACGGGTAGCACCAGTGTCCACTAGAAAAGTGATGTCTACATCATTAACTTTCCCGTTTACATAAGGACCAGACTGGTCAACCTCAAGAGTGGCTCCAACAACACACTCTTCCTCCTCTCTCGGGCACCGTCAACAATAATCATCAGAATCGCTGTCTTGACTTTCTGCTAATAAAAATTGTTGTGAAGCATTTTGCATTTGAACCCTTTGCTGCTTTTGCTGTTTTTGTGGTTTTATTACCTGTTCACTTCCCTGAAATCCCACATTTGGATTATATTTTTGAACTCCCCCACAATTCGGAAAAGGTGGTTGTGGCAATTGGTCTTGACGATTATTCACCTGTTGTTGTTGCTGTTGCTGTAACTGTCGCTGAATATTAAATTCGTTTAACCCCTGTTGCATCTGTAGCTGTCGCTGCAGGTCAACACCATTCTGCATCTGTGGATTCAATAAGGGATTCTTTAAGTTTTTAGGAGGATGAGGACACTCGTCCCTCCAATGTCCAATTTCGCCACAATTAAAACAAGGTAATCTTTGCTTCAGCTCCTCAATCTTTGGGCTAAATTTCTTTGGGAAATTATTACCTTTAAACTTTCCTTGTATCTGGTTTGTATTTCCAGTTTGAACAAAATTAGTGTTCTTATTTCCCATGCTGGCAATCTGTTGCTCAGCCACCTTTACCTGAGCCCACATGGCTTTCTCCTTCAGCTTTTTCTGTTTTACTTCTATTTCATCGCTACAATACTTTGCTTTTCTTAGAATATCATCTACAGATAGTGATTGCCATCCGACAATACTAGTTCTGATCATTTCTCCAATTTCAGGTTTTAGTCCATAAACAAATCTATAGACAAAATGACTCATGTCTTTTTCATCTAATTTTTCATAACCACTGTATTGTTTAAAAATTAACAGTAGTCTTTCATAAAAAGAATGAACTGATTCTTTTGTTTCCTGTTCTGTCCTTTCTATTTTAACCCAATCGACTTCTTTGGGTGGAATTTTGTTTTTCATCCAAACAATTACTTTCTCATAAAAATCCATTACAAGTGGATTAGGAGCACCTGTTTCTTTAATTCGCTCAGGTTCTGCTTTTGGCCAACTAATCGATATTTTGCATTCTGTCCAAAGATCAGATGGAACGACAATGTCAAAAAATCCATCTAAATCAATCCACAGAACTTTTGACACTTTGATGAATCTATCAACTTGCCTGTACCACTCAACTGGTTTTTCCCTCAATTTTGGAAAGTCATTTGTGAATAACAGAATGTCCTGTCTCGACCAAGGGACATGAACATATCCTCCACCTGCAATTTCTCTCATTGGAAATTGTTTTGACAATTTATCCAATCTTTCATCTTCCTTCTTTTTCGTCCATTTTACTCTCCATTTATTCAGTTCTCCTAGCTTTTTGATATAGACAATCAAATCTTTAATATGAACTATTCTTCCCATTGAGTTCAAACTCTCAATGTCATTTTCTGAAAAGTCTAATCTGTAATGCTTTGCAAAATTCTTTTGTTTACTCACATCGATTTCAAGTTCTGCTGCTAGATCCTCTAGTTGATCATATTTATTTTTCGTTTTCCACTGAATGCTTTTGCAAATGAACAGTAGTTCATCATCCCGATAGTAATTTAAACTATCTGGACCAATTGTTCCAATTATTAATTCTTCAATATTCGCTTTTAATTTGGCCACATCTAGTTTTGGTGTGGTTACCCTGACTTCAGGACTCCCTATATCTGATATAGCACCCATTGGTGTTTTTGGAGATAAATCCTCATTAAAGGTTAAATCAGGCATTCTTGATTTAGAAGTGTTTATTTCAGATAAATCTGAATAAAATTTTTCAGCAGCCTTTTGAATTTCTGTATTTAAAGGAATAGTTAATCCAGTTTTGTTTGTTTCCCTTTGGTCAAATACAGGCTGAACAGGACCAATTGTTATTGGAACTGTCACAGCTTCCATGCCTTTTGTCATTCTTTTTATTAGTTCTTCCTTTGATCTTATATATTCATTATAATCAACATCTTCAACATTTCTTGCCTCTCTTGTATAATCTTTTGGAGGTTCCCTTGCTCTTGGAGTCATTGTAAAATGTCTACCTTCATTTCGAGCATTCTCGAATTCTGGTCTTCTAGGAGTTTCATTGATTTCACAATTATTTGGATAAAGTTTAGGAGCTTCACTAATTGGAGGTGCACTCGGTGAAGTTTCAGTAGAAACCACCGGAGTAGACCATGATCTAGGAGGTCTCAAAGGCTGATTAGGCTGATTCTTTCTAGCAGTTGTATATATTTCTTCCATAACTGCATCCTCAGATTCACTTTCCATAGATTTCCCTGTAGGAGTACCCATTACCATTTCATGAATTAAATACAATCCTTCACTCATGTTTCCCTGTCTCCACATTCTCAATCTATCTTCATGAGTTTCTCTTTTCCAAGATGGATTTTTAGAAGGTCTTTTAATTCCACTAGCTTCTCTTTGTAACTGATACATCTCGTCTTCCCACTCAACTAAAGCTTCAAATTGAGTTGGTCTCGGTTTTGGAACAAGAGCATTCATTTTCTCTCGTAAGTTTCTTAAGACTCTTACATTAAATGAACCATCATCAGGCCAAGTTAAAACACCGTCGTTTTTAGTATAACGTTTCCAACTATCGAACCATAAGACAGTATGATATCCATATTCACCTTCCATATACGCTGCAGGTGTTTTATACTTATGAAGTAGTTTACCACCTCGCGTTTCGATTTTCTTGTCAGGTGAAAATAAATTCTTAAATTTCTGAAATAATGTTGACTTTTTCTCAACATGTTTAAAATGATAACTCATTTTTAAGAGTTAAATCTAATTCACAAATTCGTTCGTAAAATATTTCCGGGATGTTCCGTACAACAACCAATCCGTGCGCGAAACACACCAACAAGCCAATGACAGTTGAGCTACGTCACTTTTCTGCTCAACCAATAAATTTAGAGTTTTTCCGAAGGACCAATCAGCTCACAGGTCGTCAGAGACTCAAGAGCCAATCAGAATATAGCTTGTGACGTAGGTCACCCAATCCCAGCGCGGCTCTGTGACGTACACAGCAGCTGCGGTTTCTCGTTTCTCACTCCTGGCGCTTACCCCTCCTTCAGAAAATCTTTTCACAGCGCCATTTTAAGAACACTTTTCAGTGTAAATTAATTTTTAACGATGACTATAAAGACAACATCTGTTCGTTTCACTATTTAGGATAGTTTACATACATTCAAGTATCCACACTTCGGAATAGACGGCGCTATTCACACTAAGGATAATATTCAATTGTCAGTAGAGTAACCTTACCCCACCCTTCTAACACGTATAATTATGAACTTGCTTTGCTATGAACCCACCGCGAAGTGAAAGTTCTAAGAGTTCCACTTGAACATAAAATACAATTCAAACTCGCACTTTCACACTGAAATTTCCCTAATTTCAAACACACATGAAATCCGTACAGGACTCTCACCTGTTTATAGAAATCATGCACCGTTAGCAAAATAACGACGTTATCCGTACAGGACTCTCACCTGTTTATAGATATGAAACATGTACCCGTACAGGACTCTCACCTGTTTATAGAAATCATGCACCGTTAGCAAAATAACGACGTTATCCGTACAGGACTCTCACCTGTTTATAGATATGAAACATGTACCCGTACAGGACTCTAACCTGTTTATAGATAATCATGTACCGACGCTAATTTACCCTTCACTCAAGCTCGGATATAACTAATACTCTTATCACAGTGAGTTTTATGGAAGGCGCTTTGTCCCTATTCTCATGCTGCTCTAATTTCTTAGAAAACCCTCACTATACAAGATTCACACCTAGCCCTAAAACTGTGCTGCTCGGCGACAACACTATGGTATACGGCGATACCTCTTGTGATACTCTGCGATATCACTACAAACAGAACAGATGGCTTGCGTGACTAATTTCTCGCCACACAATCTATACCGGTATAGCTTACAGATAGCACGAAAAACGAACTTAACATGTGTTAAAACATCGATCCTATTTCCATACCATAACACTTTAGTAACCCTTAGCAACCAACATATTACCTTGGTTACCTCTTAGCAACCATCAATTTCTGCTACCAGAGAATTGATCCAGCGGCCTATAGAAAATATATCATAAACAACGCTACCCAACTTTATAACCTATAAACAAAATTCTATACTAAATATGGACCCATTTATAAACCTGACATATTTTGGGCCTACTGAATCAGGTGGTCAAATTAAATCTATATACACATTATCTACAAACTATATACATTTTATACATCTGCGAAAGGAATGTTGTCATTAGAATAAAACTATACCATTTAAATGACCACCATTGGCGACGTGATCTAGCTAATAGTAACCTACACTCCTGAATAACCAAGACCAGCTTGTTTGTCAAAAGTAAGATTTTATTTACTAAATTATGGTATATAAGTTTATAGTTTTATAAATGAATTTTATTTGCAATAAAGCAAGCATGATTGTAAAGAAATATGAGAAAAATACAATTTAAGCAAGTGAATCAAAATCAAAGTGAATATTTAAAGTTTAGCATTTCTAAAATCTAATTCCCTAACTGAGCTAAATAGATAGAAATTAAAGTAAAGTTCTTTGAGGATTCTTACGTGCTCCACGCAAAGTCCAACAGCACATCACCCTTATCGGAAAGTCAGAAAGCAGCAGCCAGCCCATCCCTAAGGGCATGACTTTTTATACCTTTCTATGCTAACTAAACTACGCAAAGGAAAGTTTTCAGAAATCTTCGACGTCCCATTGGCTGAGAGTGACAAGTGACATGTCACCCAGTTTTCAAAAAGTTCCACTAAATCATATTTCATAGAGACCATTGTCCCTTCCACGTGAAGCCAGAAGCTTCCTCATATTGCAACAAATGTATAAAGTCATTCTCGCAGCGTCCATTGACTTTCATTATACTTCCGCGGATGCCAAGTTAAGGACTGACAAAATGTTCACTTTCGACCTTGGCCATGTCCGACAGAATGATGACAGCATTAGTTTTTGCTTTGTGAACGCAGCTTTTGACAAACGCTTTAATTCAGAATGGGCGTCTCGTGACTTTCTGCAGAATTACATGTCAGCTCTTTTCTGCGACTCAAGTGACTAGGCCCAAAAGCAGGCAACTTATGATTTCTAATATAAAACAAACACAAGAAAAGTATTAATGTAAGAAATAATGTAGATTCTGTATCCACCCCTTGGTTCACTAATTAATTAACCCACCCGATTAATCAAAATGTTACCTAGCCATTGCAAACAAATAAAGCAGCGTTTATATCTACCAGTCTCCGTTATTCCATGAGACCCATATGCACCTAGAATAGTAGAAATGACATCACACAGACAAGGAAAAGCAAAACAAGCACATGCTTCTTTTAAGTTTGCAGCAGTTAGTAATGACAAAAAACGAAAACAATAAATTATTTTATTATTTTGCACGAACAAAAAGATGCAACAATTATGCACGTTTATGAGTACACATGTTAGTCCCCCCATGTGTAAAGTTTAATCTAAGTTGTATTAGCATGACATATCACAAATCATTAATATTATTATTCATGTTATGGAAATGTGACTTCGCGAGTTTAAACAAAATTTTGTTTTCTATCTCGCTCCATCAACTCCCTCATCTGGTGATTAACAAATCACCACACCAGCACTCAAAATTTTGGTAAATTTAAATTTCTAAGAAATCGATTCAAATTCATTTGTATCAGTAAACCTAAAAGTCTGTTTCTGCATAATCTTTGCAATTAACATGACGCTCTCTATGTAACTCCTGTAATTCGATCTCCCTTTCTTCTTCTTTTCTGAGTTTATAGATTCTTTTCTTTTCTTTCAACTGTTTCTTTCTTTTATGTAACAAACAACCTAATTTGGTCAAAATAAAAATGAATACTATTATAATCAAAGGTGCCAGAATTTTGCCAAGAATTGAACTTCCGATATTATGAAACAAGTTTTTAATTGCTTGAAACCTTTTTGAAAGTTTCCCTGTAAAATCTTCTTCTTCTAAAGGAATTATCTCTGAATGCATTTGTGTAATATTCTTAATATACATTTCAATATTCTTACTTTCATCAGGTATATATGTACAACAATGTTGCACATGTAAAATGCCACAGACTCCTCCCTCTTTTGCTAGGAGTATGTCTAAAGCAAGGCGGTCTTGAATTACCATAGATCTAATTGCAATAACTTCAACATTCACTAATTGAAACCCATCAGCTGTGTCAGTTGATAATCTATCAACTATAGTGGACAATTTTCTGATTCTCCCTGCATTTAGGGTTATACCAACAAAAGGTATTACAGCTTGAAAAATATCTCCCAGAACTTCAGTAAAAGTTTCTCTTTTAACTCTATTTACATAATTATGAATTTTAAACAATCCTTCTGAATCTCTGTCAACATGAAACACTTTAGGAAAAACAATTCCCACATAACAAGTTCCATACCAATGGTCTGGAAGGTTGTAGTAGGCTTTGTCACCACAAACAAAATAAATCCCAGGAAAGATAGGATCTTTTCCACCTTTAAATCCCCAACCTCCCATAATCTGATAAGTATCTTCACAGTTACTTGCACCTACAAAGTAATTATCAAAAAGTGTATTGTCTCTTCTAATGCAAAGCTTTCCACTAACTGGTTTGTCTATGTGAATTGCAATATTTTCAAGCATTTTGCCATTTAATTTCTCATCCTCTTTCTGCCAGAAGGCTGACTTAGTCTGTTTGACTAATTCATTTCTCTTATAAATTGCTCTTCTCTCCTCAACCATGTTCAAAAATTTCTTTCCTTCAGCACTTAATTTACATGTTAGATTATTTTTGTAAGCATACTCATAAGTGAGTTCATTAGTAACAAGGAAAAATTCTCTCATTTGTTTTGCTTTCTTATGCTTATTTAAAGCATTATCAATCTTAATATTAGCAAAAATTTCATCATAATTTGAATAGTAATATTCTAAACGTCCAGTTTGATAAAATAAACTAGTTAATACACTACATGTTACAGCATAAGTGAGAGGAAGCATGTTATATGTTACTCCCTCAGAAACAGAAGCAGGTAATTTAACACAGACATAGCAGTCTTTTACATCCATTACCTTAACATATTCACTCAATAGCTTTGTGAATGTATTACTTGAAAAATCACCAATTGATTTATCTTGATGAATGTTAGGCTGATGATCAATAACTTTTGTAGACGCACTATGTTTAGTTTGACTAACCAGAGCTTTGCTTGTTAAATTAACTTTGTGTAATTCTCTATTCATTTCTAAAGGGATAATCACAGCTAGAACCAACCAGAGCAGAACTAAAATGAGCAGACACACCAGAGTCATCTTACAGCATCTTTTAAAAACAGAACACTTTGAAGTGCTCTCCTTAACATAAGGCATTCTTGGTTAATTTTAGCCTCAAAAAATAAAAATAAATTTTAAAATTTATATACACCCCCCTTTTAAAATATATTTTTCTTTTATAACCCTAAACAAGATTTCTTCGACCTTATGTCATATATAAGTTTTCTTCAACTAAACAGTTTTTCTTCGACCTTGTGTCAACTAACAATTTTTCTTCAGCCTTTTGCCAATTTAATATTTCTGTACTTCAATCATTGTCACTAATTTCTTGGATTTCGTTTTCTTCTTCACTACTATCATATATGTCAATAACAGGTGGAATTACTAAGTAAGTACTTTAACAAATGTCCTTAATTCCTCTAATAAAGTCGGATTCATCAAAACCTGGCAGGAGGCCATCCTGGTCCCTATACACAAAAAAGGGGATAGAAATGATCCTGCCTGCTATAGGCCCATCTCGCTCTTAGATGGCCTAATGAAAACAGCAGGCAGAATCATCCTTACCAGGATGCAGGAGTGGCTCGAAGAAAAAGATATCCTATCTACAATGCAGTACGGCTTTACTAGAGGAAAGGGAACAATTGAACAAGGTTTAAATCTTGCCCTTATCATGTCAAAATATGTTCATGCCAAAAAGGTTAATTTGTACATAACATATGTAGATCTCAGTTCTGCTTTCGATTGTGTAAGGCATGACACCCTGTGGCAGATCTTAGAAGATATCGGTCTAGATAGCAGGATCATAATCTTTATCAAAGAACTCTACTCGGGGGCTGGCGCACGGGTGAGGTTCGGCAAGGGAGGCGAATGTTCGGATTTCTTCCCTATCCGTAGAGGAGTAAGGCAGGGGTGCATTCTTGCACCCCTGCTTTTTAATCTGTACATAAATGATGTGGGAACCTTGCTATCAGAGAAGTATAATCACTATCCAGTGATTAAAGGAAAACCCATACCCATACTCCTTTACGCCGACGATGCGGCTATCTTGTCACAGACTAAGAGAGGCCTGCAAAACGCAGTAAATACATTCTCTGAGTACATGAATAAGAGGGGTTTATCTATAAATGTGTCCAAGACTTTCACCATGTCCTGTGGCCCACGGAAACTCAGAGCTCCATGTAATATAAATTTGGATAATAAGTGTGTTGAATTATCAGACATTTTCTGTTATCTTGGGGTTCATATGGACAGACAAGGTAATTGGAAACCAGCAGTGAAAGCAAGAGCGTTGGCATTCACTAAAGCAACGGGAGCTCTCCTCAATTTTGCGAAGAAGATTGGATCAAGGCCACCAAGGGAACTTTTACAAATATATAAATCTAAATGTCTTTCCATTGGCACGTATGGGGCTGGGTTATGGGGGATACAGACTGTGGAAATCATCCAACGAATAGAGAACAAATTCTTAAGGTATGTCTTGGCAGTCCCGCCCAGCACATCAATATATGTCCTGCATGCAGAATTGGCCATACAACATATCTCTGATACCATTAAGATGGCACCAATCTTATTGTGGCATAACATCTGGACCAACCCTGCCACAAATCTCAACAGAGCGGTAGCAGAGGACTGCCTGCAGTGCTGCGGGGTAAAAAACATCATGTGGCTTAATTATGTTAAGAGTCTGTGCTTTGAGATCGGCTGTCCAGAATATTTCTCTAACCCAGCCACCATGGACTCTATCTCCAGATCCGCGCTAAAGAAAATACTGACTGAACATTGTGAATCAAATAGATGGAAAACCCAAAGGGTCAAGATGTCAGTCAGAAATCACGATGAAGTGACACTTCATAGAAACATCCAGTTGTACCTTACTGTTGACCAACCCTTTTTTTATCGTAGAATATTAACATCTTTCCGATTGGAAACATTTTTCAGACTTATTACTCTTCCAAGGTGTAACGACTGGTCCAAAGCTAAACTAATTTGCCCCTGTGATAAGTTGTCAGTCCAATCCAATATTCACTGCACTTTATATTGCACTTTATACGCACTTCCAAGGCGACAAATATTACGGCCCCTTTTATTAAAGTGGGGCATAAGAAAATCGAGAGAAGCATATAATAAATTGCGATCCCTGGAAGATTACTATACAATTAATACTGTAATGATGTATTTAAGAGCAATATTGAAATCCAGACGGGACATTACGCTAGAATAAGCAACGTTACATTGATGATACAACGGTCCCGCTCGAGGTTATGCTCTATTTATTACTGAATCCATAATTCCCACATGTCGTTTCAATTTTAGCATATACATGGATTTTTTATACTGTTTTTGTAACAAGAATTAGTTTTTCTGCTTTCCTGATTGTATGTATGCTTTTATGAATTGTTTTTAACATTTCGAATAAAGCTTTTGAACTGAACTGAAGTAAGTCCACTCAGGAGACTTGTATTTTTGGTTTGGTCTTATTATTCTCTTCCCTTTTCTCGATATCACTTCAATTTTCCTTCCAACTCCAACTTCTTTTCCAGGACTCTTTTGACTACTGATTTCTTCAACTTGTTCTTTTGGCTTTTTGATCAATCTGACTCTCAATCTTCCACCTGGCCAGTAGTCTGCTTTTCTCACGTACTTCTTCTTTGGTTCAGAATTATTTGATTCTGACTTCCAAGTCCTTTTCTTTCCGTTTTCACTTTCACCTTCCACGTCACTTTCTTCAGTTTCGTAGTCTGAAATTTCAATTGACTCAGGAACTTCTCTATTCGGCAATTTTACTCCTTCAGGAACTTCACTTTGTCTTCCATCACTGGTACTTGGTAATTCGTTCTCCTCCTCTTCCTCAATTACCTCCAACTTCCCAGATTTCGGATTTTTGTTCCTTACTTCAGAGTTTGTTCTCTGCCTTTCGATACTCTCCTGGTCTGAAACTTCTTTTTGTTCAGCTTCTTTGTCTTCAATAGAGACAACCGAATCTTCAGTTATCTTTCCTTTTAACAGATTCTCTTCACCTTCAGAATCTATTTCAATTATTTCCAAGTCTTTTCTTGTCAGATTTCCATTCACTGGCACAGTTTCCAGATGTCGACTTTCTTGTCGATCTTCAGAATCTGGAATTACTTCACCTTCTGTTCTGTCTTCTGCTTCAGAATCAGAATCATCTGTGGTATCAGAACTCTCAGGAGTTGGTACTGGAATAGTATGACTAGGATGTATCCAACGTTTCAATCCTCTGCACTTTACAGCATTAGTAGTGATCAAGATTATCTGCCTAGGTTTCTGCCATCTAGGAGCTAGAGAATTCCTTCTCCGATGTACTTTTGTTCTGACCCAATCGCCAGGTCTCAGATCATGTGTCAAAACCTTTTCATTTGATTGAGCTTCAGTTCCCACCTGATTAGACACAGAAGTTACCATATCAGATAACCTTTTAAAGTAATCCAAAATTGCACTGTCATTTATGCTCAACAGTTTACCTACAGGTACAAATGCTTGTCTCATAACTCTTCCCATTAAAATTTCATGAGGACTCAAACCTGTCTTTTTATCTGGTGTACTTCTTAATGACATCAAAACAAGTGGAAGAGCATCAGTCCACTTTATACCTGTTTCAAGACACATTTTTCCAATTCTGTTTTTGATTGTTCCATTTATTTGTTCAACTACTCCTGATGCCTCTGGTCTGTATGCACAGTGTATTTTCTGCTCAATACTCAAAGCTTCGCAAATTAACTTCATCAGTTTGTTATCAAAATGGCTTCCTCCATCACTCTCAATAGTGACTGGAAAACCGTACCTTGGGATGATTTCTCTGAGCATTAGTTTTGCTACTGTAATTGAATCACAATGTCGTGTAGGAAAAGCCTCTACCCATCTTGAAAATAAGCATACAATTACAAGCACATATTTCAAACAATTGTGTAAGGGCATTTCAATGAAATCCATTTGTAACCTGGTAAAGGGACCACCTTCTCGACCAATTATTCCTGTCCCCACCACTGATTTTCTGTTTGGATTCATTTGTTGGCATGACAAACACCTTTGACAAAAAGATTCAGCAATAGTTCTAAACTTGGTATTGAACCATGTTTCTCTGAAAAGTCTGACCATAGAATCTCTTCCTAGATGTGCTGGACCATGATATAATCTGGCCATATCAGCAATCAAACAATTTGGTAAGACTACTCTGCCATCTTTGTAAACCCACACTCCATCTTCTTCACGTGGTCTACAATCTGATCTTAACCACAAGTCTTTTTCTTCATCTTCTGCTTCATTTTGTAAATCTCTAATCTCATGCCATGTTTCTACAACAGTTGTTAGCATTAATGAATTTGAATCAGTTTCTTTACTCCTTTCCCGATTGTATGAATAATTTTTCCTTGCGCAGTATTTAGCTGTTTCATCTGCGAAGGCATTTCCTTTGGAAATATAATCAGTTCCTCTAGTGTGCGCTGCACATTTAACAATGGCAATTTCTTTTGGTAATTGTATTGCTTCAATTAATCTCCTAATGAAAACTGCATTTTTAATTGGTGATCCTGTTGATGTCATGTATCCTCTCTGTGACCAGAGTTGTCCATAATCATGCACAACTCCGTACCCATACTGACTATCAGTAATGATGGTAACTCTTATATCCTTTGATATTTCACATGCACGAATTAAAGCAATCAATTCAGCCACTTGTGCTGAACGAACTCCTTCAAGACATGATGCTTCTTCAACATCTACGACTGTACAAACTGAGTATGAAGCTTTCAAGACACCTCCTTCGGATCTTAAGCATGAGCCATCTACAAAGTAGACAAAATCCGATTCAGACAAAGGTCTGTCTTTGATGTCTTTTCTTGGTTTAGTGCAGAATTCCATGACATCTAAACATTCATGTTCTGTTTCAATGTCATCAACAATTTCAGAATCAGGCAGTAATGTAGAAGGATTCAGATTTAAACATCTTGAAATCGAAACATTATCTGCTCCCAGTATGATTTTCTCATACTTTGTCAATCTGCTACTTGTTAAATGTTGAGTCTTACCTCTTGTCAGTAATATTTCAACTGAATGAGGCACAAAAACTTTCACAGGAAATCCCATAATGATTCCTTCACTTTGTTCAAGGCTGATACTTGTAGCTGCAACTGCTTTCAAACAACCTGGTAATGCTTTTGCAATTGGATCAAGAACTGCAGAGAAGTATGCAATAGGTTTCTTTAAATTTCCATGTCTCTGAATTAACACAGATAATGCACATCCTTCTCTCTCACTGCAATACAGTTCAAAATCCTTCTCATAATTTGGCATACCTAAAGCAGGAGCTTGGCATAAGCTCTTTTTCAGGTTCTCAAAAGATTTCATCTCAGCATCATTGAGAATAATTGGATCTTTTACATCTGATTTTGTTAGTCTTTGTAGTGGTTTTGCAATTACTGAAAATCCACTTATCCATTGTCGACAGTAACCTACCATTCCCAAGAACATTCTAACCTGTCTTTGTGTTCTTGGTGGTAACATTGCTTGAATCATTTTTATTCTCTCTATTGTTACTTGTCTTTTTCCCTTTGCAATTCTGTGACCAAGATATTTTACTTCTTGTTTGCAAAACTGTAGTTTTGCTGGGGACACTTTATGTCCTTCTTCTGCAAGGCGATTTAACAGGATTATTGTGTCTGTTACACAATTTTCTCTTGTCTTTGCAGCTATTAACAAATCATCAATATACTGCACTAACGTAGACCTACCAGGTAAGTCTAGGTCTTCTAATGATCTTTTTAACAGTTCGTTAAAAATTGAAGGACTTTCTGTATAGCCCTGTGGGATTCTTGACCATCCGAGGGTCTTACCTTGGAATCTGAAAGCAAATATTTCATAACTGTCTGGATGTAAGGGAACAGTAAAGAATGCATTGCAAAGGTCGATGACTGTATACCATTCAGCATCATGTGGAATCTGAAATAGAATTACTGCTGGATTTGGAACCACAGGACAACATGGAACAACAATTTGATTAACCTTTCTCAAATCTTGTACGATTCTAAATGTTCCGTTAGACTTTTTAACTCCCATAATTGGTGAATTACAAGAGCTACTCTCCATTTCTTTTAATACACCTTGCTTGATTAATTTTTCAATTATAGGTGTAATACCTTCAATTGTTTCTGTTTTCATTTTATATTGTGGAGTGTTTGGAAATTCTATTCCCTGTTTCAATGTAATTTTTACTGGATCTACGTTTTTCATCAGACCCATCTCATTTCCAGTAAAATCCCATATTTCAGATTTCACTGTTTCTTTGAGTTCTTCAGGTAAATCTTTTTCTTCAAATGCAGGAAACAATTTTGTTTCTTCTGCTTCTATCATCATCATTGTCATTCTGTATAGACCATCTTCCTCCATTGTTTGTAACTCAACTCCATCAGGAGAACAATATATTCTACAATTCATTTTACATAGGATGTCTCTGCCTAATAGATTCACTGGACTACTATTACAAACCACAAATCTGTGTTTATCTCTGTAATTTCCAATTTCAACTGGTACTGGATCAGTTAAGTCAGTTTTAATTTGCTGATTACTTACTCCGACAACTTGGATGGTATCCCCAGAGAGAGGTAGGTTTTCAATTTCCACTGATCTAACAGTAGAACGGGTAGCACCAGTGTCCACTAGAAAAGTGATGTCTACATCATTAACTTTCCCGTTTACATAAGGACCAGACTGGTCAACCTCAAGAGTGGCTCCAACAACACACTCTTCCTCCTCTCTCGGGCACCGTCAACAATAATCATCAGAATCGCTGTCTTGACTTTCTGCTAATAAAAATTGTTGTGAAGCATTTTGCATTTGAACCCTTTGCTGCTTTTGCTGTTTTTGTGGTTTTATTACCTGTTCACTTCCCTGAAATCCCACATTTGGATTATATTTTTGAACTCCCCCACAATTCGGAAAAGGTGGTTGTGGCAATTGGTCTTGACGATTATTCACCTGTTGTTGTTGCTGTTGCTGTAACTGTCGCTGAATATTAAATTCGTTTAACCCCTGTTGCATCTGTAGCTGTCGCTGCAGGTCAACACCATTCTGCATCTGTGGATTCAATAAGGGATTCTTTAAGTTTTTAGGAGGATGAGGACACTCGTCCCTCCAATGTCCAATTTCGCCACAATTAAAACAAGGTAATCTTTGCTTCAGCTCCTCAATCTTTGGGCTAAATTTCTTTGGGAAATTATTACCTTTAAACTTTCCTTGTATCTGGTTTGTATTTCCAGTTTGAACAAAATTAGTGTTCTTATTTCCCATGCTGGCAATCTGTTGCTCAGCCACCTTTACCTGAGCCCACATGGCTTTCTCCTTCAGCTTTTTCTGTTTTACTTCTATTTCATCGCTACAATACTTTGCTTTTCTTAGAATATCATCTACAGATAGTGATTGCCATCCGACAATACTAGTTCTGATCATTTCTCCAATTTCAGGTTTTAGTCCATAAACAAATCTATAGACAAAATGACTCATGTCTTTTTCATCTAATTTTTCATAACCACTGTATTGTTTAAAAATTAACAGTAGTCTTTCATAAAAAGAATGAACTGATTCTTTTGTTTCCTGTTCTGTCCTTTCTATTTTAACCCAATCGACTTCTTTGGGTGGAATTTTGTTTTTCATCCAAACAATTACTTTCTCATAAAAATCCATTACAAGTGGATTAGGAGCACCTGTTTCTTTAATTCGCTCAGGTTCTGCTTTTGGCCAACTAATCGATATTTTGCATTCTGTCCAAAGATCAGATGGAACGACAATGTCAAAAAATCCATCTAAATCAATCCACAGAACTTTTGACACTTTGATGAATCTATCAACTTGCCTGTACCACTCAACTGGTTTTTCCCTCAATTTTGGAAAGTCATTTGTGAATAACAGAATGTCCTGTCTCGACCAAGGGACATGAACATATCCTCCACCTGCAATTTCTCTCATTGGAAATTGTTTTGACAATTTATCCAATCTTTCATCTTCCTTCTTTTTCGTCCATTTTACTCTCCATTTATTCAGTTCTCCTAGCTTTTTGATATAGACAATCAAATCTTTAATATGAACTATTCTTCCCATTGAGTTCAAACTCTCAATGTCATTTTCTGAAAAGTCTAATCTGTAATGCTTTGCAAAATTCTTTTGTTTACTCACATCGATTTCAAGTTCTGCTGCTAGATCCTCTAGTTGATCATATTTATTTTTCGTTTTCCACTGAATGCTTTTGCAAATGAACAGTAGTTCATCATCCCGATAGTAATTTAAACTATCTGGACCAATTGTTCCAATTATTAATTCTTCAATATTCGCTTTTAATTTGGCCACATCTAGTTTTGGTGTGGTTACCCTGACTTCAGGACTCCCTATATCTGATATAGCACCCATTGGTGTTTTTGGAGATAAATCCTCATTAAAGGTTAAATCAGGCATTCTTGATTTAGAAGTGTTTATTTCAGATAAATCTGAATAAAATTTTTCAGCAGCCTTTTGAATTTCTGTATTTAAAGGAATAGTTAATCCAGTTTTGTTTGTTTCCCTTTGGTCAAATACAGGCTGAACAGGACCAATTGTTACTGGAACTGTCACAGCTTCCATGCCTTTTGTCATTCTTTTTATTAGTTCTTCCTTTGATCTTATATATTCATTATAATCAACATCTTCAACATTTCTTGCCTCTCTTGTATAATCTTTTGGAGGTTCCCTTGCTCTTGGAGTCATTGTAAAATGTCTACCTTCATTTCGAGCATTCTCGAATTCTGGTCTTCTAGGAGTTTCATTGATTTCACAATTATTTGGATAAAGTTTAGGAGCTTCACTAATTGGAGGTGCACTCGGTGAAGTTTCAGTAGAAACCACCGGAGTAGACCATGATCTAGGAGGTCTCAAAGGCTGATTAGGCTGATTCTTTCTAGCAGTTGTATATATTTCTTCCATAACTGCATCCTCAGATTCACTTTCCATAGATTTCCCTGTAGGAGTACCCATTACCATTTCATGAATTAAATACAATCCTTCACTCATGTTTCCCTGTCTCCACATTCTCAATCTATCTTCATGAGTTTCTCTTTTCCAAGATGGATTTTTAGAAGGTCTTTTAATTCCACTAGCTTCTCTTTGTAACTGATACATCTCGTCTTCCCACTCAACTAAAGCTTCAAATTGAGTTGGTCTCGGTTTTGGAACAAGAGCATTCATTTTCTCTCGTAAGTTTCTTAAGACTCTTACATTAAATGAACCATCATCAGGCCAAGTTAAAACACCGTCGTTTTTAGTATAACGTTTCCAACTATCGAACCATAAGACAGTATGATATCCATATTCACCTTCCATATACGCTGCAGGTGTTTTATACTTATGAAGTAGTTTACCACCTCGCGTTTCGATTTTCTTGTCAGGTGAAAATAAATTCTTAAATTTCTGAAATAATGTTGACTTTTTCTCAACATGTTTAAAATGATAACTCATTTTTAAGAGTTAAATCTAATTCACAAATTCGTTCGTAAAATATTTCCGGGATGTTCCGTACAACAACCAATCCGTGCGCGAAACACACCAACAAGCCAATGACAGTTGAGCTACGTCACTTTTCTGCTCAACCAATAAATTTAGAGTTTTTCCGAAGGACCAATCAGCTCACAGGTCGTCAGAGACTCAAGAGCCAATCAGAATATAGCTTGTGACGTAGGTCACCCAATCCCAGCGCGGCTCTGTGACGTACACAGCAGCTGCGGTTTCTCGTTTCTCACTCCTGGCGCTTACCCCTCCTTCAGAAAATCTTTTCACAGCGCCATTTTAAGAACACTTTTCAGTGTAAATTAATTTTTAACGATGACTATAAAGACAACATCTGTTCGTTTCACTATTTAGGATAGTTTACATACATTCAAGTATCCACACTTCGGAATAGACGGCGCTATTCACACTAAGGATAATATTCAATTGTCAGTAGAGTAACCTTACCCCACCCTTCTAACACGTATAATTATGAACTTGCTTTGCTCTGAACCCACCGCGAAGTGAAAGTTCTAAGAGTTCCACTTGAACATAAAATACAATTCAAACTCGCACTTTCACACTGAAATTTCCCTAATTTCAAACACACATGAAATCCGTACAGGACTCTCACCTGTTTATAGAAATCATGCACCGTTAGCAAAATAACGACGTTATCCGTACAGGACTCTCACCTGTTTATAGATATGAAACATGTACCCGTACAGGACTCTAACCTGTTTATAGATAATCATGTACCGACGCTAATTTACCCTTCACTCAAGCTCGGATATAACTAATACTCTTATCACAGTGAGTTTTATGGAAGGCGCTTTGTCCCTATTCTCATGCTGCTCTAATTTCTTAGAAAACCCTCACTATACAAGATTCACACCTAGCCCTAAAACTGTGCTGCTCGGCGACAACACTATGGTATACGGCGATACCTCTTGTGATACTCGGCGATATCACTACAAACAGAACAGATGGCTTGCGTGACTAATTTCTCGCCACACAATCTATACCGGTTTAGCTTACAGATAGCACGAAAAACGAACTTAACATGTGTTAAAACATCGATCCTATTTCCATACCATAACACTTTAGTAACCCTTAGCAACCAACATATTACCTTGGTTACCTCTTAGCAACCATCAATTTCTGCTACCAGAGAATTGATCCAGCGGCCTATAGAAAATATATCATAAACAACGCTACCCAACTTTATAACCTATAAACAAAATTCTATACTAAATATGGACCCATTTATAAACCTGACATATTTTGGGCCTACTGAATCAGGTGGTCAAATTAAATCTATATACACATTATCTACAAACTATATACATTTTATACATCTGCGAAAGGAATGTTGTCATTAGAATAAAACTATACCATTTAAATGACCACCATTGGCGACGTGATCTAGCTAATAGTAACCTACACTCCTGAATAACCAAGACCAGCTTGTTTGTCAAAAGTAAGATTTTATTTACTAAATTATGGTATATAAGTTTATAGTTTTATAAATGAATTTTATTTGCAATAAAGCAAGCATGATTGTAAAGAAATATGAGAAAAATACAATTTAAGCAAGTGAATCAAAATCAAAGTGAATATTTAAAGTTTAGCATTTCTAAAATCTAATTCCCTAACTGAGCTAAATAGATAGAAATTAAAGTAAAGTTCTTTGAGGATTCTTACGTGCTCCACGCAAAGTCCAACAGCACATCACCCTCATCGGAAAGTCAGAAAGCAGCAGCCAGCCCATCCCTAAGGGCATGACTTTTTATACCTTTCTATGCTAACTAAACTACGCAAAGGAAAGTTTTCAGAAATCTTCGACGTCCCATTGGCTGAGAGTGACAAGTGACATGTCACCCAGTTTTCAAAAAGTTCCACTAAATCATATTTCATAGAGACCATTGTCCCTTCCACGTGAAGCCAGAAGCTTCCTCATATTGCAACAAATGTATAAAGTCATTCTCGCAGCGTCCATTGACTTTCATTATACTTCCGCGGATGCCAAGTTAAGGACTGACAAAATGTTCACTTTCGACCTTGGCCATGTCCGACAGAATGATGACAGCATTAGTTTTTGCTTTGTGAACGCAGCTTTTGACAAACGCTTTAATTCAGAATGGGCGTCTCGTGACTTTCTGCAGAATTACATGTCAGCTCTTTTCTGCGACTCAAGTGACTAGGCCCAAAAGCAGGCAACTTATGATTTCTAATATAAAACAAACACAAGAAAAGTATTAATGTAAGAAATAATGTAGATTCTGTATCCACCCCTTGGTTCACTAATTAATTAACCCACCCGATTAATCAAAATGTTACCTAGCCATTGCAAACAAATAAAGCAGCGTTTATATCTACCAGTCTCCGTTATTCCATGAGACCCATATGCACCTAGAATAGTAGAAATGACATCACACAGACAAGGAAAAGCAAAACAAGCACATGCTTCTTTTAAGTTTGCAACAGTTAGTAATGACAAAAAACGAAAACAATAAATTATTTTATTATTTTGCACGAACAAAAAGATGCAACAATTATGCACGTTTATGAGTACACATGTTAGTCCCCCCATGTGTAAAGTTTAATCTAAGTTGTATTAGCATGACATATCACAAATCATTAATATTATTATTCATGTTATGGAAATGTGACTTCGCGAGTTTAAACAAAATTTTGTTTTCTATCTCGCTCCATCACTATGTATAAATGCAGGGGTGTTGCAGGTCACGGATGGATTGCACTGGTGGTTATTGGAACAGCAGCCTTGTTTATATTCCAGAATAGCAGCGCTGCCGCTCGTTTAGAACAAGTTCTCTCCCTGTCTCAATACTAGAACAGTAGGAGTGCAGGGTCCAGACTGAGCGGTGTACTGTGGCTGTGATACCGCTAGTCTGTCGCGACTCGGGAGTCTTCGCGGAGGCCTCTGGTCGGTCCCAGTGCTGGAGTAACCCTGATGAAGGCCAGAACTGCGAGGCATTGGCAGAGCGTCTCGCTACTGAAGTTCCGAGATGAGGAGTGCGGGGACTGCATTTCACTTCCAGAACCGCAGGTTCTGTGCCCTAGCACAGGTGTCCCTGCCAGTCAGAACGGCATGAACGCTGCAGCGCAGCCGCACCGTGTAGGTCCCTTCCACTGGATGTACCAGGTTCTCCAGATTGCATTGTTCAGATGAATTTTGTTCTTGCACAGCAGACGCAGGCCCTTAAAAGTTCTTCCACTTTGGAAACACTAGTGTCCCACTGAAAATGAAAACGTATTGAAAAGGTTTAAGTGCGACTGCAACTTGAGGTGAGAAAAGCATGAGCCCTCTCAGGAATATTATTCAGTGCACCGCTGGGGCAAGAAGAGGTGGTATGAGCAAAACATAAAAAGGCACGGTGAAGGGGAGCAGAGAATCTCCAGCCTTAGCAACTGAAAGCAAGCAGAGTGATTGGGAGGGGGGGGGGGGGTGTTATTGAACAAGAGGAGCCGGATGCCCTCGAAAGACCATTAGCTCCAGAAAGGTCTTTAAATGAGATGAAAAACTGGGGCACTCTCAAAGGGGCGTGGCCAGTGTTTAAGGGCGTGGCTTCAAAATACGTACGCTAAAATCCTGTGGTTAGCATAGTGTGCCAACCGACTTGCATTTTGCCGTTTGTCATTGCATCCAGATATATGATACATATAACATCATACGAACAACAAGCAAGGACTACTGGCTTTGTCAATGGTTGTTAGTTACATAAGATAAATAAGCAGCAACTGTGGCTTGTTTATAATATTGAAAAAGCTTTCACTTAAAGGCCTGGTGAAACCACGAAAATGTTGCTGCCTTGGAGTTTCAAAAAGAGAAAGGAAATCCAGAGAGAAAATGACTCTTTAAAGGATTTCCCTTCCCCCTACAAGGCTCAGCTGGCATGAGGTCATGCAGTGACATCTCCACTAGTGAGAAGTGAGCAGCACACATCGATGTGCCTTCTGTCACTGCAATCAGAAACCAGCATTTACAATGCAATGGTCTCGGCATTATTAAAGGTAGAGCTATTGGCATTGCTCATGACATATTTTTTTTTTAAATCATAAATAAATGGCATTGTCATTTACATTGCAAATAGCTTAATCGTTAAATAAATGGCATTGTCATTTACAATGCCAATAGCTTAATCGCTCGCAAATGCATGACCTATTGCATTTACACCCACAGAGCCACACCCACAAAGCCACCCACACACCCACAAAGCCACCCACACAGAGCCACCCACACAGAGCCACCCACACAGTCATTCACATAGCCACCTACACAGAGCCACCCTCACACAGACAGAGCCACCCACACATAGAGCCACCTACAAAAAAATCTATACACACACACGCACACAGGGCCACACACACACACAGAGCCACACACACACAGAGCCACACACACACAGAGCCACACACACACAGAGCCACACACACACAGCCACACACACACAGCCACACACACACACACACAGAGCCACTTATGATCCAAGCTTTTGCTAACTAAAGGCATAATGCCATCACTGTTAGATATATGTAATGACCATATGGCTAGGCCCTCCTCATTATGCCTTGAGTCTCGCCCCTCAACTGTATTGCTGTAAAACCATAAAACAATGGCCCAAGCCATTCACTAGCAAGGTTTTGAGAAATGGTTCAATTTGCAAAATATATTTATTGATCGATATGTGTTCGATAACTCATCAAACATTGGGCAGAATTATTATTAAGATTATCACTTGGTGCCAGGGGTTCTGCAGCTATGGCTGGTATGTATTATACATGTAAAGAAATTTCAAATTGGCAAAGCCTTGTTACATTACTGCTGGAAACCCCTCCTGAAGCACTACGACTGACAACTAATTGGTGGTAGTTATGAATGGGGTGGCCACTAAAATAATCTTGTCTGATGTAGTCCGTATAAAAACACTAATAGTTTTATTAGCTCGGTATGATTTTCATTGCACAGAAGTAGGTCTGCTTACAGAGAAGGTTATAGACCACTGCTCCAACGCAGGCCCCACCATTAAAAAGGGTTCGGCCCGACTCTGATGTATGTCTGCAGCAGGTAGTGCGGATGTCGGATGGGTAGCTTGTAGTAACGCATGGCCACACATGCATGCACAAGGGGCTGGCGGCTGTGCACCCGCACAGCGTTCTGCACTTTCACGTCTGGGCGCTCCAGGGAATCCTAACCATGTTAGATCCCTTGCAGTGGGGACAGAAGGGAGCAGAAGAGAGCCATTCCAAGAGGGCGGGCCACCAAAGGGATCGCCAAAGCTTCCGGTTATGAAGCTAGCGGCCGCAGTGCATTATTAATACCTTACACATTAAGGGTCATGCCCTTGGCTCACTAGGGCACAGAATATACAAAAAGCGTGACTTTGTTGCATCCTGGCAAATCTAAAGGGTAGAAACACCCCTCGAGGTCCCCTGTCTAAATTTACTGTGTGCATTTAAGATAAACACGGACGCATATGGGGCGTGGCCAAGATGGCGGTGTGAACGGACGTGTTCCACTGTGCTCCTGCCGCCGAACGCCGCTAAATAGCATCTACAGCGTTCTCCTGGGCCCTGGGGGACCTAGCTGGGTTCTCAGAACAGGTCTCGGCTTGGAGCGGGCTTCGGTGAGGCGAGTTGCGATCCAGGTGTGAGAGGTCTGGGCCGTTGCGAGCACAGGACGTCGCGGCCTGCGGGGCCCTGAGGCGGACGGAGAGGCGAGAGCGAGGCCGAGAGGGGCGGAGCCATCAAGCCGCGGTTGCGGCTTCCTTGACGGGGGGCGGCGGGTCTGACCCGCGCGGCTGAGAGCGGGGCTTCCCGCGTCTTTCCCGAGGAGGCTCCTGTGGACCTGCCGGGTCACTCGACAGCACACCGGAAGCCTCCGAGCTGCACGGGGGACTGCAGGAGGGCGGCAGCGACGATTAAGGCTGTGACGGCTGGGCCTGGGACGTGGCCTGAGGTGAGGAGAGGGGGGAAGACGGAGACGAGCCCACGCCGCTCCGGACTGTGCCTCTGGTCGGCGGTGAGTGGCTGACTGCAGCGCTGAGCCCCCCCAGCAGCGGACTGCCGCCCTTGAGGTCTCCCCTGGCACTGGAGGTGCCACATATGCAGAGCGCCGCCATCTTGGGACAGGGTGGTCAGCACCGGGGCTCTGCTTCAGCGGAGAGCGCCCTTGGCTGCGCCTGGCCGGCACTCGCTTGTTTACACCAAAGACGCACGTCTGCCCCCCCCCCCCACACACCAGAGGGTCCGGGTGGGAATCTACAAATACAGCTGCCCTAGGAATAGAGGTCCCACCCCACGCCGCGCAGCAGGGACGGAACAGCGGCGGGGTGCGGAGACCTCGGTGTGAGACTGCTGCTGGTGTGGCCCCCGGTGTGAGTTACCACGATCGTGCCCGGGAGCGGCGGCTGCGGTGTGGTGCCCTGGGGTCTGCCATATTGAGTCCCCGCACAGCCTAGTGACAGCTTCACCACGCGGACTGCGTCTTCTGGGGTGGCGCCCCACGCACTGTCTGGGGGGGACACGCAGACAATCAGATCCTGCCAGCGGGAGCACTTGGCGCAGCGGAGACCGGCGGCGGAACGAGGGAGGTAGCCATTTAGCACCGAACAGTCTGGTCCACAACCACAGGTGCTGGGACGAGCTGCTGGACTGGTCTACGCCGGGCAGTACTGCGGACTGACCGGGGAAGTATGGCGAATGGTAGGGTGCGGAAAGACAGGACCATAAAAGACTTACTCACGCCTATCTCTGCGGGGGGGGGAAAAAAACGGACCCTCACGGCACTGAAAACAATGCGGCGTCTACTAAGTCAACGACCGGCGCACCAGGCCCCAGCCCCCGAAGCACTGACGAGCCGGTCACGAGATCTTTCTTGGAATCGCTCTTTGGGGGCCTACGGGAAGATCTCCAGCTTCTTAAGACTGAGTTGAAGGGAGAGATTCGTGAGCTGAGGCGAGACACGGACGCCATCGGGGAGCGAGTAGCGGATCTGGAGTCGAAGAATGACGCCCGGAACGTCGAGATGGAAGCGCTCCAGCAAGAGATCATCCGCATTCATGACCAGCAAGTCGATTTACAATCCCATGTGGAAGACTTGGAAAACAGGTCCCGGAGGCATAACATTCGAATTAGAGGAGTAAAACCCACCCCGGACACAGCGGACCTCTTCAAGTTCACGCAAGGCCTCTTCAATCACATTTTGGGCCGGTCTGCGGACTCCGTTCTTGCACTAGATAGAGCACATCGTTCTGGACCGTCTAGAGCCTCGGGCGCCTTGCCGGCGGATATTCTGGTCTGCGTCCAGGACTATCGCACCAAAGAGGAGATTCTCACCAAAGCACGACAGCTGGGCTCTGTCACCTATGGCGAACATTCGCCGACACTCTATCAAGACCTGGCGGTCATCACCCTGGAAAAGCGCAGAACATTCAGGCCGGTTACTGCTGAACTGCGACGCCTCGGAGTCACGTACAGCTGGGGACACCCTTTCCGGATTGTCTTTAAATTGAACAATAAAGTGCACCAGATTCGGTCTCTTGCAGAAGCCTGCCGGCTGTTGGGCATTGAGGAACCCGAACCAGTGGGGGACTTGCAACCGGGGACCGCTTCGGAGAACAGCACTGCGGGGCAATGGCGTCAGCAGAGACGACGGCGCAGACAGCGTCGCCCTCCCCAGGAAGAGATACAGGAAGGACAGCGGGCGGCGGTCGAGACAGCGGCAAAGGAACTTGCGGACACGGCTGATGAGTAACTGTTGAGCTGCCCCTTAATTGGCTTTGGCGGTCGGCGGCAGGAGTCGACTTGAAAGGACTGGACACGTACCCCTTTCTTCTCCAAGACCCTAAACCTTCTGAGCGTTGTGCAAATGGGAAAATTCTACTTGTTGCTGGGGGGGGATGGGCGGGATGGGATTCTGCAAGGCCAAATTGGGGTGGGTCTGCTGTGGGAGGTGGGGGGACTGTTGGGGTTTGTTTTTAAATGCCAGTTGATTTTGGGTTTGACTACCGAGTTGCTGCTCTCTGAAAATTGGGGGAGGGCCATCAGGTCTGGAATAGGCAAATGTTTGTTGTGTCACCTGCCAGCTTTTGCTCCTGGGATCCGAAGGTCACCGCTACAGGGCAGCCTTATCACACACCTTAAATGTTATGGCAGGGGTTGAGGAGCACACGCCACGATCAGGAGCGGGGAGGGCCCCACTGAGAGCGCTGACATGGAACGTCAGGGGCCTCAATGACTATAGGAAGCTGAGAAAGGTCCTTAGTTACCTGCGCAGGCATAATATAGACCTCGCTCTCCTCCAGGAGACTCACTTGCCTCTTGCTAGCAGGATGTTCCAACATAAGGGGTTGGCGGGCAATAGTATTGCAGCGGGCTTCACCACACATTCGAGAGGGACACTGATATGGGTGAACCCACGTTCCAAACTCACGTTACAAGCTCTGGAGTCGGACCCGGAGGGGAGATATGTCATTTGCAGGTGCAGGGGGCGGGGACACGATATGCTGCTTGTGAATCTCTACGGGCCGAACTACGATTCACCTGAGTTCTACACTGAATTGGCCAGGAGATGCAAAAGGTATGACTGTGCAACTGTGCTCTGGGGCGGGAACTTTAACCTGGTTCTAAACCCGGACCTAGACAGGTCCGCTGGTCCGAGCAGGAGCCCGTCGGCGGCTGCCACGGAGCTCCGCGCTGAGATGGTGCACCTAGATCTCTTGGATGTGTGGCGTAGTAGACATCACTCCAGAGGGGGGTACACACACTATTCAGCATATCATGCACTGCACACTAGAATAGATTACTGGCTTGTCTCACAGCGGCTATCCAACAACATTAGGGACTGTCTCATACTGCCACGCACACTGTCTGATCACTCTCCCCTCCTCCTGCTCCTGGAATCGCCGGTGCGCGGAATCCCCCCCTTTACGTGGCGCTTCCCCCCGTACTCTTTACTGGACGAGGTGTTCCGAGGGGAGCTTGCGGAGGAAATTGAAAACTTTTTTGTTACGAATACGGGCTCTGTGGAAAGTTTTCAGACGCTGTGGGAAACCTTTAAGGTCTACATCCGCGGGGTCGCCATGGCCAAACACTCCGGTGTACTGAAATCCATTAGGCAGCGGCTAACCTATTTGGAGGGCGAGCTGAAGGACCTTGAAGGGAGGCACCAGGCGGAGCCAGAGGGAGACGCACTGGAACAGATTAAACAGCTATTGAAGGAATATCACACGGAGGCAGATAGAGAGGTACAACATATGGGCAAGTATGCCACAGCCCGTGTATATGGCGAGGGTGAACGGCCTGGTTCACTCCTGGCAAAGATGATCAAACATGAGCGGCGACCGCTGCTGATAGGTGAGTTGGTATCGAGCACGGGAGAGACCCTCACAGATGAGGAGCAGATTGTGGGGGAATTCAGGCGGTACTACTCCGCTTTATATGAATCGAAATCAACGGGGATGGACGGGGCGATAGATGACTACTTGAGTTATGTCCAGATGCCACAACTGTCTGACGCGCAGAGAGAATTCCTGATGATGCCCATTCAGAGGGAGGAAATAGTGGAGGCATTAGATAGTATGAGGGCGGGCAGTGCACCGGGCGCTGACGGACTTACTGTTGGCTTTTACAAAGCGTTTAAAGACCTTTTGGTCCCCTACCTCTCAGCATTATTCGATGACATATGTGTAGAAGGATCCATGCCCCCGACGATGCGAGAGGCACTCATCGTGACGGTACTCAAACCGGGGAAACCTACCACGGACTGCGGATCGTACAGGCCCCTCTCTTTGATTAACGTGGACGCTAAGCTATATGCGAAGGTGCTGGCTACGCGTCTCGCTCTTCTCGCCCCTACACTGGTGGCTCCGGAACAGGCAGGTTTTATCCCATCTAGGAACCTCACATACAACATACGTACAGTCCTGGGAACGATGCAGCACGTGAAACCGGAGAACAAGGCATTAGCAATATTCCTGGATATGGAGAAAGCCTTCGATTCAGTAGAGTGGCCTTTCATGTCCAGGGTACTCAGGAAACTGGGTCTCGGTGAGCCTTTTTTGCAAATGATAGGCGCCTTGTACTACAAGCCGAGGGCCAGACTACGCATTGGTGACATCGTCACAGAGGCGTTTGGGATTGGCAGGGGCACGCGACAGGGCTGCCCGCTCTCCCCATTGTTATACGCTCTAGTGGCGGAACCCCTAGCGTGTGCGCTCCGGGAGTACCACAGTCATGAAGGTATTAATTTCCCCACATACAGGATATGCATCTCCACGTACGCCGATGACACGCTTTTATATGTCCGAGACCCGGAGCTTAACCTCGCGTCGGTACTAAGGGAGGTAGTGCAATTTGGAGCCCTATCTGGACTTAGGGTAAACTGGTCGAAATCGGTGGCGTTCCCGCTGACACCGGTGACAAAGGAATTTGTCATGGATTACCCACTGCAGTGGTCGGAGGATCCGGTCAGGTATTTAGGCATAAAATTACACCCGGACCCGGAGGTTTTGATCAGGGAAAATTACGGAGTGGCTTACATGAAACTTGTGGACGATGTGGACAGATGGTGTAGGCTACCGCTGTCCCTGGCGGGTCGTATTGCGCTAATGAAAATGCTGGTGCTTCCGAGATTCCTGTTTCTTTTTTGCAACCTCCCGGTGGTGCTCTCAAAGGCGTTCTTTACAACGCTGATTCAGACCCTCACGAGGCTGGCATGGGGTGGTAAGCAGCCGAGGGTGAAGTGGCAAACCCTGACCCTCCCATATGACCAAGGCGGCCTAGGGGCCCCAGACGTGGAACATTACTACAGGGTTGCGCAAGCAATGCACCTGCACACTTGGATACATGGCGATGGTGATGTTCCACATGTGAAGCTAGAGACGCTCTTCACAAAACCCCTTCATCCAGCGTCTACGGTGTTCGAACCGGCTGCGCGACGGGTTGGCACCCTGGACTCTATTGCGAGTACGAATCACGCATGGCACTCTTTGGTGAGAAGCCGTGACTGTAAGCTACTGTATTCTCCCCTGGTCCCGATTGAGTGGGCCTTATGGCTTCTCCCCCTGAGAGAAAAGGGAGTCGCGTGCGCCCTCAATCAGCTGGGCATATTCAAGCTGGGGGACATGTTCAGGGACGGGAAGGTGGTCACCTGGGAACAGGTGGATTTACCCCAGACCGCTACGACGCTGCTGCATCGTTTCAGTCTGCATAGAGCCCGGGCAGCACTACAGGCGCAGCTGGGGCCAGCTATGGAGGAACCTGCAGAATTGCCAGAACTGACTTACGTTATAAAAACACAGTCGAGTGGCAAGTTGATAACGCGTCTATACAGAATTGGGCAGTGTCACCGAAAGCAGGAGCCTTCGAAGGCCCGCCAGGCGTGGCAGCGAGACTTACAGGTAGAGATCAGCGACGAAATGTGGCAATACTGCTGTCAGAATACGAAAAGGGTGTCGCTGAACGCCCGGCATAGGCTTGTTCAGTTTAAATTTTTACAGAGAGTGTATTACACCCCAGAACGCTTACACAGGTATGGGCTACGGCAGACACCGGAATGTGAGCGTTGCAGGGCGTCAGTGGCTGACTTTGTGCACTTGGCCTGGAATTGCCCCGGGATTAACGCCTTCTGGGAGGACGTCTTCCTTGAGTTGGGGCGGATTCTAGAGATGGAGATAGGTTGGAGAGACAGTGGCGAAAACATTTCGAGGAAGAGAGAAAAAACAAATATAAACTCTCTCTAAAAAAATATAAATCCGCCCTTAACGTGGCCAAATCCACTTTTTTCGCAGAAAAAATAGAGATCTCGGCCAATGCCCCAAGAGAGATGTTCAAGATAGCTAACTCTCTGTTAAAAGCCCCCGACCCGCCATCACCACCACTCAGCACGGAGGAGGCTGATGCTCACTGCAACAACCTGGCAAATTTTTTTGCTGAAAAAATTCAGAAGATCCTCCTGTCCCTCCCCCCTCTATCTTTGGAAGAACCAATCCTCCCTCTGCCTGATGAAACTGATTTCGCTCTGCCTTGCCTTTCTTTCTTCTCCCCCCTTAGCACTGAGCCTTTACCCTCACTCTTCAACTCTGTAAAAAGCGGATCCCCGTTAGACCCAGCCCCTATGAATATTCTAAAGCTGGCCCTGCCTAATATCAGTACACACATCATCCATCTAGTCAACACCTCACTTGAATCAGGAAGGGTACCCCAAGACTGGAAACTGGCCATGGTTAGGGCCCTGTTAAAAAAGCCTCATCTCGACCCCCAGGACTTTTCCAACTATCGTCCCATTTCCTTGCTCCCGGGCATTAGTAAACTTGCCGAGAAATGGGTAAATAGACAATTAGCATCCTTTTTGGAGACCCACAACCTACTTCATCCAACCCAAACTGGGTTTCGGAGAGGACAGGGAACGGAGACGGCACTGTTGAGGGTGGTAGAGGATTCCAGGAGGATTCTGGACGCAGGTGGCAACGCGGCCATTATCCTTCTGGACCTCAGTGCCGCCTTCGACACGGTGAACCACCGGGTCCTCCTGTCTCGTCTCAGAAAGCTGGGCGTCAAAGACAGGGCACTCATGTGGCTGGAATCCTTTCTTGGTGACAGATCTTTTAAGGTCTTCTCAGAAAATAGCTGCTCTCCACTAATGCCATTACAGTGTGGGGTGCCACAGGGTTCCTCCCTTAGCCCCACACTGTTTAATGTATATATGGCGCCCCTGGCGGAAGTAGTAGCTCCCTTTGGGATCCAACTGGTAAGCTATGCTGACGACACCCAGCTAGTTGTCTCTCTCAATCAGGTGGAATCCGCCCCCTCCAGGCTTTGCCGTTGCCTGGAGGCAGTAGCAAACTGGATGGACTTGTCCCACTTGAAATTGAATGGAGGAAAAACAGAGCTGATGCTATTAGGAAAACGAGCCATATTCAATAACACGATACATTGGCCCCCTTGTATGGGTCCAGGACCTACCCCAAAGACCGAGATAAAGAGTCTCGGGTTTTGGTTGGATGCAGAGTTGTCATTCAAGACCCAGGCAAGGAGGACCGTGGCCACCTGCTTCGGACTGCTGAAAACAATTTGGAAAATCCTCCCTCAGCTACCCGAAGCAGCAAAGAAAACCATAGTCCAGTCCCTTATTCTGTCTAGGCTGGACTATGGAAATGCTATCTATCTTGGAGCCCCCGTGTCGGTTATCCGGCAACTTCAGGTTGTCCAGAATTCCGCAGCACGGCTACTTACGGGCACCAACCATCGTACATCAGCCAAGCCCGCACTCTGCACCTTGCACTGGCTCCCCATAAAGGAGCGAATCCATTTTAAGACACTCTGCACGGTCCATAAAACACTCTATGGGAGTGGCCCCCCCATTCTAGATGACATGATCAGACCATACAAACCCACCAGGAATCTCCGCTCGAACCAACAAAACCTGCTGATAGCTCCCAGGATCAGCAGAGCCCGCACAGGAGGTCGTCTGTTCTCCCACAATGCGGCTGGGCTGTGGAATGCTCTTCCTCCACCTCTTCGTCAGGAGCCTAACCTTCTTGTCTTTCGGAAAAAGTTAAAAACTCTTCTGTTTCCAAAAACTAGATAATTCAGATCTCCTTTTTTAATTTATCCCTGTCTGGTCAGTTTTAAGCGCTGGGATGCTCCCGAGTGGCCATGCGCTATAAAAGAACCTTTTAATAATAATAATAATAATGGAGCTCCCGGTTGATCCGGCACTAGCTCTGCTGGGGCATACCAGACCCTTGCCCCCGGCTATGCGTCGTCTAGCTGGCATAGGGTTGCTTCTGGCACGAAGAACGATAGCAATGCATTGGATGCGCGGCCCACTTCCAACTAAAAAAGAATGGGAAAGAGCTCTGCTGTATAGTTGTACCCAATCCCAATTGTATTGCGAATTACTGCCGCCGATGAGCAGACCACGGAACTTCTGGGACCAGTACCTGACGTATGTCTCAATTAGGAACGCCACGGAGGAGGATCTGGAGGAGGCGGAGGAGCAGCAGGATCGGGGGGGAGACACCGGGGACTAGATTATCTCGGGTCTGATGGTCACACAGTGAGGGTGGGACACCAGGGGACTACAGACATCGGAGATCTGGGACGCATAGGAACATGCATGTGGGATCCTTCAGGTCGAGAGCATCGAGTGAATGATTGAATGGTGGGGTGCATCGAGTGGATGATTGAATGGTGGGGTGAGGCGGGGGCGAGAGGACTAGGCTGAGGCGAGTGACATGTAAACTTGTGAAGGCAGTAGCACACGGGAAGAGGCACACCGGTAGTTGGGGGGGGGGGGGGGGGTTGGGACGTTGTGGGCAAGTTGGGTTAGGGATGTTTGACATCGACCACGTAGCTGAAAGCGTGCACTGAAAGAGTCTGCCAATGCAGCGTTAGAGAAAACGGAAGCTGGCCCCCTGCAGTGCTGGAGGGTATTGATGTGGGACACTAGCACCAATGCATTAAACTGTTGACCCGGATCTGAACCCCAGGTGCCTGGAATGGGCGACGCCGATACCACTATTAGCGTAAATTCTGGAACATTGGTACAGAAATTGGTGTTGACGTGATACTAGATTGCTGCCGGCCCCAGGGTTGTAGGCGAAAGCTGTGTGCATGTATGGAAAGTGAATAAAGTTTAAAAAAAAAAAAAAATAAATAAAACACGGACGCATATGCTGACGAAATGAGAACAAGCGCCTTAGATTACAGATGCAAAAAGCATATGAAAATTAATCTCGAAAGGTGGAGAATGTGTCGTTGCTGTCAATCGCCATCCTGTTCTGCGCTTTACAACTCAGATCCGGCACTAAATAAAACAGACTCACGTCAGAAAATAACTCATTAAAAACACAGCGACATCACAACAACCCCAATGGAAATTAAATCATGTCGCTGGCCCAGCTTTCGCACTGCTAAACGGGCTGGTTTCTTTTTGTAAGTGGGGATCAGCAGCTTGATTTGCGCTATCAGCATTATTGTCCGAGGCCGTGTCACCGGGTTTCCATACCTGCAGCATTACACAGCAGGGGGTGATCAGGACTGCGCTAGCTCCCACCCTATTGCCCTACACGTTCAGCGTCAGATCAACTGTAACTTGTGTTAATTCACCGTACAGATTTCTTCAAATCGCGTTTTCCTTGAATTTACGTGGCAGGAAGCCCGAGGGCTACACATTAACCTTGTGGCCGCTGCGGCGCAAATAAACAACACACACCCTTCCTTCAAGGAGTGCACACTGCCCCGCCGCCCCCAACTCCCCAAAGACAGTGCACAGAAATACATGCGTCCTAAAACATCACAGCTCTTGCTGAGAACGCTGTTGCATGCTCAGCCTTCACATGTCTCTTAAATACACTAGCTATTTAAAAAGTACAAGTAAATGCCGTCTCCAGCACACATTTCTAGTTCCCATGCAGTCCCGGATGCACCTCTTTGCATCACCTGCCGATGCCAGAGATAGGCAGCCTCCAGCCCTATTCATCATTGTATTGGAAAGGGAGTGCGTGTCCTCGGTCTCCCAGCCCTGTAACACGAGCCCCAGCATGAACGCCTCTGAGCCATAAAATCACACAGGGCTCTGCGAGGAGAAGGCGACGCTAAAATCAGAGAATGTGTCGTTGCTGTCAATCGCCATCCTGTTCTGCGCTTTACAACTCAGATCCGGCACTAAATAAAACAGACTCGCGTCAGAAAATAACTCATTAAAAACACAGCGACATCACAACAACCCCAATGGAAATTAAATCATGTCGCTGGCCCAGCTTTCGCACTGCTAAACGGGCTGGTTTCTTTTTGTAAGTGGGGATCAGCAGCTTGATTTGTGCTATCAGCATTATTGTCCGAGGCCGTGTCACCGGGTTTCCATACCTGCAGCATTACACAGCAGGGGGTGATCAGGACTGCGCTAGCTCCCACCCTATTGCCCTACACGTTCAGCGTCAGATCAACTGTAACTTGTGTTAATTCACCGTACAGATTTCTTCAAATCGCGTTTTCCTTGAATTTACGTGGCAGGAAGCCCGAGGGCTACACATTAACCTTGTGGCCGCTGCGGCGCAAATAAACAACACACACCCTTCCTTCAAGGAGTGCACACTGCCCCGCCGCCCCCAACTCCCCAAAGACAGTGCACAGAAATACATGCGTCCTAAAACATCACAGCTCTTGCTGAGAACGCTGTTGCATGCTCAGCCTTCACATGTCTCTTAAATACACTAGCTATTTAAAAAGTACAAGTAAATGCCGTCTCCAGCACACATTTCTAGTTCCCATGCAGTCCCGGATGCACCTCTTTGCATCACCTGCCGATGCCAGAGATAGGCAGCCTCCAGCCCTATTCATCATTGTATTGGAAAGGGAGTGCGTGTCCTCGGTCTCCCAGCCCTGTAACACGAGCCCCAGCATGAACGCCTCTGAGCCATAAAATCACACAGGGCTCTGCGAGGAGAAGGCGACGCTAAAATCAGAAAATGCATTTCACAACGTGCACCAGAGATCAAAGCCAACAAACCTGTCTAGACAACTGTGAACATACGAACGCATGAAATAATAAACACAAGACCGCATCGCCGAGCAAGGGTGGCAAAGGCAAGAAATACGGCACAAACAGGGGGGCAGGGGCACGAAAAACAGCACAAACAGGGTGGCAGAGGCAAGACAAGGGATAGTTACCTCATGTCCTCGGTAGACGCTGCTCTCCTGGTTTTACTGAGCAGCAAAATGGCGGCCGCAAAGCTCCAAAAATTTCGGAATCGGGGGCATGTTTTTGCCGTTCTGAGTGACGGATAACGTCGCAGGCAAAAGAACGCAAACCCCCCCCCGAAAGAGACAGGGCTTGAACAGAGTGATGCCCCTCTCCTCCAATGGCTGGCCTCCGTTTAGGAAGCCAGCCAATGGAAAAGAGAGGCGGGTTCAAGCCCCCATACTAGAAAACATTAAATCTCTCACCGAAGACTGCGCAAGTGCAGCCTTACGGTCTCGACCTAAAAAACGCACCCCCTGTGCCAGGACACAAAAACAGAGCCCAATAGAGACCTTCTTTAAACCAGCATTGGCAAAGCCAACAGGTCTCGCAATGGCTTTTTTCCCCCCTCATCCGAGCTGTATTGGTAAAGTATTTTGCCCATTGCCTTACATTTAAGCTTGTTTGTTTGTAAAAACTTTATTTCGGCTGATCAGGCCATAAAAGTGCATGATAAACATTTTCCACATATATATATATATACACAATTTATACAGCAATTAAATTTTATAACATATACATGGTTACAAAACACTTACTACAAAATACAGTTTCCTAAAAATACAATGAACCGTACAGTCATTAAAATGCACTGTAAAAATAAGAAACAAATGGGGTGTCTCTAATTAATCCTCCCCTATTCATACTTTAAAAGACTTCTCCTGGTGTGCCACATGGCGTTTAGGAACCGTGATACCAGGAATACAATTAGAGGATCGGTATCGTATTTTAAAACTCTAAATGCCTCGGCACAGCGGTTGAACCCTAAATCTTTGCATAATTGGATTACCCAGCGTTTACGGGGTCGCTCATATGCCGGGCAAAAATATAGGACATGGAGATCAGTTTCAGTTGTTAATTTACAACTAGGGCACATACTCTAATTCTCCGGAGCCCATGCACTAGTGTAATCTGCCAAGGGTAAGTTCCCCCATCTAAATTGCGCATACAGTTTCCTCGCCATAGGTGGCTGGATTGCATCCAAAAAGGGTTCCTTCATGTGCATCTCCTTTACTTGTAAAAACTCCCTAGTCAACCTGCCCTCTTTAGAGTTCTCCTGTAATAATAGCAGATTTGATTGCCTAAACTGTTTCACAAGATCCACCCTGGATATTGTGGGACAGAATTGCTCAGGAGATAACCAGAGTTCCGGTCTCCCTAGTCAACCTGCCCTCTTTAGAGTTCTCCTGTAATAATAGCAGATTTGATTGCCTAAACTGTTTCACGAGATCCACCCTGGATATTGTGGGACAGAATTGCTCAGGAGATAACCAGAGTTCCGGTCTCCCAAGCCTATTCGCCAGGCTTCTAATATGGGCCAACCACAGGGTTCTACTGAGATTGAGTCTTGGGAGGAGCTCTTTCAGCTCTTCTTTGAACACACTCAGCTCTGAAGTTGCCCATAACCTCCTCCAAAATGACAAGGGCCTGAGGGTGATCTCTCGATCAATTGGCCTCATACCCAAGTCCATGCAGAGGGGGACCAGTGGGGTTCTGCGTGGTAGACCTACGACCCGTCTCAAAATTGTTTTCTAGCTTCATAAGTTCTATAGTAGAACTGTGCCCCCAAAGCTCCGCCCCGTACAAGGTGGCCCCTCTTGCTGTGCCTTGTATATCTTCACCACAGGGGCAGCTGGTTTAAAAGTGGACGTTCTGAGCATTTTCAATATCCCCCCTGATGTCTGGGTGAGCCTAAGCCATGCTTTATTCAACTAGGGGCCCCACCCGAATTGCTTGGAGAATGTTATTCCCAGGTAATCAAATGTCCTTACTTTATCAAGGAGAATGCCATTTAGAGAGGGGTTTGGACGCGTACTCTTTGGAGGGTTAAAGACCATGAATTTGGTCTTGGATAAATTCATCTCCAGACCTCTCATATTGCAGGACTGGGCAAATCCATCCAAGATGTGTTGTATACCTAGAGGTGACTTAGACAATACCAAGGTATCGTCTGCGAACATCAACGCAGGTATTTTCCCAGTGACCTGTTTAGGTGTATCAGTATCCTTTATATTATTTAGGAAGGCAATAAGCCCGTTGATGTAAAGGAAAAATAATGTGGGGGCTAGCACACAGCCTGTCTAACCCCCTTTCTAACAGGGAAGCGCGAGGAAAGTTCACCAAATTTGCAGCATCTAACCTGTGCATAATTGTCTACGTGTGGCCTCACCAGCACATTCAGAAGGTATGACGAGCCCCCAAGCTCGTCAAGCACCTCCCACAACTTTTCTCGGCACGAGATCGAAGGCGGACTTCAGATCAACAAATATGAGAGAGCGGCTGCCACCCTCTATCTTCACCGTTTTCCTGAAGAGTAGCTGTAGTCTAAATATTTGGTCCACGGTGGACATGTTTGATCTGAAGCCAGCCTGGTAGGGGCTCAAAATTCCCTGCTCCTCCATTCACCTCTGTATGCGGAACAGTAAGACCCTGCCCATCAGCTTTTGGGTGTTATCAATTAAGCTGATGGGTCTATAATTGGTGGGTAGGAGAGGGCAACCCTTATCCAATATGGGTACTATCTCCGCACCCTTCCAGGTGTCTGGGGGGGTTCATGCCCTTCAGAAGTGCGTTGAATAAGGCGCACAGGTATGGGGCCCAAACAGTGGGCTCTCCCCGAAAGGGATCCCCTGGGAGTTTGTCAAGACCCGGTGCTTTGTAGGGGAGTAAGCTGGTTAAAGCATTTCGAACATCCATTAGCATGATGTCCCCACCCCCCTCCTGGCAGAGCTCCAAGATGTTACTCGAAATCTCTGGGCTTGGATTGCCTTCTGCCTTGCAATCATACAGGGCCCCAAAATATGACTCCCAAACTTCGGGCGCTATGTTGTGCTCTAGAGCTGTTCATCCCCTCTCCTCGCCAGAGCTAACTAGCCTCCAAAACAGTTGGAAATAGTTAGCCTTAAGGGCAGTCCCCAAAGCCTCCCACCTTTCTTTTTCCCAATCTTTCTTTTCCTGATGCAAGATTTTCCTATGCTTTAGTCTGGCTGACTTGATGTTTAGCCTATCTTTGGCTTTTAATGCAGTTACAAGCTCTTGTTTTACTTTACAGCATTTGTTGTTGTACCAGGAGCATTTTGGTTGATCTATTTCCCTCTTAGAAGTTTCCGGGTGGACTACATTTGTCAGGTTTGCTACTAGTTCTTCGTGAATTATTCTAGCCTTATCTCTGTCCTCTTCAGGTGTCTCCACCTGTCCCAAAGCTCTCATTCTGTCTATTGTAGGTATTACAAGCTGGTACACCTTTGCAAATTTGCGGGGATTCCATCTAATTTTCCTCCGGTTATTAGTGGTTACTAGACCATCAATGCTGGTCTCTGGATTTGGGCAGATAGCCATTTCACAGTGGAGGAAAGGAGAGAAAAAACTAATTTATTGAAATCACAGTTTTGAAGGAAAACTAAACTAGCGCTTCAGTGTCAAACCCAAGTAGTACTAATGTGTTTGGATGTAAATAATCGGGCACTTTGCGACCACTCTTTCTTGCTTTATTTAATTAATTGTTGATATTTAGAATGTAAACCTTTTTTTTCTTTTTGACCCAAGGCTGCACTTCCAAATAGAAAAATGTCAAACAGACGACATTACACAAATCTAAAAAAAAATACTTTTTACATTTGTGGTCCTTCATTGCCCATACTGAATACATTCCAGTGAAATGTAACTTCGTAATCACAGCTTGCTTTGTAAATAGCGCTTCATACTGAGCTTGCCGTTTTTAAGGGCTGTAAAAATCAGGAGGCACTTTTACCAGTTTAAATGTATCTGTTTCTCTCATCCAGAACGAATAGAGGGACAGTTGATCTTGCTGGGATTCGAGCTAGTGACATATGGATAAATGCCAATTGCAGCGGTGAGAGTTTAACTAAATGATCCATTGTCATAGCTTCTATAGCTCCATTAAGAAATATGTCTTAAACCCCGCCTGGCTAACACCGTGACCTCTGCTCCTGGCAGCAAGGCTGGATGTGCACACAGAGAGAGGAGGAGAAAATATTTCATTCTGTCACTTCAAATGCAAGACCTATTGCTGCATCAAATGTAAAGAAATTGAAAGTAAAATGCTTCCTATTTCTTTACTTTTGATGCAATCGCCGCATCATGTTTTTCTATTTGTTTACTTTTGATGAAATCACAGCACCCGTGTGGGAGCTGAGATTGTAACAAAAGTAAAGCTCCACTGCTTAAAAAAGCATTTGAAATGCAAGAAGAGGAGTGGTGAAAACGTACTTTCTGAGATGTGCGCGGCCGCCATAAAAACACAGCAGGGCACTGGGAGGCCGAAGGCCATATTGTGGATTCACATAGTGGCTGTCCTACATGCACGCTCCGTGGCAGGCTGGGGTAGGGGGAGTGGTGCAGGAGCAAGAAGTGGAGCGACAATAACTAGCAAGATGTGCCGTGCTTGAAAGAAAGCGTGGCACCTATGTATATCACACATGTGAATGGCAGTGTCAAACGAATCATCATAATAAATGAAGACTGCCAAAGAAAAACAAGCATTTGAAATGCAAGAAGAGGAGCAGTGAAAACTTACTTTTCTGAAATGTGCGTGATAACGAGCATAAGGTGTCATGCATAGGGGGTGCGGGGGTGGCGGGAGAGGGGTGGAGGAGCATGGAGAGGAGCTGCGATAATGAGCGTGGGATGAAATAAAGCGCAGCACCTATGTATATGAAACACATGCTTGACTGCGATGAAAGCAGCGCCAGCATTGGCCGTGCAACAAGCAAGACGTGCGGCCGCCAAAGAAAGGGAAGCGTCTCAGCCCGGGCTGCCACACAGTAAAAGTAATGGCCAGTGATGCGGAGGAAGAGATAAAAAAGGAAGATGGCGGCTGGGCGCGTGCATGTGAGCGTTCACGCAAGCTTGAGGCCAGGAAAAGCTTGTGGGTAGCACTTTGAAAACCCCCTTACTAAAAGTCGAGGAAGCAGCGTATGCGCTGCTCTAGGCTCGACCTAAAAACTATTGGTCCTCAGCACCGGTGAAAGCTGGCCCACTTAAAGCCCTGTTTCCAGAGCGAAAACAACAAAGGCGCACAGCATGTCACATGGCTTTTAAACCTGGTCCGCAACCAAAATGCTAGTCAGCCTCATAATTTGACAGTCCACTAGGTGTCATTAAAGGACCACTTTTAGCGACTTCGTCTTATAAAGCAATGGGATGTTTTAAGAAATTTGCAATCCTTAGAAATCATCGACCGGGACGATGGAAGGAGCTCCCTTACATGTATCACTGGAGTAGAGAGCAGGCGCGCAACACCCATTGGGCTCACAGGGCTTCAGCCCCCCCCCCGTCGTGTGTGTCAGCCCGGGATGACACAGCTTCGTGGCTGGCAACGTCTAATTGCAGCCGCACCCGAGTACTTAACAGGTCTGTTAAAGACCATTTAAATGTAAATGAGGCTTCCTAGAGAGTGAGAGACAGAGACCCAAAAGAGTGACACAGGGAACCCTGTGAGAGAAAGACACCGGGAACTCGATTCAGTGAGACACATGGAACTCGAGAGAATGAGAGACAGAGGCACAGGGAGAATGAAGGAGCAGAGTACCCGAGAGTGTTAGCGACAGGGAGAATGCGGGCACAAAGGACTCGAGAGATAGAGAGCATGCAAAGGAGCATGCAAAGGGGAGAGACCTAGACAATGGGAGATTGAAGGCACATAGTCCTGAGAGTTCAACTCTATGGGGTAAGGGGCTTGGCCACTTTGAGAGAGGGAGGAGAGAGATACTGGTTGGTGAGGGGGTCTGGGACACTTGGAGAGGGGGGGGCAAAGACACCGTTTGGTGGGGTGCTGATGCACTTGGAGAGGGGGGCAGAGACACCGTTTGGTGGGGGGGCTGATGCACTTGGAGAGAGGGGCAGAGACACCGTTTGGTGGGGTGCTGATGCAATTGGAGAGGGGGGCAGAGATACCGTTTGGTGGGGTGCTGATGCACTTGGAGAGGGGGGCAGAGACACCGTTTGGTGGGGTGCTGATGCACTTGGAGAGGGGGGCAGAGACACCGTGTGGTGGGGGGGCTGATGCACGTGGAGAGGGGGGCAGAGACACCGTTTGATGGGGTGCTGATGCACCGTTTGTTGGGGTGCTGATGCACTTGGAGAGGGGGCAGAGACACCGTTTGGTGGGGGGGCTGATGCACTTGGAGAGGGGGCAGAGACACCGTTTGGTGGGGGCGGGCTGATGCACTTGGAGAGGGGGGCAGAGACACAGTTTGGTTGGGGGTGCTGATTCACTTGGAGAGGGGGGCAGAGACACCGTTTGGTGGAGGGTTGATGCACTTGGAGAGGGGGGCAGAGACACCATTTGGTGGGGTGCTGATGCACTTGGAGAGGGGGCAGAGACACCGTTTGGTGGGGTGCTGATGCACGTGGAGAGGGGGGCAGAGACACCGTTTGGTGGGGTGCTGATGCACTTGGAGAGGGGGCAGAGACACCGTTTGGTGGGGTGCTGATGCACTTGGAGAGGGGGGCAGAGACACCGTTTGGTGGGGGGGCTGATGCACTTGGAGAGGGGGGCAGAGACACCGTTTGGTGGGGTGCTGATGCACTTGGAGAGGGGGGCAGAGACACCGTTTGGTGGGGTGCTGATGCACGTGGAGAGGGGGGCAGAGACACCATTTGATGGGGTGCTGACGCACGTGGAGAGGGGGGCAGAGACACCGTTTGGTAGGGTGCTGATGCACTTGGAGAGGGGGGCAGAGACACCGTTTGGTGGGGTGCTGATGCACTTGGAGAGGGGGGCAGAGACACCGTTTGGTGGGGGGGCTGATGCACTTGGAGAGGGGGGCAGAGACACCGTTTGGTGGGGGGTTGATGCACTTGGAAAGGGGGGCAGAGACACCGTTTGGTGGGGTGCTGATGCACGTGGAGAGGGGGGCAGAGACACCGTTTGGTGGGGTGCTGATGCAATTGGAAAGGGGGGCAGATACACCATTTGGTGGGGTGCTGATGCACTTGGAGAGGGGGGCAGAGACACCGTTTGGTGGGGGGCAGAGACACCGTTTGGTAGGGTGCTGATGCACTTGGAGAGGGGGGCAGAGACACCGTTTGGTGGGGTGCTGATGCACTTGGAGAGGGGGCAGAGACACCGTTTGGTGGGGGGGCTGATGCACTTGGAGAGGGGGGCAGAGACACCGTTTGGTGGGGTGCTGATGCACTTGGAGAGGGGGGCAGAGACACCGTTTGGTGGGGGGGCAGAGACACCGTTTGGTAGGGTGCTGATGCACTTGGAGAGGGGGGCAGAGACACCGTTTGGTGGGGTGCTGATGCACTTGGAGAGGGGGCAGAGACACCGTTTGGTGGGGGGGCTGATGCACTTGGAGAGGGGGGCAGAGACACCGTTTGGTGGGGTGCTGATGCACTTGGAGAGGGGGGCAGAGACACCGTTTGGTGGGGGGGCAGAGACACCGTTTGGTAGGGTGCTGATGCACTTGGAGAGGGGGGCAGAGACACCGTTTGGTGGGGTGCTGATGCACTTGCAGAGGGGGGCAGAGACACCATTTGGTGGGGGCTGATTCACTTGGAGAGGGGGGCAGAGACACCGTTTGGTGGGGGGTTGATGCACTTGGAGAGGGGGGCAGAGACACCGTTTGGTGGGGCGCTGATGCACGTGGAAGGGGGGCAGAGACACGGTTTGGTAGGGTGCTGATGCACTTGGAGAGGGGGGCAGAGACACCGATTGGTGGGGGGGGGCAGATGCACTTGGAGAGGGGGCAGAGACACAGTTTGGTGGGATGCTGAGGCACTTGGAGAGAGGGGGGCTGAGGCAATTGAGAATAGAGGAGAGCGTACAGTGATTTGTCGGGAACCATACTGACAGTCGGGTGGTGGCGGGGGTGGTCCATGCCGGTGACACCGACGGATGCAGCAGCAGCTACAGACAAACACAACAGCGACGAGCGCGGCCCTCACCTGATCCCTCGGGCATCCTCTGGGCACCTCCTCACAGCCGGCTCGCCATCTCACCCACGGCGCTCCAGTGGCCGAGGGATGAAAGTCAGTAGCAGAAAAAGAAATGAGGCAAGGGTCCAGGTGGCTGACATTGAAGAGCGATGGGGAGGTGAGGGGTCTTACACTGCAGAAACCTGAGCCCGGGGGCCCCGTTAAATATGGCCTGGTAGAGGCAGGGCCGAGGACCTGAGACTAGTGTGGCATGGGTTCGGGGGTCTGTGGCTTCGGAGACAAATGTCCAAGAGACTGGTGCCAGGGAGACTGACATTAGTGAGACACTGTTTCAATGCTTCTGACACCTGACAGACAGATGCCCGCGATTTCATTATATTATCATTAACAAGCTTCCAATGACCCGTACTTCAGATATGTTGTGCTTAATTGTCTGTATAACTAGAAATGCCTCAAGTTATTGTTTTAAACATATCTGATGCAGACCTCATTGGGACATTGCTGATGTTCATGCATGACGAGTTCTCCAGGATGGCTTTTGTGGTATTGCTGAGGCATCATGATAGGCATGGGTCAAGGGAGTCTGTCCCACTAGTAAGATAGAGGTACAAGGGGTCTGACGTCTGAAAGACAGATGTCCAAGAACCAGGGTAGACCTGGGCCAAGAGAATTTGTCACACTAGTGAGATAGGGGCTCAAGGAGTCTGACATCTGAGAGACAGATGTCCAAGAACCATGGTAGATCTGTGACAAGGGAGTCTGCCACTGGTGAGACATGCATTCAGGCAGATGTCCAAGATGTCTGCCTGAGATGGAGAGACATAAGTCTTGTGACACTATGGCATGGGCCCAGGCAGGCGGGCAACACCCTCAAAGGGCTTCAGCGTACCCCCCCTTCGTGTGTGGTAGCCCGGGATGAGACACTTCCCGGGGCCTGCTCACAGCAGCACCTGAGCGCTTCACTGGTCTTTAAAAGACCTTGTGCATGTTAATGGGGCGTTGTTGATTGTTTCACCCCTTCTAAGAGCCCCTGCAGCTCGACTCTGCCGAGTGCCTAAAGATTCAGCCCCCCCTGAAATTTTTTCTTAGCCCCCCACGAAATTTGACTCTAGTTGCGCCTCTGGTAGAGAGTATGTGGCACACCAGCCAGAGCTTCTGACGTGAGAGCTCGGGCTCTCGGTTTGAGTCTTGGGGGCACAACATCCTGTGAATCTGTACAAATTACTTAAATTCTCCCAGATAAATTATGCTATATAAACCTGCGTTGTATAAATCTGCTGCAAGTCGAAAAAGCAGGAAGTGGGAAACTTTTATGAAACAATAGGTAGATCGGATGTTAAAAGTATTTCTGCTACGGAAACTGATAAGATCAAGAAGCATTAGTAAATGCAGGAAAGTGTGACGGCCAACAGAAATGGAGTAAAAGAAAATGATCAGCACAGGAACCAATGAAAAGCCAAGAAAGCTGTGAGTCGGTTTTAAGATTTATATTAAAAACAATAAATTTGTCAAGCACACAGCAAGCGCTGAACAGGCGAAGCCTAAAAGCCACTCATTATGCTCCTTTTATCAGTCTTACTTATTTTGACAGTCTCAGCAAAGCATTTGTATGGCACTTGCTATCTTATCTGAGCCAGTGTCTAAGCATTCCTAATGTTTACAGTTGAGACAAAAGGCATGAGGATATTGAAGCCCTAGATTCCACTTCATTTCCATTCAATACCCAAGTTGCATCCTTCACACGCTTGCCTCGCCAAAGGGAGTGGTAGCAAGCAGACCAGGCTTACCCAAGGTGTGTTAGATGGACAGCGACTCGGATGCAGCAAACACCGGTGTTGTCAAATCTGTCTCTCGCCTAGAGACTAGGGGCATATTTTAGAGGGCAGTATGGAATGAAACCTTAAACTCCACAACTCAGTCCACACAATGTACATCCTTCACTTTACCTACCTTACGTCCACCTGCTCCCCTGACCCCCAATCTGCTGGCTCCACTGCAGCCCTTGTCTGTCGCCTTTTGGAAAAGATTAAATGTAGCCCAATCTGCTAAATTTTCCTCGGTCTCTACTTCAGGAAACTATCAAATTGACCCATCCTTTTTGTTGTAAACATTTATTAGAAAAGCTTAATGAATTGGACGTGAGCTTTGTGCCTCCCCCCCCCACCAAACTCCCTATTTAATGCATGCACTTTATTAAAAATAAAGTCTATGCATTGAGCTCAACCTAGCTGAGTCCTAATTAGGGTTAATCTGATAGGGCTGTCGATCACAGGCTGCTGGTGGCTTAAATCCACTTGAAATGCATACATGGTAAGCAAATACATATGGAAGCTCAAGATTATGAATATTCCTTTCAGGTGATTGAACCCATCCCCTTTAATTCAGCGATTGAACCAAATCTAGTTTTGTACACATTCTTGCAATTGGTGACGTAAGGTAAAGTTTTGTGTGTAATCCTCTGAAGTGTTGAGAATACATTGCTGGCTTCGTACTTTCAACAAGCATTGGCATAGCCAATAGGTCTCGCTTTTGGGACCGTATAAGTATTTAGTTATGCAGCAAAATATCCTTGGTGCAGCAACAACAACTGTTGCATGGTTAATCACTTATAAGGTCCCAAAGGTGAGACCTATTGGCTATGCCAATGTTTGTTATCTAGTGTGATGTAATAGATACGTCTTATCTGCTGAAAATGCACCAATTGAAACTTCCCGTGCTTTGTGGTAGGTCAGAGATGCTACTTCGGGTGGCCTCAGAGTGGTCTCGCAGATAATGTGGAGTTGCAAGAGGAGTGCGAAGTTGTGCAAAGTTGGTCAGGATGTGGTTGAACTTCTTCAGGCCTAAATATACAGCTGAATATAGGGTGGCTTTGAGGGGTGTCCGTGAGGAGTTGGGGATAAGGCTGAGCGAAGGACCACTTCCAGGAAGGTGAGAGAAGTAATTGAACTTTCGTCCTGAAATCTGTTTCCGGTAGGAAGGGTTTCAGTGTTTCCAGGAGGGAGATTTGGAACCACGCAGTCTTGGTTTTCCCAATAAAGGTCCCTGTATTAGACAATAAGGGGGGTACATCAGAATAGTCATGGAGCACTGATGGGTTAATACTGATGGTGCTTAGAAGTGACGGTCATTTCAGCCAGTTTTGGGTCACATTAGGTAGTCACAAGCACCAGCACCATGGTACCAGTGTCGGCAGGAAGTTTGATCCTACTGCCTAGAAACGAGTTGCAACATACTTTTGACTGGTGTCAGTTGTGAGGATTATTTAATAATCGGGGAGACTACTAAGCGATGTGAGGTTATGGGCTTATTAAGCAGCGATAATATCATGAGAAGTACAACATATTATGAAAACACATTCCCTTCCAATGGGAAAGAAACCCCCGAGAGGTGACTGTGATGGACACAGCGTGAACGTACTGCGCTTCCCAGCCAGACCACCAGGGAGCGTGCAGGCCTTCGCCAATTCCATGCTTACCTTTCGCCTTCTGCATCTCAGTCAGTGAAGCTCTGTGAGGCGAATCGGGCCTTCCTGTATGATCGGTGGCGTGTACTGCTTGGCTCGGGACTTTGCAAAGTCATGGGTCAGATGGGTGGAAGGTCACTGTCACATAACGCGCTTTCAAGTCCAGTTACTACTAAATAACCATACACACAAAACAAGTAAAATAATTGTTTTCTACTGGGAGCAGTCCACTCTGTGACTGTGCAGTACTGACTCTAGGCACAGCCCCCTCCCCGCACAGTGTTGCAATTGAGCTGCCTCATCTCTGGCGAGGGATCGCCTGAGGTCACTACCAACCTTAGTTTACCTCCTGAAACTGCTGTTGCAACAGTTCCTGCGAGGGTTCCAAATCCAGTCACCAAGAGCCACAGAGCACACCCTGCCAGGGGGTAGTAGGGCTGGAGACTTTCTGCGCGATTTCAGGGCACTGCCCCAGAATGGATTTCTGAAAGGATGCGGGCATGGGGATCTCCACACGGGGCTGCGGAACGTTTAGAGAAGGGGATGCAAGACTAGATAAAGAAGGCAGCGCCTCTGGCGAGAACAAGCTGCTGAAAGTTCAAGAAGGGACCTCAGAAGAGATGGGGCAGCATACATCTGGTAACTGCTAAGAGGATTGCCCAGTGGTTAAATGAACTGCAGAAAGAACAGAATGGATCAAGGGACATCAGGGACCATAAAAACTGAGACTTGGTCATAAACTTATAAGGGGGAAAAATGAAATCACTGTGTGCAGAATTAAAAATGCCCCTTGCTACAATGCAATCCATGCCTGGCTTAAAGTATGCATGTGTCACATGACAAATTTAGAAGCACCGGGTACAAGGACTGTACGAGGAGTAGGGAGGAAATGTGGGAACTTCTAAGAGAAAAAGGGGCCATTGGAAGGAAAAGAGGAAAACCTGAATTTACAAGAATGAGCTGCCGAAGGCAGCATAAATGTGGGAAAAGCACGAACTAATGAAGGGAGATGGAAAGGAACAAAGACTTATTTTGGAAAAAAAGAAAGACAAACATTGGCTGTGCGGCCCTGAAAGTGATCGCGCACTGTAAGGGTGCCCGACGAGAGTTAATGAGCCATGAGGAAAGGCAGATGGCATTGTGCGCGTAACCGCATGCTCTAGGCCACACAAAAATCGTGTGGTTGGATTTATGAAGCCCACTTACTAAAGGTCTCGCCAGAGCAGAGCATACACTGGCTCAGGCGAGACCTAAAAAGGATGTGAACCTTTTTTGGTGGAGCCCTATAACGAGAGGTTTTCTCCTCACCCAGCAAGGATCCCACCCTTGTCAGAAAGTGGAGTGCCCCATTACTCCCCCCCCCCCCACCCCCTGGAAATTACTTGTTAATAAACTATCCTCCCAACCTAACAACGTCATGAGAACTCTCAAACATAGAATCCTCCACCTTCATAAAGAAATGTATTGCTGAGCCCTACTTCTGCTACAGAAAGGGTACCCTACTGAATGACCTCATCTTCACTACTAATCGGCATACTAAATAGAGGAAAGTCCTATCTTCCTTACTCGACACAACCATCACCAAGAACATTTCACACTGCCACTAACTCAATATTGTGTCTTCCACATTATAGAATGCAGATTCCACCATCTCCAACAATGGCACCGTGCATAGTCAATCTAGATTGCAATCTTGAACTTTTCGTTGATCTCTTCTACTTCAAGAACAAACTAGACACAACCCCACCCCCATTTTGCTCCCTCACAACTCTCCACTGACTCCTCTTCTTCTGGCAACCTGGTCTCTCCCACCCTTCCTAACCCCTCTTCCCACCATGCATCCCTGGTGATCAACCACCCATATTTGGGCTCTACAGCAGTTCCCCCCCAGAGTAACACTAGCACTTCTTCCCCCATGCCAACACCAATCAGATATCTTCACTTTCCACTCTTCTTGAGGGGACTAACTGTCCGGGTCTATAGATCATTACATTCACTGCCTTCTCTCAACAAACGATTACCAAGGCTTCGATTGTGAACCTTACAGATGCTGACTTAACCAACCGCCCTAATTCAGCTAGTTCTCTAGACTTAAGTGCTCCCCCCTGCCAGGATCCTCTTAGAAGTCGTTTCACTGACTATACCTGACACTGTAAATTCTGACCTGCCACTGATTAGGAATGACCTCTAAAACTGGTGCATATCACCTACAGCCTTCAATACAAGTGGTCCTCACACTTGACACGCCGCCAGACTAGCAACACTATTCACTTCCAAGTGGCACTCTGCTTCTATCCCTACTTACACGAGGGTCACACACCCTTACTGGAAATCCATACTGAGCCAGACCCATTGCTGCCAGACCACTATGGAATGATATAATCTCCTTCCTAGACACCCATAACCATAGTTCAGCTGACCACACCATACCCATAAAAAAAACTTAAACTATCACTCACCCTCCAAGGACATCCTACCCCTGCACTAGGTATATAAATAAAACGAACCTCAAACAAGTTCCAATCTCATGCGCACAAGACTACACTCAAAACATCTCTTAAATGACAAATTACTTGCCGTCCACTGTGAAACACGCGGTGGCCATAGCCAATCTTTTATTTAACCCTGACATCCTTATGCTCACTGAAACTTGGTTGAATGAATCCTCAGCCCTAATCCTTGACATACTATTTACCACCCCACCCGCGTCAGTCATGACATCCTCAGACTAGGCCATTTAGACCGTTCTGGGGGGTAGCCTAGCCTGTACACACTAGCTTTGAAGCAATCTCATGCTCTCCCACTGTCCTCCTGGGAATACTTCGCATCCCCTCCAATGACAACTCAAGGTGCTCTCTTCTATTATCTGCCTTGAGATAATCATTCCTTTATCGAACATATCAAGGATATTATCTCCTCTAACAATGAAGTACACAACAACCGTCTTTTTCTTGGTGACTTCATCATTCATTTGAACAATTCCAGTGACCCTCTCGTGAGTAGTTTTTAAATCCTTCCTCCAGAACCTCAACCAAGCCCGTAACAGTCCAACCCATAACAAAGGAGCCACCCTAGACTTAATCATTGAGAAAGAGAACATAGAACAAATTTAATTTATCCTACTTTTCAATTGGACTGACCACTACTGCATCACCCTCCTCATCTCAGAATGGACAATTATCACTAAGGGCCAGCTTGTGCAAGCCAAATACTGGGTCTGAGACACCCGCAACATGAACCCACTCACTATGTCTGCTGTTCATAGTAATGACACCCTGCTCACACCACCCCCTCCATGTAGAACACACATGACCTCACTGAGCACTACATCAACTCCATGTCATAAATCATGGGCATCCTTGCACCCAACAATTTATCAGAATCCCAACTAAAGAAGCCAACCCCTGGTCCAACTGTAACTTTAGAGGAACACCGACATCTCAGACTTGCAGAAAGAGTATGGAGAGACACCCCCTCTGTCCAACCTCAAACTTTTATGAAAAACACTGAGAACCTACAATAGGTACATCTGGAATTTAAAAGCTGCTTTCTTCCAAAATCAACTAAACACAACAGCTAATCAACCGAAAAAACTCTTCTAAATGATCAAGACCCAGACGAATCACAAAAGCTATCCCCCTTCCTTTGACAAAACACTACCTAACTGCAAGACCCTTGCCTCCTCCTTTGCTGAGAACCAGGCTAATCACCAACGATAGTCCTAATGCTATGTAACGCCCACCGTCTGAACCGCCACAGCACGCCACCCCTTTCGATCAAGAAGCTGCCTGAGAAACCCCCCATAAACTCCTCAAAATAACACCACCTGGTCTAGCTTTAAAACATTTGACTAAAGTGACATCCTAAATCCCTAACCTCTCTGAAATACTCAAACCACTTCAACATCCCTCTTCCCTCCATATTCCTCAAGTCCATTCACCTCCTACTCACATTATGGACCAGTATAATCAATGCCTCACTCCTCCAAAGCTCCTTACCACACTGCCTCAAAAGTGGGCAGGTTGCTCCTATCTTTAAAAAATAAATAAACCTCCAAACAGTCTGACCCCAGCAATTACAACCTTATCTCCAACATTCTAACCTTTGCCAAACCCACTGCAAATTGTGTGCACTTGGGTCACAGTCCCATCGAGGAAGTCAAACTCCCTAACCAATGTCAGTCTGGTTTCCGATTTGGGTCAAAACACCAAACCTTCCCTGGTCAACACTGATGAAGATGCCTTCTCACTCCCCAGAATTAATCCGGCCTTCTCATCCTAATTATCCTGTCAGTGGTGATCAACACTGTCAATCATGATACCCTTTTAAACCTTCTTTAACACAAGATGGGTTTCTCCTGCACAATGCTAAAATGGTTCTCCTCTTTCCTTCACAACAGTCGCCATTGTCATTGGGTGTACCCCGGAGCTCTACACTCTCCCCGACATTGTTTAACCTATATATGGGACCCCTAACTGAAATCCTCTAACTCGCCCACATCTCCTACCGTATGTATATGAGCGACAACTCTATATGAAATACTTACTCCTGATAACCTTAATATTCTTAATAACACCCTGAAATCACACGCAACATTGACTCGTAACCACCTAAAGCACCAAGCCACAAAAATATAAGAAACTGAAAACCTACAACTGATCCATCTGTTATTGCCCCAAAATCTAGAACTCTCTCCCTCCTGAGATTAGCTATCAACACATCCACATCCATCTTGAGGAAAAAAGCAAATATTCTACTATCTAAGAAATTCATCTTACACTGAGGTCTTACTCTCTCCTCATGAGTGACTCTTCCCTGCCTGTATGGTTGTTGAGTCTGGTAATATTGCCCATTCCCTCCACCCCAGAGGTCAGCGCTACTCTTTCCTGCACACCGCTCTGTTACCTATTGCTCTAGGCGCAGACCTGGATTTATGTCTTGTCCTTTTAATCTAATTTCCACTCCTAACATTCATGCTGATCAATATTGTTCTTCATGAACTATACCATGTTTTGTGCATTGTCGGAGTTTTTCTTCCTCCTTTACTAAGCGCACTGTCAGCTGAAAGTGTCTTGTTTGCGCTATATAAAACTCTAAAAAATCAAATCAATATCAAAAAGCCGAAATATTAAAGTAAATATCCAGCAAACTACTTGCTTTTATAAGAAACATAGTATTTTATATCTAGCTTTACTCATGCAACAAAGTACCACACTCAGAAGCAAAATAATCCTCCCTAAGGTTGGGGCTCAAGCAGTTGAGTGAATCACTAGCTCACCCTCCTTCATGTAACAAGATTAGGGTTATGTCCCACTCACTGGTGGTGCATCTGGGAATGCAAACTAATGGGCCCTACTCAAGAGTTCTCCCTTTGACTCTTTAGGAATTTAGTCAAGTGTCTATGGTGCAACAGTGCCATTACAGAGTCCTCTGGGGCCCAGCTGGTTCAGTTTACCTCTTACCCACCCTTGCAGCTAGAGTTCAAGTGGGTGCAGCAGGTGCCTTCAACACGCACGTACAAGTCCTGCTCATTTTGGGGAAGTTGGGCTGCTCGCAGGCTGCATAGGAGTACACCCCGGCAGCACAGGCGCTCTCCTGAGCGTTACTGCCAGAGGTGTCTCAGATATTGGGGCAGCTCCCTGCTTGTGAAAGTTTCAAATTTACTCCTGTTCAAGGAGGTAGGGGTGGGAAGGGGTTTAGGGGGATGAAGGGGGAGAATCCTTTCTTCAGCTCCTGACTGGAGCAAGTGAGGACGTGACGTCTGTCAGTCCTCCACGGTGAATATGGGGCAGTTCCCTTGCACTGTGGGTCCAACCCACAGGTCGTAGCCTCGGTTCCTCCTTTTGGGCAGCTGTCTGAATCATTTGGCAACGTTGTTACCAGCAGCCACTCCTGGCATTTTGGGTTGGCAATGTATGTGTTCATAGGCACGCAAGCTCCAGACTGTCTGGGCCAGGGTGCTTGTGCTGTAGTCTTAGCACTCCTTAAAGTGGTAACTTTACTGTGGTCGCCCTCTGGTATACGGGGTAACTGCAGTGCTGTGGTTATGGATGTATACAGATCTGCACCGCGCTCAACACATAGCTCAGTCCATGGCTGCCGCCTCCTGGCATTCAGGGGTACTTGAGAACAATGCTGCACACAGGCTATGGCCCAATCTGTGCACCGCAGAGTCCTCACAGTAGGGCTACTAATTGGACCTTGCTACATCCAACGCTCTCCTCTTCCTCACAGGGCTGGTACTCCAGGCTCTAGGGCAGGTGGTCTTAGTTTCCCTAGGTGAAGTCCCTTCACCCAGCAGGGAGACTAGCAGGCCTTGGTCCCCAGCCCTAGTCACGGAACAAAGTCTTGCAGAGCTTCTTCTTTTCTCACCACACATCTGGCTGCTTGGCAGATGACAAATGTTTGGAGAGTAAACCAACCTTGATAGTTCTTTTCCAGGCACTAAATTTTATTTAGGGACTGGATCTTTGAACTTTTATGTTGGTTCTGCTTCTTTTGAAGTAGGCCCTTCTCCTTTTCTTTCTTAATGCAAGAGGTCTGTTGCAGCAAGCATAGCTCTGAAGCTGGTTGTTCACAACACAATTGATGGTAGTGGCCAAAGTTCACACCTGGATGTCAGTCTCCCTGATATGTGCGTCAAAAGGTTAATTTCAGACCTCCCAGCTCTACGCTTAAATTCCTTATCAATCCCATCTCCTTCCCTGAGATGTGTCAAAGCCCCTTCCTAGTGATCCATCATTGAATCAAAGCTCAGTCTTTTGCAGTGTAAAGGAAATCTCTTCCTTTTCCCTGCAGTGTCCCTCCCAGTTCACCAAGTATGCAGCAATACAATAATCTGTCTGGGGCGGGGTTCCTCTCCTTATGTCTTCACTAGGCTGGTCTGGCGTTTCCAAACTGGAACCCAGGGTTCTCCATTTAATGTACCATATACTACTGCAGGCAGGTTCACTTCGTGTAGATTCACAGCCCACTTTTGTTCCAGCACTATTGCTTCCTATGCATTGTACCTTCAAATGTACTCCGTACACGCTGTCAGCAAACACTGCTCAGCACTGAAGATTTTTTTATGTTTAAAAGCTTTATTTGAATAATGACAAGATACCGAAGACCAGCAATACAATTAAGCATATATATCAAAACTTACTGAAAGGAAAACAAAAAATGGCTGGTATAAAGACAAGTGAAAGCTGTTTATGATTTTTTTTAAGTAGTAAGGAAAATAAGGGGGAAGGAACGGGGAGGGAAGGGAAAGGTAAAGTCTTACACATTGATAGGATAAGAAATTCATATTTCCCAAGGAATGTGAATAAACTACTAATAAAATTAATAAGAACAAAAAATCTAAACGTATGTATAAAGCGAAGAACAGAGAATATAAGCATTTAAGGAGGTTTACATTTTTTAGAATTTAAACAAGAATTATCTGCTAACACTAGTTTGTCAAAATAAGTAGTAAGAGGCAACCAAAAAAATCTCTATTAACCCTTGGTTTGCAGGAGGATTTGAAAGCTATGTCAAGTCGATGAAAATGGCACAGACTATTCCACCAGTGTTGGACAGAGTTTTTTAAAGAGATTTCCAATTGAGAGAGATACGTTGGAAAGCAATGGCCAGCATAAGGTCAAAAAGACCATGATTATGGGAAGAGAGATCTAAGGAAAGGCATAGACTTCCAGAGAAAAGAAGAGGAATTGAATAAGGAATGGAAATATTAAACATAGTAGAGATATAGGACCAGGTTTTGTCCCAAAAATTAGAAACTGAAGGGCAAAAGAAAAGGAGATGTAAAAGATCAGCATTAGGAGAGTCACCGGTCCAACAGTTGGAGTCAGTGGAGTGGTAGAAGTGAGCTATAGAGATAGGGGTAAGATGGAGTCTATGGTAAAGGAAACACATAGATTGGGGAAGAGAAGTAGATCAAGAAATTCTGAGAGAACAGGACTAAAATTATTCCTAGAAGATAATGGTCAATTCACACCCCAGGCCCTATTCCCAAGAAAGTTCCAATTTGGATTTAGAGCGTTCTGGATTAGGAGCCGAGAAATATTTATAGATGAGAGAAGCTTTGGGTAGAGAGAGAAGAATCTTCAGAAGAGAATTGTTAGCAGCAGGAAGAGGAGAAGAGGGAAGAGTATATCGAGCATGGCTGACATTAGAATAGTACATTTCTGTAAAAACGACCGGGGACAGTGAAATAAAGCTTGGGACTGGGGAAATTACCATGGAGATAAACCATCAAATATTTTTAACCCAGATTATACCCTTTAACCTCCAAGCCTTCCAAAAAATGGTTGTTATTAATGAGAGTAAGGGAATTATGCCATATTGGAGATTCTAAAAAGGATTCTCTATAAATGGGATTGGGTTGCACCAAAGGTTTCAAAAGAGAACATGTATGTTTAAACAAAGGAAGAGAGGTAAAAGTTGTTTTGGCAGAAAAAGCCATAACTTCCTTCAGAGATAAGGGTAATAGTAAGGTTTGTTCAATGGAAAGCCAAAGGGGAGTGAAGGGGGAAGATTCAGAAAGAAGCCATTTGTAAGCTTGACGAAGAGAAAACAATTTATGATCTAGGCGGAAGTCAGGGAAATTTACAACCCCATTGGGCTTTGACTTGCAAAGTAAAAATAAGGAGATTTTGGCCTTCTTGTTTTTCCAAAGAAATTTAGAAAGGCAAGAGTCTATACGCTTAAAATAATAGATAAGAATATGAACGGGGAGCATGGAGAGAGTATATATCGGAATGGTGGTAATCATCATTTTGATTGAGTCTCACCTGCCCCACCAAGAAAGAAAAAGGGAGTTCCAAGAAGAAAAAAGTTTGTCCATTCGAGAGAGGACTGCAGACATATTTAACATATTTAATTTAATAGTAGGGACAATGGAATTGGAGAACCACATACCTAGATATCTGATTTTTTTTAATTATTCCATGAAAAGCCAGTAGAAGAAAGAGTGAGGAAAACAAAATTTAGTAATGGGAAGAATTTCAGTTTTATCAGAATTGATTTTATAGCCAGAAACTAGAGAGAAAGAAGCACATTCTTGTAATAAAGGAGGAATAGAGGTTTCGGGAGCAGAAGTGAAAAGAATATCATCCACATAGGCAGAAAGTTTTAAATGATGATCACCATAAGAGAACCCAGAAATTGAGTCATTATTGCAAATTGATGAAAGGAAGGGTCAAGATCTAAAATAAGTCAACTCTATCAAACGCTTTTTCAGCATCGACAGAAATGGCCGCCAAAGATGAAGAAAGGGAGGGGATTTTATTTAAAACGCTAAGAAAGAGATAATCATTATCTGAAGTCAGCCTGCTCTTGACATAGCCATATTGCATTTTACCAACTAAATGGGGCATAAGGGGATCTAAACATAGCAAATGATTAAGCAAATAGTTTTCAACATTGACAAACGAGATCGGGCGGTAGTTTTTACAATACATGGGGTCTCTACCATCTTTATGTATGAAGCAAATTGTGGCTTCCTGAAAAGTGCCTTCTGTCTTACCGGCAAGAAAGAATGAATGAAACAGATTTAAGTTTTTAGGGAGTAATAAATTAAAAATTCAACAGAAAAACCATCCGGGCCAGGAGTTTTCCTGTTGTTAAGGTATTTAAGGCAGTGGATAACTCGTTAAGGGATATATATGTTTCAAGGTCAGAGATTGAGGTGAGAGTTGGACGGAGTAGGGAGTTTATTAAGATAAGAGAACTGGAAGGAGGAGCTTCTGGGGTGTAGAGGTCCTTGTAAAAAAGCTTAAACTCATTAAGAATGTCCTGGTCTTTATGTATGAGAGAACCATCAGAAGAGTAGATGGAATCAAAGTTCGATCCTTACGTGTTTTGAGAGAGTTCGCTAAAAGTTTACCTACTTTATTACGACCACCATAGTATCTGGCCCTACTGCGGAGAAGTATTGAAGATGCATTGTCCATTTAGGATTTATTAAATGCTAATTTAGCATGTATCGGGGCTGGTGGTACAGAGTCCATCGAGAAAGAATAGAATTTGTGTTCTAAAGCTTTGATATGCGCCAATGTGTCTTTTTGTTGTTGAAGGAAACGTTTCCTTTTCTTTGATACAAAGTCTATTATAAAGCCTCTCGCGGTAGCTTTAAAGGAATCCCACAATCTACAGGGGGAGGAAAGAGGAAGAAAAGAGGGTCAAGGAGAAGAGCATTATTAAAGTGCCAACGGGAGGACCTGGGAAGAGGAGGGAGCAAATCCAGGTCAGTCACAATTGGGGCATGGTCCGTGATGACGATAGGTTCAATAGAGGAGGATAACAGATTATGAGATAAAGATTGAGAAAGAAAAATATAGTCTAGACCGGAAAGGGAATTATGAGGAGGAGAGAAGAAAGATAAGTTGAGAGTATCCGGGTGGGAAAGTCTTCAACAGTCTACGAGGTGTGTTTGAGAGATAGTATTGAGGAAATGTTTGAGTTTTGTGAGGAGTGAAGCGAATTTGAGATTGACGGTCAAAGGGGTCAACAACTTGGTTGCAGTCGCCTCCTATTATAAAGATATCATCCTTAAACTGAATACATTTCTGTGTAATCAGGGACCAAAAGCAACAGTCCGGCAGCGTAGGACCATAAATATTAAAAACTGTTAAAGGAACATTATTAATTAACAACTTAGCTAACATTCATCTACCTTCTGTATCAGTTTTTTGCGAGATAACCTTACAGTTTAATTTCTTGTGGCATAGAATTAGAACGCCATTTTTCTTATTAGCAGTAGGTGAGAATACAACTGATCCCACTCAGCCTCTTCGATTTTAACGCCTCAATTTCTGTAAGGTGGGTCTCTTGTAAAAGGACCCAATCTGGGTTATTGGAGGCAAGAAGGGAAATTATTCTCTACCTTTTCATTGGGTTAAAAAATCCTTTCACATTCCAGGAGATAACTTTAAATTTAAGACCATTAAAAATAAATGGAGAACAAATATGTAATTCTATAGCGGCCTCAGGATCTAATCTTGATGGGAGAGTGTATTCATCTGCTCTTTTGTCATATTAATCCTGTTCAAACGAGCTTTCCTCTGAGCGATAAAGCTTAGTATAAAATTCCTCAAATACCCCAATAATTTCTTGTGGTCCAGATACTAACTGGTTATTTCTGTCCCTCATTTTTTGCTATGCTATTTCTACCGGCTTTCTGCCTTGTTCTTAAGGCTAAGAGTCGCACCGTAGCCTCCCCATATTCATATAGCTCCACACAGTAAGCTTGAAACATCCGGGTGACTTTGGTCTGAAAATATGCATTTATTTCTGATTTAGCTATGGCTAATTTGGTCATTTGTTCAGCTATTTAAACACTCCGAACCCCTAGTTTATTATCTGGATGTTTTCTGCCTCTAATTTAGAGAACTTGTTAATTAATAAATTGTTTTGCATTTTACGTTGTTTCTGGGTACGAGCTACATACCCTATTACCTGACCTCTCATATCAGCTTTAAAAGTATCCTAAACTATCTCGCAGGATACACTATACCTATTGCAAGCGAAGAATTCTTGTGGCCACTGTTAGATGTAAATACGGAATTCCTCATCGGAGAGCAGTTTCTTATCAAAAGACCATAGAGCCCTTTGTCTACCTTTCACGGCCTCCCTTAGCCTTTGCTCTAATATCAAGGGGTTGTAATCAGAATATAATTGGAGCAATTTTATAATATCTAAGCTATCAACAAATGAGAGGCAAGGAAATAATCCAGTCGTACACATTTCCTGTACGGATGGGAAAAATATATGAAATTAGGGTCTTCTAGATCTTTTTCTGCCCAGACATCACAGAGACCATGAGTAGCTTTGAGTGCTCCGATTGCCCTGTATACCTTCGGCTTCCTTCCTACATATGTTTCTTTCTGGATATTCATCACTTCCTGGTGTATATTAAAGTCACCACATACTATCAGCCGTTGAGACCAATTGGCTAATTCCATTTCTAATGCACTCCAATTACCATCGTCATCTAAGTTAGAGCAATAGATATTCACAACTGCTGGACCACGGGGCAGTTCTACTATTTCCCAGCGCCCCCACTTGTCCGCGGCTCAACGTACTACCGGCCCATCACGTTGTCTAAGATAAATCGCTACCCCTTTGATTATTGTATCCTGAGAAGGACATGCCACTAGACAATAGCCCCTAATCTCTAAGAGGCTCCTGTTTCGCCATGGAATAGGAGTTTCTTGTAAGCATATTAGGTCTGGGTTCAATGTTCTGAGTATCTCAAAAACCTTTTCCCGTTTTTTTTCTGTCATTTAAGCCACCCACATTAGATGAATATATCATAATGTATCTATACTTTATGCTGTTATGGCTGCTCTTGCACCCCAGTTTTGCTGTTTCCAATATAAATAGATAACTCTGATTTCTATTTTTATCTTGCTTATCTTCCCCCCTCAACCCTCTCCTCTACTTGCCACCCCCCCTCCCTTGTACCATCCCCTGCTCACTATCCTGTCCCCTTACCACTAAATCCACCTTCACCACCCTGACCCAGCCCTGTGCCCCCCTGACCCAGACTAACCTCATCCCCACTAACCTCACCCCCCTCTCCCACACATTTCCATCTACATAGGCATAAGGGCTAATGGCCCTTAGGATGGTGAGAACTTGAGCCTTTATGTCTCCCCTTCTATCTTCAATTGACCCCCAAAGTGTACATCCATGCACTGTTGCTGTTGCATAGTAGTTACACATTATATAGTGTCAAGCCAATATCATCCGACAATACAGCAATCCAGAGTCCGGCAGTCCCATTTTCTTTTTTCCTTTCCCCCCCCCTCCTTTTAGGTAGTTCCGATAGAATCCAAATATTCTTTGGCTTGGATTTCTTGTTTGGCCTTTGCTGACAGTTTTTAATGTGGTTGGGTTAAGCAAAAACGCCTGTGCTCCCTTGTTCTGAAACTGAGTTATGAGTTGTCATAGCAGCCACCTCTTCCCCACCGTATAATGCCAAAAATCGGGCCTTACGAAAAACTGAGCTCCCTTTCCATGCCGCTTCTTATCTGGTCAGGCCAGGTCATATAGGGCCTGACGTGCTAAAAAGTTATTTAGAGAAGTCAGGATGGCCCTTGGCTTAATCTCTGTTTGAGGTCTCTTGGCTGACCGCAATCTAAATGGGAACCTGTGGGCCCTTTGAATCTCGCTAGAACAGTTCCACATTGTAAGTTCATGGAAGGCTTCGATAAAGAGATCAATCACAAATTTACGCATGTCTGGCCCTACAGAGCCTTCTGGGATACCTAGCACTCTAAGGTTTTTGTGGCGTAGGCAGTACTCCAAGTCCACGATTTTCATCCGAGTGTCATCTTTCTTTGAGGTAATAGCATTAAGGGTGGTTTTTTGTGCTATTACCTCATCCTCTAAAGTTGATATTCTCACCTCAGCCTCATTTATTCTGTACGTATATTCATTGCAAGTTTTTGCAATTTATTTTAACTGTTCTGAAGTTTCTGACAAGCGCTATGAGTCTTAAGGTGTCCGGTTCGGGTTTCAAGCCTGTGATCCACGCCGGATTGGTAGATTGCAGCCAGAGATATTTCTCCCATCTGACCCCCCCACCGCACCACCATTATCCAGAGCTAGATCTGACGATTCTGTAACAGGGGGTTGAGACTCAGGAGTCAGGGAGATCTCCCACATCAGACTTTTAGCTATCCCCGAATGAGGTATCTTTCCTTTATTTATCACTCCGCTTTGTAACATAATAATGTCCAAATTTGTCTCTTCCGTATTTGAGGTGGTCTATTCATTCCATAGGCTAATAGCAGACCCTTCCAAGGACCCAGAGCGTGGTCCCTCGTCTTTCTCGTCCTGCCCATCTTGATCCTCTTCCGATAAATCCAAAGACTCTGAAAGGGAGTCATATTTTTCCCCGGAGTTGCCTTCTTTGAGGGATTTTGATGTTCCTCTGCTGTTCAAATAGTGACCCACCATGGAGTCCTGTGTGGAAGTATCTTGATAACATTGTGTGTCTCCAGCTGCGTTGTCAGACCTTGCCTCTATCATATCCTGTGGCAACTCAGAGGTAGCCTGGCCTGAGGTTAATGTGGATCCTTTTTCCATGTTAGTGTGTTTTAATCAACGCTGTTTCAGTGCTGTCAAACCCAACCGGAGTCTCAGCACGCGCCATTTTCTCCTTGATATCCTCATTGTCCTTTTTAGCTTTTGCAAACATTTGTGGGAATTTATTTTTTCGTATCCAACTTATGCTCCCCGCCCTGTGCACTCATATCACCAACGGTGCCTTCCAAAGCTGCTTTAGCATGATACCGAGTTTAGAAAGAGCTTCCAATTTGCTCCCAATCACAGGTTCCGTCACACCACGTCTTTTGCAACCACAAGCTGATTTTGGGGGCATAGTACCGGTTTCCTGCCAATAACTGCAGTCCTTAAATGAGGCTTGTCTCCCTATAGCACAGAGCCCTTAGCAATTTATATATTTCCTAAGCTATAGATCAAAAATGCCAGCGTTTTTTTTTAGTAGTCGGCACATTAGACCAGTTACAGGGTTTCATCCGAGTTACTTTTTCTTCCAACAGCCTCCCCTTAGCCATCTCCAGCAAAACAGGCAATCTTTGTGCTTACCGGAAAAGTTTTTGTCCTCGTCCCCCCAGTGCCCCCCCCCCGGTATAGCGCTTGTGTCCATAATACCGTCGTCCTCACAGCAGTCTCACAGCCGCCTCAGCGTGTCAGCCGGCAACCAGGTTCCTTCCTCGTGAATTACAAGCTGTTCCAGGCAGCGAACAGCTGAAACGCCGCCCTGGCGTGCTCCGGTCCGAAAAGTAGCCCTCCTCGTCCTCGTCCTCGTCCTACATACAAGCAAGCAGGAAACAAAGAGATCGGCACAATTAGGGATTTTCTCATAAGAGTTTCTCTCAGCTTTCCCGCAGATCCACAGTGATTGCCGCCTCGGTATCTCACACCATCCTTCCTACAGCGAAGAAGGGGAGCTCAGTGAGGAGCTCCTCTCTCGCACGACCGGACATCTTTTCCTCTAGCTCTGAGAAATAACCATAGAGGAAGTGCAGGAGGCATTGGCATCCCTTTCATTAGGAAAAGCTACAGGTCCTGATAAAATCCCCTTAGAGATTTATAGATTATTGCCTCAAATACTTCCTATTATGCAAGATCTATTTGTCGGCATTCAATATAGAGGGATTCCACCCATCTCATGGCAAGATACAGATGTGGTTGTCTTTCTTAAAAAGATAGATCTCCAGAAGTACCATCATCGTATCGTCCAATATCGCTCATGAATGCGGATGCAAAAGTTTATTAAAAAATAATGGCCACTCTACTACAAAAGACCATCGTTGCTCCTATTTCAACGTGGCAACCTGCCATTTGTTCCCGGCAGGGGGACCACAGACCATACAAGACTGGTTATCTCAATTTTGGATATCGCAGAGGTGGATGAGGTAGAAATGGCTGTGGTGTTCCTGGATGCGGAGAAGGCCTTTGATAGAGTGGCCTGTCGATATTTATGAAGGAGTCTGGTAGGTAGAGGATTCCATCCAGGAATTATAAAGGCTCTCCAGGCAATGTAATTTAAACCACATGCCCAAATTCAAATTATGGGTCATACTTCTAGGAGGATAGAGATAGCCAGGGGTACGTGTCAAGGCTGCCCCTGCTCTCCTATTCGCATATTACTTAGATCATTTTTTCATTCGTGTTTTACATAATCAGTTTATTAAACCTGTTAAAATCCGCAATTATGAGACAAAAATGTTAGCATACGCAGACGATATTGCGATTATTACGGCCAAACCCTGAACTGACATTAAAGAAATTGAAAGCATGGCAGCTGAATTTGGGGAGAAATTTGGGGATCTTTTAAACCTAACTAAAATGCTAATTATATGTTCTTCGAAGTGCTTTTTTCAAGACTCCCGAATAGTTAAGACTGTAACGTATTTAGGGGTCAAAATATCTGCAGACATCAATGAATTTTGGGTGATTAACATTGACCCAGTACTGCAAATAATAAATAACGACCTGAGATGCATTAATAATCTACATCTTCCAATAATTGGTTGAAGAAATGTAATTAAGATGAAGGTTTTCCCTAAATTTTTGTATCTTATTCGGGCAATAGCACTGGAGCTCATTGCTACTAAAATGCACAGAATTGAGGCAATGTTTTCTTAATTTATCTGGGGGGTATCAAAAGGTACGTCGAGTCTATAAATACCTGACGTTACCTAGAGACCGGGGAGGGTGGGGAGCCCCTAGCATACCGCTTTACTACTGGGCTACGGCCCTGCAACAATTTGGGACTCTTTCATTTTCAAATGGATTAGATGGAGCGATCTCAAATACCCACTATATACCGATTGGCAGTGGGCGATGATGCCATGGGATTGCTGCAACAACCAACAGCCCCAATACATAAAAATCCTCTATATACATTTATTCAGACTGTGCTAAAGATCTGGAAAAGAAGTGGGAAAAAATTGCCAAATTAGTGGGGATAATAAGTCCACTTCACTCTGGCATTCTGACTTTTTGACATCTGCACTGTATGATGGAATGGCTAAGAAATGGGAACTGGTGGGGGTTCTACTATTGGCAGATTTATATTCCAATGCGGAAAGAAAACCTTTTTTAGAATAAGTTCAAGAATTTGGCAAACACAACAATTAATGTTTTAAATATTTACAAATTCAAAATCTAATTAGAGGGCTCTCTATAGGCCTTATCAATATGGATCCAGTCCCTATACTGAAAATGATGAAAAACCCAGACAGTAAAATTAAGGATTTTTATCAAGAATTAATGGCAAAGATACCAGATGATATAGGTAAAATAGAATCTAAGTGGGCTAGTAAGCTTCAGGATGGTGAAATAGATATAAATCTGGTATTAGAGATTGGGAATAAAGTACTTATGGCAGCCAACCTCAAAGCCCAGCAATATAAAACTGTATATGATCTTTAATACACGACGGCTAAACTATTTGGGTGGGGAAGAGGCAAACTGATAAATGCCCAAGATGTCAGATGGGCCCGGCAGACAGCATACACATTTTTTTTCATGTGAAAAGCTGAACCTGTTAAAAGAGGGTATCGAAAAATTCTGGCTCCAGATACTAAATAAAGAGACTAAAATTACCTCGACTGCGATGCTTTTAGGCTTTGATGCTCGATTACATTTAATTTTGAGGGAGCGGGATTTTGTTTTTTTAACAACGGTGATAACGCGCTTACTGATTGCCACGGTTTGGAAGGACAGTGAGCCACTTACATATTCTCAATGGTCTGTAGGCTATTATATCTTGGCCACCACGAAATTACTCTGTATAAATGTAAAGGGGTAAGAGCCAGGAGGAAAGGCGAGAGTATATGGGAACTATATGAAATTATGTATATACATGGAATTAGTAAAGAACATCTTGGTATTCTGTCCTGTAGTAACATTTCAAAAAAATGCCAATTGTATGTAAAAGATGTGATAAGATCTGCATGATATCTCTGATTTCAAATTTTAAAAAAAGAGAACAAAATATGTAATAGTAAAAGAGTGGCGTAAGAGAGAAATGGGAAACCAGCAAAAAGCAGAAAAATGCATGTCAATTAGGGAAAAAGAGAAAATAAAGACAATAGTAAAGGAAGGAAGGAAAGAGTAGAAACAAAAGAAGACAGCACATGTAAAATGACGACTGTAATGCGTACCTTGCAGGGAACAAGGGAAGGGATGAGAGGTGGCAAGGGACAACGAAGATAGCACACCCAACAAATGGCAACACACCACACCAGAAGCTCAATAATATAACGTAGATACGATCAGGAGCAGGGGAATGGAACATGGAGGGAAGCATAATGAAATTCAAAAAACCTGTGTAGAAAAATAGTTATGTAGATAAAACGAAACATAACTGCGTATAATAACATAAAGTATACAACAAGTAAATATAATTATAATAATAATAAACAACAAAAATCGTACAATTAAGATCAGAAGAAGGAGGAACAATTTCCTTTAATACATGTACTAGAGGAACATGCCATAGCATCCAAGTGGTTAAAGGGATGGAACAAGAGAAGGATAAGGAGATAACGGACAAAGGGAACAGTCCATCCAACAGGGGGTAATATACTGTAACAGAATGTCAATCAACAAATGGAAGCAGGAATATGAGAAGGAATGAGATAAACAATCAGTGAACCTGTAAAAAGAAACCATGAATGGAATTTACATGTACTAGAGGAACATGCCATAGCATCCAAGTGGTTAAAGTGATGGAACAAGAGAAGGATAAGGAGATAACGGACAAAGGGAACAGTCCATCCAACAGGGGGTAATATACTGTAACAGAATGTCAATCAACAAATGGAAGCAGGAATATGAGAAGGAATGAGATAAACAATCAGTGAACCTGTAAAAAGAAACCATGAATTATGCAAAATAGAATTGGAAGAGCAATGGAGAGCAAAAAGTAGAGACTACATCAGTAACTCCAATGTTAAAGTGTAACTGAAGAAATACTACAGTCAAGATCCAGAGAAAGGAAGATCTGTCTCCATTGAAAAAGTAGAATGAGATTAAATAAATCTAAGGAGGTCAGCTGGGTCTTCAAAGGTGGCAGTCTTGTTAAGGAAGGTGATTTTGAATGAACATGGATGGAACAAGCCGTATCTTGCACCCAAGGAAAAAAGAGCCGGACGAAGATCGAGAAATTCCTTCTGTCGTTTATCAGTCGCTGAAGAAACATCCTGAGAAATAAACACCTTGGTGCCATGCCAGGAAAGATTCTTTTTGGATTTAGCGGCATTCAGTACCAACAAAAGGTCAGTAAATTGTAGAAATAAAATATTTATTCCACGAGGATGCGAAGGAGCAGACGATGAAGAAAGACGAGGATCCAGTCTATGAGCTCGTTGAAGATTCAGTTTAGTTGTAGAAGGGAGACCCAGAAACTGTGGCAGGAAAGAGGTAAAGAATGTGACCGGATCATCACTTTCAAAACCTTCCGGCAGTCTGTAAATACGTAGGTTATTAAGACTGTTTCTATTTCCTAAATCTTCAGTCGCCCTTTTTAACAGTAAAATTTCCTTTTCCAACGATGAGATTTTAGTAGACGAATCCTTCACTTCATTAAGTTGATGTTCCATCATGGTGATACGAGACTCCATAATAGACCATTTAGTGTCCAATGTTTGTAAACGACAGTTGGTTTCCTCAATAAAGGGTCAAGGAGCACGCAGTTCCTCCCAAACCATGTCCAACAAAAGTCGGACAATCACTGTGTAACGATAATCCAGATAAGCAGGAAAATTTGTTATAAGTAGTGACACCGGTCCCAGAAGTAGCACGAGCATTCAAATCCAACTTTATGGTGTGATGTAGTAGGCGTTTGCTCCTACCCAGGAAGTGTGGTAAAGAGTGCAAAAAAAGTAGAGACACCACATAGAATAAAGGATAAAGTACCTCAGAAGCAGTGACCAAATCGACCCTCCACAGCAAAGCATCAGTCCTGCAGAAAAAAATGCCCAAAATATGCAGCATTCTAAGTACACAAATTGCCAGCCGCACACTTACTCAAATCCTCTATTTTTGAGGGAACAAACCATAAGAGACTTCCTGGTTCGTTCGGGTATATCACTCAAACCCTTTTATTATTTATTTATTTTTTGTCTTTTTTTTAAAGTATTGATGTATGAAAGGGACACCCTATCGTTTGTACACCTTATATACAATTATTTACAATTCGCGATTATTTACAACACAAACACATACTCATACACATAACTAGTTGTATTATACAAAGTGAATTGCTCTGATATATATACACTCAAATATTCATACTATGATGAAAAAATCATCCGTAATTCCATAAAGACCAGAGTCAAAAGTATAAACTTGATGACAATCATAAATCAATGAACTACAGCTGAATGTAGGCAGTTCAAATAAGGAAAAATAGACTCCAAATTAATTCATTCAGTCCATTCAACCAATAAATGGCTAATCTTTTTACGCCAACGCGTTTCGAATCCGGTATGTCAACTCTACGGATTCTCATCAGGGCTCTGTCTTAATACGGGATATCTGCAAGTGTATAAAATAAGACTTGTTTTAGCTACATTTTTGACAGTTGTTTAGCTTCCAACTACATTTAACTCGGATTCCTCATATTACCTGTTGAACCAGCAGCCGCCGGTCAAGGGTAAGGTATTAGTTCTGACTGAGTTTCTTTTCTTTTCGGGATCTAAAAACAAACGCAGGTATCATGACCTGTTCTTGCTCACTTTTTAAGACCAGAATGGGGCACATATCTTATTAACATACCTTACTGGATCATGCTCGTGATCCTACGTTTCCACCAAATGGGAGTTAATTTTCAGTCTTGTATTACAGCCTGAAAATAATGAGAATAACGTTTTACGCGCTTTTTATGCACAGACGGAGAGAGTATGGCACTCGTAGCTCTACTCGGCATACCTGCTCTGAGGGATTCCTCGCTTGGGCTGTTCGTGTTCTAATCGGTTGCAGCGGTAAACGCTTTCTGACCATGTGGGCACCGCTTTCCCCAATCCTTATTGTTTGCGCTCGCTTTCCCTAGAGGAAATGACAGCGTTTTATTAGGTATCAGGGGCTACTGCAATATTAGTGGCAAATTGAACCCATGTTAGCTCTAGACTTACTTGAAAAAGCTGTGACTCGGCATCTAGCTCTCATTCACTTAGTTTGGCAGCCATGTTGTAACATGGCTTTGGACCTACTTATAGCTACTTACTTGGCGGCCATCTTAAAGTGGGGTCGCTAAAGAAAGCTCTCATTCACTTAGTTTGGCAGCCATGTTGTAACGTGGTTTTTGACCTACTTGTAGCTACTTGCTCGGCGGCCATCTTAGAGTGGGGTCGCTAGAGAAGGCTATCATTTAGATGTAAAAAAAGGTGAATTTAAATCACATATGAGAACATACGTGCAATTACCATCGACCCTTTCTTTTACAGGCACTTTACTAGGTAAAGCTCACACTCTAGATATTTCAGAAAGCGAGTTAAGCCCGCTGAGTGCGCTATTAAACTTAAGTATAAGGTAGGCCTCTTTTTTTAGTAGAAGTTTATCATGGTCGATGGATCTAGACTGTTGCAGAACATATAGAATTGACCACTTTAAGTCATTCTCAGTGTGTTTATTTTCAATGCAATGCTCCACCATAGGTGCTGTAAGCACTTTATTCTTGATTCTAGACTTATGTTGCGTTATGCGCATATTCACTTGTTGTGTTGTCTTGCCTATGTAAATCTTATTGCATGGGCAAATGACTACATACACAACATTTCGTGTTTTACAATTTGAGAAACTTAAGTGTTTCCACTTAATATTCCCATGTTGGAATTCCTTCCCTTCCACAGTAGTCCCACAGGCCACGCATGTCCCACATTTATGATGTCCCTCAATGGGTTTCATTCTCCATTGAGACAATAGGTCACTCTTAGGTTTGGGTAATGCTATCTCGGCTCGGACAAGATGTTGTCCGATGCTCCTGTTCTTACGATACGCAAAAAGCGGACGGGGAAATGGACAGTCCAGGTTTTCTAGTAAGTGCCAATTTTTTAACACGGTTTGTCTGAATTTGTTTGTGTCAGGCCCAAATGTGGTGACACAGACCATCCGGTCTAGTTCAGCCTTTGATTTTGTTTGTAGCAAACATTCGCGTGGTGTACATCGTGCCCGCTTGAATGAGTTTTTTAACAGTTTTTTCGGATAACCACGGCTTTCCATTTCTTGACAGAATGTGTCAGCGTGTCTTTCATACTCTGACAGCTCCGTGCAGTTTCTCCTAATACGGAGCAGTTGGCCATAGGGCAAGTTAGCCTTCAAGTTCCTGGGGTGGTCACTTTGGTGGTGCAGTATTGTGTTTTTATCAGTCTGCTTCTTGTATAAAGAGGAGACCAACTTCCCGTTTGAACATGTGATTTCCACATCCAGGAACGTCATTCTTGTGTCACTGATCTCAATAGAAAATTTAATGTCTGGATGTTTGGAATTAAGCCATCCATGAAATTTCATCAACTCCGTGTGGCTCCCCTGCCACAGGAGCCACACGTCGTCGATATATCGTAGCCATTGCTTAATGTGACTGCAATATGGGTTATCCTTTTCAATAAATTTCTTCTCATATTCTGCCATATATAATATGGCCATCTCCGGAGCATAGGGGCATCCCATAGCAGTCCCTTTGGTCTGCATAAAGAACTGCTCATTGAATCGGAAGTAATTTTTGCGCAACGCTATTTCTGCCAATTTGAGAATAAAGCTGGTAGGGACTCGATGTGGTCTGGCACGAGCTTCTAAATAAAGCTCAATTACTTCCAATGCCTCTCCCTGGGGTATTTGAGTATAAAGGGACGTGACGTCCATTGTCACAAGCAATTGTGATGCAGGATTAAAATCAGTCCCTTCTACTTTGACGAGGAAATCCATTGTGTCTCTGAGATATGATTTAACGGAGCTAACAAAGGGCTTCAAGAAAAAATCAACGTATTTCGCAAGTGGTTCCAGGCAGGAATCGCACCCAGAAACAATGGGTCGTCCCGGCGGCTCATTTAGACTTTTATGGATCTTAGGGAGGAAGTACAGGATTGGAGTCCTGGGATATTTTTTGATTAAAAATTCACCTTCTCTCACACCAACATAGCCTTCATCTAACCCTATTTTAACAGTATCTGCTATCAGTCCCTTTATTTTTTTTCGACCGGATCTTCCTTTAGGGTTCTATACCAAACAGTGTTGCTCACCTGTGTATTGGCTTCAGCAAGATATTGTTCTCTTGGCCAAAGGACTACAGCTCCGCCTTTATCGGCCTGTTTCACAACTATGGACGTATCACTCCTCAAGTCATATAGTGCACTTCTCTGTCCTTTACTCATATTTTGTTGGAAATATTTTTTATTTTTCTCTAGTTTGTCAATTGAGGAAAGCATGATTTGTTCGAAGGCATAAACCTGTTTAGGAATTTTTTGACTAGGTATGAAGGTTGATTTATTACGTAACCCTGTAGTTTCTTTTTCTATCATAGGTGGCTGATTGGCAAAAAAGACCCTCAGTCGAATTTTGCGACAAAATTCTATGGTCTCTAACTTCATTTGGGTAAAGTCTGTTTGTTGACGAGGTACAAATTTTAATCCAAGATTTAGTACGGATTCCTCATCTTTTGTAAGTGTTTTGTCTGATAGATTGACTATTGTGGATGGCGCCTTTATGATTTGTAAAAATTCCTCCTTGTCCGCATCTCCCATGGCACCTTGAATCTGGTTTTTCCTTGCTGGTCCTTCTCTAAAAAAGACACCTGCTTTTTATTTTGGTTTCCTCGCGTATCAGAGCCCGATGAATCAGATGATGATGAGGTTTCGGAAAAGGTTTTAAACCTATATCGGGACCTCCCCTGATAATTACGCAATGCTCCCCTTGACTCAGGCTGAGTATAGTACTCGTCCTTCAGAAATGGATATGCTTTCTCGAGCGTGAATGCCTTAGAGTCTCTCTCGTATTGTGCAATTTTATTATTCAGTGTGTTATCTTTAAATGTAGAAATTTCTTTGTCAATTTTTTCTAATAGCGCTTTAGCGTCAGAAATTGTGGGACTGTCTTTTATCGCCTGGGTTAATGTTTCTATTTCCTCGAGTTCCTTTTTGCTGATTCTTTGAGCAGTTTCTATCGTGTGGACCATCAGGTCCCTACTGCATTACGTATTAATACAGCTAAATCCTTGAAGTGAATTGCTCTGATATATATATATGTATTAAGACAGAGCCCTGATGAGAATCCGTAGAGTTGACATACCGGATTCGAAACGCGTTGGCGTAAAAAGATTAGCCATTTATTGGTTGAATGGACTGAATGAATTAATTTGGAGTCTATTTTTCCTTATTTGAACTGCCTACATTCAGCTGTAGTTCATTGATTTATGATTGTCATCAAGTTTATACTTTTGACTCTGGTCTTTATGGAATTACGGATGATTTTTTCTTCATAGTATGAATATTTGAGTGTATATATATCAGAGCAATTCACTTTGTATAATACAACTAGTTATGTGTATGTGTATGTGTTTGTGTTGTAAATAATCGCGAATTGTAAATAATTATATATAAGGTGTACAAACGATAAGGTGTCCCTTTCATACATCAATACTTTAAAAAAAAGACAAAAAATAAATAAATAATAAAAGGGTTTGAGTGATATACCCGAAAGAACCAGGAAGTCTCTTATTGTTTGTTCCCTCAAAAATAGAGGATTTGAGTAAGTGTGCGGCTGGCAATTTGTGTACTTAGAATTTATATTAATGGTCCAGCTAGCCCCACGTCCCTGGACCTGACTCCCCCATTCTTCAAAATATGCAGCAAGCGTTGAAATAAAGTAGTCTGGAGCATCGTGTGCGGAGGTTTGAGGAAAAAACCGGAAGAGAAATGCACAAAATGGCGGCCATCAGGCAGTGTAAATAGGTCACCTGCAGAAAATCATTGTTTCCCATTAAGAGGAGCACCAGAAAAGGTATCCACTGGAAGTGCTAACCTTCTGATTCACAATATCAGCATAACCTGAGGAAAGGCAGCAGAGCCGCTCCTTTACCGAAACAAAGTCCAGTGCACTGCGGAGCTCAGACGCTAGGCGGCCATCTTAGGTCACGGTGTGCGTAATTCAGCACTGAAGCTTTTAATTTAACCAGGGTGTGTTATTTACAAATAAAACCATTGCCAGCACACACACATTCTTTACCCATGTGTGCGCTGCACAGCACTCCACCCTTCATGTGTTGTACTTCACACAAGCACTGATGCTTCCATCACATGGTTTAATTGAGCAGGCACTATCCTGTTTTGGATCCCTCACAGGCATAATTCAATCGGCACATGCACTAATCCTACATAGTTTTACTCTACACCTGTACTGTACACTTACCAGGCATACATACAAACATACAGAATCGCTACTCCTCTGCTATGCAGCACTCTACCTGACGTAGGCCAAACTCAAGTTAAGCATACAGTAGCAAAACTTTTAAAAACGCAAGTGCACCTGTAGGCCTCGCTCCAGTGACACAGGGCAATGTAATGTAATCTGGAATTGTATAGTGCACTGTCACCCAAAGGGTATCCTGGCCCTGGGGATTACCGTGTAGTAATTTTGTGCATGAAACGTCCAAACCAGGGGAAAGGGGGGGAGAAAGGGGAGGTGTCGGGGCAGGTCAAAAATAGTGATAGCTGTATTTTACTCTTTCCTCAGGGAGAGCCAAGTTTTCAGCTTTTTCCTAAATCGCAACCGGTTCTCTGATTGTCTGAGATGAATCAGGAGTTCCTTCCACAGCCATGCTCTGGTCCTGGTTTTTTAAAATCTGGTAGTGCTCACCAAATTTGCTGTTGATGAGCAGAGGCTTCTCTGGGAAATACACCAGGTGAATTTACTCTGCAATGGTTTAGGTGCCAATCTGTGTAGTGCCTTAAAGACATTGCAGAGTGATTTGAATTGTATTCTCTCTCGGATCGGCAATCAATGGATGTCCTTCAGAGCCAAGGATGTAGAGGACCTGCATTGCCTGTTTAGAGCTAACTTTGTCGCTTATGTCTGGATTCTCTGCAATTTAAGTATCAGAGTTTGGTGCTCCAAGAAGCAAGGAGTTACAATAGTCCAACCTGCTCAGAATAACGCTCCTCACCACGTGTGTCCTGGGAGGTGGGAAGTGCCTCTTCACTACCACTGATCACTACATGGTATGCTTCCACCACCATGCTGCTTAACTGTTGCTGAAGGTGGTAGCCTTCCACAACTATGAGGGTAGCACTTTTTGCATCCCTCCCAGTCTAACATGACCACTATCTGAGACCGGCCTATGTCATGGTGCACACACATGATCCATGTTTGCCTGTGACAAAGTCTGCATTAGGTATCCAGACAACAGTCCAGTTGGCCACTCGGGGCAGGGGGGACATGTCTTCAACCATGCAGAGGACCTTTCCTTCCCATCAACAGTGATGCACAACAATCTAAAAGATCACAGTAGATACTGATTGTTTTTCAGTGTTCCACTCAAACTGAGCCTAACCCCCAAAAATGTACAAAATAAGAATGAGTTGGCATTAACAGAAATTGTTTGTTGGGTGCCTTATCAATACAATGCAGAGGACTTTTCTGTCCCAACAGACACGTGTCCATTTATTAGTCTCCTGTGGGATTTAATAACATAGAATTTAAATGTGCTCTAAAACTAATAGTGCTGCCCATTTTTTCATTGAGTGCTCTTCATTTGACTGGTTTGCAAGATCCACACATAGTTTACTTGCTATTGCAAAACTTCAAGTACCGAGTGGAACATAGGGACATTGTGATGTTAGCTCCGTCTTTTCATTTATCTACATATTGCTGGCTGATATCTACACTGTATTTTGCCACAACAAATGAAAATAACATCTGGAACATTTACTCGCGGTTTTGTTACCTTGGAGTGTGCAGGTATCTCTTGTATGCGTATCACACAAAAGAGGTTGTTTGATATCATTCACCCTTCAAAGCCAAACCTAGTCCAACCAAAAGATACAGCTGATCGTTTAATCTGTCAACACTGGAATAAATTATCCTATCCTTTGGTAACGGAAGACAACAATTTAGACGGAAAAGCCTCACCCACATCATTGTGGCATGCTTCATATTGGCTTGTTTGCCCCTTCATGGTAGGATAATACCACCATGGTGGTCACGACCTCTAGAAGAGGGAGCTCAAAATAAAATATTCTGGTAATCTGAGGCATTCAGATCAAACATTAAAACTACCATTGAGTATCCCCAAGGAAGTATTTTCTTTTCATGGGTACACCGGTCAGGGTTAATAAACTAATATAGCATGATATCAAGAGCTTATGTCTTTGTCATCCTTTAAAGATGCTATCTGCCAAACTGTTTCAGCCTCAGATAGCCCAAAATGGGTCGAGGGCCTTTGTCTGTGCAACACAGGTACCCTGAAAGCCTTACATCCTCATGCACACTTGCAGGTAATAACAGGTCTTACCTTGGATCTATCTTATCAATTATTTTCAGTTATGGATCTAAAAGCTCCGTAATGTATGAACTTAGAATCAAACTTCTATAGTGCATCTTTCTTATCCTACAGCTGGCTTAGTCTTTTTATCCCAAAGCTTATTTAATAAAAAAAAAAGGGTTTTTAATGGTGCTGAACTCATGCTACCAGACTGATAAAATATCACACATGGCAAAAGCAGTGAGCATGCACGGATCGTGCATCTACTTATCATATTGAGGGGTTTGAGACCAATAGTCTCACCGGAGGGAGACAAATCCTGTAGTGACACATCTAAACACATTAAGATGGAATTTCCATTATCTGTTGTACACGGTCATTGTTGTGCATTTTCATGTACATTAAGAATTCAGCAAAGGGAACTGGTAACAGAGCTTTTCCATGGAATGTCTATCTACAAGTCAATCTCAAATGGGATGGCTGCCTCCTATGCCTATTAATTCAGAATATATTTTATTTATTATCCTAAGAATTTTCAGGACCAGTATCATTGTCCGGACAATTTTTGGGTCTACATTCCGATTATGCCATACACGTTTACATTTCGTGTTTAGGTAATCTTCTTCAGGTGTCTTTTTTTTCCATAGATGCCAATTCCCAAAGGATCCCCTGTTCAGGAGCATGTTCGCATTGTGAGATCAACACCAATGCTATTGTTTCCATTTTAATTTAATCCTGTGATAAAAGTGCACATATGCCCATTCTTGTCAAGGTTTATATGTCTCGGTATCAGGCATGTTGGGCTGCGCGAGCCCTATCATTGGTGGCAGCTGAAATGTACCATAATCGAAATCTTTTATTTTGGTAACTCATTCTACAACAGGGTTCCCCAAAGTCTGTCCTGGCGGGCCGAATCTATGCTAGATTTCAAGATAGCTACATTTATTTAAATTGGGATGAGCTAAAAATCTAGCATGGATCCGGCCCTCCGGGACAGACTTTGGAAAACCCTGTTTTACAACTGTACAATCTTGTGCTTTTTGCTACGTCTGGGTGTCTCTGACGTATGAGAAGCAAATGTTATCCATGATAGTGGGTAAGTGTGCTATTATCACATCCCTTATGGAAACACCATGGGCATAACCGGTTTTTATTTCACATTTCAATGTAATACTTGACGCCCACCAACATTCCCATAGCTCAGAGCAGATGACATTGGAGTAGTTTACAATCCATAATCAGGATGCTGTCCTCTTAAAATGCAGCCAACCCACCACACCTTATTTGAAGGCACAGATCCTATCCAGCCACCTATCTGACTGCCAGTGAACATTTTTTTGTGTATGCGGACATTCCAGTTTGAACCCCCATTTGCATGCCACATGTAAACACGCTCGATCACCTCAAATCTGTGGGACTCCTAGGAAATGTAATCCCTCACGCCTCAACTAGCTTTAAGATAACTTACGAGCCAGGTACTACAGGCAGCATCTTAATTTGAGTGTCCTGTCCAACACTCCTGCTTCTTATGGTTATATCCTCTTATCTCTCACATCCCTATAACATTGTATAAGGTGGGGGATCAGCAGGAGGAGTGTACCTTCCTTTTAGTAAAACAAATGGCAGATTCTCTCTTTAAAAAAATGTTTTTTGAGGAGTAGGGGCCTCAGGATACACTTGTTACTGATCTCACTGACTGGATTTTTCCCGTTCAGGGATTACAATATCGGCTTAAGCATCAAACCCCACACAAATAACAGGTCCACTCTTCTTTGCTAAGCAAGTTCTACGTTGGAAACTGCCATTTAAACTTTGTCCCACCTGGGCCTATCGGATCCCCTCATTCAATTCCTGTGAGTTTATTCTCATTCTATAGACCCATCTCTGCTCAAATTTCAACAGGATATTTGCAACATCATTAGTCCAGGATTCAGTTTTTCCAAGATAAACTCGCTGAAATGGTCTTCCTGATTACCTTGTTCCAGGAAATGCCTCATTTTTTCAACTGTTTTTCTTCATCTGAACCTACTTGGTGTTCATTAATGTGTATTCTTACTTTTCTCGTGGTCATTCCTATATATTTAAGCCCACATTTGCAGATCACAATGTAGACCACATTACTTGTATTGCAGTTATTATGATGTGTGATGATCCAAAGGGTTAGTAAGCCTGAGTCAATTATCTGGTTTCTTCTTGAGAAAACACACATTACATTTGCCACATGGCTAATGTCCTGTAACCGCAAGCATATCCCATAGGGCTTGTCTTAGTCTTGGTATTGTTTTTTATTTTTGTTTTTTTAGGTCTCGTATGTCCCACTAAATCCTTTATGCTTCTACCACTTTTGAAGGAAAACTTAGACTGGGCAAGCTTTAGTGGTCCTGAATTCATGAACCAATTGTGTTTTTTTTATTTTTGTTTTATTATGATTAACTTCTTGATGTTAGAAAATGAGCTGCAAGCGGTTAAAATAGATTACCCCCTCCCCCATGTTCCCAGATTCTAGTCTGTAGTTATGGGTACTGGTCCGTGCTCTTCTCTGCCCTTTTTATAATTTTCTCGGGGTATCTCTTGGATGCAATTTGTATCTATAGTTTGCTACACCCTTTCTTTTAAGGTCCAGTGTACAGGCATGTATCTCATGAAAAGTATATAGAACTTCCTGCATGGAGAAGGTGCCCAATTAGGACTGGAAAAGAAATGGACTGATGCTTCATTTTTTGATGTTTTCTGATGAGCACTGGCTAAATATGCTTTTACTTCTAGTATGACACCAACTCTAAAACCAGCATCTCCTCCATGTACGGCAAGCTTCGTAGGGGGCTGGAGCATCTGGAAGTAAAGATGCATGATGAAATTTGTGCCCAAGAGACTGCTCAGTTTGGGATACAGGAGAGTGTAAAAGATGTGAAGGAACACTGTTTGCGGATCCAGGAGACCATAAGTGCTGCACAGAGTATGCTGAATGAGCAAGATCCCCTTACATTCCTCAAGGTAAGCAACAGATCTATGTTCATTGTTAATAATCTTGTTTGCTTGAATATTGACTCTATTGATCAAAGTAAATAGCAAAGCAAAATGTGTTTAAGGATTTTGGATCCAGCTCTTTGTTGGAAGGGACTAAACTCCTTTAAGCTTCTGCCATACCATGAGTGGCATTTCAGATTCTGTGCTTCATAGTCCATGCAAGCTAACATATAAAATGTATACGGTTGTTGTGATTTTTACCCTCCATCCCATTAGATTGATTACCAGGTAAACTTAAATGGGATCCATATGTATTTATGCAGTTCATACATTGCAGTTCTTGAAGTACCACAGCCATCTGCTTAAGTTGGCACTAACTCCAGCTCTTAAAATGGATGTAGTTATTAGTTGTGCTAGCCTAGATGGCCCCAACCCCCTTCTGCTGGTCCTCTGTGAAGCCCATCCTTACAACCATTGTTTCTACGATTAAAGGCTAGTAATGCCTGCATATTTTTGTTTGTGCAGCTCAGGGACTACAGTGGTTCATGGCGGTGCAGTTTCTGGAGCGCTTTTTGCAGTTTTGAGGTAGTTTCTGTTGAAGTCTTACACCAGTCTTTTCAGCATAGCTCTACTGATGTTATCAGAAAGGTGGAGTTAGCTTCAAGAAAGCACAGCTGAGCCCTAAACCACTCCCATAGCTGGTTTTAGCTGCTGCTCAGTTTTCGTTTGTTGTAACTTTCAGTTAGCTTCGCCTATGTCTCGAATTTAAACTGGGTTTGATTTCAATAGTTAATTAGCTAAAATGGAAGGAAAAAATTTTCATTTTGAGAATGTGTAAACAAACCTCTCATCCACCAGTAAAATCAAAAATGGTAGATTCTAATGAGCCCTTGTTATCCACCATAAATGAAGAATTACAGGCTGTTTAAATGCAGATACTGTGTCAGAAGTTACAAATATCTGCAATGACATGGCTAGTCTTTCTCTGAAAGTGTCTGACAGTATAATTGATATTCAAGATAATAAATCAAAAATAAACATGTACGCTCATAGCCGCATCAGTGTACCAATGAGTAATCTACCATTGTATTTAGAAAATCGTAGTCAACAGTATAACCTGTGCATCTTTAACTTGCCGGAAGAGGTCGACGGCAACAACCGCAGACAGTATTTTGAAAAATGATTGCCTGGTCTTCTGCATTTAAAGTTTCCGGGGAAATTTGAAATTGCCAAGGCACACCGAATTCCCTCATCATAATCCATGTCATGACTAACTGCGACAAATGTTTTTTAAACCTTTGCACTACAATCATTCAGTGATTAGGAAAGCAGCAAGAGATCCAATCTTTAATGGTGAATTGTAATAAAATTTACATCTATCAAGACTTTGCTACGTAAACTGTAAAAATGTGCAAATAATTGAGAGTTTAGACCACAACTAAAAGGTTTTGGTTTTAAATATGGACTTTTTGACCTATCTACTATGAGAATCTGGAAAGATGGTATCTTCAGGTCATTTCAACGCCCGGAAGATCTTAGTGTGTGGTGGAAAGTAGGATCTGCTTCTTATAGTTACCCCCACTTTTTCCTTGATGTTACACTGTTTTTGACTAGTCTGACTGGGATCCTGCTAATTGGGACCCCAGTCTATCTGCTTTCTCCCTAAAATCTTATGCCATGTACTTAGGTACACTCCAGATTGAATACTGGGGTGCCCTTGTCAGTCCCTAGTATATGGTACCCATGTACCCAGGGCATAGGTAACCCAGAAGCCTCACATGGGCTGAAGCATGCTTTATGCCACCCATGAGAGGCAATGCAAAATGGAACTACAGGCCTGCCATTGTAGCCTTTGTAAGATTGTGCATGCACCACTTACTTTAGGTGTAGGTTTACTATCTATAAGTCACTACACTTAAAACCTATAAGTCACCCCTATAGCAGGCCTTGACAATTCCTGAACTTGTAAGAAATGACAGGAGTGTGAACCATAAACCACATCGGGATTGGGGTAGAACGATAGGTAAAAAAACAGTATCCCAACAGGTATTGTTTTAAAGACAATTATGCATGTATGTTGAAAACATTACCGCAAGAGAAATAAGGACTCTTGATTACAATTTTAAATATTATGATTGTTATTCATCAATTATTTAAACAAACAATAGTAGGGAGGGAGGAAAACAGTTAAAGCAGCACTGTTATAGGATGAAGAATCAAAAACAACCCAAATTTTCACTTGGTGATGAAAATGTGCAAGTGACATAGGTGGCCCGCAAGTGACAAGGTGGACAGCGTGAGGGGTGCAAGGTGAATAATAGTGAAGATTATATACAGTGACTGAGAACATATGACTCAAGAATGATCTAAATTGTAAGATTGAATTGGTATTAATTTTGCAGTGAGTCATAAGAGAGTAGTGCCATGTTTTGCGCTGTTTAGTCGACGGTGTTCCGATCCTCTTGAGTTGGGATCGTCTTCAAGAGAGGGCTGTTCAATTTAGCGGGTGCTATGTAGGTTGGTGGTATGCACATAAAGATGGTGCTTGTGTTTCAGGTTGGAGACCAAAGTAATCCAAACGTGTATTAAGTCGGGAGTATAACTTAAATAGTCAGCGGTGAGGCAAACACCCTTGCGGGACGTCCGGTCCCAGTCTCTAGGCGTCCGGCAGGGGATCGTAGATCCTGAAAGTTAACAGTCATCAGCGGCAGATCAGGTATTCCGTATTCGTTCAGCCCGACCCCCGGATTGACTCCACTGCTGGCCGATGATTCATTCAGGACCGGCCATTTTTGAACAAATACGGAATACCTGATCTGCCGCTGATGCCTGTTAACTTTCAGGATCTACGGTACCCCCGCTGGATGCCCAGAGACTGGGACCGCTGACTATTTAAATTATACTCCCGACTTAATGCACGTTTGGATTACTTTCGTCTCCAACCTGACACACAAGCACCATCTTTATGTGCAAACCACCGACCTACACAGCACCCACTAAATTGAACAGCCCTGTCCTGAAGACGATCACAATTCAAGAGGATCAAAACGCCGTCGACTAAACAGCGCAAAACATGGCACTACTCTCTTATGACTCACTGCAAAATTAATACCAATTCACTCGTATAATTTAGATCATTCTTGAGTCATATGTTCCCATTCACTGTATATAATCTTCACTATTTTTCACCTTGCGCCGCTCACGCTGTCCACCTTGTCACTTGCGTCACCACCTATGTCACTTGCACATTTTTAGCACCAAGTGCAAATTTGGGTTGTTTTTGATTCATCCTAGAACAGTGCTGCTTTCACTGTTTGCTTCCCTCCCTACTATTGTTTGTTTAAATAATTGATGAATAACAATCATAATATCTAAAATTGTAATCAAGTCTCCTTATTTCTCTTGCGGTAATGTTTTCAACATACATGCATTATTGTCTTTAAAACAATACCTGTTGGGATACTGTTTGTTTTACCTATTGACAATCCTGAAGGCAGGGTGCTGGGTTTTACATGAAAGGGTGCCCCTGCATAAGCAGAGCACACCTGGAGCCTTCAGAGACCATTCTCCCGGGTTGTTGGTGACACAGCCAGACATATAGGTAGAGGTGCATTATATGCTTGTTTAAAATGCTTTCTCAAACCGCTGCAACAAACCATGTCATGTTTGGTATCAAACGACTTGGAATCATACCTCCAAACTCGTAACCTGTGTGGGAGGTTGTAGTATCCTGATGTTATTGATTGCCTCTCCCATGTTTCCCTTGAGGATGTTTAAGTTTTCTTACAGGGGTTAGCTGCACTTCACATGGCCCCTACACAGGGGTGGAACCCTTTCACAGGGTAACGATTCCCTTGCATGAGGGTTGGCCCTACGTGGGGTACGTTTTGGGATTTTCTCCCTTACATACATTTTGTAAACTCACTTTGAGGTTGATTGTTTTTTTTTCTCATGCACACGTTTGTTTTTTAAGTCTCACTTTACGCCTTATTTACGTTTGTACCCTTACGCGAGGGTGGTCTCTTTGACTTGTTGCAGGGGTGGGGTCCCTGCGTGCCTAAGACGCTTTGCGCTGCACAAGTTTGTTGCAGGGGTGGTCCCCTTGCACTGCATGGGGTTTTTTGTTGCAGGGTTTTCAACCTGTCTTGACTTCTCACATCGGAGAGCTGTCATGCTCTCTTCACAGGTTGTCCCTTAGTTACTAGTGGGGGCAGGACATTGGGTGTAGTCCATTTTATCCTCAATTCATAATGATTTTACATTGGGTGTCCCTTATTTGAGTTTGAGGCAGAACATTGGGTTTATGTCCCTCTGTCCACATTTATGTACACATTTTCCCCTGTTTTGTGTGGGGCAGGACTTTGGGTACAAGTCCCTTCTGTCCACATTGACATTACTCCTTACATGGAGATATTACATTTCTACTCCAACTCATTTTTTTCATTAGAGGACGGAGATGGGTAGTATTGTGTATCCGTATTTTTCTTTTGGCGTCTGTTCCATTCCCTCTCGTGATGTGTTTTTCGCCATCCCTGGGACTGGGCTTTAGATTCATCTTTGTTAGTTCTTTTCCCCTTGTGATGTTGTTTTTTCCTCATCCCTGGGTTGTGAACTATTTATTCTTGCTGTATTTTGATGTGTATAGTTGTATGCTGTTTTTATCTCTTATGCTTTGTTTACGTTACATCCATCTTCTGTTCATTACGGAAGAGGTATGTAGTATCCTGATTGCCTCTCCCATGTTTCCCTGTCTGGTCAGCCTGTGTGAATGTTCTGAATGGAATGTTGGTGTGTGGGCTATGAGTGGAATGCTTGGGTGACTGAATAAGAGATGACCGTTGATGGATGGGGCTGAGCAGCTAGCAGGCTGCTGCCGTGGGGTTAGTTATGACTTACACCTGGACTTCTTTACCTGCTTATCTAATACCTGAATAAGCCTACATTGACTTCATCACTTCAGTGTGGTCTCCTGATTACTACAGTGGTATTATTCCACACCTCAGAAGCAAGCTCCGTGGGTCCCGGCCTTCCTGGTACCAGCCTTCTCGACCCGGACAGCACAAAATGGTTGCTGCCGACCAGAGACACATTTCTGCCCTCCTGCTGCTGAGTCAAGCTCGAGCAGAGGAAGGCAGCATAATAGGCATCCTGTCACAGGGAGGTGTGACCACCTCCCAGACAGGTTTTAGTGTATTTGGGCTGGGTGGCTGCACTTCCAAAGTACCTTAAAGTCTGCACAAGGGGCATATTGGGTGTCCCTGGGCATAGTCTAGTTCAAACCAGTGCTGGGAGCCGTTGCCTCCTGCTCTGGCATGAAACTGAACAAAGGACATGGGAGTAACCTCCCCACTGTCCTGACCATCCCCATGAAGGGTCCCCTGAATCTGTCCATCCATCTCCCGTGGGTACTTAAGGGTTTACCTGGCTGTAGGACCCTAGATTCGATGGACAAGAAACCACTGACCTTCCACCATCTGGACACAGTGGAACTTGAGTGTGCCAGACTTCATCTCCCTCTATCCAAAGCATGGTCTGTGCCTGTGTACCGCACAGGCTCCGTGCAGGACCAGTGGAGCATCAAGGACAACTGAAGAATCTCAATTGGAGTGAAGGAGACTCTCCCCTGCATTCACAGGCACTGTAACGCTATTGACCGGTCTGCTGATCCTGAGCTCCTGCGGACTCCGAAGGCTCCAACAACACAGGAGGTAGGATCCTCTAGGTAGAGCTGCCCTCTCACCGAGTTTGAGGCCCCTATCCCTCGTGGGGACCACATAACCCGAACAACTTTGCACCTCATACTTTTGCAAGTGCATATGCTTGTTTGTGTTCCCCAACTTCGTCCGTTGGGCTGTCGATAGCCCCCACCTCTGCACACTTTTTGTACAAAGGACTCCAACCTCCTTGCGCCCTGTGCCCTGCAAGCTGTGACTTTGTGAAACTGCGACAGGTTCCCCTCACGACTCCTGTGCCTTCGGCCTGTAGGTCCTTTTGAGGGACAGCACTGCTTTACTTGGGCTCCCCTGGTTGCTCCAGGCCTGCCCTGACTCCCCTGGTCCTTGCTGGGCCAGACCATAACCTAATTTGACCTTCTTCGTGGGTTGCCGTTTTCAAGGCTTGTTGGTTCTCCCGCCCGACACCAACCCTCTTAGCACTCAATATACTTCAAGGGACAGCTCATATCCGGCTCCTGGTTGGCCTTGACGTCTCCTGTTCCCTGCAGCTGTAGAGTCAAGGTCCCATCACAACTGAAGCACCCGACAGCATTAGGCATTAGTCTACTGAGCCCCTGGTCACTCCTGAGTGACCCAAACTCTGCCCCCTCTGCTTTAAAGTTCCTTCCTTCAAGAATCCGCTTGCGTGTTCCACCGGACACTTTGAAGATTCCCATTGAAAACTACAGCGGTTTCTGATGCCACTTTAGCCCTATGCTCCCGGCTTCCCTGGGGATAGGTAACTCTGGTACTTTGGTATAGACGGGTGGGGTGACTCTCCAACCTTCTAGGTTTCAAAGGGTTTCCTCGCAATCCAATGGGAAGGGTCCTTGAACAGTAAAACTACAACCCCCTACTCTCCCATTGAATTGTATGTAGCACGTGGTTGTGTTTTCACACTGCACCCGTCCTCTGTGGGGTCCCCACTTACTCTCCTTGGGTGGTTTCTTAGTGTTCTAGCGATTCTAGAACCTCTAGATAATGTCTTGACTCGAGTTGTGATTCTTATACCACTATTTTAGTATATGGTTTGGTCTCCCCCTGGAGCCCACTGTGTATTAGTGCTACTTAAGATTGTTTCTTTGCTACGATATTGTGTGCTTTGTGTTTATCTGCGTGTAGCAGATACTGTGAGGTGTTCAAAGTGTGTTATAATAATAAATACATATTTTTATAACTACTGTGTGGTTCTCCTTTCATTTAACCAACACAATAAGGGTGCATTCTGGTAAAACAAGCTGCATAGCATTCCTTTAAGACGAAGCCTGAAGGCTGCTCTCCACAGCTACCACTTTGATAGCTTTCTAAGGGTATCTTTGAACTCTTAAATCACAATAAGGGTTGTTTGGACTGGTGCAAGGTGCCCACTTTAATTAGTGGACATCATATAGCAGGCCAACTTCTCAGTGTGTTTGGGTTTTTTCTTTTTAAGATCAACATTTTCCACTTTCCATGGAAATAAATGTACCTAATATTTGTTTCCTCTGCTATGTTTTCCTTAGAACTTGCTTTTCTCATTAAGTTTCACTTTGAGGGCATTGTCGGGGCAGTTTATTCTTGCTTATGCGTGTGCGTGATTCATAAGTAATATTTGTTTCTATGTGGTCTTGTTTGTCCTTTTCTTTCATTTTACTCCTCATTTATTTTTAGATCTACTCTTTATTCTTCTGCACTTTGATTTTCCTTTTCTTTCCTCTTTTGTTTCCTTTTTGATTATGGATAATGTTGATAATTAAATTGTTTCTTTAAAAGAACTGTTTAACACATCCTGTTAAGCACATTAAAGTTTTGGATTACTTAGCAATATATAAAGTGGACAGTTGTGTACTCCAGGAGATACATATTGATACAGTTTTAGCCTACATGAAGAAAACGTGGGTTGGTAATGTTTCTTTTCCTGAAGTTAACAAAAAAATTGTGTTGCAATTCTTTATGCAAAAAGATTGCATCTTCAGATAATGAATTAATGTTCTGATGCAGTTGGTCGTTATATTATAGTCCAAATTTAAATCGATAATACAGTTCTTCACCTGATTAATCTTGACTTGATTTAAGCTTGATTAATGTATATGGTCCGACAATCGATGACCCTATGTTTGGTTCCTTTACCTCTGAGGCGCTAAAATTAGGTAATGTTTTTACTTATCATTGGTGGTGACTTTAACCTCCTATGTAACCCTTTTAGATAGAACATTGCAACTGTCTGTAATAGCTTTATTCGGTTTACAGAAACCATAAAAGCAATTGTTAAAATCAGAATATAAAATACATTTGACCAGCAAAAATATGTGCAAATAATTGCAAAAAGTCAGAACTAAAGTGTCGAAGTGCTTCATTTAAATATTTAAACAATCGTTCCACAGTCTCCGCATGATTTGAAAGTATACTACAAGTAGGCATCATCTACTCTTACTTGCTATCCACTGCTTAGCTACTAAAGAGCTGATCTATAGCATAAAATTGCACATTCTACAGTAGTTATATTCCTACCGAGGCATCTCTGACCCGGCTAGATCATACGGTACCAACTGATAATTCATCCAGGAGTATAAAATTCAGATTAGGCTGGCCAAAGCTAAGTTTCTTTAGGCCACATTGGCTAAAGCAGGTAACAAGTCGCAAACCTTGTTTAAATTGGTTAAAAATCTCTCTAATCCAGCCTGCGCTACATCTACCATTCCGGCCTCTCAGGATCTATGCGACTCATTAGCCTCGGCTTTTGAGGAAAAAATCAATACCATCTTGAATGGATTCGCTGCCCCCAATCTAATTAGCCCTTCTGATCCTTGCTCCTTGGAACTGGCCAGTGGAGCAGCTCGGGAGGTGACTGTGGAGGAAGCAGTACAGCCTCGGCTGGCCTGCTTTCCTATTCATTCCCTGGAGGAATTTTGTCTGTTGGCAAATGGTGTGTCATCTGGCTCTCCGTTGGACCCCTTGCCACACAAGTTCTGGAAGGTGTTCCAGGCAGAGCTTTTTCCACCGCTCCATTCCATCTGCTGCCAGTCTGACTACGGCCATGGTCCCGGATAGCTGGAAACTAGCAGTGATTACCCCACTGCTAAAAAAGGTCACCTTGGAGCCTTCAGTCCCGACCAATTATAGGCCTATTTCACTTCTGCCTTTCTCAGTAAAAATCCTAGAGAAATTGGTCACCAGGGTCCTCTCCAGCTTTCTTGAATCTAACGACCTTTTGGACACGGCTCAATTTGGCTTTAGGCCGGCCCACGGTACGGAGTCTGCCTTGGTGGCCGTTTTGGACGACCTGCGTTCGCGTGTCGACATGGGGGGAGCAGCGTTCTTGGTGCTGCTTGACATGTCGGCCGCGTTCGACATGGTTGACCATGCGGTTTTACTCGGCAGGCTCCGGGAGTCCGGGGTGACCGGCTTAGCCTTGGGCTGGTTGGCATCATACCTCTGTAACAGGCGGCAATCTGTGGCTATGCCGCCTTTTCGATCAGCGGTAAAAGATGTAAAACTGGGAGTGCCTCAGGGCTCTGCAATCAGCCCGATCCTCTTTAACTTATATCTTCGCCCTCTAATAAGTTTGTTTAAGTCATACGGCATGTCCGTCATCAATTATGCCGATGACACTCAACTTATTTTTTCCATCGAGGGCAGAGATGCAGTCTCCCTGGAATCTTTTCACCAATGCATGGCTGCAGCCACGGATTGGTTGCGTCAGAACTCGTTACAGTTTAATGGGGCAAAGACTGAAGTTCTTTATTGCTCGGCAGATCGAACGCCTCGTCCTTTGCCTGAAGGGCTCTGGCCTGCTTCTACCTTAGGCATTGTTGCAGCAGCAGACTCTGTCCGTAACTTAGGTGTCCTGCTCGGGCCTAGTCTCCAGCTGGATGCCTTCGTTAACAAAACCACGGCGACTTGCATGCTGCTGTTACGTATGCTGCGGAAGATCCTCCCGCTACTTCCTCACTCAGCAAGGACTGAAGCGGTGCGTAGTATCATCCCCAGTAGGTTAGACTACTGTAACGCACTGCTTCTGGGGGCCCCCAGCACCCTAGTCATGAAGTTACAGCGGGTACAGAATATGGCAGCTAAATTGCCTCTCTCGCGGCCATGGTCTGCTTCATCCTCTCTTGCTCTCTCGGATTTACACTGGCTACCGGTTCAAAAACGGATTTGTTTCAAATCTGCTTGCTTGATTTTTAGAGCCTTGCATGGCTGGGTCCAGTGGTGCTGCGAGATCTTTTTTCCTGGTACTCTGCTGCCAGACTTTTGAGATCCTCTTCGGCTTTCTTGGTGACAGTACCCAAGATAAAAAGGGTGAGGATGGGCGGCCGCTCATTCAGGTTTACAGCCGCCAAGCTTTGGAATTCCCTACCGCTGGCCCTAAGGTGTAAGCAGGATCTCCCGTCTTTTAAAAAGGATCTCAAAACCTATCTTTTTCCGAGGGCAGTGTAATTGACATCTGTGGAAATGTTTGTGGTCAAAGCGCCAGGATACCCTTTGGGTGACAGCCGCGCTCTATAAATGTGCTTACATACATACATACATCATACAATAAAATACAGTACCTCTATGAAGAAGGGTTTCAAGAAAAATTTCAGAACAAGTATTACTGGTCAATTGGACATCATAAAAATAATTTAAATATTGTTCAGATTTCCCCACAATTCTTCTATGTTAAACGACGGAAGAAATCTATCTATATACTGCTAAACATACTAGGTTAGTCTGGAACAATATTGGGTACGCCAAAGTCTCTTTACACTTTCTAATATTTAAGGTTCTCAAAAGGTAACAGACAATGTTTTTTTTAATTCTCTATAAAGCTTACAGAAAAAAAGACCTGCAATTGTGGGGTAGTTGAGTTGTATGGGTACGGTATTGTATCTTTCACAGCAAAAGCTTTGGAGGGGTAAGACTCCAAATAGTGGGTCAGGCCTAATCTAAATCGTGTGTGACAGTATCTCTGATGGAGTGGTACTTTTAACAAGTATGGCTCAATCTCAGGTGTTGTGCAGAGAGGGACGTAAGCCGTCGCCACCCCTTCCTTGACGCACCTTCCCATCTCAATCCAACCATCCGATTTAACAATTCTCCTTTTACCCGAGGTTTTGGCAGAATTTCTATGGTCAGCGGGTTGAGAAACAATTCTGATCGGTCTATGGCATCAAGTTCCTTTTTTGACAAACCTAAGACAGCTGGCTTGTTTGCCCCCTGCTGGTTTTAAGCAATCAGAAATCACCATGTGTGTAAATGATTCCTCTGGTGTAAACCAGATTGACAGCCAATGCAAGGTTGGTGCCATCCTTACTTCATCACCTATGAAATCTAAGACCTAACTCAATGCACTATAGTGGCCGGTACGCTTGGAGGAAATGACATGAGGCTGTGCAAGAACTTATTTTCACTATTCTGCACGGGTGAAGGGTCAGTGTGTGCCCACAACCAGCCCCATAGGTAGAGATTGATGTGGGTCTGGCATTATATATAGCAATCATTGCATCTTGACCTTAGCTTAGTTGCAAATGTGCATAAGGACACTGTTGCTTGCTCTAACTGCTTGACCCTTAACCCCCCACCCCCCTCCCGCCTTCTTAAGATGCAGCCAAGTGTTCTGCTAGCAAATGGTACTCTCAGATAAGAAAATGTGGAAACGTTTTAGGGCTGTTCCGTTGCTATGAAACGGAGTTAGCCTACTTCCCGGATGCCCACAAACCATTGCGTATGATCTAGTTGTATTGGCAAAAAGGCCCAGAAAGAACACTATTCACAAAACTATTAGGAAGCTTCTGGAGACCATCCCTGTTTGTACCATAAGGAGGCAATACTCTGCATTGTCCAGATCTTAGGCGAGTCAGCTGCAGCCCATACCTGATCCTACCTTCTACATCAGTGTGCAGCTGTGCAGGAAGATGTACAATTTTGAGTTTGGCACCCTTACTTAACGGCAAGGTCCACGGATTCACTCTAATGCTTCACTGAAGTCCATAAGCGCCAAAAATAAGCAACACTGTTTGGTGACCACATACTTGCCCATAATTAACTGTAGGTTCAGGCACTGGTCACCCTACCCTAGTCCCTCCCAGGAGCCATATTGTGCCGGTGTTAAAATATCTTTGGTCCAGTTTTTGAACTGATCAAACAGGACTCTGCCTAATATCTGTGTGGCATCTATTTGGGATATTGGATGATAGCATTGTGGGTCGCTTCTATCTCCCTTTTTTAAATTGTCAATCGTTGTCCATGACCAAGACTTGGAAGGTGATGTATTGATCGCACTCCTTATTACATCTACCTAGACTTGGGCCCAGAAAGTTAAATTACCATTGGTAGGTATTCTCTAAAAAGATCAACCAGGACAGGATCCGGTCAAGGAGCTTTAAGGGCTGGGCATCTACTTACTGCTGAGATAACATCCCCAAGTGTTATTGTCAGCTCCTTATCACATGCTGGGCTGAATGAGTCTGGTTCGGTTATCTGGTCATTAAAATCGTACAGCTTGGTAAAATGATTCACCCGTGCTCCGGTATTGTTACCTCTATGCTGGAGCTAGGGTTACTGGCAAGAAATGGGGAGTTAACTTTCTTCCAGAACTGTGCCTCATCATACCTTGTGGAGGCACTGGCCAACTGCTCCCAAGCCTTATTATTTTCTACGCTTAATAGCTTCTTCATAAAGCACTGTACAATGTCTGATGTCTGGCACCATTGAGAAACATTTAAGGGCTTGTAGGAGGTTAGATGGGCTTGGGAGCAAATTCTATCAAACTACTTATTAGGCCTCCAAGGATGTTGACCAATAGGTACCGTTAATTACTCTCTGGCCTTAACACAGATTTCCCAGAAAGCACCTAGAATTGCCCCTGACCCAGGCTTGTCACTAAGCCAGAGCTCAAACTGAGACCTTTGGTTCACCACAAGCTAAGCTAGGAATTTATTTGGATCAAGATCCCTGCACTTCCATTGTATCACCCCATTCTCTGTGTATTTGATTGGGCAATGTATCGTATTCAGAGGTATCTGCACAGCTCCACACTTGAGGATTATGGTCACTAATCGCACAGTTCAGAATGTGGAAATGTAAAACCTTTGTGGACCATTACTTGGACAGTGACTATGGAGCAGCTACCTCTACTTGAAATGTTACTTCCTGTAGTATTTCATTTGCCACTAAATCTACACCAAGGATAAGCTCATAAATCGCAAGGAGCCTATTCAGTTTTTCTCCGCATGTGTTGTGTACAAAGTGCGAGAAGTTGGAAACCTCATTAGCCACTAAGCCACCTGATCATCCGCGATGCCACTGAGTCTCAAATAAAAATTCCCACCCCAAAATATTATATAATCCTCTAAGTTTTGATACAAATGCAAGTAAGGGGGAAAGGCTCCGGTTGCAGACGGAGTACCGGTTGACATCTTTAAACATAACATAGAGCTAGGGGGTCCATTATTACCACGAGTGTTAACCGCCTGCTGCACGATTGGACTTATAAAAACATGGTCAGAGTCCATCATGGTACCAATTTTCAAACTAGCATTGGCATAGCCAATAGGTCTCGCCTTTGGGACCTTATAAGTGTTTAGCCATGCAACAGTTGATGTTGCTGCACGAAGGATATTGTGCTGCATAACTAAATACTTATAAGGCCCCAAAATCGAGACCTATTGGCTATGCCAATGCTTGTTTACTACTGCTGTAATATCCCATGTGTTTTGGGTTGCTGTCCAAATTTCTTACCACGCACTTATTACCAGCGCTTAGCCTAATTCTGAGTATTTTTGAAAAAAATAGAAACAGAAGAATATGTTCAAGAAGTAATTGCCCAGGGGCACACAATTTTGTCACATGGGTAGAACAGGATTTTAAACAATTTCTTAATGTTTTAAAGCAGTTCCACAGCTAGCTTCAGGAGGTAGTAAATAGAGTGGAATCTGGAGACCGTAATGTCACTGATCAACTCCATGTCTGGTTAGTGCTTAACTTGTAAAAAAAATAACTACCAACTACAGTACCAAGGCAACACAAATACTAACCATCACACTTTCAAAAGTGTGGCAATTTATACCATTACAGGCCCCCAAAGCTAAAAGAATGGTTTTCGTGGCACCCATTAGTCATTGTACATTGTTTTAATAAACAGTTGTTGTTGTGCACATACCTAAATCAGGCAAACAGCGCCACTATGTGGTTGAGTGTCATAAGCACAAGTGCTGACAATTAAGTGCTGCGGCGAGAACCAGAAACCACTGGCTCAATTTAAGCACTGGGTCAGATTTATATATGCTAAAATGACTGCAGGCCTGATTTAGAGGAGGGTGATATGGAATGAAAGTCCAAAAATGTCAATTGCGACACAAGTCCACCGGCATGGTTTTCTTTACTGACTGGTTTACTTTACAGCACCCCCTTCCCCCTTCGTTCCCTTCCGGCATCAATGCGTATTCTTCTGCCCCAAAGAAAATGTTTGTGAGTGCCTATGGTCTAACTCAAAGTGCCCTAAAATTCAATTTCTTCTAACTCTACATATCGCGGTGTGTCCCCGAAGTCTGGCCTCAATTTTCTTGCCACAAGGAGGAAGTAAGTCATCAGACTGATGCATGGTCGGAATAATTTCTGACCCAAACACTAATGCTTTGCCATCAAGCTCCTCTTCTAACAATAGGCAGGGTCTAAACAAGAATGTAACTCATTGTCCTCATCATGTCAATCCTCTGTTTTTTCTGAGCCCTGTTTTACTACCTGCTGAACAGCAAGAACGAAGCTGAACAGCGGCAGAGATTTACGACGCCCAGCAAATGAGTACCACAAGTTTAATTATCCCTGGATTTAACAATGCCACTGTGAGGCATTTTGATTCATTTTTCATGAGAATTAAAGAGCGAACGCCCTGGAATCCCGTGACCTCACCACTCTCTTGTAATCATTGCTGATTATTTCTCTGTTAATTGCCACAGTCTCTGCAGCTGAGTAATTTGTGTGCACACTTGGGAAGTTTCGTGTCCCAATCTGGAATCAACAGATGCAAACCAAGAAGGGCCTGCTCGATAACCCACAGACGCAGTAAAAAGCTCTACTGTACAAAACATTTTATGTTGACTTCGCCTCAGAGAAACAATTCAATAATATTGTTTCGGCTTACAAGCATACAATGAATTCTGCTGCTGTGAAAATTATTATTCTGTAGTAGGGGATCTCTGTGTATAGTCATAATCTAGTGAATAGTCCCGCCCATGTGCGTGGACCCCGGAGCAATCAAAAATAATCTCTTAAATTGTCAAAAAATGCAGACCTGCACAGACACTTGAGAGAGAATTTAAAGACAGATAATGCAGCCTATATCCACAGGCTACACTGTCCAGTACTTCAACTAGAAATTCCACCAAAAAAAACACAAACAGCACAGCCTGTCCAGATTTCTCCACAGAGAAAAATTTTCCTTTTACCAGCAAAAGCCTCTGGAATGATAGAGAAGGAGTGGACAGACAAGCCCCATAGGCTGCCATTATGTGGCTCACAACAGGATACTGTGCCTTTCAGAGAACCTTCCAGAACTTTCTCAGTATCCCAGAATGCACAACAGGTCCCTTTTTACTTTCAGTTCTTTTTTCAAGCTCCTGCTAGCAGGACCCTGGAGCATTGAACTCTCCCTTTTTACGGGTTTATTTAGTGATTTTGTCACTTTTTTCAAGTATTTGAGTGTTTTTTATTGAAGTACTTTGTGCTCTCTTCCTTGTGTGTGTTTTTGAGCACCCTTTTATTTGTCAAAATGCCTGTTTTGTTTGACACATGCCCAGAGTGTTCGAGGAAGAAGGCCAAGTCGGACCCACACGAGGTGTGCATCATCTGCCTTCCCTTATCTCATGTTCCAGAGGAGTGTGACATTTGCCAGGGCTTCTCCAGCAGGACCCTGAGAGATAGGATGACTATCAGACTCCAAGGCCTGGAAGACAGAAGACTGAAGGCACAAGGTGGGTCTGGGCAGACTTCCTCTGCCCATGCTGAGGCCTCTGGGGGGCTCCTCTGGGGCAGGAAGACCAGCAAACGTCCCTATTCTCTGTCGGCGTCGATAGCACCGACGACGGCTTCGAGAGGGAACACTGCAGTCGGTTCCCCGTCACCCCAGGGCTCTGAATAGACCGCCGTCGAGATCACCAATGACTATTTCATCGTCGTCGTTGGCGAGTAATCGACGTCGAGAGGTGGCCCAGTGTCGGCGCTCACTGTCGAGGCGACACCGCCGTTCGCCGTCGGCGAAGAAGAGGAGGTCGGCGTCGAGGGGATCCTTGATGTCGAGGATGACGTCGAAGTCTCGCAGGCGTTCGGCGTCGAGGCAAAGGCGTTCGTCGTTGAGGCGAAGGCGTTCGTCGTTGAGGCGAAGGCGGTCGTCGTCGAGGCGAAGGCGGTCGTCGTCGAGGCCAAGGCGGTCGTCGTCGAGGCCAAGGCGGTCGTCGTCGAGGCCAAGGCGGTCGTCGTCGAGGCCAAGGCGGTCGTCGTCGAGGCCAAGGCGGTCGTCGTCGAGGCCAAGGCGGTCGTCATCGAGGCCAAGGCGGTCGTCATCGAGGACAAGGCGGTCGCTGTCGAGGACAAGGCGGTCGCTGTCGAGGACAAGGCGGTCGCTGTCGAGGACAAGGCGGTCGCTGTCGAGGACAAGGCGGTCGCTGTCGAGGACAAGGCGGTCGCTGTCGAGGACAAGGCGGTCGCTGTCGAGGACAAGGCGGTCGCTGTCGAGGACAAGGCGGTCGCTGTCGAGGACAAGGCGGTCGCCCTCGAGGACAAAGCGGTCGCCCTCGAGGACAAAGAGGCGTTCGCCCTCGAGAAAGAGGCGTTCGCCCTCGAGAAAGAGGCGTTCGCCGTCGAAGGAGGCGGTCCACGTCGAAGGAGGCGGTCCACGTCGAAGGAGGCGGTCCACGTCGGGGGACCAACGGTCGCCGTCGGGGCGACGTTCTTCGATGCCAAAGAGGCGCAGTAGGATTCTGACACCAGGAGTCATTCTAGCCGACGGCATGTGCTGATAGGGGACTCTCCATCGCCTCAGCCTAGGAAGAAGGGGAAGTCACCGGGCTCGGTGTACTCTGAGGTATATACACCTCCTAAGCCGAGGTCGACTCCACCTCCTCCTCCCTTGCCCAAGGAACCTCTGCCGCGGACTCCCACCCCGCCTCAGTTTCCACCACATCCTCAGCCTCAGCCTCATCCTCAGCCTCAACCTCATCCTCAGCCTCAACCTCATCCTCAGCCTCAACCTCAACCTCATCCTCAGCCTCTTCCTCGGCTTCCACCTGGCGGACCGCCTGCGGTTCCTCCGAGGACGGCTTCACTGCCACGATACCCGACTCCGCCTAAGGGGACCCCTCAGCCGAGGCCCCCAGTCAGGCCAAGGTCGCCTACTCCTGTGAGGCCTGTGGAGCGTCCGAAGCCAAGGAGATCGCGCTCTCGCTCTGGTCGGAGGGGGTGATCGCGGAGTTGTCATAGGTCGTCAACGAGATCAAGACGACGCCACAGGAGGCGCAGATCACGGTCCCACACGGACTCTTCTGGGACCCGGGACTACTCACCGACTTTTTCGGAATCCCCTGGGACGAGGGTGTTGCCCGTAGACGACATCGTCACATTCCAAGATGTTCTGCTGAGGGATGCAGCTAAGTTGGGCATCACGGTGACGGTGCCTACGCCCACGACGTCTGATTTTCGAGACGCTCCACAAAAAGCACCTGTCTTGACCAATGCTGCCTCTAGTACCAGGATTGGTAGAGCCCGCCGAGGAGTTGATTCTCACTCCCGCGGTGACGAAGGCTGCTCCCTCCAGGCTCCTTAAGAAGTACCGGGCCCCGGATTCTGACCCGGCTTTCCTTCGGATGGATCCGACACCGGACTCTGTCATAGTGACGGCGGCTAGGAAGCAGCATGCCACCACACCGTCTTCTATGGTACCTCCTGATAAGGAGAGGCGCTGGATAGACTCGTCAGGCAGAAAGGTCTGTGGGACGGCATCTACTGCAATGAAGGCGGCTAGTGCCGCGGCTTTGCTAGGGAGATAAGATCGTGCCCTATGGTAGTCCCTCCAGAAATTCGCTGAGCTCCTTCCCCGAGAGAAGAAAGAGGACTTTCAAGAGATTCCGAAGGAGGGGATGCTGGTGTCAAACCAACTCATCAGCGTGGCGGCTGATGTGTCTCTTCTGGCGGCACATGGGTACTGTCATGGTGTCAACCAACGACGCCACGCTTGGCTTCGCCTTACATCGCTCAAGCCAGAGGCTCAGCAGCGGGTGGCCAATCTGCCTTTCTCGGGGGAAACCCTGTTTGGCAAGCATGCGGATGACGAGATGGTCCGCATGAAGGCGGAGGCCGAGACCCTGACGGCTGTCGGGTTGGAGAAGCCCAAGGAGAACGAGACCTACTGCCCATTCCAGAGACGGTTTGGGGCGCAGGGCAGAGGGCGTGGGCAGACTTCAGGACAGCAGCAACAGCAGCAGCAGTTCCTGAGGCCCTTCCAGAAGCGCCAGAAGGGCAGAGGCGGCCAGCAGTCCGCAGCAGCGAACAAAGGCCCGGCTGGGTCTCGGCCCTGAGCGGTTACTTCCCCTACATCCGTTACCCGCTCCGGTGGGGGGGAAGTGTTCAATTTTTTCTGGCAGAGTGGAGAAAATTACTCAGGACAAGTGGGTGCTGAATATTGTTTGCAATGGATACAGGCTTCGGTTCACAAGCCCGCCTCCAGCAATTCCACCGGTCAGCTCGCAGTTTCAGCTGCGCGAACTCCAGGTGGAGGCAGATATCCTGTTAAGGAAAAGGGCGATAGAAGACGTACTTCTGTCTCAAAGGAGAAAAGGTCTGTACTCGCGGTTCTTTCTGGTTCGCAAAAAGGACAAGAACAAGTTCAGGCCCATTCTGGATTTGCGACAAGCAAACAAGTGGATTCGCAGAGAGAAATTTCGCATGCTGTCGTTGCATCAGATTTATCCACAGCTGCAACAGGGAGACTGGCTATGTGCTATAGACCTACAGGATGCGTACTTCCATGTGCCCATTGCACGCAAACACAGGAAGTTCCTGCGATTCCAAGTCGGCGCCAATCATTATCAGTACACAGTACTGCCATTCGGGCTGAAGTCTGTGCCCAGAACGTTCTCGAAGTGCATGGCAGTGGTAGCTGCACACCTAAGGAAGAACAAGGTGTTTGTCTACACGTACCTGGACGATTGGTTGATCAAGGCCTTCTCCTTCTCGGAAGTTCAAGCGCACTTACAGAAGACGTGCGTTCTCCTGAACAAGCTGGGGTTGCACATCAACATGTCCAAGTCTGTCCCGACTCCGGTCCAGTGCATACAGTACAGCTGTCAGCAAGCGTGTCTCCTTCGGAGGAGCGACGATTATCACTCCTTCGGAAGGCTCAAGCTCTTATGACCGCTCCATCTACAACAGTGAGGACGGTGTCTTCTCTACTGGGGTTGATGGCCTCTTGTATCTTCCTCACGCCACACGCACGGCTGCACATGAGACCATTGTAGGAGTGCTTGGAGGATCAGTGGGATCAGAGGAAAGGATCTTGGGACGACAAGATACGACTGTCTCTGCATGCTCTTCAGTCTCTGAAGTGGTGGTGTTCAGCGGAGAATCTCCTCAGAGGGGTTCCCTTCCACAAGGACATTCCCACGCAGACTATTGTGACGGATGCGTCTCTCCACGGCTGGGGGGCGCACTCTGAAGACTTACAGATACAAGGAACGTGGTCCCAGGCGGAGTCCACGTATCATATCAATTTCCTGGAACTCAGAGCTGTTCACTTGGCACTAAAGGCCTTTCATCCCTCCTTCCAGACCAACTCTCTGCTTGTATAGATGGACAATACGACCACGATGTATTACCTCAACAAGCAGGGGGGCTCGAGATCGCGCACTCTGTCGCAGGAGGCGAAGGCGATCTGGCGTTGGCTTCTAGCCAGAGGACTGAAGATAACGGCTACCCATCTACCAGGTGTGCAGAATGTTCAGGCCGACGCACTGAGCAGACTGATTCAGGAAAACCACGAATGGGTCCTAAACGACGAAGTACTAGGAGAAATCTTCGCAAGGTGGGGGACTCCAGACGTAGATCTGTTCGCCACCGCCGAAAACAGCAAATGCCGAGACTTTGCCTCCAGGTACTACCAGCAGGGGACGCTGGGGAATCCGCTATGGATCAACTGATCAAACAGATTTCTGTACGCTTTTCCACTCATTCCCCTGATTCCGGCGGTGCTCATCAAGCTGTCCGGTCCAGGGCGCGGGTGTTCCTGATTGCCCCGGAATGGCCCAGACAGTGGTGGTTCACGGACCTCCTTCATCGGTCTCTCCTTCCTCACATACGGCTGCCGTGCCGGCCGGACCTTCTCACAAAGTTCGGGGGCCAGAAGGTGCACCCCAACCTCTCGTCTTTGAGTTTGGCGGCAGGGCTCCTGAGATAGAGCAATATGGCCATTTGAATCTACCAGAAGATTGTATGGACATACTGAAGGAGGCTAAGCGACCTTCCACTAGGACTTCCTATACTTGCAAGTGGAAGAGATTCTGCATCTGGTGCAAGTCCAAGAAGTATGATCCGACGACGTGTAAGGAAGATGTCATCCTTCCGTATCTTCTACATTTGGCACAGTCTGGCCTTAATGTCCATTCCATTAAGGTTCATCTCGCTGCGCTGACTGCCTACAGGAAATGCCCTTCACAGACTTGCTTTTTCCAGATCCCTGTGATCAAGGATTTTTTGGAAGGCTTGAAGAAAGTGTTCCCTCCTGTCCGGCTTCCTTCGCCTTCATGGGAATTAAATGTGGTGCTGTCCAGATTGATGAAGGAGCCTTTTGAACCTATTCATAAGGCTTTGTTGCAGCACCTGTCCTGGAAGACGGCGTTCCTCGTGGCAATTACATCGGCCCGCAGGGTGAGTGAAATTCCGGCGTTGTGTTGCCAAGAACCTTATACTGTATTTCATGCTGCTAAGGTTGTTATGCGTACTCACCCTAAATTTCTTCCAAAGGTTATCTAGGATTTCCATGTTAACCAGACCATAACGTTGCCTACGTTTTTTCAGAATCCTTCATCTCCAGCGGAAAGGTCTCTGCATTCCCTGGATTTTAGGAGGGTGTTGAAATTTTATCTGGATAAAACCAAAGATATTCGTAGGTCAGACCAATTGTTTATCAATTATGGATTAGTCCGGACCGGTCTTGCTACCTCGAAACAGTCAATCTCGAGGTGGATTGTGTCCTGCATGCAGTTGCTACCAGAAGGCTAATAAGACCTTAGGGGGTAAACCTAAGGCTCATTCCACCAGGGGCAAAGCTGCCACGACTGCTTTGCTTCGTAATGTTCCAATTGCAGAGATCTGCAAGGCGGCCACTTGGAAGTCGGTCCATACCTTTGCTAAGCATTACTGTCTGGACACTGATGCCAGGACAGATGCTCAGGTTGGGCAGGCTTCGCTGCGAAATCTGTTCGCACAGTAGTGGTGTTATTTCTCTTCTCTCCACCGCCGCTTTTGGTGTGGGGATGGGCTTGCCATTCTATTCACTAGATTATGACTATACACAGAGATCCCCTACTACAGAAGGAGTAGTTTCTGTCCTGTAACTCCAGTTCTGTAGCAGGGGTATCTCTGTTATAGTCATAAGCGCCCGCCCTCCTCCCCGGTGGAGAAAGATATTCATGTAAGGAATGCTACAGGTCTGGCGTGTTACGCCTGCAAAAAGAACTGAAAGTAAAAGGGACCTGCTGTGCGTTCTGGGATACTGAGAAAGTTCTGGAAGGTTCTCTTAAAGGCACAGTATCCTGTTTTGAGCCACATAATGGCAGCCTATGGGGCTTGTCTGTCCACTCCTTCCTAAAAGGAAAAATTTTCTCTGGAGAAATCTGGACAGGCTGTGCTGTTTGTGTTTTTTTTGGTGGCATTTCTAGTTGAAGTACTGGACAGTGTAGCCTGTGGATATAGGCTGCATTATCAGTCTTTAAATTCTCTCTTAAGTGTCTGTGCAGGTCTGCGTTTTTTGACCACTTAAGAGATTATTTTTGATTGCTCCGGGGTCCACGCACATGGGCGGGACTATTCACTAGATTAGGACTATAACAGAGATACCCCTACTACAGAACTGGAGTTACAGGACAGAAACTACTCCATACTGGACTGTGTTCTTCATATTTGAGGACTTGGTATAAGGCGTACCAATCCACCACAATTGGACTGGTGAGATTAATTGGGCTACATTACAATGTAAATTGTGTTCTTGGGGAGAATATGGAAATAGGTCTTGTCGATATGTCTAGGAACAAAGTCCCTCTTTTTATATTTTTTATACCTGATTTACTAATTGCCGCCAGTGTCTAATCGTTTTGTCTTTTAAAGAATATTTCTGTAGAGTCGGCGTTCTAGTCTTCATGCTACGTCATCCCGTAGCGTGGACGGCGACCATTTTAGGTCACGCGCGAATAGCGCAAGTAGTCGGGTGCCGGAGCTTTAGAGATAAGCATCAAGCTCGGCGCTCTCGGAGTAGTGCAATTCACATAAATAAATAGCGTTGGAAACAGCAGAGAGTCCTGTCATTATTGGGGGACAACACCACCTCTACAATTTCCACTTTTTGTATTTTGAAAATACGCACGATTGCCATTAAAAAAAATCTTCCAGGATGTGTTTTTCATACCCGTGTTTTGAGTCTGCAAAAAATGCATTGGTAGGCACGCAGGGGCAGGAGCAGGCTGGGGCAAAATGCACAGTTTTAAAGCCTTTTATACATACAATTTTTGATGCGAGCACTAATACTATCAGAGGGTCCTGAGAAGGAAGTGAAAACACATGTTTCAGATCCCCAGTGGTCAGTGCTTGAGGGCTAAAAATAGAGGCTGTTTTATTAGGATGGTTCCACTAACAAAAAGCAGTGCGAAAAACAGAGTTGGTGGCTGCCCATATGAAAACCAGAAACAGTACAACCCACGCTCAATGACATGAACCTTGATAGCTTTGAACCCATAACTTTCGCCAAATCATTTGGATTCAACCCAGGTGTCAACCTCACCCTCAAGGAACACACTGCCAAAAAAAGATGTCCTGGTACCAGTTCCCTCTTGCAATGCAAGTGAAATGGTTTCTGCTGTAAGGTGACTTCAAACCCTTGTATTCTTGCATCTGATGGTGGTAATGCCCTGCTACATGGCTTTGTATACTCCACACTGGTTCTCCTTAAGGGGATCCCACACATGCAGCAGATCTCATCAAAGGCCAGAGGACATATGATCACAAACCCACCATGAAAATGAAACTCCAATGATCCCCTTGTCGATCTGCACCATCTTCAAATTGAGCGGCATAGTTTACAAAGCCGTCACGACCAGTACCAGACTTATCTTGCAGACACGCTCATCATCTCTGTGGGTTGTGACCACACCCACTGACTGCACACCATAAACTTGGAGACTAAAAAATTTAAAAAAAGAAAAAAACAAGGTAGCAGGGCTTTTCAATTTATGCACCCAGGATTTGGAACCACATGACTATCAATCAGGCCTGCCCCAACGGTGCTCTGATTCAGGAAAGAGTTATAGTTGCACCTCTTTAAAGAACACATCACAATCCAAAAACAGTACATTTCTACTTCCAGAGCGCAGCTACCTCTCCTATCACAAGTTGGCTGTGTGCTTGCATTTGATCCTGTACAGTAGTATACTGACATTTGCTAGGTTTTCACTATAAAAGTAACGCATACATTCTTACAGATGCTGAAGCAGACACAGGAAGTGCCCACATATTGCAAAGGATGCTGGGAGAGGAGTAGAAGTGTGTTTGGAGGTCTGTGCCAGTATGTCTAGGAAATGACTAGAATATTTTAAAAAGCAATTCTCTGAGATTCTACGGTTTGCAGTATAAAGAATGTACTTACATAGAGGTAAACGCAAGTGATCGCCAATTTTGGGAGTGCCCTCAGATAAATGAAATAAAACACACCAGTGGTATTAGTTAGGAGTCCTTATAACTACAAAGAGGCTTACAACTTCACAACTGTCTTTTTTTAAACTGCATGTGCTTTGTGAAGTGCAAAGTTTTGAAAAACGGAAGGGGGAAACACTGGGGGCCGTAGTCCAGTGGGTTGGGCGAGTTCAATTGTACCTCGGGCTGTGTCAGAAAACGTTGCTTCAGCGAAGCCGTGACGTTTTTGTCTTTGTCTAATACCAGGGGATTGGTGAAACCTTTGTCAACCTCTAGTATTGCTGCATTCATGGACTACTGATCAAAGGGCACAAACCTCAAACAATAATTGGCCTGCGGGTCTTGACTGGCTGAACCAGGACCTCTTTACCAACCCTGGGGATGCACCGATCAATCAGTGGTGAGCGGCTCGGATCCACTTTCCCACGTCCTGAAGGAAAGACACTAAGGTGAGAAATAAAAGATCACAGACATGAACAGTAATCTTACAATCGGGTGCATCATAACTGGGCACCCGCCTCTACCTGTCAGGGGTGAGGGTGTACAGCAGCGAGCCACGAGAGGTCAAACAGCAGTGCCCAGGTGGGGTTAACTCAAAGCGAGGACGAGGTGGGGTTAACTTAAAGTGGACAGCGCTCGCAGACCAAGCTCTGTCCGTGCCACCAAGAACTAGCAAAGGTGCGAGTTAAGCCAACCATCCGCACTGGTCACCCAAGACATAACTACTCTGAGCGACTCAACTTCGCCCGATTATTGATTACCAAGTTTGCGAAATATTGAAATTCGCATCCGCGTGTGGGGCATGTGTTTCCTTAACATTTATATGAACTACAGCCACAAGAATTCCAAGAATGGGCTGCCTTCAACATTTAAAAACAAGCGCACGCGCACCTCGCGTTGAAAGTTTAAAAAACAAAGGCGTTCGGGCTGCAGCGGGAGAGGGAGGTGGAGGGGTGCACCCGCGAGTGGTGTGCGTGCTCTGGGGCGAGCAGTTTGCTCTTTTTCAAAGCACATACTCGTGCTTGTGGCGCACCACTGAGAAAATATACCAAAGCTAGAAAGGGAAAGATGTACCTGGCATTTGTTGACCTCACTGCCGCATTTGATTGCATACCCCATGAAAAACTTTTGGAGTATCTTCGAGGCAATGTGGGTTGAGGTACCTTTTTGATTCATTTCTTAAGAGCTTTATACAAATGCAAGAGCTCAGGTACGGTATGGATCCAATGGAGAATGTACAGTGTTGTTCCAAGTGGAGAGGTGGGTGGGGTCAGACAAGGCTGTGTCCTGGCACCTTTCCTGTTTACGCTATATACAAATGGCTTGGAGAAAGCCATGCTGGAAGGGTGTCGGGACCTACCTCAGTTGCAAAAACACCCTGTACCTGCCCTACTCTACGCAGATGACAGTGTAATTATAGCCCAAACTCCTATAGGCTCTCAGTACCTATAATGATTTTATGAAAAACTTAGCCCTAAAAATAAATACCACTAAAACCTTTATAATGAACTGTCGGAGGGCCGGAAGGAAGCGGAGGGACGTTTTCATAGAGAGGAAAAAGGTAGAAACCACTACACCGTATTCCTATTTAGGAATTTTAATTGATCACAAGGGATCGTGGTTTCAGGCCATTAAAGCTAGGAAACTTCTTTTCATGAGAATGACAACAGCCCTAGTAAATTTCTAACAGTTAGGAAAGAGGCCCCAGTAGAGCTGATTAAAATCTACCAAGCTAAGTGCGTTAGTACAGCTATTTACAGAGCTGGAATATGGGGATATTGTGATGTAAACGAAATACAGAGGGTTGAGAATGCATTTTTAAGGGGTTTATTGGCTGATCCATGATGTACATCTACTTATATTTGCCACACGGAGTTGGGTCTACCATATATTACAGACATAATAACGGTGCAACCAGTCTTATTCTGATACCGGATCTGGACCACCTTAAAAATGACATTCAGCCAGCACGTGTTAAGTGACCGTCTTAAGTTAGAACACGCCTTCGAGATCAGGTGGTTGAAATACATAAAAGAATTTGACTGATTTAGGCCAGCCTGAATACTATCACAATCCTTCCTCGATGGGTACAATCTCTAGAAAGGTTTTTAAAAAACAATGTATGAACCACATGGAGGCAAAACGATTCGCCAGTGAGGCATCAAAGCCTACAGTTCAAAGGAACCAATTGATGCGTTCTACACTCTCTATTCAACCATACTTAACATATACAACAAGAGGGTATGACAGATTTGTTCTCACATGCCTCAGACTCGATGTATTTCATCATTTGGTAAGCTTTCCGACCATAAACGACGGGTCTAAAACCTTACTAAATTGTCCTTGCGACGGGGTCTCGCCCCAATCAGTAATCCACATAGTATTATTTTGCAAATTTTATCGAGAGCAGAGGAATAGGTGGATTAAAGTCATCTTGAAAATCTGAGGTGTGAGGCAATGTTGTGCGGCCTACCTTGCACTGCAGTATTTAGACAATGTTTTGTAAGAATCATTGTTTTGTTTTTGAAACGCACGATTTGATGTAGGATTCCTCTGAACTCTGTCCTACTTTTAAAGTATGCTCCAAGATCTTAATTCTTAACCATTTGTAAACCTGTAATTTTGTTTACATCTTTAACTTGAGGTATGAGGTAATGTCATCCGGCCCACCTTGCACTGCAATTTTTAGATAAGGAATGTCTTGTAAGAAAAATTATCTCATTCTTGAAATGTACGATTAGTTGTAGGAAATTTCTTTGTCCCTCTATGAAATATGCACCCAGGTCTTACTTTCTAAATATTCATGAACCTGTAAATTTTGTTTTAACTTTTTATATTAATTCCCTTGTATAATCTTTGTGTGACCGATTCACAGAACTAACTAAAGACAAAATCCTAAACTTACTACTTTTGGTATTCACAGAAGGCATTTAGTAGTAGTAATGTTAGGATTTTGACTTGAGACCGACTTGAGACCAAAGTTAAAATCCTAACTTTACTACTACTAAATGCCTGTTGAATACCAAACTTAGTAAGTTTAGGATTTTGTCTTAAGTTAGTTCTGTGATTTGGCCCCTGTATGATAGTGGCAATATGAAATGTTAAAAACGGTCTTCACGTTTTAAATTAACTTTTAAATGACTATTATGCAATAATTATGATATGGTATTGTAAAATGTGTGCTTTTATGGGGGGTTTTTTGTGCGCAAAATTGAAAACCGTATAAAGCTAAATTTGATTTGAGTGATACAAATGCATCTATACTGCATGCTAGTGATTCAAATATATAATCATTACTACTTAATATTATTGTGGTATAATTTTACAAGAACTACAATGCGCAACAAATTGTTTGAAAATAGGTGGAGTCCCCAAAGGTCTTTACCACATTGGCTGTCCAGGTTTAAAATTTGAAGTTAAAGTTTAAAGGACACTACTATGGTGCCCATAGGGAGATAGGGTTGCGGGTGTAAACCCAAACAAAACACCATTTATATGGGTATTCATTTGTGACCAAGTCTCCTGGAGGCACACAATCTGATATTTAGAGATTAAGATGGCCCAGTTTCAGTTAATTTGCTGCTGATTCCTTCAATGTTCCCAAAAAGGACACTGATTTCAGGGGTAATGGTTGCAGCGTTAGAAGTATCTTGCGCCATCCAGCAGTGAGCCAAAACTGCCCCCTCCCCCACCCCTTCCATTAGAATGCCAAGAGGTGACTGGATAATAGCTCCTTTGTCATAATCCCCCAACTTCGAGTGTTAAGAACTTTGGATTGACCATTTGTTATAATTGATAAACTAGGTGAACAATCTGGGTTGGCAAGGTTAGAAATGCTACCAGATGACTCTACAGCCTCCAAGACCCATGGATGCAACTTCTACATGCTCAGCATTTGATTCTCTGAGCAGTCAATCAACATCATCCAGGACAGCAAAACAATTGTGTTGGAAAAGTAAATCTCCTGCTGTTACGTTGTGCATGAGCTGTGGCTTGTAAAAATAACCCAGGGGAACCAGTTGGATTCTTTAAAGGAGGCCATGCAGATTTACAAGCCTATCCATTATGTACCCTGCTAGGATTTTATCCCAAAAGTAAACCGTCTCCTGCATCCATCTTGCGTGTATAGCCTAGAAATTGCACCCTTCAGACCCCTAATATTCCATTTGAAAGAGCATTTGGTGTGATTCATCCAAGAGTAGTGCCCACGCAATGGATCTCTTTATCCTTCAGCGGTTGACCTGATTCCTATTATGTTAGCTGTAAGGTTAGGAAGTTCTACAAAACTACATATGGCATGCACTGTAGGGAGAGCTGTAGTGTATGTAGCTTTCTGCATGGGGCTCTATTTAATGAAGCTGCTTGGGATGTTCTCTGGAGCCCTGCTCAGGATCAACCCTTGGGAAAGGAGTTAATGTGGACTTGTCTGCCAAACTGAGAGGTGAATGGTGCCTCTTCTTGACCGCTTCTGTATTAACAGTTGAGGCCAGAGGAGTAGGTTTGACGGGGCAGGGATCATGCTTGATGGTGGCAGGTGGATAAAAAGGTTTGGACTGCACATTTATAAGAAGCTCTTTTAATGTTCTAGCTATACTTTGTAATGCTGCAGAGAGGGGAGACAATAGTCTTACCAGTAGACCTTCCAAGCACAAAGCCCCCAGCAATCATTTTCTCCTTGTTGCACACTTCCAGATGCCCCTCTAGCCCTTTAGATTATTTTGACTCCGGGGCCCCTCCCTTGTTCGTCACATAGGCTGCCTTGGTGCGGCTTTTCCCAGTGCTATTCCCCTCATGCCTGGTACATACAACAGCTTTTTTTTAACTTTTGTTGGGCAGAGAGGCTGCTATGTCTGAGTGGTAATTTTGGCCAATGGTATACTGAAGTCTCGACTATTCAATAATATGGTCTCGACCCCACACAGGGACACAACAATTTGGTGGGTCAGAAGTGAATTCCCTGCGCTTTCTGATTTCCCCCCCCCTTTTCAGAGCTAGTAATTAAACCCAAATCAGTTGTTAGCAGATTAGCACTCTAGCTATCACATGGATGAAGTGTCTGGGATTTCCTTACAACCCCCAGCCTCTCCTCCACTGACTCTGCATTATTGCCAACATGGCAATGGTCAAAAAATGAGTTATTCCCCTTTGGTATCATTGGTACTTGCAGTAATAGCACTAGCTTTTCTCATACACATGGATCGTTGCTGTCTATCTGGTAGGAACTGTCGGGGGGTAAAATCTGTGCACCAAGAGAGGTGGCCCAGCCAGCCTCTTTCAGTAGCCGACTGGCCCGCCCTGGGCACTGCACAGGCTTATCCCGCATAGCAGGTCAGCGCAAGTCTTTAAATAGGCTCAAGGGAGAACAGCTGTGGAGTATGCAGGAATTGTGGGAGATGGAGTCCCCAGCGGCCGTTCAACACAGTGGCTTAACACTAACATCGTCTGGGACATTGTGAGAACTGCAGGTGTTGGCTCCCCAGCAGCCTTTGGTATGGAAAAAAGGACTGGTACAATTCCTTCGACTCTTGCACATCAACCAGGACGCAAGTCTTCGTTCATCAAAAATAAAATAAAATCCACTCAAAGCTCTTTTTTTTATTTTTTACTTTAAAGTGTTTTCTATTCATCTACTAAGTTGGTAGATATTTACCATTTACACTATCACACAAATATTTTTACAGTTTTCTCTAATATTCGTAATCCATATTCATGAATAGATTATTAGTTTCCTTTTACTTAATTCATTCAATTTCCACTCTTGGCACAACTCAACATGTTCTATATTGATGGTGTATGAATACACATTGTCCTTAATGAAAAAAATAAACCTAACCTTTTCCTGGCACTTAACCCCTTTAAAGCGTTGTAAATAGACCTCCCCAGTGCTGCGCTGTCCATTGGAACTAGTGCTGAATGGACGTCCAACGGTCGTGCGCAGCACTGGGGAGGTAGTGGCCGTGACGACCGTTGGCCGACGGCAGCAATTAAGGGGTTAATAATTCTTCTTTTAATGCAGAAGGCTCTACTTCTATTGTAACTCGTTGGGATGCCTTTAAGGCATATATTAGAGGAGTTACCAAATCTCTTATGGCACATGAAAATAAATCATTTAATTCTACAAATAAAGATTTGGATAGCAAAATTTGAACGATTTATATTACATCCAATGAACTCGAATATAAAATACAATTGCAAAAACGTAATTATGAATTAAATTCAATATTAAGTAAAAGGGCTGGCATAATCATTTCTAAAAAGGTCAAAATGTATTTTAGTGCTAATGGATCTGGTGGACTTTTGACAAATTATCTGTGTATTAAAGATAAAACACAATTGATAGCAGTCCTTCCTTTGAATAGCAAGATTGCATTATTTCACAAAGATATAGTCCATTAACTTTTGAGCTATTACTCCACCTTATACAAAAATCCTCCATCGGGTGATTCTTCATATTGATACTTAATTGAACAGTTGTGGATTACCAAAAATATCCCGATTTGTTAAAGATGAATTGCATCTACCGATTTCTGTGGAAGAATTTGAATTGGCTATTCAGTCCCTTAATTTTCAAAAACTCTCCTAGTCCAGATTGTATTCCAGCTGAATTTTACAAGTAATTTTGTTTCCACCTCAGACCTCAGTTGCTCAAGCTTTTTATCCATTTTACAACCTCAGATTCTACATCTGGGTCCTTTACTGAAACATTGGTTATGGTTCCTCCGAAACCTAACAAAGATCCCACTATTTTTTCAAATGATCACCCTATTTCCTTAATAAATCAGAATTGTAAACTTTATACTAAAATTCTTGCAACCAGGTTGATCTCTGTGCTTAATTTTCTTATTAATACTGATCAATCTGGTTTCATGCAACGAACATTCTGTAAATCATACTAGATTGTTATTCCCTGCTATCGAAGATGGTCCATGCTTTTCCTTGCAAATCTAGAATATTATATTGGAATTACATGCTGAAAAAGCATTTGACAAAGTTCATTAACAATATTTATTTTGAACCTTTATTTGCATTTAATTTTGGTGGTTCATTTATTTGCATGTCATCAGTACTTTATTCTAGACCGTCTGCTCGACCTTTTCATTAATGGTCAAATCTCTAGTAAATATTTCCTTTTAGGGGCACTAGACCAAGTGGTCCATTGTCTCCTTTCCCTTTTCCTTTTGTTGTTTAACTGTTACTTTCATCTACCAAACTGTACAGCTGTTGAAGGCATCAGTATTGATGTTAATATCAAAACTTCAGGCTATGCGAATGATGGTGTTTGTTAGTAATTCAGAATCTTCCCTTCCACCTTTATGATCTAATTTACTCATACTCACAGTTTCAGGTTACACTTTGATTACTGATAAAACAGATTTTTTCCCTTTTAAATATTTGTTGCACCCCTGGTATGCTATCCATTAATGAATTATGGCAAAAGTTAAAACTCAAATATCTTGGTATTTTATTCTCCCACCGTAAAAAATCTGATCACATTAAATTGTATAAGTATTATAAATAATATCCAAGACAAAATTCATAAATGGTCCATCTTGCATCTATCATGGTGGGGGGAGAATTTGATTAGGTAAAAATAGTTATTGCTCCAAAATATTGTACCTCCTTGCCAAGATACTTCATCTCCTGCTGTATCAATGATCTATAAAAAAAATGAACACTTTTCAAGGGCATCATTTTTGTTTCTACATTTTGGAACAATGAACTAACCTTATTGTAATTTCTTGATATATGGAAGACAATTTTGAAGACTAATATGTGGTTAGCTGTGTTTCTGTACCAAACAGACTCTTTCATACTATTTAATTGCTTTTGGACTCCCTTAAAATTATTTCATGCTAAACTTGTATTTTCTAATTGTTTTACTTTGTAATTTGAATCCAGGTTTGGTAAAACATGTGCTTTGTGAATGTAATATGGTTTTTAGGTTTTGTAGGGGGGTTTTGGATGTCAATAAAAAAAAATTAAAATATTCAATTTCTCTGATACCCTTTGGTATAATATGCGGATTTGTGAATCGGTAGCTCATCCCACAAATATGTCTGATTTAAACTCCAAACTTCTGGATTTCTTTAAATCACTGTAGCTTTTAAATCAGCAAGTGTGAATTGGGAAAATTCTTCGTCACTCCATACATTGTGGTCATTGATCATTTTTACTAGAAGAGGTGCAAAACTGTCTTTATTAAGTGTAGTAAATAGCTCTACTTATTCATTTTGGAAAATGACTGATGACATTAGAAATATTGATAAATATATTGCTATATATTTGTTTATTCATCGATTTATAAGATGTAAGGTTCAGTAGCTCTAGCAAAAAAAAATTGTGTTGACACTAATATGTACTTTCCATTCCCTTCATTTTATTTTTCATGTCCTATTAAAATTGTATAGGTACATTTATTATATCATTAATGTTAAGGATAATCTTGCAAGTACCTTTTGATGCTTTTTTGTATAGCCTGTCTATTATAAAATTCAATACAATATTTTGAACTAAAAGATGGATGTGCTCCAAGGCCAACATACCATCTGTTTTCTATTGCTTGTTGTATGAGGGACTACTTGAGGAGATACTATTCATTTCTTTTTATTTAGAAATGATTGTGTTCATCTTCAACCACTTTTGAAGAGTATTGGTCTTCAGAGTGTTTAGCTGTACTGCTAGAGTTAGTTCAACTTGATTTGTTTCCACAGTTTCCCTAGCCACCTACACGTACAACTCTGGGAGAGTTTGTAGGGCATGTGAGTAGAACTCTGACCCAAGAAAATGTTTCACTTGCTGAATCACCAATGTTCCTTTATTATGCTCTCAAATCCTGAATGTACTTCTCCCTCCTACTCGTATGCTGTTTGAGTTTAAAATTTGCCAATCTTATGAAAACTGTCCCGTACTACTTTTTTTTTTCCTGGTCATTCTTATGAAGACCCCTGTGATGCAATTGATGGGTGTGGTGGAAAATTTGAAGTAAAGTGTAAAATGGGGAAATCTGCGGTGACTTGGTCCTCCCAGAAACCTCTGCTCCTATCTGGTGAGAAGAGACGGTGACCTCTCCCACATTTTCAGGCTGCCTTTCAGCCTAAAATAAACAGACTGTGCTTGTTGACCATTCCAAAGTCAACTTCTTCATGAAGGCCCCATCTTTCCTGTTCATTTTGTATTTGAGAACTACAATAATTAAGTTGCTGTCACCAACCACTTAAGTACTGTCATGGACCGTGAGCACCACGTTGTTTCGTCTCATTCATGCATTTGTCCATTTCTCAGTAATGACCAGTTAATCATTGATCGTCCATATAGGGGGATGCCAAACAATTTTGAGGTAAAAAAACAATAATCAACCAAGAAGCTCTATCAACTATTCAAGTCGGTCCTACACCATTAAAATGGTGCCATCCTGTCCTCTGGCTAGGCAATGATAATGCCCATAAATCTGGAATGCAGGTATGAAATAAGATGCTGTACTAGTGACTAAGCTCAAGATATCAAAACGACAAAAACAAATCCCGTAGATAGATTACGTTGAGGTTTGAAAGAATACAACAGCAGTGTTTAAGCCACTTTGTGCATTGGCTAAGCCAGGTCAGTATTTAGAGTAATGAATAAAGGCATTAATCCACCCTTTTTAAAAACCCAAAAGGGAGGGATACAGCATTTAATGTGTAGTGATCGGTGTAATTTTCAGATATAAAATATCCTGCTCATTACAATACAAGCATGCCAAATGAGTGTGGGGTTGATGCAAAAAACAACCAGTAGCGTAAAATGAGCTAGAAATATTCCTCTGAAGGATGTGACTTTAGGTGCTTCAAGTCAGACTTACAAAGGTGTGTTAGTCAAAGGATCAACTGCACAGCATAACACCCTGGTTATTAACCTGACTATTGTGGCCCCACACTGAATCACTGCTGGAAGTAGGAGACCCTGGCCGAAGCACTTTTTACAGTTTGAACCTCAAAACCTATAAATAACGAGACAAGAATGTTAAATACACAAATTCTGAAACACTTTATTTTGTTCACAATGTAAAAAAAGCATTTGCGATAGCCAATAGGTCTTGCCTTTGGGACATTGTAAGTATTTAGCCATGCAGCACATTATCCTGGGTGCTACAACATCTATTTGATACTTCATGTGCCACTGGTGAACTGGGGAGCCTGAACTGCCGACCAAGCCAGTTGAGGCTTGTACGGGTCACAAGAGTGAACAAGTTGCAAGGGTTGATTACTCCAATGAACACACAAACAATTTGAAAACTTAGCAGTTATCCCTATGAAAAAAAGCATAAATGTACACTGGACCAACTCCCAAGGTATATGGGAGGGACATAACCTATAAAGAGTATACCAATTATATTTTCCACCAAGGCAAAGGTCACATACGTAAGGGGTTGCAAACTCCCAAAAGTGGAAGCACTAACACTGCCTGTGGAGAATGGGTCGCTCACCCTGTCCCTGGTCCCCAAACAACCATAGTACGCGACACCTACTCCCAGTGCATGAAGCATATCAAGGCTTCCTACGTCACTGTGAGCTCCTGGGAAACTGAGGCCAAAGCAGCTGCAGCCCGGGAGCAATGTTTAGAGCAAAGATGAGGCACAGATTACTGTTATGATAACAGTGCAATAGTGACAAAATTTAATCCAAAACGGATATCGTACTATAGCAAATATTGTCTCCCATGTTACCCTCTGATTTCCCTTTTATAGCCAAATTGACACTATGCTGGTTCTAGATCGCATTCTTCCATCGCTGTCCTTGGCGGGGGTAATTGTCTAATGAAAGGCTCTGCTGAATAATCAGTTTGAAGTTCAGAAACGTCAACAGACCAGATTTCAAAGACCAGTCCTTGGAAGTGTACATCTGTTTTGTAACTCTCGATATAAATCACGTTGTTTAAATACATTGCATTACATTAATAATTGCCTCTTTCTCCACTAAACGAGAAACTACTCTTGCCATGAAAAGTTCTCACTTAATCTAGTTCACTGTGTTACCTCATTTGAGCAGAACACCCACCCTGCTATTTGTAAATTCGCTCTCATAGACCTGCTTGTAGCTCAGGATCGCTGGCAGTTGGGTTACCCCCACCGCGTACAGAGCCCTAAGCTTGAACAATACTTTACTGGGCCGTGTTGTGGGTATTCACCTTTGATTAGATGAGTTGTTACTAGGCTGTGTATCAGCCTAAGGTGCCCGGTCATTCAGAGCACAAACAAAAAGCATTGGCATAGCCAATAGGTCTGTCCTTTGGGGCATTAGAAGTGTTTAGACAGAGCTACTGTCTTTAAAGTTTTTAATATGTGTTGGAGAGCATTGTGACTATTGTGCAGCATGTTGAAAATGTATAGGTTATAACAAAGTGTTATAACTATTTGTCACCTTATATCTAACCGAAAAAAACATTATATACAATTGAAGTATTGTACTAAAAACCAAAATAAATACAAAAAATGTGTTGTAGTTTATTTGTTTATTCAATGCTGTAAATGTTTCCTTGCCTGTTGTAATAAATTTTTGTTATAGTTTTTATTGTTGGGTGTGGGATATAAACAACGGGAGGCTGGATGTTGTGAAATAGTATTTTAATTAGATCGGAGTAGTGGAGAGTTATTTGTAGAGAATTAATAGAAGTCAAATTTTTATGCCAAACTGAAGTGGTGTGGAGTGATGCTGAGGTGGTTGTGAGTAGTGGCGGAGGTGATGCTCAGGTGATCCATGAATGATATTGAGGTAGAGCTGAAGTGGTGGTGCGCTGGTTATGGGGTGATACTTATATGATGCATAGGTGGTACTGAGTGATGGTGCCGAGTGATTTTGTGGTGATGAGTTATGCTGATGTTGTGTAGCTGAACTGGTGCTTATGTGGTGCCAAGTGATGTTGTTTTTGTTCTGTGTTGAGGTGTTGCTGTATTGATGCTGAAGTGGTGCTGCTTTGGTTCTGAATTGCTGCTGGTGTGGGGCTGAGCTGAGATTGTGTTGTATTGGTGGTGGTGCGCTGATGTGGAGGAGGTGCTGTGCCAATGCTGAGATGGTGCTGTGTTGATAATGAGGTGTTGCTGCAGTGCATCGGAGGTAGTGCTGTACCGATGGTGACTTGTTGCTGCACTGGTGGTGGTGCACTGATGAGGAGGTGTTACTGTTATACTAATATTGTAATGAGGTGATAAGGTGCTAATATTGTTATGTGGTGATAAGGTGCTTAGGTGGTGAGTGATGCAGAGGTGATGCTTAGTGATGCTGTGGTGGTAGTGAATGATACTTAGGTGGTGCGGAGTGATGTTGAGGTGGTACTAAGTGATACTTTGTTGGTGCTGTGTTTGTGTTTAAGTGGTGCTTCGTAATGCAAGTCTGGTGCTGAGGTGATGCTGCACTGGTGTTGATTTGGTCTTTCTCCTGTTACAGTGGCGGTACTGGTGTGCTTCTTGTCTGGGCAGCACAAGGGCAGAAATGTTGCTGCTGATTTAAAAACAAACAAATAGTGTAATAAAGGTCTTTGGCCGGGGTGGGGAGAACGCACCTTGTAAGGAAAGCTGCAAGGTCCAACGCCGCCTTTCAGGGCGCATTATAATCCATTTTATGGCGGTGGGGTCTGTCTCTCGGTTGGCGTGGAGGGGACGCACCTTGTAAGAAAAGCTGCGAGGTCCAGTGAGTTTACAAATGCGAACATCGGAAACCTGGGCATCTGTGTGTGAAATATGTTTAAACAGAAAACGAGAGAACCACGTAGGTGTGATG